>NC_061810.1:15531948-18214448 GCF_021462225.1 Girardinichthys multiradiatus
TACAAGTCCTGCACAGTGGTCAGAGGGATTTTAAGCCATTCTTCTTGCAGGATAGTGGCCAGGTCACTACGTGATACTGGTGGAGGAAAACGTTTCCTGACTCGCTCCTCCAAAACACCCCAAAGTGGCTCAATAATATTTAGATCTGGTGACTGTGCAGGCCATGGGAGATGTTCAACTTCACTTTCATGTTCATCAAACCAATCTTTCACCAGTCTTGCTGTGTGAATTGGTGCATTGTCATCCTGATACACGGCACCGCCTTCCGGATACAATGTTTGAACCATTGGATGCACATGGTCCTCAAGAATGGTTCGGTGGTCCTTGGCAGTGACGCGCCCATCTAGCACAAGTATTGGGCCAAGGGAATGCCATGATATGGCAGCCCAAACCATCACTGATCCACCCCCATGCATCACTCGGGGCATGCAACAGTCTGGGTGATACGCTTCTTTGGGGCTTCTCCACACCGAAACTCTCCTGGATGTGGGGAAAACAGTAAAGGTGGACTCATCAGAGAACAATACACGTTTCACATTGTCCACAGCCCAAGATTTGCGCTCCTTGCACCACAGAAACCGACGTTTGGCATTGGCATGAGTGACCAAAGGTTTGGCTATAGCAACCCGGCCGTGTATATTGACCCTGTGGAGCTCCCGACGGACAGTTCTGGTGGAAACAGGAGAGTTGAGGTGCACATTTAATTCTGCCGTGATTTGGGCAGCCGTGGTTTTATGTTTTTTGGATACAATCCGGGTTAGCACCCGAACATCCCTTTCTGACAGCTTCCTCTTGCATCCACAGTTAATCCTGTTGGATGTCGTTCGTCCTTCTTGGTGGTATGCTGACATTACCCTGGATACCGTGGCTCTTGATACATCACAAAGACTTGCTGTCTTGGTCACAGATGCGCCAGAAAGACGTGCACCAACAATTTGTCCTCTTTTGAACTCTGGTATGTCACCCAATGTTGTGTGCATTTCAATATTTTGAGGAAAACTGTGCTCTTACCCTGCTAATTGAACTTTCACACACTGCTCTTACTGGTGCAATGTGCAATCAATGAAGACTGGCTATAAGGCTGGTCCAATTTAGCCATGAAACCTGTCACACTAAAATGACAGGTGTTTCAGTTTCATTGTCCAACCCCTGTATTTCTCTATTGGATTCTTTGGAACTAATTACAAATGTACAGTACAGACCAAACGTTTGGACACACCTTCTCATTCAAAACGTTTTCTTTATTTTAATGACTATGAATATTGTAGCTTCACAATGAAGGCATCAAAACTATGAATTAACACATGTGGAATTATACACTGAACAAAAAAGTGTGAAACAACCGAAGATATGTCTTATATTCTAGGTTTTTCAAAGTACCCACCTTTTGCTTTGATTACTGCTCACACACTCTTTTGGCATTCTGTTGCTGAGCTTCAAGAGGTAGTCACCTGAAATGGTTTTCATTGCACAGGTGTGCCCTGTCAAGTTTAATAAGTGGGATTTCAAGCCTTATAAATGGGGTTGGGACCATCAGTTGTGTTGTGCAGGAGGTGGATACAGTACACAGCTGATAGTCCTACTGAATAGAATTTGTCTTATGGCAAGAAAAAAGCAGCTAAGTAAAGAAAAATGAGTGGCCATCATTACTTTAAGAAATGAAGGTCAGTCAGTCCAAACATTTGGGAAAACTTTGAAAGTGTCCCCAAGTGCAGTTGCAAAAACCATCAAGCGCTACAAAGAAACTGGATCACATGAGGACCGCCTCAGGAAAGGAAGACCAAGAGTCACCTCTGCTGCAGACAATAAGTTCATCCGAGTCACCAGCCTCAGAAATCGCAGGTTAACAGCAGCTCAGATTAGAGAACAGGTCAATGCCACACAGAGTTCTAGCAGCAGACACATCTCTAGAACAACTGTTAAGAGGAGATTTTGTGAATCAGGCCTTCATGGTAAAATAGCTGCTAGGAAACCACTGCTGAGGACAGGCAACAAGCAGAAGAGACTTGTTTGGGCTAAAGAACACAAGGAATGGACATTAGATCAGTGGAAATCTGTGCTTTGGTCTGATGAGTCCAAGTTTGAGATCTTTGGTTCCAACCACCGTGTCTTTGTGCGGCGCAGAAGAGGTGATCGGATGGACTCTACATGCCTGGTTCCCACCGTGAAGCATGGAGGGGGAGGTGTGATGTTGAGGGGGTGCTTTGCTGGTGACACTGTTGGGGATTTATTCAAAATTGAAGGCATACTCAACCAGCATGGCTACCACAGCATCTTGCAGCAGCATGCTATTCCATCCGGTTTGCATTTAGTTGGACCATCATTTATTTTTCAACAGGACAATGACCCCAAACACCTCCAGGCTGTGTAAGGGCTATTTGAGCAAGAAGGAAAGTGATGGGGTGCTGCGCCAGATGACCTGCCCTCCACAGTCACCGGACCTGAACCCGATCGAGAGTGAAGGCAAAAGGGCCAACAAGTGGCAAGCATCTCTGGGGTTCCTTCAAGACTGTTGGAAAACCATTTCAGGTGACTACGTCTTGAAGCTCATCAACAGAATGCCAAGATTGTGCATAGCAGTAATCAAAGCAAAAGGTGGCTACTTTGAAGAACCCAGAATATAAGACATATTTTCAGTTGTTTCACACTTTTGTGTTCAGTATATAATTCCACATTGGTTAATTCATAGTTCTGATGCCTTCAGTGTGAAGCTACAATATTCATAGTCATGAAAATAAAGAAAACTCTTTGAATGTGAAGGTGTGTCAAAACGTTTGGTCTGTACTGTACATCAATTGCCACCAAAATGTAATTATTTCTCTGCTCTGAAGATGATAAGACATGCTCTTTAGCCGCTGCCCCAACCTGTCAGTCAGGACAGCTCTGTCATCTAGAAGCAACATTTTCACCTTTGCTGGAAATGAGCAGTAAAACACTGGTCATGTAAATACGGTGGTAAATTACTTTTGAAAATAGATATGTAAAAAATATGCTAACATTAGCCCCGTCATTGCTATATCAATAGTAATGAAATATTGCAAGAATAAACACTGAACAGCATGTAAGGTAATACTGCAACATGCTCAGTGTGTAATGTGTTTCACTTAAAAAAATTAATCCCTTCACAATTTATAACTTTGTCTCCCCCCAGCATTCAGAAAACTGAAGCTACTGAACTGTTTCAGTTTCCGACAAACCCCAAAAAACAATCCACTTGGTTTTGTCATCTTCTCATCTTTAACAGCTTCAGTTGTCTCACTCTATCCTCAGTCTGTGAGGAAAAGCTTTGTTACTTTATTATTAGAAAAAGGCCACACTAAGTGAAGAATTACCACCAGTTAGATCAAGTAAAATGCACCTTAAGAAGTTGCGTTTATTAAAAACACAAGTCATTTTTCTATATGGATCAAAGCATCATTAATGTTTGCACCTTCACAAATTGAAACAGTGAAAGTAAAACTTTATTTTCACCAAAGTGGATTATCAAATGTCCTTAACAATGCATGTGTGCAAAAATTTTCACAATTGATATCTGTTTGACATTGATATGCACAGAACCAGCCATTTACAGGTGCATGCTTTTCATTTATACTGTCAACATTAGCTTGGTTGACTTCTTTACAGTGAGTTTAGAAGCACAAAGAAGGTGGTTCGAACATGAAACAACCAACTAGGAATGCAGCACAACACTTTATGCAGTGGCTGATTGACAGAGGTCATCTCGGTCCTTGGTATCTGGCATTTGTGGACAAAACAGACGTTTTTAGAGCCAGAAATTGCATGCATATACATGGGTGTATGTGTGTATGGTGGTGGGGGGACTGATGTACCTGTGGGCGATAACATCACCTGACTAATTCTAACACGCTGACACACAACAGTATAAAGCCACATGAGGTGCTTCGTCTGGCAGAAGAGGACACACCTCAGCTGCCTGGGACCAAAGAGATCCAGGAGACTGTCATTCATTTACCTTTGGAGGCTTCACGTACAGTATTCAGTTTTGGTGAGTTCAGGCTCATTGCCTTCTCATTCTTGCAGTAGAGTTGTAAATAGAACTAGCAAATCATAATTTCCGATGTAAAATCTCAGTTAGGACACTGGTGACACCATAATTAAAAGGTTTCTGAGGGTTTTAGGTTAAAACATTTAATTCTTCTTTATACACTTAAACAGCATAGAGGCTGGGACAGCCTTAAAAGGTCTTTAGAGAAAGAAAAAAAAAACATATTGAATGAAAGGCAACAAATATACATTTCAAATTTAGTGCAAACACACTATAATGCTAAATCGAGTTTGATTGAGTTTAAATTAAATTGTTTCTTTGGCAGCTCCACCTGGGAGTTAGGCCCACTACTGTGCCTTTAAATCTTTGTGGAAGCGTCTTGTAAGTCTCACCCGACATGCCTTCATTTGTGCATGTGGTCATTTTCTAATGCAATTTAGTGTGATTTATAACACAAAAAATCCCTAAATGCCTAAAATTATTTCACTACAGACCCAATGCACGAAAACCTGCTGACCTAATGATTAGGTATGTAATGATCCAGTCTACTTCCAAGAGGATCAGAGCTTGCAAAACAAGAAAAACAGTGTGCTTATCCAATTTCTTCATACCGTGGTATTTGAAGACTGCCAACAAAAATATAAACTCACTGCAGTGATTGTTTCATAGCATTTAACTAAGAGACATGACATAATGGCTGTTTGCATGACTTGGCAAGAACAGGGGCTATACAATAATGTGGAAACATTTGTACTACCACCAGTACCACCTTTTACCATATATCAAGCACATATCAATGAGACAGTGAAGCTTTAATAAAGTTGAAGGTTGTTATTTATGGGAGCTGCTGTAACGACTTGCCTAAATAATTTTATTGCCATGTTCAGTCTCCTCTTTCTGTAGAGACACATAAACAAGAACTGGATTTTATTTTTGAAGAATACATGTGCAAATCTTCATCAGAAACTTTAGTTTTTGCTGCTTTCTATTGTACTTTATACACAGAGAACAGCATGTTGTGCACTGTGGTAAAACTGCAGAAGGAATAACAAGCTTGCAACCTGTAAGACTGGGCATTAGATGCATTTGACTGAACTAGCTTCGCACTATGAAAAAAATATGCGTTTGCTAATTTTTAGGGAGCCAATTTGTTTTTTTTTTCTTTTGCAGAAACACCAAATGTTAATTAATGTGTTACCGATATTTTTATGTTAGGTAGCACCAACTAGTCTATCTGTTAGTACAGTTTGCCTGTTTAGTATGGTATTTTACCAGATTTTCAATATGTTGACACTGTACACCATTCTATGTTTGTCTCAAAGGTTACTGAATTATAAAGAAAGATGAGCACCCTAAACAAACGAATCCAAAACTACATGTTGGAGAGGAAAAGGCAGCGGACCAGATTAGTGACAAAGGACGGTCGCTGTAACATTGAGTATGGAAACATCAAGTATAGCACCCATGTTGCCTTCCTGATTGACTTCTGGACCACCTTTGTAGAGATCAGGTGGCGTTTTGTCCTGTTTTTTTTCATTGCATCTTTCACACTCAGCTGGTTTCTCTTTGGCCTGCTGTGGTACTGGATTGCCCGAGGTAATGGAGATCTGACATGGCAAGAGCCCCCTTCAAACCACATTTCATGTGTTTACAATGTTGATGGACTCACTACAGCCTTCCTATACTCACTTGAAACCCAGACAACTATTGGGTATGGCGGACGAGCAATCACAGCTGAATGCCCTGCTGCCTTGGCCCTTATCATCATCCAGTCCCTTCTTGGAGCAATTATTAACTGCTTCATGTGTGGAATCATCCTGTCCAAGATCTCTTTACCCAAAAAGAGGGCCAAGACCATCACCTTTAGTGAGATGGCTGTCATCAGTCCCTTAAATGGTTCCCTCTGCCTGTCCATCAGAGTGGCCAACTTGCGCAAGACCCTGATGATTGGAAGCCAGATCTATGGCAAGCTGTTGAGAACAATTACCACACCAGATGGTGAGACAGTTATCATGGATCAGGTGAATGTTGACTTCCTGGTAGACGGTGGGAAGGACAACCTATTCTTTGTAACTCCTCTTACATTGCATCACATTATTGACAAGAGCAGCCCTTTCTTTGACATGGCGGTGGACACCCTACATGAGAAAGAGTTTGAGCTTGTGGTCTTTCTAGATGGAACAGCAGAGTCCACAAGTTCTTCATGCCAGGTACGAACCTCCTTTATTCCCCAGGAGATCATGTGGGGCTACAACTTCTTGCCAATCATCTCCAAAAGCAAAGAGGGCAAATACAGAGTCGATTTCTCCAACTTCTCCAAATTGGTGCCAGTAGCCACCGCGCATTGTGCATATTGTTACCACAACATCAAAGGATCCCATCTCCATTCCAGAGAAGGACATGACAACCCGGGCTTTGAGGTGATTGAAATCGACAATCTCCCCAATGTCATCAATATGTGAAACACTAAATGAATTCCTGAAGGACAGACAGTTGCTGGAGGCACAGCTGGATAACCCAGTGACACACAGCCTAATACCTCATTTTTAAACTCGAGTCAGATAAACCAATTGATTTGTTATTCTTTTGTCTTCACCACAGATAAGAAACATGTTGGGTCAGGGCACTCATTGTGAGTTTCATATGTGTTTGCATGTAAAACCATGCCTGTGACTGTCTGCTGATAAAAAAAACAGTTTTCAGATCGGAGGTCAGGTCATGTTAGCATGGTTAATTAACACAAAGCTTCACTCTCACTGGTGACCTTTGGTATTACAAAAGCTCTTTATGTCTTTCATTAAAACATGAAAAACATCTGACAAGTCACAGAAGAAGCAATGTTTCTAATAATCAACATTGGTTGTTGTACTCAAAGCGATATGTTGACTTGAACCAGTTTGCTAAACTGTTCAGATATAAGCACTAGCGAAAGGCTGACCTCCTCGGCCCATCTTGAGTGATGTGGTTTTGTATTTCTTCACAAATAAGCATAGTATGAAAGAACATGTCTCTCTTTACTAGGCTGCATGCAGCAAGCTCAGTTATATTTGTATGGTCTTTTTTTTATTGTTTTTTCTTGAGGGGTAAGATATGTACACTAAAATAAACTTTATTTTTGCATTCATAAACATGTCTGTAGTATTATTTTTCACTCCAAACAAAAGCAAAATGTCACACCAGGTGTGTGATCTAGAAGGTCAAAGCAACAGAAGCTAACGCTCATTGTGGCTTTTCTTCAAACAGGACAATCCAGAGGAAGTGGTTGGAAATGAAAGATGACTGTGTACTAGCCATAATGTGCCTGTGGCGGTCTGAACGTGAAAGCAGAACTCTCTGTTTGAAGAAATTTCAGGCCATACCATATGCAAGCATAAGCTTTACTGGTTTCAATAACATCCATAAACCACTTTTTCCAATAACCTACCTGTACATACACAGGACAGAATAAAACTGAGAAATTTATTTTTATAATTGAGAAAGCAGGATGTTTTATACTTCACAAGAGCTCAGTTACAGAACTTCCAGGAAGTTCTCATAGGTCTCAGTGCAGCATTTGTCAGCGTAGTAACCAGATGAGTTTCACATTTCCAACCTTTCAAACAATATATTTTGGACACCACACAATAATGTTTGGTCCAAATATGCATTAAGAAGAATCTGCAAGAAGTCCTAATTCCCAATATTTAAATGTGGTTCCATTTATTCGAGTGTGAATAAAAGTTTCAGTTCAATTTAATGACTCTCTGCTCTCAACGGCTGTCTAAGCGGAGAAGGCAGAATAGGTCACATGGCACCAGTGATGTGTTTATATGAAGGAGTCCTCCCCAATAGCTTACTCCTGTGGAAGAGAACCAGCTCATCAGTTGCTTTGCTCAGCTCTGCTTACCATCTGTAAAGGCAGGGTGGCAAACGTAAAAGAAGAACAATTGGGCTCTGGATAAAATAAAGCAGTTGTGGGTACATAAAATTGCAGATGAACAAACAAACGATTTATAACAACCACATTTGGCTAAAACATAAGACTATGTGATACTAAATGTAGATCAATTTTGACGCTCTAAGAACCATCTCTTAATTGAAAACTGATCCAAAGTACTCCAGTGTTTGAAAAAAACCAGGCTCCTTATCATTTCATGCTGACAAGAAGCTGAAGTCTCTATTTCTCTGTTGAGGTCTTTGTAAAGCGTGAAAAACAAAATGTTAGGGACAACTCAAATTTTTAGGAGTAACACTATGTGCAAACCCTATATTGCAGTATTACAAGCTGTGCACATGGAAATAGGCTGGGATTTTTTATATCTGCCCATATGTGCCTGAGGGTGCAGCAGATATAAAAATTACAGGCACAACAACAACAAAGACAACAACAATAGACATCAAGTCATCTTGGTCAGGAAATGCAATACCAGTCATTTAAAAATGCTTTGTTGGAGACACTTGAGACTGGATCTCTTATTCTGTCCTAAAAATTACAGATGCAGTTTGACTTTCAAATATGAACAAACATATAAAGGGGGAAATCAAGGTCCTGGATGGGTGTATACACAGCATTACCTTTATGGTCGATTGAATCTATGGTGTCATTGCTGACGTTTCAGCATTTAGAAAATGGCACTGCATTGTTGAGATACAAACAAGACAAAGTCACCGCTTAGAAGTAATTAAAAAAAATTGCTATATTGCAGTGTGGTGGAGATTTGATATGAATTTGTGTTTCTCCATCATTTCTGATTTCCAATAAATCAACACAAAAGATAGGGTTAGGATTAGATGAGATGTTTTACTATTACAAAGGTACAGGTCCTTCTCAAAATATTAGCATATTGTGATAAAGTTCATTACTTTCCATAATGTCATGATGAAAATTTAACATTCATATATTTTAGATTCATTGCACACTAACTGAAATATTTCAGGTCTTTTATTGTCTTAATACGGATGATTGTGGCATACAGCTCATGAAAACCCAAAATTCCTATCTCACAAAATTAGCATATTTCATCCGACCAATAAAAGAAAAGTATTTTTAATACAAAAAACGTCAACCTTCAAATAATCATGTACAGTTATGCACTCAATACTTGGTCGGGAATCCTTTGGCAGAAATGGCTGCTTCAATGCGGCGTGGCATGGAGGCAATCAGCCTGTGGCACTGCTGAGGTCTTATGGAGGCCCAGGATGCTTCGATAGCGGCCTTTAGCTCATCCAGAGTGTTGGGTCTTGAGTCTCTCAACGTTCTCTTCACAATATCCCACAAATTCTCTATGGGGTTCAGGTCAGGAGAGTTGGCAGGCCAATTGAGCACAGTGATACCATGGTCAGTAAACCATTTACCAGTGGTTTTGGCACTGTGAGCAGGTGCCAGGTCGTGCTGAAAAATGAAATCTTCATCTCCATAAACCTTTTCAGCATATGGAAGCATAAAGTGCTCCAAAATCACCTGATAGCTACCTGCATTGACCCTGCCCTTGATAAAACACAGTGGACCAATACCAGCAGCTGACACGGCACCCTAGACCATCACTGACTGTGGGTACTTGACACTGGACTTCTGGCATTTTGGCATTTCCTTCTCCCCAGTCTTCCTCCAGACTCTGGCACCTTGATTTCCGAAAGACATGCAGAATTTGCTTTCATCCAAAAAAAGTACTTTGGACCACTGAGCAACAGTCCAGTGCTGCTTCTCTGTAGCCCAGGTCAGGCGCTTCTGCCGCTGTTTCTGGTTCAAAAGTGGCTTGACCTGGGGAATGCGGCACCTGTAGCCCATTTCCTGCACACGCCTGTGCACGGTGGCTCTGGATGTTTCTACTCCAGACTCAGTCCACTGCTTCCGCAGGTCCCCCAAGGTCTGGAATCGGCCCTTCTCCACAATCTTTCTCAGGGTCCAGTCACTTCTTCTCGTTGTGCAGCGTTTTCTGCCACACTTTGTCCTTCCCACAGACTTCCCATTGAGGTGCCTTGATACAGCACTCTGGGAACAGCCTATTCGTTCAGAAATTTCTTTCTGTGTCTTACCCTCTTGCTTGAGGGTGTCAATAGTGGCCTTCTGGACAGCAGTCAGGTCGGCAGTCTTACCCATGATTGGGGTTTGAGTGATGAACCAGGCTGGGAGTTTTAAAGGCCCGAGGAATCTTTTGCAGGTGTTTAGAGTTAACTCGTTTCAAATGATTAGGTTCATAGCTCGTTTAGAGACCCTTTTAATAATATGCTAATTTTGTGAGATAGGAATTTTGGGTTTTCATGAGCTGTATGCCAAAATCATCCGTATTAAGACAATAAAAGACCTGAAATATTTCAGTTAGTGTGCAATGAATCTAAAATATATGAATGTTAAATTTTCATCATTACATTATGGAAAATAATGAACTTTATCACAATATGCTAATATTTTGAGAAGGACCTGTAGATCCTGTAAGCCTTTTTTGTTGTTTCTCATTGTAAACCAAAAAAAATATTTTCTGACAACTTGGGACATGATACAGTAGTGTATGACTGAAACTCAACAAATATGAAAACAAAAAAACTATAAATACATCTTCATATTATTTTTGAAGGAACATTTCATAATTCATCTCAGCAAAAATATGCTATTGATAGAGAAGACCTTGCTAGGGTTCCTTACCTGTCAACATGAGCCATTTCCTAGTTTATATGTTGCATCAAACCTTGGACCCCTGTAGTATATGTTAAAACAACAGGGCAGACATGAAAAAATAGCAACATTTGTGAATGTAACACAAACACTAAGCTGTACAGTTCAACTGCAGCCATTAAATTAAGCATGATGTATAAACCACAACAAAGGCCAGAGGTTTGTGCCATTAAAATTTTCATTTGTGCTGCTACGGTTTTAGAGATATTATAAGTTTTAATTCCAGCCAATGATGTCACCATCACCACAGCTTGCTCCAAAACAAACCAGACCGGTCTAATTTTTTAGTGCTTCGTGTATGAAGGTTTGTGCCGTTAATATTTTCGTTTGTGTTGCTATGGTTTATGAGATATTATAAGTTTTAATATAACCTGACTTCACATGACTTCACCTGAATTGATTGCATGTATGGAAATGGCTTTTGACCAGCTGCAGGCTGTAATTAGGCACTGCTGGTTTCAAGTCAGTTTCATATGTTCTAGTGCATCCTTATTCACCATTTCAGTCAGCAAGAAAGTGGCAGATGTTATCAATGTAGAAAGGAAATTAATCATAGTGGAGGGAAATTCACTCAAGGAAAATTCAGTTTTGTTCGCAAGGACTGTGTCAATCCATGATATTTCTCCTATGCTGTAGCTATGAGTAACTGTCCCTGAACAGTGCACTTTTCCTGAGGTGCTGAGGCCCACAACTGTGATAGCATGTAAGACTAGAGTGACCAGGCATCCCAATTTGTCCTGCAATTTTTACGCAAACAGAAAAAATGTCCAGCATTTGACTGGGTCAAATTCTGATAAGTCAGAACACTATTTGACTAAAGCAGAGCTGCTGTCATCATCACAGAGACGCCTCAGCGGTCAATCAAAATACGCAGCAGCGTCCCACATCATGACCAACTTTGGAACAGCTGCACCTGCATAGATCCATTCTGTCAAGCATGTGGAGATGGCATTAATGGCATGCCTCTCTGACAGCATTTGCACCACTGGAACACTGGAGCAGTTGCACCCTGTCAGAATGCCTTGATACAGGAAGATATGGCCAGATCTGCCATTTGGTCTCACCAGTTTTCTCACTACCAGCCAGTTGGATCAAGACACACTGCTGTGGCACATTTCTTGGATAATGTATTGTACAGTGACAGAAAAAACTTGTCTAGTCCAATATCTGCAATGCTTCCACTGTGATTGCAAAGATACAATGGGATCATTGTCCCCAAATTCCAAATCGTTTCTCTCTTGTTTGACTTTCCGCAGCGTGACTAAATTAGGTAGGTGGCTTGACTCAGGATCTCCAACATCCAACAGATCTGCTTTCTTTGCTGACCTCCATACAACTGGTTCCATCCTGCCCTCAATACAGCTGGTTCCATCCTGCCCTCACACAGCTCTTTTGCAATCTGCTCATGCAGATTTCTGGACAGTAACCACTTGGAACAGCCGGTGGGCAGGCAGATATCTGTGTCTTTGATTGAACACTGGAGCACCATTGGGCTGTTAATTAGCTGAAACTTTTCATGTGGGTGGGGTGTCAGCTTCACTCTGCTAATTTGCAGGTATGCTCAGGCTTTTTGTTAATTTGGAAAACAGATCTACATTTCTGCATTTACTTCATTGCCTTTGCCTTGAGATGGTTCTTTAATATTTTCACACACACACACACACAGGCTTGCCCCTTTCCACCAAAATGTAACGATGGTCATTATTGCCAACACTTTAATCTTAGTGTCAGGACCTGTCAGAGGACAGGTCATGGCTTCAGAAATTAAAGTTTTTGTCCTCGTGTAGTATTGCTAACTGTAATAAGGCATTTCATGTTGCTTTTGGAGCAATGGTTTCTTCCCCCATGCGTGGCCTTTCAGCCCACAGTGGTACAAAACTCTTTCATAGTTGGTAATGGCTCTCTCTCACCAGTTTCATGCAACATCTTCCAGAAGTGTGGACTCAAGACTTGAAGTCTGGTCAGACCTGACTCCCAAATTTAGTGACTTCAGACCTTACTTGATAAAATCACAGAAGGCTTAGGTCTTGACTCGGACTTTGACACCAGTGACTTGTGATTTCACCTTGACTTGAATCATTCAACTTAAAAATAATTGATATGGAGTTCAAACAAAAATTCAGAATGAAAGACTCACCTTCGCCGTCCCCACCGTCCAATGACTTCCCCGTGTGTCTCCCGGCCTTCCAATCAGCATCCTGTCCGCCTGATTCTCCATCCAATCACCTTCCGACGGCTGGTTTTTAAAGTTCCTCCTCATTTGTCAGCTGAGCTCATCCCTCCTCCACCCCACCTCCACCATCTTCCTTCACATCTACTCCTGGCTTCCTCGCTCCCTGGCCGCCAATACACCACCAGTGTCGGATCAGGGGGAAGACATCTCTAAATCTAAGCCTTACAAATGTTCATCTTAGCTCATTTCATTCACAGCATTCATGTCTTCCTCCCAGGTCCGAGCACCAAAGATATAACAATGTAATTTCACATCATTAAAACTTTTCTAATTACCAACACTCTCTTTGTGAGTCTTTTAAGATTGAAATCGTACAATGAAGTTTGCTACATGATGTAACTGTGCCTGGAAACCAGCCTACGGTGCACGTCTGGCTATTTGCCAATATTATGTTCTCCTGTTGCTGCAACAAGCACACTGAATCCCCTGTTTTGTTTTAGCAACATTTTAAACATCAGAAGCAAGTCAGTAGCGTTTTAGGACCTATCCTTGATTGCAAGCCTGGAGAGAGTGACAGAAGTTGCTGCCAAAAGGTGTATTGAGATTTGGTACGGGATGCATTAGCTACCACAAATGTTTGGGCATTGTGTTGCATTATGGGCCCAGGGCAAACGCTCTGAGATGGAACACACCTGTGATATCGTCCAAGAAGTCATTATAAAAGGTTTTTTTATATTTACATTTTATCATTATGTCATCAATACAAAGCTTGAAGCAAAGTTCTAAATTCAGATTATTGACTGTTTAATGCTAAAAATTAATGGGGGTTTTAGCTTTGCGCTGGTCTGGGTGGGGGGGCTGGTTGGAGGGCCAAGTCGTGTATGTCTGGAGTTTACATATTCTCCCTTTGCATGCATGGGTTTTCTACAAGTTTAAGTGTGTCCATGCGTGTTTATCTGGTGTGTCTCAGTTTTGCTCGTTGGCCTCTGGAAATAGGCATCAGTTCCTCTGTGCTCTAAACAAGACTAAACAGGTATAGAAAATGTATCGATTTTATTTGTGGTGGAGATAAAGTCAGACAATAAAAGAGTAGGAGAGGTAAAAACATTTATTTTGTCACATTTTCCTATACAAAAGCCCTTTTTCAAAAGGTTTTACTTCATACATCGCAGGAATTACAATATTATTAAAAATAATACACTGTTTAATTGTAAAGTTATACACACAATACATATGTAATGGATTGAACATCCAAAATACATTGCATATATGAAGAAATAGCACAGATCCCTCTTGACTGATAATGTGTATAAAACAGGAAGGTTAAGGGCACATTACCACAATTTCTTTATGCTACAAATGACACGTTCCCTTTCATTTGTTCTCTTAAAGCTATACATCTGCAAGGAAAGCTGGATGTAAATATTAATACTGTATTGCTCAGTATCAAACACCTGAAAACCTTAAAAGCACATGGCTAGCCATTAATTTGATATAAAAAGTGAGTGGCAATGGCTTCATTACCTTCACAGACTGCATACAGAGTAATCTCTCTATTAGATTATGAGTTAAGCAGGCATTTGTGGTTTTAGGAATACAAAACAAAAATAATATACAGATATATTTTTTACACTTACAGGCACTTAAGATGTTACAACTGGATTTCAGAAAACATCTGTGTGAAAACAAAAATGTTAAACTGCATTGCCCAAATGTACAGATATAAAAATACTTAAAATGCTCAACATACTACTAGCAGAAATGGACTCAAAACGTTTGCATTTTTGACCGAGGTCAACTCGTATTAACTCTCTTGGCTTTTTATACTGTCACATATGAAAATAACTCTGCATAATTTATACAGTAAGTTGCTTTAATGCCTAGTTGACTGATGTTTATAAAATAATAAAAAATAGGTCTGACAAACGCACAGCGTTTGCGAATCTGAGGATTTCTTTGTTTCATCTCGTCATACTTCATTGGTTTTTGTTCTCTGATAAAATACTTATTTTCAAGTGTCTATTTTCAGTGACTTTCTTTGAATAATTTCTGAAATTGACAGTTGAAAAGCTGATTATGGTTGTAATTTTTAAATACTGTTAAATGGTAATGAAGAAATTCTGACTTGAGATTCGTTTGCATTTTGCTGGGCTTGAAAATCAGCGAGAGACATTTAACCAAACATGCTGCTCTCATGCTAGAATCCAGCCTTGGAAAAAAAGAGGAAAATCATTGCAACATGGTGCCTAATAATCAGAATTATGTGGACTATCACTTCTCTGCACTGACCTGTTTGGTACTGACTGGCCTAGGAAGACAAGAGAGAAGAGGCGGGGCAGCTTTTATTGTCAGAAAAGGTTTAAAAAAAATATTGAAAAAATTAAGGTTTATTAAAACAGCTATTTATTTTCTTCAGGACTTTAGTTGTGCACTGGTAGTTGATAATGATGATATGAAATAGATCAGCAGTTGGAGCATAACCCTGACCCTGTAAGGGTTAGAGCTCTGTTTCTCAGCACATTTTTAAAACTAGATGAAGACTCAAGGTCCTTTGAATAGATACAAATCCTCTAAACAGTAAGGCTAACACAACCCTAAAAATGACGACATATCCTAAAATCACTTTCATGTTTTAGATTTATGATAATACACTTAGACATGCATCATTATTTTGCTTAAATAACCACATCTGACATATTTTGATTTAGGCAAAGGCTTTTTCTTTTAAGTGTATTTCACAAGCCAGAAGACATTCACATTAATACTGATATGATTGAGCAACAAATAGATCTCAAAATAGCCTGGATGAGAGGAAGCAACGAGGCAAACACTTACTTTAGTGCGTGGCCTACCAAAAACGAGACACATTTAAACTGGGCATGACTTACTGTTGCAAATTTTCGCCATTAAATCTTGACTTAGCTTCAATTGATCTAACTCTGCTAGGCTTATCACCCATCAACTCGCTCAGTTCCACGCAAAATACACAGAAAAACATTCTTTAAGCAACTGAGTTGACCCAGGTTCAGCAGAAACATACAGCGCTTCATTCTGTGGCATCTTACTCTTCTCTAGCCTTCCAGTTTTGGAGGATAAATTAAATGGCGGCATGGTGAACTGCGTATTGCAGATGCCAAATTTTATTCAGTGCTGAGAAAAGTTCCTCTCGCAAGATCTCCTACTTGTCTATTGGAGACACACATACACCCCCCTCCCACACCCCCCACCCCACACACACACACACACACACACACACACACACACACAAATATCATAAAAACATGCAGATGAACAGAAAAGCAAAGACTAGCAGTGGAAAAACCCCACAAGTTAGTAGATAAGCAGTAAAAGCTGATTTTTCAAGCAAAGTAATCAAGCTGGACTGAGGATGTAGATTGAGACCCATAAGTGATAGGCCCATGTCTAGTAAGGTAGCATGGAGAAAAGGCTGACACATCCAGGTTCAAATCCTTTCCTTGGGTTAGGGACACTTATTGGGTTATAGGAGAAACTTTCAAGAGAGTGAAAAAGAAAGGCATAGGAAACTCAGATGTGCATCCATAAAACAATTAGTTGTAATAAGTAGTATTCCATTGTAGACCAAGGTATCCAGTTATTATAGATTCTTAAACACAAAAAAACATCAATAAACTCATCCTTCATTAAGGAACAGCATTTCTTTAGATTATTGTTTCCATCAATTCAGTCTTTGGCATTACAGGGAGTGCAGGTCAGCAATTTTGGTGGGGAGAGAAGGCAGGTTTTAAAGGTTGGTCATTGATCAGTGAGGGTTGTCTTAATAGTAACTGCCAAGATGGGATGGCACATGAGTGTTAGGATGGCGAGGAACATTTGGGTTTGGGTAGATGCCTGCAGTGGGTGAACTCCAGTACTGAGCAGTGGGTCCAAAGAAATTGGAGGAGGTGACTGGCATAGATGGAGGGTGCGGGGATACAAAATTGACCTTCTGCTGGTGGGCATGGTAGGAAGGCACATAGGCTAGGTCCGAGGGGTATTTGTACATGGATGACTCAGTGGGGTGCGGCTGGAGCGCCTGAGCAATGCCATGGAAGTCGAACTTGTAAGCATAGCGTTTGCCATGCACCTTGGTCATGATGTTTTTGTCATAGTAGTAGCGCAGCGCACGGCTCAGCTTGTCGTAGTTCATGTTGGGCTTGCTCTTACGCTCACCCCATCGCCGCGCCACCTCATCTGGATCTGTCATTTTAAACTCTCCATTGGTCCCTTCCCAAGTGATGCACCCTGCATTGGCACTGTCGGACAAGAGCTCCAGGAGGAACTGCCAAAGTTGGATCTGACCTGAGCCTGAAAGTGGACAGAAGTACAAATGTTTGTTAGGGACAACTGAGGTCTCTACGAAGTAAGAACCCAATAATCTTACCTGGGTTGGCGAGACGACTACTGGTGGGGCCCAGAATCTGGTAAGGATCTGTAAACAATTGAATAAAGTTTATAAATCTGAAATCAGATTTCTATGGAATCAAATATAGCACAGTACAAAAATTTTGAGAAAAATAAATAACAGAACGTATATATTTACGTTTCTATCTACGTTATTTCACAAACATATATATATATATATATATATATATATATGCTCCGGCTTCCTCCCAGTCCAAAGACATGCCTGTTAGGTTAATTGATCAATCTAAAGTTGCCCTTAGGTGTATGAGTGAGTGTGCATGGTTGTTTGTGTGTTGCCCTGTGATGGACTGGCGACCTGCCCAAGGTGTACCCCGCGCCTCGCCCATAGACTGCTGGAGATAGGCACCAGCTTCCCAGCTTCCCCGCGACCCACTATGGAATAAGCGGTAGAAAATGACTGACTGACTATATATATATATATATATATATATATATATATATATATATATATATATCTCAAACATTTCAGTGAATTAGAGTAACAGTAAAAAAATTACTTATTTCAGTATTTCATTTCAAATAAAAGTTTTTGAGAAACTCTGGATTTTCATTAGCTGTAAGACATAATCAAAATTAACAGAAATAATACCTGCAATATATCTCTCTATGTGTAATGTATCTGTATATGAGTCTCAACTTTTGAATAAAATAACAGAAATGCATTAGCTTTAATTTACTCTAATTTACTGAGACTCACCAGTAGGTCAGCAGTGAGACATGTTAACCTTAGAGTATGGATTTAATGGAAGACCAATCCCCTTTTTTACTTCACATTACATTGTTATTTGTCATAAGAAAGAGCTATTAATACTTTTATATGACCTTTAAATTGCACAACTACAAGTTGTGCAATTGTCTTCACTACATATATTGAATGTGCTTGTAATGTAGGCATTACTATAACAACAAGTGTATCAGGAAATGATTGTGTGGTGAACAACATGTAATTATGCTTGGCTGCCTTAAGAATGAGAAGAAAACTTTATTAAAGCATTTGATTTAAGATAAAACTGATATCCCTACAAACAATAAAGCTTTGAGGCTGAGCTTATGCTACAAAATGCACAAAAGATGCACCATAAGTAGTTACCTGGCTGAGCTCTGGGCTGCTCAGTGGACTTGGTCACATTCTGGGGAACTACAGGTGAGCCTGCATGGAGAGAAGCAATCATTGGATGATGATGGGCAGACAGAGAGGGAGACATAAAATGATTCGGAGGAGACATTGGTGGTCACAGATAACAAGACTATGTATCTTGAAGGCATTTTAGTAGAGGTCCAAAATAAATAAGGAAGTGAATTGGCAGCCTTCTGTAATCTTTAGGATTCTTTCCTACGCATCTAGACAGTGTTGAAGTTATTCAGGTATTTTAATCGGTGCAGAATAGTCACTGATAAAGTTTATTTTTGCTAGGTGATATATGCAAAAAAAATCCCCTCTCTGTGGGTTTTAACCACTCATTCTTAGCAAAATGGTTTTAGACCACAATAATTTATTAGTATGGTGTAGGGCCTCCTTTAGCGGCCAATACAGCATCAATTTGTCTTGGGAATTACATATACAAGTCCTCCACAGTGGTCAGAGGGATTTTAAGCCATTTTTCTTGCAGGATAGTGGCCAGGTCACTGCGTGATACTGGTGGAGGAAAACATTTCCTGACTCGCTCCTCCAAAACACCCCAAAGTGGCTCAAAAATATTTAGATCTGGCGACTGTGCAGGCCATGGGAGATGTTCAACTTCACTTTCATGTTCATCAAACCAATCTTTCACCAGTCTTGCTGTGTGTATTGGTGCATTGTCAACCTGATACACGGCACCGCCTTCAGGATACAATGTTTGAACCATTGGATGCACATGGTCCTCAAGAATGGTTCGGTAGTCCTTGGCAGTGACGCGCCCATCTAACAAGTATTGGGCCAAGGGAATGCCATGATATGGCAGCCCAAACCATCACTGATCCACCCGCATGCTTCACTCAGGGCATGCAACAGTCTGGGTGGTACGCTTCTTTGGGGCTTCTCCACACCGTAACTCTCCCGGATGTGGGGAAAACAGGAAAGGTGGACTCATCAGAGAACAATACATGTTTCATATTGTCCACAGCCCAAGATTTGCGCTCCTTGCACCATTGAAACCGACATTTGGCATTGGCATGAGTGACCAAAAGTTTGGCTATAGCAGCCCGGCCGTGTATATTGACCCTGTGGAGCTCCCGACGGACAGTTCTGGTGGAAACAGGAGAGTTGAGGTGCACATTTAATTCTGCCGTGATTTGGGCAGCCGTGGTTTTATGTTTTTTGGATACAATCCGGGTTAGCACCTGAACATCCCTTTCAGACAGTTTCCTCTTGCGTCCACAGTTAATCCTGTTGGATGTGGTTTGTCCTTCTTGGTGGTATGCTGACATTACCCTGGATACCGTGGCTCTTGATACATCACAAAGACTTGCTGTCTTGGTCACAGATGCGCCAGCAAGATGTGCACCAACAATTTTCCTCTTTTGAACTCTGGTATGTCACCCATAATGTTGTGTGTATTTCAATATTTTGAGCAAAACTGTGCTCTTACCCTGCTAATTGAACCTTCACACTGTGCTTTTACTGGTGCAATGTACAATCAATGAAGACTGGCTACCAGGCTAGTCCAATTTAGCCATGAAACCTCCCACACTAAAATGACAGGTGTTTCAGTTTCATTGTCCAAACCTTGTATATATATATATATATATATATATTCAATTCAATTCAATTCAAAAATACTTTATTAATCCCACAGGGAAATTAAATGTTGTTGTAGCTCATTATGAAGGTTTCTCAAAGAGCCGTTATAGATGCTGATGGCTGTGGGCAGGAAGGATCTCCTGTAGCGCTCCGTCTTACAACAGATCTGAAGAAGCCTCTGACTGAAGACATTCTGTTGTTGTAGGCCAGTCTCATGAAGAGGATGCTCAGGTTTCTCCATAATGTTCTTCATTTTATGAAGAATCCTTCTTTGCACAATGATCTCCAGAGGTTCCAGAAGAATCCCCAGAACAGAGCCAGCCTTTTTTATCAGCTTGTTGAGCTTTTTTAAGTCCCTGGCTCTGATGCTGCTTCCCCAGAAGATGATGGCAGAAGAGATCACACTCTCCACAACAGACTTATAGAAGATATGCAGCATCTTGCTGCAAACACCAAAGGTCCTAAGCTTCCTCAAGAAGTACAGTCTGCTCTGTCCCTTCTTGTAGATTGCTTCACAGTTACATCTCCACTCTAGTCTGTTGTCCAGGTGAACACCGAGGTATTTATACTCCTCCACCACCTCCACTTCTTCTCCCATGATAGATATAGTTTTTGACTTATTCCTGTTTTTCTTAAAATCTACAATCATCTCCTTTGTTATATATATATATATATATATATATATATATATAAAAGAGGAATGTATAAATCCATCTTTTATATATTATAATATGTAACCTTACCTTTGCCACTGTGCATGTTGTTAGACCACCCTGTCCGCCGTACAGCATCATATGATGGATCTGATAAAGAAGAAAACAATAGACTTTGATCATATGTTTTTTTTTTTTTTAAAGGAATAAATAATTACTAATTCATTTGATGCCAGTATTTTAGTAGTCGAAAAGTGCAGCTGTCACAATCCTTTACATTTCGTCAAACCATAGTCCTCAAAAATCTTTATGTGCGCATGGTTGAATAAAATATCTCTACTTGTAGAGTTGATCACAAGAATATAACTGTTACAGATGTCAAGTAGCCTTAATAAATCAGTCAGAAAATGCTTAACGATTTCCTCCACAGGATATCTGGACATGCTCATGTGGTTTAGTCGGGCTTAAAATGTTGATGGCACAATCTTCAAGAAAGCTCGCAACTGCCTGAGCAGCTTGCAACATACTTACCACATATTGTAGATGCAAATTAACGAACAGACACACAGAAGTACAAAACAATAGCTAGATAAAACATGCATTCACATCTCATGTCCCAATATGAGCAGCTTCCATGAAACCTCAACAAATGGCTGAACGGACCTTTCTGCTTTGTGTCTGTCTGTATTGTGAAGCTAGACAGGTTCCACCAAACAATCACTCTGACATAACTGCATGCAACAAAGGCTGTGGCAAAGTCTCAAAAATGTCCTGTTACACCTGGCACGCGCCTTTGATTGTTTGCATTATTAGAGACTTGAATAGATCAAATAGCCACCAGAACACAGGGGAAGTTTGTTGTTTAATAATTCCAGATTTGATTTACACTTTGAAAAACACGTTATGCACAGTATTAGCAGGTAACACTCTGGACAGGTTGCCAGTCTGTCACAGGCCACCACAGGACAAACAACGATGCACACACACATTCACTCCTGAGGGCAACTTAGAGAGACCAATTAAACTAACATGCATATTTTTGAACCGTGGGAAGAAGCCGGAGGAAGGCAGAGAAAAGCCACACATCCACAGTCACATTTATACTCCATGTATAAACCCCCTTTGGTGGGATTTGATCCCAGGACCTTCTTGCTGCAAGACAAGAGTGCTAACAAGTACTCTACCGTGCAGCCCTGAATTATATCATGCTTTACATAAATTACAAATTTATGACGTCTACAGGGTGACTTGCCAGATTGTGTGATAATTGATTCAAATAACAAAATCAGTGTTTGCTAAAAACGGAATATTCTAAGAGTCCTGTGGGCGATTTCTTATCCGCTCCATTCTTTTTGTTTAGTTTATTTGTGATCACAGACCCCTGGTAACTGGGGTATGAGATTACAGATACGATTGGCTTCCTATTAATATATAGTTTGGATAGATGTACATTTCTCAAACACCAAAATATTTATTCATGTAACCTTGACTTTATGCAATACAGAAATTCACTGGCTTTTAATTGCTTAATTTATCCATCCTTTGACATATTTTTTAATCTTATGCACCTGATTAATTATTCAATTGAAACCTATTTGGCATCAAATACATTTTTGAACACATTTTTTACATGAAGCATAAAAGTATTTTCATAAAAAGTACATTTGAGCGTTCATCTCAGCTGATGTAACCTGTTCTGTTAATACTGGTGACAGACCGATAATACCATGACTTTCTGTCTGGACATTTCTTGACACAATGCAACACTGCCCTCATGTGGAATACTGTATATAAACATTTTAAATGCTTAAAAATCAGTAAAAATATATAAAAATTGTTCCTGCATTCTTAACGAACCAAAAATGTGTCAGGTAATTGTTTGAATTACCCATTCCTTTATCAAACACCTAACTTGACTCACTGATGTGGTCTACCTCAAGTCGATTAAAATTTTAAACGATAAATGTTGTTTGAGTATATATTTCTTTACTAGCAGAAGATACCCATGTTCCTGCTGCTTGGAAACCTCCTAGTTTCCTCACCAGTTCCTTCACTTTTTTTACTTTTTACCCTCCCCAATCCTTCGGCAGAGAAGCCATTCCTCCAGTATCTGCTGACAAGGGAAATTATTCCTGGCGTCTGTGACTCTATAAAGGAATTTAGTGAATAAAAAAAAAAGTTAAAGTCCAGACAAGTGACAGTGCACATATAAAGTTAAAAGAAGGATATTAGCTGTCAATGAAAAAGGAAAGAACAAGGGGGTACATAACTGAAACCTCAAAAAAGTGGTAGAGGCGGGACACAAATAGCAAGAATGCTGCTGTGGTTTAGAGGGGCTGTCAGGTTCAATCTGGTGTGGGCCGACAGGATAGCCAAAGACCAGCGACTGGGGGAGAGTCCTAGGAGACTTGTGTTTCCTGCTTGCTTCTCCTGCAGACAACCTCTCTTTGTTTTACTGGCCCTTTTTTCCCCTTTGCTCACTGCCAGCCCCCTCCACCACACCTCACCCCCACCAACCAATCCCCAATACCCCGCAAAAGAAAATCTCCCAACGGGGCCTACCTCTGCTGCTGAAAGGGCTTAGGGGTTGGTGGGTTACAGACAGAAGGAAGAGAGATGAGAGGGAAGGTGAAGAAATCCCAAATGGTAAGACGCAGACAGATAATGAAGTGCATAAAAAAAGGCATACGAGAGAGGAAAGTAATGAAAAACCACTGTGTCAGACAATATGTACCTCTGGAATTTGAAAAGAAAACAGCAGCACCAAAAGCAGCTACTGTCTGGTATTAGCAGGGGGGATGCTTTGTTGTTTCATGCACTACTGTGAGGGGTTCCAGAAATTATTTTGTGTCTCATGCAAACACCTAAAAAAATAACCCAATAATCCTAATATGTTTGTACAATTCAAGATCTAAACCCATAAGCCCGTGACTTTACACATACTTCGTTGTGTGAAAGCTAGGGAAGTGGAACTGAAACTGCAGAAGAGGGAAGGAGCCACAGATGCATAAAGTACAAAGTCCCAGTGATTGTGTGAGGGGGGAACCATGCAAACACAAACATAAAAATGCGTACAGAGATCAGCCTCATCCCCACCCTGTACAAATCCCCCTCCTTCTGCCTTCATTTTTCCAGGCCTCGCTCTGACTGCGACTCACTCCAGTTTCCACTCTGGTCTGGGGTGTGGTGCACGCTCCTGGGAGACTTCAACTGGTGAACCAGTTAGTCAAAACAAGACCTGGGCGCTCCACAAAGAGGAAAAGAGACGCACAGAGTGAAGCAGAAAGATAAAGAGGAAGAAAGAGAAACCAAGCCGAGAGAGTGAAACAGAGACAGAGAGCAGAAGAATAAAGTCGAGCCATGGACTGATTTTAACACTGAGTATGGGCTAGTGACAAAGAAAGACCCAGACAGGCTAAACCTTTTTTAATACCCATGATACAGGTGCTTTAAAAAACATCTGTGGGGAGATAGGACCATAAGAGGAGGAGAATGACAGCAATGCAAAGGAGTTAGATGTATAAATAATTACAGAAGTGGAAGTGGAACGATTGAAAATGATGAATTGGTTTACAACAATTATTTTATCTGTGGAACTTTTTTTTACGTTTAGTCACATTAAACTGGAACTTTTGCCCATTTTTATTTTATAAAATAGTTCAAGCTTAGTCAGATTAGAGGGGTAGTGTCTGTTGACCTGAATTTTTAAGTTCTTGTCAGAAATTCTAAATATGATTTAGGTCTCTATCTACAACAAAATTTCCTGTCCCTCTTGAAGAAAAACATGCCCACAGCATGATCCTAAGGAGAGGATTTTCGGGGTGATGTTATTTTTCCTCACAGACATAACGTGTTTATTTAGCATCCATGGCTTGAGAATAATCTAAAATACATATTTTTATGTCTTTTTTTCAGATATGGGCTCTTTCTTTCCACTCCTCCATGAAGACCAGATTTCTGAACAGCAGCACTGACGGTGGTCCCGTTGGCAAATTTGTCTGCCTGAGCAGTGAATCTCTGCACCTCCTCAAGAGATACCATGAGTCTTTTGGTTTCTTCCCTGATGCTTTCCATGCTCTCATTGCCTGCTCTGTCAGTTTAGCTGTATGGCCTTGTCTTGATAGGTTTGCAGTTTATTTACATTTTCAGAAGATTGGTTGAACAGTGCTGACCTATCAGTTTTCTGACCTATCCTTCTTCTTCTATCCGTCTTCACAATGGAAATTAGGTAACTTCTGAATGCAACATGTTGAACTGGATTTTGTTTAGGGGTATTTGAGAAAAAGGTGGCTCAATACAAGAGCAAGGCAGACTTTTCAGGTTTTGAAAACCATGGAACACTTTCCTTTCACTATTTAATCATGCACTACTTTGTGTGGGTCTATCACATAAAATCCTAATAAAATGCATTAATGCGAAAATTTCAAGAACCCCTCATGACGACTATTAAATCGAGGAATGTGACGTCGCCCGGTATGGCAGAGCCGGGGTCCCATCCTGGAGCCAGGCCTGGGGTCGCTCCTCGTGGGACCCGGCCGGGCCAAGCCCGAACGAGAGACGCGAGGTCATCCCCCAGTGGGCCCACCACATGCAGATGGAACCGTGAGGGACCGGTGCAAAGAGGATTGGCTGGCAGACGTAAGTGGACACCTCGGCGGCCCGATCCCCGGATGCTTAGGCTGGCTCTAGGGACATGGAATGTCACCTCACTGGGAGGGGGAAGGAGCCTGAGCTCCATCATTCTGCTTGAGGTCTTCAATGCCCACGTGGGAAACGACAGTGACACCTGGAGAGGCGTGATCGGGAGGAATGGCCTCCCCGATCTGAATCCGAGTGGTGTTTTGTTATTGGACTTCTGTGCTATTCACGGATTGTCCATAATGAACACCATGTTCAAACATAAGGGTGTCCATCAGTGCACTTCGCAACTGGACACCCTAGGCAGGAGGTCGATGATCGACTTTGTTGTCGCATCATCAGACCTTCGGCCGCATGTTTTGGACACTCGGGTGAAGAGAGGGGCTGAACTGTCCACTGATCACCACCTGGTGGTGAGTTGGATCCGCTGGAGGAGGAGACAGACATGGCAGGCTCAAGCGCATAGTAAGGGTCTGCTGGGAACGTCTGGCTGTGCCGCTCCGGTGTGGTGAAGACAGAGCTGAGCCAAAAAGCGAAGCTCTCGATTTACCGGTGGGTCTACGTTCCTACCCTCACCTATGGCCATGAACTTTGGGTCATGACCGAAAGAACAAAATTCCGGATACAAGCAGCTGAAATGAGCTTCCTCCGTATGGTGGCCGGGCACTCCCTTAGAGATAGGGTGAGGAGCTCGCCCATCCAGGAGGGGCTTGGAGTAGAGCCGCTGCTCCTCCACATCGAGAGCAACTAGTTGAGGTAGCTCGGGCATCTATACCGGATGCCTCCTGGACGCCTTCCTCGGGAGGTGTTCCAGGCACGTCCCACCGGGAGGAGGCCCAGGGGATAGCCCAGGACACGCTGGAGGGACTATGTCTCTCGGCTGGCCTGGGAACGCCTTGGGCTACCCCTGGAGGAGCTGGAGGAGGTGTCCGGGGAGAGGGACGTCTGGGTGTCTCTGCTGAGTCTGCTGCCCCCGTGACCCGGTCCCGGATAAGCGGAAGACGACGAGTACAAGTACGAGTGAGAAAATACTAAACATTATTTCAATGTACTGCTTGAGAGCACCAGCACATTATAGTACTGTTTGCCTTCAATCTTCTGATGTAAACAATGAATTTAAAAAACCTTAATTGCCATCTTTCATCTTTTACAAAGGCAGCATAGCATACATTGATCTCATTGATCAAATAATTTACAATAATACATACAAAAAACTAAAAGTTGTGAAAGTGGTTGACAGCATAACAATGCAACACTTGGTTTCATGATGTATTCACCTTTAAAACATACGTCTCTGCCAAGAGATTTAGGGAACCTACCCACATATATGCATGGCCGTCCACAAGAAAATGGTAGACAGCGACCTTAAATACACACATAAAGCACATATATTCACACACTCGCATATTCTTTCATAGCTGCTGCATTCCATGTTTTATATGCTGTCTTTTATTCATAACATTGCCTTTTACACCGCAGAATCTGGTGCAGATTAAGGGTAGTCTCCTGCCATATACTTGTTCTACCGCAAAGAGCCTTTACGGTATTTGGGTGTTCTCACAAGGCAATATGAACATGAACATCTGGCAGCGCTCATCTGCACAAATGCTGATAATAAGTTCTCCTGAAGTAAGGCACCTTTTATTGTTGAGTGACAAACTCAAAGCTCTAATGCTGGCATTTTTGTCTTCTTTATCTTATTTTACTTTTCCTTCACAGTAACTTAAAATTATAAAATGTTTAATTTCTAATTTTAAATGGAAAGGTACAAATAGGATACCACAACCCTGTTTCCTCACTCTAGAAAAAATTGGAATGGATGTATAGAGCCCCTTCAATGCCAGAGGGTGACATATAGGCCAGGGTCTCTGCTCGCGGCTAAAGGCAGAGCCAGTGTTACAGGAGCCTATTATAGCAATCACCTCTTGTGAAAGGGAAATGCTCTTGATGGGAGTGACCCACCGTTCCTGCCAGTCCAAATACCTCGTGCTGAGAACAAGGAAGACCAGGGTCAGGGGGTGACAGACCAGAATCTTATCTGGGCTGTCCAATGGTCTATGAGGTTGTAGCTGCGCAAGAACAAGTTCACAGCCGAGTAACTCTCACCACAGGGTTAGATAGAAAAAGAGGCACAGGGCATTCTCTGACACTTATCATAGCTAGTATTTCCTCTGCCACTGCCTTGATAGGGCCCCTCATCCTGTGAGCGAGGCTATCAGTGTTATTGCAGTCCTTTCTCTCCTCTCTGGTGGTGACACTCTATAGCCGATGTAAATGATGTTGTTTTTTTTCTTACAGATATGCAGCCAGAGCCTATTCCAGTTGTGTCAGCACAAAAGCATTTTTTAGGGTGAAAGCCACAAAGAGGAAAAGAAGACTCATTCTGAACTGCATTGTTCTTGGAAACTCACCTTGGCTCTGACTTTTTAAAAGCAGCTACATAATAATTAACAAAAAATTTAACACAATATATTTTTGCAAACATTATTTCTTCTTTACAAAAAAGGTTGTTTATTTCCCTAACTGAGTTAATGTGTTGCAGAATAAAACATAACGTACTTCACAAGCATTTTATCACAGTATAACATTTGTAATTGTTGTACCTTGTCACTTTTACTTTGGGCAAATGTTCATATTTGAGTAATATCTGTGTTCCTGTGTCCCACTGCATGCTTAGTGGTTGCCCAGGGTTTTCTTTCATCTATGAGCCGTAATTCAAAATTAAATCCTGTTGCAGAACCCTTAAAATAATTTACCTTTAAGCAGCAGCTGGCTAGATATGAATCATCTCTATAAAAGTTTAAATGTGGAGTAGTTTGAATGGCATCAGTGGAGTGTTGATAATTATTGTTATGCACTTTGGTATCCTTATTTGGTATCCTTAAGTGCTTTACAAATCAATAAATGAAATGAAAATACTAAAACAAAACCACACAACAGGCACAAATCAAGACTTGGAAATCTATGTTAATGAAACTGGTATGTTAAGGGCTACATAGTGACTATGATGTTGCGGTATTGTGAAAATCTTGAAAAGCACAAGTTATCATTTATACATCTCAGCAAAAATAATGAAGGTTTGAGTTTGTAAATTTCAAGAACGCATTCTTCCTTGGTTTCTCAGTTAGCTTTCCTCCAGCATGAGAATTTCTCCAAACTGGGGTCAGATTGACTTCTGTCAACTATACAGGTAAGATGATGACAACCATCCAAGAGAGGACGCAAAGGTGGTTAGGAGACAGTGGCCGAGCAGAAGATCTGTCAGCGGAGCACACCTTACAACTGAGCAGAACTGCTACTGCTACATAATTGCTTAGCTCATCCCTTGGACGGGAGGATGAATTGTTTGCAGATACAAGTATACACTCAGCATGTACACCTACAATTAAAAGACTAATGTGTTTTTCACTTGCTCCATACCAATTACAGTTGAGCTGGCAGCTTAAATTCTTCTGTTCAGATGATAAAGGGGTTGGTTTGTAGTAAAATCTAAATTCTGATGCAGTGGTGAATATTTGAGATAAAACCTGAAGAGTGATGGATCTCCTAGCTTACTTCTAACTTCGACCATCAAAACAGCTGGCTACCATACAGATTGAACGGAGGCTGATGGGTGGACAGTGATGATCAAATGTTCACACTGATTTCTCTGGCAACTCCCCCAGCAGTTTGAGTGTGAAAGAAGTCTTGGAGATAATGTTTCCCACCCAAGTGTTGTCTGATCTCATAAATTTAAAGGAAGACTACTTTGTCTGTATCAGCCAGAGAAGAGAAATGGCTGTTTCTTTAATTATATAATTTTAATATCTATGAACAATAAATTACTTACTCTTAATACAACCACAGTTACATAATTCTTGCAGATTAAGGTGATCCTCAACAAACTGTCAATTTTAAAGTTCAGATGTGTAAAAATACAACATGTAATACAGTCTCTAATGTGCTTATTACAAGTTGAGTCTCTTCACCCGTTCTGAAAATTCCCTGCCACTTAGTCAGTCATGCACATCTACTAGTTTCCACTCCAGCTTGACACGAGGCAGCCATTCAGCCTCCTCTGCCATGTATGATAAGCACACATTGTTGCTTCACCACCTGTCTGCGATGCCTGCTCTTCCAGTAAACGGCCTAAATAAGAGACCCTCCTTTGAATAATCACTGTATTTCAAGTCTGTTCTTGCCCTTTTGGTGCTGTGGAAAAAAAAACAATCAGCACTCTGTTTTTGCCTACTTTGTTAATATGGCTCTATTCTGTTATTCCATCTCTAAGCTTCAGTGTGTTGTCAAAGCATTCAGGTAGTTGTTTTGAACAGAACAATCTGCTGGCTCCTATCACCTTTGCTGCACAAAAGCTGCACCTGCCCAGAGCTTTGTCCTTTGCAATCAGCCATTTCATATGCTTTGGTTCCGATGAGTGGGCTGTTTTCCAAAGTGTGCCGGTGCTTTGTGTCTTTTTGTTTTTATTTGCATCACTGATGCTGACAGGAATTGTGATCTGAATTCCCATTTAAGATTTATTTTACAATACTTCCTAATCACCTAAATGCATTTCTCTATTTAACAATCACACAGGACTTTCCCCCAACTCAAATATATAATTAGATAACATATAACAGAGTATTGTCTTTTGAAAAAGTAAACCTTCATACCGTCTTTGGCAGCCAAACGAGGTGATGCGTCGGTGTGAGATGGTGTATTGTAGGATAACGATGAGCTACCTGTAAAATGGCAAAAGTACACAGTGAGATACATTTATTTCATTATTTCATTCCGTTTAGGTGTTTGAATTACAGAATAAGAAAAAGACACAAACGTTTTATAGATTTTTTTAAAAGCACCCAGTGAACATTGCACTCTATGTTTAGCCTTAATATTTCATTTCAACAGGAAATTAAAGAAACCACAGTGCACACAAAATTATGACAGCTTTTAAGAGCTGCCAGCAGGTGGCAGCAGAAAACCCAGTATCATTTCATGTAATCTCACTCATTTCTTGACTTGCTTTACTTTTCATTAGAAAATAATATAAAAGTGTTTGTACTAAGTAAATCTAACCCAGAGTAAATCAAATACAGCCCAGATTTGAGGCCCTTAAAATGTAAAGAAAACCCCCTCAGAGCCTCTCTGCGATTTCCAATACAAGTGCTCCTCCTGGGAGGTGAGAGTCCTCATATGGCAGCCTATTCACTTCACCTTATGGAGCAGAACTCTGTGCCACATTCCTCCACTTACACAGGCACCCTGGGCGGCACCAAAATGGTCTCTTAATTTTAGCTGCCCTGAGGCATAAATCAGCGAGTAGAAAAACAGACCCAACAAATCCACAGAGAAAACACAAGAGCAGTTACTGCGAGGAGAGTGCAAGCCAAGATTTAACACTGAGATGACTGAGCATGGGAAGGATACCTTTTCTGAATGGAGCTATATGAAAGACAAGCTTGAGTACAAACGGAAATAAAACTCCAGCAGGAATGGGATGTTTTCTTGAGAGCTGATGCAGGATCCTCACCTCGTATGTGCTGCTGCTGGTGGAGGGCCCCCGTCGCGGCAGGCTGTCGGTGTGTTTTCTTAGGGGGTGGCTGCAGAGGTGAAAGAGTGGGGTTCTCCACAGATGCATTTTAACATCCACATACCCCACCCCTCCCTATTCTACCTACTCCGTGGCACCCCCAAGGGTCTGGGTCTAGTTTAGAAAGCTGGGGGCCTAAGAACAGGGAAGCTATTGTATAGGGAAGGGTCCCTCCACAGCAATCAAATGCAGCTCCCCATACAAAAATAATTCCACACGCTCAGTGTAAGCATGCAGGGGCAAATGAGCCACCAAACCAGTGTCTTTGGAATGAGGGTAAAAAGTGTAGGAAAAAAGACGGAACGTACAGGGAAGGAAGGGAAGGGAGAAGGAAAGGACTGTTAACCCTTTTCCTACTGTGCACCACATATGTGGGCTGACCCAGACAGGCAAACAGGCAGCATTGCAGAGCAAACCTCAAACCATCCCACAGAGAAATTCAGGACCGCCGCATAGCTAAGAGTGAGAGTGAACGAGACAGAGGAGGGAGAGACCACAGCTGACTGATTGGTGAGGGGATGAGTTGGCTGCCCTGCCTATTTATTTGCACGGCTTCATCCTCTTTCAGCAAACAAACATGTCCCGGTAATCTGACAGCAGTTTGGGAGGACTGGCCAGTCTTTGAAACCCTTGCTCTCCCTTTGTGTCCTTAGTCACATCTGTTCAGAGTCTGTTAGAAGGCATAACATCCACAAACAATTTGCTTTTCTCCCCTTCCTCTGACTGATGGGTCTTTCAAAAGTCCTGCTCTCCAGTTTGCTCGTAATAAAAATAATGTTTCTCCAGGCAACACTGTGGAGCACCCACAGAAGGCCCACACTGTCTATAGTGTGGGACTCCTGTGATGCTACATAATACCATTGATCCAAACATGTACTTAAAATCCCCCAGTTTTTAACACCCTATACAAGCAAAATGGGCTCCAGCCATCCCATAAGTGCCATAGGACAAAACTTCATTTAAGGAAAAAGCTATTACTCAAAATGTATAACATATTGAAAAAATAATGATGTTCTTTTACTAGTTCAAGAAAAACCTTTGGCAAAACCAAAAACATTATCCAATATTTGTTTCACACTGCAAACTTTACTATAATGTTTTCATCACACTGTTCTAGCTAAGGTCTTTGTGCCACTGTGAAAGCTGAGGAACGGATTTCAATGGATTGTTGTGAGGTTCTGTTAAAAGGTTGTACGCAGTTAAAAGAAACCCAGCAGTAGATAACTCCCTTGATTTCTTCATTTATCATGAATCCAGATTAGTTGAGTGACTTCAAGTCCAAGAGGGACAAAAACCGTCTACAACCCCAAAAACATCCTAGTTGCTTGTATAAATGCTATTTATGAACCTTTAAAGCCTGGTCATGTTTTATTATGGTTTTAACCATCCAATGAACACAGAGGCCATCAATTGATTGCATGACAAATGGGAGCAGGAGAGAGAGCACCACCAATGATAATCCTCTGTGAAACACATATTTAGAAAATAACATGTAAAGCTTTCCAATCAGAGTAAACTCCTAATAAAAAGAAATATCCGTGTTAAATCAATAAAATAGTGTCAACTTAAATTGCAGTTATTTTTCTTAGGTTTTATACTGCTTTATTTATTATTATTTCAGACAACTACTCAAGACTGTAAATGCTTAATATGTTCTGTTGTCAGTACATGTTTCAGATGGATACATGTTTCACCACATCTTACCTCCATTTCTCATGTAAATAATCATCAGCTATGGTGTGAACAGTTCCTAAAATATTGTTCTCATAAACCTCTATGATGTTTTTTTAAGATTGCAACCCAGCTTTTAAAACCCAGCTTCTTAAAACACTACATAGCTTTGTAAAAAGCTAAACAAACAGGTGTTTGGATCTTCAAACCCATGGTTCTCAAGCTGTGGTACGAGAACAACTGCTGGTACTCAGGCTGAATTTAGGGGTGCATTTTCAAGTTAAATACACAGCAAATTAACTGGATAAGCTAAAATGTCAAGATAAAAAGCATTAACAGTAAAAATTAGGCAGTCAAGGTTTCTGAAGCACTTTGATCTTTTGTTGGATCACAAAAGCTGCTCAAAAGAAGAGTGCATGGCATAATATTTTTTATATGGTCTGGAAGAAAGTGAGGTGGAAGTAAAGGAACTGGTAATGACGGCTGGCAACTCCTTAAGGATAATGTACTGTATATGAGGGGGTGTGTTACATCAACTGATTGATGTACGTTTTTGGACTGCAGCCAAATTAGATTTTGAGGTTGTTTCTTGTTTTTAGAACTCTATACAACCTACTGATAAAGTACTGATGTACTTTTGTCATAAAAATGCCCGTCAGCATGGTGGTAATTGAAAATGCATATTGACTGAGATTTTACTTGTTATAAAAAGCATGAGAACCACTAATCAGAACAGTGTACTAGTCATCAGTTGGTGATATATTAGTGGTTGCATCCATGCTTTTATTTAACAGATGAACAAGGCTGGTTGATCAAATAATGTGAAACCAATGTAACAAAAACCCAACGCAGAACCCTCTAGAAGGACTGTGAGCAATCAGCGATGACTGAACAAAGACTAATAGACAATATAATTAAAATTAAATTAGTATTTATAGTTTCTTACCACTACAATGCATTATCTATTAATCTATATTCCCATAGTACAGAAATGACTTGTAATACATTTTCTAGTGGTATTAGGTCTATTAGAAGAAGGAAAAACTAATCTTTGTCTGTGACTTGGCATTAATATGAAAGTTAAATTCACTGCATATCTGTCTCTCATCTCATCACACCACCTTCTTCCAAACCCTTTGTTAATATGCAAACAACGACAGAGCTGTCACTTTTTTTTTTTTTCAAAGACCTACAGTGATTAAAGTGACACAACGCTAAGGCAAGTAAAGCTGTGGTCAGGAGATGGACTGACAAAGTGAGGGATCCTGGCATAAAAACTACATTCTATAACCTAAAAAACAGCCAAGACTGTTTTCAAGCAGTCTCAAAAGACCACACCTGAGACCTTATTAACCTTGGCAACAAAGAGTGGGGTTTTTCTTAGTAGTAACATGTCATGTATGGTGAGCAGTCGCATGCTACGCAGGAAACGTGTTTATTGCATTAATGGTGAACACTTTCATACACATACCACTGGAAGCCATTTATAGTGGATAAAGGTGCCAGCAGAATCAGGGTAAAACTGTTCAACCCTGCTTTAATTCTCACATTTATCAACATGAATAGTAGTTGAATAAATTGAATAGTTACAGCAACAGCTCTATAAAATCAGTTCTGACTACCTTGCAACAGCATTCATACCCATTAAACTTTTCACATTTTGTCCCATTACTACCACAAACTTGAATGCAGTTTAAATGTACTAAAATAAGTGGCATGTGATTGTGACATGGAAGTAAAAAATATGAATGGATTTTAATCTTTTCTTTACACATAAAAAAGTGAACATTGCGACCAGAAATTGTATCTACCGTATTTTCCGCACTATAAGGCGCACTTAAAAACCATTAATTTTCTCAAAAAATGACAGTGCGCCTTGTAATCCGGAGCGCCTTATATATGGATCAATTGGTTAATTGGTTGATCCATACTGGTTGTACACGGCGCTCTGTCAAAATGTTTCAGTACGACTGGTAGCCGCACCGCTTGCAGCATTACGGCTACCGTAGTCAGGGGCGTCGCCGAAGTAATAGCGGTAAACACCTGTACTGTGCTTACTCCTAGTCCAACACCACTTGTGTGTGTATAAGGTTTGAATGTACTGTTGCAGGAATTGCCTGAACTATATGTGATTAGAAGCTCAGTGTGTGGGGTGTATGTTTCGTGTGTGTGTATGGAAGATGTTGACATTACTCCTCCGGACAGAGGTGGCGCTGTGTGCTGCCGTAGCTGAGAATCAAGAGTGAAGGAGTGACGTCGGTATTATTGTGTGTGTGGGGTGGGTAGAGACGGCGACCGGAGCAGCGGTGTATGAGTCTGTAAGCCCTGTGTTTTTACGTGCTGCAAAGTCATTAAAAAGAACCCTGAATCTCGTCAACAACTCAGTGTTTTGATGCTGTTTCTTCATGCTCAACTCAGCAACGTATGAGTGAGGGAGTTAACCCCGAGGAAACTAGTAACTTCGGCCCTGGAGAAAGCGTCTCCCCTGTGTCATCAGACTACGGTCAGGGGACAGAAACAGGAAAGGTTAACAGTACTAACGTTTGATTTAGTGCATCAAACTGTTTCTTTTACGTGTTTACTGAATCAGGGAAAAGTTCCCTTTCACGTTTTAACTAACGTTTGATTTAAACTTCAACTTCATAGACTCCAATGCATTCCTAACGTGCGGTTGGCTCTATTCAATAGGATTCTATGTAGAGGAGACCTTACCATGAGAGTGAATGGAGTTATCAGAACGCTGGTTTGTAGTGTATTAATAAAGTTTGACTGACTGTTTTGTTGACATTCTCTTTAGCACAACTCCATCTAGTGGATGCATAACGCAACCCCAGTCAAACGTTTGACTGCAGTAGCTTCTATTCTATGCGCCTTATAATCCGGTGCGCCCTATATATGAAAAAAGTTCTAAAATAGACCATTCATTGAAGGTGCGCCTTATAATCCGGTGCGCCTTATAGTGCGGAAAATACGGTAGTTCCCTTTACTCTGAGACCCCTAAACATAATCCAGTGCAAGCAATTGTTTTCAGACGTTACCTAATGAGTCCATTGGTGTGGAATTTAATCTCAGTTCTGTTCTGTTATGGCCTCAGAGGTTTCAAGAGAACGCAAGAAGAAAATAACTAAATTGCAAAATGAACAAGACATGGGCATCTACCTACACACTCAGCAACACATGCTGAACACACCATATGCACCATTGGCTGAATACAATTCCACACTTTTTACATGAATGATTTTCCTTCTGATACTCAGTTATGATCCACTTGTGTTAGTCTTCGACATGCAATCCCAAGAAAATACATACAAGTTTATGGTTGTTACTTGACAAAATGTGATAAAGTTATTAATACTTGGAAGGCAGTGTATAGAGCAAATGGTGCATTCATACAACAAGGTTATCAGAAGAAACAGAATGTGTAATCCAGCTTCGATTAAAATCAAGCACACTGCTCTGTTCTTGTGAAGGCCATCAGCATATGCTCCACATCCATTCATGCTAATGCTAATGTATATTAATTCCTGAGCCCCAGTAGGCAAGAGATCAGCCACAGACTGCTTTGTTATGGCGGCTGACAGCAGACTGCTAACACTAAAGGGCTTATGGCCAGGCTGCTGAGCCCCTCCATAACAATGATAATCTGCCAATAGAAAGAACTAATGCAAGGGGAGCTCACTAAAATTGTTGTGAGGGGAGACATCGGAGAGAGAGAGAGCAAACTCTCCAGACCTCCTTTTTCCCTACTCAGCCTGCGAGCCCAGATGTTTATGGTCTGTATAAACTATTGAGGGCTTGAGAATGTCCCCCCTCCACCCCACTCTGAAGTGAACAGCAGCAGCAGTGCAAGAAGCCCAGACTTATCACTCTCCCTCTGCCTCTCAGTCTTGACTCCCTCGCTGTAAATCCATCCAGGCACACAGGCAATGGCGACAGCTGGGAAACAGAACTATTGCTAGTCTCCACTGGCTTTCATTCACAGACTTCTTAAACCATTTTCATGCACAAAAATATTCCTTTTCCAGTTTTGCCATATAACGGTTTCTCATGCTTGCAACCTGCTGTTGTTTGCCATACAATGGAATGGGGCTGTCCCTTCATTTAGTTTGTGCTTTGATGTTCCTTAAGAATTATAGCAGATCAGTTTGCAGTTTTCTTCCTAGTAGTCCCATCTGGCATCTCCTCTCTCACCCCCCCCTCCTGTTCTCCTCTTGTCAGAAGATCCAGTGTCTTGCTGTCTGAGGTTTGCTGCTCCGCTCCGCTTCCAGCACATGTGGTATCAAACCGACCTACATGGGTGCGATAAAGCAAACACTCCACGGTCGTTCCCTGACAGACTAATTTGAACAAATTCTCAAATTGCACTCCAAATTGAAAGCACATTGGGGTGTGGGCGGCCGTCACTTATAAAATTCCAAATAAGTGACCATGAATGAGTCTAAAATAATACGCAGCCAACAAGCCTTGTTTGTTGTAAGCAGCTGGGTAGCTGGACAGATGTTCAGCTCCTGCCCATGGTTGAATCAGTGTGGATGTTTGAACGTTCCTGTATGTGACGTGGCAGGAATGTTTTGTTATGGCACAGCAATAGGATGGGGAGGTTTCTCTGTTTTTTTGCCATGAGTCCAAATGACGCAGTGGAATGCTAATCTGAGGTTAAAAAATGCACCAAACGCACACATGGTACAGACACATGTTAATAAAATTATGATGATGACTATCAGTTTTTTAGAGGATTGGTGGTAATATTTGAGAGCAGTAAATTGGGACCGAGCTTGACATCCATGACCTATAATCACTAATACTTCCTTACTTGCTTTCCCCCTTTCTTTGCCCTTTTTCATATTTTGGAATGTTGCATGAGCTCAAACTCTCATGACTCAAGCTAAAGGTCTATTTTGTGGAGGAGGCTCAATCATGATATTGTTTGTGTGAGCTGTGGCGAGCGAAATGAGAATGACTTAAGTCTCTACACCAGGGTCTTGTTCTCCTTTTGGGTTTTTCTAAGACGTTCATTTACTAATATACTTCCTTTTTCCCTTAGGCTTCCAGTGTTAAGAATATAAACAGTTTTTGTATCTCCAAATCAGGTCTTTCAGACCACACTCAAAAGAATTCATCTTTTTGACTGGTGGGAATGGATCCAGGGCAATTTTCAACTGGCAAGTGAACAGGAACCCCAAGACATCCTTTCTGTATCCAAAACACACAAAGTATAAATGGAAAAAAAAGGCAATGATGGGCAGGGTTGCAATGCAGCAATCCAAAGCTGGTGTCTAAATCCTGCAGCCAGTGGCCATTATGAAAACTGCTTTGCAGAGCGTGCCCAGTAGCAGTCCTACAGATCCACCCGCTGTAGCGCTTCACAATGAGGCTGTTATACTGACGGTAGGCATCTCTCTCCCTGCCCAGACGCTCTACATAGAGAAAACCATTGACACCCAAAAAGTACAGTTCCCATTACATCACATCAAGGTCCGTTGCAATTTTAGAAGAGAAATGTTAAATATAGTGGAACTAGCAGTCACCCCACCCAATGGGCTGTCATTATATTCTGCAACAGCAGCAGAAAAAAACTCACACTATCCAGAGGTATAGAATCCAAATTTTTGAGTTACAACCTAATGTGTATTCAAACTGCAGCCATACCAGATGTTGCATCTTATATCAAAATGTCATTTGCATATAGCCTCAGAAAATGGACTCTGCTTCTCCAAAGAAATATATAAAGCTGGATTACAACAAGGCACTCTTCAAAGGTAAGAGGCTCATATTTATTTGCCCCCATTGAAAATTGCAGATCAACGTTCTTTGCTGTGCTGAACATACAGGCCGAGCTGCCTTCCTGAGGCAATGCACCTGGGCTTCATCTTTTTTGTTGGACCATGTGGAATAAAGGCGCAGCAAAGTGTAGTGAGGGGGATGTAGCTGATGGTTATCTTCGAAATGGGAAAGAAACTCGTCTTGGTTTCTGCTACAGACAGGGCACTATTATGGAGAAATGAGTTACAGTTAAAACAAATCTATTCTTCATTGTCGGTATATAGTTTGGTGGTGAAATAAAATCTGTCATGCTGCGTTCTCAGGCAAATAAGAGCTTTCTCTTTTTTGTCATTTTTTATCAATGAGATGAGGAAATAATATAATTATGAAAGAAACCATTCACTTTCATTTTCTAGAACAAACAGGTGTCAGTCCATGAATAGCCTTCTGCTCAGAAGAGAGTTCAGTTTCCTTCAGTTTTCAACCTACCTTTTTATCAGTCCATTAAATAGTAATGTTTTTTTCCAGTGAGTAGTTACCTCTACGCTATCCCATATTTGTATTGATTTTCCAAATCTATTTAGTTTTTGACTTTACACACAGACTGTTACACTCAAAGCAGACTTACTTTCCCTGAGGTAATTGAGATGAGACAGAAGCACTTCTGCGTTGTACATGGTGGTAAGCCGGAGGAAGTCGTCTTTGCTCATCTTGCAGAGCTCTTTGCCATCTGTGTTTTGAAACATCGACGTGTCAACTTCTAGCAATCCATACTCTTTGATGGCCCACTCCAGCCACTGCCGCACATGGTCCTGGGACCACAGTGATGGGTCTGAGGGAAGGCAACAGGAGAGTGTGTAAGTTTATTGACTGAAGCATGATCAGTGATAAACACACAGGGCTGAGAACTAGGAAAGTTTTAAACAGAGCTGGCCTGAGACGTCAGCTAACTTAGCCCCTGCTTAAGGAGCTCCAGGCCAACAGGAGGCCCCCTAGAGCACAGTATATAACTCAGAACGTACTTAGTTGTTGTTTGTAGACACATTTTTAAAAGGGAGTTGAGCCCTCTTGAGCAGTGGATGAGTTTGCCCCAATTTGTAAATTCATTTTGTACCCACATGTTGCCATTTCTTCCCTTCCTACTTTCTCTTTGTACCCAAACATATTTCATGCAAAATGTGCAAACCTTTGCATATTAGTTCATTTTTCTCTGATATTATGTACTTCCAAAATATATAGAAATAAAATGTCCTTAAAATACTCAAATTCAATGCATATATAAACTGTATTGTATAAAAGTTTGAAAAAATGTTGTTACACCTTATTGCAATTTATTTTGTTTCCGATCCACATTTAGGCCAGTTCACTTTTATGAAAGATGACAGATCACAGTAACTGAGAGACCTTTTGTAGATATTAGATAGATATACCCACATTGCTTTACAGTAAACAAAGAGTAAATACAAACATAAAAAAACAAAAATACAAAGGAAAATTTTTAGTTCGATAACTAAGTTTATATAATTTAATGTTACCACTCTAAATCTTTCTGCTGCTCCTCCTACGCTTCTCAACCACTGTTTGTAAATATATTTCATTACATTTTTATTTATTTTAATTTTTTTAATGTTTTTCTAAGCACAACCAAATAAACCTGACCCTTCTCAATTTTTTGGGAATCTGGGTTGAAGTGCACTATAATTAAGTTGATGAAAACTTCAGCCTTACAATTTCCAGCTTCTAAAAAACTGTATGCCAGGTGCTTTAATGCAAACTGACTGATGTGGTCTTAAACAAATTAATTAAGGGAATTTGTTGTTGGCTCGCAAGATATGTCCAGTATGTCTAACACATTCAATTCAACTAGGCGGTTCTATGGTAGTCTTATCTACAAGTAGGCTTTCGAATCAAATTCTTCTGAGGACCCCTTTAGCATGGACTGACTCTGGTTTTATATTTCATAAATGTGAGGAGGTGGGGGGGGGAGGCAGACAGTCAAAATACTAAATTTTAAAGTGGTGTTTGGTCCTGACTGTCAGAACGTTTATTTTTTTTATTTTTTATTTTTTATATTATGATTTTCTGCTACATCACAGATCTCATTGTAGCATTAAATACCCAAATCCCTTCCTGTGATTGTTGAAATGTTGGTGTACTTTGTCCAAAATGGCAATGAAGTCAGATGAATCAAATTCACATTCTGTCCTTCCAAATGTTGCCCAACCCAACTTTTATATACTGCAAAGAAAACTTGGAAAACAAACCCTGAAACTTACTACTTGTTAACAAAGACTACCGACAAGTGGAGCTCCTAAAGCCTAACAGACCATTGGTCACTTTAAAAGCACTCAAATGTATGATTTACCAAGTGTCCTTTCAACTACTTTAAGTCAATCCTTTAGCCTAACAGTAACCTAACTACTGTAGAAGACTTGAGAACTAAATTATTCTTTTTAAAATGCAGAATTCATTAAAACAAGTACTGAAAGAAGGCGGTTTGGCTGGCAAATATCTACCTGCGTAAATTAATTCATGCTCACCTTGATGGCTCAAATAACAAATAAACAAATCCTTAGCCTATAAACTAGGAAAGTAGTAAAGTAATTACTAAATTAGCAAACAAAAATGACATTGCTGAAAACACAGCAAAATGGAGTGAAAATTTAGTACGGAAGCAACTTTTAGCTTGTACATCTAGACTGTTACTCTGCAGGCAGACAGTTGTTTGAATAAAGAACGCATACGGCTTTATGGTTCTGTTCAAAAACCGCTTTGCCTACCTGCAGGTACGATGACTCTCCGTTCATTGGTGGTCATATTGGGGGGAGGAGCATTCTTCTCGTCCATATAGCTCCCATAGGTCATCTGAGTTGTGTCACTAGCCCCAACCAGCTTATTACATTTGCCCACACTGCAGTCCACGGGAGACCCCCTGCTGCACAAAAACACATTAAACTAGAGTTGTCAAAACATTATTAGGAGATAAATTGGGTGTTGTTGAGTTCCTTTCTAGCAATTGACTTTGGCATCAAACGTTAAATGTCTAAATTTTCCCGGCCAAGTATGGCAGAGATTAAAAACTGTAAAATGACCACAGCAGAAGATCAGATGTGTTTGATTCTTGATGAAGAAAATTACATATCAGAGGCAAAGAGCACAGTTGTAATTGTACCTGGATCCGTTCATGTGCTCGTATTCTCTTTTGACATTGACCCGCACAGGCTGGTTGATCCACTCCTGCTGTGGGGGTAAGGGGTTGATTTTGTGGGTCTGGCCATAGTCCTGTGTGCCAGATGCAGTCATTTCTGTTTTGGGGAGAGGAGCAGCAGCAGCGTATGGAGGTTCAAATAAGGACTGGTCTTCACTCACCACTGATAGCGCCTCCTGTAAATATTGGTGGACAAAAAGTTGATACATTTTTAAGATAATTAAAATCAAAACTTTTTAACATTAAATATGGCGTTTTACGATCAGTAATCTCATTAGAAGCATAAAAGTTCTAAGATGCTATTTAAAGGAAACTGTATGTTAACTGCAACAGAGTGAGACTGTCGCAGGCATTGCGTTACAGGCGTTTTGTTTTATTCATTTGAACTTTCAGCCTCTTTCCTTTGTAAAACTTTGGATTTGAAAATGTTGGCAGTCCTGTAAATCTCATAGTAAAGACCTGAATTTTAAGTTATGCTAGCCATGTTAACCCAGCCATTTGCTAAGATGGTAAAGTTTACTGTCTTAAGACGTTACACAATAGGGAACCCTGTTTTACAGCAACTAATTTTACAGAGACACAAATGACCAAGAGAGTGATTAAGCAAGACTTCGAAGAGCTAAAAGATGAACATGAACAACTTATTTAGCCACCTTTAAAAGTGTGAGAGGGTTGGTAAGCTATATCAATTGTATGATCTAACGTTCACAAAAGCTAGCAAATCAGACTCAAGACCTACCCTAAAACATGTGAAGTTTTAAATCTCTTGTGTATTTTTGTTTACACCAATTATGTGCACTTATGAGTCATATCACAGTCTGGGATCCTCTGTAGTTGTGTATACAGCTCATGTAGGGCTGTAGCTTCCTGTTGATGTTAATATAACTTCAATCAGACTCAAGCTGTTAGATAAGATACTACAGAAGTATTGCTCCACTCAAATTACAATTTGACAAGTACAGTAAGTATTAATTAGCAAGTGCTTCCAGCTAAAACTAAAAGAACAGTAGTCTAACATAACTCTCCATGAATCCTTATATGTAAACTGGTTCCTCACATGATCAGTGGCCGATTTTACAGAATTGTCTGGATCTTGATATTTCCTGTTGAGCTCTATTGTGTGCATCTTGTCTGAGCATTGGGCTTCCCTCCACAGCTAAAGACTCAACAGAAGCAGTGGGGTCACAGTAACACTGACCCTTATGCTTTGGCGCTGCTGGAGCAATGTCAGTTTATTAAAGAAAACAAACACAGAAACTCACAGGCCCGGCCAAGATATTGTGGGGTTTAGACGTGCTCCTTGCGTAATGTCTTAAAAGCAAAGTACAGGCTGTGCAGTTGACTGGTTTGATTGTCACTGTTTTAAAGAAAATAGTCACCAAATTTCACCATTGCTGATCTAAGCATTCATTGTGCAAAAATGATTGATGCACATTATTTTTAAAAGAATTATATTAAATATAAAAAACAATAAAGCAAAAATATTAAGTGAAATCATAACATTATGGCTCTGAGGATTAGGCTTGGTTCTGATGCACATCTGGATCTGATCGCATCTGATGGCACAGCAAAGATGGAGACGTGTCTGATCCCAGAGGGCTGATTTTTTCATTCCAGCATGCCACATAGCTGCTTCAGGGTAAAAAATGTGACTTGAAATTCACGGATTCATAGATTTAATGTGCAGCTGATGCATTCTTTAAAACCTTTATAAAAGCAAAGTTATAATCTCACAAAACTTTGGGGTATACCCTTCCAATAAATTTGGATAGGAAGTTTTCACTTTTTCCACAACAGAAAGTAAAGTACCCTGTTTTTCAGTTATTGATTCTTTTGTGATGTAGGTACATCTCCACAATCATGCATGCATATATCAGTCTACATTACTTTTGTCAGTTGTAGCGAACTCAAGCAAACTCACTGTAGATTGAACGAGTATATAACAACTAACAAAGATGTGATCCAGATTTTGAGCAGTTATGAAATCTCAAACAGTCAACATTTTATTGTTAACATGGACAGTTCAACACTTATCTATGAAGAACGTGACCTTTTTATAAACTTTTACGGGAAAGGTAAGATTGATGGGTCATGCCAAACAGAAAACAGACTTGTAAGCGTTTTGCACAACAGCCTTTCAGGTTAATGAGTGATTTTTAAAAAGAAGAAGTGAATTAAACTACCTGCCAGCCAGAATTGAGGTTTTTCAGTGATTTCATCTTAGTGTCATGAACTGAACTCAGACCGCAAGACACTATCTGAGCAGAGCACAGCAGCTAGCCTGCAGATGATAAGCACCAAAGAGTGAGACAGAATGTCTTATTACAGCTTGATAAGGGCTTTGTAAACTATTTTGCCTTTTGCACATTATATTTACACTGACATATCAGCCTGTACAATTATAGCCATGATTGGCAAGTGGTTTGTGTTTATCAAGATTGCAGCAGGCTTTTTTTATTTCTTTGAAATAGAGGCAACCCAATGTAACTGTGGAGAGCTGACAAAACAGCACTATTCTGATTACTCTGGTATCTCTAAGGAACACACACGTGCTTGTGAAACCTAGAGGCAGTTATACCTTGTTTTTCTGTTTGACCCACACCGTCAGAAGATAATTTGTGAAATGTGTCACTTGGGTCAGGCTTTAAAATGGGCTTACTGGAGCAGTGACATGCACTTCTGAGGCTAGGGGCCCCCAAAAAAAACATCATATCATTGTGAGATTTTCATTTGTTGGATTTTCATGTAGAAAACTATTACACAACTATTTGAAAATAATTATATAAAAGCCCAGACTCTACCCTAACCTCAAGCCCAAACACTTCAGGCATTACAGAAAGTTTTAAGCATTGCTCCACGTTTGTTTTGCTGTGAAATTCAGTGACATTTTGTACCTACGCATTAGTATTACCATCCTTTCCTAATCCCTGTACCAGTAAACAACCCATTTCAGGCCCATCCAGTTAAGCCTTTGCATTCCAATTGATTTATTTTTCATTATTTTTTGTTAGTTGAATTAACAAATAACTCAATTAATTATTTGCAAACTATTTTATGAATTGTGCCAATAAATAGCAATAAAATTGTTTAATCTCACAAAAGTAGTTAATATAAGTAGATATTATTTCTAAAATCATTGCATTGCACTTATTTTCCATTCATTGTGGTTCTGATTCTGGCATGAAATATCATAGATTATGATTTATGAGTCACCTCCTGCTGGTAGACATTATTTACTGAAGTCAATTACCACTCTTCCCAGCACTGGACTCGGAAGTTCCAGAAATCATCCATTATTAAAACGGGTATGAATCATCCCAATAGTGGGGATGAATTGTGGGTACAACTACAAGGACTAGTTTGGAAAAACATCATGTTTGTAAACTTTATGTTTACAAAGCCTAAAATCTGTAACATTTAATGTTGAATTGAATTTTTACATATTCTATGTTGGGCACCCTATGTATGTGGTACCCATGAAATGAGTTGTATTTTGTTAGCCCAAATGGGTTCCATACAAGAAGGCTCCTGTGAACCTGGGGCAGGATATTTGTACTATACTGGTGGATAGAAACAACACACATTTGCTATCTAAAGTGTTAATGAACATTTGAGCTTACAGGTTGTGCACTGAAGGAATGTTTTTTTTCTGGATATCATTTGAAACAAATTGAGGAAAAGATTTGTGTTATTTCCAAACAGAACTACACACTCAAACAGTGGCAGCAACTCTGTAGCTTTAAAGCCAATTTACTGGGTTGCCATCATAATACAGATGATTTGTTGTTGACAGGATGTCTCTAAGGCAGATTTTGTTCAAAAATAACAAGAATAATTGTCCAAGAATAACAACAAAACAATGACAGGAACTTATCCTCAACTACATACATACATACATTTGTTGCGCAACATCAATTGTGCAGTCGTGTTGCTCGGCTGGGTGAAGAAGTATGCATGAAAATTGAGAGATTGCGACTTTAATACCAGCGCAACCCTCCAAACACTGAATGTCCATGGATATTTTTATGTCTATTTGGTGTTTTTCAGTCCATATCTTGCACCATCTACTTTTCTATGTCCATTCAATGACATTTTGCTAAAAGAATTGTACCAGATTTTTCTATGCTTGCCAATCTCAACTAAAATGTATAAACATCTAAAAAAAAAACAATTCAGACTCTATATTTTTTTTCTGCATAGATGTATCTTCAGACACAAAATATTTTTAATAAATAAAATAAACTATGGGCCCACATCCTCCCAAATCCAGGTGCGTGTGTGACAGTGTTAAGAATACACTGCTTTCTCCTAAAGACAATATCAAGTGGCGTAAACCTCCTGCACTGAAAAACGTTTTAGTGTTGTAGGATTTTCTTTATTAAAAAAAAAAATGCTAATGAAATATTTTGTTTTGCAAGGAGTTATCCAGAAAAAGAGGGAAAAAACAGCAGATATATCATAGCAGCTCCTAATCAAGCGCCATCATAAGCATTGTGTGTGTGTGACACCTGCTGGGAGACACCATGGTTCTGTTTACACCAGCCAAGTCAGTCTTCCCGGGTTGCAGCTGGTCCGAAATGCGTCACGACTGGATAATATATGCAATAGCTTCGCATCCAGACTACACGTGTATCTGTTTGGAGTTCACACGCACACATACAAACCCCCCCCCCCGCCAAAAACATACGCACACACACATACTCACACATGCTCCAACACGCAGTTAACTTAACAGGAGGTGAAGGAGGTTGGGGGGGGGGGGGGGGGGGGGGGGGATTGGCATTCCTGTCTTTTGTTTAAGGAGGAAGAGGAAACCTGTCAGGAAAAGATTGTGTAGAGCAGGAAACTCTCTTGGCTACAGAGTCCTTCCTTTCTTTTCTTTTTTTTTTTTTTTTATATGAATGCAGCTAACAGCTCAGTTTGTGTATACCCATGGATTCAATTATGATTGCATTTACTGTCGCAACTCCTCACTTTGTTAGAGAAACCAAAATCACATCCTCCTGCAGCAGGGCCATTCATCTAAGGCACAACACAAACCTGTGAGCGATAACTGATGGAATTCCATGGCTATTTTCCTCCTCTCCCTGACTTTCTCTCTTCCCAGAAAAATCACACCACACCCAGTGGCCACAAACGATCTACTTTAAATTTCCAAGAATGAAAATAAAGAACAAGTCACATTTTCTCTCAGACGCAACAAGAGTCAATATGCTCTGCAGACTGAACGCCCCGAACAAGCGGGGCTTTAACATCTGGATTGGGGGCTGCAGCCATAATGCATCTGGAATTCCAGTCTCTGGGAACCAGTAGCCAAGTGGTGTTAATGGAGACCAGCGCTCTGCCACTAACAGCATACCGTTTCAAAATAAGTTGTGCAACTATTTAAGGAGCAAGCCAAGGTATCATTGTGAAGCGTTGCGGTTTCGAGTGTTGCAAACATATATGGGCAGTTACCAAATGACAGCTTTCCTTTGCAGCTTGACAAAACTATCTGTGTTCGGCAGCGGGAAGACGCAGAGTTTCCGCAAAGATCACAACGCACAAAATACGCAGCGGCGGACGGTTTGATTTCCAGATAGCAACCAGGTACCATCACTGCTCCGTGACCCAAGGACATGATCCTCATGACAGAGCCGGGCGACGTGCCCGCACTGCTGTTGCGCAGCTCAACATCTTCGTATCCAGCCGAGACACCCAGCAATCTCTTCAACTAAATGCTTGAACTCGCAGATACACACAAGATAAATTAATCTAGAGAGTGTTCCTAGTATGAATCGAGCAATAGCTCCTTCGTGGCATCTCCAGATGTGCGTAATGATGCGCCCGGTCCCCCGAAAAAAAAAAAAACGGGATTCTGATCTGAATCCTCTTAGCGTGTATCCTCGAATGCGTGTATTAGATAATGGGGGGAAATGCTTTTAAATAAAAAAAAGAAGAGAAACCTTGGTTAGAGAAAAAAACGTCCCATCGTCGTCGGATTGGAGGTTCCAGCTCAAAGACCGAGACAGAGAAGCGTTTTAAAAAAAGGAGGCGCAACTCCGCAAAAACTGTGTTCCCACAAACTCATACACCCCGTCCTCCACCCTTACCTTAATAGTTCCGTCCATTTTGCGCAATTTTCAGCGGACCCCGATGATATCCTAAACATGACACGCTCCTGAGTTAATTCCAGTGGCCCCCGGTACTATGTGGTGGAGAGAAAGAGACACTTTTTTTTCTCTCTGTACCGGATTGAGTTTTTGCTTTCCTCTAAATTTGGGAAGTGAAGTCACCGCTGTTGAGAAGGTTTGAGAAGGAAGCTGTGTGTCACCAAAAGCCCAGCCTTCAAAAAAAAAAAAAAAAAAAAAAAAAAAAACGCAGGATACTGTCCCAGAGAGATAAGCAGGGAAAACAATTGAGTGTTCGCTCCGCTGTTATGTTTTTCTGCTCGGAAATATTTACAGGATGGCTGGTCTGCCTGCGTTGCGCACGGCCATTGCTGTGTTGTGGCTGCTGCGGGATATTGTTGCGCGTTTTATGTTTATTTTCTAGCGGTAATGTCACAGTTGCAGTGGAAGAAGGGTTTACTATTTGCCCTGTATTTTTTAGCTGTTTGAGATTTATTTTTATTTTATTTTATTTTTTTACAAATTAATATAAGTTACGGGATTACATGTTTTGGATTCACTTTTGATTCACGCCTACACTTCAGACTCACATCTGGCCATGCCTCCATCCCCCAGTAAATCAAGACTATTCACAATTTTATTCTGGATTTCATAGTGGAAGTGATGCATTTCATCCTTGCGAGAGGACAGATGTTTCTCTCAGTGCCAACGGAGCTCTAAATCAAAATAGGAGAGATAGCTATGGCAGAGGTTTATTGTCGTTTTAATCTTTTTTGAGATCAGATCTGGTAGATTTTTCTTGGACAACAACATTGTTAAAATACAGGTATTAAGCTCCTTTCCACGATACAATCTGAAGTGAATGACCAACTTGTGTGCTGAGGAGGATGAAATAGCGTGCCAACAAAAATAGAATAGATTAGAATAAACTTTATTTATTTTATTTACTGTTACTTTATTTGTCTGTTAAGTATTCACTTCAAGAATCCCCCCTCCAAAGGTATTTTACCCCCGTCCTAATCTGCAGAATGAAATTACTCTCATTAATTCAAGTGCAATTTTAGCGCAAATTCTGAACAGGAAGACAGAGAATGAACGTGTCCAGAACAGAAAATACTAGTAAGAGCATTTTTTTGAGCTTAGGATCTACATCTCATACGATAAAATAAAGGCCCTGCCAACAGAGTTTAAGAAATTTGATAGAAATATTTCAGTAAATCAAAGTCAAATTGCAGGGTCTAGGGTAATCTATTCAGAGGGGAAAACCAGACTCTTCGTTGGACAAAAGTGAGCGCACGTTGTCTCCAAATGTTTAATAAGGCATTGTGATTTAGCCGATGATAAGATTAATGAATACTTTTTGCAGTATGCCTACGAGCAAGCGGCCTCTCAAACTCAGAGTCTGCGCCTGACAGCAGGGCCGGCCTGTCTGCACTTCACTTGGGGGTCTGGCAAAGCGGCATGGGCCCCCCCCCCTTGGGACCACCACATCTGGATCCTGCTAAGGGTCAAGGCTTCTCCTGCCTGAGGCCAGCTCTGACTCGAGTAATTAAGGGAGACACCTTGTTTAACTCTTTAGTGACCGTCTTTCTTTTCTTTACATTCTAGAGTCTGGAGTTTTTGCATCATTTTGCTGTAGGACAACCAGTGGTGTAGAGGTAAATTTATTCTTTTTCCAAAGTTTAAGATTATGACAAAATTGATTTACTATGTATATTACTTAAAACAAATGGAATAAACCTAAGCCAGTTACCAGTATCAAAATATAGCAAAGTTTTAAAAACTTTAAATTACAAGAACACTAAAACTCATATGGTGCCACTATAAAATGCTTTTCAAGAGACAGAGATTATCTCTGGCTGTATAGACTGTCAACTTATCCAGAATTGTCCCCCCCCCCCCCATGTTACTTCATTGTTCCTTGAGTAGAGGAGCGCTATGGCTCCCTGAGCAGATAGCCTGACTAATTAACCAGCTAATATCAGCTTGTTAGATTGGTGTTCAGAGCAGGCCCAAGGTCATCTGAGGCCGTGTGCTACGTTTCATTTTGATGCCCACCCTCAGCTAAATCGTTTGCAATATTTGCAGACTCGGTAAAGCAAGTAAGGAGAAGCAAAGTTTAATGAGGTTAAATAAATAAAAAAAAGAAAAATACTCATCAAACTACTTACAGCTACTCTGTAAATGTGACCCCAGCTTAGACTAAAGCAGTATAATTTCAAAAACAGGTAGCATAAAATTATCAACCTGGTAACGCAAATATTGAGTTGTAAAAGTTTTCCTTCATAAGTATGGATTTGTAAACATGTCACATGTGAATCAATTCTTTGGTTGGCACTCAGGCCAGCAGGAGGTCCCAAGCATTCACAAAGTTTGCGTATACCTTTGGCTTTGCTTGTGTTACTCTAAGCAGAAGGGCAAATAACAAGCCATTATATTCTGCTGCTACTGTGAAGTGCTGATTCTATAGTTTTGCTTAAGAAAATGCATCAGACTAAATAATAAACAAATGTTATAGAAAACATTAGTATTACTATATTATTCAATACATTAATTATTATATTAATAGTATAAATATTTGTTGCCTTTCTTCTTTAAATTAAAAACAATTAGATCATGTTACACATTTTTGTCTTAAATGTTTGGAAATATACTGTAATATTGGGATATTTGTATTTAATAGAATCATATTATGGGAATCTCTCACCAGCCCATGCCAAAGGGTCAGACTGAGCTACAAGCAACCCCCTGTGGACCTTGGGCCCTCAAGAGGGATTAAAATAATCAAGGGAAAAGTTGTTAAATGAACTATATGTGCTCATAAAGTGCATATCAATGAATTACAATACCAAAAAGTTCATACATTTATGTAACTCAATTCAAAAGTTTAAAAATATATGCTATGTAGATGCATTATAGAAATACTGAAATAACTGTTTATTTATGTTAATTTTGATGATTATGGCTTACAACTAATGAAAAGCCAAAATCATTTTCTCAGAAAATACACTTTTTTTTGTCCCTGTTGTTTGTACACCATTTTCTGCTACACCTTTTCCTTCCACTTAACTTTCACTTGATATATTTTTTTGATTTTCTCTTTTTTTTGCATACAGCTTCTGTAAACAGACAGATTTTTTAACAATGGCTTTTTGGTTTACCTTCATTGTGGAGGATGCTGATGACTGTCAACTGGATTACACTTTCCATTTATTGAATTGTAAGTAAGGCCCCAAAATGAAATTCTGTTTGGGACCTCCTAAAACTCTTGGTTCTACTCTGCATACTTATAATTAAAACACTCCATAAATTTAATGTTTTAAAATTATGTCAAAAAATTACAGTGATTATGAAAACGCCATATCTGTTCTCACTTACACTCTTTATGTGAGCATTAAATGGCTTTAAATGGATTTGAATACCACATATCATCTTGTTTCACCTTCCAAAATATTTTCTTTTCTTGTCAAACCAAATCTTGCCAACCTGTAAATAGTCATTTAAAAAAACAAATTCCTTTATTTTACAGCAATATCCATCATTCCAACCGTAAATCTTATCAAAAAGACAGCAGGGAACGTGAACTCCCAAGATCATAATGCATAAAGCGGTAACAAACATTTTAGAAAACCAATAAACAGATGCGAGTTGGTTTACACAGTGAACCACAGAACATCTGGCTTTGACGCTGGAACTAGACAGCCAGACATTTCTTACACCACCAGCCAGTAGCTCCTCTGTCTCAGCACAGAGGCAACAAGCCAGGGGTGGGCGGACACTTTGGTGAGTTTATATGTGCAGCAGCCTTTCAATTGTTGTGGGTCCATCTTTTCTTCTTCAACCTATATAAATCTGTGGTTAGATATGAAATGTATATGGTACTGTTTCTTTAACTGAGTTACATGCACTTTCTAACAAACTCTTATTGTTTTTTTTTTATTTTCTTTACTTTATAGAGCCCCCTTTTGTTAGTTAATGCATATTTATAAATAATTTTAGACAATTCTAACAAGGTAAAATAGATGTATAGTCTGTATTCTGAAAAAATGCTACCCAAAAGTCGAAACATATCCAGTCCATGTGAGCCATCCATTGCTCCTGGTTATTAAACTGCAGACTTGTATTCAGATCATTCCTGCTCTCGGGCTAAAAGGCATTTACCCGAGTCAAAATATTGAGGGCAAAAAAGAAAAAAAAAAAAAAAAACTGGAGTCTGCAGCACATAGAAGCACGAACTGTCTGGCCCCTCGCTCTAGGCCATAATTAATTTGAGATTTATTTTTATTGGAGAGTTCCAGTCTCGCCTGGCCTTAACCAAACAAAACCAAATGCTGGGGCCCTTTGGATTCGCTCGAACGATGGAGAATATTTCTTTTAGATTTCGTACTCTGAGGCGTGCCACATGCTGACCAACATCTCCCTGCATGACTGTGAGGGAAACAGCCATTGCGGAGACGCGCTTATACCTGGATTCATAGATAGGAAACGCAAGAATAAAAGGAAACAATCTAGGCTGCATTTCCACAATAAACCGTGAAACACAAAGCATTGCAAAATTTAGAGGTGACTTGTATTTCCCCTCTCTCTGCGCCTCTTAGAGAAAGAGTCATTTAGGCTCATATTTTCTATTTAAACATTCCCTGCTATTCAACTCTCACAACAAATCGGGAATTGTTCAGGGTCCTGAAACGCAAAGTCTCTCAGCGGTGGCAAAACGCTGCGGTTGGATGAAATAAACCCTTATTCAAAAAAGGGGGGATATAAGTCTTCAAAACATTGAGCCTTTTGGAAAAATACATTAAATATGAAGAAACGGCTCTACACTGTACAAAGGCTCATTTCAATGAGGAATAATCCGAGCAGTCCGACGTCACGCAGCCGCCCGACATTCACCGACGTGTTTCACTTCATACATTCAAAATCGCTTGATTTTATTATATAAAAATAACCAATTTGGAGTTTTGGCGCTCTTTTTATACATGTGCATCTGCTCCAGGTATCCCCGCTGTGCCACGCATGTGGAACGCGATGCGGGTTTTATGTGAAAACCAGATGTGCGCTGTTTGCTTTATTTAACTTCTCAGGAGCGTGACGGGTATAAAGATGCATGACGTCAGGCACGATAATGAGACGTAACACCACATTTTAATGAGTTGAAAGTGAGGAAAAAACAGCAGTACCTAGAGAACAACGTAACTTCAGGGTAAAATCCGGTATTTTCTTTGTCAGTCACCATGACAGTGCATGGTGGCACATACACCCTTTCCCTGGTACCCACGGGATGTCAGATAACACAGTTGTTTTTGGTGCTAACTACTATTTACAGAATAAATCGATAACAATGCATATACTAAATATGTGTGGCCCTCATTTAATATAATATAAACTGGTATAAATGCTATGATAAGTAGTCAGTCAGTCATTTTCTACCGCTTATTCCATAATGGGTCACAGGGAAGCTGGTGCCTCCAGCAGTCTATGGGGTAGAGGCGGGGTACACCCTGGACAGGTTGCCAGTCCATCGCAGGGCAACACACAAACAACCAAGCACACACTCATTCATACACCTAAGGGCATTTTAGAAAGACCAATTAACCTAAGAGGCTTGTCTTTGGACTGTGGGAGGAAGCCGGAGTACCCGGTGAGAACCCACGCAGGTGGAGAATAGCAAACTATAAACCATGCAGAAAGGGTCCTGGGTTCGGCTGGGAGTCGAACCCAGGACCCTCTTGCTGCAAGACAACAATGCTACCAACTGCGCAGCCCATAATAAATAGTGCATATCTAAAATTCCACTATGTTTTATATGTGTGGCAGCTATATTGGAATCTGTGCTCTGGGCTGCTACATGACTTTTAATTTCCTCTTTCAGAACTCTGACTTCAGAGGGTGTTCTTGGTTTATTTATCCCTAAGAACTGGGAAAATCAGACTTCTAAGTACAAAGAAAACACAGAATAAGATGTAATGTGCATTGGCAATAACTGCCTCAGGTTTAAGATACTAGTCTTGCTTCTGCATTTGACTGGCATTGTAACTAATCTATTAATGTGGATGTTAAATGTTAAATGTGGATTTCACAAAAAATATTGCATTAACACAACTTTCTAGTCTTATGAGAGCTTACAATTTCTACTTAGTTGAAATTGTCATATTATAGAAACATAGCAGCCTTACTGGACACCATGATAAGTGAGAATCGCTAACAGTTGACTGAATCAATATCTTCACTTGAATTCCTATCAAAATGATTAACCAGCATTTGTTACTGAAATAAAGTCACCTGTGTGGCTACAATTAAGTCCTTGTTAAAATAAAAAAACATGGGCCAGCTGGAATACCAAGTCTTTAAATAGTTGTAGTTTTGCTGTTCTACAAAAAATTTCTGTCATGCCACTTCATGAGATGGTAGAATGAAGCGCCGGAGTGAACTGTTTTTTCTAGCTCTAAGATTTTTCCAGCTCTATGGAGCATAGAGCAAGGACCTGATATCACTGATGGTGAAAAAAAGTAGAGTCACAGTGTGAAAACGGAAGGAGTGTCACCAATCATTTAAACTCAGCACATCAAACTCACTTTCTTTCTCTATGATAGATTGAACAGCATACTATTGTGTGAAAACTGCTACTAAATTGAATGAACGTTTGCATATTTCACATCAAAATAATAGTAAATAATTGCTAAAGAGCACATTATAACCATAATACAATAAGTTGTATTGTTAGGAGAAGTAGCTCGTGGGTTTTAAACAAAATCAATTAGATCATGTTACATGTTTTACTTAACATCATAGCTTTAGAAACTCTTACCAGCCTATGCCTAAATAAATGACCTTGACAAACTAAAATATGAGTGATTTAATGCCCTTCTAAAATTCATTTTTCTTAGTGTATTCATTAAAAGAAGAAACAAAATTAACTAATTGAATACCTCAAATATATCATCATATAAGCTGTCAAAGCCTTACGTACTATCTGGCAAACTTATATGTTAATGACTGTCACAGCTTTAGCAAACTTAAAGGAAACAACCCTGCAAAATTACCTGATCCAAGAGATGGTGGTGTCTTACCTTAACGTAAGACGACGTGTCAGGAACAGTTTGAAACATGTCTACTTGACAGACAGGCCCAAGGGTGCTCAATATCCAATGGGCCCTGAAAGCCAAAGAAAAACGATCGCAACGGTTATTTAATATTATTATTATCATTATTCCTCTCATTAGTATCACTACTACTATATTGTTATTATTAAAAAGTCGGTTGTAAATTCTTAAAATAAAGCAAACTCGGGTTACCACTTACACCAAATTGAAAGGAAAGTTAAATTTACCTAATGTACCCCCACACTCAAACCCGTACGCCAACATCATTCATTCATAAACCCCGTTTATTCCTCCCTAGGACTGGCATGGACTATTAGATACGGGCAGTTTTTAATCACTACTCCCCCCCCCCCCCAAATTTAACAGCGCCAATAGATGGAAATTACAGCAGTGAACTACAGCGAACATGGATAAATTACTTACTCCAATTCTAGCCAATAGAAACTGGGCAGCAAAAAAAAAAAAAAAAAAGAAGAGGGCCCCTATCCCAACCCCCATCACGTTTCCCCCCCTAAAGCTTACCACATATTGAAACACTTTTCGCTTTAATAAGTGCAGCTTACAAAGTCTCGGGTGAAAGGGCACTGCGGGGACGGTGTTTTTTAGTCCTTCCCTTTGCCTCTACTATTGTTAGCGGGGCAGAGGTATCACAAGCGTCTCTTATATACATATTGGGTGATGGAGCAAATTAATTTATGTGGATGTCTGTGGATCATATATATATATATATATATATATATATATATATATATATATATATATATATATATATATTTATATATATATATATATATATATATATATATATATATATATATATATATATATATATACACACAATCTATTTGGCCATTTTTTTTGCAGACGCAGCGAAGTTAACCAAAATACAATTTCCAGCAGGTAAAATAGACCCTACAGGACACCGCATCTGCAGCCAATTAGGCAGAGGAGGACTGGTGAATAACGCGTGAACCTTCCTCCGAGACAGCCCCGTGGGCCGGGGACCCCTCTAGTGTTACATTTTAAGCATCTTTACCTTGCCGTTATCCATCATAAACAGGAGCCAACTGGTTTTCAGCTAATACGCATTCCGCTTTGTTCTCTTTTACCTCCAATTTAATGAGACTTTGAAAAACAAATGCTTTAAGAGTCAAACTTTTGGAATAAGCTAAATCTGAACTGGCCTAATGCAAAAAAGCAGAAACATTGAGGTAAAGGCTGTAGTTTCACTTCACCGTCGCACTTATCAAGAGACGTATTCTTGCTGCTAAAAAAAAAGAAATATCAAAGACGCAACCAGCTTTTGAGCGCGTGACAGGACATCAATAAAAACAAACACGCGGAAATGATTTATTGCCCCCCCCCCCCCCCCCCCCCCCCCCCTCCCTGCCTCCCTGCACGCGCATTAACCCAACACAGCCTTAGAAAAACTTGCCACTCACCTGTCGTTACTGCAGTTGATCTCTTTTTCTTCTTTCGACTTTCTTTCCCAGATAATCACTACTCTTCCAATTTGAAATAATTAGTCCTGTTCGGAGCCGAAGGTTTTTTCCAATGATGGTGACAGTGAGTTATTTTTTGAACGTGGGTTCTGAAAGAGCGCCGGGTGCATGAATGAAAATGCTGAAGAGACGGTAGAGCCGCGGCCAATAAGCAGCAAGAGAAAACCTCCCCTTTGCCTGCAGTGTGAGGCAACTGAACCATGAAATAAGGGAGAAGGCAAGAGGGAGAGAAAGAGCCCCATAAATCTGATTTTTAAGGTCTTGTTTTAAATAGCTTTATTTATTTATTTAGTTTTAATCTGAAGAATAACACATGCATGGGAAGTGTAGTGTTGCGTGACGTGGAAACATAGTGGCAAGTGAACTCGACAAGGTATCCAACTGTAAAAGCACAAAACCTCCGCCTGCAACCTGCGAATCATGCCCAGGTAGAGTTGGGAAAACGTTGCTCAAATTAGGGAACCAGTGGAGTACATAAATTGTGCTCTGGACAAGCAACCTTCTTATGTACACCGTTGAAAGCAAATGTTTACACAAACTGTATAAAAGGACACTTTTTTCTCACTGTCTGACATAAGATCAGACATTATTGTAACTCAGAATAATAAAAAATACATATTGTTTGGTAAATGCCAGAATAAGGACAAATAAATAATTTTAGATAATAATTAGGCCTGAGATCAGGGCTTTGTAATGGCTACTTCAGAATATTTACTTTGTTGGGAATAAGCTGCTTTAAACTAATTTGATTATGTGCTTAGTGTCATCGTCCATCTAGACAAGCCATCAGTGCTCAAGCGTTAACTTCCTGATGTCATTTTAATATATCCACATAATAGTCTTTTCTTAGGAAAGCATCTGTTTTATGAAGCACACCAATCCCGTCTGCAGCACAATACACCCACAACATGATGGTTCCACACCTATGCTTCACAGATGTAATGGTGTTCTGAGGTTTACAAGTGTCCCAATTCTTTCTTGAAATATAAAAATGGCAATTTTGACCAAACTCTTCAATTTGAGTTTAAAACTTAAGTCTGTTCTTGAGTTAATTTTCATACTGCAATCCAGTTATTGATATTTCTGATAGGGTAACAGCTTCCTCCTATCTGAGTGGTTTTTCAGCCCATATCAGAACATGACTCCTTTCCCCGTGAATAATGACACTCTTTTACCAATCTCTTTACAAAAGGTATTTTACTTTTGTTTTAGGATTGATTTGCACATTTCACACTGAAATACATTCATTTCTGAGACACAAAGCCCATCACCTTCCTTAAGGATATGATGGCTGGGCTTTGCCATGCTGCTTATACTTGCATATAATTGTTTAAACAAAAGAAAATAGCATGTTCAGGCATCCAAAAATTGCAACGAAGGACGAATCAGACTGGTAGAAATCCACAATTCTAGTCTTGATATCTTGGCTGATTCCTTAGTTTTTTTCTATGATATCACACAAGTAAGCAGCATGTTTGAAGTGTCACCTTAAACTAGAGCAACAGAAGTGGAACTCAAGGTTGTACATTAACCTTTGGAAGGAGGACACTGCATTACAAAGCTATGAGATGATCATCTGAGCTTTTCCAGTCTGTTTAAGGCACTATAACCTTCGCGTATATAAACTTCTGAATTTTTGAGTGTAGCAAATTTAAATCATTTTGGTAAACATAACTAACTTCATGTCTGACAGTGAAAAAACGTTTTATTATTAGACATTAGTATCATCAAACAGTTTGCTGTTTTCCCTTTTCCCCAAGGTGTTTGGGCCAACACTGATAAAATGGCACCCTGGGAAGGGAGCCATATTGCTCACATAGAAAAACTGAGGCTCCACGGTTGCAGCAGAAGCTTTTAATATGGACCAAACTGTATACAAAAATACCCAAAAATTCAAAAGAATCAGACTAAGAAACCACTGTATTTTCATGTTTTTGCTCTGAAAAACAGCACATTATAATGCCAGTCAGATTGATGATTCATGGATAGAACAATAGAAAGGCATATTATTTAAATCAGTACACTAAATTTCAACATTTTATAACAATGAACCTTAGAGTTGACATGTAAAATCCCATTATGTCTGTACAGTGTGGAACATTCAAACAAACCAAGACCCTTTGTGGTGAAGTTTGCTTCTTCCTGCCCATTTGACCCCACTCACTTCACTAACTTCATTTCCTTCATTCAAGTTGCTCCCCTCATCTTTGAGCAAGAGTCGCTCCTCCACCACAACCCCCAAAGGATGTGGGGCAATTCACGGTGAGGAAAGCCGCCCAACCGTGGTGTTTTATAGCCTCATCAAGGTCGCTGTTTCATGCAAAGCAAACCAAAGTGAAACGAAGGGGTCTCCTGTAAATGCGTAAATTTGCATTGGGTCATCTGTTAGAAAAACAAAAATATAAGTGTTTCATCTTGAAATGTGGTCACTTTTATAATGACTATTTGCCCATCTGTCTATTTCACCCTTTTTCTGCTTCTCTAACAATTGTAACCTAACACATTTATAAATCTGCCAAATGGTTGTGACAAGGTAAGTATTATGAATACAGAAATATGCTTATTTATGCCTATTTAGAAAAAAATAATATCAGCAACATCACATTGCACAAAACAAAACCCTTGAAAGTAAAAATGCACGTATGTTTTACAGTGATAGGATCATCAACTTGGAAGTTTGCCTTTCATCAGTGCCTGGACCTTCTGTTTGTTGCACTGTTTCCTAATGCAATGATTAGGAACAACAACACTGATAATGGTGTTCCCAGCGAGAAACAATGGACGGAAATCCCAACATCCGTTTTGCAGAAAAATGGCATTCATGCGCCTGCTGTGTTTGACTTCCTCAGGATGCTGTGGAAGAAGTTTTCTAACACATTTGAGCAGCAACTTCTAAACTTCTTGAAATGACAAAGGAATGAAAAAGGGCACAGCATTGGAGGTTCTGCCAGTTTTACAGACATCACAAATTTTTCATTGGCCTAATTATAACAAAAACATATTGTAAATGCTGAACAAATTTAGGGTACAAAAAAGGCTTTTAAATAGGTTTGAAAATATGAATAAAAGGTTTTGAAATATGTATACATTTAGAAGACTAATTTACGAGCAGAACGGATGAAAAATGATACAGTTTGACAACAATTTGACAAGAGGGATTTAATGGGGAAAATCCAAATAACAATATCACCAGTGGCACAGTTGTTGGTACCTCTAGCCATACTCTTAATAAATAAATACCCTGAGTAATATAATGTGATATTTAAAGTGGTGAGAAAGGAAAGGCTTTTCTTTTCTTTTTTTGCCAATTTCTCATAGACACTGGCCAGTAGGCAGGATGAGTACCCAAATTTATCTTGCCACCAAACACAGTGGGCATGATAGTAATGGGCAAGGATTTCACTGTTAGAGAATTAAAACAAAAGTGGGACCTCCGTTTAACCGAGTCTCCATAACAGGCGTCGAGTGTTATCTATATATCAACCAGGTGTTTTCAAGATAAGCCAGGAAAAAGTATTTTCTTTCCTACCACTTTAAATATGTAGGTTTGTTAAACGGTACAGGGAATTTAACTGTAACTGTGTGTTTTTGGTCAATAGAGACTACAACTGAGCTTTTGGCAACAAACATTCAAGGTGGGTGTGGAGTGAAACAAAGGATGAACACTACTTTATGCCCATTGTTAAGCATGGTGGAGGATCTGTGATGTTGTGGACCTATTTTTCTTTCACAGGTCCTGGAAGTCTTGTTAGATTGCAAGGCATCATGAGCTCTTTGAAACAGCAAGACATTTTAAAGAAAAAAATCTTGTAGTGTCTACCAAACTCTCGACAGGATAATGATCCACAACAAAAAAGAAGCATTTCACAACCTTTTCAGTCTTTCTTGTGACATATGTTCTGAATAATTCAACTGAAAAAAAAAACTATTCTTTTTCACCTAAATTGCACAGGGAAGAAAAGGTGCAGTAACCTTGCTGCACGTGTGTGCTCACCCACAAACAAATTAAAAAAGTAAATTAAGTCTTCTGTGGTAGGAACTCGTCGGCATACCGCATCTTCTCATCTTCTCATCATCAGCATACCACATCTTCTCATCATCTCATCTGGTAATATTCTTTCACTCTGTGTTGTGAAAATTTCCAAATATGTCAAATTGTGAGGAAATACCTTGCTAATATCCCTTTTAGGTGAGACCAGACGTTTTTGGGTCAGAACTACCTGGCATTTGGAACTGTTCATAATTTTAGTCATTTGAACAAAAGCCCAGTTCCCTGTGAAGAAACACAACCCCATTTCATGATGCTGCCACATTCAAGTTTAACTGTGGCTAAGATGTTCTTTTGCAGAAATTTTGCCGAGTTGTTTTTGTGCCAAAAGTACCTTTTGGATTTGTGGTGAAAAAAAATGTAAGGTTGTTTGAATCTGATATTTTCCTACAAGGTTTAAAAATATTTTAGACAGGTCTGGTAGTTTTTGTTAAAACCTGCTCTTTTAACCCTCCTGAGTCCAGACATACAGATAATACAGAAGATTGTTGTTGCATATAGATATAGAACACCAAGAGTACTTACTAGAAATTCTAGCTGTTTCTTCAGTGTTGTTGTCAGGCTCTTAGTAGTATCCATAAACATTTTTAGTCTTATTTAGTTTCAATACATCTTTTCAGATCACGGATACAAGCGGCTGAAATGAGCTTCCTCCATAGGTTGGCCGGGCACTCCCTTAGAGATAGGGTGAGGAGCTCGGCCATCCGGGAGGAGCTCGGAGTAGAGCCGCTGCTCCTCCACATTGAGAGGAGCCAGTTGAGGTGGCTCAGGCATCTATACCGGATGCCTCCTGGACGCCTTCCTCGGGAGGTGTTCGAGGCACGTCCCACTGGGAGGAGGCCCAGGGGACGGCCCAGGACACGCTGGAGGGACTATGTCTCTCGGCTGGCCTGGGAACGCCTTGGGCTCCCCCTGGAGGAGCTGGAGGAGGTGTCTGGAGAGAGGGATGTCTGGGCGTCTCTGCTGAGTCTGCTGCCCCCGTGACCCGGTCCTGGATAAGCAGAAGACGACGAACGAACGAACATCTTTTCAGGCATCCAGTTTTGTACCTCTAATGTGATCCTAGATGCAATGGATTTTTTTTCTACCTTCCTACTGACTGATACTTTTGTACAATGCCATCCTTTTAGCCCTGTGTAACGTCTTTGCAAATGATGGCTTTAGCTGAAAGATGAAAATAAGCAAATCTCAGGAATTTCCTACTTAGACACTTCAGTTGGATTTTACAGGATATGTGTCACATTAAAATTTTTAAAAGTTTTTAAATGATTTATCATTTTGATTTTTTTTTTATACCACAAATACACAAGAAGTTTTTTGGATCCACTATACATATAAACGGACATGTGTCCTTTTAACTCTTTCTACCACTAATGGCCTACTCGTGTTTGAAATCTCTCCCTGTCTCCCGTTCTGTATCTCTTTCCCCTCTTTCGCTTCCTGTCATGTTTCCATAAGACAATTAAAAAAGAGCAAGACCTGTCTTTCTCTTTCATCAAATCTTGCACCGTCTGGCATTGGCATTAGACGTAGAATCTGGCTGTGTAATGACACTTTAATGTTAGTGCTTCAGTATTGTTGCACACTGACTCTCCTTGTATGCTTTTATAAAGAAGCCGTAATCTCGATGCAAAGCTCTCTGCCATCTGCAGTTTTGCCACCAGCAGCTAGCTGCCAGTTACTCCTCACTTGCATGCTAACATTTCACAGCACCTCCTCCTGGGATTTCACCAAATGCTCTTGTATTTGAGATGATGCGAGCAACCTGCAGATTTGTGTGATTACATCGCCTGGATTAAATTAAGCTCTTTACTCTGAACTGTAATGAGTTATTTATTTAGTTGAGGGGCTACTGAGAGATGATCTGGAGATGGAGATTGGTCCCACTTCATTCCAGCCCTTTTGCTTTGCTCCCCTGGGAGGGAGAAAATCACACTGTGGCACCAGGGAAGGCAGGGCAAGAATATCAAATCTTTTCATGCATGCTCTCAAGCACTTATGACCCAGACAAGAAATGGCAAACAACCGCAAGCCTAAAGTTCAAAAGGCTAGACGTTCTCATACCTTAGAGGAATAGTCCAGAGTTTTTGTGGGGACCTTTGGTGAAGTTTCTATTAGTAATACCTCCCTGATCTGCAGAGGAAACATGTCATATCACAATGAGTTTGCAGTAATGTAAAGAAATCCTCCAAAGGTGAAATGCTAACAGCTAGCCAGGTTTAGCTAATTTTAGCAATTCAATAAAGCTAAAACTGAAAATGTTCAGATCCATGGGATACATCTATATGTTTGAGAAACTTTAATGTCTACAATTTATTAAAATACTATTGTTAATGTTGTCACCTCTCACTGAGTGTGAACTTATGTTAGCAAAGGGTTTCAGCTCTATTGGTCCACAAAGTCAGCAGATTGTTGACAAGTCGCAGAAGACGTGGCAAATCGATATAGCCTATAGCACCAACCAATATCACTTTAGGGAAGCAACAAAGAGGTGGTTTAGCTGAATTAACTGTGACTAATCACATTTGGAAAGGTGAGTTCAGTTTTACTAATGAAACACAAGCTGGATTTCTACCAGACCTGTAGAATTAAGGTATCACTTAAACTGGAACTGTCTAACAACATGAAGTAGGCTAATATATATATATAAGCAATACATAATGCCTCAATCAATTGAAAATTTTGAAAATCATGAACATATGAGAAACAAAGTCACTAACTTCTGTCAGTCTAAAAAGGGTGACCTGAACACCCTGGACCTGGATCTGGAAATCGGGGGTACCACCGTGAGAGCCATTATCCACAAACTGAAAATAGACAGAGCGGTGGTGAACCTTCCCAGGAAAAGATGGTCTACCAAAATGACTCCAAAGGCACGTCATTGAACCTTCGAGCAGGTCACAAAAGAACCCAGAACAAAATCTCAAGCGCTGAGGGCCTGAGATATCTCAGAAAAGCCTGAACAAAAATAATACAATGAGTTGTCTCATTTCAGCCACAAAACCCTTTTGTGAAAATATTCTGAAGACTTACAAGACAAAAGTTTTTTTGAAAAGTGTGTTTCCTGTTACATCTAGGGTAAACCTTATACAGCATAACAAAAAAGCACATCATTTAGACAGCCAAACAGGATAATGGTCTAGATGTTGGCCCCTAATTCTGCTTTGGGTCCCATAGAACATTGGGGTGGCTCTGGGTTTAATAAAAATACCAACGTTAGTGCATTTACTCTGTCTGAACACAAGAACAAAGACACAACAGTGTTTCGATGAATTTTCTACGTTTCAACTAATTTATCAAGAGGTGGTCCATAGGTCTACTCATAGAAAGCCAAGTGCAGACAGCTTCCCACTTGTGTGAACAGTGATAATTAGCAAAAGGGAAGTATTAAATTAAAGCAAAGCATCCATTTTATGAGACCAGCATTTATGAAGGTAAAAGCATCCCTATAAATGGAAGGTGCTACCCCAAAACCTCCTGATGTGCTGCCACTCATCAGGTCCAGGGCACAGCGCTGATATGTCCCCTGATGATTTCTCTTTGGTCTTTGTATTTTTACCCTCAGGGGTAAAGCTCAGATGAGAGCTGGGGGAGAATGGAAAGACATGTGTTTGCGAGACAACCTGCATTTTATCATTAACATGCTCTAGTATGCCCTAGGTTCAAGCAAAAGAGTGCAATCATGTGATTTAGTGTGTCTGTGGAATTGCTTTTTAAAACACCACAAATTACCTTGGATTTCTAACAGCGCATACATGGGTCTTCCAGACTGCCCTTTATATGTTCGTTCATGTGTAAGTGTGGGCACAGCCAGCTAGTCCAGGCTCAACATGGGTATCCAGGGTGCTCAATTTACATTTTAAATCACCTAGCACTGGTGAAGTGGAGGACATCACTGCATAAATAAAATGTGGCTGGAAGTGGGGAAAAAGAATTGTGGAGAGCAAAAGCAGGAGGAAGGTAGGGCCATTTAAAAAAAACTAAAACATCCTATGAACTATAAATCCGCTGACCGCTCATCATTCAGCAACATTTTAAAAAGCCCTTAAAGAAAAACACTGAGTGAAATGAATATGCTGTCACCTCTCATTTGAGTCTGGCCCACCAGCTCAATAAGAAGAGCGTTGTTCCTTGGGCTGAGCTGAGCTCTCAGGTTTAGGGTTTACCCGTCCCACATTCTCAGGGCTTTCACTTTGAGGCCAGGGTCCCTTTCTTACCTCCCCCAGACATGTCTGACAGGCTGAACTCAATGTGGGCTGCTCACAGGACTACGAAAATCATTCATCTGTGCTTCAGACGGTCAAATCTGGATCTAATAAAGGGGGCCTGCCAATTGATCCCATTCACAAGGAAATGTAGTGTCAACTCCTACCACTTGAGGGCTCTCTGGCTCCAGCTAGAGGTGGCCAGTTGAGGACTTCGACACTCTAGTTCATGGAGAAACATAAAAGTTGAACTGGTCAAAATGTTTCAACTGAATCAGATCAAGTGGGAAAGGATTTGAATTCTCTTATTGAAAAATGTTAAATCAAATGTTACTTGTACATATATTTAGCATTTCTGGGATGCAGATTCAAGCTTCATATTTCATAAAACCGGTTATATTAGGTCTAAAAAAAATGTCAAAAGTCAGAACTAAGTATGGTGTCCACTGTTAAAACCTGTGCTCTTATATGTTGTCTGTTATACCAACCTATTGATAATAGGGATACAATTTCAGGCCATAAAACAACCTCCCAAAAACCTGTCAAACCAGACCAGGCTACAGGGAAAAATTTGGGAATGAAAGAGGAGAAAGAGTGAGAATGAGCCCGAGTCACTTTTTTAAAGGTTGTGTTTATGTGTGGGCGAGGGCACTATACCCCAAACGCCTGGGCAGACCGCAGCATTCCACACCAGCTCTTAAAGAGACAGGCCGACGCTGTCATCATAGTTATCTGGGGAGTAAAGTGTTAACACATGCTGTGGGCTCTTTGACACAGCTGGTGCGATGCACAGAAGCCGGTAGGTGGCTGTGCCAGCCCCCCGACCCCAATGACTTTAAGTACCACCACCTCAAACTATGTGTCAAGTTTTGATAAAAGGCTGAGTTTGAAATATGATTTTCTGTCACCAAAATGACCGCTAATAATCCCTAAAATGTATTGAAACTGACTTTTTTTTTTTCTTGTTAAAGTTATCCAGAACTTTGATTATGTCAGTAATGCTGCTACTGTCTTTGCATTTTAGGCGCCCACTGATAGAGGGCACAATTGAGCTATGAAACAAGCACAACATTGACAGACATGACAGGACTTATGCTTAAAACCTTTTACATCACACATATTTAAGTTTAACTTTAGCGGTCCTATAGCATATTGTTGTCAAATAACTTTTCTGCTCTTAGGGAATACTTTTTGAATCGAGTTACATAAGCTGATCTGATTTAGTTTTATTTTAAAAACTTCACCACATAAATCCAGTTACATTTTCTCTCAAAATGTCTTTTTTAAAATAATCTCCCTCACACAGACAGGCTCCAGAATGGCTGGTCATTCTGAAAGATGACAGGCCCAATTTGCACATAGAAGAAGAGTACGACCTCTCTGCTGGAAGAGTGCAAATGAAGATGAGAGCAAGGTGGTGGTGTTGATAGTGTTGCAATAGCTGTAATGTTGGTTAGAGAAAGACTTGAGGCACGTTATAAAGTGAAAGTGCGCTTGTATGGGGTGCTTTGGACAAGGTCTCTGAGAGAAAGAGGGGAAGGAAATGAACAGAGGTGAAGGGTCAAAAAGAGAAGCAGCCTGTTTCCTCCTTGAAAATCCATGGCACAATGTGGACCTAGTATCTTTAAGCCCATCAATGGAGATCTAAAAATAGCCTGCTTGCTGCTCAGAGGAAGCACGGAGTGGGGGTATGGGTTAAGTGAGGTATTCTGCGGAGTGGGAGCAAGAGGTTTCAGAATGGGACTCAGCAGGAAACTATAAGTGAGAAGATGGAGGGTAACACCAAAGCTTTGTTTCATAATTGCAGTTCCTTGCAAAAGTATTCATACCTCTTGAGCTTTTTTTTTTGTCATGTTACAACCACAAATGTTGGTGTATTTGATTGGGATTTTACAGGATGTGATCTCTCAACAAAAAGTGGAACATAGTTATAAAGGGTAACATCTATCCATCCATATATGTTCTGTACATGTTCATCCATGCAGTGTCGTATGGGGTTGGTGCCATTCTTCAGTGGTTATAGGGGAATAGGTGTACACCCTGGGCAGATAGTCAGTCCAGCACAGTGCATAAACTAATGTTTTTACAAACCTTTTTCAAATCAACAAACTTATTATAGTATACAATGTATTTGTACTAAAACCATTTTACTCTAAAACCCCAAAATGAAATCCAGTGCAACAAATCTCCTTCAGAAGAGAATGAAAACCTGCCAAGCCATGGCAATGCACGTAAACTGGAGAAGAGCCTTAAGTTGGAGAGGCAGTCAGGAGGCCCATGGTATATCTTTGGAAGCTGCAGAGATCTGCAGCTCAGGTGGGACAGGACAACTATTAGTAGTGAACTCTACAAATATGGCCTTAATCTAGGAGTAGCAGGAACAAAGTCAAAAGCCATCTAGCTTTCTTTCTTTTGAAAGAAATCCAGAAGGAGCACCATTTAAAGTTTACCTCAAGCAAACTTAAAATGGGACATAGAAAATGTGGAAGAACCTGGTTTGGTCTGATGAGGCTAAAACTGAACATTTTGGCTTCTATGCAAAACGCAATGTGTGGCGGAAAACTAATACTGCATGTCAGCTTACACTCACTGTCTTCATGGTAAGATCTTAGGGTGGCAGCATAATGCTGTGTGGGTGCTTTTCTAAACCAAAGACAGAGAAGTTGGTGAAAGTTCACGTACAGATGGTTAGACATAAATACAGGGCAAACTGTTAGAGGCTGGTAAAGACTGGGTTAGATATTTTTCTTCCAAGAGGACAATGACAATAAACATGCAGCCTGGCCAATAATAAAGGTATAATTCATTGGAAGACTTGAACATTGATCTTCACAGATGCTAACTCCCCAGTCTGACTGAGCTTGAACTTTTAAATACACCCTGCAAAAGTCTTTAAGCCTGATGTGAGAGCTATAAGAGTTAAGAGAAATATTTGATAAAGTATTGATTGAGGAAGCTCAACAATAGTGCAAAAAATATAAAAACCATAAACAATTTTCCTTACCTCTTTACAGTTATGTTTTGTGTTCTCACAGCAATGTTCCTTTGTGATAGTCTATCATACAGGAATTAAGAAACAACGCAGAAATCCTAAAATAATTCCAGGCATATATATAAGAATTATTTGAGGTGATTTAAAAAAGAAAAAAATAATAAGACAATTTGTTTTCTCCTACTAAATACATTTACTCAGCTTAGTGTTTTGAGTTCACTGTTTTTAGTGTGAGATTATGGCACTTTATTTCTACGCATCGTTACATGGGGTGCCAATAAGAATGGTTTGGGTTAGGTTAAAATGTCAAAAAAGGTTAAGTTTGAGAGCAACAATACTGCAACTGCTATCGGGGATGGGATTTATCGACTTAAATCAGTGAGATACATTTTTCAAATCTACTGGCTTGCCAGCCTAACTGGCTATTCTGTGTGAAAGGATATTGAATTTTTTGTATGTCTATTTTGGGATAAAATCATGATAAGATACCTTTGATTCCAGACTGTGACACAAGCAACCTTGAAATATCCATCAATTTATTTTCTGCCCCTGTTTTTACCTAGTTAGGGTTGCAGAGGGATGATGTACCAGTTGTCAGTACGGGGTTGCCAGTCCATCACAAAGTGATGCACTCTCACATGAGGCCAAATTAGAATCTCCAAGTAACCTAAGATACATGTGGGAAGAAACTTTGAAAAAAAAAAACATACCTTCACAGTCAGAACATGCAAACCTGGATTTGGACCCAGGATCTTTTTCCTGTGTCACAACACGCTCCACATTTAAATATACTTATGGGTTATCCAAATGTGGGGAAGACAACCAGTATCAAGATAGAAAACAGACTCCACTGAAAACCAGCTACTGACAGCAGTTCCCTCTTCCCTCTCATCACGCTGATAAGGCCATTCTCTGTTGTGTGACCACACCTCCTCACAAGCTGACTGAAGAGAGCAAAGCCGACAGGCCTACTAATGGCACTGCTGTCGGTTATCAGTGTAAACACAAGAGGGATGCGGTGGAGCTAATGATCATCCTGTGTTTTTTTAAAGGCTAGAGATCCTCGGGTGGACTTTCAGACTCAATTCCTTAATTACCAGCTGCAACAAAAGTGTGCACAGAAGGATTAACACTGTTAAAGGAGGATACACTTTAAGTTAATCTTTATCTCTTCAAGGATTTAACCATCCTTAAGAAAAAACATCAAATTTAAAGCCGTTTCATGTGTTCTGTCTGTAATCACAGCAAGTTCCATCAATGTGACATCGGAAAGTAAGAATGACAACTTCACAAAAGACTGTCCCAACCAGGATGAAGAGTTACAAAGCAGGAAACTGAGTTATATTTGTCCTTGTAAGCTTCGAAACAGATTACATGTTTTAATATAACTGTTTTTCTTTTCATGCTTCATGCACATCTGCCATGGCCACAGTTTGTCCACTTTATGTCAATACAAATTTTGGGGTGTATTTGGATGACATGGGGCAGTAAATAAAAGGAGCACCCCAATAACTGTCATCAGCTATTCCTTTTCTTTGTTTTCTGGGCCACCTGTTGCCATTTTAAAGTTTATCTTTATTCGTGCTAATGGAGGCTCAAAAGGAGGACAGTGTCCTGTGTCCTATCTGTGCCGGTCCCAAGCGCGGAAAAATGTAGAAGGTTCCATCAGGAAGGGCATCAGGCATAAAACTTTTGTCATATTTACCATGTGAGTAAAGAACACCAAAATCAGAATCCCTTTATTATGATTGTACAAAAAAGCACAGCAAAATTTAAAAAAGCAGCTCTCACAGAGAAAAAAAGGTGCAGTTCAAACAAGTATTATATAGAGTTGTATGCACATATATAAATACATATACGTATATACACATACATACACTAATGTATACACAGTTACACACAGATATATATATATATATATATATATATATATATATATATATATATCAACACAGACTCCACCGAGCAGCGATAGAAGGACATCAAGAGCTCAGTTCTCAGGTTGGTTTTTTTTCTGAGAATCCTCAGGAGGTAGAGTCACTGCTGTGTGGCACCGTCAGGCCATGTTTTCACAGTCTGTGTTTGGGGGGTGCTTGCTTCTTCACTGATTTGTGTGCTGGGATCAGAAGTAGTGACTTGTGATTAGAGAAGCCCAAGTGGGGCAGCTCAGTGGCCCCTTTTCCATGCTTGATGTTGGAGTAGGCTTTATTCAGGGTCTTAGCTCCTTTGGTGGCACATTTAATGTGCTGGTGGAATTTAGGGAGCTCTACTTTCAAATCAGCATTGTTAAAATCCCCCGCGATCACATGCACTGCCTCTGGATGGTTGTTCTGTTGCTCGCTGAACAACCACCCAGAGATCTCTATACCAGATGGAAATGTAGCAAGGCTAGATGCTTAGAAGCAGGGTTCAAGCTGTTCTTCCATAGTGTGGATGAGAAGAGAGATGGTGTAGACGTTATCTTGAAGAAGGGGTTTGTCAGGAATGTTCTGGAGGTGAAAAGAATGTCAGATAGGGTGATGAGTCTGAAGCTAAAAATTGAAGGTGTGATGTTCAGTGTTGTTCATGGTTATGCCCCACAGGACTTCAAAGAACAGCTGCATTTGTACTCAAGTAAGAGAAGCATTATATTTTTACTAAACAATATTTTTACAGAAAAAATATAAATGTAAAAATAAGTAAACATTTGTTAAAAATGTATTTCTTTAAACATAACATCTGATTTAATTTGTCAAAATGATGCTGTTGGACTGACACAAATATAGTTATTTATTTTTGAAGAATATTAAAAAAAAAATGAAAACAATTAATGACATTTTTGAATTTAGGCTGAAGAAACACACATTTCCCAGTCTTTTTTTCTCCACAAATTACAGCTTGTGAAATAGATAAAGTATGTATGTTAGAACAGTATAAAGTACTACGAGTAACAATATGCTGTTTATTTTATAGTCACTTGACATCCATATTGCACAGTAGGCTCAGAAGATAGCAAATAACATTACAAAATGAAGCTTAAGTATAAACAAGAAGTCTCACTTTAATAAACAATGTAAGACTGTGTCTGTATCTGCTCCAGTTTTAGTTAAAACATGTTTGCTCTTCATTCAGCTAAATAACTAGTATAGTGGCCAAAAATTGTACTCAAGTATGAGGAATGGTATTTCAACATAATGTTACTCGGATAGAAGTAAAAAGTATGGTGCAGTAAAACTGATACTAGAGGTACCTTTACTAGTAAATGTAAATGTAACTAATTGCTACTTATCTCTCACTTATACTGACAATAATTACACAGACTACTTACCTTACTGATTAGGTGGCTTCTGAAAGCAATTGACTGTACAATATTTATTTAGATGTAGCTGAGTTGAGAGGGACCAATACAACTACACTTTTCTGATTTTTATTTGCTATCAATGCTCGATGGTGCAATACTATGGGTTTGTGATTAAAGTGATTTTCCATAAAACAAATTAAAGTTTGTGACAAAAAGTGGCAAAGTTCAAGAGGTATGAAACGTTTTGCAAGCCACTGTAAATATGAAAGAGAGAACCATTTCCCCATACAAAGTATTTAACCACCATCCTCAGGTCAACAACTGCTCTCTCATCAACATGTCACATTTTCATTTGCTTTGTTTTTCGTACATTTTATGTTTTTCTCTTAATTTATCTGTCTCTCTGTCCCTCCCTATCTGCCTCCCCTTGTTGCTCTCCTGCAGTATGTGCCTCACGGGCCAGCTCCTCCACCACTACTCTGCAGCTCCAGACGCCATCTTTCACTCCTCTAATGAGTGTGTGTGTTATACAGGCATTCAGAAGGACCTTCTCTACTAATTACACACCAAGCATCTCGTTCTGGGACACTAATGAAGAGGAATAGGGAGCTGGAGACGCCACTGGAGTATGGGGTGTGTGTGAGTGTGTGTGTGCGGTGGGGTGTGTGTTTGTTAGGGTAGGGTTAAGCTCACAACCGGCCAGGCTGTTTGACTGTGTGTGTCTGTGTGAATGGAAGAGGGGAGAACTGTGGCACCAGGCCAGCAGCTTGAAGTCGGTCACATTTTGTCATGTTACAACCACAAATATCAATGTATTTCAATTGGATTTTATGTGAAAGTCCAACATAAAGAAGTACATGGTTTTGGAAGTAGAAGTAAAAGTGTACATGGTTAAAATTGTTTACAGAAAGTCTTCATTCAGTATGACTCAGCTTGAGTTGCATTGCATAGAAGAATGGGCAAAACTTTTTTGCATCTAAATGTGCAAAGCTGGCAGAGACGTAACCCAAACAAACATGCAGCTGTAAAAGGAGGCCAAACGAAGTATCGACCTAATACATATTTATACCACAGTTTTCAAATTTTATATTTGTAAAAAAAAAAAAAAAAAACTCTGGATCACTTTACTTTCCCTTCAAAATGATCCTATTAACATACAGCAATGCTGACAAATTGTGAAAGAGATGCTTTAGGACTGGATTTAGTTGGTCATGCATGAGCTATCAGTAAAATGTGCAGTTCATGCATGGCCTACAAATAAACCCACTCACAGGGAAGACAAAACACAGAAAGGGAGAAGGAGATCGAGCGACCTCGGCACTGATCCAACGACTCAGCATGTGATTTGGAAGAGCTTGTTCCGTCAAGAGGAAGGCTCAAACAGAAGATCGCTGTCCTGTACCATCCCTTGTGAAACGCTTAAGAAACACAAACCATCTGGAGGCTATAGTGCACACTCTCAGCCCATCAAATATCTAGGATGTTTGTCTGATTTACAGGGCCCATTTAGAACTGTTTGGACAACTTGGTTGAGGGATTGGTGCTTTAATTAAAAATAATATCAAGAGCTAATATTGCCCTCAGGAACTTTGCCTCTCAGTCAACAGTGCAACAAAGTCACAGATCTGTGTTTTCAGTGGGGTTGGGAGCCTGAGCAACAAACAGTTGTGAATGAACATAGTCAGGCCTCATACAAAGGCTTCTCCAAGAAGGTTGTTGCCCTAACCCATCACCCCCTACCCCAACCCCTTCTCTTTGCAGATGCCAACAAAAACATAGACTGTTTCAGGCCCAAGCCCACCGCAGTGATAGGACATTGATACGGTCATAAAATATTACATCCTCACTTTATTCATTAGAGTTGGGCTTTAACCTAAAAATACCATGGGCATTGAATAAAACAGAGTTTTCAGCAGCAGAAAGATTAGGCTTGGGCCTCTCTCGTTGAGCACCATGGCTCAGAAACACTGAGGCCCAAAATAGATGTTCTCCTCATAAAGGGCTCCTTTCTTTGTAGTCAGCATACAGCAACAACATCTGCAGGGCAGTTTCTATGGGGGGAAGAGATTCGGGCAGGCTATCAAAGAGAGAGGCGATCTCCTGTGAGAAGTGGTGGGTGGAGGACTTCCATATTCTTCTTTTCTCTTTCCTTTTTTTGGCCTCTCTCATACTCCTTCCCTCTGTCTAGTGCTTCCAGAAAATCTGCAGCAATCAGGCTGATGCTAATAAAAGATCATTAATATCACCTGTCAGCGCTATCTTTGGAAGATCCAAAATGAGAAAATGAGACAAAAGAACTCACAGTCTGGAGCTGCTTAGTGAAGGAGACAAATGAGGATATTGTTGGGTTGGGTAATTTTAATAAAAAATGGAACAACAGAAAGACTCGTAAAATAGGAAAACCTCTGTATAATGTGTTTCAAATGCTCTTCAAACATTAAGGTGGTGACATGGGTCAGGGTAATTTAATGTAATTCCAAATTAATAGGAAGATCGTTGGTTTAGTTATCAGCAAAGATGGATTGATAACTCTAAACACACTAAGAATGAATCTGTTGCCATCATGGCAGTGTAACATATTTCACCGTCAACATCCTTCAGCATTCTCTAGTCTAGACAACAAAGGAGTTGCTCTGCTACAAAATATCCATTCACCTGCCAAATTGCTTATTAACACAAATAGTGAATCGGACAATCACATGGCAGCAACTCAATGCACCTTAATGTGTTAAAATTACTTGTTGAAGTTCAAGCCAAGTACCAGAATGGCGATGAAAGGAGATTCGATGGCATGGTGTGGTTGTCGGTACCATTGGTCGGAATTTTTCAGAAAATGCTGATCTACTGGGATAATCAAGTACAAACATCACTCAGGTTTACAGAGAGAGAGAAAAAAAATCAAGTGAGCAGCTGTTGCGTGGACAAAATTCCCTGCTGATGCTAGAGGAGAAATGGGGAAACTGCTTTGAAATGATAAAAATCCAACAGTAGCTCAATTAACCAGCAGTTATGACCAAAGTATGACCAAATAATTTTAAACAACATGAAAGTAAGTTCACGGTAATCCAATGGCTTCCTCAGTCAGGAGTTGAATTCATCATGAATACGCAACCAACAACTCTACAAGTGTGTGATGCTATCATGTTAATATTGACCAAAATCTCTAATGAATGTTTCCAACACCTTGTTGTATCAGCGACACAAATAATGTTCTACGGGCAAACGAAGGTCCACCCCGGAAATAAAAAGGTGCACCTGAAAGAGAGACAACATCCTTATGCTGCCTGGTTTAAAACTTGATGAAGTGATGAAATTAAGTAAGACTACAATAACCCAAAACAACAGTTATGAACGGGACTTGGATCTCTTCTTCCATTCTATATTTTGGATGTATGTGAAATGACAAAAAAATTACTTGTTACTTAGCAATGTCTCTTCACAAACATGCATCAGACGTCCCCATGCTGACAACTGCTGTTAACAGCTGCTTGCCATTTTTGGGTGGTAGTTCACACCGCTTTCAAAAACACTTGGGGTTTAACTTAAAGATGTCAAACCAGATCCAGACCAGACAGCTTAAACTGTAGACCCAACACTTTCACTTTTCTAATTGTCAAGTGTAGGAGGTCCAACACACCTGACTGAAAAAGAGAATTCGCCTCCTCAGCATACAACCAAGTTCTAGAGTTCTTGGAGGCGCTACCAGGAGATAAGCCAGTACACCAGGAGACGTGGAGGAGGCCACAGGAGGGCAACAACCCAGCAGCAGGACCGCTACCTCCGCCTTTGTGCGAGGAGGAACAGGAGGAGCACTGCCAGAGCCCTGCAAAATGACATCCAGCAGGTCACAAATGTGCATGTGTCTGAACAAACGGTTAGAAACCAACTCCATGAGGATGGTATGAGGGCCTGATGTCCACAAATGGGGGTTGTGCTCACAGCCCAACACCGTGCAGGACGCTTGGCATTTGCTAGAGAACACCAACTCCATCCACCAACGTCACGTTGCACCACAGACTGTCCAGGAGTTGGCGGATGCTTTAGTCCAGGTCTGGGAGGAGATCCCTCAAGAGACCATCCGCTGTCTAATCAGGAGCATGCCCAGGCATTGTAGGGAGGTCATACAGGCACGTGGAGGCCACACACAATACTGAGCCTCATTTTGACTTGTTTTAAGGACATTACATCAAAGTTGGATCAGCCTCTATTGTGTTTTTCCACTTTAATTTTGTGTGTGACTCCAAATCAAGGCCTCAATTGGGTAATAAATTTGATTTCCATTGATGATTTTTGTGTGATTTTGTTCAACTCTGTACAGAACAAAGTATTCAATGAGAATATTTCATTCATTCAGATCTAGGATGTGTTATTTGAGTGTTCCCTTTATTCTTTTTGAGCAGTTTATATATACATATATATATATATATATATATATATATATATATATATATATATATATAGATGTACACTCACCGGCCCCTTTATTAGGTGCAACTTGCTTTTACCGGGTTGGACCCCCTTTTGCCTTCAGAACTGCCTTAATCCTTTGTGGCATAGATTCAACAAGGTACTGAAAACATTCCTCAGAGAGTTTGGTCCATATTGACATGATAGCATCACACAGATTCTGCAGATTTGTCGGCTGCGCATCTATGATGCGAATCTTCTGTTCCGCCACATCCCAAAGGTGCTCTATTGGATTGAGATCTGGTGACTGTGGAGGCCATTTGAGTACAGTGAACTCATTGTCATGTTCAAGAAACCAGTCTGAGATGATTCATGCTTTGATATTTGCGTCCACAGAACTGCTGTTCACTGGATATTTTCTCTTTTTCGGACCATTTTCTGTAAACCCTAGAGATGGTAGTGCATGAAAATCCCAGTAGATCAGCAGTTTCTGAAATACTCAGACCAGCCAGTCTGGCACCAACAACCATGCAACGTTCAAAGTCACTTAAATCACCTTTCTTCCCCATTCTGATGCTCGGTTTGAACTGCAGCAGATCGTCTTGACCATGTCTGCATGCCTAAATGCATTGAGTTGCTGTCGTGATTGGCTGATTAGAATAAATAAATATATATATATATATATATATATATATATATATATATATATATATATATATATATATATATATATATATATATATACAGTACAGACCAAACGCTTGGACACACCTTCTCATTCAAAGAGTTTTCTTTATTTTCATGACTATGAATATTGTAGCTTCACACTGAAGGCATCAAAACTATGAATTAACACATGTGGAATTATATACTGAATAGAAAAGTGTGAAACAACTGAAAGTATGTCTTATATTCTAGGTTCTTTAAAGTAGCCACCTTTTGCTTTGATTACTGCTCCGCACACTCTTGGCATTCTGTTGATGAGCTTCAAGAGGTAGTTACCTGAAATGGTTTTCACTTCACAGGTGTGCCCTGCCAGGTTTAATAAGTGGGATTTCAAGCCTTATAAATGGGGTTGGGACCATCAGTTGTGTTGTGCAGGAGGTGGATACAGTACACAGCTGATAGTCCTACTGAATAGACTGTTAGAATTTGTATTATGGCAAGAAAAAAGCAGGTAAGTAAAGAAAAACGAGTGGCCATCATTACTTTAAGAAATGAAGGTCTGTCAGTCCGAACAATTGGGAAAACTTTGAAAGTGTCCCCAAGTGCCGTCGCAAAAACCATCAAGCGCTACAAAAAAACCGGCTCACATGTGGACCGACCCAAGAAAGGAAGACCAAGAGTCACCTCTGCTGCAAACGATAAGTTCGTCCGAGTCACCAGCCTCAGAAATCGCAAGTTAACAGCAGCCCAGATTAGAGAACAGGTCAATGCCACACAGAGTTCTAGCAGCAGACACATCTCTAGAACAACTGTTAAGAGGAGACTGTGTGAATCAGGCCTTCATGGTAAAATAGCTGCTAGGAAACCACTGCTGAGGACAGGCAACAAGCAGAAGAGACTTGTTTGGGCTAAAGAACACAAGGATTGGACATTAGACCAGTGGAAATCTGTGCTTAGGTCTGATGAGTCCAAGTTTGAGATCTTTGGTTCCTTTTTTTTTTTTTTTTTTTTACCGTGTCCTGTCGGCTGAGTATTGCTCAGAATTGTTGCCTGAGTGCCAAGAAATTGCCCAACAGATTTACTTTCACAAGTGGAGCATCACAGCTAATGCTTTAAAGCTCTGATTGATATTTATAAAAAAAACTTTATTATAAACTTCTTTGGGAATATTTCAATTGTTATGGACACGGAGACTGAAGTGAAAAGGAAAATAGAAGCTCAAAAAAGAGAGAGATGGGGGAAAAAGGGGAGAAAAAGAGGAAAGAGTGGAGGAGAGAAAGAAGGATGAAGAGAATACAAGATTACACCCTGCTTGCTTATACACCTGCAGCTGTTCTTTTTTTTTTTTTTTAACAAAATAGTACACAGTAATTCTGAATATAAAATGTACTTAGTGTACTTACTTAGCTTACAGCCCAATATAGAACATCTGTGTATCTGTGAACACCTGAAGCTTAACACCTGTGAGTATGGGTGTGGACACGCTTTTGTATACAAGGTTTCTCCACAAAAATATGCAGTAGCGAGTGTGAGGACCCACAGGCCTGCCCCATGGTCCCTGGACGGACACTGAGGAGATCCGAGCCACAGACATCTAAAGGCCCCCCAAAGCACAGGAACCCCAGGAGAACCACCGCCGGGACTACCACAACCCCCCCAGAGAAGAGCAGTGGAGAGTCCCAGGGGAACCACCCAGCAGCGACAGTGCAGAAGCCCCAGGGAGCCGCAGCGACGAGCCCACAGGCCCCGCTGGCAGCCGTCCACGCCCGAGCAGATCCAGCCATGGACCCAGAGGCCCAAGACCCCGGGACACACCACACCCAAGCAGAGGCCAGACAGAGCCCAGGGAGCCAGGCCCCGGCAAGCAGCCACCGGGAGTGAGCCAGCACACACCAAAGCACCCGGCTCCGGACATCGAGAAACAAAAGTACACCAGCGGGCAGAGACTCCAACCACCGGCAGACGGTGTGGCGGCGAGGAAGCTGATCCAGGAGAGGGAGCAGTCCAAGACCCAACCTGTCGCAAAAAAAAACAAAAAAAACAAAAAAAAACAGGCATACACAGTCACAATCACCCACTCCCACCCTCATGCATACACATAAAATCACTCACACCCAACGTAAGGATAAACAACAATGGACGTCATACACTTACTCACACTCCCCATGCATACTCTATACTCACAGGTCCAGGCGCCAGTACCCCCTAGGGGCAACCAGCCCCCAGACCCAGGAGGTGGTCCCCTTCCCTCCTGGGGCAGAGGCAGGCAGACAGCGCCGGTACTGCCCAGACCCGGGTGACCACCATGTCTTTGTGTGGCGCAGAAGAGGTGAACGGATGGACTCTACATGCCTGGTTCCCACCGTGAAGTATGGAGGAGGAGGTGTGATGGTGTGGTGGTGCTTTGCTGGTGACACTGTTGGGGATTTATTCAAAATTGAAGGCATACTGAAGGCTACCACAGCATCTTGCAGCGGCATGCTATTCCATCCGGTTTGCGTTTAATTGGACCATCATTTATTTTTCAACAGGACAATGACCCCAAACACACCTCTAGGCTGTGTAAGGGCTATTTGACCAAGAAGGAGAGTGATGGGAATGTATGTAGGGTTCAGGTCCGGTGACTATGGAGGCCAGATGACCTGGCCTCCACAGTCACCGGACCTTAACCCAATCGAGATGGTTTGGGGTGAGCTGGACCGCAGAGTGAAGGCAAAAGGGCCAACAAGTGCTTAGCATCTCTGGGAACTCCTTCAAGACTGTTGGAAAACCATTTCAGGTGACTACCTCTTGAAGCTCATCAACAGAATGCCAAGAGTGTGCGTAGCAGTAATCAAAGCAAAAGGTGGCTACTTTGAAGAACCTAGAATATAGGAAATATTTTCAGTAGTTTCACACTTTTCTATTCAGTATATAATTCCACATGTGTTAAGTCATAGTTTTGATGCCTTCAGTGTGAAGCTACAATATTCATAGTCATGAAAATAAAGAAAAATCTTTGAATGAGAAGGTATGTCCAAACATTTGGTCTGTACTGTGTACGTATATATATATATATATATATATATATATATATATATATATACACAGGGGTTGGACAATGAAACTGAAACACCTGTCATTTTATTGTGGGAGGTTTCATGGCTAAATTGGACCAGCCTGGTAGCCAGTCTTCATTGGTTGCACATTGCACCAGTAAGAGCAGAGTGTGAAGGTTCAATTAGCAGGGTAAGAGCACAGTTTTGCTCAAAATATTGAAATGCACACAACATTATGGGTGACATACCAGAGTTCAAAAGAGGATAAATTGTTGGTGCACGTCTTGCTGGCGCATCTGTGACCAAGACAGCAAGTCTTTGTGATGTATCAAGAGCCACGGTATCCAGGGTAATGTCAGCATACCACCAAGAAGGACGAACCACATCCAACAGGATTAACTGTGGACGCAAGAGGAAGCTGTCTGAAAGGGATGTTCGGGTGCTGACCCAGATTGTATCCAAAAAACATAAAACCACGGCTGCCCAAATCACGGCAGAATTAAATGTGCACCTCAACTCTCCTGTTTCCACCAGAACTGTCCGTCGGGAGCTCCACAGGGTCAATATACACGGCCGGGCTGCTATAGTCATCCTTTGGTCACTCATGCCAATGCCAAACGTTGGTTTCAATGGTGCAAGGAGCGCAAATCTTGGGCTGTGGACAATGTGAAACATGTATTGTTCTCTGATGAGTCCACCTTTACTGTTGTCCCCACATCCGGGAGAGTTACGGTGTGGAGAAGCCCCAAAGAAGCGTACCACCCAGACTGTTGCATGCCCAGAGTGAAGCATGGGGGTGGATCAGTGATGGTTTGGGCTGCCATATCATGGCAGTCCCTTGGCCCAATACTTGTGCTAGATGGGCGCGTCACTGCCAAGGACTACCGAACCATTCTTGAGGACCATGTGCATCCAATGGTTCAAACATTGTATCCTGAAGGCGGTGCCATGTATCAGGATGACAATGCACCAATGCACACAGCAAGACTGGTGAAAGATTGGTTTGATGAACATGAAAGTGAAGTTGAACATCTCCCATGGCCCGCACAGTCACCAGATCTAAATATTATTGAGTCACTTTGGGGTGTTTTGGAGGAGCGAGTCAGGAAACGTTTTCCTCCACCAGTATCACGTAGTGACCTGGCCACTATCCTGCAAGAAGAATGGCTTAAAATCCCTCTGACCACTGTGCAGGACTTGTATATGTCATTCCCAAGATGAATTGATGCTGTATTGGCTGCAAAAGGAGGCCCTACACCATACTAATAAATTATTGTGGTCTAAAACCAGGTGTTTCAGTTTCATTGTCCAACCCCTGTATATATATATATACTGCTTTGGGATCATTTCAATTACAGTGGACACAGAGACGGAGACGGAGACAAAGAGGAACCAAAAGAAGGAAGAAAGAGAGAGAGGTGGGGCACGGAAAGAATAAAAGAATCGAGGAGAGAAAGAAGGTTGAAGAGAAAACAAGATAAAACCCTAGAAGACTGCTTCTACACCTGCAGTCATCTATACCTGCAGTCAACAACATCTATAATAACAGCATTAATATAGACCTGAATTTAAACACCTGTGGGTGTAAATGTGAGTGTATATAAAGTTTTTCTATAAAAATATGCAATAGCGAGTGTGACGTCTCCCTATGTATTTGATGTAAAACATAAGCACAGTTAGCAGATAGACAGAGGCACTGGGCTGGAAAAGATGGTACTATAATGGGGAGGTGAAAGGCAATGGTCAATGTGATGATAGAGGAGCAGAAGTGTACTGAGGCCTTGCCTTTGAACTAGTGAGCCAGCTAATTGAAACAGCATTGCCAAGGAATAGGCTTTAAGCTTTTATTCAGTTTGGTCTCATTACAGGGGGTCAGTCCGTGCTTTTCTCTCCACATGGCAATAAGTCATACCCCACCTTTTGCCTTCGACATGTTGCCCAGCTGTGTCCCCTGGGGGCCCACAGTGCTGAGGCCCATGGAGTGCAGAGGGATTTAGACAAGGTCTTGAGAAAATGCAGCCTGCTTGCCACTGAGCCCCTTATGGTACTTCTTCACGCCTCTCACCTTGGACTTGACCCTCTGTCTTCTCATGTCTCCTGAGCTCTTCTCTCAGGCACACACACTTCTTTACCCCCGACTCAAGATTTACTGTTAAGAGCAGTGGTTGTCAGGAGGTTTGGACCGTGCACTTTCTAATTCAAACAAATGCTGCGCTGGGGTCAGAAAATTATTGCAGAGGCACAAGGTGTTTCAGATCACTTGCAAGTGTTGAGTGTTAAGTTGATAGAGGGGAGAGAGGAAGAGAGAGAAAAAGACTACTGGCTATGGCATTGTACTGAAAAGCTTGGAAGATTGGGCCATGGAAATATATAATCATGTTTGGATTATGAATCTGAGAATATTATTTAATATTAATATTTTATCAAATAATATTTCGGTCTGTTAAGGGTTGTCCTGTGAATACCAGCCCAGTAAGGCGGTGGTATTAGGACAGAATAGAAAGGTGTGAGACGAGCTCTGACATTATGGAACAGCAAAACTCTGCACACACATGGAATGAATTCACACAATTTCTTAAAATACAAGAATTTATTAACAAAAATAAGTCAACGCAAAGTCAAACATATTTCAATCAACACACTCTTTACTTTGCTAAAACAATCCAACTAAACTACCAAGCAGAATTAAAGAATAACAAAGACTAATAGGCTATGTACAATATAAACAAGTTGATCAAAGATTATTGAGAAACATGACCAAAAGAGTGATGCAACATTACCATGCAATGTTTATGTTTGAGAACCAAGAATTATTTTGAAGGATCTGGAAATGAAGTTAAGTTAGTCTTGGAACCAACTTAGGAAATAATCAGCACACCTTTAGACAACCCTTCACAATGCAAGATCAGGTAAAATATTATTTTAATAAAATAATGTTTTAAAAATAATCTGCTGAATAAAACCAACCTTCTGGATGAATTCTCAACGGTGTCTCATTAGCTGCCTTTATTTGTTGAAATAATATTTAAAGAAATATTATTAAGGGGAATATTTTGGAAAGAGCCAAATCTTTCTGGAGAAATGGGGCTTAATGGTGTTTACTTAGTTATCATATTTAGCAAAATTGTGTTAGGGACACATTATTTACTGGATTGAAAACTAAACCTTTCTGGGTAAATATTATTTGGCAGCAAGCACAGGTCCTTAGCTGTTAGCGGTTAAGCTAACAAAGGAGGCTGATAGCTTAGCACCAGAATCAAACACACACCTTTAAAAATACAGTCAATAAAAGGGTTAAAATACATAAGCGTAGAGACCGCGTCTCTGTAGGGAACCTCTCTGGGACAGTTTGCTTATGCAGGCCTCATAAAGAAAGTAAGCAATGCTTACACCTTAATTTCCCGTTCATGAAAGAAAATACCCGATACACATACAGTATTTCATTCGTACTTAACTTTGCATATGATCGCTTGATCTTATGACATCCTTGGATCCAGTTTGAAGAGTTTATGTCTTTTTGCCAGCAAAGAGACATTAGCGCGCTGTCTCCTCCTATCCCGATGATCACCGGTGTGGAAGAGGCAGGATGTAGCAAAAGCTGTGCTCTTATTTGGGCAGTGACGTCACAGGAAGTCCGCAGTTATCCCGTTTCCCCCTTCTGAAGTTGTGCTGAAAGTCGGTTAAATGCAATTTATTTTGAAGGTTCCAGAAAAGTTTGTACTGGAGTTTTAATGTTGTTTCCATGGCTGTGGGTCCCAAAAACCAAATAAACTGGTAAATAAGCAAATAGACTGATACAGTGCTGGTCTCTTATCACAAAAAGTGATCAAAGCAAATGGAATGATATCTTGTGCCATGCTAAGCGAACTTCTCATTTCGCAGAAGGGTGGTCAGCCTTGCTGCCGTAGCTGTAATCAGTGTCCCACAAGCTCCAGTTGTTTGGTATTGGTGGTATATGTTAATCAGCCATGTAAGATAAACAGAAAATGCAGAAGCAGCAGGCAAACTGTGGTAGAATTTAAGGTTGATGTTTCTTTAATGTTCTTTTTTGATGTACGTTTATATCCTATAGGGTATAACACTGTACCTATATAGCAAAAAATGACCACATTATGCTATCGGTGTAGAATTATACCCCTTTTGCCTTCAAAACAGCCGCTGAGGCATGGACTCAACTAGATAGCTGATGTGTGCTGTGATATCTGGCTCCAAGATGTTAGCAGCAGATGCTTTAGGTCCTCTTAGGTTGAGAGGTGGGGCCTCCATGAATTAGATTTGTTCATCTAGCACATCTCAAATGATCCCCAATTGGACTGAGAAATGGGGAATAAGTCAATACCTGAAATTTGTTGGTATGCTCCTCAAACTATTACTGAATAATTTTGATTAGCCTGCTGAAAGAGGCCACAGCCATCAGAGAATACTATTTCTATGAAAGGGGATATGTGGTCTACAACAATGCTTGGTAGGGACTACGTGTCAAAGTTAAATCCACATGAATGGCAGGACTGAGTTCCCAAGAGGGCATAGCCCATATTTCTGCTCATAACTCAACAACCTTGAGGATAAAATCTATTCCTGTGGCCTAATATGTCATATATATTCTGCCTTGATGTGTTAAGTGATCATGGGTGTATTTATAAACTTCTGGAATACTTTTTTTGGGATAAGAATATGGCAGGAAGATTGGGCATTGTCACGGTCACACCCTCTCCATGTGATGTTTTCCTTCCTACTTCCTGCTTTTAACCCAGTTAGATTCTGACAGTGGAGACATGTTCTAATGAAATTTAGCATAGAATAAAGAAAAAAAAATTAACTGAACTATTGACAAATGTTTAGATTACCTGGAAAAATTCCACAAGGAGTAGATGGTGAATAACATAAAATATTTAATTTTTTTCAGTAATTCCATTAATAAACTGAAAACCTAAATGCAAGCAAAACAGCAATGTCTTATTATATAGATTAATTATGAAAAGAGTGATATCTTTCATGAACTTATTCATGTTAATTTTGTCAATAATGGGTCACAGCTAAATGGAAACCAAAAATTCAGTTTCTCTGAAAATTGTAATAAGAAATTAGACCAAGGATTAGGGATTTTTAATAGACCTGTGCAATCAAGGAAAAGACTGCTGCTACAGAAACTGGCTACTGGGTATGGTTTATGCAAGCATATTAATGGAAAGTTGAGTGAAAAAAAAGTATTGTAAAAAAAAAAAAGTGCAAAACCAACAGTCTTGCAACTGCAGTCTTGAGGGGAATGTAAAACAAAGCCAACTGAGGAGTTTCATGAAGATTCAGAAGGTGTGAATGGAGGCTGAGTGCTTCAACGACCACACAAGGATATATCCAGGGGATACAACAGAAATATTCCTGGTGTTAAGTCACTCCTTAAACCAAGGCAATATCAGCAGTGCCATATCATGGCTAAAGAGAAAAAAAAAAAAAAAGCCTCAGTCATTTCATCTACTTTTTTAACACACTTTTTTCATTTGACTTGATTTGTGGTTTACCCTCCTAGTAACAAGGTTTTAGTGACTGCAAAGCCAGGAGGATTGAGGAGCAAAGCCCAGTCAAGAATTTAGTGAACTACGATCATAGTCAGTGCTTTAAGAGCCATCACACACAGATGTACCCAGGACATGAGCTGCAATTCCTCGCTTAAAGCCACTCCTGGATCCAATCATCTTACCTGGGCTAAGGAGAAAGGAAAAAGCTTGTCTTTATTGCTTGTGCTCTTATTTCACTACACTTTTTCCTTCAACTTAACTTTCCCTTATTATGCTTGCATACAACTCTTTATTGACAGCCAGCTTCATATGGAAATTATCTTTTGTGGTGTCTCCTCCTTGTGAAGAGTTGTCAGTGACTGTCTGCCTAGCAACTGTCATGTCAGGTGTCAGTCAGTCAGTGTGGAAGCTAAAACATAGCCAACATAACATTTCTGTATATAAAACCCTATCTTTGGGCTTATGTAAAATTTACATTTTCTGAAAAAAAAAAAAAAAAACAATGGAAGAGAGAGATTTCTTGCTGTTAATCATAATTATCGAAATTAACAGAAATAAATGCCTATAATAGACAACTTTTGTGTAGTGAATCTTTGCAATAAATAGTCGATTTTCAGGCTTATTTAAATGCACCTGTGAATGTTTTAGAGACGCAGGACTGTAGAATTACATAATAAAGTGTAACCTCGTGTCGAATATGAAAAGCTGTGCAAGAATCCACCTGTACTATGGCTGCATGTGAAGTCCAAAGAGTGCTCCATGCAGAGGCAAACTGGGATTTGGAGAGGATCACCGTGCGATTGAGGGAGGGACTAGAAACGTGCATAATATTCCTTCCTCTGTGGGACTTGCTGCTAGCAGGTAGAGCATCTCTGCAGTCCGCCGCTCAGCTGTCATTCTCAGCTGTCCAGCGCGTCCAGCTTCTACAGGAAACTTTCAGCACTGCAATCGGTAAGTGATAAGTTTTTATTCTTCTAAAACTAAGCGTGAGTGGTTGAATGAGGCAGTGCTCCTATCTGGACTCGAAGAAAAGTGCTGCCTGTAAAGTTTCAGTTTCTTCCGATAGGAATTCTGATGAATTGACGTGAAGCGCGCTTTTTGCAAATAAGATGCGCTTCTTTTTTGCTTGTTTCAGATTTATTTATATATATATATATATATATATATATATATATATATATATATATATATATATATATATTAACAAATAAAAAAAGTACTCATATATTTCCATAACTTTTTTTCCTATTGATTTATTGCCCCCCTTTAAATAGTACAAGGTTATTATTACGAACAGGGTCTCTGCTGTGACTGACTGAACTCGCGCATTTATCTCGCTCGGTATTTCAGCGCTTTATTGCAAAATTGCCTCGATTTAGAAAAAAAACAAAAAAAACAAGGTGAGACAAGGATCTGAATGGCAGAACTGATTTGAGTTTTATTCACTCTGTGTATGGGCACTCTCACCCACCCTCCTCTGAAACAAGCGCATCTGACTCTTTGAGCTGCTGAACATCTGCACGCATTGAACGCCTTGCAGTCTGTCAGCAGCTGCCACAGTCTAGAAATGCCAAATTGCTTAACATATGAATGTGAGGAAGATGGGGACCTGTGTTGCAGAATGCCACTGCACATATACGCCGTTTCCCCTGCAATGTACTAATCCTGCAGCGTTGCGTCTGGTTAAGTGAGAAGTAAAATGTGTGGGAGCGGGTTGCGGAGGAGGAGAGGAAAGGGGAAAGATGGGAAGAGGGGAAGGAGGAGGGAGAAGAAGTGGGTTTGATGAAAGAAGGTGATGGCATAATGGGAAGGGAGAGAGACAGACAGGGGAAGTGATGGGAATGTTAGATTTGTATAGCATGAAATCATTTATTTAAATAAAGATCCAGTACAATATTATTTTTTAATAGCTTCTAGACTGAGTAATGAGGCTTCAGTTTGTAGAAACCCAGTTCAGATTTATTTTCTCCCTTTTTTCACCCTCCCTCCCAACCCCTCGCACAAACACAGCATATACTACAGACTTGCACACACCAAGTGTAAACAATGTGTGATAGATAGCTCATCCCACCCTGCCTGGGCTGTTTGCATGTTGATCCATTCAGCAGGCCCTGCTTCTCCTGTCTGCAGAGTCCGTGATGAGTTACTACATGGATCCAGTTTCTTCCTACCCAGCCCTTCACCCCTGTGACCGTCTGGGCGCAACGGTAGGACCTCCGTCGTAAATTATCTCTGTGTTAGGGCTACCTACCACGCAGCTGGCTTGCAGTTAGAGGAGTTGAAGTGTGTGCGCATACGTGTGTCAGGAGCTCACTTTGTAGGAATGTGTGCAGAAACCTCTGCCTGTATGTTTGGCAATTCTGGATTCCATCAGTACATAAAGTGCTCACTCTTTCTGAACAGTTTAATCAACCAGAATTACATTAATACTGTTTCTGTTTTTACATACTGTTCCTCATGACTTCATTTACAATTAGGACACAATTGTTGAACAACACAGCTTTTTGCCCTGGGTTGCACAACCACCCTGCATAATGCACTTCTATTTAGCAAGTAATATGGTAAATCATGAGACCTGCAGGCCTCCAACGTTGCCCCTAAACAATTTGACAATGCTTACTGACACTGAGGCTTCTTTCAGTATCCAGAATGAGAACACCGAACACAGAGTCAGAGACGGCAGAAGGTGGGAACATTTGAATTCCTGTCAGGTGAGCATTTGAAGGGTGAAGGCCAAGGAGCAGCAAAATAAATGTCTCCATTTGTATGCAGAGCACCAGCACATTAGGATAATAGACTGAGGTTACATGCAAATGGCAACCCCACCTTGGTCTGATAGACAACACGGAAGGATGCATCTACAGAGAACCTAATTGGCTCAGGTGGTGAGGCTTGCCTTTGAAATTGAGAAGACTGTATACCATGGTTGCTTGGTCAAAAGGTGAAACCATGTCACTTTGGTGACTTTTTTTCTCCTGAATTTACATACCGGTAAATTTTAGCAAAAAAGCAACGGATCAAGTCCCTGTTGGATCCTAAAGACTTAGAGACAAACAGAAGTTATGAAAACTCACTGCTTCTGTTTACTTATAGGGAGGCGCTTCTGTGCAAAAAAATTATTTCATCTTTCTAAATAATTATTGTGTGAAGCTTATACAGGATAACACACAATCCTTAAGGCGTGACACATCATTGCTAGCGCAGAGTTTTTCACATAGCTTAAGTTTACAATACCTCAAACCTTGGTTGAATGTTATTTTTTATATAAAAGGAAACTTTTAATTTCTTTAGGCATTGCTGATAAATCAAGGTGTAACTCTGGTCATTTTTAAAATATGGAAAAGGCCTTAATAGTCATGGGAAAATAAAAAAATAAAATAGCCAAGATATCAGGACGAGAATTGTGCATCTCTAACTCTAAGTGTTGTTCATCAAAAAGGGTCCTCGTTCATTTGTTTAAACTATTAAATGCAAGTATAAACACCATTGGTATGTACAGTCATGATTATGTTCAGGTAGGACACTAGAAGGACTTGAGTGTCCTAGAGACAAACGTTTTTTGTTTTTTTTTTGGTTTTTTTTAATGTGCATATCAACACTAGAGCAATAGCATAAGACCTTTTTAATTTTGTTTTCCACAGTGAAACAAGTTCATGCACTGAAATGCCACTCAGAAAGGATGAAGCCATTAATCCAAAAGCAACATAAAAAGCCAAATTTCAGCTTGCAAATGCACTCAGGGACAACGACCTTATTTTTGGAAACATGTCCTGCTGTGTAATGAAAATAAAACTCAAGTATTTGACCATAATGACCATTGTTACATTTGGAGGAAAAAGGGGGGAGGCTGCAAGCCTAAGAGCACTATCCCAAATTTGAAGTACATGGGTGGCTGCATTATGTTGTGTTATTTTCATGCCAGTGGGATTGGAGCACTTTACACAATAGATGGCATAATGAGGAAAGAACAAAATGTGGAGATATTTAAGTAATATCTCAGGACATCTGCCAGGAAGTTATAGTTTGAACAAAAATGTTTCTTCCAAAGTATCAATGACCCTAAGCATACCACCAAATTAGTTGAAAAGTGGCTTGAAGACAACAAAGTCCGTATTTTAGAATAGCCGTTACAAAGCCTTCATTTCAGGTGCCCTACTAACCAGACTCTGTTACAGCAGTTCTATCAGGAGGCAGCAAAGTACTCTGGGAAGCTTGTGAAAGAGTACCAAAAACATCCAACCCAAGTCACTAAATGTAAATACAGTGCTACCAAATACTAAGGAAATAGTACAATGACTTTAAAAACAGTTGTAAAATATTTTCTCCATCATTTCATAAATAGAGATTTAACTTTAATTCGTCATTTAACAAATATAACAAATTTTGGTAATTAAAACAGAGATGAAACAGGAAAAGTTTAGTCTGATTTTTGGTTAAGAGTCTATCTTCATTTAAACAATTAACAATAACCACACTGCTTTAAGATAAATATTGTCTTCTTTGTCATAGAATATACTCAGTTTCCCACTGTGTTCTAAGAGAAAAGAGCTTACAGCCATTTTGTTTTAGCTACAAATGCATTTTAAGTATTGGTACGAACTATTACATTTTATTAAGCCATTCATGATTGTCCAAATGTAGTGTTCTGAAACAATGTTTCATTTTCACTACTGAAGCCCTCAAATACTGCCACTCACAAAATGCTTTTAAAGTTGGTAACTAAGGGACGTCTTTATCAGCTGGCTCTGTCAGCACAACAGGACAATTTAAAAACGGCTTTTTTTATAGTTTCAAAATGAGATTTCCAAATGAAGATCCAATGAGGTTATTGTTAACTTTAAGCACCATCTTTATATCTAAATCTCATAATAATAGCTTAGACTTGTTTAGGCAAATTTGCATACTGGCAGCAGCTAGCTTAATGAAAAAGAGTTGGTATCTTAAAATGATTAGGTTGTGTATTCTTCTCACCATGCTTCTAACGGGCAGAGTTGAGGTGGGAGCTTAGTTATACAAAAACTTAGTAATTGTGAGCATAGACAAGGAGTTAAGAAGATATTTGTGAAAGTTCAATTATTAAGATCATAGCGATGAATAAAAAAATCAAATAGAGATTGCTCAAACCCAAGGTGAAGCCTAAAAGGTTGTTGCTGAATTGCTACACTCAAGCCACAGAAGTTTTAAACATTTTTGCAAAAATCCAAGGCAGTCTGGCCTGTTGAAGATCACACTAATATCAAATGTGTGGCAATGCTGGAACGTTGCTCTCTCAAAGCCGTGTATTTTCATGCAGTGTGCCATAGAAATGCAAGATGGATTCAAAATAATTTGCCTGGGGTAGAACAGCAGGTCGTGAATCACAAGACTTCACAGATATGAAGGAAAACAACCTTAAAACAGTCAACCACGAAGAACAAATGTGCTACATACAGTATGTAAGAATTGGTTTATATGGATTGTTGGTGAAGAAAATTCAGCCAGGGAAATGCACTCTAATGGTGATTGATTATTTCGAGTTCCCAGTTTCTGTACAAAGATATTACTTATCACAATGACATGTCTTTCTGCTATAAGGAACATGTTAAAATAATTGAAAACAGTACAAATACTAGTAAACTTTAATTGCATGTTGAGTTTTTCTTTTACAGTAGACATTGCGCCCCGGTGACACAAGAAAAAATATGTAAACAATCAAAAATCAGTAGGGCTGTGTGCACTAACAGGGAATCAGTGCTGTAGAAACCTGATGGAATCAGAAAATAAATAAACCCATATAACTCCTTCCTTTCGGACAGTTAGAATTAAATGGTGTGTTTATCAGCAGAGGCCTTCTGGATTTTCTAGAAGTGTAAATGCATTGTGATTGCTAAAAAGGTTTAATTCTTTGATTCATTTAATTTCATTTCACTTCGTTTCTCTTCATCTGAAAGTTCACATCACTTTATGAACCTTTGAACAGCAAGGAAACAAAGGGCTATTTGTGACTTTTCAAACAGAACCTTAAAGGCATTGCCTTGTAAGCCCCAAATACACAGTCCCAGAGTTTTTCCAGCTAACTTAAGATAAGCAAATGTTCTCAATTAAAGTGGATTTTTGGCATAATCCTACCAAGGTTTCTGCTCATAATAGGGTTAAAAGAAGAAAAAATTCACATAATACAAAAAAGTTGCAATATTTGATGGAGATAAAGCAGATAGAAACAAATTTCTGAAGTAGCAAAATATTCACAAAGGTAGACTTTATGTAAATCCCTATCAAAAATAAAATGTTTTCAAATAAACACAAACTGCTGGCCCAGCTTTAAGGTTGTTCTACACTCACACTGACCAAAAGATACTTCGGGTTTGATTTTATCATGTTTTATCTTTGTTTTATCAAGAAATCTCCCATGTAGCTCCTTCCGTGTCTAACTAACTTTCCGCACTTGCTGACAAACTCAATAGAAGATAGCAGCGCTCCATGCAAATCTCTTGAAGCTGCCCTCCTTGATCCTCAGACCACATTAGCCATCCTTGAAGCTGGATGATAAATGCTGCTCGGCCTAAACAGAGGCTGCTTATCAGATCACTTTGTCTGCCAGGTTGTAAGATACACAGATGACAAACAACATTGGAAGGCTCAAATTGTGGTTAGTTTTCTGTCACACATTGTTCAAATGTCAAATAAATAAATGTCCCTCTAGTGGGACACTACCTGGAAAGGTTTAAAAATATAATACATGCAAATGAGCTATAGCATGACGAGTTTGGTATTATACTCAGTATTTACAATGCTAGGTCAAAACTAAAAAAGAAAGCACAGACTACCTTGGTCACTTAATTATTGTGAGAAATTCACCTTTCATCCCAAAATGTCAAAAACATTTCCCTTTGCCTTTGTTTGTTGTCAAATGAAGGTTGTGATTTGCTAAAAATGGCCTAGTGGCTATCTCCCTCCCTGCTCTCTCTGTATCCAAACAGAATTCAATATCTCCTCTGGCTCCTGTGTCAAGTGCTGACTTTAGACTTCCCCCTCATTTGGTTCAGCTTCTTGCATGAACATTTTAGTGATAAGCTGCAGCAAAAACAAAATAAAACACACACACAGCAAAGATAAACCCTATGAGTCAAATTTAGATTTGAAGCTTATCTGCACATAAAAACAGAGAAAAAATGCAGCTTTCAAAACCAGGGTTACTCTTTAAGTAAAAGCTACAATGCAGATTCCTCTGTTTTACCTTCATAAAGCTCACAAATGGATTATGAACAAACCATTTTAAATCTGTCAACATAGAATATGTTCGGAATCAATTTCTCAAATTTTGTATGTTTTGCCAGCTGTTTTAGTTTCTAATTGAAAGTAGTAAAACACAAACATTTGCATCAGGTTAACATGGACAGAATGCAGAAATTGCAAATATGTATAGATGCAAGGTATCTGTAAAGCATGTGTCCGCTGTTTGTCTCCAGAGACAAAGTGGAGGAGTGGCAATGGGCCCTCAGAACCAGCTCTCAGGCGTGGTCCACCCCCAGCAGCAGTTTTACCCCTCACAGCCCATTCATCCACATGAAATACCCCTTCAGGAGGTCCCAGAGGGCCACAACATGTGTCCTACAGGTAAGAAACTTTGCCTGAAATACAGTGTGAGATTGATGTTACATCACTTTGAACATGGCTGCAGGTGCCATGAAAAAAAAAAACAACAACAACAAAAATTAGATGGACCACAACAATATCTTAATGGTTGCAATTAGTATACAAAATACTTACTATGTTGCTATAAAGAGTCTGGGAAACGTTTTTTATACCATTTGTGTCCAGACTTTGTCACATTCTGTCACGTTAGAGTGATTACATCCAACGCAGTCTATTGGGATTTTATGTGACAGACCAACCCAAGGTGGCAAACAGTTGTAAGGTTGAATGAAAATGGTACATAGTTTTCAAAATGTCTTTCCATTAAAAATAAAAAACTGATAGTTTGGTATGAATCTGTGTTGTAATCCCCTTTCAGTATTTCCCCAACGATTTCAGTCTTGGGGTTGAGGAGGTGCAGATGTACCAATGGGCTTTATCTGAAGTGCGTGCCTGAAATGCATGCATAAGGTTCTAGGTAAATTAGAATTTTGAATGCAGTAAGAAACTAACTTATTTAGTATTTATGCCTGGTTCACATGGCAGGATTTTTATGCCGCGTGTGGTGTGTCAAGAGTGATCTAGTCTGCTCGGAAGGACGTCGGGACCGATTGTCTAGCTCCAATATACTACCATGTGGGGTTCAGCGAGGACAAACAAGCAGGCAGCCTATTGAATGTGATATGCAGCCAATCAGAAAGCAAGATGACAGAAACATGGAGGGGAATTCCTTTGAACTCATGTATGATTTCAAGAGGTTTTGGGAGATATACCGTCTGATGTCTGAATGTTCGTTAGTGAAATCTGTTCATGTGTGGTGTGTTGTGCTTGCTGTGGGGCTGGACACCACACACTGTAGGACCAAACCTGTTATATCTACAATTTTTCATTGTCATGTGTGTGGTCCCTCCGGTTTTGAAAATAAACCGACCAATTTTAAAACTTTGCAATGTGAACGAGATATTGTATGTCAACCGAGAAAAAAATAAATTGGCAAATGAAAAACTTTGGCTAAAATGGTTGGTCACACATTGACGGTGATGTTCTTGATCTAGCATACACATCTTAAATCAATTTTAACAGTGCTCACACCTGTCAAACTCAATGTCATGCTACTATCATTTCAGAGGACATAACATTGACTTATTCCTGTTTTCTGGGGATATCTTTCAGCTATAATTACACTCTGGTGTAAACTCCGGACTCATTTTAATCTTAAACATGAAACTAACCTGTGGAGATTCATATTCATTGCAGTTGAGTTTTGAGGTAAACATATTTCTGTCTCCACGAAACAAGTTATACAAGCAAACCTGCACATAAGCACATACAAGAAGTCCCATCATTGCCTGTTCTCCCTGATTGGCCGCACTTGGGATGCTGGTTGTGCTGACCATGAGGCCAGTGCCTTTACCAGATACCACCACTCCAATCCGTAGGTTTAAATATGTCTTCTTCCTTCTGTACTTCTGGGGACAGAGACATTCCCTGAATATTTGCTGCCCCCCTCTCATCTCCTTTTAGGTTTTATTTAATTGTTTTTCAAATTAGTTTTATTTTAAGCTGGAACATTCTTTCCAGTGCATTTGCCCGTGTTTGACTCTGGCCTCTTGTAGTTCTCAAATGTGATTGATGGTGGTGGACTGGGATGCACGCCATGGGAGGAGAGTGGGGGTGCCTGAGGGACACAAGCTTTCTTCCGTCACCTCCTTGTGCTGGATGCAAGGGGGCAAGATAGGGGGCCAAAGGGCGGCCATCTTTTTCCCAAGCCTCAAGCTCAGTCCCAGGAGAGGTGGTAGTGAAGGGAGATGGGTTTGGGAAAGGAGTTGGGGGCTAAATAAGCAGAAATGTGTGTGTGTATGCATATTTGTGACTGCATGAGAGGGAGTGAGTATTTGATGGGATTTGCTGAAGCTTGTTGCCAGAGATACACTCCTTTGGAGCGTTTGCTTCATTCCTCCTAGCGTTAAACTGTTGACGTAAACATTGCTGCTGAGTGGAAAAAAAATGACCGTATGTTGACCTTTTTTTCGGTTGTCCGCCTCTTGAATCAAAGCACACCACATTTTCAAAATTTTTAGACACCTGGAGATTTTCATGGCATTTATGTCTTTGCAGTGGTGTCATAAAGAGTTGCTGAGGTTTCTGTGCTGCAGGCGCATGCCGTTATGAGTTGTTGCTAACCACAAAAGCAGCTAAGAACCTCTCACACAGTCTCTACATGCTGAGCCGTTGCTTTGACTCATTTCTCTAAAACTGAACTGTCTCTCTTTAAGGAAAATGCTCTTGCTTTCTTCATATACGGTGTCTTATAACAGGGTTCGCACCCCTTGAACTTTTCAGATTTTGTCATGTTACAACCACAGACTTTAATGTTTGTTATAACAACACAAAAACAGTTTTCAAATGTAAAAAAATAGAAATGACAATTAAACCTCTGCCCCAGACTCAAGTCTTTTAGACCATCAACTGTGACCAGCTTCTTTGGACCTGCTGAAGAAAAGCATGCCCAAAATATGATGCTGCCACCTTCATGGTTAACCATAGGGTAGGCGTGCTCAGGATGATCTTCAGCTTTAGTTGTCTGTTAGTTAAAAGGCAAAATCTAGGACAAAAAGGCTAACTTCAGTCTCATCTGAGCAGAGCACCTTCTTCCACATGTTTTCTTTGTCCCCTATGGCCTACGGCATGCTGTTTTATAGCTTTCTTTCAGCAATGATTTTCTTCTGCACAACTAATAGTTGGCTTGCCAACACATACTCCTAGTCAAGCTGTGGATCATTGCAGCTCCACCAGAGTAATGACAGGCCTCTTAACCTCTTCTCTGATTAAAGTTCTCCTTCCCTAGCCTCTCACATTGGGTGTACACATTGAACCACAATCTTTGAAAATTTTAAAGCTTGGGATATACTTTTATAAGTTTTAAGTTGTAAACATCTCTACAACATAATCCCTGACCTGCCTACTGTGTTCCTTGGTCTTCACGATGCTGTTTGTTGAGTTCTTAACAGATCCTTTGGGTCACAAAACCATGAGTTTCATGCTGTGGATTAAATTACACAGGGGCGGACTAAGCTGTCTGACTACAGGACTTGTGAAGAGCAATTGATTGCACGAGATTTTATTCAGGGGTATCTGAGAAAAGGGAGCTAAATTAAAATGTTTGTTGGAACACATGTATTGTTTTAAAATACATTGGAATTTGTCATTGCACCAGGACAAAATGGAAAAGGGTACAAAAGGTATGAATACTGTTACAAGACATTGCAAGGGAGGCCAAAAAAACTTCAAGAATACTGTTATAAGAATGCATCGATGTATAGTGTATAGTTTTGTTTATATCTTTACTACAAATGCCAATAATTGTGGTGGGCAGTGTATGTTCTGTCTAATGAAGCAGATAAGTGAAATTCCTCTGAAATCCATCCACTCATTAAAAAATGTGATAGAATTTGATTAAACTGACTGACCTTGTTATTGTAGGCTGTGACCTTTGATACAAACATTTAAATAAGCAATACATTCATTTTAGAAATCCCACATTTTTATTCATGTTCATTGTTCAATTTTGTATACATTTTATGTGGAATTCCAAAGTACATATCTTTAGAGAGACACAATCTGTCTTCAGATAAGTGTTTAGCTGACAGTATACATGCCTCAGAACTAAGACTTAATGTAATAATTATATACTGCATAATATGTTGGATTTTTAGTTAAAAAGTAAAAAAACATTTGAGCAAACATCACTTTTTTTCATTACTAATAGATGGAGTGTTTGTAAAATGAAATGTGGCAGTGTGAGAAAGAAACAGTTTAGAACAGATGTGAGGCGGGGATGTTGGAAGTTGGAAAAAAAAAGAAAAAACTTTGCATGTTTGGCCCAGAGCCCAATGTCACACACAGTCCTTCCTGACGACAGCCATGCCATGGTGATGTTTACACTGAAACTGCTCCACTTTTTAACCATCCAACACTCACACCAAGGGGATCTGTTGTTAAAACCCACTTTGAAAATTATCAATACGTGTGAGCATGTGGGGAAAAAAAGAATGAAGGAAAACAAGATGAAGTGCGTTTGTCTGCACAGTATCACTGAAATCCAAGCGCACATATATCCTACATACAAGTGTACACCCCGCTAACATCCTGCAGTGATGCCGCTCTCCACGTATTCATTCATTAAATTCACACCCTGCACTCTGGTGAGTATTGTATTTCAGCATCCTTCCATTCAGGTAAGCAAACACACACACACACACACAGACACACACACACACACACACACACTCACACACACAGACACACACACGCACACACACACACACACACACACAGATAGTACACCCATCCACTGCCAGGTACTTGTGTGTTCAGTGTCCATTTAAACATGCACTCACATTTAGTGCATGGAGCCACAGCTGTGATTTTGCACTCAGGGACCATTGGCCTGCGTTTTATTTGATGTGATTTGACAGCTGGACAGTTGTAAAAGGAGGGGAGTTGTGGGGGATCAAGCAAAAGGAAGAGGGAGGAATACAGTTTTGGGAGAGAGGACGGATCACAATACGGGATAAGACACAGGACTGCAACTGTGATAGTGGGAGAAGAGCAGACAAAGAGGAGGGTCAGAGATGTGGAGCTCTGGGTTGTTAGGTGGTAGTGGTGGGGAGACAAGAAGTGGGAAAGGGGGACGGGGGCTTCGCCTCTGATGAGGGGCACGTCCTCAAGGGCGCAGGCCCATTTTTTATTTCTAAAAGTAAACAGGCAGCCTGCTGGGGTCCGGGGGGTTATGGGAAAGGAGGAAACAGTGATGCTAATCAGACCAGTGCACACTTCCCCCTCTAACAATAAAACAAAACAAGAGTGGAAACGCGGAAAACCAGCAGACAACTGTGGAGGAATGGGCTGCATAGCTGCCATGGTCCTATATTTGAACCCACACAGCATGATGTAAACACCAAGGCTAGTCAATTAACAGAGGGAACAGGAACAGACAATCTGTTTCTACCAGTTGGAACAATTGTAGATTTTAGTTTTAGGTTTTGGTGAATGATGAGTGGAGATATATTTGGTAAAACAGCAAAACACTGGCTCTGAGAAGTAACATTTCAAAAAAAGCTACCGTGCTAGTCTTGAACACCGCCTGAACAATTAACCCATGTATTTAAGTCTGATTTTATTCTTTCTTTAAAACTGATGCATTAAAAAATAGGGGTGTATGGCAGTACAACCAGCTCATGATGATACAATATTGGGTTCAGGAGATCCAGATGTGATGAGCAGTACTTTTAGGAAGATAAAGAATATAAATTATTTTTGTTTTCACAAAAAAAGATTTTAATATTTCACAAGCTCTGCTTTAGATAATCTGTGAACAGTCCTGGTTTAACTTGTTTATTATATATATTAAAGGTTTTATTATTGTCTAAATATAAGGAGATCCAAAAATTACAACTTTTCTTTTGTTTACATACAGCAACATAATCTTTGCTCAGTCTAGAATTATCTAGCTCAGGTTTATTCTGTATTTTATATGTTGTGCCAGAGAAATGCTATTTCAGTAACTCTTAAATTGACCTCCTTAGGGATCAGACGCTCCGAAGCAGAGGCTAACTTTAGCATGGCTAGCAGCTAATGGCTAGCTAGTTGCTGTGTTGTTACAGTACTTACAAATTGTTTGTATCTTGTCTGTCTGTCTTTCTGTTACTGTTTCTTTTTTCAACTGAGTAGGCCTACCATAAATGCTGCTGATATAAATGTGGTGGAGGTGTTTTTGACTGTTTTTGTGACTGAGTGCTGGTCAACAATCCAACAAGCACTGTTGCAAACCCCTTAGTTTTGGATGTCCTAAACGTCGCTAGAAGATGCTAAATAACGTCTGCTTAATTTGTCCATATGATTATAACTTTAATGGGTCCTGTGGTAGAGAGGAATTGTTGAGCAAAAAACACCCACAATTTTAAGTTAAGTCAAGTTTATTTATATAGCGCTTTTCAGCAACAAGGCACTCAAGGCGCTGTTTTAGCTACATATTAACTTTCTTCTGTCAATTTGTGGTTTTTAATGTACAATTCCAACTATTCTCCTTTATTTAGGCAAAAGTAAATCCAAAGGAACACTCTGCCATTGTTTTTTATTTTATTTAAGAATTTATTGATTTTTCAGTGTAGTTTGTTTTTGCATGTCTGATTTGGTTTTTAACCTTATGGTCCACTTAGGAGCCTACAAAAAATCAAAACAAAACTAGCAAAACAAACTTTTTTTTACAACTGCAAGCAAAGTCTTTTCTTATGAGCAACTTATCTATAGTTTGGAAGTGAAGGGGCGCTCATCTTCTGAATTGATTGCAAGTAAGAGAGAGACTGGGGTGCTTTCAAATGGGACAGGGAGGACAGCAAACGCTGCTCATTAACAAGAGTAAGACATTATTTATGTCAGAGGCTCCAAAAGATAAGAAAAAGTCATCATTTTTGTTGGCTGTCGTTTTTTTTTGTTTGTTTGTTTTTTTTAAAGGGTCACAATAGTGGGTTTGAAAATTTGCAAAATATAGCAAAATGCTTAAAGCATGAACCCCATATCTGGGGCTCATAGTAAAAGCTATTGGTGTTTTAAATATACACTCCTACTGAAAAACCATCTAAACGGGACCTTTTTATCTTCCCTAATCAAGAGTATCATAAGTTTTATTTCCAGGAAGAATTTGTGTGGTAAGTTCCTTTTGCTAGTGCAATGACTCATTGCAGAGCTTAGCTGGAGAACACACAGTTCCAAAAGCTATGCAATCATTGATGGGAAATGATGCAACAGATACCAGCTCATCAGGAAATGTGGGGCTTTAATGAGCCCTTAGAGAGATTTCCCATTGTTTGAATATATATATATCATGAGGCAAAGAGATATTTTCTTACTCCTGAGTGTGACCTAAAAATTAATGCTGTGAATATGTCTTTATGTCTGTGTCTGTTTTTAATAAATGTCTGTTTTTAATAAATTTGTTTCACAGAATAGTCAAGTTCAGTCTGACTATGAGTTAATCTATTAACTGTAATAAGGAGACTTTATACAATCGAAAACAATGTCAGCTGCCTATAGTTTGCTACTGTATGTCTGATTACCATGACTGTTGACTGTAAAGCACAGTAAATTAAAAACAAATACTTCCCAAATAAGCCTTTAGCTCTGAGGTAGAAGAGGCTCTTCTTAAGACGTGCTTTTAAAAGTGAGGAGGGAGGGGAAGACGAAGAGAGGGAAGTCTGGGAGGCAAAGAGTCTCAGAGGGGGGTGGGGATAATTGAATTATCTGCACAATGGAGTGATGGGGGGCACGTGGTGCCACTAATGGAGGAAGAGATGTCCTTTTTAGCGAAGCTAATTGTTCAGAAAAGAGCTGAGCCTTTGTTCAGGGAGGCCCCCGCTACTTTCCCAGTGCACTTACATGCACGTTATTCAGTAGCAGACGCGCATACTATTGGATGCTCTCAGAAGATACTTTGGAATGTGAGGTACAGGGAAGAGATGTACATGAAGCACACACACACACGCACACACACACACACACACACACACACACACACACGCTCAAATGTGATGGGATCCTGTCTCTACTGAGTGTGTGATCTCAGCAGGAGGTCATGCAGCCTGTGGCACCTTCCCATTGCAGCCTACTACAGATAGAGCTGTGACTGAGCTGCCAGACAGCGGCCACAAGGACCCCACTGTTTTACAGTTTGACTGTCTGCTCTCTTTCTCTTTGTGCCTATGAGTGTGTCTGTGTGTATGTCCATCACCAATCTGTGTGCGTGCTTGAGTGGTTGTAAATGAGTGGCTGATTGATGACATGCTAAATGCTGTGTATTCACATGCCATACCAAGCCCATCGCGTCATACTCTTTTGTCTGAGATGTGTTACAGTTTAAACCTATATTTGGATCACCATTTAGCAGTTTTACAGACATACGGGGGGGGGACAAGAACTCCAAAGACTTGGAACTGAACCAACCCTTGCAACCTGCTGGGAGGGCGCCAACATCAAACACAAATATCACTTGACAGCTGTACGGATTGCACTAAATCGAATAACCTTTCCGTTAACTCTGTGAAAAGCAGCAGGTGCAATGGTTACATCTGAGGATTACAGACAGGCAGGCAACGCAGATGTGCCATCGAGAGACAGCCAGCAGTGACAGAGAGAATCAAGGAGAGAGAGAGCTGCTTTAGCCGGTGGGTGCTACGCTGCAGCACAAATGAGTGAAGCCTGCTAACTGTCAAAACCATGGAAACAGCATTTGCCAGGTGAAGATAGGAGACGCTGAAACCAAACTTCTTTGATCAGAGACAGGTCTAGTGCACGCACTGGATGTCTGTTTTCTGACTAGAAGACAATTAACAATCCCAATGGCTGCACAGGACAAGACAGTTTGTTTTAACAATAGTTGTTTCATGTATAAGCTTCCTAGACTCAAAGATAAAATGGTTGTTGAGTGTTTAACCAGAGGGTTGATTGTGCTAATTTCTCCACTCATTTTCTTGCTATTCATCGAAAAAAAAAAGGTTTTGGAGTCATTGGTCTGAGACTGTTCCGATGAATAGTTCAGGGTTTTCAAAGTGAGGTTTTGTTAAAGAAATATAAGCAGTCGGAGCAGTTAGCAGTTAGCTGGAATCTGTACTAAATTAAGACTACTACTGCAGGTAAGATACTGACTGTTTTTAACCTTTTACCAGAGCCTCACATCAAATATCCTGAAATATCCCTTTAATGACTACAGTGATGCTCTGAAACATGGATTTGTGATAAAGAAAGAAGGTTTCTTTTATACTGCTATTTTTTTTAGGCCAGGATTAATCTGTTGTTAGAAATGTTTGCGAGGGAAAATGAGAATCGAAAATTGAATCAATTTGCTGCAGTAAAACTGATTTCATTAAGTAAAACCAAATAAAAGCCCAAACTAAATTGTGCTACAGTGACGCCATACTCAATATTAGTCAGCAACGCCATTAAACCCTAAATGGTTGCCCTCAGGCGCAAAAGGACCCAGGCCGTCCTTCTAAGAACAGAAATGAAGGGAGTTCATTAACAGAAAACAAAAAAGCTCAGTCAGAAAGACTGAGAGACTGATGGCCCGACTAGCTGTTGTGAATTGAGAGGTACTGTTCCATTCTTTTCCACCCTCACTCCCTCTCTGGTGAGGCAGCTCTTCTCACCGCAGAACCCACTAGCGCTCCTCTCAGATGAGACTGCTATCAGGCCGATGAAACCTGATATGGGCCTGCTAATGGAGCCAGTGAAGTACCACCGGTTTAAAAATCCATATGTGATCAATAATCCTGGCTCCCCTGTCTCTCTCCAGATCATCCCATTTAGAAATACATGCATAAGGCACATGCGGGGTGGGGGGGTATCGTAATGATGGGCAGGCTGTCTGTCACAATGACGTTGGATGTTTGGAAAATTGGAAGCTGATGTAGAAACTATCTAGATTGTTTGAGTAATGAACTTCAAACAGAAAGTACTTGCATCAACTCTGGTCTATCCTGTACATTCAATTTCCGTGTTTTTGTTAAAAGCAATAATATTAGAATCTGTTATTAGTGTTTCTGTTGCCATGGGAGATGGCCCCTAATGGCAGAGCCTTGTGCACAGACTTACTGTGGCTGCAGAGCCCAATCTTTCTCTTGTCTTTGTTCATTTTCAGTGGCAGAACAATATCTTGATTCAATTTCCAGCAAGACATGGCCATTGGTTCTGATTAGTGTCAATATGAAAGAACAAAACTTCATAAAAAGGGGCTAATTTAGAACTAGTGCACCCAGTTTACCTTAGGAAACTGGATTTTCATTGATGATCATTATGACAACAGGCCCGGTTCAGCAGATTTTAATGTTATATTAAAGTTAAAGTTAGAATGAGTAAACTATTTATATTCTTAGAATGCGTTGTACTTTGTATGGATGATTAATGCATCTATTTATGAAGTTGCATTTTAGGCACTGGTAACTGATTCAGCAATGTGAAGGACATACACATGGCAGGTTTTATTGATCCGTAAGAGGTGAACAGGAAATACTCTGAAGTGTTTATGAGAGTGAGTTATGGGGAAGGCAGGGCCTGCCGGAGACTTAAAAGAAATGATTTGAGTGAAAAAATATTGAACCTGAATTTGATTTCTTGTAACTATTTTAATCCTCTAAATTCTGTCACAGTTATATTAAGATTCACGCTTATGATACTTTTGATGGTAAGTTTTTAATTTAAGTAATATGGCTGTCTGCTCAGGGTTGCATCATCTGTGGGTGGTGCAACAACGTACAGAAAAAGGATTCTGTTACTTGCATGTGTTACTTTACACCTTGGTGTAAAGAAAAATACATTACACCAAATGTATTTCTTTACATTTTCCGTTTTTTCTGCTGCATGGGTTCTGTTAATGTGCAAACAAGGAAGTACAGTGACAGTCTGGCCGTCAAGCTTCACACTACTTATAATATACATATTGATTGAAAAAAGATGCAGATTGTTAACATTTTTACTTTCATTTTTCCTTTATTTGAATGTCATAGTAATGTCAGTCCTATCCTTTAAACAGGCTAGTAGGTAATTTTGGGAAAAAGGTGCCGGACTAAATATTACATTCACAGACAATGCATAAAAATAAGCTGTTACTTGCTCATCCACGTACAACCTTTTACAGTGTGCATACAATGATTTCCCGACAATGAAAATTGTGTTTCTAATTATAAATCAGAATTGTTACTCAATCAAATCAAATGGATAAATAAAGTTTAAAATAAAAAAATAAAACAAAAATAAAGGGCCCCAGGGGCCTTCAGCAGTCGCAAAGTTCTATTCTCCCAAAGGCTGACTTCAAACAGAATGGCTTAAAATACTATGCAATAAATCGGTTTAATAAACTCTTTAACGTCTCATTTAAAAGCATTCACCTAAACGATGGATACCTTATTCAATGCGCTCACTATGGAACTCCACTTTTAAAGAGCTTTCTCATTTTTGGAAAAAAAAAAAAAAAATTTGGGGAATTAGTAGACTAATAAATCTGATGATGTTCAGGGGTCTTGAGAAGAGTATATTCTCACTAAAAACTGGGTAGGTGTGATTGGGACTAAGTGTGGACTAAGTGTGAGTGTGGGTGTGTGTGGGAGGGTGGGATGGTAAGAGCGGGACATAGTAATTGAATTGTGAATCAACGGGCAAGCCAGCCCCTCAAATACCGCCCCCTTCGGCAGTTGTAGCGCTCCGGCTCTATGCAAAATGCAACGCCCATGGTCACAGATAGAGGAAGGAGTAAGTGAGTAAGAAAGAACGAGGAAAAGATAGAGAGAGAGAGTGTGTGTACATCGGAGAGGGAGTGAGAAAAATGAGATAAGTTAGACAGTAAAATAATCTCAATCGGGTTTTGGTGTGAGGAGAATAGAATTAGGTGCGCGAAAGGAGGTGAAGATTTTCCCCACGCCGTGAGTTTTATTCTTCTCTTTTGGAGCTGTTAGTATTAAAAAAAAAGGACGCGGCATTTTTTCAAACCACGCTGATCTGATGATCATGACGGCAGCTGTCGATATGAAACCGACGTTAACAATCATAAAGACTGAAAAGATGGACGGTGAGTAATCTAACTCTTTTTTATTATTATTAAGAGCTCTGACAGTTAACCCGGGACTATCATCACTCCTTAGTTGTTTTCCTCGTAGCTAAGGCGACCTGGCCGGTGACAGATTACGTTGATGGAGAAACCACAGTGTTCATTCTCAGCAATTAGAAGCGCTAAAAGGGGGGTGGGGGAGAGGGGACATAGCGTCCTGAACCTTTTTAATGTGCCAAGACTGTGTTTAGTTGCTCAATATTGGAGAACACGCAGAGCAAAATGCTGTCATGCCGGAGGCTTTACAGTCATGCACTTGGCTGTACTGTATGCGTGTTTCACGTCATTGTTATTGAATGTATTAGGCTGTGAAGTTTTTATACATGCAACTGCTTTTATCTGTAAGCACATATCAAAAAGTATTACCAGCAAATTGGTTCAGTGTTGTTTAAGATTAAAGTTAGTTCAAACTTTTTAATATGATATCGCTTAGGTGGGTATATTAGAAAACATGGCATTTTTAAGTATTTTCCTTTTTCTCATTCTGAATTCTTAGATCTTTAACTGACATGTTGCTCATATGTGGTTAATGGTTCTTAAATTGTACAACTTATCCCCTCTTTCTCCCACTCATTTCTACATAACCCATGTCATGCAGGAAAGAGCTTTGACTTTTCACTCTGGAGACAAGCAGTGGTCCCTAATAGCCCCCCTCTCTATTGCCTCCCTTTCCTCTCCCCCCCAACCCCTCCTTCACCTCCTCCCCCTTCTCCTAAGTGGCTGAAACTGAGTATCCACAGGGAAGGAGAGGGAGGCTGAGGTGATGAATCTGCACTGCTGAGGCTTGCCTCTCTAGCACTTGGCTTGCTTAAGGTATTGTACAGGCAGCAGTGATGGGGTTTGGCCACAACTGTGAGCTGTTTTGGGTTTAAAACCCTTGTACAGTTTCACTTCTCATTTTTGTTTTGCCGATTTGCATCTTTCACAATTATCCCCCTGCCCATTCAGAGCTCAGGTGGCTTTTCGAGTCCTATTTGCTGAGCATCAAGCCTGCACTGATGCAATATAGGAGACTAGGGAATTGAGTTTCACTGCAATAACTGGCTTCTGCCTAAATACCCTCAAATACCTCAAAAGGCACAAAATATGCAGACAGACGCTGTAATGTTGCCAGAGTGTAGCACTATCTTGCAAAACGGTTTCGCAATGCTCGGCCCCCCTTACGCTCACTTGGGGGCACTCGGGTCATAGCAATCCTGCCAAGGAGGAGTTCAAAACCCAACTGAAACTCTTCCAGCACTCTCCACGTAGACAGTTGTGTTTACTTTTTGGTGTTACTATGCTTACTAGATAAATGTACTCCCAGTGTTTAAAGCTTTTCTTAAGCCTAATGAGAGGTATCTGAACATAGGTCCAACCTAAAACTACTAAAAAGTCTCAAATCCAGAATTTACAGTTTTTTGAGGATGTACTGAAATGCCACTGAGAAGCAGTGGACATTTTTGCTCAGCTTTTTGTTGCTCTGTTGGAACTACAGCAGTCTTATTTTCTCAGAAACACCTGCATCAACATAGCCTACTGTATATGTGTATGTGTGTATATGTTGCTATCACGCTTGAGCTGCTTCCAGCCCACCTTACTACACTGTTTGTTTGTTTTTCTTTTCTTTCTTTTGCGACGGAAGTGCTGCCAGTGTCGGCTTACTTGGGGCTGTTCTCATCCTCCAGCTGAGGCAATTTCTTTCAAAATGCTCACACAACGTCAGGGTCAGAGGTACACCCAAACATAGCTTGTAATGTTTCCCCAAGCTCTTATGCTGTTTTTTCCCTCCTGCGCTACAGTAAGTAATTCCTGGCAAAGTACACTTTTTTCATGGTAGCCCTAACTGGTAGTTTGTTACTGACAGCTTTGTGTAGCCTTAACCAAAACTCAGCTTTCCAAAGATGGTGTTGAAAAGACGGTCTGTTTTTCACAGAATTACAACACAATCAAGCAAAGTTTTATACAGTCGCAAATAATAAAACAAGCCAATCATTTACAGAATAAGTTAAATTTTTTAGCCTCTCAGCCTTCTCCCATTTGACTGCTCATTTTCGCAGGGCCTGAAAGTCAGGGTTCAGTGGCTGACAGGAATGCTTCCAAGCATGCCCTGCTGGGTGGCATGCATGGACGGATGGAGAGACCTTGAAGGGAGGCTCACTTTTATCTGATCAACAGGCTGCAGCTCTGATGCTAATGCAGCAAGCCTTATATGGCATCTGCTTCCATGTCTCCCATAAACAGTACAAGCACATACAAGCTGTACCACAGAAATGATTCCCAGAACTACGTCAGACTTTCTTTTCTGTGGAGATTCCCATTTTGTGGATTTGTGGATCAAGGACAGAGAGAGAGAGTTGCATAAGGTTTTGTTTTTACTATCATGTATTGTGTCAGTGCTACTTCAGTGGCACAGTGTAAAATATGCCAATGATTGAGTGTGCGTGGCTAGCTGGCTGCTTTGCAAACACAGTTTGGGTGATCCAGGCCCTTCTTGATGTGGTCGGTCAGTGAATCTTACCAAGCAGTGCAAACAGTTTCCTTTTTCAAGTAAAACTGAGATTGATCTACTTGGATGAATCAAAATTTGATTGGCCAGACCAGTTCATTACATCCCAAATGGTATTAGACAGTCTTTGATCAGGCAATGCCTTAACCTTCAGGGCAGTTGGTGCTAAAGTTGACAATAGGCCTCCCTGTGTTGGTCAGAATAAAGTGGATTTGTGTGCATTTCCACAATAACCTTAGTCTTTACTTCTCATGCTGTATATTATGTCTCTTTGTGACATGAAATAGGTTATTCCCCCTATTTAGTCAGTATTTCATTCATTGCTCCTTTGTAGGTCCTTTTATAATGCTTCTCCAGTGACTACATGCCTCCATCTATGCTTATAAAGCTTAGTCATAAAGTAAGGCGTGTCAGTAGCAGATACAACATTCTGCTAAATATTAAACGTATGTTGAGAGTGGGATCTTAGTGTTTGAAAAACCAAGGTGTGGTCAATATGATAGCAGTAAATGGCATGAACTGACTAATCAAAATTTAGTGCAGCTCCTGGCAACTATCCTTCTACAGCTTTTTCTACTGTATGATCACATCTTATTAAAAGCAAGCAACCAAAACAACTTAAAAATATATTGCCTGGCTGGGGGAAGTCTAGCACAAACAAAATCTCTTTTTGTAACACTATAATCAGTTGCCCACCCACTTGTTTTTGAGCCATCCTCCCCCTCTTTTCTCTTTTTTCCCCACTGTTTCCATTTCTTTCTGTTGGCCACATGAGTTTTTCTCACGACTCCTTGATGTGGGATATAGTGAGTTACTGGTGAGCGCACTTTGTCCCCTCCCCAGTTATTCCTAGTGTGTAATCCCTGAGTCACAGCAATAGACGCCTGCTGCACCACACGCCTCTGGCTCTCCGACGGTGAGTCTGTTTGACTGGGTTTGAAATGTTTTTGCTACCCCATCATGCCTGTGTCCTCTTTACATAACCAGCCTGACTGAACCCTGACTGGTGTGGTCTGAAACAACCATTAAATGATCCCACAACGGCATATACATCTCAATAATGGCTTAAGTACTTTCAGTATTTCCCTCTACTATCTTTAAGCTCTGTGAATCTTATGGATCCCCATTTAGGAGTATTGTTTCCTGCAATGAAAAATAAAAAATGAGATACTATGAAAACATGGGTAAAACGTTTGTTTCAACACAGATGTTCAAATGTCCGCAATGAGGCCATGTCACTCTTGTTCTTTTTTACCATATGCTCCAGATTTTCTTTACTTATTTTCTCTTTAACTGTACACCAGCTGTTTTTTCTCTCAGTCTGGTTCTGTAATTAGCTGAATAAATGGAGTCCAACCACATACTGTACGTGTATCAGACCTACAGTATGAAAACTGTATTGATTGACTGACTAACCCAATCAAAATGGTATGGAAGGGTTGTGTTTGTTAGGCTGGTTTACTCTACAATTTGGGTGCATTTCTCATTCTTTGTGATGACCTGGACTTCAATAATTCTATGAAATTGGAGAGATGTGCTGTGAGTTTTAAGCGTTCATTTGAGACACTGTAGCATAAACTGCATAGTCATTTCTTCATATTTATTAAACTATTTGCTTTCTTCCATTGCCAAGTCGGCATTTACTAAAGCCCTACTTTTTTAAATAAAATACCTAACTTTTACTTGACAATGCTCTTAAGAATACACCTTTGCATGTGTGCAACAATATTACTTAATATCCCTGTGAATACAAACTCCATGTGCTGCTTCACAACTTTTGTTTGTTTTATACATGGTTTCAGGGTAGTGCTGAGCAAATTGTGAGTCACTGTGTGGAACTTTACAAGACATGGTCATTGCCTTTCTCATGACCAGTCACATAGTCTAATGAAGTGGCACGCTATCCCCTGAAGTTCAGTCATTCTTTGATAAAATGAGTCACAACCCATCTGTGTGTCTGTGTGTTTGTATTTGTGTTGTTGAGAGAGAGACAGAGAACTGAAGAGAGGCAGATAAAGAAGTCTGTTTGTGTAAGAGTTTACATAACTGCACTGTTATCCTCATGTGCTGGAAATCACTTCCATCTTGTCTTGCAAAACACGAAGATTTCATGTTATCGTCAAAGGTGTTGCACGTCATGGTGGAAAACTACACATATCTTAGTTAGATAGAGGAATGCGTCTACATTTTTCATGTTTAACATTACTATTTGCCATGGAAGTGAGACTGATCTTAAAATAGAAGAGAAATGTATCATCCAGAGCTGAAAGAAGTTTGCCGTTTAGACCACAAGTCATTTTTGGTCACATTAGAGGAAAACAAGAAAGCTGTGAGAAGCACATTGGCGATTGTAAAACAGAAGTGGAATGTGAGGCATGCAACATAAAAACAGTGCGGGCTAGTTGGAATTTATTTATCAAGTATCCATCTGTACAACATACAACCTCACATATATGCTTGATGCATAATTAGATCCAGACTGTGCAAAACGTAAATGGAGAAATGTTAACCTAAAAGAATGTTTGTAAAGGCAACAGTCAGCATGAATGTAGAGCTATACAGTTTCCTACATAATTTACTCTTTTATCAGAAACCTGGCTGTGGAATGCATCGGTTTGGACACAAAATGGGACAGGCACTGTTTTTTTGGAAAAAATCAAACATAGAGAGTAAACTGTTTGTCAGATATGTTTGGGTTAATGCCTAAACAGTTCCTCCAGAGCATCCCATGTCTGTTTATATCAGGGACATTCACAGCCAGTGAGGGATATCGGGGCTGGGGTAGCCAGCTTAGAAATAAGTGAACTAATACCACCTACCTTTCCCGGTATTGTGCTTGCCTGTCAGTTACTTTTTTTCATAGAAACTTTGACTAGAGCAATATATTATAGAAGTCAATAATGATTAGTCACTTTTCAGATCCTTTCTTGTTGGCTATCATTCTCCTTCTAGAACTAAACGAGAACTTAAGGATTTTGCAATAGGTTTTTGCAACAGATACATTACTGTTGCTCAATTATGTAAATTTGAGGCACACCTAAAATTCTGCTGTTTTCACAAGAAGTTGAATATAAATCAGGGAAATAAATTATCAAAGCAAACCTCTTGCAAAGCAATGTTGAGCTCCTGTACCTAATTGCATGAATCAGTCAGAACACAATTTAAGAGTTTTTGTCTGCTTCCAGTTGCCAGTGTGTCTGTGGTAGTTATGGTCCTGGGCAACTCTTGACTCTCATGGCCAAAGACAGATGTCAGCAATAGTAGTCCCGTCCTTTGCAGCTGCCTAACATCACCACAGGCTCGTGTTTCAGGGAGGGGAGCCAGAAGCTAGTGGTTACAATGTAAGAATAAAACTAGTGTTTCAACACTGGAGTCTCTGATGGTGGGATTTTCCTGGTTTAGAGCTGGATTGCCTTCACCTATCATTGTCCTGCTTTGGAGCATGTTTTAGTCTGTGTCTGATCTGGCTTACTTACCTTGTCTACAGTTCTATTCCTGGTCTTTGGCATTGAAATGGAAAATCAAAACAGCTTGACTAACTAAACAAGAAGCCCTCTTAAAACCAGACAGCCAGCACATACTCCCGCTCTTACTTCACTGCAGCCCTCTGTAGCCACTTTATCCCCTTGCACTGCTGAATGGACCCCCTTCATACTGGTAGGGTTTATGACCTTATGTTCCCAGATTGGGGTTATAGATATGAATCTTCATCAAAGGTTCTCTTGGTTAGCATTTTTCAGCTCTATTCAACTGTAGGTAGGGCAGTCCACCTCAGAAAACCAAGGTCTTTTAAGGTCTTCTCTGATCTACCCAACCCTGTCTTTGATTCTGCAGCTTTTTGTGTTGCTGTTGATATGAGGCCTTTATGCATGTTGGGATATTCAGGAAGGCCTTGGCAGTGATCGTGAAATGACCCTCACCTGAACTCACAACTCACCCAACGTCCTGCAGGAAATCGCAGCTTAACAACTGAAAATGGACACTTTCACATATTTATAGAAAGGCCCCTTTCAATAGCTTTTTAGATACAGTTCTCACGTTTTTCCACTGTCCACTTTCTATTTCCCACCCTAATGCACACCCACTTAATTCTCTAGGGCTAAATATAGCTCAGTCACATGATAGAAAGCATATTGTCCCTTATTTCTGGGGTCTGGTTGCCTGCTCTCCTTGTATGATTGCATCATTGTGAGTGGAGGCAGCAGCACAGGGTTCATGAATGAACTGATCCTCTGCCAGAGGCTGGGAGATGGCACTGATCCAACTGTGATGTCACTCGAGAGATGAAGAGAAGAGAGAGGGAATCTTTATGCATCCTCCCATTCAATTGTTTTCCTCTGTCTCAATTGCTTTTAGCCCACCACTGGTTCCCTTATCCCTTTGTGGGCTCATTTTACAGACTAGTGAGTCACACTCCCCCAGCTCAACTTCCCCTCAGCCATTCAAGATGCTGTCTTCCTGTGTTTTCCAGTTCTGCCCTGCCCTACCTAGCTATGTCTGCTCCAGCCTAATCAACTTTGGTCCAAGTGACAAGATTTGTCAAGAGTAGGGAATCAATACCTCTTACTGCATGTCTGCATAAAACACCACTCTCACTTGGTGCTTCTTAGAATAGATTATCTAATTATTCATCATGCATCATTAGTAGAAATGGCCTCCAGTTTATATTTTCCACTGCAGGCACCTGTTTTTTCTGAGTCTTGTTGGTGAAACGTGAATGCCATAATGTTGGGCTGTGATTTACACCCTCTCCCACAAGTTGTGAGCTAAGTGGATGGGACTCATTTTGCGGACAAACCCACACTGTCTAATGTGGAAAGTGATGACTTGTGGATGCTTTAAGGCTCTGTGCACACTGACCATGCTGTATCTAATGGTACTCACAGGCATTGAAATTGTATCAGGACTTCATCATTTACTAGAGATCGTCTTGGTCCGAGCTCGCCTCTTTGCTACTAATGGATGCGTATTGTACATTAACGCTGCCATGGATAACTTTTATATGGATCATTCGCCATACAGACTGCTCTATTATCACTTTACTTTTGCATTTAGAGTTTGTCTTTCAACATTGTTCTACCCTCCATTTCATGCTTTACACACAGATAAAGAAAACAGCGTTTAAACATCAATACACAAAAAAATGTTTTCTTAATGTGCAAATCATTTCAGTTCAAGATTTGTTTAAGGTTTTCCAAAATCTTCCCACCCATTGTAAATTAAAGGAATATATTATAAAAAAAACCCCCAAAAAACTTGCTTGTATTCATACTTCTTAGAGTGTTCTTATACTTCTCTGCCTAACACGCCTAACGTTAATACTTATACGCTGTGGTGTTGAGTGTCTTTTGATGGAGGATTTAGTGCTAAAGTGAGTTCCATTTTGCGTGGGCGAGCACGCACAGCAGCCGGACTGATAAAAGCGATGGGGAGGGAGGGTACTCAAACGGTTCGAAAGTGCAGACAAACTCCACTCCATCCAGCTCAAATAAACTGCCCCATTTTGCCTCTGCCTTCACATCAAAGCACAGACTGTCTGAGTCGTTTGCAACATGAGAGTATCTGCTCTGCTAACGCCTCTTAAAAAGAAAACATGCTTGGTAGAAGGCTAGATGGAGTCATTGTCAGGGCTAAACACAGCCTTAAGGTCTTATTTCTATTATGAAACTGTGAGGTTGAATTATATATGCGATGTTGCAATACTGTACCATTAAAAATTATTTTTGTTTCATTTTAAGAGTGCTCAGGCTGGTAAGTAAAGGTTTAATAAAGTTTAGTAAATCACAGTCTGTGTTTTAAAGAATCCCTGTTTAGTGTGGTATAATCCAGTAAGGTTTGACTAATCTATATTTTTTAATTTTATAGTTAGACATGATCCAATGCAGTACAAAGTTCTTCAAAACCTGCAGAATAGCCCTTTTATTTATTGCCCAACAGGAACCTGAATCAGATACCAACTTTAGCATAGTTAGCGAGTCATGTTGTATTGGATATGCAAATATGCAATAAACTAAATTTGAAACAAAAACTAATTCATTTTATTTAAAACAGTAAAAATGTAATTATTTATACTGCTGCTAAAATAACATTGATTTGTACACTTAGAATAATAATACTGTGTGTCATCCTACTCTTTATATAGTAACACAAGTATAGCAAAGTAGTATTACCTGGCAAAGTTGTTGGGCTGCTCTGGTAAGCAAAGAAAAATCATAGAAGCCTTCTGCTAGCCAACTCACCAGCAGTGTGCAGCAATAAGTAGAGAGGTGCAGAGCTGCATTTTTCTATGCTCCTTTCAGCTGAAGAAAAACTCTGATTACTCTGCCTCCTTTTCTTTCATCTTATTAATAAACCTTGGTATACCTTGATACCAGAGTGCAGCCCATTCCTAATTTTAATAGTTTTTCTTCTATGAAACCTTATGTTTCTGCTCACCCGTGTTTCAGGTAGCAGGATATTAATACAGACATAACTGACCTACCTGAACAACCAAAAAACCATTTTTTGTCCCAGGTCTGTTTTGAAATGACAAAAGAACAATGAAGGAACTGAGAGCCCTACTTTTGACATACAGCCAGACAGACACTGGTTACATGGGTGAAGAATGGACAGCTGCTGTGCATTCCAGACAAGGTTGAGTCGTCAGCAAGCGGTGAAAACAAGCATGTGCTGAGCTCTGCTTGGCAGATAAAACCACAAGCCAGTGAAAATGCCATGACATCTGGGCTCTACAAACGGTGGTTCAATGCTGGCGAGTGACACAGTTTTCCTCATAACAATTTGACTGTTGTGATTAGATGACAGATTTTGAAAAGCCTAGAAAGATTAAATGAGGAGATGTAGGTGACACAAAAGTAGAGGCCCGATAAAACTTTTGTTCTGCACTAAACCCACAAGGTATGGTGTTGTGGTCTATAAATTCAGCCTTACAATCTTCACCCACAGTGATGATCATGTTGATATATTACAAATTAAAGATAATGCTAGATATGGATTTCTTTTGTAAATGCATGTGGGCTTTTTGCAGAATAAATGATGAGATAGATGGCACTCAGTTAGACTGCTCTGTCTACAAAAAAAAAAAGGTTTGAGTTTGTTTTTTGGAAGTCTTTTCCAGTGCTTTTAGCCTTGAGGTCTTTATGCCTTTCTCTCATCATCTCTCCTGCTTTGCCCCCTTTATCCCACACTTCTGCAGCTTGGTCAATCTAATTAGATGAATGCAAGTCATCAGACTCTGTTTAAAGCCATCAAAGGCAGCTCTGTTCCCTGCTGGGTGCCCACTGGCAGTGAGCAGAGAACAGTAAACACAGTGTCACTGCAGCGCTTGAGACAGCCCACTACCTCCACTCTCTGAGCCACCCACTAGAGGCCACAGTGACATCATCACCCCATCCTGTGACCCTTGACCTGTCAGAATGTTTGACCCCATGCTTGGGCTTGTGACAGTAGTCCCACTGTGTCTGGGCGACGTGGAAGGGGTCACAATGTCGCTGATGGGGACCAGGCATTGAGCTCCCACCCAGGATGTACAAGCAGTGGAGAAGACTGGGTTTGAGGCGTGAATAAACTCACATGTCTGTTACAAGGCTCAATTCTAGATTTTATATGAAATTCCGTTAGTGTTGAAACTTTAGATGCCTAAAATATTATGAATGCAGTGCACTACAGGGCAAATTCACACCTATGAGCCGACCCTAACTGTCAAACTGGTGTGATATAAATGTTGTTTCTGCATGTAGCCAAAGTTTTGTGACGGTGGTTTTGCGCCAACAGCAACATTAAAACTCCTGGTCATATGATGGCGCCAAACATACAACAGGGAAGAAAAACCACAAGTCAACAAATAATTTCAAATGTGTTTAAACCATCTTCTTTCCAAAAATTACGCTCACCTGTATTCAATAAAAAACCTAAATGGATTTAAATGGTTTTTTTTTTTCCAACCAAACCCGTCCTGACAGAATGTTGTTGATGCATGTAAATACATGTTTTTTTAGTATATTGTTACTGCAAACATATCAATTTCATCCTCCCTTTGTCTTTTTAAAATGTTTCTATTCCATCAGGTTGTTTGGCATAAAGTACAATACAGGTTTAACTCTATTGCTTGTGTTGGTAATAAGAATTACAGCTGTGTGGTGTTGGTGTATCACTATTTTGAATACAATCATATTTATTATGATTTGGTGTTTTGCAGATCCAGAGTGTGGAGACGTCCCCCTGTTGACTCCAGGGAGTAAAGAGATGATGTCCCAAGCTCTGAAGGCCACCTTCAGTGGCTTCACAAAGGAACAGCAAAGGCTCGGTATTCCAAAAGGTAAAGAATGTCAGCTGCTTATTTGTGGGAATCTAATTTTCTCAGTTAGGTCTTAGACTGAAAAACAAAACACAGATTTTCTGCGTGTCATGTATGCACGTGCTTTTTTTTACCTCCCCTAACTTGATCAGTGCATTCTTTGAAAATGAATAAAAGCAACAAAACACCCCTTTATAACTTCATGCATTTTGGTCCAAGTAGACATTGGGCTGCATGGTGGCGCAGTTGGCAGCACTGTTGCCTTGCAGCAAGAAGGTCCTGGGTTCGATTCCCATCTGGGGTCTTTCTGCATGGAGTTTGCATGTTCTCCTTGTGCATGCGTGGGTTCTCACCGGGTACTTCGGCTTCCTCCCACAGTCCAAATACATGCCTGTTAGGTTAATTGGTCTCTCTAAATTGCCCTTAGGTGTATGAATGAGTGTGTGCTTGGTTGTTTGTGTGTTGCCCTGCGATAGACTGGCAACCTGTCCAGGGTGTACCCTGCCTCTCGCCCATAGACTGCTGGAGATAGGCACCAGATTCCCCGTGACTCACTATGGAATAAGAGTTAGAAAATGACTGACTGACTAGACTTTACAGGTGGACAGAGTGAAACATTATAAGTCTGCCTGCAAATTCAAGCAACCACAAGCAAGCTTCATGCTCTTTGCAGTCAGCCTGACTGACAGTATCACGATGTTATCCCACTATAACTGACAACTGTTGGTTTTTAGTTTCTCATTACCACTGTGGTTTATGTTCCCTTCCTCCCCTATCTACTTTGTTACATTTTGCAGTTAGTAAGTGCAAAACCAGAAAGTACACACTCAGTCTTTATTGAATCAATCGTTGGTTTAGATGAATGTTTGTGCATGCACTTTAAATGGTTTTCGCAGTAAATATACTAATCATCAGCTGTTTACTGCTCTGCAGATCCCAGACAGTGGACAGAAAACCATGTGGCTGAGTGGCTAACATGGACGGTAAATGAGTTCAGTCTGAAGAATGTCGACTTTGAGAAGTTTGGCATGAATGGAGCCAGCCTGTGTGCAATGGGGAAGGATCGCTTCTTGGACTTAGCACCTGACTTTGTGGGCGACATCCTTTGGGAACATTTAGAAATGCTCCAGAAAGGTAATAATTTTAATGAAAACACCTACTCTTGCTTTTCTTTCTGTGGTTGTTTTTTTTAATTTCTGTATTTGCTTTAAGGACTAAAATTGGTTGCCATAGTTGGTTTTCATAGTTTTCTTTCTAACTGAGGGATCTTGTGGCAAATAATTTAGTAACAGGAGCCAAACGGGAAGTCACGTTTTGGTTCAAGACATTAATTTTTGATAATGCTGGATGCAGTTGCATGGTAGAAAAAGAAGACCAAAAAAAAATCAATGATGAGGTCACTGACGCCTACTCTCTATTCATTTTTTATGAAGAGGATACAAAGCATTACCCCATCAATGGACTGACCTCCAACTTCCAGGAATCCCGCTATACCTCAGACTATTTTGTCAGTAAGTACTCATCACAATAATTGTCAGTTGTGCTCTCTAATTGCCAAAAATGGATGTCTAAGATATGAATGGAAAGTGAATTAGTTTTGCAAATACAAACGTTTTACCTATGCATTCATTCACTAAATATTGATATCCTCCAACTGTAGCTTTAGCTGGCCACTCATTCTAGGATATTAATATGTAGGTAAATCTGAATGCAGGTTTTATCCCTAAAATCATGCCAAAGATCTGCTGGGATTATTTTATGCATTAAGTGATATGTTTTGCTTTGGAAAATAAAAAATTGAGCATTTGTGTAGCATTTTAACACGAAGAATATTGATTGTGCTTCCTTTGCTATTTTTATCCTCCTATTTTGTTTTTTTGCTCTTACTATCCCCATTAACTTGCCTCTGTGTTTCCAGGCTATGGTATTGAGCATGCTCAATGTGTCCCTCCTTCTGAATACTCAGAGCCGGGCTTCATCACGGAGTCCTATCAGACGCTTCATCCCATCAGCTCCGAGGAACTCCTCACGCTCAAGTATGAGAGTGAATACCCCGGCATCATCCTACGAGACACGGCCCTCAACTCCATGCCGGGCGACTACTTTTCTGTCAAGCAGGAAGTGGTGTCCCCCGACAATATGTGTGTGGGACGCCTCAGCAGAGGTGAGGGGTCGTTTATGCTAAAGAGCCTTCCGAAAATATTCATAACCTTTAAACCTTTCCACATTTTATCACATTACAAGCACAAACTTACCACACGTTTTTTTTGGATAGACAACCACATACTAGTGCATATCGGTGAAGTGGAAAGAACATAATGAATAGTTTTGAACATATTTTTAAAATAAAAATCTGAAAAGTGTGGCATACATTTGCATTCAGCCTTTTTTTCCTGTGAAAAATCTATTTCAGATACCTTCAAAAGTAGAAATAATTTGTATGTAAATTAAGATAGGATGTTCCTTTCCCCAAGGGGGAAATTCAGGAATTATAGGAGCAAAACTATAAATAAATGACAAATTAAAGTGATAAAATATCACAACAGGCAGTGTAACAATATTGGGTTAACAATGTTGTAGTAAGAGTTTGTGGAAGGACAGATGGTTCTAAACCCAGGGCTAGAATAGCCCAATTAAACTCCACATCTAAATCTGGGGCAAAGATTATAAAATTGATGTTCACAGACACTCTCCATACATATATCTAAGATGCTAAAAACATACCCAAAAATACTTGTGCCTTTATTTTTCTTTTAATACAAATGCAAGGCTGACTTTTCAAATTTTATTTTTAAAAAGGAATTAAAACTATCATTCACTTTCTAGTTTACAATTTTACACATTTTTGTCTTGGTCTGTCAAAAAAAATCCTAATTAAATACATTGAATTTTGTGGTTGTAACAGAAAAGTCATGTGAGAAAGTTCAAGTGATGTGAATACCTTTGCAAATCAATGTTCTTATGTTTTCCATTTCTTTTGCACTGGCTTATTGAATCTGTCCATAGGTACATACTTGTGTTTGTGTGAGTGCGTGCAAACGCTGGAGGTGTCTGTGGGTGTCGTCCTGCATGTGATTGTGCTGAAGCTACCAGAATCTTGTCATGCCACATCAGTGTGCACGCATTAGATGAGAAGAAAAGCAGCCTCTCTGGTTGGTTTGTGGTTCATGCAAACCCGCCTCATATACTCGAGACTAGGTTGGGAAAAAAAAGAAAACCCTATTGTTTTTGTCAGAGTGATACACGAAGCAAAGCCACAATGTATTCTCTGTTTACCGCTTGTCCCTTATGTAAAGCAGTTCAAGCGGTGTAACCTTAAAGAAGGAGAGGTATTTTTCTTTCTTGTTTTTCTTGGCCTCTTTTCCTCGACTCAGCCTTTATGTTCTGGGTAGGGAGATAGAGGTGTCATCTTCAGTTAGCAAGCAAGTGGTTTCTCATGAAACAGTTTGCTTTTTTAGAATGAGCAGGCTTGTTTTCTCTCCAAGTGATAGTTTACAGAGGAATTAGCATCATGGTTTACGTATTAAGCCATGAAGAGGGGGGCTTTTCTTCTCAGAAATCCCCAGCTGTATAAATTACTAGCATCTGCCATGTACAGCCTTCAAGACCCCCCATTTTAGTAGTTTAATTTTTTGCCTGCAAGATTTAGGGTCCGATCATCACGCAACACACATACCAAGCTCTCAAGCGTTGTGTTGTGCTTGCTCAACGTGGGAAAGTGCTTTGTAGCCCGAATTATATCCACATGTGGCTTCAATTTTACCAGCTGAAGATCTCAGTGTCGGTGGAGGCACTGCATTATCTGTCATTTGTTAATGACTTACCACTCAAAGACGCCGCTTATCTTTCCCAGGGCCAAAAATAGAAAGAGAGTTTGTGTGATTGTCTTCCATTTAGAATCAAATCCAAATGGTGGTTGTAAAAGTGAAATGGGGTGTGAAATGGAGAGACTGGCACAACACAGAACTGTATGGCTTAGTGAGACACAAGGTTTTCACTGCTAAGCTGTTCTATTTATCAATTAGTTCATTTCTACTCCCAAGTCAGCTGCTTTCCAAAATTATTACATTAAAATACTGGAATCAGATATTCTCTAATGCAAAAGTAATGCTTTACCTTGACCTTTGTCATGTTACAACCACTAACCAAAATATTTCATTAGGATTTAATGTGATATACACACAACTCAAAGTGCATCATTGTGAAGTAGAATGAAAATGATGCATGGTTTTCAACTTTAAAAAAAATATCTGAAAAGTTTTCACAGGTATTCAGTCCCTTTTACTCATGTACCAAAATGAAATCCTATTGTTAGGTAACGTTAGTGAACCAACAGCATCACAGCTGTCAAGGCAAACATGAGCAAAGTCACTGATAAAATTGTAGGGACGTTTAAATCAGGCTTGTGGCATAAAACAATATTCCAAACACTTCACAGAGCACTGCTCAGTCCACCATCCTATAACAGAAAGTTTATGACACATCTGCAGACCTACCAAGGCATGGCTGTCCACTAAAATTAAAAGATATATAAACTATAAATCAGAATAGGAACCAAGAGTCCTACCTTAACTCTGAAGGAGCTATAAAAAGTTCAGGTATGAAAACTTTTCAAAATTTCTACTATTTGTCACACACTCCACTAATCTAGCCTTTTTGGAAGAGTGGGTACAAGAAAGCCATAAGAAGTCCTGTTTGCAGCAATTGGCAACAATCAACATAAGAGATACTGCAAATGTGGGAGTTTGTGCCTACATGAAAACACTGTGTCTCACACCTGTCTCCTCTCAAATAAACATAGTTGTTACTTTTTATTTATTTAGCAGGAATTGAGTAGCTGGCCAAAGTTTAATAAAACTAAATACAGGGCAGTACTAGAAGGAAGTCTGTTACAGGCTGCAAAAGACTTGAGACCAGGGGTCGAGGTTCACCTTTTAAGCACGGTTAATGATCCCAGATTAATGAGTATTCATTTGTTTGTCAAACAAAAATCCAATTGATTTAATCAGACTGATCATATATTTAGCAAAATATAGTATGAGACATACCCCCAAAAGACTATATAAGACTATATATGAGTAGAATTTAAATATATATCAGATTGCGTTTAATTCCCCTAATGTAGTAAAGTTTAAATGTCCTCAACGAAAAATCTTTTTTCCTTCTTCTTCTTCTGTACTCCCAGGTAAGCTCGGTGGCCAGGACTCCTTTGAGAGCATTGATAGCTTTGAGAGTTGTGACCGACTGACCCAGTCGTGGAGCAGCCAGTCCTCCTTTAGCAGTCTGCAGCGGGTACCCTCCTACGATAGCTTCGACTCTGAAGACTATCCCACTGCCTTGCACGGCCACAAGCCCAAGGGCACCTTCAAGGACTATGTGAGAGAGCGCTCAGACCTCAGCAAGGATAAGCCCGTCATCCCAGCGGCAGCACTGGCAGGATACACAGGTAAGACAACCAGAAGTCAAACATGAAATGTGACAATTTTGTGGCTTGGAAAATCTTTCAGGGACACTTAAAAAGGCTGAAATTGAATCTTGATGAAGTTGCACACAAATAACCTTATTTTTTGATTAAAATTGGAGAATTACAGGGAATGTCTTCATGCCATCACCAGACTTTAAGTAAAAAAAAGAAGTTACTCCTTTTAGTTTCATTGCACAGCTGTAACACACTTGATGCTCTGCAAAAGTCCCACATGTGGGAGTTTTGTATTTGCACCAAATTTAGAATACAAAAAAGAGAGACACCTTTCACCCAAGCTGCCCAAGTTACGCAGATCAAAAGAAAGAAAATAGATTTTGCTCCTGCCTCCTCCTCCCTTTTGCTTTCTTCCTTTTTTCTATCTAGTTTGTTTTTCACCCTCTTGTTCTGCCTTCACTTCTCATCTACCTCATCGCTATCTGGAGCCCGCATCTTAACATATTTTTCCAGGTCGTCCTAGCAACGGTGATGAAATAAAAAAATTATGCCTGCCCTTGCGCGTAGCACTACAGCGAAATTATCTCTTTATCTTTTTGAGGCATCTTCGCACCCATACATGCTCGAAAAAGCTGCTTGACGGTACGCTCTTCAGGTTCACTGAGATGTTGAGATACTCGCAAACCTCTAAAGCAAATGCACTATTTTTGCATCTGCCAGAGGTTTGGGTTTAAATTCTGCTGCTGTTGTCAACTTTATTTGTCATCTTGATGTGTTCAGTAAGATTTTACAATTGTTTTTATTAGTGCTGGCGTTGCGTTCGCTGAATTTCCATGTTAACTTCTAACATATGAAGAGAAATCATGAAAATGTTTACCCAGTTGGTGCTCTCTAAAACAAGATTTTGAAGACTTTTGTAGACGCTGCACCGGGACTTTTTCAGTCTTGCTTAAAATTATAGTCACAAGTGTACACCACTGTTTGTAATAAAAAGGGGAAATCCGAGCAAATTTTTCCAACGTCACAAACAATACATACATGAGATCTCATTAGACAGACCCAAAGTTGGCATGCACGAGGTAGTACTTCATGTGCATGGTTATTAGTTCAAAAGCCACTTGTGGAACAATGGGTCATTCATTTGTAATGATTTTGTAATGGTTTTATAATCAAATAAGAAAGAGAAGACGCAGCTCCTCCAGAACCACTAAAGTCCTCTGTTGCTCCTTGCACCCTTTTTGACTAAACAGCAAAGTGCTAAAATAATAACCCACAAATGTGTGGGTTTTGTAAAACAGCTTGTTCATTTTTAAGCAAACTATAACGATTGGTAAATATTTTTTATGGAAGTTCTGTTTTATGTGTATTGTAATGTTATTTAAATCTGAAGAAAAGCTTACATCTGAGCGTTATAGTAGAAAGCAAGGTAAAGGTACATTTAACAAATAACTTTATTAGGTACACCTGTTTAACCGGTTTATTGACGCAAATAGCAAATCAGCTAAACAGATGGCAGCAACCCAGTGACTTTAGGAATCTACACATAGTAAGGACCACCTGCTGAAGTTTGAACCAAATGTCAGAAATGGGATTTAGTCAGTTTGAATGTGGGGTTGTTTGTCCAAGACAAGATGGTGTGAATATTTTAAAAACTACAGATCTATTGGAATTGTCATAGATAACCGGTCTCAGGTATACAAAGCTTGGTCCAAAAAAAGAGCATTTTAGTGTTCCGAAATTGTGCTGACCAAAATGCCTTGTTGAGAATCGACAGGCTGGTTTGAGATTATAGAAAGGCACAGGTTGCTCTAAAAACAGCTAATTGTTACAGCAAAGGTATGCAGAATCCATCTCTGAACATACCACACCTCAAACCTTGAAACAGATGGGATAGGACATTTTCTTGGCACACTTTGGGCCTATTAGTACCAAATGAGCATCATTTAAAAAACACAGCTTGGCTGAGTATCGTTGCTGACCATCTCCATCCCTTTATGACTAACAGGATAATGCACCATGTCTAAAAGCTGGTTTCTTGAACATGGCAATGAGTTCAAATACTTCTATAGCTTAGATTTGCATCACTGATGTGCAGACTGTGTCTGTCATGTCCATACGGACCAAAATCTCTGAGGAATGTTTCTGAAAACTTGTGGACTTTGCCATGAAGAATTAAGGGAGTCCTAAAGACAGTTAATTGCCAGCACTGGTGAAAGTATAATATTCATGTTGCAACAGCCCACTTTCACCTGTGAGCAAAAAGACAAAAGAATTGCTCTGGCATGTTCTGGTGTTGGAACGAGAGTTTAATGCTCCCAAGATGGAATGTATTTTTGTGTGTGTACATCCGTGTGCATAGCGATGTCCTAATGGGCAGGGTAGATAAGGTAATAAATTGAAAACATGGCAAATTAGAGATCTAAATAAAAATAAAAAAGCAGAGCCTAAAATTAGAAAAATAGATGTGAAGACATTTAAAAAACAATGTTTATGACAGTTTGACAGGTTGCTCTGCTCGGTTTCCGGTCCCGGTGTGACAGGTGACACTTACAGCGAGGTCAGGGAGCCAGATAAGGTTGCTGAGTGATAAGTGAACCTCTAGTTGTCATCTTTGCAGGTTTCCCATTTACACGTCTGTCTGCACTGACACCAGACAGCTTTACAAACTGCTGAAACCTCAGTATTTTAATATTAATAATAGTATATTTTCTTTCGTCCTCTACCTAAAAAGATCCACACTAACACTTTTTTTTTCTTGCACTGCAACAGCCTTAGATGCTAATATTTACAACACATTTGGTGTGCCATGAATTACATACTAAACATTGCTGTGAATAGAGGCCCCACACCCTTTTGACACACTATATGTTTTTTCAATGAAGCCCTTTGTGCTGGAAGAGTGTAACATATTTTTGGAAACCTTTTTTTTTTTTTCTTTGGAAGCATGTTGCCTGCATTCTGGCATGAGAGCGCACAACAGGCTGGTATCGCCTGTGTATGTGGGATGACTGCTGCTTTGGCTCAGTTTTGAATGTTTTGGGGCCTGAAAGAGATGGAGTGTTGCAAAGAAGCCACTTATTTCTAAACTCAAAGTGGCTGTTTCTTTTGCACCATCTTCAGTCCCAACAGGAGTTTTATAAAAAGGTCCCCGAAATGCCATTTCAAGCCCTCTGCCCACGCATCTGTTTCACTTAAAGCTTTGGTTTTGAGTTGTGTAAGGGCACATTTGGTTTTTTTAGACACTTCAGAGACAGAGAGGTGAGTTTAGCTGAACTCCAGTTTTGCTGAGGCGGCGCACGCTGCACAGGCAGGTGTGATTTCAACATGGGTGCATTCTTCTATGTGAAGAAAAACCACACGATCAAAGTGTAGCACACTGAATCTAGTTCATAGACAAAACCAGCCTTTTTTGATCATTTTTGTTCTGTCTTCCCTTCTTTTTCCATCAAGTGTGACAGACTTTTGCATTAGTGTTTTATTATAGATCTTATTGTTTAGTCTTTATTCTATTGAAGTATACATAGGACCTAGGAGCTGTTCCCTTTTCTTAAGCACTGGTTGTAAGTTGTTAGAATGTGCTGCAGAGGCCTAGAGGCAGCGCCTCTTTTTTAAAATGGTGATTTCATCAGTAAGGAACTCATACAGAAGACAGACTCTAGATTCACATACTGTATGGAGCCACTGGCAGACAAGGGAATGCATGATGAATGAGACTGTTGTACTTAGAGGACATTTGGTTCCACTGCTTTCCTTCAGTCTGACCCAGATTAGAAGGTTTATTTTGTCCCTTATCAGACCTAAGTGAATAATTAGAATGAATATTTAATAGTTTCAATTTTAAGACTGGACAGTATTGAGATGTGACATTCTGTTTGTCCTTAGTCTCTCCTTTCTATTGTACTGCAGTGTGTTATAAAATCTCTAAAAGTAAATTATGCCAACAGCTCTTGTGTAAGAACTTGGTTGGAATGCAGCATTAACATTGTATGGATGCAGGGCATTATTATCTACAAGCCAGAATTTTAATACCTTCAACCAGTAAGTAAACTTCAGAACTCGAGAATGTTGCCTCAAACCAGAACCCTTTGGCCTAAGCTAACACTTACCTCAGTAAATCCTCACACTGGCCAGCATCAGCACAAACAACAATACACTCCCTTGATGTAAGCTGCATCCGAAAAGCCTCCTTCAAACACCCTCTTGCATCTGTTCCACAGGCAGTGGCCCTATCCAGCTGTGGCAGTTTCTCCTGGAACTGCTGACCGACAAGTCCTGCCAGTCCTTCATCAGCTGGACAGGCGACGGCTGGGAATTTAAGCTCTCTGACCCAGATGAGGTGAGAGGTTGTGACCCTCCTAGTCACTGGCACACGAGATGGGAGGTCCTAAGTGCTTGGCCAGATGAATAAGATGTCTTTTTTGTGAAAACAGTTGCCTCTTGTTTCTGACTCCAGTAATTATTTAGCATTATATTTAGGCTGGTCTTGCATGAATAGGTCCTATTTAAATATATGACATACATATATTCCATACTTTCAACAGTACTTTTTCACATTTTGTTGCACTACAACCAAAAACTTCAATGCATTTAACAGGGATTTTATAACAGACCAACACAAGGTTGTGCATAATTGTAAAGTGGAAGAAATCCTACATAGTTTTCAAAATGATTTATAAGAACAACCTTTGGCATACATCTTTGAACAGCAGTCAGTCAGCGTTTCCCCTGATTCTCAGTTGGATGAACTCTAGGTCTGCTCTAGCATATGAGTATACATTGATCTAAACCATTGCATTATAGCTCTGGCTGTATGTTTAAGGTCAAGTGTAGTCTTAAGTCATTCGGAGCCTCTAACAGTCTGCAGTAGCTTAGTTCACCAATCTTTCCATGAACTCTGACCAGCCTCCCTTTTCATGTGAAAAAAGGATACCCTCAGCATGACGCTACCACTCCCATGTTTCCCTAAGGCAGAGGTGTGTTTAGGTTTATGTGCAATGTTAGTGTTCTGCTACGCATAGCATTTTACATGTAGGCCAAATGTTTAACCTTTGGCCTTATTTGGTTAGAGAGACTTCCTCCATATTTTGCTGTCCCCTACATGGCTTTTGGCAAACTGCAAACAAAACTTCAATTTGCTTTCAACATTTCAACAATCGCTCCACTCTTCTACAAAGATCAGATCTGTGGTGTGTACAGCTAATAGTTGTTCTTCCACCAGAGCTGTGGATCTTTGCAGCTCCTCCAGTGTTTCTCTGGTTACTGTTCCCTTTGACCTGCCCGTCAGTGTAGGTGGACAGCCATGTTAAATTGCATACACATGGGCTCTATTTACTGATTACTGGTAGGTGATTTCTTAAGGCAGTTAATTGCCCTGTATCGCGTTTAGGGATATCAAGGTAAAAAATATATACTTTTAAGAATTTTATTTGTAAAAAACAATATTTAGTTTTTCTTCCATTTTACAATGATGTGCTACTTTGTGTTGATCTACACCATATAAAATTTCCATCAAATTACTTTGTGGTACTTAGTTTGTGGGCACAATGTAACAGAATCTAAAAAAGAAGAAGCGTGAGATGTATTGATACTTTTGCAAGACAATTCATATGGATTTATTTTATTCTGATGTGCGGCTTCTTTCTGCCTTTGCAGGTTGCCCGGAGGTGGGGCAAAAGGAAAAACAAGCCCAAAATGAATTATGAAAAACTGAGCCGTGGCCTGCGCTACTACTATGACAAAAATATCATCCACAAGACATCTGGGAAGCGCTACGTCTACCGCTTTGTCTGTGACTTGAAAAGCTTGCTGGGCTACACACCCGAAGAGCTGCACGCCATGTTGGATGTAAAGCCCGATACAGATGAGTGAATGCAGAACTAGTGAAAAAAGCAAAAACAAACTGAGGACAAAAGTTAAGGAGCCACTGGGACTGAGGCTGTTTGATAGAGTTGGTAATCCATTTTTCTGGGACCGAAAAGTTTTCAATAACTGTATGGTCTTTGTCGGGTTTGAGCTCCAGTCTTTCAGACCAAGTTTTAAAAGGAAGGCAGAAGCCAAAAAAACCTGTATTCACAACTTGTTGGAATTGAAGTGTGTGCATGAATGTGTGTGTGTGTGTTTGTGTGACTGTGTGCGAGTCTGACATATTACTGGTATTATTTAGCAGCTCAAGATAAATGAGATGCTGTTGGGTAGAATTATCAGGTTATCTTCTGTTCTGCTTAAGTAGCAAAGTGAGGGAGGCGAGAGCTCCGACATACAAGGTGTGAATGAACCAAGTTGAGAAGGAGCCTTTGTAAAGTAACTCATTTCATTTTTGAGCTAAGCAGGTGAAAGGTTCCTGCTGAGATAACGGTTGCCAAAATGTCAAAACTGAACTGATATTTACGTCCATTATCACTGTTTATCTCCAGCAAGGGGAGAGCTTTCAGCAAGGACCAAAAAAAGTGTAATGTAGGATTTGATGTTTAAGGACCATATGCTTGTGCCAGTATTATATTATTAGAGCACCAGATGTATGTCTATCAGACCGATTACTGGGCAGAGTATTTTTGTCTTTAAGTGTTTTGAATTAGAATTCACCATTAAATGCCAAGTTACACTGTTCTGTTCTCATGGAGCCCAAAGCAGATTTGAGTCAGACAACACTATAGACACACTGGCCCCATGATCTGTCAGGTTGCAAGAGCCTGTTGGATATTACTCATACCCAAAGAGGTCTGAAACACAACCGAAAGTAGTCGTTGCTTCTGAAAGTGACGCTTTTACCTTAATGTACATGTCGCCACCTTGCTAGGGATACATTCTGTGACTGAAACATGCATTTTTGCATATGCCTCCATTATTAGCAAACTGTAGACAATCTATGTGGGGAGAATCAGGATTCTTTGGTGCAAATTAGTTGAACAATTTTGTCAGTTCACTGTCCATATCAACCATCATTTTGATGATGTTTTAACTGTCTGCTTGTCCTGTAAAAGTTGTAATAGTTATTGGGTGATTTTTACACAACCCTAAGAATGTCAAATGTGGGTCAATTTTTGTCTGTTAGGCAGCACATTTTGTCCATAAGAAGGGAACTAGAATAGTGTGATGGTACAATGTAAGACAAAGAGAAAGGCAATATACCAATGTTGACTTTAGAGAATGAAAACTTGGTAGGTATGAACAAGGTCATGGAAAGGAGTCTGTGGATAGTGCAGGTAGTGTAGGATAGGCAAAAGAAAGGACACAAGATGGCTTGAATGGCTCATGCAGGGCTGATGGCAGACTAATGAGATTGTAGTTTATGTGCATTTTATCAATGAACAAAATAATATATGTCTCAGAGAGTGCCGTATTCTAGCAGCACATTTATAACAATTCACTGGTTACATTTTTGGCGAATTGGCAGCGGTTTCCTCCCCAAACAGTGGGAACAGTGTCGGTACACTGGGAAATGCCAAAGTTGAATATTATCCTACAATACAATGTTATTGTTTACAGTGGCTGAATGTTACCCATATGGATAAAAATAGCTTTGCAGATGTCTATTTGTACAGATTGTATTTCATAATGCTTTATTGGGACCCGAATTACACAAATAATCATGAGACAAAGCAGGAATAATAACTAAAACCCATGTGAGGTCTTTTGGCTGCAGTGCTTTGGGTGTCTACAGCGTTTGAAGACATGGAGCAGAAATTTCTCATGAATTTGGAAAGTGTTTTATCTCTTCTTTTATATTTGTGAAGCAGACAGCTTTAGGACAAAGTCTTTGCCAATTCGGGTGCAGAGAAGACATGCTGTATTTGTTCTTCTTGTCTAACTAGTAAAAAGCTCCATCGTAAAAAGCTAGTAAAAAGCTCCATCGTTATCGAGCACTGACTCTTAAACCTGTGTTGCTTTTACAATGCAGAGAGTAAGATCTTTCAAAATGTATTAAACTGCACTGTGTTCATTTCTTTCTATATGTTGTTTCAAACAGTGTTTCTTCTTTTATTGTTGTTTTTATTTTGGTCATGATGTTCATTACAAATGAAAACTTTATTGCCTATAATTTTTTTTAAAACCAGTTTTGTCAGGAACCATTTTGTTGTTCAGTGTGGGAGACTACAATCTGCTGCAGGACTTGTGTTATCAGTGACACGTATATACAAACCAATATTTTGTGGTATATGCATATCTCAAAATGGATTTTAGAAGGAAAGCCTTATTTTTTTTTTATGGATGTTATTCTCTTCTGTATATTTTATAGTGTCTTTGTATTTTTGTTATGAGATCATTTTTATTGTATTTAGTTCACAAACATTTGAATATTTTTCAGTAATTTATATTTTATAAAAGATGAGAGACGCAGACAGCTGGTGCTTTCATGGGAATTTAAAGGTAGCGCAGGACAAAATAATGTAGCGGATTTTTTTTTTTTTTTCAATTGTCTGTTTTGGTTTTTTTTTTTTTCTTTTTTTTTATAAAGAAAATGGACCTGTCTGCTTGAGGAAAAAAAGCTGATGCTGGCCCATCAATGATTTCTGCTGGAAAGGTTTTATAAACTGTAGCTTCTATTTCTAAAATGTACTTAATGTACTTCAAAATGTTATAAAATATATGTGAAGAAAGATTTTATCACTCTGTGTGGTGTTTTATTATTCATCCAGCCATTTAGAATTGTCTCTTCTCTGAAACATAAACAGCTGGGTTTAGAAAATAGTAGAAGCATTTCATTTCTAAATAGATTTGATTATATTCTTTTCCTGGCAGGGCAACTTAGGTGAGCTGTTTTATTCAGAGTCAAAGTAGAGACCTACAGACTAAGAAATACATAGGATCAGCACCAAAAACCTCCATGTTCAGGATTCGGTTCAGATTTTTTTCATTCACATACTATTGTTATTTTTTTATTATTGCTTAAATATTGCAAAGCATTTCCTTGTTCCAGGAATTTTGTGTGTGTTGCTTTTAAGCAGCAGTACATAAGATAAAATCCAGCTTTTCCAGCAAAAATACTTAATGCACTGTTTCCAATTTGGTTCTGATGACAAACTGAAGAGCTTTTTTTTAAAGCCAGGTCAAGGAGAGAGTCCACTGGCCAGCCTGAAGATGAATGTTCTGGTTGAACAGCCAGTGTGTGTCAAGATATTCCCCATCAGTAGGGTCCAAAGCACCTGCTGAAGTCCATTTTGGTTCTCAGAGAGGGGACACAACTCTATGAATTTGGACAAAAGTTAGGAGTCTTCATATCAATTTTGTAATGCTAGTACTGTAGTGGCAAGCTGATGAACCAAACATGTCTCCCTTGCAGTTCACAGATTTTTTACTTTCCACACCTTTACCTTTTAAGATGGTTTGGTATTTTGAACTAACATTATTACTTAGACCCTGCGATGGACTGGCGACTTGTCCAGGGTGTACCCTGCCTCTCGCCCATAGACTGCTGGAGATAGGCACCAGCTCCCCCGCGACCCACTATGGAATAAGCGGTAGAAAATGACTGACTGACTGACTGATTATTACTTAGAGAAATACATATTTTAACATCTGTGTCTCCAAATGTCTCCTACAGAAAAAAGTATCTGGCAGTTGTGCTTGATGGGTCCCAGACATTACACCGCTATTCTGTGTTTTTGTGAGGTCCCCATGGGAGGACACTTACAATGACATGAAAACTTGCCTTTTGAAATATCCTTGTTCAATCTCATCAGTATTTTAGAAAGTCCCTTTTAAACCTTTCCCATTTCCATTTGTTTTGTGATGCTCATGTATGTTTGTATGTGTCAGATATATCCATATAATTTCCAAGGTTCGAGGTTTTCAACCAGAACATTTTATTGTAACAAAATGAACAGAATGCTGTAGGCAGATATTGAAATACAAGCCGACCACAATCGCCCAGTTTTAACAAGTGTTTCTTCGAGCTGATAAGGGGATGTAAAAATAAATCTGACACAATGGGACTCAATCATGTTTGTGCAACCTCTCATGTAAATTCTACTAAAGATGGAAAACCTGCAGGGCCATAGCTTTCTGCCTCAAACGGCACAGATGGTTTGGCCCCTCTGCAGCAGAGTAGAAATCATTAGAGAAATCCAGGTCCAGGTCACAGTATCTGTTTATGTGAATGGAAAAGACAAAGCAGAGTCTACATTTCCACATCCTAAAGACAAACACAGATTTAGGATTTGTATTTCGTTAGAGACAGGTTTACATATTTGAAAGATGTATAGTTTAATTCCATATTTTATGTAGAAACGTAAAATTGAGCAAAGGTGCTGCCTTTGCTCTCGATATTCTCCTCTCAGTGTTTTTCTGGCAGAGGGCAGGCTGAGGTTACCAGGTGGTTATTCTCCTATTCCACCTCCTCGCTCTGACTGCGGTGATGATTGAAACCAGACATGATTCTGGGGCAGGTTTTAAAATACTTTTCCAGACAGTGCAAACTCTAACAGACCATTGTGATACCACTCATGCCCACCAGCTCCACATCCAAACACAGACACAAAGCTGGCTCATGAAAAATCCTTTTCCCTATCCACCCCGTCTGTCTCCGCAACAATGCTTATATCATCCACAGATTTAACAAGTGTTTTAAAGTGGGGACTGCAAACAGCAGAGGAAATCTAAGGAGAAAGTGAGAGCAGTCACAACTGAAAAATGACAGACATCTCCTAGCTGCTCCATCCAAAACTATCACCTCTCGTGTGCAGCTCACAGTCCTTTGGATGGCTGTATGTGGCTCCTTAGTCTGATTTCAAAGTTAAATAATTAGTGAATGGGTCTTACCAAGTTGTGTCTGTCTTCTGCATGTAGTCCTAGCACCACTGGAACAGACAAGGGGAGATCAGAAGAATGCAATAAAAAAAGTTCCTTTGAATTAGATTTATTGACTTAAAGAAATTCCTACTGTATCTATCCCTTGATTATTATAATCTATCTAATACTTGTATATACCAGCTAATTGTGGGCAGAATTTTGCATAACACTGTACAAAATAACATTAATCTGTGTGAGGTATTATTTAATTGCTTCTAATTACTGCTCCTTAGTGTAACTCTAAAACTTCATTATAGTTTTAATGTTTATCATTTAGCGAGACATGTAATGGAGGTATAACAAAACTTACTTAAATTTGTTTCCAGATAATATTAGCTCAACAACAAAAAGTGTACAATGCAGGGGAAATTTTGCAGCTTAGTGTGCAGCTCTCAGACAGTGTGTCCAAACGTTTGGCTTGTAGTGTGTTGACAGGATAAAAATTAGGGCCTAACACACCTTCTCTTATGCATAGACCAGAATATGTCTATTTTAACTTCCTTAAATTACTATCCCCTTAATCAAAAGATAATCTTTGTGACGCACAAGAGACCAAGTCAGTCGTTCCATTACGCAGACGACTTGTGAAATATGGACAATGTGTCTCAGGGGGACCTTAAGAGGGCTAGGCCCAGTGAAGACCCCAGTGGTGTCAAGGGATTGTGAGTTACTGTAGGTTTAGTATTACCCTCAAATGTGAACCCTATCATAGAGTTTAAACAGAGCAAATACATTCTTTTGGTCATGTTTATTAACTCAACACGTTGCTTTAATCAAAGTTCAGAACTTGAGTCTGTTGAGTTATCATACACTCCATTCAGAGCACATTGTTAACAGCTGTCAAAATGTTAACCAAGTAAAATAGAATTATAAATGACCCATTATTGTAAAAATTGATTTAGCATTTAAAGGCTTTAAGTTTTATTAAAGTTTATAAATCAATCATTCTCATAATCTATTAAAAATCAGCCTGAAGGATAAATCCATGACCTTCATGTTTAGCAATATGTCACTTATAAAAAAAAAGGACAAGTAGATTTATATTTCTCAAGATTAGCATTAATTTAGGATCAGGCCTTAGATTAATGAGCCTTTCAATCAAGGACTCCATGAGAGCTGAATTTCTGGAATCAAGAATTAAACTTCTTATGAATCGTTGTAAGATCTATACATGAGTGTTTAATTAGATAAAAGAAAAACAAACAACAAACAGTAGTCTAACAATAGTCTTTGTAGATTTTGGAAATTCGGGGACACTGTTTATTTTGACTAGACCTGCTGTCCGCCAAACTTTTCAGACTGACCTATGGGAATTGGTTCTTATTGGTGAACTAGGCGTTCCTGTGCACTAGTCAGGTGTGTTTAAAAGGCCTACAACATATATGACGCTCATCCTCAAGGAACCAGAATTTGCCACAGCTGTCCTATGAAGCCTAAAAATTTATGAAACAAACCTAAGAGACTTTGAGCAATAAATTGTCTCAGCCCTGTAAATAATATACAATGATTTTCTTTCTGAAGCTAATACAAACTAAACAGACTTTAAAATATCAACTATTGGTAAAATGTATTGTTTCAAAAAACTTGTGCTCTAGCTCCTTTGCACTCAGGGTTGACATGGTCTCTGTAGCTTCATACCCACTCTCGCTCTTTCTGTTATTTATGGTAGTGTTGTGTCTGCAATGTGTTGAATGACTTGTCTTGGCAGGTGTGGTGGCTGTATTATCCAGGCTTATGAAGGGCAGATTCAGGGCATCTCCTGCATTGGCTGCTAATTTGCATTTTTATTGCCGCTGTCACATCCTCAGTTAATACACCATTGACTTCCTCAGTCACCCTTGGACCACACAGCTTCACCTTGGTATCCCACCTGAAATGAGAGTGCCTCCTGGCCCCTGGATCTACATCGGCTTGAGCTCTGGTACCATTCTACCTGGCATTCTTGGACGGAAATGGAGTGTCCTCTCATGTTAATGTGGACTTTCCATTAGGAAAAGATGATTGATTTGTGTTGTACTGTTTCTGTGAATAGGAAATAGAACAGTACAATAGAGTAGAGTGATGAGGCTTTGTGTGCAGGTGAGGCCACATGCAAACTAGAGTGAGACTGAATCAGGGAGCAGATCAGGGGGGGAGGTGGGCGAGATGTTTGGAGACGAAGAGAGATGGAATAGAAAGCTGAATGAGGGAGGGTGAAGGTTAGGAGGTGAAAAGGAGCAAAAGAGCAGCAGAGGGTTTTGAGGTGTGAAGGGATGGGGAGACGAGTGGTGAGAGATGGCAAAGGTGTTGAGGTGCTGAACGGCTTTCATTTCAAACTCTGTCTCCAGATGACAGCAGAAAAGAGAAGAATCTTTAAGTGAGCTTGTAATATTCTTGGGTTTAGTGAAGAAGCAGAGAATGATTCAAAAGCCAATTCATTGAAGATATAATTCAATATCCACAGCTGCTGCATTCAGAAACAGCCTCATATGGAGCAAGCATGACAGTCTGAGGCAGAAAGAGTTTGAGATGGATTAAAACAGCCTTTGGTCACTGTCCAGTCATAAATGTCAATGTTTTCACTTTTATTTCACTGTGAGTCAAGTGGGATTCAGCAACTTTCCCAGGACATCTGCTCCCAACACCCACGTTTGTTCCCTCATCCAATGGAGGAGCTTGATTCACAACTAAGACCTGTGGGGGCTTTGCTGTGATTGGCCCACCCGGACCAGAGCCCAGAAAGGGATGGCTGAGCCCTGAGAACTTTCCGAAACATTTTCCTCTCTTGGCTTTCAACAGCATCTGCTTCCAATCAACGAGAGTGACTGCTTTGCCTTTTTTTCTCTGCTGTATGACTTACATGCAAATCTGATGTACAATGCCTAGCAAAAGTATTAATCCCACTTGAAGTTCTTCCCATTTCTTCCCATTTTGTTAATAACAATTTAAAAAGTGTGGCCTTCATTTATATTCATTCTCCATTCTTTGTAGAAGCACCTTTCACTGCTATTATAGATGCATATTGGCACATCTAGAGATTTTGAACTAAACTTTGAGTGAACCCATTCTAACACATGAATATGCTTTAATCTAAACCATATTATTGTAGCACCAGCTGTATGTTTATGGTTGTTGCCCTGCTGGAGGGTGAAACTCCTTCTTAGTCTCCTTTTCTCCAGAATTTCTTCCAGAATTGCCCTGTTGTCAAATCAAACCACTTCCTTTTCCCTACTAAAGAAAAACATCTCCACAGCCTGTTGTTCCCATTGCAATTTTTCCTTGTATGGATGGTGTGTTCAAGGTGTTAGTTTTCAGCCACCTTCTTTGCATATACAGTATGTGGCCATTTGTATATCACGTTTGGCCAACCTTAGACAGGACTTCTCATTGCTTTCTCTCAACACTTTGACAATCTTGCCACCTTTTCATAAAAGCCAGATTTGTGGGTTGCACAACCGATATTTGATTCTCCCACCTGAGTTGTGGATCTCTACAACTCCTCCAGAGTCATCACGAGCCACTTGGCAGCTTTTTTTAATGCTCTTCTTGCCTAGTCTCAGTTTAAGTAGATACATGTTAAATTAGATACTTATAGACTCTATTTAACAACTATATATTCAAAACAATTGCTTGCACGTTTATTTAAATGTACCATGGCAAAGGGTGGTTGAACAAACATTTTACTCATACAAAAGGTTTAAAAAAGAAGTATTATTGTCATTACTCTTCACAGTTCTGTACTACTTGTGTTTGTCTGTTAACCAACTCCATCCATCCACCAGCTATAGCTACTCTGTTGTGCAGGGTCCTGGGAGTTAATACCTGTCTCCAGCGGCCAATGAGTAAGAGGCGAGGTACACCCTGGACAAGTTGCCAGTCCATCACAGGGCAACACATCGACGGAAAAATAACTATTACCACACACGCTTATTTAACTGGAAACATGTGTCACTGTTATTTAGTTTCTGGAAAAGAACTGACTGCAGTGAATGTCAGCAAAATTGGGAGGTAAAACAATGTAGAGCATGTGGTTTAACTGTTGCCCTCAACACTTCAAGCCACCATGTTCATGAGAAACTAAAAGGTCAACATGATTTACCACAGGTGCCTGTGCAAGTTGTACTTGTGCCTCTTATTTTCATTCATTAACCGTTTAGCCACATATTTTGTCATTACTGTTGATTTTAATGACAGCCACAACAAGTATACAAACTGCAGTAACACTGCTTAATATAAAAGGTATGTTCCACAGATATTTGGAAATGAGCATTATTATACACTGTAACCAAAGAAAAACAAATAATGCAAGTAATAGGAACATGACCATGAAACACTGCAGTGCAAAGAGTATGAAATATTTTCAATAGAAGTATCACACGTGCTTATCCACAAAGTCAAAATTATTCAACAAAATTCCTGTTGATAAAAGAACTTTGGCCTCCAAAGCAGATAAAGCTATTACCAGTGGCTGCCTGTTTTCAGGCTTCCTCCCATTGACCTTTGACTTCATCGTCCTGCTCCAGCTGGACACATACTAATTTACAGAGCAGTAGAGCCTTCTGGCCTTAAAGCACAGATCTAGGTCAGACTTCCCCAATAAATCTGCCTTGTGGCTTTTCAGGAGAAAGTTCTTATGTTTCATCGTACTGCCTTTGCAATTGTTTCCGGAATTCTGATGTGAACTGACTGTAGGTATTCAAGTTAGACGATATGCATAAATATTAATAAATGAAAGATATTTGAAAAACTTTGTATCCTTTTCCTTACACTTCACAGTTTCGCTCTAATTTTTAGTGGGTTTATCCCATAAAATCCCAAGACATTGAAGCTTCTTTGTAACATGATCAAATGTGAAATAAATGAAGGGTATGAATACCTTAGCAAGGCACTGCAATAACAATTACAGTTTAAATATTGTTCTTTCTAATGCAATCTGCAGCAAATAATCATGGGATTTTTTTTCTGCTCAATTAAATGTCGGGACAGTTCTGTGACAGAAAACAAACTTTCTTGATATGCAGCATGATGATAAATAATTTGTGCAAAACTACAGCCTAAAGAGAAGAAATGCCATTTAAAACTTGGAAAGAGATGATTTCATCTCAAGGCCTAGTTTGTGCTCAATTGAATAGATTACAGTCATGAGCCAAATGGTATTAATTCTCAGCTTTAATATTGCTATTAGTCCCTGCTCGCTTTCCATTACAAAATCCCCTGTACAGCCAGTTTTCCTTTGTAAAAAAAGTGCTTTGTTTGTGAATAAAAAATACATGGACAAAAACAGGAAAAGTTTAATAAAAAATACATGGACAAAACAGGAAAAGTTGAAGAATGATGTTTCAATTATGCTCAAATCTTTACTCATAATACTGATGTGAGTTAGTTTGTGCTTTTTTAAATTTCCATTTCTTTTTTATTCTTCCTTACTCCGCTCAAAGTTTCTGAAGTAGGTTTGAGTAGCATTAAAGTGGTGATTTCATTACGTAAAAAATAACTAACAATTTGCACCAGCTCTCGCACCTGATGATGTGGCTCATCACATATATGCCATGTTTTTGTAATACTAGATGTTGAGCAACTGCTTCAGACAGATAATTGCTGATTGTGATTTTTAGCAAATAAACTGAAAACGAAACAAAAAAAAAAAAAAAAAGACAACGGAAGAATATTTTATGATCTGACTTAAAAAATGGAAAAATCTATGAATAATCCCACATGGACTATAATAGGTGAACATTAATGTTTCAGCCTTTGGTACTTATGAAGTTAGTGTGTTCTGGGAAAGGTCAGAAACACTTGTGTAGAAACATGTGTATGACAGTAATTGACTATTATTGTTGCTGAATGTCAGTTCAATGTCTTTCCAAAACTTTTCTAAAAGGAGAGGGAGCAACTAGAACAGGAACAGAAATAGATGAGGGCAGCTCCAACCTGTAATCATGCAGAAGGTGAATCTAGAAAAAAAGAAAAAAAAAAAAAAGCATTACACCACAAGAAATGCTGAAAACAGCAGGGATGAAGGAGATTAGCAACTTGAAAAAACTTCTACTTTAAATTGATGGCGCAAGAAAAAGATCAAAATCATCCTCATCATTTAGCAACACATGTAATGCAAACAGCAACTATGCAAAACATGACTTTTAAGAACACGAGAGATTAAGAGGTAGAAAAAGCAAAAGTTGTACTTTCTCCTTGGCCATCAAAATCACACACTGGGTTGTAGTAAACAATGACTTCGGTCAGTATGTATTCAACTGACTTACATACTGTTTTCCTAAAGTTAGTTATAATTTTTTATGTTCTTTGGGCCTCCTACAACATTGATATTGTGTACCTAACTCAGCTTAGTTATTTTAACCCTCATGATCTCCAGCTTTCTTCTTGTTCCTTGTCGGCTGCTGTGAAATAAAAACAAATGTATGAGGCACTGATCATTCGGTTTGGTTTCTTTACATCAGACATATGATGTGTCATGACAGCGTTAGGTGTTTTCTGAAGGACTTATAGCCCGTGGTATCTTGATGTTTTTGTTTACAAGTTATTGTAGGATGGGCAAATTGGGGTCTCATCTACAGTAATGCAGCTGTGGTACAGAACGAGCTAAATAGCTCACAATTTACAAATTACAGCAACTTGGGCTACTGTTACACCTCAGTAGTGCCACAGGCCAGTTGCCTCCCTCCATGCCATGGCGCATTGATACAGGTATTCATGCAAAAGGCAGCCCAATCAAAAGCTGAGTGCATAGAAATAAACATACTTTCAGAAGCCTGGAATTTCTGTTTAAAGTCAGTCAGTCATTTTCTACTGCTTATTCCATAGTGGGTCATGGAGAAGCTGGTGCCTATCTCCAGCAGTCTATGGGCGAGAGGCGGGGTACACCCTGGACAGGTCACCAGTCCATCACAGGGCAACACACAAACAACCATGCACACACTCATTCATACACCTAAGGACAATTTAGAGAGACCAATTAACCTAACAGTCATGTTTTTGGACTGTGGGAGGGAAGCTGGAGTACCCAGTGAGAACCCATGCATGCACAGGGAGAACATGCAAACTCCATGCAGAAAGAATTGAACCCAGGACCTTCTTGCTGCCAAGCAACAGTGCTACCAACTGCGCCACCATGCAGCCCTCTGTTTAAAGTATCCTTTTTTATTCATCTTCCGTAATATTAAAATGTTTCTGTGTCTACTTCGAAGACACAGACTTTTCACTCTGTACGTAATGATTAATTCATTCATTCACGTAATGAACCTATATGATATTTGAGTTTCAATTTCTGAAATAAGTGACAAAATATATAGAACCTTTTCACAATATTAACATTTTTTGAGATGTAGACAAATTGTATATCCATGTTTTTTGGGGGGTGCGTTGAGGTTCCCCAGAATGAGCTGGAGAGTATCACTGCGGAGAGAGATGTCTGGGTTTCCCACCAGGACCTGTTATCCCGTGGACCAATTTCAGATCTGCAGAAGGCAATCGATGTTTGGAGGTTGGTTCATGTAACCTTTTTCTTGGCAAGGCAAAATGAATGATTTTTAAATAAAACAAAATATTTACTTCAACAAAAATTGCTTGATCTCATCTAAGAGAAACCAGCACATGGGCTAATAGGCATTCAGATAACAAACTGGCCAATACCTTCCTAGCAAGATGATACTGGAGATCCTGGTCCCTCCACCAGTGTAGGTGAGTGTTTGGTTTGGCTAAATCTATGATCCTACAAGACCATTTGAAGTGACCAGTAAAAAGACAGTTCTGTCGGTTACAGTTCACATTCAATGTATGTGCGATTTGCTGCAAATCCATCACCATCAAAACCATGTCAGGGACGTTAGAATCTTACTGCAACTGAACTTTAAGGACAACACTTCAAAAATGTATCTGAGTCATTATTTTTGATGTTCTTTTTTTATTATCATTGATATTCTGTGAAATATAAAATAAAAGCATCACTGTAATAATAAGAAGCTAGTTATTCACATAATAAAAGCAATTTTCCCTAGCTGATACTCTCAAAGTTAAACATACCATATTAGACTATACAAATTGAAACAATTAGAGTGATTTAATAACTCAGAGTAAATGTATCATGATGTAGTTAGAGTGAAGGTTTTAAAAGGCTTGAGCTAAAAACAAAAAGACTAAATACAGTATGTGCAATTCTTGGAATCTTAATGACTTTTCTGCAAGTGCCAGACCTTTGGAATTACTGCGTGAGTAACGGTTTGCGAAAAAATAGCAATGAATTACAAATCTGAGACAATTTTAACTTAATCTACTTTAATTAAACTTAAAATAAACTTTATCATACAGTTAGCAACAACAACATAATTCACGGATTGTAAAAATACTCATGCTTCTTAAACATTCCAACATTTTGTTGCATCACAAACACACATTTTTATTAATTTTAATGGAATTTTAAGTGACATACCTACATAAGGTGGTGCACTATTGTGAAGTGGACCAAAAAATATGTGAATCTGTTTTTTTTTTTTCAAGATTTATTTTGCAAATGAAAATGAAAGGTTAAGCGTGCATGTGTAATCAGGCCCATTTACTCTGATACTGCCAAATACAATCCAATGAAACCAGCCCCTAAGTGGTAACCTATTTCTTAAATAAAGTCCACATGCATGTCATTTAATCTTTGTATAAATCCAGCCGTTCAGTGAAGGTGTCAGACATTTCTTAGAGAACATTAATGCACAAACAGCATCATAAAGATCAAGGAACACAGCAGACTGGTCAGTAATAAAGTTCTAGAAAAGTTTAAAGGATTATAAAGCAATATTTCAAGGTGTTCCATACAAAGTCTGCTAACATTTTTTCTTCAAGCAATTTGGGACACACCAGAAGCATATTAAAGAAGCCACTCTGGACAAATGAGTCCAAAATAAATACTTTCTGGCCAACATGGAAAATGTTGGCTCAAAACTCACCTTCCTAATCAGCTTAAAAGTAACAGTATTTGTGAAAAACCCATTGGGAAATTGTTTTGTGAACATTAAAGCCTCCTCTTGTGAGGGATTTAGGAGAAAAAACTGGCATCATTAATCTAGTTTTAGAGATGCTTGGGCTTAACAGGTTAATCATACCCAAAAAAACGACATCAGCACAGTATTTTTAAATGAACTGCGAATATTCTGGAAACCACCAGTTATTTACAACTCACCTATATTTACATAAACTTGCTAAAAACTCTCAGTGGTTGCTTTATGATCATATGTTTACTGTGACTCTGCAGCAAAACACTTGGTGTTCTTTTTCCCCTTATTGTGCAAGTTCCTGCTAAGGTCATATGACAGTGCGCCAAGAAATATCTTGTTCACTTGACCACAAACCAATCCCCATTACCATATTACAGACTGACTGTGCCAATCCTTGCTTACGCTTGCAGCCCCCCTCACTGTCCTTGTGTATTAATAGAAAACATCGAGTGTCAAATCTCTCTTGAACATTTCCCCAAGCATCTTTTTCTTTGTCACTGCTCTCCTGGTGACTCTTATCTAATGTAAAACAAATACCAGGTGGTCTAGTACAAGCTTCTCACTTATTTATGGAAATAATCAATAAAACTGAAAGATCATGAGAAAAAAACATAATGTCACATATGGCAGAGAATGAGAAGAGTGTGGGGGAAAACGATGAGGAGATGGTGGTCATTTACATGCTGCAGGAGACGAGGACGACTCAGGTCCCAGAGTTTCCTATGTAAAGATCTGCTCCTTCACAAAGAAGCTGAATCAGTGCAATAGGCTTGTTGGAAGAGCACAAAACTAAACTCGGTGAGAGGTGGTGCACTGTCTTTCATATGTCCATGGCAAGAACTTGGATTAAGGTGAAGTCCTAAAATAATTACACTAACCCTAGCCCCTATAATTCTCATTTCCCTCATGCTTTGGCCAACTTATCTTTGCAGTTGTGAAAAGTTGCTTTATCTATGTAACCATGAGCATGTGCCTGTGTTTGGATTGTTATAGGATTTGACACTTCACAGACCCTCCTGCTCTTTATCAGTGATACAAGGGAACTAAAATGAGCCTCGCTGCTTTTGCTCCCAGTGGACGTCTAAATCTTCAATCCCAGCCCCGGAGTTACATCATAAAGCAGTCTTAAAATCACAGAAATTAAAGGGAAGTAACATAACTGCAGATTTATGCCAGGAACACGTGTTAAATTCAGTCTCAGTCAGTCTCAGTTCAAATAGATTTTTACGTTTTTAAGAGGTAGCAAGAAGTCCTGTCTGACTGGTGCAGGTCAACCCCACTGATTCCCACAGCAACTTGTGTGGCATTTCTGTTTGGTTTAAGGCAAGGTGAAACAACACAGCAAACGCAAACACTCACAAAGCAAGCTATCTTTAACAACCTCGACTTGGCCTGACTAATGCTGCCACTGACAGGGCTGCAGTGATAGGTATGGAGCCTGGGACAGCCACCTCAGCACTCTCAGCGGGACACACTCCCGGCCTTTTCCCACATTACTGGGGGCCGGTGGGGACCGAGGGGGCTGAGGCGAGAGGTGGGCTCCTTGCTCCAATCTTTTGGGTTGTGGCTGGGAAAGGCTACAGCCCACTGTTCTCACCATCTCCCCCTGTAGTCACAGACTCAGCAGTGGGAGCAAGACTGGGGGAGATATTCACAAAGTGCCACTGCTCATGACTTTCAGATACATTTTCACTGTGAAATTGGATGGAGGTTTGTTGAATTACATTAGCCTACATGTTTTTTCTAATGTGTGACTACCCCCCAATCTGAACTGAAGTCAGCGATTTCTAATGATTCATCCGACGACTGTATAACATTAACAACTGAACACACCTACGCAGCATGTAGACCTCATGCTTACATTTTAGCATTACAGTCTGTGTCCTGAGAGAAGTGTTGTTTAACTGAAGATTTGGGTTGTTTAACTCATTTGGTTACAAGAGGAAAGTTGGTAATGTTTTGTTTTGCTTGTGAACTAATAAAGGAGTACCACTAATGTAATCACCAGAAACATGGCTTCTCTATTTGGCCTCACCTTGCAGATCAAGTGTATTGTGAAATGTTTTTCAATTGCTTCTTCCTTAGAGTTAGTTTATTTAAAAAAATTAAATAGGAATGATTGGACCACGGTTTAATGAAAAAGAAGTGATGTGTCATGGACATATTTTACCCAAACTAAGGTCATTTGAATTTGTTCTAGTATTGCAATGTTTTTTTTTTTTTGCTTCTTTTTGGATAAAAGTTAAAATTGAGTAAAATTTCTGAAAAGCATTATTAGGTATAGACTAATATAGCAAAAGCTGTATTATAAGATATTTGAAGTTTATTTCTGAAATATTCATATAATTATTATGCAAGAATGGGCACAGCACATATGTTATTTAATAACCTGACCGTTTACATCTAGTCACATCAACATTTTTTGATTGTGTGACTTACACTCTTGACTCAATTAATTAATGATGTATTCTTTTATAAGACTGTCTGATTTGTCCTTTAGTAGGCCTAAATAATGATTCATTCTCATTCATAAAACTGATCTTGGTCTTCTCTTTCTGTAACAAACCACAGCCTTACAAAAAGTTAATTATTTTGACCACCCTCCCTTAATGACAATGTGTAAATAGCCTCAGAAACGTATATGTTATTGTATTAGCATATACTTTTACTGAATATTTGGGAAAAATCCAACCTTTAAATATGGTTTCCTCTTTTCATAACCTTTAGGGACCAATTATCTCCTCAGATGAAGAAAATCTCACTGAGTCGACAAGTGTTAGAGCCCAGTAGACCTGTATAGCAAATCAACATACACTCACCGGCCACTTTATTAGGTACACCTGTCCAACTGCTCGTTGACGCAAATTTCTAATCAGCCAATCACATGGCAGCAACTCAATGCATTTAGGCATGTAGACATGGTCAAGATGATCTGCTGCAGTTCAAACCGAGCATCAGAATGGGGAAGAAAGTTGGTTTAAGTGACTTTGAACGTGGCATAGTTGTTGGTGCCAGACGGGCTGGTCTGAGTATTTCAGAAACTGCGAATCTACTGGGATTTTCATGCACTACTATCTCTAGGGTTTACAGAGAATGGTCCATACTCATACTCGTACTTGTCATCTTCCGCCTATACGGGACCGGGTCGCGGGGGCAGCAGACTCAGCAGAGACACCCAGACGTCCCTCTCCCCAGACACCTCCTCCAGCTCCTCCGGGGGGAGCCCAAGGCGTTCCCATTCCAGCCAAGAGACATAATCCCTCCAGCGTGTCCTGGGCCGTCCCTTAGGCCTCCTCCAGGCCCGTCCCGAAACCGGGAGGGAACACCTCCCGAGGAAGGGGTCGAAGAGGCATCCAGTATAGATGCCCGAGCCACCTCAACTGGCTCCTCTCGATGTGGAGGAGCAGTGGTTCTACTCCGAGCCCCTCCTGAATGGCCGAGCTCCTCACCCTATCTCTAAGGGAGTGCCCGGCCACCCTACGGAGGAAGCTCATTTCAACCGCTTGTATCCAGGATCTCGTTCTTCCGGTGGTGGCCCAAAGTTCATGGCCAAAGGTGAGGGTAGGAACGTAGACTGACCAGTAAATCGAGAGCTTCGCTTTTCGGCTCAGCTCTCTCTTCACCGCAACGGACCAGCACAGCTCCCCCATTACTGTGGCAGCCGCACCGATCCATCTGTCGATCTCCCGCTCCATTCTTCCCTCACTCATGAACAAGACCCTGAGATACTTGAACTCCTCCACTTGAGGCAGGAACTCCCCTCCAACCTGAAGAGGACAAGCCACCCTTTTCCGGTCGAGTACCATGGCCTCTGACTTGGAGGAGCTGATCTTCATCCCAGCTGCTTCACACTCAGCTGTGAACAGCCCCAGCCATGCTGTAGGTCTTGGCTAGAGGGGGCCAGCAGGACCACGTCATCTGCAAAAAGAAGAAACGAAATCCACTGGTCCCCAAAGCAGACCCCCTCCGGCCCTTGGCTGTGTCTAGAAATCCTGTCCATAAAAGTTATGAACAGGACCGGTGACAAAGGGCAGCCCTGCCGGAGTCCATCATGCACCGGGAACAGGTTCCGACTTAGTGCCGGCAAAGCGGACCAAACTCTTGCTCTGCTTGTACAGGGACCAAATGGCCCTTAATAAAGGGCCCCCGATTCCATACCCCTGGAGCACCCCCCACAGGGCATCACGAGGGACACAATTGAATGTTTTCTCCAGGTCCACAAAACACATGTGGACCAATTGGGCAAACTCCCATGAACCCTCAAGTACCCTGTAGAGGGTATCGAGCTGGTCCAGTGTTCCACGGCTGGGACGAAAACCACACTGCTCTTCCTGAAGCCGAGGTTCGACTATCGGCCGGACTCTCCTCTCCAATACCCTGGCATAGGCCTTACAAGGGAGGCTGAGGAGTGTGATCCCCCTGTAGTTGGAACACACCCTCCGGTCACCCCTCTTATGAAGTGGGACCACCACCCTAGTCTGCCAGTCCAGAGGCACTGTCCTCGACTGCCACGCAATGTTGAAGAGGCGTGTCAACCATGACAGCCCCACAACATCCAGAGATTTGAGGTAATCAGGGTGGATCTCATCAACCCCCGAAGCCCTGCCACAGTGGTGCTTTTTAACCACCTTAGTGACTTCAGCCTGGGTGATGAAAGAGTGCAACCCTGAGTTCCCAGCCTTTGTTTCCACCAGGGAATGCGTGATGGCAGGATTGGTTCTTGAACTGCCACCTTAACGTGGTGGAGGGGTTTGAGTGCTCGAATGATCCTAGAGGCTATGTTGTCTGGGGCTTAAATGTCCCAGGCGGTGGGCTGGGGGTGGGTTTGCTTGTTGCCGCCCAGCTCAGGACACCCTAGGCAGGAGGTCAATGATCGACTTTGTTGTCGTATCATCAGACCTTCGGCCACATATTTTGGACACTCGGGTGAAGAGAGGGGCTGAGCTGTCCACTGATCACCACCTGTTGGTGAGTTGGATCTGCTGGAGGATGAGAAAGCCAGACAGACTTGGTAGGCCCAAGCGCATAGTGAGGGTCTGCTGGGAACATCTGGCGGAGCCCTCGGCCAAGGATGTATTCAACTCCCACCTCCGGGAGAGCTTTGACCAGATTCCGGGGGATGTTGGAGACATAGAGTCCGAGTGGACCATGTTCTCCGCATCTATTGTCGATGCTGCTGCCCGTAGCTGCAGCCGTCAGGTCTGCGGTGCCTATCGCTGCGGCAATCCCAGAACCTGGTGGTGGACAACAGCAGTAAGGGATGCTGTCAAGCGGAAGAAGGAGTCCTATTGGCTGTGGTTTGCTTGTGGGACTCCTGAGGCGCCTTACGGGTACCATGAGGCCAAGCGTGCCGCGGCCTGGGCTGTAGCATAGGCAAAACACGGGCCTGGGAGGAGTTCAGTGAGGCCATGGAGAAGGACTTCCGGTTGGCCTCGAAGCGATAATGACCTCAACTGAGGACATTATCGGGTGGTGGAAGGAGTACTTCGAGGATCTCCTCAATCTCCTCAATGGTGTGAAAAAGAAAAAATATCCAGTGAGCGGCAGTTCTGTGGGCGCAAATGCCTTGTTGATGCCAGAGGTCAGAGAAGAATAGCCAGACTGGTTGGAGCTGATAGAAAGGCAACAGTAACTCAAATAATCACTTATTACAACCAAGGCATGCAGAAGAGCATCTCTGAATGCACAACACGTCGAACCTTGAGGCGGATAGGCTACAGCAGCAGACGACCACACCGGGTGCCACTCCTGTCAGCTAAGAACAGGAAGCTGAGGCTACAATTCACACAGGCTCACCAAAATTAGACAATAGAAGAATGTTGCCTGGTCTGATGAGTCTCAATTTCTGCTGCGACATTCGGATGCTAGGGTCAGAATTTGGTGTCAGCAACATGAAAGCATGGATCCATCCTGCCTTACAATGAGTTAACTGTACTCAAATAGCCTCCACAGTCACCATTTCTCAATTCAATAGAGCACCTTTCGGATGTGATGAAACGGGAGATTCCCATCATGGATGTGCAGCCGACAAATCTGCAGCATCTGTGTGATGCTATCATGTCAATATGGACCAAAGTCTCTGAGGAATGTTTTCAGTACCTTGTTGAATCTATGCCACGAAGGATTAAGGCAGTTCTGAAGGCAAAAGAGGGTGCAACCCGGTACTAGCAAGCTGTACCTAATAAAGTGGTCGGTGAGTGTAAGAGAAAATAACACAGAAAGAAAGCAAAAAGAAACGTTTCTGGTCTGACCACCAAATAAACAATTGATAAGGCGTTGCTTAATGCAACAATAACTAAAATACCACGTATCTCCAGGTCAGACATGTTAGCCTCACCTCAAAGGATGGCACAATTGGTCTGTATGGCATGAACCCCAGCTGTCTGAAACCTGTGTTTTATCAACAGTACATCATTGTTCCATGGCAGTAAAAACTGCTTTCAGAGCTTTTTTTTTTTACTAATAATTGTCTTCTAGCTTGCACAAAAACAACACAGCACTTCAGTGTTTCAAATGTGAAACAACCAATGATCATTGGAGGTTGCTTAAAAGCTGGTTCACTGTGTTGGATGACAACAGTGTCACCTTTAAAATTGTTGTCAAATGGAAGCAGAAATGTGTGCTTTTTGTCACAAATTTTCAGTCTCTGCACACTCAATCATTCCCCTTCCCCGCAATAGCTGATGAGAAAGGGTTGGTGGCAGAGGCAACAGCGATAAGGCCTGGCGGGCAGAAGGGGATGGAGGAAGCCGGCCTGCTTTGAGGGTCATTGACCAGGCAAAAATTAGCAAGTTGCTGTATGGTCGCGGACACAAAGCGCTGGAGGTGAAGTGGTCGCACAATTATATCAGCTTGCACATGTACTCCCATTTAAGGACAGACTGACAAATACACACACATATAAGCATGAACACACTGGAATGACCTAGAAGATACTTCATAATTTGCTGATTTGACAATACTTTCCACTCTCTGTTTAGCTTGGGCTGCTCTTTTCAACAGATCTCTCTCTCTCACTCGCTCTCTCTCACTCACACATTCACACTCACAGTCACACTAAAAGAAGCATATACAGGAAACCACCTTTATCAGAAACTCCACCCCAAAAGTATTTTTTCTGCTGCGCCCACAAGGTTCAAATGCCTTCAGTTAGTTTGAACTAAAATATCAACATTATAACGGCTCTGCACCGCAAACCTCCTAAAAACAATTGCTCAGATGCAGACAATGCATTGCATGTTTTATTAAGCCCTAATGATTTAATAAGGGAAAGATACATGAAAGGGTCTCTATATACCACTGTCATTTTAGCCAGATGGGGCTTTTATTTTTAGATTGTTTTACTCTGATTCTCTTACAGGTTGAACAACAACAGTTTTTCTGTCTCAACCACACAGAAAGTTTGCTAATCGAGATAATATTTTGAACACATAAACTGCGTTTATGTGTTATATTTGTGTTTTATATGCAAAGAAACTCTCTAAAGTAAGCTTGTGACATTTTTTGCTTTCCACCGTAAACATTTTTGTACATCGTAATTTTTTAATACAAAACATTTTAATCAATGAGGCACTAAATAAAGTTTTGCAGCATTCCGATTCTATCTATGTAGTTGAGGTTGATTCCCTTTCACAAGCTTAGTCATTGCTAGTACACGATTAAACTTACATTGTTCCTCCTCAGTACAAATACAATGATGATTTTTTTATAAAATAGAGATTACAGTATGGAATGCATGTGTTTTATACTTGGAGAAGAAACAAGATAATAAATAGCTGAACTTTTTACTCAACCAAATGTCTTGCAATCCTCTTCTTCTTGAAGCTGGCTTTAGTCACTTTGCTAAATGTTCTCTATTTCTGAGGAACTTGTTTTAAATATTCTTTTACCAAACAAAAACGTATATGAATAAATACGTAGTTACAGATGCTTTGCAGTGCTCTGCTAATTTACACATACTGTAACTCTAGTAAAACATTTGATTTTGCTTTTGTCACATTTAAAGTTCCAGATCATTAAATCTGAAAGGTAAAAATACATAAGTCAATTGATATCTTACTGTAACTGAAAGATAATTGAGGTAAAATAAATGGACCAGTCAAGCCTGATTTTTAATGTTTTAGTTTTGAAAAGATCTGTACCGGCTACTTTCCACGTAGCCACTTTCAAAGTACAGTTTGTACTTTTTAGGTTCAAAGGGAGGCTGGAGCCTATCATATTTGTGTGGTAAATGGGATTGGAGCTGGGAGGGTGGGGTGTGTTGGTGGGGGGCAGTCACTAAACATTGAAGAGATACAACAAAAAATATAGGCACAGTCAACAATAAGGTCACTTGAAATTACTAATAAAGCTACCATGTATGATGCGGAAGTTGAAAAAAAGATAGAAAACACATGGATATACCCGAGGAACATGTAAATTAAATCAGAAAGGCTCCAGCTAAATTGCCCTTAGGTGTATGAATGAGTGTGTGCATGGTTGTTTGTGTGTTGCCCTGCGATGGACTGGCGACCTGTCCAGGGTGTACCCCGCCTCTCGCCCATAAACTGCTGGAGATAGGCACCAGCTCCCCCGTGACCCACTATGGAATAAGCGGTAGAAAATGACTGACTGACTGAAATTGTCAACCTCTACATGTGAAAAAATACTGCTACTTAAGAAATGGCAAAACAAGAAACAGACAAATCATTTGCTTGCATACACACTCTCACTAACCCCTGATGGTAAAGAGGCATTTTTTCTCTGACTGTGACAGGGTTGTTGAACGCACAAGCAAGTTATTTTACATTAATCCACCAGTGCCAAGATTGGATGCAGCAAATTATTTTATTTTTCTTAAACGAGCCTGCGGGAGGAGGGAAAATTTAAAATGGTAAGTGGTGACCAAAACAAATTCATCTGGGCTTGGAAGGAGGATCCAACAAGGCTGTTTGTGAAGACATAAGAAGACCCTGGATGCAAATTTAGGTCTCACTGATGCTGACTGCAGCCTAGTAACCAAAAGCATCTATGAGAGACGGTCTAAAAAAACAATAAATATCTTTAAAGATCACTTCTCCACCCACACCACAAACCTGTCCTCTGGCAACAGTCTGAAAACAAAATACATCATTAACAACAGCATTGGTTTGCCACCCACCATAAATTCAGGAGGTAGAGCTCACTCTTATATATAACATCATAACATATTATACATAACATCTTATACATAACATCAGTCCGACTGGTTGAGAACCAAAACCTGTTTACTTTCTACAAACTGAGTGGTGTGACATTTACAAGGCTGCTTGGTGGAGCAGTGTTTACCACTGTGACCTCTCAGCAAGAACTTTCCTTGACTTCTCTGGGTACTCCTTATTCACAAATTCACATTATTCACAAAAGATTAACAAATCACAAACTATGCTTCAAAGTATTTGTGATTAATGTAGAATAAACAATTCCAGTCTTACTTCTTAGAGTTTCAAACATAGATACAGGGTGTAAAATGTAAAGCACTTTCAAAGCAAAGCATTCTCCTAATACCCTTACTTCACCAGACACAGTTGTGAAGACAACAACTGGGAAGGACTTTGAAAGAAAAATTTTACTTCAAAGAAAACTATTGTGATGTTTTAATTTTGCAAGACCTAGTGTTACAGTTTCAGAGTTGATAACCCAAATAAATTTATGGTGAAATTAAAACTTTACTCTAAAGACAGAAGTGAGGTTTTCAAGACGTTTTTCCTCACATGGACCATTAATAAACTAAGGCAGCATCAGTGAAATGTATACCTATTTTTCCCTTGTTTATCACCAGCTATTGTCATTATTACAAAAGCCATCTGTAACTTTGACTTTGGATTATTATATCTCTCTTTTATCCTTTATCCTCTAATCTTTTAGCCTTTCTATGTACCTGTACTATTTTAAATGTTCTATTGCTCCTATGTATTCACTTTTAACTGTTTTATTGTTTGATTCCTGTTCTCTCTCTTACGTATTTTCTGGTAAAGCAGTTCGGTTAGTTGTCATGTTGTTTTTAGGTGCTTTAGAAATAAAGTGGTACAGTATGGTGTTGATCTGCCATCCACCATAAAATTCAGGAAGTAGCACTTTTTTTTTTAGAGGCTAAGTTTCTGCTTGAGTGCACCCAGCTGACAAGACCATACAAGACAGTCTGGCTTGGCGAAAACCAACAACTGCTAACCTCCTGCAAGCTGTTTGGTATGAAATTCACTGGGCTGCTTGATGGAGCAGTGGTTAGTACTAGATACGTTTTTATCTTTTTTTCTGAGATGCTATACCCAAAATCTAACCCTGCTTGGGGGTTTGAAATACCAGAAACTTACAGTATCATGATTCTCCCAGACTTCTATATTTCATACCTCGTTATAGATAATTCGAACAATGTCTGCGGTAACAAATCTGCAAGGCTTTTATTAGACTAACACAGTAGGTTGAAATGATTAGTAATAAGTGCTGGTTTGAGTGTAGAGATTGAGTAGATGAAACAGACAGAAAAATGGTAGGAACTGGAAAAGTGATTTTTTTTTTGTGAAATTTTATCTCATAGATTTCTCCACATACAGTATGTGTGTGGTGACACATCATAATAATTATGATAAAAGAGACATCTCTTTTCAATTTATTAAAGTTTAAATAACTCTCAGTAGGTTTATTATTCATTGACTCTTTAAAAGTAATGTTTGTGTTTCAGGTTTGAGGCCATGTTCAAATTACTTTGGACATTTAGAAAAAAATTGTTTTGGTTTAGATAATGCTAATAACATTTGTTCAGGCAGCTAATGAAACAAGAAGAGTATCCCGAGAGTCATGCCATGAGTTTGCATGTAGGAGCAGTTAATAAATTAGTAGCACACAGAGGTAAGTGAGAGATTATTTTAGAGAACCTGTGGGTGTCAGCAGGTCAACACATGTATTTGTTGGCACAGTCTGTGTTTCTTTTCAAATTTATTTATTCAGATATGGATTAATAAAATGATTTATTTGTTCACCTTTTATAGGCTGCCTATGTCTCCCTCTTTGGTCACCCTTTTGTGTGGACAATTAATCATTTGTCTGACATATGCAGCGATGCAGACAGGGAGGCAGACATAGGGTGATAGAGAGAAACATGATGGGGAAGGAGGCAGAGAGGGATAAGGGTGGCATGAGTCAAATTGGAAACATATCCTTTCAACATGTCCTATCTGAGCATTTTATCTGTGGAAAAAGGCACTAAAAGGAGTTGGGGGTAGGGGGGTGTGTTGGTGGTTCAAAGGCCTGAAGCTAATGCCTTGGCAACCATACAAATAGCAGTAGCTTCAGAAAATGAAAAGTGTGGTGCAAAAAACCTGCTTTTCAAACAATTGCTAAAATTAAGATGAGATTGTAAGTTTTCATCAAGGTTATACTTAGTCCCACAGATCACCTATTCCTGTTTGAAGAATGATAAGTGGTGAGTGGTTTTCCCCTTTACATGTAAGCCGGACTTTATGTGATTCCATAAATTTTATGGAAATATGCAGGAAATATTCTCAAAGTGTAGAGCAGGCCACATAAGGGCATCCCAGTGATGTCACAGGGAATATGTCTTTAATTATTTATTATTTTAAATAGGGCTAGTGTAGCATCTTCTTACAACCCAGACTTCTTTATGTTACACATTAAACCAGTCGGCGTTTCTATAGTGACATTGAACAACGCAGCACTAGATTACCAGGCTGCAAACACTGTAATTGGCAGAGGTCTACTGGCAGGCTCTCATAAAGCGAATCTGTCCAGCATACTCCATAATGGTTTGCTGCCAAATGACATGTGGCCATACGTGTTTTACTCCTCGATAGTGTCAGAGTTAAAAGGGTTTGCAAAAATCCAATGGTGTTGCCTTAAAACAGCTAAAACAACTGAGTAATAATGATTTATGCACCAATATTTGATGTGTTGCTATGATTGGCAGCCTTTAGATGCTGTAACCTTATTTGGTGAAAAATGATTAAAAAAAAAAAGGTTAAAAGAGACAACAGTAAATCTTAATAGCCTCTTGTGCTAAAAGCACAAAGCTAACAAAATGACACCACACCATGAAAGTCACAGTGTTTGTAGAAGGAAAGCAGAAGTCTTCCCAAAGCTGAAAGTTAATAAAAAAATTACCCTGAGAAATGGATGTAGCACTAAACCACTAATCTTGCATAAAGTAACATGAGCAGCGTTCTAATGAAAGAAGATATTTTAATCTATGAAATTAAACTTTTTTTCTCCATGTAGTCAATTCAACTGTAAAATAATGAGCTTACGTACATTTGTTGAATTTCTTTGCACAAATAGAATTTATGGTTCTTAATGAACATTATCTACATTATGCTTTAACTGTATTCTGGAATAATTAAAGGCTGATGGAGCAGTTGACTTTATTTATATTGCTTTCGGAAAGTGCGTCTCTTCCTGGAGAGTTTCTTTAATTATACAAAAAAAGAAGAAAAAAACAATCCAAAATGTGAAAGAAAAATCAAGGCTACTTAAATTTTTTACACAACCAAAAAAGAAGGTAATAATGAAAAAAACAGCTAGGTAAAAACATAGAATTGGTGACAATAAGAGCTGCTGGCATTTGGTGGATTATGCTTCTTTAAAGAATAAAACGACTGTGGAAATAATACAATAACATGTTCTTATGGCCTTTGGTGGCCATGCACCTTGATTCAGTTATTGACTAATTCATTTCTTACAGTGAGGTAACAGAAGGTCACATTATTCACTGGCAATGTAGAATACCCCAGACCCAATGGGTTAACCTAACAGGAAACCTGGAGGATACACCCTATTAGGCCTCTGCTTCCTGTTACTTTGAGGAATGTACAACTTATGAGGCCAGAGGTATGGTGCACCACTACAGTTTCTGATGGATTTCCTTTTGCCTCCAAAAAAAAAAAAGACTAAGCCAATGGGTTTCATAAAAGAAAAATGAGCAAAAATAAAAAAAAAATAAAAAAAAGTCAGATAAGGTGAATAAAGGAACCATCTGTAGGGCACTTCACAAAACCTTGTGCCAAATGGTCTGGAAAGAATCAAACATCTTGGCAGTACAACCTATAAATATGCTCTGATCTTCATATTTCAAATGAAATGTAGGAGGAAATTAAATGGATCCCATTTCCTGAAAGCCAGTAAATATCTTTGCCAAAGTTGTCAGCGCAGTAACACATCCGTTGTTGGTGTGCATTCATTATAAATCTAAACTGATAGCAGGTAACATTTTTCTTCTTTCTTTTTTTGTGGTCAGATTGATATATCACCTCAGATGTTTGCACATTGAACTTGTACATTCAGGGTATTTCTCTAGTGCAAAGCTCTCTTTCTTTTGAAAGTGATTCAAATGAGTATACTGGAAAATGTGACATGAGATAACTTTGGTATCACAGCAACGCAAGTAAGAAAAACCACAAAACCCACCAAGAGAAGTACTATTCGAAAACCTTTGCACCAGTGTCTTAACACTGAAAACATGTACATGAACCTGCAAAAAGAATTTGTAGAGGTGTTGTATCACTGTAAAGTCATAATCAACTTTCCATTTGAAATCAAAAGCAAATTTGGCAGGCAAATGTAGGGAGGTATGTGCACAAACCACAATGTGCATAGTACAGGGTTTGTTTGTATCTGTGGGTGGGGAGCGTTGAGACTTACACATATACTCAACTATGAAACGTCTCTGTAGTCTTTATTGCATAATGTACACCAATTCCTAAGAAGTTGCAATGTTGTGTAAAACGCAAATAAAAACAGAATACAAATGGAATTTGTTTGAATTTCAGCATGTTTTGGACCAACATATGCTGCCATCCAAGCAACGTCTTTTTCAGGGATGTTTATTTCAGCAAGACATTGCCAAGCCACATGCTGCACTTGTTACAACAGCGTAAAAGAGAGCAGGTATTAGACTGGCCTGCCTGCTGTCCAGACCTGTTTCCTATTGAAAATGTGTGGTGCATTATGAAGCGCAAACTATGATTGTTGAGCAGCTGAAGTGGTGCATCAAGCAAAAATTGGAATGAATTACACCTACCAAACTTCAACAATTAGTTTCCTCAGTTCCCAAACGCCGATTGAGTGTTGTTAAAAGGAAGGTGATGTAACACAATGGTAAACATGCTCCTGTCCCAGGTTTTTGGAAGGTGTTGCAAGCGTCAAATTCAACTTGAGTGCATATTTGCAACAAAACATAGATGTTTATTAGTTTGAACATTAAATATCTTGTCTTTGTTTTGTATTTAGTTGCATATAGGTTGGTATGGATTTGCAAATCATTTTATTCTGTTTTTATTTAAGTTTTACAAATTGTCCCAACTTCATTGAAATTGGGGTTGTATAATGTGTTGGTTTTCCTAAAAGGAAATTTTGTATCACCTAGCAGTGCTGCACATTAGTGACTGAGATTATGCAATGTGGGTGTTCTTTTTGTTTTCAAAATTAGTAGTTTGGTCTGCTAAGGCTGACATAGTTATTTGATTGAGAGCAGTGGGAGGTCCATCAGAATTAGAATCAGTTGTGTTGGTCAAGTTTGTGTGCACAAACAGGGAATTTTACTTCAGTTTCAAGTGCTAACATAGTACAGACATTTAGTATAAATATATAAACTTTAGAGGAAATAAAATGAAAATGAAGGAGCAATATGTACATGTATGTGTATGTTCAGCTGTTTTTTTATATATAAAGAAAAAAAATTAAAGGTTGGTTTTAAGGTTTTAGAGCAAATATGCTTGTTTTGTTTTCCAGCAGATTAGCTAACTACTCAGGCTATAAGGTGTTCATTGTGTTCACCACAGATACAGCCTGGGGAAAGAAGCTGTCTCGGTGGTGACAGGTTTTTGCAAATAGTGCCTATCTCAAAGTAAAAGCCTCAACAGATTGTGTACAGGATGTGTGGGATCTGCAGAGATGTTAATTGCCCTTGATCTGGCCCTACACCTGTACAAGACCAGGATGGAGGGAAGGTCAGCCTGATGATCCTCTCTGCAGACCCAATTGTTTGTTGCAGTCTAAACCCGTTTTCTGCATAAGCCAAACCACACAGTGATGCACAAACACAGGAAGGACTGAATAATGGTGGTGTAAAAGGTAATCAGCAGCTCCTGTGGAAGTTTGTACTTCCACAGTGTCTATGTGTGAGGACCAGTTCAGGTCCGGAGAAAGAGTGGTTCCTATGAATCAGAAGTGGTCCACAGTAGTTGTGGAGAATGCTGAGTGGAGGCAGTGTGGGGGCAGTTCTCCTGTGCTGATGGTATGGTTCCTGTGCAGGAGAAGATGCTCCCCAGTTTCACCTGCTGCTGGTCAGTCAGGAAGATGGTGATACACTGACAGGTGGAGGGGAGGGTGGCACTGTGAGCTGGGTGAGCTTCTGGTGGAGGACGCTGGGTTGATCGTCTTAAAGGCTGAGCTGAAGTCCTCAAAAAGGATCCTGGTGTACAGGGGTTGGACAATGAAACTGAAACAGCTGTCATTTTAGTGTGGGAGGTTTCATGGCTAAATTGGACCAGCCTGGTAGCCAGTCTTCATTGATTGCACATTGCACCAGTAAGAGCAGAGTGTGAAGGTTCAATTAGCAGGGTAAGAGCACAGTTTTGCTCAAAATATTTAAATGCACACAACATTATGGGTGACATACCAGAGTTCAAAAGAGGACAAATTGTTGGTGCACGTCTTGCTGGCGCATCTGTGACCAAGACAGCAAGTCTTTGTGATGTATCAAGAGCCACGGTATCCAGGGTAATGTCAGCATACCACCAAGAAGGACGAACCACATCAAACAGGATTAACTGTGGAAGCAAGAGGAAGTTGTCTGAAAGGGATGTTCGGGTGCTAACCCGGATTGTATCCAAAAAAACATAAAACCACGGCTGCCCAAATCACGGCAGAATTAAATGTGCACCTCAACTCTCCTGTTTCCACCAGAACTGTCCGTCATTCAAATGCTTCAACACCAGTTTCTCAAAGGATTTTATGACCACAGACTTCAGAACATGGGACAACAGGGCACAGGCGGCGGGATTGTTGATTATATTTTTTGAAATTTTATTTTTGATATAGAACATGAGAAAATTATGCCAGTCAGCTTTTGTTTATTTCTTTTGTGAGATGTTGCAGCAGTGCCCCCATCAGGAGCTGGTGGTCTATACAACTACCTATGAAACATATGCGGAAAACCAGCTCAGTTTATGGATGTAACATAACAAGTGCTACTGCTTTAGTGCAGGACTTACACGTAAAGATAACACTACAAATAAAGAAGAATAAAATAATAATAAAGAAGAATTATAAAAGTAAAAAAATAAAACTATACCTCTAGTAAAAAAACAGAAGGCTCAACAATAGCCCGCAACAATAATCTGAACGCTCCCACAGTTTCGCTAGTTAGTAGCTATGTTTACATGCACTAAAATTTCATGATCGGATTCAAATCAATAAATCTGAATACACCGTTCATATGGGCACAAAAGAAAAAAATCTAATTATTATACTTGTTTACATGCAACACGCTTTATTCAGAATCGAAAGATTTTGGCATGTGCAGGGTTGTCGGATTTCCCTAAATCAACTGCAGAAGAAGATGTGCATCCACCTGTGGTGTAAAAAAAGAAAACAACAAACGCGGAATATGTTGGTTCTGAGCGCTCAGAATGGAGCCGTGACACACTCTGTGAGCTGTGAAGAAGTTATTGCTTTCCATAATTAAGCTACAGGCTTAATGTGGCAACAGACCAGTTGTTTCCCCATGATTATGCATCCAAGATTTTATGAACATCTTGAAGGTAGATGCTGAGATTCAGGCAAACATCATGGACACTCCAGTGCATGGGGTTGAACCTCTTTCCAGACACTTTTATAGCAAATTTTAGCTGTCTGTCTAATCCAAACCTAATCATGTATTTTTATTTAATGAACCTCTGATATTTTGTATTTTGAAAGTTGTTTTGAAATATCTGGCAGTTCTGCACTGATTTCGTTCTAAGAAACACATCAACTAAGTATGTGAACTAAAGATTGTTATTGCCAGCTACTCTTCCAAATAGCAGCATATTAAATCAACCTGACACTACTGTACGGGTTATTTGTGAAATACTTAATCAGTTCTTGTTAGATTTTCAGAACCTAAAATTATTTTTTAGTTTATAACTTATTTATGTATTTGGAGATGTGGGATCTGAGGCTGTTTATATTGCTTAGATTCAGTAGTGATGCTACTGTGAATCACAATAAACAGCACTATGTACGTGTTTAGCCTCTAGAGCCTTTTTGGACTATTACATAAATATAGCGATGAAGTAATTTTCCAGTGTTCAGTCTGGACTTGCACTTAGTAGAACGATGATTTAGGCTGTCATCCAAACTATCTGTTCAACAGGACAAAGGGATTTATATGTGGTCCTAAATTAGCAGTGGATAAAATCACATAGGCTTTCAGTGACCAAACTTTAATTGTCTGATTATCACATTTGACTGTTTTTAGAGGTCCTTGGTACAAAAGATGCAGTAAGAAACCGCAAAGACAAAAGGACTTTTGGCAACATGGGTTCTCAGAAAAAAAAAAATCCCAATTTTGCACTTTTTGAAGGCCAAACCACTTGCCTTGCATTAAAAATAACTTGCCTCTCCCACAGATGATGACATTTGTAGCATGATTTAGCCTTGTCGCCAAGTTATTATCAGTGTGGGGCCTTAGGTAAACACATTTAATGGGACCCAAAGGTCTAACACCAGCATTCGGCTGGGAGGACAGGCAAGTGCGCAAGCCCTTGGCTCTACTAAGAATCAGCAGAAGCCAAGCAGGAAACATCTGGAAGAACTAGTGCAAACAGATGTCGGAATGAGATAAGAGCCCACGGGTTCTGCCTCCCATCTCTGTATGATGAGACTTTGTAATATCCAGGTGGGCTGTAGCCATTCCCCAACTGTTTAGAGATCTAAATAATCAAACTCCAAATGTTATTTTCTCACACTAGCATCTGGTTGAAGCTGTGAATGTTGTCGGTAACGTTTGTTCCATTGTTCATAGTCTCATTTTGATCCATTGTCAGTCAGACTCTCATGAGACTCCCTCTATACAATGTTTTTGCCTCTCCAGGTCACCTTTTACATCATATCCTCCCATAGATTTAACAAACTGAAGTATGCAAGAATGGTTACCCATTCATTTGTAATGCCCACACTCATGGAGATTGTTTGATATTGCACGGTGGTGTGAAAATTTATTGTACATTTTCAATTGCTGATCCAAATACAGTCGGCCACGGCTTGTAAAAACAAAACAAAAAAAATATAAAACAAACAAATTAGCAGTGTATGCATGGGATTTTTCAGAAGAATTTTACATGGAAAGTATTGTGTTCTAGTTTTCAAGTCTTTGCCTCACCATCTTCTAAAAAAAACACACTCCTCCTCCTTCTGGCCACTGATTACTTTGCGTGAGGAACGTAAAACAGAGAGAGAAAATAACAAAGATAAATTATGAAGAAAACTGTGTCATTCGCACAGATGAATACAATACACAAGGGAGGCTCGGTTCCTGTTAAACTATAAAAAGGTCCCTCTTGGGAAAAGAGATCTGAAGAGGAACTCACAGATTGTTCTGCAATCAGAAGCAAATGCACATCACCAGCCCAGATCTTTATGTCTGATAAATAATGGGCCCTTGGTGACATGGAATACTTAGAGAAAAGTTACTCAAAAAGAAACTGAAAAGGTACCATTTCAATTGGTTTTACTCTTTGGCATAACTTTATTTCTTAATTTGTATACATTACTAATAGAAGAAAGAAGACATTTGTGCTAAATGAGAGAAAAGGGTTTTCAATGATCCTTTTAAGGCTTAAGTCAGACATGTTATAATAATAAGATAAAAAACGTGTTAGAGAGCAGATTTTACAGCATCTATAATCCCAAACAACACACTGTAATATTGAAATTAAAGTCTTGTTAGTGAACAATTAAAATTTTCAGGGTGAAAGTATTGCAAGAAAGTAAAAGTCAAAATGGTTCCTTGAAATCATATTGCAATCATTATGCCTTGAAAAAAGGGAGTCAAGTGTTACTTCCTTGTTATCAAAAATTCAAATCGTACTCGTCATCTTCCGCTTTATCCGGGACCGGGTCGTGGGGGCAGCAGACTCAGGAGAGACGCCCAGACGTCCCTCTCCCCAGACTCCTCCTCCAGCTCCTCCAGGGGGAGCCCAAGGTGTTCCCAGGCCAGCCGAGAGACATAGTCCCTCCAGCGTGTCCTGGGCCGTCCCCTGGGCCTCCTCTCGGTGGGACGTGCCTGGAACACCTCCCGAGGAAGGCGTCCTGGAGGCATCCGGCATAGATGCCCGAGCCACCTCAACTGGCTCCTCTCCATGTGGAGGAGCAGCGGCTCTACTCCGAGCCTCTCCCGGCTGGCCGTGCTCCTCACCCTATCTCTAAGGGAGTGCCCGGCCACCCTACGGAGGAAGCTCATTTCAGCCGCTTGTATCCAGGATCTCGTTCTTTAGGTCATGACCCAAAGTTCATGGCCATAGGTGAGGGTAGGAACGTAGACCCACCAGTAAATCAAGAGCTTCGCTTTTCGGCTCAGCTCTCTCTTCACCACAACGGACCGGCACAGAGTCCCCAATACTGTGGCAGCCGCACCGATCCGTCTGTCTCCCACTCCATTCTTCCCTCACTCGTAAACAAGACCCCGAGATACTTGAACTCCTCCACTTGAGGCAGGAACTCCCCTCCAACCTGAAGAGGACAAGTCACCCTTTTCCGGTCGAGAACCATGGCCTCGGACTTGGAGGAGCTGATTTTCATCCCTGCCGCTTCACACTCGGCTGCAAATCGCACCAGTACGTGCTGTAGGTCTTGGCTAGAGGGGGCCAGCAGGACCATGTCATCTGCAAAAAGAAGAGACAAAATCCTCTGGTCCCCAAACCAGACCCCCTCCGGCCCTTGGTTGCGCCTAGTTGCGCCGGTGACAAAGGGCAGCCCTGCCGGAGTCCAACACGCACCGGGTACAGGTCCGACTTAGTGCCGGCAATGCGAACCAAACTCCTGCTCCGCTTGTACAGAGACCGGATGGCCCCTAGTAAAGGGCCCCCGATTCCATACTCCTGAAGCTTCCCCCACAGGGCATCACGAGGGACACAGTCGAATGCCTTCTCCAGGTCCACAAAACACATGTGGACCAATTGGGCAAACTCCCATGAACCCTCGATTACCCTGTATATGGTATAGAGCTGGTTCAGTGTTCCACGGCCGGGACGAAAACCATACTGCTCCTCCTGAAGCTGGGGTTTGACTATTGGCCGGACTCTCCTCTCCAATACCCTGGCGTAGGCCTTACCAGGGAGGCTGAGGAGTGGGATCCCCTTGTAGTTGGAACACACCCTCCGGTCACCCTTCTTATGTAGGGGACCACCACCACAGTCTGCCAATCCAGAGGCACTGTCCCCGTCCACCACGGAATGTTGAAGAGGCGTGTCAACCATGACAGCCCCACAACATCCAAAGACTTGAGGTACTCAGGGCGGATCTCATCCAACCCCGAAGCCCTGACACCGCGGACCTTTTTAACCACCTCAGTGACTTCAGCCTGGGTGATGAAAGAGTCCAACCCTGAGTCCCCAGCCTCTGTTTCCACCAGGGAATGCGTGATGGCAGGATTGAGATCCTCGAAGTACTCCTTCCACCGCCCGGTAATGTCCCCAGTTGAGGTCATCAGCTCCCCACCCCCACTATAAACAGTGTAGGCGAAGCACTGCTTCCCCCTCCTGAGGCGCCGGATGGTTTGCCAGAATCACTTCGGGGCCAACCGGTAGTCCTTCTCCATGGACTCACCGAACTCCTCCCAGGTCCGAGTTTTTGCCTCTGCCACCTCCCGGGCCGCGGCACGCTTGGCACCACGGTACCCGTCAGCCGCCTCAGGAGTCCCACAAGCCAACCACAGCCGATAGGACTCCTTCTTCAGCTTGACAGCGTCCCTTACTGCCGGTGTCCACCACGGGGTTTGGGGATTGCTGCCGTGACAGGGACCGCAGACCTTACGACCGCAGCTACGGGCAGAAGCATCGACAATAGATGCGGAGAACATGGTCCACTCGGACTCTATGTCTCCAACATCCCTCGGAATCTGGTCAAAGCTCTCCCGGAGGTGAGAGTTAAATACATCCCTGGCCAACGGGTCCGCCAGACGTTCCTAGCAGACCCTCACTATGCCCTTGGGCCTGCCAAGTCTGTTCGGCTTTCTCCTCCCCCAGCGGATCCAACTCACCACCAGGTGGTGATCAGTGGACAGCTCAACTCCTCTATTCACCCGAGTGTCCAAAACATGCGGCCGAAGGTCTGATGATACGACAACAAAGTCGATCATTGACCTCCTGCCTAGGGTGTGCTGGTGCCAAGTGCACTGATGGACACCCTTATGTTTGAACATGATGTTCATTATGGACAATCCGTGACTAGCACAGAAGTCCAATAACAAAACACCGCTCGGATTCAGATCAGGGAGGCCATTCCTCCCGATCACGCCTCTCCAGGTTTCACTGTCGTTTCCCACGTGGGCGTTGAAGTCCCCCAGCAGAATAATGGAGTCCCCGGGAGGGGCACTATCCAGCACCCCCGACAGGGATGCCAAGAAGTCCAGGTACTCTGCACTACCACTCGGCCCGTAGGCTGAAATGATAGTCAGAGACCTCTCCCCAACCCGAAGGCACAGGGATGCGACCCTCTCATCCATTGGAGTAAACCCCAACATTAGACGGCTAAGCTGGGGGACAACAAGCAAACCCACACCAGCCCGCCGCCTCTCCCCGTGGGCCACTCCAGAGTAGAAGAGAGTCCAGCCCCTCTCGAGGAGATGGGTTCCAGAGCCCACGCTGTGCGTGGAGGTGAGCCCGACTATTTCTAGTTGATATCTCTCGACCTCCCGCACAAGCTCAGGCTCCTTCCCCCACAGCAAAGTGACATTCCATGTTCCCAGAGCCAGCCTAAGCATCCGGAGATCGGGTCGCCGAGGTCTCTACCTTCGTCCGACGCCCAATCCTCTTTGCAACGGTTCCTCACGGTTCCCCCTGCAGGTGGTGGGATGGTCTCGCGTCTCTCATTCGGGCTTGGCCCGGCCGGGTCCCGCGAAGAGCAACCCAGCCACCAGGCGCTCTCCGACGAGTCCCGACCCCAGGCCTGGCTCCAGGGTTGGACCCCGGCTCCACCGTACCGGGCGACGTCATGTGCCTCGATTTCGTAGTCGTCATGAGGGGTTCTTGAACCGCTCTTTGTCTGACCCGTCACCTAGAGCCTCTTTGCCATGGGAGACCCTACCAGGGGCATTTAAGCCCCAGACAACATTGCCTCTAGGATCATTCGAGCACTCAAACCCCTCCACCACGTTAAGGTAGCGGTTCAAGGAGGGGAAATTCAAATCCTTTTCTTTAAACCCCGAGGACTGCATATATTTTTCAAGGAACCAAGCTTTTTTAGGATATGCACAAAACAGAAAAAGGACAACCTTCTGCAAATGCTCTTCTCTCAGAACATTTGGAAACAAAACAAAACAAAGAGAAAAGTCTTCTATGTCTGGTCAATAGGTGGTAATACTTAAGGCCCTTCACATTTATATGAGTTACCATGGTTAGTCACTCCCTTGTAACAATTTTTTATTAAACCTTTCCTAACAGTTCCTCTCAAGAATTACCCTTTGAACAAATTAGCCAACATTCAACAGCAACAGCATCAGGACAAATCTTCTCTCAGGCAGAGTCAGTAGCATAAAAGCTGAACCACTATTGTTGGGGTTTGTAGTGCGAGCTTTGAAAGTATGCTCATTAAACAAAAGGTCAGTTTTTCTTCATAGTCATTTTTTTACATGTAAATAACAGCTGCAGATACAGCAAATAAAATTTATTTAAAAACATCTTTCTAACTTTAATACCAACCCTGCCTCAGGCACCAATGTGTTACTTACTTCAGACTCTTCGTGGTGGTACCTTTTACTCTTTTTAGGAGTAAAAATATTGTTCATTTGAATACTTTATAACAATACAAGTTAACAATGCAATTGCACATTTCTGTGGTATCAAGTATGAGCTCTGACTTTTTAGTGTATACTATTTAATGAACGTTTTACTAGGAATGCCATGAGAATGTCAGGGGTCATGAGTTTGAAACCCCTGTTGAGGCTGTTATTTTGAAGTGAAACAGAGAGTAGTTTCTGCTTTTCCCAGTTTTGTGGACCGTCTGCTCACACTGTAGATCTGGCTGGCCAACTGTACACAATACAAATTCAATGAAGAATCCTCCTTTAGTTTTAAATCATTTGTGTGGCAGCATGTTGAGTTATTGGTAGAAAAAAATGATAGGTTGACTGACATGCAGCTGACATGAAGCACTATGAGCACACACGCCTTCTTTGGATATTAGTGTGTTTGCTAAAATCTGTTTTATTGCTTTTGCCAAGATAGGACTGTAGTTGATCTTCTCTGGTTCAGTATCAAAAATCATTAGACTGATCATACCTGAACTGGACAAAGAGACATTTATGAAACCTTTATTCTTTTGGTGAAAATGAAGAAAAGGGCACAAAGGGGGACACTGGCCACCACAAAAAAAGGGAATGTGGTTTTTGCATTTAAGAAAAGAGATGATTAGTTGCAAGATGTATTACTTTATGTGCTTTTTATCCTTTTTCCTTCTACCACTCAGGACATGACTCCCAACCCCCTATAAAAGTTGAAACTCTGTCTAGCTTTTGGCGTGTGTGTGGCACAAGATGATTACATGCCGCCCTTCAATGGTCATCCCTTTAAACCCTCAATGAGGCATCCCTGATTTTAAAGGCTCTTTGAAAAGAAGTCCTTGAAATAAAAATACATTGTTCTATCGTCTGTAAAAGAGCTTGCTTTGGCTAATGGCACAAACATGACTCAGATTTAATCCACTCTGTTCTGCTGACAGAACACTGTTTTTCATGAGTAATTAGGTGAATTTACCAAGCTACCCTTGGGATGACCACCAATCCACCGCACAAACAGGAAGCAGAGAAGAGGTCAGCGAATGAAAGCAGGAAGTGCTGGCAAACAGCAACAATACAGGAGAAGGAAACCCCCTCATTATAAATAGGAACAAACCCCTGCCGTGTGTTGTTTGGGGTCACGACTACATGGATAGGAGACAATAGGGGAACAAGGCCACTTGCTGACCAGCGTAGGTGTGATGTGTCTGCATGGTTAAGATTGTAAAATGACAAGGGTCACTGAACACATTGGAAAGCAGTGAAATAAACATGACCGGAATACACAGTTAGAACTTTAGTGACACACTAAACACTTTTGCACTCCATGAGTATAGTTATTTTTCACAAAATAGAAATGTGTTTCTTAGTCTGTTTGTGTGTTTGTGCTCCCCTATGGATTGAAGGGGGTCATCCAGTTCTTCACCTAAAGCTGTCTCTAAAGCTGTTAAGAGGTGTACCTCCACCCATTTTCAGTGAAGCGTCATCACAACTGAAGCCAGACACTTCCTAGAGGAAATCCTCCTCTCCATCAAGCCAGACACAACAGCATTATTATTATCACAGTGTACCATCTGCTTGTACTTTGCACAAGCAAAGTCAGAATGGATTGATATGTATAATTACAAAAAGAAACTAAAATTCTGGTATTGGCAATAGAATGGGCTTTACTTATGTCAGCACAGCTGTGATTTTCTTTCTGTCAAATCAGCATGAAAGCGGATGTAATGCTTAACTTTCTACTGAGCCAAACAGAGGCAGGTCTCATGAAAAGGATTGTTCATCTTAACCTACCACAGATTTCCAGAGAATTTGAACAATGTCATTTATCTAAGTTATGTTTTGGACGAAATGCAAGAGATACCTTTAGAGAGAAATATGAGATCAACTCAAAAAGAGGAAACTGGTGAGTGAAATGAAACTGATAGAAGGGACAAATCACACCTGTGGAAGAGGAACAACAGTTATCTTGAGAGCCAAGTCCTCAGATAGAAAATGACAAGTGTTATTCTGACAAAAGAGCAGAGGGTCAATGGGCCTGCAAAAGGATCACACATCAATTAGTGCATTCGGACTAAACTTGACAGGTTCAACTGTGGTACATAAGCAGATAATGGTTTGAGAGATAATGGAAATTTCAGCGAGAAGATTTCTGACATGCTGTCAAAAGATAAAATGTTGGGTCAGTAAAAAGGTTTTAACAAAAGCTGAGCATTTAGATGACAAGTATGCCTACATTTGAATTAGTCTGGGTTCCACTTCCTCAACTGTAATCAATCATTTTATAATGGAAAACAATCACAATAAAGGTTGCATAACTTATTTGACACATCATATTTAAGTAAATAATGGTAATAACCCCTAACATGTAGACAAGTCAGAGTTAATTGGTGTAAGATATTGCATTTTTTTTTCCTTCATACCTATTAACTGCCACATTTCTACTGCAAGTAGTAAGACGTTTACTCTAAGCAGAAGCAGTTATGTAACACAATGCTGTCCCAATAGGCACAAACTGGGCTGTGTACGCAAGCAACAACAGACCCAAGAAAGAGATTGAAGTCTCCAAAGTGCTGGCTATGCCAGGGGAGTTTTAAACATAGTGAGCTTAGGCCAGCGTTCAAGGCCTTTCACCTCAGAACTGTTAACATTCAGGCCTGTGATCCCAAGACCCCAGCTAAAGACCCCCTTGGGTATAAGACTGTAACCAGAGAGTTGGAATAACAGAGGGGAGAAGCACCATGCTGGGGAGCTCAAATGGTGTAATGGGCTCAAGTCACTTCTCCACTGCTCTCGGCCTGGAGAGAGGTCACAGAGTAAGAAATCTTTTTTTCCACTCTTTTCACTCCTCCTCTCCATCCTTCTCCTACTTTCTAAAATATGGACCGGCCAAGCTGGAGGTCAGGGAGAGGTGGATTCCCTGGGGTCGGTGGTGGGTGGACACAGAGGCGAAGGTTAACAGAATCACCCTCCTCTTCAGGACATACCTTCCATGTATTGTGGATCTGGCAAAATAATGTTTGCTAGTTAAAGCAGCATACCTGCCTTAAAATTTTGTCCATCTATTTATTATGAGTTGGTCTTCTCTGCTGAAATAGTTGATTTTTTTTTGAAGCAGCACTTTGTGTTTGCTTCTTTAAAATACATGTTTCATAAAGAGACTGAGATAATTGTAATGACCTCTGAATATTTGACAGTTTATACTGTCAAAAGTAAAATAAAATAAAATAATTATGTCACTTTGTAATATCCTGAAGGCCAATTACTCAGAGGGATGGATTAATCAGCTGATTAGCAAGGCTGACATTTTTTATGATAAACTGTACTGGATAAGGTAACTCTGTCGACACCACAGTACAGTCATATTCAATAAATCAGAATACATTTGAAAAGTTCAATTATTTCACTTTATTCACTAAGTGAAAACATCATATAGAACAATTACACACATACCAATGTATTAAAGCCTTTATTTTGGTTAGGATGGTTTTCCATTTACAGCTAATGAAAACACTATTTAGGATTACAGTATTACATCGTGCTATTTTTTTTTTTACTATAGAAATGGCTGCTGATTGGTAACACAGAAAAAGGACGCTTTGAGCAATTTTAAAACAAAGTTCAGCTATGCAGAAAATGTGGATGAACTACATGGAAGTAAAAATAGCAAGAGAGGACACATTTCTCCTCACCATAAAAAACATATATATATTTATTTGACAAGATGAAACAACTGTAATATTGTATTTTTGGGAATGCCAGCTCACACAGAGTCAACAACCAGGCCAATGAGGTGATAGCAGGTGTTGGTTAGGAGCATAACATTTATTAGGCAGAAAACCTTTCCTTTAACAACTATTAACTGTAGCAGCATTGTTTTCTCTCCATGTCTGAGTCGAAAAAAGATGAAAAGAAGGAGGTAAATATGGACTACAGATGCCGTCGATTTTTATTTCACCTTAAAGGGGACATATCATGCAAAATCCACTTTATTAGCCTTTAAATACATTTTGTTGTGTACTTGGAGTCTGTAGGAGTGCAGAAATGTTGAATTTAGTCTCTCCACTTGTTGCGAACATATCTTCATATTCCGATTAGGTCATATTTTTCAATCCGTTCCGTTTTTACGTTTTTTGAACTGTTATGTATTTTCTACAGAACAGCTAAACGAGATTATAGACTTCTGGCTGAACAATTTTGCTTTTCTGCCAAGTTTATTTCTCGCTTTGATTTTGTAGTTCAAGCTGCTGAAGCTGCAAGTGGATAAGTCTAAATGTTCGGTTGTTGGGCGTGTCAACCCACACAATTCAATACACCATCCCTAGCACAGAACCTCTTTGAAGTACCTGGTTCATTTTTTCTTTCATGGAAATGGTCCCACATCAGTGGGGAAATTTCTGTTTCCCCCACTTGAAGGACAAGTGTCTTCAGCAACCTCCGCCAGTATCAAGAAGGATTTACTGAAAAATTTCATCTTAATAAGTGGTCATTTCTTTCTGTCTATGGAAACGGCAGACACAGCACAGCAGTAAGCTGCAAATAACATTAAATTACAACAAACTTCATTTTAGACATGAATTTATTGTTTGCTCATATAACGTCCTGGCCATTGTTTTGATAGCAGTAGCATTTTGCCTTCTGTTTATGTTAGTGCTGTGTGCTGCTTTTAGCTGCTTAGGGACATAACCATACTGTGTGTTTTGAATGGTATTATTACATAAACAGTTTTGCATTGTTTTTGCCATTTTTGTCTTATTTCTTCGGCAATAGATAATTGTATGACTGCTATCAAACTACCAACATGGCCGAACTGGGTGGAGTGGAATGGTCTGTGACCTCTGTGGGTTGTGCCTCAGTAGCATTTAAAGAGGCCACACCAAAACCAGTTGCTCTCAGATGCACCTCAGAACATTAGGTAAAAGAGGGGCCTGTGGAGCTACAATAACAAGGCTTTCAGACCAAAGCATTGCAGTTCCACTTCATATAGACCACAACTGAAAGATTTAAGTGTGAAAAGGAAGAATTTAAAAGCATATGTTCCCTTTAAATCAAACACGTGTAGCATTAGCTTGAGGTGACTTTGAAAGGCCAATCACAGTGTTGAAAGAAAACTAACTGTAGGCAGACCTAGAGATATATAGCATTAGACTGGTGTGAAAGACACTTCAGAATAAAGTTTTGATAACCAAATTGCTACAATTAAAAACTCACAAGTAAAACAGTGACTAAGCCTGTGGGCCTCATGGTACGAATGTTGGTCAGAACTGGAAATTGTTTCTTCAATACTACCACAATTGTAAGATAAAGTTACAGGTTTTGTCACAAGCAATCATACATTCACGTTCTCATATAGGCAAAAAACTGACAAAATACCTTCCGTAAATCTGGAACTGGTTCCCTGGATTTCTAAGATTGGCATCAGCATTGGCCATTGCAAAACTCTAATCGGTCAAATCAGGCCAGTATGACTGGAAAAAGCAAGCTGTAGTGTTCAGTGCATAACACTAGCAGGGTAGTGTGTGCAAATTATGCAGAATTTTAAAACGCTTTATTGCATCTGGTTAATTAAAGCTGATAAAAAATAAATTTGATAAATGTTAGTAGTGAGCACAAAGGGAAATGTGTGATATTGAGATGCAAGAAGCATTTTGTTTTATTTATTTTGATATACATTTTATATATTTAATGTAGACATTTGATCAACCTTACATATTCTCTATTCATGTTTTTGCTGAGGCCTTCATGATGTAGAATACCAAATGTAATATGTTGAGTAAAGTCAAAATGTATGTGATTGATTAAATTGCATTTGAACTGTCTGTAACCTCATGCTGAGCATAATCTGCATTGTCAGGTTTCAGTTAAATTTAAAAACAAGATGCTGAATTTAGGAATTATTTAACTACGCAAAACGTGTCTAAAATTCAGTCATGGCCTAATGTTTGTCTTTTAAATTATAAACACAGACTACTTTCAGTTTTATGTCACAGGTATAGCAGTTGGTGTGGGTTAACCAACAGTAACATTTTATATCAGGTCAAACCCTCATGCTTCAGCTCAGTTTAACAGTGGAATGGAAAAATTAAAAGGTCAAGTTGTGCGGCGGTTGTTTAAGTGCAAACTTTTGTAACCTGATTTTTTTTCCTCTCTGACTTGATTTGCTTGCTAGAACCGATGAGAGGTTTAAATAACCTTTTTTTTTGTAAATCTAACACCTTTGAGAGGGTTGGTAAACAAATGCTAAGTATCCCATGGGTGCGGAGCTTGGCGAACCGCAGAGCCTTATTTGCTTCTGCTTGTTTCAGCTTGTGGCTGTGTATTTTTGTCCTTCTGAAGATGCAAAGGTAGCATGGTAGACACACATCAGCACACACACACACACACACACACACATACATGCGTAGGTTTGTGCATACAGCTTTGCAGAAACACACAAACAAAGGAACATTAACACACACAGAGCCCTTTAACAAAGCAGCCAAAAATAACAGGCACCTGTTGCTCAAACCACATTGTCTATAATAAAGCCAAATTAGAGCATTTCCCTAGCAACAGTAATTTTAATCACAAGCTGCAACAGCAACCTAGAAAACAACTACAACTAAATAATGCTGCAGTTTGTGTCCTCATTTATGTATCTGCTAATAACGTAAACTTGAATTTCGAAAATGATATTTTAATGATGTGTAAGTGAAGATTGTGGTTTTGTGGGTTTAGCTATTTATCAAAAGTTAAAGAAAATTATTTTACTAAAGTGATCAAAAAAACTCACTGTTGCTCAGTTTAACATGAGCAGATGCCTCATCCCACAGCTAAGGATGATACCGTGATCATGTGTAAAAGGGGCTCCTCTAGTGGTGACAACCAAAACTTCATCACCCTAATTATCATCTAAAATCAGTAATGGCTACTCCAAAGAGACTCATGAAAATCTGCGATAGCTACAAGTGTTTTTTACCCTGTCAAGTTACACTCTTTGTGATAATATCAAAAAATATATATGTTAGTGAGCGTTAGAATTTTATAAATTATTAAGAATGCAAGAAGTTAAATGTTTGACTTAACAAATAAAACATCAACTAAAGTGGATGCATGTACACAAAGCTGCAGTTTATCATTATTTGTGTTTAGTGCAAGTGTTCATTTTAATAAAAGAGGCATATGTATATGTTGGGTAGGAGAGGGTGTGAATCTTATAAAGAGGTGGTGGTCATTGGAGCCTTTTGTCTTTACAAAAGAAAACCTAATTGGAAGCACATGTGTTGCACTGTGCAGAAGTTTAGGGTGATAGAGTGTGGGGGGTGTGTATAGGTTCCTATTGTGAATGAGGGTGTTACTGATGAGAGAAAGAAACAGAGCAGGAAAGGAAAAAAGGGGGTGGGAGTATGGGTCTGCTGGTTAGAAGGGCATGAGAATGTAAACCACGATGTAAGTGGGGCGAGTTGCTCAAGCCTGGGAATTTGACGTGGGCGCAGAGTTGGGGGAGCGGTGTGAGTGAACCGGATTTAAACCATATTGTCCTAAAATCAGAGTGCTAAAAGGAATAAATCATATCCTGCCTAAACACGTTCATTTATTCATTTCCACTACACTGATGCACGACATTCCAATACCTATTAAGACACCCAATATAACGATGTGTTACAGTGTCTCGTAAAAGTAGTTTTACCTCTTGAACCTTTGCACTTCAATTTTTTGTAATAAATACAAATCTGAAAGGTGCAGTGTGCATTTGTGTTTAGCCCCTTTTTAGTCAATGCTATGTAGAGCCACCTTTTGTATCAATTACAGTGCGATTTCTTTCCCTGATTTCTCTTTGAAAAAAATTTATTAATGCAGTCAGATTGGATGAATAGCATCTGCAAACATTTATTTTTAGTGGTTGCCACAAATTCTTAATTGGATTGGACTTGAAAGGGGTCATCCTAACACTTAACACTGTCTTTATCTTGTAAATCCCTTTTGCCTCCCAGAAAATATGCCATTAATTGTACGTATACATGAAAGATACATGCTACTGTGAGCAAATTATTGCTGCATTCAGCCCTCACCTTCTGTGCTACAATAAGAGCCCCACACAGGAACAAAATTGTCCCAAAGCATCTGAATTCCTTTGCCCTAGGTTTCAATTGCAGCCAGGAAAATAATATCTGGAGCAAAAAAACAAAAACGTCACTTTAAACTGCAAAGATCAAACAAATGGAAGAAGGGCGTGAAGGTAGTGAAAACTGAGTAATGTGAAAAAAAGCTCAGAATTATGAGACAAAGGTGGAGGAGGGAGATCGTGTTACAGAGGAACAAGAACATTTTGGAGATTTACATGACATCCAAAGATGGCCTGAAAACATGGCTTTACTTCCCCCTCTACAGCTTCAGGTCGCTCCCATCCCTCACATCATGTTCAGGGCAGGCAGTACCTGGATGCTGGGTCTCATCAGAGCTACCTGCCAAGGATTTACCACCTGTGTCAGATGACTTAGCTCTTCTTTCTTTCTTTCTTTCTTTCTTTCTTTCTTTCTTTCTCACACCAATAAACACACACACAAACTCAAACACACATTGTCAGAGACTGTAATAGGAAGCAGCTGGGCTTTCAAGGCCCTTCAGTGGGCCAGACAGGCCCATTCATAACCGTCTAGTGAGTTTTAATGAAGGTGGGTTATGGGGCAGCAGCAGCATGGAGGGAGTGGGGAAATGATGAAATAGGGGGGAAGACGGTTGACTCCTTCTTCCTCACTTTCTGTACCTTCCATTCATGGAATGTACTGTACCCAAACCTGAATGGGTCAGAAGTTCACCTTTAATCCATTCACATACTGCATGTGCTGGAGCAGTGCTGCTCTGTTTTGCATAAATGTGAATGGACTGTCACTGAGATGTAAGGCCTTATAACACACCACAGACAGTCTTACCTTTGTTGACTCCACCATCGCCTTAAGGTTTATGCTCATGAAAAACAGAACACTACGCAAATTTGTGATGAAAAATGTATGCATTGAAGGAGAAATTTGTTATATTTAACATTATTATAAATTCTTTTTAGTTTAAACCTTCCAGCACATAATCCAAGCTGCACTCTTGGGACTGTTTTAATGCTTGCAAGGACATATGCATTTTTAACATTTATTTTACTTTCCTGTATTCCATTTCTCTGCCCGCATTTTCATGTTGGAATTACCAAGCCGGGGCCAAACATGAGTTGACAAGAATAAATTCCAGATATCTGTTTTTTTTTGTGCATTTGATGGACATCTTGAGTGAAATGTGCATTTGGCATTCATTTGTACTTTATTATCCTGCACATATAAAACAATAACGGATGCCAAATGCTGTGTGGTGTGGAGAAGATTTGACACATTCCTTATTTTGCAAGTGAGAGAGCAGGTTTGCCTTGTGGACCAGTCACCTACATTTGCTTTCTTTTTAGGTGAACTGGCTGGGGGATGTGTAACTCGAGCTGATGAAGTAACAGCCCTTTACATCCTGGGGTCAGACTAAAGTGAACACCAATAAAACAGGCACTAGGACAAATTCCTTCAATGCACAGAGAAAAAACAGAGTAGTTATTGCAAACAAAATTGAAGCCTGGAAGAACTTTGAAATTAAGGCCTTCTCTTATTAGATAATCCAATATTAGGTTATTTTGTCATTTGAGAAAAGCAGAAAATGATCATGGAAATCTAATTCAACTTGGTGTGCAATTACATTACTTCATTCTGATTTCTAAAGCATGTCTGATTTGAGTTTGAGAATTGTGATGAACAAGAATGTAATGTTTACCTGAAATCAGTGGAGAGTGTTTTGTATAATGAGGCCCCTTGAACCTTTTCACATTTGGTGACATGACAATAGTTAACCTCAATGTACTTTATTGAGGTTTTATGTAATTTACCAACAGAAAGGAAGAAGGATTGTGTGGTTTTCAAAAATGTGATTTGCACTGGTATTCTGATCCCTTTTAACTCTGAAACACCTTATAAAAGGCTACCGAACAAATTATCTTCAGAAGTCATCTAATTAGCAAAAAGAGTCTCCATGTGTGTAATTGCGTCACTGTATTAATAAAGCTACAATATGATCCTGTTCTGAAAATGTTAGTGAATAAATAGCATCATGAAGACCAGAAAACGCACCAGACAGGTCAAAGAAAAAGTAATGGAGATGTTTAAAGTAGGTTTATGTTATAAAGCAAAATTCCAAGCTTTGGAAAACTCATCTGGCACTGTTCAGTTCATCATACTAAAATTGATAAAGTATCAGCACAACTGCAACCCTACCAAGACATGGCTACCCACCTAAACTGACACTGGGGGCAAGGAGAGCATTATTCATAGAAGCAGCCAAGAAGCACATGGTAACCTTAAAGGACATGCAGAGATCCATAACTCAGGTGGGAGAATCTGTTTAGGACAACTATTTGTTAAGCACCCCACACATCAGGTCTTTATGGAAGAACTACAAGGAGAAAGCGATTGTTGAAAGTAAGCCAAAATAAGTTGTCTTTAGCAGGTTGCAGCAAGCTGTGAAGGAAACATCGCAAACATGTAGAAGGATGGACTCTGTGTTGTGCCCCAGCCATGGGATGCAACAAGAACTCACCTGTACTCAATCAGAGAGGCTGGTAGGAAATTCTACATCTTTGATTACACACATTTGCCTACTCTTAGTCCAGCCCAGGAAGGAGGAGACACAGCAGGAATCCCTGTGATGTCATGGGGATCCCTGAACCAAACACTGCTCTCACCCACACCTCTTCCTCTATCCTGCTGCCTAGCAGCTAAATGAGAGGCAGCGCACATTAGCTAAATGTCTTTGTAACTCGCCAGCGAGAAGACCCAACTACCTTTAAGAATCCTAGGATCCAAAGTTGACTACGATCTGGTGTTCATGTACCCGCTGATAAAGGACAACAAAAGAAAAGTAATGATCTGCTGTTTGTGAATCCAGCGTTCATGCCAAAAAACGTAATTACCACAATCTGTCTTAAACCTTTCTTTCTGAGCTTCTGCATGCAGGAATAATTCAGTTCAATTTCAATTCAGTTTATTTATATAGCACCAATTCACAACACATGTTGTCTCAAGGCACTTCACAAAGTCATGTACATACATTCCAATTAATCCTAACCATTGAACAGTGCAGTCAGATTCAGTTATTCATTCAAATTGGATAAAAAGGTTTTATATCTAAGGAAACCCAGCAGATTGCATCGACTCAGAGACTTGTAGCAGTCACCCCTCCCGGATGAGCATGTAGAGACAGTGGACAATAACTGGCGTTGACTTTGCAGCAATCCCTCATACTGAGCATGCATGTAGCGACAGTGGAGAGGAAAAACTCCCTTTTAACAGGAAGAAACCTCCAGCAGAACCAGGTTCAGTGTGAGCGGCCATCTGCCACGACCGACTGGGGGTTTGAGAGAACAGACCAGAGACACAAAAAGAACACAGAAGCACTGATCCAGGAGTACTTTCTATGGGAAGGAAATGTAAATGTTAATGGATGTAGCTCCTTCAGTCATTTCATCTAGAAAGAAAGAACAGATCAATTCTGAGCCAGTTTTCAAGGTTAGAGTCTGAAAGAGAGCACATATAATTAGTTACAGTAAAAGCTCAATCAATTGCTATGTCTAGGAGAGAGAAAGGGTTAAACACAGGGCCATGTGGATCATCGGTAGAGGGTGAGCATTAAGTTGTTGCCAGCAGAAGCTTGGATGATGCCCCCCTCCAGAAAGGTACACAGAATAAGGCCAGGTGTAGCTTCTAGGAAGAGAAAAGAGAGAGAACATGAAGTTAAAAGCTGAAATAACAGCAAATAATGCAAAATTGGAGAGTAGTGTGAGAATGTAGCAAAGAGGGTGAAAGTGGTCATTATGTCCTCCAGCAGCCTAAGCCTATAGGAACATAGCTACAGAGATAGCTCAGGATAACCCATGTCACTCTTGTAAATGGCTACTAAATGGTTAACATCCTCCTGCTTTTGGTTTGTCCTACAGTGACACCTTGTGGCCTGTTATGGTTTTATTTTGAAGTGCGCAATTTTTCTTCGTGGTTTTTATGTAATGCTGCACTTCTTGTTCATGTTACAAGCACAAGGCGGCAGATCCTGAGAGAATCAGAGGAAATCTTAAAACTAGTGCCCTTGGAAAGCAGAATGAGGTATAAATATGCATGTTGTGTGTTGTTATTAGAAGGGTGATGTATTTGTTCAAGAAAAGAGAGAATGTATTTGTTTTATTAGTCCATATAAAGAAAACTGTAAATGCTACAAAGTTAAAGGAAACAATTAGTACATTTTGTGTTTCACACTTGTTGTAAAAAGCTTCAAAAACACTTTTTATTTTTATTTCATCGTGATTAATCCCTTTAAATGATTTGTACTGTATCGGACATGATCAACAATCTTGTATCTTTTCTGATTATGCAATAGTTTTCACGGTGTTTATGGCAACCAGGGAAAGATTCAATTACACCCCTTTGGAACTCCGTGCGTCTGGCTGTATTAATCCAAGGGGCCGCTACAGTGAAAACTCACTGCAAGAGACCAGACTTCCCTGCAGCGAAGGTGACGCCATCCTACCTGAGGTCCAGATGACTCCACTATTCCCACATTCTTACATAGGCAAGATTAAAAAGGACAGCACGCTTAAGTTACAACTATGGATGTCAAAGAGAGATTGAGTGCTAATGATCGAAAGGGACTGTCACACACAAGCTCACAATGTAACTGAAGTGCCTTAAATACTAATATCATATTTTGAAGTCACACAATTACGTGGGCTAAGTCTCAATGCGTAACAGTTATAAATTGGTAAATAATTCAAAGGATTAGCATATATGTTTGTGGTAAAAATAACAATAATTGTGGAACTGTTTGTTTATGAAAGAGTCTAAAAGGTGAAGCCTTTTTTTGTTTTTGCTATGAAGCTACAGTGCTTAATGCTTACATTTGTTGTTCCTGCTTATGCTAAAATTCCTTTGAATTTACAAAATCTGAAAATGCTTGATTAGTAATACTCTGTGGTGAAAGACAACCACAGATTATAAGAGTAGAGTACAGCATAGGATAATCAAAGGCTGCAGTCAACCTAATGCAAAAAAAACAAATGTCACTCCCAACAGAGAAAACAGACAATTCCATAAATGCACCACTCAGATCTAGTTCACGTGAGAGAAAACTAACAGAAAAAGGCCAAGAAATGCATAACGAAGACACCAAAAAACGTGAGAAAGCATTCACCAAGAACTATGATTCTTGGAAGCTGGCAGCTAGAGAGAGTAGGACAAAACTAAAAACTCTCTGCACATTAGATGATCTCAGTAATTTACAGGAAAATATTCAAGCAAAGCATGATGCTGTAAGACTACAGTATGAACCTATTCTACGTAACAGTAACACTACAGCAGATATTGTAAAAAAAATGGATGCCTGTGTTACACTGACCAAAGAGATTTGTGACCTCATAAACAACCGTATAGAGACTATTAATGGAGATTATCATAGTCATCTTGAGAAAGAAAGAGTAAGAGAAACATTAAACAAGGATGAATATGGTTCTGTCTTTGGTCACACTCCAACTGAAACTGTAAACTCATCAGAGTCATCAGAGAGATCAAGCACCCACTCTAGCTCAGCCAGTACCCACAACAGCAAGGCACAAGCAGAGTTTGCTGCCAAGGTGGAGCAATTAAAGGCCACGAGTGAAATTCAAGCACAACAAGCACATCTCCACAAATTAGAAAATGAATGGAAACTTAAAGAGGCAAAAATGCTGACAGAAATGAAACAAAAAGAAGTGGAAATGCGCCAACTGCTGGAACAAGAAAGAGCAAAACTGCAACAGTTACAAGAGGAAAAAGAGTTAGCCGTAGCAGCAGCTCGTGTGAGAGCATATGACGAATGTGAATGCTACGAAAACAGAGCTGAAAAGATTAATGACAAAACTAATCCTGCTTGTTATACAACTAAAGCCCACTTGAATCCAGATGCTGTATCATTCCAGCCTTGCCAACCGGCTCCCAAAGTGACAATGAATCAGGAGTCTGCTAGTCTAGCCCAAGCCATAGCCAGCTCATTAAGCATGAGCCACTTGCCAGTAAATGGTAAATGGACTGAACTTATATAGCGCTTTTCCAGTCATACAGACCGCTCAAAGCACTTTACACTAGAGCCACATTCACCCAATCGCACTCACTAACACTCACACATTCATACACCGATACACAGATCGGTAGGCAACTTGAGGTTAAGTGCCTTGCCCAGGGGCACATTGACATATGGCAGGAGGAAGCTGGAATCGAACCCACAACCTTCTGATTGCAAGACGACTACCAAGACGACTACTCTTCCTACTGAGCCACAGTCGCCTACATCAGTCCCTGAACCCGCTGTGTTTAGTGGTGACCCTTTAAGGTTTACAGATTGGAAGATGTCATTTATGACTCTTATTGACAGAAAACCCATACCAGCAAGTGAAAAGATGTTTTACCTCAGAAATTATCTTGCTGGAGAAGCACGCAAAGCTGTGGAAGGTTTCTTTTATCGAGATTCAGAAAGTGCATACATTGGAGCATGGAACGTTTTAGAGGACAGATATGGGAACCAGTTTATTATACAGAAAGCTTTCCGTGATAAGCTCACACGATGGCCAAAGATTAGTGCAAATGATCCACTAGAACTATGAGAGTTTGCTGACTTCCTCCAAGGCTGCAATGACGCCATTCCACATGTCAAAGGACTATCTATCCTTAACGACTGTGAAGAAAACCATAGGTTGCTCAAAAAACTGCCAGAATGGGTTTTGCGCAAGTGGAGTCGAATTGTTGTGGATAAACTTGACACATCAGGCAGCTACCCAGATTTGGAATGCTTCACAAAGTTCCTGAACATAGAGGCAAAATAGCTTGTAATCCCATTGCCTCTCCACTGTTGATAAATGTTAAATCTGCAGATGACAGAACCATAAAGAGAGCCAAAGCCTTCAACACAAACACACTGCTGAAGAGTTTAGCTCAGGGGAAACAAGAGACAAACAGCTATAAACCAAAATCACCCTGCTCTGTCTGTAAATGTGAAAGTCATGGGATCACCAATTGTCCCACTTTTGCCTCAAAGAGTGTGGAAGATAAAAGGGTATTCATAGATGAAAATCAGCTCTGCTTTGGTTGCCTAAGAAAAGGTCATGTGACTAAGGACTGTAAGAGACGGCACACATGCAATCTATGCAGCCGTCGTCACCCAACCTGCATGCATGAAGAGAGAAAGGAAAGACCTGTGGAGGCAACAACAAATAGCTCCAATTCTGCAGAAGGACTTGCAAGTCAGGAAATGCACAAAGTTGTGTCTCATACATCAACACAGCATGCTTCTGCTTCTACAAGTATTGTACCGGTCCTTGTATCTTCAGTACAAGAACCACACAGAGAAATACTAACATATGCCATACTAGACACGCAGAGTGACTTAACATTTGTGTTGGAAGATATAATTGACAGACTGAATGTGGATGCTCAACCAACAAAACTGAAACTCAGTACTATGACTGCTATCGACACAATCATTTCCAGCAAGAGCGTTCAAGGTCTACAAGTTTGAGGACTAAACTCTAAGAGCCACATCCAGCTACAGCATGCCTACAGCCGTCATTTTATCCCAGTGGACAAGTCTTGTGTCCCAACAAAAGAAACTGCATTATCATGGACTCATCTTAAAACTTGGCAGATAAGTTACCACCCCTTCAAGACTGCGATGTAGGGCTTTTAATTGGATATGACTGTCCAGCAGCACTAGCTCCGCTTGAAGTTATCATTGGTGGCAAAAATCGACCGTTTGCACAGAGATCAAAACTGGGATGGAGTATAATAGGCTCATCAAACCCCCACCTAGACAGACAAGGAAGTCAAAGCTTTGTGCATCGGCTCACAGTAAAGGAACTGCCAATACCATCTACAACTGATGTTTTAAGGGCCTTGGAGTCAGACTTCATAGAGAGAAGTTATGAATATAAATGTGTCCCAAGATGATGTTAATTTCATACAGTTTCTTAGTAACAACATCACACGGGCATTATGTAATGCCTCTCCCTTTCAAAGGCAGCAGTCCGCCCAGCCTACCAAACAACAAAAGGTTAGCCATAGTTCGCCTGCAGTGACTTAATAAAAAACTAAAGGCCAACAAACATTGCTATGAGCAGTACAAGACATTCATGGAGGAGACAATAAGTAAAGGTGACGCGGAGCCTGCTCCTACAATATCTGAGGGAGACACAAAGTGGTACCTCCCACATCATGGCATCTATCACCCCAGAAAGCCCGATAAGTTGAGAGTTGTTTTTGACGGTTCGGCCAAATTCCATGGGGTTTCTCTAAATGACACTCTACTAACTGGGCCTGATTTAATCAATCCTTTAGTAGGCGTACTTTGTCGGTTCAGGAAAGAGGCCGTAGCTATATATTGTGATGTTGAAAGAATGTTTTACCAATTCTCTGTCGTCCCTGAGTCCAGGAACTTTCTGAAATTCCTCTGGTAGGAAGATGGAGACTTGGCAAAGGAATCACAGGAGTATCGGATGGCGGTTCATCTCTTTGGAGCTGCTTCATCTCCAGGATGCGCCAACTTTGGCCTAAAGCATCTGGCACAGCAGCATAAGGCTAACTATCCCTTGGCAGCAACATTTGTTGAAAAAAACTTTTATGTGGATGATGGTTTAGTCAGTGTTTCATCAGTTGAGGAAGCTAAGAAGCTGATTAATGAGTCACAAGAGTTATGTAGGCAAGGAGGGTTACGCCTTCATAAATTCAACTCAAATGAGGAAGCTGCTCTTGCCTGCTTGGACCCGTCAGAAAAGGCAACAACCTTTGAGACTTTAGGTTTGGATCCAACCCCGTCAGAACGTAAACTTGGCATTCAGTGGTTGAAAAAAAATGACACCTTCATCTTCACCATCAGCTTGAAAGATCAACATTTAACCCGCCGTGGTTGCTTGTCTGTTGTTGCCTCTCTTTACGATCCACTAGGATTCATTGCTCCATTCACTTTAAGTGGAAAGCTTGGGATGATCCGCTTCCAGAAGATATTAAGCCATGGTGGGAGGAATGGATAAATGGTCTACTGAAGTTGAAAGAAGCCTCAATTCCAAGATGTTACCACCCACCTGACTTTCATAACATTGTCAGAGTAGAGTTGCTCCATTTTTCAGATGCCAGCTGTGTATGATATGGTGCATGTTCTTACCTCAGGTACAAAAATGACAAGGGTGAATTCCAATGCAGTCTCGTGATAGCAAAAGCAAGGGTTGCCCCCCCAAAGGTCACAAGTATACCGAGATTAGAACTGGCGGTTGTTGTGGTTTCTACAAAAGTCAGTGTAATGCTAAGATGTGAACTTGACATGAAGATTGATCGATTGATCAATAATTTTTCTGGACGGACTCAAAAGTGGTGCTCGGGTATATCAACAACGATGCTCGTAGGTTTCACATATTTGTGGCAAACCGTGTTCAACTGATTAGAGATAACAGTGATACTAATCAGTGGCATTATGTGGAGACCTCAGACAACCCGGCCGATCATGCTTCCCGAGGCCTTTGTGCTTCAGATATTCATTCGACAAACTGGCTGAGAGGGCCACAGTTTCTATGGAAGCATGAGCTACATCTAACACCTAACACTCCAACAGAATTGCTAGTTGGTGATCCTGAAGTTAAGACAATTCAGGTGCTTGCAACTGAAGTCATTAGCTGTAATGCCATCCTCGGACGTCTAAATCGGTTTTCCTCTTGGACGGCACTTCTCAAGGTGGTTGCAAGAATCAAGAGGCTGGGGTCTAAACAAAAACGACACAGAGAATATGTGACTGTTGAGGAGCGTGAAATGGCGGCTGAAGCAGTAATTAAGATTGTACAACAGCAAGACTTCTGCAATGAAGCAAAGATGCTTCAAAGTAAAAAAAACCTTCCAAACACAAGCTCACTTTTCAGTCTTGATCCCATTTGTTCTGAACAGTCATCTCTCTGTCACAAAGTTAAACACCCAGTGATCTTGCCAAACGGCAGTCATATTACTAAGCTGATTGTGTCCCACTACCTTGATAAAACATACCATCAGGGTCGAAGCCAGACACAAATGGAGCTTAGGCCCAATGGATTCTGGGTCATTGGTGGGAGTAAGCTGGTGGCTAAGCTAATCCACAATTGTTTGCTTTGCAAAAAACTTCGACGGCCGACTGAGAGCTAGAGAATGGCTGAACTCCCTAAAGAACGTGTTGAAGCTTCAGCACCTTTCACATACAGTGGCATGGATTGTTTTGGTCCCTTCATTATTAAGAAAGCCCGTAAGGAGTACAAAAGATATGGTCTAATTTTCACATGTCTCTATTCCAGAGCTGTCCATATCGAAATGCTTGAAGGCTTGTCAACAGACTCATTCATCAATGCACTGAGATGCTTTATTAGCCTTAGAGGAGCTGTTTGAAAACTGCACTGTGATCAAGGATCTAATTTTGTCAGTGCTCGAAATGAGTTCAAACAAGCACTTAAACAATGTGACGCTAAGTTACTAGAAATTTTCTTAGCTGAAAATCAGTGTGACTTTGTCTTCAATTCCCCCTCTGCCAGTCATGCAGGAGGTGTCTGGGAAAGACAAATCAGAACCATCCGAAACGTGCTGAACGCCACTTTTGCGCAGTGCACAGGTCGACTTGATGATGCTTCCTTCAGGACATTGTTATATGAGGCTATGGCTATTGTCAACAGCCGCCCTTTAACAGTGGATGGAATCAATGATCCTCAAGCACTGGAGCCTATAACACCGAACCACCTCATTATGATGAAATCTAAGGTTGCACTTCCACCCCAGGAGTATTTGTTAAGGAGGACCTGTATGCCACAAAGAGATGGAGGAGAGTGCAGTATCTCATCGAACAATTCTGGACTCGATGGAAAAGAGAACATCTGCTGAACATATCCATGAGACAGAAATGGCATTTACCGCAGCAAAACCTCACGTTAAATGATATTGTCATTATCAAAGATGACAGCCTACCAAGATATCAGAGGCAACTAGGGCGACTGGTTGATACTGTTAAAGGCAGTGATGGCTTAGTCCGTCGAGTTAAAGTACAAGTTGGAAAACAAAAGTCAGATTCCCCTTCTAGACCTTCAGTTATTGAGAGGCCAATCCAGAAATTGGTGCTTCTACTTGAAAATTGATTAGAACAGACAGACTCATAACTTGTATACAGTTAATCTGTGTATCATAATAGTTCAATACAAAGTTATTCATTTAGTAGAGTCAAAAAATCATGTACAATTCATTTGCTCTTTATGTATTCGTTCATTCATCGTGACAGGATTTGGTGGGAGTGTAAATGGCTACTAAATGGTTAACATCTTCCTGCTTTTGGTTTGTCCTACAGTGACACCATGTGGCCTGTTATGGTTTTATTTTGAAGTGCGCAATTTTTCTTCTTCATGGTTTTTATGTAATGCTGCACTTCTTGTTCATGTTACAAGCACAAGGCGGCAGATCCTGAGAGAATTAGAGGAAATCTTAAAACTAGTGCCCTTGGAAAGCAGAATGAGGTATAAATATGCATGTTGTGTGTTGTTATTAGAAGGGTGATGTATTTATTCAAGAAAAGAGAGAATATAGTTGTTTTATTAGTAAATACAAGGAAAACTGTAAATGTTACAAAGTTAAAGGAAACAATTAGTACATTTTGTGTTTCACCCTTGTTGTAAAAAGCTTCAAAAACACTTTTTATTTTTTTTCATCATGATTAATCCCTTTAAATGATTTGTACTGTATCGGACATGATCAACAATCTTGTATCTTTTCTGTTTATGCAATAGTTTTCACGGTGTTTATGGCAACCAGAGAAAGATTAAATTACACCCGTTTGGAACTCCCTGCGTTTGGCTGTATGAATCCAAGTGGCCGCTACAACTCTAACTATAAGCTTTATCAAAAAGGAAAGTTTTAAGCCTAGCCTTAAAAGTAGACAGGGTGTCTGCCTCACAGACTAAAACTGGGAGCTGGTTCCACAGCAGAAGAGCCTGACAACTAAAGGATCTGCCTCCCATTCTACTTCTAGAGACTCTAGGAACCACCAGTAAACCTGCAGTCTGAGAACGAAATGTTCTGTTAGGAACATATGGAACAATCAGATCTCTGATGTATGATGGAGCTAGATCATTAAGGGCTTTATATGTGAGGAGGAGAATTTTAAATTCTATTCTGGATTTAACAGGGAGCCAATGAAGGGAAATAGGATAAATATGATCTTTCTTTTTAATTTTCATCAGAACTGTTGCTGCAGCATTTTGAACAAGCTGAAGGCTTTTAACTGCATTTCGTGGACATCCTGAGAGTAAAGAATTACAATTGTGCAGCCTTGAAGTAACAAATGCATGGACTAGCTTTTCAGCGTCCATCCTGGATAGGATATTTCTAATTTTGGCAATGTTCCGGAGGTGAAAGAAGGAAATCCTAGAAACCTGTTTAATATGGGATTTAAATGACATGTCCTGGTCAAAAATAACACCAAGGTTTTTTACTTTATTATTGGAGGTCAATTTAATGCCATCCAGGTTAAGTGATTTACTGAGCGGTTTCTTTTTTAAAGACTCCGGTCGAAAGACGACAACTTCTGTCAAAATTTAAAGTCATCCAAATTTTATGTCTTCAAGACATGCTTGTAGTCTATATAACTGGTTGGGCTCATCAGGATTTATGGATAAGTAAAGCTGAATATCATCAGCGTAACAGTGAAAATGTATCCTATGCTGCCTGATAATTTAACCTATTGAAGCATATATATAGTAAAGAGAATTGGCCCAAGTAATGAACCCTGTGGTACTCCACAATTAACCCTGGAGTTTAAAGATGATTTATCATTTACATGAACAAACTGGAATCTGTCAGACAAATAAGATTTAAACCAGGCTAGCGCTGTTCCCCTGATCCCTACAGCATATTCCAACCTTTCTAAGAGGATATTGTGATCGACTGTATCAAATGCAGCACTGAGATATAAGAGGACAAGTACAGACACAAGTCCATTATCTGAGGCCATAAGAATATCATTAGTGACTTTCAGCAGAGCTGTTTCAGTGCTATGATGAGCTCTGAAACCTGACTGAAACTCTTCAAACAGGTCATTGCTGTGTAAATGCTCACACATTTGATTAGCAACTATTTTCTCAAGAATTTTAGATAAGAACGGAAGATTGGATATAGGTCTGTAATTTTTCAAGTCATCTCGATCAAGCGAAGGTTTCTTAAGTAAAGGTTTAATTAAAGCTAACTTAAAAGCCTGTGGTACATATCCATTTACTAAGGATAGGTTAATCATACCTAAAATGGGGCTGGTAATCAGAGGGAACACTTCCTTAAATAATTTGGTTGGGATTGGCTCTGACATGCAAGTTGAAGGTTTAGATGAAACTAATATTTCTGATAACTCGGGAAGCTCCACAGGATCAAAACAGTCCAAAAACAGATCAAGTTCTACAGTTACTTCCAATGTTGTCTCACTTGTTTATGTTGAAGTAATCATCTACCGAATTATGTCAACAACTTTATTTTTAATAGAATATATTTTACTTAAGAAGAATCCCATAAAGTCATGACTGTTGAGAGCTAAGGGAATGGATGGCTCCACAGAGCTATGACTCTGTGTAAGTTTTGCAACTGTACTAAAGAGAAACCTAGGATTATTCTTGTTCTCTTCTATGAACTACGAGAAATAAGTTGTTCTGGCTTGGCGAAGTGTCTTTTTATACCACAGTAGGCTATTTTTCCAGATTAAGTAGGAATCCTCTAGGTGTGTAGAGCGCCATTTTTTCTCCAATTTTCTAACATTGTGCTTTAAAGTATGCAGCTCTGAATTAAACCAGGGATCCAGCCTCCTATGAATAATTACCTTATTTTCAAGGGGGCTGCATTGTCTAATGCAACCCTCAATGATGAAGTAACACTATGAACAAGAAAATCAATTTGTGAAGGGGAAGAAACAAATGTATTGCCCTCCACTGTGTTTTTCTGTGATAATGAGGAAATCAAAAGTGGAACAGATTATTTAAAGGTTGTTACAGCATCGCCTAATAATGATCTACTATAATGAAATTTTCTTTTAGGTGTGGAGTACTCAGTAAAATTAAATTCAAAGGTAATTAAAAAATGGTCAGACAGGACAGGGTTAAGAGAAAATATTGGTATGTCTTTACACTCAATGCCATATGTCAGCTCAAGGTCCAGAGAATGAAGGTGGGTAGGTTTGTTAATGTTTTGAGCAAAGCCAATTGCTCAAGATAGTATTAAAGGCTAGATTTAGGCTATCACTTTCAGTGTCAACATGAATGTTAAAATCCCCCACTATAATAACCTTATCTGTATTTAACACTAAATCAGATAAAAGGTCTGAAAACTGATCTAAAAATTGAGAGTAAGGGCCTGGTGGAATATGAGCTATAGATTTTCCCAAAAGAGACGGTGTCTCTAGTCACATCTAGTGGAGTGGTTTTCCATCTGCCTGAAAGAGAACAGCGTAGGAACCACCATCATCACATGCCTTTCTGCTGCTACTGAGAGCAGCAGCCACAGTTATTTGTTTACCTTCGTTACTCAACTCAGCACGCTTTGGACCTGTTCCAGTCCTCCTGTTCTTCAGAGCAGTTCATGTAGTTAAGGTGGTGTTTTGGGCAGAGAGAAAATGTTTAAGGTGAAACAATTTAATTATTGTTCATGGTGTTTTGCTTTGTTTGTTGTGGTAAAACCACTACCTGGTGAAGCTAATGCAAACAGGACTCTAAGCCTTGACGCCAGTCTATTTGTTCTGTGTTGTGTTTTAAAGTTACAACAAACTTTATTTTAATGAGTGGTTTAAACATAGATTAGCCATAACCCACCTCTGGTGCTCAAAAACATCTTAATTTTTGTTTTGATGTTATTTAAGAACATGTATAACTAAAAGGGTTGGTAAATACACTTCTTTCCTTAGCTAGCCAAAAGCACTAGTGCTAGCGCCAGCAAAGACAAATATCTTCAAACAACTCATCACCATCATGTGAAAGTCCATAGGCATTCTTCCCCACTGTTTTAGTAATCCATAAATCCATGTGATGGGTAATTAAAATAGCATTAAGATGAATTGTCCATAAGATTATTGATTTATAATTTGGCAAATGATATTTCCTTAAATATAATTTTTTTTTACAACACTAATGCTTACTATTTAAAACAACATTAAGAATCCATCATCCAATAGGTTATTGACTTCCAATTTGGTCACTCTTTAAAATAATGTTTCTTTAAAATAATGTTTTACATACCTTCTGCTTTTGTATTGTGACTGGTTGTTGGAAGATATACCAGTTGCTGTCCTTAATTGTTTTTGTTAATAATTCTTATATTTTGGAGAGAAGTTGTTGTGAATTTATTCCATATAGGTGCAGAGTTTGCAGTTTTGAGATTGCCGGTGCACAAATTACTCTTTCATCTATTGTTCTAATACCACCACCATATTGGACTTGGTATTCACAGGACAATAACAGACTGAAAGTTATTTAATTCAATATTAAATAACTTAAGCATATTATTACACAACATCTGGTCTAATGAAAACAAAATCAAACTTTTTGGCATTACATGCAAAATTCAGCAACCACTGCATTTAACCCTGAACACATCATTCTCGCTGTTAAATACTGAGGGATATATTTATCATGTAAGCATGATGTCCCCACAGCACAATAGCCAACACAGGGAAGCCGGTCAGACATGAGTAGGAAGATGAATGAAGCTAAATTCAGGGCAATCCTGGAAAAAACAAACCATTTGAGGCTTTAAAACTTTTAAGAGACTGGGACAGAGGTTCCCTTTCCATCAGAACAATGGCCCTAAACAAACAACCAGCGAATTTACATGTTCCTATTTATCCATATATACAGGTCCTTCTCAAAATATTAGCATATTGTGATAAAGTTCATTATTTTCCATAATGTCATGGTGAAAATTTAACATTCCTATATTTTAGATTCATTGCACACTAACTGAAATATTTCAGGTCTTTTATTGTCTTAATACGGATGATTTTGGCATACAGCTCATGAAAACCCAAAATTCCTATCTCACAAAATTAGCATATTTCATCCGACCAATAAAAGAAAAGTGTTTTTAATACAAAAAACGTCAACCTTCAAATAATCATGTACAGTTATGCACTCAATACTTGGTCGGGAATCCTTTGGCAGAAATTACTGCTTCAATGCGGCGTGGCATGGAGGCAATCAGCCTGTGGCACTGCTGAGGTCTTATGGAGGCCCAGGGTGTTTCGATAGCAGCCTTTAGCTCATCCAGAGTGTTGGGTCTTGAGTCTCTCAACATTCTCTTCACAATATCCCACAGATTCTCTATGGGGTTCAGGTCAGGAGAGTTGGCAGGCCAATTGAGCACAGTGATACCATGGTCAGTAAACCATTTACCAGTGGTTTTGGCACTGTGAGCAGGTGCCAGGTCGTGCTGAAAAATGAAATCTTCATCTCCATAAAGCTTTTCAGCAGATGGAAGCATGAAGTGCTCCAAAATCTCCTGATAGCTAGCTGCATTGACCCTGCCCTTGATAAAACACAGTGGACCAACACCAGCAGCTGACACGGCACCCCGGACCATCACTGACTGTGGGTACTTGACACTGGACTTTTGGCATTTTGGCATTTCCTTCTCCCCAGTCTTCCTCCAGACTCTGGCACCTTGATTTCTGAATGACATGCAGAATTTGCTTTCATCCGAAAAAGGTACTTTGGACCACTGAGCAACAGTCCAGTGCTGCTTCTCTGTAGCCCAGGTCTGGGGAATGCGGCACCTGTAGCCCATTTCCTGCACACGCCTGTGCACGGTGGCTCTGGATGTTTCTACTCCAGACTCAGTCCACTGGTTCCGCAGGTCCCCCAAGGTCTGGATTCGGCCCTTCTCCACAATCTTCCTCAGGGTCCGGTCACCTCTTCTCGTTGTGCAGCGTTTTCTGCCACACTTTTTCCTTCCCACAGACTTCCCACTGAGGTGCCTTGATACAGCACTCTGGGAACAGCCTATTCGTACAGAAATTTCTTTCTGTGTCTTACCCTCTTGCTTGAGGGTGTCAATAGTGGCCTTCTGGACAGCAGTCAGGTCGGCAGTCTTACCCATGATTGGGGTTTTGAGTGATGAACCAGGCTGGGAGTTTTAAAGGCCTCAGGAATCTTTTGCAGGTGTTTAGAGTTAACTCGTTGATTCAGATGATTAGGTTCATAGCTCGTTTAGAGACCCTTTTAATGATATGCTAATTTTGTGAGATAGGAATTTTGGGTTTTCATGAGCTGTATGCCAAAATCATCCGTATTAAGACAATAAAAGACCTGAAATATTTCAGTTAGTGTGCAATGAATCTAAAATATATGAATGTTAAATTTTCATCATGACATTATGGAAAATAATGAACTTTATCACAATATGCTAATATTTTGAGAAGGACCAGTATATATATATATGCTACTTTGACAGAATTGCAACTAAAACACTTTGAAATGTATGTTTATAACATATAAACTGTGAAAAGGAATAATTTGTATGTTATACGAAATGTATGTTATACTACAAACTAACTCTACAAACTTTGCTTGGGTTCGGGTGGTGTCATACACGTTTGTGCCAAGGTTAATGACTTTTGGGCATAAAGGGGCTTTTAGTCATGGTGAGTCTTAGCTGAAAGGAAGATGACTCTCTTGTTCTGCTGGGTTTTCCTTTCTCATCATAGTCTGGATGGCATACAGTACATCTGTGGATGAGGGCCAAAACCCAGGAGCGGCTTGGTAGCGTGCTGGGTGATTTCCGGTCACAGGGGTCCTCTTGTTGTTGTAATCCAATCAGCCCTTGGTCCTCAAATAGCCAATATCCCTGTATGGAATGATGGGGCAAAGCTTGTGGATCTTTTAAAGCAACTTGCCTTATTTCCTTCCTCATTGGATCCTGATGAGAGCTGATAGCAACTACAATACTGCCAGCAGCTGACAAGTTAAAGACAAAGCCATCCCATCTGTGTAAAGCAGATGATTCTTTTCAAAGGCACCAGTAATGTTCAGGTAACAATCTTTTCTTAAATAGCAACGAGTATTTACTTTTGGCCCCACCAAAACGTACTGCTGTTATCAGAATGTTCTAGAGCAGAATTTCAAAAAGGAAAGGGAGTGAAAATCAAAATCAACACAATCTCTCAAGGCTTAAATGAAACTGTCAAAACACGTGTGTTTATTTTCACAAGAATGTCACATTTGGGTGATGTGGTTTCACAGTTTCTCTGCCATGTGACCCTGGCATGTACCAGCATTGCAAACTGGCTGTCAATTGTCAAATCAACAGTTTTATCCCTTTTGGTTGCAGACAAAATAAACAGAGCCAAATAATTGATGGAGAGGCTTTTTTTTTATCTCAAATGCTGGAAATCTAGTATAGGAATTGTATAAGACTGTAACTGATGGTAAAGAAGGAGAAGAGATAGCACACTTTGAAACGTCTGACACCAGTGGGCCAAATATTTCCATAAAGTCTTTGCTTCTCCATGAACAGACCAGCATATTTGTACAGTTTTTCCTCTTCAATGCATTGATTCTCCTTCTGGGGGACATTTCTCTTGGCCATTAGGCAGTAATCTTGGTACTCCAAAAACCCACAGAAAAACAGATAGTTGTGGAGAGACAAAATACTCCAGTTCCCTTTAAAGAAGATCTACCATGGAATAGCTAAGACCAGTATGTCTACAACATGGTTAAAGGAGTGAAGAAAAGGTCTACACCAGATGCATAAATTACTGTGTACTGTTTCAAAGATAAAGGAGGGAGAAAAACATAAAAAGAACCAACAATGAAACAAATCTGCACACAGCTTTTTTGTTTAATGAATATGGAGCTGATTTTATTTTCCGTGTGTGTCTGCAGATTTTTCTGGGCTTGGAACAGAGCCCACTCTGTTCTGAGTGCCACGCTCAGCGGCCAGGTGCAGGACAGACGGCCTGAAACAGTTAAAAGTAAACTGAGCACAGGGTGGATTTTGCTTCAATATTTTGCAGCCCTTTTTAATTTTGTTTTTATAGGTTTGCCAAGGGGAAACACATTTGGAACAAACAGTAAACTTTCAATGCTTTTAACCTTTAAAGTTGTTCAAAGTTTGTCACTTAGAACCACAAGCTTTATCAACTTTCTCTGCAATTACTACTGCAAGCCTTTGGGTGTTTGTGTCTACTTGCTTTATACTTTTACAGATAGAAAGAGAAAGGTGTTGCCCATTTTTCTTCGCAAAGCAGTTCAAACTCAGTTTCCTCCAGATTGGATGGGGAGCATCTGTGGATATCAATTGTAATGTCTGGTCACAGATTCTCGATTGGATTTAGGTCAGCAAATAGGGTCATTCTAACACTTGAATATGTTTTGATCTAAACCATTACACTGGTGGGCTAGCTTTATGTTCAGTGTCATTTCCTGCTAGCAGTTGAACCTGTGCCTCAGTTTCAATTCTTTTGCAGGCTAAAAAAGTGTTGTTTTTCTCCCCTATATTTAGCTCCATCTATTTTCCTACCAATTCTGACTAGCTTTCCTGTCCATGTTGAAGAAAAGCAAGCCATCATGACTCACTGTGATAATGGCATGTTCTGGGGAATGTGATTTTGTATGCAGGACAGTACGTATGTAGGTTTAATTTTGGCCTCAGCTGACCGTAACACTTCTGCCACATATTTGCTGTGTCTCTTGGGTTGTGGAAAACTACAAAGGGCTTTCTCCTTCTCCACTCTTCCATAAAGGCCAGATTTGTGGAGTGCCATGCCAACATATTCTCCCACCTGAGCAGTGAATTTCTGCAGCTTCTTGGCTACTTCTCTGATTCATGCTTTCCATGTCTGACCTCTGCTTTCAGATGGTTAGCCAAGACTTGATGGGTTTGTAGTTGTGTCAGACTCTTTCCAGTTATGCAAAATTAATTAAACAGTGCTGTGTGAGTTGTTCAAAAGTTGGGATATAGTTTTTTAACCTAACTCCTTTAAAGTTGCTGCTTTAAAGTTCTCCATAACTTCATCCATGGCCTTACTGTTGTACTTCTTCATCTCATTATGCTGTTTCTTCACTAATGTTCTCTAAGAAACCTCTTAAGCCTTTAAAGAACAGAACTTCACTTACCACATATATTTACCTTCTATATCGGGGCACTGTGTTACACTGTTGTTTATTCAGGGTAATCAGAGTAAAGGGAAGCAAGTGCAAACGCACATCACACTTTACTAAATCTGGTTTGTGAATATTTTTGGAAAACACAGTTTCATATTCCTTTTACTACACAATTAAGCATTACTTTGTTTTGGTCTATTACATAAAATCCCAATAAAACATATGAAAGTTTGTAATTATAAAGTGACAAAATGTGGAAAATACTTTTACAAGTCACCATACATTTCTGTCAGATCTCTGGTCTCCTGACTGAATAAGGGGATAATCTAAATGCATATTTTCTACACATTTGATAAGTGTTGTTTTGTCAGTAAACAATCAAGGGCCCTACTATTGGGTTACATGTGCCAACATGTTAATTAATTAGTGAAAAATAAGATAAACATTATTTTAAAACTTGAATTTGTAAACCAGTCACTCTAAATGATGACAAAAGACACAGATAAAAAGAGCAAGAAAATTAAGGCGGTAGATGGAGGAGAAGGAGCCTTTGCTGAGAAGAGAGAACCACAAACAAACAGTTAGGGGAAGGATTATCATAAACACATCTACTGAGGCGATCCAAGCAAAGCAAACATGAAAGATGCCAAGCTCAAGTACATGAACCTTCACAGGAATTAAAGCGTTTTTGTGCCAGAGTAACCTCTGTCTATCCAGACAAGCAAATGTGGCCGTCAAAGAGGTCTATGGGGGATGCTCGGTCACTTTTTTATTACTCTTAATGACCTACCCTCCCTCTGTCTTACCCAACAAGCAGCACAGAATCCATCTTGATCAGAAACATAATTAGCCACAGATCAGGTCACTGGTCTTGAACTAGAATAAAATGTTGATGGAAGACAATTTTCCACAATCCAATGCTGTGAGCGATATCATAGCAGGGTTCCCATTATCAACTGTTTCTGTACTTTTTATTTAAGAATCTCTCAAAGGCTGATGCATGTCATGTTCAGTTTAGATCAATCAAACTTCATGCCCAGTAAAATTGAAACTGCACAAGTTTAAACTATGTGCTTTTTAATGTGCTGTAGTGTACATTGTGAACACAAGCCAGACTTCCATTCAAGCTGTGTAAAATAATGTTAAAAAGAAACAAAACAGAGCATTGCATCTGGTCTCAGAGAAAATGTATAATACAAGGAGGTGTAAAGCATACAAAGGGCCACATTAAGACTGCGACTCTTTTATGTGTGAAGTAATCACTGAAGGCCAAGGCAACAATTCAAAGAATTTGACAAAACAAAACAATTATGACAAAAAGTTAATGGTGTCTTTTAACCCCTGCTACTCCCTTTGTCATCCACTTTGTGTTGACAACATACATGCATACAACATACCTCTCTATTGCTCAAATTAAGTCTTGCTCCAAACTGACATATTGTTTCAATTCGCATGCAACCCCAAATATGGCTGGCAGCCTTTCAACTATGCTTTGAGATGGAGCAAATGGTGGTTTGGCTCTGCTCAGACAGAACATTTATTTCAACCAAAGAATCAAACAATCTTAAATTGGACAAATTAGAAAGAGTGTGATCAACTTAAATTCATGGTTTGTCTTTGGCGTGTGGATCATTTTGACACAATCATGAAACATGTTTGTGTTTTTTAAGGCTTACTGCTGCCATCTGTCAAAAAATAAAGGGCACTGCAGTGAGACTGCATAAGAGTAACAGTAGCAAAGTGTCCAAATTTCCCCGGCGGAAAATAAAACTCGAACAATAAAATGTCTATCAAATAATTCTCAGAATCCTATTTCGCTTGTGACAGTCCTCCTAACTTTGTGAGCCTGTGAGTCCGCTTCCTGGAATATGACTGCAGATGCAGCAGTTCTGCCTCGCAACGTGTGTTTCATTTGGGCTCTCTGTCTCAAACACACATGTGGCTGAAACATGTGGCCCTTTGCTCCAACAGAAACAGGCTGGGATCCAGCACGACCCTTATGTGTACCTCGCTGGAACGTGCCACACTGACATTAAACTCAGTCAGACAGGGCCACGTGTTAGAAAATTTAACACACATTCTTCAGAAGCTCTGTCACAGCGTGGCTGTGCTGTGAGTCAGAGATGTCTGACAGGAACAATCGCCTAATTAACAAACAGCTTTTAAATGCACATATTTAAACTTCGCTTGATGACAAGTTCTGTAAAACAAAACTCAAACATCATGGATCACTTTGAGTTGAAACATAATTTTAACAAACCTAATTCACAAACAAATGAGAAAAAGTTTACACAAAAAAATAGACAACAGTATGTTGAATTTTTTGTCATCTTGAAGCTTATTGGCTTTGTATTGTAGGTTCATATTATATGTGGGAAACAGAAACGTTTTGGCCGTTATATATATCTGTCTGAGACTGATAGAACTATTTGTATTCCACACAAAGATCTAAAAAGAAAGCATCAAATGTTTGAAAATTAGCATTTCTAGGCAGTGGTAATTTGTGTGAAGTCACAGAGATGTGACAGACCATAGCATGACAAGCATTTAGTTTACATGTTCAAACTTCAAACCGTCTTGTAAAATTGACTGTAAACCAATATGTACACGGCACAATCTGATGGAGAGCATTTAAGTGTACCAAACTTAATATTTCCAGATATTACTGAGAGCTGTGGGGAAACCACCCTAACAAAATGTTCTTTCTTTTCAAAAGGGAAATTGATGGAAATGTTTGCAATGATGTAAATGTTGTATGTTGTTGTACAGAAAACATGTTTAAATCAAACACAAGGAACACATTTAAAAGCAATGAATTGCCCTCTTAGCAAAAATCCACTCTTCAGACGTGAATTTGAGCAATGGGGGGTTAGAACGTTACCCACTGGTGCCACTGATGAACTGAGTGACTAATTTACATATTTTAACCGTGCAATAACAGCCTCATTGAAAATGTAACTAAAAATTTTAGCGCCAATTAATGAGAATGGCAAAAAAAATTTTACTTCTGTTAAGTCATCTAAAAGTGAGTAAAGCCTCAGTGTGGTGGAAATGTAACAGCTAGTCACCCCATATATCTCCTGTTACAGGATTTTAGAGATTCAAAACAACTCCAACTGAAAATGTTTATATCGGTGGGATGCAATGGTATATTAGCATTTGTTAAGCATTTGGCAAAAGATCATTGTTAAATTTGTTGCTGTTTTTTAGCTGGACTTCCTTGTTATGATGCTATAGTTACGCTCCACTCTTGGCTTAAGGCCTGAACATTCTCCGCAAGATAGAGAAATGTTATTTTACCCAAATTGTCATGAACAAGAACAAAGTTCTTGCAGGCAAAACATGTCATACTACACAAAAATGCAGAACTCCAAGGAGGTCTTTATACTGTACGTCTCTCCAACTGCAGCATAGACTTATATATTTTACACCCCACACAAGAGAGAGGTTCTGCCCAGAATATGTGTCAATAACAAGCAGCAAGAATGGAATAATGTCATTTTAATCTTGCAACCTTAAGAGAGAGGAAAAAAACAAAACGTCCTTTCTGTTGTTTCTTGCACAGTATGTATAGTATAAGGCCTTTACACCATATTAATAGATGACAGCTGGGTCAACTTGCATAACTTTAACTTAGTAACACAAACATTGTCCATCTGACGAGCTGTTAGCCTTCAGGCATTCTGAGGATTTTCTCACTTTTCTACTAACTCACAATGTTTGACTTTTCTAAATTCTCAGGAATGTTATGATTACTGACATATTCAATTCAGCTCTTTCACATAGCACCAATTCACAACACATGTTGTCTCACGGTGCTTTACAGAGACAACTCAGCTGAATAATTCAGACAGATGCCAAGTCAAGTACATACATTCAAATTCTAAAAAGTTTTCTATCTAAGGAAACCCAGCAGATTGCATTGAGTCATTGAGTTGCAGCATTAACATGATTGCTGGATGAGCATGTAGCAACAGTGAACAGTTGCTTGCATCCCTTTAAGGTGTCTCAGAGTAATTAATGTAACATTTCACATGTCCATGAGTTTAGTTGTGTGTGTAATTGTGCTACTTGAAGGTTCATGTCTTTGAGGAATAACTGGGAAATCACCCATTCACCTATTTTGCCAAACATTTAGGTCCATTACAAACCAAGGGTATCTATCTAAATCAAAGGGTTTCTAAAAAGGGATACTTTGAGAAATGAAAGTTTGAATCTGACTTACTCTTAGATGACTGTTATTGTCGTTATTATTTTATCTGAGGAAATAAATACCTTGAGGTGGCAAGAGCTATGAAAATCCTTCTCATCTTCTCTCAGACATTGTTTAAATTAACAGGAGTCAAAGTACAAAAAATCAAAACAATAACTGTTCCTACAGGAACTACTATTGCTAATATAAATTATGCCTGCATAGTGGAGCAGAGTTCAGTGTTGTTACCTCCCAGCAAAAAGTCCCTTGGTTCAAATTCTCAGACAATGAGTCTTCTAGGCATTTGGTGGCTTTTGCATCTCTGTGATGACTGCACTTTGTCATAGATCATGCAAGCCCATTGTCACAAATTTAAAGCTATGCAACGTGTAAATTTGCAGAGTGCCTCTAGTCCAAACTTGAAATGTATACCAGAACTAAAACATGTGGGAATCCTTTTTTGGTGCAGAATTTTGATTTGAGAAGCTGTAGTCCATAAAAATATGATGGCCATAAAGAGGCCTCCAAAAATAAGTCCCACAATGGCTTTGTAATTTACAACTTGGACACAGAGCCTTATAAATGCTATTTAGATTTTATGTTCCCATGACAGGAAATATATGGGGATCTGAAAATACCTAGTATGTTCTGATTGAAGATAAGAAGACCATATGAAATAAGACCATATGAAAAAAAAAGAACCAAGATGAGTGCAAAATGTGCTTTTTACTGGTGGTGGCTTGTTTTGTTCACTTCTGGATTGATTGCAGCATAGTCCATACATTGATTGTTTAGCCAAGACTTGGAGCACTAGCACAATATCTGGCTTCACCTTGTTCCAAATCCCTTACAGAGAAACTATACATAAAGAGACTTGGAGCGAAAAGCCAGAGTGGGAAGAAAAAGTAAGTCTTCCAAACTACTGCGGGGCTGCTTGCCAATTAAACTCTCAGCAACTGGATAACAGATACTGTGAAATTTTAGATTGTTCTATAAACACCATCAACAGCTGCTTCCAGTTAATGTCAGATGATTAGTGAAAACTGTTACAGATCAACTGTTTTTCAGTTATTCAGCCTTAAAATTTTGTTTTTTAAGATGCCCAACTGAGCACCTTAAAGTAATCTACCATTAAATTGATTATGAACTGCAGGTTCATGAGCTGCGTAATATATTTCATGTAGCATTAGTTTACAGGGAGTTGTGAAATTTAATATGTTTCGAATATTGCGGAAGATTATATGGATGTGATGTGAACACTGACAGCATCTTTCACTGGTCTCCCACTCAAGGTTATTCTAGAGTCTCAGGGTTGTGGGGATCAGAGTTGCTTCTCTGGTTACCTGCTAATGCCTCCCAGTCTTTCAGAATAAATATATCCTTTGTGAATAATTTACATTGGAAATATATGCCGTTTTTGTTACAGGATGTGTTTCAATGAGAAAATACTGGAAAACCATCCACAAATGCTAATATGTTATCTTTCAAAGTCAGATTTACAATAAACGGCACCAGCTGAGATATTTTTTTAAACTGTATTGTTACTGCACCATATGGAGGCTGTATTTGTCTTCTGGCTTAATGCGCGTACCACGTTTCACCTTTACCTGACAGAGCTGACAACAGGCCCCTGGGACCTGCATTCCCAAAAATGCCACTGTTTTGGCAGAGACTAGCTACAGCTAGAAATTTTGAGAAAACACAAGAATAGAAATGAAATTTGCCTCAGGATTACCCTCCAGCAAGAAATGGCGCGTGTCTCTGTCAATGTTTTATAAATGTCAGTGTTGCTGATATCCTGCACACACGCATATAAACACACACACATAGAATAGTGCAGCCCAAAATATTTTGGTTAACATTTAAAAAGAGCATGTCAACTGTCAGGGGCAAAAAAACGCATGGAAGCCACACAGTTATTGAGGTGATGTGGTCGCCTGTGTCAAAAAGAGTGACTAATTTACCCAGAAGGTTAAGTGTCTTTTTTCTGGCTATAAACTATGTTTCAATATCCTTGCATGTTTTAAGTTAATTGGGTCTTAACCATTCTAAAGATTTACAAGGCTTGAAAAAAAATATATATTTATGCATTTGTACATTTTACCAGAATTGAACATTCTGGTCTATATGCAAAATGCTAATGTGTGCCAGAGAACTAACTCTGCACATCATCCTAAAAACACCATCTGCATGGTGAAACATAGTGGTGGAAGCATTGTGTTTAGGGAATGTATTTCCTAAGCTGCAACATGGTAACCCAGACAGAAAACCTTCACAGCAAACGACTTAAAAGGAACATATCATGCAAATCCACTTTTTTTGCCTTTAAATACATTTTGTTGTGTACTTATAGAAGTGCAGAAAAGTTGAGTTTAGTCTCTCCAGGTGTTGAGGAGATATCTTCATATTCTGTTTGTGTCATATTTTCCAGTCCTTCCGTTTTTCGCTATCCTCTAGGTTTTTTTTTTAACTACTATGTCACAGAATTTGCTGCTGAACAGCTAAATAAGGTCGTGGACTTCCAGCGGATCAGTTTCGCGTATCCGCCATTTTTATTTCTCGCTTCGAGTTGGAAATCAAGCTCAAGTATACAGAAGCTGCAATTGAATAAGTTTAGTTAAGTGTTGGGTGTATTAACCCACACAATTCATTACCGTCCCTCAGCATCAGCACCTTTTCAAAGTGCCTGGTTAAATTTTATTTTTCATGGAAAGGTTTCCACATCAGTGAGGAAATTCCTCTTTGTCTGCATGAAGCACTTTAAGGACAAGTGCCTTCAGCAACATTTGCCATTATCAAGAAGTATTTGCTGAATTACTTAATCTGATTAAGAGGTCAGTTCCTTCGGTCTATGGAAACGACGGACACAGCAAAGCGGTAAGCTGCAAATAATGCTAAAATGACAGCAAACTTTATTTTAGACATGAATTTATTGTGTTGACATGATGTCCGGAACATTGTTTAGATAGCATTAGGATCGTGCCTTCTGCGCATGTTAGTGCTATGTGCTGCTTTTAGCTCCTTGAGGACAGACCCCCACTGCGTGTTATGAATAGTATCATTACATAAACAGTTTTGCCTTGTTTCTGCTCTGCTACATAACTGCATCTCTGTTATCAAACTACAAAAAAGGCTGAATGGGTTAAAGTGGAGTGTTTTTTGACCTGGAGGGGGGCAGGTGTGAAGTAACTCAAAAGCATTTAAAGAGACCGCACCGAAACAAGTTGCTCTCAGACGCACCTCAAAACATGGGTAAAAGAGGAGCCTGTGGAGCTACAATAAAAAGTAATTCAGATCAAAGCATTGCAGTTCCGCTACACAACTGAATGATTTAAGTGTAAAAAGGAAGAATTTAAAAGCATGATATATCCCCTTTAAGGAGGAGGTTTACCTTTCAGCAGGACAGCAGCCCTAAACATACAGGTTACCTATGTGTCAGATCAGAAGTCAAAATATAGCTCCAAATGTATTGAGCCCTTTTCAGACTTTTATATGTAAAAAAAAAAAAAAAATCTTACTACAGGCATCTCTTTCTTTCCAGTTTACACAAAAAAAATACATTAAAGTTTGTGGCTGTCATGTGAAAATGTGAAAAAGGTTGAAGGGGTATTAGAAATTTTGTAAAGGCACTACACTGTCCATCATTACTGACAGTTTAGCGAGACTCATGTCTGCCTGCAAATGTGCTAACTTAATGTGGTTTTCTTGGCCAGTAAAAGCTCAGCTTTGTGCATTTTGATTGATATTGGCTCATAGTGTATAGTAACCCTCGAACGGCTGTGCGCAGACTCGCTCTGCCCTGCTTTCCACAGCTGTTTCCTGCCCCAAACTGCTGAAACAGTGCTGCAGCAGTAGCAGAGGTGGGCCAACACAAACCAAAGGCTGTCTGTCACACACACTCACATGCTCTTTAGGGACTTTCTGCTGATATAAAGCATTCACTTGCCTTTAACATCCTCATTACAACTGAAAGCCAACCCTTACCCTATGACCAAGTTTTAAACATCAAACATAAAAATAGCTTTTCACATGTTAAATTTGTGACATCCATTAGTTTTGTCTTCGGTAAGTTGTCTTGCCCTGCCCGTATGTATGTCATATGCCAACATAAGCTAACACATGCCCAAGACAAAATGAACCATCCCCACCTCCCTGCAGATGGCTACTGGTCACCTCGCAGAGCTTCCTGTTTGAGTGGTCATTTCCTCTTTCTTTTTGCTGAGGGAGGATTCAGAGTTTGCTGAGGATGAAACTCTGGAGGAATTAGGGGCAAACAAGGTCATGGCTTCCTATCTATTAATCACATTGAACCTGTCCTAAACTCACAGACTAGCATGTAGAAGAAACATGTTATTATTATTATTAGTTTTTTACTTGAATAATTCAGCAATAGTTTCTTTGAAAACTCCATTGTAGCACACTTGCCTGTATTCACATCTGGGCTGAATGAGGTCCTGCAAATCTGTGGGACTCATATAATTCTAAATAGGGGATCATGGACGAATAAATGGCTGAAAAAAAGACTTGTGACTAGAAGATTTAGATTCAAACGGTGTCCAGGAAAGAATTTTTGAGCATTGGCAGTGAACAACTCACCCAGAGACTGAGGGTGAGAAGTATATATTAGGTCGTGGTTTAAAGAGGAGTTTCCAAATGTGTAACCGTTTATTTATGGACTGGAAAACAATTTTTTTTTCAATACTGAACATTTACAATGAATAGATGCTAGAAACCACATTATGTGGTGTTCACTTAAAGAAAAAAATGCTCCACTCTGGCCTTTGTCTCAGAAGCTGAAGAAAAAGATATGAAGAAAAATAGTCAGCCAAATGCTCAAAGCATAATTTCATGGTGCTTAATTATTTATTTATTTTTTTCTTATTTCTGTTTATCTTGGATTTGATTATCATCTAGGTCAATTGAATTTTATAAAATATGTTTTCGGGAAGTACTCCTTCCACCGCCCGATAATGTCCTCAGTCGAGGTCAGCAAACCCACACCAGCCCGCCGCCTCTCCCCGTGGGCCATTCCAGAGTAGAAGAGAGTCCAACCCCTCTCAAGGAGATGGGTTCCAGAGCCCACGCTGTGCGTGGAGGCGAGCCCGACTATTTCTAGTCAATATCTCTCGACCTCCCGCACAAGCTCAGGCTCCTTCCCCCCCAGCGAGGTGACATTCCACGTCCCTAGAGCCAGCCTAAGCATCCAGGGATCGGGCCGCTGAGGTCTCCACCTTCGTCCGCCACCCAATCCTGTTTGCAAAAGTGTTGTTGTAATTATAAATATGAATATATTATTTCATATTAATACTTTAATATTTTTATTAAATCATATTTCAGTCTGTTAAGGGTTGTCCTGTGAATACCAGTCCAATAAGGCAGTGGTATTAGGACAAAATGGAAAGGTGTGAGATGAGCTCTGACATTATTGAACAGCAAAAACTCTGCACATACAGGTCCTTCTCAAAATATTAGCATATTGTGATAAAGTTCATTATTTTCCATAATGTCATGATGAAAATTTAACATTCATATATTTTAGATTTATTGCACACTAACTTAAATATTTCAGGTCTTTTATTGTCTTAATACGGATGATTTTGGCATACAGCTCATGAAAACCCAAAATTCCTATCTCACAAAATTAGCATATCATTAAAAGGGTCTCTAAACGAGCTATGAACCTAATCATCTGAATCAACAAGTTAACTCTAAACACCTGCAAAAGATTCCTGAGGCCTTTAAAACTCCCAGCCTGGTTCATCACTCAAAACCCCAATCATGGGTAAGACTGCCGACCTGACTGCTGTCCAGAAGGCCACTATTGACACCCTCAAGCAAGAGGGTAAGACACAGAAATAAATTTCTGAACGAATAGGCTGTTCCCAGAGTGCTGTATCAAGGCACCTCAGTGGGAAGTCTGTGGGAATGAAAACGTGTGGCAGAAAACGCTGCACAACGAGAAGAGGTGACAGGATCCTGAGGAAGATTGTGGAGAAGGGCCGATTCCAGACCTTGGGGGACCTGCGGAAGCAGTGGACTGAGTCTGGAGTAGAAACATCCAGAGCCACCGTGCACAGGTGTGTGCAGGAAATGGGCCACAGGTGCCGCATTCCCCAGACCTGGGCTACAGAGAAGCAGCACTGGACTGTTGCTCAGTGGTCCAAAGTACTTTTTTCGGATGAAAGCAAATTCTGCATGTCATTCAGAAATCAAGGTGCCAGAGTCTGGAGGAAAACTGGAGAGAAGGAAATGCCAAAATGCCAGAAGTCCAGTGTCAAGTACCCACAGTCAGTGATGGTCTGGGGTGCCGTGTCAGCTGCTGGTGTTGGTCCACTGTGTTTTATCAAGGGCAGGGTCAATGCAGCTAGCTATCAGGAGATTTTGGAGCACTTCATGCTTCCATCTGCTGAAAAGCTTTATGGAGATGAAGATTTCGTTTTTCAGCACGACCTGGCACCTGCTCACAGTGCCAAAACCACTGGTAAATGGTTTACTGACCATGGTATCACTGTGCTCAATTGGCCTGCCAACTCTCCTGACCCGAACCCCATAGAGAATCTGTGGGATATTGTTAAGCGAACGTTGAGAGACTCAAGACCAAACACTCTGGATGAGCTAAAGGCCGCTATCGAAGCATCCTGGGCCTCCATAAGACCTCAGCAGTGCCACAAGCTGATTGCCTCCATGCCACGCCGCATTGAAGCAGTAATTTCTGCCAAAGGATTCCCGACCAAGTATTGAGTACATAACTGTACATGATTATTTGAAGGTTGACGTTTTTTGTATTAAAAACACTTTTCTTTTATTGGTCGGATTAAATATGCTAATTTTGTGAGATAGGAATTTTGGGTTTTCATGAGCTGTATGCCAAAATCATCCGTATTAAGACAATAAAAGACCTGAAATATTTCAGTTAGTGTGCAATGAATCTAAAATATATGAATGTTAAATTTTCATCATGACATTATGGAAAATAATGAACTTTATCACAATATGCTAATATTTTGAGAAGGACCTGTATATGGAATTAATTCACACAATTTCTTAAAATACAAGAATGTATTAACAAAAATAAGTCAACGCAAAGTCAAACATATTTCAATCAACAAACTCTTTACTATGCTAAAACAATCCAACTAAACTACCAAGCAGAATGAAAGAATAACGAAGGCTAATGGGCTATGTACAATATAAACAAGATGATCAAAGATGGTTGAAAACCATGACCAATAAAGTGATGCAGCATTACCATGGAATGTTATTTATGTTTGAGAACCAAGGATTATCTTGAAGAATCAGGAAATTAAATTAAGTTAGTCTTGGAACTAACTTAAGCAATAATCGATCTACCTTTAGACAACCATTCACAATGCAAGATCAGATAATATATTATTTTAATAAAATTATATTTAAAAAAATGATTTGCTGAATAAAACCAAGCTTCTGGATGACTAATTCTCAATGGTGTTTAATTAGCTGCCTTTATTTATTAAAATAATATTTAAAGAAATATTATTTTGAATAAGAACCAAATCTTTGAGAAATGTGCTTAATTGTGTTACTTAGTTATCAAGTTTAGTAAAATGATATTTAGGGAAATAATATTTTACTAGATTGAAAACCAACAACCTTTTTGGGAAAATGATCTTTAGCAGGCAAGCACGTGTTCTGAGCTGTTAGCAGTTGAAGCTAACAAAAGTAGCTTATAGCTTATCATCAGAATCAAACACATACTTTTAAAATACCATTAATAAAAGGGTTAAAATGCATAAGCGTGGACGGCGCATTATGGTCGATCTTCTGTGTTTAAAATCACCCTTTAAATAAAGTTTGTCTTAACTTAAAAAAAACTAACACAGAACACATAAACTGAGCACATGTGCTGAGCAGATAATCTGCTAGCACTAAGATGGCTGAGTTTCAACAAAAACAAAACCAAACGTCATAAAACGAAAAATGTTTAGATCAGGGGTGCTCATTATGTCGATCGCGATCTACTGGTCGATCGCGGAGGCAGTACTGGTCGATCGCAGCGTGACGTTAAAAAAAAACATTTGTCAGCCTATCAAACATCCCGTCACTTGATTGACATACAGGGCAACAATTCAGATGACATGAAATGTGGAGCGCCATTTTCGGACTGTACATGGAAAATACGACATCGACTTTCCGCCGAAAAGCCAGCTGAGAAAGAGAAAGGTGGAGGAACTAAAATCCCAGTTGTCCGGACAGCAGTCATTTTTCACTCAACAAACTTCAAAAGCGAAAGCCGCCACCGAAGCATCGTTCCGGGTGTGTCACGCCATCGTTAAAAACAATAAGTCCTTCCAAGACTGAGAGATGGTAAAAGAAGCATTCCTTGAAGCAGTTGACTCAAGTAATTCAGGTAATTACAAAAAATGTGAATAATTATTTATTATGTGTGTTGTGCAATATTGGCTTATTCAGTAATGCAAGGTACATCAACATACAATGTACATACAAAGAATCCTTAATAAATTTGAAAATAGTTATATGTTTTGCATTTTTGTAGTGGATAGGTTGATCTTTTTGACTCGGTTGTTTTATAAGTAGCTCGCATGCTGAAAAAATGTGAGCACCCCTGGTTTAGATTATTTCACTCTAAACTACTCTCTGCCCAAACACAACCTCTTACGTGAACGGTGCTGAGGAAAAGTTGTCCGGGGCGACGAAGTTGAATAAAGCATCCACAGTGAACAAAGGGTTAACTTGCAGCTAACCTTCGTAGCTGTGGGGTGGGGTGGCTCGTTCTGTCGGGCCAGCCAAACTGCACGTTACTGCTGTAACCACAGTGATGCGGTCCCGTTGTCCTTCCTTCAGACCGGGAAAACTGCTCCACTCGGCGTTGTAGCGACAGGGTCTCTGCTGGGAACTCTCCTGAACACAGTTTGCTTCTGTAGACCTCAGAGAGAAATTTAAGCAATGCTTGTACTTTAATTACCCCTGTTCATGAATGAATACCGGATACACAAACAGCAATTAATTCCTACTTAACTTAGTGCATTTGATCGCTTGATTGTATGACACTCTTGGATCCAGTTTGAAAAGTTATGTCTGTTTGCCTGCAAAGAGACATTAGCACGCTGTGTTCCTCTGGGGACCTGGGTGGAAGAGGTCAGTTTTTTGCAAAAGCGGGGTTTTATTCGAACAGTGACGTCACGGAAAGTCCGCTGTTATTTATAAAGTATCTTTGAATTTGAATTTGAATTTCTGGCTGTGCTGGAAGTAGGTTAATGCAATTTATTTTGAATGTTCCAGAAAAGTTCATACTGGCCTTTCATTTTGTAATCTATGGCTAGGTCCCAACAGTGTTATGAAATGTCCTCCTGGCCGATATGAATTGATGCATGGTTGCTGTGAAATAGTTGGGTACATAACAACAAGTGGCTGAATTGGGTTCAGTGGGAAGAGTAGTCGTCTTGCAGTTTGTATTCCACCCCTAATGCTCTCACATGTCCATGTGCCCCTGGGCAAGGCACTAACCTCAAGTTGCCTCCCGATCTGCATATTAGTGTATGTATTGGGTACATGTGGCTCTAGTGTAAAGCACTTTAGTTGGTCGGTATCACTGGAAAAGTGTTAAATAAATTCAGTCCATTTACTATTACTAAAATTGCCACAGTGTGAAATGGTGAAGGGGTGAAATGATGAGCACCTAAAATGTTTGTATATTCTAGAGAAACATCACCAAAGATAGGATTTTCCATCTTACTCCTTATTTTCCCTCCATCTCTGATGACGAACCAAAACAAACCTAAATGGGGTCTGTTTATTGCTTCAGACTAAAGGAACTGTTTAGAGACAATCCAAAAACCCAGGCTGCGGAGGACGAGGGGCGGAGTGGAGGGCATTCTTGTGAAACACCAGAGAACACTTCAAAGTAGTCCCAAATGAGCAGACTTACAAATGATTTGGCCCTTAAGTGTGTTCAGTGCAATCACCTTCTGGTAGCAAGGGGTAGACAAATGAGTAAAATTGCTTGTGACAATTAGGGTGATGCCAGATACTGCCTTCTGTTGCCTCCACAATCACTTGTTCCCATCAGCCAACTCTGTTTATCAGTAATTGCAATTTGGAAAGAACTCTGTGGTGATTAGGCCAAGGGAGTGGTCAGACATAGTGCTTGCCCAGCCCTAAACAAGTGAGCAGTGTTTGGGTAGAGTCGGCACGAGGTCCCACTGAGAGAGAGCGACAGGTTTACAGAGAAAATATGAGGGGAAGAAAATAAGGAAAGAGAGAAGGAAGTAAGGAAGGATGGGAAGAAGGAAACAATAGGTCTGTTTTTTTAAGTAACTGTTTTTTCCCATCTTGGCTTGGAGAAAAAAAAAAAAATTTTCATTTTATTACAATGTTTTTTGGTTTTATTCTGAGTATTTACAATGTCTGCAATAAAATTGTGTAAAAAGGCTTACAATAAATCATCTAGTGCTGCCGTTGAATAATCTACCATTGAATAATTTGCAGCAGTTCTCTAGCAATAAGCTTTGGAGATTTGTTTTACCTGTACCTACTGTGCATAGTGGCTATATAAACCTGGGCCCTTGTGCAACCCTGTTTGTCTGACTGTAGTTATGGACAGGTCTACATGGAGAGCTATATTCTAAAGCACAGAGTTCAACACACACCTGCCTTACTGGAATGTCATGCAGTCTTATCTGTCCTGTTTTCAATAGCAGCTGAGAGAAACTGGCTTCTGTGTCATGTCGCATTTACACCTAAAAGGAGCAAGAAGTCATGGATTATTAATTACAATTTCCTAAATGCTTTGTACTTATAAATGTTAAAAGTCAGAAAATATTGAGATAGTAAAACATACATCGGATTTTCCTCAAAGATTAATAAAATATTACCAGATTAAACTGAACTAAATCAATCAACCTAAGAAAATCTAATAGAATTTTACAAATGCTTAAGCTGAATTTATTTCATAGGACTTGTTAGGGGTACCACTAATTGTTGTGGCAGTGATGTGCTTTATTTAAAGGTTGGAGTTTTAAAGATTTTCAGGGTGATCTTGTGCTACTGCCATAAAAGAAAAATTTACTGTAAGTGCATCTTAAGCAAGGGTGAATTTCAGAGGATGAATATTTATTCGGTATTGTTGTATCTCTATTCATGTCATCAATGAGGTTGTATTGTTGAGTGTATCTCTCTAGTGATTGTAAAGGGTAATTCAAAAGGAATGCAATAAACTAAAAAAAAACCACAAGTGACATGAGTATTGGCATATTTAACACGATTCACTGTGAACACCGAAACATCTTTGAACCATATGTCTTTCAAGGCTGTTTTTCTTTACATTTTAAATTTCAACTTCATCAGCAGGATTTGATTTTTACATGAATGCCTTTAGGGCCTCCGATGTTTCAGCAGACATCTGAAACCCTCCTGCAAGCTGGAAACATTGTCAAAAAGAAATGAAAGGAATAATATGCAAATCATGGGGTAAAAGATAAAATGTCCTGCTCATGTAATGTTTAGGTGTTGTTCCCTTTTAGCAAACATCAGTTTGATGCTGAAAAAAAAATCATTTTTTTCAAATCAAATAAAAAAATAATAATTTACAAAAAAAGTGAATGTAAAAAAACAAATAAAAGCAGTCATGATCAAGCAACATACTACCTATATCACTGGATCTGAATATCACATCACAGACAGCAAAGTCAATGTTTCTTAAAAGTATAGATATTTTTTATTTTATATTTTTTTTAATCTCCAGCGGCACTTTTCTGTCAAGGACGGTACACACTATTTAAGGAACTATTTATATAAGGAACTTGAGTGACATCTACTGGATATGTCTGGTAGTTACAAGCAAAGTGTATGGCATGAACGTCAAATTGCAGTTCTTACATATTTAGTATAAAACACAAATGTTTTTTTTTTTTTTATCAGAAATGTCAAATAGTTCTTATGCAAAGACTAGAAATACATAAAAAAAACCAAGTAAAAGGTAGTATTATTGTGCATGTATATTGTTCTATTTTTATTCTTTACATAACCAGATAATATTTTGTTAGAAATACACAAAAGGTGTTCTATCACTCAGATACGTAGTACACACGTGTTACTGTAAATACCATGAAAACCACTCTGTCTGTCGAGGACGTACTTTTTTGTGAAAATCTTTTTGCCTTTCTAGCCTCAACAGTTTTGCCTTATCATCCTATGGCAGGATTGGAGTGAACGTTCTTTATTTTTTGTCTGATTAACTGCAGTTGATCAAAAATAATCTAAGTTAATTTTGTTCCCATCACTAATATAATATGTGTTTCAGCGAAGTAATGTGAATATCTGTATATATTTTTAGTTATAAAGTTTTATGATGAGTAAAATATGGCTAGCTTAAAAGCAACAGGAAATCATGTTGACTCTAGTTCAGTTTTGTCATCCTTTTGTCTATGACATGCTGGATTGTCCTTTTTGCTGAGTTTTGTCCGAATGTATTAAAGTTCATTGACATTAAGTACATGCCTTTTTGTAGTATTCTCCTGTGGGGAAGGCCTTGGGGCAGGTACATTGTGATGTGGTGTTTTTTTTTTTTTCTTTTCCGGACTGTTATTTTCAGAATAGAATCTAAGCTGAAACCTGGGAAAAGTTGCGTATCTGCCATAATGGGCTCTAATGCCAGCTGATAAGCTTGATTCATGTCCTCTTGTAATGCCATCAACCCAATATTTAATTAGCAGGGGTCTTTTTCAGTTAAAAACGTTGTAGTGGCATACTCCATTATTCATTATGCAGCTGTTTTTAATTGTCAGTGGACATTTATTTGTAGGAAAAACATTAACTGCTGGATAGCATCTTTAAAGAGTTTCCTTTCAGTTTTACATGTTTTAATAACTGATTGAGGTGCCCACTTTAACAAGTAGAAGGGAGGTTGCTGGGTTTAAAAATATATTTTAAGGTTCTCGTATTCAAATAAATTAAGCTCAGCTCAGTGACATCAACGATTTTTAGATCCTTCGGACTAGTAATAGCACAGCTTCAGACTGTGTGCATGAATAAAGGATATCAACAGTAATGTTCTAATAATCATCCTTTAAAGACTTAGTAAGGATTTGTGATTGTTTCAAATGATTTTATTCATAATGTGTCTTGTCATTAGTTCATTGTTCAGTTAATTTACCTCGACTCTAACAGGGCAAAGCACATATTAGAAAGAGAGTTTTTTAGAAGTGTAGAAATAAAAATAATATATTCCCGCGACCCACTATGGAATAAGCGGTAGAAAATGACTGACTGACTGACTATTCCCAAACAGTTAGATTTCTCAAAGCTATTTTTTAATATCTATTTGTCATTATTTTTACATACAAGTATAGTTTATAATACTACAAATAACAAAGAAAGGCTAAAATTGACTTGAAAGTGACTTGGTGAGGTGCATCATTTCATTACAGACAGGTTTACCAGCCCTAACAAAAAAAAAACAAAACAAAACACACTCAGGACGGATAATAAATCAGAAACATTTCTTGTAAAGGATGAGGTTGACTTCCTGTTTTTGCTACTCAATGAAAACAGGAAGGGAAACAGGACATATTGCACAGTCTACAGACAGCTCCCACTACAATTCATTCTCCAGCCCAATGCCAGGAACTTAAGATGCAGCAGACAATAGCTGAGTCTGAACTCAAGAGTGCCAGCTATAGATATACCCCATTGGCAAAGCAAGCTTTAGATGTTCTCTGATTTGAAGGTGTTTGAGTTTTGGGTCTTGCCTCATGATTATTTATTTTCCAGGTGGTGCTTCAGTTCATTCTTTTAGGTTTACTTTCTTACTTATTCTGTTTGTGTTACATTTTAGTCACTTCTGTAAAATGTTTCTTTTGGCTTAATTGTGTTTTTCTATCTCTGTTTAGTTCTTATCATGTTTTACGTCCATTCTCTGCCACTGGCACCTTAATCAGTTTCATTTGGCCCACCTGCGTTATGCCTGTCAGTTTCATTGCTTTCACCTGAGTCATGCCACATATATCTCTTCTGTCCTGTCTACTCCTTGCAGGAGAAAACCGTTTGTTCATGGAAAAACCAAGATTGTCCGTGTCCTTAACTGTTTGCCATGCCATGCCAGTCCTGTCCATGTCTGTGTGTTCTTGCCATGTCTCCACTTTCATGCCAAAATCTGCTACCTCCTGTCTGCTGTAAGTATTTATCTTTTTTTTTTTCCTTACCAAGCTGCTTCTGCCTGCCTGTCTGCACTTGGGTCCACTCCTAAAACCATACCCCATGACATGTTCGCAGAAATTTAAGAAGTCCGGTAAATCACCCTTATCAGTTTTGCACAGAGCGATCAAGTGAATCATTCTGGTGCCCAAGATAACCTTGTTTTCAAACCTCTAATTATGGATTTGCCATTTAAAAGTCACCTGTTGGCAGCTATGTGGCCTTCTATATGCCAGGAACAAGCAAAAGACAGAAATTACACCTTTAGATCTGTCCATAACTGAGCAAAGAATATGAGCTTTTCAGGAAATGGAAGCAATATACAGGTCCTTCTCAAAATATTAGCATATTGTGATAAAGTTAATTATTTTCCATAATGTCATGATGAAAATTTAACATTCATATATTTTAGATTCATTGCACACTAACTGAAATATTTCAGGTCTTTTATTGTCTTAATACGGATGATTTTGGCATACAGCTCATGAAAACCCAAAATTCCTATCTCACAAAATTAGCATATTTCATCCGACCAATAAAAGAAAAGTGTTTTTAATACAAAAAACGTCAACCTTCAAATAATCATGTACAGTTATGCACTCAATACTTGGTCGGGAATCCTTTGGCAGAAATGACTGCTTCAATGCGGCGTGGCATGGAGGCAATCCGCCTGTGGCACTGCTGAGGTCTTATGGAGGCCCAGGATGCTTCGATAGCGGCCTTTAGCTCATCCAGAGTGTTGGGTCTTGAGTCTCTCAACGTTCTCTTCACAATATCCCACAGATTCTCTATGGGGTTCAGGTCAGGAGAGTTGGCAAGCCAATTGAGCACAGTGATACCATGGTCAGTAAACCATTTACCAGTGGTTTTGGCACTGTGAGCAGGCGCCAGGTCGTGCTGAAACATGAAATCTTCATCTCCATAAAGCTTTTCAGCAGATGGAAGCATGAAGTGCTCCAAAATCTCCTGATAGCTAGCTGCATTGACCCTGCCCTTGATAAAACACAGTGGACCAACACCAGCAGCTGACACGGCACCCCAGACCATCACTGACTGTGGGTACTTGACACTGGACTTCTGGCATTTTGGCATTTCCTTCTCCCCAGTCTTCCTCCAGACTCTGGCACCTTGATTTCCGAATGACATGCAGAATTTGCTTTCATCCGAAAAAGGTACTTTGGACCACTGAGCAACAGTCCAGTGCTGCTTCTCTGTAGCCCAGGTCAGGCGCTTCTGCCGCTGTTTCTGGTTCAAAAGTGGCTTGACCTGGGGAATGCGGCACCTGTAGCCCATTTCCTGCACACGCCTGTGCACGGTGGCTCTGGATGTTTCTATTCCAGACTCAGTCCACTGCTTCCGCAGGTCCCCCAAGGTCTGGAATCGGCCCTTCTCCACAATCTTCCTCAGGGTCTGGTCACCTCTTCTCGTTGTGCAGCGTTTTCTGCCACACTTTTTCCTTCCCACAGACTTCCCACTGAGGTGCCTTGATACAGCACTCTGGGAACAGCCTATTCGTTCAGAAATTTCTTTCTGTGTCTTACCCTCTTGCTTGAGGGTGTCAATAGTGGCCTTCTGGACAGCAGTCAGGTCGGCAGTCTTAACTATGATTGGGGTTTTGAGTGATGAACCAGGCTGGGAGTTTTAAAGGCCTCAGGAATCTTTTGCAGGTGTTTAGAGTTAACTCGTTGATTCAGATGATTAGGTTCATAGCTCGTTTAGAGACCCTTTTAATGATATGCTAATTTTGTGAGATAGGAATTTTGGGTTTTCATGAGCTGTATGCCAAAATCATCCGTATTAAGATCCTGGGCCTCCATAAGACCTCAGCAGTGCCACAGGCTGATTGCCTCCATGCCACGCCGCATTGAAGCAGTCATTTCTGCCAAAGGATTCCCGACCAAGTATTGAGTGCATAACTGTACATGATTATTTGAAGGTTGACGTTTTTTGTATTAAAAACACTTTTCTTTTATTGGTCGGATGAAATATGCTAATTTTGTGAGATAGGAATTTTGGGTTTTCATGAGCTGTATGCCAAAATCATCCGTATTAAGACAATAAAAGACCTGAAATATTTCAGTTAGTGTGCAATGAATCTAAAATATATGAATGTTACATTTTCATCATGACATTATGGAAAATAATGAACTTTATCACAATATGCTAATCTTTTGAGAAGGACCTATAGACACCCAAAGTAAGCTGGAAGACCACCCGCCATTAATGTTCCTTAAAAATTACAAATTAAGCCATATTTCATGTCATTTTCACTGTTTATCAGGTACTTTTTGAGAGGTGTTGTAGATGTCTTTCTTTTTGAGTTCATGTTGATTTATTTCCAACCAAACAGAATAAGCATCCAACCTGTAATTTTAACTTAGAGCTTTTGATTATACTCTCTTTTTAAAAATCTTCTTCAGATATTTCACAAACCCCTTGTACTTTCCCATTCCCATCCAATGACCTTTGCCCTCCATAACAGTCTGTCCACCTCCAGCTCACCAGCAGCCCCCTCTGTTCATCCTGTTTGCAGGCTGTCGGGCACAGATAAGGTGTCTTGGCAGGGAGCTGGAATGCTGTCCTTCGCCTCACTGTGTGAGAATCCAGGAATCTTTGTTCACACTAAGTGGCTGGAACAATAGAAACGGCTAAAGCAGTTGGGATGGAAAGCACACAGAAACATGAAGAGCAGAAAAATTGTATCAAGTACTATCACAGATTTGTTGTCAGAAGTGAATGCCATGTTTCCCCCCCCCCCTCTCATTTAATCGTGTTTGAAGGTGGTTCTTTAATGTATTTCCTTATGGGAAATTCTTAACCTTTAAATCCCACTAGTCAGAAGTCATTTTTGTTGTTTTTTTTTTACCTTTGTAAAATACTTTTTTTGTATTTCTCCAGTGGGCAAACATTGTGCCTTTAGCATTGTGTACACAATGACTCACTCAGTAAGAACTAAAGAACAAAATACTACTAAAATAATTAAAGAAATGCATAACATTTCTACTAACAATTTAGCATTTGATATTCTTGTTTGCAGGCAATTTTAAAACACATTTATAAAATAATCTCATGAATTTATTGTATCTTATGGTAAAATCAAACATCTCACAACAATGCACAACAGTTTGGTGCTAATGTCGGCCATCATCCTAATTCTTCTAGGATTCAATAGATCACAAATTTTGTGGATGTCACAATTTCCAATATCCCCTTGCACGGTTTCAATGTGCATCTTACATTTCTAAGTCCATAATTCTGCTTCTGGATTCAACCACTATCATTGTACAAGTGTAAAAGATAAAGAGCTTACCTAGTTACCTAGTTATCCCTGTGTTGGAGCAGTATCCTATGCTGCCCTGCAGAACCCCAGTTGTTGCAAACATGAATAGGAGACACTACAGTGCCCATAACAACATAGGTAAGTGAGTTAACTTGGGCAAAATCACAATTCAAATGTAGATATTGTAAAACTGATAATGTGCAGTTGGCTATTTTATCATAGACTTAAACTACTGAGTTTTGAAGCATAAACATGGCACTGATTTCAATTAACTTTAATGTGGTGCAGTGGGCTGGGCTCAATATCAGCAAATGCCTAATCCTAAATGACTCAAATCAATATCAGGGATAAAATACCCTTACACTTTACACAAATCCATATCCCATTAAACTCATTTTTTACATCACAAAACAATATTTATATAACTGAGCTGGGGATTGTGGTATTGAGGTTGCATGCATAACAAGGAACATTACAGGCTTTACACTTAATCTTTTTATAAATTTTTAAAATATAAACTTCCACTTCCATAACTTTCCATTTTGTTGTGTAAGGTTGCTTTTTTGGTTTTCTGTAATTACGTTTAATAATGAAAAAAACTGATCCATTCAAACATGAAAAATGTATGCACAGATTGCCTAAAAATAGACTATGAAAATGCATTGTTTACCACCTTTTAAAATGCCCCCTTCAGCAAATAACAAAAATGGGGTGGAGGTTAACAAAACATAATTATTTTTCTCTGTCATGCAAAGTTCCACAATCATTTGTGTCTGATTTATTTGGATGAATGAAATCATGTATGTTAAATATCTGATGTTATTTAGTGTTGTTTTTGCACATTTTATGAGCAGAAACAATTGGTTAACAACAGATGTGTGGTCAAGAGAAGAAAATGTGGTAGATTGATGGTCACTGTCTTAGTGAAAGTTATTTTTTTAAACACCGTTTTTCTTGGGTATCTTAACTGCTACAGATTTCACTAACAGGTGGAAATAATGGGAAAAAAAAAATATTTCCCAATATATCACTTGTTTTGTGTGCTGTTGATTTTGAAACAGGACTTCAGTTTGCCAGTTGAATATCAAAACGATATTCATGGCCCAGTTGTCCGCTCTAAGTGGTTAAGAGCGACATGTATGATCAGCCAGAGAGGTTAAGGGAGGCAACAACAAATTGTGGGTTAGGGTACGAGGAATAACACCAGATGTTCCAGATGCCCTGTTAAATGTCTAATTTGCATCAAAACTTGACAACCTGAGAAATGTAAATGTTAATTGACCCTATAATACAAAACGTATCCTGTTTCTAAGGTTTTTCTCAAACATCTACTGTATCTATGAAATGTTATACATTGTCTATAAAAATGTTAAATGAAAGTAAAAGTATTAATTGATGTTATGAAGTGTACCATATCCTTTTATAATGCTTGAAAAATATATATTTTTTCCTCAGATAATTACATGGCCTTACAAGTCTGATTATGACACAATACAAAATTAGAAAACCAGCCAATGTTTCACTTTTTTTATTTATTACAAGCATAAAGTAAAAAGTAAGAAAATCTGATTTTTTTTATTTTTATTTCTCATATCAGCCTTTAAAGGCTAAATAAAGGAAATCATTCTGAGAGGTAGTAAAAAAAATTAAATATAATGCGATATGAGAAAACAAATCATGCAGAAAGTCTCAGGAAAGATGTTATCATCATCATTATTGTAAAATTATGGTATTCAAGTCTTCTAGCAAGTCCAGCAGTTGGGGGTTTTAGTACTGCTCAGCAATCAAACGTGCATTATTTTTAAAGTAAACATCTTGCAACTGATCTAAGGATGTATTCTTCGTGTACATTTGATCCTTTACTGTAAGTCTTTGAACTAGGCGGGAAACCGGAGCACCTGCAGAAAATTCACACAGGCTAAAGCAGAACATGCAAACTCTACACAAGGAGGTCCTTGTAGAGTTTTGAACTTTAAGTCAACAGTCCCTAGCAGCTATTTATCATGCTGACATCAAGGATGCTATGTTCAATAAAAATATATAAAAATGTACAAAGTTATTAGAATTTGTGGTTTACTGTCCATGCCACAAAAATTTACCTCAGCAACTGGTTATTAAAAAAAACAGAAAACAGTATGCTTCAGTCTATTTAGATACACTGCAGAGAAAGGCATAGTCTTTCTGTGTATTTTGCTATTTTCCTATTCAGATTAACTGCTATCGTTAAAAGCAGAAACAAAAAGAGGAAAAAAAAGACAAAGAACATGAATGCTGCTTACCTTGAGCCATACCAGAGAGGCGGTAAATCATAATCCCTGAGCAGAAACTAAATTCACTACACCTATCAAACCCAATTTATAATAAGAGACCAGAGGTCCAACCATGTACTATCTGTGAGCTCCCCCTTTTTTGTTCTTCTAATCCTTTTTCTGTCAGGGCAAAAAAAAAAAAAAAAGGAAAACCAAAGCCAAATAGACATGGATAATCCTCAGCATCTTTTCAAAAAGGAAATTATTATATTTGAAGTTATGAAAGTGCTTCCTGAAGTGAAGGTAATACATTAAGGTTTTTTAGGCCTTTTGTCTTGATCTAAGAAAAACACAGAGCTGAAACACATTGTCAAAAAGGCTCTTCCACAGTGCTTTTATGCTTTTACTAGCACATCTGCTCCATGTGTACTGTGATTTACAGCACATCTCAAGGCAGAAATATATATATTTTTTTGACTTAACAGTAAAACAGAAGTGGTAGAAAACTAAAAAAGGGGCCTCTGGCTATGACTAGAGGAAATTGCTCTGCTTTAAGATCAGCTTCTTTTGGCATCTGTCTGCCTTAATTCTTCATTCTTTGTTTCACTGGCACTCCACTGGATACTCTCTCTCATAAAATGTTTTTCTTTCTCTATCATAATATCTACAGTAAGCTTCTGAGTGGGAATGACAACTTGCTAGATGCCACAAGAGTCTTCAAAATGTTTATCTGTATTCTTAAAATGATTGAAATTAAAGCACTGGAGTTTTAGCACCTTTAATTTACAGGCTATGGCTGACATTTTTTCTAGCCAGATGTTTACATGCAGTCATCATGAGCATGCATGTCATATTTTGTGCTTTTTATGATGGTTTTCAACAGTTTCTTTTTCCAAGGTGGAATGCTGATATAATATACAACTGCAGTGTTTTGTAGAAAACAATTTGGTGTACAAGTTTCAACAGATTTCAGATAAACAGATTTCTTCTGTTTTTGCTTTGTTTCCACTCTTAAATGTTTAGGACCATAAAATCAATTTTAGCATTAGACAAAGGTGACCTAGACTGTCTTTGAGACTCTGGTCAAACACGATGAGACCTATTTTCCACACCTGGGGGAAAAAAAAAATAATAGTGAAGCTTTCCAGGAGTCTCCAGCCTATAAACATTACTCCATGAATGGATCATTGACTCAACCAGAATAAATGGGAGACTTCCAACATAAAAATCACTGCTCACCAAAAAGAAACCCAAGGGCCCTTCTCACATATCCCCCAAAAAATTGTTAATGATCACAAAGACCATAAATTCAGCTTTTTAGGAAGAAATTCTGGAGGAGAATGTCCGATCATCATTTTGTGGCTTTAAGATTAAACACAGATGGGTTACGTAGCAGGACAATAATATAAAGTTAAACAGCATGTCGATGTTTGAATGACTCAAAAAAAGCCTAAAAATAATGTTATGGAATGGCCTTGACAAAGTCTGCGCCTAAATAAGTTCATCAACAAATTGGACCTTATAGATTAAGAAGAGGATGTCATCAAAGTTCATTTACATGTAACAGTAAACAAACACTTTTGGCAGTATAGTGTAGATCTGCAACCTATTTAAAATATTCTCTAATATTTAAATGTACTGTATGTCCCTTAGCAGCTTGCACCTCAGCTGCACAATTTTTTTAAATGGTTAACAATCTCCAGGCATAATTCTGACAGGATATTTGACCACTCGTATTGGCCAAAATCATTATGAAATGAGTTCATTTAAATTGGTCTCTTAGTACAAACCTGGCTTTAATAAATAGTCCACAATTTTTTTGCAGGACCTATGAAGATCATTACAGAAGCTTCATGTTAGCTCACTTTGGCTTTTCAAAAATCCGCTTTGATGTGTGGAGATAATAATTATAATAATTCAATCCTGTAAGACTTGCAATGAAAAGACACATAGGTGGCGATTAGAGAAGTTTATTTAAAAATATTTATTTCTTTGGCGCTTGGACCCCGGAGGAAGACACGGACACTGAGAATGACGTGAGCTTAAATGAACAACTTATGAATAGAATTAGAGATTTCTTCCCCCTGGGATCAGACTGGTGGTGGAGTGGAGGCCTGAGGAGGTAGGGAAATCGGGAGGAGCTAGGAAGCCAGATGGTGAAGATGGGGAGTAGGAGGGTCGCAGCTCAGCTTGAAGAGTGAGGAAGTCCATGAGTGAAGTTCTTTAAGCAGAGCCTTGGACGGTGATTAGCTGAGGAGGAAATATGGGCTCGTTGCTGATTAGCTGGAGCGGGGACGCATGGTGGAGTCATTGGACAGAACAGAGGAGGGGGTGAGTCTTCCAGATTGATTTTTCGTCAAAACTCCATTTACCCTTTGGACACATCCAACCGTGTCCAAGTTTTATCTATCTGACAGAAGCTTTTCCCTTTCAATGAAAGAAATTTGATTTTGGTGTTCAGGAACAATCTAAAGGCTCAGACCAAAAATTACCTGTAAGATGTGCACCAATGTCACTGTCCCCATATTCGCTTGTTTAGCAGCCCAGCCACAGTATTATTTTACTGCCTTACATATCATTAGCATAGGAAGATTTGATGCCATAGATATATAATACTCCTAACATCAAACTACAACACATTTTGCACTGTAGCAAGCGCAAACTGACAAACATCTTTTTGGACATTATAACATTTCCTCACTTGATCCCTCTAGGTGTCAAATGTTTTGTATGTTGCACATGTTCAACACTGCTACAGAATCAATGCAACTGCATCTCACATTTTAGAGCAATGACCCAATCATAACATTACGTAATCCCACACTACACAATGCAGATGATACACTCACCTAAGAATGCTGAATGCTTGGAACTAAAACTAGAAAACTGCTGGCATCATTGAAATATCAAACCACTTGGGAGCACTCATAAAACCTTTTAAATGTAATTCCCATATTATCAGTTGATCCTTTGTCATGACCAAACTTACATGAGACCATGGCATCACAAAATGTTCCAGATCATGGTGCAGCAAAACACTGAATTCCAAATCATTGATCTCAGTAAAAATGCACTTTCCAGAGCAGCAGCACATCAAACCTTACGCACATACTTCATAGCATGATAGTATATGATATTCTACAAAATCCATTCAGTTTCCTCATGTTTAAACCCACATAACACGCACTTGTCAAAATTCCAGCATACATGGTGATATATGAAACAAACAGTATAGCTGTCCAAGACAGAAGGATTTGCTCCAACATTCACAAAATTTATATATGGGAAATTTAAACAAATATTTGTTTGGGTGTATCTGTATAAATAAACCTGTATGTATAGTTTTGAGCCTGTGTATATTAGAGAAAGTCAAATATAAATTCAAGCTTATATGAACCCCAGTCTTAATTTTAATATCATTAAAGTTGTATGTTGGATTATCAAAATACCAAAGAATGGTTAAAATAAATCAATGTTTGCTCAAAATTAATGCATGAACCCTAATCATGAAAATTCATGTAAAAATGATAACTGTAGTTAACATTTTTGGTAAAAGTTTATTTTTCTAATATTCTTATTTTATTTTGACAGATTTGAACTAAGATGACACTGAGCAATTTCAAAATTTATAAAACATATTTTCTAGACATAACTGTGTTGATATTTTTTTCAGTTTACTCCAAGAAGCAATTCATGCCATATATTCAGGTCACTGGAATGCTGTGTAAGCCTGCAGATCTGTGATTCCATCTTACAGAGATGGGTTTCTGTGTAGGATAATTGATGGTCACCTGCCCCTCTGAGATCACATAGGGCTGGCCTGCTTCTTCATGGACCCCAGAGCTAATCACCTCATTAACCTGTGGCGTCAATCCCATCGTTTGCAGCGTAAAGTTACCACAAACCAAGAGAGGTCTAATAGTGCTTGTTTCAACAAAACCACAGATCTCCCCTTCAAAATCATGGCTGCGTCTTGAGTCTCTCTTTTGTGCTTACCCCACAGAAATGTTATATAAAGGCAACAACATTGAACAAGGTTTCAAAAAATCATTGCAATGGTTTAACAGCAGGGTAAATAAAGATGCATCACCAAAGAGTTGTAATTTTGTGAAATTATCTCTGGACACTCCCTAAACACAGTACAGTGAGAATCTAGCTTGCATCCTTGTTTTCTGAGGACATTTTATCAAAAGGATTTTTTCAGCTTGGACTACCTGGGCTTTGCCTCACAACTATTTTATAATTGTCTTACCTAGGTGAAACATGTATTGTAACATGATTCCACTATTATTGCAACTATGCATTTTTCTAACATACTGTAATGGAACATTTAGGATGTCTATGATCCCCATGCCATCTTGATCATAGCAGACCTCTGCACATGAACCTGAAAAGATGCATCACACAAGACTCCAAAGAGAAATCAGAGTATAATTAAATGTATACAGTTGTTGGACCACTTGTTGCTGAATATTGGACTACTTGCACAGACACCAGGCCTCCTGATGCTTGCGGCCATTTTGTATCCAGGACAGTCCGCTCCTCCATATCCCGTCAAACATCACGACTGTTATGACGGGGCGTCCCAAGTCTGACGTCACAAGACGCTATATAGGAAGGCGGACATTTTCAAAACTCACTTTCAGCTGGCAATCTTGACAAGGTTACCACGCAACTGGAGCGTCCTCTGAGAAAAAGAGATCCCACGTGGAGTCTTCATTTATTTCTCTCTCTCGTTGGCCAACGAACAATTCATAACTGAGGTTTCTGGACTAGGAAGGCCAGAAATTGCACTTTGCCGATCGAAGACGTGAGTTTAACACGTAACCAAAAACAGGGAGTTCGAGGAAACGAACCGCCATCGTGTTTCACCCCTTGTCGACTGCTGATGGTCAGATCCTATTTTTTCCTTTTCGTCAAGAAGACCAAAGGACGGGACTGACCGCTCTCTTGGAGTGTAACTGCGGACGCGCACAACGCTTCAACCACCCCGTTTTCCCTCTCACTCGCTGACCCAGAAGGAAGCTTCACCAAGTAAAACCCATCTTTTATTTACTCTTGTATTTCTTTATTAGAAGGCCTGGGCAGGGTCAGATGTGTAGAGCGATCAGAATCGCTGGTTAGGATCTCATGTGTTCTGAATGATATGTGCATGTAACCTTGCTTATTGAAACTTTGACGTGTTATGTTGATATCTGGAGCCGCCGCGTTCCTAGATCTGCTTGTGTTTCACCATCTGAGAGTCAATGCAACCCAAGACTGGACTGTTAAAATAACCTCGTGGTGAATTTTACCATTTTGCCTTTGTCTTCAACCTCACTGTGCTAGATTGCCGCCAAAAGTTAGAATCCTTTGTGCTCAGGAGTTGGGGGGAAGTTTTATGATCAGGACATCACTGAGTACAGTCGGAGCTGCGCTCCAACCCCCCCCCCACTCTCCACTCACCACCACACCTTGTCTTCACATTCTCAATTGTGCCACAAATGCTGGTTGATTCAACACCCACTGCTGTTTTCTTTATTTTTGCTTAGTTAGATGTGTTACCCTTGTTATGTAGAATTTTGCATGTTGAGTAGGTGAAGATTAATAAATATTCACAAAGATAAAGAGAGAGCATTTTGTGTTCATTGTGTGCAAAAGTGATTCGTCAGTCAAAATAAGGTTAACGTTCCACACGTTTCGGCTGAAACAATCGATTAAACAGTGACATCTCCGGCAATAGTTATTAATTATTACGGAGTATTTAACGGTTATAATTGTCAAAGGCGTTGAGCTACAATTACAACACCAGAAACATCTCTGGTCTCGATTCATAAATGAGAATTTTGGTTAAGAAGTTTATTTTGTCAGATTATGATTTGTAATTATAATTATTGATCAAGATTAATCAATCAATAATCATAAACCCAACACAGTACAGACCACCACTTATTAAACCTGACAGGGCACACCTGTGAAGTGAAAACCATTTCAGGTGACTACTTCTTGAAGCTCATCAACAGAATGCCAAGAGTGTGCGGAGCAGTAATCAGAGCAAAAGGTGGCTACTTTGAAGAACCTAGAATATAAGACGTATTTTCAGTTGTATCACACTTTTTTGGTCAGTATATAATTCCACATGTGTTAATTTATAGTTTTGATGCCTTCAGTGTGAAGCTACAATATTCATAGTCATGAAAATAAAGAAAACTCTTTGAATGAGAAGGTGTGTCCAAACTTTAGGTCTGTAAATATACACGGCTCAAAAAAATAAAGGGAACACTTAAACAACACAATATAACTCCAAGTAAATCAAACTTCTGTGAAATCAAACTGTCCACTTAGGAAGCAACACTGATTAACAATCAATTTCTCATGTTGTTGTGTAAATGAAATCGACAACAGGGGGAAATATTTGGTGATTAGCAAGACACACTCAATAAAGGAGTGGTTCTGCAGGTGGGGACCACAGACCACTCCTCAGTACCTATGCTTTCTGGCTGATGTTTTGGTCACTTTTGAATGTTGGTGGTGTTTTCACACTCGTGGAAGCATGAGACGGACTCTACAACCCACACAAGTGGCTCAGGTAGTGCAGCTCATCCAGGATGGCACATCAATGCGAGCTGTGGCAAGAAGGTTTGCTGTGTCTGTCAGCGTAGTGTCCAGAGCCTGGAGGTGCTACCAGGAGACAGGCCAGTACACCAGGAGACGTGAAGGAGGCCGTAGGAGGGCAACAACCCAGCAGCAGGACCGCTACCTCCGCCTTTGTGCAAGGAGGAACAGGAGGAGTACTGTCAGAGCCCTGCAAGATGACCTCCGGCAGGCCACAAATGTGCATGTGTCTGCACAAACGGTTAGAAACCGACTCCATGAGGATGGTATGAGGGCACGACGTCCACAAATGGGGGTTGTGCTCACAGCCCAACACCGTGCAGGATGCTTGGCATTTGCCAAAGAACACCAGGATTGGCAAATTCGCCACTGGTGCCCTGTGTTCTTCACAGATGAAAGCAGGTTCACACTGAGCACATGTGACAGACGTGAAAGAGTCTGGAGACACCGTGGAGAGTGATCTGCTGCCTGCAACATCCTTCAGCATGACCGGTTTGGCAGTGGGTCAGTAATGGTGTGGGGTGGCATTTCTTTGGAGGGCCACATGGCCCTCCAAAGAAATGGTACCGAGATGGTACCGAGATGAGATCCTCAGACCCCTTATGAAAGCATATGCTGGTGCAGTTGGCCCTGGGTTCCTCCTAATGCAGGACAATGCTAGACCTCATGTGGCTGGAGTGTATCAGCAGTTCCTGCAAGATGAAGACATTGAAGCTATGGACTGGCCCGCCCGTTCCCCAGACCTGAATCCGATTGAGTACATCTGGGACATCGTGTCTCGCTCCATCCACCAACATCACGTTGCACCACAGACAGTCCAGGAGTTGGCGGATGCTACAGTCCAAGTCTGGGCGGGGATCCCTCAGGAGACCATCTGCCGTCTCATCAGGAGCATGCCCAGCCGTTGTAGGGAGGTCATACAGGAATGTGGAGGCCAAACACAATACTGAGCCTCATTTTGACTTGTTTTAAGGACATTACATCAAACTTAGATCAACCTGTAGTGTGTTTTTCCACTTTAATTTTGTGTGTGACTCCAAATCCAGGCCTCCATTGGTTAACAAATCTGATTTCCATTGATTATTTTTGTGTGATTTTGTTGTTAGCACATTCAACTTTGTACAGAACAAAGTATTCAATGAGAATATTTCATTCATTCAGATCTAGGTTGTGTTATTTGATTGTTCCCTTTATTTTTTTGAGCAGTGTATATATATATTCTAATGCGTTACTTGCCCAACAGACATGCTGGACTTACATCTGATAAACACATATGAACCATAGTCATATGTGGCTGAAAGCCTACAATGCGGCTCGAGGTTCGCCTTTCACCAGTGAAATGATTCAATGCATCCTGCCAGAGCTACAATAGAAAGTTTTATATCAAAGTATATTCAGTTAGAATTGCTCATTTAATGTCCAGGTATCAACCCATTTAAGAATATATAGCAGGACTAAAAATTGCTTTTCTCAGACTCTCCAACCATTCTCACTGAGCTCGATCTATTTTTAGGAGAATAAGCAAATTATTTAGTCTCCAGATGTGCAAAGCTACCAGAGATATACCCCCAAAGACTTGCAGATATAAGTGCTGCGAATGGCTTTGGGGGCTGAAACGCATGTCACATATTTTTCCTTTTTGTTTATTTAAAAATTGAAAACCATGTATCTGTTTCCTTTAGCTTTATATTTATGCACTTTATTATGTTGGTATCTCACATTAAATCCCAATAAAATACAATATGGTTTGTGGTTGTAGCATGACAAAATATGAAGAAGTTAAAGGTGTGTGAATATTTTTGCAACATACTGTAGGCATAACAACTAGGTAAGGTCTGGCTGCTTTTGTTTGACTGAGCTCTTTAAAGTCATCATTAAACGTTTTATTTGGTGTTTTGTGATATGATATAAATGTCAGTATCTCAAAAGTAGCAAACTTTAAAGGCTGTTTAAGGTCTCTCCAAACCTGTGTTTTGAGCTCTGAAAGTAAAACATCATTGTAGGAGCCATGCAAGCCAGTAGAGGCTCAAAGACTTTATACTCTGAGTATTGGTTTTATACCAAGCCAGCTGTACTTCCCCAGCCTAATTCCTACAGCTGTGTATCTGCCTTCCAGCCATTAATTTTCTCTGTAGATCCATTCCGCTTCCCGGCATGTCACACTGCTCAGAGCTGAGCTTAGATCCCAGTCATCTTGGTCGTTTCTCTTCTATTCACTACTGATGTTAATTTCCCAGATCTAAGGAGGAAAAAATAAATTACCCTCTTTCTTAGTTCTCTTGCCCATTGTCTTTGGATGTCCTGTTCCCTTCCACTGTCTCTCCTTGTGTGTCTGCCTCTTCTGCTCCACTTCTGCTTTGCTGCAGACTTTCTTTCCCTGGTTTGTTATAGTTAGATGGTGAAATCAAAGAATCCCCCCCCCCTCCCAAGCCAATATTTAATATTTATGACCTCAAATCAAGGGTGTTGTCAGGAAGCAGAAAGATGATGCCCGCGTTTGAAGGTTAAAGCTGAGAAGTTGCAGGCACGCAATGTATAACCGGATGACTACCCAATCTTTGCAAACCGGCATGCTGAAGTGATTAGGACACAGGAATCTGAACCTGTCATGCTTACCGCATCCTGCCTCCAGAATCTCCACATACCACATGACACCGACACTCTTTGCTGACACCTGACTCACTGTGGCAACCGCTGGCTGAATATACATCTGGTAAAAGAAAGTGCTTATGGTATCTGTCAGAAGAAGGGTACAAACAAAGTCCAAATTTGTGGCACAGCATAGACATTCATCAATAATTGGAGAAAATATAAGACATTACAAGAGTTCAATATTTGTCCAAAATAGCTATATAAAAAATTAACAAGAAAGCCAGTAATTTGTCACTGAATCTCCCAAGAGGCTGACAGCAACACTCGAAAAGCTGAAGGAATTTCTGCCATGCCCTCATTGTGTTCTATATTTCATGACAATCTGCTGTTTTCTCAACATGTTTGGACAATGAAGAGGGCTATTAATTAAAATAAAATTTTACAAAAGCCCAGTTTTGGCAAGAATCTCCCAAAACCATGCAGGAAAAGGTCATTTGGTCTGAAGAAACTGTTAAAACTGTTCACACACAAACAACACTAGGCATCACCAAACAACACCATACACAGAATCATCATGGTGGGAGCATCATCCTTTAACTTGGCTGTTTTTACTTACCAAACCAGACTTTTCTCAAATTCTGAACAGTTACAAATATCTGTCAGATTAGACACAACACCTTCTGGTGTCTGCTAGAAATCTGAAAATTAATATAGGTTTAGTTTTTTAGCAGCACAGTGTTCATCTAATCCGCATAAGAATGACTTCATGAGAGGAAACAATGTTGGGAGAACTTCCCCAGACACCAGAACTAAATCCAACAGAAAATCTCCTGGGCCACCTGAAGAGGGCTGTCAACAAAAGATGTCCCTCAAAACTGATAGCATGTCAAAGCTTTTTTAAAGCTGCAGAAGATCTGGACAAGCCAGTGAAATACTAAGAGAATACAATCTGGTCTTGATTAGAATCTGAACATGAAAGAAATGTGGATTTCCAAGCAATATATTAGTCATAAACACACAGTCAATTAACCTTATTTGTTTCAGAAAAAGGACGTAAAACTGTTAGAATGGCCCAGACAATCACCTGACTTGTATTTAATAAAAATCTGTGGGTCAAAGTCACAACTGAGCAATTTATGTGACTAGTTTTTTCATACAGGAGAAGGAGAAGAAAAGCCTTTCCATAAAATATTTTAATTGTTTCTCTATGTTTGTTCAAAACCTATTTGCTGTGTCATTAAATACATTAAGCTTTGTAGTTGGATACATCAGATATAGTGTCAAGTACATCTTTGTGATTAATATAACCTTCATAGGAGAAAATTACTGTCCTCTTGTGTTTTAGGCTGTACTGCTTCAGCTCTATAACGTACGTTTGTGTCTGGTATAAAGTGGCGGTCCTGCTCAAATGCAGTGGTGATACAGGCAATTATTCATATTAGATGTAAGAGATTTTATGTTGCCATGAAACCTTATGACAAAAAATTATTAATGGAGATTGCTTAATGCACAAACAAGGTCTTGTCAATAGTTTAAATACATTTCTTTATAAATCTTTTATTGTTTCTTAGGAGACAAGTTATTAACTATTAATCCAAGCTTTTTTTCAGTTGCAGCTTTATAAAGAATCCAATAAAAACACATAAACTGAAAATTGGAGCCTTTGGATAGACTTTTTAAGTCTATCAGACAGCTGCTGCTGATTCAGAATGCTGCAGCCTGCTTCCTCAATAAAGCTAAGAAAGTAGAGCACATCACCACAGTTCTACAGTCCTTTCACTGGCTTTCTGTATCTCAGATAAAATACATTAATCTACTTCTATTGGTTTATAAATCACTGAATGGCTTCGCACCAAAACGCATTAAAGATTTGATGTTGCTGTTGTATCAACCTTCCAGACCACTCAGGCCTTCTGGTTCAAATCTACGTACTCTGCATCCCCAGATTCAGAACCAAACATGGAGATGCAGGATTCAGTTCTTATGCTCCACTAATCTGGAACAAACATCCAGAAAACTGCAAACATGCAGAATGCATGAGTTCTTTTAAATCAAGGCTAAAAACTCATTTTGTTTTGAGTTACCTTTGACTGTTCTATTTAAACTATTAACTGAAACTTCACTAATGCCATTTTGTAGTCCAATTTTTCTTTAGTTTCCTTTTATTATACCACTGCAATGTACTTTTAATGTGTTTTCTTTTATGTTTTCATCATTTAAAGCACTTTGACGTGTCTTGTTGCTGAGATGTGCTACAAAATAAACTTGCTTTGTCTAATTAGTTCCAGCCAAGGCCATGAAAATTCAACCAGTTACTCTTTTTGTTGGTATTTGTCTTTTCTTTTCTGTTTTTGGACAACATTGCAAAGCCCTTAGTACCAAATGTAAGATGATATTACATTTGGTAATATTATCTTGCAGTTGTTGTTGTCACGGGAGAGAAGCACTTTTAAAAAACCACTAAAGCATTCAAATTGTAATCCAGATTAAAAATAGGACAAAAACACATAAACAAATCTCAAAATTCTTTGAGTGTCTCTTTTATTTTGTGTAATCAGGAGTGAAAGCAAGTGAAAAACTTATCTCTCAGTCACCGAACACTAACCTTGCTCATTATGTTTTAGCTCATAATGTAGCTCTGAACATTTACTGTTCATAGCTACTGTTTACACTTGACCAACAAAATCAAAGTAGATTTAGAACATAGTTTCTTAAAAAAAAGTAAAACCTCCAATTCAGAGTGAGAAGAAACCTCATGAAGCCTTTACAGTCCATTATACTGACTAAGTTTGACATTAATGGTGTTTTTTTTTGTTTGTTTTTGAACATAAATCGGTATTCATATTTCTAATGAGCTTACTATTACATGTAATTATTTTTCAACGTGATTTAAGGCAGCTCATAACAATTTCTGTGTTTATCGAAATATTAAAAGATGAAAAGACAATTGTTAAATGTTCAGCTGTTAAATTAAGCCTAAGGACAAACCACAAGAGATTGAATTCCTAAAACATAGTCTGGTAGACAGAACAGATGGCATGGATTTGATCAAAAAAAATATTAATTTATTTTTCTTTTAGAGACTTGACTTCAGCTTTTGGCAAACAACTTGAGACTTGACTTGGGAGAAATAACTTCTCTCTACTCCAACATGACAGAAGTTTACTGTGACACCAGCAGCCCAATTACAGTATCATTACTGTTATAACAATGAACATGAGAAATATAGAGTTATCTCAGTTGACCTCACTATTCTCAAGCGGAATAATTAAAAATAACTTCTGTATTCCTAATCAAATTTTAAAACTGTGTACTCAATTAATGTTGCCCTCGTTACTCACTCATTCGCTTTCAAATCAAAGAAAAAACAACATATTATGATTTTATTTCTTGCTTTATTTGCTTCTAAAAACCAACAGCAGTTGACAACTGAAGTGCTCACAGTACATCATCTATTTATACATCAGAAAATGTATTCAGCATTAAACATATCAACACAAAACAGCAGAAACTGAAAATTAATTTCCAGAAAAGTTTAAGACAAAAGTCTTAAACTTTTCTTTTTCTGTCAATTAAATTTAGTAGATTTAGCATATTTAGTAGTAGAAGAGTAGATTTATAACCACCTATTTTTCATGTTTATATACATTTTTATGGAACAGAGTTAGAGAGAGAATACTCTTTGAGACTCTCTTCTTCAACATAATCGGTACAGTTTCTTTTGCAGAAGTGAAACCCACTCCATTTAACAAGGGAGGCTCACTGAATACTCCAGGGGCCACCAGTATAATCAAAACACTGCTAGAGCCAGAGAGGACTAAAAACACTGGTTAAGAACAAAGGAAATGGAAATCAATAGCAGGATATGCAAATTTTTTTGACAGCTCGACACACAAATGATCTTTTGGGAGTTTGCCTTCTTTTTCCTTTGCCAGGTTAAAATAAAATCTGAGCTGGAGAAAAAAAAGTCAAAAATGCAACACATGGTTAAGAAAAGGCACAGTATTACACCTACTTGTTTTTGTGTGAAGGTGTTCCAAAACAATCAATAAGAAATACACTGCATTACAAATGCGCCAGAAGAGCCCAAGGCATGGTCGTATCTTTAAGTCCACACTAGCAACCTCAGAAATTTATTTAAAGCTAAAGACTACATTATTTAAAAGCTGCACTTTATGTTTTATGCACAGTTGTATTTGTCAGTTTGACGACACTTGAGAAGCTTGAGGAAAGTCTCCATCTTATGGGCATCTTTCTTGAAGCAACTGAGCAGGGTATAGTCTCTCATAACAGATTCCAGCACCTCTGGCTGCACATCATTCTGGAGTACACTTTGATCACTGTAAACTGTAGCCAGCGTGCTTTCATCCAACATCTGAGTCAAGAACATGCAGAAAATTACACATTTTATTTTTGTAATGTTGCAACTACACGTTCAGGCTATTTTATTTGATTTTATGTGATACAACAACATAAAGTTGAGCATAATTGTGAAGTGAAAGGAAAATAATAGACGGTTTTCAAAATTTTTGCATATTAAAATCTGAAGTGTGTTGTATATTTGTATTCAGCCCCCTCAAGGATATTCTTTGTAAAAACATCTTTCTATTGCAATAACAGCAGCAAGTCTAGAGCATGGAGCATGTCTGTAACATGTATGCACATCTAAAGCTTTTACCCATTCTTTTTTGTTAAATAGCCTAAACCCAGTCAGATTAAACAGAACATCTGAACTGGAATTTCTAAGATTCTCAATGCTAACACATAAATATGCTTGGATTTTATTCCATTGATGCAGTGGCTGAATGTTTTAGGTCATTTTCTGGAAGGTGAACCTTTGTCTTTTGCAGCCTCCAACAGGTTCTTTCAGGTTGGCTTGTATTTAGCTCCATATGCCATCAACTATGGCAAGCTGTCAGCACCACGTTTTACAATGAGAATGATGTGTTCAGACTGGTGTGCTGTGCTAGTTTTCCACCAAACATGTTTTGCATGTAGGTGAAAAGGTTTTGTTTTTGGTCTAGTCTGACCATAACACCTTCTTCCACATAAGAATGTTTTCCTTGAATAATGATTAGCTTCCTGTGAGTTAAGGTGGTCTTTGGAGATTAGTAGATGTGTGCATTGATCAGTGTAATGTTAGATATTCAAAGCATGGAATACTATTTTATAACTTAACCTGCTTTGAATTTCTCCACAACCTTATTTGACCACTATGGTGTGTTCTTTGGTCTTCATGATGCTGTTTCTCCAGTGATGTTCTCTAACAAACATGTGAGGTCTTTACAGAATAGCCCTTTTTTCCGGTGGACTTCTTAATGCAAATAGTTGCATTGGATTTTATTTAGGAATATCAGAGTAAAGAGGGTTTAAAATACATCCTACAATTTTGTGATTTATACTTGGAAAAAAGCTGTTCCTTTCATTTTGCAATTATGCCCTACTTTGAGTCCATCTATCCCATAGAATCCCAATAAAATACATTAGAAATTGTAGTTGTAATGTGACGAAGTGTAGAAAAAAATCAAGGAATATAAATAGTTGTGCAAGGCATGTAAACATCTTTACTTCACTGTGTTAGTTTGTTTGACTGTAATAATGCAAAATGAAGAAATAAAAAACTCACCTTCTTAATAAGAACCACCAACCCTTGCTCCAGACTGATCAGTTTCTCAGATACCCACTTCGTCTTGTTGAGCAGCATGTCTGGGGTGTGATCGTAGCGTTTCATTGTCATCTGAAGGTGGACCAAAGGTTCAATCCAAGACTGGACCAGCATCAGCACAGAATGTAGCAACCATTTGTCCTATAGAGCAAAAAACTCAGATAAATACCACATAAGGACCATAAATTCATCCATAGCAGTTTTTGAATGCAAATATTAAGAATGGAACATATGACCCAAACTAATTTTGTTGGATGCCAGTGATTTTCTCTCCTCCCTGTTCCATATAGTTTTGGACATTCTTACCAAGCTTTTTGTGGGTACCAAATGCTGCTTTCATGCTGACCATGCGTCAATGTCACCAGCTGGATGTTTTATACCTGCTATTACAACCAATGATTTAATCTGTCTTGTCCACTGTAAGAAACTGCAAGTACACTGCTTAAAAAATAAAGGGAAAACTCAAATAACACATCCTAGATCTGAAAGAAAGAAATATTCTCATTGAATACTTTGTTCTGTACAAAGTTGAATGTGCTGACAACAAAATCACACAAAAATCATCAATGGAAATCAGATTTATTAATCAATGGAGGCCTGGATTTGGAGTCACACACAAAATTAAAGTGGAAAAACACACTACAGGCTGATCCAACTTTGATGTAATGTCCTTAAAACAAGTCAAAATGAGGCTCAGTATTGTGATGGCCTCCACGTGCCTGTATGACCTCCCTACAACGCCTGGACATGCTCCTGATGAGACAGCGGATGGTCTCCTGAGGGATCTCTTCCCAGACCTGGACTAAAGCATCCACCAACTCCTGGACAGTCTGTGGTGCAACGTGACGTTGGTGGATGGAGCGAGACATGATGTCCCAGATGTGCTCAATCAGATTCAGGTCTGGGGAACGGGCGGGCCAGTCCATAGCTTCAATGTCTTCATCTTGCAGGAACTGCTGACACACTCCAGCCACATGAGGTCTAGCATTGTCCTGCATTAGGAGGAACCCAGGGCCAACTGGACCAGCATATGGTCTCACAAGGGGTCTGAGGATCTCATCTCGGTACCTAATGGCAGTCAGGCTACCTCTGGCGAGCTCATGGAAGGCCAGGCAGCCTTCCAAAGAAATGCCACCCCACACCATTCCTGACCCACTGCCAAACCAGTCATGCTGAAGGATGTAACAGGCAGCAGATCGCTCTCCACGGTGTCTCCAGACTCTGTCACGTCTGTCACATGTGCTCAGTGTGAACCTGCTTTCATCTGTGAAGAGCACAGGGCACCAGTGGCGAATTAGCCAATCCTGGTGTTGTCTGGCAAATGCCAAGCGTCCTGCACGGTGTTGGGCTGTGAGCACAACCCCCATTTGTGGACGTCGGGCCCTCATACCATCCTCATGGAGTCGGTTTCTAACCGTTTGTGCAGACACATGCACATTTGGGGCCTGCTCGAGGTCATTTTGCAGGGCTCCGGCAGTGCTCCTCCTGTTCCTCCTTGCACAAAGGTGGAGGTAGTGGTCCTGCTGCTGGGTTGTTGCCCTCCTACGTCCTCCTCCACGTCTCCTGGTGTACTGGCCTGTCTCCTGGTAGCGCCTCCAGGCTCTGGACACTACGCTGACAGACACAGCAAACCTTTGCCACAGCTCGCATTGATGTGCCATCCTGGATGAGCTGCACTACCTGAGCCACGTGTGTGGGTTGTAGAGTCTGTCTCATGCTACCACGAGTGTGAAAGCACCACCAACATTCAAAAGTGACCAAAACATGAGCCAGAAAGCATAGGTACTGAGAAGTGGTTTGTGGTCCCCACTTACAGAACCACTCCTTTATTGAGTGTCTTGCTAATCACCAAAGATTTCCCCCTCTTGTCTATTCCATTTACACAACAGCATGTGAAGTTGATTGTCAATCAGTGTTGCTTCCTATGTGGACAGTTTGATTTCACAGAAGTTTGATTTACTTGGAATTATATTGTGTTGTTTAAGTGTTCCCTTTATTTTTTTTGAGCAGTGTATATGAATCAAATAAATATAATGTGCAAATGGGACTCCCATTACAGCTATTTTGGTTTGATCAGGGGTCATAACCTTACACATTCATTAAGAATTGACATACAAATATCCACAATCACTGTAAATAGGGAATAAAAAAGGGCCTTTAGAAAATAATATAGCATAAAATTCAATTGAAATTCCGACATTTATGATTATTGGTCTTCATAATTTGTCAAATAGACTTACTACTAATACAGGTAAACGGATAATCTATAGTTAAGTATATGGGAACAAATTAGATGGTTTATAAAATATAGAAGTAGAAAACGACAAAATGGCAACGTTTAGGTATGAAATGAGGGTATTAATTGGTGAAGGGGCATATTGCCCCTGAATGATTTTTTTTTTAATAAAACAAAACTACTTTGATGAACTGCTGCTATGTCGAACAAATCTACAGCAAGTATAAAGGGGCACTGGGCAAATATCCATTAAACTGGGAAGCAGCCAATATTTCAACAGAAAAGGATGTGGAAAATTATATAAACTGACGGGGACTTGTTGGTACATGTAATTTTTAAGAGCAAAACAATTTTTGTTTGCCATTGTAACTCCTTAAACAATGAATAATTGCTTAAAAATATCTCCTTAGGAAAATACTACAGTAAACATAATCTGTGTAAGATGAAAAAGAACAATTGTAGATCAGTCAAATGTTAGAGACGTTTTGTTAAATGGTTCAGTTTTGTGTTCACCCTAGTGACCAAGCTGAGCTTTTTTCAGAAAGGCCATACTCTGTTGGACTGAAGTCTTCCAACATACTGAAAACCCAGTATATACTCCACATTTAGCTGTGATTGTATACCTTACATGATTTAGTGAATGGGAAGAGGAGTGCATGTAAACACTAATGCAATAACACAGAGTGGCATGTATGCTTTACAAAGAACCAGTATGTCCCCTCAAATCCTCAGATACCTTACACAACACGTAAGTCTACCTATGGAGAAACTGCTTTTCTATGCAACTCTCATTCATGCTGTACCTTTTATATATCAAAATCAAAGGGGCAGAAACAACAAAAATCCTATTCTTTACAAATAAAAATCATTGATTTCACAAATAACCATATGCTTACAGAGAGTTGCTGGATTTCACTTTTGGAGCTGGGGATGGGCAAGGCTTTGGTGATGCATGCATAAGCAGCCTGATTACTCTGGAGCCTAAAAGGAAATGGAATAAACAGCTCCTCCTACATAGGAATGACAAAAAAGGACAAGAAAGGTCTAGATTAGTTAAGCACTGAAAATCAATATGCAGCATGCCAGTGTCTTGCTTTTGTCAGCTATGTTATTAACTTCTTAGTCTGAATGTGATTGTCTTCAATAAAAAGGAGCAACACTCTAGTTGACTTTCATACTTGATCTATAGAAAATAAAAAGACACTGACAGAGGCTTTATCTCGCTTTACAACTGGAGACACAGCAGATCCACGATTTTGTCTCCAGCATGGCCTCATCTGAAGACTCCAAGCAGCATATTCTCTGTAACAACCTATGCGTTGTTTCATTTCAAAGGGCCATTCTGATTCTCTAGTCACAAACTGAAAGGGATTCAACAAGCTGCAAAAACTTGTGCTTTCAGTGTTGCCGTATAACATTATCACATTCACATTACCCCGCTGTGGGTTTGCTTCTTCAATAAAACATCTTCGGCTCAGACAAGAGGTGGAAGATTACTTTGAAGCCCCGAAGTGATGCGATGATCATGTCAGAATCAAAAGCAAATAACAGTGTGCATCTAACAGAAAAACCCAGAGCTTCTGGTCTGGCACACTGTTTGAAAAACGGCCCACAAAAAAATAATTCCTGTATAGTTTGGGAAGTGAGGGACTTGGTTTAAAGGCTGTCACTGGACCTTATCACTTACGCAAAGACATTAGAAAACGGATTACAAAACGTTCTTAGAAAAGCACATCAATTATCCCTGTTTCCAAATTTTGATTTCATATTTCATAAAAAGAAAAAAAAAACACATTAAACGAGGTCATACCCAAAGTATATAATTTTTATATAAAGTATATAATATAATTATTTGCGGTTGTAAATGTGACAAACATTTTTCTACATGTTCATATGTGAACTGTCCATTGAACATATGATTTAACATTTTTCGCATGTCAACGGAGTTTCTGTGATAAAAAAAAAAAACCTCTTTTGACTGTTACATTGTCTATATAAAAAACATCTAACATAGTCGGTTGGTATACATTGTTTTGGTCTGAATATATTGTCCTAATGTACTGTTTGACCATGCCGTATGACTTTGTCATTATGCAAAGTTGCGTCTCTGTGCTGTTTGGCATTGTCATTTTGACTGCAGTGAAGTTTGTTTTAAATTTCCAGTAGCCTCCAGATTATCTAGTGACTCCAAATAATGAGCAGTTTTACTTGGCTAGAAAAGTAATATACATTTATTTTTAAGAGATTAAAATACCCCTCATGTTTTACATGAAATAATAGAATTTTTCACTATATTGAAACATTACTGCACGAACTGTTTTAATAAATTAGACAAATAAGACATACCATTTAATTCCTTTTTTTCAGTAACTTCCACATGATGCGATCACTGAATCTTTAAAATTATCTTCAGAAAAAAAATTAAATTAACATCACAGCCTGACAACCACACAAAACAACACTGTCAGACTGCACATCAGGATGACATAGCAGGACTGCAGCATCATATACACACATAGAACTGACAATGTTGAATGTTTTCGTCAGATTAATAATTTAACACTGAAAGCTAGACTTTTTTTTGTCAATAAGATGTGATGCTCTGTCTAAGCCACCATCTTCTTCAGGTAGACTTAAACAGCCTAAGCCTTGGCAGTGGTATTCCAAGAGTATATGGACACAATGAGAATTCTCATCACATTAACTGTTTTTGTCTTTAAAGTGCAAAAAATGTGCAATGACTCATATTATCATAATGTCAGTTTTGACTCACAAACAAAGAGCACAGTTCTTCTGAGACGCGGTAGATGAGCTCAGCGTGATGGATGACTCGGTCCAGTAGTTTCTCCTGGGAGATGGAGGTGCAGCGGCTCAGACTGCCCTGATCATCTCTGCAGTCTAGTGGGGTGCTCGCAGTAAGATGTTGGGGCCACAATAATAGGGCCCATACACTCCACTGAATTACTGAAGTTGTATATTCATACATGCAAAAATAGTTCAAAAACAAATGTTATAGTGCAAATATGTTTACCCAGGTGTCTCTTAATTGCAGCCATTGCTCATATATTTCTGTTAATATAATCTCAGAAGCCATTTTGGATACATTACCTTTCATGTGCATCTTGTCTGTGTCCCTTAGGATTCATTGCTGCATCTTTGTGCTGACTACTTTATAAAGCCTGAGCAGGCCATGAATAAAGGGAAAAAAAGGTCCTGCGTAGGTTCTTGTAAAAAGATACTGTTCTTCCCAAACTAATTTAGTTTGTTTCTAATGAATAAATACAAGATGAGCCCATTTTCCATAGCTCTATTTGAGGCCCAAATATATATGAAGTTCCAGTTTTTACTTTGTAAAAATACCACATCTGACAATATGCTATGTCTGCTCAACAAGTAAAATATCCAAAAGTATTTCTATACTGCACAATGTTAAACATGTGTTTGATTAAAAAGCACGCCAGTCATTAATCATACTTCAAAAAGGGGCATCATAAGTGATTAACAAGGCTCAGTACCTGGATTATACTAAATCACAATTTATAAAATCAAAATTATTAAAACTTACTGACATAATTAAACTACAAACAGCTCTGATAATGTATAAAACTAAAAATACCAAACTGCCAGAAAATATTCAAAAATTATTCTAGAGTGGGGAACATGTTTGAGTTCAGTGTTATATGGCAATATCACACACAGATAATTAGAACAACAAGAAAAGGTTTATGTATCTCTGTTTGTGGGGTAAAGCTTTGAGACAGTCTGACTCTGGAGCTTAAGAAATGTCCCAACATTAAACAATTTAAAAAGGGTTTAAAAAGATGACGAGATAGATAGATGAATATCAAATTTAATCATTAATTATTGTTATTATTACCACTTATTGCTTTCTTTCTTTCTTTCTTTCTTTCTCTGCTCGAAATATAAGCCCCTTGTTCAGAGGCAACCTCTAATAAAGAGGACTGTGAGAAAATGGTCACAGGAAGCGAAAAAGCTCTGCAAGGTTGCTTTGAGGCTACAGACTGGGACGCACTGTGTCAGCCACATGGAGAGGACATCAATGCCATGACTGAGTGTGTAACCGACTATATAAACGTCTGTGTGCATAACATTATCCCTACCAGAACCATGAGATGCTTCCCCAATAACAAACCTTGGATCACCAGTGACCTGAAGGACCTGCTTAACAAGAAAAAAAGAGCCTTCAAAGAAGGAGACAGATAATTATTGAGGAGTATACAGAAGCAACTTAAAGTCAAGATAAGAGACAGCAAGGAGGTGTACAAGAAGAAGCTGGAAAGCAAGCTCCAGCAAAACAATATCAAAGATGTGTGGACAGGGATGAAGAAGATCACAGGCTTCAAGCAAAAGGATGATCAGACCGATGGAGGTCTGGACAGAGCGAATGAACTGAACACATTCTTCAATAGGTTCAATTCAGAAACAAGCTTCACATCCTCCTCTCCTGCTCACAGCCAAACAGACATTCCACCTTCCTTTGACCCACAGGACCCACAGCTGTCCAGTAACACCTCACATTTTTTATCTTCCACCTCAGCCATAGACCCTTCTGCTTCTACATGTTTTCCTTCAACCATATCAGAATATGCTGATGCTTCCTTTGCTTCCCCCTTTCACCTGTGTCTCAAGAAGTCAAGTGAAGATGCAACTGGAGAGACTGAATCGGAATCAGGCTGCAAGTCCAGATCATGTCAACCCGAGAGTCCTGAAGGCCTGTGCAGAGCAGCTCTGTGGGATTCTGCAGCACCTCTTCAACCTTAGCCTGGCCCAGAAGAAGGTTCCGGTGTTGTGGAAGACCTCCTGTCTTGTTCCGGTGCCAAAGAAAACTCACCCATTGGTCCTCAAAGACTATAGACCTGTTGCCCTGACATCTCACATCGTGAAGGTCCTAGAGAGACTCCTGTTGGCCCACCTGAGTAAGCAAACAGTAAACCATCAGGACCCACTTCAGTTTGCTTATCGTTGTGGAGTTGGAGTTGAAGATGCCATCATACACCTGCTTCAGCAAACCCACTGTCATCTGGACAAAGCCAGTAGCACTGTGAGGATCATGTTCTTTGATTTCTCCAGTGCATTTAATACAATCCAACCTGATTTGCTTTGTCAGAAACTCCAGAAGACTCAGGTGGAGGCCTCAACAATCTCCTGGATCAAAGACTACCTGACAAACAGACCACAGTTTGTGACACTGAAGGGTTGTGAGTCTAACCAGGTAGTCAGCAGCACAGGAGCACCACAAGGGACTGTACTCTCACCATTCCTTTTCACTCGGTACACCTCAGACCTCCAGTACAAGACAGACTCCTGTCATCTGTAGAAATACTCGGATGATTCTGCAGTCGTGGGGTGGATCAGAGATGGACAAGAAGCTGAGTACGGGAAGGTGGTGGACCGCTTTGTGGCATGGTGAAGACACTGTTGTTGTAGGACAGTCTCATGAAGAGGATGCTCAGGGTTCTCAATAATGTTCTTAATTTTATGAAGAATCCTTCTTTGCACAATGATCTCCAGAGATTCCAGAGGAGTCCCCAGAACAGAGCCAGCCTTCTTTATTAGCTTGTTGAGCTTTTTTAAGTCCCTGGTTCTGATGGTGCTACCCCAGCAGATGATAGCCGAATAGATCATACTTTCCACAACAGACTTAAAGAGGATATGCAGCGTCTTGCTGCAAACACAGAAAGACCTAAGCTTCCTCAAGAAGTACAGTCTGCTCTGTCCCCTTTGTTGATGGCTTCACAGTTGCATTTCCACTCCTGTCAATTGTCCAGTTGTACGCCGAGGTATTTATACTCCTCCACCACTTCCACCTCTTCCACCATGATGGAAATAGTGTCTGACCTATTCCTGTTTCTCTTAAAATCTACAATCATCTCCTTTGTTTTATTCACGTTTAAGATGAGATGATTGTTTCTACATCATGCCACCATGCCACGGTCAACCAGCTCCCTGTACTCAGCTTCTTGTCCATTTCTGATCCAGCTCACGACTGCAGAATCATCTGAATATTTCTAAAGATGACAGGAGTGTACCGAGTGAAAAGGAATGGTGAGAGGACAGTCCTCTGTGGTGCTCCTAGGCTGCTGACTAACTGGTTAGACACATAACCTTTCAGTCTCACAAACGGTGGTCTGTTTGTCAGGTAGTCTTTGATCCAGGAGATTGTTGAGGCCTCCACCTGAGTCTTCTGGAGTTTCTGACAAAGCAAATCAGGTTAGATTGTGTTAAATGCATTGGAGAAATCAAAGAACATGATCCTCACATTGCTGCTGGCTTGTCCAGATGACAGTGGGTTTGTTGAAGCAGATGTGTGATGGTATCTTTAACTCCATCTCCACAGCGATAAGCAAACTGACAGGGGTCCTGATGGTTTATTGTTTGCTTATTCAGGTGGGCCAACAGGAGTCTCTCTAGACCCTTTATGATGTGGGATATCAGGGCAACAGGTCTATAGTCATTGAAGACTGATGGATGAGTTTTCATTGGTACCGGAACAAGACAGGAGGTCTTCCACAACACTGGAACCTTCTTCTGGGCCAGGCTAAGGTTGAAGAGGTGCTGCAGAATCCCACAGAACTGCTCTGCACAGGCCTTCAGGACTCTAGGGCTGACACGGTCAGCCTTGTTCTGGGTTACTCTTTCCAGTTGCATCTTCACCTGACTTCTTGAGACACACAAGTAAACTCCTCTATTTAGATTTTACAGCAGGCACTTTTTTTAGATGGCATTGTATATTATAAACTCGCTTCATGGTGGACAATCACACTGGTGTCCCAGTTTATAATAGGCTTAAGCATACAGACCATGTTTTTCTTATAAATACTATCATTAAAATCGTGTTTCTTATAATTATTAAACTATTGAAAAATAATATTTAAAATAAACCTTTAAAAACACTAAATAAAAAATCTTTTCAAGTCCATGATGAATGTATGTAAACGTCTGACTGGAGCTGTTTATTATTTATGACTACCAAAGCCATGTAATTGAGTAATCAAACAGACAACTTCCATTTAAAGCATCCCTTGGCTCTTTATCTACGTCATTAAGTAATGGGGAGCTCTTAAGACACTTCAGTGTTATTTTCCCTTAGCAAAGACAGATGGGATTAGGATGTAGCTTTTGAGGGGTGTTCAGTTCCTGAACTTAACACCAAAGAGATACTTGCTATTCAAGAAACACAGAGGCTTCTTTCACATCTGTCAGCCTATTACATGAGTCATTTTTTCCTCCTTGTCACCTTTATTTTACCCCTTTGCCTTTTCCATCTACAAGGCTTTCTTCAGATTGCCATATGCTTTCTCACCTGTCTCAAAAAAAAAAAAAGCACAAACCTCATTGTTATTCATGAACTACCTGTGCTACATCTGCTTAAAAACAACTGAAAATGTGACCGGACATCACTCATAAATTGAGAGACAATCTTGAATATTGTTACTAAATCCAAGTTACAGTTTAAACTTTAATCTGATTTGGATATTGGCTTGATTGTGTTTATAGCTTTGCTCTAGCATAACCTTATTCAGGTTTACCTCATTGGTTGTTTAGAATCTCTAAAACAACTTTTTAGCAATTTACAAAAACAGAATTGTTTGTGGTTTTCACAACCATCTTGAACATCCTCTGGGAACTCATCATTTTTAAATGTCAGATGCTGTGACGATAATAATTTTATGTCACATAGATGGTAACAAATACAGTTAATATGCAAAATAAACTGGGTCCACTTCTTTCAAGAACCAGGGGAATGTTTCAGGTAAAATTCTAAATTAATGGTAAGCAATAAGCCTAGAGAGATAACATTAAGTGAAAATGTATAAAATCCTGGTGTAAACCCCTTTGAAGGTGAACACAACATGTCAGTTGTCCCTCGCTAGCTTCAGACTGTTGTTAGGTAATGTTACATCTGTGATCAGTTGATTAGGGGATTATATGTACTCACGTTCACAAGAAAACAAAACAAAAAAAATATGTAACCATGAAACCCTTTAATTCATTTCTATTGACAGAATTTCTTAGAAGCTGCTGTTTTTGTATTTCGTGCGCACGTTATACCTAGGTCATGGGAACGAATTAGTATTTTGTGTGCATGCTATATATATATATATTTTTCCCCCATGTCAGTTCCCAGGTGCTGTAGAAAGGCAAGTGAAAAAAAAAATGAAAAAATTCCGCGGCCTTATTTTTTTAAATGTGCATTTTTGTAATGCCTCTTCTGGTCACAAAACGGGGGCACAGCCAGCTAGGTTAAAGTGAGTGCAGAAATTTATATTTTGTTTAAAAAAACTATACATTTGGTTTTAAAATGTTTTGGGATGTTTTTGCGTGATAGGTTTGACCTTACAGTAGTGTCTCTCCAAGTGCTTGGACCAGCCAGTCCACTTAAATGATGTTTTTGAGTGTATGAAACAAAGAATAGTTCTGCAGGGCAACTTTGTATCTTATTTGAGACCCGCTGTGTATTCTGCTTTAAATAAAATTAACAAACCATAAACATGAAAGTCAGAAACAGAAAAATAAATATAAGTAGTCCAGTGGTGGTAACATGAACAAATACATGGTTCATGGATAGACACTAAAATACACCCTTTTATCAAAGTTTTTGACAGGTGAACTTGTGAACTTAAGGGGGGTCAAGGGGGGTGGGGGGTCATGGGGTCAATGGGGTGTAACTGAGGGGCGTAACCGTCCATGCTGATTGGATGTCGTCATTAGGGGCGAGACCTTAAATGAACCAATTAAAATACAGGGGTGTGTTTAAGGCTGTTATGGGTGAGACCTTAAATGAACCAATTAAAACAGAGGGGTGTGTATGATATAAATAGAACAAGACAAATATGGTATTATCAGAAACTGTATAGCATCAGCACCAATTAAAATAGAGGGGTGTGGTTGTAAGGCTCGTTAAACCTTGAATAACCCAATGAAAACAATAGAGCGTGCTTTAGTGTTTGCTTTAAATGCTGGCATAAAACTCTGCACTTTATATGTAGCATTAGTTGGAAAAAAACACCCGTTCAGCAATGGTTAGAGTTAAGAGAGTTAACTGTCAAACCAAGGAGAAACGCAATGCATGCCAAGATGATGAACAAGCAACTGCATCATCTACATCATCAACTTCCTCATCTGAAATACCTATTGGAATTCCCGTCATGACATACTCTACCGATGATGATGATCCAACTTCAACAACCATGGCTGAAAATCAGACCTCTGGTCAGCCAAGAGGTACGTCAGTTCTGTGCGAAACCCCAGTGACCGTCTACTAGCATTCATCCCGTGAATTGAATGCTCCTAAGAAATCAACATATGCCCTTTGCAAGGCAAAGACCCCCAGTTGGACACTGTGCAGGAAGAGTGGTCTTTGGAGCCATATGGGCTGTGTGGTGTATGGGGTTATATTTTTAAGTATGAAATAGGAGAGCTCTGCCTGTATCAACTGCATCAATAAGAGGTACTTGATCCATCATCGACTCTGTGTACTCTCACCCACGACGACTGGGCTGTGTTAAGGCTTGCAATCCCACACCTTAATGATAGCCCTGAAACAGTCTCAATGCAGGAGAGGGAAGATGAAGAAGAAAATGAACTGTCTTCTCAACCTGCAAAACGGGCAAGAATTTTTCTTATTCCATCCGATGTTGAAATAGCTGAGAGTGAACCTCTCTTTAACGCAGTGTGGGGGTCAAAAACCCCTGGGACTGGTCACAGGTCTTTTCGGGCAAGCAGATGCAAGAACAACCAGACAAACCCCTCAGATCTGTTTGTGCTGGAGGCATTCAATCAGGACTGCAGTGTGTTCAAGACAATGCTGGCTCTGCCGTTTGAAGCTTTGGCAGAAAAGATGAGTGAAATTGGACAGCGTTTTTCCAACCTTTTCCACAACTCATGCTGTTGGATTGATGTCATGTCAGTGAAAAAAACGCTGACGTTCCCTGTTTTACGTCTAAACCACACCCTCTTCTGAGGACCCGCCCCCTTCCTATGATATATATTAAAACAGCGATAGTTCATTTATTCAACATAAACTGTTTGAACTATCTCAGAGAAACCTTTTACGGGTGCATAAGCCTGGTTCTGCTGGAGGTTTCTTCCTGTTAAAAGGGACTTTTTCCTCTCCACTGTCGCTACATGCATGCTCAGTATGAGGGACTGCTGCAAAGTCAACGCCAGTGACTGTCCACTGTCGCTACATGCTCATCCAGGAGGAGTGAATGCTACAAATCTCTGACTCGATGCAATCTGTTGGGTTTCCTTAGATAGAAAAACTTTTTTATCCAATTTGAATAAATAACTGAATCTGACTGCACTGTTCAATGGTTACGATTAATTGGAATGTATGTACCTGAGTTTTGTGAAGTGCCTTGAGACAAAATGTGTTGTGAATTGGCGCTATATAAATAAACTGAATTGAATTGAATAATGAACCACCCGAGTCAACATCAGCACCAATGCCTGTAGGTACTGGGGGAGGATTATTACCAAGTCAACTTTCAACGCATCGTGCGACGACTCGTAAACCCCAATCTCATTCCTGCTATTCAGAATCTTCTGATACTTGGACGCATACAGGCAGATGACTTCAGAGTGAAAACGATTGCAGAGACGGTTTTATATGAACTGAAATCTGTACAAGGTATCCACAGTGCAATAGCGTATATGTATGATCGCATGGCTGAAGAAAAATACCTCAAACAACTTAACTCTATTTCAGGGTGCTATGGACTGACAAACTGATCTCACAAGTTTGATGACTTGTTGTATCATTTTTAGTATTCCAGTACTTGAATTAATCTGCATTATCTGATTTTTCTTCTTGTTTTACTATCAAATACAATTAAAGTGGGGAAAAGGAAAAACTTTTCCCAAAAGTGTTAGAATTGGTCTTTATTATATGAATACATTTATCTTGTTTACATGAAAAAAAAAAAAAGTAAAATAAAATAAAAACTTTAAAAAAGGAATAAATCTACCCTCCGGTGTGTTTTTTTCTCTTTATTTAACAAGTAATCATCCGAGTGAGCATAAGGCAGAGATGGCAGGAAGACGGTTGATGAAGAACATATATTATAGCCATTCAAATCCGGGAAGTTTAGGGGGTATCAAAAGGTTGAGGAGGGCTGTGCAAGATGAAATGGGAAAGAAGGTTTCGGTTGAAAAAGTTAAAGATTTTTTATCAGGAGAAGACACCTATACTCTACATAAACCTGCAAGAATAAAGTTCCTGAGAAACATAGTTTTTGTCACCAGACCATTGAGACAGTTCCAGGCCAATCTCTGTGACATGCAGGCTCTGGCCAAGGAAAATGATGGTTATAATTATTTATTAACTGTCATTGACATCTTTTCAAACAGAGCGTATGTACGAGTTTTGAGGAAGAAAACAGCAGCTGAGGTGGTAAAGGCATTTGAATCAGTTTTTAAACAAAGTCAGATCCCCCAAAAACTTCAGACTGATGAAGGTAAAGAATTGTTTAACAAAAAATATAAGGTTTTAATGGAGAAACACAGTATTGAACATTTTGCGACAGCGAGTGAAGCAAAAGCTTCTGTGGTTGAGAGATTTAACCGTACATTAAAAACAAGGATGTGGACATATTTTACAACTAACAACACCCGGCGATACGTTGATGTCCTGCTAAACCTAACTAGAAGCTACAACCACAGCTACCACTCCAGCATTAAAATGAGCCCTTTGGAAGTGACCTCAGAAAATGCCTTTCAAGTGTTTCAGAATCTGTATGGTGTTACCTCCAACAGATATTGCAAGGACTCAGTGACATCGTTTAAACAGGGGGATCTTGTCAGAAAATCCAAGGTCTGTGGAGTGTTTGACAAAAAATATAAACAGTTTTATGGATGAAGTGTTTACAGTGTATGAACGGATACCCCGATCTCCTCCTGTATACAAACTCAAAGATTTGGAGGGGCAACCTATCAAGGGTTCCTTTTATTCAGAGGAACTTCAAAAAGTAAAAATATTTAATGACAAGATGTATCAAGTGGAAAAAATATTAAAACGACGCACAGTCAAGGGTGTCAAACAGGTTTTTGTAAGCTGGAAAAACTGCCCTGAGAAATTCAACAGTTGGATCAGGTTTGATGAACTTCAAAACGTATAAAAATAGGTGTGTATTAAAACCTTACGATTCACACAGCATCCATCTAACGCTAGTAAGGAAGTGTTTAAAAATAATACCAGTTCAAGTTTCCGTGTAAATTTAGATCAACATATTGATTCAGAAGGCCAATGACTGGTTGCATTAGCAGAGATTTCATATCCCCATACATGGCATAATTTACCGGATCATGAAGCCTACTTTGAATGGAGGAAGATTGGTAATGTGGAGATCCATATGCAAAGGATTAGAGGGGGCTACTATAACAACGTTATTCACCTCGAGACAGAGATGGACATGTTTTTCAAACAAATAAACTCGAATATCCGCATTAAATTCAGCATACTGTTACAGCGAAGTGGTCAGCCCACAAATAGTAGGCGACCCTTTTGCACCTTTACTGCTGACCGACAAAGTACAAGGCGACAGTGATATGGTTACTCTGACGGTTAACCCCGCCCACTACCTTCCAGTTTCCAGAAAGCATATTGAAAATATACATATAGAAATTAAATCGGACTAAAACGTTCCTGTAAATTTCATCTACGGAAAGACAGTCATGAGACTACACTTCAGACCTGTGATATCGCAATGTAGTCTGAGATAAATTTTATTTGTATAAACTATTCCAGAGATGTATATAACATCTAAGACCGATTGGTTATCATTTATATTCCCCCTGATCCTTCAACACTGTGCACCAAGCAGGCAAAAGAGAACATGGCACAGCTAAGTCTGAGCAGTGATCCTAATCACTTTGTACATTACTATGTAAATCAATCAGGCGGTAATCTGCCAGGGTTTTATGGGGCCCTGGTCATGTACGGACGTGGAATTGGATCATTATTTTCAAAATTATTTCGCTTTGTATCCCCTCTGGTTAAAAAAGGATTTGCTATTGCAAAACCCCATCTGAAAACAGCGGCATCAAATATAGCTTCTGATGTCATAGGTAAGGCCATGAGTAAATGAGTGCTTTTGCAGCGAACACTGATGGTCAAGAAGGTTCAGGAATTATGGTTTTATCCAAAACACCTAGAACAAGACCCCCTGGTAATCATTTAAGGACAGTTAAAAAACAACGACAAGCACAAAAAAGGAGATCAGTTGGAGCTGACAAACGAAGAGGACGGACGTCTTCCGCAAGTTTTGATATATTTTAATAATGGCTCTTTTACATAACAAATCATCAGAGTGCACGCTGGCAGAGCTGGACTTATTTTTTGCCCCAATGACGCAGCTATTGATCGAAGATAGAATTTACACCAAGATACAACCTTTATCAGCAATCACCGATGGAGGCCCGAACGCGTTTTTCATTCCGGGAGATGGAGAAAAGTATCTGGATCTCAACGATATGCTGTTGCATCTCAGAGTGAAAATTACTAACGAGGATGGAACAAACCTGCCGGATGATGCACCCGTCGGGCTCATCAACTACCCGTTAAAGACCATCTTTAGTCAGTGTGATGTCACTCTTGGAGATCGATTGATTTCACAATCCAGCGCCACCTGTCCATCTAGAGCCATGAGACATTGTTAAACTTTACTAAGGATTCTTTAAAAAGCGAGTTTAGCTCTGGCCTTTTTTATAAAGACAGCCGGGGCTCTGAACTCTATTGTTACAACTAACGGCCCTAACCAAGGTCTTAACAGCAGAGCACGCTTTACGGCAAATTCCAGGGAGGTACATCTCCTAGGCCCCCTGCATGCAGACATATTTTTCTGCGAGAGACTTCTTTTAAACACCGTTGACCTCCAAATTAAACTTACAATGATGCCTTTTGTCTCATGGCAGCAAGAGATTCCACTTTAAAATTTTTAGAAGCCCCTCTTTTTATCAAAAACGTTTCCGTCTCTCCAGCCGTTCGATTGGGGCACGCTTCAGCTTTAATGAAAGCAAATGCTCTCTATCCACTTTCATGTGTGAATGTAAAAACATATTCCATCCCTGAAAATTAAAGGGTGTGCACAAGAGAATCTTTTCTTAGGCATCTTTCCCAAGTATGTGGTGATTGCGTTACTGGATCTTAACGCTTTTACAGGAACATGCAATCTCAATCCGTTTGACTTAAATCATTTTGATTTGGAACATTTACCCATGTGTAAGGATGGTAGACAAATTCCTGCTAAGGCCTTCCAACCCAATTTTAACCAAGGCAATTTAGTGAGAGGGTATTACAACTTGTTTGCGGCTACAGGACGACATCTAAAAGATCTTCCGCTGAGTATAACAAGTCAGGAATTTAATCAAGGATGCTCTCTATTCGCATTTAACCTTAACCTGGGAGAGGACGCAGATGCTCTATCTCCAGTTTCCAGGGGAAATTTAAGATTGGAAATGCGATTCAGACAACTGCTGCATCAAACTACTACGCTGATCATCTGCGCTTGTAATGACTCTATTTTAGAGACTGATTCAAAAAGGCGTGTGCTGGTGGATTATTATTAATCTAATCAGACATGAATAATCATAAAATTGAGAACCTGCTGCATTATCTGCTGGGAGATTTGTTTTACGGCGTGTGGGCGTGCGATCAGCTACCTCTGCTTTCACATACGTTCCCAGGACCGGCCTACTTTATCGTCAACAGACATCCATCGCACATGCCTGGAGAGCATTGGCTAGCTCTGACTTTGGATGAGAATGGTCAAGCCAGCATTTTTGAATCTTACAGATTTCCTCCGGATTTCGATGTTTACCCGTCAAGTATCGTAACATTTTTCGAAGACAGATCCTCAAAAATATTGTATCAAAATAATTAGCTTCAAAACACTCTGTCCACTGTGTGCGGTCACCATTACATTTTTTATTTCTGTCATAGAGCATGTGGATTATCACTGCAGCAAGTGTTGTCAAAATACACCGGAGATGTGATTAAAAATGATTTAATGGTATCTAACTTTGTGAAAAATACCAGAAATGTGTCAGGAATCAAAGTTCTAAATTTTTCACTCACACTACATGCTCTTTGGAGATGTTTCTGGATTGTTATGGAATTTAAATTGTCATATTTTTTTTTCTCATTGTTTGTTTTCCTTATGATTTTATATTTGTCTAATGACATCATATGTCAGTGTGTGAAATAGAGAACAACGCTAGACTTGAAAATATTATCAATAAAGATTTTATTGAATAAAAGAAATAGGCTACATGTTTCATTTTCTTATAACGGTTTATGGTGAAAATCTAATCCATCGGGAAGGTAGTGTGCTCTTACAAATAGACTTTTTTGACTTCCCATCAGCATTTTTTGGATATTCCTGCTTGGATCGCGACTAATGGGGAGAAAGAGTTATCTGCCTTCTTCTTCTTCTTCTCTGCTTAATGCTGGGGGGTGCTTCAGCATTTTCAATAGATGATCCCTCTCCCTCTGTTTTGAACCGTCTATATTCATCACAAGCATAAGGGTTAATAACTGAAGATATGGGAATGTTTACCTCTGACAAGGTATGTAGAAAATCTGACCATCCTCGGGTTAGCGGTGCTCCAGATTCTTTAAACGGAAGCATGAGATTTTTCAACAAGTCAGTCATGTGGGCCCCCTTCACAACATTTTCTTTATATCCCTCTTTTTTCCTGCTCTCGGTGGAGGTGGACGCTTTTTCTCTGTCTCCCGCACCCCTCCCATATCTGCCCTGCTTCAGCTCTGTGTCTTGTCTTTTTTTTTTGGAGCCTCTTTTTGCACATCTTCCAAATTCTTCCAAATTATGGATTTGGTCAGCTGGTCTCTCAATGCAATTGATCAAATTTTCTCGACGAGAAGACAGGGGTCGGGAGAGCCCACTTGCCCGGACGGGACATTTTTCTCCGGATACACGATGGACTCCTGGCAGAAGTGGAGGATTGTGTGTCTGTCGATAATGTCAATCGAGGATGTGGAAGATGTGTATATAATTGGATGTTTGATATCAGGATTTCTGCTTTTTGGAGTCAGCGGTTACCTGGCATATTGGGAAATTCGGAGAATGTCAGCAGCTGTTCTGGCCATTGTAAGGCTGCCTGGCATGTGTGATGGGATCTTCAGAGCGATCAACACTCTGACTGAGATGTTACGTGAGCTGAATCGCAGACTGGATGTGATCCTTATACAGGATTGCAAGCGGGTTGCGGTTCCTGGACTCAGGGGTGAAATGGTATAAATCTTGGAGAAAGTTGTTCGCTTGGATCTGGCAAAAAGACCAGGAATTTGTCTATTTGGATTTGCCTTTGAGAAGCACCAGTGAGACTCCCCACGCTGACGGAAAATTAAGAGTCAGCCTAACCCAAATAATTATTGTTTTTCTGAATCTGGCTGTATGGATTTACACACCTTGATGGCTGGCTATCTTCAACTTCTCCTGGAAGTTATGTAAACATGATGCTCTGCTCCCTCTGCCCCCTCCCTTCCCTGAGGACACCTGTGGACCTGCTCAGAACTTGGCCGGTTGATGTACATTCCAACGAACCATCAAGGACAATGGCCTCTGTGACAGTGCTTCATGGACTTACTTGCACACACTCACTTGCACACACACACACATGCTCAAGATAAACATATGCACCCCTCACACCACCTTCACTGTACCCAGCATGATGTTGTTTTGTAAATTTGTTGCTTCTTTGTGCTGAGGTTTTTTGCAATCTCAAACTGTATCCTGCTAAGGATAAAGTGTGAAATATGATTTTGTTTCCCTCTACTTACCTAATGTGGCCTCTTTTCTCATCTAGCAAGGGCAGCGCCTGTGAGCGGGCAGCAAAGCCTCGGTGACCCATCCCCCCATTGTCTTGTGTCATGATGTATGTTTGGATGGGTGGTACTGGAATTCTAATTTCCCCTCAGGGATCAATAAAGTGTCTTTGAATTGAATTGAATTGAATTGAATATACAAATTCACCTCGTGAAGTCCAACTCTCACTTCTTTCGGATAATTTCTTCAAAATGTACTCAGCATTTTTACGGTTATGCTTCGGTAGGCTTTTCAGTACATCCATAAAACCTGATCCGAAGGAGCCTGGTCCTGCCCTGGGCCTTGTTTTTCTTGAGGCCGCTCATGCTCAGGAAGCTCACTTGATGTGTCACGGTGCAGCGTCAAACTCACCCGCTGTTCTTCTTTCACACCTTGCTTGAGTAGAGTCAGGTACCTCTGCAAAAGTGCTTCATATTTCTTGATTTTTTCATAAGACGTCAAACCGGGCTTGTTTAATGTCGCTCTCAAGTCTGCCTCCAAATTCTCCTCGGCCGTCTATGACGTCTCTGACTGAGTAAGACACTTGAATTGATGACGGGAAATGAGAAACATCTTTTGCGATGTTCTGAGAGATATTTTCTCCTGATGATTCCACCCACTAGATCACGGCAAGAAAAGTTAGAATGGGGAGAATAAAACCACCTCCCTGACTTTGAGAACCAACTGTTTACGTTTTATACCGGTTCTTTTATCGGCCAACAGTCTGATGATTTTTCTCTGCTTCCTCAATTGCCGGTGTTGGGAAGGAGATAGTTTAATGTTACCTTTTAAAATAGTCAAAGCAATCTCACACAGAGCCTGAAGAAAGTCGGGTGAGCAGTGTGAGAGAATATCTTTACGTTTCTGAGGAGTGGCTTGGTATAGAGCCCTGAATAATGGGACATTCCTTTTTATACGCACAGACATGATGACTTACTTTGTTTTGGGCACGTACACAGCAGGCCACTGGTGAGGAAGTATGCCCATTCTCAGTCTGAAATGTTCTGGACAGGTGGGTGTGAAATTGATGATTAAATAACCATGAGCGTCTCTCGTTGCATCTTCAAAACTCTCCAGGAAGAGACCCTTTTGAGATGGAAATATTTGTCAGGCCAGTATATTCAACTGCAATTTATCTCTCGGGTTCTTAAACAACACCATATAATTAGCATTCAGGCTAATGGTGCAACTGTACTTTCCCTGATGAAATACATTCTGAGTCAACAGCATGATGCTCATATTATGATGGTGACGAAACTGTGTAAAGACCTTCATTACGTTTTCATCATCTGAGGCTTGGGCAATAACATCGTCTCCACAAATGTCATATTTTTATTCATCTTCTGCAATTCAGCATACATGGGTTGAAAAGATGTGTAAAGCCATACAATATTTTCTGGAACAACATCCATGACATGCTTACAATTTTGCAAAACACTTTTTACAAAAAAAGTTTTCCCGCAAAATCAATCTCCTGTAAATCTATGGAATGTAACTTTTTTTTATTATTTATTTTTCTTCTTAAGCTCTAATAACCAAAAGGCAGAGTTGTCCCGTCAGAAAAAAGACGTCTTTTATCATAGACCAACCGAAACTTTTTAAGAAATGTTGCGTTTCTTAGGCGGAATCTCTTTTTATCCCTCCTGATCGTGTGCTGGGGAATTTCGATGACACCCTCATTGGATCCTGCTAAGACCTCAACGAACTCTTTAATGCTGTCAAAATTGACCCTCTCGCTGCATTCATGCGTCTGAGTGATGCCCTTGAGACGCATCACTACCTTTTTATGGTTTTTGGTTTGGTATGCGTAACTCTTGGGTCCTGTTGATGCAAACTCCAAAATGCTGTCTTCCCCTAGGTCGTCTGTAAGATCCCCCAGATAATTCCCCAGTTCCAAAGGAGTTTCACCATTTTTTGTCACATAAATCAAACTGTCCGTGTCAATATAAATCAATCTGTCCTGCAATTGCTCCATGCTGCAGAAGTTTTAAACGTGCATAAGTGGTGGTGAATGCTGCAACGAACACATTGTTTACCTTGTTTGGAGGAGAGATGACTTGCTTGCTGTAGTTCCATTGCACTACACACATTTCAGGGTTGAAGAAATGGAAGTAGTTAACCCTGTATTTACTCGAGAACAAGAAGCTGAAAAATTCATCAGCGTTAGTGATGACTGTGGTCTGAGACAGATCACTTCTTTGTGCAAATTTCGCCCAAAAACTGTTTAAACACAGTTTTGCCACCTGCCTTTTGGCAGGGTTCACCTCGATTTTCTCAGGGTCTAATTGGATACCCTGATGGAGTTTGTAGTCTCTTATATACTTTGACTTGCTCTCCTGATCCACTGCTTCAGGCGGGTAGCCTGAAGCCTCCTGCTTACCCTTCAGGAAGGTGTTGATATACCCTTTGAAGATTGTGCTACTTTTTCTCTCAAAATGTACCTTTGTGATTTTGGCAAGGCGATAACCACACTGCATCGCTTTACAAAACTCTACACTCACCCACACCTGTCAGAGCTCTGTCCTCATCACTATGCCTGCAGGGACCTGTTTGATTATTTATTTCAGCGCATGTGCGGCAGAGAGTGAACACCAGTTTACCTCGGGAAGTTCTGAAACTCTGAAGGTCTCAGCCTCGGCGCAGCCCTGAACATGGATGAGCATTTCGGCATCCACCAAGCAGAGGAACGCGGTCTGGGCATCTTGGATCTGGCGCTCTGTCAACGCGTTCTAGCTCTGACTCCTCCGTCTTCTTTCTTCCTCCCCTACCACTGTCCACACAGTGCCATCCTTTCCTTTCTCCTCCTCTTTCTCAGGTGTGCGCTCGTCTTGTGCGTCTGTAAAAAGCAGAATAGATTGTTGTTACTGGGCTACTATATCTATGACCTAATTTATTGTTTATTTCTTTTTCCATTATTAGTACCTTGTTTTTTAGTTTCTCTCCTGCCAGTGAGCTGGTTTGCTGGGTTTATAGCTGGGCACTGGGCACCAGGCTCTTCTCCCTGTCTTTGAACCTGCGCTAATTGTTTCACTGTTGCTATAGTTTATATATTATTAGTTTACTAATCCATAACCTATAGCCTAAAATGATAAAATCATTACATAGGCTAGTCTTTTACTTCCTTGAAATAATGCGCCACAACCTCCTGCTAACAGGACGACTGTTTTTTAGCCGGGGGAGGCTCACTCTCTGACCCGCTGTCACTGGAACTGAATGCTGACCAAGAGCTGTCGGAATCCCTCTTGACCCCAGAATCACAATCATGTAATTTTTGAAACATTTCCAATGCCTCTTGAGCAGAAAATATCCTTCTGGAACCCATTTGTAGGATGCCAACAATCTCCTTCTCAGACTGCGTTCTAGAGTGGCGGTTGCTAGGCAACGCTCGCACGTAAAAATAGTTAAAAAAGCATGTTCGATTACTATTTTTCTGCTGTCTGAAATCCACCCGAGCCGTTAAATGGACATGGCAAAAAACGTTTTGCTGCTACGTTTATAGTCCAGAGGTGAGGTGACTGCCAAGTTTTTAGAGGAAGGAAATTGGTTACAAAAACCTTCATGCAGGCTGAGGCTATCGTGATGCATTTAAGCGGATCCACACTTGTCTTCTTGAAGAACTCATCCCTGAATTTAACACAACCTTGATATAGAATGTCGTCATTTTTACAATAATGAAGAGCTTCTTTCTTAAAGTCAAAGATCCATTTGCCGACTTCTCTGTACCAGCTGTTAAACACCCGTTGTTCTTGAATACTCATGCGTTCTACAGCGTAGCAAGATCGAGATGGATATGACCCCACATACTGAAGATGCTGTTCTTCAGAGAATAGGTGATGGAAAAAACCCTTGCTTTGATCGGTAAAAACTAATGCTTTGGGCATCGCACTCAGCTTCATACACATGAAGGACAGGCTATCAATGTATTTTAACCTGTAATCTGGGTCGGTTAAACAGAGAACTTCCTTGCATAATGAGATGGGGATTTAATTCCTAACTGCAGCATAACTGTGAGAATCAGGTAGCTGTCATACCCATGTGCGGAATGCGTTCTGCTTACCAAAAGTGGCCCACTGGGCAGCACGCATTCCACGCCCGGCTCTAAGCCAGCGAGCCGGGCTTCTTACCCATTTAAAGTTTGAGAATAGGTTGAGATCGTTTCGGCCCCAAGACCTCTAATCATTCGCTTTACCAGATAAAACTGCGAGGCTGAGCGCCAGCTATCCTGAGGGAAACTTCGGAAGGAACCAGCTACTAGATGGTTCGATTAGTCTTTCGCCCCTATATCCAGGTCGGACGACTGATTTGCACGTCAGGACCGCTACGGGCCTCCACCAGAGTTTCCTCTGGCTTCGCCCTGCCCAGGCATAGTTCACCATCTTTCGGGTCCTATCACACACGCTCATGCTCCACCTCCCCGACGGTGCGGGCGAGACGGGCCGGTGGTGCGCTCGGGCCACGGGGGGGCGTTCTCTCAACGGAAGGGACAGAACTGCTCCGTCACATCATCCTCCTCCTCCCTGAGGTTGACGATGTGCGGCAATCTGGACAGGTAATCAGCTACCACATTGGTTTTGCCACATCGATGACGAACACTGAACCTAAATGGTTGCAGTGAAAGGTACCATCGGTTGAGCCTACTATTATGGTCCTTCATGGAATTTATCCAGGTCAGGGCCCTGTGGTCTGTCTCTAGGTCAAATTCGCGTCCCAACAAATAGTATTTAAGGCTTTCTAGCGCCCATTTGATGGCCAGGCCCTCTTTCTCCACAGTAGAATACCTGGTCTCTAAGATATAACAGGGGATGTTCATCTCCTGGGTCCCCTTGGGCCAGAACTGCCCCCAAACCAACTGCGGAGGCATCCACCTGTACCACAAACTTTTTACCAAAATCTGGGCTCTTCAAAACAGGAAAAGAACAAAGCAGTGTCTTCAGGATATTGAAGGCCTTCTCACACTCACCTGACCAGATTACTGGATTCCTTTGGTCTTTTCCGGTCAGCAATGTGAGTGGAGCTGCAATAGTTGCAAAGTGGGGTACAAAGCGTCGGTACCAACCGGCCAATCCCAGAAAAGATCGGACCTCTTTCTTGGTACGCGGTCTAGGACAGTTTTTGATTGCCTCCACTTTATCCACTTGGGGCCGGATCTCTCCTCCTCCCAAGCAATAGCCCAAGTACTGTGCCTCCTTTTGTGCCCACTCGCACTTAGAAGAGTTGAGGGTTAATCATGCTTCCTGAATCTTTCTCAAAACAAGGGATAAATGTTGGATATGCTCTTCCCATGAATTGCTAAAAACCACCACATCATCTAGGTAAGCTGCACTGCAGTGATCACAACCCTGGAGAACTTGGTCCATCAGCCTCTGGAAGGTGGCTGGTGCCCCATGTAGCTCAAATGGCATCACCGTAAACTGAAACAGTCCAGCTGGCACTCTGAAAGCTATATAACGCCTGGAACTCTTCTCAAGTGGAATCTGCCAGTAGCCTTTACATAAGTCAAGTGTGGTGATGTATTTGGCAGTTCCAATCTTCTTCAACAGATCATCCACTCGAGGCATTGGATAAGCATCAAACTCTGAGATTGCATTGAGTTTCCTGAAGTCAATACATATCCGCAGTGCACCGTCCTTCTTGAATGCGATAATAACTGGACTACACCATTCTGAACTAAAAGGTTCAATAACTCCAAGTCTCAGCATTTCTTTTTTTCAATGTGCAATTTCCCCACCAGTTGTTGGGGGACCCTATAAGGGCGCTGGCGAATAGGCATCTTGTCCTTCAGCCGGATTTTGTGTTGAGTCAGGGTGGTTTTGCCTGGAATGGGTGAAAAAAGGGAGGAGACTTCTTTGAATACATCTTGAAGCTGTGAAACTTGTTCTGCTGCCAGATGTGTCAATCTAGGAGTAGCAGTGGTCACCAAACCTTCGGTTTCTGTGACCTCCTCATCTTCTATGGTAACCCTCTGAACCATCAGAGCTTTCATGCTATGGTGAAATGGTGACTCTTTCCATTCTTTCAGTAAGTTGACGTGATAAGTCTGGTCTCTCTTTTTCTTGTCTGGATGGTGTACCTCATAGGTAACAGGGCCCATCTTCCGGTTGATTGTATATGGTACCTGCCATTTTGCTAGACGTTTATTGCTGGAGGTGGGAAGAAGCAACATAACCTTTTGCCCAGGTTGAAACTCACGATAACGGGCATGTTGGTCATACCAAGCCTTTTGGTTCTTCTGCGCCTCACGTGAGTTAAGTTCTGCTTCTTTCTGGTACTTTGACAGTCGTTCTCGCATCTCCAGCACAAACTGGATGATCCCTTTATCATTTTTACATGCTGGTAGTGCCTCCCACTTTTTTCTGAGCAAATCCAAAGGCCCCTGGACATTCCACCCATGGAGTAATTCAAAGGGTGAAAAGCCAGTAGATGCCTGTGGAACCTCTCTATAAGCAAACAGGAGGAATGGCAGCCAACGATCCCAGTCCTTTCCAGTGTCATCCACAAACTTCTGGAGCATCCTTTTCAATGTCTGATTAAATCTTTCGACAAGACCGTCAGTTTGGGGGTGGTATGGTGTGGTTTTTATTGGAGCAATACCAAGCTGTTTGTAAAAGAGTTGCATTAACTTGGAGGTAAAATTGGTGCCATGGTCAGTTATAATTTCATCTGGGATTCCAACTCTAGAAAACAGCTGCATCAAAGCCCGAAGAATCATGGGGGCAGAGATGGTACGAAGCGGAAAAGCCTCCGGAAACTGCATAGCATAATCAGACATAACCAAAATGTACAGATGGCCGCTACTGCGTTTTATTAATGGACCCACAATGTCCATTGCAATCCTGCGAAACGGTGTGGAAATAACTGGCAGGGGTTGAAGCAATGCCCTGTCAGCTTTGCGGGTGGTACATGTTTGTTGACATATAGGGCAGGTGGCGCAATAAGTCTGAATATCAGTGTACATTGTTGGCCAATAAAAACGCGCACTTGTACGTAGATATATTTTATGACGACCCAAATGTCCCGCCCATGGCAATGTGTGTGCTAAATGCATGATGAGGGGTCTACATCTAACAGGGATTACCAATCGTTTACACTCATTTTCAATATTATACAACACATCACCTTCAACAAGGAGCCTTGGTTCACCCACACGTTTCCCATTTTCTTCTCTTTCAGCTTTGACAAACAGTGGTTTCAAATTTTCATCCTCTTGCTGTAAAAGAGAGATGTTTTCTGGTATACCCCACAATGAATCTATTTTACTAGGTTCTTTTAACCTCAACTGTTTCTCAAAACGCCGTTGGCTCCTGTTTTTTCTGGGTCCTTTTGTGCCACCCTCACACAGACTACTGTCAAGGTCTGGTAATGGTTGGACACCGGCCTGGGCTCTAGTGACCGCTGGACAAGAAACAACATTCACATTTACAGGTGATTTGATGTCCTTATCAGAACACATCTGATTGGACTGTTTTTCTTTTAACAAGTCAAAAAGCACCGGTAAATCCCATCCAAAAATTACAACCACTGGCAAGTTTTCAATAACCCCAAATGTCAACAGATATGATTGTTCATCAATAACAACAGTTAAGTCTGCTTTCGGGTATGTATGTTTGTCACCATGTACACACAAAATGTCCCCTTGTCTTCCATAATCTGTCTGGCCCACTGGTACCAGACTTTGCTTTATGAGTGACATGAAACTACCAGTGTCCAAAAGAGCATTTATATTTTGTCCATCAACAGTTATTTGATGATAGTGTTGGCCAATGTTTTCAGTTCCAATAACCCCTTCTTCAAGCCGGGATGGGTAACAGGCACCCGTGACCTTAGCTTTACGCACTGGACACACAGAGGCTTTGTTGACAATAATAACAAACAAAGTTCTTACCCGGTTGATGGTGGTTTGGTTCCCGGAAGGGGTTACCTGGGAAGTCCCGGCTGATCTGTTCAGTTGTCGATTTTATCTGAACAGGCTGTAATGTGGCTCTGCAACTCCTGCCGATGGAATTTACACCGGATCCTCCCTTCCGTGCATTGAGGAACTGTGTAGCCAGCTTTGCTGCCTGTTGTCCATCTTCCAGCTCATGCTCCTTCACCCATGTCCTCATCTCAGGGGGTAGAACTCGCAGGAAGTGCTCCAGAATGATGGCCTCTCCAATCTGCTCCTTAGTGTGCAGTGCAGGTCAAACCCAACGTCGGTAAAGCCCCTCAGTCGGAAGTAAGTTTCCGCCAGGCTTTCGTCAGGTGGAACCATGGTCGACCGGAACCGCTGCCTGTAGGTCTCTGGGGATATGTCAAATTTGGCCAATAATGCTGCTTTCAGTTCAGTATATCTGTGGGCTCTCTCTTCATCCATTGCTATGTAGGCCGGTAACGCCTTACCAGAAAGCAATGGAACAAGTCGGCATACCCATTCAGTGTCTGGCGATCTCATTGTACTTCTCAGATTCATTAGAAGCAGGCTGACGGACATCAGCAGGACTTTCCTGAAATATGTGCCGACATATGTTTTTTTCTGTACTGGTATTTTCAGTGTAACAAGTTTAAACTAGAGTTCTACAAGTATTTTCAGTGTAACAAGTTTAAACCTTTTAGCTGTACCAGACTTGATGCTGTTAACGAAGTATACAACTCTGATGCCTCTGCTCTGGCAGTACTGGGAAAGTAACTGGTTTTTTATTGCCTGCATCCTGAAATGCAGAAGAGGTCCAATTACCGAATTACATATTCATTTTAACTGGTTCTTGTGGATTGTCCAAGATACCTAAAGAATTGGACTGAAGGTGTACATAACTCACTTAGCTCTGACATGGGAAGCTGTCTGTATAAACATTCCCGATATCCCAAAACAACAATTTTATTTTAGAAGCATGTATTACCAGTGAGAAACCAGTGACCTTTGACATACACCAGGACCCTTTGACATACACCCGGCCCTCACCTGTTCATGAAACTTCTTGACACTATGGAGGGGTAGGGAGAGCTCAAATCACTTTATTGCCTGTGTAACACACACACAGTGTGGAGACTGAATCAGAAGGATGAGTTGAAGGTTGAGGTTGGCACAGAGTTCAGTTAGAGAATAACTGTTTTTTTCTCTAAATCCCTTGATAACTATTGCTCTATGTTGAAAAAAAAAATGTTTTAGAAATTCTAAAGGTAACTAAAATTATCATTCCTTTCCCAAAATGGAGTCTCTCATGATTCCAAACAACCACATCGTCACTAGAGTCAGTTTATAACTTGGAAACAGTATACTGAGGGTTTGTAAAGTTTCTGTTAATTAATATATTTGTCTCACATTTTTTTTTTTCCCAGGTCATTTTGTTTCTCTGTTTAGATCATCTCTTACTCAAACATTTTAGCAGAGGAGGGCCTTGGAGTTCAGTTCTTTCTTATGTTGAAGCAGAAGTGGAAGGTTCTGCTCATTCTATTGTGGTAGGGAAGCACAATCTTTATTTATTTTATTTACTTTTAGGTCTTTCTATTTTTGAACTGATTCAGACTGGTTCATATCTTCAGCGAATAGGTCCTGCTGTAAAGCAAAATGAACTTACAATTCTGTCAGGTTACACGGTTCATTTTATTAGGATTTCATGTGACAGGCCAGCAATAAGTTGAGTATACCTTTAAAGTATAAAGGCTGCATGTATTATTTTTTAGATGTATTAACGTCTGAAAAACATACAGTTAATTAATAACACCCTTAAACACACCCCTCTGTTTTAATTGGTTAATTTAAGGTCACGCCAACAACACCCTTAAACACACCCCTGTATTTTAATTGGTTAATTTAAGGTCTCGCCCCTCGGCCACACCCCGTTGACACCATGACCCCCCTTAAGTTCACAAGTTCACCTGTCAAAAACTTTTATAAAAGGGTGTATTTTAGTCTCTATGAATTACCACCATTAGACATCGCCTTATATCTTCTAAAAATAATTTATAACATTTTAGAACACTACAGAATCACAAAACATTTGAACATCATGATTTTAAGTTAAACATCAAATCTGTGTATTTACTATACCCAAACAAACTAGCAAAACACTTTGTTTTCTAAAACAGAGCAATTCAATTAGTATCCATTCTGTTTGCAAGAAAATGTTATATTTGCTCATATCCCCAATTTTTTTTGGAATATGTTAGAAATCCAATAGCTCTTTTTGTAAGGGTCTAGGTTCCTATGGTACCCATTGTACTCGCACCCACAATGGGTTTCTTATTCTTCTGTTCACACTGCGCTGAATAAGGACAAAACAACAATGGCTGTCCTGACCAGAATAGGTCAGTACATATGGTTCTACTACATTCTGTTCTTCATGACCCTTTTCAGTTCTTGAGTTTTACTGTGTGAACTTGACCATTGTTGTTAAGTTTTGTCATTTTGGGATGCTCATTTTTATAACATTTAGTCTAATGTGGTTTCATCCATTTTCATGTCATATTGTGTTTATATTTGTTTTATTGTTTTTGCTCTTTTGTGTTACCATGAGCATGGGCTACATACTATAATATGTTTATATTATATTACTCTTCCTAGTATAGCTGAAGGTTAAGTCAAAATAAATAAATTTAAATAAATTTAATTTAAATATCAACAAAAATATGACAAGCAAGAAAAATAATCACTTTAAAACATTTGCATTGTGTTAATTCTCTGAATGTGATTTGATGGCATCTGCACCAATGGCAGGGCCTATTATCATATGTACAACTTGCAAAACTATTTTTAAGCCTTACACATTATTCTCTTGATCTAAACAGTCTGTTTTCCACCCATTACAATGGCATGCACAGTAACAAGAACATCATATTGGCTGCTGTAGCTGCATGTCTGTCTGTGATGTGGTCCTGCTTTACTCACTCTTTAAATTAATAGATATCTTCAGACAGCTATCTGTGTCAGGGAGAGCTACGTAGAATGCAGCTGAAACACTAATTACATTGTTCAAATAAAAGTGTTTATGATGCCGGAGAACCAACCAACCAGTCATCGATGGTTTTTTTTAAATGTATTTTCTTAAGGAAACTTCGAGAAAAAAGTACTTGTATTCTATACATTTCAGTCCTATGAATGCACTTTCTGTTTGTTTCATTTGTTTATACCAGGCACAGTCACCATTGGGTAGAGCTGCTTTTCTATTTTGGACCTTCATCTAATTTCAAAGGCAATTTCTGTGTTGCTGAATACAATGTGAAAATAGCATTCACCAATGTGCCTTGCAAAGATCTACATATTCAAAAGACATGAAATGGAAAAAAAAATGTTTTAGGATTATAACTCAACAGCAAATCTGCCTTTGCAATATCATGTCTGGCACCTACAGTTTGTATTGCATCATCCTAAATTTAAAGCAGCCTATCTGGGGAAAAGAAAAGAGTTGGGATATGGACAGAATAATTTATTGATAAAGAACAGCCTTTGTTTAAATCTGAAGTAATGGTAGGGAATGTATTGTGTTATTTTTTACCAGAAGTGATTGCTACTGCAAAAATTGGTGCCCTACATTCAAGGACAATATAGCCTGCTGAGATATTTATATATTTCTCTGTTTTATTTAGTTGTTTTATATATATATATATATATATATTACTGTGTTAAATTCATATTGTCATTTAGCAATCAGATAAGATCCTGTTTTTGTCATAATGGGTAGTTTTAAGACTGATAAACACAATCAAAAGAAAACCAGGACAGCTTCTAAACAGTTTATTCACAAATGTAAGTTTGTTCTGGAATCCAGACTGGGTCAGCGGACAGGATTGGGATCTCACTGAGGGAGAAGAAAAGAGATTTAGAGTATTTGAGAAAATGTGGATCAATAACCCTAAAGTCCGTCAGGGTTACATTTACAGCAAATAAGCTCTTAGCCAGGTCAGGAAGCAAATGGGCATTATCACGATTGTTCTGCCTTTTCTAAGTTACACTATATAAGGTTTTGTAAATCACCCTAGAACTCCCTCTGGTGGTTGTTTATGATATTGTTTTGGTTATGCTGAGAAAAAGAAAATAAGATAGCAGACAGAACCAAGATGGCAGAACGTAATGTCGGAGAGTCGATAAAGAAAGCTGATATCATCCTTAATACGTAGTTGTTTTGGACGATATTTGTCCGTAAGTATTGTTTAATGTCCAACATAGTAATTGTCATTATTTGTGTAACAGTGGTGTGATAATTTGTACATTTAAGTTATTTGTGAAAACGTTTATTTTAGCTTGCAGTTAGCATGTAACCGGCTAATTCGCAATGTTAGCTAATGCCATGTTTTGTATATTTCAGTTTTACGATGGTCAAAGAGAAGCCAATTGTCAGAGGCCATTCTTCAATAAAACAGCAAAAAGAAAGAGAAGTCTGTTTATTTTAGCATCATTATCTTGCTGTCTAGCTGGTGAAAATTAAAGAACTCGGGGCGAGGACAGCATAACGATGGTTGAGGTTGACAGGAGGTTACAGCAGCAGAGAAAAGTACTTCCTCGTTCTTCTGACTTTGTGCTTTACTCCATTCGGCGGGCCCCATGGGGAAACGATGATCTGTGGGAGGGTTGACAGGCAGGTGGATGGTTCTCAGAAGCTTGATAAAAAGTTATTTCCAGAAGCCTGGGTCCAGGACGGAGGCAGAAAGGAGACTTACGGCCAAGGTTCTTTGAGGCTTGAATTTCCACATTCATCTGTACATGGCAGGAGACATTAAGCCCACAGAAACATTTCCTAGAGGCACAGGACAAAAAACAAGATGATCAAAGAAAAAGTAGAATACAGGGCTGCAGCAGAGGTCGAGCTGTTTACCATGCTTGTGAGACAACGAGCTGACGCCTCCTTCTGGATCTCCACTCCTTTTGAGCCCGGGTGATTGCTCGCTGATGAGCAACAGCTGCGCCGCAGCACCTGCCAGTCACACCCTGAGTAGGAGGAAAAAACACTGCACAAACACACTGACTGCACCCAGCCTGCACACAACCACCGTGGATATGACAGTTTTGATAAAACGCAATCAAACTAACTTAATGAAAAGTGGATTGTATTAAGTCATTAACTTTATTTAAATTTCATTAAAATCTATTTTCCATAGCAAGCAAGTAGGAACAGTTGACAGTAGATTGCATTTAATTGTAATTTTTTATTTTTTTTTATGGCAAAGTACATCTAAGGTAGCTGGCTATGCAGAACTTGGTTAACTGGTAACTACTTTTTAAAATAAAGATTGAAAAACTGTGTTTTTGTTTGAACTAAAGATTGACCTAAAAGTTTAATTTGGTTCAAAATTGAAAGGCATCTGGCATGACAGAGATTCAACACTAGATGGCTCATAATTTCTACACTTGGTTTAGTTAGCACATTGTGGTCCTTTAAATGCCATGGTGTGTGCCTTCCAGTGTAATACTGGGAGATGGGAATTAATCCAAGATGGCCATAAGGACATGTCAGTGTTTGTTTTATTCTCTGTTTTGGTTGTTTTAAAGTGGTTTTAAAGGGCTTTTAAACAATCAAATAGATCTATCTGTATGTTTGTTTGTTTTTTAAATCACACCATATTGCGATTAAAGGAGCTGAAACTGCTGTGTTACCACACGTAGCCTTCTTGCCACTGCTGGCTTCTGAATGCTTCAGCAGAAGAAATCCCTTTTCTGGATCCCTGTGTGACACTTCTCATGCAGCATCCTGTTGGGAATCTGTCCTGTTCCTGTGGAATTCTAAACCTTTTGCCTCTCTGTTGGTCCTGGATGTTGGGCTGGATCCTCCTGAGGTCGTGAGCTACTGTCCACCAACTATCAGGAATCAGGCAGATTGTCTGAATACAGAAAATCTTAATGACTCTGAGAAATTTTTGGAATGTTGTGAGATTCCCTTTTCTGCTAGTGAACTGCCAAATTTTTTGGTCAAAGGTTCTGTAATCCTGATTCATAAATGTGTCAAGTTAAATTATTTTAATGAACATTTCATCACAATGGTGCACTTAATTCATTTAACAGTTTTAAACTAATTTGCTGTTGTAAATTTTCCCTTTGCAGATTGTTCCTTTAATGTTGAAACTGTGTGTACTTCTGAAGTCCGTTGTGAAAAGGTTTCCTCTTTCATCTTTCAAAAGATCGATTTCTTCCTAAAGCTGGGTGTTGACTTAATTGCTGAGCCTGTAACTTGTATTTTTCATCTAAGCCTCAGTGCAAACAAACTCCCTAAAGTTTGGAAATCTGCAATTGTCATTCCACTGCTAAAAGACAGCAAATCCTCAATTGTGAACAATTACAGGTCTATCTCAAAATTATATATTCTGGCAAAGGTATTTGAAAAATTGCTCTGTTATCAACTGAAGGAATTTTTAGAATCGAATAGTATTCTAAGCCCTTGTCAGTCAGATTTTAGGGAGCAGCACAGCACCTCTGCTGCTGATCTAAAATATTTTAATGATGTGTTTGATGCATTGGAATTAAAACAGATTTTGTGGTGCTTTGTTCTACAGTCTGCCTTTGATGCTGTGCAGATTTGGCTTGAGCATTCCACCTGGTTTTAAATGCTGAAAAATCCAAAGTAATGCTTTTTTTCAAAATTTTCTGTTACCTTAGGGAATATCTTGTTAATCACAACTTTCCTAGGTAAAACTCTCGAGTTTGTCAACAGCTTAAAACTGCCTGAGATTATTTATTGATGGGGATTTTTCTTTTAAAATTCATGTTAATAATTTGATCGCCAAATTGAGAGTGAAGCCTGTTGGGACCCCAGCCATGGATCACAACATGGATGAACATGGACTCTGAACCATACATAATCGAAGGCCAGTATGAACTTTATTACACCTTTCAGTGTCACGCTAACTAGTGCCTAACCCAGACCAGGAGAAGGAGGAGTCATAGCTGACTACCTGTAACGTCACTGGCCCTGTCCCAATACTCGCACTTCCACCCTCGTGTCCCTCAATTTCGTGTTCCCATTGATGGGTTGAGCGCGTAGTGTCTCCCAATTTTCCAGAGTGGTATTTTGCTCCGCCCCCTTTGTGCCCTCGATCCACACTTCGGCTAAGCGTGCGTTAAGCTGACTTTGCCGAAGTTACCCACAATTCATTGCTGCCTGTGACGTTTTGAGCAAAAACCAACCACAACCATCAAAATAATCAACCATCAAATCAGAATAATAAGATCTGCATAAACTTTAGACAGCAAGCTGCTTTTCCAGGCTCAACATTATAAGACGTCACCGGCATTAGAGTGTTTCTGGGCAGTGAGTAGCCCATAACATTAAATTACCTTATGAACAAACAATTCTGCCATGGCGAGAGTCTGGTGTATACGCCTCCTTCGATTCCTGCGCTTTCTTCTCCTCAAAGCAATTGCTTGTTGCAGTTTTAAAATATTTTTTAGCAGCAAGACTGCAAAAACAGCGATGGGTCCCGCCATTTTTGATGTCACAGTTATGGCACACAGATGCAAGTCGATGACGTAACCCCCACGTCCCAATTCTCTAATTTTGCACGCTTGTAACCTGTGCACTTCAACCCGTAGTGGCACTTTTACAGACAGAGTACACACTTCATAGAAGGGCATAGGGTGTAGGAATTGGGACAGGGCCATTGTTTGAATGCTGTGTTCCAACTTGGCGGCCTCTACCACATGGCTCTCAAGGAGACCGGACCGAGGGACACAATGTGCGAATGTCTCCTTAAAGGACTGATAACAAGCTTTAAGCTTCTTTTATTAGCTTCAACCACTATTGACTAAGGCAACATATAACTTATGACTGCCATCTTATGAATCCATTAAGAATTGTTTATCCAGAAAGGTTGTTAGTTTCCAATCTAGGAAAATAATATTTCCCTAAATATTATTTTACTAAATGTCACAGCTAATTAAACACAAGCGAAGAATAACTTCTTCTGGAAATTTGTTGGTTTTCTTCAAAATAATATTTCTTTAAAAATTATTCTAATATTTCTGTGGTGCGAGGGAAGGGGAAAAAGGAGGGGCGGGGAGAATCAGTTTCTCAAGTCTTACTTAAGGGACAACAACGCCAGTTGGGAGATGTTTTTACCCAACGAATTAAGGTTCATAAATGCACCTGAACACAGACTGAATTAAACCAAACATATTTTATTAATAATTCTTTAAAACATTATCCTAATTAAAACCTAGACTCCAGGCATACCACCCGATTGCTGAGGAGAGAAGAACAAGGTGGGAGGAATGCAATTATGTTGGCTTATTTCCACACAAAAGAAAAAGCGACGGAGAAGCCGCCCCAGTGAGCTTTCACCAATTAGCGGCAAGACAAGACAGCAGCGTGCAGTCGATAATGTGGCCAGGGAAGGAGCAGATCAGCAGGCGGAAGCCTTGGGCCACTATAAATTCCAGCTGCAGCTAGTAACGCCAGCGGAGCAACACGGATCTCAGATGAGGAATCAACACCAGCCACCCAAACAGCTGACAGACAACCAGAGGAAAAAAGACACAGCCCTTAGCAACGTCTCGCCCAAATATATAGGCATCTGCCCCACCCATCAATCAGTGGGGCGCTTCTGACTGCACGGTGTCTGCTCGTCCCCCCCCAATCGGAGGTGTGCACGTAACCACACCCAATACACAGAGTGAGGGTGAAACACCACCTCACTACATTCCACCCCACTACATTCGCCCCGACAATGAGCCACCCACTTCAACGCCAGGGACAGAAAATAGCCAACTGTACACTTGAGACCAATGGCCTAGACCCTGTGGCTAGACCCACAGGTCTAGGAAGATGATGGATTTTAGAATCCTAACCAGCCCCTGGGCGAGAAGTGCGATGCAAAGGTGGACAAACCACTCCAGAAGCTGGAATGGGGTGACCGTTCCCTGACGTTCCCTGTGGAGATAAGCCTGAAATTGCAGAGGTTGATGGTACTGACACGTCAGGGACCAGTAAGCACAGAGAGGCATCCAACCCCCTTGATGGCAAGGTAGGGTTCAGCGGAATGGATTTGACGCTGAAAAACTAGTCCAGGCATTTGTTACTTCAAGGCTGGACTAGTGTAATTCTTTACTATCAGGACGTCCACAAAATGCAGTTAAAAGCCTTCAGCTGATTCAAAATTGGCCCTGTCTTTCAGTGTTTAACCCTGTCTCTCTCCTAGACATAGCTACTGACAGATGTTTTACTGTGACTAATTGTATGTGCTCTATTTCATACTCTAACCTTGAAAACTGGCTCAGAGTGTATCTGTTCTTTCTTCCTAGATGAAACGACTAAAGGAGCTACATCCATTAACATTTACTTTTACTTTCCATTAAAAGTACTCCCGGATCAGTGCTTCTGTGTTCTGCTTCTGTGTTCTTTGTCTTCTGCTTTGTTCTCTCAAACCCCCAGTCGGTCATGGCAGATGGGCGCTCACACTGAGTCTGGTTCTGCTGGAGGTTTCTTCCTGTTAAAAGGGAGTTTTTCCTCTCCACTGTTGCTACATGCATGCTCAGTATGAGGGATTGCTTCAAATTCAACGCCTATGACTGTCCACTGTCGCTACATGCTCATCCAGGAGGAATGACTGCTACAAGTCACTGACTATGCAATCTGCTGGGTTTCCTTAGATAGAAAAACTTTTTATTCAATTTGAATAAATAACTGAATCTGACTGCACTGTTCAATGGTTAGGATTGACTGGAATGTATGTACCTGACTTGAGATCTATATGATTCAATTGAGTTGACTTAGCCCATTTTAAATGTACCCACCTTTCACACAATGCAACAGGAAACAACACTCTCCAATTATTTATACCTCTGCCTTCCTCCCTCCCTGTTGGACGGAGTAAGGGGGAGTCAGGTTTAGCCTAAACCAGCTCAGTTATGGTTGAGGTGCAAACATACCCTCCATTTCTGCTACCTGTGCGACCCCTTCTCTATTCCAATGGTTATAATCAGTCTGACAGATAAAGGTACCCCCAATTCTTTTGGTTGTTAGTGTAACAATGGCCACCAGTGGGCTATACATGGACAAACCTTATCAGTTTATTATTTTACTTAGTACCCCTACACATAGCCTATTCTAAAAAGGCCAAACTCTAACACTCAGTAGTTTAATCTAACCTCCCCAACAACCCCACACCATTACAAACCATTTGTGAAGTGCCTTGAGACGACATGTGTTGTGAATTGGCGCTATATAAATAAAACTGAATTGAATAAATTAACTGAATTTGGGCCTGGGCTCCGGCCCCACTTGGGCCTTTAGCATATCTCGCTGCATGTTTCGTGTTCTCTGCAAATTATGCACAGGAGCCACAGTAAAAACTGGCCCTCCCCCAGTTTGACAGTTGGGGCCCTTACAACCTGGTGGACAACTGGGTTCCAGTAGTATTTTATGATGACCTCTAGCATCATGATCACGCAGGTAAACCAACTGGCCGTCCTGCAACGGAGCCTCCCCTATGCCCTGATCATAACGCTCTTTTCTACGTCCTGCCGCCGCCAGAAAATGCTCTTGGGCATGATGGAAATCCATAGTTAGTCTAGCCTGATACTTAACCACCCAATCCTCCCCCTCCCTTGGTACCGGGTCCCAAACACGACCCAGCAAAAAGTCCACAGGTAGCTGAGGTTCACAGCCAAATATAAGATAAAAAGGAGACTCGCCAGTACTCTGGTGAGGGGTGGTATTATAACAAAAAGCAGATGTGGAAGGCAGGAAGCCCAGTCCTGCTTCCTAGACATTGGTAGGGTACACAACAAGTTATGAAGCGTTCTAACCGCGTTCTAACTGCTAACACTCCCAATTCCCAGCAGGATGGTAAGGGTTCGTGCAGGACTTTTTAACCCCATACAAGTTACAGAGTTGCCGAATTAACGCACTCTCAAAGCTCCAACCCTGATCTGAATGAATACGGCTGGGCTGAAAAACCATTAATTCAGCAGAACCAGACCAAAAGTAGCTGCCTTTTGGTCTCGAGTTGGAACAGCAATGGTGTACTTACGAAATACATCAGTAATGAAACAGTCTCATTAGGCCGTGACTCATAAAAGTGCCAAAGCCTGATGCTACATTTTTAGCGACCTGGCACCGTTGACACTCTTGTACCCACTGTTTAATGTCAGTAGTCATCCCTGGCCAGTAACAGCGCGGCCTCACCAACTCTGTGGTGCGTTCCACACCTTGGTGTCCATGTTCGTGATGTAGCTGTGTCAGAACAACCCACTTGAGAACTGATGGCACAACAAGCTGCAAAATTTACTCTCCACCATCTGAACGATGGATTTGCCCATACACAACACCATCTTTCTCCACAAGACGACCCCGCTGAAAAGACAGGACAGCCTGGGAAATTGCTGCCTTTCCTCTGGAGTAGGATAAACCTGCCTCTCCTGAAAACCCAGAATGTCCTTGAGGAGGGGGTCAGCCCCCTGCAAAGCACAAAGATTTGTCACAGAATGAGATGGCAGAACAGTCACCACAGACTGAGTCCCTGACACCGAAACAGGACATGGGGCACCCCGAAGAGCCTCTGGGACAACGGTGCAAGACACCTGTTCTGCCTGGCTAGTGCCAGATGTAGGTTGGCAAGAGAGTGCATCACCATTAGTATTGCTGTGCCCAGAACAATACTTTATCTCAAAAGCAGCAAGTTAGGCAGCCCAACGATGCTCCATCGCACCAAGCTTAGCTAAATGAAGATAACTCAAAGGGTTGTTATCGGTATAGACCATACACCAATGTCCCAACAGGTACTCCCTAAAGTTTTCAGTCATGGCCCATTTTAAGGCCAGCAATTCCAGCTTTATGGAGCTATAGTTAGTCATTTTGTGCTCTGTATGTCTAAGACCTCGACTGGCATATGCAAAACGCCTCACTCCACCCTCTTCCTCCTGTGACAGCACCGCACCCAGTCCACTGTGACTGGCATCTGTCTGCAGAATGATAGGCCGTGAAAAGTCGGCCAACACTGGTGCCAATGTTAATTTTGCTTTTAGAGCCTCAAAGCTTCGCTCACAATCTGGTGTCCAGGCAGACTGAAAAGCCTTGCCGGACCCCTTCCTGGACTTTGTGCCCCCCAACTGTGCCACCAGCCTATGGAGAGGACTGCCAGCCTGGCAACTTCCTCCATAAAGCACCTATAATAACTAGCAAAGCCCAAGAAGGAGCGAAGCTCTGAAACCTGAGTGGGATGTGGCCATTTAGCCACTGCTTCAGTCCTGGCAGGGTCTGTAGCTACACCTTTATAAGAAATAAGGTGCCCCAAATATTTAACCTGTCGCTGGAAGAAAGAACACTTTTCAAGCTTCACCTTCAGGCCTTCCCACTGAAGTCGAGCCAGGACTGCCTCCAGACGCTCAATGTGCTGGGAGACAGAGCCTGAGAAAACAATGATGTCGTCTAAATACAAAAGAAGAAACTGGCACTGCTGGTCCCCGAACATCCTCCGCATAAGACGCTGGAAAGTACTTGGTGCATTACACAACCTAAAAGGCATGCGTTTCCACTCAAAGAGGCCAAATGGAGTACAAAAAGAAGTTTTTTACTTATCCTGCTCTGATACAGGGACTTGATTGTACCCATTGGCTAAATCCAGAGTGGAAAACCACTGGGCCCCAGAGAGATGGTCCAAGCTCTCCTCAATGCGAGGCATGGGAAAGCATCTTTTCTGGTCTTACCATTAAGCTGCCGATAATCCACAAACATACGCAGGCTGCCATCTTTCTTCTAAGCAGAACAATGGGAGAGGCATAAGGACCACTACTTTCCTTTATTACCTGGTTCTGTAGGAGCTGATCAGTGTGCGACTTGACAAATCGACAGACTCAATCATGCCCTGTTCCGAACCAGAAGCCACCTGAGAAGAGACTGTAGCACACAGCCTGATCTCGGTCACATCAGGGGGCAAGCAAATCACTTTGGTTTGACTCAACAACTCAAATCATGCTTTGAAATATTATTTTATTAAAATAATATTTATCTGTCCTTGTATTGTGAATGGTGGTATGAAGGTATGCCAGTTATTGTTAGTTTCAAAACTAACTTAACCTTGTTTCCAGTTTCCTCAAGATAATCCTTGGTTCTCAAAAATAAATAACATTGAATGGTAATGTTGCATCACTTTATTGGTCATGGTTTTTAACTAGCTTTGATTAATTTGTTCATATTGAACTGTATATAGAGTTTATTGGTCTTCCTTATTCTATTTTTTTAAAGAGTTTGCTGATTGAAATATTTTTGACTGAGTTTTTGACTTCTTATTTTTGTTAATAAATTCTTGTATTTTAAGAAATTGTGTGCAATTACTCTGTGTGTGTGAAAAGTTTTGCTGTTCAGTAATGTCAGAACTTGGCTCACCCCTTTCACTATTGTCCTAATACCATCGCTTTATTGGGCTGGTATTCAATGAACAATACTTAACGGACTGAATTATTATTTAATAAAATATTAAATTAAATATGAAATATGAAATAATAATAATCAAAACAAGCTCTTACAAAAACAAGTCATGTTTATCCCTCAGAGCTCAGAAGCTTCTGATGACAGCTATCTTTGTGACTGTACTTGATTATGGCGATGTTAGGTATATTTATGCTTTAACCAATTGTCTACAGTCCTTGACTCCAGTGTACCACTGTGCTTTGAGATCTGTCACTGGTTGCAGCTGCCTTATCCACCACTGTCAACTGTATGCTAAAGTTGGCATGCCTTCTTTATATTAATGTGATGCACACACTGGCCTACTCTAGTTTATATTGGCTTGGTTCCTACTTATTTATGCACTTTTCTTCAGAGAACTGAAAACTGGTGTCTTTAGGTCAAATGGCATTTGGTAATTATCTGCTCCTTGTGTTCAAACTGAAATCAGAAATATTTTTTTTTGTTTCTCTGCCCCCTCTGCTTGGAATGCCCTCTAATCTGAATTGAAACTGTTAAAATGTGTTTAACTGAAAGCCTTCTGCTCTATCTTAAAGTGCCCGTGCCTTAATCATTGTTTTTATTATTAATAATCCGAAATTATTCTCATTATTAAAATAAGATCAATTACATATATACGATATATTTAACTAAAAGTTTCTCTAAAGATTCTAATACAAAGTAAAAAAAAAATGACACATCAAGTAGTGTCTTCAGATCTTGAATCCTGGATTTACACTGTATCTGCTCTGGTCCGGTCCGGTCCAGTCCGCTGCATAGCCCAGGGGAGCGCCAGAAGTTAAACTGCTCAGTTTTTTGTTTTATGCATCCAGATATTTTCATGTGTTTGTTCCCTAAGTTAATTTGTTGCTTAATTTGGCACATTTAATGTTTCATTGCTCGGTTTATAATAGCTTAGTTAACCCAGTAACTCATTTAATGTTAACAACTGCTAATACATACACGTGTATGTATAAATAAATGTGCGTATTTATTAATATAGCGAGATCTAGTATATCTTTAGTAAATTATTTTAAAAATCTGGATGTTGTGCTGGCTCTGTTTCCTAGTGGTAAAGTATGATTCATGCATATCGACTATGGCCGTGCTCCGGCATCTGCAAAAAATAGAGTCTGGTCGACATCCGCAGGCCGTAGCACTTGTACTCTGCCATCTGATGAAAGCTGACTTTCTTCTCCTGACTCTGCTGCGTTTCTCTGTGATAGTCACTGAAATACACTGCTCAAAAAAATAAAGGGAACACTCAAATAACACCTCCTAGATCTGAATGAATGAAATATTCTCATTGAATACTTTGTTCTGTACAAAGTTGAATGTGCCGACAACAAAATCACACAAAATTATCAATGGAAATCAAATTTATTAACCAATGGAGGCCTGGATTTGGAGTCACACACAAAATTAAAGTGGAAAAACACACTACAGGCTGATCTAAGTTTGATGTAATGTCCTTAAAACAAGTCAAAATGAGGCTCAGTATTGTGTTTGGCCTCCACATTCCTGTATGACCTCCCTACAACGGCTGGGCATGCTCCCGATGAGACGGCAGATGGTCTCTTGAGGGATCTCCGCCCAGACTTGGACTGTAGCATCCGCCAACTCCTGGACAGTCTGTGGTGCAATGTGATGTTGGTGAATGGAGCGAGACACGATGTCCCAGATGTACTCAATCGGATTCAGGTCTGGGGAACGGGCGGGCCAGTCCATAGCTTCAATGTCTTCATCTTGCAGGAACTGCTGACACACTCCAGCCACATGAGGTCTAGCATTGTCCTGCATTAGGAGGAACCCAGGGCCAACTGCACCAGCATATGGTCTCATAAGGGGTCTGAGGATCTCATCTCGGTACCTAATGACAGTCAAGCGAGCACATGGAGGGCCATGTGGCCCACCAAAGAAATGCCACCATTACTCACCCACTACCAAACCGGTCTAGCTTAAGGCAGGCAGCTGATCGCTCTTCACGGTGTCTCCAGACTCTGTCACGTCTGTCACATGTGCTCAGTGTGAACCTGCTTTCATCTGTGAAGACCACAGGGCGCCAGTGGCGAATTTGCCCATCCTGGTGTTCTCTGGCAAATGCCAAGCGTCCTGCACGGTGTTGGGCTGTGAGCACAACCCATTTGTGGACGTCGGGCCCTCATATCATCCTCATGAAGTCGGTTTCTAACCGTTTGTGCAGACACATGCACATTTGTGGCCTGCTGGAGGTCATTTTGCAGGGCTCTGGCAGTGCTCCTACTGTTCCTCATTGCACAAAGGCGGAGGTAGCAGTCCTGCTGCTGGATTGTTGCCCTCCTACGGCCTCCTCCACGTCTCCTGGTGTAATGGCCTGTCTCCTGGTAGCACCTCCAGGCTCTGGACACTACTCTGATAGACACAGAAAACCTTCTTGCCACAGCTCGCATCGATGTGCCATCCTGGATGAGCTGCACTACCTGAGCCACTGGTGTGGGTTGTAGAGTCCGTCTCATGCTACCACGAGTGTGAAAGCACCACCAACATTCAAAAGTGACCAAAACATCAGCCAGAATGCATAGGTACTGAGAAGTGGTTTGTGGTCCCCACCTGCAGAACCACTCCTTTGAGTGTATTGAGTGTGTCTTGCTAATCGCCAAAGATTTCCTCCTGTTGTCTATTCCATTTACACAACATCATGTGAAATTGATTGTCAGTCAGTTTTGCTTCCTAAGTGGACAGTTTGATTTCACAGAAGTTTGATTTACTTGGAGTTATATTGTGTTGTTTAAGTGTTCCCTTTATTTTTTTGAGCAGTGTATATCTAAAGAAACATCAGGTTCTTTGCTGCTATCTGTGTTGGAGGTCATTGTAGCATGAGTTAGTTTACCTGCATGGGTTCCCCTCTGACATCATAAAAGAGCACAACAAAATCGCAAAGAGTAGTCTGGAAATGCCTTTTTAGTGAAGTATATGACCATGTATCTCAACAACCGTTCATTTCAGTGACATGAATTTACTTTTTAAAATATTGTATCAATGTTTCCTTTCCATAAATGAAATTGGATTTATCATAAACAATTTATGTTACAAACACTTTTTAAGAAAATGACAACAGAAATCCTTCAAATACTGCACCTATTACGAATCTTAAATTGTTACTGTTTAGAATGTATAATAATTGGTCTTGTTGCAAAAACTCCTCCACTTTTTATTGTTGCCTTTTCCACTGTGTCGTGTGATTCTGCCTTTCTTGGCCAGGTCACCCTTGTGAAAGAGATCTTGATCTCAATGGTTCTGTCATCTGGGTAAATAAAGGTTTCATAAGAAAAAAAAAAAAAAAACATTTTCTCATCAGTGATGTTGTGTTACTGAAAGCCTAAAAAAAGGTTTATGCTATGCCGATTAAAACCACGCAAGAGGGTCTTCAGGCTCCTGCTTGTCAGCACTAAGATTCATTCTTGCATTGCTTTGGTGTAAGGAGCTTTAAATAGTATGTCATTGACTCATTATCTGTCATGTCCTTGAATAAGCAGCAGAAACAAAACTTTTATGACTATGCTCATGTAGGTGAGAGTTCTGATTACCTGTAACTAATTTATTCTTCATCCGTTAGATTGTAAAAGATCATGGCATTTGTATTAAGACAGTTTGGGAGTTTGGGAGAAATAGGGAGTTACATGAATCAGATTATGTATGTTAGCATTCCTCCCATCTTAATTCTTTAATGCTGTTTTAAGCCTGCAGTGTTTTTGGATTTCTGTTTGATAGCATCACAGCAAACAGGTAATAGTTATACACTAAGAGTCATAAGAGTAGGATTAAAAAACACCTTATGATTACAAGAGAGACAGTGTTTAGGAACTGAGTAAGAAGTAGCGTTTAAGGATTCAGCATACCCAATTGTCTGTGAACAAAGTTCTATGCAGAATACTGACCTGACCTGAAACTGCGACAAATAAAATTAAAATGAAAAACAGTGAGATTGTGTTATTCTGATATAGCATCATATATATATATATATATATATATATTAATATATTAATATTGTTGAAGAACAACATGTTTTGTTTATTTATTTTTTTTGTTTTAAATAGGCAAATGAAAAGTTATTTGGCAATTTTTAAAATAGTGCTTTTGATTGGTTGTTGGCCTCAATAAACCCGCCTCCAGCCTCCAGCTGCTGATGACAGCAGGTCTCATCCAGATCACAGTTGGTCCTTTGAAATAGCAGGTTTATCCCAGTTAGTGCCAGGTATCAGCAGTGGAAACACAAATAACTGTTGCTAAGCAAATATTAGAACCAGTTGGAAAACCTCAATAGGTAACGATAACTATAAGCTGGTTACTGGTCTCAAGATATCACGACTATGCTTATAGTCTAAATTAGTAAGTCTGACCGAGCTAAAATGCTAACTAATTAGCTAGCTAGTATTACCTTTCAGTGTTATTCCATGAAGAGAAGAGCAGAAAAAAGATTTAAAATTCAGTGCAATAAGCATCTTATTTAAATTCTTCAACTAAATTCAGCAGGTGTTTATTTCCATATTTTGCTTCTATCACTTTTTCGATCTCTTAAAAAAATAATCTTTTAAAACAACATACTGTTTTAGTTGACACACCCTTAATTTTTTATCCAACCACTGAAGTACAGTTTAGTTCTTGATTTGATTTTGTCAAAAATTATTCAAGGATTTCATTCCCAGAAAATTTCACACAGTGAAAATATAGGTGATCAACACTTAGATTAAACAGCTTCATCTTTCAAATGGTCTCTGTCTGTTCCTTTGAAGCCCATTACACATCTGCATTCTAGCATACTACTGTTAAGTTGGGTATCTGACTTCCACTCCATTCTGGCTTCACACATTGACAAGATATTTAATGAATCCACTAATGGCAATTCATTCACAACCTCAAATGTGTAACTAATTTATTCTTCATCCGTTAGATTGTAAAAGATCATGACATTTGTGCTAAGACAGTTTGGAACAAATGCATGCACTGTGGCATGCCTTGTGTGTACTATAAATCATTTGTTCTCACACACTTAAAAGAGCTGTTAGCTTGTGCTTATTTGTGTTATTAGTAAACAGTCAAATTATTTAGAACTTTGTGTGCAGTCAGGTTATTTGACATTCATTTCCTAACATTTTATTTGCCAGTTTTTATTTACAAATCAAGATTTTATGTTTCATTTAAATATCCAAATACAGCCACCATTCTTCTGCTGATTGAACTATCTCTGTTCAACAGCTTGAACAGAGATCCCTTCTGCCATGCTACTGTGTTAAACTCGATCTCTTAAAATGTGGCCACTCAAATTTGGCCACCCACTGTTTTCCAGGTAAGGACAACATGGCCCAAGACTTAGAGGAGCTATTCTTTACAGTTTCTTCCCATCAATACATGCTTCATATAGGCAAGAGCCAAAGTAAAGGAATGATCATTGCTTGATGATTGTTAAATCCTTATATAAAATGTACTGAGAAACATTTCTGTAAGTTTAGGGGAGAAGTGCATTAAGAGCAAAGGAAGAAACTGATAAATTTAAGTGGAAATCTAGCCCATGTTCACAAATTTGTAACAGGAAAGATATTCAAATTGCTACTGACAACGCTATATATTTTTCACATAAAATGTCTCTTTTCATGAGTTTAGATCCCTCTAGCTTTTATATGCAGAATTTATTATTTTTGTTTTAGGGCAACTACAGCAAGGTTCAAAATCAAACTGATAGTTACACAAACGTTATAAAAGAAGCTGAAATATGTTTTGATGGGTTTCCCTTAAAAAAAAAAAAGGCATTTCGTCTACATTACAAGTGTTTTGAACCAAACTAACAGCAGTGGTTGGGGTTTATTTTTCTTAGGGTTGACAGAAAACTGCTCTCTTGTCAGAGGCATGGCACTGGAGAGTTGCAGATGACAGTTCTAGGCTGATCCATTATCACTTTGCCCTAGGCTTAATTAGCATCTCCCTCCAGTAGCATGCAATACTCACTGTTTCAGTGCAATCCTGCTTTAACTTCTCAAGTGGATTGCAGCAAGAGGAACACTTTCTCTTCTCCTGTATTCACTGCTCCAAATCCATGGGGTGTCATTGGTGGATCAAACCTGCATGCAAGAAACAACAATTAAAGTGGATTCCTTATGATAATCGATGATGGATTCAGCTTTTGAGCTCATTTTCCTCAGGGCATTTGGTGGAAAGCAGTGCCAAAAGCATAACGGTTTTTCCATGATGTCGCATGTCATTTTTGACAGGTCTCAGGGATAAAAAAAGAAGGCATAAAGCTCAAAATCAGATTGGTCACACTGCCTTGCCAGTCACTTTTTGAACAACATATGCGGGTGCACAACCAAGGTGAGGCTCCCGTTAGGTGGTGAGCAATCTCTCTGTGCTCTAAATTTGAAATAAAACTGTTACACACCCACAGATATAGAGGAAAAGGATTTGTGTGGGCTGTGGTACAACTACACTCGATCGCCACTGTGGGAGAAGCTTTAGCTTAGCCCTTCTTTAAAGTGAGATTTACTAAAAGGAAATGCTCGGGTTGGTTTATTCAAAAGGAGAGAAGACAAAAGGTACTTCACACTCTCCTCCCTGGGGCACATGTACTCCAAAGCTTCTCTTCTCTGCTTTACTCCTTATTCAAAGTGCATGTTCCCCCCCTAGAGTGTATTGCGCTCTCTCCTGCTCTGTCTTTTACCTTTTTTCTTCTACATCCCTTGCTACCCATATTTCTCCCACTTAATTTCAGCTGTCGTCTCACACGCTTTTGTCTCTCGTGCTCTGCTTCTGCATTTCCCTCCCCTACTTTTTTCCATACCTTAAACTTTACCTTTTTTCCTCTTTTTTTTTTTTTTTCTCTCTGAGTCTGGTTTTCTGCAGACCTGTGTTGTCAAGCACAGCACAAGCGTTATTATTAATGTAAGTTGAGGCTCTGCTATGGATCATAAACTCTGAGGCCCACTGTGCAGTCAAGACATTTTATTTCTTTAATGTTATCTGGGTAGAACAATGGAAAATAACCTTCCACCCACATATTACAGATACAGTGCCTTGCACAAGTATTCAATACATATAACTTTTTAACATTTTGTAAAATTACAACAAATGTCTGTGTTATTTATATGGATTTTATGTGGTAGACCAACACAGAGTTGTGCATAATTGTGAACTGTAACGAAAAGAACACACAGTTCAAAATGTCCTAACAAATATCTAAGAAATGTGGCATTGTGTGTAATTAGCCCCCTTGAGCCAGTACTTTGTTGAACCAACTGTTGGAATCAATTACAGGTGCAAGACTTTAGGCATACATCTCTACTAGGTCTGCACATTTAGAGACTGAAAGACCATCTGTGAAAATCAACTGTCAAGTCGTGCCACACATTCCCACTTGGATTTACAGATGCAACAAAAATTATTCATCCACCACAGCAAATGTAGTTTATTGGCAAAATATACAAAGCACCTGCTATTTGCAATAAACTAATAAAATAATTTACAGTGGGTTGTAAAAGTATTCATACCCCTTAAACGTTTCCACTTTTGTCACATTACAACCACAAACATAAATATATTTTATTGTAATTTTATGTGAAAGACCAACAAAAAGTGGTATACAGTTGTGAAGTGAAATGAAAATTATACATGATTTCTTTTTTTTTAACAAATAAAAAACTGAAAAGGGCATTGTGCAAAAGTATTCAGCCCCCCTGAGTCAATACTTTGTGGAACCACCATTAGCTGCAATTATAGCTGCAAGTCCTTTAGGGTATGTCTCTACCAGCTTTGCATGTCTAGTGACTGAAATATTTGCCCATTCATTGCAAAACAGCTCAAGCTCAGTCAGATTAGATGGAGAGCGTTTGTGAACAGCAGTTTTCAGATCTTGCCACAAATTCTCGATTGGGTTTAGGTCTGGACTTTGACTGGGCCATGCTAACACAACATGCCCCCCCCCCCCCCCGTGAGTTCGCTTCGTTCATCCTGGTCGGTGTTTACATCCCGCCGTAAGCTAACGTGCAGGTCACACAGCGCATGCTCGCCGACCAGATACTGAGTGTGGAGCGGACCAACCCGGACTCCTTAGTTATTGTCGTTGGCGACTTTAACAAAGGTAATCTCACCCACAAACTCCCCAAATATAGACTGTTTGTAAAATGTCCGACCAGAGAGGACAACATTCTGGATCACTGTTACACCACCATCAGAGACGCTTATCATGCCGTCCAACATGCTGCACTGGGCCAATCCGACCACATCATGGTCCACCAGATTCCTGCACACAGGCAGAAACTAAAGCTCTGCAAACCTGTTGTGAGGACGACAAGGAAGTGGAGCAGTGAGGCTGTGTTTAGGCGTGTTTAGGCTGTACAGACTGGGATGTGTTCAGGACTACTACCAACAGTCTGGACGAGTACACAGAGGCTGTGACTTCCTACATCAGCTTCTGTGAGGACAGCTGTGTACCATTATGCACCAGGGTGAGTTACAACAACGACAAACCCTGGTTCACAGCCAAACTCAGAAGGTTAAGACTGGATAAGGAAGAGGCCTTCAGGAGTTGGGACAAAGACATATACAGAGAGGCGAAGTACAAGTTTGGCAAGGCTGTGAAAGAGGCCAAACGACTGTACTCTGAGAAGCTCCAAAACCAGTTCTCAGCCAACAACTCTGCATCTGTGTGGAAAGGGCTCAGGCAGATCACCAACAACAAGCCGAAAGCCCCCCACTCCATCAACGACCGACGCCTCGCCAACGACCTGAACGAGTTCTACTGCCGCTTTGAAAGACAAAGGGACAGTCGTGCAACCATCCCCCACAACACCCCCCAACACCTGCAGCCACAATCCACCACCCCCACCTCCCCAACCTCAAGAGGGGCCTTGGCACCTCCAACCCTCATCCTGAAGTTCCCCCCCACCGGCCCCCTACCCACGCCGGGGACGGCTCTTTCCATCCAGGAGAGGGACGTCAACAAACTCTTCAGTAGACAGAATCCCCGGAAAGCTGCTGGACCGGATTCTGTCTCTCCAGCCAGCCTGAAGCACTGCGTTGATCAGCTGTCTCCAGTCTTCACAGACATTTTTAACACCTCACTGGAGACATGTCATGTGCCAGCCTGCTTCAAGTCCTCCCCCATCATCCCTGTTCCCGAGAAGCCAAGGACCACAGGGCTTAATGACTTCAGACCCGTCGCCCTGACCTCTGTGGTGATGAAGTCCTTTGAGCGCCTTGTGCTGTCACACGTAAAGACATCGCCGACCCCCACCTGGACCCCCTGCAATTTGCCTACAGAGCCAACAGGTCTGTAGATGATGCAGTCAACTTTGCCCTTCACTTCATCCTCCGGCACCTGGACTCCACAGGAACCTACGCCAGGATCCTGTTTGTGGATTTCAGCTCTGCCTTCAACACCATTGTCCCAGCTCTGCTCCAGGAGAAGCTCTCCCAGCTGAGTGTGCCCGACTCCACCTGCAGGAGGATCACTGACTTCCTGTCTGACAGGAAGCAGTGCGTGAGGCTGGGGAAGCACGTCTCTGACTCCCTGACCATCAGCACTGGTTCCCCCCAAGGCTGTGTTCTCTCTCCTCTGCTCTTCTCCCTGTACACCAACAGCTGCACCTCCAGTCACCAGTTTGTCAAGCTTCCGAAGTTTGCGGACGACACCACCCTGATCGGACTCATCTCTGATGGTGACGAGTCCGCGTACAGATGGGAGGTGGACCATCTGTTGGACTGGTGCAGCCAGAACAGCCTTGAGCTCAACGCTCTAAAGACAGTGGAGATGGTTGTGGACTTCAGGCAGAACCCAGCCCCACCTGCCCCCATTACCCTCTGTGACTCCACAATTGACACTGTGGAATCTTTCCGCTTCCTGGGAACCATCATCTTCCAGGATCTCAAGTGGGAGCCATACATCAGATCCCTCATCAAGAAAGCCCAGCAGAGGATGTTCTTCCTGTGGCAGCTGAAGAAATTCAACCTGCCAAAGACTATGATGGTGCACTTCACACAGTCATCATTGAGTCCATCCTCACCTCCTCCATCACCATCTGGTACGCCGCTGCTACAGCCAAGGATAAGGGCAGGCTGCAGCGTGTCATTCGGTCTGCTGAGAAGGTGATTGGCTGCAGTCTACTGTCGCTCCAGGAACTGTACACCTCCAGGACCCTGAAGCGGACAGGGAAGATTCTGGCTCTCCCACCCCGGTCAGAGACTCTTTGAGACTCTCCCCTCTGGCAGGAGGCTGCGGTCCACCCGGACCAAAACCTCACGCCACAAGAACAGTTTTTTCCCATCTGCCACCAGCCTTATTAACAAAGCCCCTGAAACCACACTGACACTCTCCATTTCCCCCACACCCCCCCATTTTGCTGACAGGACACTTGTAACTCGCAACTCTATGCGTTGCATTAACGCTCAGCTTGGACTCCTGCTTTACTTGCACTGCCATACTTGCACACTGATCATCTGCACTGTTGTACTGCTCTCGCACCAAATACTGCTCTACATTTACTCTCACTCACTTAAAACTGTGCACATATATTTATATTATATTGTAGATATGTTTATACTGTTTAATTTGTATTGTATTGCACCGACTATGCCAAAATAAATTCCTTGTTTGTCCAAAAATGTACTTGGCAATAAAGCTTTTCTGATTCTGATTTTTTCTTTTAAACCATTCATTGTAGCCCTGGCTTTATGTTTAGGGTCGTTGTCCTGCTGGAAGATGAACCTCTGCCCCAGTCTCAAGTCTTTTGCAGAGTCCAACAGGTTTTCTTACATGATTGCCCTGTGTTTGCCTCCATCCATCTTCCCATCAACTCTGACCACCTTCCCAGCACATGGTGAAGAGAAGCACCCCCAGAGCATGATGCTGCCACCACCATATTTGACAGTGGGGATGGTGTGTTCAGAGTGATGTGCAGTGTTAGTTCTTCGCCACATATAGCATTTTGCATTTTGACCAAAAAATTTAATTTTGATCTCGTCTGACTAAAGCACCTTGTTCTACATGTTTGCTGTGTCCCCAACACGGCTTTTGGCAAACTGCAAACGGAAATTCTAATAGTTTTCTTTTTACAATGGCTTTCTTCGTGCCACTCTTCCATAAAGAGCACATTTGTGTAGTGCAAAACTAATACTTGTCCTGTGGACAGATTCCCCCACCTGAGCTGTGGATTTCTGCAGTTCATCCAGAGTCATCATGGGCCTCTTGGCTGCATCTCTGATCAGTGCTCTCCTTGTTCAGCCTGTAAGTTTAGGTGGACAGCCTTGTCTTGGTAGGTTTACAGTTGTGCCATACTCTTTCCATTTCCGGATGATGGATTGAACATTGCACTTTTTACAGCAGTCTTCGGCAGGCGAAGCTTGCATCATCTAAGCCAAAGACGCCCAAAAACGTACACAGGGGGGCAGGGGGAGAGGAGTGAAGCAGAGCGTCTAGGTGTTAACGACTCTATTAACATATGAAAACTGGCCAGCAGCAGCAGTATCCCCACGTGGCTTCTCAGTCATTGGATGAATCAGCTGACATCATCAATCACTAATCACATGTGATTGGCTGTCATACCATAGGTAGCTCTGTCTCTATTGGATTCCCTGAGCCTGAGCAAGGCCCCCTCCTTTATGAATTATAATAACCCTGCATCAAAAATATAGCCCTTATTCAAACTATTTTCATATGTTGTTTCTTTCATACTGGGCTAATGATCTAACCAAATGGTTCTCAATCCTGCTCATGCACTTGAAGCCCTGAATATAGATCCACTGATTTAAACCTGAATAAAGGACATGAGACACATGCTTCACTCAATTTTTATGAAAAAATAAAATAAAATAAAATAAAACAGGATTTGGTAAAGAAGAGGTAAAAAACTTGTCCAGTTCTGGACCATGTAAAGGTGGTGTTCTTGCAGAAAATTTCCCAATGTGCAGACGCCTGTGATGAGTCACACTGTACTTTGGATCTGCCTCTAGTCTCTTCTGTAATTTCAAACAGAGGTCACTGAGCTCCTGGCTATGGAAACGTGGAGGCCCCACAATCCAACTGGAAACCCCCTCGAAGCTGCCATCTTCCTCATCTGACATGAGATCAATGGTGACCCCTTTCCAAAATGCAAGCTCCTCTGCTTCTAGCACACTGCCATGCCTCCAGCAGCTGAAAACACAGAACAGACAGTCATTATCAGTGCATCAAAGAATTGTCATTGTAAGCCATAATTAACTTTTTTGGGAGACACTTTTTTTTAGAATGCACATGACACGCAGAGAGAGAAAATAAAAATAAAAAGATTAGTGTAACAGTAAAAAGTAGCAGCACATGTTCATGTAAAACATTTTTCAAATCATGTAGAATTTCCTCTTGTACTTCACTTTCTACTTATTTAAAAGTAATCTTACCCGCTTCCTTCTTGACCGGCACCGAGCAGACTTTTTAATGGCTGTCGCTTTCTCTGCCTGGTCTGGCTGGCTGTACCGGAAGTTCCGGCACACTGTTTCATAGTGAGTCTTGCATCCAGCTGGAAAACATTTTATGTTGTAAAGACATAGCGTTACCAATAACTATAATCAAGCAAAAAAAATTAATTATGATAATAATAATAATAAACAGAACCACACACACCACAGTGATAGTGATACTTACACACAATGGAAGCATAATCCACACCATGTAACTCTGGGCTTGACTTCCGAGCCTTGGCCAACTCAGATGTGACCTCCGCGTTGTAAGGCAAACAAAATCTGTGAAAACAAACGCTATGATTAAGTAAGAATGAAAATAAAATAGAGCCCCTGCAAATGCATACTTAAAATTCTTAGTTTCACACAGTTTGTTATTCTTACCCTTGTCGTGGGTCATAGTGGCTGAAATTCGAATTAGAAGTGTGCAGGCGGCAACCTCCTATGAGAAAAGATGGAAAAAAACTAAAGTTGCTTGGTGAATTAATTGTAATCTCACCGTGATTCTTTGCGATTTCAGTTTAGAAATGACCAAGTCTTACCGCAATTTTCGGGTTGTTTCGGCGCCTTTTCCTCTGCAGCTCTTTGGAAAACGAGGCCTTGGACTCTAATCATCGTGGACCTGCGCTAACTGCTGGCTGACCTCAGTAGCAAACTGAGTCATCTGGTGAGACAACCCAGTCATTGTAGCAAACAGTGTCTTTTGGTCAATGGCGGTGTTACTTTGGTTCACGTTTCACCATCAGGGGAATAATGCAATATAACTCAGAAAGATTTTTTTGAGAATTTAAAGTTGGCTGAATGATCCCTCTGTACTATATTTCACGTGTAGCCACATATGTCAAAAGCTCTAAAAGATTACAAGGACTGTAAATGGTAAATTATTTTAAATTTTAAGAAAATAAAAATCAAAGTGTAGTTACAACTTGTGTTGTTATTTGCATCAACAAATTGTTAAAATATAAGTATGCGGTCACACTGCTGTGTTTGCCAAGACCTGTGTTGACTACCTGATTTGCTTTTGTATGGCTCACAGGAAACTTTCTTTACATGTGAAAGCCTACCCTTGACCTGGGGAGAGGGGGGTCAGGCCGGCAACATTGACAAAGAAAGTTGACGTCAATTCCTGGCAATTTACGGTGCTGATAGAAAACTGCCATTTTCGGCCACTACCATGAAGTTCTGATGTAATTTTACGTGTCAATAACAGCCGATAATCCCGCTTTTCATGCAGTGTTTTTTATTTAAACAGAAAAATGTTAAATGATTATTGCATTCTTAAAATTATTCAACCCCTTAATGAAAAGCATCTTCATTATGTAGTGTAGCACCCTTTTTTCTGACTTAGCCTGCTTCAAAAGTGATTCCAAGCCAGAGCTTCTAGTCAGTGAGGAATTTCACCCCAATTCTTGTGGGCAAAGGCCTCCATTTCTTTAATACTGTTTGGTTTGCATGCCGCCACCGCCTTTTTCAAATGCCACTAGAGATGTTCAGCAGAGTTCAAGTCAGGCAGCTATGATGGCCACTCTAGTATCTTCCAGGACTTTTAAAAAACAAGCCTGGGAAAACTCTGAGATATGCTTGGGACCATTGTTCCATTTAAAAGTCCAGTGACACCCAAGCTTCAGCTTCCCCACAAACAGCAAAACATTTTCTCACAGGATTTCCTGGTGCTTGATTGAATTTACAATATTCCCTATACTGTGGGTTTCCAGTGGTAGATGAAGTAAAGGAACCTCCTACCATCAAGGAGCCACCGTCAACTGTAGGTTTATACTCTGACTAGGTCGTTCTAATAAATCAATATCCTTCTATCTAAACCATTCCATTGTAGCTCTGGTTTTCTGTTTAAGGTCGTTGGCAGAAAGTGAACCACTTCCTCAGTCTCAAGTTTTTGCTGCCTCTAACAGATTTTCTTCCAGGATTTCCCTGCTGTGTTTAGTGCCCTCCATATTCCAATCAACCTTGACCAATCAAAGGTTTTATTCTTGCCACTGTTCCATAAAGCCCATATTTTTTGAAGATGTAACTAATTGCTATCGGCAGATTCTTCTATCTAAGCTGTGCAGATTCTTTAGAGTTACGAAGTGCCTATTAGTTTCTACTCTGATTAATGCTCTCCTAATTTGATCAGTCAGTTTAAGTGGTGAGACATGCCTTGGTAAATTTGCAGCTAAGCCATACTGAGGACACCAATTTAAAACCTAACCCTGCTTTAAACTTCACAACATTTACTATACATATACATATATTTGTTGTGTGTTGTTTGTTAATAAACAACATCTTCATGATGCTGTTTGTTCACTTCTGTTTTCTATGAAACCTCTCAGAACTACAGCTGTATTTCCACTCGGATTAAATTACACACAGATGGACTTTATTAATTAGGTGACTTCTGAAGGAAATTGGCTGCTTTGGATTTTATTGAGGGATATCAGTATTAATAAGGCTGCGCAAAAATGCATGCCAATTCATCAGATTTTTTTTCTTTGTAAAGAAACGTCCTTTTCATCTACTCCACAGTAACTTTGTGTTGCTTTATCTCTCACATAAAATATCCCTGTGAAATACAAAGAAGTTTGTGGTTGTTTTGTGACAAATTGTGGAAGATTTGTATATGAAGATAAGTAAACAAAAGCACACTTTTAAATACAATTGATAAGAGAAAATATTTTGTTCATTTTTCATATTAACCAACCTTAAAAGATACAATAAAAGATTTTTAACTATTGAATGTGTTTTCATTTGTTTTTGATCTCTCTTTTCATGGCACGTAGCAATAAAATTATTTTAGGCACTCCTACTTTAAGCTGTCATATTTTTTGTAAGCGCACAAACTTAAAATACCCCTGGGACAATGTTTAATCCCAGAGGGAAGGTGTTGCTGTAAATGAGAGTTGAGATCTGTCTGTAAATCCAAAGAGAAGTAAAACAGGTACAACATATCCACGGGGAAACACACCAGCAGTTTGTCTAATGAGGCATATCTAGACAACACACTTTGGTCAGTTCAGGAGATGAGCATGAAATTTCCCATTAAATAATGTGAATCTCACATTAAGAGGCCCTCCTGAGGCAAATTGTCTGTAGTAGGGATGACTAACTCAATTAGTCCTCACTGCCTCCAGAAATGTCTTTTCAAGTTAAGGGCCTATTTTGAGGATTGTGTGTGTCAAAATGCCCATTTTTCCTTGGAGATTTGTCAGCGTCGGTATGTATTTTCTGCTATCAGGATTATTATTGAGACTAGCCATTTCTGAAGCTTTGGTCTTCCCCACCACCAAAACAAGTCATTTACTTCCTGTTTTGCAGATACACACCTTCGCCTGCTCTATACTTGTGATTGTCAGTAACATTTAGAAACCTCACATCTCCCCCTCTTTCTACACTCGCCCCACTAAAGCTTCACTGTTGTCAGTTTTTTTGCCTTCTCTTATCCTTCTCTTGCCACAGAAAAACAAGTTCATTGTGATTCAGAAAGGAGTTCTATGGCTCAATGGGTTCTGTTTGAAATGAGATTTGGGGAAGAGAGTATGAGGGAGAAAGACAGAGAACCTCCAGCTGCCTTGAGTCTTGATGAATAAAAGATGGAGGCACCGGCGTCTTATAAACAAGAACGGAGTAGAATTAGTTTAGTTGTTTTTATTTCTGGAACACTTCATATAACATTTCCTTTGTTTGGTGGCTGTTATCATGCTCATCTTGTCTGCTTCATGGGTGCAGGCATCCTCCACCCACCTTTCTCCTAGTCAACAATAAAGATGCAGATGCTGTCATAAATGTAGGGTGTTTTTTTTTCCTCTTACATTTTTGTATTCCAAGCTTAAATGTACAGGGACAATAATTTAAACCCCATGGTCCACATTCATTGATCAGCTGCAGTAAATACAGGAATCTGATTTACAAGTGCTCAAAAGTTAAAGGTAGCACATGTCTTTAATTATTTAACTCTGAGATATTTCTATTTTCATCATTCCCAATTTGAAAAGTAACACAATTGCAAAGGGCCCTAAAGCAATTGTTTACACACCCTCCATGGTCAATTATTGCTAATACCCGCAACCTCCTTTGGCTTGTCTCCGAGCTTGCAAAGACTCCATTTTACCACAAGAATATTTCTACTTTGTAAAATGTTTGGTTTTGTCTTAAATGCACAGCTGTCTTTGGACGTCTACGCAAACATTTTGCAATGTGTAGCTCAGGGATGGCCATAACTGGTAGCTGTTGCTTATTAAGGTAATATTTTGGAGTGTGTTCAGATTCCTCATCGCAGGGTTGGGCAATTAATTTCCCTGAAGTGCCATATAAGCAACTGTGACTCTTGTTAAGGGTCAGCATTCATTCACATACAGGGTGTAAAGAGATAAGCTTGATAAGCTTGACTTAACTTTTCTTCTGAGGCCTTCAGAAGCAGCCCTAATCGATGCGGATTTCACCCACGGCCTGGAAAAGAAGGCCGGGACCGCATCGCACGCCTTCCTGCATGCACGTCCAGGTAGCGAGAGCTACCCCGCCACATGGCAGCCACTAAAGGAGCCGAACGCGCTCCCAGCTAAAGCCCATTCCTACAGCTATGGAGATTAGCTGCAAGTTAACCCTTTGTTAACCCACACGTGGATGTATTTTCCTCCACGCCCAGGACAACTCATCTTCAGCACGGTTCACGTAAAAGGTAGTGTTTGGGCAGAGCAGATTAGTTTAGAGGTAAATAATCTAAATAATGTTCGCTTAATGACGTTTTTGTTTGTGTTGAGAATTCAGCTATCTTAGTGCTAGCAGATTAGCTGCTCAGTCCATGTTCTCAGTTTATGTGTTCTGTGTTTGTGCTTTTGAAGTTATTTAAAGGGTTATTGTAAACACAGAGGATCGGCCATATTGCTCCATCCACGTTTATGCATTTCAACCTTTAATTTGGGGATATTTTAAAGGTATATGTTTGATTCTGTTGATAAACTACAAGTTTCTTTTGTTAGTTCCAACCGCTAACAGCTAAGAACACATGCTTAGCTACTATGAGTCAGCTGAAGATCATTTACACAAAAATGTTGTTAGTTTCCAATCTAGGAAATAATATTTCCCTAAATATTCCCTTAACACCATTAAGACCCATTTATCCAGAAAGGTTTGGTTCTCATTCAAAATAATATTTCCTTAAATATTATTTTAACATTTCCTTAATAATGTTTCCATAAATATTATTTAAATAACGAAAGGCAGCTAATTAAACATCATTAAGACCCATTCATGCACAAAGGTTTGGTTTTTATTGAAAACAATATTTCCTTAAATATTAATTTAATATTTCTTTAAATATTTTAATAAATAATGGCAAACATTTAAACACCGTTGAGAATTGGTCATCTAGAAGGTTGGTTTTATTTAGCAAATTATTTTTTTCAAATGTTTTCTCAAAATGTTGACTCCAAGACTAACTTAACTTCATTTCCAGGCCTGCAGAAGCAAACTGTCCCAGAGAAGTTCCCTACAAAGAAGCGGTGTCTATGAAGCCGAGTGGGGGGGGTCTCCCAGTCTGGAAGGAAGACAGCAGAGACCGCATCATCGTGGTTACGGTAATGTGCAGTGTGAGTGGTGGACAGAACAGGCCGTCTTTCATCCACAGCCATGGAGGTTAGCTAGAAGCTAACCGTTTATTCACAGACCGGCCGACAGAACAGCCGCCACTCCCCACAGCTAAGGAGGTTAGCTGTAGCTAACCATTTAAAGACTGTGGACGTTTCTTCAAACTTCTCCGCCTTGGACAACGTTCCTCACCACAGTTCATGAGGTTAGTGTTTGGGCAGAATAATAGAGAAGGATTTAGATTGAAATGATCTAAACGTTTTTCATTTTATGAAGTTTGGTTTTGTTTGTGTTGAACTCAGCTATCTTGGTGATAGCAGAATATCTGCAGCACACGTGTTCAGGTTGTGTTCTTTGTTTGTGTGTTTTTAAAGCTAAGACACACTTTATTAAAGGGTTATTTTACACAGAAGATTGATCATAATGCGCCGTAGGCGCTTATGCATTTTAACCCTTTTATCAACGGTAATTTTAAAGGTGTGTGTCTTGATTCTGGTGCTAAGCCATCAGCCTCCTTTGTTAGCTTCACTGCTAACAGCTAAGGACATGTGTTTGCTGCTAAATAATATTTACCCAGAAAGGTTTAGTTTTCAATCCAGTAAATAATGTGTCCCTAACATCATTTTACTAAATTTGATAACTAAGTAAACACCATTAAGCCCCATTTCTCCAGAAAGATTTGGCTCTTTCCAAAATATTCCCTTAATAATATTTCTTCAAATATTATTTCAATAAGTAAAGCCAGGTAATGAGACACCGTTGAGAATTCACCCAGAAGGTTGTTGTTATTCAGCAGATCATTCTTAAAACATTATTTTAATAAAATAATATTTTACCTGATCTTGTATTGTGAATGGTGGTCTAAACGTATGCTGATTATTGCCTAAATTGGTTCCAAGACTAACTTAACTTCATTTCCAGATTTGATTCTCAATCATCTTTAATCAACTTGTTTATATTGTACATAGCCTATTAGTTGTCCCTATTCTTTAATTCTGCTTGGTAGTTTAGTTGGATTGTTTTAGCATAGTAAAGAGTTTGTTAATTGAAATATGTTTGACTTTGAGTTGACTGATTTTTGTTAATAAATTCTTGTATTTTAAGAAATTGTGTGAATTCATTCCATGTTTGTGCAGCGTTTATGCTGTTCAATAATGTCAGAGCTCGTCTCACACCTTTCTATTTTGTCCTAATACCATCGCCTTACTGGGATGGTATTCACAGGACAACTCTTAACAGACCGAAATATTATTTGATAAAATATTAAAATATTAATATTAAATGTTAAATAATATTCTCAGATTCATAATCACAACACACGTGACCCATATATAGAGGCTACAGTCCTCGGCGGCCGCCTGGGTCCGAATCCCGGACCTGGCCACCTTTGCTGAATGTCTTCCTTCTCTATCTCCCCCTATTTCCTGTCTGCCTACTTTTGGAAACATTTTAATAATAAAAGCCTCTAGTGCTGCAAAACAAATAAATAAATGAAAAAGTAAAATCTGTCATTCTAGAACCCTTCCTAATGAACATTTTAGGGTTGATTGAGTCTATAAATAATCCAGGTTAAGACATATATAAATGTATTATAGGTTTAAAATGAGCACATCTGCCTAGTTTAAAGTGGTGTAAGCTTAGACTTAAAGTTTAAACGTTGTAAGGTGCAGGAAAAAAAAAAGTCTGTAAATCATGCCAAAAGACAGTGTATGTATGTGTGTAACCAAAGGTGATGTGATAGAGGACACATTTCAGATATGCTCTGTCAATAAAGTTATTGTAGCACAAAAACAATCTGTACTCTTGTTTACTTGATAACCAAAAATTGAGAGAATGCTAGTAAATATGATATGTTTCCATATTTTTACTGTACTGTTGGTGGGAAACACATTTTTATCCAAGTGTCATTAAACATTCAAACTGTCATACTGGCTATGCGCTGCCAACAAGAAGCTTTCTCGCTATCACCAATGACAAATTCAGTTTGTTTTTATAAAATAAAAATATAAATTGTTCAGCATTTGATATTTTACCAGAACTACTGCACTTGGAATTTAATGCAAGACCTTGTAAGTTCCTTTTATTCTAAAAAAACAAAATCATATTTTGTGCTACAAGACTCCAGATCATCCTTTCACCCTCAACCTCTCAACTTCTACCCCATTTCATAGCCACATATTGCCTCTTTATAACCTTCTATTTTGTCAAGTCAAGTTTATATATATAGCGCTTTTCAGCAACAAGGCACTCAATGCACTGTACATGAGGAAAAACACCACAATGTTACAGAAAATCAAACACAGAAAAACAAATCAAATGACATTAATAATTCTTGGGAGTTTACTGGTAAGAGCTGGTTCTAATCCAATCTTTCTAATGGAGGTAATTAGCTAATTAAGTCCTCTGTGGTAAGGAATTCATCCTGTGCTAGAAGAAAAATTATAATATTAATCCTTGAGGTCGCTGGTATGAGGCAGTTGTGGTCCCATCATTCAAATAATAACATCATGGGTACTCACTGAAGTCTAATTAGAGAAGCTGGGTCACTGGTATAAAACATTTTTAGTCCAAACTTTTTAAATACTAATAATGTTTGGCTTTCACTGGTATGAAATAGTTGTAATACAATCCTTCTAAGAAATCTAAAAATCTCTGGTCATTGGTGTAAAAACAGCTTTAGTCCAAATTTTCAAATACTAATAATGTTTGGCTTTTGCTGGTAAACCTTCTGAGAAATCTGAAAATCTATGAAAAGTAATGCAATCACACATTTAGGTAAAGTAAGATAGGAGGGAAAATAAAATCATATTTCAGACTCTATTCTTAGTAGAATACAGTCTAAAGTAGTAAAAAAAAACCTCAGCAAGGGTAAGCATAACACACATAAGTAAAGATTTAGCAAGGGTACGGTGGAATCTTGGAATACAAATAAATACATATAAGTCTGAGTGTGTTTGCAAGAATTAGACTGTCAACACTGATAGAAGCGCCACTGTCCTCGTGAAGAGAGGTGGAAGTTTTATCAATCGGCCGCATAGTCCTATCAGCACACAGCTGGTAGGAGAGTGCGGGGGGAGAGTGCCGTGTTTATATAACACCCAGAAGACATTTTGTTGATAGCCAGTTAGCAGAAGTCGCCAAGGCCACACTGGGGTGCCAGATTTAGAAAAACAATAAATGTTGTGGTTCAGGCAGTTGGGAATTTCCAACTACCTTAAGAGTTTTACTGGTATGTCTCAATTGTGAATCCAAATAGCCAAATTTCTGGTACTTTCTGCAGATCTCGAGCGTACAACCTCTCCAAGATTATGTCCTTTAACCTCTGAGTCCAACTGCTGCCAGGCTGCTAGTCTGTTCAAGAATCATGTCCTGCTTGCGATTCTGCTCTCTTAACATTTCAGTCTGAGTGTTGATCGCTCTACAGACTCCATCCAACATCGCAGGCAGCTTTGGAACGCTTTGAACAGCCGTCCACGTTTTGCGAATCACTCGATAAGCCAGGTAACCACCAACTCCAAAAAGGTAGAAATCCTGTTATCAAAAGTCCAGACATGTACACATCTACATCCTCGACTGACATTGTAGGCAGACACACAATCTTCCACTGCTGCCAAGAATCCATTGTGTATCCAGAGAAGAACGTCCCGTCTGGACAAGAGGGTTCTCCTTTACCCTGTCTTCCCGTCAAAAAAATGTGATCAATTACGTTGAGAGACCAGCTGACCAAATCCACAATTTACAAGTTTGGAGGATATGTAAAGCGAGACTCTGAGAAAAATACAGACAAAAAGCAGAAGCAGGGATTAGCAGAGAGGGAGAGAAAACGCGTGTGTCTTTCACCGAGAACAAGAGAAAAAGTCAGTCAGTTATTTTCTATACCGCTTCTTCCATAGTGGGTCGTGGGGAAGCTGGTGCCTATCTTCAGCAGTCTATGGGCAGGAGGCAGGATACACTGTGGACAGGTCGCCAGTCCATCGCAGGGCAACACACAAACAACCATGCACACACTGAAGGGCCATTTAGAGAGACCGATTAACCAAACAGGCATGTTTTTGGACTGTGGGAGGAAGCCAGAGTACCCAGTGAGAACCTACGCATGCACAGGGAGAACATGCAAAATCCACACAGAAAGACAACAAGGACCTTCTTGCTGCAAGGCAACAGTGCTACCAGCTGCGCCACCATGCAGCCAACTTCTATTTTGTATTCATACAAATTCATATTCATGTACATACCCATAATGTAAAAAATGCTCAAGTGGGTAAACAAATGTTCACTATGTGCATTTTATTTATAACTGCAAGAGTGAGAACAGCTTCACAAATAGTTTTTAAAATGCACAATTATTACATCTTATATCAAAAAATGGATAGTGTTTTATTTACTGTCTATGCACAACCAAAATGTCCATAATGTAAAAAAAAAAAGTTATTCACCATGACAAAGTCATAAACTGCTGTTTCTTGCTATTGTTTTCATGGTGCCAGCATAATGTGTTCATTAAGAGGCCGCACTTATTTCCTAAATTTCTTGGAGAGCAAGGTGTTCTTCAGGCTCCTTAATGATAATGACTTCATCTCAGAAGTTCTTAATTATCTTGTTATTTCTTCTTTTTTTTTGCCCTAAATGCATCAGTAATTTCTGCACAAATTATTGTCTTAAATGGCAGGCTTCAATAGCTCCCTTAAAAAGTGACTTGAATGAGCTGATGGTGAGATTTCTTTTAGCACACGGATAAATGGCTTTTAGATACTGTTTATTGGTGATTCCACTTAGGCCAAATCTGAGTTCATTTCTATTGGCGTTTGCATAATTCTGTAAATTTTTTTTCGCTTTACAAATGTTACAGTAATGGACAACTAACCTGGCCTTACATAAAGTTATGTAAAATATAAAGTTCCTCATCTTAAAAAAGATGCAGCATGAAACAAACTCTAAAAGAGACAAATCTGACTCACATCTGTGTCATTGTTATCTTTTAAAGGACTGGCAATATTCCCCTTCACATGTTGTATGCTCTACTGCATGTGGTCCAGTCTAATGGCATCTGTGATATCCCTAAAGCATCCTAAGTGAGGCTCGTGACAGTCTGTTTCTGCCTTTCCTCGTCAAGCTACCTCTCCCATAGATGCAGAGCGCATGAATAGACAAGCACACCCAGAGAAGTGCCTTAATCTCCAGTTCAGCTCCCCCCTCTCCCAGTGCTGCTGCTTTATAGTCAGAACCCTGTAAAGTCTTTAGCCCCAGGTATTGCCTCAGGGTCTGAGCAGGAATAAGGGCAGGCAAGGGGGAGCTGAATCAAAGAATGGTTGTGGTCAACATATGTGTGTTTGCAGGGAATGTGTGTCAATTACCATGCTCACCGGCCTGCTCTAGTCTTTAACATTTCCAATATTTCAAGGCATGGTCACCAGACACCAAAAACAATACAATGCGTAAATTGCATTAACTCAATAGCTGAGGCAAGCATGCTGGAATTACATCTCACAATGAATAACCCAAGATTTGACACTTGATAGAAAGAATATGGCGCATGCTTTTATGAGATTAGTACACAACAACTCAAAATCCCAGGAGTGAGTTCAGCTAAACACATTCAGCTTTCAGGAAGTAATTCCTAGAGTGCAGCAGGTTTGTCAAAGATTTGGAATATGTAAAACTACTAGTGTCTTTTTTGAATAGTAATCTAATGCGTGGTAACATATATCCCTGTGATAAAAGGCAATTGTGAAGATGAAGATTTATACATTTACAGTATTATATTTATAACAAATAAAAATGAGAAAAAAATCTGAGGTTTTGTATAAAGCCCCGTTTACTCTGATTCTCCAGTTAAAATTAAGTTGAACCAATTGTATTCAGAAGTTACCTAATTACTAAATAAAGTCCACCTTTTAGGAACGTAATCTTGTATAACCATAACTTCTTTCTGGAGGCATCAGGGCTTTGAAAAAAAAATAGTTTAAAAGAAAAAATTGTGAACAGCATAGTGAAGACCAAGGGACACTACAGAGAGGTCAGGGAGAAGGTTGTGGGGAGGTTTAGCGCAGGATTAGTTCCAAAAACAATATGCTAAGCTTCATCTAGCATATTTCATCTGACAATAGAATAGGTTTAATAGAATAAGCAAAAACACCAAGAAACAGCCATCTACCTAAACTGACAGGTGAGGCAAGGATAGTATTAATCAGAGGAGCAGCCAAGAGGACCATGCAAAGTTTCTAGGAGCTGCAGAGATCTACTGCTCAGGTGGGAGAATGTGTTAACAACACTTAGTTGTGCAAAGACAGAAATAAGCTCCTGTTTGAAGTCTGCCACAAGCCATGTAGGAAAAGAATTGAAATTAGAAGTTGAGACATCCAAATGTCAACACCCCCTGCCCAAATTGTTGTATCAGTCCGACCTAGAATAGTGTGCATTGCACACAACTGAACTTTTTTTAAGGGTGATCCATATCCATTACCAATGACTCAATATGTTTCCATTTCAGACATTTGGTAAATTATTTGTCCTCCCATCCCAACCCCCAACTCTAACCAAGACCCCTTATTCTGTTATCAGTAACACAAACTATATTTAGAGCTCATTAAATTATAGTATTTTCCTTCCTAATGTATGTGTGAAGTGGACGAAAACCCAGACTACCTTCGTGTTGCCTAGAAATGAACTGCCATGACACACATTAGTTTGCAGTTAGTCTCACTTAATTTTTTGCACACACTACCGCAAAATAACTATAAGTAAGTAGGTTCACACACTGCTTAAATATATCATCTAGTTTGGTAATATGAAACCAGGTATTTTCACTGAGCACCAATTCATGTCCCTAATTTCAAGGGAAATGTAAAGTAGTATTAGTCCAAAGGTAAAGGTGGATAATTCTAACATAAAGAGATTCAGATATTATGAATAGGGCAAAAAAAAAAAAAAGGATCTAAATAACCAACCTTAAAAATCATTGTTTTGCTATGATTATTATTGCTTTGTAAATGTTTGACATATGTTAGCTAATAACATAATGTTGTTAATAGGCGACTGTTGCGGTTCTGTCGTCGGTTTGGGTAAGACTTTTGCATGCATTGTTGAATAATCTGTTATTTTTATTATATACGATATAATTAGCCTGTTTGTTGCCGCTAAAGTTGTCCGTAGTTGGCTAAAGCAGTCCAGTTGACAATCTGTCAGGTTCATATTAATGCAATCTAAAACAAATGTAATGCTTTACCATCTCAACAAATACAACTTAGCATGTGTTGCTACCATGTTTATCCAAGAGTAAAAATTAAATTATTTATTTTATAGGGAAACACCATAAAATCTAAAAGGATATGTGTTTATTTTTATTTTATTTCAGTGCTGATATCAAGTCCTGGCTGTTAGTATGAATAGGTGTTTTATATTGTGTTGCATACATGTCTTTGTAATCCACCCTTTTGGGTACTTGCTGTGATGAGTTTATGTAAATGCAATATGAATAAAATTGCTTATCTGTCATTACAGAAAATGTCTAAACAAAACTCCAAAAGCCACAAGGCTATGGATGATAACGAGTGGTTCTCTAGACTGAGGTCTTTTGCTTCCACTGGTGTCTGGCCATCAGATGCAGGTAACCGACCTGCCCCAAGACAACAGAAGTGGTACACTCTGTATCAGAAGGTATGTTAGAAAATAATCCAAAGAATACATTTTATTTTTAATCTAATTTACAAATGGTTGACATATTGTACATCACGCATGTATGAGCATAAAACGACAAATTATGTTTTAAGACCGACTGTATATTTAGACGCAGTCAAGTTCATCTTGTGCTCTGTTTACAGATAGAGAAGTGCCCACTACTGCTGAGAGGCCAGCGGACACTTTTCTCCCAGCCACAAGGGTGTTTGTGTGGGTTTCATCTTCCTAAGGTAAGCCAAATTTGGGCCTTTTTTTAACTACAGTTGATGCACTATGCATACAGTGTAAAGATGCATTTCTTTCTCATAATGCATTCTTGGACTTTTTGTTGTTTATTTCTGAGCTGCTCTGGCAACAGGTCTGTTCCACAACAGAGGGAAAGGATTAGCAGGTAAAAGAAGGTCATAAGGTTTAAACTAACTTCATCACTAATATAATAAAAAACAAAACAAAAACCTCTTAATCGGTCACATCATTTGCATGAAATGGGTACTTATTGATTCTTCATTATGAATGAAGTGTGTGAGTGGTTGTTGGTGATTGGAGGGTCCATTGGCGCATGCCTTTGCAACCGTGTTTCTGTCACTCCACCTCTAAGGACAACTGTGGCTACATGCTTACAACCACCACTGAGTGAATGAATAAAATCCCTTCACCCTGGTGAAGCACTTTGGGATGTCTTGTGAAAAGCACTGTACAGATGAGATCCCCTTCCCTGCTTTCCTTAATTATAGTATTAACATAGTATTGAGCAGTAGTATTCTGCTTCCTTTAAATCACTGATGATTTTGGCTATTATCTCTCTCTTTCTCAAAGGTTTTGGGAATGCTCCTGTTTATATACATTGTTCTAAATATATGTTCTGCAACAGGTGCCTACAGCCTCATCTAGACCTACAAGCAGTGCAGCCCAATCAACTAACAGTCAAAGTAGTTCCATAATGGTAGGTGAATGTTATTGCTTTATGTGAATGAGAATTCATAATGGCAATAACCTGTATTTGTGTCATATTTCAGCTCCAGACTGCTACTCCAGTCAAATACCCCACAGGTTACAGCACACCTGGAACTCTGGCAAAAAGGCCAAAACTCACCCTTTCTTCAGTAAATATGATTGCTCCTGTTTTAAAGTCTGTTTTAGTCCTGTTTTGAGTCACAATTGTCATATTTATACCTTTCTAAAGTTTGAAAGGTCCAGATTTGGTGGCAGGCATGTGGAGAATGCAAAGCCAAATATAAATGTTGCACGAAAAACTCATGTGAGTACTGAAATATATTTATTATTATTATCATTATTATTACTATTCTAAATCCTAAGAAATTCCAATTTTATCAAAGTGTTCTTTTGACCTTGTATTTTCAGACGAATGCAACACGTGCTTGTACAAGTACAGCAGCCCATTCTTGTGCGGATCCAGTGCCAGCAGGTGGTTCGCTTCACAACATCTCTCCACCACAGCCTCAAAGTGCAGAGACCTTTTTTCTTGCTCCTCCATTACCGGCTCCCAAACGACAACGGCCAGTGGAAGAGCAGAGTTCAGGAGTAAATGCAGTTAAACATTTTTCTTTAATATTGTCTCTATGTTTGAATCATAATTTTATTCTACATTTGATTTGGCCTTTTCTCTGTCTGAAGAACCCATTCCAGCCTGAGAACACTGCTGGGCTCCCACTTCTGTGGCCTAAGACCATGCCAGAGGAGGATCACCAGTGGGTTTCAACAGCCTTGTTTAGAGTTTGTGCCAAAGGGAAACTGGAACTCCAGGACCATCTCCAGCTGTGGTATTTTCCCCCTCAGCCGTCTCTCATTTACCACCAGGCCCCAACATCGGCCAGGTTTTTTGCCCATCCCTTACTGCTGTGGATGCCATACAGGCTGTGGAAGGTTCGGCTCCTTTGCACTGACCAAGCCTGTAAGCACCCTCTGAGCAGTGGAGGTCTTCACAGGCGGGTGCGGCAGGTGCTTGATATTGACCGCTTTTACAACCTGGTCACAGAGACATTGATATGCTCAAAGTGCCGCCGGAGCTACCTGTCTTGGAATAGGGAAATTCTTGAGCAGCTGGACATGGCCCATCGCTCTGAGTTCAGAGTCATTCTTACCCGCCGGTATGTTGCTGCTTTTTTTTGATTTAAGTTTTGCTTTGTTTGTTTTTTGTAAAAAAAAAATTTATGCATATATTACTATTATGTTTTTTACTGCAAATATGCTTGTGACATCAGGGTGATACGCCTCTTACGGGAACGAGGTCTGGGGAATGGACCAGTCCGACTTATTGGCCAGCTGAAAGAGAACCACAGTGAGGAGTGGATGAAAAGGGTGGCGCGTTATACCAAAGAGTGTGCTGCCTTTATCAGCAAAAGTTGCCTGTTGCCACCAACCTTTGAAGAGCCCCCTAAACCTGTGGCACTGCCTACCTATAAGTGGCTTTCAGTGGTGTACAGCCAAGATATACTTTACAGGCTGGAGGATATCAAGGCTAGTATCACCTCCACTTATGGATCCATCTTAAAACTTGATTCCACCAGGAAGGTACATCTTAAAATTTTGTTGTATAATCATATAACTATTTAAGGTGAAACTACTATTGGTTGACCATGTAAATATTTAAAATTTGTTTTAGATCACCAAGAAGCTCTCAGGACCGGCAAAAGGCACGGCACAGTGGCTCACTTCAGTTGGCAATGAGATGGGTCAAGTTCTCATCAGTGTCTTGACTGCTGGGGAGGGACCAGGTTTGGACCTCATGGCTGGCGGCTTGGTTGACAGGTATAAAGCTGCAGGTGTGGACCCTCCTGTTGCACTCTATGTGGACTGTGGCTGCTGCAAGGAAGTGGGTGGGACCAAATTGAAGGCCAGATTTAGTGAATGGCCTAACTTGATTGTTCGCCTTGACATCTGGCACTTTATGCGACGCCTGGCTGTGGGATGCACCACTGACGCACACCAGCTGTACCCTACTTTCATGGCTCGTACGTCGGCATGTATTTTTGAGTGGGATGCTGCTGATGTTAATAAACTGAGAGAGGCAAAGAGGGCACAGCTTAAAGGGCATGGCTGGACAGCTCTGACTGAGAAGCAACTAGATCGGCAAATTACGAAGGTAGAGTTGGAGCAGCACTGCAGGAGGAGGACGCGTGGAGAAGAGCAAACCATCCAGCTGTTGGATCAGCTCATCGGTGAACTCATCAGTGACAGGGGAAAGGATTCGCTTGGTGTTCCTCTTCTGGACCCCATCCGAATGCAGCACATCTGGTTTGTGCAGAAGAGGCATGTGAAGTGCATTCAGGACCCACCTGATGTAGCGCTGTACACACAAACTGGCACCATCATTAAGGGAGGATTCCAGCTGCAGACCCTGCGCTGTGCCAGAGGTTCAACATCTTTGGAGTCTTTTCACTGCCACTTAAACCGGTTCATTCCAGGTACATGCAATTTAATATTGCTGCTTAAGTTACAACAAATACTGTACGTTTTCCCTTTCTAATATTTGGTATTCATTCCAGGAAACAGTGCCAACTCCCTTAACTTCCAGATCTACCTTTTGGAAGGGCTACATCGCTGGAACCACAACAGGGCAACTGCTGCTGTAGAGACAGAAACCTCTGGTTTGCGCATCTACTCTGGCGAACTGGTTCATAGTGTGAACACCGATTATGAGAGGGTTTTCGGCAAAAAGCTGGTTCCCTCTTTTACACCACCTGCAAAATACACAGGTATTCAATACTGTATTTTTTATGCTCATTGTCCTGTATTTAATTCTCTGCTGTTTTCTTTTTTTTGTAATCCAAAATTGGTTGTGCATTTTCAGGTGAACTGATAGGAGTGCAGTACCTGCTGAGGCAGAATAATGAACCACTGCAGGATATGGCACCAGATTCTGAGGAGGCAGATGCATTGCTGGAGCAAATAGAAGTACAACAGCCAGTAGAGGCCGATGAGGGCTTTGAGGAACTTGAGAGTATTGAGGTTTCACTTGCAGATTTACTTCTGGACACATCCAATGTGATCTCAGTGCTTCCTGACTACCAGCCTATACCTCAGCCTGCTCCACCCACTGCTGAGTCCCCACACCTGCCTAAGCTCCAGCCTGCGTCCTCTGCTGTGGTCCAGTCCCCTCACCTGCCGGGGCTCCAGCCTGCGTCCTCTGCTGTGGTCCAGTCCCCTCACCTGCCGGGGCTCCAGCCTGCGTCCTCCGCTGTGGTCCAGTCCCCTCACCTGCCGGGGCTCCAGCCTGCGTCCTCTGCTGTGGTCCAGTCCCCTCACCTGCCGGGGCTCCAGCCTGCGTCCTCTGCTGTGGTCCAGTCCACTGTTTCGTCGGGGTTACCTGGGCAAACTACATCTTCAGAGCAAGTTGTAAGTTAAATATCAGTGTGCTTTAAAAATTAAGGATGTTTCAGCTTTTTGAGATATTTAAAACTTAATGCAATATTTCTCCATAGGCCGTGGATGAACACAGTAGGGCAGGAATGGATCGTGTTGATGTGCTCGCGGAGTACTTGGTGGAGCTACGAAAGGAAAAAGGCCTAACTCTTACCAACCAGCAGGCCAACACCATTGTGGGTCTTTGGCATAAATTGGAGCAAAATGATAAAGACCGGATTTTGTATGCTGCACGACATCAGGAACGACTGCTCACTGGTCAATTTAGGTCACCCAAAAAGAAGGCTGTTTATGCAGGAGTTGAAAGCACAAAAAGGTGTGTACTTGGTTCTTCTGGTTCTGCTGCTCAATGGCCAGATTGCAGCCGACTTATTGAAATGATCTTTATCAGGTTGTGCAACATTCATAGTAGCCCCAAAAAAATTGGACACCAAACTTTTTCTAGGTGGTCACAAATTCTAAATGATTACAAAAACATTCGACAGCTAATTTTGAACAATGGCATTATTATGAAAGACACAACCCTGCAACTTGTCACTGTAAACCAGACCACCTTAATACAGTGGCATAACAAAAGATTTAAAGCACAAGATGTTGCCATTCTGATGCAAGGGCTGGTACTGCCTCAGAAATGGCCCATTGCCAGTGAACCACTGCTCCCAGTAAATGCTAGGCCCACTCAACTCACACCACACAAACATGAACACACTTACAACCTGCCACCTGACACCACTGGCCAGGCAAAAACAAAACTCACTATCAGAGACAGAGCTGAGCTGAAAACCATTCAGCCAAAACCCCCTGCATCTCAGCCAACAGTTTTTTATATGCCACTCCACATGCCATCTACCACTGCAGCAGGCAACAATTTGCCACGGCTTCTGCTGCCACCCCCCACTACACCAAACATCATATGCCCACCATATTCTAAAACAACACCTACAGGCCTTACCCAAACCCAAGAGACAACCCAAAAAGAAAAGCGCAAATACACAAGGACAGTAACATCCAACAGATGCACTAAATGCGGTGAGCCACGCACCACAGAAACTGGCCATAGCCAATACAAAGGCAGGATTTACTGCCCAAACAGGGAGACACTGACCAAAGAGCAGTGGCTCAGAAGGATGAGAAAATAAGGGAGTACAATTGGGTACTTTTTCACACTAATTTTATTGTGTGTGTGTGTATATATGTTCATTTAAATATATGATGTTAGTGTGTGTATATATGTTCATTTAAATATATGATGTTAGTGTGTGTTTATATGTCCATTTATATATACGATGTTAATGTGTGTATATATGTTCATTTAAATATATGATGTTAGTGTGTGTATATATGTTCATTTATATAAAGGATGTGTGTATGTGTATATATGTTCATTTATATATACAATGTTAATGTGTGAATATATGTTCATTTATATAAAGGATGTGTGTGTGTGTATACATAACACGTTTTTAAATAAATAATAACAAATGAAAATTACTCAGCTTATTGACCTCTTTGTTTAGATATTTGCTGATAGTGACTGTAATGTGCTCTAGCATGCTTATGTGAAGGTAACCATATTAAAGGGAAAACAACTATATATTCAGTAGGTCCATACATGCTAATAGGTTGCAGTATACTCTACATCATGAATAAATTGAGATATCCATGTGCAATAAATGCACATTCATTGGGGCCCATTACACCTTGAAAGTCTTGTACTTCAAACAGTAATGAAGTGTCAACAACCTTAAGTGGACTGGTCATAAAACTTAGAACAAAGGGTTTATCTGAAGGTCATGCACCTGCTGTTCTGGTGTCAAAACTACTTTGACAACTTAAATTAACCTGGCATAAGATTTACTGTGCTTTATGCTCAAATTTCCCATTTGATAATACTGGGTCCTCAATGCAGAATTTTTTATAAAGCCAAGATCATTGTGCCCAAGTGGGCTTTAGTTACTCTTTTTGATATACACGCAAGAGTTAATGTTATTTACAGAACAATCTGTCTCCTGCCAGGTTAACTAATTGAGTGTAAAATAGAAATCACATTTAGATTACATTGTTTTAGCAGTTTACAGCTCTATGATAGCACTTATGAAGCACTAAATTGTAGCTTAAAATACTTTAAAACGGTCTACAATGCACAATAAGCAACCATATTATGCTTTATTTGTGGCCAAAAAAGTTAACAAAAAAAAGGTGCTTTAGAACGCATGTCCTTTTGGTGGGATCGAACCCGGCTCTCCCCCCCCCCCCCCTTCTCCCCCTCAAATCTTCCCCATCTTATACAGACGATTGTTCCCCAGCTTTGGCGGAGTAGGAAGAGTAGTTGTCTTGCAATCAGAAGGTTGTGGGTTCGATTCCAGATTCCTCCTGCCATAGGTCAATGTGCCCCTGGGCACTTAACCTCAAGTTGCCTACCGATCTGTGTATCAGTGCATTAGTGAGTGCAATTGGGTGAATGTGGCTCTAGTGTAAAGCGCTTTGAGCGGTCTGTATGACTGGAAAAGCGCTATATAAGTTCAGTCCATTTACCATTTAATATTATTACAGTAAAAAGTCTAGACTGTTCAGGAATTCAAATGTGGATAGTTAAACACATAATGTAAAACTAATATGTAGTGAAACCTTTGACACGTGTTTAATATTTCCGACTCAAATAAAAATTGAAGTCATTCCCATATGGAAAAGTGGAGATACACAGCTACTCACTAATTAATAACCAATTTGTCGTTTTTCACAGTTTTTCAAAATCCAAAAAATCTTTCTGTAATTTTATAGAAAAAGTTTACTAATTAACTGCCAGCATAAATTTAAGGCAAATACTGTAGGTCTACCACAATGGCATTGGTGCAGCTAACTGAAGATGTAGCGAGGTATGTCATTCTTTTGTTTTATATTGTTCTTAAATTTAGCTACTTGTGAGGAACTTTGCTGTTCTATATAAAAGTGATGGTTCTATGACTTAGAATGTGGTTTATTCACATTTGTTTAGCATTTTATGACAATGTAAAGCTACGTTCTGAAGGCAAGACTGTTCCGCCGTTTTCAAGCTCACTACTAGGGGGCGCAGTCGATTTGTGAGCAATTTTAAAAACAGATGTAAACAAATGGTGTTTAAAGTGCCTGTGACATTGAATTTTCATAATAAATCCAATTACAATTATAGTAAGGAAACATTGATAAAATATTTTGTAAAGTAAATTCATGCCACTGAAATTAACAGTTGTTGAGATATATGGTTATAAATTTGACTAAAAATCCCCGCACATAAACTGACTGCTGCTACAATGGCCAGCAACACAGACAGCAGCGAAGAACCTGATATTTCTTTAGATGTATTTCAGTCACTATCACAGAGAGCTGCAGCAGTCAGGAGAAGTCAGCTTTCATCAGATGGCAGAGCTACAGCCTGCGGACGTCAACCAGAGTCTATTTTTGCCGGATGCCGGGGCACGGCCAGAGTCAATATTCATAAATCATACCACACTACCAGGAAACAGAACGAGCACAACATCCGGATTTTCAAAATAATTCACTAAAGATCTCGCTATATCAATAAATACACACATATATTTTTATATACACGTGTATATATTACCAGTTGTTTACATTTGATCAATTAGATCAGTTACTGGGTTAACTAAGGTATTATAAACTGAGCAAATAAACATTAAATGCAGCAAACTAAGTAACAAATATTTCTTCGCTGCACTCAGTGTACTCACCCATTGTAGAACAAAACACACGAAAATATCTGTATGTGTAAAAGGAAAAGTGAAGCAATTTAACTTCCACAGAATAAGTTGGCTGGCTTTTATTGCGCGATCTGTGAATGGTTCTTGGAGCTCCTCCAGGCTTCGCAGCGGACTGGACCGGACCCAAATCAAGAATTATTATTATTAATAATAAAAACAATATTTTCAGATCTTCAACTCTTAACAATAACTGCTAATATCTAAATGTATTTTTTTTTTATGTGGCACTAGAGGCTTTTATTTTTTGATAGTAGGTAGACAGGAAAGAGGACAAAGAGAGGGGGATGGGCCCATTCTGCCTTACCAAGGACTATAGCCTCTGCATATGGTCGCGCGCTTAACCCCTAGACCACCAGCGCTGCACACTCTAGATGTACTTTTGTGACAAGGAATTGTTCTTGCCTGCTGAGCCTTGATCCGTTTAGCAACAGCAGCAACAACCTTTTCTTTGGAGATCTTTTCACATCAGATGCACTGAACTATAGCATCAGCTTCAACATTCTCCTTCATCTGTAAAATATCCTGACCACTAACATAATTTCTGCTGTGAATTCAGAGGCGCTTGGTTCGATCAGCTCATCCGTCCCTCGTCAGTTTTCCAGCTCTGATCCTCTTCACTTCAGGATAATAATGCAGACTAATGGCTGCTGTTGCAGTATTGCTGCCAGCACCTCCAATGCACCGTTTCACAATATTAACACTGTTTTTAACGCAACTTGGCTTCTACCTGAACAGTTTACCATTGATGCTCAAACAATGAATGACTGGAGACCTACGCTTTGACGTCACTTCCGGGCATCTTTGGACTTGCAAAATTTTACATCGAAATATGCTTATTTTGTTTCGCAATTGTCTTTTATCAGGTATATAATCCTAACATGTCAATTACAGCTCAATTCCTTCAGTTTCAAGATGTTTTCTTGCACTTTCTGCATTTGTGGCAAAAGCATCTCCCAGGCAATTTAGGTAAGCAGTGAGAATCATCAGAATCCAAGTTTGGATGCACTTTATGTAGTATCTTTGAGAGTGTGCATCCATATAATGGTGAGTTGTATAAACTGTTCTATAAGGATGATTTATTAATTAAATGTGTTGTTCTGGACATTTTCTGTTAGCCCCTTTTACTTAATAGAAGATATGGCTAACAAAGATAAGTTTTTACCTTGAGTTGGTGGTTTTTATTATATTTAGTTACATTTTTCAAACTTGATCTCCAGATTATAAACACAGGACTGAAGTAATGATAAAACGGTATATTTTATTTGTTATCAAATATAGTTCAGGCTACAAATAAGGGCCTTTGGGCCAATTAGTTAAGCTAAAAATACAGCTACTCGTATGGGAAGTTGTGATTACAATGAATTATACACAAGTGTTTTATTTGTGTATTCTGTTTAATAGAACCACAAACACCCTTACTTGGTACCTGAATCTGCTACTTAAGGAAACCATAAGACATCATCTAGCCTTATCGTTGACCTGGAGGGCAATTAACCAGTGTACACTCTACGCCATCATAGTAAGCTGCTCATTAATCTTAGAAATCACCTTTACAGTTAATGCATTCACTTATGTTTAGAACCTTGTTTGTCAAACACTGTATGGACATCCATTTATGGTTTTTTTTTTGTTTTGTTTTCACTGTGCTGGATTGTGTTCTGATTAGCCTGGATGCTCTGAAAAAGAGAAAAAAAATATTTTGTCAGAGTCTCGTTTCTGGGATTTTTTGATGGCCTTCTACATGTAGGCTGTGAAACTTTAATTGCTGGAAAGTTTTCTGGAGAACTTTAAATGCTCTTTTCTAGTGAGTCTGAAATATAAATTTGTAAAAACAAAAGACAAATCCTATTAATATTACAGCATCACAGCATTTTTCAAAGTCAGTCATTGATTTTGATTATGGTGTGCCACCCCAAGATTTTTAATGACCTCATGTGGCCACTTGTGAAAAAGTTCTGGGGGCGCCACTGTTTGAGAGACATAGAATCAGAGAAATAATTAATGTCTGTATAAAACGTTATCAATAGATAGTTAACAATAGATATAAATATGTACTGATAGAGAATCTGGACTTAATTACTTAAGAACTTGATTACTAATAGAGTTCTATATGGTTATGTGTTCTGCGAGTGACTAAAGCCAATTTATTTGGGAGTTTTAATTGATCATATATTGTTCTGGAAGCCCTATATAAGCAATGTTTGAAGTAAAATGTCCAAAACTGTGTTATTATAGAAAACCAAAGATATTCTATAATACTTTTTACATGCCGTACAGCTCCCTATGAGTTGCACTGCACTGATAGTGTACAAGACAAACAATAATCTCCTTCCTAATTGTATTCTGTATTGCTAAGTGTATTATTTGTTACTAAAGAAACAAAGTATAAACTAGGAGGAAAACGTATGTTCAGACAAGTAATAGTTAGGACAAATATTAAAAAGCAATGTACATTTGTCATATGTGTTAATATGTATGAGAAATGTTATGAGAAATGAATGCTGTCTTCTTTACAATAAAGATTTTAAAACCTTTACCAGAAAAGAGTGTTAAATTAATCCCAAACTGAGGTTTAAATCTTTTGTGAGATGCTATGAGCACCAATTATTACATCCTTTGGAAATTATATCCTGTGATGTTATTTCTTTTTTCTTCTTGTTTTGTATTGATAAAGTAGTGCTGAAACTGTTTACTGATTAACTGCTGAAAATAAGTGTAAATGTAGAAAGCCAACCCTTCTTTAACTTATGTAATTGCTTTGAAATTTAAAAAAACAACCCACACAGGGTGGGCGGAGGGGGCCTCGGCAGGAGGGCCAGAAACAAGAACAGAGTTCAGACTGTCGACCAGGAGGTCGTCCCCAGCAGGCACAGAGTTCAGGTCCCCCCAAACCAGACCCCAGTCGGCCCTTGGCTGCACCTAGAAATCCTGTCCTTAAAAGTTATGAACAGGTGACAAAGGGCAGCCATGCCGGAGACCAACATGCACAGGGAACAGGTCCAACGTAGTGCTGGCAATGCGGACCAAACTCCTGGAGTACACCCCACAGGGCACCACGAGGGACACAGTCAAATACCTTCTCCAGCTCCACAAAACACATGAACCCTCGAGGGTATAGAGCTGGTGCTGTATTCCATTGCCGGGACGAAAACTACACTGGTCCTCCTGAAGCTTAGGTTCGACTATCGGCCGGACTTCTCTCCAATACCCTGGTGTAGGCCTTACCACGGGGGAGCGTGAGGAGTGTGGTACCCCTGTAGTTGGAACACACCCTCCGGTCACCCTTCTTGTGAAGGGTTACCACCACCCCAGTCTGCCAATCCAGAGGCACTGTCTCTGACCGCCACGCAATGTTGAATAGGTGTGTCAACCATGACAGCCCCTCAACATCCAGAGACTTGAGGTACTCAGGGCGGATCTCATCCACCCCCGAAGCCCTGCCACCGCATTGCGTTTTAACTGCAATGTGTTTTAACCACCTCGGTCACTTCAGCCTGGGTGATGAAAGAGTCTAACCCGAGTCCCCAGCCTCTATTTCCACCAGGGAATGCATGATGGCAGGATTGAGGAGATCCTCGAAGTACTCCTTCCGCCGCCCGATAATGTCCCCAGTCGAGGTCAGCAGCCTCCCGCCCCCACTGTAAACAGTGTTGGCGAAGCACTGCTTCACCCTCCTGAGGCGCCGGACAGTTTCCCAGAATCGCTTCAAAGCCAACCAGTAGTCCTTCTCCATGGCCTCTCCGCCCAGGCCCGAGATTTGCCTCTGCCACAGCTCCAACCACGGTACACTTGGCCTCACGGTACCCGTCAACCGCCTCAGGAGTCCCACAAGCCAACCACCACCAATAGGACTCCTTCAGCTTGACAGCATCCCTTACTGCTGGTGTCCACCACCTGGTTCGGGGACTGCTTCCGCGACAGGCACCGCAGACCTTACGGCCGCAGCTACGGTCAGCAGCATTGACAATAGATGCGGAGAACATGGTCCACTCGGACTCTATGTCTCCAACATCCCTCGGAATCTGATCAAAGGTCTTCCGGAGGAGGCTTGTCCTCTTCAGGTTGGAGGGGAGTTCCTGCCTCAAGTGGAGGAGTTCAAGTATCTTGGAGTCTTGTTCACGAATGAAGGAAGAATGGAGTGAGATATCGACAGACGGATCGGTGGGGCTGCCGCAGTAATGGGGGCACTGTGCAGGTCCGTTGTGGTGAAGAGAGAGCTGAGCTGAAAAGGGAAGCTCTCTTTTTACCAGTCAGTCTACGTTCCTACCCTCACCTATGGCCATGAACTTTGGGTGATGACCGAAAGAACGAGATCCCGGATACAAACGTGTCTGGCAAAAAGTCAGTCATGTCTGTCAAATGGTCAGTCGGCTCAAGAGCCCAGTCCATCTGGCCAGCAGCACAGTCTGTCTGGGCAGGGGCTATGGTCAGAGGCGGTTCGTCCTCGAACCCCTCATGAAAGTCAGGAGCTTGGGTCTGAGGCTATCCGTCCTCGGACCCCTCAGTAGACTCTGGAACTTGAACCAGAGGCGGTTCGATCTTAGACCCCTCTGGAAATCCTGGAACATGGATGTGAGGCGGTTCATTCTTGAACCCCTCACTGGACTCTGATACATAGGTGTGAGGCCGTTCCTCCTTGACACCCTCACTGGACTGTGATACATAGGTGTGAGGCCGTTCCTCCTTGACACCCTCACAGGACTGTGATACATAGATGTGAGGCGGTTCCTCCTTGAACCCCCACTAGATTCTGGAACGTGGATGTGAGACGGTTCATTCTTGAACCCCTCACTAAACAACATAACATGGATGGAAGCCGATTCTTCCTTGAACCCCTCCCTGGACTCAGGAACCTGGATGTGAGGCAGTTCATCCTTGAACTGGACTCATGACGCTTGGCTGCGTGCTGAGGCTCTGAAAGCTTGGCTGCGTGCTGAGGCTCTGAATCAGTAGCAGTAGAAGAAGGCTGACCTCCAGCAAAAACTAGAGCTGGAGCATCTGTGATCCTCTCAATACAAGCTGGGTCTAGAAAAGATGAGGATAGGTCTGAGGCTTCTGGACAACCCACTATGGTGGTCCCAACTAAGATCCTCCACCGCTCAGTCTCAATAATCTCCTCCGTCAGGGAACTTGGGGAATAGCGTCCCCACTCAGCCTTCCAATCTTTTAATTGGTCCAGGACCTTGAGCGTATGTTCCGGTGACCCATGAGAGGTTAGAAGATGAATGGCTAAGTCCGTGAGAATCTTACCCCTTTTGATTACTCGGAACATGAATTCTAAAGTATATGGTGTAAAAGGATCTGGCACAAATTCCTGAATGGCTTCAGGGAAAGGCATCGGAGGTCTGGCAGAAACTACTGTAGACGCGGAGAGCTCGGTCGAAGCCGCTGTGGGTGTGGAGAGCTCGGTCAGAGCTACTGTGGGCGGGGAGAGCTCGGTCAGTGCTGCTGTGGGAGTGGATGGCTCGGCTGAAACTGCAGCCAAGGAAGATAACCCGGCCGGAGCTACAGCTGACGTGGATGGCTCGGACGGAACCGCTGCTGACGTTGCTGCTGAGGTGGATGACTCAAACGTAGCCGCTGCCGCTGTCGTGGAGCACTTGCGGTGAGGGCAACGTTGCTTGGAGGAAGAGTGAGCTGGAGTAAAGCAGTTCCGACCTGGCTCGTAACCCAAAAATGCCCAATTGGAATCAACAAAAACCTTCTCCATTTCCTCTAACAATAAAGGTGAGGGTGATGGCTCCACCTCCTCACAATACATAGCCCGAAGCGTCTCCTGCTGCTGTTGCACCCACTTCTTCAGCTCTCTAGCTTTGTCTGCTTTGTCTTGTTGGCTGGTTCCTACTGTCACGTTCGGAGGTTTAGAGTGACCAAAGCGCAGACAAGAGCTTGGTAGCGGCATGTTGTAAAAAGTCTTCAGTTTAATTCCAAAGGTTTAACAAAAATGAAGCAAAACGCTGCAGATACAACATAATAAATCAATCTCCAAAACTTACAGAAGATGACTCTGCAGGATCATAGTTAAACTCAAAACATGGACGAGGGTAGGTAACAGGGTAGTGAACGGAAGGATCCAGCGAAGAATAATGAAAACCAGAAAGCTAATAAACAGAGGGGAGTGAGGTATGAACCAGTGAGACACTGAGGCAGGTAATCAGATGAGAATGGACAACAGGTGTGAACCAGGCTGTAGAGAACTGAGGGAGTAAGAATAATTGCTAAGGTGACCAAACTAGAAAAGGGAATACAAGAGGAACTAGACTATGGAAACTAAACTAAAAGTAAGCACTGTAAAACAAAACTCAGAGAAACAGAACTAAGTGAAGCTATGAACATAGATGGATAACCAAAGGAACATAAGAACCTAGAAATAATAATTAAGTAAAGTAAAACAGAAAACCTAGAGGGAACAGAAGAACACTACAACCTAAGAAACCCTAAGTACAAAAAGTAAACAAAACTAAACCGACACTGACTGAAAATAAACAGGGAATGAAGCAGAGAATGTAAGGACTAAAATAAATGTAACAAAACGTAAACAATAACTAAAGCTAACCAATCAGGAGGAACTGGAGGAATAGAGGTAAACTAGGAGAACTAAGCTAGAGAACTAAGATAATAATAATACTAACAGTAATGAGCAAACCCCAACAACTAAATGAATAAACTAATAAACTAGAAGAGTGCAAAGTAAACAAATACCTAACCATAGAAAAACACAGAGATAGAATACAAGGAAGACAAAGAAATATAATTATAATAAGGAAACCATTCTAAGTACATAAATAGTAAAGCAACACCAAGGGAACTAAGGGCGAGAGGAGAACAAACTGGGAGGGAGAAGGAAACCAGACCTGTCAGGAAAATAGAAAGCAATAAACAACATGAATACAAAAACACAACAAAGTCCAAAACCACGACAGAATAAGTTGAGGCATATAAGTTTCACTGAAATTTAAGAGGGCAATGTGCCAGGGGGAAATGGATTATAAGCCAAAGTGTGCCAAAACTTTCCCAAATATGTTTTTCACCGCATAAAAAGGAAATAAAAGGGAATCTGGTCAAATAAAAGTGCTGATTTCCATTGTAGGAGTCCTTCTGCATATGACATAGCCTTTGGTTATGACATTTACACTGTGTATCATCAAAATGTACAGTTGCAAACACAACTGGAAGCTAACAGAGTAGCGCGCAAGCCAACAGCCGCGGACAGCAACCAGCAGACTGTAATGTACAAGCAAATTACATCACCAGAGAAGGTGCTAGAAAGACAAGCTGTGCCTTGTTAGAACGGTGAGTGCATCTAGTTTAAGAACCGAGACATGTGGGGGTGCTGCAAAGAGAAAGGTGTGTTTTGGACCATTTTGTTTACAGAGTCAGCATTGTCTGAGGGACCTTAAAATGTCATCACCTGTGTATAAGTGGTTTTACCTAGTTATACAGACTGTCAAAAAGGGGCATGGCCTAGTGGCCAGCAAAATGAAAATAACACTGGGACATGCCAATACTACCTGAATAACATGCTTAACCATTTTATTGTGCTTCTGCTTGAGCAAAACCGGACTGATTTCATCTTCATGGATGACAACACCCCAGCTCTTTAAAGGTAACAGAATTGTCTGAATCGGAACAAAATCAAAACAGAAATTTCTGTGTATGGTGATCATACTCCTCTTAGTGGGTTACCTGATACCCTTGACCCCCTTGCTCCTCATTGCTCCTCCACTGTCATGAATCTGAGTGTTTTAGAGAGTTATTTTAAATTTGAGAAGCAAGTGAAGACCTGTTTTTATCAATTACTTCAAATTGCCAAAGCCAAATCTTTTCTTACTCGTAAAGACCATAAAACCCTTGTCCATGCCTTGATTACCTCTAGGTTAGACTACTGCAACTCCTTATATTTTGGACCTGAGAAATCTCTCCATCGTCTGCAGTTATTCCAGAACACTGCTTCGTGGCTGCTAAAAGGTACCAGAAGCCATGACCACGACTCCAGTTTTACCGGATTTACAGTGGCTGCCTGTGCTTTTTCGTATTGATTTTAAGATTTTTTTACTTACTTTTAAATTTTAAATGGTTTGACACTCAATTATTTAACATTTCTGCTTAGCCTTTATAAGTTAAAAAGAGCAATGAGATCACCTAGCCAGATGCTCTTAGTGCAGCCGATGGCCACATTAAGGCACAGAGTGGATCAGGCTTTTGCTGTGGCAGCTCCCAGTCTCTGTAACAATACTATTAATATTCGTAATGCAGTCAGTACAGTCCTTTAAATCCCTCCTGAAAACTAATTTTTACATAGCAGCTTTTAACTCAAGCTCTGTTTGGGTAACGTAACTTCCTGTGTTCGCTGTTGCACTTGCTGAATTGTTTGGTGTGTGGAGGCTCTCTCGTTTGATCTGATTTCTCTCTACTGTGATATCTCTTACTTGTTATAATACATATGCACGTTAAAAAACATACTTTCTGTTGCTGTATTTAACATATGGGGACTCTCTGTGTCTTACACGGTTTTTCTAGTAGTGGTAAGGAGTCGCTAGCTTAGCATTAGCTTTAGCTCCACCATGGCTACCTGTTCTGCTGTTTCTCTCTCTGAGTCTCCTCCTCTCTCTTGCTCTCTCTGTCAGATGTTCAGTTGCTCCTCTGCCTCCTTTAGTGATAATGGTACATGTAATACATGTAGCATTTTTGTAGCTTTGGAGCCGAGGGTGTCGGAATTGGAGGCCCGGCTCCGCGCTGTTGAAAAACCAGCAGATAGCTGAGGCCCCTTAGCCAGCACTGAGCCACCGAGAGTAGCTCCCTGTAGCAGTCCTCCAGCAGAGCCCGCGCAGCCGGGGTCTTAGTCTGGCTGGGTGACGGTATGTAGGAAGCATAGTCCTAGATTCCAGCCCACAGGTCACCACCAACCCGTCTGTGTTTCTAACAGATTTTCCCCGCTCAGCGACACACCCGCTGAGAAGCCAACTCTGGTAATTGGCAGCTCCATAGTCAGAAACGTGGCACTAGAGACACCAGCGACCATAGTCAAATGTCTGCCAGGGGCCAGAACGGGCGACATCAAATCATACCTGAAACTGCTGGCTAAGGATAAGCGTAAATACAGTAAGATTGTGTGGTGGAATTTTCTCATCAATGTGGGAGAGAAATTAACTCATTAATAGAGAAAGACTGGACTTTGTCTTTATAAATTTATTCAAAGGCATTACAGTGTTTGAAGACCCTGTCACTGAGTTCAGTCAGTGAAACAGAGCCCAGAACAAGAGTTTACAGACAGTATTTAAACAGTATGTGGGTGTTACCTCAACTAAAACTCTAAAAGAGTTTGGAGATATGGTCCTCTAGACCCCACCTTGGGTCAGAGGTAACAAGGTTATTTATGAGGGCATCCATCCCACTTTGGATGGAGCAGCTCTTCTTTCTAGGAATCTGGCTAAATTTATTAGTTCTCCAAAACTCTGATAACCCAGGGTTCAGACCAGGAAGCAGGGTCGTAGTTTAATACTCCTCTCTGCAGCTTCTTTACTGCTACCCACCCAGTACCCTATTAAGACAGTGTCTCGCCCACGGCCAAAATTGAATAGATAAAAAAATTATCTAAAAGGAGGAAATCAGGAAAATCTCATAAAAATAAACACAACTCAGACCGAAAAGAAAAATAAAACAATTAAATGTGGCCTACTGAACATAAGATCTCTCTCTTCAAAGACATTGCTAGTTAGTGACCTGATTTGTGACAATCAGATTGATTAATTTTGCCTCACAGAAACCTGGCTGCAGCAAGAGGATTATGTTACTATAAATGAGTCAACTGCTATTAATTATTTAAATTTTCACATTCCTCGAAATACTGGGCGAGGAGGAGGAGTAGCAACCATCTTTCAGTTTGATTTATTGATTAGTCCCAGACCAATCAATAGCTACAACTCTTTTGAATATTTAATCATTTTCCTCATCCAAATTGCAAAGCACTAAAACCACTTCTGTTTGTTGTTTTGTATCGTCCACCAGGCCCCTACTCTCAGTTTTTTGATCAGTTTTCGGACCTTTTATCTGATTTAGTGTTAAATACAGATAATGTTATTATAGTGGGGGATTTTAACATTCATGTTTACACTGAAAGTGATAGCCTAAATATAGCGTTTAATGCTATCTTTGACTCAATTGGCTTTGCTCAAAACATTAACAAACCTACCCACCTTTGACTTCATTCTCTGGACCTTGTGCTGACATATGGCATTGAGTGTAAAGACATAACAATATTTTCTCATAACCCTGTCCTGTCTGACCATTTCTTAATAACCTTTGAGTTTAATTTAACCGAGTACTCCACACCTGAAGGAAAATTTAATTATAGTAGATCATTATCAGACAATGCTGTAACAACCTTTAAAGAATGTGTTCCGCTTTTAATTTCCTCATTATCACAGAAAAACACAGTGGAGGGCAATACATTTGTTTCTTCCCCTTCACAAATTGATTATTTTGTTCATAGTGTTTCTTCATCATTGCGTGGTGCATTAGACAATGCAGCCACCTTGAAAAAGAAGGTAATCATTCATAGGAGGCAGGCTCCTTGGTTTAATTCAGAGCTGCATACTTTAAAGCACAATGTTAGAAAATTGGAGAGAAAATGGCGCTCTACACACCTAGAGGATTCCTACTTAATCTGGAAAAATAGCCTACTGTTGTATAAAAAAACACTTTGCCAAGCCAGAACAGCTTATTTCTCATCATTAATAGAAGAGAACAAGAATATTCCTAGGTTTCTCTTTAGTACAGTTGCTAAACGTACACAGAGTCATAGCTCTGTTGAGCCATCCATTCCCTTAGGTCTTAGCAGTCATGACTTTATGGGATTCTTCTTAAATAAAATTGATTCTATTAAAAAGAAAATCTTTGACATACTCCCGAAGATGATTACTTCATCCTCAGCAAGTGAGACAACATTGGAAATAACAGCAGAACCTGATTTGTGTTTGGACTGTTTTGATCCTGTGGAGTTGCTAATCAAATGTGTGAACATTTACACATCAATGAGCTGTTTGAAGAGTTTCAGTCAGGATTCAGAGCTCATCATAGCACTGAAACAGCTCTGCTGAAAGTCACTAATGATATTCTTATGGCCTCAGATAATGGACTTGTGTCTGTACTGGTTCTATTAGATCTCAGTGCTCCATTTGATACAGTCAACCATAATATTCTCTTAAAAAGACTGGAATATGCTGTAGGGATCAGTGCTAGGCTGGTTTAAATCTTACCTGTCTGACATATTCCAGTTTGTTCATGTAAATGATAAATCATCTTTAAACTCCAGGGTTAATTGTGGAGTACCACAGGGTTCAGTACTTGGGCCAATTCTCTTTACTATATATATGCTTCCAATAGGTCAAATTATCAGGCAGCATAGGATAAATTTTCACTGTTACACTGATGATACTCAGCTTTACTTATTCATAAATCCTGATGAACTCAACCAGTTAGATAGACTACAAGCATGTCTTGAAGATATAAAAACTTGGATCACTTTAAATTTTTTGCTTCTAAATTCAGACAAGACAGATGTTGTCGTCTTTGGACCGGAGTCTTTAAAAAAGAAACTGTGTATTCCATCACTTAACCTGGATGGCATTAAATTGACCTTCGGTAATAAAGTAAAAAACCTTGGTGTTACGTTTGGCCAGGACACGTCATTTAAATCCCATATTAAACAGGTTTCTAGGATTTCCTTCTTTCACCTCCGGAACATTGCCGAAATTAGAAATATCCTATCCAGGAGTGACGCTGAAAAACTAGTCCATGCATTTGTTACTTCAAGGCTGGACTATTGTAATTCTTTACTACCAGGATGTCCACAAAATGCAGTTAAAAGCCTTCAGCTGATTCAAAATGCTGCAGCAAGAGATCCTATTTCTCCTATTTTAGCTTCCTTTCAATGGCTACCTGTTAAATCCAGAATAGAATTTTAAATTCTCCTCCTCACATATAAAGCCCTTAATGATATAGCTCCATCATACATCAGAGATCTGATTGTTCCATATGTACCTAACAGGGCACTCCGTTCTCAGACTGCAGGTTTACTGGTGGTTCCTAGAGTCTCTAGAAGTAGAATGGGAGGCAGATCCTTTAGTTATCAGGCTCCTCTCCTGTGGAACCGGTTTTCGTCCGTGAGGCGTTCTACTTTTAAGGCTAGGCTTAAAACTTTCCTTTTTGATAAAACTTATAGTTAGAGGGACTTAGGTTATCAGAGAGGGAGCCTTCCTCCCTCCCTGTTGGTTGGAGTAAGGGGAAGTCAGGTTTAGCCAAACTTCCCCTTACTCCCCCTTTAGGTATTGCTGCAAATTCAACGCCAGTGACTGTCCACTGCCTTTACATGCTCATCCAGGAGGAGTGAATGCTGCAAGTCACTGACTGGATGCAATCTGCTGGGTTTCCTTAGACAGAAAAACATTGTATCCAATTTGAATAAATAAATAACTCTGACTGCACTGTTCAATGGTTAGGATTAATTGGAATGTATGTGCCTGACTGTTGTGAAGTGCCTTGAGACAACATGTGTTGTGAATTGGCGCTATATAAATAAAACTGAATTGAATTGAATTGACATTGGGGAATTGCTGCCTAAGGCTGGGGTATCTCAAATGGAGTCTCCTGCACTTTCCCCAGAGCTGAATCTCATAGAAAACCTCTGGAATCAACTGAGTTGTCATATAGCGGGTTATCACCCCGCACCCCTGAACCTCAATGACCAAGTGTCTACCTTCAAAAGTGGAATGACGTGCCTCAGCAGACAATAAATTTACTTGTCATTAGCATGAGAATTTGTTGTCAAATTGTAATTGATGATCCACCTATCACTGTACCAGGCTGGAATTTAATGAACTTCTGAGAGTCTTTCACAGATGTAGTCTGCATGCCTAAGAGCTTCAGTTTATATACCTTTGCCAATGGATGTGATTTAGAACACCTAAATTCCACGATTCTGGTGAGTCAGTGCCAATATAGTCTATTTATAAATGGCTTGCCCAGGGTAGCAGTTGTGCTTTGAACGTTACTGCATACGTAAGGTAATGTAAGGCAAGGTAAGTTTATTTATATAGCGCTTTTCAGTAACGAGACACTCAAAGCGCTGTACATACAATTACAATACAATCACAAAGAAAATAAACACAGATACAGACACAGAAAAACAAATCAAAGGATACTACAATCATTCTAAGAAATCTAAAAATCTATGAATCCTTCTGAGAAATCTAAAAATCTCTGGCCAACATTACAATGATACAGATAACATTAATAATCCTTTGGGTTTTAATGGTAAGAGCTGGTTCTAAACCAATCTTTCTAAAGAGGTAACTATGTATTTAAGTACTATATGTAGGGGAAAGCATCTTGTGCTAAGAGAGAATGATCCTTGGGTTTGCTGGTATAATGCAGTTGTAGTCCAATAATAACAGTCATTTGCATCCATTAAAATTTAACGAAACAATGACTGAGTTCTAATTAAGGAAGCTGAGTCACTGGTGTAAAAACAGCTTGTGTTCAAATTATTAAGAAACTAGTATTATTTTCCTTTCACTGGTAAATCTAAAATCTATGAAAAGGAGAAGAAATTAAGAAATGAAATCCACATTTAGGTAAAAATAAGGAGCATGGGAAAGCAACACACATAAGCAAATATTTTGCAGGGGCATGGTGGACTTGTGAAGGTGCCAATATTTAAGTATGATCATGTGTGCAAATAATTAGACTGTCAACACTGACGAAGGTGCCATTGTCCTTGAAAAAGAGATGGAGGTTTTATCAAACGGTCATACAGTTCAGTTTACAGATGAGGGGGGTTGCTGGGGCAGAACGTCATATTTACAGAACATCCAGGAGAAATGTTTTGATAAGAAGACTGTGAAGGCCATATCGGTGCGCCTGAATTAGACAAACAATAAATGTTTTGGTTCAGGCCGGCTGTGATTTTCCGCCTGCCTTCAAAGTCTTACTGGCATTCTCAATTTCAAATCCAAATAGCCAAATTTCTGGTACTTTCAGTAGATCCTGAGCATACAACTTTCTCCAAGATTGAATCATATCACCTTTGAGTCCAGGAAATGCAGCCAGCCTGCAATTCTGTTCAAGGATCGCATCCAGCTTGCGATTCTGCTCTCTTAAAATATCAGTCTGAGTGCTGAGAGCTAAAAAGAACCCTTCAAACATCCCAGGCAGCTTTAGAGAGCTTTGAGCAGCAGCCGATGTTTTACAAATCTTTCGATAAGCCAGGTAACCGCCAACTCCAAAAAGCTGAAATTCTGTTATCAGAAATCCAATTATGTACAAATTTCCCACATCCTCAACTGACATTGTTGTCAGGCACACAATCTTCCACTGCTGCCAGGAATCCATTGCGTATCCGGAGAAGAACGTCCCGTCTGGACAAGAGAGTTCCCTTTTACCCTGTCTTCCCATCGAGAAAATTTGATTGATTGCGTTGAGAGACCAGCTGACCATATCCACAATAGGGTGTTGGACCACTTGTTTGCTGAGTATTGGATTATCTGCACGTTGCTGGACGTCACTGTGCCCCTCCAATGGCATCGGCCATTTTGTACCCAGGACAGCCCACTCCTACATATCCCATCGAGCATTGCGACTGATATGACTGGACGTCCCCAGTCTGACGTCACAGGGTGCTATATAGGAGGCGCTCATGTTTGAAAACTCGCCTTCTGCTAGAAACCGGTCTGGCGATTGAAGCGCGTTACTGTAAGAGAAGAGCTCTGTGCAGAGTTTCATTCATTCTCTCTCGTTGGACAACGAACCATTCATAACTGAAGTTTTTGGACTAAGAAGGCCAGAGATTTCACTTTGCCGATCGAAGACGTGAGTTAACGCGTAACTGGAGACGCGGAGTTTCGGAGAGACGAACCGCTACCGTGTTTCATTTTCAAGTCGACTTTGATGGTCAGGTCATATTTTTTCCTTTTTGTCAAGAAGACCAAAGGACAAAGACTGACCGCTCCCCTGAAGATAATTGTGGACGCACATTAACTTAACCCCACTTTTCCTCGCTTGAATTCCCTCACTTGGAAGAAGACGACACAAGTAAAACCCATCTTTTATTTCTTTAATTGAAGGCCTGGGCAGGGTCAGAGGTTGTAGAAGCGATCAGAATCGCTGGTTAGGATCTCATGTGTTCTGAATAATATGTGCATGTAACCTTGCTTGTTGAAACTTTGATGTGTTATGTAATATCGGGATCCGCCGTGTCCCCCAGAGCTGTTTGTGTTTACTATCTGAACGCGGGTGCGTTGCAAGACTGGACTGTTAAAACGACCTCATGGTAAAATTCTCCATTTTACCTTTGTCTTCAATCTCACTGTGCTAGCTTGCCGCCAAAAGTTATCAATCCTTTGTGGTCAGGAGTTAGGGGGAAGTTTTATGATCAGAAGACCATAAGGACAGTCGGAGCTGCGCTCCAACCCCCACCATTCGCCACCACTCATATCCCCCTCTCCCTTCGTCTGTAGTGCCATAAACTGCTGGTTGACTCAATACATACCCACTACCATTTGTTGATTTTGCTTATTTAGATGTGTTACCCCTGTGTTTGTAGAATTTTGCATGTTGAGTAGGTGAAAATTAATAAATATTCACATAGATAAAGAGAGAGCGTTTGGTGTTTCATTGTGTGCAAAAAGTGATGTGTCAGTCAAAATAAGGTTCAAGTTCCACACGTTTTGGCAGAAACGGTCGATTAAACAGTGACATCTCTGGCAATAGTTATTAATTATTACAGAGTATTTAACGGTTGTAATTGTCAAAGGCGTTGAGCCACAATTACAACACCAGAAACATCTCTGGTCTCAATTCGTAAATGAGGATTTATGGTTAAGAAATTGATTTTGTCAGATTATGATTTGTAATTATAATTATTGATCAAGATTATTCAATCAATAATCATAAACCCAACAAGGGGGATATGCAAACAGAGGCTCTAAAAAAAACATAGACAAAAAGCTGAAGCAGGGCAAAAAGTAGGGGAGGATCAAGGAGTGGAAAAGCGTCTGACCTCACCAAGAGCAGAAGAGAAAAAGTTGTAGACAGCCATACTGACAGCATGACACATAATAGCTCTGAAGAGCCCTAGGCTCCGTTTGTTTTGCAAAGCCTCACAGTCCACTCAATGTATTCCACCAATTTTATTCCCTCTCTTCCTCCTTCCTTCCCTCATGGCCCCTTCATTTCTCACCTGAAATCAACAAGTGATCTTTCTAGAATCATGGACAGGTAATTATGAATACCAGAGCAGTGCCACTAGCTTTAGAAACCCTTATTATTTCTGGAGGGGTAGATATATACTTCCCTGACAAAATGGCAATTGAGACAAAAAAGAGGGACAGAGAAGAGCAGGCAGTCTGTCTGAGAATGGTGTGGAAAGATACAGAGGAAAGAAAAAGGTTGAAGGATACAATGTTTTCAGGACTAAATATGTATGTTTGAGAATTACTGTATGACTGGTGCATGTGTTGTTCTACTCTCTATGTATAGATATTCTAATGACAATTAATGCTTAAGACAGACTCTGATGGTCCATAGCAAGGATATTTGTTTCAGCAAGTGATGCAACTGCAAGCATCACCCTTATTCACATTGCTTCTTTTTTTTTATATTACCAAGACCCTGATCCATAGCATGGACAGAGATAGTATAGACCGTCAAGGTGGCAAGGGACTTTGTCTGAATCTGGCTACTACTGTCAAAACATATCTTTAATCTTCTTTCCCCATGCCCAGCCCCCTTCTATCTCTAAAAATCTAGGACATTCTTTTTCATCATCAGTGTATTCTCCGGTCTCAGCGGTATGCTGAGCTTTAATACCAAAAACGAAACACCACAGTTAAGGAGTCTCTTTCTTCTCACCAATGTGTTCAGTGCCACGCACTGTCCAAAGGTCAATGGTTTGACTGAAGTTTCCTTTTTTTGCTTTGCATTTATCAAACAAATAGATGACAAGTTATTTCCCAGGGTCATTTGAAGGTTGTATATTGGCATACATAAAGGAAACAAGTCAACAAAAGCGTGAGAAAGGTAAAAGACAAATTTGCCTGTGTTTGTTTGTGTGTATATATTAATGGTAAATTATAAGAACATTATCATGATGCAGTTGTAAAATAGCAATTCTTATGAAGAGGCAATAAAACTGTATTTGCCTTTAAATAGATGGTAAACATTAGAAATGTATGAGACATAATTGAAACAAATAAAGGATTACTAGGATACCTGTTTCTGGTTTGATGTTATGCCTTGAAGAAAACAAATGAACAATGTGCTAGTATGAGATAGTTCCTTCTGCTTTTTTCTTCTATTGTCCATTGGCTTGTCTTGCTATAATTTCTCTAATGACAGTTTTATACTACTCTATTTGGCTTATGAGCCATTGTGCTGTTTCCCTAATGCATCTACAAATAAAACACTTCCTTTTAATGCTTTTACTTTCTCCCTGTTTTTTCTAGGAAATATCTAAAAAATGAAGATGATGTTAAGTCCCTACCTAGATCCTGAGCTGACATTATGAGCACAGGTGCCTGGGAGTAACTGACGTGTCTCATTCAGATATAAAAATCTGTGCAGGGCCCATTTAAAGCAGTATTTATTTCAAAAGCAACCACTAGGTGGTGCTGAAATCCTGCCCTCCTTGTTAAAGAAACCCTATTGGGCTTCCTTAACTCTGGCTGAATCTTTTGGTTAAATGACTCCAGCAGGCATATGGTAAGGCTTACAGTCTTAGGTTTAATTGTGTTTTAAAGAAATGAAAAGTTATAATTACATAGGGAATACAATAAAGCTTTGATGGGCTATGATTTCAAGTGAAGAGTGAACAACAGAGCATTTAGTAGCCCACTGCTTTCTTCCAGCAGTGATGTAAACATAAGAACTCATGGGGCACTTTTTGTTCTGTTAGTCCATTTCCAGATCTAGTCTTATGATCTGTTACTCATTCCAATTATTTCTTTCACTCGAACTGGTTGGCATAAACCCACAGCATAATTAAATAAAAGAAGCTAATAGATCAATTTTGCTGTATTACACAGATGTGCTTGGACTGTACAAAGATAATAAGCCACTGCTGTTTCCATAACCCCTAATTGTTCAGTAGACAAGCAAACAGGCACTCTAGGCCAGGAAATTATACTAACCTGCCAAATAAAGGATGTACAGTTTGCCTTATACGTTTTCTACTGATGCACACAACACAGCAAAGCTGGCAAATTCAGAACTAAGCTCACAGCTGCTGCATTGGGAGAGAAAAAAGAAAGACAGATTGCATCTTGCAAAAGGCTATCATCTATAAAAATGAGCTGAGGAAGGGAAAGACAAATCTGACGCTGCAAACGCAAACAGATATGTTGGTCTGCACCAGCAAATCTCACCTAAGGCCTGTGCATCAGCATTATTTGTTCATCCTCACTTCCCTTGGAATACTATCAACACTGTATCAAAGCCAGAGAAAGGAGATTCCTTGGGATCTTTCTCTGTTTCCCCACATATAGTGGTGTATGATTGCCAATGGAAAATTAATTAGCTGATTGTAAAATGTTACAGACACATAATGAATATTGTTGGCCATGTCACTTCATTTCTTTGACCGTACTATTACTTTACATTTGGGTAGCCAGCCATGAAATGGGGACTTCATATGATACAAGTGTGGAACCACACCTTTCGGCAACATCACCTCTGTTCTCCCACAGGGTTTGTGCATGGATGATCAAGGCACTTAGACTAATGTGGATGGTGTCGGGTGATGAGGAGGGATGGAAGCATTAGCCTATCATATTACATTGTTGCAGTACATTTGGGGATCAGTTTGATGAAATAGCCCCTTCCATAACCATCTCTAGTCTGTATTCATCTACTTAATATTTATCCGTCTTTTGTCCCTGCTGGATAATATTTGTCCCCATTGGACAGAAAATTGCTTCTCTTCATTTCGCAAATTATATTTATTTAAAACTTTTCAAACATGTATTACTGAATTTGTTCTGCTTAGCGTAGAGAGTTTTATAGAATGATTTTTTATAGAGTGAGGTGGATTTTGGGGCATTCTGGATCTGCTCAATCAAGAAACCTGTGACATACCTTTTACTATGCATTACATTCCACAAGGTCTTCCAGGTGAGTTAAATCTCTCAGTCAAGAGGTGGAGACAAAGGTAGAACACACTCAAAACAACACAAGACAAACCACAAGCACAGGAGGGACAACACAATGTTCCGTCATGATGCTGTGTAAGAATGTAAGATGTTATGGACATTTGAATAATTTATCCCTCAGAAACAACAAGGACACAAAAACTGTGATGATTTGCTGGTGGGATGTAGCTCAAACCTTCATTGTCCTTCTTTTCATTTAAATAGGCAATAAAAGCTGAACCTATATATAGCAGCTAGAATAAAAACCCCTGAGCTCTAGTCAAACTCTGAGGTCCAGCTGACCCAAATAACAGTACAAATACAAACATGTGTACCCTACAATGGCAAAGTAACAACAGCTTGCACATTCAGATGCAGCCCCTAAGCTATTTCCTCATTTGCATTATTTGAAACTCACTATTAAACATTTTGTACTCTTGGGTTTTAGTGCTCCTCTACCTATTTTAGTCTCCACACTGGATTAAGAGTGCACCACATAATTAAATCAGCAAGAATGTTGAAGGTCTCTGCAGGATCTTGGAGACTCTGCATCACAAATGCCTGCAAATGCATTAGCTTATTCATTATTTGTTGCTGGTATTCATTTTTGCGTAGAATGTAAATGATTGAACAGAGTACACATCTTCGGAGTTGTCCACCATGACTTCCATAAAGCTGCCTAGTATGCAGCAGTCTAAGGGAGACAGTGAGTGGGTGGTGACCCAAGAAGACTACTCTGAGCAAAAAAGGATGAAGATGCACTGTTCTGTTCTGGAGACAAAAATCATAAAGCAATTTGTAACCTTTGCCAGAAAAGTATAATATGAGTTAACTCAGGCTGCCCTTTTAAAAATATATATTAAAATGAGGGTGTCTTTTGTACGGGTCTTTAAAAAATAAAAGCGCTACAGATCCTTTCTTCATTCAAAGAGCCATAAAATCCACCTCTACCTGTGTGGCTTGGGTAACAGAGAATGTGAAGGAGGACCAGCCTTGCTACTTATGCTGACCTAACCTTGGCCACACTTGAAAAATTATATTGTAATACCCTTGGCACCACAACTGCTATGTGTATGGTGTCCTGACACGACTGACTACTACAAAAAGCTCTCCCCGTTGTTGGCCTCCCAGCTAAGGAGAAGCAACAGGCCTCTAAATTACATATTTAGGCTAGATGTTAGGAGATTGAAAAAAAGTTGTGAATTTCTTAGGTTGCAGTCCTATTGCAAAATGTAGAATGACCTGTTAAAGAGAAGCCCCAGCAGCCTGCATTTAGCAATGAAGAGAGTCGAGGAGGTGGAAAAATGCAAGAGCAGCAGCTCATAAAGTTGGAGGATAATGGAAAGGGAGTTTTTTTTGGCTGCTTCCTTGTTCAAGGGTCGCGACAGCAAGTCAGAACAATTTGCTCACAGTTTTTTACCAGATGCCCAGGAATCCAACCTGGGTTTCCAGTACGGACTTTCCATATCTCCCCACGAGGGGATTTATAATATAATATAATATAATATAATATAATATAATATAATATAATATAATATGGCTGCATGGTGGCGCAGTTGGTAGCACTGTTGCCTTGCAGCAAGAAGGTTCGATTCCCAGCCGGGGGTCTTTCTGCATGGAGTTTGCATGTTCTGCCCGTGCATGCGTGGGTTCTCACCGGGTACTCTGGCTTCCTCCCACAGTCCAAAGACATGCCTGTTAGGTTAATTGGTCAATCTAAATTGCCCTTAGGTGTATGAATGAGTGTGTGCATGGTTGTTTGTGTGTTGCCCTGCGATGGACTGGCGACCTGTCCAGGGTGTACCCCGCCTTTCGCCCATAGACTGCTGGAGATAGGCACCAGCTTCCCCGTGACCCACTATGGAATAAGCGGTAGAAAATGACTGACTGACTGATAATATAATATAACATAATATAATATAATATAATTTTACAACTGATACAGCATAACTCATAAAAAATAACTTTCACACACAAATGTTGAATATTGTCCATCTCGCTCGACAAGAAATGCGCACAGATCATTACGCCAGGTTAAGATTATTGCATGCATTACAACGTGTGGTTCCTTGTTCAGACATCTCCTACAGCTGCATCCTTTTGTCGTTCTGACAAGCAGATGAAAATACTGATGTTCATTCCTCCTGCACAGTGAAGGGATTGCGCAGATACAGAAACCTCCAATACGCATGGGGAAATGATGTAGATTGTAAGAAATATGTCACCATACAGATATGATACCATCTGTGATTGTGGTAGCATTGAGGTATGTAAGTAGTAGGTAAAAACATGTTGGGCAAGTAAAAGGACAGCAGTAGGTTCTTATTGACTTCAGATTAAATTAAGGTTTTTCAAATTTCCTGTGACCCTGTTTTAATTGTCATGGAGGTCATGGAGACAGTGGGTCTGTCTAATATTTATAAATCCAGTATGAGGGGGCTATAAGGTACTCAAATCAATCAAAGCACAACCACAACTTGTTTGTCCAAAAACACTCAATTACTTGTGCCTCTTCTCTGTAGGTAAAGAGTTTTGATCTTTTTATTTCCAACAGATTACTCTGTTCTACAGAACAGGATACTGAGAGTGTGTTCCTAGTCTTATTTTTATGCTTGCTATGCAATAACTGACTTAATTTTGTCATATGTTTCATCACTCCTTTAGACCAGATGTTTAAGTAATATTAACATCAAATGCATTCAAATAGACAAACACTGAGAAAACAAATGATCAACACAGACAGCTTCTTGTGCATTTGATGTGAGAACAAAGGCACAGGCATTGATGCATATAATACAAAAACATATACATAAAAGTAGACAGCTGGGCTTTGATGATCCTGTAGGAATGGGGGAAATTATAATTTATTTATTCGCTCTGTATTTTGTTTCAAATAGAAGTGTAAGTAAAATATTTTTTAAAAGCTTGTCTAGAGAGAGTACTGTAGCAGACCATAATGGAAGGACATTACAGATTACTGTGAGATTACTCTGCAATGCACGCAAACACATCGCTCTCTGCTAGTTTCAATTTCTATCCAGCCTTCATACAAAAGTGTTTGAAACCATCTCACAATGAGTTAAATCTTTTCAGTTCAAAAGAGATAATTGGGAAAAACTTAAATTAAGAAAGAAGCATTAAAAAGACAAAACACATACAGGTCCTTCTCAAAATATTAGCATATTGTGATAAAGTTCATTATTTTCCATAATGTCATGATGAAAATTTAACATTTATATATTTTAGATTCATTGCACACTAACTGAAATATGTCAGGTCTTTTATTGTCTTAATACGGATGATTTTGGCATACAGCTCATGAAAACCCAAAATTCCTATCTCACAAAAATAGCATATTTCATCCGACCAATAAAAAAATAGTGTTTTTAATACAAAAAACGTCAACCTTCAAATAATCATGTACAGTTATGCACTCAATACTTGGTCGGGAATCCTTTTGCAGAAATGACTGCTTCAATGCGGCGTGGCATGGAGGCAATCAGCCTGTGGCACTGGTGAGGTCTTATGGAGGCCAGGATGCTTCGATAGCGGCCTTTAGCTCATCCAGAGTGTTGGGTCTTGAGTCTCTCAACGTTCTCTTCACAATATCCCACAGATTCTCTATGGGGTTCAGGTCAGGAGAGTTGGCAGGCCAATTGAGCACAGTGATACCATGGTCAGTAAACCATTTACCAGTGGTTTTGGCACTGTGAGCAGGTGCCAGGTTGTGCTGAAAAATGAAATCTTCATCTCCATAAAGCTTTTCAGCAGATGGAAGCATGAAGTGCTCCAAAATCTCCTGATAGCTAGCTGCATTGACCCTGCCCTTGATAAAACACAGTGGACCAACACCAGCAGCTCACACGGCACCCCAGACCATCACTGACTGTGGGTACTTGACACTGGACTTCTGGCATTTTGGCATTTCCTTCTCCCCAGTCTTCCTCCAGACTCTGGCACCTTGATTTCCGAATGACATGCAGAATTTGCTTTCATCCGAAAAAAGTACTTTGGACCACTGAGCAACGGTCCAGTGCTGCTTCTCTGTAGCCCAGGTCAGGCGCTTCTGCCGCTGTTTCTGGTTCAAAAGTGGCTTGACCTGGGGAATGCAACACCTGTAGCCCATTTCCTGCACACGCCTGTGCACGGTGGCTCTGGATGTTTCTACTCCAAACTCAGTCCCCCAAGGTCTGGAATCGACCCTTCTCCGCAATCTTCCTCAGGGTCCGGTCACCTCTTCTCGTTGTGCAGCGTTTTTTGCCACACTTTTTCCTTCCCACAGACTTCCCACTGAGGTGCCTTGATACAGCACTCTGGGAACAGCCTATTCGTTCAGAAATTTCTTTCTGTGTCTTACCCTCTTGCTTGAGGGTGTCAATAGTGGCCTTCTGGACAGCAGTCAGGTCGGCAGTCTTACCCATGATTGGGGTTTTGAGTGATGAACCAGGCTGGGAGTTTTAAAGGCCTCAGGAATCTTTTGCAGGTGTTTAGAGTTAACTCATTGATTCAGATGATTAGGTTCATAGCTCGTTTAGAGACCCTTTTAATGATATGCTAATTTTGTAAGATAGGAATTTTGGGTTTTCATGAGCTGTATGCCAAAATCATCCGTATTAAGACAATAAAAGACCTGAAATATTTCAGTTAGTGTGCAATGAATCTAAAATATATGAATGTTAAATTTTCATCATGACATTATGGAAAATAATGAACTTTATCACAATATGCTAATATTTTGAGAAGGACCTGTAGGTGTCAGAATGTTAGTAAAAAGGTCTGTGTTAAATAAATAAAAAATCTGCATTTCATGTTTGCTCTTGTTTTTTTAATCAATTTTTAAGATAGGGTAATTCCTCACAAAGCTATCTCAGACATCAAAATGGCATTTTGAATCAATGGCTCATTGACTTCCTCAGCAGCAGACATGGACACACGTCTGTCTCCATTGACAGTTTCAAAAAAGAAACTGGAATAAAAAATGGGCTCTGCTGTCTAACTAAGAGGACAAGATAATAGATCATTGACAATCATGACACAGATCCATCTCTGATTCTTGAAAGCTCCCTTCGCTATTGTTACCCATGGTTCCTTCCAAGTCCCCTTGCTTGGTAACTGTCAATATGGACATGCTTGGAATAGGCATTTTGTTTGGCTGTCTCTACAGGAGATGGAACTTATGTGCTTCAGAGGACATTTTGACAACGGGTGCAGGATTGAAGCAAATGCCTGTCAGTGGCTTTGCTGTTTATTGATTGTGAAAGTGGTGAGAGCTTAATTGATTCACACTTTGAGATCAACATGATAATCCCTGGGCCTAAGGATGACAGTAGTGGGCTGGGCATAGACAGTTGGAATTAGTTGAAAGCAAAGTTTGGTTCTTGGTTTTCTCTGTTTTAGTTTGCAGCTCAGATATCAGAACTATAATTTTTGCCTTGGGGTCCATCCGAAGAAATCTCTTGGTATTTGAAAGAGAAATGTCTGTGTTTGAAAGCAGTTTTGTATAATGATGTGCTAACTGACTAATCTTTAATACAACACTTTTTGCTATTTAGAGTAAGACATCAAATACAGAATATTTTATTACAGTGTTTGAGTACAGAAATACACAAACTGAAAAACAAAATAATTTTAGAAGTCTCTTTTTTTCCTCTCAGAGTTTTAATGGTCAAATATCTTTCAGCAACATGTTGATTTTCTTTGGGGGTTTTTCAGCTTTTAGAAATAATAGTTTTATTTTTGGCTCTGACAGAGTATCTTATAGCTATGTGTGCTGGTCCAGAGAGCGCAACAATGCAATTTTATAGTAAAGGTTAAAAATCATTAATGTCCATTCTCATATTTTTGTTGAGACATAACCTGCTCTTATATTGTTTCTTATCTTGCTGTGGATGTTGGCATAACTAAAACAGATTTGTACATGGATCCAAATATAAATAAATTAAGTGCATTTTCTAAAACATCAAGTGTTGTCATATTCATGAAGTTGGTTTGTTCACTTATATTGTTTTCTGTATTGTGCATTGAAGTGTGCAAATGCGTAAGGTACCTTAGCATCAGTGTCTTGTTTTGTTTTTGTCTTGAGTTGTTTTTACATACCATTACATACTCCATCTGACAATTGACGTTCCATGCTCTATACACAATATGTGGCTGCCCTCAAGTGGTCTGATAGATATTAGCTGAATTATTCAGAAAATAGGTGGAACTCTTTTCCCACATAAGCTACTCCAAGCATTCGGTATGCCGAACTGAGTGAATCTTCATGAGTGCAGACACAGCCACTGCACACTTTATGATATTAAGTAATTTTATCATTGGCTCACTGCTGCTTAAGTTGTGCAGGCAAAACTTCCATCTTAAGAGTATGTGGACTATATGTTGCGTTTCTAAGTAACGCCTAGGATTAAAAAAAAAAAGTAATAGATTTATAATCTGTAACAGCCTTATTTAATTGAGGATCGACCAAAATATCCTACAGTATCAGATACACAAAAAGGCTGTGCAGAGCTTAATTTCTTTAAAGTAAAAATTTTATAATGCCGTTTAAATGAAAGGTGGAAACACAACAGTCTGTCTATGGTATAATATGTCTTGTCTTAAAACTCATGTCTTATTACATCCTTGCTACATCATGATTGCCACAATCATTGGTTTGGTAACCTGTGGTACCACTTTGCTAACCACTGATATTCCGCGATGTGCCGATGTTGAAATGCAACTAAACTAACTAGGCCAAAAACAAGCATATAATAAGGAAGGAGATGGAAAATAGCACTTCCAGATGTCTAAATGACATGTGAAAGGTGAAGAGTTCAAGACTAGCAAGACTGAATAATTGTTAGAAGTTTAAAATTTGTGGCATGCAGATGAATTTATAATAATAACTACATTTCATGAAACAGGTTTAGACAAACATGTATGACCAGTTTTTCATGTCTCAAAATTCTACTTTGTCTTTGCAACTTATAACCATGGACTGTGTATTGTTACTTCTAAACGTCTACAACAGACAAAATATTAAAGGTTTTTTCCAAATATTTCTAATACAGTCAATGAAAAAAAGCCACACCATATGTCGACAACAAACCAAATAATTGTCACAGTAAAAAAAATCAAAACAGCCTTTTCCATGGATAAAAAATTTAAATGAAGAAGGGAAAAATTGTTGTTCACACTTAGAGGAATACTTCATGTTCACAGACGTTTTTTTGGTAATTAAAACTTGCTCAGGAGTGATTGAGTATGTCACTCATGAACACGCTTATTCAAAGGTCTCTATGCACACTGTGGATATGTTCTATCCATTCTGTTTTTTTTAATTATCAGTCAGAAGATAACCAATGATGGGATTTGAGCTGGAAATATATATCCATTCCTCCAGAAATCCTTCCATTTCAGGTTTTTTTTTCATTTATTCTCATGTGCAGCTCCCATCTAGCATGACATACCCTTTAAAAATAAATTTTTAGTCCCTTCTCTTCCTATTAGAAACGTTCCCACAGTTTCTCCCTCAGCCTTCAAAAACAAAGAGCTAGTTGGTCCCTCATAATAATGACGTTCCCGAGTGAAGCCTTGAATCCAACAAGAATCAGAAGTCGCTGATGGGATTGCAGCTACACCTGCAGGCAGTTGGCCAGGCAGCCTAATAAGTAAGTGGATGGACACCTAAAAGAGTTTGTCAGAAATGAAACTGCCTTTCCAGGGGTATTCTGGGGCTTCAGCTGGAAAAGGCAGGATGAATACATGGCTGCATGGGACACCAGTCATTCCTCTGTGTTCTGCAGATGAAGAAACTATGTCTGATCAAGAGCAGCAGGGAGAGAAGGCAGGGTTAGAGGCCAGAGGGATTTGTGAATATGTTTGTGTTTGTGTGTAGACTTGTGTATGAAGCCACTGCCTTGTGTGCATGTCTGGTCATTAAAGTGATAAGATTTTTCACTGAAAGAAAAAAAGGCATACTGCATTTGGCTAAATCTACAAAGTCCGCAAAACCTTTTTGTGTATATGGTACTTTTAAGATCAAAAGACAGAAAAAAACTTGTCCAGTGTCTGTTATCAGTGTTAGATGTATAAATCATACTGTGATGCAGAAAATGTACAAAACCTTTTTTCTTTTCTTTTTTTTTTTGTCCATTACGGATATTAGAACAGCATAGTGAATCCTACCAAAATCATTTGTGGACCTTTCCTGAAACTGGGGTTTAAATTAAATCAAGACAAACTTTGGGAAATGCAATATTCACAGCAACATTTCATATACACTTTAAAACTTGCCAGTAGCAATGCACATCAATAGTAACCAATCGATATCTTCTCTTCGAGACCTGAGCCAGTAGGAGTGAACACCAGTAAGGAATTCATTTTCAGCACATCATGGCCCTGAAGGGAGATATTGGCTAAAAGCCTTAGTCCTGTGGTGGGGCACCAAATAGCTACACAAAAGTAAGCTGCAAAAAGATGTGAGCTGTAATGCTAGGACAACGTTTCCCCTTTAAATCCTAATTACTTGTTTCTTAGGGGAGGTTGTTACATTTCTCAGAAAATAATTCAAGAATGTCTCAGGGGCTGACATTCACATAAATATGTGATCATATCCCTGTACCTGAGTGCAAAATGTTTCTTCTGTCATTCTTGGCCATACACTGGACTATTATTTGAAGCTCTGCTTGTGTGACTTCTTTGTGTGTCTTCATGTTTCATATTATTTTCAAATAACTTCACATTAACCAACCTACATGAGTGTTGAAGCTAACATATCTTTTTCTTAAGAAAATATGATGAACCCAACACAGAAATCATAAAAATTTCACATTGAAGGATAATCTTGACTTTACTGAATATTTTTAATAAGATATATATAAAAAAAAATGGGAAAAAAATGCCTATGGGTATTGATTGGTGATCAAGGTGACTTGACGTTTTTTTTTCTTGTTTTTTCAGTTAAATCTTTTAGCACATACAAGGAAGAAATGCTCTCACAAACAAAGGTTTGGGTTCGCTACGTAACCTTAAACCCTTAAAAAACAGATTGACCACCTGGCTAAGGTGATAAGATGGAGTTTTGGTAGGGACATTTCAGGAATAAGTAATAAAAAATGTTTCTTGGTATATCATAAAAATATAACTTTTAACTCCATAACTACTCTTTTTAAAAATATTGTTCTTCTTCTTTTTTTTCTCTTCATTGCAGGCATCAAAGTTGATCCTGTCAAGGAAAAGAAGAATGTTGCCCTAAGGTCAGACAACCTTCCATCCGTCTGCTTTCATGCATCAATAATGAAACTTCTGAGTTTTGGTTGCTACAGAATCAGTTGTTCTCCAACAACTGCTTGACTGCCACAAAACGTTAAGCAGAACCAAACTCTGAATAATTGAATATCTGGGTGACATGGTCTGGCAGAGAGCTCCACATTGCTTGATTAAAACATTATCACCAGACAATGTGGAAAGTTTCCAAAACAATTAATTACCAGAGTATTAATGGTGGCTTCTGCTATGTAAAACATGATAAAATAGGGTCCTTAATTAAAAAACTCATTACACTTCCATTTTCACAATTTCAGAGTTTTAAATTAATGTGACATATTTTTTTTTCTCTTTCAATCTGTTTTCTTCCTTTTCTTCCTCCTCTTCGTCCTATTCAGAGAACCATTCACACTTGTACTTCTTTGGCAGACAGTGATGTGCCACTTTTGATGATCCAGAGTGGGTTTGTGAACATCTGCATTCAGTTTCACAATTATATATTTAAATCCTTGCATTCTTTATTTTCTCTTATTCATTCTATTTATTTATTTTTTTAATTTTCAATTATTTGAATTCTAGTGCCAACTTTCGCAAAGAGAAAGCTCAGACGTGTCAGTAAGAACATGACAGGAGATGAGCACCTCAGTTTCTGGTGCTCTTTTCTCCAGCACCCATTCACAAAAATTAGAAAGAACCCTGCCCTTTTCTTTGAAGAATAAAATTTCCATCTGCAGACAGTTTTAAAGAAACCTTTCATTGTATCTGACCTCTACCTACCAGACATAATCAGTCTAAGCCTGTGTCCTGCATTTAAATATCCAAGAGAGATGTGACAGACTAATCTTCCAAACACAAAAAAACTTGTATAGCAAAAAAAAACTTCTCCCCACATTTCACAGTCAGACAGAAAAGGCTCTTGACTGTGCTAAACATTTGGACAAATACATGAATAGAGATTGTGTAGAGATCAACAAGCTCCCGGAGGAAAAGACAGAAACCAGCATTAAAGAAGAATGCACCAGAAACCCCAGAAGGACAAAGTCATCTGGATGTATTTTAAATGTAATGCAATCTCAGATTGCAGCGTCCTAAGAGCCAAACAAAGATGAAAGAAAAGGATGACTCACACACTCGGACTCAAAGGTCAAACTTTATGCAGATGCACAATTATGTTTACAAGATGGGGAGGTGATCCAGTAGGTCTCAGGCAATCTGTCTTTATGTAGCCATACCCAATTCAGTACCCAGGTGATGCCATTTCATCCCATTTTAATTCTTTTTGATTACAGCAAGTAATTCATTTTAAATCCATGTATGATGCAATGGAATAATATTGGAATAGCATTCCTTGTTGAGGCTAATTGCTCAGAAGCAAGTTATCAACATAGCCGTACACTTTACTAAATAATTTACATAGCTCAACTGATGTTTTATGTTATTGCTGTATCTTTACTTTACCTTTTTCTTTCTTTCAGTTTTTCCTAAAGTTGAAAATTGTAATTGTAATATTGTAATATTCTCAAAATATTATCATATTGTGATAAAGTTAATTATTTTCCATAATGTCATGATGAAAATTTAACATTCATATATTTTAGATTCATTGCACACTAACTGAAATATTTCAGGTCTTTTATTGTCTTAATACGGATGATTTTGGCATACAGCTCATGAAAACCCAAAATTCCTATCTCACAAAATTAGCATATTTCATCCGACCAATAAAAGAAAAGTGTTTTTAATACAAAAAACGTCAACCTTCAAATAATCATGTACAGTTATGCACTCAATACTTGGTCGGGAATCCTTTTGCAGAAATGACTGCTTCAATGCGGCGTGGCATGGAGGCAATCAGCCTGTGGCACTGCTGAGGTCTTATGGAGGCCCAGGATGCTTCGATAGCGGCCTTTAGCTCATCCAGAGTGTTGGGTCTTGAGTCTCTCAACGTTCTCTTCACAATATCCCACAGATTCTCTATGGGGTTCAGGTCAGGAGAGTTGGCAGGCCAATTGAGCACAGTGATACCATGGTCAGTAAACCATTTACCAGTGGTTTTGGCACAGTGCGCAGGTGCCAGGTCATGCTGAAAAATGAAATCTTCATCTCCATAAAGCTTTTCAGCAGATGGAAGCATGAAGTGCTCCAAAATCTCCTGATAGCTAGCTGCATTGACCCTGCTCTTGATAAAACACAGTGGACCAACACCAGCAGCTCACACGGCACCCCAGACCATCACTGACTGTGGGTACTTGACACTGGACTTGGCATTTTGGCATTTCCTTCTCCCCAGTCTTCCTCCAGCCTCTGGCACCTTGATTTCCGAATGACATGCAGAATTTGCTTTCATCCGAAAAAAGTACTTTGGACCACTGAGCAACAGTCCAGTGCTGCTTCTCTGTAGCCCGGGTCAGGCGCTTCTGCTGCTGTTTCCGGTTCAAAAGTGGCTTGACCTGGGGAATGCGGCACCTGTAGCTCATTTCCTGCACACGCCTGTGCACGGTGGCTCTGGATGTTTCTACTCCAGACTCAGTCCACTGCTTCCGCAGGTCCCCCAAGGTCTGGAATCGGCCCTTCTCCACAATCTTCCTCAAGGTCCGGTCACCTCTTCTCGTTGTGCAGCGTTTTCTGCCACACTTTTTCCTTCCCACAGACTTCCCACTGAGGTGCCTTGATACAGCACTCTGGGAACAGCCTATTTGTTCAGAAATTTCTTTCTGTGTCTTACCCTCTTCCTTGAGGGTGTCAATAGTGGCCTTCTGGACAGCAGTCAGGTCGGCAGTCTTACCCATGTTTGGGGTTTTGAGTGATGAACCAGGCTGGGATTTTTAAAGGCCTCAGGAATCTTTTGCAGGTGTTTTGAGTTAACTCGTTGATTCAGATGATTAGGTTCATAGCTCGTTTAGAGACCCTTTTAATGATATGCTAATTTTGTGAGATAGGAATTTTGGGTTTTCATGAGCTGTATGCCAAAATCATCCGTATTAAGACAATAAAATACCTGAAATATTTCAGTTAGTGTTCAATGAATCTAAAATATATGAATGTCAAATTTTCATCATGACATTATGGAAAATAATTAACTTTATCACAATATGCTAATATTTTGAGAAGGACCTGTAAATAGATAAGGTAATTATTACAAAGGTGAATAAATTAATAAGCTAATTAAATTAATTATATACATTTACATCCCATTTAATAATTTAATTACTGTCTACATTTATTTATTTATTGTATTGTATGTGTAATTAATCATGACAGGATTGGTCCTCCATATTTTCATCCTCTCTCAAACATTTTGGACAGAGAAGACAAGTTGTTTGAGAGAAGAGGAAAAAAGCCATCTATGTTAAACATGAAAAACCAATGAATGATTCTTAATACGGTGTAACAGTGTACTCAGTCATTATACAAGACAAGGGTGTCTTTTCAGAATTCAGAAGATAATTCATTCAAAAAGAAAACCTTGTGCATGCACACTAGACAAAAATAAACCAAATATAGACTTTGTCAGTTATTAAGATTATTTTCAAAATGACTTGATATAGTTAAATCGAATGTAACAAAGTGAAAAGAATAGCAAAAAACTAAGCTAAGATGTGAGGACCCCTAGATTCGTTCTCATGGGGTCTCACCAGTAAGGCTATGGCTCAGTAATGATTCAGAAAGTTCTAAATGTGCTACCAGTGATGTCAGATGTCCTCATTTATTTGCTGACTAGGATCTGGTCTAAACTGAAATTCAATTTGTTTTAACAATTCCGTGCTAATATCATTTGTTTCAGAGACATAAAGTTTATAATGTTCTTCTCTTTTCACTGCTATGGGGCATCATAAAAATTAATCACACTATTCTTGCCCACCATGACCAAATTTCAAAGTTAATGAGGGACAGAAGATGTCAGGAAGAGTAATTTTGGCATATTATAATAACTTGTCTCTTTTCTCATTGTCTTGATATCCCAAGCTCTCATTAATTCACATGTTGGGTCATCTTTGAAATTGATTAGGTCTGTGAGTCTTTATCGACAGGGGTGGTGATTGGGTCAATGCCTTTCTTGCCATATGTACAAGTTTTTGAACATGGTATAATCAGAATAACTGTTGGTAAAAGGAGTATCAATACGTTTTGGTTAGGAACAGTGTTTGGTTTGTTTGGTTTTCTCCAGTGTTCTTATTGGGGTGTAGGCTCCAGGGACAAAGCATTAAAAGGGTAGCTATATAAAAGCTGGAAACAGAAGATCTAATTTTACAGCCCCTAGAATTTTAACTAGATGAGCTTAGGGTACTGTGTGTTACTGCCTGAGTGTGATATTCATGAGGATGAGAAATGGAGGAGGAGGGTAATTTTCTGCACTTAGTGAGCCAGGCATTCCTTAGGACAAAGGGACCAGGGAGACACATAGATTACAAGGTTGAACAGGAGTGATGAAAGGTCTGAGCGCACACATTTATGTAACAACCAAGCTCACGGACACGCACATGCATACACAAATGTACTTACTCTACACCCCCATTTCCCCCTCTCACAGAATTGCCACCCCACTAGCCGTCTGCTCCCTCAAATCTCTCTCTAGTCCTAAATTGCTTGTCAAAAGGACAAAATTAGAAAATAAAACTGTGCAGCTGACAAACAAGATTACATGCTGTTTGCACCTGGTCGAGGCAATTAAAGCGCTGATGACAAGCAAGGATGGCCTCCTAATGTGGTGTCTCAAGGCAAATCAGCATTTTCACAACAAAATTGCACCCCACGTGCCTCTGTGGCAGCACTCCAGCCACACCGCCTGTAAGTCTTTGCCTCTTTGTGCTGTCTGTTGTATTCTGTTTTGAGAAAATGCTTTCATCTGTGGTAGTGAGATGTTCATTATCTCTGCTGCTGACAAAACAACATCAGTACAAAAATCATTAACATCATATACATTGACTTGGAATTATTTTATTTTTTGTCATTTTACAGCCCAAAGATTTAACTTCATTAGTATTTTATGTGATAGACACACAGGAGCACATCATTCTGAAGTGGGAGGAAAATTGTTTTTGAAAATAAAAATCTCATTGCATTTGTGCATTTGTATTCAGCTGCCTTTACTTTAAGTGGAACTAAAACCAAATCAACATTTTTTGGAGATAAATTGGGCATTAAGCATTGTATCTTTATGTTACAGCACAATGTTTTACATTTTCACAAACGCTTAATTCTGCAATATTTGTCCTAAATCTGTCTTAGTGCTGCGCTCTTTGGGTTGAACGGTGGTTACTGCAGTTGAATTTTGCTATTGGTTCAAACGGTACAGCTTGGTACACGTCTATGTCACAGCCCGGCTTTCGGGTATAAATCGATCTCGCTCAGACACGCCCCTATAGAGTCAGGAATTGCGAGCATTGATCAAATCATTTTAGGCATTATATCTCCAATCAAATGTTTTACTTGAGATGATTTGAATCTATATGTAAATGCAAACTTTATGAAAGTTTGTTACTGCTTTCAATGTTAGCCCATGTTAGTAATGATGTTGCTAAGATCACTTTACCACTCAGAAACTGTATGCATTCTGTCCTCCACTGCCCTGCAGCGCCGGCTTCAGGCATCACCAAGTCAGTACTTTGAGCCAGCAGGTTGAACCGATAAGGCCCAGGCCCACTAGGTTCTGTAAAGCCTCCCTTAACCTCCAGTGAAAAGGGGGTGAAAAATCCTCCACCTCAAAAGACTGATCCAGGGTGAAACAACCAGCGTCGGTCTGCTCACTTTCCATATTTCAATATGTCAAATTAAGGTAGCTGCCACTTTGCCTTGTCCTTCTGACCACACCTCTGCTTAACCCCCTCCGCTCATCCCCACACTTTGCGCTGCCCCTCACTGTCTCCTGGCACTGCCCACTTTGAGTGCACTTTTGTAAGTTTGTTTGGGAGCGAGGTTATGCTTTTACATCAGGTTTGGTTCCACTTTAAATAGCACTAAGTATAATCCAGTGCAACTAACTGCCTTCAAAAGTCATCTAATTTGTCATCTAAAGTCATCTAAAACATAATCAGTCTGTGGAGAATATGACAAAAGTAAAACTATCGCTTTTGCGCACTGACATTTCTCCTTACTGAAGAAACCCTCTGTTAAAGGAAAGCCAAAAAAAAGTCCTGTTTGCCACAAGCCATGTAGGGGGAACAGCAACCATGTAACAAGGTGCTCTGGTCAGTTGACAGCAAAATTGTACTTACATGCAAACTGGTATTTGTGAGGAAAAAACTATCACTGCATTTTCAAATAAGAACATCAATAAACAGGATGATCCATGGGAGTGGCAGCATAATGCTGTGTGTGTGTTTTTCCACTGTAGCACCAGTTTGATGGATGGAGTTGAACACAGAGCTACAAGGGTTGGACAATGAAACTGAAACACATGGTTTTAGACCACAATAATTTATTAGTATGGTGTAGGGCCTCCTTTTGCGGCCAATACAGCATCAATTCATCTTGGGAATGACATATACAAGTCCCGCACAGTGGTCAGAGGGATTTTAAGCCATTCTTCTTGCAGGATAGTGGCCAGGTCACTATGTGATACTGGTGGAGGAAAACGTTTCCTGACTCGCTCCTCCAAAACACCCCAAAGTGGCTCAATAATATTTAGATCTGGTGACTGTGCAGGCCATGGGAGATGTTCAACTTCTCTTTCATGTTCATCAAACCAATCTTTCACCAGTATTGCTGTGTGTATTGGTACATTGTCCTCCTGATACATGGCACCGCCTTCCGGATACAATGTTTGAACCATTGGATGCACATGGTCCTCAAGAATGGTTCGGTAGTCCTTGGCAGTGACGCGCCCATCTAGCACAGGTATTGGGCCAAGGGAATGACATGATATGGCAGATCAAACCATCACTGATCCACCCCCATGCTTCACTCTGGGCATGCAACCGTCTGGATGGTACGCTTCTTTGGGGCTTCTCCACACCGTAACTCTCCCGGATGTGGGGAAAACAGTAAAGGTGGACTCATCAGAGAACAATATATGTTTCACATTGTCCACAGCCCAAGATTTGTGCTCCTTGCACCATTGAAACCGACGTTTGGCATTGGCATGAGTGACCAAAGGTTTGGCTATAGCAGCCCGGCCATGCATATTGACCCTGTGGAGCTCCTGACAGACAGTTCTGGTGGAAACAGGAGAGTTGAGGTGCACATTTAATTCTGCCGTGATTTGGGCAGCCGTGGTTTTATGTTTTTTGGATACAATCCCGGTTAGCACCCGAACATCCCTTTCAGACAGCTTCCTCTTGCGTCCACAGTTAATCCTGTTGGATGTGGTTCGTCCTTCTTGGTGGTATGCTGACATTACCCTGGATACCGTGGCTCTTGATACATCACAAAGACTTGCTGTCTTGGTCACAGATCAGCCAGCAAGACGTGCACCAACAATTTGCCTCTTTTGAACTCTTGTATGTCACTCATAATGTTGTGTGCATTTCAATATTTTAAGCAAAACTGTATTCTTACCCTGCTAATTGAACCTTCACACTCTGCTCTTACTGGTGCAATGTGCAATCAATGAAGACTGGCTACCAGGCTGGTCCAATTTAGCCATGAAACCTCCCACACTAAAATGACAGGTGTTTCAGTTTCATTGTCCAACCCCTGTATATCCTGGAAGAAAACGTGGTCGAGAGTGAAAGAAAGTTGAGACTAGGGCCAAGGTTCCAACTAGACAATGGCCATAAATGTAAAGACAGAGCGACAATGGAATAGTTTAGATCAAAACATTTGTATGTGTTCCAGTGACCTAGTCAAAGTCCAGATCTGCATCGAATTGATAATTTGTGGCAACACTTAAAATTTGTTGTACAAACACTCTCTCCATCCAATCTGACAGAGCTTCAGCTATTTTCGAAGAACAATGGACACAAGCAAACATAAGACTTGCAGCTATAAATGCAGAGAAATGTCCTTCTATAAAGCATTCACTCAGGGGGGCGGAATTTTTATTGATTGATTACATAAAATCCCAAAAGAATATGATTATGTTTGTGGCTGTAATGTGACAAACTAAAAAGGTTTCATGGGTGTAATTATTGTCACAAGACACTGTACCATTGACTTTAAATTTAAATGCTTTATTTTTTTGTTTTTTTGGCTATTTTTTCAAAGTAGGCAGACAGGAAGTGGGGTGGAGAGAAGGGGAAGATGTGCTGCACAAGTCTCTGGAGCTGGGACACAAACTCAGGACGACTGCGTCGATGACTATGACCTCTGTATGTGGGTCGAGTGCTCTACGCCTGCACCACATGCCAAGTCCCTTAAATGTTGATTTCATTGCTGCATCAAAGAATACAGTTTGTATTTGACAACACAAATTAATTATGTGTTTAAATAGACAAATGTTGCTTAATAGACATAGTAGAATTCAAATAAGCCAATCAAATGACTTCTAAACACAGTCTGATTTTCACGTTCTATGTAAACAGTTCAGCTCTGGTGCTTCCGCTTCAAGTCCTTCTGTTGAAGCATTTCAGCTCAAGGGAATTTTCTGAAAGCCCCCTCATCTTAAACAGCCCCTCTTGAGTGATGGCAAACAAGCAAACAAAATTGTTTAAATGCACCACTTATGCTTCTTTCTCTCTTATTTGTACCGAAAAAATAAAAGGGGCCATCTTTGCAGAGACAGACGCCACATAATTATTTCATAAACTTGCTGACTTGAGCACAGTAAATTATGTACACATTGCCTTCTTGTGTAAAACATACTTTCCCCTCCACATTAGTCTATAAGGTGCAGTTGATGAGGGTAGGTACTACAGACCATATGCGAGAAACATTTATAAAGCCCTATGAGTGATTTCAGCATTACAGCCGCCATTCATATTGTAAAGACTGACTTTACAAAAATTATAACCATCAGTTAAGTGTAAATACAAGCACAGTCATTTTGATAAAATTAGTAGAAGAATCCAGCCAATTTTCTTAAATTTTTTATATATTCTGCACACCAGTAAAACCCCCTTTGCCCATCTGAAGTTGAAGATTTAAGTGTTTCTGATTTTGATTAGCAATGAACTGAATTGGTAAAATAACCCTTTTTGTCTTTAGCATGAATTGAAATTATAATATTGCCTTTGCTCATTCCCTTTTGGCTCTTTGGCTGCCTTTTAAGGCCTATCATTGACTGTGACTAGCATGTAAAGAGCTCAACTCTCCTCATTAGCAGTTGCTGTCCTCCTGCTATGTTGGCTCTGCATGGTACTTCTCCCTTTAGTGGTTTCCAGTGTTTCTCTGCCTGCATGTGGAAGAGTGGAGGAGAGCTCAGGGCCTAGGAGTGACAGATGGAGGCCGTTTTGTGACCCATGGAGATTGGCAAGCCCTTCTCTCCCCTCCTGATTGAGTGTCTAACTACCGGTCGCTTTCCTCATATCAAACAATCCTGCTTTATGTTATCTCAAGCCGCTCCCGCTTGGCCCACTTGCTGTGATGGCATTGTCAGATCTTGACAGCTGTTGTCATCTGCAGCTAGCACTGGTGCCACTGAGGCTTGATGAATGGCACTTTTATGAGAGCAGTCAATAGGCACAGTTTTGAATAAAGATATAAATACTCATATGAGGGATAAGACAAAAAGGTGTGAATGAAATTTCCATATAGTACCCTGTTCAAATGAGTAAGAGATGTGATGAGGTTGTGACAGAAGGTACAAACGAGACTAAAGTTTTAAATCATAGAAAAACATTTTTCTCTGCATTGGACATGTGAAACACTAACATTAATTCCCTCTTTTTTCCCTGATCCTCAATGACAGAGTTGTCAAAACATAAAAGTGAAATTCTCCACATCAGGTTGTTAAATGACAAAAGTGAACACAGCATATTGTTTCTTATGATTTTCAGATGTTCAAGCACAAAGCAAATGACTAAGCATCATTATTTACATATCTTCTGTATATATATAAGCACAGTAAAATTGTTCTCAAATTAATGGGTAAACTATTCAAGTGAAGCTTGAATTATTCAAATGCAAATATGCTTACAAATGTGCTTATCTTCAAAGCAATCAGTTGTGTTTGTCACAGATTTGGGTCAGTCATGAGAATGTTCCCTAAGAAAACAGGTATATAACCATTTATTGCTGTTTTCCTGGGAGTCTACCAAGCTTATACTAACTTGCTTATTAAACAGGATATTGTCTGAATTACCCAGTCCAAAACCGACAGTCTAAAACCATTTAAGACAGTTAGGATAATTGGTCTCTCTAAATTGCCATACCTTAGGTGTGAATAAGTGTGTGCGTGGTTGTTTGTCCTGTATGTCTCTGTGTTGCCCTGTGATGGATTGCGACCTGTCTAGGGTGTACCCTGCCTCTTGCCCGTAGACTGCTGGAGATAGTCACCAGCGCCCCCTTGACCCACTATGGAATAAGTGGTATAGAAGATGAATGAATGAAATTTTCAGTCAGAAGAAACAATTGGTAAAAATTAAAAGATTGCTTTAAACATAAATCTACCATGGTATGAATAATTTTGGTCACAACTATACATGCAATTGATTTTAATGAACTGTTGAACTGAGACCAATGTTTATTCCTAAATTATTCAAAAAAATCCAGAGCAGGAAATCCCTAATGTTAGACTTTGCCCAGCAACTCCATGATGGCTGTCAGAATATAGAAGACAGTTTTATTAATAAAATCACGGAGTGAAGGAGCTGTGGTATTTCAGCAGATTGAATTGGCAATACATTACCTTTCACAAAACTATTTCTTTGTCTAAGGTTTATTTAATAAACCTTCATCTTGGGTATGCAGAGTTAAAGAACATAAAGTACTTTATTTTGCTATAATTTAATTCAGCATATGCAGTAGTTTTTATTGGCAGTGCTGTAATTTAAGAGTGAGAATTGTTTAAATGTACTAAAATAACTCATAGGTTTTTTCAATTAGAATTGTATCAATCTAGCAAACTCAGGAGCTGTGGATGAATGATAAGCTACCGAGCAATGGTGCATAGAGCATCTCAGCATGATGAGAATATAATCATGTGTGCCTCAATTTCTGAAAATTGGGAGAGCACTCACACTCACTTCACTGTGTCATGCAGAACCCAAAACCTGCTGACTTTTCTGGATGTTCTCTTCATGGATCTTCATGTATACGATGGGGATTTTATGAGAAATAACAAGCAATTTTTGTCAACTTCTGGGAAAGTGCAATCTACCACTGTAGTACCGTCATCAAGAAATGCTTAGAGATGCATCAATGAATGCTAATAGAGTTCAGTTAACTCATTTCCTGTTGCTGCATGTCATAAGAAGAATTATACTGATAGGCAGGCTTTTGTATACACCTCTTTTTTCTCTTTCAATATACATCTTTATTGTTATTGGACTACATGTTTTGGTTCTGAACAGTACTCCAGACATTTGCTTTGTTGTACTTATCATTTACATTACTTCCACAAACTGTGGAAAATGTGTATAATTAAGTTTTTATGAAAAAGACCACCACAAAGTAGCAGATAACGGTTAAGTAGAAGAAGAAAAGTATGTAGTTTTAAAATATTTTTACAAATGTAAATCTGAAAAGTTGTATGTATACATGTATTTGCATTCGGCCACCTTTAATTCAGTTTTCAATTCAGTTTATTTATTTTGTGCCAATTCACAGCATGTGTCATCTCAAGGCATTTTACAAAGTCAATTTAATTGAATCATACAGATTTCAAGTCAGGTACATACAGTCTAATTAATCCTAATTATCAAACAGTGCAGTCAAATTCAGTTTGTTATTCAAATTGGATAAAAAGTTTTCTATCTAAGGAAACCCAGCAGATTGCATCGAGTCAGTGACTTGCAGCATTCACCTCTCCTGGATGAGCATGTAGTGACAGTGGGCAGTCGCATGCATTGTGTCAATGACTTTGTAGCAATTTCCTCCTACTGAGCATGCATGTAGTGACAGCAGAAAGGAAAACTCCCTTTTAACAGGAAGAAACCTCCAGCAGTACCAGCCTCAGTGTGAGCAGCCATCTGCCACAACTGACTAGGGGTTTGAGAGAACAGAGCAGAGACACAAAATGAACACAGAAGCATTGATCCTGGAGTACTTTCTATATCATTTAGTGACATCATCTAGGAGAGAAAAGACAGCTACTCTGACACTCCTAAATAAAATCCATTGTAGCTAACTGTGCTACCTAAATGGTAGCTTGTCCACTTGTATGTGATGTAATCTCAATGTAATTACTGCTGTACGACAAATCTTTCAGTAGTTTGGTAGAAATCATTACAGCGCATATTTCATCATTAGGACCAACAAACACAGCAGTTCAGTGATACAATTGTGGAGAAGTTTAAAGCAGGGTTAGCTTGTAAAAAAGATTCAAAGCTCTGGACATTTCACAGAGCACTGTTTGATCTATTATTCAAAAATGGGAAGACTATTGCAAACCTAGCAAGACATGGCCACCCATCTAAACTGAAAACTTGGACTGGAGGATTATTTACAAAAGCAGTCCAGAGGCCTATGGTAACTCTGGAGGAGCTGCACAATTACATAGCTCAGCTGGGATAAGCAATTAAGTGGATACAGTAAACATGAGTAAAAAAGTGCTCTTGTCAAATATAACCTTTTGTTCCATGTTCAAATTGCTGTTTCAGACAGAAAACTACACTGCACATTGCCACAAGCACATCATACCTTTGTGCAACATGGTGGTGGTAGTATCATGATGTGAAATATGTCTTTTCGAACAGAAATACAAAAGCTAAAGAGCAAATATGAAAGAAAATTTGTTTGTGGTTGCAAAAACCTTTAGACTGGAGCATTGGTTAACCTTCAAGAGCAATGACACCTAACATACAGCCAGGGATTCAATGAAATCCAAGGATTGTTTAAATCCTTGTTTAAATCCAAGGATTGACTCAGCGGGACTGAATACAAATGCACATATTATTATTTGTGGGAACAAACGTAATATTTTCTTTCCACTTTACAATTTCAAAGTTATAATTGTATGTTATAGATGTAGACTATGTTGTGTACGCCTGTAACATAAATCCAATAAAAGACATGGAAGTTTATGGTTGTAGTTCAACAAGAGATGAAAAGGTTATTTAATGAACACCTTTGCAAGGCAACCTATATTGACATTAAGAAGCATATTTTACCACATTCTAACCACATTTTATCTTTGTAAAAACAGTGCAGATTTATGATTGGATAGACATGATACCTTATTATGACTTAAAATAGGAGGCAACAATTAGAACAGTGCTCCTACAAATAGAGAATTGTTAGATGTTCATGTTTCAAATGAGTCTTACATGCAGTCTATATGATATACATTCAATGAGAGACTGATTGTTTCAGTCTTTAGTGATATGGACTTGGTATAAAAGACTTGATAAATGACTTGTGACTTGTGTATCTATCAAGAAAATTAAGAAGTGCTCAGGATCTGTATTTAACAGATATTCATTTTTATAATTAAAATATGAAAAGGGATGAGAATTCTTCTAAAACACATGTGCGCCACATACTGAAAAAAGATAACCTGATTAGTGTTTGATTTAAAATTCTGCTTTGCTATGATTGAAAACAATATAAAATATATGACTGTGCCAACACCTTTTCAGACATCTTCATCTTTTTACGCATTTGCTACTCATTGAGTCTATCTTTTGAAGAGGAATTTGGAAAGAGATAGTGAGAAGGTAGTTTTCATTTACAACTTATGCAGACACTGAAGTGGAAAGAGAGCCTGGTCTCCTCAGAATTGAGAAGCTTCCACAGATGGAGTGATCTCCCAGCAGTGAAGAGCAGCAGACCAAATCAGAGTCATCTAAAATAATGGGCTACAACCCACTTGAATTTTTTTCTTCTTTGCTTCTGTTTTTCTCTGATGAATGAAAAAAGTTTATGCAAACAAATTATGATTCACAGTTTTAATTACTGTGCCTGCTTGTTTGAGAAATAAGGTGAGAAAATTATAAGCATCCAAAAATACAATGTTAAGTAACTTAGATATCTACTAACCTAATAACACTGGAAATGGTGTTAGAAAGACTGACAAACATGGACAGTGAACAATAAGGTGAAATGAGTCCCGATGATCTTCCCTGCTGTTTTAACCACTCGCTGGAAAGCCTGCTGGTCAGCTTTAGTGCAGCTGGAGAACCACACTAGTAATCCATCGGTAAGTGTACTTTCAATAGCACAGTTATAATAGTTTATCATAAGCTGCTGAGGAAGTTTGGCCCATTTCAATTTCCTCAAGAAGAAAAGACCTTGCTGGGCCTTTCTGATACCTGAAGCGATGTTAGCGCTCCAGGACAGGTTCTTGGACACATTCACACAGAGGAATGTGAATTTTGTAACTCTCTCTACAACTTCATTGCCAATCGAGAGTGGATATTTTTCCTTTTTTTGCGAAAGTCCACAATTATTTCATTGTTTTTTTTTATGTTAGGACCAGGTTATGCGTGTTGCATCATAATGCCAGCTGTAGTGCTAATAAGCCCCAGTAACGTGGTATCATCAGCATTTTTGACAATGACATTTAATGGTGAAGAAGCTGTGCAGTCATGTGTGAGGAGGGTGTAGAGCGCTGGGCTTAGCACACACCCCTGTGGGGCCCCGGTACTGATGGAAAGGGTGGAGGAAGTGTACTTTCCCACTCTTACACACTGTGTGTGATTCATTAAAAAGTCCAAAATCCAGTTGAATAAGGTGTTGTTCAAAGATTGTGTAACTTTAATAGGAGTTTGTTCAGCTGTATTGAATTGAAAGCTGAACTATAGTCGACAGAGAGCAGCCTGGCATATGTGTGCTTGATCTCTAGATGTTCCAAAAGTGTGTGGACCACAATCACAATGGCATCCTCTCTCGATCTATTCTCCCTATATGCAAATTGGTATAGGTCAAATTATTGTGGTATTACTTTCTTTAAGTATTTGAGGACCAATCTCTCCAGGCATTTAGCTGGTATAGGGGTGAATGCGACAGGTCTGTAATTATTTAGACATGTGACATTAGCCTGTTTAGGAAATGGGACAATTCTGGCTGCTTTAAAGCAGGCTGAGACCCAGGATATAGACAGCGACATATAGTAGATTGGAGTGAAAACATCCACCAACTCGTCCGCACAGTGTTTCAGAGCGCAACCCGCCACCCCATCTGGTCCAGCTGCTTTTCTAGGATTGATGTTACAAAGAGCAAAATGGCTGCTTGTGGCCATTCTAGTAGTTACAACCTAGTGACCATTCAAGGATTCAATATGATATCAGGTAAATAAGTCATTTTGTCCACATTTTAATTTTCAATAATCATTTTGGTCTTAAATGTAAATCATGATGGTCTGAAAAATGGGCTAAAAAACTCTTACATGTAATTTAATGAAGGAAATCTGCTTAGCAACCAATGCTACCACTCTTTCCCACAGAGAGAGGTTTTGTAAGTGAGTTTTGCTTGGTGTGGATCTATTCCTTGTTTTCCACATGTTTTCTCACACAAGTATTTGAGTATGTCCAATAGTGAAGAGTATTCACTATACCTTTTAGCCTTGCAGCAATTTTTAGATGTTCTAAAATTGGCAGCAGAAAAGACGGGAGATAATGGAAATCAATATTCACCCATTCAATTCTCAGAGTTTTTCATGGTAGGTTTGCTTCATCCAGAAATGCACTTTTTGTATACAGAGACAACTTAGGTTTTTTGATTGTTTCTTTTTTGTAAATTTTACCCAATTTTTTCATGAAAAGAAGGCAAGGTAAAGTACAGCTTGTACTGGAAATAGTAAAAGTTAACCCACCAGATGCTAAACTCAATGAGAAATAAGAAACATTTTCACAGATTCGACCCCCACTTAATCAACCAGTGTGATTTGCCTGACATTATCCATTATATAAAACATGTATGCACTTTATGATCAGGGCTCATACCCTGAGATATTTTGTGCGCCTTAGTGTGGACAGTGAGTTGAACAGTTGGGAGACATTGTGCAAGCAAATCTTTAGCCTTCAATAAATTTCAGACGGAGAGATCCAGTTTTGTGGTCTGTGCTCACATAAACGAACATGTAGAGCTTTTTTTTAAAATTCAACAAGCATTAGTGAATAAGCAGCAGACCAAGAGACACGTCATAGCATTAGATTATAAAACAATATCTCAAGTGTTTGACATATCAGGCAACACTGTTTTAATCAATCATCTGAGAATAGAAAAACTATGACTCAGTTGTAAACTTACCAGTAAATGGCCATCCACCTAAACCAAAGGTTTGCGTTATTTTTCTCAAAGAGCCACATACCCACTGTGACTGTTGCCGAGGGCTGGACCATTGCCTAAATAATATTGTATAACTGTAAATATGATTTTTTGTTTTTTATTACTACAGTAGACATTGCAACTGAATAAAGTGTTACCGACTATAGTGATAACGGAAACATAATATTTACCTAATACTCGTACTCGTCGTCTTCCGCTTTATCCGGGACCGGGTCGCGGGGGCAACAGACTCAGCAGAGACGCCCAGACGTCCCTCTCCCCAGACACCTCCTCCAGCTCCTCCGGGGGAAGCCCAAGGCGTTCCAAGGCCAGCCGAGAGACATAGTCCCTCCAGCGTGTCCTGGGCCATCCCCTGGGCCTCCTCCCGGTGGGACGTGTCTGGAACACCTCCCGAGGAAGGCGTCCAGGAGGCATCCGGTATAGATGCTCGAGCCACCTCAACTGGCTCCTCTCAATGTGGAGGAGTAGCGGCTCTACTCTGAGCCCCTCCCGGACGGCCGAGCTCCTCACCTTATCTCTAAGGGAGTGCCCAGTCACCCTACGGAGGAAGTTCATTTCAGCCGCTTGTATCCAGGATCTTCTTCTTTCGGTCATGACCAAAAGTTCATGGCCATAGGTGAGGGTAGGAACGTAGACCGACCAGTAAATCGAGAGCTTTGCTTTTGGCTCAGCTCTCTCTTCACCACAACGGACCGGCACAGCGCCCCCATTACTGTGGCAGCCGCACCGATCCATCTGTCGATCTCCCACTTCATTCTTCCCTCACTTGTGAACAAGACCCCGAGATTCTTAAACTCCTCCACTTGAGGCAGGAACTCCCCTCCAACCTAAAGAGGACAAGCCACCCTTTTCCGGTCGAGAACCATGGCCTCGGACTTGGAGGAGCTCATCTTCATCCCAGCCGCTTCACACTCGGCTGCGAACCGCTCCAGTGCATGCTGTAGGTCTTGGGGGCCAGCAGGACCACGTCATCTGCAAAAAGAAGAGACAAAATCCTCTGGTCCCCAAACCAGACCCCCTCCGGCCCTTGGCTGCGCCTAGAAATTCTGTCCATAAAAGTTATGAACAGGACCGGTGACAAAGGGCAGCCCTGCCGGAGTCCAACATGCACCGGGAATAGGTCCGACTTAGTGCCGGCAATGCGAACCAAACTCCTGCTCTGCTTGTACAGAGATCGGATGGCCCCTAGTAAAGGGCCCCCGATTCCATACTCCTGGAGCACTCCCCACAGGGCAACACGAGGGACACAGTGAAATGCTTTCTCCAGGTCCACAAAACACATGTGGACGGGTTGGGCAAACTCCCATGAACCCTCGAGTACCTTGTAGAGGGTATAGAGTCGAGATCAGCAGCTCCCCACCCGCACTGTAAACAGTGTTGGCGAAGCACTGCTTCCCCCTCCGGGCCGCGGCACGCTTGGCCCCACGGTACACGTCAGCCGCCTCAGGAGTCCCACAAGCCAACCACAGCCGATAGGACTACTTCTTCAGCTTTACTGCCGGTGTCCACCACCGGGTTCGGGGATTGCCGCCGAACAGGCACTGCAGACCTTACGGCCGCAGCTACGGGCAGCAGCATCGACAATAGATGCGGAGAACATGTCTCCAACATCCCTCGGAATCTGGTCAAAGCTCTCCCGGAGGTGGCTTGTCCTGTTCAGGTTGGAGGGGAGTTCCTGCCTCAAGTGGAGGAGTTCAAGTATCTCGGAGTCTTGTTCACGAATGAAGGAAGAATGGAGTGAGATATCGACAGACGGATCGGTGGGGCTGCCGCAGTAATGGGGGCACTGTGCAGGAGTTGAATACATCCCTGGCCAAGGAGTCCGCCAGACGTTCCCAGCAGACCCTCACTATGCGCTTGGGCCTGCCAAGTCTGTCCGGCTTTCTCCTCCCCCAGCGGATCCAACTCACCACCAGGTGGTGATCAGTGGACAGCTCAGCCCCTCTCCCCGAGTGTCCTAAACATGCGGCCGAAGGTCTGATGATACAACAACAAAGTCGATCATTGACCTCCTGCCTAGGGTATCCTGGTGCCTGGTGCACTGATGGACACCCTTATGTTTGAACTTGGCGTTCATTATGGACAATCCGTGGCTAGCACAGAAGTCCAATAACAAAACACCGCTAGGATTCAGATCAGGGAGGCCATTCCTCCCGATCACGCCTCTCCAGGTGTCACTGTCATTTCCCACGTGGGCGTTGAAGACCCCCAGCAGAATAATGGAGTCCCCAGGAGGGGCACTTTCCAGCACCCCTGACAGGGAATGCCAAGAAGGCCGGGTACTCCGCACTACCACTCGGCCCGTAGGCTGAAATGATAGTCAGAGACCTCTCCCCAACCCGAAGGCGCAGGGATGCGACCCTCTCATCCACTGGGGTAAACCCCAACACGAGACGGCTGAGCTGGGGGGCGACAAGCAAACCCACACCAGCCCGCCGCCTCTCCCTGTGGGCCACAGAGTAGAAGAGAGTCCAGCCCCTCTCGAGGAGATGGGCTCCAGAGTCCATGCTGTGCGTGGAGGCAAGCCCGACTATTTCTAGTCGATATCTCTCAACCTCCCGCACCAGCTCAGGCTCCTTGCCCCCCAGCGAGGTGACATTCCATGTCCCTAGAGCCAGCCTAAGCATCCGGGGATAGGGCCGCCAAGGTCTCCACCTTCGTCCGCCGCCCAATCCTCTTTGCACCGGTCCCTCACGGTTCCCCTGCAGGTGGTGGGCCTACTGGGGGATGGTCTCGCGTCTCTCGTTCGGGCTTAGCCCTGCCGGGTCCCGCAAGGAGCAACCCAGCCACCAGGCACTCTCCGACGAGTCCCGACCCCAGGCCTGGCTCCAGGGTGGGACCCCGGCTCTGCCGTACCGGGCGACATCACGTGCCTCGATTTTGTAGTCGTCATGAGGGGTTCTTAGGTATATATTTACCTAATATAAGCAATTATCTTTACAAGTCAACTGTCAAAGGTCCCTTTGATATTGGGGATCTGGGTTTGTATCCCAGTTGTGTCAGGAAGGGTATCCAGTGTAAAACCAGGCTAAGTCTGTGTGCAAGTTGTACTCACTTGCTGTGGCGACCCCTGCATAAGGAAGTAGCCGAAAGGACTCACCAAGTCAACAGTAAAGAAAAAGAGCTCTCAAACAGCTTTCATATTTCATGGTATGATCAGCCTGATTATTTAAATGTATGTTGCAATTCCTGAGAACATGTACAGGTCCTTCTCAAAAAATTTGCATATTGTGATAAAGTTCATTATTTTCTATAATGTAATGATGAAAATTTAACATTCATATATTTTAGATTCATTGCACACTAATTGAAATATTTCAGGTCTTTTATTGTCTTAATACGGATAATTTTGGCATACAGCTCATGAAAACCCAAAATTCCTATCTCACAAAATTAGCATATTTCATCCGACCAATAAAAGAAAAGTGTTTTTAATACAAACAACGTCAACCTTCAAATAATCATGTACAGTTATGCACTCAATACTTGGTCGGGAATCCTTTTGCAGAAATGACTGCTTCAATGCGGCGTGGCATGGAGGCAATCAGCCTGTGGCACTGCTGAGGTCTTATGGAGGCCCAGGATGCTTCGATAGTGGCCTTTAGCTCATCCAGAGTGTTGGGTCTTGAGTCTCTCAACGTTCTCTTCACAATATCCCACAGATTCTCTATGGGGTTCAGGTCAGGAGAGTTGGCAGGCCAATTGAGCACAGTGATACCATGGTCAGTAAACCATTTACCAGTGGTTTTGGCACTGTGAGCAGGTGCCAGGTCGTGCTGAAAAATGAAATCTTCATCTCCATAAAGCGTTTCAGCAGATGGAAGCATGAAGTGCTCCAAAATCTCCTGATAGCTAGCTGCATTGACCCTGCCCTTGATAAAACACAGTGGACCAACACCAGCAGCTGACATGGCACCCCAGACCATCACTGACTGTGGGTACTTGACACTGGACTTCTGGCATTTTGGCATTTCCTTCTCCCCAGTCTTCCTCCAGACTCTGGCACCTTGATTTCAGAATGACATGCAGAATTTGCTTTCATCCGAAAAAAGTACTTTGGACCACTGAGCAACAGTCCAGTGCTGCTTCTCTGTAGCCCAGGTCTGGGGAATGCGGCACCTGTAGCCCATTTCCTGCACACGCCTGTGCACGGTGGCTCTGGATGTTTCTACTCCAGACTCAGTCCACTGCTTCCGCAAGTCCCCCAAGGTCTGGAATCGGCCCTTCTCCACAATCTTCCTCAGGGTCTGGTCACCTCTTCTTGTTGTGCAGCGTTTTCTGCCACACTTTTTCCTTCCCACAGACTTCCCACTGAGGTGCCTTGATACAGCACTCTGGGAACAGCCTATTCGTTCAGAAATTTATTTCTGTGTCTTACCCTCTTGCTTGATGGTGTCAATAGTGGCCTTCTGGACAGCAGTCAGGTCGGCAGTCTTACCCATGATTGGGGTTTTGAGTGATGAACCAGGCTGGGAGTTTTAAAGGCCTCAGGAATCTTTTGCAGGTGTTTAGAGTTAACTCGTTGATTCAGATGATTAGGTTCATAGCTCGTTTAGAGACCCTTTTAATAATATGCTAATTTTGTGAGATAGGAATTTTGGGTTTTCATGAGCTGTATGCCAAAATCATCCGTATTAAGACAATAAAAGACCTGAAATATTTCAGTTAGTGTGGAATGAATCTAAAATATATGAATGTTAAATTTTCATCATTACATTATGGAAAATAATGAACATTATCACAATATGCTAATTTTTTGAGAAGGACCTGTATATGTATAAAAACTATCAATTCTGTATCAATCTCTTTTTACCAAAGACTATGATGTGACAGTGCTGGAGGACTGCTTAAGTAAGCTTAGGAAACAAAAAACATTGCTAAAAGCAGTTGTAAAACAGCAATAACAAAAAACAAAACAGGATATTTGGTTTTGCACAGAGAATTAACCGTTTATGCTAACCTCTATGCTGTTCCTTCACAACTTTTATGTGGGCCTGTTGGGGACATTTACAGGGTCAGATGTGGTCTGCTAACAGTAAAATGCTCCCGTCTGACCCAAACTGACAGGCTGGGTAAGCTAGCATTCAAACTGAATTTGTTTTATGCGTTGAAAAAAACTGAAAGGTCATGACACAAAATAGGGTGGGTCGAAATCACCCCGCTAATATTATGCTCCTGATCCAGTAGTAAATAAACCAAAAATATCAAAGATATATACAGATGCAACATGAATCCATGATGTACACAGACCACAAACTATGCATGATCTTTCACATTCCATCTGATCTGAGAAACAATGTTAGATTATAGAACAATATCCCAGCTTTGAACATCTTAGATTACTGTTTAATCCATCATTAGAAAATACAAAAAATAAGTAAAACGAAACTTCAAAAATATCAAGACATGGCAAGGATAGGATTAACAGCACAAGCAGTTACTGTGGAGGAGCTGCAGTAATCCAAATCCCAGATAGGAGAATGTATTGACAAGTAACTATTTGGTGTGAACATCAAAAATCTGGTATCTATATACGGGTGCCAAGAAGAAAGAAGAACAAAAGATTTACACAGTTTTTGTTTAATGGGCAAAGTTTGGGTATTTTACAGAGAAAAAGCTGTAGCATCTCAACGTGTGTTTACTGAGTGAATGAGAGGCTTGTACCTGTCTGTGTGAGAGGTAAACTTGTCCCGGAAGAGGCGGGGTAAAAGTTGGCTCGCCCATGCGTGGATCCCAAACTGAGCGACAAAGCGTCCAATAGGTGGCAGCGATTCATAGGCCAATAACCATGAGCTCCAGAGAAGAATGCGAAACATTGCTAATGGCAATGTGAGTAAGGACAGAATAGGTCAGGCAGCCGCAATTTTAAATAGTATTTTATCATCACCGGATGCAACAAGCAGTGTGACCTGCGCCTTAAACGAAAGAGCTTCTATGACCGCCTGCAGTGATTCGGTTGAGACAGAATTAGCATCTCTGTTTCGTGCTGGAGCAGCTACCCGAAGTTCGACAGTGTCAACAGTAAATCTATCATGAATTGCTTAGATAGTCGAATTAGAACAAAACCACAGGATGAAACAGACTCAGCACACAGGATAAGACGGTAAATGAGATTTATTTCTACTGTAGACTTTGTTTAAGGAATCTTGAGTTGGAGTTGTTCAGAAGCCAGAGGAGGAGGAGGTAAACCCAGGAATCCAAGGAGAGAGAGAGAGTACTGGTGATGAGAATATTTACAGTGCAGTCCTTAAGAAGGAGTATTACCAGATGTTGGCAGGCAGGTAGGCAGATAGGCAGGTCGACAGGCAGACAGGCAGGCAGACGGATAGGCAGACAGACAGGAGTCCACATAACTGAGGTTATGTTCCAGCAAAGGTGTGTATCAGCAGCTACCTTAAGAAGCCCATGAGCTCATTAGGAGAATGTGTTGCAGCTGCAGACAATGAGCTGCCAGAACCAACCAGAAGGGGAGGAGCAGAGATCCTACAAAATCAAGGTACAAAAATATTGTTTTTTATTCCGTTTTGTTTTATTACAGTAAAGATTTTGTTTTCTAAAGAAATTGGACATTTTATTAACCCAGTCCTCAAAGCCCGACCTAGCTTAACTGTTGAGTAAACACTGACAAAAGTATTGCTCCAATGCTCCTCATGCTGAAAACTCTTCTACCAACACAGGACCAAGTTCGGTGGCTCCTGTAGCTCCACGTTTCCAAGCCCAGCAGTGTTTTGGACCTTGGAATACTAACAGGAGACGGAGGTAATATTTTTGTTGGTCTTCATTTAGATCGCTAGCACAGATTGTGCATAATATTTGTTGTTCCTGATGAGAGAATATAGCTAACTCTGCCTGGATAATTGGCATTACGTTACATACAAATAATAACACTGTAGGATGAGTGGTCATTACACTGTGATGGTCTCCATTACAGTGTAGAATTCATTTATTTAATTTTAAATTCTCTCTGTATTTTTTAGATGCATAGTTTCCTTTGTTGATCATGGGATTTCTCTTCAGTTAAGTTTGTACTCTGTAAACTTCTAAAGTCTGATTCTCTCTTTTCCCCATTCCACAGGAGTTTTCCCTGGCTTCAACAAATCCTTCTGGACTGAAGACTGGAAACAGTACATCTCTGTTTAACATATCTGAGCCAGCAAATTCAGTCCCAATGCAACTTTCTGTTATTCTTGTTCTGCTGCTGCAGCTGTCTTGTCTTACTTCCTTTACATTAGGAGTCAGTGAAGGCGATGTCCAACAATTTTTTATGGATGCGCTACATTGTATAGAACTAATTCAAAGGGAAAGAACAGGTGACATAAGTAGCTAGGATAGGCTTTACAGAGAACTTGCTGATCACACTCAGACTTTATCTGCAATCCTGTCAGTGTCACAGTTTAATGAGTTAAGATACCATGCATATAGAACAATGATTGAAGACTTGTATACCTGTTTTCAATCCATTTTAGAAGAATATGATGCTATGCTAAGATCTCATGAATTGACCCCTAGATGTCTGCTTCCCCCATCAAAATGGACTGGGCGCCCACGATATGAGATCACATCATTGCAAATTTCTCACTGCATTTCAATTGGAATGAACTGGCAGCAGATTGCATCTGCCTTTGGTATTAACCGTCGAACTCTCTACAGACATAGACAACACTTGGGAATCCAACCCTTACAATACACTGTGCTGATAGACCAAGACTTAACAAGAGTTGTGACTGACATTCTACAAAGGACACCAAATGCTGGGGAAACTTATGTGCTTGGGAGCCTTGCATCCAGAGAAATACGTGTTCAGCGTTGGCATGTCAGACAGGTTAGTGGAGTGAAAGAAAATTTTATATTTACAAATATCATATCAATATTCTCCTTATGTTCACTATCCTAATATTTTGACTCCATAAACAGGAAGTTGATCCAATTGGATGGTCATTTCGCAGAAGGCGTACCATACGCCGACAGGTTTACAAGACTCCAAATCAGACTCCATATCAACTATGGTAGGGTAACAATTTTTTTATTTTACACAAAAGTATTATACATTGTTTTGCATTATACAAGGTACCTTATTTAACTGTTCTTTAATGCTAATGGTTAGTTGGCAAAAGGTCGTGTTGCAAACGCAAGTCTTATTGTTTACTCTTAGAAATACCTTTGTAATATCCCAGTTTTAATGAGTGTAATGAAAATGCATTTCCACACAAAGAATGGATGTTTAATGGGTGTTTATTTTTTTTAACAATCTCTTTTTTGATACTTGGTTTAATATTGGGCACACTGTCTTAAGCATTAAGATGCTGCATGGGGTTTTGCTACCTTTATGTTTGAGATTAAGGTTAGGTAAATCTGAAGGAATACTAATTCTTTCTTAAAACCCTTTTAACTGTATGGTAACTGAATCCAAGGTTTTTAGTCTGTTTTTAACAACTGTATACTCAATTGTTTATATTGTTCCTTTTAAATTGTGCTTTTTTTCTTTAACAGACATTTTGACAGTAACCACAAGCTGGTGAGAAGGCGAATGGTTGTTCGTGGCTGTGTGGGTGGCTTTAGTCGAACTATAATATATCTAAGATACTGTAACAACAATAGAGCCTCTACTGTGTTGTGCCTGTTTGTAACGGGAGTGAATCATTTTGGTTTGCCTTCAAGAGTAAGGTGTGATCATGGAATGAAAAAAACACTTGTGGCTCGTTTCATGTTGGAAAGAAGGGGGCTGAACAGATGTAGTGTCATTGCAGGCTTGTCAGTACATAATCAGTGCATTGAAAGCTTGTGGGCAGAGCTCAATAGGGTGGTCTCGAACCATTTAATAAATCATTTTAGTTTCATGGAGCAGCATGGTATCCTTGACTCTTTAAATGAGATTCATCTATTTTGCCTACATTTTGTCTACATGCCAAGAATTGAAAGAGCACCAATAGAGTTCAGAAACCAATGGAATAACCATGGCCCCTCCACACAGAATGGGCAGACTCCACTTCAGTTGTGGCACACAGGTGTCATAAACAACATAGCACAACAAAATACATCCGTTGATTCTATGTTTGAGCTACATGAAAATTTTGGAGTAGATCATGGGGGGGCATTACCCGATATTCAGACTAGAAATAATGTTATTCCAGATATTGATGTAGGCATAAATGACATGGGACTTAATTTGATGCTCTGCGCATTTGATCCACTGCAAAATGATGGAAATTATTTTATCGATTTGGTCTGCTCAGTAGTAACTTTTGTTAAACAATATCAGTTGTAATGTACAGAATTTAGTTTTATTGAAAGTGAAGATAATCACTGAAGGTTTAAAACTGAAATGTTCTGTCACTTTGTGAGAATACATTTCCAGTAATAAGATTTAAATGTGTATTGTATTTTATTCGAGATTTAGTATGTAGGAGGAGCTGATCCTCATTCCAGCCGCTTCACACTCGGCTGCGAACCGCTCCAGTGCATGCTGTAGGTCTTGGCTAGAGGGGGCCAGCAGGACCACGTCATCCGCAAAAAGAAGAGACGAAATCCACTGGTCCCCAAACCAGACCCCCTCCGGCCCTTGGCTGCGTCTAGAAATCCTGTCCATAAAAGTTATGAACAGGACCGGTGACAAAGGGCAGCCCTGCCGGAGTCCAACATGCACCGGGAATAGGTCCGACTTAGTACCGGCAATGCAAACCAAACTCCTGCTCCCCTTGTACAGAGACCGGATGGCCCCTAGTAAAGGGCCCCCAATTCCATACTCCTGGAGCACCCCCCACAGGGTATCACGAGGGACACAGTCGAATGCCTTCTCCAGGTCCACAAAACACATGTGAACCGGTTGGGCAAACTCCCATGAACCCTCGAGCACCCTGTAGAGGGTATAGAGCTGGTCCAGTGTTCCACGGCTGGGACGAAAACCACACTGCTCCTCCTGAAGCCGAGGTTCGACTATCGGTCGGACTCTCCTCTCCAATACCCTGGCGTAGGCCTTACCAGGGAGGCTGAGGACTGTGATCCCTCTGTAGTTGGAACACACCCTCCGGTCACCCTTCTTATGAAGGTGGACCACCATCCCAGTCTGCCAGTCCAGAGGCACTGTCCCCGACCGCCACGCAATGTTGAAGAGGCGTGTCAACCTTGACAGCCCTACAACATCCAGATACTTGAGGTACTAAGGGCGGATCTCATCCACTCCCGAAGCCTTGCCACCGCGGAGCTTTTTAACCACCTCGGTGACTTCAGCCTGGGTGATGAAAGAGTCCAACCCCGAGTCCCCAGCCTCTGTTTCCAACATGGAATGCGTGATGGCAGGATTTAGGAGATCCTCAAAGTACTCCTTCCACCGCCCGATAATGTCCTCAGTCAGAGTCAGCAGTCTCCCACCCCCACTATAAACAGTGTTGGCGAAGCACTGCTTCCCCCTCCTGAGGCGCCGGACGGTTTGCCAGAATCACTTCGAGGCCAACCGGTAGTCCTTCTCCATGGCCTCACCGAACTCCTCCCAGGCCTGAGTTTTTGCCTCTGCCACAGCCCGGGCCGCAGCACGCTTGGCCTCACAGTACCCGTCAGCCACCTCAGGAGTCCCACAAGCCAACCACAGCCGATAGGACTCCTTCTTCAGCTTGACAGCATCCCTTACTGCCGGTGTCCACCACCGGGTTCTGGGATTGCTGCCGCGACAGGCACCGCAGACCTTACGGCCGCAGCTACTGGCAACAGCATCGACAATAGATGCGGAGAACATGGTCCACTCGGACTCTATGTCTCCAACATCCCCCGGGATCTGGTCGAAGCTCCTCTGGAGGTGGGAGTTGAATACATCCCTGGCCGAGGGCTCCGCCAGGCGTTCCCAGCAGATCCTCACTATGCGCTTGGGCCTGCCAAGACTGTCTGGCTTTCTCCTCCTCCAGCGGATCCAACTCACCACCAGGTGGTGGTCAGTGGACAGCTCAGCCCCTCTCTTCACCCGAGTGTCCAAAACATGCGGCCGAAGGTCTGATGATATGACAACAAAGTCGATCATCGACCTCCTGCCTAGGGTGTCCTGGTACCAAGTGCACTGATGGACACCCTTAAGTTTGAACATGGTGTTCGTTATGGACAATCCGTGACTAGCACAGAAGTCCAATAACAAAACACCACTCGGATTCAGATCGGGGAGGCCATTCCTCCCGATCACGCCTCTTCAGGTGTCACTGTCGTTCCCCACGTGGGCGTTGAAGTCCCCCAGCAGAATAATGGAGTCCCCGGGAGGGGCACTATCCAGCACCCCCGACAGGGACGCCAAGAAGGCTGGGTACTCTGCACTACCACTCGGCCCGTAGGCTGAAATGATAGTCAGAGACCTCTCCCCAACCCGAAGGCGCAGGGATACGACCCTTTCATCCACTGGGGTAAACCCCAACACGAGACGGCTGTGCTGCGGGGCAACAAGCAAACCCACACAAGCCCGCCGCCTCTCCCTGTGGGCCACTCCAGAGTAGAAGAGAGTCCAGCCCCTCTCAAGGAGAGGGGTTCCAGAGCCCATGCTGTGCGTGGAGGCGAGCCCGACTATTTCTAGTCGATATCTCTCGACCTCCCGCACAAGCTCAGGCTCCTTCCCCCCCATCGAGGTGACATTCCATGTCCCTAGAGCCAGCCTAAGCATCCGGGGATCGGGCCGCTGCGGTCTCCACCTTCGACAACCACCCAATCCTCTTTGCACCGGTCCCTCACGGTTCCCCCTGCATGTGGTGGGCCCACTGGGGGATGGCCTCGCGTCTCTCGTTCGGGCTTGGCCCGGCAGGGTCCCGCGAGGAGCAACCCGGCCACCAGGCGCTCTCCGACGAGTCCCGACCCCAGGCATGGCTCCAGGATGGGACCCTGGCTCCGCCGTACCGTACGTCACATGCCTCGATATTTTGGTCCTCATAAGGGATTCTTGAACCACTCTTTGTCTGACCCATCACCTAGAGCCTGTTTGCCATGGGAAACCCTACCAGGGGCATTTAGGCCCCAGACAACATAGCCTCTAGGATCATTTGAGCACTCAAACCCCTCCACCACGTTAAGGTGGCGGTTCAAGGAGTACCATGGCCTCCAAGTCCGAGGCCATGGTACTCGACCGGAAAAGGGTGGCTTGTCCTCTTCAGGTTGGAGGGGAGTTCCTGCCTCAAGTGGAGGAGTTTAAGTATCTCGGGGTCTTGTTCACGAGTGAGGGAAGAATAGAGCGGGAGATCGACAGACGGATCGGTGCGGCTGCCACAGTAATGGGGGCACTGTGCCGGTCCATTGTGGTGAAGAGAGAGCTGAGTCGAAAAGCAAAGCTCTCAATTTACCAGTCGGTCTACGTTCCTACCCTCACCTATGGCCATGAACTTTGGGTCATGACCAAAAGAACGAGATCCCGGATACAAGCGGCTGAAATGAGCTTCCGCCATAGGGTGGCCGGGCACTCCCTTAGAGATAGGGTGGGGAGCTCGGCCATCCGGGAGGGGCTCGGAATAGAGCCGCTGCTCCTCCACATCGAGAGGAGCCAGTTGAGGTGGCTCGGGCATCTATACCGGATGCCTCCTGGACGCCTTCCTCGGGAGGGGTTCCAGGCACGTCCCACCGGGCGGAGGCCCAGGGGACGGCCCAGGACACGCTGGAGGGACTATATCTCTCGGCTGGCCTGGGAACACCTTAGGCTCCCCCTGGAGGAGCTGGAGATGTGTGAAGAGAGGGACGTCTGGGCGTCTCTGCTGAGTCTGCTGCCCCCGCGACCCGGTCCCGGATAAGCGGAAAACGACGAGTACGAGTATGATTTAGTATGTATGTAAAGCTGAAATAAACAGTACTGACAATACATTACTCAATCTGTCTGTATTCACATTCTGGAAGGAGTACATTTACAAAACGAGAAGTACAAATTCCAAGAGAAGATAAACATTAGTGTAGACCACCAGATTGAACCAGTAAGCACAAGAAAAAGATAGTAAAACTTCCATCTGGGAAATTTATGGTATGAAAATAAACTGGATGTCGTGATTCTAAACCTTTGAAAATTAGAACGGTACAAAAAAAAGAAAAAAGGCTCACTCCTACTAATATGCCGGACTTTATATAATGCCCAGCAGGTGGCACTAAAACAAAGATATGAGAAATTATAACATTTTGGAAAAAGAAAAAAAAAGCATCAACAAAGATTACAACATACCAGGTGAAACATAGAATGTGTTTGAATTCAACTTAAAATAACTTATTTTTTATTTTGACCATTTTCGTGTCCCTGCTACTGCCCAGAGTTCCATAATATAACTTCTGAACAAAATCCATCTGCTAACCTGGACCAGCCTTAGATTTAGCAAATAAGTGTCTAAACTTTAAAGCAACATAACTATGTGATAAATGTAGTTCAAGCAAAAAAAGTGTTTATGTTCTTCCAAATCCCTGGGTGTTCCCTAAAGCAAAGTCCATGCTTTCCTTAAAAGCCTCATAAGAAGTTATGAGCATGAGTTTCAAGCAGTTTATACATGTGTTGGCCATGGGGAACATTCGTTTTGAGGAGCTTTCTTCACTTCCCTGATGGATAAACTCAATGGATGGTGCTGGAGAAAAGCCAACTGGTGGTATCTCATTTGCTCCAGTTGGAAATACAAGGATGTTTTGAAGCTTTGATGATCCTTCCTCATCTGTGGAAAAAAAATATAACTAGTAATTTTGTTTTCATTTTGGTACTATTTGCCATTTACAGTTCAAAGTACATTAAAAAGTTGTAGTCACGACTGCTTGAATATTACACCTTACAGTTAAAACCAGATGTGTACATAGACTATATCAAAGACCCCAACATTTTATTCCTCTCTCCCCGACATTATATCAGACAAAACATTTCCCATTTTAGGTCAGTTGGGATTACCAAAATATTATATTTGAATTTGTTTTGTACTATTTCTGTATTACTTTTTTTAAATTCACAACTTTTAATGCAGCTCTGAACATTTGACTGAATTGGAAGCACACCTGTGGAGGTAATTTGGATAACACCTCAAACACATTGTTTCCTTGAGTGACATCAGGGAAAAAACAAAAAATAAAATTAAATGCAAAATATCAGGAAAATAATTGTGGCTCCCCATAAGTCTGTCTCAACCTTGAGTACAATTTCTTATCCCTGAAGTCGCCATATTTATCTGATTAATTATATGCAAGTATGTCTACCCCACCAAACTGGTTGGGGAAACACATCCGGGTCCTTGAAGCCACAGATTAATCAAACACAGATTCACTGATTCACGGATGTCATTCACTATTGCTGCATCCAAATTGAGCGGCTGCATTCTTTGAAGGACGCATTTGTTGTCCGATTACGTCATTGTGAGGCAATGAAGTCTACAGCTTCACAGGCTCCTCCAAATAGGGCTGACAAATGCGTCCTTCTTTTCCCCAGACATGAAGGATGAACCCCGAGAGAACAGCTGACTCCCGGCAAGTTGTTTTCAAGTTCCTGCTGGGTTTCCCCGATGGATGGAAGTTAAACACAGAAATAATTCAGTCAAATGAAATCTAATGTTGATGTTTGGTTCTTTTATTTTTATGCTCTACAAATAAACTGATTTAAACGTTGTTCCTAAAGTTCGCATGTTATTGTTTAAATTGTTACATTTTTACAAATAGATTTACACATTTCTTTTATCCCGTACTCGTCATCTTCCGCTTATCCGGGACCGGGTTGCGGGGGCAGCAGACTCAGCAGAGACGCCCAGACATCCCTCTCCCCAGACACCTCCTCCAGCTCCTCCGGGTGGAGCACAAGGCGTTACCAGGCCAGCCGAGAGACATAGTCCCTCCAGCGTGTCCTGGGCCTCCTCCCGGTGGGATGTGCCTGGAACACCTCCCGAGGAAGGCGTCCAGGAGGCATCCGGTATAGATGCCCGAGCCACCTCAACTGGCTCCTCTCTATGAGGAGGAGCAGCGGCTCTACTCCGAGCCCCTCCCGGACGGCCGAGCTCCTCACCCTATCTCTAAGGGAGTGCCCGGCCACCCTACGGAGGAAGCTCATTTCAGCCGCTTGTATCCGGGATCTCATTCTTTCGGTCATGACCCAAAGTTCATGGCCATAGGTGAGGGTAGGAACGTAGACCGACCGGTATATGAAGTGCTTTGCCTTTCGGCTCAGCTCTCTCTTCACCACAACAGACTGGCACAGTGCCCCCATTACTATCCAGCACCCCCGACAGGGACACCAAGAAGGCCGGGTACTCCGTACTACCGCTCGGCCCGTAGGCCGAGACGACAGTCAGAGACCTATCCCCAACCCGAAGGCGCAGGGATACGACCCTCTCATCCACTGGGGTAAACCCCAACACGAGACGGCTGTGCTGGGGGGCAACAAGCAAACCCACACCAGCCCGCCGCCTCTCCCCGTGGGCCACTCCAGAGTAGAAGAGAGTCCAACCCCTCTCAAGGAGATGGGTTCCAGAGCCCACGCTATGCGTGGAGGCGAGCCCGACTATTTCTAGTTTATATCTCTCAACCTCCCGCACAAGCTCAGGCTCCTTCCCCCCCAGCGAGGTGACATTCCACGTCCCAAGAGCCAGCCTAAGCATCCGGGGATCGGGCCACTGAGGTCTCCACCTTCGTCCGCCACCCAATCCTCTTTGCACCGGTCCCTCATGGTTCCCCCTGCAGATGGGTCCCGCGAGGAGTGACCCGGCCACCAGGCGCTCTCCAGCGAGTCCTGACCCCAGGCCTGGCTCCAGGGTGGGACCTCGGCTCCGTTGTACCGTACATCACGTGCCTCAATATTTTTGTCCTCATGAGGGATTATTTTATCTATGAACACAAAACTTTAACAATTTAAATGGCTGAATAATGAACAAGATTATAAAACAAGAAAATAAGCTATTAGGGCTCAATTTGTTCGGCTTCACACCTCTGTGCTTCATGCTATCACTGTTGCTAGGCAACATAAGTTACGCTGAATTAAAGGCAGGGGAAACGCGGACCGACATAACACCAGCCGCACCATGCTGATCTGGCATGTTTAGCCAATAGCTACAGGTAGCATAAGTGTTACTGTTTTACCATCATTTGTTTACATGATTTCTTATAGATGCTCATTTGACTTGGTGATGGACATCCGCCAAGCTCATGTATGCTGCACTGCTCCAGCTCAACATGCCGTAAAGGAAGTTTAACCTGATGTGAAACGTAAATCGATGAATCTGTGTTTGATTAATCTAAGGCTATCCTCAAGGACCCGGATGTCATGGAGTGACATTTTGGACGTTGTGGGTTCTTGTGATGGTTTATTTTGTAATTTAGATTCTCCTTATGGCTCTTTGTTTATTTCTTAGGTTGTTGTTTCTATGTTCTCCTCTAGTTTCTTTGTTTACTTTAGTTCATAGTTATTCTAGTTCTTTATTTCCTCCTCTGATTTATTATCTTGCTTAGTTTGTGTTTTCTGTTGTTTATTTAGTCCTTTCACTCTTCCTCAGCCTTTGTTTTTGTTTCACCTGTTCCTGCGGCTTCCCTGCCTCCTTGTCGCACCTGTTCTCAGTTCCCTTGATTACCTGCCTTTGTCTTTCCCCAGTACTGGTCCTTCTCAAAAGATTAGCATATTGTGATAAAGTTCATTATTTTACATAATGTCATGATGAAAATTTAACATTCATATATTTTAGATTCATTGCACACTAACTGAAATATTTCAGGTCTTTTATTGTCTTAATACGGATGATTTTGGCATACAGCTCATGAAAACCCAAAATTCCTATCTCACACAATTAGCATATCATTAAAAGGGTCTCTAAACGAGCTATGAACCTAATCATCTGAATCAACGAGTTAACTCTAAACACCTGCAAAAGATTCCTGAGGCCTTTAAAACTCCCAGCCTGGTTCATCACTCAAAACCCCAATCATGGGTAAGACTGCCGACCTGACTGCTGTCCAGAAGGCCACTATTGACACCCTCAAGCAAGAGGGTAAGACACAGAAAGAAATTTCTGTACGAATAGGCTGTTCCCAGAGTGCTGTATCAAGGCACCTCAGTGGGAAGTCTGTAGGAAGGAAAAAGTGTGGCAGAAAACGCTGCACAACGAGAAGAGGTGACCGGACCCTGAGGAAGATTGTGGAGAAGGGCCGATTCCAGACCTTGGGGGACCTGCGGAAGCAGTGGACTGAGTCTGGAGTAGAAACATCCAGAGCCACCGTGCACAGGCGTGTGCAGGAAATGGGCTACAGGTGCCGCATTCCCCAGACCTGGGCTACAGAGAAGGAGCACTGGACTGTTGCTCAGTGGTCCAAAGTACCTTTTTCGGATGAAAGCAAATTCTGCATGTCATTCAGAAATCAAGGTGCCAGAGTCTGGAGGAAGACTGGGGAGAAGGAAATGCCAAAATGCCAGAAGTCCAGTGTCAAGTACTCACAGTCAGTGATGGTCCGGGGTGCCGTGTCAGCTGCTGGTGTTGGTCCACTGTGTTTTATCAAGGGCAGGGTCAATGCAGCTAGCTATCAGGAGATTTTGGAGCACTTCATGCTTCCATCTGCTGAAAAGCTTTATGGAGATGAAGATTTCATTTTTCAGCACGACCTGGCACCTGCTCACAGTGCCAAAACCACTGGTAAATGGTTTACTGACCATGGTATCACTGTGCTCAATTGGCCTGCCAACTCTCCTGACCTGAACCCCATAGAGAATCTGTGGGATATTGTGAAGAGAACGTTGAGAGACTCAAGACCCAACACTCTGGATGAGCTAAAGGCCGCTATTGAAGCATCCTGGGCCTCCATAAGACCTCAGCAGTGCCACAGGCTGATTGCCTCCATGCCACGCCGCATTGAAGCAGTAATTTCTGCCAAAGGATTCCCGACCAAGTATTGAGTGCATAACTGTACATGATTATTTGAAGGTTGACGTTTTTGTATTAAAAACACTTTTCTTTTATTGGTCGGATGAAATATGCTAATTTTGTGAGATAGGAATGTTGGGTTTTCATGAGGTGTATGCCAAAATCATCCGTATTAAGACAATAAAAGACCTGAAATATTTCAGTTAGTGTGCAATGAATCTAAAATATAGGAATGTTAAATTTTCACCATGACATTATGGAAAATAATGAACTTCATCACAATATGCTAATATTTTGAGAAGGACCTGTATATTAGTTGGTTTGGTGTCTCTGTTCGTTGCTGGTTCCTCCGACAAAGTCATACAGTTTAAAGGCCAATCCTAGCAAATACTAAGAACATGTGTGCTTTTTAATTTGTAGAAAGGTATCTCTCTCATTGATCTGGCATTTAGTAAATAGAAATAATTAGTTGGATTAACTAATAGAAATAATGTTGGTAATCCGCCTAAAATATATATATATATATATTTTTTCCTTATTTAAGGTCAGACATTGAGGTCTGACCTTAAAGGTAATGTTAAAGGTAATGTTTCTACTTGTTCAGTGTATGATAATACCGGGTTTCAACTGTGACTCTTAGGGACCAAGATCAAGAAGCTCAGTGAGAGTGGTGGCAACATTGTGATGATTAAAAAGAACAATTTATGTAAAAAATGGTATGTCTATTTTATTTTGTTTGTAAAAAGTAAACCATCACAAGAACCCACAAAGTCCAAAATGTCACTCCATGACACCGGATGTGTGACACAAAAAAACCCTGAATTTTAGAACTGAAAGTGAAAGTAGTCAAACTGAATTTTCAAAACAACGAAATACATTTTCATTGCAAATTAATTCAGTTTCAAACCAATAAATTCAGTTTCAAACCAATAAATTCAGTTTTAAACCATTAAATTCAGTTTCAAATCAATGCATTTAATTTCAAATTACACAAACACAGATTCAGTCTGAGAAATTCAAATTCAGTTTGTGATGGCACAAGTTTCTTCCCATAGATGGAATGGTTTAGACTAAAACATTTTCATGTATTAGATTGAAAGTCAAGAACTAAAAGCAATAAAAAGGTATGTCAAGTTAAAAACTGCTGCACACAGACACTTCACAACATTTGCAACTTTTTCTGCCTCACATAATCCCAAACGTAATACATTGGTTGTAACGTGACAAAATGTAAACATGTTAAAGAAACTGTTATGCAATGTAGCTATTTGCAATTGTCTTTGTATCTTACCTGAAACCACCTGTAAACTCCAGTAGCTCTATCCTCACCCATCACCTTCAAGATATGCAAGTAAACAAGTTAGGGTTCTGGAAAAATAATCAATGTACCATTGTAAACTCTGCAACACTTCAAATAATCTAAAAGCTGGCTCTGAGAAATAATACAATAACATTACATTTTTCTCTCAAACACATTCAAATGTTCAGGACACAAATAGGAATGGATCTGTATTTTGCATGTGACAGAAATAGTCAGATTCAGAAATATGGCACACAATGTGGCACATCTTAAGGGATATTCAAAGACATTATAAATCCCTGAAAGACTGACAAAAACTAGAAACTGCTTTATGCTTAAAAGAAAATAAAGGACTGTTGAAAATAAAGGGATAAATGGAGCAAAGTTGAAAGCACAGCAAAAATGTCCAATAACAGGAAAAATGGACACTGCCACAAAAGAAAGCATTTCTGAAGTCAGTGAGTGCTTTCACATGTAATCAGATTCTCCAGGATTAAGCCTTTCAGAAAGGTGTTGAGGGATAAGCACCATACTGTTCTATAACTATTTAGGCCTGCTTGAACATACTGTATACTAGGTGACACACTTTGATGATGCAGATGAATCATCTTGAAAGCCATCTAAAAGAGTAACAGAACTTTATACCAACATGAAGCACAAGACAGTAGCTATGTGAATATGATTGAAAGATAAAAATGATATCAGTTTTACCATTTAGCAATACGTGTGAAAGCCTAAGAAGCACACATATATAAATAGAAATCAGAGGGTATTGTAGAGGAGGTAACATTCAGTCATATTAGGCGGCTTAAAAACCTTTGCGATACCTGTAGTTTCTTAGTATATTTTTAGCATAAGCAGTCCTATTTAGAATGGAATATAGTATTTACACAGCAGCTAAATATTACCCATCAGCCTGAAATATGGAACAAACAGTACATGCTAATGAACAAAATTTCTGCCAGATTTAGATCTGGGCATGTGGATGAATCAATAATGAGAGCCAAGATCATTAAGCATTTTCATTCCCATCTAAATATCCTTCTTCACTTGCTTGTATAACTGTATATAGATTTGCAATAATCCCTCTATATCTTCAGAAGTGAACTGACATGCCATCACAGGACATTAAAAAGAAATAATTTACCTTGAGCCCTCATAGAAGGAGATGACAAGCCTGGTATGGAACTGAAGATGGAGAATTCATATAGGGTTATTGTAAGGAGTTAGTTGGTATTATTGTTAAATTATAACATGTCTAGCTTACTTTTTATTTCATTGCTACATTTTTTTTCAAATATGTGTATGGAAAAGGGAGAGACAGATGCACTATCCATTTTTTTTTTTTTACATCAGAGTGAATGGAATGATAGCACAAACACATCTTAAGATAAGATTCCATTTTATCATCAAAGAAGCACATCTTTGCAGTTTTGCTTTAATGTATAAAGGTCTGTGATGCTGTTGTACCTGCCAGATATGTACCTAATGTTTTATCATGTTTTTTGTTGAAATTTTGTTCTAGTTAAATTTTCAGTTAATGAACTATACATATTTCACTTACATGCAGGTAATTTAAAGTACTGTGGAAATATTTGTAATATAGATACAAAAGATTAATTGTATTTACCCGAATGCTGAGTATCTTATTAATACATCTAAAAAAATATATTAACTAGGGTCTTTTCATTTAAAAACATGGTAACCAGATTAATGTATGACACTTTCAGAAATGCAACCACTTCTATGATACTATGATGAATTCAGTATTTATATTCAAATATACTGTCATTTAACGCACAAGATCACAAAAATACCATAATTTAAAAAGAGACTACCAAAAATTCTATAAAAAACATTTTCACCCCAATAAATATTTAGCTGTTTTAAAATAGATTTTCCTATATCAAACCAGAAAATGTGTTTTCTCACCAAGAACAAAGTTAGGACACTCCACCCCCATTTGCTATTGTCACTCTCTTAGGTTGAAATGACTCTGATGCTTCTTGTGGCAGTGTAGTCCTTGACATCAGTCTGAACTCCATTCATCATGTACAGCTGTGAGATGTTTGAGCGTTTTCTGTCACATAGTGCCTGTTTCAATTCACCCAACTTTATCTCCATGAGACCAAGATATGGGCTTTGACTCAGCCCAGGAGTTTCCATTTCTTAATTCTCAGCCAGTCTTTGGATGATGTATGTGATGACAATATTTCATTGTCATAACATCCAGTTCTGCTTAAGCTTTGATTTTTTGTCGCAAAGTTTCCTCACTGTAAGTATGATTCATTGTGGATTCTTTGATGGTTTAGCTGACTAGGTTCTGCTGAAGCTAAGCATCACCAAACCATGCCACTTCAGTTCCGTGCTTCACAGTTGGTATGAGCTGAATTTCCTGGAATGCTGAATGTGGTTAATACCAAACATGTCATATTCCAGTCCTGGTCTTTGCCTATGTTCTCTCCTGCAAACTTTAACTTGGGCTTTATATTTGTGACCTTGTATACCCATTAAAGTGACACTTGTGCAGTCTGCTTTCTGATTATAAAGGCATGCCCTTTCATGCCACCAACAGAAACTGTATGTCCAGAAAAGCAGCAGTAGAGTTTTGAAAGAATCGTGCAGTTTGCTTTCAGGGTAAACTTCCAAGACCTGGACATTATGGCAGTTGTTTTGAATGTTTTCCACTTGTAAACTATATTCCATACAGTGGAATGGCTAATTTCTTTTCAGACCTCTTTACTTGACAAGAGATGCAATAATCTTCTTCTTAAAGGCCTCACACAGCTCTTTCAAGAATGCTGTTCATTCTCCTTAAGTAGGAATAAATGTGGTGGTGTTCCTAATTTATTCCTTTAAAAAAAATGCATTTTATTACATTTAACTGAAAAACAAATATGCCTAAATTAATTTATTTCATATCAGATGCACACATATATTTGCTCTTCCTGGTCTTTCCTCTCTTTGTAACATAAGTAGCCATCAATATTGTCTGCATATTGTCAGTAGCAACCCTTCAGTTGCCTGTTTTGTTTTAGACACGCTAGCTCTTGTGGCTTGTTTTCAATGTTTGTTTTAAGTCATTTATCCAGTTTCTAAACCCAGTGAAACAGTCTTAGTCAAAAATGTCCCTCTTTTATAACACTGAGTGACTCAAATTGAAATTGCCAGTAAAATATTTAAATAACTAAATGCCACAATTGTTGTGCAAGTTTGTCAAGTTTACCTACATTTAAATATTTGCATTCAACAGTAATAGCAAATTAGACTGACTCTAAATAAATAGATATATTTTAGAGATAAAATGTTATGGGCACGTGGCAGTGGTTTCATGCAGGACCAAAGGGCAAACAGGAGTGTGGGAACCATATGGTGAGTTGGACGATTTAATGATGACTGAAATGGTGACTTACATTTATGTTAATGGTAGCCTAGTAAAATTGCTCTCAGTATAATTTTGAATAGTGACATTCAAACAACTAATATCAGAATTTCCACTAAAGGCAGCCCAAGTACCACTGCAATTTTAGCTTGAGAACCATCACATAAATCTTTAAATGCATTATGCTCAGTGTTCACACACATTACTTTTTTGTTGTGGTGGTTCAGAGACTAAATTAACCAAACCTCTGAGAATGTGTTGAAATGTTACTTCATCTAATCTTAGGATGCTAAAATTATCCATTACACTGTAGTGCCAATTCATATTGTACCAAAGGTTTACAATATATATTTGTCTACAAATTTAATTATATAGGGTACAGTCTGGTTGGTATATTGTACTCAAACAAAGTTAAAGTAGAAATGTCCTTTTTCCTCACATTTTAAAACAAAAAGTAGAAAGAAGATTAAAGAAAAGCCGAGATTAATGAGGAAAGTGAGAATGTTCCCTAATACATTTGATCCTCAATGTCTTGCCTGGTCCAGGAGGAGCTCTGTCACATTTATGCCTTAGAAGACAAGAGCTCCCACTGCTTCCTCTCCTGGGTTTTAAACCCCATCCCTCTCTTTGAAGATACTTTTTTTGCAGCATCTGCTTTTTCTCCATCCCCCAACCCACTGCCACATTGCCTCCCTACCTCTTTTCACACTCAGATTGCGTGTATCTCTCATCGGAGTCCTCTGGCTAATTGCATCATTCTAATGGTCTTTTTCATGATCACGCTCTGCAGTAAGTTGACGTATCATGCAGCTTATTAATTAGAATTAGCAAGAATAGGACAGAAAAAAGTACGGACTGAAAGTGCTGATCAGTAGTTTGAGAGCAGAAATTGCAATTGCCTCTTGTTCATTGGCTGAGACTGCAAAGTGATCATGAAATTAGCATCAGATCCAAAACGTTTACATCATTGCTTAGCCCTTTATTTAAATCCTACAACATCCCTCTATAAATAACCCAACATTTTATGTTATTTACCAATAAACAGCCAGCTGTATTGGTGCTTTAATGTCTATTGACATGATATCTCAATTGGCTGCTGCCATTATCAGTAGCACGCACACAGCAACAAGACTTGGCCCTGCTGGTGGTACTGTAGGTGTCTCATTCCCATCTTCTTCTGGCACGCACATTCGTACACAAATACACAGACACACACACACAACAGCAGCAGTGAGGATATTGGATCTCTCCTCCTTTTGCTGGAGGGCTTACCTCTCTCCCTCCTATCTCCATCTTGCCTTCCACTCTCAGTCGCTCTGTGATGCTGCCACGTCAGTGTAATTTAACAGTTCTTTGATCCATGTCCTGAGAGTGAATGGCAACAAATTAAGCAAATTATCTGAACCACCCACGGGCCTTGGGCAGAGACGGAGGAGGGAGGGTGAGGGAGGGTCTAGGGGTTGGATGCTACAGTTGTCAAAAGGAGGGTCAAATCTGACTACTAAAGCTGTGAGGGAGGGAATGAATAAATAAATAAGTACGGCTGTATCATAACCGACAAATGACCTGAATTAGGGGAGCCCTGTTCTGCCTCGGTGCGCTCCACCTGAGAGACTGAAAGCCTGGTGTAGAAGTTAGTATGAAGGCTGGCTGAGCAATTTGCTTTCATGCAGGCAGCTGAATGAAAGAAGAATTTTTAAAAGCATCATCAGAAAAACATTAAATTGATTCATGCAAAACAAATTCCAATCTTATTTTTTGTCTCCTTTTTATGTGTAAGCGTCAAACAGTTTTCCTTCATACATCTTGACAGCCCATTAAAGTACTGGGACTATTAAAGTTTCTCTGTCAAATTACAGTGGTATGAAAAAGTGTTTGTCCGCTTTTAGATTTTTTCTATTTTAACTGTTTCAACACACTTACATATATCAGATTATCCAGCAAATTTAATTTCAGACAAAGACAACCTAAATTAACATGAAAGCAGTTTTCGACGGAGGATTTAGTTCATAAAAATTGAATAAAAAACAATCAAATCCCGGTCCTATGAGGAAACGTAGTACCCCAATTCTTTGCTAAACCATAACCGTAGCCCTGATTGCTTTTCACATCTGTTAATATCAAAAAATCAGAACCTGTTGGACAACACGAAATAGGCAAAAATATGTGAAAAAGCAACATATTAAAAAAAACTATAAAACATGGTGTTGGTAGTGTGATGTCTGAAGCCCCTTTGCTGCCTCAGGACCTGGCGACTTGCCATGATTGATGTAACCATGAATTTAGCTTTCAAACCGAAGATCCTGAAGGAGAATGTCTTTCTCAGTTTGTGACCTTAAGCTCGGGCACTTAAGTTATACAGCAAGACAATGATCCAAACTACACCAGAAAGTTCACCTTTCCACACATGTACAACACTGGATTACATCAATTTAAATGTTTTCTGTATAACCAAAATAATATGGGGAGAAAACAAATCTCTTCCATTTATAAGTTTCTTCTCTAGTGCAGCTTAACGTTTGCGCATGAGAGTGCAAAATGTAGTGTAGGGCAGAGGGTTGATGGGGCAGGTGGTTTAATGGGATTCACTCATTAACCATCACAGGATCATAGCCTGACCCACAGTACAGAAGTTCCAATTTCATTATGTTAATCTCATTATGTTTAATAAGATTCAGTAAGGATTTAAAAAAATAGTTTTGTGATTTATAAATTGACAATAAGCACTGCGCCACATTCCTTGATCTACAAACTTCTATAGCATGTATTTATTTAATATGCCAGATAGTTGTTATATAACAAATACATCATCTTGTTCCAAGGATGTTCATTCCATTCTGCAGTTATTTCAGAAGAGATTTCATGGCATCTTTATGTTCTCGGTATTCCATCTGCTGACAGAAATTGTGCTGTAGCAGTTACAAACTTGTTTTACTGCTTCTAACTTCTTCTTACCAGGTGAAATAATGATGGTGATGTTAATGCAAGCCAATTTTTCATCGGCCACAAATCTGTTACACAGAGTACACCGACAAGATGTCAATCATTCTTCGCCATTACCCTTCTTCCCTTGTGCCCACTACTGAAATAAGGCTGCATAATATTCTCTACCCCAGCTGTCATGACTGTGTTGCTCTTGGTGTTTAAATCTCCTAAAGCCTCCCGCACCATATCTATCTTTTCAGTCGTTTGAATCGGGGCTGGATGACTTGCCTCCATCTTGTGTGTTCTGGAAGAACTGGGCAAAGTGGAGCCATGCCTTGTCTGTTCATAATGTAATTTCACAGCTCATTACAGGGAGACTCTTGCTTTTAGACGGTGTCAGCAATAATACCACATAGGTTTTACTTGGCAGATCTGGGTCAGTTTTTGTTAACCATTCTTAACTTTTGGCTTTGTAAATGTTAAGAGGGTTGCAGGAAAACCTTTTGTAAACTTTCCCAGTTAATGGTTAATTAATTTCAGTTTGTCATGGTTGATAACGTGTAGCCCATGGCTCACCTAGCTATCTGTTGGGCTTCTTGAAAATTGGACAAGGTCAAATCAAACCAATTATATTTAATAATAATAAGGAAAAACGTGTATTTTGAGAACTAATTTCAGTCTGTGGTTGGTGTGATGTTGCAAATAAATTTCTAGTTTCCTTTTAAATGGGTAAATTGTATTACTCCCCACTGCACCTGAGTGTATGAGACAAACAGGTGACATATGTCACACATGACATGTTTTCATTAGTAAACTCCTAATGAAACTATTTCATTGGTTTTCTTCTCTTGGTATTGTTTTTAGAGACTATCATGTTAATATGTGCTTAACACATCCATTTACACCATGATGAACCAATTAACACTTGATACCACACATTATTGTAATGAGCCTAAATTAAGCAGTTTCCTAGAGCCTATAAGATGAACATCATAATGATTCAGTCCGCAGGTGTGCTAGCTTTTTATCACTAAATCAATAGGTTCCCACAGCCTAACTGTAATTAGACTCAGAAACTCTGATAAGGGTCATGCTAAACTTGTGTTGTGACTTCAGCATATGTGCATACATAGACTGTGCATCCCCTGCTGCCTCAGATCAAATACCACCAGAATAGCTGTCTTTGGAGTAGGCTTCCTATAGATTATCCAATTAACCTTGTAAAAGTTAGGGCAGTCCTTAATTATTGCTCTAGGTGCCATTGCATTATTAGTTTGTATAACAATGGATACAGCCATTGTAAAGTGTTTTAACTGTTATAATATGTGAAAAGTACTGTCTGAAACTTGCAAACTAATAATAAAAGCTTCATTGATCAATCTATTTGGTAATAAAAGCTATGTTTAACATTTCTTAAAAAAAACTTTGAATGCCTCCAGTTAAATCTTATTTCTATTTTATTTAACAGATTAACTGAAGTGTTGTAATTAGGAATGTTTTTCTTTCATTATATATATATATATAAATCCTACTCCCTATTTTGCAAGGTAAGACAGGTACCCTTAATTTTTTTTTTTAATACAATTCAGACTTTTTTTGGCAACATTTTGAACATTATAAAAACTCCCATAAAGGGAATATGGAAGACTATGAATGAGTCATTTCAAAATAAATCTAAGGCTTTGAATCAAATATTTATCCTGGAAGCAAGCTGCAGGCTTTCCTTTTAGAAAGGTTGTCAGGCATCTGACAGGCTTGATTTTCAAGGGGTCATTTACTTTATAGCAAACGCCTAATAGAAATGCCAGACGGAGAAATAGGGACCCAGATTAGTTTGGCTATATGGCCATAATAGTAGTGCCCATCAAAAGCCAAAGAAATAAACCAAATAATAATAAAAATGAATAAATAGTTTTAATATGTTATGTATTAGTAACTAGAACAAATTTTACAAATTTTACAAATTTTTCACTGTCAGTGGAAGAATGAGACATACTTAAAAAAAAGATTGTCAGAAACAGACTGGGGTTAACATAAGTTCTATTTGTTTGAGCAACATTGTTTTTAACATCATTCATAACATGTTCTCTTATTGTAAGCATTAATGTTACAGATAATTTGTGCAGTTGCTATTTTGTTGCATCAGGCTAGCCTTTATTTTCCATAAGCATCTGTGAGTCCTAGGCATCTGTTTGCAACTTTAACTGTTGTCCCTTCTTGGACCCTTGTTACTTGATTTTTACCAATGTATTCCAGTAACCTTTCACTAAGCTACTAATTTAGAAATCATAATCTGCCATTGTTTTTTTTTTGCTTAGACACTTATATTTACTGCCTTTTGTTTGCTTCCAAGGGATCAACTACAGCAACCACTTACTGGTTTATTTAGAGGCTTAGGTAGAAGTGTAAAAAGAAATGTTATAAACTAAGTAGAGCAGATTTGACAGAATATCCAGTACTTTACAATAAGAAGTCTTTACTTATTTTTAAGTAACACTACAGTACAGTCTTGGACATCAAAATAAAATATTTTCAGCCTAACTAAGTAATAGACTTTTTGATTTTTAAATTGGCAAAACGGGAAAAACAGGGTTTGCGCACCTACACTTGAACCCAATATTTTTCATACCTCTTGCAGACTTAAAACTATTTTTATTCAACCAAGAAGTTGGTTTCTGATATAAAATGAGACAGGCATCTCTTAAAAAATTATAATGGAAATGGTGAATCAATTGTAATTTACAGTCAAATAAAATAATGGCATTTTGACAGGTCTTTATATCCTTATCTATAATCAATGAAAAAAAGTTGATGTAATTGTTACTTTAAACCTAAATTTGCCAGGGGTATCAAAAAATTTGGGCTGAACTGCTGCTAATTCACAAAGTTCTTTTAATGGAAGATTTCAACTTCAATTTAGTGAGACCAAGATAGCACTGACCCATTTTTCACATGTATCATTTCAAAATCGCAGTTTTTCTTTAGTCTGATAAGATTTCACAAATGAGAATAGTACGCCTGTGCTAAATGTGCAATAAATGTGCAATGAAGTGCAAACAAATGCAATTGCTCTAAGCTGCAGAAACTCATTGGTTTGTTTGTGTCGGGGATACAATATAGCCAATATGTATGGAATTAGCTTTGTGCATAAATGACTGCGAAAAACTCTTAGATGATCAAACAAAAAATAACAATTTGAAAACAAATAACATTTCAAAAGTCATTTCAAAAGTAAAACATGCTATCTGCAATCAATCTCTTAAAGGAATACTTTAAAGTCTTTGTCTTGTCTTTGTGACTGAATATATTTTTGTTATCATTTTCCTCTGTTTCATTCTCGCTGATCAGAGTTTTGCTCTCGCTGCCAGCTTTGCAATTACACTTCCTCACGCTCTACTTTGCACTCCCTCACTTTTTCAGAGGTGAGTATTGACCATATATTTAATGTCCTCTCAGGCACTCTGTGTTTTAACCTTTAAGTAAAGCTAAGCGATATTTTGTAAGTTAACTTTAAGCAGATAACTAGCTATCAAAAGCAACCTGTTCTAACGTACAGGACAGGGAGAGACAGCAAGCTCAATTTGCAGCAGTGGCAGACAGAATTGGCAGTTCTGGCTGCCACAGCCTGCCGGAGCTGCCACCGGAGCTGCCATAGCATGTTGGAGGGAGCCAGGGGATTCTGCGAGGGTGCCAGAAGATGCCAGTCCGGCCGTATAAGCCTGCCACGGCGGTTGCCGCTGTTTTTGTGGGAGCTAATGCTGATAATCGCCAAATGGGTTGTCATTATAGTTAATATTGTCTGTGGAGCTGCCACCGGAATGATGCCAATGCTGATTATCGGCAAACTGGATGTCATTGTTGTTATAGCCTGTTACTTTTAAATAATTATGTCATTATTAATTATTATTTAATAAACAGCTTTAGACCCATAACATAAGGTGATTGTATTTATTTGAGATGAAAAATAAATTGCACTATGTGTATGTATGATGTGCTGAAAGGATGACACAAACAGCCGGTTTATTATAGAGCATGAGCGGCTATTCTGAATTGTCATTCGCAGAAAATTATAGGTAAATTCTTAAAAACAGGCCATAAGGATGCCACGGGTGCCAGAGGATGGCAAAAGGTGCCAGGGGGTGCCAGAGGATGCCTCGGGGTGCTGCTGTTTTTGTGAAAGCCAATGCTGATAATCGGCAAATGGGTTGTCATTGTTGTTATAGCCTGTTAATAATGATGTCATTATGGATTTTTATTTAATAAACAACTGTAGACCCATAACATAAGGTGATTGTATTTACTTGAGATGGAAAATAAATAGCACTATGTGTATGTATGACGTGTTGAAAGGATGACAACGATTTACTGTGCAAACAGCCGGTTTATTGTCACTCACAGAAAATTATAAATACACACTTAAAAGCACGCTGGAAGTCCCAGGCCATAAGGCTGCCACGAGGATCCACGAGGATGCCATGGGGTGCCAGAGGATGCCAGAAGGTGCCAGTGGGTGCCAGAGGATGCCAGAGGGTGCCAGAGAGACAAGACCGATAGGTTGTCATTCTCCATGTATTGTTCGAAGCTCTAACCTGTTACTCAGTTGTTAGCTGCAGACAATGATGCAGTTATTGGTTGTTTCTTAACCAACATTCTTAAATCTAAATTTAGTCACTTCAATTTTTAATATAAAAATATTGACAGACATACTTTTGTGATCTCTTTTGCTCAATAGTCCATAGCTCTGTTTCATTCTGCATAGTTTGTCTTTGGCACTTAAATTGCTTTTTTTCTGTTTGTGTTCATGCTTTATGATTTATTTAAGACCAGTTTGTGAAATACAATATAACCCCATATTTCATGAAAGGATTAATTAACAGTAAGATACGCACTTATGATAGTATCATTGTCTGTATGTCATTTTTGGTCTAGGCTACAAAGACTTGCTGCAGTTAATAGTGTACTAAGAACACATGATACACCTTAGACAATGGCCCCCGTGACAGTGTGTAGGGTGTCTGTAAATTCGGGTGTGCGAGCACGACCGCAAAACATAGAAAAAGATAAAAGAAGTTTTTTTGACTGATAGAATGAAGTGCATTTATTTGCCAAATGAGTTAAGGTTTATTTCTGGATATGCTGGTGGAATCAACTTGCCTGGCCTTGAAGATCAGGGCGTGCTTGTTTCAGCGAGCACCTGGGAAAACGAGGTATGTATTGGATATATTCACCCTCACTCCACATACAATAAAGTCAACTCAGTAAAATGAAATACATTTGCTATATTTGAAACTGACAACACTGATAGTCAATTGAATTTTATGCTATTTAATCTGTTCTTTGTCCCAATTTCAGCCTTTTCCATGAACAAATAAAAACATACCAGTGGGTTCAATGTACAACCTGTAAAACTGCTGGCATTTTGAGTTTGCTGGTTTGACAGGAGATTGGAATGAAAGGGACTTCTTCTGTGGATGCAGTGTACTTTAAGAATTAATTGTTACGTGTCAAATACAACTTATGTTAGACATAATTTTCTGTTTACTTTGATTGAATATTAAATAAACATATATTTCAACATTAAAGGCACAGAATTGAAGACACAATTAATAATAACAACTTAAAATGAAAATATAAATGAAAAAGTAATGGTAGTTTAACTCTATGTGGAGATTCAGAAATGAGGAGTAAGATGAAATCCCTAGCCTTCAATTTTATATCAGCATTTAGCAGATTAAACCAGGTACAGATCTTGGTCAAAGTTGTTTTTTTCTTCTACAGTGACAAGGTCCTGGAGTCAGTTAAAACAGAGGATATTCTGACAGATTCAGAAATTAAGGTAATAACATACATTGTTAATTCTCCTTAGTGGCGCTCACAATATTTTCAGGTCATTCAAGTCAAACTACACAATTAATTACATGTATGAAATATTACAGGACTTGGAAAGAAACCTGCAGTCAGGGAATGTTCTCTCCAACCGAATGTATCTGTGGAAACAGAGGGTTAGATCCACTGCTTCAGAAATATTACAGTGAACATATCACCACATTCAATGACATGATGGTATGTTTTTTTCTTAATTTATTTATGACAATATATTCTTTATTTCCTAATCCTACAAAATGTTGCCAAAGTTTTTGACGATTATTCAGAAAAAGTATTTTTTTATAAAACTTGAAGGATGGCTTGTAAAGTGTTGCAGTTATTGGCACTGTGGTCTCAACACGAAGGCTGCATGCAAATAAATTTAAATATCTTTCTCCTTTGACATTGTATAGCTTTCTTTTCAAACATTTTTTTTTGGTTGGATAATTAGGTTAAATCCTATGAGCTGTCTGATTTTTCTGTATCCAATGTGTGTTCAGCCTCTTCATTGGGTGGTTACAGATACACACTAAGAAGCACTTCTGTAAATAGCTAAATTATTATTTAAGTAATTGCTGATATTACAAAACAGTTACATGTTATATTTCTGCAAGTAAGCTGTTAAATATATAAGCTACCCTCAACTGAAATAAATTGTTTTGTCTGAAATGTAGATTTGTTACATAAATAATTTCAGTTTACTGTTAAATTGTATCATATATCTGCATACCTTTTTATTACAGACTGAAGCAATCATCCAACGACTTGAAAGTATTCTGTCAGTTCCTGGAAATGGAGCAGAAAACAATTTATCCTCGAGGTTCTTCCGCCAAAGGCGAGCTGAATTATGTGCCAAAATTAACAATTAGACAGAAAGGACTTATACCATAGGTTTCTAAGTAGCAGTGTGTCAATGGACTTGAGCATAAAAGTACTTTCTAATTTGATAAATCACTGTGCTTATGAAGACTAAGTCTGTCAAGGAAAATGACGGGTGGCTAACATTTGAGGTTGAAGACCTATGTATACACCTGTCAGGATAGAGTGCAGTACTGGCTCATTAACTGATTGTTATTTTGCTTTCAGAGATGAGAAAATGATAACAGAAGCCAAGGAAATGACAACAGAAAATGAGGAAATGACAACAGAAGCCTGTTATGATTCTGGCCCATCTGCCTGCTCTGCTCTGCTCTCATCCATGCAATTAACTCATCTACTTCACCTGTCTGCTGCAGCACTGCAGCACAATCACAGTCATGCCACACACCTGTGGAGCTGAATCTGATAATGACATTGAGGAGACGTACCCCGATCTGTCTAAGGTGCCTCCCGCGTATCATGCTCTTAAGGAGGTGTTCAACAAGACCAGGGCCACGGCACTTCCACCTCACAGACCTTACGATTATGCAATCGAGCTCCTACCTGGCACGTCTCCTCCTAGGGGCCGATTGTATTTTTTGTCTGGACGTGAACATCAAGCCATGAGGAAGTACATCGAAGAGTCCCTTAGGGCAGGAATAATTCGACCTTCTTCTTCTCCAGCTGGGGCAGGCTTCTTCTTTGTGGGAAAGAAGGATGGCACCCTGAGGCCGTGCATTGATTATAGAGGTTTGAATAATATTACCATCAAGAATCGTTACCCCCTACCACCCATGAACACGGCTTTCGATCAGATTCAAGGTGCCAAGATCTTCACCAAGCTAGACTTGAGAAACGCTTATTGTCTAATTCACATCAAGGAGGGTGACGTATGGAAGACAACATTCAACACTCCCACTGGTCCTGTTTTACGGTCTCCTAACCCCGAAAGATGGTTCATTGTGAAGGTTGATGCCTCTAATACCGGGGTTGGAGCAGTTCTAAGTCAAAAAGGTTTGAATGACCATGTTCACCCATGTGCATTCTTTTCCAGAACTTCGTCTCAAGCTGAACGGAATTATGATGTTGGAGACCGTGAACTGTTGGCTGTCACGTTGGCCCTCGAGGAGTGGAGGCATTGGCTTGAAGGGACTAAAGAACGTTTTCTTGTTTGGACTGATCACAAGAACCTGGAGTACCTGAGATCTGCAAAACTCCTTAATCCCAGGCAGGCAAGGTGGGCTCTGTTTTTTGGGAGATTAAACTTCTCTATGTCTTTCAGGCCTGGAATCAAGAACGCCAAACCTAATGCTCTGTCTAGAATTCAGGAACCCACTGAACCTCAGATCACCAGGGAGGGTGAGTTCATTCTCCCAGAATCTGTTAGACGCTCAATCACTATGTTGGAGCTGGAAGGAGAAATCAGAGACGCCACCAAAGAGCTCCCTGCCCCGGTGTTTTGCCCCGGAGCGCCTCATATCTAAGGTACTTGAATCATGCCATAACTCTCATATCTTCTGTCACCCTGGTATCCACAGGACATTACAAGTGGACCGTAGCCTGTTTTGGTGGCCGTCTATGATCCTCCATCCTGATCAGCCTCGGGGTCTGTCCGGAGCCGGACTTTGAAGGGGGGGTACTGTTATGATTCTGGCCCGTCCGCCTGCTCTCCTCTGCTCTCATCCATGCAATTAACTCATCTGCTTCACCTGTCTGCTGCTGCGCTGCAGCGCAATCACCGTCATGCCAAACACCTGTGGAGCTGCAGTTATATACAGCTCTCTGACTTTCTCAGATTTTCGAAAACATTATTGTGAGTAGTTATCCAGCATTCTTTCCTGCCTGATCTCATTCATTGACCTTGCCTTGTTTAATGGATTACTCCCTCCTGCCTGCCCCCTGTCTGATGGATTGGATCCTGGTTTTCGACTCTGTTTTCTGCCTCTGGTTTCTTGCTTCTGCCTGCCCATTGTCTGATGCCTCTAGCCCTGGAACTCGACCCTGTTTCTGTTTACGGATGTATGCCCCTGCCAAGCCCCTGGTTTATTCAGCCTGCATCCGTCTGCCTCTCAAGTCTGCCTGGAGCAGCAGTCAAGAGGACTGTCCCTGCTCTCTGTGCTCCGACCACAGCTTATGAGGATTTGGATCAGTCGACAATTTGACCTCAGTCTATTGAACGCCTCCACAAAGAGTGTCTAGATTACTTCCTCTTCTGGGTTCAGGACTTCATTCCCAGTCTGAGAAGTTTAGTGGCTTTATTCAACTTGATCAAAATCCAGAGTTTTATTCAGCCTCTGACTCTCCTCTCTGTCCTCAGTGATTCGTGGAGGTTGACTTCTGGTTTCCTGTGTGCTGATCCTGTTTTGCTGAATAAACCTTTTTAGTTTTTAATTTGTGTTTGGCTGAATTTGGGTCCACCGTTTCTGGTCTTCATAAAGCCAAAAGCACAGAAAAGGTTAAAATTTTTTTCAACAGCAGCCACTTGATGGAACCACCTACTGTTTCTTTAGTAACTCATAGGCATTTGTGTGTATATAAGAGAATTTAAGTACACCCTTTCATCAAACGTTTTGACAGGTGGGCGGGACTTCCAGTGAGGGCGGGACTTCCGGTGGGGGCCATGTGGGCGCTTTGTGGTTGCCATGTGGGCAGGAGGTCACGTGGTCAAGCAGGTGGTGTGTCCAAGGGGGCGTAACCGTGGATGCTGATTGGTTGTCGTCATTAGGGGCGATACCTTAAATGAGTCAATTAAAACACAGGGGTGTGTTTAAGGGTGTTACGGGGAAGGCCTTAAATGAGCCAATTAAAACACACAGGGGTGTGTTTAAGGGGTGTTATTAATAATCTGTATGTTTTTTCAGGTGTTAATACATCTAAAAAACAAAAAAAAGACATGCATCCTTTTATATTTTAAAGGTATAATCAACTTAATGTTGACCTATCACATGAAATCCTAATAAATGAACTGTGTAACCTGACAGAATTGTAAGTTCATTTTGCTTTACAGCAGGACCTATTTGTTGAATATATGAGCCAGTCTAAATCAGTTCAAAATAGAAAAGACCTAAAAAGTAAATTAAAAGATTGTGCTTCACTACATCGATGGAACGAGAAAAACCTTCAGCTTCTGCGTCAACATACTGGAAAAGCAGCTGAAAGAGGTAAGACGAATATGAGATTAACAGAAAAAAAAAAGAACTTCTGTATACTGTTTCCAAGTTACAAATTGACTAGCAATGATGTGTTTGTTTTTGAATCATGAGAGACTCCATTTTAGAAAAAATGAATGATAATTTTAGTTACCTGTAGCTTTTCTAAAACATTTACTTTTTCATCTTAGAGTAAAAAGTTATTCAGGGAGTTACAGTTATACTATATCCAACTGTTAGGGGCGATGTCAGGAAGGGGCAGTTAGGTCTGTTCCTTAGATAACCATATCACCTTTGAACTGGAAAAGCAGCTGAAAGAGGTAAGATGAATATGAGATTAACAGAAAAAAAAAAGAACTTCAGTATACTGTTTCCAAGTTATAAATTGACTAGCAATTATGTGTTTGTTTTTGAATCATGAGAGACTCCATATTAGAAAAATGGAATGATAATTTTAGTTACCTGTAGCTTTTCTAAAACATTTACTTTTTCATCTAAGAGTAAAAAGTTATTCAGGGAGTTACAGTTATACTATATCCATCTGTTAGGGGCGATGTCAGGAAGGGGCAGTTAGGTCTGTTCCTTAGATAACCAAGAAAGGTTTTGGTCTTAAAAACATAGTCTTTGCAGTTGAGATAACACTGTCATGTTTTGGTATAAATACTGTGTGTAAAATGTTGTTCGGGGGCTGTTTCATTGGCTAACCTCAGTGTCAGGGTCTTCAAATGCTGAATGTCTTTGAACCATAACACTTGTTACATTGAAAATACCAGTACTGACAAGAAAAAATGTTGGTAAATATTTCAGGAAACCCGGAAATTGTGGCTTCTACTTCTGATAATTCACAAAAGCACAATGACATCTTTAAACGTAAGTAAGTAAGTAAGTATTCATTTTTAAGAAATCATTAAATGCATGTGAATGTTCTCTAATTTTGTTTATATATATTGTTTTTATATATATATATATATTTGTTTCTTTGTCATAGAACCCCCCGCTGATGACCTTGATGATTTAATCTTGACACAATCAGATTATGGTAAGTAAATGTTAAATGCAATAAAAAATATATATATATATATTATAGTTAACCCTTGACAATGTTTCAATTTATAGATTTGATGAGAGAGGTAAACCCGAATGATCAAGTTGGAGGGTTTCAGTGGCTGGAATCGACAGTCAAAATTGAGAAGGCGAATTATTTCCAAACAACAAAAACCCCCAACAACAACATCTGAACTTTCTTCTAACACAGAAATTAAAACTGATTCTTTGAATACTCCTCCGCCAATTATCATCATTTCCCCTGAAGACACACCGAATAAGTTACCGGCACCTCCAGAAAGTAAGTAAGTCCTAAGAACCAGCTATTTTTTCTTTGAGAGTGAATGTATTTTAAACCTCAGATAAAAACTGTTTACAGATTCGACTGAGAGCTCTGTGGAAGACACAGCTGTCGAGCAGCAGCAGCAGCAGCAGGGTAGAAAAAATAAATAAAAATTAAATAAAAACAATATATATGTATTTTAAGCATAGTTCAATAAAATGTCATATAAACCTGTTTACAGATACATCCAAAGATGCCACATTGAATCCGCCCACCAGAAGGTCGCTTTTCAAAGATCAAGACAGCTTTCAGCAGAGAGGCACCGTTTCAGTTCAACAAGAAGTGAAATCTGGAGGTTTTACCGCAAAGAATCGGAGTAAGATTTAAAAAAAAACGTGTGTATTTTAAAAACTATTTTTCGTTTTATTTATGAACGCTGTGCTGCGCAGCGTAAGATAACTTTTATTGTCTTCTGTTTTTACAGAATATTTAACCCCGGCCAAAAGACAGCGACTCTCTGCGCTACAAAGCAGAGCAACGCTAGTGAGTGGATTAATGAACGGTACGTTTTAATTCATACATACTGAATTAATTTGAATTCCTTTGTTTTTTTTTCAGCTTTAATGTAATTATTTCAATATATATATATATATATATTTATTTTTATTTTTTTATTTTTTGTTCATTCTCCTTACAGAAGTAACGTTGATGGTGGGACAGATTGGCTACAGAAACGGACAGCGCAGGAAGACAGTCTCTACAGCCTCACAGAATCTTCGTAATAAGGCCTCATCGTTAACGCTTGTGGCAGCATGTCAGATTCTGTTAAAGAAGCATTTTGGTGACATCAAGGTGATTTTAAACTGAACTGATCACTGTGTTTTGTTTTTGTTTTTGTTTTTTTCTGTAGGTTAGTTTTATTATTATTATTTTTCTTATGTTCATAGAAATGGATAACCGAATCAGACTTGCCCTGGATGAAATAAGAAATTTAGTTAATGAACTTAACAAAATTCCCGTTAATGCAGAAGTAGCAGATAACATCGTTTTAAATGCATCTCCTGCTAACAGTGAAAATGTAATAAATGAACATCAGCACGGTGACGTTTTAAACGTAATCAATCAGGCTCTTGATGATTTAAATAGAGCATCGTCTCCACACAGCATTGAGCAAAATGATTCACCTGACAGTCATCAGAATCCTTCTACGTCACACGCCGCAGATCAGCACGGGGGTCATTTCAATACGGACGTAGCAATTAGTTCTGATCAAATAGGACGAAACCCTTCAGCCGTGGTTGAACGTGAACATTTTAATAACCATGAAATAAGGAGGCCTTTTACCATACAGCCGCCCTGTCCAAGTAACGTTCCAGATTTAGCAGCATTCTATACAGACATCATGCATATTATCATTGAATTAGCCGACGCTGCGAGATCGTTAACCAGACGTAACGACGTTGTGCAGCTGGAATTAGTGGGTGAAAATCTCCATCGTCACATCACATTTACTGTTACAGATGATGGAAATATGATCCTGCCTGCTTTCGAAAACTTCCTCGACGATTTAGTACAATCGAATGCAAATATACCTGTAGATAATAACATGAAATTTGTTCTTCAGGTTGTTAATGACCCAGCAGGAGGTTCTAAGCGTAAAGCTGCAGGAACGTTAGACTGTGAACTGTTTAATAAGAAAATGCATCATTTGTATATTATAAACAATACCGGTAATCAGTTATGTTTTGCAATCAGCCTCGCACACATCTCTTATCCTGAGCTCACGGATCACCGTGCTGTAGAACTGGGGAGGAGATGGCAGCATCAGGCAGGCCTCGACGAGCAAACAGCAGTTACTTTTAGTGATATTGGTAAATTTGAAACCATTCTGAAGAGAAACATTGTAGTGTTTCACAGAACCACGGGCTCTACTGCTCTGTGTAAATTTGAGACCAGTTTCCCTGATCGTTCAAACCCTCTGTTTTTGCTGTTATTTCAAGGTCATTACTATGGGATAAAAAATCTCAAAGGTTTTTTGGGGTGCAGATATATTTGTAATTACTGTTACACCAGCTATGATAATGCAAATACACACCATTGTGAAGGTTATTGTCCAGTGTGTCGAACATATAAATGTATGCAAGAGATTAGTAATCCTGTAAACTGTGCAGGCTGTCAAAGAATCTGTCGTAATTCCTCATGTTTCAGCAGACACAGGGAACCGCGCATCAGAAATAGTGCTGAAAGGCCTATGAGTGACTGTGAGTTGGTAAAACTGTGTAAAGTATGCAAACGGATATACGTTATTCCAATCAGTAAACCGAATAAACCACACATGTGTAATGTAAAATGCAGTATTTGCGGTGAAAATGTACCCCCCAGCCTAGACATTACATGCGATGATCATAAGTGTTACATTCTGCCTTGCAGTGCAATTAATCAGCTTGATGATAAACTGATGTTTTATGATTTCGAATGCTTCGTCAATGAGAGCGGTGTGCATACCCCCTTTCTGGTCTGTGCTAAAATGTTGAAAGGTGATGAATGGTATGCTTATGGACTGAATTGCACCCAAAAATTTCTCCTGCATTTCAGGAGGCCGAAGTACAGAGGCTTCTCCTTAATAGCGCACAATGTGCGGGGGTATGATGGTTACCTGATTCTCACAGCAATGCTGCAGTTAGGCATTAAACCTCATCTCGTCATGGTAGGAAATAAACCTCTCTGTTTAACCGACCCTGATTACAGGTTAAAATACATTGATAGCCTGTCCTTCATGTGCATGAAGCTTAGTGCCATGCCGAAAGCGTTAGGCTTTACCGATCAAAGCAAGGGTTTTTTTCCCCACCTATTTTCCTCTGAACAACGTCTCCAGTATGTGGGGCCTTTTCCTCCTCCATCCTGCTACGCTGTAGAACGCATGAGTCTTCAAGAACAACAGGTGTTTAGCAGCTGGTACAGAGAACCGGATGAAACTGTACACTATGTGGATTACACATCTCTGTACCCTTATGTAAACGCCAACTGCGTTTTTCCCCTCGGACAACCCACCATCATTTACAAAGATTTTGATGACCCCAGCAGCTACTTCGGTATAATCAAAGCTGTGGTCTACCCACCACGTAACCTGTTGTTCCCTGTTTTACCTTACAGAACATCCCAAGGTAAACTTGTGTTCACTTTCTGCCGCTCATGCGCTGAATTAAATAACCAGTCAGGTCCCTGCATGCATAATGATCAGGACAGAGCTCTGACGGGAGTTTGGGTGAGTGTAGAACTCTGTAAAGTGTTGGAGTGTAGTTATCGTCTTGCTAAAATCACAGAGGTGTGGCATTTTGAAAAGAGAAGTGATACAATTTTTAAAGGTTACATTCATTGCTTTTTAAAGGGTAAGCAGGAGGCTTCAGGCTATCCGTCTGAAGCAGTGGATCAGGAGAGTAAGTCAAAGTATATAAGCGACTACAAACAGCATCAGGGCATCCAATTAGACCCTGAAAAAATCGAGATGAATCCTGCCAAAAGGCAGGTTGCAAAATTGTGTTTAAACAGTTTTTGGGGGAAATTTGCACAAAGAAGTGATCTGTCTCAGACCACAGTCATCACTAACCCTTAAGACTTTTTCAGCTTCATGTTCTCGAGTAAATACAGGGTTAACTATTTTCATTTTTTCAACCCTGAAATGTGTGTAGTGCAGTGGAATTTCAGTAAACGTGTCATATATCCACCGAGTAAGACAAATAATGTGTTTATAGCAGCATTCACCACCACTTATGCACGTTTAAAACTTCTCAGCAGCATGGAGAAGTTACTGGACAGATTGATTTATATTGACACGGACAGTTTGATTTATGTGACAAAAAGTGGTGAAACTCCTCTGGAATTGGGGAATTATCTGGGTGATCTTACTGACGAGTTAGATGGTGACAGCATTTCGGAGTTTGCATCGACAGGACCCAAGAGTTATGCATACCAAACTAAAAACCGTAAACAAGTAGTGATACGTGCTAAAGGCATCACTCAGACGCATGAATGCAGCGAGAGGGTCAATTTTGACAGCATCAAAGGGCTGGTCGAGGGCTACTTACAGGGGTCAAGTGAGGGTGTCATTGAAATCCCTCAGCACACGATCAGGAGGGATAAAAAGAGATTCCGTTTGACAAACGCGACATTTCTTAAAAAGTTTCGACTGGTGTATGATAAGAGACGTCTTTTTTCTGACGGGACAACTCTGCCTTTCGGTTATTAGAGTTGAAGAAGAAATAAAATAAAAAGTCACATGGATTTACAGGAGATTGATTTTGATCCTAGATTTAGAGCACCTTTCTCATGTATGATAATTGGACCCAGCGGCTGCGGGAAAACTTTCTTTGTAAAAAGTATTTTACAAAACTGTAATCATGTCATGGATATTGTTCCAGAAAATATTGTATGGATTTACACATATTTTCAACCCATGTATGCTGAATTGCAGAAGATGAATAAAAATATTACCTTTGTGGAAGGATTGCCTCATTCTTTTGAAGATGAAAACCTGTTTCCTCCTGATCAGAATCATCTGATTATTCTAGACGATGTTATCGCTCAAGCCTCAGATGATGAAAACGTGATGAAGGTCTTTACCCAGTTTCGTCACCATCGTAATATGAGTGTTATGATGTTGACTCAGAATGTTTTTCATCAGGGGAAGTTCAGTCGCACTATTAGTTTGAACTGTAATTATATGGTGTTGTTTAAGAACCCGAGAGATAAGCATCAGTTAAATATACTGGCCCGCCAAATGTTTCCATCTCAAAAGGGTCTCTTCTTGGAGAGTTTTGAAGACGCAACGAGAGAAGCTCATGGATATTTAATCATCGATTTTACGCCTACCTGCCCAGAACATTTCAGACTGAGAACGGGGATACTTCCTCAGCAGTGGCCTGCTGTGTACGTGCCCAGAACAAAGTAAGTCATCATGTCTGCGCGTATAAAAAGGAATTTACCATTATTCAGAGCTTTGTACCAGGCCTGTCCACAGAAACATAAAGATATTCTCACACACTGCTCTCCCGACTTTATTCAGGCTCTGTGCAAGATTGCACTGAATATCCTAAAAGGTAACATTAAACTATCAACCTCTCAACACCGACAATTGAAGAAACAAAGAAATATCATCAGATTGTTGGGTGATAAAAGAACCGGGATAAAAACTAAACAGTTGGCTCTCAAAAAGCAACGAGGTGGTTTTATTCTCCCCATCTTAACGGCTCTTGCACCCTTGATCGGTGATCTAGTGGGTGGAATCATCAGGAGATAATGTCTCTCAGAACATCGCAGAAGATGTTTCTCATTTCACCTCATCAATTCAAGCGTCTGACCCAGTCAGACACGTCCATCAGACAGACGGCGGAGGAGAATTTGGATGCTGAAATGAGAGCGATATTAAACGAGCCGGGTTTGACTTCTTATGAAAAAATCAAGAGATACGATGCTCTTCTCCAGAGGTATCTGACTTTACTTAAGCAAGGTGTCAAAGAAGAAAAACTGCGGGTCAGTTTAACGCTGCAGCGTGACACAGAGGTTCCTGAACATGAGCGGTCCCAAGAAAAACAAGGCCCAGGGGAGGACGAGGCCCCTAAGGATCAGGTTCTTACGGAAGTACTGAAAAGCCTTCCTAAACACAATCGTAAAAATGCCGAGTACATTTTGAAGAAATTATCCGAAAGAAGTGAGAGTTGGACTTCGCGAGGTGAATTTGTATTTAACGGAAATGTTATAAAGGGGTCCCACATGATTGATTTGTTGAAAAATCTCATGCTTCCGTTTAAAAAATCTGGAGCATCACAAACCCGAGGATGGTCTGATTTTCTACACTCCATGTCAGAAGTAAACATACCTATATCTTCAGTCATTAACCCTTATGCTCGTGAAGAATATAGACGTTTCAAAACAGAGGGTACATCGATTGAAAATGGGGGTACACCCCCCAGCGTTAAGCAGAGAAGAAAAAGAAGAAGAAGGCAGATAACTCATTCTCCCTACTGGTCGAGATCTGAGCTGGAAGATCCAAAAAATGCTGATGGGAGATCAAAAAGGTCTCTTCGTAAGACGACACTACCACCCCGATGGATTACATTTTCACCATAAACCGTTATAAGAAAATGAAACATGTAGTCTATTTCTTTTATTCAATGAAATATTTATTGATTATATTTTTCAAGTCTAACTTCGTTCTCTACTTCACACACTAACATATGATATCATTACACAAATATGAAATCATAAGAAGAAAAAAAAAAAAAAACAAAAAAAAAAAAATAAGACATTTTAAATTCCATAACAATCCAGAAACATCTCCAAAGAGCATGTTCCGTGAGTATAAAATGTACAACTTTGATTAATGACACATTTCTGATATTTTTTCACAAAGTTAGATACCATTAAATCATTCTTAATCACATCTCCGGTGTATTTCGACAACACTTGCTGCATTGATAATCCGCACGCTCTATGACATAGATAAAAAATGCAATGGTGACCGCACACAGTGGACAGAGTGTTTTGAAGCTGATTATTATGATACAATATTTTTGAGGATCTGTCTTCTAAAAATGTTACGATGCTTGACGGGTAGAACTCGAAATCCGGAGAGAATCCATAAGAGTCAAAAAAGCTGGATTGACCATTCTCATCCAATGTCAGAGCTAGCCAGTGCTCTCCAGGCATGTGTGAAGGATGTGTGTTCACAATAAAGTAGGCCGGCCCTGGGAATTTGTCAGCTAGCAGCGGCAGCTGGTCGCACGGCCATACACCACAAAACAAATCTCCCAGCAGATGACGCATCAGGCTCTCAATTTCATGATTATTCATGCCTGATTAGATTAATAATAATCCACCAGCACACGCCTCTTTGAATCAATCTCTAAAATAGAGTCATAACAAGCGTAGATGATCAGCGTGGTGGTATGAGGCAACGGGTTTCTGAAGCGCATTTCCAATCTTAAATTCCCACTGGAAACTGGAGATAGAGCATTTGTGTCCTCGCCCGGGTTAAGATTAAATGTGAATAGAAAGTATCCTTGATTAAATTCCTGACGTGTTATACTCAGTGGAAGATCTTTTAGATGTCGTCCTGTAGCCGTAAACAAGTTGTAATACTCTCTCACTGAATGACCTTGGTTAAAATTGGGCTGGAAGGCTTTAGCAGGAATTTGTCTGCCATCCTTACACAAAGCTAAATATTCCATATCAAAATGATTAAAGCCAAACGGATTGAGATTGCGTGTTCCTGTAAAAGCGTCATGATCCAGTAACGCAATCACCACATACTTGGGAAAGACGCCTAAGAAAAGATTCTCTTGGTTGCATACCCTTGAATTTTCAGGGATGGAATATGTTTTTACATTCACACATGAAAGTGGATACAGAGCATTTGCCTTCATTAAAGCTGAAGCGTCCCCCAGTCGTACAGCTGGAGAGACAGTAACTTTTTTGATAAAAATAGAGGCTCCTAATATCCTGAGTTTGTAAGTGGAGTCTCTTACTGCCATGAGACAAAAGGCATCGTTGGCTCTTGTAAGTGTAATTTTAAGGTCAACAGAGTTTAAAAGAAGTCTCTCGCAGAAAAATATGTCTGCATGCAGGGGGCCTAGGAGATGTACCTCCCTGGAATTTGCCGTAAAGCCTGCTCTGCTGTTAAGACCTTGGTTAGGGCCGTTAGTTGTAACAATAGAGTTCAGAGCACCTGAAGTGTCTTTATAAAAAAGACCAGAGCTAAACTGGGTTTTTAAAGAATCCTCAGAAAAGTTTAACAATGTCTCAATCATGGCTCTATATGGATGTGTAGCGCTGGATTGTGAAATCATTCGATCTCCGAGAGTGACGTCACACTGACTGAAGATGGTGTTTAACGGGTAGTTGATGAGCCCTACAGGTGCATCATCTGGCAGGTTTGTTCCATTCTCGTTAGTAATTTTCACTCTGAGATGCAACAGCGTATCGTTGAGATCCAGATACTTTTCTCCGTCTCCCGGAATGAAAAACTCGATCGGCCCTCCATCAGTGATTGCTGATAAAGGCTGGATCTCGGTGTAAATTTTATTTTCAATCGATAGCTGCGTCATCGGGGCAGAAAATAAGTCCAACTCTGCCAGCGTGCACTCTGATGATTTGTTATGTAAAAGAGCCATTATTTAAATATATCAAAACTTGCGGATGACTTCCTTCCTCTTCGTTTGTCAGCTGCGACTGATCTCCTTTTTCGCGTTTGTCGTTGTTTTTTAACCGTCCTTAAACGATCACCAGGGGGTCTTGTTCTGGGTCTTTTGGATAAAACCATAATTCCTGAACCTTCTTGACCGTCGGTGTGTGTAGAACCACTCGTTTTACTCACGGCTCTACCGATGACATCCGAAGCGATATTTGATGCAGCCGTTTTAAGATGGGGTTTTGCAATTGCAAATCCTTTTTTAACCAGAGGGGATACGAAGCGGAATCATTTTGAAAATATTGATCCAATTCCGCGTCCGTACATGACCGGGGCCCCATAAAACCCTGGCAGATTACCGCCTGATTGACTTACATAGTAATTTACAAAGCGATTTGGATCACGTCTCAGACTTAGCCGTGCCATGTTCTCTCTTGCCTGCTTGATGCAGTGTTGAATGACCAGCGTAATATGAATGATAACCAATCAATCTTAGAGGTTATACAGGTCCTTCTCAAAATATTAGCATATTGTGATAAAGTTCATTATTTTCTATAATGTAATGATGAAAATTTAACATTCATATATTTTAGATTCATTGCACACTAACTGAAATATTTCAGGTCTTTTATTGTCTTAATACGGATGATTTTGGCATACAGCTCATGAAAACCCAAAATTCCTATCTCACAAAATTAGCATATTTCATCCGACCAATAAAAGAAAAGTGTTTTTAATACAAACAACGTCAACCTTCAAATAATCATGTACAGTTATGCACTCAATACTTGGTCGGGAATCCTTTTGCAGAAATGACTGCTTCAATGCGGCATGGCATGGAGGCAATCAGCCTGTGGCACTGCTAAGTTCTTATGGAGGCCCAGGATGCTTCGATAGCGGCCTTTAGCTCATCCAGAGTGTTGGGTCTTGAGTCTCTCAACGTTCTCTTCACAATATCCCACAGATTCTCTATGGGGTTCAGGTCAGGAGAGTTGGCAGGCCAATTGAGCACAGTGATACCATGGTCAGTAAACCATTTACCAGTGGTTTTGGCACTGTGAGCAGGTGCCAGGTCGTGCTGAAAAACGAAATCTTCATCTCCATAAAGCTTTTCAGCAGATGGAAGCATGAAGTGCTCCAAAATCTCCTGATAGCTAGCTGCATTGACCCTGCCCTTGATAAAACACAGTGGACCAACACCAGCAGCTGACACGGCACCCCAGACCATCACTGACTGTGGGTACTTGACACTGGACTTCTGGCATTTCCTTCTCCCCAGTCTTCCTCCAGACTCTGGCACCTTGATTTCCGAATGACATGCAGAATTTTCTTTCATCCGAAAAAAGTACTTTGGACCACTGAGCAACAGTCCAGTGCTGCTTCTCTGTAGCCCAGGTCTGGGGAATGCGGCACCTGTAGCCCATTTCCTGCACACGCCTGTGCACGGTGGCTCTGGATGTTTCTACTCCAGACTCAGTCCACTGCTTCCGCAGGTCCCCCAAGGTCTGGAATCGGCCCTTCTCCACAATCTTCCTCAGGGTCCGGTCACCTCTTCTCGTTGTGCAGCGTTTTCTGCCACACTTTTTCTTTCCCACAGACTTCCCACTGAGGTGCCTTGATACAGCACTCTGGGAACAGCCTATTTGTTCAGAAATGTCTTTCTGTGTCTTACCCTCTTGCTTGAGGGTGTCAATAGTGGCCTTCTGGACAGCAGTCAGGTCGGCAGTCTTACCCATGATTGGGGTTTTGAGTGATGAACCAGGCTGGGAGTTTTAAAGGCCTCAGGAATCTTTTGCAGGTGTTTAGAGTTAACTCGTTGATTCAGATGATTATGTTCATAGCTCGTTTAGAGACCCTTTTAATAATATGCTAATTTTGTGAGATAGGAATTTTGGGTTTTCATGAGCTGTATGCCAAAATCATCTGTATTAAGACAATAAAAGACCTGAAATATTTCAGTTAGTGGGCAATGAATCTAAAATATATGAATGTTAAATTTTCATCATGACATTATGGAAAATAATGAACTTTATCACAATATGCTAATTTTTTGAGAAGGACCTGTATACATATCTCTGGAATAGTTTATACAAATAAAATTGATCTCAGGCTACGTTGTGATATCACCGGTCTGAAGTGTAGTCTTATGACAGTCTTTCCACAGACGAAATTTACAGGAACGTTTTGGTCCGATTTAATTTCTATATTGATATTTTCAATATGTCTTCTGGAGACTGGAAGGTAGTGGGCGGGGTTAAACGTCTGAGTAATCATATCACTGAATTTGCCTTGTACTTTGACGGTCCGCAGTAAAGGTGCAAAAGTGTCGCCTACTATTTGAGGGCTGACCACATCGCTGTAACAGTATAGGTGATAGAAACCAGCCTTTATATCCGCCGGAAAAGGAGCCAGTTTTGGTTCAGAAACATGACTCCATTCCCCTGGTTTCACGCCCATCATATAAGCTAGAGTGCTGAAGAAGCGTATTTCATACGGACTGTTTGCCTGAAATGCAAATCTCTTTTGAACTTTGCTGAATTTAATGCGTAAACCCGATTTCAATTTTTTGAAAAACATTTCCATCTCTGTCTCGAGTTGAATAACGCTGTTATAGTAGCCACTTCTGATCCTTTGCGTATAGATCTCCACATCACCAACCTTCCTCCATTCAAAGTAGGCATCATAATCCGGTAAATTATGCCATGTATGAGGATATGAAATCTCGGCTAATGCAACCATCCATTGGCCTTCTAAATCAATATGTTGAGCTAAATTTACATGGAAACTTGAACTGGTATTATTTTTAAACACTTCCATGCTAGCATTAGATGGAAGAGTAACGTAAAAGCCATCATCCTCTACCTGACGGTTCATGATGCTGTGTCAACTGTGAGGTTTAGTGCAAACCTTTTTTATACGTTTCGAAGTTCATCAAACTTGATCCAACTGTTGAATTTCTCAGGCCAGTTTTTCCAGCTTACAAAAACCTGTTTGACTCCCTTGACCGTACGTCGTTTTAATATTTTTTCCACTTGATACATCTTGTCGTTAAATATTTTTACTTTTTGAAGTTCCTCAGCGTAAAAGGAACCCTCGATAGGTTCTCCATCCAAATCTTTAAGTTTGTATACAGGAGGAGAACGGGGTATCCGCTCATACACTGTAAACACTTCATCCGTAAAACTCTGTTCGTATTTTTTGTCAAACACTCCACGGACCTTGGATATTCTGACAAGATCCCCTTGTTTAAACGTTGTCACTGAGTCCTTGCAATATCTGTTGGACTTGACATCATACAGATTCTGAAACACTTGAAAGGCATTTTCTGGGGTCACTTCCATAGGGCTCATTTTAATGCTGGAGTGGTAGGAATGGTTGTAGCTTCTAGCTAGGTTTTGCAGTACATCGACGTACCGCCGGGTATTGTTAGCTGTAAAATATCTCCACATCCTTGTTTTTAATGTGCGGTTAAATCTCTCGACCACTGAAGCTTTTTCTTCACTCGCTGTGGCAAAATGTTCAATACCGTGTTTCTCCAATAAAACCTTAAATTTCTTGTTAAAAAATTATTTACCGGCATCAGTCTGAAGTTTTTTGGGGATCTGACTTTCTGTAAAAACTGATTCAAATGCCTTTACCACCTCAGCGGCTGTTTTCCTCTTCAAAACTCGTACATACGCCCTTTTTGAAAAGATGTCAATGACTGTTAATAAATAATTAGAACCATCATTTTCCATGGCCAGAGCTTGCATGTCACAGAGATCAGCCTGGAACTGCCTCAATGGTCTGGTGACAAAAACTCTGTTTCTCGGGAACTTTATTCTTGCAGGTTTATGTAGAGTATAGGTATCTTCTCCTGATAAAAAATCTTTAACTTTTTCAACCACAACCTTCTTTCCCGTTTCATCTTGCATAACCCTCCTCAGCCTATCTACACCCCCAAAACTTCCCGGATTTGAAGGGCTATAATATACTTTCTTCATCAGCCGTCTTCCTGCCATCTCTGCCTTATGCTCACTCTGCAGATTACTTGTTAAATAATGAGAAAAAACACACAGGAGGGTAGATTTATCCTTATTTATTTTTTTTGTTGTTGCATTTAATATAAAAAAAAAAACAACCAGAAAACAAAATCAGATAAAATGCAGATTAATGCAGATTAATTCAAACACTACTAGCTTTTAAACAACACTTTTGGGAAAGGTTACTATGTTCCTACTTTAATTGTATTTAATAGTAAAAAGAAAAAAGAAGAAAAATCATATAATGCAGATTAATTAAAGTACTGGAATACTAAAAAAAAAATAAAAATGATACAACAAGTCATCAAACATGTGAGATCAGTTTCTCAGTCCATAGCACTCTGAAACAGAGTTAAGTTGTTTGAGGTGTTTCTCTTCAACCATGCGATCATAAACGTGCGCTATTGCACTGTGGATGCCTTGTACCGATTTCAGTTCATATAAAACCGTCTTGGCAATCATCTTCACTCTGAAGTCATCCGCTTGTATACGTCGAAGTACCAGAAGATTCTGAATAGCAGGAACGAGTTTGGGAGTTACGAGTCGTCGTACGATGCGTTGAAAGTTGACTTGGTAATAATCCTCCCCCAATACCTCCAGGCAATGGTGTTGATGCTGGCTCGGGTGGTTCGTTATACATCCATAGCAGGTTTCTCTGAGATAGTTCAAAGAGGTTATGTTGAATAAATGAAGTATCGCTGTTTTCACCGTATTGATGAGGGTGGTTGAGAACCAACCGTCAATTTCGTCCTCCTGGTTACTCTCATCCTCTGCTGAAGGCTGAGGGTCCTCCATCGGTTCCAGGGTTTGTGTAGGGGCTTCGGTAGAGGGTGAGTAGCCGGTGGCTACCTCCTCCTCCACGACCACCTTCATGTCTTCTGGCAGGACATTCGCGTCTACAGACTCAGCCATGAATAGCGGTGATGGTGAGCGAGTCTGGAGAAAGCGATAGATATTTCATGTTGTATCCTGTAGGTGATGCAGGACTGAAGTGGTTCTCTTAGAATGAGGATGTTGAGGTGGATGGTGAGAAGAGGTCAGGGGAAGGCGGATGATATGGTCCAATGTTGAAGCTTTCATCGTGCTCAGGAGAGAAGTGGATCTCTGCTCGGTGGTTGTAGAGATCCCTGTATGGTGTCGGTCCACTCATTCTCTTGATACGATTCTCAGTGTCTGTGAGCTTGCAGTTATCCCCCCGTATATATATCATAGGAAGCGGCGTGTCCTCAGAAGAGGGTTCGTTCTAAACGTAAAACAGGAAACGTCAGCGTTTTTTTCACTGACATGACATCGATCCAACTTCGTGACTTTTGGAAAAGGTCGGAAAGACGATGTCCAATTTCACTCATCTTCTCTGCCCAAGCTTCAAACGGCAGAGCCAGCATTGTCTTGAATACGCCGTAGTCCTGATTGAAAGCCTCCAACACAAACAGATCTGAGGGACTCGTCCGGTTGTTCCTGCGTCTGCTTGCCCGAAAAGACCAGCGGCCATTTGCTGTTGTTTTTGACCCCCACACTGCGCTAAAGAGAGGTTGTCTATCAGCTATTTCAACATCGGATGGTATATGAAACATTCTCGCCCGTTTTACAGGTCGAGGAGACAGTTCATTTTCTTCTTCTTCTTCCTCCCTCTCCTGCCTTGAGACTGTTTCAGGGCTATCAATAAGGTGCGGGATTGCAAGCTTTAACACAGCCCAGTCGCTGTGGGTGAGTGTACACAGAGCCAGTGATCCATTAAATACCTCATCTTGATCCAATTGATACAGGCAAAGCTCTCCTATTTCATACATGAAAATATAACCCCAGCTGCCAACCAGGCCATATGGCTCCAAAGACCATTCTTCCTGCAGAGTGTCGAACGGGGGTCTTTGTACCCTGCAGATGTAGTATGTTGATTTCTTAGGAGCATTCAATTCACGGGATGAATACTGGTAGACGGTCACTGGGGTTTCGCACAGAACTGACATACCTCTTGGCCGAACCGAGGTCTGATTTTCAACCATGGTTGTTGAAGTTGATGTTGGATCCTCATCATCGGTAGAGTATGTCATGACGGGAATTCCGATAGGTATCTCCGTTGAGGAAGTATATGATGCAGTTGCTTGTTCATCATCGATAGGTATCTCTGTTGAGGAAGTATATGATGCAGTTGCTTGTTCATCATCATCATCTTGGCACGCGTTGCGTTTCTCCTCCGCTTGACGATAAACTCTCTTAACTCTAGCCATTGTTGAACGGGTGTTCTTTTTTCCAACGAATGCTGCATGTAAAGTGCAGAGTTTTATCTCTGTATTTAAAGTAAACACTAAAGCACGCCCTATTGTTTTCATTGGGTTATTCAAGGTTTAACGATGCTTACAAACACACCCCCTCTATTTTTAATTGGTGCTGATGCCAAACAGTTTCCGATAATACCATATTTGTCTTGTTCTATTTATAACAAACACACCCCTGTGTTTTAATTGACTCATTTAAGGTATCGCCCCTAATGACGACAACCAGTCAGCATCCACGGTTACGCCCCCTTGGACACACCACCTGCTTGACCACGTGACCTCCTGCCCACATGGCAACCACATGGTGCCCACATGGCCCCCACCGGAAGTCCCGCCCTCACCGGAAGTCCCGCCCACCTGTCAAAACGTTTGATGAAAGGGTGTACTTAAATTCTCTTATATACTTCCAAAAGTACCTACATGGACAACTCTGAACAAACTGTTTCGTTATCCGATGAGCTAACCCCTCCCTCCTACTTCCCTATGTCTAAAGGGTTTGCTCAATCCAGCTCTCCATCCAACGGGTCCGGACTTCCCTAAACGTGAAAGGTCTTACTAAGCAGGTTTACTGAAAGTTCTGTTTAAGCTGGTGTCGGGAAATGACTCGCCTAGCCTCTGACAGCCTTCATACAAAAGTCTTGCCCTTCTTCAACTGTAGGCCTGGACGACTGAGTAGCCTATCGCAGTCATCCACACTTTCAACAGTCACTTTTGTTCACGGCTGCTCATTCCCTATTTTTACAACTGGCTCTTGGTATATGGGCTAAGTTAATTTTAGTGGCTCAGCATGAGCCCCAAGGGTGCTGTTTTAACAAACTTGGCTAAGGCAACCTATAAAAACCTCCCAAAATCTCTTAGAACCAGGAAACCAGACTTTTACCACCAATGAAAAACTAAAAATAAGGTGACTCAATTAATTGAATGTCCACGATTTAACTAGAATTTTATATGCTTTCTTAAATTAGCAACGCTTATGCAGGGATCAGTAACAGCTTCAATTCGGCAACACGTAATAAATTCTGTCAGGTTTAACCAACCTAACAATATTTATAACAACACAAAAAGAAAAGAGAGACAAAGTATTAGTTCCTTTTACTCGCTTTGCGAGGAGAGACAGTCAAGATTTGCTCAGTTACAGATCTCGCACCGCTCTGAAGCCTATCCGACCGCTTCCTCTTTTTATTGTCTTTCGGGGGTCCCTAGTTTACAAAAACATTGTTCTCTAAAGGATGGGGGAAAACAACAGCTGCATCGTAAACAGGTCATAAACAGCTTTATACATTAACAACACATTTCCACAGTCTCCTACAACTGGTAGGGTCAGTTGTTACTTTTGTTGAGTGTAATCAGCCTTCATCTTTATGACCTCCTCAACTGGACTGCTTCCTTCTCTGCTAGTTCAGCTCCATTTATGATCTTTGCCTGCAGACAAACTCACACATCCTTTACTCACACATACATCATGAAAGGTTATAAGATCAAATAGTCAAGTTAAAGAATAGGAGAAAATATAAGATAAATCTATATTCAATTATTCCAACATTTCCCCCCTGTATATCTTATATCTGCTCATTTTCTCATATCACTTAACAGCCACGTCTGTCAAATTTTGTAACTGTAAGTTTATCTTCATGAGTACAAAGACAAGAGGCACTTACTGACATTTAAATCACATAATCATATAGAAATGGATCTGCATACAGGTCAGAAAATTGGTCAGTCCCATCCTCATCATCTTCATCGTCCTGATGTTTAAATAACGGATAGAGTTGTGTAACTCTGCTTTCCATAGGAGAAATAGCTGTGGTGATAAGACGGTTAAGCAGAGTACAAAAGCAGGGCATTCAACAATATCCACACAATGTCAAAATTGCAGCAAACACTGCAAAGGAAATTATTACTCATGATACTAAAATTTTATACTTCCCAAACATATCCAGCCAGGAGTCCCACATCGAGGCGTCTACTCCAGAATGCTCTTTCATTTTGCCACTTAGAGATCTCAAACCTTCTATGGCTTTCGTTAGGCTGCCATCAGCCAGCAGCAGTGTTGTTAGGTGTGAATGTGCAACATTTTTCTCCGAAAATAGCACAAACTCCTCCTTTTTCAGCTAACAACATGTCCAAAGCAATTCTATTCTGGAATGCTATCAGGGAAGTTGAAGCCAATTAGTCATGGACAGTTCAAACCCGCTTTGTCCAATTTCCTAGTTTTTGTACATTGTAATGAATATAGTTGATCCTGTCTACGTTTCTGTTCAACATACATCACCAACAGATACTTGATTCAAATCCTGCAACTACTTGATCAGTTAATTTATATTCATCTATAGCATCTATGTATGTAGAGTCTCCCTCAATCTGCCAAGCTGCTTCTCTGCACTTTCTATCACACCAATCATGTGGATTTAACACTAGATAGTCCATCTGTTACTTAATCTACTAACATAGGATATAACCATAAAGTAGTTAAGCACAGAGTCCTGTTACTTTTTGAAGGTGATCAATCAAACAACCACCACCAAATGTCTCCTCTAGAGACTAGTTTAAAACACTTATTTACTTTTACAATTGTAGTACACCATACTGCAATGAGATTTCCCAATTTATTACCTCTCTCTGTCATATTTATACATGTATAGTTTCCAGTGGTGACTCGCTTATGGAAAACTGATTTATCCTTATCTGCTCTAATTACAGAAAAAACAGAATCCTTATGCTGACACATTTCATTAGGATTAGTTTGATTCATTACTTCCATCACACAGAGTTGTGGTATCACAGCTGGAATTATTTATAATAAAAGCCTTGAACCCAAACACACAACACAATCTCTTTTAGTCATGTTAGCCACTTGCTCTACCATCAATAATCAGTTATTATTTGTTCCTGATACTCCTGTAATAACCTGGAACTTAGTCATCTGTGGTTAACTTTCCTAACATAATTTTCACTCTCTTCGCTCTGTTACCTGGATTACATTATCAGCTTTATGGAACTTAAACAACTTATTTTAATAACTAGCATAAGCAGTGGTGCCCCACTCTGGTGTCCAATTATTTCCTTCATCAGCTACCATCATGGACCATGAGGTGTCTCTTCTATCATTAGTTAAGTACCATTTATAACTTCTATAATCCTGTCCTTTCCTTCCTCATTTGGTCAAGCTAATGAGTGGGATCAGCACCACAGCTATGGTTTTAGATTTCACGCACACTTGAATACCATAAGTATAAGAAGTTTGTTTAGTACACATAGTTAGGTTATCATACCTACCTTGATTTAGCGCTACTTGTTTCATATAACTCATAACAGATGTTGTTACATTCTAATTCATTTTGACTGGTTCCCAGAAGTACCAGAAAAATAAACAAAATCACTATCAGAAAACAAATATATATATATATATATATATAACCACCCAGCATCGGAAAGCATTGCTCATCCATCTAGAAATCATTTTGGCTGAAATTTTCACTCCTCTAAATGGTTCCAGTGTCTTAATTGTCTTCACTGACTTTCGGGTCTCTCCAGCCTCTAAATGTCTGGGTCCACCCTATTATCAGTCTGTAAATCACTTCCCCTGGCGGAGCTTTCAACCGAAATGATCTTTTTACAATGTGTAAGGTGAATCCAGGTTTATCTCTCAGCTATTTTACTGCCCTGGCAGTGGTTAATAATAACTAATATGCATCCTCCCACTTAGGTGAATAACAATGCTTCTTCTTTACACTTCTTATTAACACCCAGTCTCCTGGTTTCACTAGTTGGTTTTCCTGCTGGGAAATAGAACATTCCTCATAGCTTAAATATATTTATGTTGCTTTTTAACATACTCCTCATATAATCAGCTAGGTTAGCTTCTTCATCTAACTCCCACTTATTTTTGAACTGTGGTAATCTGTATGGTCTTCCAAATAACATTTCATAGGGTGTTAACCCTAAGGTAGTTGTAATGTTTAGTTGGAAATAGTTCTATCTGTTTAGAAAATGCATCTATAATGACTAAACAAAACTTTTTCCCTTCACTGTGGTTTAACTCAATAAAATCCATATGAATTGTTTGAAAAGGGTATCTTAGTTTTGCAAATTGTCCCCTTCGTTGTCTTAAATTCCCTTGTGGATAATGTTTTACACATGCTAAACATGTTTTACAAAAAATTTTTTTAATAAGAATTTTTTAGAATTTAATCAATATGTTATATAATATTAATATATCTGTCCTACTATTCCCCCCTGTTGAGACATTATGAAACACGATGGCTCAAATATTGCTTCCATTTATAGGTTCTTTGGTAGGACAGGTTTATTATCTGGTCATATATAGTTTTTATCTTTTAATGCAGCTCCATGTTTTTTCCACATTGCTATCTCCTGTAGTGAGCTTTGTTGTTGCATCTTTTCTAACACTATATCCATTGTCACCAATGCATATCCTGTTTGTGTCTTCTCCCTCTCATCTTTTTAGATAAATCATTCACATAAACTATTTTGTGATCCTGCAAATCACTTCCAATTTTTTTCTTTTTGTTTTTTTTTTCTAATTCTGCAGTATTAATGCTGAAACTGCATGGGAAACTCTTAAGGTTAAAAGGTGAAACAACACTATTGCAGCACTGCAACTGTCATTTTAGGCTGCAATTACAGCTCTCACACAATATAGTTTCACACATGCAACACTATCTAGTTTTGAAAAGAAATAGGCTATTATTTTCATTTTATCTCCATGTTGTTGAACCAGAACTGAAGTCATAAAATGTCCCTTGCAATCTACCATCTGAACAAACGGTTTACTATAATCTGGTAATGCTAAAGCAGTACTGGAAACTAGAACTTGTTTTATGTTGGTAAATGCTTCTTCAGCTTCTACACTCCATCTTAGTTCAGACGTCATTTTCAGCTCTTCCTCATACATTAATTTGTTTAATGGAGCTACTATTTCTGCATAATTTGGCACCCAGTTTCTACAATAATTAGTTAGTCCAAGGAAGGACATTATTTGCTTTTTTGTTACTGGTTTTAGAACTTGTAATATTGCAGTCTTTCTTTCTTCTACAATTGTGCGTCCCCCTGCGCTAAAATTATGACCTAAGTATTTAACCTCATTTTTACACAATTGAAGTTTCTTTTTACTAACTTTGTCCTTCTTCTGCTAAATGTTTTAATAATGCTATTGTATCATTTTTACAAATCTCCTCATCAGGAGAGGCTAGTAGCACATCATCAACATATAATCAACCCTGACTACCTCCTGGAGGGTCAAACTTGGCCATACTTGCACTCATTTCCTGAAAGTATATAGTTGGACTTTCACAGTAACCTTGAGGTAGTCTGGTATAAGTATATCTTTGTCCCTCAAAGGTAAATGCAAACCAGAACTGCCTATCTTTCCTGTTGATGGAGCTTGTTTTTTAACTGGAAAAATGGGGGTGTTACATGGTGAATCCTCGCATTTTATTATCACCCCTGCAGTTATTAAATCCTTTATTACTGGTTTTATTCCTTCACGAGCATCATATTTCAAAGGGTATTATTTATTCTGGGCCTGTATTCTGTTTTTGCTCTAATTTGGACAGGTAATGCTCCTTTACTAAACCCACATCAGTTGGGTCTGTTGACCATAACTTATCAGCGACTTCATTCAAACACTGTTCCTCCTGTTCAGTAAGGAATAGTTCTCATTGTTGTTTTGTATGCAAATGTATCCCTTCCTGCACTGTCACTGTCCATAATAATAATTTTCTAATTAATCCTGTGGATGCACTAGTTTCTGTATTCATTATTGTTACAAACCAGTCTGTGACATCTTTTCCCCTCTGCACTATTCTACTCATATGCTACTTGAGTTCTTTATCCTTAAATAAAGATATGTGTGGAGGTGACCACATGTTGCAGAGCTTCCTAGTGTCTTCCTCTAACACTACTTCAGCAACTGAGGTACTCTTCCTTTCTGTATAAACATAAGTTACCATGACTTTTATAGGGGTTACTTTATTTAATACTTCTTCATAAATTTTATCTTGTCCAGGAGTATTTTTATACCACATGGTAATATGTAGATCATCTGGTGTCATCTGATCTTGTAGTTGAGTAATGACATTTCTTCCTTCTGTTAGTAAAGCTGTCCCTACGTCTAGGGGTGGCTTATTCAGAACATCCAGTTAATAGTGGTAATAAGGTGGTCCTACTCCTTTTTTAACATCAACACCCTGATGTGTATTGTCTGTAATTTCCTCTGCTCACTCCTCTCTGACCCCTGCGGTTTTTGTCCTCTGCCTCTAAATTTTTTCTCTACCTCTGTTGTTTTAATAAATCTGCTCTTCTTCTTCTTCTTGCTGAAAAAAAAATGTTGCCTATTTATTTATTTATGTATTTATTTATTTTTCCTTCATAACTTTTTCTGCATGGAGGGCATGATTTACATAGTCTTCTAGATTTGCTGTGGGGAACCCTATAAAATATCTCCTTACCCAGGTATTAATTGCATCCCTGGAACCAGCATGTAGTGCATTTTTTAACTGCTGTTAATAAACTCCTTGCTTATTGTAGACCACTATGTATTTTAAACACTTTTGTCAGTCTAATCCTATATTCTTCAAAAGGTTATTCCTCTTTTTGTTTCACTCTGGCTATTAAAAAGAGTAAAATATTTTCTAAGGTTACACAGAAAAAAAACCATGTCATGCCATGAACCTTCGTGACACGCTGTATCAACAGCCTTCAGCATCTCAAAACAATAATAATAAAAAATAAACACAAATAAAACATACATGAGGTACAGCCATGGTGGGGATGTATTTATTCACCAAAGGGACTCATTTTAGCCCATCCAATCCTGTCAAACCTCATCAGATCTTTGGTACAAAACAAAACTTTCCACCTACTCTTTTACTCCCCTTCTTCTGTCCTGCTATTCCACTTTGCAAGTCTATCAAAAAATTACTTCTTAGCCCTCTGACCTTTTCTGCTTTCCACAAAAATGTCCATTCTTATCTCCTGCATCACATTTCTCTCTTTTTAGTTACTTTTAAGCAATAATCTACATCCTCATAACCTTCTTTTCCATTTTTCTTGGGTCATGCTTTGTTTTTTCAATTATTGCATCCTGTAGATTGACTAATTTTTTAGAGTTTAAATGACCATCATAATGATATGTGGTTATCCATTTATCTAAATATTTTAATTTACTCGGATCTTGTGCTTCTATGAACTTCCGATCTTTGCATTGTAGTTCGTTTTTCAATTTATTTTTACTAGCCCCTTTTCCCATGTTTTGATTTAAATTTGGTCCAGCATATAAATACCTAGGGTATTCTAAATACTGGATTATTCTGCTCAGTAGGGTGACAGAAAAATCTCCTTTTGTGGTAATTCTCACTTCAACTCTTTCGAGTGGAGAATTCTTGCCTTTGCATCCACAAAAGTTAGTCACTTACAATCCCACTGTTTTTGGTATGAGGTAAAACCTAGTGGTTTAAATCCTCCATTTATTTCTCACATACACACATTTAAACGCAGATTTTACTTAGTATTTTTTTGTTGTTTAAAATACTTAAATGCAGATTTTACTTAGTATTTTTTTTTTGTTGTTTAAAATACTTAAACACAGACTCCGCCGTTCTGGAAGCACGGAATTTTAGTATTACTTTCTTAATACTTAAGAGGACTCTGTCGTCCCCTATAACCTCGGAATTTTCAGTATTTTCACTAATACTTTAAGCAGAACTCCGGCGCACTGCTGTTAACCTTGGAATTTTCAGTATTTTTACTAATACTTTAAGCAGAACTCCGGCGCACTGCTGTTACCTGTCAGTGCCTAGGTTCACAGGGTTTCACTTCACGCAATGACCCCCAGTCATTCGTCACACTTTTGTTTTAAATCCAGATTCAACTCACCACTTTGTCCTCTCCTCTCTCTCTCAGAGTTCCGTCAGCTGTCAGACTCCAGCGGGCGGGCCGAAATCCAGTCCCGGAAAGGGTCTGTGTGTCTTCCTGATGAAAACAGCCGTGCGCACGGTCTTTTCCTGGAGTCTACCGACCCGCTGGAACCATCAGGCGTAGTTGGAATCCGGCTCTCGAAGGACCAAATTAATGTCAGGTTTAACCAACCTAACAATATTTATAACAACACAAAAAGAAAAGAGAGACAAAGTATTAGTTCCTTTTACTCGCTTTGCGAGGAGAGACAGTCAAGATTTGCTCAGTTACAGATCTCGCACCGCTCTGAAGCCTATCCGACCGCTTCCTCTTTTTATTGTCTTTCGGGGGTCCCTAGTTTACAAAAACATTGTTCTCTAAAGGATGGGGGAAAACAACAGCTGCATCGTAAACAGGTCATAAACAGCTTTATACATTAACAACACATTTCCACAGTCTCCTACAACTGGTAGGGTCAGTTGTTACTTTTGTTGAGTGTAATCAGCCTTCATCTTTATGACCTCCTCAACTGGACTGCTTCCTTCTCTGCTAGTTCAGCTCCATTTATGATCTTTGCCTGCAGACAAACTCACACATCCTTTACTCACACATACATCATGAAAGGTTATAAGATCAAATAGTCAAGTTAAAGAATAGGAAAAAATATAAGATAAATCTATATTCAATTATTCCAACAATTTCAATAATAGAAATAAATCAATCAATTCAACCTGTCTTACCCTGATGCTGAAACTAATGAGTTTGGAGAGGCTTTGAAGACGGAGGCTCATCCATGCAACTGATGGAGATGGTTCTTCTGGTAACAACGAGTGATTTCTTGAAGGGAATACAACTTAATCTTCAGTTTTCTTCCTTTAAGTGGCAGGTACTGATGCTCCAAGCTTCAATGGTTAAACAGGATCTTTGTTGTCATATGTCTCCGAAGACAGTAGTTTCCAGATGCTGAAGAGTTGAAGGAAACCCGGAGACATAAATGAGGTTGATTCAGGACTTCCAGAAGAATGAAACTTAGAGCAATCAGCTGTTCACCGATCAAGTTCACTTCTGTTGTCTGGATAAAAAGGCTTTAGATGAAATCAGATTCTTAATCTTGAGGCACAGTCCTTCTAAGGCAAACGGGTTGATCCTCTTTTTAATGCAGTCGATCAGCTGGACTGTGTCTCTGGTCCTCTGATTCATCTGTAGCGTCTCTCCGATCTTGTTCGCTGGTCTTCTGTGAGGAAACAACCAACTAGTTCCTCTATTCTTGCCCATTTTATAGAGCATTTCCACCAAACCCTTTGTGCTCATTGGCCAGTGGTTGTTGCCTTGGCTGTCCCATTGGTCACCCATGATTTTCTGGAATTTCCCGAGTCGTGTCCATATCAGACATGCCATCATCACCTTAGTCCTGAGCTGTCTGCTGGCCTCTTCTTTGCCCTGCGCTTCCACCTTAGTCATCAGTCTTGTGCTATAAGCTACAGCTCTCACTTCCCCAATTCCCGAACATCTGCTCTATTCCCGTCTCACTCAACGTTACACTTCCTCTTAAACAGAGGCTTTAATTATTACATTGGTGCTGCTCAAACTTTTAGTTACAGCATTTACTTCATTTACAGTTTAAAACCATTACTTAAACTTTATCCTTTTTATTCATACACCACACAACATTATCTCTTTCATATATAGCTGATTGAGAATGTCAAACCTTAATGTTTTTTGTTGTTGTTTTTTTTACTCTAATTCTCAGTTCTTAACCACATTTCAATCATACATCTTTTAACTTGTTAATCAAAGACTACTAATTTTATTCAATACATGTGAAAGAATATAAAATCATCATACATCATTTTTTTGGATATACTTGTTTATATTTTTGCAAAAGATAAGACAGATACATGCTTGTTTCACTCCCCACTGCTTCAACTGTGTGTTTTAATAATTATTGCATGGATTACACATAAGGATATAAGGATATTTATTGTAACATTTATGGAGTTAACTGTGAGCAGTTACTAAATGTTGCATGGATTACATGGAAAGATCTCACCTTATTTTGACAACTGAAACCCTCGAGGCCATAAAGAACTGGGAGGTTGAATACGATGACAGCTCTCCACCTGAACTTTCAACTTTTGTTTTTAAAAAAAAGGAGGACTACGAAAAATTCTGCTCAGAAATTATTGATGTCCAAAATCTAAACATTTTTGCCAGGTTTGAGGAAGACTAATTAGTCCTTGTGGACACTAAAGAGTATAGCGAGGCTAAATGTACTACATTGACCCTCTGTCACCTTCTGGCACCCCCTGGCACCTTCTGGCATCCTCTGGCACCCTCTGGCACTTTCTGGCATCCTCTGGCACCCCTGGCAACTTCTGGGATCCTCTGGCACCCTCTGGCACCTTCTGGCTTCCTCTGGCACCCCGTGGCATCCTCTGGCACCCCCTGGCACCTTCTGGCATCCTCTGGCACTTTCTGGCATCCTCTGGCACCTTCCTGGCATCCTCTGGCACCTTCTAGAATCATCTGGCACCCCCTGGCACCTTCTGGCATCTTCTGGCACTTTCTGGCATCCTCTGGCACCCCCTGACAACTTCTGACACCCTCTTGCACCCCGTGGCATCCTCTGGCAGCCTCGTGACAGCCTTATGGCCTGGGACTTCCAGCAGGTTTTTAAGCATTTATTTATAATTTTCTGTGAGTGACAATAAACCGGCTGTTTGCGCAATAAATCGTTGTCATCATTTCAGCACGTCATACATACACATAGTGCTATTTATTTTCCATCTCAAGTAAATACAATCACTTTATGTTATGGGTCTAAAGCTGTTTATTAAATAATAATCAATGATGACATCTTTATTAACAGGCTATAAAAACAATGACAACCCATTTGCCAATAATCAGCATTGGCTTTCACAAAAACAGCGGCACCCCAAGGCATCCTCTGGCACCTTCTGGCATCCTCTGGCACCCCCTGGTCCCTTCTGGCATCCTCATTATCAGCATTAGCTCCCACAAAAACAGTGGCAACCGTCGTGGCAGGCTTTTACGGCTGTTCTGGCACCTTCTGGCTCCCTCGCGGAATCCCCTGGCTCCCTCCTACATGCTGTGGCAGCTCCGGTGGCAGCTGTGGCAGTCGGAACTGCCAATTCTGCCTGCCACTGCCGCAAATTGAGCTTGCCGTCTCTCCCCTGTCCTGTACGTTAGCACTGGTTGCTTTTGATAGGTAGTTATCTGCTTAAAGCTAACTTACAAAATATCGCTTAACTTTACTTAAAGGTTAAAACACAGAGTGCCTGAGAGGACATTAAATATATGGTTAATACTCACCTCTGATCCTCTGTGCATGTAGAACGGTTGGAATCTCAGCGTAGTTGTCTACTAAAGAAAAGAAAAAAACTCCCTGGCGGCTACGTACGCTACGCAATTTCCAGGTCACTGATATGTCACTCAAGAAATCTCTGTCCAATGGCAAAAGACTTCTCAAAAGACCGTCCCCCCTGAGAGGTTTGTGCCAGAAGTGCAAAGAAAAAGTGAGGGAGCGCAAAGTAGAGTGTGAGGAAGTGTAATTGCAAAGCTGGCAGCGAGAGCAAAACTCTGATCAGCGAGAATGAAACAGGAAAATTATAACAAAAATATATTCAGTCTAACAAAGACAAGACAAAGACTTTACAGTATTGCTTCAAGAGATTGATTGCAGATAGCATGTTTTACTTTTGAAGTGACTTTTGAAATGATATTTTTTCTCAAATTCTTATATGGGCCTAACAGTTAGGACAGCACAATTTTTGTAGAAAAGGGCCTCTAAGTTTTTTTTTTTTTTTTTCATCTTATTTTACAAAGCAGTGTCTTATGTTCCAACTTAACGCTTTTCCAACACATGCTGTGCCTTGACAGGAAAGTATTTTTAGCCCTGGTTTTTTAATGAGTCTACAAGGCATTGTCAGACAATTTAGACGCTATACCGGCTCTAATGTTTGTATGTGTAATGTAGCATCAAAACCAACATTTGATATATCTGCTCAGACAGTAATGTGTCCAGATAGGCTCCAGATATAAAAGTAATCTAGAGAAAAGCCATATTATGTAATACCTGCTTGTGTTTTTGTAATATTATCTGGTGTGGTATTATCTGGTCTGGTCCTTTGTTTTTCTGTCTCTCTGCACCCCAAGCCCACACCTGTTCTGTGCTTTCCCCTGATTGTCTGGTCACGTTTGTCATTGGTTCTCCCTATTGTTCAGTTTTGTATTTAAGCCCGTTTGTTTCCGTTGATCCCCGCAGGTATGTGCGATCTCATGTCTTGGCTACCCTGTCTGTGTCCTGCCATGGAAAATAAATACTCGTCTTACCTTCAAACCTCGAGCTTCAGGAGTTCTTCCCCGCATATTGGTCCATCAAAAAACAAATCATGACATATGAACACGAAACAATATAAACAGTAAGCAAAAATTTTGATTTACAATCAGCAACAGTTTTGTTGCCATTTTTTACTTATTACTATTATTCAGTTCAGCAGGTGAGACCCCAACACTGCGCTCATCCTCAAACTCAGGACTAACAAACAGGTTTTCCTGTTCATGATCAATAACACAAAGCTTGTTTATTCTTGGCGCAGAATAGGCCACATAAGGATAAAATATTTTCCCTTCTGTATTGCTTTTACTTTCTTTTAGCTCGCAAAAGATAATAAAATCCATAGTGCATTACTCCTGTTAAAGATTCCATCTCATTCTTGCTTCTTATAAGCTATAGGAGTTGTGGCTTTGCATTTATTCTCATAACATTGTATTTTGGCATTTTCACAAATACTACACAAATACTTCACAAATTTACACAAATGGAATGTCTTCTGTCAGCTCACTATCACGATGTGCAATAAACTATTATCCATCCATCCTTACCCAATTAAGGGCTGCACTAAAATAAGAAACACCAGCAGTTACAGTTTATGCCTAATTTTGCAACAACCATAGCCCCAATAACCATAGGGCTGCATGGTGGTGCAGTTGGTAGCACTGTTGCCTTGCAGCAAGAAGGTCCTGGGTTTGACTCCTAGCCTGGGGTCTTTCTGCATGGAGTTTGCATGTTCTCCCCTTGCATGCGTGGGTTCTCTCCGGGTACTCCAAAAACATGGCTGTTAGGTTAATTGGTCTCTCTTAATTGCCCTTAGGTGTGAATGAGTGTGTCTGTGTTGCCCTGCGATGGACTGGCAACCTGTCCAGGGTGTACCCCGCCTCCCGCCCATGGACTATCCTGGAGATCGGCACCAGCTTCCCTGCGACCCACTATGGAAGAAGGAGGGGAAAATGACTGACTAATGACCATAGCCTCTTTGTAAATATATTGCCAATTGGCTCTAGCCATAATGTCACTGGATATTTATATAGTAAATGAAGCCTTTGAAAGCCTTTGAACAAAGGAAACTTTGACATAAGAGTACCACACATTTTCATCTGATTACTAGTCTCTTAAGTCAAACTTAGTTTTAGTTTGAAACTAGTTATTTAGGATACCATTACATTCTATTTCCATTACAATTCAGTACCTCGACAATGTGGACAGAATTGTCATAGCAAGGGGGCCTGAAAAGTAACATGACGTGATTTGTATGCGACACAAATAGGACGCAACAATATCGGACATGGAAAGAATGGTAAACCTGTTGCTCAGTCAATGGCTATTAGTCAGACTCAAAGTAAAAGAAGAGGGCCAGAAAAAGCTGTTGGCGAGAAGACAAAACACTCTTGAGAGTAGAGAGTGGACTCCATAGAGTGGTATCAAACCGAACAGTAGGAGCAGCATGTGTGAGGATAGGCTAATGGTACATAATGCTAGCTTGGTATTGTGGTCATATACAAAAAAAGCCCAGACTACAAAGATTTAATCGTTGAAGATAATAGTAATTGTAATAGCTATGCTGTGTGTTTTTCAGATAGCTGTCCTGTTGCAAATTTATAGCTGCAGAGCATCAGTCTGGGTATTTAGGTTGCATTCACCTGAATGCAACCACTGTGCATAAATGCACTGTGGTTGCAAAACTTCAGGATGTCTGAACAAATGTTTAGCTTCCTGTGCAATAAACTAATCTAGCTCTTGAGCAAAAAGATATAACTTTCAGTGAGTACAGGAGTAGTGGACATCTTTTTGAAGTCAGTATCACAACTGTGTACAGATGTGTGCAGAGGTTTTCTGCTGTTGCAAATATAAAAATATTCTTGTTGCCTCCACAGCTATCTGCCCAAATATGTGTCATTGTATCTCACTATGATTTATGACAATAAACTTTTGTGTCTTTTAAAAAATGTATCTACCTTTGTTCTGTACATATTACAAAGACTTCATGACACATGGAATAGAAGAGAAAAAAAGCTAAGAATAATGGATATATCTTCTTTGTTTTTGATATGATTGTGTCAAAAGAATTATTAGCCATGAAGTTGAAAGTACTTAAATTCCGTTAAACAGTAGCCCAGTACGATGAAATACAAATCCTAGCGTGACACAGAATTTCCTAACATAAAAGTGTTATAACTAAAGATAAAGACTTTTTTCTGCAATGGCACATCCAAGATTAGAGTCATTTGTTTGATAACTTCACCCGGAAGGAAAATTCACTACTAAACTTTTTTCTTGAAAATGAGCCATCAATGCACATAAATGTGAATTCATCTTCAGAGCTGCTGTTGTACCCAGGACCGCAACTGGTCTGTGGACTGACAATAGCCACAGGTAAAGCAAATTATGGTCTATGGGCATGTTTTTGAATCACAAAGCATTTCTAATTGGTCATGACAGGAGCATCTGGTTGGTGGATTTGATCTATAAAGTCCCTGGAATATTTAAAGTTCCATGACAACTTACAATGTGCCCCTAAATAATGCATTATTCAAGACATACTAGAAGTAAGTCTCAGCCAGAGGCAAACATGACAAGTACAGCAAATGACCATACAAATGAAAACAACTAAATATGTAGGCACTGAGCACACAAACCTATATGAATTATGCATTTCTTTGATCTTTTCTGTCATGTTTTTTTTTTCTGTAACCCAATGTGACTCATCCAGTTGAAGTTAAACAGAATAACTAACTTAGAAAGAATAATTTGATTATTTTATTAATTTATATTTTTACATAAACATGACACCTGTTAAAAATTTAGATTAGGGCTTATCGCTAGTCAAACTTTAGTTTCTAATTGTCTTGGATATAAGAACTGGCTCCATGCCTGTTTGCAGCTGTCTGTCTTTCTCTAATGTATAGTACTTCATTTAGGGGTTCTCCACATGCTGCGATGCAGGATTTTTCTTGGTTTTGGTTGATGTAGAAATATAATATGGCAGCCAGCTGAAGAAACTGACCAACTGATGATGCATGCATTGCAGTGCATGAAACATAAAACAGCTACATAACAGTTTTTTTTTTTTCAATGTTGGAAAACATAATGGTTTATTCACAAGTGCAGGTACACAAGTTGCATATACAGCTGTGCTCAAATAAATAGCAATGTATTTAAAAATCTGACTAAAGCTAAAAAATCTAGAAATGGCTTTTTTTTCTCTCACGCAAACAGATTGGGAACGCTGCACGTTCTATTCCAAAGCAAAACAGACATAAAAAACTATCAAATCTTTTATCCGTATTTATGCTTGAACATCTAGCTTTCATTTGAATCACTGATTCAATATTTTTTAATATAACATCTGTTTCAAAGAAATGCTTCACACTTGTGCTGTGCTGAGTTACTCAACTTTAACGATTGAGAATGGATATTTTCAACCCCAGACGATTGGACTGCATTCAACAGGTATTCATTGGTTTTGCCCCTGAAACAACATGTTTAATATCACCCTACTAGTTTTCTATTGAATAAAGGTGCAAAGATTGGGCTGGTGATTCTATAATGCTAATCTAGTTGGTCTGCAACCAGGATGCTAGTTGCATACTGGAGTGTTTGTGGACATTGTCTTTTTGAAGCATCCATTTTATTGGCATTTTCCCTTTAGCATGAAAGACAACATGACCTCTTCAAGTATTTTGATGGCAAACTTCAGATGGGCCTGGACATGTGCTGGCTTGAGGAGGGGGACCTTGTGCACGCTACAGAAATTTGATTTATGACGGCGTAGATTGTTACCAGCAGTGAGACTGTGGTCCTAGCTCTCTTCATTCAGATCATTGTCCAGTTCCTCCCGTGTAGTTATGGGCTGATACCTCACCATTCTCATGATCATTTATACTCCATAGGGTGAGATCTTGCATGGAGTCACAGTCTGAGGGAGACTGACAGTTATCTTCAGTTACTTCCATTTTCTAATAATTGCCCCTCCAGTTGTTGCTTTCTCACAATGTGCTTGCCTGTTCTTCTGTACCTCATCCCAGCCTTGTGCAGGTCTACAGTATTATCCCTGGTGTCCTTATACAGCTCTTTGGTCTTGCCTGTGATTACAGGTTGGAGTCTTCATACTCCCGAAGATGATTACTTCATCCTCAGCAAGTGAGAAAACATTGGAAAAAACTGCAGAACCTGATTTGTGTTTGGACTGTTTTGATCCTGTGAAGCTTCCTCAGTTATCAGAAATATTAGCTTCATCTAAACCTTCAACTTGTATGTTAGACCCAATCCCAACCAAATTATTTAAGGAAGTGTTCCCTCTGATTACCAGCCCCATTTTAGATATGATTAATCTATCTTTAGTAAATGGATATGTACCACAGGCTTTTAAGTTAGCTTTAATTAAACCTTTACTTAAGAAACCTTCGCTTGATCAAGATGACTTGAAAAATTACAGACCTATATCCAATCTTCCATTCTTATTTAAAATTCTCGAGAAAATAGTTGCTAATCAAATGTGTGAGCATTTACACAGCACTGACCTGTTTGAAGAGTTTCAGTCAGGTTTCAGAGCTCATCATAGTACTGAAACAGCTCTGCTGAAAGTCACTAATGATATTCTTATGGCCTCAGATAATGGACTTGTGTCTGTACTTGTCCTCTTAGATCTCAGTGCTGCATTTGATACAGTCGACCATAATATTCTCTTAGAAAGGCTGAAATATGCTGTAGGGATCAAGGGGAACAGCGCTAGGCTGGTTTAAATCTTATTTGTCTGACAGATTCCAGTTTGTTCATGTAAATGATAAATCATCTTTACACTCCAGGGTTAATTGTGGAGTACCACAGGGTTCAGTACTTAGGCCAATTCTCTTTACTATATATATGCTTCCAATAGCTCAAATTATTAGGCAGCATGGGATACATTTTCACTGTTACGCTGATGATACTCAGCTTTACTTATCCATAATTCCTGATGAGCCCAACCAGTTAGATAGACTACAAGCATGTCTTGAAGATATAAAAACTTGGATGACTTTAAATTTTTTGCTTCTAAATTCAGACAAGACAGAAGTTGTCGTCTTTGGACCATAGTCTTTAAAAAAGAAACTGCTTAGTCAATCACTTAACCTGGATGGCATTAAATTGACCTCTGGTAATAAAGTAAAAAACCTTGGTTTTACTTTTGGCCAGGACATGTCATTTAAATCCTTTATTAAACAGGTTTCTAGGATTTCCTTCTTTCATCTCCGGAACATTGCCAAAATTAGAAATATCCTGTCCAGGAGTGACGCTGAAAAACTAGTTCATGCATTTGTTACTTCAAGGCTGGACTATTGTAATTCTTTACTATCAGGTTGTCCACAAAATGCAGTTAAAAGCCTTCAGCTGATTCAAAATGCTACAGCAAGAGTTCTGATAAAAATTAAAAAGAGAGATCATATTTCCCCTACTTCCCTTCATTGGCTCCCTGTTAAATCCAGAATAGAATTTAAAATTCTCCTCCTCACATATAAAGCCCTTAATGATCTAGCTCCATCACACATCAGAGATCTGATTGTACCATATGTTCCTAACAGGGCACTTCTTTCTCAGACTGCAGGTTTACTGATGGTTCCTAGAGTCTCTAAAAGTAGAATGGGAGGCAGATCCTTTAGTTATCAGGCTCCTCTCCTGTGAAACCAGCTCCCACTTTTAGTCCGTGAGGCAGATATCCTGTCTACTTTTAAGGCTAGGCTTAAAACTTTCCTTTTTAATAAAACTTAAAGTTAGAGTGGCTTAGTTTATCAGGGAGGGAGCCTTCCTCCCTCCCTGTTGGATGGAGTAAGGGGGAGTCAGGTTTAGCCTAAACCGGCTCAGTTATGGTTGAGGTGCAAACACAACCTCCATTTCTGCTACCTGTATGACCCCTTCTCTTTTCCAGTGGTTATAATTAGTCTGACAGAGAGAGGTATCCCAATCCTTGTGGTTTTTAGTATAACAATGATCATAAGTAGGACCCTTTGTGGGGTGCCTTGTGACGACATTGTTGTAAATAAGCGCCGTTTAACTAAATAATCTGAACTGAAACTATCTGTGTAGTTATGCTGCTATAGGCTTAGGCTGCTGGAGGACATAATGACCACTTTCACCCTCTTTGCTACATTCTCACACTACTCTCCAATTTTGCATTATTTGCTATTATTTCAGCTTTTAACTTTGTTCTCTCTTTTCTCTACCTAGAAACTACACCTGGCCTGGCTCTGTGTCTACCTGTGACACCTTTCTGGAGAGGGGCATCGTCCGAGCTTCTGCTGGCAACAACTTAATGCTCGCCCTCTACCGATGATCCACATGGCCCTGTCTTTTAGTGTTTAACCCTTTCTCTCTCCTAGACATGGCGATTGACTGAGCTTTACTGTAACTAATTATATGTGCTCTTTTTCAGACTCTAACCTTGAAAACTGGCTCAGAGTTTATCTGTTCTTTCTTTCTAAAGGAGCTACATCCATTATCATGAATTGAAAAATTTAGTCTGATTGAGTGTTTAGACAGGTGCGTTGTAGAGAGGTAACTAGTTCAGTTATTTAACATGTGCAATTAATACAGGTAATGAATTTCAGACAGAAGGGCTTCTTACTTAAAGAGGAACTAACAGGTATGTAAATACCAGAATTCTTGCTGGATGGTAAGTGATCAAATACATATTTCATGCAATAGAATGTAAATCAATTATTTAAATATTAAACAATGTGAATTTCTAGATTTTCTTTAACTCACTGTTGAAGTACACCTACGATGAAAATTACAGATCTCTCCATTCTTTGCAATTGGGGAAACTTGCAAAATCCTCATTGTATCAAATACTTATTTCCTCCACTGTATTTTTTTTTTAGAGCTTTTTCTTTTCAATGGCAGATTTCTGCTGTCTTCTATATTTTTCTCACCAACCAGGAAAATACTACCAAGTTTAAGTAAAAAAAACAGTTTGTCCACTTGACTGTTCTATAAATTTATTTTCTGTATGTTTTCAACATTTATATGGTCACAATCGCTGAATTTACACATTGCCTATTCATATACAAGGGAGAAAAGCAATGGGAGGCAAGAATTAGCCTCCACCAATAGTGCGGTGTCACACACTGATTAATGCAGGCAGTTGGTGGATGCCCAATGCTGTCTCTCTTTATGTCACAAACATACAGCCTGGATTTCACATGTTCTAAACATGGTAACATTTCACAGTCTGTCTAATATATTTAATGTGTGTCACATATTTAATCTTTCTTATCAGCCATAACTGCACAGCGAAAGTGGACAAGGTGAGTCAAAAAGTACTGTGCCACACTGATAGAGGACAATGCTGAGCTCCACAGGCACAGACACAGCTATTAGCATGTCGCTACGTACTCTTCAGCTAAGCAGAGGGCAGGGGTGTTCTGACTAACAAGACCTATAATTGTACCGTCATTTAAATTTGGTCAGACAAAATGGAAGATTATTTCTCAACACTGGAAAATGATTTTTCTAAAGTGGACTTTCAACCAAAACAGGTTGTTTTAGAGAGAGGAACACCATCTCTGGAGCATGCTCTTCTCAACCGAAGTGGTAGACCCAAAAAGTATGTGGAGTACATAGATTTGACTTGGCATTGAATGGGCAGCACACACTGAACCAGTGGCGGACTCTGATCTTTCAAGGAGGGGAAGGTCAATTTCAAGTTTGCTGATTCGCTCATTTCGCTGTCAATCAAAAAGGGATTCAGCCTCAGACAGATCATCCAATCATCATGCAGAAGCTGAGCGTCCGCGCCAGCCGAGGCCAGCCCACTGCCCCATAGACCCCCAGAGACGCTGAACGTCAGTTGGGCGGGACAAAGCCCAGTATTTTTGCTTCGCTATTGAACTCACTGTTTAAAGCACTGTGAAGCTGCGGGAATGAGTGAGAGGAAAGCTGCGTCGTTACCAGTGATAAGAAGCTGATTCTGAACAAACGTTGAGCGCGTTGTACCGCATATTTAGTCAATGACATGTACACACAACAGTATATATTTGATCACTTATTTTAGGGGAAGCTGAGCTTCCCTTGCAGTCTTAGAGCAATCGCCACTTCACTGAACATTAATGTCCAAAATGCGAAGGTGAGGGAGAACCAGGAGATTTTAAAAGACTTGATTAATGCAACCTGCTTGCAAGGTCTTCATATACAAATAAAGATTAGATCATACAAAATTTTCAGTTTTAATAAAAACAAAAGCGAGATCAGCCAACATGAAAAAATAATTTTAAATAATCATATTTGACCTCATAAAAAACATTTCTTTGTTTTTCTTCCATCGTATTGTTGAACAGTATGGATTTGATTAAAGCATAAATAAAAGCTTTCAAAATAATTAAATGTTTTAATTAAGGTGGAAATTACAATTTAAGCCTATATTATGTGTTTATATATTTCTGCATCTGACTCCAGGGGAGTCTGTACCTCACCAGTCATTAACTCCATCGCATGTCACTGGTACCCACCTGTCTAAACAGTGTGGCAGGATGGGCATGGATGGGCTGGTGCCTATCTCTAGTTGTCAGTGGGCGACAGGGAGGATACATCCTAGACTGATCAGCATTCCATTACAGGTGTATAAACATAATTTCTACCAAAACCAGTAATTGATCTGGTTAGTGATATTGCACTGCTCTTGCTTCGAATAGAACTTTTCACCTGCAAGTAAGAGACTGATGTGTTTTTGTTTTTGACAAAGCAATGTCTCTGACTCTAGCTGGATGTGCTAGCTAGCTGTTCTTGCATCATTTTATACAGATGACAAAGTTGTATGTCTGCTGTGAAATCATTATTCTGATACGGTTGTGAATATTTGGGATAAAATGCAAAGTACAAATAAAAGTAGTACACACTACCATACCCCTTCTCCCAGTAAAGTAGTTAGTTACCATGGAGACCAAGGGAAGGCAAGAGAAGAGACAACACTGATTTTTTAGGCAAGTCCTACTGCTGCCTACCTTCCAAGTGATGTTGGATCTGCTGAATTTGAAGTAAGATATTACTCTACTGATATACTTGGGACAAGAAAAACACAATTTAATCTTATCACTTATTTTTTATATGAATGAAAATACAAAACACTCTCGTTACTCATTACCTCTAATCCTGTCTCTTAACTCTAAATTAGAAGTCACAGCGTTGCAGTTAAAAATGTTATTTCCCCAGTATTTTCTTTCAAAAACAAAATACTGAATCAGTTGTTACTGATTCCTTGTATTACTTTATTGCTTCTGCAGTTAGTGTATATAGAGCACCAACCTAATAATACAAAGTCCAAGTATCCTTTCATGCAAATAATGCATGGATATTAATAGTATGCATACTAGACATTTTTTCCAAAATGCAGAGAATATAATGTTACATTTCTCTGCAGCATGCTCCAGAGAAATGATCCACATTATACCAAATGATGTTCAGTAATAACATCACTGGTCAGCTAATGTCAAATTAAAATTCTGAATTCCTTCCCAGTATTTCCTATATGAGGGGTCAGAGCAGTTGATGCATAACAACACATTTTGACATCTGCCCTCTCTATAATTAGGAAAAAAAAATTCTGAACACTGACGTTTAAACATGGAAATATGACATTTGATCGCAGAAAATGTACCATTTGGAGCAGACTCCACTTGAATAGGATGTTAGTTCATCAGCAAAGTCAAAGAAGAAGCTCAGTGCAACGTCTGCTTTTCACGGAAGTTAAATAGGCTTCGGTGATATAATGTCAAAGAATCTCTTTCATTAGTGGTGATGTGATGATTTCTTGTCTACTGTCTTTAACTTTTCACCATGACTGACAGAAACAATTTGACTATGTGACAGAAGTTGTCCCCAAAGAGAAACCTGAAGTACTTCCCTCAGAAGCCTTTATATACTTGAGTTTTAAAGGGCTGAAGTAGTCTGTTTTATTTTATTAAAATGTGTGTCTTAAATAAGTTGAATGTTTATACATAGTATGGGGAGAATAGTAACATTTAATAAACAATTAATAGATAAGTAAAAAAGCAATATATCAGAAATAATTACATCTATTTTGGCCTAAAGCTCTTTCCTTTTCATTTTGGTAGGGAGGATGATTCCTCTGAGGTTGGGTTCTGCACCAATAGCAGATCAATTTAGCTTGTCATGGCAGAGCCACTTATAAATAAAACCTTAGGTTGCTGCCTTAAACTCATTTAAGTAACAAAATGTAAAAAAGTGAAATAACAAAATGCAAAATATGATTGAGGAGGCGTTCAGAACTGATTTCTTAGTTGAGATACCCAGTTAACCTTATGTATGACTTATTAAATAGTGTATTACAATTAATATATACTATATTGTGAATACTAAATTATGATTATATATAAATAAAATTTTTCTAACATTTATTGTAAAACTAATCTACCAGGTAAGCTACTCTGATGTATTTGTTTTGGATTTTTTTTCTAGGTTTGTTTGGTTTGTTTTACATCCCGTAATCATGGCTGCTGAATGGAATGATGGTTAAGGAATCTCAACTAGGCTTTTCTATGTGTTATTATATATTGGTTTTCCTCAAGTTTCTTCTACAGTTAGGTGACTCTTGTTGCCCATCGTTGCCCAAGAACGTACAAAGAAATGAACATTCTTTTTGACTGACATTTCTGTTTAAAATATCCTTTTTTATCGATCTTATGTAATAATCAAATTTTCTGAGACACGGAATTCTGAGTCCTCATCTTTAAGCCATAATCATCAAAATTACAAGAAATAAATGTTTTAAATATTTCACTCTATGTGTAATGAATCTATATAATATGTAAGTTTAACTTTTTTTTTAATTACTGACATAAAATATTTAACTTTTTCACAATTTTCTGTTGTTTTTATTTAGATGTTCCTATATCTACAGTATATATACATTTAAGCCCATGATTATTCCTAACACCTGCAGATTTAGATTTAACGTAAATATTTAATCTTTAAATACCACCATATTTCTTCTGACAAATTAATATTACCATTTTGGAGTGGCTAAGCCACAGTCCTAACTTGGATGATAGACAATCTGTGGAATTAGCTAAAGATTAGGTTGATGGCAAGGAGGCCATCTGCCTCAAAGACTGATCACCATATACTGACCAAGTATCCATGTGCACAAACAAGAAAGAGTTCCCAAATGTGTTTTCTATGCAGTCTGGCTTACCAAATCTTGTTTAAAAAAATAACTGTGATTATTATTAAGCTTGATTTGTCTTATACTCATTATTCCATAGGTATGCAAGATCGATTTGCTGGATGTATGGTAGTTACACAATATATTTTGAAGTACACCAATTAATGTTCTGCAAGCAAACATCAGACAGCTCCTTTAATCTTGCGATACCACTGCTTTTACAGCATGAGCAGGGCATATGACAAAACAATGGACAGTCGGGGATTCTTTGCTGAAGTTCAAAAACAAAATGACGTGACTGTTTTTTATTTTTTAGAATTCTCACTGCAAAGTCTATAACGAATTGTTTATGCTGTCAGAATCTCAACAAGAAAATGTTTGACCTTAAGTACATAACCATACATACACAATAATGATATGCAAACAATCACAAAAACTGTTAATTGGTGGGTGGTCAGGGAGAGGGAGTTACGCTGGAAATGGCAACTGTTCAGCTGGGTTGAGGACTGGGACTCTGAGAACAAAGGAGGCATCTGAACAGACTCTGCACTGGGAGTTTGCACTGTAAAAAGGGAAGGGGACAGCTACTGTTTCCTTTCCTTCTATTACCCAAAGGTCTTAATTAGTTTTAGTTAATCATGCACTACTGTAATTGACTACTGTTGCTTGGTGCTTTCATGTATCAATTCACTGCCTGGAACCAACCTGTGGTGGTGCACCTCATTTCAAAAACAACACTGATTCACCCCAATTCCCTGTTCTATAGCTTCCTTCTGCCTCTCAGTCTGATTTCGTTCTTTAATCTGTTTCCCACAGTTCTTTTTTCTTAACACAGGGACCTAATTACACACATCAATTGGACCAACATAGCTTTTTCTTTTCCTGCACTCTTTGCAGTTAATTGTTTTTAGTTTTAAGCAGTGAGGCAGAATGTCAATGAAACAAGATCTCAGACTGAGTGATCAATAACCAGGAGTTGGGCTGCTGTAATTAGAATTTACATTTTCAACAGAAAATGTGATGTTTTGATGCTTAGTGGATGTAATCTAGTCTCCCACTGACTTTTTTGGAACACTGATTATTCTATAATGAAAGCAAGGACACTTTCATATACAAAATCAACCAGAGGGTGCTTGTAATCATAAGGTGCATCTGAAAAACATTAATCAGAAATGCTAATTAAATTTAGCTTTCAAGAAGTCTGCTTCTTGCCATGGTTTATTTTAAGGTATTTGTAAAGTTGATGATTTTCAGGTTGCATAAATTTAACAAAGTTTAGAATCTCAACTCTAAGTTGTGTTTTGTGGTTTAGCACTGAGTTTGTTAAATGACTAAATTAAATTGTTGACCTGGTTTTAATTCAGTTTTACTTTGTGACCCTAAATGTCTAGTACAGTTAAGCAATGGCTGGAAAAATTTTTATCACTGATGTGTACATTTTTTAAAAATTGTTTTTTGCTTGAAAAACGGATGTGGAAAGTTCCTACTGGCAGTTTTATAGTGAGCTGCTTGAGAAAGTGATAACCCTTGTTGCAGTAAAAGCCATTTGCACAGCATATCTAAATGCATGCTAAAAAAGGATGTGCTTGTTGATATTAATCAAAAATCACCAGAAAAGCTAAGTGTAAATAGCCAGATTTTTTTCATGTTTTTTGTCATATGATGCTTGTGCTACACTTTTTACTCCTATTAAGCTACCAAATAACTTTTTGAACTTTTACTTTTTGTTAGTTTAAATGAAAGGGTTGAATCACAACTTTTTTCCTTACAAGACTATATTTTATATTTTGAAGAAAACAAAGAAAACCCATTTTTCTGTTTTTCTTTCCTTTAAACAGAAAAAGGTTTCACACTCTACACACATTAGCAAACAAATCAATCCTTGCTTGATAAGTGTATTTATTGAGCTTTTATGCTTCTCTCAATCTAAGGTGGTCCTACTGCCAAACAAAAAAATAACACGAAAAAGTTGTTTTTGTCTTTTCACAAATAGGAAAAGTTTTTATTTATCTGAAGAACATTTGTTTGATTAAAAAAAATCGAATTCAGGTTTGGACACTACACATTTTAGAATTTTAACTATGTTAGGATTATTAATCTGAGAATATTATTTAATATTTAATATTAATATTTTATCAAATAATATTTTGGTCTGTTAAGGGTTGTCCTGTGAATACCAGCTCAGTAAGGTGATGGTATTAGGACAAAATAGAATGGTGTGAGACAAGTTCTGACATTATTGAACAGCATAAACTCTGCACACACATGGAATGAATTCACACAATTTCTTAAAATACAAGAATTTATTAACAAAAATAAGTCAACTCAAAGTCAAACATATTTCAATCAACAAACGTTTTACTATACTAAAACAATCCAACTAAACTAAAGCAGAATTAAAGAATAGGGAAGACTAACGGGCTATGTACAATATAAACAAGTTGATTAAAAAGATGATTGAAAATCATGACCAAAAGAGAAATGCAACATTACCATGCAATGTTTATGTTTGAGAACCAAGGATTATCTTGAAGAACCTGGAAATAAAGTTAAGTTAGTCTTGGAATCAACTTAGGCAATAATCAGCAAACGTTTAGACAACCATTCACAATGCAAATTCAGATAAAATATTATTTTAATAAAATAATGTTTTAAATAATGATCTGCTGAATAAAACCAACCTTATGGATGACCATTTCTCAACGGTGTCTAATTAGCTGCCTTTATTTAGTAAAATAATATTTAAAGAAATATTATTAAGGGAGTATTTTGGAAAGGAGCCAAATCTAAAAAGCACCATTTCTCCAGAAAATGGGGCTTAATGGTGTTTACTTAGTTATCAAATTTAGTAAAATTATATTTAGGGACTATTATTCACTAGCTTGAAAACTAACAACCTTTCTGTTAAATACTCTTTAGTGCCAAGCACGTGTTCCTACCAGTTAGCAGTTGAGCTAACAAAAAAAGCTGATAGCTTAGCACCAGAATCAAACAAATACCTTTAAAATACCAGGGTTAATAAAAGGGTTAAAATGCATAAGCGCGGACGGCGTGTTATGATCAACCTTAAGTTTAAAATCACCCTTTAAATAAAGTTTTTCTTAACTTTAAAAACACACAAACAAAGAACACAAACTGAACACATGTGCTGCAGATATTCTGCTAGCACCCAGATAGCTGAGTTCAACACAAACAAAATCAAACTTCATAAAATGAAAAACATTTAGATCATTTCAATCTAAATCTTTCTATTATTGTTCTGCCCAAACCTAACCTCTGACCATGCTGAAGAGAGCTCCGTGAACGAAGCGGTTAAATGCCAGCTAACCTCCGGAGCAGTGGCTTGGTAGCCCGTTCTGTCCGCTGACCACACTGGACGTTAACTGCCGTAATGCGGTCTCCGTTTTCCTTCCTTGGAAAACTGCTGCACTCAACGTCATGCTGGGAACTCTCTGGAAACAGTTCGCTTCTGCAGATCTGAGAGAGAACAGTCAAGCAATGCTTGTACCTTGATTACCCCGTTCATGAATGAAAATCACCGGATACGCAGACAGTGATTTATTTCTACTTATCTCGTGCATATGATCGCATGATCTTATTACACCCTTGGATCCAGTTTGAAGAGTTTATGTCTGATTGCCAGCAAAGAGACATTAGCGCGCTGTCTGGTCCTATCCCGATAATCACCGGCGTGGAAGAGATCGGACCATTGGAAAGGTGGGGGTTTTATACGGGCAGTGGCATCATGGGAAGTCCGCTGTTACCCCCAATTTCTAAGTTGTGCCAGAAGTAGGTTAATGCAATTTATTTTGAAAGTTCCAGGAAAGCCTGTACTGGCCTTTCATGTTGTAACCATGGCTGTGGGTCCCAACAACTACACATGATAAAATGTATTTCAGTCTTTAAAATACAGTGGCCTAAGCACCCGTCAGGACTCAAATAAATGGGAGAAACATAACTATAGAGCCCAGTCAGACCATTACCACCATGCATCACCAGGCCTGAGTTCCTTTGTCACTGTCAGGAGTTATAAATATGGCTGGTCGCTAATGTGTCGTGTCACCGGAGTGATCCTGCAGCCATCCAACGGCAATAGTATGATAAAAAATAAAAATTTAATTTAGTTCAATATCATTTATTAGCATAATGGAGCTTTCTATGCCTTTGAATCTGTTAAAAGTACATAAATTGTTTATCTGACTATCTTAATTGGCAATTTTCTGTTGTAGGTAGATAATTCAATCACAGATGGAAATACTGGGATATCATGCACTCTAGAATAAATGTAGCAAGTTGGGTCTAAATACGTGATGTGCCGGCTCTTTGATCAACAGGAGCCAGCTCTTCATTGAGAACTGTTTTTTATCCTGCTTCTCTTTCTCTCACACTTTTTTTTCTGTCTACACTAGCAGAGGGGTGGAGGGTCAGCAGTTATAAATACTGGCTAACTATTTGGCAATTGGTGTGGCCACCGCTGCAACCCCAATTTACACAACGTCCGTCTCCAATCAACCATATTATGAAATCTGCAGTAATCATGCAGCCTTCATAATCAATGAGTATTCAGCATTTGCATTGCCTCCTCGGTGGCGCCACAGAGCCATCTGGCAAAATTTGACCTGATTCTATTTTTGCAGGACGCCAGAGCCAGATCGGACTCAATCTACATAGATCACACTGCACCAATAGGAAATGAGCACACCATCCGTATTTTCAAAATAATTCGCTAAAGACAGACTAGCTTTTATTAAAGGCTTGCTATATTAATAAATATATGGGTGTTTATATATATATATATATATATATATATATATATATATATATATATATATATATATATATATATACATATATACTTTATTAGATACTGCTAATTCCAATTGACATGGAAACGGAAAAGAAAAGGAAAAAAAAAAGAAGCAAGAAAGCGAGAGGAGTCAGGCATAGAGAGAAGGGTGACAAGATTACAAGATAACACCCAAGAAGACCTAGAACAACAACAACGTTACCGAAAGGTGCACGGTACTAATAAATGCAAGATGTATTTCGTGGTAACTGCGGCTCAGTATATAACATCAGTGTATCTGTTAACACCTCAATCCAAACATAGATAGATAGATAGATAGATAGATAGATAGATAGATAGATAGATAGATAGATAGATAGATAGATAGATAGATAGATAGATAGATAGATAGATAGATAGATAGATAGATAGATAGATAGATAGATAGATAGATAGATAGATAGATAGATAGATAGATAGATAGATAGATAGATAGATAGATAGATAGACAGACTCCTACTCTTACTCGTCGTCTTCTGCTTCATCCAGGACCGGGTCGCGGGGCCAGCAGACTCAGCAGAGACCCCCAGACTTCTCAATCTCCAGACACCTCCTCCAGTTCCTCCGGGGGGAGCCCAAGGGATTCCCAGGTGTTCAGGAGGCATCCAATACAGATGCCCGAGCCACCTCAACCGAGTCCTCTCAATGTGGAGGGGCAGCAGCTGTCCTCCGAACTCCTCCCAGATGGCTGAGCTCCTCACTGTATCTCTAAGGAGGTAGCCAACCTGGGGAGGAAGCTCATTTCAGCCGCTTGTATGTGGGAACTCGTTCTTTCGGTCATGACCCAAAGTTCTTGCCCAGACGTGAGGGTAGGAAGGTAGACAGCTCTGTCTTCACTGCAACGGACCGGCACAGCGTCCCCATTACTGTGGCAGCCCCACCAATCCGTCTGTCAATCTCCCGCTCCATTCTCCCCTCACTCATGAACAAGACCCCAAGATACTTGAACTCCTCCACTTAAGGCAGGAACTCCCCTCCAACCTGAAGGGGGCAAGACACCCTTTTCCAGGCAAGAACCATGGCCTCGGACTTGGAGCTGATCCCCATCCCGGCCGCTTCACACTCGGCTGTGAACCGTTCCAGTGCATGCTATAGGTCTTGGCTAGAGGGGGCCAGCAGGACCACATTATCTGCAAAGACAAGAGACGAAATCCACTGGTCCACAAACAAGACCGCCTCCGGTCCTTGGCTGTGCCTGGAAAATCTGTCCATGTAAGTTATTAATAGGACCAGGTGACAAAGGGCAGCCCTGCTGAAGTCCGAGATGCACCAGGAACAGGTCCGACTTAGTGCCAGCAATGCGGACCAAGCTCCTGCTCCGCTTGTACAGAGACATGATGGCCCCTAAGAAAAGACCCCCAGCTACATACTCCTTGAGCACCCCCCACAGGGCACCATGAGGGACACGGTCGAATGCCATCTCCAGGTCTACGAAACACATGTGGACAAACTCTCATGAGCCCCCGAGCACCCTGTAAAGGGTGTAGAGGTGTATGTATACATATTTATCTATATCTATCTATATATATATAGATATACAGGGGTTGGACAATGAAACTGAAACACCTGGCTTTAGACCATAATAATTTATTAGTATGGTGTAGGGCCTCCTTTTGCGGATAATACAGCGTCAATGTGTCTTGGGAATGACATATACAAGTCCTGCACAGTGGTCAGAGGGATTTTAAGCCATTCTTCTTGCAGGATAGTGGCCAGGTCACTACTGGTGGAGGAAAACGTTTCCTGACTCGCTCCTCCAAAATACCCCAAAGTGGCTCAATAATATTTAGATCTGCTGACTGTGCAGGCCATGGGAGATGTTCAACTTCACTTTCATGTTCATCAAACCAATCTTTCACCAGTCTTGCTGTGTGTATTGGTGCATTGTCATCCTGATACATGGCACTGCCTTCAGGATACAATGTTTGAACCATTGGATGCACATGGTCTTCAAGAGTGGTTCGGTAGTCCTTGGCAGTGACGTGCCCATCTAGCACAAGTATTGGGCTGAGGGAATGGCATAATATGGCACCCCAAACCATCACTGATCCACCCCCTTGCTTCACTCTGGGCATGCAACAGTCTTGGTGGTACGCTTCTTTGGGGCTTCTCCATACCGTAACTCTCCCAGATGTGGGGAAAACAGTAAAGGTGGACTCATCAGAGAACAATACATGTTTCATATTGTCCACAGCCCAAGATTTGTGCTCCTTGCACCATTGAAACCGACATTTGGCATTGGCACGAGTGACCAAAGGTTTGGCTATAGCAGCCCGGCCGTGTATATTGACCCTGTGGAGCTCCCGACGCACAGTTCTGGTGGAAACAAGAGAGTTGAGGTGCACATTTAATTCTGCTGTGATTTGGGCAGCCATGGTTTTATGTTTTTTGGATACAATCTGTGTTAGCACCCGAACATCCCTTTCAGACAGCTTCCTCTTGCGTCCACAGTTAATCCTGTTGGATGTGGTTCGTCCTTCTTGGTGGTATGCTGACATTACCCTGGCTCTTGATACATCACAAAGACTTGCTGTCCTGGTCACAGATGCGCCAGCTAGACGTGCACCAACAATTTGTCCTCTTTTGAACTCTGGTATGTCACCCATAATGTTGTGTGCATTTCAATATTTTGAGCAAAACTGTGCTCTTACCCTGCTAATTGAACCTTCACACTCTGCTCTTACTGGTGCAATGTGCAATCAATGAAGACTGGCTACCAGGCTGGTCCAATTTAGCCAAGAAACCTCCCACACTAAAATGACAGGTGTTTCAGTTTCATTGTCCAACCCCTGTATATATACAGTACAGACCAAAAGCTTGGACACACCTTCTCATTCAAAGAGTTTTCTTTGAAAACACCCTTGGCATTCTGTTGATGAGCTTCAAGAGGTAGTCACCTGAAATGGTTTTCCAACAGTCTTGAAAGAGTTCCCAGAGATGCTTAGCACTTGTTGGCCCTTTTGCCTTCACTCTGCAGTCCAGCTCACCCCAAACCATCTCGATTGGGTTCAGGTCCGGTGACTGTGGAGGCCAGGTCATCTGGCCCAGCACCCCTTCACTCTCCTTCTTGGTCAAATAGCCTTTACACAGCCTGGAGGTGTGTTTGGGGTCATTGGGGGTTTCCTAGCAGCTATTTTACCATGAAGGCCTGATTCACGCAGTCTTCTCTTAACAGTTGTACTAGAGATGTGTCTGCTGCTAGAACACTGTGTGGCATTGACCTGTTCTCTAATCTGAACTGCTGTTAACCTGCGATTTCTGAGGCTGGTGACTCGGATGAACTTATCGTCCGCAGCAGAGGTGACTCTTGGTCTTCCTTTCCTGAGGCGGTCCTCATGTGATCCAGTTTCTTTGTAGCGCTTGATGGTTTTTGCAACTGCACTGGGGGACACTTTCAAAGTTTTCCCAAATGTTTGGACTGACTGACCTTCATTTCTTAAAGTAATGATGGCCACTCATTTTTGTTTACTTAGCTGCTTTTTTCTTGCCATAAGACCAATTCTACCAGTCTATTCAGTAGGACTATCGGCTGTGTACTGTATCCACATTCTTCACAACACAAATGATGGTCCCAACCCCATTTATAAGGCTTGAATTCTCACTTATTAAACCTGACAGGGCACACCTGTGAAGTGAAAACCATTTCAGGTGACTACCTCTTGAAGCTCATCAACAGAATGCAAAGAGTGTGCGGAGCAGTAATCAAAGCAAAAGGTGGCTATTTTGAAGAACCTAGAATATAAGACATATTTTCAGTTGTTTCACACTTTTTTGTTCAGCATATAATTCCACATGTGTTAATTCATAGTGTTGATGCCTTCAGTGTGAAGCTACAATATTCATAGTCATGAAAATAAAGAAAACTCTTTGAATGAGAAGGTGTTTCCAAACTTTTAGTCTGTAGTGTATATATATATATATATATATATATATATATATATATATATATATATATATATATATATATATATATATATATATATACAGTATGTGTGTGCGTGTCTGTGTCCATATTAGCAGTTGAATACATTAGATATCAGTTACTGAGTTATACACATTAGCTTATGATCAAAACCTAATGATTAAACATTAAATGCATCAAAATAAGCTAAACATATAGCTTCTGTCTACTTGGTGTATCTCACCCATTGTGGAACATATTTCCACAGAATGAGTTTTTTTGGCCTGATTTTGCATTTATAGATGGCTTTTATTGGGAAATCTGCGCATGCTTCTCGGAGCACCTCTGTGCTTCGCATTTACGCTTCCAATGTAAATCAGGACTAGAATGAATAGCGAAACTGAGACAGATGATGTATAAATCTGGGCTTACAATTAATGGGGTTATTCAGTGTTGAAGCTGTGGATGGAGTTAAAATAATTGTAAACTGGTTGTTGCATGTTTTATGAAACACAAGATTTACACTCAAAATTAGATACTCTTTCTCCTGCCATCTTAGTTTTTCTGCGTTTTAAATTAAAAAACATTGCATTGAGCATATATTTTCTATTGAGTCTGCATTAAATTAACTCAAGTAACAAAAATTTTAAGAGCCATTTGGGGGTCGAATTTATTCCATGTGTCTGCAGAGTTTAACTGTTCAGTAATGTTAGAGCTTGGCTCATGCCTTTCACTATTGTCCTAATACCACCGCCTTATAGGGCTGGTTTTCACCAGACAACACCTAACAGACCAAATTATTATTTAATAAAATATTAACATGAAATATTAAATAATATATCCATAATAATAATCACAACAATAGTCTAAATTATCTAAACTTGAGGAACTGAAGGGTCTTGATGAACATTAACTACTCTCACTTTTTTCTGCATATGCCTGTGAGAATCGACAACAATTGTTTAAGATTGGTCACCTGTGCAAGGACATCACTGTCTTCTTGATTTGCTTTTCAGTTTTTATATTAAATAGCAAGTGAGCCCTTGGGATAAAAGTTTTCTGCTTGGGGGTTGTTACATTGGGTGATTCATGTCTTCTGTCCTATGTATAGTGTTAGAAAAACCATATGAATAAAGCGTTTTAAAAAGATCATAAATGCTACAGTGTTCAGGAAGACAATGTGGAAGTGTTTTTTTTCAATGGCATTGTATCCACCAATGCCATTGAAACAAATGACTGATCTGCAACATTGTGATGAGGTATTGGTTTGACCCTACTCCCATATACATTCAATAAAATCTATAAACTGTTACTATGTCAAACAGTACAGAACTGTAAACAAATATGTCACAAATCCTAAAAGGGCAAAATTGCTTTACTTGTTATATTTTAAACCTTAATTCACACCTGATTTTCTCTCTTCTCTTTCTTTTCAGAAAATAACATTTTTTCACCAGTGGCCATTTGGTCACAGCCAAATCATTACAAGGGGTTTCCTCTGTGGCCTATTTGTTAAAAACATGAAACGAGCAAATATACAGGATACTAGGTGGTTGTTTCAAATTAAAATTATTTGGCTACTTTCTTTCTGGTTACTTCTGTTTGATGAATTCTGTTAGTAACCTATGGAAAATGAAAAACTGATGGGCGGAACAATCCTGTTTCACTTTGGGAGCATGTTACATCCATACTTTTTCAAGCCACATGTTACGTTTTTACTATAGATTAAGCTGCAAAAAGGTTCAATAAGGATGGAAAAACACATAAAATAAGAAATTTAGCTCAACAGCAAACCAATTACTGTCATTGTTCAATTTTACTGGTGGACCAGGGATGCAGGGCAAGCGGAGATTGTTGGAGAGAATGTAACTGTTTAAGCGAGCCAACTTACAAATGTCTGTGCAGGTTTCACAGAGATCCAAGAAAACAAAGTTCGGCAATAAACAGTCCTGGTTTCTGGATTGCAGCACAACCCATGACCATGAACGGACAGGCTAAAGAAGACTAAGGATGCCGCGTGGAACAAAGGACCAAGACAAACTAAAATACAGACGAAGGTGGACATGAAACAATAAGGCAGGTAATCAGGGAAACAGGCACAGGTGTGGAACAGGCGTGCAGCAAGACAGAGAGGTGAACCAGATAAGGAATAAACAAGAACATGAGGAGCCTGACGACACAAACAGTAAACAAACCCAAGGGACTAGAACACAGGGAGAATAACAGATCTAAAAATACAACACCAGAAACGGGAACTCAAAGACTAATCATACTAGAACAGCAAAACACCTGACTAAACCTAAACAAATACAGAACCAAAAACACGCACTGTGACAATTACCTCAAAATAATGCTTGTTAGATATGATTGGCTATCACAACAAACCATTTTAATGCAACTTCAGCTGTCTTTTTAGATGTTGCGCTAACAATTAATCAGTAAGCAACACCACCAGCAATAAGGTGGATCATTTCTTACAATGTCTAAAAATCATTTGTGTTGTTCCATCAAACATTCTTCCTTTTTTCAACTACCTAATGTGCTGCCACAGAAACAATTTAAAATTGGTGGGGGCTTTTTCAATACTTTTATAGTGCGAGTCATCTCAACTAGAAGTCTTCATGAGTTAACACAACACGACAACTTAAGCACTCACAACTCGAACATTTTAAGTTTAATGCAGTCACCTTCTCAAAGACTTATAACTTTGACTTAGCTCACAAAACAAATTCATGCATTTTGCAAGACAAACTTTACTTAGACAAGAAGTATTATGGTAGTTAATGCCTCGTAAGTAAATGTTTTTGGTGCTTAAAACTTACCAAAAGGAGTGAGAATATGATGCTTAGAGAAACAAAACAAATGCAAGAAATAGACAAATTTCTCATATCTTGAAATGTATTGACCTTCATGGACTCAATTTAATAAATTTAGTTTTTCCTGCATCAAAATTACACTGAACACATGAATCTGTAATTAAAGTGTTTTAAAGTAAACATAAGTAACTTTCTGCATGCTAGCCAATGCTTACCTCTTCCTCTGCAAAACGCTTTTTTGCAATGCTTGCTCTTTCCATTTTTTTTCAATCAAAACACCCCTTATATCAGTTTACTTTTACTGATGGATTATTGTCCATCCTTTATGTTATTGTATGTTGTTTTTCACTGCCAGTGTCATATGTTACCAGAGTTTCATCATTCAGTCAGTTCTCACAGTATACATATTCCTGATAGATTTCTTCACTGCTGCCAGATTGTCTTTTTAAATTCCTTATAAAATACTTCAGCCTTTTGCCCATATGATTCTGCCTGAACCTGTGGAACTTATGTTGTGCATGTCTAGAAATCATTGTATCTAAGAATACAGATGTAAACTATAGTAAGGCAACTAATAACTATTATATTGTGATGAATAAGAGATTTTTGTGGTGTGAATAAAATGCTGAAAGAGTGGAAGACCATTGGATATGATTAAGGTAAGATTTATTGTATAATTTTGAATAATAAGAATGTGCTGAAAGAATTGGATTTCAAGCAAGAGGTGTTCTGGGAACAGAAGCATAGGGTTATTGGAGTTTTGATGGGTGTGTTTGTAAATGTTGAAGGGTGATATGGAGCTTGCTTGAGTAAAGGTGTTATGGGAGCAGGGTGGACCCTGAGGTAACCTGGGGTAGGTGAGGAGTAGGTGAATAATGGGGTGTGATTGTTTCTTTTTGCAGGGGATGAAGAACTTCTTCAATTTGGGAATGTAATGCCCCAATCTATCCACAATCCATTTAAACATCCCCAAGTCAACCAAATATGTCGATTTTCTGTGGACTCATTGCAGTAGTGAAACTCAAGTTATGTAGTTTATTTTTAGCAGAATCAAAAACAGAAGGCATAAAAAAATCTTTTGAAGGTCCTAGCTCAAATTGTCTCTATGTGATCGATATATTTACTCTTATCAACAGCTTGCTTCCTTTCTCTCAGCTTTCTCTATGCAGGATAACAAACTCATCACAGAGATAAGTCTGCTCATCCTGAGCTCACCTTGAGCTGCTTTAAAATAAGTACAGGAATTTCACACCAACTGTGCAAAGCAAATGTGTTTGTTTGCTGCTGTCACATTTTAATGTTCTCTGTCCCTCGAGGGGGAGTCTCGCTGTGCAAACCTGTTTCCTGATTGAGCCGTATCTTGGTGGGTTTTCATATTCCTGTTTAATGGTGCCCTCAAATTGTTTGTGCCTAATTTTTTGCTTGCCATTTGCTGTGTTTGTTCAGGGCTAACAGCAAGTCCTGGATTGGATGACAAACCAAAGAGACAGGCTGACACTGGGCTGTCAGGGTGATGCCAAGCCATCTGCTACACCAGTGCTTCCAAGCGGGAACGAGGTGGGCAGAAGCGCAGCAGAAAAAAATGTTCAAACTGTCTTTTGGTTCTCCTGTCATTTACAGTGAGCTAACGTCATTTGCCAGAGCCGAAAAAGGCAGGGTTTTCTATTTTCTGTTTGTAGGCTGCTTGCATGTCCAAATGAGTACAATTTCACAGATTCTGTGTTGCTCATTGAACCCTGGGGAGAACCCCAGATGGCAGCACCTCACCAGCCCTGAGTCATCTGGTGTGAAGTGAAAAAAGGTCACTCCACAAGATGAAGAACGACAAGAACAACACAATCAAGAAAGAATAGCAGGGAAGAAAGACATCACTTCATTAAAGAAATCCTTCCAATATATATTAAATGTACTGGAGGACGTTTAACTTTTTTGTTTAGTTAAAGTCTATGAATCAAACTCTTTTGGACACAGATAGTGTTTACACAAAAGACAGATGATCTTCATCAGTTTAAGGTGTTACTAGAAAAGGTCAAAAAACATAATTTATTATGTCATAAATGATCATAATTAGGTAATTAATTATAGTAATTACCCGCAAGACATTACTGATGAGAATGCATCCGTAGAAAAATCATTGGCTTACCCTACAGATCTAGATTATTGATTCTTTATTCTAATGCAGGATACTTTTGTGTTAGTCGGTTCATATGTATTGGCATGTGCGCATGATAAAACGTGTAAAAAGTGAAACTAGGAGATTACTGAAGAAAACTATAGAGTATTCATGCAGTAAGACATATTTAACACAGTCTGACTAAAAAAACTCCAACTATAGTTCTAGGTACATCCGAAAAGTGCTACCTCCGTAACAGGGCAGTTTTCTGGGATGGATTTCTACTCTGTTAATTGACCCTGTTTTCTGCTGTGGAAAGAGCAGGGTAGATAATGGTCCAAAATAAACTGCCCATAGTTCCTGGAAAAGGTTCCTACAGTGCAAACACACCTTGTGTAACATATATAACATATTTTTACGCCAGAAATAAACCGGAAGTCATGCATTACTGAATTAAAGTTCCTCAACATGTGATCAGCTTTAAAAGGTGGACATTACAAAGTACCTTAAATTTCAATACTTTATAAAAAACATTAGGCATTCCAATAATTGTGACCCCAGTGATTTTGCATATTTTTCAGTATGAGATTCTCCTTAGTATTTACAGAATACGCATTCATTAGTGAAAACAATTATTTTTATATTTTCATTTGTGTACCAGAGATGTGTTGGGTTTGAGCCAAATATAGCATTTCCCTTGGTGGCCTAAAAGTTCAATTTTAGTCTCATTGACGAGAGCACCTTCCTCCATACATCTGGGAGGTCGCCCACATGTTTTTTTGGCAAACTCAAAACATGCCTTTTGATTTTTAACACTAAGTAATGGCTCTTTGGCCCAGTTCTATGAAGTGTATGGCACATCGTGGTCCTTTGGACAAATACTCCAGTCTCTACTGTGAAACTGCAACTTTTTCAGGGTTAAATTTGGTCTCTGTACTGCCTCTCCAAAAATGCCTTCTTTGCCCATTTTGTGGGCTGCCCTCTCTTGGCAGGTTTGTTGTGGTACCGTGTTCTTTCCATTTGAAGATGGATTTGATGGTGCTGCAAAGGGACGTCAAAGATTTGGATATTTTTTTTATAACCCCACCATGATTTGTACTTCTCTAGTCCCTGAATTGTTTGGAGAGCTCCTTGGTCTTCATTGTGTGATGCCCCTTGCTAAGTGGCGTTGCAGCCTCTGGGACTTTCAAAAAAGGTGTCTATACTGACAGATCCTGCAGCACTTAGACTGCACACAGGTTGACTTCATTCCACTAATTATGTGAGTTTTGAAGGTAATTTATCACACCAGAACTTTTGAGGGCCTTCATAGCAAAGGGTGTGGATACCAATTTTTTTTTTTCTTTTTTAAATTACATTTCTTTTACAGGTTGGAATTCAACAAAATAAGTAAAAAGCCAAGGGGGGTGAATACTTTTTCAAGGCACTGTACGTGTACTTTAGATTAGTCAGAATCACACACAGCAGAAACACTCTCCAATCTAAAAGAAGCTCAGCCCTGATGACAGCAATCAGATCATTATTCCTTGTGGAAGCTGTGATGTTTCCGCATCTTTCAATTATAAATAAGACTTGGTGGTTTCTAACTGCACATGACTAATGGCTGGTGTCAGGCTGATCACTGAAAACTATTTTTTGCAGCAAGAGGAAGAGTCAAAGAAAGGCCATAGTCTTGGTGATCATAACTACTGTGCTTTTATCAACGAATACACAACAGTTAGGGTTGAGCTGCAATGATGTGAAAGAATGACTGACACAAAAGAAGATGTTTGGCTTTGTATGGTAAACACTTTCAGTAATGTGTGAGAGTAAAAGCAGCTCCTGATAATAATATTTGCATCCTTTGTTATCTTCTCTGTTTGCAAAAAAGACAGCCATATATGCCTCCTTCTCCAGACAAAAACAAGTCTTGCTGAAGACATGCCAGTGCTTCTGTGGTTCTATTTTGGTTGCCTATTTGTTCATGCATATATAGACATGCATTTTCCTTTCCATAATCTCCTGAAAGCAATAGTAGCTGTCATACAAAAAGCTTGGTATCAATTACCGCCAATGTGATGCAACAATCCTCCTTCCTTTTGGTTCTTTGCCTCTCAGACAGAACAAACAGTGACTCGCAAGCAACTGAAGTCCTGGTTCAGTGAGGGAGTGGATGACAGGAAATAACAAGCATAAAACAAATGCAGCAGAACAGAGCTAACGCACACATGGAACACACAAAGAATGTAATAGTTGGCTTACACAGAAACTTTTCCCATTGTTACATATAATCATCTTCTGCTCTAGAGGCACACTTAAGAGAAATTCCCCTTGGAGTTCATTCATATGAAGGTCTGCAAATTTAGTAACTTAACAACTTTATGGCTGCGTTTTTGAGGTGAATATTTCCGACTAAGTGCACTAGGGATGTCTTTATTGGACAAAAAATACTGCATTTAAAAGTAATTCAGGATAGAAGCTTCTTGAATGTGATTTTCTATCATTTCTATATTATACTAATTAAGATCTACCCATCAACATTTTAACATAAACGTAGAAGTTTTTATTTACACCACAATGGTGTATAAATAGCTATTTTGCTATCAATCAGAAAAAGGCAGACCCAAGATTCAGCCAGACACAGTACTGGAAGTTTAAAAGGTTTATTCAGCCACAGGAAAACGTCACACAGGTAACACTCCTCACAGCTTCCAAGAATCACTGAAGCAGAAAGAGGGATTAGTGACTTGTAGTCTCTCCAGATTTTGCAGGGATCAGAAAAGTCACTAACCTGCTTTTGTCTTGAACTTGAAACCCAGAGGGGAAACCTCAGTGAGCGGCAGGCGGTGATCTCCACAGCACAGGTAAGAAGTGACTCCAGGCTGAATAATCTGAGGGCTAGGCTGGTTCAATAATCCAAGGACAGAAACAGGGTTAACGATCGGAACAAGAGGCGTCAGGCAAGGGGCAAGCAGAGGCATAAACCAGATGCAGGAAACAAGGTCGACAACCAAACTCCAAATAGTCCGACAGGGAGCAGGTAGAGGCATAAATCTGTTATGCCATTCAGCAGTTCCCCACTGTTTTGCCTTTCCTGCCAGCAGAGATATAACAAACGCCACCTTGGAACGTTCAGTGGGAAAGGATGACGGCTGAAGCTCAAAATGAATTTCACACTGAGTTAGAAAAGCTCGACATTGGTCTGAGTCTCCCCTGAACATCTCAGGCGGAGAGAGGCGTGGCTCCCTTACCTCTGCTGTTGTCCATGTTAGTTGGGCGTGGTTTCTTTGTGACGGTGGTGGCTCGGAGACAAGATTGCCAGAACGTAATGTGGAAATGATTTCCTCCATGCCGGAACCCAACCAGGAAAGGTTCTCATCAACGTGGTACGCCACTGTTGTGCTGGCGATGGGCCCATTTTTGGCCAGATTTTTCTGCTATGAATCAGAAAAAGGCGGACCCAAGATTCAGCCAGACACAGTACTGAAAGTTTAAAAGGTTTATTCAGCCAGACACAGTACTGAAAGTTTAAAAGGTTTATTCAGCCACAGGAAAACGTCACACAGGTAACACTCCTCACAGCTTCCAGGAATCACTGAGGCAGAAAGAGGTATTAGTGAATTGTAGTCTCTCCAGATTTTGCAGCGATCAGAAAAGTCACTAACCTGCTTTTGTCTTGAGTGGAACTTGAAATCCAGAGGGGAAACCTCAGTGGGTGGCAGGCGGTGATCTCCACAGCACCGGTAAGAAGTGACTCCAGGTTGAAGGGCTAGGCTGGCTCAATAATCCAAGGACAGAGACAGGGTCAACGATCGGAACAAGAGGCGTCAGGCAAGGGGGCAAGCAGAGGCATAAACCAGATGCAGGAAACAAGGTCGACAACCAAAATCCAAATAGTCCGACTGGGAGCAGGCAGAGGCATAAATCCAAAAAGCAAGGCAAGGTCAAGAACAATGATCAGACAGGAAGGAACGCTGGATATCTACTCACACAATGGCTTTCAAAAATCTGGCACCGTCTGCTTGTCAGAGTCAGTATATATCAAGAAAGACACAGGTGCTTGGCATTCCACAGATTGCACTACACTGCAGCAGCCACCAGGTGCACCTAATCTGCTGATTGCAGCCAGGGAGACAGGGTAGAGCAGACGTGCTAGAATCATAAAAAAAAATATATATATATATATATATATATATATATAGTAATGTATCTTTTTTAAGTAGTTTTACTGTACAAACAATATTGTACAGTGAACCTTCATGTGTCCACAGTAAAACATGTCACTTTCTGTTTCTCCAGAACATTATTATTCTCTCTTTTGTTTACATAAGAAATACAGATATTTGTAATAAGATATATTTCAAAGTATTTTTGTATCACAAACAAACTTGAATCTTTTTAACAGGCACCAAACTCTATTTATAATGATTCATTTTAACGACAAATGTATTTCATAATTAAATTTTTATTTGACAAATTTGTTCTGGTGTAATAGTGTTTGCAATGGTAATGCAATATTTGTTTGGTAACTAATTGATCTCCACATCTGCTTAAAAAGAAAGCAGTTCGGTTTCTAAATAAGGAATCACTCTATGTCTCCAGGAAACACAGGTGCATATATAATCATCTTCCAAAGACAAAATATATCTTAGTCTCATCCCCATTTCTCTGTTCGGTTGAACTTAAAGTGGGTTTGGAGAAGATGATGTAATTGCCTAATTTATGGCAAAATTTTGTTTTTCTGTTGTGTTTTTTTTCCCTCTAACCACCACCAGGTATTTAATTATCTAAATCTCATCGCCACATGATAAATGATACAAAGTGGAACTGAGGTTTTCTATATAAAAGTGAAATAACATTGGCATGCATATCCCATTAAAACTAACCACAAAACCAAATTTGTTTTTGGAAATCAATGGGGAATGTTTTTGTTTAAATCCTAATAATGTTTAATCAAATCAGTATTAAAGTAGAATTAAGTGGGTATTCACCATAGGTGCAAAGTTGCAAGCCAGCAGTGCAGCAAGAAATCACATATCTTCTGTTAAAAAAGGTTCTCAGCAGGCCACGTTTAGAACATGCATATACATAAAAATTTTAAATAAAAAAAAACTGATAGTATCTATTAAATTTAAATAGGTTTGACTTTTTTAACCACCCTATGAAAAGATGACACATTTTCTATAGTTTTGCATTAAGATATGGGTTTTGTGATGTTACTGTTGGTAAATAAATGGAATGCAAAAAGTAGCACTAATAGTAAAAGATAAGAAACGACAAAAGATTTAACTTTCAGTTGGCTTTTGACAAAATGTTTGCTATCTACTGTATGTGTAAGCAAATAAGGAGTGTGTATCAGAGTGTGTATCAGAATCAAAACTGATCTTGCCATTTACTTGCATAGTCCTCTATATATTTAACAAATTGTCAGTAAACGTAGCTACAAGGATCCCATGTTTCTAAGGAAGCATTTGCACCATGCACATTAGAAGAATACATGGATCCATGCATTTTGTGCATTGTGTACTCCTTTTTCTCATGCTTTCTCATACATGCACGCACACATGCACGAACACACACTAACACACACACACAGACATCCGGATCCAACTTTGCTTTAAAGTCTTGTGGCTTGACACAAAGGAGATCCTTCCTTCCCCACACATCTTGAGAATGGAGAGAAAATCAAAAAGACACAAAGAGCCGTCTCTCTATTCAATGGGGAGAAAACTCATTCTGTCACTTCTGCCATTTGGATTACAGTGGGGACCCACAGCCTATACTGCCTTCATTTCCCTCTTGCATCACAGCACAGCCTGTATGTTTGTTCATAAGGAATACAGCTCTGTAAAAGATGTCAACAGCATGCCGTATTTGTTGTAGTTGTTGTGTCTATAAACTACATTCCTAGTTTTATATTTTCATATTATGCTTGTTTTGCTGACCTATCTCGGTTAGCATGTAGTAATGCAGGCAGCTTCTGTTTAAATATTTGCATGTGCTCTAATTAGGTTTATTGCTCTGTCTTCAAAAGCCATAGATAGGGAAACAAAAATTGTGTTGCTGGAGAACACAATGCACAGTAATAAATAAATAATACAATATTAAAGAGTGACACTACAAAAACAGGGTAATTGATTTTTTTCTCCTTATCTGTTTTCGTCTCTCTAATTTGTGCTGCTGCAGTTGAACTGTAGTCAAATGTCCTATTGTAATCCTTCTTACCTCTTCTTAGTTCAGAATCAAATCACATGCTGGAGACAGACAGCTGGCACTGCAGCCCACTTTCCACCCCTAGTTTTTCATAAGCATCTAATGTTTTAGATCTGAGCACAAGCTGACATGTTAACACATTTGTGGTAAACCTGCTGCACCAAATACATGTGGTTCCATAATAATGACCCCTAAATAAATACTGACATTGGAAAAAGAAAGCATATGATCTTTCAGTTTCAAGATTTTTATGGGTCAGGACATAGTAAAAATGACCTGGTCTTTACCAAAATCTAAAATTACAAAACGACACAATAGATTCCACACGGGCACTGTTTATCTGGTTAAAATAGAAACAAAAACACATTGTTACACAGTAACAGTGTGTTACTGTTACTGAGTGTAACAATGGCAACATGTGGGAATACAGGAGAAAGCAAGTGTCAAAGCAGTTACAGTGTAAAGATGGCATGGTTTATAAAGACAATTTTTTTTTCCATACTTGTTTTTTTTTTACTTTTCCAACATAGAATACAAACAAAACCGGAGTTATATGCTGTATAATGAAATAACACATAAAAATAAAAAAATAAAAATGAAAAAAAGAAAGAACAAGCGCCCCGTCAGTCTCTTTACACTTCAAGCAGCCCTAAGCCTCTTCAAATCCCCTCTGTTTAATGAATGAAATGAAAGGTCTCCAGATATTTTTAAAAATGCGCCCTTTCTTCTTTAGCATGTATGTAATTATTTCCAGTGGAAGAACTGATGTCATTTGCCGTAGCCACTGATCCAGTGTCGGTCTGTGCTATTTTTTTCAAGATAAAGATATACAGCGTTTAGCATTGAGCAAACCTAGATTCATAAGTATCCGTTCATAATTAATATAGTTGTGCCCCTTTGTATAAAGGCCAAACAGAAACAATTTGGGGTCAGTTTTAACACTTTTGGAAATCATCTTTTCAAAGACATCCCTAATCTCTTCCCAAAATTTACATTATTTTCTTACAGTACCACATACAATGTATCAAAGTACCTCTGTGCTGTATGCATTTTGGACACACATCAGGTATATCACCATTATATCTATTTAATTTTACCGGTGTTACATACACTCGCATTAACCATTTAAACTGTATCATCGTAAGGTGCGCGTTAATAGATCTGGTATGAGCCAGAGTACATGCTCTCTGCCAGTCTTCCTCTGACAGATCTAATGATAAATCAGCCTTCCAAGCCTGTAATCTGTCATTTGAGCCCTCAGGAGCCTCAGATATCATTAAGTTATAAAAGTCTGAAATTATACCTTTTCTCCGACAGTCCTTTGACAGGTTTTTGTCTAATGTTGTCATACTAGGTTTCACCAGCTGATTGTTTTGGCTAGTTTTTATAAAATTTCTGATTTGGAGATATCTATAAAAATTATTCTTATTCAAATGAAAAATATTTTGCAACTCCTGAAAGCTCATTAGCACATTTGAACCAGGTATATAAAGATTTTGGATAATTTGTAATCCACTATTGTACCATGATATAAAGGCATTATCTGTTTTGAAAGGTGAAAACAATTGGTTTCCCCAAATGGGGCTGAACTGAGATAAATTACATGGATCGTGCAAGTATTCCTTAACATCTCTCCACACTCTAATCGTGTTTTTAAGTATTGGATTTTTAGTATTTTCTAGCAATTGTTTTATTGAATTTGAATATAAGTAAGAAGGGAGTGTTATTTGCAACCCTTGAGCTTCCATGCCTACCCAGTGCGGCAAATCTGTAGAATAATAAAAGGTCATAGATCTCAGCTGCACCGCCTAATAATACAACCTAAAATCTGGACATTTCAGAGCCCCTCGATCATATGGCATGTACAATAATGACAGTCTAAGCCTGGATCTTCTATTCTTCCAAATAAATCGAAGGAGAATCCCCCTAATTCGTTCGAAAAAGCCAGGAGGAGGCAAAGGGACATTCTCGAACACATAAAGAAACTTGGGTAGTACATTCATTTTAATTATGTTAATTCTCCCAATCATGGATACTGTTAATGGCATCCATCTATCAGTAAGATCATCAACATCTCTCATTATCAAATTATAGTTTTTTTCCACAATTTGTTGAAGGCTTAGCAAAATTTGTATTCCTAAATATTCAAATTGTGGTACAACATTAAACTGTTGTTCCTCTGGAATTGAATTAGTTTCGTCATTCATTTTTAGCAATAAGATGGAAGACTTTGCTTTGTTAATTTTGTAACCTGATACATTACCAATTGAATTAATTATTTCTAAAAGACACTCTAAGGATTCACTCAAGTTCGACAAAAACAAAATAACATTGTCAGCAAATAACGAAATCCTATGTTCATGTGGACCAATCCTAATACCCGCAAAGCGCGGATGTGAGCATATTATGATTGCTAGCGGCTCAATGGCGAGGACAAATGACAGGGGTGACAATGGGCAACCCTGTCTACAGCCCCTTTTAATTTCAATTGGTTTTGAAATGTTCCTATTTGTTCTTATTTCTGCAGAGGGGTTATTATATGTGTATTTAATTGGATGTTTGATATCAGGATTTCTGCTTTTTGGAGTCAGCGGTTACCTGGCATATCGGGAAATTCGGAGAATGTCAGCAGCTGTTCTGGCCATTGTAAGGCTGCCTGGCATGTGTGATGGGATCTTCAGAGCGATCAACACTCAGACTGAGATGTTACGTGAGCTGAATCGCAGACTGGATGTGATCCTTATACAGGATCGCAAGCGGGTTGCGGTTCCTGGACTCAGGGGTGAAATGGTATAAATCTTGGAGAAAGTTGTTCGCTTGGATCTGGCAGAAAGACCAGAAATTTGTCTATTTGGATTCGCCTTTGAGAAGCACCAGTGAGACTCTCAAGGCTGACGGAAAATTAAGAGTCAGCCTAACCCAAATAATTATTGTTTTTCTGAATCTGGCTCCCCTGCGCGGCCTTGATGGCTGGCTATCTTCAACTTCTCCTGGAAGTTATGTAAACATGACGCTCTGCTCCCTCTGCCCCCTCCCTTCCCTGAGGACACCTGTGGACCTGCTCAGAACTTGGCCGGTTGATGTACATTCCAACGAACCATCAGTGATAATGGCCTCTGTGACAGTGCTTCATGGACTTACTTGCACACACTCACTTGCACACACACACATGCTCAAGATAAACATATGCACCCCTCACACCACCTTCACCGTTCCCAGCATGATGTTGTTTTGTAAATTTGTTGCTTCTTTGTGCTGAGGTTTTTTGCAATCTCAAACTGTATCCTGCTAAGGATAAAGTGTGAAATATGATTTTTTTTTTCCCTCTACTTACCTAATGTGGCCTCTTTTCTCATCTAGCAAGGGCAGCGCCTGTGAGCGGGCAGCAAAGCCTCGGTGACCCGTCCCCCCATTGTCTTGTGTCATGATGTATGTTTGGATGGGTTGTACTGGAATTCTAATTTCCCCTCGGGGATCAATAAAGTATCTTTGAATTTGAATTGAATTGAATTGAATTATACAACATTTTTATCCATTTTAGGAAATTTTCCCCACATCCAAATTTCTTCATAATTTCAAAAAGGTATATCCACTCAACTCTATCAAACGCCTTCTCGGCATCTAGCAATAGAAGAGCTTTGTCTGTTTCCCCATTGCTGAAGTGTATTATATTTAAGACTCTCCTTACATTGTGGAAACCATGTCTCCCCTTGATAAAGCCATTTTGATCTTGATTAATTATATTCGGTAATATGTTTTGAAGTCTCCGAGCAAGTATTTTTGAGATTATTTTTAAATCTGAATTTAATAAGCTAATTGGTCTAAAATATTCACATTTATTTAATGGTTTTTCTGGTTTTGGCAGTAGGGTGATCATTGCCATATTCAATGAGGGAGGGAGATTTTCTGATTTAAACATTTCCTTGTACATGTCCAGTAAAGGGATTAGTAATTTACCTTTATATTTCTTGTATAAATCTATTGGAAAGCCATCTGGCCCTGTCATTTTCCCAGGTTTCATTTCATCTACTGCACGTTCAATTTCTTCCTTTGTAATTTCCAAATCCAAGTCATTTTTGTTTTTGTCTGAGATTTTGGGTATATCTAGCTTGCTTAAAAATTCATTAATATTTCTCTTTTGAATAGTAGATTGTGCCATATATAACTTATTATAGTATTCCCTAAATGCCAAGTTGATTTCTTCTGGATCTGAAAGGACACGTTCCTCGGTTACTATTTCCGCAATCGGCGCTCTGCTTTCCAGTTGTCGTATTTGCCATGCCAATATTTTGCCTGCCTTATCGCCTTGTTTGTAAAATGTCTGTTTGAGTCTTAAGAGACTAGATGCCGCTCAGGAAGCAGAACGTTTATTGTATTCTGCCCTCAAACACAACAGCTCATTTTCCAACTGCGGATCCCTGCTTCTATTAACTTTTTCTTGTAATTCTTAAATTTTCCTTTCTAGTTGTTGTCTAGATATTTGAGTTCCTTTTGCTTTAGATCCTGTATAGCTTATTATATGTCCTCTGAGAAATGCTTTGAACGCTTCCCATCTAACGCCTGCTGTTGTTTGGGTCGTGTTCATCTGAAAAAAGATATCAATTTGTTCTCCTAAATACTTGACCAGACCCTCATCCTGTAACCATTTGTGTTGAAATTGCCATCTAGGGGGGTCTCTTCTCAATTTGTTGTCTCTGTGAATCAGATAGAATGGAGAATGATCTGAGATCACTATGTTATCATATGAACAGTCAGAAATTTTGTGTTGTAATTCTGAAGAAATTAGAAATAAATCTATCCTAGAGTAAGTTTGAAATGTACCAGAGTAACAAGAGTAGGAACTAGTATCTGGATTTCTTTCTCTCCATATGTCTAACAATTTTAAGTCTTTCATAAATCTAAGAATTGTAACTCTACAATTATTGTGTGATTGGTCAATACCAGTGGATCTGTCAATGCTAGGATTGAGTGCACAATTCAGGTCTCCCCCTATTAGATGTAGCCCCCTAAATGATGCTAGCGTTAAAAAAAGATCATTATAAAATTTAGTATCATCGGCATTGGGACCATATATACAAGTCCTTCTCAAAATATTAGCATATTGTGATAAAGTTCATTATTTTCCATAATGTCATGATGAAAATTTAACATTCATATATTTTAGATTCATTGCACACTAACTGAAATATTTCAGGTCTTTTATTGTCTTAATACGGATGATTTTGGCATACAGCTCATGAAAACCCAAAATTCCTATCTCACAAAATTAGCATATCATTAAAAGGGTCTCTAAACGAGCTATGAACCTAATCATCTGAATCAACGAGTTAACTCTAAACACCTCCAAAAGATTCCTGAGGCCTTTAAAACTCCCAGCCTGGTTCATCACTCAAAACCCCAATCATGGGTAAGACTGCCGACCTGACTGCTGTCCAGAAGGCCACTATTGACACCCTCAAGCAAGAGGGTAAGACACAGAAAGAAATTTCTGAACGAATAGGCTGTTCCCAGAGTGCTGTATCAAGGCACCTCAGTGGGAAGTCTGTGGGAAGGAAAAAGTGTGGCAGAAAACGCTGCACAATGAGAAGAGGTGACCGGACCCTGAGGAAGATTGTGGAGAAGGGCCGATTCCAGACCTTGGGGGACCTGCGGAAGCAGTGGACTGAGTTTGGAGTAGAAACATCCAGAGCCACCGTGCACAGGCGTGTGCAGGAAATGGGCTACAGGTGTCGCATTCCCCAGGTCAAGCCACTTTTGAACCAGAAACAGCGGCAGAAGCGCCTGACCTGGGCTACAGAGAAGCAGCACTGGACCGTTGCTCAGTGGTCCAAAGTACTTTTTTCGGATGAAAGCAAATTCTGCATGTCATTCGGAAATCAAGGTGCCAGAGTCTGGAGGAAGACTGGGGAGAAGGAAATGCCAAAATGACAGAAGTCCAGTGTCAAGTACCCACAGTCAGTGATGGTCTGGGGTGCCGTGTCAGCTGCTGGTGTTGGTCCACTGTGTTTTATCAAGGGCAGGGTCAATGCAGCTAGCTATCAGGAGATTTTGGAGCACTTCATGCTTCCATCTGCTGAAAAGCTTTATGGAGATGAAGATTTCATTTTCAGCACGACCTGGCACCTGCTCACAGTGCCAAAACCACTGGTAAATGGTTTACTAACCATGGTATCACTGTGCTCAATTGGCCTGCCAACTCTCCTGACCTGAACCCCATAGAGAATCTGTGGGCTATTGTGAAGAGAACGTTGAGAGACTCAAGACCCAACACTCTGGATGAGCTAAAGGCCGCTATCGAAGCATCCTGGGCCTCCATAAGACCTCAGCAGTGCCACAGGCTGATTGCCTCCATGCCACGCCGCATTGAAGCAGTCATTTCTGACAAAGGATTCCCGACCAAGTATTGAGTGCATAACTGTACATGATTTGTTGAAGGTTGACGTTTTTTGTATTAAAAACACTTTTCTTTTATTAGTCGGATGAAATATGCTAATTTTGTGAGATAGAAATTTTGGGTTTTCATGAGCTGTATGCCAAAATCATCCGTATTAAGACAATAAAAGACCTGAAATATTTCAGTTAGTGTGCAATGAATCTAAAATATATGAATGTTAAATTTTCATCATGACATTATGGAAAATAATGAACTTTATCACAATATGCTAATATTTTGAGAAGGACCTGTATTTGTCAAAATTAAATTTTCTGATAAGAGGGACCCTGGGATAATTAAATACCTCCTTTTTTATCCTTGATCACATTGTGAACCTGAAATGGGACAGATTGATGAATTAGTGTCATCACCCCTCTCGACTGGGATGTAAACGGTGCTGTGAATATATTACCCCACCACCTCCTCCCCACAGACAAACTACCATCATCAAGAAGATGAGTCTCCTGCAAGAATACAATTTTTGAGTCAATTTCTTTTAACTTGTTCATAACTTGTTTAATTTTTTTTAAGTCTTTGAAGACTCCTACAACTCCAAGAGACTAATTTGAAACTACTTCCCTGAGACATCTAACAGTCTGTCAGAGTATTTATCCTCTAATATGGCTTTCAGTTTCACCTTTTGGGGCACTGTAACACCGGTTGCAAGAACAAGCAACCAACAACTATAACTTGAACTTATCCCCCTCCACCCCTTCCCCTCCCATTCCTGGGAAACCCAACCCTTTATCACCTTGTGATGCATGTATGGGACCTCTTCAGAGCCCATCGTTCAGGCCACCGTCAAACCGTACGGAACTGACTTCCTAATGCTTGGTTTACTGTGACCCATTTCCTATTAATAACATAAGCTTTTATAGCATGAGAAATAGTGCTCATAATACTGACAACCTTTGGGGTATAAACAAACCAAGTAGGCAAACTCCTGCATTATTGAATCTCAGTATGCAAAATAGACTTTCAAATCTTATTTACTATTATATTAAAAGTTAATGTAAGAATTATTGTTATCCCTACATCAAAAACTTTCACATTTTAACAACACACACTCACTCCAATGAATAATTCAGAGTAAAACTGCATAACGATATTTATAGACCTTTTGCATTGAAGAAAAAAGTCTGAAATTGCTCAAATAGTTCTTTGTGGTTACTCAAGGCGGAGTTGTATGCTCATTCTCCGCTGGGACAATATTTCGTCTGACGTCATCGCTGCATTTGTGTCAGTAAAATCTTCTTCCACCCCATTAAAAGTGATACGAAGCTTTGCTGGGTAGATGATGCCATAGCGAACACCATCCTTGCCACGAAGAATTTGCCTGATGTTATTGAAAGCAGCTCTAGCTTTAGCGATGCCCGTAGTATAATCTGGAAACACAGCAATGCTTGTCCCGTTGAACCGCAAGGGTTCCCTGGCGCGTGCATGGCTCAACACTTTGGTGTAGTCCTGGAAGTAGTGAAGCTTGGCGATAATGGCTCTTGGCTTGCCGTCCTTCCTCACGGGCCCCGGGGTTCTGTGTGAGCGATCCACAAGAACCTCTTTATCCAGTTGTAACACCTCTTTTAGCAGCCCAGTCATCGCCGTTGTAGTGCTCGTATCATTTCCTTCAGGCACTCCAATTATTCGGATATTGTACCTCCGCATCCTCGCCTCCATATCTTCACATTTGTTTGTAAGCCCTGTCACCTCTGCAGACAAAACTTTTACTGTAGTTTGCATAGTTACTTCATCAGCCCAGTTAGACAAGCCTCTTTCCATTTCTTTTACTTCAGCTTTCACGTGTTTAATGTGGCGAAACCACAACAGTGTGTATTTCCTGCTTTATCACCATACTTAGCTCGTTCTTGAGGGATGTAAAATAGGCAACACTTGCATTTCTCATCTCCACCTTTATTATTTCTGTGATGTCAGCTTTGAGTGAAAGTAGAATATCAGACTGTATCGTTTCAGTGCTCATCTGCAGTCCGAAGTCCGGGGTGGTTGTAGTTAGCATAGAGGCTATGCTAGGTTGTGCCATAGCCGGTTCATCATTTTTGTTTTTCCGCTGTTTCATAGCCATTTGCATTCCACCTCTGTTATATTCTATTTAAACGTGTGTTCACAAAAAATATTATGTATTCTGTTAAACTACCAAGCACTTGGAAGTTTAAATTTAGAGGTTTGACAGGAGCCCGAAAAAAACCACGTCCTACTCCATTGCCTGCTCGACAGCGCCCCCCTAAAGACAATATTTAATTGTACTGACTGATTAGATGCATACTAGATGGCAAAGTGTAAACATAGTCTGAAATATTATTACTTGTGCTACAAAGTGTCATATATTGATATGGTGAAATACATGGTGAAGCGAAGGCCAGTTTGAGTATAGTTACGTAAATAGGAAATGTGGAAAATGTGTCTGTTATTAATGTGTAAATGTTAAGTGGTTTTATATACATAGGTTAGGTGCAAATTTTCAAATCTACAAAATTCCTGAAATTGCAGTAAGCCTCAATTCAAAATCTTAACAACATGCCTTAAACATTAAAGTCAGATTTTCACTCTATCTCTATCTCCAACTCCATCTGTATATCCTCCACATTAGCCAACGTGAGGTTATGTAATGTGGCACTGGAAAAACACCTCAGAAGGCCATTTCCAATAAACATAAAGCTCCTAGGTAAGAAAAATTATTCACAAGTTAAAAATATTTATGACAGTTACCAGTCTTCCCAGGAGTTGATACCCTAGTAAATTCACTTCAAGGTCAGAACTTGCAATTCCCAGAGAAATGCAATGAGGTCTGTACTGTCTGCGATAGCTATATCTCATACTACAGGCCTCATCTGGGATGTTATTAATGTTGTAATCGATGGCGGAACAATGAGGAAAACATTTCCAGATAGCCAGAAATTACTTGTTAGGAAGGGTTACCAGATAAGAGCCTTTTCTCAACAAAAAGAATATGGCAGCACAATTCTGGTTTCCAAATCTGTATCTGAATTAAATGTATGACTGATAGAACAATGTATTTTGGACATATGACATCAAAGAAGAGATGGATGGTAATGATGCACAGCATTATGCTTGCAGCCATGGGATCTGGACCTCCTTCAACCAACCATAAACTGGTTTGTATACCAAAATGTTCTATAGTCAAATGCGAGGCCTTCTGTTTTGTACATAAAGCTTTCAAAAACTGGGTTGTGTAATGGGAGAAGGAACCAAAATACAATCAAATGACTGAAAAAGAAAAGAAGCGAGGTGGTAACAAAATAAGCCCACTACAATCGGAAAGTCATACAAATAAAAACAACACCTTAACACCGAAATTGTGGGGTTTAGTTATTCATGTACAGTTTTCTATTTTGGCCTCATCTTTGTTTAGGACCTGATTTTTATTATGTCCCAATATGTAACATCCTACAACTGAAACAGGGTGTACTTATTTTTCTTTGCAGTGAGCCAGGCACAGAGATCCCTGTTCACATGCCCGAGGCACTAACTTGATGCATTGGTTCACTATAATTTAGACATATTTTAGTCCAAAAAATATTGGTTACTTTATGTTTTCATTTTCATAAATCTCAGTCGAGAAGGGTACAATCTTCCCTCGCTTTTTGAGTTTAGTTGAAAGATGTTCCAATAAAATCACAAATTTATTTTTTTAGAAACCATTTCCAAACGCATGCAGAGCTGGCAACACAGAAACATGTTGAATCTGTGGTAATAAAACCTTCATCCGACATGCACCCCTTTCCAACAATCTGCTGGCAACTGAATGCATCTGCCTAATTTATGGTTTCTGTTTACTTTTTTGCCGAAGTTCCAGTAGGAATATATATTTATCGAGCCAAGTAATATTCATAAGTAAGAGGCAAAGGTCTGCTACCAGCACATTTCAAGCCTCTGCTTCTTTTTGATACACACCCAGAGAGGCAGCAAAGCAGAGAAACCACCCCAAGAGAAGATATAATGTCTGTCTAGAGTTGAAAACTTTTCTTCTCAAAATGCCTTCTTAAGTGATATGCCAGCAACAGCTCTTTATAACTGAGAATGTCCAAAGTGCTTAACAAGAAATTATTTTAAACAATTCCTTCTACTGCTGTTATGTGTAACAGAAACTCAGCATAATGGCTAGTATAAATAAAATTGTACTTGTTCCTGCCAGTTTGGAGCAGATGGCAAACACTGCAGTCTTTATTTCTCTCAGTGGACTGCTAATGAATGGCATAAATTTGATGTGTACCTGAATGTTTTCGTATGTTTTACAAGCTAACCAGGTTGTTCTGTTTCTTACTTTTGTGGCATTGCCTGCAATACAGAGAAAAATCCTTGTTCCTAGTTATGAATAAATCTTGTCTAATACATCATTCATGCATCTGAAAAAAGAGATTTTGGTGCAATCACAGGATTAGAAAAGTGTATCTAACAACAAGGAAATTGCTTTGCAGCCGTTTAGAATGTGTGGCAAAACTGACTGGGGAGTTAAGTCAAAAATCTGTGAATGGGGAGAAAAAGGAGCTGCTTACCGAAAGCTGACGGGGATAGAAAGCTAATTTACAGTGACTTGTTTTAAGATTTGGGAGCAAATAAATCTGGGATTAAATATAGCAGAGGTGATGTCATTCAAATAATGGAGAAAAAACAATCACATATTGCTTCAATTTTAATTCAAATACACCTTAATCCAAGCATCACACAGCTTTAAAAGGAAATTCATGTATCCAGACCCTTATTCCTAAATGTAATTGGTAAAAACCCAAGCCCAAGTTGATACACACATTTCTTTAAAGATACTTTTTGAAGGTTCTGATTACAAGTGAAAGTCACACAGACAATTATGAATAATCACATCACCAAATTCTGATTCATCTAGACGTAAATCCCATGGAATATACACTAGAGGGAAGGGTAAGCCTTTTATAAGCTTGTTTACAAGTTTTATGTCCTGAGAAAAACGCAATGTGCAGAAAGAAAAAAAAAACATGAATGAAATGTAATTTCTCAGAGAAATCCTTCAGCAGAAAGTGAGCAAAGCAATTCACTTTCTAATCCTCTTTCAAAATGTCCATAAATACTTTGGCTTTGCTAGTAGTGGTCATGTATGTCTAATCTGTATGAAACTCCTGGTGCATGTTTTACAGGCCTTGCCCTGTTCTTCTTCTTTCCCAGTAGTGACATTTACTCACTGGTAATCCCAACAAATCTCACAGCCTGACCGAGCGGTCAGAGCTCAACCTGGGCCATGTTACAGTTATCAATCCATGCCACATTGCCTTGGAAGAGCGCCATTTTCTTTCATGGACAAGAAACAAAAACTCAGAGCGATGTACATTTACCAAAGACGTTCAAAAGAATACTTCACTGAAACTTGTTTTGTTTTGGCTAGATTGGAAAGAAAATGTGGCTTAGTTCGGCCCAGTGGCCAAGTGACTAAAAAGATTTGCAGGACGTATCCAGATTTTCCAGTTGAAGACTTGGATGTAGGTGCTTATATTTTTGTTTTTTCTTTTAGCTGATGAGAGAAATGAGAAGAGGAAGAGGGCAATGGTTTTGAAGTTTCTCAAGGAAAGACTGGAGTTTAGATTAGATTAGTAATGAATAGGTGCAGAAGACAGTTATATATTTTTTGTTTCCAGGCATACTTTAGTCTGAGTAGGGAGCAATTATAATGCCTCTTTAGGTGTATTACCCCACAAATAACAAAATAAAAATCATTATAAATTCAGATTAACTGGTCCCACAAGCTAAGGTTTACAGCTTGTCTTAGAAGGCCCAACACCAAGTAGGGCATCTAATGTCCTAAAGCAATGCTTTTCCCAAAAAGGTCATAGCCGTTTATGTAAACACAATTTTATGAACCTTTAAACCATTTTCATATTTGCATTTTTGGTTATTTTCACAGTAGCAAAAGAGAATTCACATGACAATTTTAGGTAAGAGGTGGTTGGCTAGCAGTGATCTTTAAGCATGAAACATGCATTGAGTACTGTTACCAACTCAGTAAGGAAAGCAGCTATTGTTTATTCTAAAAGTTACTAAATGATGTAATCACCTAATTTACATAATTGACCATGTGCATGTAATTGTAATGGACACCGTTGAACAGAGAAATAACGTTGTGACACAAAGTGATTTAAAATAAATCCTAAATATTTTAAGAACTACAAATAAACTTTTATCCGTCAGTTGTTATTTTATGTCACAATTCCAAATATATTATGTTTAGGTAGTTCCTTAGGTACACTTAATAACCTTCAAGAAGACACAGTAACCATTCGTAACTATATGTATTTTTTTATTTGTTTGCCAGCAGAACAAAAATTTTAAAAATAGTCTATAGAGTGGTAGCTATAAAATCACAAAGTCACTATGTTTGCAGCACTGATACTAAGACTAGGTAAGTATAAATATCAATAACATTATTCTTCACCTAAACTACTATATATTTTCTACTTTCTACACCATCTTACATTTCATATCAGACATTTACTGAAATGCTTGATTTCACTACCTTTCATATAGGAAGATCATTGGAGATGCAGTGCTCCATCCCTCCATTTCCTGTGCAAATAATCATTGGCTTCTGTGTTACCCCTGAATACAAACATGACAGTGGTTTAAAAATTCATCAATAAGTGGTCATATGAACTACAGCAGTGGCCCTCAAATGGCAGCCTGTGGTCCACATCAGGACTCCAAGCCGCCTATTTGCTGTCTGCAGCCAGATCCAGATATGTTCTGATAAGTCCGAATCCTGATAAGGGAAAACATGTATGTCTTGAATCCCAATGGTGGATGTTGATCTGGTCTGGATTTTCCAGGTCTGAAAAAAGTAAATGTGTGACTTTGGTTTAGCTAGCACATGCTAAAGGTTTGACAACAATCAAATGATAGGCTGTTACTGGGTCACAGAGAGGTCACAGCTGCAGCGAAAATGGTACATAGAAAAAAAGACGTAGTTGACGTTGTTAAGCAGCGATCCGATAAATTTGAATAAACATGGCATGCTCTAAGTTCGCCAGTAAAAAAAAAAGGGAAAATCGGCAGTTTAAAGAGGAATGGACTGATCACTTAATGTTTTTTCTCCCTCCAACCAGCACAAGATCAATGTGCTTAATTTAAAAAAAAGTTATAGGAGGTTCTTTTTTAAATACTAAAATTTATATTTGAATGAAAATGACATTCTATTTCAGTATGCATGTATGTTTGTTTTGTTTTTTTGAATAAAAACAAAAAAAATAAAAACATTTTGTTTTGAATATGAGAGTATTCAGGCTTGTGGGTTGACCAATCATGAAAAAACTACCTTTGACTATTTGAAAAGTGCTGTTGTGGACCTTCAAGATATCTCAGTACCCTTGAACAACATTCAATTGTTTTGAGACTGGCGTTGTTTTAAAAAGTGAAAATGTGCTCAGGTCTTGGCACCTCTCACACAATCTTCATCAATGTGGTCCAACTAATATGAATTTATGACAAAAATATTAACCAACAGAATTAGCTACTGGACGCAGAAAATTAACTAATAAAGCCTTTTAAAAGAACCTCACTTCAAAAACATTTAACTATCCCTATTAGAGTCTCAGATTTGCACCCATTTTAACCTTGCTGTGACTTTTTGTAACACAGTGAAAATCCATTCTCCTGTTCAAGAACCTAGGATGAAAATGTTTTTTTTTAAGCTCCATGCTGCATTTCAAAGTAGAATAACATAAAAGCATATGTGTACCAGAGGTTCCAGTTAATATGTATATACAGTGCATATTATCCCATACAGTGCCTTGCAAAAGTATTCCTTGGCATTTTTCATGTTTTGTTGCCTCACTATCTGGAATTCAAATGGACTGTTTGAGAGTTTGCAACATTTCTATTATAGAACATGCCTACAGCTTTGGAGATTAATTATTGTTTTTTATTGTGAAACAAACAACAAATAAGATGAATAACTCTTCTCCCCCCCCTCCCCACACACACGCACACCCACACCCCCAAGAATTCAGTACTTCACAGAGTCAGCTTTTGCAAGTCACTTTGGATGAACCTCCATTAGCTTGCCACATCTTGCCACTGGGGTATCTGCCCATTCCTCAAGGAAAAACTGCTCCAGCTCCCCTCATGTTTTCACTTGAAGAAAGCAATCTTCAAGACTAACCACAGATTTTTAATTAGATTGAGGTCTGAACTTTGACTAGGTCATTCCAACATATTTAAATGTTTTCCCATAAACCACTCGAGATTTACTTTAGCAGTATGATCCAGGTTATTGTCCTCCTGAAAGAAGCTCTGTCCCGATCTCAAATCACAGGCAGACCAACACAGGTTTTTCTCAAGAATATCCCTGTATTTAGCACCAGCCATCTTTACTTTGACTTGGATCGGTTTTCCCAGTCCCTACTACTAAAAAACATTCCCACAGTATGATGCTGCCATGTTTCACTGTGGGTATGGTGTTCTTGGGGTGATGGAATATGTTGGATTTATACCAGACATAGCGTTTATCTTGGTTTTTGAAAAGTTCTATTTTTAGTTTCAAGTCAAAGTAATGGCTTCTTTCTGGGCAGTCTCTGTGCCGCCTCTCTAAGTAATTCTATCCTTGCCTGATCTGTGAGACCTGCCTGATCTGTGAGATCTGTAGACCTCTTTTGCTTGGTTTGTTGTGGTACCATGCGCTTTCCATTTGAAGATGATGGATTTGATGGTCCTCCGTGGGAATGATAATAATTTGGATATTTGTTTATATCCCCACCATGACTTGTACTTCTCAACAACTTTGTCCCTGACTTGTTTGGAGAGCTCCTTGGTCTTAATGGTGTGATGCCTCTTTGTTTGTTTATACTGACAGATCATGTGACATTTAGATTGCACACAGGTGGAATTCAATATACTAATTATGTGACTTTTGAAGGTAATTGGTTACACCAGAACGTTTTAGGGACATCATAACAAAGGGAGTGGATACATTTTCACATGCCAATATTCAGTGTTATCTTTTTGTATTCTCGTACTCGTCGTCTTCCGCTTATCCGGGACTGGGTCGTGGGGGCTGCAGACTCAGCAGAGATACCCAGACGTCCCTCTCCCCAGACACCTTGTTGGGATTATGAATCTTAGAATATTATTTAATATTTAATATTAATATTTTCTCAAATAATATTTTGGTCTGTTAAGGGTTGTCCTGTGAATACCAGCCCAGTAAGGCGATGGTATTAGGACAAAATAGAAAGATGTGAGATGAGCTCTGACATTATTGAACAGCATAAACTCTGCACACACATGGAATGAATTCACACAATTTCTTAAAATACAAGAATTTATTAACAAAAATAAGTCAACTCAAAGTCAAACATATTTCAATCAACAAACTCTTTACTATGCTAAAACAATCCAACTAAATGTTGGAATAATTGAATATAGATTTATCTTATATTTCTCCTATTCTTTAACTTGACTATTTGATCTTATAACCTTTCATGATGTTCGTGTGAGTAAAGGATGTGATGAGTTTGTCTCCAGGCAAACATCAAAAGTGCAGTTGAGGAGGAAGCAGTCCGCAGTTGAGGAGGTCATAAAAGATAAAGGCTGATTGTGCTCAACGGACAACACACTGATCTTAGGATTGGAGGAGACTGTGGAAGTGTGTTGTTAAAAGATAATGGTGTTTATGACCTGTTTACGATGCAGCTGTTTTTCCCATCCTTAGAGAGTAACGTTCTTTGTAACTAGGGACCCCCGAAAGACAATAAAAAGAGAGGGTCGGACAGATGGTTTTCAGAGCGGTAGAGAGATTTGTAACTGAAAACACATCTTTGTCTGTTCTCCTCGCGGCGAGTGAAATAACTAATTATTTGTCTTTCTCTTCTTTTTGTGATGTTATAAGTATTGTAGGTTGTTTAAACCTGACACTAAACTACCAAGCAGAATTAAAGAATAAGGAAGACTAATGGGCTATATACAATATAAACAAGTTGATGAGAGATGATTGAAAATCATGACCAAAAAGAGTGATGCAACATTACCATGCCACGTTTATGTTTGAGAACCAAGGATTATCTTGAAGAATCTGGAAGTGAAGTTAAATTAGTCTTGGAACCAATTTAGGCAATAATCAGTAAACGTTTAGACAACCATTCACAATGCAAGATCAGATAAAATATTATTTTAATAAAATAATGTTTTAAATAAGGATCTGCTGAATAAAACCAACCTTCTGGATGACCATTTCTCAACGGTGTCTAATTAGCTGCCTTTATTTATTAAAATAATATACTAAAAAAAATATTATTAAGGGAATGGTAAAACATTTAAGGACGTATTTTAGAAAATAGCCAAATTTTTGTGGAGAAATAGGCTTAATGGTGTTTACTTAGTTATCAAATTTGGTAAGATGATGTTAGGGACACATTATTTACTGGACTGAAAACTAAACCTTTCTGGGTAAATATTATTTGGCAGCAGGCACTGTCCTTACCTGTTAGCAGTTGAAGCTAACAAAGAAGCTGCTAGCTTAGCACCACAATCAAACACATACCTTTAAAATACCAGGGTTAATAAAAGGGTTAAAATGCATGAGCGCGTACGGCGCGTTATGGCCGATCTTCTGTGTTTCAAATCACCCTTTAAATAAAGTTTGTCTTAACACAAAACTGAACATGTGTGCTGCAGATATTCTGCTAGCACCAAGATAGCTGAGTTCAACACAAACAAAACCAAACTTCATAAAATGAAAAACGTTTCGATCATTTCAATCTAAATCTTTTATATTATTCTGCCCAAACACTTAACCTCATGAACTATGGTGAGGAACATTGTCCAAGGCGGGGAAGTTTGAAGAAACGTCCACAGTCTTTAAACGGTTAGCTACAGCTAACCTCCTTAGCTGTGAGGAGTGGCGGCTGTTCTGTCGGCCAGTCTGTGAACAAACGGTTAGCTTCTAGCTAACCTCCGTGGCTGTGGATGAAAGACGGCCCGTTCTGTCCGCCAACCACACTGCACATTAACACGGTGATGCGGTCTCTGCTGGCATCCTTCCAGACTGGGAGACCGCTCCACTTGGCTTCGTGGAGACCGCTTCTCTGTAAGGAACTTCTCTGGGACAGTTTGCTTCTGCAGGCCTCAGAGAGAAAGTAAGCAATTCTTACACCTTAATTTCCCCGTTCATGAATGAAAATACCGGATACACAGACAGTATTTCATTTGTACTTAAACTCTTCAGCTGGATTCAAAAGTGTCATACGATCATCGATCATATGCAAAGTTATATCTGTTTGCCAGCAAAGAGACATTAGCGCGCTGTTTCCCTCCTATCCCGTTGATCACAGGTGGAAGAGGTCGGCTTGTTGGAGAGGGGGTGCTCTTATTCAGACAGTGGCATCATGGGAAGTCTGCTGCTACCCCCCTTTCCTCAGTTGCTGGAAGTCAGTTAAATGCAATTTATTTTGAAAGTTCAGGAAAGTCTGTACCGGAGTTTAATGTTGAAATCCATGGCTGTGGATCCCAACAACCTCCTCCAGCTCCTCTGGGGGGAGCCCAAGGCGCTCCCAGGCCAGCCGAGAGACATAGTCCTTCCAGCATGTCCTGGGCTGTCCTCTGGGCCTCCCCCCAGTGGGAAGTGCCTGGAACACCTCCCGAGGAAGGCATCCAGGAGGCATCCCGTATAGATGCCTGAGCTACCTCAACTGGCTCCTCTTGATGTGGAGGAGCAGCGGCTTTACTCCGAGCCCCTCCCGGATGGCTGAGCTCCTCACCCTATCTCTAAGGGAGTGCCCGGCCACCCTACGGAGGAAGCTCATTTCAGCCGCTTGTATCTGGGATCTTGTTCTTTCGGTCATGACCCAAAGTTCATGGCCATAGGTGAGGGTAGGAACATAGACTGACCGATAAATCGAGAGCTTCACTTTTATGGCTCAGCTCTCTCTTCAACACAACAGACCAGCACAGTGCCCCCATTACTGCGGCAGCCGCACCGATCCGTCTGTCAATCTCCCGCTCCATTCTTCCATCTGCAAAAAGAAGAGACGAAATCCACTGGTCTCCAAACCAGACCCCCTCCGGCCCTTGGCTGCATCTAGAAATCCTGTCCATAAAAGTTATGAACAGGACTGGTGACAAAGGGCAGCACCGGGAACAGGTCCGACTTAGTGACGGCAATGCGAACCAAACTCCTGCTCCGCTTGTACAGGGACCGGATGGCCCCTAATAAAGGGCCCCCGATTCCATACTCTTGGAGCACCCCCAACAGGGCATCATGAGGGACACAGTCGAATGCTTTCTCCAGGTCCACAAAACACATGTGGACCGTTTGGGCAAACTCCCATGAACCCTCGAGTCCCCTGTAGACGGTATAGAGCTGCTCCAGTGTTCCACGGCCGGAACAAATACCACACTGCTCCTCCTGAAGGCGAGATTCGACTATCTGCCAGATTCTCCTCTCCAATACCCTGGCATAGGCCTTACCAGGGAGGCTGAGGAGTGTTATCCCCCTGTAGTTGGAACACACCCTCCGGTCACCCTTCTTATGAAGGGGGACCACCACCCCATTCTGCCAGTCCAGAGGCACTGTCCCCAACTGCCACACAACGTTGAAGAGGCGTGTCAACCATGACAGCCCCACAACATCTAGAGATTTGAGGTACTCAGGGCGGATCTCATCCACCTCCGAAGCCCTGCCACCGCGGAGGTTTTTAACCACCTCGGTGACTTCAGCCTGGGTGATGAAAGAGTCCAACCTGTCGAAGCCGTCTCTGCTTCCCCGGGTCCATTGATTTGGGCACAGGTTTCAAAAGAGTGAAATAAACACAAAGTTCAATCAACTTAAGTTCGCCTCTGCACAGAGTGAGAGAAAGATGCCCCAGCCAAACACCTGTGAGCAACAACTCTGCTACCCTCTGATTCCAGCTTGTTTTATTAAGTCTCAAGGGTGTGTTCAACATATACATATATCATGTCATTCATGTATAGCATAACAGTTCCTTATGTCCAAATAAGGAGTGCTTCTGGTTATTTTCTTCTAGCAAGCTTATCCTCCCCTATATTCTTCACCCCCATCCGGTAATCCCCTGTCCTTCACCAATTTATGACCTCTTTCTTCACTCCCTATGCTTTACTCCTCTCTCCTCTATCTGCACATTCCAGTTACACACATAGATAGTTTATATTCTACAAACCCCGAGTCCCCAGCCTCTGTTTCCACCAGGGAATGCGTGATGGCAGGATTGAGGAGATCCTCGAAGTACTCCTTCCACCGCCCGATAATGTCCTCAGTCGAGGTCAGCAGCCTCCCACCTCCACTATAAACAGTGTTGGCAAAGCACTGCTTCCCTCTCCTGAGGCGCCGGACGGTTTGCCAGAATCGCTTCGAAGCCAACCGGTAGTCCTTCTCCATGGCCTCACCGAACTCCTCCCAGGCCCAAGTTTTTGCCTCTGCCACAGTCCGGGCCGCGGTACGCTTCGCCTCACGGTACCCGTCAGCCGCCTCAGGAGTCCCACAATCCAACCACAGCCAACAGGACTCCTTCTTCAGCTTGACAGCGTCCCTTACTGCCGGTATCCACCACCGTGTTCTGGGATTGCCGCCGCGACAGGCACTGTAGACCTTACGGCCGCAGCATCAACAATAGATGCTTTTTTTTGGTATTCTATTCTATTTTATTTATTTTTCCTCTTTTCGCTTCACTAACTTTGACTACCTTGTATAGATCCATCACATAAGATAGGATAAATATATTAATTACAGGTTGGACTGTAACAGCAACAACATAGTAAAAGGCTAAACGGCGTGAATAATTCTGCAAGGCACTGTTTGTGTTAATTTGGGTCATGTTACCTCAAGTACTCTCATTACCATCTCCACATGAGCTAATTCATCACTCGCTTCACAAATACTATGATGAAAAAGAGCAACACCAAGTAATATTGGGTATGATTGGTTTAATACAGTTTAACCTTGATGTTACAGCCACATTTTAAGATTTTTCAGTATGGCTATGAGTAGGACAGTGAGGTCAATAGAAGGCTGTTCTTAAATACAGAGAGAGGGGCTATAAAAGATTTTCATTTCACAGTCTGGTGAGCACATCCATGGTCTTGATAAGGGCAGAATGAATAATCTGAGGAGATCAGCTTCATTGTATACACCTGTTATGATGCTTACCATCAACTGGTAGAAACTACTGACCATAAATGTTTTGTTCAAGGAAAATGTTCCTTAGTCGTTGATTAAGAGGTAATGGATGAACAAATAGTCATTGTTAGTGTGAATTAAATAACTGAATAAAAGACTATTAGAAGACATACAGGATAAAGGGAGGCAAACACCAACTAGAATCTTCAAACAGTATGACCATGCAATGTTAAGCTGTTAAGAATTAATTTGATCTATTTATAAAATGATATTCAGTAGCTGCATTTAGAGCCCTAAATTGTAGAGTGGATGGATTGTACAAACAATTGATTTCTAAACTTTTTCCACTTTCAGTAAAGCAAGCAATATGTACGGTAAAATTCTACTGAATTACAATCAAACTTTAGAAAAATGTAAAATAAAATGAAATAAGCAAACATAGTGCAACAACCTGGATGCAGGCACCACCTTAAATTAATATTTAGTTTTCACCTTTATTTAATCTTTATTTAGTCTTTTTGACAATATCTACCCCATCTACATTTTAGAAGTTTTCTAAAGAGATTGTGAAAAAAACTTTTCCAAAGCTTTATTTTTTTTCTATTGCCATTCATAAACTATTCTTTTGTAGATTTGGATGTGCACTTAGGCTCGCTGTGATAAAAAAAAAAAAAAATCTAATTATTCTTTGTCTTCACCTTTTTAGCAAACTTCTATAAATCTTGAATAAAGATGAGTATGGGTATTTGAATTTTTTAATGTATCATCTGCTTTGTAAAAAAAAAAAAAAAAAAAACCCTAGTTCTATCTAAAAAATTTGCCTCACAGCATGACACTGCCACAGCAGATTGTTGTGACATGTATTGTCACTGATTGTTCCAATGGAGGACTCAGGTATAGGCAATCAGAAAGTAGGGGAAAATTGGAGGAAAAATAAAGAGGATAAATTACAACAGATGGAACTTACAAAAACAAGTCTAAAGTCCACATTCCAAAAACTAAAATACAAAATGTGAAGTAAACTGGACACAAAACCAATAAGAGGTATTTATGCAAACAGCTTCTAACAGGAGGAGCAGACAGAGACCTGAAGAAACTGCAAGTAATATATAAGCTGATGAGGGTGATTAAAAATAAGTGAGACTCGTTTTAATTGCCGGAGTGGAAACACCTAATACTGCCATAAGAGTCTGATGAAAGACCCAAGCGTACAAAAAAAGACTTTGAAACAACTGAAGGAAACTAACAGGATGAATGGCTGAACACAATCTAAAACATGGAAACCAGAAAACAAATCAATAATTAAGCAGAGCTTAACTCATCACAAATAATGACCTGAAATACCAAACCCAAAAAGTTAGGAAAAAAAAAAACTAGAGTAAAATTTAAACAGAAGAAAAATGGATCAAATTGCACATATTTAAGTCACAAAACAAAAATCTAGAAAATGAAAAAAAAACAACCACAGACTATTGAATCTTTATCAATTCCTTCAAACACTCAAAGTACAGCCCAAAATAAACAACACTATGCTAAGCAGAACTAGTATATTCAATACATTTCAGGAGCTTCTTCTTGCATTATTAGTTTCCATGATGTCTATACATCAGTCCTGAAGAAACATGAACAATGGGATCATTTTTGATTTATTGTATCCTCTCTGTGAATTATGATCCTGACATTGTAACTTTTCTTTTAGATTAATCAGTGTGACGAACATTGATGGCAGGTGTGAACTCCAAAAGACTGAATGCTTAACTTGAATCCAAAGGTACTTATTTCAAGGGTGTGCAGTGTACATCGCTATATAGGAAAAGGTTCCATATATGCATTTCACAATACTGCTTACACATCTTGGCACATGACTACATTTTTTTATACCTGATTAGATCTCACAGCAATCGGAATCAGAATCAGCTTTATTGCCAAGTTCGTGCATACAAACAAGGAATTTGCCTCCGGTACACTTTGCTCTTTTGTTCTGTTTTTGCATTACAGAATATACAAATTTACAATTTACAATGTACAATATACATATATCTAATAAAAAAGGTGCATTTGCAACATCTGTATGCTGTTGTTCTGTACTCTATTGAATGTTCATCAGAGAAACACCCTGGGGGAAGAAACTGTCTCTGTAGCGGCGGCCTGAAGGTAAAACTCTAAACAGTTTATTTGCAGGGTGTGTGGGGTCTGCAGAGATTTTGGCAGCTCTTTTCTTGACCCTAGACCTATATAAGTCCTGGATGGAGGGAAGGTCAGCTCTGATTATTCTCTCTGCAGTCCTGATTATTTGTTGCAGTCTGGGCCTGTCCTATTTTGTGGATGAGCCAAACCACACTGAGATGGATGAAATCAGGACAGACTCAATGATGGCAGTGTAGAAGATGACCAACAGCTCCTGTGGAAGGTTGAACTTCTTGAGTTGCCTCAGGAAGTACAGTCTCTGCTGGGCCTTCTTTCGAACAGTGTCTATGTGTGAAGACCATCTCAGGTCCTCAGAGATGGTGGTTCCTAAGAACCTGAAGTGGTCCACGGCCGATACAGTGTTGTTGAGGATGGTGAGGGGGGTGTATGGGGGTAGTGTTCTCCGAAAGTCCACCATCATTTCCACAGTATTGAGTGGGTTCAGTTCAAGGTAGTTCTGACCGCACCAGTGTACCTGCCGATCCACCTGCTGTCTGTATGCAGACTCATCACCGTCCTGGATCAGTCCAATGACAGTGGTGTCATCTGCAAACTTAAGGAGTTTCACGGACGAGTCCGATGAGGTGCAGTCATTTGTGTACAGAGAGAAGAGGAGTGGGGATAGAACACACCCCTGGGGGGCACCAGTACTTATTGATCTGGATCGGGAGAAGATGCTCCCCAGTCTCACCTGCTGCTGTCGGTCCGTCAGGAAGCTGTTGATCCACTGACAGGTGGAGGCTGGGACGTTGAGCTGTGTGAGCTTCTGGTGGAGGATGTCTGGTATGATAGTGTTGAAGGCCGAGCTGAAGTGTACAAACAGGATCCTGGCGTACGTCCCTGGACGGTCGAGGTGTTGCAGGATGAAGGGTAGACCTAAGTTAACAGCATCATCTGCTGACCTGTTTGCTCGGTAAGCAAATTGCAGGGGGTCCAGCAGGGGGCCTGTGATGTCTTTCAGGTGCTTCAACACCAGCCGCTCAAAGGACTTCATGATCACAGACGTCAGGGCTAAAGGCCTGTAGTCATTTAATCCTACGATGGTGGGTTTCTTGGGAACCGGGATGATGTTGGATCGTTTGAGGCAGGAGGGGACCTCACATTTCTCCAGTAACTTGTTGAAGATCCTTGTGAAGATCGGAGCGAGTTGATTTGCGCAGGCTTTCATGCATGATGGGGAGACATTATCAGGTCCTCCAGCTTTCTTTGTTTTCATGCGCTGAAAGAGCCTGTTTACCTCTTCCTCGGAGATCTTTAGTGCAGGCAGAGGATCTGATGGTGGGGGGTTGGTTGCTTTATGGGAGGAATTTGTTCCTGAATGGGATGTAGAGGGGATGATTTGAGGTGTGAATGGCTTCTTGTCATGTCTGCAGTAGAAGCCATTCAGACGGTTGGCCAGGAGACAACTCTGTTCAGGATGGGTGGAGGGGCTCTTGTAGGCAGTCAGGTTTCTCAGACCAGTCCATACAGCCGAAGTGTCACCAGTAGAAAGGCTGTTCTTAAGCTTCTCACTGTAGCTTCTCTTAGCTGCTTTGATCTCTTTTGTTAGTTTGGTAGGAGACATTAATTGTTACTAAAGCAACTTGCTGAAAACACTGTTCAACTTCTGGGCTGTTTGACTCCCAATTTATCTAGGTGCAAATGGAAATTTATTGCATAGCCATAATCCATGAACCATTTCTGCACACACTTAAACAACAAATCTCAGCTACAAGACAATATTGCATATCAACCTCTACTTTTATTGGGCATTATCCTCCCCTTCTACAATTGGCATGTTGCTTCTTTTAAAATCTCATTTGATAAACCACAGTCTACAGGCTGATAAATGAAATATTGAATTGCTCTTGCTTGACTCTTTTGCTAAAACATTGTAAACATCTAAAGATAAATTGTTTACATTATTTCATGGAACAGTCTTAAATGTTTTCCCAGCAAACAAATCAATGTGTAGAAGTACAGTAGAGGCAAAACTATACTCCGGTGCCGGCATAACTAGCACTGCCTACGCGTTTTTATTATTACTAATAATGTTTGTTCCTTTGAGGTAAACCGTACATTTTGATAATGTATTGCCATTGTTTCTTTAAATCTTCAAACTTGAAACCACGAGACTAAATATCATGATCCTTTTGCTTCTAACCGACTGCAACTTCACTTTGTCTCTACATACAACATCTACTGTGAAAACATCCATAATTGTAAAAGATTAACAACACATTTAAAAATCACTTTGACATTTTTGACTAAATAAAAAAAAAATATTTATAGTCTTTTCATTCCCTTAGAACCTATACAATTTTCATGTCACAGCCACAAACTTCAATGTGTTTTATTTGGATTTTATGCGGGACAGACAAAGGAAAATTTGAAATATTTTTAATTTATTTGCAACTAAAATGTATAGCCTGAGTTTATAATCAGCCCTCCCTGATTTTAAACTTTTGTAGAGCCACCTTTTGCTGCACTACAGCTGCAAGTCTTTAGCGTATACTTCTACCAGCCTTGCTGATGAAGACTGAAGTTCTTGACCATTTTTTATTGCAAAATAGCACAAACTCTGAGCAGACGAGAGCATCAGTGAACATCAGTTTTTAACTGTTCCCCCAGATTATTAGTTGGATTTATGTCTGGACTTTGACAATGACAATGCTTTGATCTTGTTGGGACCATACAGCCATGGATTTCGACACCAAAACTCCGGTACATACTTTTCTGGAACTTTTCAAAATAAAGTGCATTAACCTTCTTCCGGCACAGCCAGAAAAGGGGATAACTGCGGACTTCCTGTGGCGCCATTACCCAAATAAAAGCACAACTCCGAAGGGGGAAGGGGGGTAGCAGAGGACGTCCCAGTGATGCCACTGTCCGTATAAGAATAAGACCCCCACCCTTCCCACAAGTCTTTCTCTTTCCACATGCCTCCGAGGAGGACGGTTCAGGAGAGGCCCAGCGCGCGAATGTCTTTTGCTGGCAAAAAGACATAAATTCAACTGGATCCAAAGCCATACAATCATCGATCATATGCAAAGTTAAGTAGAATGAAATACTGTCTGTGTATCCGGTATTTTCATTCATGAACGGGGAAATTGAGGTGTAAGAGTTGCTTACATTTTCTCTTCGAGGCCCCACAGAAACAAAACTGTATCGAGGAGAGATCCCGGTGGAGAAGCTGTTTCTACAAGCCGAGCCAGAAGGACGGACTACGACTTGCAACACCGTGTTACGGTAACGAACAGCCGCCAAGCCCTCCGGAGCTAACGCTATTGTTCAGAGCGAACGTAGAGGTTAGCTGAAAGCCAACCGCTTGTTGACTGTGGACGTTTATCCGAACTTCATCGCCCTTGGACAACGTTTACTCACCATGGTCAGAGGTTAGGTTTGGGCAGATTAACAGATAGGTTTAGGATGAAATGATCTAAACGTTTTCATGTTATGAAGTTTGTTTTGTGGAACTTGGCTATTTTTGTGCTAGCATGCTACCTGTAGCACACAGGCCGGTTCGTGTTCTTTGTATGTTTTAAAGTTAAGATAAACTTTATTTAAAGGGTGGTTTTAACCAGAACATTGCTCATAACGCGCCATCCGCACTTATGCATTTTAACCCTTTTATTAACGTGGTATTTTAAAGGTATGTGTTGATTCTGGTGCTAAGCTATTAGCTTTTTGTTAGCCCAACGGCCAGCCGGTAAGAATACGTGGTAGCACTAAGTAAACACCATTAAGCCCATTTCTCCAGAAAGATTTGGCTCTTTTCCAAAATACCCCTCTTATAATACTTCTTCAAATATTATTTCAATAAACAAGGCAGTTAATTAGACACCGTTGAGAATTAGTCATCCAGGAGGTTGGTTTATTCAGCAGATCATTATTTAAAACATTATTTTATTAAAATAATATTTTATCTGATCTTGCATTGTGAAGGGTTGTCTAGATGTTGCTGATTATTGCCTGAGTTAGTTCCAAGACTAACTTAACTTCATTTCCAGAGTCTTCAAGATAATCCTTGGTTCTCAAACATAAACATTGCATGGTAATGTTGCATCACTCTTTTTGGTCATGATTTCCAATCATCTTTAATCAACTTGTTTATATTGTACATGGCCCATTAGTCTTGATTATTCTTTAATTCTGCTTGGTAGTTTAGTTGGATTGTTTTAGCATAGTAAAGAGTTTGTTGATTGAAATATGTTTGACTTTGAGTTGACTTATTTTTGTTAATAAATTCTTGTATTTTAAGAAATTGTGTGAATTCATTCCATATGTGTGCAGAGTTTATGCTGTTCAATAATGCCAGAGCTCGTCTCACACTTTTCTATTATGTCCTAATACCATCGCCTTAATGGGGCTGGTATTCACAGGACAATCCTTAACAGACCGAAATATTATTTGATAAAATATTAAATAATATTCTCAGATTCATATTTACAACAATCTAAACTGTCATTGTATATCTAGTGGTTTTTGGAGTTGTTGTCCTGTTGAAGGTTAAACCTTCGCCCCAGTCTTAAGTCTTTTGCAGCCACTAAGAGGGTTTCTTCCAGGATAGCCCTGCATTTATTTCCATCCGTGTTCTTATTTACTCTGACCAGCTTCCCTATCACAGTATCATGCTGTCACCACCATGTTTCACAGTGAGAATTGTGTGACTACAGTGACGTGTGGATTAGTTTTCTGTGACAGTTGTTTTGCATCTTTATAAAAACGGCATGACAACTGAAGCTAAAAGTGCAACGCCTCAATTTGTATTCAGTCTTAAAGTAAAACTGTAAAGGCAAAAAATGAAATTGGTCCAAGTCACCTTTCTGTTAAGGTTTCTGTTCCAGCACATATCATCCTAAGAAATTGATTTTGTCTTATTATTTCAGTACAGGGGCCCATGCTATCTGAGCTGTTGATTTCGGCAGCTCCTCCAGAGTTACCACATCTTCTGCTTCTCTAATTAATGCTTTTCTTGTATGGCCTGTCAGTTTAGGTGGACAGCTATTTCTTAGTCATGTTTTTAGTTGTGCCATACTCTTTACGTACGTTCTGATAATAGACTGAGCAGTACTTTCTGAGATGATTAAAGCAAAGGATATTGTTTTATAACCTAAACCATAATAATTTTAAGGATAGTTTTTGTTCACTAATGCTCTCTAACAAACCTCTGTAGCCTTTTTAATTGATTTAATTAGTTTCATTACAGAAAAAAAAGACTGCATACAAATGTATGTTAGACATGTATCATGTATCATTTGCTTTTACTTTGTGGTGGTGTCACATAAAATCCCAAAAAAAATACATTAAGGTTTGTGGCGGTAACATGACATATAATGTAAAGGTGTAGGGAGAATGCACACTCTTGCAAGGCACAGTAATATTTATTTTCAGCTGAGTTCAAGCTACATGTGCATATGCTCTCTCCTGTGGGCTAGTGTCTTTTTCTCATTTAGTGGCATCCTCTTGGTGTATACAATTATTTTCGCCATCTGTGCGGCATGCATTATTATTACTGTTAACAAAACAACTATTCCCTAAACTCCAAGAATGGGATCTAGTCATGGATGACTACTCACTTGCTCACAACGGATCCCCAAGGAACTATTAACCCAAACAATGACAATCTGTAAACAAATTTTCATTCAATAAAATTAGGAAATAGCAACAACGCAAAAATAGGACAAGTGACTTTTGTGTTATTGAAGTGTTTAGACGATGTTCTGATTCTGATGCTTGCTTGGTCCCAACAGAATGGCTTGCAGTTATATGCTGTTTACCCTGCTTAATTAAGCAAATTCCCCAGTTTGCCTCTCTTTAACAGCCACCTGTACAACACACCTAAGAACAGATGCAGATTACGGTAGTTAGTCCCGAGTGCTGCTCAAATCAACAACCTGTAATGCCTTCTCAGCTGGGATGCGCTGATATTTTCTCTGAAAGCCAGGAAAAGTTGCAGGAAATATCCTCTGACTGTCACGTGGACGAAGAAACACGGAAGCATCATGGAAATATTAGGTTTAGTCATTCAAAAACAACATTTGTCTCATTGTTGAAGTTTGTGTGCCTCTGTGGAGAAACTGAATATATAATTTCATAAACACACACAGGATGATGCAAAGACTGTGCAATAATGATTTTGAAAACAACCTTAAAGCAGTCTACACCTTGATTTCAGATGAAACATCAAGCCTTTACAGCAACACCAAAGATAATATAGTTATTATTTTATTTTTTTTTACAAATAATGAATAAAACCAAAGTAACTTAAAACCAAACCAAACACATGGGGCTGCACTTAATACTTGGTGAAATTGCTTGTGCTCTATTTAGACTGGCATCTGTTTATTCAAATTGTCTTGTCCTATAAACGTAGGATGACACAAGCAGATTATGCTGTGGCTAAGAAGCCTAAACTACATGTCAAGAAGTCCATTAATGGACATAAATGGGTTTGGAGAGAGTTATGTGGATATGAATGGATCCATGGCTCAAGGACATGTTTACAGCCCTTCTAATGGATCTCTGCTGTAAACTCATTTTATCTCAACAGGATGTTGTTTCTTTCTTGTCTGCATCTTGTGTTATGATTGCACAGTCACAGAAGAGATGTGCTTTGTAATTACATGACGGGACATACTGGGTGAACGGGGAAGCTTCGAGCCAATAGAGAATGACAAAAATGCATATGGAGATGTATAAAAGAATGGCATAGCATACAGTCCTCTTGTGGTTGAAGTCATTTATACATATATATATATATATATATATATATAGTTTTAAAAACTGTCAATCCCAGTTGAAGAGTACCTATGATAAAAAATGTAAAACTTCTATCGGCAGTGTGTCAAATACGTTTTCTCCCCACTGTGTATATACAGGTCCTTCTCGAAAAATTTGCATATTGTGATAAAGTTCATTATTTTCCATAATGTCATGATGAAAATTTAACATTCATGTATTTTAGATTCATTGCACACTAACTGAAATATTTCAGGTCTTTTATTGTCTTAATACGGATGATTTTGGCATACAGCTCATGAAAATCCAAAATTCCTATCTCACAAAATTAGCATATTTCTTCCGACCAATAAAAGAAAAGTGTTTTTAGTACAAAATACCAGTGGTTTTGGCACTGTGAGCAGGTGCCAGGTCGTGCTGAAAAATGAAATCTTCATCTCCATAAAGCTTTTCAGCAGATGGAAGCATGAAGTGCTCCAAAATCTCCTGATAGCTAGCTGCATTGACCCTGCCATTGATAAAACACAGTGGACCAACACCAGCAGCTGACACGGCACCCCAGACCATCACTGACTGTGGGTACTTGACACTGGACTTCTGGCATTTTGGCATTTCCTTCTCCCCAGTCTTCCTCCAGACTCTGGCACCTTGATTTCCGAATGACATGCAGAATTTGCTTTCATCCGAAAAAAGTACTTTGGACCACTGAGCAACAGTCCAGTGCTGCTTCTCTGTAGCCCAGGTCAGGCTCTTCTGCCGCTGTTTCTGGTTCAAACGTGGCTTGACCTGGGGAACGCGGCACCTGTAGCCCATTTCCTGCACACGCCTGTGCACGGTGGCTCTGGATGTTTCTACTCCAGACTCAGTCCACTGCTTCCGCAGGTCTCCCAAGGTCTGGAATCGGCCCTTCTCCACAATCTTCCTCAGGGTCCGGTCACCTCTTCTCGTTGTGCAGCGTTTTCTGCCACACTTTTTCCTTCCCATAGACTTCCCACTGAGGTGCCTTGATACAGCACTCTGGGAACAGCCTATTCGTTCAGAAATTTATTTCTGTGTCTTACCCTCTTGCTTGAGGGTGTCAATAGTGGCCTTCTGGACAGCAGTCAGGTCGGCAGTCTTACCCATAATTGGGGTTTTGAGTGATGAACCAGGCTGGGAGTTTTAAAGGCCTCAGGAATCTTTTGCAGGTGTTTAGAGTTAACTCGTTGATTCAGATGATTAGGTTCATAGCTCATTTAGAGACCCTTTTAATGATATGCTAATTTTGTGAGATAGGAATTTTGGGTTTTCATGAGCTGTATGCCAAAATCATCCGTATTAAGACAATAAAAGACCTGAAATATTTCAGTTAGTGTGCAATGAATCTAAAATATATGAATGTTAAATTTTCATCATGACATTATGGAAAATAATGAACTTTATCACAATATGCTAATTTTTTTAGAAGGACCTGTACAGTATATATAAATAACCTTTCTATAGAAAGTTGGTATTACATTGCTTCCTATCCTGTCACATACGTTGGTCTTTGAAGATCGAGGATTTGGAATTCACAAAGTTCTGCGGCCTTAAGACAGTGGCACCACCATCTCATTTTAATATTATACATTCAAATATTATCAACAAAGCTCACAGTAAATTTTTTTGTACCATGTTATTGTTAGTAAGGAACAGAGCTGCTGTAAACAATGTTTTGTGGGTCCACATCCCTCTTTGGTTTATTAATGGTGTTTGTGTTCATTGTGTAGGTCTGTTCTTGTTGTATATGGATGACCTGTTTTTCAGTAGTTTGGCTTCAGAACAGTTTGTAGATGATATCTGACCAAAAAGATTATTTGATTGTGTGGTTTGTGTCCTATGAACTGTTGAATTGAATGTGAATTATTGTAATTTATATAGTTGTAAAATATTGTTATATTATTGTTAAAACACAAAAGAAAACATCCAAAAGACTAAAAGACATTTTACCTGAAGTACAAGACAGTATTGTAGAAGTCTGCCTTTACATTTGGTCAACCCCAAAAGTTGTCAAAGTGTAATTTACACCATGAATCCAACTAGGCTTAAAAACTTATTTCTCATGAGAAATTTATTTGGAAATTCAATGAATCCTCACTTTATAAGATCAATTTCTGAAAGCATAAACGTAAAAATTACAAACCCTGTAATTTGTTTAGCATTTTTGCTTTAAAGGGTCACTCCAGTGTTTTTCATTTGTTTACCACTCTATTGACTTGCAAATGTCCTCTACTGGTGCGCTAAATATCACACTGGAGATGACCCATGAAGTCCAGAGAAAGGAATACTACACTGTCCCAGGATTTTATTGAAGTATTAGTGGAAGTTTTGGGTTATGAGACAACAGTGTTTTTTATTTTATTTATTAATTTGTTGTTTTTTTTGTTACTTTTTAAAGGATATTAATTCATAAACTTAGAATTTAAGAGTAAATTATGAAACATTAAATATTTTTAAGACTTGTTCCAAGATGGTTATCAATAATTCATAATAATCAATTTAACATAATAACTATAATTCTTCTAATATACAGGTTTAAATATTTCCAGTGTATTTTAAGAATCGTGAATTAAAAGTATGTAAAGTTTCTGAGGTGATTTGTAGCAGATTTTAACATGCAGAGAAAAATACACAGCTGCCCTCAGAGTTGTATGCACCATGCACTCTGGGCACAGTAAACACCTCCACTGAATACAAAAACCAATTCATTTTGAACCTTATTCTCAGTGGTTATCACCTTAACCAAACACATATTTGTGTAGATGTTCTTTTTTATGTGTCATCTTCTGTTTCTTGGTCTGGGCTAGGCAATCTAGCATAAGAATTGGAAAAAATACCTTATTGCAGCAAGGCTGCCCTGGTGAAAGAATTCAATCTGCTACCTTTAAGAGACAAAGGGAATACTATTTTCTCAAAGTCCATTATGGTTATGTACATGCATTTAGCCTTAAATACTATAAATCTGGTATCCATGTGCAAGGACATAATGTCTATCTAATGTCTGCTATAGTGGCAAACACTGCAGGGGACAACCTGTCATAACAGCTTAGAGTGTCAGCAGTGCATTCAAGCTTTAAGTCATTTTCACTTTATGATTTTTGTGTTTCTGAAAGTTGACAGTAATGTTATAAATTTTCTTCCACTTATATTTACCTGCACACATCCTGTACAAATACAGACAAAGGCTAACAATCACCAAAATAACTTTAAAACTGACAAAAGTTGCTTGGCATCTGTTGTTTAATACATATTTAACATTAACTTTCATTTTGATTGTTAATTCAGGTGAATATTTAATACAATAATCAAATGAAAAGGATAAGCAACAAAAAGATGGAACCCTTTACATATTATTTTGTTGCATCACCATCTGCAGCAATCAGTGCCATAAAATGATCCCATTATTTCAGGAGATGTCTGCATGTGGCAGCAAGAAGTTTGGCTTCCCTAAGTAAGTCGTTTGTTTTTCCTATCCTTCTACTCAAATGCTACATCCTCTCTTTCTGCTTTTTTTAACGCTGACCTGACACACATTCACACCGCAAGCAAACTGCTCCAGGGTCCAAAGAAAACATGCCAAGACCGGCAATTGTAACCATGCCAGGGAACAGTTCTCTGGTCCATTTCAGGATCTGAGATGGGTTCACACCTGCGTGATGTGCTCCAGAAACCGGACACACTTGGCACATTAAAAAGTGTTCCAAAGGTTTGGTGTGACAGCACTGTAAGACAAGATGCCATCATGGAAAAATCAAAAGAAATTAAACAAGATATCAGGAAGAGAACAAAAACAAGTCTGGTCCAACCTTGGGTACAGTTTCCAGCTGAATGAAGGTGCTACTTTTGTTTGTTCAATTATATGCAATAGTAAACACTATAGTAATGTTTATCCATTATGCCATTCATGAAGAAGATGATTTCTGTGTCCCAGAGATGAATATGTTTTGGTGTGAAATGTGCGTAATGACCCCTGAAGAAAAACAAAAGACTGAGTGAAGATGGCGACTAAACCGAGTGAGAGTCTCATTATCTAAAGTGTAAAAGTTCATTACATGATCTAAAAAGCCAATCTGCAAGGAAAAGAGGATTGACTTATCCCGAAAGCAGAAAAAAAAAGCTAGGTTACAGCTGCCAAATATAAAGATGGACAAAGACTTTAATTTTATGGAGACATGTCATTTAGGCAAGACAAGTCAAGGCAAGATAATTTGTACAGCACATTTAAACAACAAGAAAATTGCTATACATTGTGAAAAAAAGTTCATTGCAGTGACAAAAAAAGCATAAAAAACTCATTGCAGTGACAAGATGGAGGAAAGTAAAGAAAAATAAAAAAGATCTAATGAGATAGGAGGGAGTGGGGCACTTACCTAGATATATGACATCTTGAGGAAAGACCATTATGTAGAAATATTCAAGCAATATCTCAGGACATCAGCCAGGAAAGTAAAGTAAACAGGTCTTTAAATGGACCCTGATCCAAAGCTAATCACCAAATTAATTACCAATCAACTTCAGAGTAAAAAAGTCAATGCTTTGGAGCTCTGATTTCAGAGAAAGTTTGTGGACAGGACTGAAAAGATGTGAGTGAGCAAGGCAGCCTACACACCTGACTTGGTTATTCCAATCTGGAGGAATACACTGACATTGCAGCATACTATTGTGAGAAGCTTTTGGAAGGAAACCCAATGTTTCACTCAAGTCATATAGATTAAAAGATTTACCTATCTGTTATCTATGAACTCAAATAAACCTTCTATGAAAAGAGCTGCTATCTTGAAAGCTTCACAAAAATATGTCTATGCTGTGAATGAACTGGCCAAAGCATTTGAATCAAATGTTTTTTTGGTTTTTTTTTATGGACAGTTTGATAATCATGACTTCTCTGAAGTGACACAGTTCTTGGTGATGTGTTTGTAAAGCAATGGGACAGTATTGAGTTTGATAAAATATCTGTCAATAAGGTGTTCAAGCAGGTTAACTATGTGAGTGTCAAGTCTCTTAACACTCACGTAGTACCATCTCAGTGGAGAATTATTACTCCTGTTGTACAACAACTTTAGATCCATCGCTTTAACATCTATTGTGATTAAGTGTCTTAAAACACTTTTGGTAAACCATCTACAACTGCATGTCCACAACTGGACCCTTGCCACTTTGCTTACAAACACAAGAATAGCACTAATGATGTCTGCAATAGCATAGTGCACCTGGTGGCTAAACATCTAGAAAACCCTACATACCAGTGACTGCAATTTTATTACACCCAACAACTACATGTTTAAATTCATTACCATTCTCTGCCTCCCATCAGATTCAATAACCTACAGACAGCAGATCCAAAGTTTTTTTTTCAGTGGTGTGAGGAACAGTCCTGATTCCTCACACAAAATATACAGGAAATGATCTTTGACCCGATCTTTGACCCGAAGCCAGTTGGAGGCCCCATATCGGTGGTCATCCATAATCACAGTATCACCCAGGTGGATTCATACAAATACCGGGGAAAACAGATGGACAATAAACTCACATGGAATATTCAGGTTGACAATGTCTGCACCAGGGACCAGCAGCGACTACACTTCCTACACACTGAGGATCTGCAGAATGTGATGCTGCTCTTTTAACAATACAGGTCCTTCTCAAAAAATTAGCATATTGTGATAAAGTTCATTATTTTCCATAATGTCATGATGAAAATTTAACATTCATATATTTTAGATTCATTGCACACTAACTGAAATATTTCATGTCTTTTATTGTCTTAATACGGATGATTTTGGCATACAGCTCACGAAAACCCAAAATTCCTATCTCACAAAATTAGCATATCATTAAAAGGGTCTCTAAATGAGCTATGAACCTAATCATCTGAATCAATGAGTTAACTCTAAACACCTGCAAAAGATTCCTGAGGCCTTTAAAACTCCCAGCCTAGTTCATCACTCAAAACCCCAATCATGGGTAAGACTGCCGACCTGACTGCTGTCCAGAAGGCCACTATTGACACCCTCAAGCAAGAGGGTAAGACACAGAAAGAAATTTCTGAACGAATAGGCTGTTCCCAGAGCGCTATATCAAGGCACCTCAGTGGGAAGTCTGTGGGAAGGAAAAAGGGTGGCAGAAAACGCTGCACAACGAGAAGAGGTGACCAGACCCTGAGGAAGATTGTGGAGAAGGGCCGATTCCAGACCTTGGGGGACCTGCGGAAGCAGTGGACTGAGTCTGGAGTAGAAACATCCAGAGCCACCGTGCACAGGCGTGTGCAGGAAATGGGCTACAGGTGCCGCATTCCCCAGACCTGGGCTACAGAGAAGCAGCACTGGACTGTTGCTCAGTGGTCCAAAGTACTTTTTTTGGATGAAAGCAAATTCTGCATGTCATTCGGAAATCAAGGTGCCAGAGTCTGGAGGAAGACTGGGGAGAAGGAAATGCCAAAAAATGCCAAAATGCCAGAAGTCCAGTGTCAAGTACCCACAGTCAGTGATGGTCTGGGGTGCCATGTCAGCTGCTGGTGTTGGTCCACTGTGTTTTATCAAGGGCAGGGTCAATGCAGCTAGCTATCAGGAGATTTTGGAGCACTTCATGCTTCCATCTGCTGAAAAGCTTTATGGAGATGAAGATTTCATTTTTCAGCACGACCTGGCACCTGCTCACAGTGCCAAAACCACTGGTAAATGGTTTACTGACCATGGTATCACTGTGCTCAATTGGCCTGCCAACTCTCCTGACCTGAACCCCATAGAGAATCTGTGGGATATTGTGAAGAGAACGTTGAGAGACTCAAGACCCAACACTCTGGATGAGCTAAAGGCCGCTATCGAAGCATCCTGGGCCTCCATAAGACCTCAGCAGTGCCACAGGCTGATTGCCTCCATGCCACGCTGCATTGAAGCAGTCATTTCTGCAAAAGGATTCCCGACCAAGTATTGAGTGCATAACTGTACATGATTATTTGAAGGTTGACGTTTTTTGTATTAAAAACACTTTTCTTTTATTGGTCGGATGAAATATGCTAATTTTGTGAGATAGGAATTTTGGGTTTTCATGAGCTGTATGCCAAAATCATCCGTATTAAGACAATAAAAGACCTGAAATATTTCAGTTAATGTGCAATGAATCTAAAATATATGAATATTAAATTTTCATCATTACATTATAGAAAATAATGAACTTTATCACAATATGCAATTTTTTGAGAAGGACCTGTAGAGAGCAAGGTATAGCATCTTAGCCTGGTTTGGTAACCAGCCTGTCAAAACGAAGGCCCGGCTCACACAGCTCACACAAAGAGCTATGAAGTTCATGGGAGTCAAGCAGCACCCGTCATTTCAGATAATCTTTAAGGAAAAAATAACCAGACAAGCCCAGAAATTGTCTCCAACCTCATTTACATCCTTCATTCAAAGTATCAGCTTCCTCCCTCAGGTCAGTCTCTCAGAGTTCCTGCATGTAGATTGAGCCGCTACAAGAACTTATTTGTTCCACTCTCCATCAAAGCCTTAATTAACAAAAAAAAAAAAACTTTAAAATGTGATTGCAGAATATACAGGTAATGGTCAATAGGATTTTAAACTGCTTCCAGTCAGCTGGATGCACCTACTGGCCACTCAGAGTCTCTCAACTCCTCCATGAAAGCCACACAACGTTTTTCTTTTTCAGCTTCCACCACTTTGTCATCTGCTCTGTCTTCTTTGTCTTTCTAACCAGAGTCATTCTACACACCACAATACTGTGATGTCTGGCAACCATCTCACCTACCACTACCTTGCAGTCACTGACTTTCTTCTGATTACATCTTCTACACAAGATTTAATCTACCTGTGTGCTTCTACTTCTGCTCTTGTAAGTCACCCTGTTTTCCTGTCTCTTCTAGAAGAAAGCATTACAACAGCCATTTCCTTTCTCTTTGCAAAGTCACAGCTGCACCTGTGCATTCCTGTTCTGGATACCAAACCTGCCCATACCATCTTCAGTGTCTATCTTCAGACTCATCACCCTATCTGACACTCTTTTCATCTCTAGCACCTTCCTGACAACCCCCTCCTTCAAGATAAATCCTACACCATTTCTCTCCCCATCCACACAATGCTGGAACCTGCTCCTCGGCGTCTAGCCTTGCTTCCTTTTCACTGGTCTCCTGAACACACAGTATGTCTACCTTTCTCCTTTGCATCATGTCAGCCAACTCTAGCAATTCCTGTCATATTCCCAACATTAAAAGTCCCTACTTTCAGTCCTTGACTACTGCCTTTCCTCTTCTTTCCTTCTCTTCCTCTTCTTTCCTCAAAAATCCCTTTTGATTAAATTTATCTTGTATCCAAGAAAATAAAGTTAAGGAAAGCTAAATGTTAAGAAAATGTATGTAAACTCATGAATTTGAAGAAAGTTATAAATAATTTCAAAAAATTATTTCATTATTGTTGCATATTGCAAATAGAGATAATTTTGGTACTACTATATGATCTAAAACATGAAACATTTAGTCTTATGTAATGTGAGACAGTGAGAAAGATGTATTATGTATTTTATAAACTGTATGTAAACATCTAGTTTCAATAGTAAATTTTAAATATATGCTGATATTACTCAAAATGTTGAATTTGCCTATAGTTGTTGAACAAAGCTGCAGGCATCAGTTCGATGCGGCTCCAACTCCACAGACCTTGGCACAAAACCCTCGCCGCAAGATGAACAGGGCACATTTTAAACTCTCTGCCAGCTGTATAACTGACAAAGCTGGTGGAAAGTGTTTGCCTTGTGTAAGCACGACATGCACAGTAAGACCCAACAGGTCATTTGTTTCCTCTGCCACCAAATCAATGCCCTGTGAGCCATAGACAAACCAATGGGTCCTTTCTTAAAGGTAACAAAACCTTTCACGAATGAGTGTTGATTAAATTAAAATCATGAAATCTGGTGACATTAAAGAACTCATATCTAAATGCATATCCAGATTGTTATGTACATCCACACACACATGCAATATAACACATGTGGAAACTGTTCATAGAGCATTTGTGTGCAACCTTGTCTCTAAAGAACTACATCAGCACCAGCATCTATCTTGTTAAATGTGAAATGGGCAGAGCAGGCAGTGTGCTGTCAGCTTATTTTACCAAAACCATAAATCCAGTGCATAAAACTTACTGGAGTAAAACTCTCAAAGGGAAAAGTACATTTTCTTTGCAGCCAGTGGGATTATGTTCTGGCAGACAGCAAGATTTAAAGTGTCAATAAATGTTCAAAACAAAACCTTTCTTTCCTGTCTTTTACTGCCAGCAGAGATTAATCTACATTCAACATTTATGCTTGCATTAAAAAGCAAACAATAAATTAACTTGGTAGCAGTGACAGATTTTTATTTTTTCATTTCAAGAAAGTAAGTCATTCAGTAACAGGTATGTTTAAGAGTACTGATGCAGTAGGCACAATTTCATTGATGCCATCATTTGCAATAAAATTAAAAGTTTTATTTTTTATTACGTTTTATTCAGGATGTTGTCAAAACAAAGTAGAACAAATTGGATTTGTTTTTGAAGGTTATTGAGACATTTAATTCAGAGGTGTGCGATGGACTTTAAGGGCAAGAAGTACCACTGAAATAGATTATATGCGGTATGAGGTCAGCTAAACTGATAGTGTTATCATTCGTCCATTACCCAAGATCAATCACTGCATTCAATTTGAAGTTGATGGCAGAGAAAGGGTCAATGAACTAATGATGAAACAAAGTACATTTAGGACACCCACTGCTGCCGGCTGAAAACAGGTGCCCTCGAGAGGATAATGTTAGAATCAATGCCGTGATAGCAACTACAGATTGTTTCTGGCACCACAAGGGAGTGGTCAGCTGAGGTGTGTTTTTCTTTTTTGCCTTATCGGATGCCAATATGCATTCTGAGTTGTGACTCCGACATTGTTTTGTTTCCTTGCTGCTCTCTCAGCTTGAGACTCATATAATGATTTTCATTTTTACATTACAAGCCCTATGTGTAAATCATTCATAGAGCTTTAGTCAGGGTTCTTTCCACCCCTCCAACAATTAGAGGAAAGTGAATGGTAATCATTAAATGCAGCTCTTGTAGCACACTTATGCCGAGAGGTAATGAAAGGCACGGTCTGGAACAAGAAGATTGAGTGCTACAAGAGGACCCTCAGGACTTCATCTACCTTATGACATCTGTCTCTTTCTCTCTGTCTCCTTAACTCAGTTACTATATCTCCCTCTCTCCCTCTCCAGTTTTTGCCCGTCTGCCTCTTGTCCTTTCCAGCAGAGCACAGTGTAATCTCCTGTTGCCCCGTGGGTACGGAGAGTAAATCAGCACAGCTGGATCATAGGCATCAATCTCAGCCAGCCCCCAGGATGGGCCACTTGTGAGCCCACAGGGAGGCATTTCCTCTTCATTTCAAACGAGAGACAAATGTTGCAGGGAGAACACAGCTCCACAAGGTGTAGGGTTGGAGGTGGAGAGAGGGAGGATGGAGACTAGGGTGGGTGGGCACAGAAGGGGGTGGGCAGTCAGGCAGTGATGGTGGTGGAGGGGGGGAAGTGAGTGAGGAGAGTTTGGAATAGAATAAAAGTAACAAGTGTGGAGATGAGTGGGTATGTAATCTGCACCAAAAATATAAAACAATTCTTTCTTTAGTTATAAAAAAGAGCCAGTGTGGTAAAAAGATTTTTACTTATTTAGGCAAAGGTGATTTTTAATATAAATACAATATCATTTAATTTTAATGATATAAATAACGATTTCATTTAATGATGAAAAATAAATAAAGGTGAAAACTAATTTACACAGCAGGCCAAGACAAAATATATTTTTCTATGAAGCAACAATTTACCTTTGATTTGAGATTAGATGTTAAGGATCTCTGCGATGGACAGGCGGCCTGTCCAGGGTGTACCCCGCCTCCCGCCCATAGAGGTATAGAAAATGACTGACTGTTAAGGATCTTTAGTTGCCATGACAATCTAACCTCACATCCTTCAAATGGAACTGCAAGAATCAAATCTAACATGGAAGTACCAATGAAGTCAGTCAGTCATTTTCTATACCGCTTCTTCCATAGTGGGTTGCGGGGAAGCTGGTGCCTATCTCCAGCAGTCTATGGGCAGGAGGCAGGTACAATGTGGACAGGTCACCTGTCCATCGCAGGGCAACACACAAACAACCATGCACACACCTAAGGGGAATTTAGAGAGACCAATTAACCTAACAGGCATGTATTTGGACTGTGGGAGGACGCTGGAGTACCTGGAGAGAACCCATGCATGCACGGGGAGAACATGCAAACTCCATGCAGAAAGACCCCCGGCCGGAAGTCAACTTAGGACCTTCTTGCTGCCATGCAACAGTGCTACCAACAGCGCCACTGAGGTGTCACCAACAAAGTTGTTCAGCTTATTAGACAGCAAAAATCTTCAACTGTGTCATGTGGAACCATAGTCGACTAATATCTAGCAATATAGCATTGTATTCAAATGGATATGAATATTTTAGTTTTGGAAACCAAATCTGGATTGGTTTCCAACACTCTTGTTTTGTTTTTCTACAACCTCACTATGACAGGACATCTGTCTACTACAAGTAGTGGAACAATAACTAACAATAACTTCACATAACCTTAAGTGCCAAGGGACAAGGGAGGGGTTGGCACAGGAGTAGGGGTATGGCTAACCCTAGGAAATGGGATGCTGGCGTAGAATGGCACAATCAGAAACTATGTACTTTATACCTACAGTGGCTTGACTGCCTCATATCATTTGGTAGATATTTGTGTTACTTGCAAGGCTTCTTATGCAGTTGTTTTACTGAAACTCAGTGGTTTCTAAATCTCACACATCAAATTATTCAGATATCTTCTCTCATTGTCAAATTCCCCAGGTTAAGATCATGTGCTCTTACATTTAGGCACATTTTGACACCCAGCCCGGGTTCTTTCTGCATGGAGTTTGCAAGTTCTCCAATGCTTGGGTTCCCTCCGGGTACTCCGGCTTCCTCCCACAGTCCAAAAACATGACTGTTAGGTTGATTGGTCTCTTTAAATTGTCCTTAGATGTGAATGGTTGTGTGCATGGTTGTTTGTCCTGTGTTACGATGGGCTGACAACCTGTCCAGGGTGTACCGTAGACTGCTAGAGATAGGCACCAGCTCCCCTGCAACCCTGTATGGAAGAAGCGGTTATAGAAAAGGGATGGAAAGGGTGCAAACATGTTAGAAACAGAACAAAATGCAACAAGATGCACATAGTGAGGTAGTAAACTAAGGCTGGATTGGGGAAAAAATGTGAGAGCCTCTTTATCTTTGTCTCATTTCATATGTTGATCTACTTCATAAAATTCAGAGTGGCACTGTTATTTGGACGGGCACATTTGAGCCACACCTTTAAATTGCAGGCTAAAAGATAAAGGCCAGCATAAACTCAAAGCCAAACTTCAAGGTGTTTTATCAGCAATGCCTTATCAGTACATTTCCCACTGCCTGGGAACAGAGGAAAAGCAGAGATGGCACTTGTAATGAGCTGTGCAGTATGCAGTTGGAGAAATGTGAAACATTGCCTGAGCTGAATGCTAGCAGGATTCAGGAAGGTGTGTCTTTCTTTCCCCTTATATTAAGTCCAGATGTGAAAGAGTCCTTACCTCAGTTGTGTTCATCAGCCTTAATAATTAGCTGTAGAATTCCATCCATTTATTTTTGCTACTCACTCAATCATGTTCAGGGTTGCGGCATGGCTTGAGCCTGTCTCCAGAGATGGATGGATAGGTCCTCAGTTCAGGGACACACAAGACAAACAACCATACACACACACACACACACACACACACACACACACACACACACACATACACACACATACACATTAACACCTAAGGGCAATTTTGAGTGGCCCATTAACCTAACACATGTATTTGGATGGTGAGAGGCAGCTACAGTACCCAGAAAGAACACATGCATGCACAGGAAGAACATACAAACTCCTCACAGAAAAAGCTCGAATACAAACCTAGGACCTACCTGTGGTAAGGTAACAATCATGATGATGCAAAGTCAACTTCAGAGATGCAACACAAAATTATTTCAGTGCATTAATTTATTATTTATAGGTCATTTCCTCTTGTTATTAAAACAATAATGACTGTAGGGAAAAATAAAAGTGCCTAATTTAGCATTCTAAAATCATAAACAGTGGGCGTTACACACGGGAAAGTGTAGCAGCCGGAGCTGCACCCAACCAGTTCGAAATCACGTCCAGGAACTGGAATGGGCTCAGAACTGCATTGGTGGAAAGAGGGGAATTCATGTGCCTCTGAAGGTTCTGAGTATATTAATACACCCAGTTTTGGCCTCATTTGTGGCTTCTAGCTGTAGTAACTGAAGCTGTGTGCCGACTCTTGTAAACTCCTCCCTTGGGCCAAAAATATTTACTTCAGGTTTGTTTTTATTTAACTGAAGAAAACTATGGCACATCCTCGCATTGACTTGTTCTATACATCTACCTAATGCTTGAACAGGTTCATAGTCACCCATTGACATTGCAATGTAGAGTTACTGTATGTTTCATCTGAGGAGGTATGATAACTTATCTTGTTTGTTATGATCTGAGCTAGGGGGAACATTTAGGCATTGAATAAGAAGGGTCTCAGGATGGAACCTTAAGGAACCCCACATGAAATTCTTTGTCAACTCTGATGTAAAGTTACCTATTGACACAAAAAAGTTAACCAGCCAAGTGCTGTACCAAAAAGTCTGACCCAGTTCTTCAGTCGCTCTAATAACCCAATAAGGCCCAATAATAACAGCACTGTGGTTCTTCCACAGTCCGTCATTGAACACCTTGACCAGGCAGCCTCGGTACTGTAGTTAGCTTCTTAAACCTGACTGGAAGATGTTAAATTTAGAAGGTATTTAACAGCTTTTTCAATATGAATTGGAGATTTGAGATGGGCCTGTAATTTGACAATAGCAATTTGTCAAAATTATTCTTTTTTAACAGTGTCACGGTGAAACATTTTGAACTTTGGTTTTGGTGTCTTGTGAGGGTTTATTTTGTCTAGATGTTTCTATTTTGGTTTTTGAGTCATGTTTATTTGTTTCTTTTCCTCCCTCTACCATCTCCTTGTGTGTATTGTGTTCCGCTAAATCTTAGTTCCTTTTGTTGTTGCTTTCTTATTATTTTTTGTATTATTATTATTATTATTCACCCTTGGATTCTTATTTAGTATCTCTGTGTTTAGTTATGGTTAGGTATTTGTTCTTATTCCAGCTTTAGTTATTGTTTGCATTTGTTTATTTTGTAATTTAGATTCTTATGGGCTCTTGTTTATTTCTTAGGTCATTGTTTTTGTTTCTATGTTTCCCTCTAGTTTCTCTATTTACTTTAGTTCATAGTTATTCTAATTCTTTATTTCCTCCTCTGCTTTATGCTCTTGCTTAGTTTGTTTTCTGTTTGTTTACTCCTTTCACTCTTCCTCAGCCTTTGTATTTGTTTCACCTGTTCCTTCTGCTTCCCTTCCTCCTTGTCACACCTGTTCTCAGTTCCCTTGATTACCTGCCTTTGTCTTTCCCCAGTATATTAGTTGGTTTGGTGTCTCTGTTCATTGCTGGTTCCTTGTGTTTGTCATACCCCGTTCTCTACCCACGTATTTGTGCTGAGTTTTTCCATGTTCCTGCAGAACCATTCTTGTAAGTTTTTTGCATTTGGACTTTTGTTTGTATCTGCAATGCCTTGATTGGTTTCTTTGGAAAATCTCTGGAAATAAAGCTGAAGACCTTTTACAACATGTTGCTGCCCAGATCTTGTCTGCACTTTGGTCCAACTCAAAACCACATTGTGACAAACAGTGGTTTGATCGTTGCTGTTTTCAATGCTCGGGGGAAAACACCTGACAAAAGGATGAGTTTATTACTTGAATGAAATCAAATGCTATGACAGGCAAAACTTTCTTAAAGAAAGGTGTGGGTAAAGATTGACTCGGTCTCACTCTATGCCGAGTAGGGCGAGAGTGTCACAGTAGACCCACTGACGGCTGGAACTATGGCTTGAAGCCCTGCCTCCAGCCGTCAGTGTAGTGTGCGGTGCCGCTATTAACGTCACTTTCTGACATTGTCACATTAACTCTTAGGGGTCCGTGGATGCGTGTACGTGTCTTTTTTACTTGTCTGATTTGGGAGGCCAAAGCAGCGAGACTCCACGAGTTTCAGTTTCAATTCAGGTTTAAAGGGTCGATTGTAAACAATACACCAGTCTTTAAATTGTGTTAATTGGCCAAGTAAAACTACGGTTACGCTAAATAAATGAAACCAAATTTTTTTTGGAATAATGTCGGTTATTACAACGAGAAATGGTAAAGACCAGCAATTCTGTGAATTGGATGTGCTTGCAACAACAACAAAAAAAAAACAACATTTGACCCCATTTGGTATTGGCAGAAATCTTACATATTCAACCAAAAAGAATGGGCAGTATTTTGTTGCTAAAAGATGGAGGAAAGTTACACAAGTAATTGGACGAACAGAGTAACAATGAAGAGTAATACGGGAAGGCAGTAGCGATGTGAACCAGAGTGATACGCGAACAGGGTAGCGGGAAAAACAGAGAGATCGCGATATTGACGACAAGTATTGATGCTTGGGGAATTAGTGACATTCAGTTTGTTAGCTGTAAGGCAGTAGTAATGGTTTGTATTAAAAAAGCTAAACTCAAAATTAGTCAAAAATGACCATATATACCCTGGACCCCAGAGCATTAATGTAATCTGCATGAAATGATAAAAAAATAAAAAACATATACACATAACCAAAATACAAAACTTTTTGTGTTATTGTATATGCAAGAATGACTTATATATGTTTTTTTCATGTATATGCATAAAATAATCCCCTGAGATAATTATCTGGAATATGGCCCAGGAGTTTTGATTTATGGGGGTGTGTGGCAGGAGAAGCGCAGACGAAAGATGCCACTGTCTGGACTGGTAAAGGCTCCAAAGGCAACTCCAAAGTCTGGCAAAACGTTTTTGCGTTATGGGGACGTTTTGTTTTAGCCATGGCAATAACAAGGACAAAGACTTTAAAGCACACAACTGCAGACTTTAGACTGCAGTCAAGTAAGTTTTTGGTTGGATATTGGATATTCATGCTCAACGGGTCTTCCTCCCCCTTTGACCAGGCAGTATGATTAGATAAACTACAGGAATGTCTTGAAGGCATAAATACTTGGATGACTTTAAATTTTCTGCTTCTAAATTCAGACAAGACAGAAGTTGTCCTCTTTGGACCGGAATCTTTGAAAAAGAAAAAGAAAGTATAATGGGAGGCAGATCATTTAGGTATCAGGCTCCTCTCCTGTGGAACCATCTACCCATTTTAGTCTGTGAGGCAGACACCCTGTCTACTTTTAAGACTAGGCTTAAAACTTTCATTCTTGATTAATCTTATCGTTAATGTAGCTTATGGTTATCCTGAGCCATATCTGTACTTTTTGATAAAGCTTATACTTAGGCTACATTCACACTGCAGGTCTTAATGCTCAAATCCAATTTTTCAGAAATCTGATTTTTTTGTGTGGTCGTTCACATTACTTTAAAAATGTTGCGCCTCCAAACTGACCCGCATGTCATCAAGTGCAGCACAACAGTAAACACTGAGAAAAAGGTCTTATGGTTTAAGTGCACAACGGAAGCCAATTATTGTCATCGGGTGTTGTGTGGCAAACACATAAATAAAAGGTGAGTGAAACTCTTTATTGCTCCATTTTAGGGAGATCTGACTGCCAATTCAGCACAAAGAACTGTTTGGATACAGAGACACAGCCAGAAATGGTAGGGCAGGGGTTGTTAACAACTTTACAGAGACAGAGTTTATTTAGAACTTTATCATGTCGAGAACAACTTTTAATCATATTTGTTAGTGCCTCCCCTCTCAGCTCCACAGTCAAAAGACTTGATGTAATCCAGTGTATCGGAAAGCAACAGGGGCAGATCATTATATCCTCTGCAACCTTGATAGTGTCAGGATCTGGGTTGTGTTATTGTTTTTCTGCTTGCTACATGTGCTTTGTTTCAGATGGTGCTGGAGCTCTCAGGTGTGCTGTGTGACAGGTGCGACTTGTTCCACTGATTACTATGAGGAGTACTTAATCAGGAGGCTGCCAGCACTTCGATGCAAGAGTGTTTTGCCACCAGTGATTCAGAAGATCTAAGTTTTGGATTTTGTCACTGTGTGTTGTCTACGGCTCTGGAAGCTACTCTGGATGATCAAGCCGACCTACGTTTCATCGATTAGAAAGATCCTACCTCTTGTCTTTGTTTGAATTCACATCAAGCTAGCAGCTTCCTGCACTCTTCGTCTTCTGAACCAAGCCATAAGCGTACCGTGTCCACCCTCCAACGTAAGCCACCGCACATTGAACTCATTCCTTTTGTTCCGAGCTCACACAGAACAGCACCAAGAGAACTCTCTACGGATATCCCTGCAAAAGACATGAATCCTGAATCTCATTACCCCTGGCGACCTGACCATCATTACCCAGTAAGCCGATCTCAGAATCATGTTAGTTTTTTGTTCTTAGTTTCGTTTTTCCTTCCATTACCCGTACTCACCCATTCTCTTCACTTCTCTCCCTACAGTGAGATTTTCGTCCTTTTCGTTCCTGATTCCATCATCAATAAAACAGTCTTTATTTTACTTCCTTCTCCTGAGTGTTCTCTGTATGTGGGTCAGAGCTATTTCGAATACAATGACAGAACAACAAGACCCAGCAGAAGCACTCAGGAGAACTCTCTCTGAACATGGTAACCAGATCCAATTTCATGATTCCTCTCTCCGTTCCCTTACAGAGCACCAACGTCAAACCAATCAACAGTTAGAACAAATCGCCACCATGTTACAACAAACGCTAGGTACTTCATCCACCACTCCAGCAGATGGCGAGACTGCATTTCCGGAATCCTTACAGTTCCCCCATTTTCGTGACGTCACATCCCCTAGTCCGGAAACGTTTTCTGGTGAGGTAGGGAATTGCGAGGGTTTTTTGCTTCAGTGTTCTTTGGTATTTAATCAATCCCCCCACTCTTTTCCCCATGATAATGTAAAGATTTTGTATATTATTGGATTACTGACTGGCAAGGCTTTACAGTGGGCTGAAGCCCGGTTCCCTGATTGCAGGGAGTTTGGTTGTACATTTGATGACTTCGTTAAAGAGTTTAGGAAAACATTTTCGCCTGTATTAGACAAATCTAGTGCTGGACGACAGTTAAGGGCCTTAAGGCAACGTCACAGACCCATTACAGAGTTTTCTATTGAATTCCGTACGTTAGCAACTACATCTGGCTTGAATAATGAAGCTCTAAAGACAACCTTTTTGCATGCCTTAGACGATCCACTAGGGATGAATTAACTAGGATCGAGGAACCTCCTACCTTAGATGAGGTTATTTCATTAGCAACCAGGGTAGATAACAGAATAAGAGAGAGAAGGAGAGCCAGAGCAGAAAGGACAAATTATCATCTCCAGCTAAGGAGTAAGCTTCCACCCTTTACCAAGGCCTCACCCCAGCAACCAGTTACTGAACCAGAGCCCATGTTGTTGGGAGGTACCCGTCTATCTTTTGAGGAAAGACAAAAGCGCAGAATATCCAAGCAGTGGCATAGCAACCTGTCCTGCCTGCCCCAGGCCGTTAAAAGACAGGGTCCACCAGCTTTGAAGGGAGAGTTGGTGGACCAAGCCCAGATTTGTAAAGACCCCAGATTCAGCTTACCTGCGACTCTCATAGTGGGTCAGTGTACATTGACTTTATCTGCACTTATAGACTCTGGCTGCGAACAAAATCTTATAGATTTAGAATTGGTAAGCCAGGCTGGTATAGAAGTGGAATTCCTTGAATCACCACATTCAGTTCTAACTCTAGACGGTAAGAGACTACAACAGATAACTCAATGAATTAAACCAGTGGAACTATTGTTATCCGGCAATCATAGAGAAAAGACATCCTTTTTTGTGTTTCCAGTATTTCAAGGTTCTCTAGTTTTAGGATTTCCATGGAATGCATTGACTCTATCTGTTTAGGTGTTTTTATCAAAGTATTTTTTTGTTAAAAACAGAATATCAAGATTATGCTCAGTAATAAAGTCATTGATTAGAATGGATTTTCCTGACAATGATCTAATGTTAAATAGAGCCAGTTTATGTGACTTAGTGGCTGGTAATACTTCTGTGGCACGTTTAGCTTTACAAGGATTAGATTTGAAGTTTAATTTCAGTCTATTGTTTTTTATCATATTAACTTTCTTTTTTTCTGTTACGTATTAGCACAGAGATATTATAGCATTTGCCCATGTGGGGCACAAGCCTTTTCTGGAAATAATCACTGCTCCTACCTTCACCTCAATAAGTGTAATGGAGTCAGTGTCTAAAAGATTAGCTAATACAATAAAAAACAATAGACTGAAATTAAACTTAAAATCTATTCCTTGTCAAGCTCAACGTGCCACAGAAGTATTACCAGCCACTAGTTTTATCACATGAGGAGACCAATTATGTATAGGAGGTGCGGGGGCTTGGTGTTTTTGGTAGAAGCTTAATGATGTAAGGGGTTTTGGGGAGAAAATATGAGATTTGGGCGCAAAATAAGTTGTATTCCAATCTTGACTAGGTTTTTTATCTTGACAGTGAAGTCCAGAAGCGGGGAGCCTGTCCTAATTGGAGATTAGGGAGAGGTGGATTGAATTAACATCGTTTGAAGTGAAAAGTTGTACTTAATGTGGTAAGACGTGGTGTGTCACTTCCTGTTTTTTCTGTTGCACTCCGTGGATTGTTTGGTGTGTGAAGACTATCGATTTGATCTGATTTCTCTTTACTGTGACATCTCAAACTTACTTACTAACGTTCACTGTGATGACTGGCAGCAGGAGCTCAGTGCCGATAGTCCGGTCAGATCTCTACCGGGTCTAGCTCGCCCCACCGCCGGTAGGGCTAGCGAGGCAAGCCGGCAGTTACTACGGTGGGAGCGGACAACTCCGAACACGTCGGAGCAGGTTTGAAATTAAGCGATGTCTTGATAAATCAAGCAGATATTTCACGTCTACACAGTTATATTCCCGCACTGAAAACATTGTAAAAGTTAATTTGTGTCACAGAAAGTGTAATTTTTCACAGTTTAGTCACAGCTTTTGCCACTGTGTTCCGCCATGGCTGCTCCTGTTTGACCAAACTGCTTCGACCCGCAATGAATCATGGGAAAAGATGGACCGCGAAGGATACCCACAAGTCATCCTTCAAATCGGGCAAAAGAAGGACACTTTTGTCGGCAGCATCTGACAGACCTTACACGCCGCGCTGTGATGTAATCAGCCCACTAGTACGGACTTGGAAGGATCCAGCCCCTGAATTGGGACACACCCTCGGCCTGCACATGGATCCTCCTCCTTCCTGTTTATTGACCAATAGGAGAGGAGCTGGAGAGAAGAAGGCAGCCCTCCTCATTTGCATAATGAAGCAAAAATGCATAAGGTAAAGGAAAAAGAGAGATGAGGAAATGTCAAAAGAACAAAGGCATGTGTAAGGAAAAGGATAAAGAAAACATTTACATTTCTTGATGAAAACGCATGTGTAAGGAAAAGGAAAAACAAAACATTTACATTTCTTGATGAATACATATGTGTAAGGAAAAGGAAAAACAAAATATATATATTTCTGCTTTTATTTTTAATTTCGTCAGGATCGGTCCTCCATACCAGCAGGCCCTTATTCTCAATTTGAGATCAGTTCTCAGACTTTTTATTTGTTTCAGTGTTAAATACAGTTAAGGTCATTGTAGTGAGATATTTTAACATGTTGACACTGAAAGTGATAGCCTATATATATATCCTGTAATGCGATCTTGGACTCAGTTCGCTTTGCTCAAAACATTAGCAAACCTATCCACCTTTGTCTTCATTCTCTCGACCTTGTGCTGTAAAGAAATAACATTGAGTGTAAAGAAATAACATTTCCTCACAACCCTGCCCTGTCTGATCATTTCTTAATAACTTTTGAGTTTAATTTAACTTAGTACTCCGAACCTGAAAGAAAATGTCATTATAGTAGATCATTATCAGACAATGCTGTAACAACCTTTAAAAAATCTGTTCCATTTTTAATTTCCCATTATCTGAGAAAAACACAGGGGAGGACATTGATTTTGTTTCTTCCCCTTCACAAATTTATTTTCTTGTTCATAGTGTTACATCCTCAATGAGTGGTACATTAGACAATGTAGCCCCCTTGAAAAAGAAGGTAATTAATTATTCATAGAAGGCTGTCTCCCTGGTTTAATTCAGAGCTGCGTACTTTAAAGCACAATGTTAGAAACTTGGAGAGTAAATTGTGCTTTACACACCTTGAGGACTCCTACTTAATCTGGAAAAATAGTCTAATGTTCTATAAAAAGGCACTTTGCCAGGTAGATTAGGCTAGAATAAGAATAATCCTAGGTTTCTTTTTAATACAGTTGCTAAACATACACAGAGTCATAGCTCTGTTGAGCCATCCATTCCATTAGCTCTCAGCAGTAAAGACTTTATGGGATTCTTTTTAAATAAAATTGATTCTATTGAAAATAAAATAATTGGCATCCTCCCGAACAGGATTACTTCATCCTCAGTAAACATTGGAGGTAACTGTGGAAGCTGATCTGTGTTTGGATTGTTTTGATCCAGTGTTTCCTTGGTTATCAAACATTTTAGCCTAATCTAAACTTTCAATTTGTATGTTTGACCCAATCCCAACCAAATGTTTTTATGGAAGTGTTCCTTTTTAAATATTATTAATCAATCTTAGTAAACGGATATGTACTACAAGCTTTTAAGGTAGCTGTAATTAAACCTTTATGTAAGAAACCATCACATGATCAAGATTAATTAATAAATCACTTGCTAATAGTTAATAGTAGTAAATATTTGCTAATCAAGTGTCAACTGATGATACTCAGCTTTATTTATCCATAAATCCTGATGAGCCCAACCAGTCAGATAGACTTGAAGACTTGGATGACTTTAAATTTTCAGCTTCAAAATTCAGACAAGACAGAGGTGTTTGTCTTTGGACCGGAGACTTTGAAAAATAAATTCTTTGTCAATAAATTAATGTGGACTGCATTAAATTGACCTCCTGTAATAAAGTAAAAAACCTTGGTGTTATTTTTGACAAGGACATGTTATTTAAATCCCATATTAAACAGGTTTCGAGTATTTGGAATACCGCCAAAATTAGAAATATCCTGTCCAGAAGTGAAGCTGAATAACTATTCCATGTATTTGTTACTTCAAAGCTGGAATATTGTAATTCTTTACCCGCAGCATGTCCAGAAAATGCAGTTAAAAGCCTTCAAAATGCTACAGCAAGAGTTTTGGTGAACATTAAAAAGAGAAATCATATTTCTCCTATTTTAGTTTCCCTTCATTGGCTCCCTGTTAAATTTAAAATTCTCCTTCTCACATATAAAGTCCTTAATGATCAAACTCCATCATACATCAGAAATCTGATTGTTCCACATATTCCTAACAGAGAACTTCGTTCTCAGACTGCAGGTTTACAGGTGGTTCCTAGAGTCTCTAGAAGTAGAATGGGAGGCAGATCCTTTAGTTATCAGGCTCCTCTCCTGTGAAACCAGCTCCCACTTTTAGTCCGTGAGGCAGACACACTGTCTACTTTTAAGGCTAGGCTTAAAACTTGCATTCTTGATTAACCTTATCGTTAAAGTAGCTTATGGTTATCCTGAGCCATATCTGTACTTGTATTGCTACAGCCTTAGAATGCTTGAGGGCACACTGACCACTTTCCCTAACTCTGCTACATTCTCATACTACTCTCTCGTTTTACATTATTTGCTGTTCTGTGTGCTTTTAACTTTATGTTCTCTCTCTTTTTTCTCTTCCAATAAGCTACATGTGGCCTTGCTCTGTGTTTAGCTGTGGCACCTTCCTGGAATGGGGGCATCAGCTGGGCCGCTGCTGCCAACAACTTGATGCTCATCTTCTGCAGATGATGTACTTGGCCCTGTCTTTCAGTGTTTAGCCCTGTCTTTCCTAGACATAGCCACTGGCTAAGCTTCTACTGTAACTAATTGTATGTGCTCTCATTCATACTCTTGAAAACTGTCTTAGAGTTCATCTGCTTAGCTGTCTTTCTCTCCTATATGAAGCCACTAAAGGAGCTATTACCATTATTGTTTTATTTTTCTTTCCAAGAGAAAGTACCCCTGGATCAGTGCATCTGTGTTCTTTTTGTGTCTCTGCTCTGTTCTCTCAAACCCCCAATTGGTCATGCCAGATGGCCGCTCACACTGAGCCTGGTTCTGCTGGGGGTTTCTTCCTGTTAAAAGGGAGTTTTCCTTTCCACTGTTGCTATATGCATGCTCAGTATGAGGGACTGCTGCAAAGTCAATGCAAGCAAGTGCCTACTGTCGCTACATGCTCCTTCTGGATGAGTCAATCCTGCAAGTCACTGACTGGATGCAATCTGCTGGGTTTCCTTAGACAGAAAAACCTTTTACCAATTTGAATAACAAACTGAATCTGACTGCATTGTTTGATAATTAGGATCAATTGGAATGTATATACCTGACTTGAAATCTGTATGATACAATTCACTTCGTAAAGTGCCTTGAGACGACATGAACTGAATTGATTAAATTGTGCTTCAGACTTATTAGATAAAATTCATCTTTCTTGAGAAGATGTGTTTTTTCCATAACAAAATTGAAGTTGTCTAATAAAGTTCACAGATTTCACCACACATGCTTTTTTTACCTATTTGTTGAGCATCTACTGAATATTTCATCTCCACCCCAAACTGCTGGTAGAGGTCCACTCAAAAACATCTTGATATTAAGACCTGGCACTTTGTTCAGCAACTGAATAAACTCCTTTTTCAAGATTTTCAAGTTTTTTTAAAATATCAAGTGGTCCTGTTTGTATGATGAGGGTTTTCACAATTGGATATTCTTCCATGTTCATCAATATTTTCGTTGAGATATCAGACACCATGCTATTGACAAAACAAAGTACTTTGGTGTTTTTGTTTTGCTGCAAAATGTGTAATGTCATTCATGTCTCTAACATCCACTATTAGGGTTTGTGGCCTGGTGGCTGTCTCTTTCTGAAGACGTTAAGGAGGAAACCGCTTTGAGCGCAATATGTTGTCATACCTCTTGCTGGTGAAAGAAGAGCTTTCCTTCAAAGAGTCAGAGTCTTACAGAAGTAGAGCAAACCTGTTTTCTAGAGGAATTCCTGACACTGCATAAAAGAATAGACATAAAAGAGAATAGACAAACACAGGGTCCAGCCTGTGAACCAAATTAGTTTCTTAAGCAAGAAGATTCTGTGTACAAGTATCTGCAGATATCTACAGATAAATTTAAGAATATTTCATGAGACAGTAACACCTGTCTCATTAAGCAATATCCAGTTGATGTCAGCATCACTTCATTTGATAGTAGCTGCCCACTATCAAATGAAACCTCACCACCTTTAAATTCCTTGTTTACTAATAGGAATTATGACAGACATTATATAAGTTATTTTTAAGTATTCTAAGAATATGCTGTCTGGAAGAAGGCTCAGCAGAGACTGTACTTCCTCAAGAAGTACAACCTAACGCAGGAGCTGCTGGTCATCTACTACACTGCCATTATTCAGTCCGTTCTGTGCTCGTCCATCACTGTGTAGATTGGCTCATTCACAAAACACAACAAGTCTAGACTGCAACAGTGGCGGATCTAGAAAGTTTTACATGCGGGGACAAAGGAGGCACAAAATGTCTAGGCAGGGTGGCATTGCTGGACCACTTCATTGAAGTATGTAAAAAATTTCTTATATTTAAACAGAATCAACAAAACATAAAAAAAAAAAAAACATTTTAAAACTATTTATTGTCTTTTCTAAGAAATAAAGACAACTTTTAGGTATCATCTTTGCATCTTGATATATCTAAAGAAATATATTGTGACAATTAGAATGATCTAATATTTTTCACTGTGTTCCAGCATTGTAGGATGTGCTTTCATTATAAAATAAAATTATAACATAAATTGACTACATATATAAAGTTTGGCCTATCTAACTTCATAACACAACTGTAAAATTGTGCATTTATATGTTCATTTAAACATCTAATATTTCTGCACTGGAATTTATACTGAGAATAAATCCATACTAGGTCGTCCAGCTGGATAGATTGGATTCCCTGACTCTGTGCCTTTCTTGTCTTCTTTCTCTCTCTCTGATTTTGAAATGTAAAATCTTCTCATCTTCACCGCTTACGCTAACATCGTCCTCATTTTCACTCACTACTTCATCTGTTGCACTTTTAGTGGCCTCCTTCATCTGTGACCCTCCTAGTCTCTCTATAATTCTTCCTTCATCAAATCTCAGTCTCTTCTTCCTTTTCATCCCACACTTTTTTGTCAAAGAAACTGGTCTCCATATTTAAATTTCATTGTGATCTGCAATGTGCAAGCATCAATATTTGGAAATGTTAGCCCATTTATTACCACAAGAAGTCTAAAACAATATGAAACCAGAAATTATCACATTCACACAGGTCACACCTACATTGATATTTAGAAATCTTATTCCTATGGCAACCAATGTATAATTTTCTCGAACCTAGTAAACAGATATAACATGGTTTAATTGTACCTCATTGCCGTGATATTGATCATATAGAGCCGTCAGTAAAGCTGCAGCACCAAAAAAGGAAAACCTGAAATTTATTTTTATAGCTAAACCTTTTATTAACTGTTATCCTGCTTATTGTAAGCTAAACTGTCAGTCAGTCAGTCAGTCAGTCATTTTCTACCGCTTATTCCATAGTGGGTCACGGGGGAGCTGGTGCCTATCTCCAGCAGTCTATGGGCGAGAGGCGGGGTACACCTGGACAGGTCGCCAGTCCATCGCAGGGCAACACACAAACAACCATGCACACACTCATTCATACACCTAAGAGCAATTTAGAGTGACCAATTAACCTGACAGGCATGTCTTTGGACTGTGGGAGGAAGACGGAGAACCCGGTGAGAACCCACGCATGCATGGGGAGAACATGCAAACTCCTTAAGCTAAACTAACAAGGGAAATATGCTAACGCTCTTACAAATCACACACGACTGAGTCACTGTCATCAAATGAGTAATAAACATATTACACCGTGAACTATGATATTATGAAGCTAATGAAATGCTAAAGTTTTGTAATTGTAGATTTCTAAGATTCAATGTTTTGCAAATACAAAACAGCAGTTACACTCTTCAGTTTCTTATGTAAAAGTGAACAAATTGTATTATTTGAGTTACACATCAAAAACCTCTTACATTCACAGTTTTGCTCCAGTTGTTCCAAAATACATGGTGGAAAATAAATCCACACACCTGTATTAACATATTTCCACAAAGATGTTACAAGTTTTTTTAAATCTTTTTTTTCCTTTAACACAATCACAAATCAGTGAATAAAACTGCACAAATCTGCTGAAACACAAATCAGTGAATAAAACTGCACGAATCTGCTGCTGCGAGTCACAAATGCTGGTTTACAAGGTACACCTCCTTTTTGGTGCCCTTTCACTTTTGCCCCAATCGTACTACTGATGGTGGTGCAACACAATCTGTGACTTGTGTGTAGTTTGTATGGCCGTGTTGGGGTCATCCATTTTGGTTGCACATTTTGACATGCGCAGCTCAACAGACGTCACAGCTCTGACGTCACTGGGAGCATAAACCGGCTAAGATGGAGAGTTTCGTTGCCATTTCCCGCGTGTCTCACGGGACAGGGCAACGGAGGCGCATATCTGGAGAAACAAAAGCTTGCAGGCGAACTTTTGCTCCACAAGGCCATTCCTGGAAGAGCTTGAAAGCTGGAAATCTGTCTGATACACGAAGATCAGCAGATGTATTCGCCGATCGAGGACCACACTGACACCCGGTGCAGGTGAAAACCTACAGAGGTCCTATTTCCAAGGAGATGAGCTTCCTCCTTGTTAAACAGTCAACTAAACGGTTCTTCATATTTTCCCCTCCTGGATGGATGAGAAGTTAACGTTCATTTTTTTTTTTTCTTAATCTGATCACGGACGCGTTGTCCCCCCCTCCCGTCATTTTTCGTCAGACCTGATCCTTCCTCAACCTGTGGAGAGAAGAAATCAACGTCAAAGTAATTTCGTTCTTTTTATATAAAACCGGATAGGTGCATTTAGAGGTGTGGTCAGGATGAGGCATAGTGAAGGTGATTTAGAATCACCAGTAGTTAATGCAATAGTGATTGAAGTGTTTTATGCTGAGTGGTGTTTTGATTTGCTGCGCAAGCGCTGCTGAATTGTGCGTGGTTAATGATCTCAAATCAGCAAGGAGTTAGAAGTTGGACTTTTAAAAGTTTTCATTCAAAGAAGCTGAGGTCTATACCTCGTGGTCTGACCACTCTTTGTTCCAGTTTTATTGCTGGAGATTTTCCACTGAGTTCCCGCCTCAGAGTTTTATGACCCTTTGTCCGAGATTTTGTGCGTTCAGCTGATAGTGGCTAAGAGCACCCAGCTCACCATTTTATCAGCTGACCGCTGCAATCGAGACATCAACACACCAGGAGGACTTCTCTTTCTATTTAACCCAAATTACACATTTTGTCCATAAAACCGCTGGTATGATCTTAATAGACACTAAATGCATATATATTCTTCTCTTATTATTATTGTTATGTAATCATTTTTATTCCCTTTGTGTAGAACAGTGCTTGTTAGTTAGGTGAAGGTTTTTGGACCAGAATAATGGTATATCAGGATTATTTGGCTTCAATAAATCTTCATATATATATATATATATATATATATATATATATATATGTTTGTGTTTATTTCGTGCAAGAGTGATTTATCTGTCAAAACAAGGTCGAAGATCCTCCATCTTCGGTGAAGTGGTTGAATAAACAGTGACAGTTGGTGGTTTTGGTTAATAATTTGTAATTATTAAAGAGCTTTGAGCCCATAATCACAACACCAGAGGACATCTCTGATTTCTATTCGTAAGTAATGATTTTTGGTTAAGAAATAATTTTCTTTTCTCAAATTATGATTTAAAATTATAATTCTTAATAAATATTAATTAATCAATAATCATAATCCTTACCGCCGTATACCAGAGGGCGCTGCCTGGTCCAAACTCAGGGGTATGTGCCAACCAGAAATACAAACACTGCCATGTTGAGGACTAAGGAGACTCTGGCTGCATCTTTCGCAGGCCACATTTGTAGACCGATGATATGATTCATTGCGGGTCGAAGCAGATTGTTCAAACGAAAGTAGCAATGGTGGAGGAGACAGAAAAGCTGTGAATAAAGTTGTATATATTAGGCTTTCTGTAAAACAAAGTTATCTTTTACAATGGTTTTAGGAGAGAATGTAGCTGTGAAAATCTGAAGTATATGCTTGTCTTATCAAGATAGTGCTTGATTGCAAACGTGTTCTGATGTGTTCGGACATGTCTGCTCCCGCTGTGCCGACAACCTATGGAAGAAGCGATATAGAAAATGACTGATTGACTGTAAATTACTTCTTGATTTATGTTTATCGAGATGTTTAAAATATGAGATAACATGTTCTGTAACTTCTATCCCTCCACTTACCAGTTGACAATCACCTTACAACAAATGCAAATTTATGCTACTATTTAGATTTTATGTTGTCTCTTACAAATGATTGGTAGATCCACATTCAATTCAATAGATAGATTAATCATATCTAAAATGGGGCTGGTAATCAGAGGGAACACTTCATTCAATAATTTGGTTGGGTTTTGGTCTAACATACAAGTTGAAGGTTTAGACGAAGCTAATATTTCTGATAACTCAGGAAGCTCCACAGGATCAAAGCAGTCCAAACACAGATCAGGTTCTACAATTACTTCCAATGTTGTCTCACTTGCTGTGGATGAAGTAATCATCTTCGGGAGTATGTCGAAGATTTTCTTTTTAATAGAATCAATTTTATTTTGGAAGAATCCCATAAAGTCATGACTGCTGAGAGCTAAGGGAATGGATGGCTCAACAGAGCTATGACTCAGTGTAAGTTTAGCAACTGTACTAAAGAGAAACCTAGGATTATTCTTGTTCTCTTCTACTAATGATGAGAAATAAGCTGTTCTAGGTTGGTGAAGTGTCTTTTTATACAACAGAAGGCTATTTTTCCAGAGTAAGTAGGAATCCTCTAGGTGTGTAGAGCGCCATTTTCTCTCCAATTCTCTAACATTGTGCTTTAAAGTACGCAGCTCTGAATTAAATCAGGGTGCTAGCCTCCTATGAATAATTTCCTTCTTTTTCAAGGGGGCTGCATTGTCCACAAGGAGCAGTTTACTTCAAAACTATGAGAAGCCATGCCAGATAGGGTTTAAGCAATCACAGATTTCCCACAAACAAAATATTCATTTTTATCTGGTGTATTTTTGATAAGATCTTCATTAAGTATTTTGAAGCGCGCTTTAATCAGCTTACAAACCATTACAATCAAATACACATTTTATATACTGAAAAGAAAGACATATTGGTGTCATTTCTTTTAATAACTGGACAAAAGTATAACAAGAGCACTTATTTAGTACTTGAATAGAGTTTTAGAATCAGATTCTTTACATCAGAGATGACAACAGGGTAACTGCTGGACTGAATCCCTCGCTGACTCCCAACATCTTCAGCAAAGACTGATGAAGGGACATCTGCTGTAGCCATGGTGACAGAAACATTTCCTGAAATCCTGAAGAGCTTCATTCATTTTTATCAGTTTGCTGCCCAGGGAAATGACAAGTTATTGAAATCCTCCATAATTCCCTCCCTCTTCTGGGTTTATAAAAACAGAATTCCACCATACAACTTAGTTCTATATCACATCAACTGTCTAGTCTCATTAAACAGGACACACAAAATCAATACAATTGCCCATTTTGGTTGTGACAATAAAAAAAACAAAATTCAATTCAATTCAAAAATGCTTTGTTAATCCCAAAAGGAAATTAAATGTTATTATAGCTCATTATGTAGGTTTCTTCAAAGAGCCGTTATAGATGCTGATGGCTGTGGGCAGGAAGGATCTCCTGTAGCGGTCTGTCTTACAGCACATCTGAAGAAGCCTCTGACTGAAGACACTTTGTTGTTGTAGGACAGTCTCATGAAGAGGATGCTCAGGGTTCTCCATAATGTTCTACATTTTATGAAGAATCCTTCTTTCCACAATGATCTCCAGAGGAGTCCCCAGAACAGAGCCAGCCTTCTTTATCAGCTTGTTGAGCTTTTTTAAGTCCCTGGCTCTGATGATGCTTCCCCACCAGATGATGGCAGAAGAGATCACACTCTCCACAACAGACTTATAGAAGATATGCAGCATCTTGCTGCAAACACCAAAGGACCTAACCTTTCTCAAGATGTACAGTCTGCTCTGTCCCTTCTTGTAGATGGCTTCACAGTTACATCTCCACTCCGGTCTGTTGTCCAGGTGAACACCGAGAAAGAAAAAAGACTCGGTCAATAGATCATAACAGTGTTATCCTATTGTAATGCAAAAACACTATTTTAAAGTACCGTATTTTCCGCACTATAAGGCGCACTTAAAAACCTTTAATTTTTTCAAAAAATGACAGTGCGCCTTGTAATCCGGAGCGCCTTATATGTGGATCAATTGGTTAATTGGTTGATCCATACTGGTTGTACACGGCGCTCTGTCAAAATGTTTCAGTACGACTGGTAAACTACAAAGCCGCACCGCTTGCAGCATTACGGCTACCGTAGTCAGGGGTGTCGCCGAAGTAATAGCGGTAAACACCTGTACTGTGCTTACTCCTAGTCCAACACCACTTGTGTGTGTATAATGTTTGAATGTACTGTTGCAGGAATTGCCTGAACTATATGTGATTAGAAGCTCAGTTGTGGGGTGTGTGTGTATGGAAGATGTTGACATTACTCCTCTGGACAGAGGTGGCGCTGTGTGCTGCCGTAGCTGAGAATCAAGAGTGAAGGAGTGACGTCGGTATTATTGTGTGTGGGGTGGGTAGAGACGGCGACCGGAGCAGCGGTGTATGAGTCTGTAAGCCCTGTGTTTTTACGTGCTGCAAAGTCATTAAAAAGAACCCCGAATCTCGTCAACAACTCAGTGTTTTGATGCTGTTTCTTCATGCTCAACTCAGCAACGTATGAGTGAGGGAGTTAACCCCGAGGAAACTAGTAACTTCGGCCCTGGAGAAAGCGTCTCCCCTGTGTCATCAGACTACGGTCAGGGGACAGAAACAGGAAAGGTTAACAGTACTAACGTTTGATTTAGTGCATCAAACTGTTTCTTTTACGTGTTTACTGAATCAGGGAAAAGTTCCCTTTCACGTTTTAACTAACGTTTGATTTCAACTTCAACTTCATAGACTCCAATGCATTCCTAACGTGCGGTTGGCTCTATTCAATAGAATTCTATGTAGAGGAGACCTTACCATGAGAGTGAATTGAGTTATCAGAACGCTGGTTTGTAGTGTATTAATAAAGTTTGACTGACTGACTTATCTGACTGTTTTGTTGACATTCTCTTTAGCACAGCTCCATCTAGTGGATGCATAACGCAACCCCAATCAAACGTTTGACTGCAGTAGCTTCTATTCTATGCGCCTTATAATCCGGTGCGCCCTATATATGAAAAAAGTTCTAAAATAGGCCATTCATTGAAGGTGCGCCTTATAATCCGGTGCGCCTTATAGTGCGGAAAATACGGTAATGTGGTTTTAAAGAAGCGGGGAACTTTTCAAACATGTCTAAGCTGAGAAAGAATCAAGAAAACGAAAAAAGGAGACAAATAATTATTTATTTTTTGCCATCTTTATGTTTGGTCAAAGAAGGGGGAAACCTACACCATCCCAGTTGTAAAGAACAAGGGTGGCATCGTAATTTCATGTGAGTGTTCTGCTGCAAAAGGGATTGATGCACTTCACCTTATCTATGGCAAGATCAGGAAGGAAATAGTTTTGGCAACAGTGAGGTCTGGAGCTTTTGTTTTACTGCAAAATACAAGCACAAAAACAAAATTATCTTATAACTGTACACAACCAGGACAAATAGAAACAGATTAAATGAGCTATAATTAGATTTTTGTATCTGTAGTTACACATGTATAAAAAACAGAAGGATGGGCAAAAGGACAATTATGTATGACAGGTTGTATAGCAAACCTGCGCTAACCTTGATGTCTTTTGTCCAGAGGTTCACCAGGATACGGCTGGTTGAATCTGGAAATCTGGACACCGCTTTTACCAATTTCAAAAGAATTAACAGCCACTAAAACACTGTTAGATTCCTTAAAGCTAAAAAGGCCACAAAAAGGCACATTATTCAAGAAAAACCTAAGCTGATTGTTAAAATGAAGGAAGTCTCACATACTGGGAGCTGAGGATTGAAATGGGTGTGAGCTTTTGGTGGTGGAATAAAGTTGTCAAAAACTGTAGGAGTTGTATTCTTGAACTGATTCTGAAAAAGGTTTTGAATTAGACTTGAGATAAGAGTTGTGTTTTATTCATTGGCTAAGTAAAGTCTTAGAGTTTACTACATGCCAGGAAACAATTGTTAAAATAAAAAAGATAAGTGCATGTGTTCGTAAAAAAAACAAAAAGAAAAACAGGCTGGTCATCAAGACCCCACAGTCTCCACCCGTCTCCAGCAGTAAATTATTTTGGCTAATGAGAACAGTTGACAGGACCTTTTTGAAAGAAGGGTGGTCTACTTGTTTCTGTCTTGCATCGGTGACAGAAGTTCAACTGTGCTTGATAGAATTTCTTTTTTTTACATTATATTTTTACCTCAGTGGGTTCATCACTGGTGCCTGCAATGAAAGACGACATACACAGTAACACAGGAAATAAGATGCTTTTACAATAAATTAATGCAGTTATGCGCAAAGAATTCAATCCCAAGCCCACGCCAGTTCATTTGGTGATAGCACAGCAAATAGTTTAAGGCACATGTCTAACCATATTTACAATTCAGTTTACCTTTGTACAGTAAACATTGGTTTAAGTCTGGTGGTTTTCTTTTAATCACCACTTCCAGTAAAAACATTTTATTCATCTCGATCTTAATAACCAAAAACACATTCACCTGGAGACAAGCTGTGTTGCTCATGCCCGCAATGCTAGCATGTTAGCTTCTCGTATCGAATATGTCAACAGCAGGAGCAGTTTGCCCCCACCTCTACATAGGCCCAGAACCAACAATCTAGAAGAGCTGGTTAGGACAAGCAGCGCTTCCTCTATCAGTAATATGTATTGACTAGCACCCTGCCTCTGAGACTAACTCAGCCTCCTTCTTCTTCTGTTTTTATGTCGGCTGGCAAATGATTTCAAGGTGAACCACCTTGACCACAGGAAGCAACACTCACATTGAAGGAGATGCATTTCTTCTTCAGCAACGTTGTTTAGGACACCACGGCACAGGGTCAGTACCACCACAAACTGGCTATTAAAAATGATAACGGCCATTATAAAATGAATTAATGAATTAAAAATCAAGAGCACATATTTTCAATTTGAGAGCAGGATTTCATTCTGCTTGTACTCAAACTTAGCAACACAGGTACGCTCAGTACCTGTGTTGATACTTCCCTGACACAGGTCATATGGAGCAAAATCTGGAAGTAAGTGTTTGTATGCATCGGGTGCGTGTCGCAATTTTGTTAAACAGGTTAATCTACTTCAATGGATAGCTCAACTCAGCAAAGTTCAATGATAATTGATAATTCAAACTATCCTGAAGTAAGTGATTTAAACATTCAGTAGTTTAATATGTATGTCTGTTTCTATCAACATAAACAACATTAAAATAAAATACGACAATTAAACACGTTTTCAGTGGAAGAGATATTTAAGAATTGCATTTTGTTAATTCATTTAGTATGTCAAAGGGAAGTTAATAATTTACAATATCACTGTTATAACAATATTTTAAGTAAATTGGTAACATCGCTAACCTTACACTTTAAGCGTTTGTTCCTGGTTGGTTTAAATTAAAGACATTCTTTTTACTTGTTGGGGTAGCTATTCACGATATCTGAATCATACATTTTATAAATAAATGCTTATTCTTCATTTTCCATAATTAAATGCTTCACAATAAAATAACTATAGTGTTATACTTTGTACCATTGTTACAGACTCTGCTGAGGTGTCAAATTCTGGAGCAATTGCTGAGCCAAATGCAATATGTTCTCAGTCATCAATTGTAGCAACACAGACACAGTCAGTAGAAGGAAACAAGTGCACCCCAACTAAGCCTGTGACCTAGCATTTGCATACTGTCATTCTATTGGCTGATATGGTTGCTAGAAGATGGTACGACTTTAATCTGAGAGAGAGCAAAAATAATTTGCGAGCAGGGAAGAAACTTGAGAGCGCAGTTTTGATCTGAGCAGAGAGCAGGTTTGTGCTCATGGAGGATGAGCAAGCATAAGGAGAAATGATCTATGCAAGAAGCATTAGATCAGAGTGCAGAAACAAAGATTTGCTCTCAAATTGAAAATATGTGCTTTTGATTTTTGGCAGTAAATTTCCCCCATAAAGTGCTATCTTAATAAGATGAGCATTGACTTTACATTTGCACAGCTATATTCTCGAACTAATTTTGTTTTAACAGAAAGCCCAATATATATAACTTTATTCACAGCTTTTCAAGTTTTTGATGTATAACTCAAAGAATACAATATGTGCACTTGTACTTAAGAAACTGAAAAGGTTTAACTCTTGTTTTGTATTTGTGAAAGACAGAAAACATTCTACAATGACAAAAATCCACAGTCAACAGTGCACACATAGTTTTGCAACAATAGTTTCAGAACAATTAGAGCAAAACTGTGAATGTAAGAGGTTTTTGATGTATAACTCAAAGAATACAATTTGTGCCCTTGTACTTAAGAAACTGAAGAGTTGTAACTGCTGTTTTGTATTTGTGACTGAAACATAATCATAATTACAAAACTCCCATAGCATTTCACTCTGTGACTTCAAATTCACAAATAGTTTTACCCAAAAATTACCTTCATAGATGTTTTTGGTAAATTAATGTTTAATTAGAAGGCTTTAAGAGGCTAGCAGCTGTAACAGCTAGCATCTCTGCAGACCACACACATCCTGAACGCAAACTGTTTAGACGTTTCCCTTTAGGTAGGCACAACAGACCACTATTTGCATAAAACAGCCATTACAGAGACAGTTTAATATCCCATGCTGTATCTCTGATGAACACAATGAACAACTCATAGCCTGAGCAGACAGCTATTCTGCTGTGAAACAAAATAAGCATATATGCATTTTCAATTCATGCCTTTTTTTTTTTTTACATAAAAAAGAAAAGTGGCTGTACATACAAATACACTGCTACTTTTATCCCTATTTTTATTTCCTCTAAAGTTTATCCTTCAATATCTGTATGCTGTGAGCATTTAAACCCGAAGCAAAATTATTTGTTTGTGCACACAATCTTGGCTAACAAAGCTGATTCTCAGAATGTTCCTGTACACCACGTCGAATTATGCTGAGGTTGGCATCTAGTTTGCAGCTTCCTAATTGGCGCTAAACTAGACAACAATTTCAGTGTTTTTAAGAAATTTTGACAAAGATGATTTATCATTCAAAAACTAAAATACTTAGGCTGGTCAAAACAGAACTTGATTGTTCTACACTGAAGAAAGATTCCCAAAACCACAGAGACAAACAGGTATGTACTTTGAAATGAAGCAAGCAAAAAACCTGAAATTGAAGTAAACATCTTTCTATTCTGTGTAAGTGATACAAAACACAACACCCAGAGGCACCAATACACCTGTTCTTTACAACAGAGCAACAAAGTAACGTGCATGAAAACGTAAGGTGTAAAGTAAACTAATAAGATTTACAGCCATTCCTCTGGTGAACATTAACTCTTTTAGTTAACAACTGTCCAGACAGAGACATCAGGGGAACTATCTAATATCAAGGGAATACTGAGCCTCACTAAAACTAGACTCTTGTTTGCAGGTCAAAATGGTTTTGTTACAAAGCAACCTACTGCAGAGTAAACTAAAAGAAAGCTCTTCCAAGGATCAGCTTGACACACAATTTCTTCAAGGTTTCAATGGTGTGACTGTGATTTTAAATAGGTTGAGTCAGTGCTTTGTCTCCTATTTGTTCCGAGTCAGTACCAGTCTGGAAGGAGAGCTGCCCAAAGAGATTAAGTAGCTCTTCTAACCTTTTCTTTTGATGATCATTGAACAAATTAAACAGGTAAAAATTACTTCACAGATGCTTTCTTAACTATCTGAATTGAGTTTTTCTGTGATGTTGCAGTGCTTACGAAATGTGCATTTTATTTTATTTTATTTTTACCGTGTCCTGTCCGGCAGAGTATCGCTCAGAATTGTTGTCTGAGTGCCAAGAAATTGCCCAACAGATTTACTTTCACAAGCAGAGCATCACAGCTAATGCTTTAAAGTTCTGCTTGAGATTTATAAAATAAACTTTATTATAAACTTCTTTGGGAATATTTCAATTGTTATGGACACGGAGACTAAAACGAAAAGGAAAAAAGCAGCTCAAAAAAGAGAGAGATGGGGGAAAAAGGGCAGAAAAGGAGGAAAGAGTAGAGGAGAGAAAGAAGGATGAAGAGAATACAAGATTACACCCTGCTTGCTTATACACCTGCAGCTGTTTTTTTTTTTTTTTAACAAAATAGTATGCGGTAATTCTGAATGTAAAATGTACTTAGTGAGAGGTGCAGCCCAATATAGAACATCTGTGTATTTGTCAACACCTGAAGCTTAACACCTGTGAGTATGGGTGTGGACGCGCTTTTGTATACAAGGTTTCTCCACAAAAATATGCAATAGCGAGTGTGAGGACCCACAGGCCTGCCCCATGGTCCCTGGACGAACACTGAGGAGATCTGAGCCACAGACATCTAAAGGCCCCCCAAAGCACAGGAACCCCAGGAGAACCACCGCTGGGACTACCGCAACCCCCCCTTAGAAGAGCAGAGGAGAGTCCCAGGGGAACCACCCAGCAGCGACAATGCAGAAGCCCCAGGGAGTTGCAGCGACGAGCCCACAGGTCCCGCCGGCAGCCGTCCACGCCCGAGCAGATCCATCCATGGACCCAGAGGCCCAAGACCCTGGGACACACCACCACCCAAGCATAGGCCCGACAGAGCCCAGGGGGCCAGGCCCCGGCAAGCAGCCACCTGGAGTGAGCCAGCACACACCAAAGCACCCGGCCCCGGACACCGAGAACCACGAGTACATCAGCAGGCAGATACTCCAACCACCGGCAGGCGGTGTGTTGGGGAGGAAGCTGATCCAGGAGAGGGAGCAGTCCAAGACTCAACCTGTCGCAAAAAGAAAAAAAAAAACAGGCACACACAGTCACAATCACCCACTCCCACCCTCATGCATACACATAAAATCACTCACACCCAACGTAAGGATAAACAACAATGGACATCATACACTCACTCACACTCCCCATGCATACTCTATACTCCCAGGTCCAGGCGCCGGTACCCGCTAGGGGCAACCAGCCCCCGGACCCAGGAGGTGGTCCCCTTCCCTCCTGGGGCAGAGGCTGGCAGCGCCGGTACTGCCCAGACCCGGGTGACCCCGGCCCGGCTCCCACCCCCCCGCCCTGAACCCAGTCCCCAACAACCCCCATCCACCTCAGGAGAGGGGGCTATGTACAAAAGAGGGATCCACATGGCCAAAAGCAACCCGCCAACCGGAGCCGCCCCAGGACGGAGCAGTCCCGACCCCCCAACGAGCTCCAATCTCAACCCCATGAGCCTCCCACCCTCAGTGAACCCCAACAAGAACCTCCCCACAGGGCCACCCCCAACAAGGACACCGATATCGAACACATCCCCCCGAACCCAAACGGCACGAATATTGCATGCTTCGTTAGGTGAACGTTGTTAGACCAGAATAGTTTGATTGTAAGAGGGAGTATTGGTTTAATGAATTTTCACATAGATAAAGAGACAGCATTTGTGTTTATTTTGTGTAAGAGTGATTATCTGTCAAGATAAGGTTAGAATTCTACCATTCGGTGAAACGGTTGATAACAGTGACATTTGGTGGGGTTTGGTTAATAATTAATAATTATTAATGATAATTGACTAATTGTAATGATTAAGTGCTGTGAGCACAACAATCACACCACCAGAGTGTATCTCTGATCTTTATTCGCAAGAAATTATTTTTGGTTAGAATTTATTTCTTCTAATTATGATTTTTAATTATAAGTTTTGATAAAAGTTTCTAATGAATAATCATAAATCCTATGGATGGATGGATGGATGGATGGATGGATGGATGGACGGATGGATGGATGGATGGATGGATGGATGGATGGATGGAAAATTGACTCGAAAATCTCCAGTCAATTTGAGTTAATTACACTGTCCTTTCTGAGTATGCTAGTAAAAATGCCTTAATGTTTTACCTAGTCATTTATCCTCTCATAACATAACACATTATTTGGAATAATATTTCTCTTGTATAAAGTGAGAGGTATGCTTAAACATGTGCACTTCAGGTTTAGCATGTTTAGGTGAAGAACTCTAGTTTAACAACAAACGTTTAATGGGATTTACTCCTTTGTAAGTCTGTATTACAAACTTTTTGGTTGCACTCTATATTATTTCCATTAAACAGCTGTTAGAGCTGTGGTCTGATTTCCCAGTTGACCATACAAAATGAGCAACTTCCATATTCAGTTCATACAGTAGGTACCAAAATATAAATCCCATTGTTTCAATATTAAAACTAATATGTGACGAAAATAGCAGCAAGACCAGTTGCTCAAACAGGGCACAGTCTACATTTCATAAACTGATTAGAGCCTCTCCAAAGCTATATCTTCAGGACAAAAAAAGAACAAAAAAGTGTGGTGCATGCCTGGAGGTTCAAATCTTGGCTGGGGCATTGTGGGTGACATATTTTACTTGTGCATGTAGGCTTCTTTGTAGGTACTACCATTATCCTAAAACCTGTCAATTCAAAGGATAGGTTTTGGGATATTAAACATGTAATGCACATCTGTTCCGCAAAAATCCTAATTTAGAGTTGCTCAATTTTTCTAAATAAACGGATAAAGGCTTTTATTGAAAGTCATAACAAACTGTGAATTGGTTCATTGCTTTCATGCTTATTTAGGTCACCGTGATTTCCAAAATGTGGAACATGGACAGAACACCAGAACAGGCTAAATAAAATGGAATCCTCTGTAAAAGATGGAATATTGAGAAATATGTGTTTATGAGGATGTGATCTGATAATACTGGGCTTTTTCTTAACAAGCATTGTAACATCATGCAACTATTGCATATCTCCTTTATGCTTAGGAGGCATAGAGAGATCCATTGCTATGCCCTGGCATTACCTTACTGAGTGAGATAATCCTATAAAAACAACTGTTAAAGATTTGCAAATTGTCAGTAAAGGGTTATCACAAGATACAGAGTTGTGACTTTTTTTTTTTTTTTACAAAAGAAGGGCCTGTTAATGTGTTAAGTTAGCTGATTTATAGATTACTAACATATAGATTTTATCAACTTAAAGGTCTCCCAGAAATTTTTGTTTCACAACAAAACAAATATAAATGAACAGTAACACATCCATTTCAGCCCAAACAATAATCACTCTGCCCATTTTTGTTAGATTTTCAGTCATAAAAAGCAGTGTTTAGGAGCATGGTGTAACTACCACCTCTGCTGCATGTGACACAACTAGGTTGTTTACCTAGATCAACCATATGATTCAACACATTATTGTTGTGATAATGCTTATATGGTATAAAGGGTTTTCATAATAGTAAACATAGTTTGAATGAAAAATCGTACTCGTCGTCTTCCGCTTATCCGGGACCAGGTCGCGGGGGCAACAGACTCAACAGAGACACTCAGACGTCCCTCTCCCCAGACACCTCCTCCAGCTTCTCAGGGGGGAGCCCAAAGCGTTCCCAGGAACTCCCCTCCAACCTGAAGAGGACAAGCCACCCTTTTCCGGTCGTGAAAAATGGCCTCGGACTTGGAGGAGCTGATCTTCATTCCAGCCGTTTCACACTCGGCTGCAAACCGCCCCTGGGCATGCTGTAGGTCTTGGCTAGAGGGGGCCAGCAGGACCACGTCATCTGCAAAAAGAAGAGACGAAAACCTCTGCTCCCCAAACCAGACCCCCTCCGGCCCTTGGCTGCAGCTAGAAATCCTGTCCATAAAAAGTTATGAACAGGGCCGGTGACAAAGGGCAGCCCTGCCGGAGTCCAACATGCACCGGGAACTGCTCCGACTTAGTGCCGGCAATCTGAACCAAACTCCTGCTCCACTTGTACAAAGACCGGATGGCCCGTAATATTGGACCCCCGACTCCATACTCCTGGAGCACCCCGCACAGGGCATCACGAGGGACACAGTCGAATGCTTTCTCCAGGTCCACAAAACACATGTAGACCGGTTGGGCAGACTCCCATGAACCCTTGAGTACCTCGTAGAGGGTATAGAGCTGGCCCAGTGTTCCACAGCCGGAACAAAAACCACACTGCTCCTCCTGAGGCTGAGGTTCGACTATCGGCCGTACTCTCCTCTCCAATACCCTGGCGTAGGCCTTACCAGGGAGGCTGAGAAGTGTGATCCCCCTGTAGTTGGAACACACCCTCCGGTCACCTTCTTATGAAGGGGGACCACCACCCCAGTCTGCCAGTCCAGAGGCACTGTCCCTGACAACCAGGCAATGTTGAAGAGGCGTGTCAACCATGACATTCCCACAACATCCAGAAATTTGAGGTACTCAGGGCGGATCTCATCCACCCCCAAAGCCCCGCCACCACGGAGCTTTTTAACCACCTCAGTGACTTCAGCCTGGGTGATGAAAGAGTCCAACCCCGAGTCCCCAGCCTCTGTTTCCACCAGGGAATGTGGGATGGCAGGATTGAGGAGATCCTTGAAGTACTCCTTCCAGCACTGCTTCCCCCTCCTGAGGCGCCGGACGGTTTGCCAGCCGGTAGTCCTTCTCCATGGCATCACCGAACTCCTCCCAGGCCCGAGTTTTTGCCTCTGCCACAGCCCGGGCCATGGCACGCTTGGCCTCACGGTACCTGTCAGCCGCCTCAGGAGTCCCACAAGCCAACCACAGCCGATAGGACTCCTTCTTCAGCTCGACAGCGTCCCTTACTGCCGGTGTCCACCACCGGGTTCTGGGATTGCCGCCGCAACAGGCGCCGCAGACCTTACGGCCACAACTACAGGCAGCAGCATCGACAATAAATGCGGAGAACATGGTCCACTCGGACTCCATACCTCCAACATCCCCTGGAATATGGTCAAACTCTCCCGGAGGTGGGAGTTGAATACATCCCTGGCCGAGGGCTCCGCCAGAGGTTCCCAGCAGACCCTCACTATGCACTTGGGCCTGCATAGTCTGTCCGGCTTTCTCCTCCTCCAGCGGATCCAACTCACCACCAGGTGGTGATCAGCGGACAGCTCAGCCCCTCTCTTCACCCGAGTGTCCAAAACATGCAGCCGAAGGTCTGATGATATGACAAGAAAGTCGATCATTGACCTCCTGCCTACAGTGTCCTGGTGCCAAGTGCACTGATGGACACCCTTATGTTTGAACACGGTGTTCATTATGGACAATCCGTGACTAACACAGAAGTCCAATAACTAAACACCGCTCAGATTCAGATCGGGGAGGCCATTCCTCCCGATCACGCCTCTCCAGGTGTCACTGTCATTTCCCACGTGGGCGTTGATGTCCCCCAGCAGAATAATGGAGTCCCTGGGAGGGGCACTATCCAGCACCCCTGACAGGGACGCCAAAAAGGCCGGGTACTCCGCAACACAGCTCTGCCCATAGGTCGAAACAACAGTCAGAGACCTGTCTAAGCATCCGGACATCGGGCTGCCGAGGTCTCCACCTTTGTCTGCTGCCCAATCCTCTTTGCACCGAGCCGCTGCTCCTCCACATCAAGAGGAGCCAGTTGAGGTGGCTCAGGCATCTAAACCAGATGCCTCCTGGACGCCTTCCTCGGGAGGTGTTCCAGGCACATCACACCGGGAGGAGGCCCAGGGGATGGCCCAGATCACGCTGGAAGGACTATGTCGCTCGGCTGGCCTGGGAACATCTTGTGCTCCCCTCGGAGGAGCTGGAGGAGGTGTCTGGGGTGAGGGACATCTGGGTGTCTCTGCTGAGTCTGCTGCCCACGCAACCCGGTCCTGGATAAGCGGAAGACGACGAGTACGGGTTTTTAATGGGTCCTAAAAGGGTTACTTTACATACGTTTTGTCAATGTAAAACATTGTGCCATTGCTCATAATGAAGGGCCAAGGTATTGCTTTTACAACTGTGGTAGATAGCCTTTTTTACAAATTTTTGGTGAAAAACTAGACAACACCTTATAGAATAATTTCCTTGGTTTCTTGTTCATTGAGGTTTTCCCTCTTTATAATTATTTTAACAAACAAGCAAAGTTATTATACCTAATACATTTTCACAACACTGCTAGTGGCAGATGTGTTGCTGACTGTTCCAAAAAATCACATTCTCACTTCCTGTATTGTTTAATTTGCTGCTAGGTTGAAGATCCCAGAGTTTATACTTTACAACCTTGAGAAAAAGTCTACAGCTGTTCACACTAATTAGCGCATGAACTAAGAAACGTGTTTAATGAACCAAAGTACCTGTTAATATTTCTGCAATGTGTTTTGCATAGGGATATGTTGTATCTTAACAGTTTCTGCACACTGGAGCTATCTTTGGTTTTCACAATCCCCCAGACAGAAAGAAATGCTTCCCTATATCTATGGGTTTCTTTATTCTACATTAAAGGAGCTGTGAGCCGACTAAATCACCCAAATGACACACGTGTCGGGCACATATGACACTTCCTCTGACAAGTATGTGCAAAGTTTTTTCGTCTTCTTTTGTGAGGGGGTTCATTCTCCTCGTTTTTATGGCGTCTCAAAAGAGCTGAGATGTCTCAGCAACACACAGCTAAAGGAGGCGCTGACAAATCTTACAAAGCACACACCTGTATGTGAGAGATTAGAGTCCTCAACATTGAGCAAACAATGAACAGGTGAAAATAAGCAAACAAGAGCTAAAACCGTTAAAAGCTACATCATGAAGAGTCACTTTTATAAAACTGGAGTTTTCATTCATATGGAGGATGGTGATGAGTGAAAAAATCTATTTATTTTTCTACAATTATGCCTTTTTAATAATCTGCTGGTATTGAAAGGCAGCTATTAGCAATAGGTTTCTGAGATTTCTATTGTTCTAGTTCCTCCGGGTCGTTGCAAGCATTGCGGTTCTTTAAGAATTGCGAAAAAGCAGCGCCTAATGCCCTATGCATTAAGACCTAGACATAGTCATTGTCACAGAAGCTGTGATGAATGCTTATTTAGTAAATACTGCCACTGTACCAATATTAATCCATCAGATTCCCTGAAGCCTACCCTGAATAGAAGTCCTAGTCAGAGTGTAACGTAGTGCTTTGAGGGCCCTTAGAGGAATCACAACAGGCAAAATTTTGGCTCTTTGCTGAATTAATCAGCTTGTACAATCTGTGAATGAAAAGTTATTTTTTTGTTTAAAGAACCCCCAAGCAGAAAAAGTGCCTAAGGAAACATTAAATGTATTTTTTTTGTCAATACATTCTAATACTTTAGCTATCTTTCTTAAACATATCCTCCAGAAAACCTACCAAACTCATTAAACTCGTCTTCTCTGAGTGATATTTACCAGTCACCCAATTATTTTTAGCATGCTGTCAATGCACACTACACACACCCACATACAGGGTGACACGCTTGTGGAAGCTGTTTGATTGCGGCCTTAATACAGGAACCTTTGCGTCAGATGCAACAGCTGTCAAAGGAGCAGCTCCTTCATTAGCAGTCCCACCAGTGTTCCAGCGGCTCCGCACCAAAAGCCAAGAGTTGTGCTGGAAAACACTCTAATCTTACAGCATGGAACGATGGGGAGGGAGAATGAAATAGAAGATTTGGAAAGGATTTAAGCAGGGGAAAAGATTAGAAACCCATATCGGCCTTATCGTGCAGGCTCCACACTAGGGAGTTGAATGAAGCAGCTGTCAAATTTGAAACATACAAAAGCAGTAATCCTACAGTAAACAGAATGCTGGGTTTTAAATACAGTGAAATCTAGAGAAGGAAAGAGCTCAACACAGAAAGCAAAGGAATCTATCAGCGTCTAAACAGCCTGACTCTAAGGAGAGCACTCTGCTGGGGTCTTTCAGTACACGGGCCTAACTGTCAACACTGGCAGAGAGGAGCTGGCCACATGGGAAGTGGGTGAGACTGAGAGCATGTGAAGATGCTGAGAAAGTCTTCAACAGAACAGGGCATTTGGAAAGTGTTGGTGTGTCATCCTGAAAGGCAGACTGGTCAAGACATAGAGCAAAGTTTACATTGTGGAGATTAGAGATGACACTCACCTCCCACTGTGTGGCAGAGAGAGCCTGCATCTTTCTTTTTTCCCTGTGAACCAGAGAAAATAGGTATTATCTGTTTGACAGGAGTGTAGGGGCCTCATATGACATGCAGCAGGCATGGAGACCTGATGCTGTGTTTTCCCTATAGAAAAGCTGTTTGAAGCTGCCATCAGTGTCTACAAAAGATGAGAAGTTTGTCTGAGTGCAGACGTATCTGAACATTTGTGCCAAAAAAAGAGACATTAATTAGTTTGGATTCCCTGCCCTATCAATTATGAAGACCCAAAATGAGAATACACCGCCCCATGTGCCCTTGGCAGAAAACAGCAGCAGAGAAAGAAACACATTAAGTGCAGAAGATATTTTCATACTTAATAAATTGTTCATCTTTTCCATCTTTAATTTTTCACACTCTCTGTGACTTATCACCCTATGATAATATCAGTGATTTTGAGGCACAAATATCAAAAGCATTAATATTGAAAAAGGACAAATGCTCATTATGTTCTGCACTTATTGCCAACACGTTTCCTAACTGGTTTCCCAGGTTTATGACTTTAGGCAGTGTTGCCTCTTTGGTACTTTTAATAATGTTTGAGCAATCCTTAAATCTTTAAACAAGGTAAACAAGCAGCATTCTAGATATTCACAATGCAAGTTGGACACCATGCAGTTTCAAAACCTGGATGTTTGCGTGTACAAAATGTTTGCGTGCACGCAAACCTCTATGCTTCAGCAAAGCTGATCTACAAACAGGGTGGTAATCGGATTGCGTGTGCAAAATCAGGGGAACTGCGGGCGCAAACATTTTAGTGTGTCTGCCTTCAATAATATGCTGAACATATGATAATGATCCAAACACACAAATTCATGGGAGGAGGATATGCAAATTTTACCCCTTGCCACCCACAATGCCATTTTCAAAGCCAGAAACAGTTTGCAGGCGCAATTTTTGCATGTGGATTTAGCACGTTTGAAATGCAGGTGCTGACTGGGACGCAAAAATGTCTGCTGTCACTTTGGCCAGAAGGAGGCAAAGATACAATGACAGATGACAGGGCGAGAAAATCATCTGTACATGTGCCAACAGATTTGGGTTGTCAAAAATAAAAATATTAAAAATAGATGAGAATGGATGATTCTATGTTGGATTTCTAAACTCTGATTTGGAGCCAATCACAAACAAAAGCCAAATTTCTCCTATGGTAAAACTACTTGCAACACTTCATTCAACATCATTCCAGCGTGACATCACTACCAGTGATCATCTGCTGAACACAAACAAACCTGATCATGGCAAAATGCGCACGTTAATAAAAAAAAACAATATAAACAATCAAACGTGTTGTATATCGTTAAAATATTGGCAAAACAAATTTAGTAAAATCATTGGAAAATAATTTATTTTTACGTATATAATGTTCAATTTATTTTTTTTGCAGGACAGTTATGCGACACTATATTTTAAAAGTAGCAAGGTGCAACTCCTACAACAATCTGTTATTATGTTGCCTCTATTACATTCAGGCTTAAATATTGTGGCTGTTTATGATAAACTCCGAACTCTTCAAACAAAAACTGTCAAAAAAACAACAGAACCTGTGAGTCTCCGAAAATAATTAAAAGATCAAGGGAGACAAATTAATAAACAGACATATTTTTCTTATATTGTTAATATTGATTGGCCAATTTGTTGCGAGTTATGTCGAGCAAGATAAGAGAAATAATCTCGTCAGGCCAAATGACAAACCTGCTGTAAGTAGCACAACAAAAGTTAACTGTAACAGTCCTGAAAAGCAAGGACCAAATGGAACAGAAAAAATCAGCAACCGGATAATTTATAATGATGCAGCGTAACAATGCCTGCATATTTCTAGCAACCCTGCAGAGGATCTGTTTGCTTTTCCTCTTTATTATTATAGCCAGTAGCACACACGATTTCCTCATTTAAATAGGGCCGTCTGCACCTGTTTTTTACCTGTTATCCATTGCATGCGCAATCTTTGAAAATCGCACGCAACATGCCCACTTATTGCACATGCCATTTATTTATAGTAGACGCAAATTAGCAGCTGCCATTTCGGATCTTTGAAGATCAATAAATACACTGAATTGAATTGAATTGAATCGAATTGAATCATGTCCATAATGTAGTTTTGAACTGTTCCTGTTTTAGGTCAGTTATGATTACCAACATTATTTCTGTTTGCTACATAACAGAATAGTGAGATTTTTATTATTATTATTACTTTAAAGTAATAAAATAATTAGTACTTCAGAGTCAGACGTTTACATACACTATGCTATGCATTGAAACAGTTCTGGAAAGCAGAGATTACAAAAGTATAGGTTTGTAAGCTTCTGATTGGTAATTTACAACATTTAAGTTAAATGGAGGTACACCTGTGGGTGATTTCTCAACACAACTCCACCAACACACTGGTTCGTTTGTGAAATTATGGAAAAATCTACATTAGAATTTAGATTTGTGTATAATTGTTAAAGTGCATTAAACCATTTAGGAATGTGTTGGTGCAAATGATTGTTTCAGCGTTAGAAAAAAAGCAAACCTGGTAAGGATCCTGGCTCACTATGGAAGTAGAATGCCATTATATACAGTAAAATGAGTTCTGAATCAACATGTACTAAAAGGCCACTCAGAGAGGAAGACCTTATTCTGAAAGCAACATAAAAAGCCAGATTACACTTAGCAATTGCGCTTAAGAACAAAGACGTTAATATTTATAGAAACATCCTATTGTCTGATTAAACTAAAACTAAACTAAGACTAAATGTAGCTACTAGTGACATCATTTCTCAAATTCTAAGGTTTTTCTTAGAATTTTCCCTCAGTGAGATAAAAGTTATTCATGAAGCATCTTAGGCCTTAAGAGAGCTCCTAACATGAGGAAGTGTTAAGACTAGTGAGGAGGACTTTTAGAGAGCCTAAGAGTGTCTTAAGCAGAGAAGAAGAAGGCAGAGAGAAAGTAAATATTCTCCGTTCAATGAACATTGAATTATTAAAACGCTACCGGCTCGATCGCGCAGGGATCCACCCCCTAAACAGTCGAGCAGACGACCACATAACAATCATACAATTATTAAAACAGAGACAACTTTAAGTCAACTTTATCATCCTCTTCAGCAGAAGTTAAACAGTTTCAGCTGCAGGACAGGTTAAAGGTGCTCCTCTAGTAAGGTGATATTAGGAAGGATAAATACAAAATAGAAACAATAATGAATAACTGAGTAAAAAGTGAACAAAATTACAAACAGTATACTACAGAATTATGTAAATATTTACACACTGTAAAATGCTTCCAACAATAAAAATTTGGCAAAAATTGTATATATAAAATTGCTTGTCTATATATATATATATAAAATTGCTTGTCTATATATATATATATATATATATATATGTTTGGACACACCTTCTCATTTAAAGAGTTTTCTTTATTTTCATGACTATGAATATTGTAGCTTCACACTGAAGGCATCAAAATTATGAATTAACACGTGGAATTGTATACTGACCAAAAAAGTGTGAAACAACTGAAAATATGTTTTCTATTCTAGGTTATTCAAAGTAGCCACCTTTTGCTTAGATTACTGCTACGCACACTCTTGGCATTCTGTTGATGACCTTCAAGAGGTAGTCACCTGAAATGGTTTTCCAACAGTCTTGAAGGAGTTCCCAGAGATGCTTAGCACTTGTTGGCCCTTTTGCCTTCACTCTGCAGTCCAGCTCACCCCAAACCATCTCGATTGGGTTCAGGTCTGGTGACTGTAGAGGCCAGGTCATCTGGCACAGCACCCCATCACTCTTCTTCTTGGTCAAATAGCCCTTACACAACCTGGAGGTGTGTTTGGGGTCATTGTCCTGTAAATGATGGTCCAACTAAACACAAACCAGATGGAATAGCATGCCTCTGCAAGATACTGTGGTAGCCATGCTGGTTCAGTATGCCTTCAATTTTGAATAAATCCCCAACAATGTCACCAGCAAAGCACCATCACACCTCCTCCTCCATGCTTCACGGTGGGAATCAGGCATGTAGAGTCCATCCGTTCACCTCTTCTGCGCCGCACAAAGACACGGTGGTTGGAACCAAAGATCTCAAAAATGAACTCATCAGACCAAAGCACAGATTTCCACTGGTCTAATGTCCATTCCTTGTGTTCTTTAGCCCAAACAAATATCATCTGCTTGTTGCCTGTCCTCAGCAGTGGTTTCCTAGCAGCTATCTTACCATGAAGGCCTGATTCATACAGTCTCCTCTTAACAGTTGTTCTAAAGGTGTGTCTGCTGCTAGAACTCTGTGTGGCATTGACCTGTTATCTAACCTGAGCTGCTGTTGACCTGCGATTTCTGAGGCTGGTGACTCAGATGAACTTATCGTCAGCAGCAGAGGTGACTTTTGGCCTTCCTTTCCTGGGGCGGTCCTCATGTGATCCAGTTTCTTTGTAGCGTTTGATGGTTTTTGCGACTGCACTTGGGGACACTGTCATGATTTTTACAGCCGACTTAACCCACATGCAGAGACACTCAGAGACTCAGCAGAGACTCCGGGGAAACCGCCAGGGAGAGGATAAGAGTCAGGAAAGAAGCTCCGCTTGCGAGGTTCAGTCCAATTCCAGGAAATAGCCAGTACCAAAATGGAGGACTGGGACAGGTCAGGCAGAAATCGCACCTGGAACAGGTAACAAGGGAAGTTAAATGTCACACAGAGAAAAAACTTCAAAAAATCCTTCACAGCAATTCTTGCAAAGAGCTGGCCAGAAGATTACCACGGAGGCAAAACACTCAGGCGATGAAGTGTTGGCAACCATCCTCTTTATGCTTCTCAGCTGATGAATAGATGCGCAACACCTGTCGCCTCAGGACTCTCCTACTGCCAGCACCTAGTGTTGGAAAGGCGTAAGCAGCAGGCAGCAGATGACTCCAGATCCTGACAGACACTTTCAAAGTTTTCCCAATTGTTCGGACTGACTGACCTTCATTTCCTAAAGTAATGATGGCCACTCGTTGTTCTTTACTTAGCTGCTTTTTTCTTGCCATAATACAAATTCTATATATATTAAACCTGACAGGGCACACCTGTGAAGTGAAAACCATTTCAGGTAACTACCGTTTGAAGCTCATCAACAGAATGCCAAGAGTGTGCGTAGCAGTAATCAAAGCAAAAGGTGGCTACTTTGAAGAACGTAGAATATAAGACATATTTTCAGTTGTTTCACACTTTTTTGTTTAGTATATTAATTCATAGTTTTGATGTCTTCAGTGTGAAGCTGCAACATTCATAGTCATGAAAATAAAGAAAACTCTTTGAATGTGAAGGTGTTTCCAAACTTTTGGTCTGTACTGTATATACAGGGGTTGGACAATGAAACTGAAACACCTGGTTTTAGACCACAATAATTTATTAGTATGGTGTAGGGCCTCCTTTTGCGGCCAATACAGCGTCAATTCATCTTGGGAATGACATATACAAGTCCTGCACAGTGGTCAGAGGGATTTTAAGCCATTCTTCTTGCAGGATAGTGTTTGGGTCTACTACGTGATACTGGTGGAGGAAAACGTTTCCTGACTCGCTCCTCCAAAACACCCCAAAGTGGCTCAATGATATTTAGATCTGGTGACTGTGCAGGCCATGGGAGATGTTCAACTTCACTTTCATGTTCATCAAACCAATCTTTCACCAGTCTTGCTGTGTGTATTGGTGCATTGTCATCCTGATACACGGCACCGCCTTCAGGATACAATGTTTGAACCATTGGATCTACATGGTCCTCAAGAATGGTTCAGTAGTCCTTGGCAGTGACACGCCCATCTAGCACAAGTATTGGGCCAAGGGAATGCCATGATATGGCAGCCCAAACCATCACTGATCCACCCCCATGCTTCACTCTGGGGATGCAACAGTCTGGGTGGTACGCTTCTTTGGGGCTTCTCCACACCATAAGTCTCCCAGATGTGGGGAAAACAGCAAAGGTGGACTCATCAGAGAACAATACATGTTTCACATTGTCCACAGCCCAAGATTTGCGCTCCTTGCAACATTGAAACCGACGTTTGGCATTGGCATGAGTGACCAAAGGTTTGGCTATAGCAGCTCGGCCGTGTATATTGACCCTGTGGAGCTCCCGACAGACATTTCTGGTGGAAACAGGAGAGCTGAGGTGCACATTAATTCTGCTGTGATTTGGGCAGCCATGGTTTTATGTATTTTGGATACAATCCGGGTTAACACCCGACAGACAGCTTTCTCTTGCGTCCACAGTTAATCCTGTTGGATTTGGTTCGTCCTTCTTGGTGGTATGCTGACATTACCCTGGATACTGTGGCTCTTGATACATCACAAAGACTTGCTGTCTTGGTCACAGATGCGCCAGCAAGACGTGCACCAACAATTTGCCCTCTTTTGAACTGTGGTATGTCACCCATAATGTTGTGTGCATTTCAATATTTTGAGCAAAACTGTGCTCTTACCCTGCTAATTGAACCTTCACACTCTGCTCTTACTGGTGCAATGTGCAATCAATGAATACTGGCTACCAGGCTGGTCCAATTTAGCCATGAAACCTCCCACACTAAAATGACAGGTGTTTCAGTTTCATTGTCCAACCCCTGTATATATCAGACGTGGTAAGACGTATTTGTCAATCCCTGTTTTCCTCGGTGGATTGTTTGGTGTGAAGGCTCTCTCGTTTGATCTGATTTCTCTCTACTGTGATATCTCTTACTTGTTCTAATACATAAGTATGTTAAAACACATAACTTCTGTTGCTGCTTTTAACGTTTGGGGACTCTGTGTTTTACACGGTTTTTTCTAGCAGTGGTAAGGGGTCGCTAGTTTAACGTTAGCTTTAGCTCCACCATGTCTACCTGTTCTGCTGTTTCTCTCTCTGAGTCTCCTCCTCTCTCCTGCTCTCTCTGTCAGATGTTCAGTTACTCCTCTACCTCCTTTAATGATAATGGTACATGTATTACATGTAGCATTTTTGTAGCGTTGGAGGCGAGGGTGTCGGAATTGGAGGCTCCGCTCTGCTGAAAAACCAGCAGATAGCCGAGGCCCCTTAGCCAGCGTGGAGCCACCGAGGGTAGCTCTCCATAGCAGTCCTTCAGCAGAGCCCGCGCAGCCGGGGCCTCAGGCCGGCTGAGTGACGGTATGTAGAAAGCATAGTCCTAGATCCCAGCCCAGCCCACAGGTCACCACCAACCTGTCTGCGTTTCTAACAGATTTTCCCGGCTCAGCGACATACCCACTGAGAAGCCATCTCTGGTAATTGGCAGCTCCATAGTCAGAAACGTGGCACTAAAGACACCAGCGATCATAGTCAAATGTCTGCCAGGGGCCAGAATGGTCAACATCAAATCCTACCTGAAACTGCTGGCTAAGGATAAGCGTAGATACAGTAAGATTGTAATTCACGCTGGCGGTAATGACATCCGGTTACGTCAATCGAAGGTTACTAAAGTTAGTGTTGCTTCGGTGTGTAAGTTTGCCAAAACAATGTCGGACTCAGTGTTAGGTATTATTTAAGCAACTCAGAGGTAAGGAACGACACAGAGTCAGTTTTACTTGCGGCAAAGGTAGCTGTGCAATACAAACTACGAAGTATTAACACTCCTCCCTCTTTATTTATACATGCTTGGTCACACACAGTTCAAACAACATTCAGGGTGGGTGTGTGTGTGTGTGTGTGGGGGGGGGGGGGGGGGGGGGGTGAGAAAGGTTAGGGTTCATTTGTCTTGATTATAAACAAACAGAGGAAGTGGGAAGTGGGGACCTGGTGAATAGCCCCCAGATGCTGCTAATAAAATAATAAAAGCATAAAAGCATAACTCATTCTTGTGACCATCTCCCTTCCTGTAACATGTAAGGAAAGAAAAGCACTTACATGAGTGATAAACAATACAAAATATATAAAAACCCTAACAGTCCCCCCTGTTTTATCACAAATAAGTCATGAGTAAATACATGTAAAATGAAACACTCTGTGTAAGCACAAACCCACAGGACGGAAAGCAGATTATTTGTGGGAAACACTCACACGGTTCCTCCGCCCCTGGGCAACCACCAATCATGGCAGAGTGAAACAATATAATAAAACAAAGAAAACAAAATGTAATAATAAAAAATAAAATAATTAAAACAAGCCTTGTTCATATCATCATTGCACTTTTTCTCATTTCACTTAAACAACAACTTCTTTCGATTTTCTGCTATAAGGTCATTTTATGAAGTACAATTATGAATACACTCAGGCATTGAAGATATATTCATTTACAACATGTCATCATAATCATCTGCTTTCTGGGTCCAGTGTCCATCTTGTCCATCTCTTCTCGTGTGATGTTGCATCCTGTGGATCCTGTCTTAAACAGAGAAAGAGCCCTGCTACCAGGATTAGGCTCAGGCTTATCAGTCCTGTTCACACATTACAAAAAGCCATGCTAAATTGGGCACAGGTCAGTTGTTTTCTTTGCCGGTTTGAGATGTTGGACCATATGGGTTTCCAACCCCTTTGTACCCGGTCTTTCCCCTGTTACCCCGTCGGTTGGTTTGGCTCCTGTAACGGCAATATTAGCTTACAGTGGCTCTTGTGGATCCAGGATGGTCAGGAGAACACGGTATGGCCCTTTCCAGCATGGGGTGCTCCAGTCCTTTCTGTGAAGTGTTTTAATCAGGACCAGGTCTCCAGGCCTCAGGTTGTTCTGTGAAATTGAAGCAGAATTTACTGGCAGACTACTGGACAACTGTACTTCTTTTGTTTGTAACATCTTATTCATCCATTTAGCTAATTATGTTTTCCTGCTGTGCAACCCTATGTCATCCATTTCTGATGGCAATGAAAAAGGTCTGTCATGTACTATTTCAAATGGAGTGAGACCAGTTTGATTTGGAGTTATTCTCATCCATAATTTAACCAGAGATAGACATTCAGGCCATGGCCTCCCTGTTTCTTCCATTGTTTTCCTTAATCTATCTTTTATTGTTCCATTTGTTCGTTCAACCAACCCAGCAGATTGCGGGTGGTAAGAACAATGGTTTTTTATCTGAAACCCTAATGCTTTAGAGCACAGTTCTATTACATTATTTACAAAATGAGTCACGTTATCTGATCTTATGATTTGTGGGATACCATATGTAGGGAAGAAATGTGTCACTAAACTCTTCGCCACTGTGAGCACATCACAGTGTTTTGCAGGGTACATTTCTACCCACTTCGAAAATGCATCTATAACCACTAAACAATATTTCTTTCCCCCTGACCACGATAACTCTATGAAATCCATGTGTATCTTGTTAAAAGGATGAATAGTTGCTGGGGACTGGCCTCTTTTGGGTCTCATGTTCCCCTGTGGATTATGTTTGCAGCAGATAATACATGATCTACAAAAGTTTTTTGCATAATCAGAAATATTTATGGTACGGAAATGTAGATTTACTAAGTGTACCATCCGCTCGACACATGGGAAACCCCGTGTGTCGCATGGGCTGCCGTCTTGTATACATTTTTTGGTTGGTAATATTGGCTTATTTCCCAAATGATAAATGTCATCTTTCTTTATGGCCCCTCTATTCAGCCAAGATTTAACTTCTGCAGATGGTGCAGATTGTTGTGAATCTTTCAGCACATCTGTATCTATAAATAAGAGATCTGACATTTTCAAAGTGAGGGGAAGCCTCGAAGCTATTTTAGCAGAAATATCAGCAAAGGTGTTTCCCTTTGTTTCCATGGTTTCATCAGATTGATGCGCTTTACATTTACAAAGTGCTATCTTTGCAGGTAGCTGGATAGCTAACAGCAGTCGTTTTAACAAATTAAAATGTGTCAATTCTGTTCCAGATGATGTTTTGAACCCTCTATTTTCCCATATTTTAGCAAAATGGTGAACAGAACTGAATACATATTGGCTGTCTGTGTAGATGGTTAGGATTTTTCCTTCATATAATTCACAAGCTCTGATAACAGCATACAGCTCGGCAGTCTGTGTTGAGCATGTATGGGGCAGGGCCTGTGATTCTATAATTTTAGTTTCAGTGGTTACTGCATAACCAACTCTGTTTTTTCCATATTCATCTTTTGATGCTGATCCATCTACAAAGATTATTTGTGAGTTTTCCAGAGGAGTCTGAGAGATATCTTGCCTCGGTTTTGTATCTTCCTCTACCTTTGTTTTACAAGAATGTGCTTTCCCATCTTCTGATTTTGGAATTAATGTGCTAGGGTTCAGTGGACCACATCTTTGCAAAGTTATATTTGGGTGTGAGAGTAACAATGAGGTCAACGTAATATGCCTTGCATGAGTCAAGAAAGGAAGTGAGGTTTGTAGCAATACAAGTGACACTGAATGAGGAACTTTCAGTGTGAGCGGGTGGCACAGCACAATTTCAGCTGTCTGCTTCACAGCTTCTGCTGCTGCGATGCAGCTCTGCAAACAATTTGGAAATCCAGATGCCACCGAATCCAATTTTTTAGAATAAAATGCTAAAGGTCTGTTTTTGGAGCCAAATGGTTGGGTTAATACAGCTTTCATATAACCCTTACATGCATCTACACAAAGTGTGAAAGGCTGGCTATAATCCGGCAGAGCTAAGGTGACTGTTGTTTGAAGCAGATTTTTTAGCTCTGTGAATGCTACTTCTCCTTCCTTAGTCCATGTGATTTTGTCTTTTAATGTCATGTCTTTATCATAGATCATAGATTGCAAGGGTTGTACAATGGCTGCATAGTCTGGTAGCCATTCTCTGCAAAAATTACACAGTCCCAGAAAGGACATCATTTGTTGTTTAGTTTGTGGTTTTGGGGCTTCCTGTATGGCTGTTTTTCTACTACTTAGGAGGGAACAACCATGTTGTGATAGCATATGTCCCAAATAAATCACTTTCTCCTTGCAAAACTGCAGTTTATCCCTAGAGGCTTTGTGCCCCGTCTGGTAGAGATGTTTCAGAACTGTTATGGTAGCTTCCTCACAGTGTTGTTGAGTGTCTGAAGCTATAAGAATATCATCTACATACAACAGGACTTGACTATGTTCAGGCACCTCACAGGTGCTCATAGAGTATCTTAAGGCTTGTGTATATACATGTGGGCTTTCACTGAAGCCTTGTGGTAGTCTGGTGTAAGTGTATTTTTTCCCTTTAAACTGAAAGCCAAATAAATGCTGTGACTCTTCATGCAGTGGTACTGTAAATAAAGCATTGCTAAGACCACTGAGAAATATTTTTTATCTGGAGTTAATGAATGCAGTAATGTATGTGAATTCGGGACGTCCGGAATCGCATGTCACACTATTTTATTTATCAGTCTAAGATCCTGAACCATCCTCCACTTTCCTGTGCTGGCTTTCTGCACTGGAAAGATAGGTGTGTTGCATGTAGCATCAGGTGCTTCCCTTAATATTCCTGACTTCAACATATCCTGTATTACTGGCTTAATACCCTCTTCAGCTCCTGGCTTCAAGGGGTACTGGCAAACTACTGGCCGTTCTGAGATATTAATTTAACTTTATATGGTGGAAACCCCTTTATAAGTCCTACATCAGTCGATGATTGGGACCACAGTTCAGGTGGGACAGCAGCTAGGGCAGAGTGCCTGTTGCTCTCTTTGCTTTCAGCTAGGCCCTGTATTTGTCACTTTGCCTCATCCAAATGTGTCTTTGGATGGACTTTGACTATCCACCCTAGAGTGAGTTTCCAGATTCCTGTGTTAGGATCTACTTTCCAGTCAGAGCTTGTTAATGCCTCATATCTCCCTCTTTCAGCACGCTGAATAAAGTTTTCTAATTATTTCCACTGACCCCCCACGGGTTTAGTTAATGACAGATGAGGTGTACTGCCTTTAAACTGTTGAAGCTGTCTTCCTCTTCCTTACAGTATGATTGAGGTGGAAGATTTCCCTGTTTTGGGGTCAACATACAGGTGCTGTATGGTAACAGTCTGATTATTTTCTCTGTGAAAAACAGTATCATACTGATAATCTGGCCCTGCAGTATTTTTATATCTCATGGTTACATGGAGCTCAGTATCTGGCATGTACTGTGCCTCCTGGGAAGTTTGTTTTTCTCTGGTTCTCCTCAGCAGTTCTCGAGCTGTTGGTGTGGGGCCTAGATCGAGGGACCAGTAATAATGCGGCTGTGAGAGTTCATTTAGGACTAGGGCCCCTTCTTCCACTACAGCTTTCATACCTGTTTCTGTTGATACTATATTTATATGCAACTTTTGCACAAGATCTCTTCCCAACAGGTTTACTGGACATTTTTGACTTATCAGAACGGGAGCCTGACAAGTAAGTTTTGTCTCAGGTTCTGTTATTGTTACTGGTGCACTTAGGTAATGTACCTCTGATGTGCCAGCTGCTGATCTAACATGCACTGCAGTGTTAGAATATTTTACTCCGGGTGGAGGTTTAGTTAGCACAGTTCTACATGCCCCTGTATCACACAAACAGCTATATGCTTTGCCATTTATTATTATGTTTTTATATGGCAAATCTTGCATCCTTCTTAGTGCTATGAGTTCCAGTGCTGCTTGTATGTCAACTTCCTCCATTTCACTACTGTTTCTCTCTGCTACTGGGGGAGGAGGTGGAGGCTGTGGCTGTAATTGTCAATTCTGGGTAGAGTTGGGGTTATACACCCGCTTTTCATTACATTCTCTTGCAAAATGTCCTGGCTCATTGCAAATCCAGCAATTGCCATCTCTTGCACCAGGGTTTTGTAAAATTGTCCTACATTCTCTAGCATAATGCCCTATTTTTCCACACCTCAGACACGCATTGCTCTGTGTGTAACTGTGTCGTGGCCCTTCTCCTCCTCCTCCTCTGTGACCTCTAAATCCCCTTCGTCCTCTTTGCCCGCTTGCCCCTGAGCGATGCAAAGCCATTAAACTGTCTTGCATTCCAAACGTATCTGTCTTCCTATTTTGCTGTATTTTATGAGCATGCTGCGCATACTCTAAGGCTTGGGTAACAGTTCCTGTATTCTGATGAACCCAGTGTTTATCTATATACCGTCTGAGTTCAATTTTAAGGCCTTGCAAAAAGGCTCTCTTCTACTGTTGCTGATAGGCTCCTGCCTCTGCTTCATCATACAGGTCCTTCTCAAAAAATTAGCATATTGTGATAAAGTTAATTATTTTCCATAATGTCATGATGAAAATTTAACATTCATATATTTTAGATTCATTGCACACTAACTGAAATATTTCAGGTCTTTTATTGTCTTAATACAGATGATTTTGGCATACAGCTCATGAAAACCCAAAATTCCTATCTCACAAAATTAGCATATCATTAAAAGGGTCTCTAAACGAGCTATGAACCTAATCATTTGAATCAACGAGTTAACTCTAAACACCTGCAAAAGATTCCTGAGGCCTTTAAAACTCCCAGCCTGGTTCATCACTCAAAACCCCAATCATGGGTAAGACTGCCGACCTGACTGCTGTCCAGAAGGCCACTATTGACACCCTCAAGCAAGAGGGTAAGACACAGAAAGAAATTTCTGAACGAATAGCCTGTTCCCAGAGTGCTGTATCAAGGCACCTCAGTGGGAAGTCTGTGGGAAGGAAAAAGTGTGGCAGAAAACGCTGCACAACGAGAAGAGGTGACCGGACCCTGAGGAAGATTGTGGAGAAGGGCCGATTCCAGACCTTGGGGGACCTGCGGAAGCAGTGGACTGAGTCTAGAGTAGAAACATCCAGAGCCACTGTGCACAGGCGTGTGCAGGAAATGGGCTACAGGTGCCGCATTCCCCAGGTCAAGCCACTTTTGAACCAGAAACAGCGGCAGAAGCGCCTGACCTGGGCTACAGAGAAGCAGCACTGGACTGTTGCTCAGTGGTCCAAAGTACTTTTTTCGGATGAAAGCAAATTCTGCATGTCATTCGGAAATCAAGGTGCCAAAGTCTGGAGGAAGACTGGGGAGAAGGAAATGCCAAAATGCCAGAAGTCCAGTGTCAAGTACCCACAGTCAGTGATGGTCTGGGGTGCCGTGTCAGCTGCTGGTGTTGGTCCACTGTGTTTTATCAAGGGCAGGGTCAATGCAGCTAGCTATCGGGAGATTTTGGAGCACTTCATGCTTCCATCTGCTGAAAAGCTTTATGGAGATGAAGATTTCATTTTTCAGCATGACCTGGCACCTGCTCACAGTGCCAAAACCACTGGTAAATGGTTTACTGACCATGGTATCACTGTGCTCAATTGGCCTGCCAATTCTCCTGACCTGAACCCCATAGAGAATCTGTGGGATATTGTGAAGAGAACGTTGAGAGACTCAAGACCCAACACTCTGGATGAGCTAAAGGCCGCTATCGAAGCATCCTGGGCCTCCATAAGACCTCAGCAGTGCCACAGGCTGATTGCCTCCATGCCACGCCGCATTGAAGCAGTCATTTCTGCAAAAGGATTCCCGACCAAGTATTGAGTGCATAACTGTACATGATTATTTGAAGGTTGGCGTTTTTTGTATTAAAAACACTTTTCTTTTATTGGTCGGATGAAATATGCTAATTTTGTGAGATAGGAATTTTGGGTTTTCATGAGCTGTATGCCACAATCATCCGTATTAAGACAATAAAAGACCTGAAATATTTCAGTTAGTGTGCAATGAATCTAAAATATATGAATGTTAAATTTTCATCATTACATTATGGAAAATAATGACCTTTATCACAATATGCTAATTTTTTTAGAAGGACCTGTATATGTGAGGAGAATTTTAAATTCTATTCTGGATTTAACAGGGAGCCAATGAAGGGAAGCTAAAGTTGGGGAAATATGATCTCTCTTTTTAATTTTCATCAGAACTCTTGCTGCAGCATTTTGAATCAGCTGAAGGCTTTTAACTGCATTGTGTGGACATCCTGATAGTAATGAACTACAATAGTCCAGCCTTGAAGTAACAAATGTATGGACTAGTTTTTCAGCGTCACTCCTGGACAGGATATTTCTAATTTTGGCAATGTTCTGGAGGTGAAAGAAGGAAATCCTAGAAACCTGTTTAATATGGGATTTAAATTACATGTCCTGGTCAAAAATAACACCAAGGTTTTTTACTTTACTAACGGAAGTCAATTTAATGCCATCCAGGTTAAGGGATTGACTAAGCAGTTTCTTTTTTAAAGACTCCGATCCAAAGATGACAACTTCTGTCTTGTCTGAATTTAGAAGAAGAAAATTTAAAGTCATCCAAGTTTTTATGTCTTCAAGACATGCTTGTAGTCTAAGATTTTAAGAATATTGTGATCGACTGTATCAAATGCAGCACTGAGATCTAACAGGACAAGTACAGACAAGTCCATTATCTGAGGCCATAAGAATATCATTAGGGACTTTCACCAGAGATGTTTCAGTGCTATGATGAGCTCGGAAGCCTGACTGAAACTCTTCAAACAGGTCATTGCTGTGTAAATGCTCACACATTTGATTAGCAACTATTTTCTCAAGAAATTTAGATAAGAATGGAAGATTGGATATAGGTCTGTAATTTATTAAGTCATGTCAATCAAGCGAAGGTTTCTTAAGCAAAGATTTAATTACAGCTACCTTAAAAGCCTGTGGTATATATCCATTTACTAAGGATAGATTAATCATATCTAAAATGGGGCTGGTAATCAGAGGGAACACTTCATTCAATAATTTGGTTGGGATTGGGTCTAACATACAAGTTGAAGGTTTAGACGAAGCTAATATTTCTGATAACTCAGGAAGCTCCACAGGATCAATGCAGTCCAAACACAGATCAGGTTCTACAATTACTTCCAATGTTGTCTCACTTGCTGTGGATGAAGTAATCATCTTCGGGAGTATGTCGAAGATTTTCTTTTTAATAGAATCAATTTTATTTTGGAAGAATCCCATAAAGTCATGACTGCTGAGAGCTAAGGGAATGGATGGCTCAACAGAGCTATGACTTAGTGTAAGTTTAGCAACTGTACTAAAGAGAAACCTAGGATTATTCTTGTTCTCTTCTACTAATGATGAGAAATAAGCTGTTCTAGCTTGATGAAGTGCCTTTATACAACAGAAGGCTATTTTTCCAGAGTAAGTAGGAATCCTCTAGGTGTGTAGAGCGCCATTTTCTCTCCAATTCTCTAACATTGTGCAATTGTGTGAATTAAATCAGGGTGCTAGCCTCCTATGAATAATTTCCTTCTTTTTCAAGGGTGCTGCATTGTCTAATTCACCACGCAATGATGAAGTAACACTAGAGAGAATCAATTTGTGAAGGGTATGAAACAAAATTATTGCCCTCCACTGTGTTTTTCTGTGATAATGAGGAAATCAAAAGTGGATCAGATTCTTTAAATAGTGTTACAGCATTGTCTGTTAATGATCTACTATAATGAAATTTTCTTTCAGGTGTGGAGTACTCGGTTAAATTAAACTCAAAGGTTATTAAAAAATTATCAGACTGGACAGGGCTATGAGAAAATATTGTTTTGTCTTTACTCTCAATGCCATATGTCAGCACAAGGTCCAGAGAATGAAGACAAAGGTGGGTATGTTTGTTAATGTTTTGAGCAAAGCCAATTGAGTCCAAGACAGCATTAAATGCTATATTTAAGCTATCACTTTCAGTGTCAACATGAATGTTAAAATCCCCCACTATAATAACCTTAACTGTATTTAACACTAAATCAGATAAAAGGTGTAAAAACTGATCTAAAAATTGAGAGTAAGGGCCTGGTGGACGGTACAAAACGACATACAGAAATTTGTATTGCACAGCTACCTTTGCCGCAAGTAAAACGGACTCTGTCGTTCCTTACCTCTGAGTTGATTAAATAATACCTAACACGGAGTCCGACATTGTTTTGGCAAACTTACACACCGAAGCAACACTAACTTTAGTGACCTCCAATTGACGTAACCGGGAGTCATTACCGCCAGCGTGAATTACAATCTTACTGTATTTATGCTCATCCTTAGCCAGCAGTTTCAGGTAGGATTTGATGTCGCCCGTTCTGGCCCCTGGCAGACATTTGATTATGGTCGCTGGTGTCTCTAGTGCCACGTTTCTGACTATGGAGCTGCCAATTACCAGAGTTGGCTTCTCAGCAGGTGTGTCGCTGAGCGGGGAAAATTTGTTAGAAACGCAGACAGGTTGGTGGTGACCTGTGGGCTTGGATCTAGGACTAAGCTTTCTACATACCGTCACCCAGCCGGCCTGAGGCCACGGCTGCGCGGGCTCTGCTGGAGGACTGCTACAGGGAGCTACCCTCGGTGGCACGGTGCTGGCTAAGGGGCCTCGGCTCTCTGCTGGATTCTCAACAGCGCGGAGCCGGGCCTCCAATTCCGACACCCTCGCCTCCAAAGCTACAAAAATGCTACATTTATTACACGTACCATTATCACTAAGGGAGGCAGAGGAGTAACTGAACATCTGACAGAGAGAGCAGGAGAGAGGAGGAGATTCAGAGAGAGAAACAGCAGAACGGGTAGCCATGGTGGAGCTAAAGCTAACGCTAAGCTAGCGACCCCTTACCACTACTAGAAAAAAACGTGTAAAACACGGAGAGTTCCCAAACATTAAAAGCAGCAACAGAAAGTATGTGTTTTAACGTGCTTATGTATTAGAACAAGTGAGAGGTATCACAGTAGAGATAAATCAGATCAAACGAGAAAGCCTTCACACACCAAACCATCCACCAAGTGCAACAGCAAAAATAGGAAGTGACGAATACGCCTTACCACGCTAGAGGCTGACATTTTTTCGGGAGTCCCGCGGGACGGGAGACAGCATCAGTAAAGATCACGTGATTGGGACGGTACAGGATAAAAAATGAACAGGAGCAGACGGGAGCGGGAGCTAACCAATAGGAGGGAAAATAAACTAGGATAATATACTATAATGCAAGTCAAACGAACTACACGACCCACAAGCCAACAGTGCTTCTGCTCGATGTTTTCCACCTGCGTTTAGAATGGAGGGAGCAAACGCAGGTGGAGAACTGGACGTGGTAAAACTGGATTAGCAACGTAAAGTCAGAAATAAGGACTTATCTATTAAACTCATACAGCTGACAGGAAAGTCGCAAATATTACCGATCTTCAGGAAAGTTGAATGTAGCGGTGTTAACACCCACTCTGCTGCTTGTAAAAGGTGTTTAGTCGTAATCAAGTTCACCAGTGATGAAGGGACAATTGTAAGGCAAATTCTGGATTAAATCAGCCCTGCATCTCTTCATTTGTCAAACGAAAAGTACCATCATGTGTCAAGTCTCATCTGACCAACAAAATTGCTGCATGTGCACTAAAGATTTAAGAGCCTTTGCCACAGTAGAGGGGAAAATTACGGAGCCCGGGAGAGGACATGGGGGATTTTTTTTTTTTTTGCGTCCCCACGCAATACTTTTGCGTTCAGCATTTTGGAACAGCAGCACAGATGACAAACTGCTCACAAAACAAACAGCACTGATATGTCATTGATATGATTCATTTGTCATATGCAGGTTAACACGCAGTAAACAATGCAATGAAATGCTTAGGATAAGAAGAATCGTTCAACTCACAATAAAAACAAAAACACTAATGGCGTACAAAAAAAGGACACATCATGCAGCAGTAATAAGTTCAGTACTTTGACAGCTTGTGGATAAAAACTGTCTTTTAGTCTGATTGAAGATCATTTTATTTAAGGCCGATTTCAAAATAAAACTCAATAAATCTCAAAACAGGTGTAGTGTTTGTTCCATTTTTGCAGTTATCTGGTTTGGAAACTATGCCACAAAGTATTGCGAGACAACGCAAAGACTATTGCGTGAGAACGCAAAAAGTATTGCGTGGGAACGCAAAACGTATTGTGAGCGAACGCAAAAGTATTGCGTGGGGACGCAAAAGAGAAAAAATTCCCCCATGTCCTCTCGCGCACTCCGTAGAAAGGCTTCATCAAGGGAAGATATTAAATAAATATGTTGTGAAATAGAAAACAAATGAATGTACCATTAAATGTACAATTTATTCAATACATCATTAAATATTAAGTGTACCACTAATTACGTCATGTCGTCTTTAAAATTATACTTAATTATTCAGTGGCACATTTTATTGCATAATCGTCCATTTCATGATATAATGGTACATTTATTGTTTCTAATGATGTATTAAATAAATAAATGGTACCTTTAATTTAATGGCACATTACATTTATTTCATGTTACATTTACTTCACTTATGGGACATTCACAACATTTATTTATTTTATGATGATTTAATTGTATGAAATTTGTCCAGTTTGACCCTCCATTCTTGATGCCTGTATAGGAGGTCATGTCAGAATTTGAATCAGGTGAGCTGGAGCAGACACACATCTAAAACCTGCAGGGAAGGGGTCCCTGAGGACCAGGGCTGTGAACCATTGAGGTACAGTTTCTAAATTATGAAGGTAATGCCTTTTTGCACTTTTGTTCACTAAGTACATTTCTCTTGCTAGGTGCACTTTTCTTTAATTTCAGCAATTTGAAACATGAAAGTAATGTCATTGTTCAAAGGAAACAATCACTTAATAAATGAGTAAAATACAACTATGTACATTTTGTTTATTCAGCTAAGATAGGCATGGTCTGTTTCCTTGTTTGATATTTTATTATTTCTTCATTATTATTCTTTTTACTTTAACTGGCCTTTACTACAACTAAAAACAGGGACCTAACTGGTCCTTCGGAGAAATTGCCAAAAGACTAAATTAAGAAAACAAAAATGGGAGAGTCACAGGAGTGGGAGTCGTTCTAAATGGGAGCAGGATGGGAGTGGGAGTCAATTTACCAGGAATGGGATGGGAAAGGATTTTTTTCGTTATGCTGGCCTGGGATTGGGATGGGACAAGACATTTTTCTGTGGGAGCGGGATGGGACACGAGAGAAAATCCACTCCCGTGTCACTCTCTATACCACGCCTGTCCAGCAGAGGCAGTCCCCTGTTGATGAGCGTCTAATTCAGGCCCCCGATATGGCCTCCACAGGCTTCTTATCAAAACATTTCTCCTGGATGTTCTGTAAATACGGCGCTCTGCCCCAGCAACCCCCCCCCCCACCCCCATCTGTGAACTGAACTGTATGGTCGTTTGATAAAAGTTCCATCTCTTTTTCAAGGACAATGGCACCTTCGTCAGTGTTGACAGTATAATTATTTGCACACATGATCATACTTAAATATTGGCACCCTCACGAGTCCACCATGCCACTGCAAAATCTTTGCTTATGTGTGTTGCTTTCCCATGCTCCTTATTTTTACCTAAATGTGGATTTCATTTCTTCATTTCTTCTCCTTTTCATAGAGTTTTAGATTTACCAGTGGAAGAAAAAAAATACAAATTTCTTAAAAATTTGTAAAAAAGCTGTTTTTACACCAGTGACTCAGCTTCCTTAGTTAGAACTCAGTGATTGCTTGGTTAAATTTCAATGGATGCAAATGACTGTTATTATTGGACTACAACTGCATTATACCAGCGAACCCAAGGATCATTATCTCTTAGCACAAGATGCTTTCCCCTACATAGAGGACTTAATTATATAGTTACCTCTTTAGAAAGATTGGTTTAGAACCAGCTCTTACCAGTAAAACCCAAAGGATTATTAATGTTATTTGTATCATTGTAATGTTGGCCAGATTTTTAGATTTCTCAGAAGGATTCATAGATTTTTAGATTTCTTAGAAGGATTGTAGTATCATTTGATTTATTTTTCTGTGTCTGTATCTGAGTTTATTTTCTTTGTGATTGTATTGTAATTGTATGTACAGTGCTTTGAGTGTCTCGTTACTGAAAAGCACTATATAAATAAACTTACCTTACCTTCTGTCATCTCTGCGCTCAGAGTCACTCTCAGCAGCTAGCTAAATTACTCTTAATTTATCTTATTTTAACAATAATAATTTCGGAATATGATTATTATTAATAATAAAATAATAATTTCAGATTTTTAATTCTTCACAATAAATGCCGATATCTAAATATATTTTTGTGACAAGAAGGTGTTCTTACCTGCTTAGCCTTGATCCATTTAGCAACAGCAGCAACAGCCTTTTCTTTGGCGATCTTTTCCCATCAAATGCACTGAACTATAGTATCTGCTTCAGCATTCTCCTTTGTCAGTCAGATATCCCAACCTCTGACATAATTTATTTTGTGAATTCAGAGGTTTCTTGTTCAAAGCAGTTTGCCGAGAAGTAATCCGATCACAACTGGCTGTGTTTGGTGGGACCAGCTCATCTGTCCCTCGTCAGTTTTCCAGCTTGTTTTGGAAAGTCTATTAATATGTCTATCAAACTTAATTTTGTGATCTTAAACACCACAAAGTTGAATTCATTAACCTCTTCTATTTCTCTTCCATCAAACCTTACTCTGAGGTTTATATAAACCTTTCTCATTAATGGGAAACACATTAGAGACTCTTTTTATAGTTCACAGTGATATGGTTATGTTTAAGTCAATGTGATACATACATTTCCTTTAACAGTATCTCTGCAGCCATGTTGGGGTTCTTGCAGACATATAGAACTGTCATGTGCATAAATCTAGCAGCTAACCTTTCTGCAGCTATCATGTAAAATCATTTATATATTAACAAAAAAGTAAGGGACCTAAGATTGAGCTTTGCAGTATTTCCAATCTACAAATTTGATCAGATGATTGAGCATATTTTAACACATTGCTCTCTATGTTCAAGATATGATCTAAACCAGGTCATTGCACTAATTGACAAATTAAATGTTTGAAGTTGATGTAAGAGAATTTCATGATTTACAGTATCAAAGGCTTTTCTAAGTCCATAGATACTGCTTCAACTATTTTGCCTTCATCAAGTGACCGTTTTATTATTTTAGTGAAATAACAAGTTGCCAGGTGGTATATATAAATTAAGTGCTGCATACATACTTACATACTTTTTTCTGGGTTATCTGAACTCCTCATATTACCCTTAAACATGCATAAACATGCACCATGCCAAATTAATCACTAGGCCCCCGGCATCCCAGGTGGGTTAATAGATTTATTGGATGTATAGATAAAAAACATTTATTCAAACCACAATATTACCTGTTTAGTAATCTAGTTTTTGGATTATTCTTTCCAACCCAGTCATTGGCAGCCTTAATATCAGACATTAGTCACTGAAACCAATTTGTGAGTTGAAAACGTATTCAGAATGCTGGGTCAAACACATTATCTAACTCTGTTGGTTTAAATCAACCCGGGACTGGTTCTGTTCAAATGTGACCTAGCACTGGATGAGTAAAAGAATCAAAAGTGAGTTGTTTTTAGCCCAGCAGTGTTTAGAGTCAGTTTTGTTTTTTGTTCATTCACTCCACCTAGAGAACTGCAGATGCTGCATGCATTGCCATCAGCTCAGTTATTACCAGGCTACAAACAACAAGCCAAGCCAAATGTATGCAGTTTAGTTTAATTCTACTCCATTCACAGAAGAAACACAAAATAATTAAATAATTTAATTTTTGAACATCTGAATGTATAGTTTGTAAGTTAAGACTTTGACATAGTTTTCATACTATCTACTTCTAACACTGTAACAACTGTATACTAAATCATCACAGATTGCACAACTCCACAATTGCAGTTATACAATAAACATAATGTATTTCACATTGTATTTTTGCACTGGCATTGACTGACAAATGAATATGTTTTTATCACTGGCCATAATTTAAGTACATATATATTTTTTGCTTTGATGGTGCAACACATTATTTGAAGAAATATTCATTATGTGCCTGTGAAATAGAACAATGTTATGACAGATTTTTTTCAGTCTCATTGCAGAGCAAACAAACAGACAAGCTATGAAAGTTAGCATGCTAAATGCAAAATACAGTACAACTGAAGCACTGCAAAAGTAGAATATTAAATTGTAATCAGGGTTGGTGACCCTTTATGCCTATGCAGGAATGAAAGTGTTTTGCTTGTACAACACAATCCAAGTTTCCCCACACATGTATAAAAAGAGGAAATGCCTCCAAACCACCAATATGAAAGACATATTTGTGAGACTAATGGGGCTATGTCCCAGCAGTGTCAAAACAGCCCCCAGAAAAGCTGCTGCACGGTTGTTCATGATTACTGAGCAGGTCAGTTATATATGCATATTCAGCAACATGTTTGATACCTCCTCTCGACTTCTTTGGACACTTACTTTTAAAGCTGCCTCATGCTACTTGGTATGCAACCCACACAGACTCTCCTTCAGGGCATCATCAGAGCAGGCTGAAGTCTGATGAGGGAAAAAAGGAGAGGGTGAAGAGGGAGAGGGGAAATGAAAGAGAGAATTCTGTACATAGCAACTATAAAAGGCACAAGAACTCCAAAAGGTGTCCATGTTTTGACCACAGTTTTGATTTGAACCCTGGCTCAAAGGCTTCAGGTCCTTGATCTCCCATCATATAATTCAGCCATCGATTGCAGAGTAACTTATGCCACCAAACTTTCTGGTAGGTATTTGACTGGGGAAAAAAAATTATATTTTCGTCTTTTATAAAGCCTCCAAACAGTTAGCAAGGGACAACTAAAAAAGAAGTACCTTGGTTTCCTTCATCCTTTCTAACTTCTAGTCATAACTCCTTTGGGAAATGAAGCAAGCTGATTTGCCATTCCTGAGCCAGGGCCTTAATTATGTACTAAGTCATGCCTGGCAAAGAATTCTCATCTCCTCCCGCCGTATCCGGGTGCTCTGTGTGAAGATTGAGGATTGGATACAGAGTGGTTGCAGCTTGGACTTGGCCCTTGACAGTTTGCCTCTCTCATCAACCCTGATCAGTGAATTCTGAGGTCATTAAAGTGCCAGTTTGTAGTTTCTCTGTAGCGCAGCAAGTACAATATACAGTAGAAAAAAGCCTATCCAGCTTCAAAGACTATGCATGTGTAATGACTTGTTGAACTAATAAAAGGAGTCAATCTGTTTTGTAAATCCCACTTGTGCAATTTCAGAAATAAAGCAGAATTAGAGTGCAGGAATAATCGAAAAAAGTGAGAAGAGGAGGAAAGAAATTAGATTGCCTCCCATTGCCGGAAGCTTTCCAAAAAAATCCTTTCTTTACCTCTCTTCCATTTTTCTCTCTTTCTGAGCTTATTGGTATCTTATTAGATATGTCTCTGCCTTACAAAGTTATTGTGCTGGGAGTCTTTTCAAGGTCCAAATCCCAGCAAAGCCTGTAATAATCTGTCAGTTGAGGAAGATGCCCTGCAAAGACAAGGGCCTCCTAATCCACATAGATCAATAGCAGAACGGCTGGCTAGTTCTCAAGCCCTCTGAACCACTGTCCACCCAGTGACAGCAACTTCGTCTTCTTTCTGGCTTGTGTCTGCCTCCTTACCACAGATCATCTTTTTAGAACCCCAATAGGGCATCATGATGTTAATGAGTGGGGTAATAGAGACATCTTCAAGTCGATTTCTGACCTTCAGATATAGATCAGAGGGAGCGATTTTTGAGACACCACACACTACACCTAAGCATGAAAGGGAACTAATAAGTCAGATATGGAATACAGAGATTTCAGATGCATTCTTTGAGTAGTCTGACTCATTAAAACACAGAAGATGCTACATATAGCCCCACCACATGAGTTTGGGTTTCCAAATGGAGTGAATGGCAAATACCACCTTCTTCCCTTGGTTTATAATTGCTCACTTCTATCAGGGTTAGATACAATGGCTTTAAAAAGTCTTCACCTCCCTATTCAAATGTTGAGAGTTAAGAAACAAGACCATGATAAATCCTTTCAAACCTTTCTTCCACATTTAATGTGACAGTGTACGATTCAACTGAAATTCAAGCACACTCAAACACTGGTAGAAGGAAAAAAAAATATGCCATGACACAGTTACAAAAGTATCGACACCCATTATACAATATTTCCTTGAAGCACATCTTGATTCATTTTCAGCATTTAGCCTTCCGCTGTAGGGGTCTATCGACATGTCACATCATGGCTGGGCCAGGTTTGCCCACTCAGCTTTGCAAAAATTTTCCAAAACTATTGGATTGCGAGGACATCTCTTGTCCTCACAAGGGTAAGGCCATTCTTCTATTAACTTTGATATATACTTTAACTCACAGTAATGCTGCAAAAGGAAATCCCTCTTGATTTCTAGCTCTTGATTTTCAGCTGCCTTGACAAAAACAGTTTAATCTGAATAAAAGTAACACAAAGTCTTTGCAATATTTCATTATGGGTATGTTGTTGTTCTGGTGATGTGCAGTGTTGTTTTGTGCCAAACATAACACTTGGAATTATAGGCCAAAACGTCAAGTTTTGATTTTCAATTTTTTACTCTTTTCCTGACTGATACATTTGTACAGGGAGATTGTTTTTAATCAGTGTAACCTAGACTATGACTTTGTGTAAAGGATCAGAATGAGATATCATGAAAACTCTTCTAGGACATCTGATCATTTTAGGTTAATCAGATTCTGATTACTAATGGCAGATCTAAGTGGTGAAAAGTGAATCAAAAGGTCCTTCAACAAAGTATTAATTTTAAGGGCGAACAGATTTTTGCAACCAGAATATAGCAGTGTTTTATGTATTTTTTTTTCTTTAATGAACTTAAAAACTACAGGATATAGGTCACATTATATGTGAAAAAAATAAATAAAATAAAGCCATTTTTTAACTGCACAAACCTGAAATGTTAACACTGGTGTGTACAGTCTCTTTGTCTCATCCTGTACAAAAAAGAGACTGAGGCATACTTTCTCTTTCAATCTTCTCTTCTCTTTTGCCACCTTATGAAAAACAAGATCCATATTCCTGTCCTCACCCCTTCATTTCTTTCATTTTTCATTTTCTTTCGTGTGGACATTTAATGCCAGAAGGAAATGACTTATAATGGTGAATGATGGTTATTTGATTCATTAGCTTGCTTGGGATCACTGCTAGATTATAAACTCAGACAACTGACTGTCATCTTGGAGAAAGAAGGCCATTGGTATTTTGGTCCCTAATATGGCTATCTATTTGGATGTCCAAGCCAATCATGGTTTTTATGAGAAAGACAGAAGTGAGAAGTACAGGATATTGTTCCCTCAGGCTGCTTGACCTGCCTTATAAATCAGTCGCTTGGTGACTGAAGACATGTCAAGTGCTTACAATGCTGTGGTGTAAAAGATGCTTCATGACACATCTCATTGCATAACACCACAGACAGCAATAACAATACCATGCGACAAAGGATGTAGCCAATTGTAGTACAATTTAGAGGTAACATTCTGTTCAAGTTTCTCTTTATTGTAAAGTGTTTTTTGACTCCTTGTTATTTTTTCTATTTTCTTTTTGGCATGACTCACACACATTTGTGCCACAACAATAAAGTTTCACCTTACTGATACAATTGAAAAATAATTTCCAGTTTGTCCACAGTAAACTAAGGAGTTCATGGACAAAATAAACAGAGAATTTGTCACTGAGGGGAACAAATCTTGAAGAAGAGAACACAAACAATCTATTTAATAAAAAAATAGCTTTTTGTTTATTATTTATGAAAGAAAATTCCTGTTACTACTAAGTTGTCTGTAATGCATCATGAGTAATTTTCAAAAATCTTTTTAAAAAAATTTGCGATGATTAAAAAGACATAAAAGCTTGTCTCACCATTTCACATTATCATCAACCATTTCCTAAGAGCAGATTGAATAGTGCATTACATTATTGATAGAAACCAAACTAATACTTTTTGGTCAAGGATGTCAGTCTCACAAAATAAAGCTTGTGTCTGTTTCCTAATATCTTAAACAACATCATAGTTACTGTATCAACAAATAGAATTAAATAGATTTTTTTTGGCTTTCTTCAAAGCCAGAACTGTACATACATTTCCCTAGAATTTGGAAAAATTATCTTCTAAACTTTATTACTTAGGTCTAACATTTTGGGTATCCTGCCTCGAGCTTCTCACAATAGCTTGTTGGAATTTTGTCCCATTCCTCCTGAAAGAACAAGTAGAACTGAGTCAGGTATAGGCTACCTTGCTCGCACACGACTTTTCAGGTCTCTCTAAAAATTATTTTTAGGACTGACATCAGGGCTTTGTGATGGCCACTCCAAAACATTGACTATGCTGTCCTAAATTATTAACTAACTTAATCAGTCAAGCTGTAAGGGTTTCAGTAGCAATGTCTGCCTGAAATTACATAACTGAACTAAATCAAGTATAGCTCAACAGTTATAAAGTCCAATGAAAACATCTGGTACCTGTGTAAAGATAAGACATAAAATAATATATTTCCAGTGGAACCATTATTGTAACTGTTACTATGTCTGAATTATTTGTGATTAACCAAAGAAAAAATCAGATTTTTGAGCCTCGCCAAATTTTTCTTAATAAACATTGCAAAACAGCATCAGAATCCTTTTGATATCCTAGGAGAAGCCTCAGATTGTATTCATCAACATCTTGACCATAACTGCAACACATTTGGACTGAATCAGTTGAAGTATAATTGTTCCACAAATGTTTTAGAGGGCAATGTGCCAGGTGGAGCTGGCATTTTGGCACAATTTAGCCAAATGTGTCAAAACTGTGCCATTTTTATATTTTTTTTTACCTCATGAAATGGAATCTGGTTAAATAAAAGTGCTGATTTCCATTGTAGGACACCTTTTGCATATGATGTAGCCTTTGGTCATGACATTTATGTGCCATTGTGCACAGCATAAAATCAATGCAATTAAAAGGGAAGGCAAGGCTAGTTTATTTATATAGCACATGTCAGGAGCAAGACAATTCAGTGCTGTATATGGAAAAAAGTGAAATAATATAATTTGAAAATTACATTACAGTGGCATAAAGGTTATTAAATAATTAACAAACAAAAAAAGATAAAAATTAAAAAAAATATTGTTAAAATGATTGATAAGAAAATGAAAGGATAGTTGGACTGAAAACGTAACTAATAATGTTTAGATGTTAAGGGCAGAGACATGTGCAGGTGTGGGCAGGGGTATAGTTGGAATATTGAACTGTTGGACTAGGCTGTCTTTGATAATATTTTGCTCCCATCCAGAATCAACTAGAGCTTGAAATTGCAAGGATTCTTGGTTAAAGAGGATGGACACAGGAATAGTCAGACGGGAAATGTTATTCTGTTTGGGACTGCCTACCCATCCTCCTGTTTTCATTGGCGGGCTCCCCAATTTTGGCCCAACAGGACAGTTGACGGCAAAATGTCCGGGCTTGCCACAGTACAGACATACACAAGTTTCAAAGCTGCGTTGTCGTTCCTCTGGGGACAGTCTAGTGCGCTCGGTCTGCATTAGTTCCTCAGATGTTTGACTAGTGGGGGCGTTTACAGGTTGGGGTTTCTCAGATGTCACAGCAAATGGAGTCACAGGAGCAAGTCGCCTCCTCTCTCTAGCTCTTTCACAGAGACGGTTATCAATTTTTATAGCCAGAGAAATCAGGTGGTGCAGATTAGTAGTCTTGTCCCTGCAGGCCAGCTCGTCCTTTAACTGGTCACTTAATGCTTGGGTGAATGCCCCTTTCAAGGCCTGGTCATTCCAACCAGAAGATGCTGCCGGCGTGTGGAATTAAATGGCGAAATCCGCAGCAGATCCCTATCCCTGTCTCCGGTTCCGTATTTTTCTACTAATCTCCCATCCTGACTGGGAATAACCGAAGGTTTGCTTAAACTCTGAAAGAAAACTCTGATAAGACTGGTTTAGAAGTGTATGCGAGGTAAAACTCACCTTAGCCCATCTGAGTGCCCTCCCCTGAAGCAGCCCCACAACAAAAGCTATTTTAGAAGCATCGTCGGGGAAGGAATAGGGAGATCTGCAGAAAACTAGAGAACACTGTAACAAAAAACCTCCACACTTCCCTATCTCACCTGAGTAATATTCAGAAGTGGGCGAAGGCACCTCCCAAAAACAAGGAACTTGAGGTTGACTGGGAGGTGGACCGGCTGCTGCGCTGGCTACAGAAGGAGTCTGGGCTGTGGAAGTTGGTTGGTTAAATCTTGTAGAGAAGCTGTGAGCTGGTCAGGCCTCTGGGAGGCGTAGTTCTGCTGCTCGCAGAAAGACCACAGCATCAAATCATGCTGTGATTGTTTTGAGAAAGCACCTGTTGTGGTCCCCACCGGGGGTTCCGCTGGGTCAGACTGGCGTCATGGTTCTGTCATATTAAGGGACAATTTTCTGACCCACAAGCAGAACCACTCAGACAAGGAGACAAAGAAAGTTTTAACAAAGCTTATTTTCCGTTAAACTCAGGATTGGGATGCTGGAACTAATTCCTGGGACTGGAAAGTTCTGTAGAGGAGAGGCTGAGTTTGTCGTGTGCTTTTATGGGAATTGAACAAAGGTGCAGGGAGAAGAAGACGGCGCTTACGTTTCTGGGTGCGGGGAATAGTTATGAGGAGGGTTTATGGTGCTTTCCTGTTGGTGATCAGTTCTTTAAGATCCGTGGGCAATCTGCTGTGGTTGAGTGGGTAGGCAGGTGTTCAGAGTGGCTTGGTTCTGCAGGTGATGGCCTAAGGAGGGTTTTCCAGGAGCGAAGCAATCTTCAGAGAGCTGCAGGCAAATCTAGAAGGTGGGTTATCTCGAGAACCTGGGAGTGACAGCAACAGAAGCAGACTTAGTACTAGATAATGTAAACTTCAGTAAAGCTAGAGTCATAACATTGACTAGGAGCTCAGAGGGCTCGAGGTTACCAGCAACGTGGACCATCAGGTGGGGAATGCTCGTCCTGCAGCTCCTCTTAAACGCTGCACAGTAATTAGCTTTGCGCCACGTCCATCAGCAGAGCTCCTCGTGAATGACAGGGAGACCCCACACACACACAACCGTAACAATAGGTGCCCTTACAAATACAAAACCCCCTCTAAAACCCCCCTCTAAACCTGCCAAGCCTTTGATTTGAATGAGAAAATTCCTGAAAATAATGCTGGCTTATCCATTCCCATGAGGAGATATAAACTTCATGTATACGCTATAAATTTGTCTGATCATATACTTGCAACAAATAGAAAATGACCCAGTTTGAATTGATTGCTGCCTGTCAGTCCCAGTGGGGACAAACACAAACAGAATATTTATCCACTCTTGAATTAAAACTTATTTATCTCCTGTTTTCTCCATTCCTTGCCTCACTTCGAAGGCAAGATGATAAATCAGTCAAGTGTGAGCTCACGATTGCATTGTTCATGGACGATCAGCGCTCACAGAAAAGTCTGAGGCAATGATGTGTTAGCACATCCTCCCGAGATGAGTCACCCTGATGTCTTTCGACAGGCCTCATTCCACTAGTGAGAGAGGCTAACCAGGAGTGCAGGTTTGCCCCATACACATGCTTCGGGGCATACTCCATCTGGCCCAAATGAGACCAAGGGAATGGATGTTAAAAATAACCAACAGGGAAGGTATGACAGGCAGACAAGGCAGGGATGAGATGAAAGCATGCGAGACACGGCAGTAGGCTCCTACTGATGCTGAACTCTACAAGTGCCTGGTTTGGGCAAACAAGCTTTATTTGTTTGCTTTTCTATCAGAATAAGGTTAAAATGAAAACATAATCCTATTCAAAAACATTTAGGCAAATGCTCATTCATTAGTTAATCCAATGAACTAATAGAACAATGCTTATAACATTTCAGTGCTTTATGTTTGTTTTACTTATTTACAGTCAGACAATGTAATGCTGGATAGACATATGAGTGACATTTTCATAAAATTCCCAGGATTAACATCTAATCTTTCATTTGAGAGGGATCAAAGCCTTTCTCACAAATTTTTCTGTCATTTGTTTGGTGACTAAAATTATTGATTGCTTTTCTAACAGAAAAATATTAAATATAAAAGTATTTCCTGAAAAGAATAAAACATCACTAGTATACCATGTAGCTGAGAACAATACTACTGAGAGGTGGGAGGGGAAAATGCTTGTTATTGTGTTATTTTGGTAAAAAATTGTTTTGTTTGACTGTGAAAAAAAAAAAAAAAAAAACACTCATAGTTGACTTTGGATGCACAACCCTGAGCCTCAAGCCTGGCTTCATCCCCACAAAGCTTTATCGGTTGGCCCCCTGCCTTTTTGCTGCATTCTGGTATGTTTTTGCATGGTTAGAGGAACTTGGATAGGGGGTAACGGGAAGGGTGAGAGTAAGATGGTTGGCAAGGGATGAACTGACAGGTTATTACTGGCTTTGTGGGGGATTAGTCCATAAAAGCCCCCTCAGCCCCATGGCCAGGGAGAGTGGCAAATAGACTGTCAGACAGAGGAGAGAATAATAGTAAAACAAATATCCCAATGTTCCTCAACAAGAAAATAATAATTGTCTTCGATATGTCCTAATTTTTTGTTTCCATTTTTTTTTTATGGAAAGAAATGTGCCTGGGGATATGTCAGTTGGAATGAGATTAAACTCCCACAGCATAGAGATGGGAAACCAGAGTGGAACGCATCTAAAATGCTTAGAGCTCCTGTTTAGAAAAGCCATGCTCTCATTTCTTGTTCAATAGATGGGAATCTGACTCATGTGAGCTATTGCATAAGCATGTGCAATTTTTATCAAGGATCTAGCTCCATTTGAAATTCTGGTAACACTTTAACCCTCCCGCAATCCTGGCTAAGGGCTAGTACAGAGCGAGGCAGATGTCACGGGAGGCACCAGAAAGAACTGCAAGCGGGCTTGCTCTGACCCCCACAGGACATAAAATCTAGGCCAGTGGTCGGAAATGTGATGTGGAGGGCTCCCTGCAGCCCAGCGTGTGAGAAAACCACAAACGTGACAGGGGAAAACTCGAGTAGCGTACACGGGGTCCTTGCAGCCCCTCCAGGACTGTGGGAGGGTTAAATACAAATTTCTGATGGTAATCTGTGGTCTGAAACAAGTACTTAAAAATCTTACTTGTTACAGAATTTTCTATACTTACAGAAGCTATACAGGTATCTGTGGTGTGGTCATTGATTGCTTTTCCATCCCTTTGGCCACGTTTACACAGCAGGTCATGATGCCCATTTCAGATATTTAGTTAAAATCTAATTTATGATGCGTGGTAATTCACAATACTATTTAATTGCGACCGCCATCACACTTCAGTCTGAACGTTTACAACCCCAAAACTTGAATGCTTAGGAGAAGAATGGTGACATATCACACAGCAACACACTGTTTACAGAATTAAAAATGTATAATTTTTTTACTTGGTGAGCAACGGGAGCTGACAATATTATGACCGATGCTGTTAGTAATACTGTTTTGTCATTATTTCTCATTTCTCGCAACTTTCAAAACAATACATTTTTAAAACTAGCTAAGTTGAAAAATAAACTTCTAAATGCTAATATTGCAAACGTTAATCTCACCACTGTCTGTCTTGAAGAGATACTTTGGCATAGCAATTATGCAAGAAACAGAACAAAAAGCCTTGCCCAGACTAATAAACAATATTGACCACTGTCGCATGTTTAATGGGGAGCCTTTTTAAACAACAAACATAACTTAGGAGAACATGCAATGTCCTTTGGAGTAGCTTTTAACACACAGTTTGTGTTTCTACTGACTTCCTTTTCACAGATGAAAACAGCCTTTGGCACATTTACTGTTCATTAATGTTTGCAGTCTTTGTCAAATGAACACTAAATATTTCAAACAAGTAAAAGGTAGCGGGCACTTTTCATAGTTCAATTTTGTTTCCATAGGAAAGAAAGAGAAAAAAAATAATGAAGACAAAGTTTTTGAAGGAATATGTATTCAGATAAGCCTAAATTATTTATACCCTTAGCAGATTTAGATGTAAAACTGCTTCAATCAATCAAGATGTTTGTCTGTTTCTGATAGAGAAAAATGAGACAAGCATCACTCAATTGATAATCAAATAACCTAAAAGTAATATTGATAAAAAAAAGACCTGTTCTATTTATGTTTTGATAAACCCTCCTCGGCAATCACTGGAAGAATCTTTATTGGCATTACAACAATAAAACGTTTACAACTAGTGACCAGTGTTTTGCATGTTTCCCCTGGTATTTTGATGATTTATGTTTGGTGAGAAACATGTTTGTAAAACTGAAAGATTACTTAAAAACATAATTCTGCCAGGGCTATGAATAATTTTTGGGTTTGACTTTACTTATAGTGAGCTCAGTCATCAATGGATAACACAATTACCACCTAAGGTGAAAGTAATAATAGTAAAGTCAGGTCAACTATGAGCTCAGATAGCAGATTTGTATGGTGAGTTTTCCACTGAGTATAAGAAAATTAGAACAAATGCTGTATGAGAGACTGGCACCTCTCCCAGGAATGTAATAGCTCTTTGTGGCGAGCCCAATCTTTCTGTAATTCACAGGAGTAGTAAATGACTGCTTGTCAGAAAAACTTGTACTTCAAAAAACTAAAATTGTGACAGCCATTGAGGTAGGCCAAATTTCAGCTTCTGTTCTAACCAACTTTGCTATTCTAATCCATTTATTTAAATAATCGTCTTACCGGAACACTTAGTGGTTTTGTAAAACACAAAATCAGTATTGTTATTTATTTATTTTTTGAAATTGGTACAGATGTAAAAAATATTTTAAAGGTAAATATTACAAATAAGATGGCGCTGGGGTAAAATTTGCGACCCATATTCAGAAGCTTTAGTTGGGGGTTTCACTCACAGCCCAGGCGATCCTTGGTGCATGTCTACCTCTTCACTCCACCCCTTCCCTGTCAGTTTACTTTTGAAAAAAATCAGAAAACTGAAAGCCTCTAGTGCAACAAAAAAATATATATCTATATCTATGTCTATATATCTATATATCTAGATAGATATATATATAGATCAAACTGGAAACCTGTTTTTGCCAAATTCTCAAGAATCATTGGTTGTCTTTCATCTAAAACTGGATACCTTGCTCTCAGTTTTCTTGTGTAGATTGTCGGAAGTCCGACACCAACTTTCTTCAGAGCCCTTAGTATTTATTTCACATAACCCTATATTTCAAGTCTGTCTTTGCATGTGACTGGCAGCATGATGTGCACATCAAAATAAAGTCCCGCTTCTGCCTGCACAGTCTCTCAGTAGAATAAAGTGGCTGAAAGTTTGGCTCTGCCCGACAGCAGTCTGCATTTAGGATCAGCTTATTCACTAACGACACATAACTACCTGATATACAGTCAAACAGCTGCTGCAATCAAACTTTCTCTCCTTCATTTGGCTAAGGTACTGAAATAAATTACTTTCTTGTGCAGCTAATTATTGTGGGCAAATGCAAGGGGGAAGTTTGGAGAGAGCGGGTATGTACAGTATTTATTTCATAAAATAACCCACTAATGAAATCTGAAATTTCGCACTGACAGATGGTGTTTAAAAAGTGAAAACACTGTAAGATAACATTTTCTTACTGTGGAAATTTACAGTTTTTGCACAGCTGACACACACAGTCACTTTGAGGCTATCTGTAATGGAATAAGCATTGAAAACATAAGTTCTGATTTATTTATGTTAGTTCTATCAACATTTTTAGGTTTCAAGATACCAAAATATATTGAAATGCCTTTCATACATCTTGGTGTTACTGGGCATAACTAGTATGTATTTCCCTCTTAATATAAATGTCTTAACTAACAATGTAGTATTGCTGAAAAAAAAAAAGCATTTTTTTATTTGTGTTCAAAGGCCACTCTAGCTAATCACTAAGCAGATCAAATCACCAGTCCATTTAATGGTTCATCCCTCCTCTTATTTGACCGCCCAAAGATGTTTCCCAGCTGTTATATCACACCTTTTTGGGGAGTTTCAAGATTTTTATCTTAACCTTAAATAACTACAGACTGTAGGACTTCTTTCAAATTTGTGGAGATGATTTATGATGTGAAGATAACATTGTTTTAGTCCAGTATTACATTAGCTAAATACAATATAGTTTGGATGGAATGGGGGATCATCTTGATTTTAAGCCCCTTATCATTACCTTAGTAATTTAATGGAGCTTAATTTAAATCGCATTATTATTTACTGCTGACATCGTCTTAGATGGTCCCCTTTTATAAGCCACATGATGTATTTTATGATGAATAATCCTAGACAATCCGCATCCCAATTAAGAATCTCGCTGCAGACAGAGAAGGATGAAGCTTCATTAAATATCCTTCAAGTGAAAGTCACTTTACAGGTATGCATCATTATTACAACTCATTAATCTTGATCTACAAGTAGGTGATAAGACTGTTCATTAACAAGAGTAAGATTTATTCCAGTAGCTAATTTTAGTGGTAGTGACCATGAGAGTCTTATGATTACCAAAAAGGATTACATCACAACAAGGTTTTGAAAATGACTTCTTTATCTACTTCTCTTGACCTAAACCATGTGGCAAACTGACTAAATACGCAGAGCCTGAAATGAGATTCTTAATTCATAAAGTTCCAGCATTCAGTGACACGAAAGGCTCAAAGTGGGATTTCACATTCTTGAAATTAAAATAAAAGTCATATGCATGATCTGTGTTGATGAGAAAATAGTCCATATTCCTTTGAAAAGGTGGAAATCAAAGAACAAGTCAATATAGAGAGAGGTAAGCACCATCTCATTGTTACTGTGTTATAAAACCGTAAATTATTAAGTTACTGCTCCCATTCCAAGCTTGCAAGTGAAGACAAATGTTTTTGTGCCTCTGTAGACAGATTGATTATCTAATATGTTTTTCCTGTATTATTGGTTCACACGCTTTCCCTCAAAAACATTTTGTGGTATTTACAGCTAGCTCTATTGATACATTAAGCTCATGAGATATGATGCTGAGTGTTCAAAAACAAGACGAGAAGAGATTTTAACAAACTTTTGAGAAAAGTTTAATTATATATAACATTTTTTTCCAAAACTACAGTGAGGTTTCAAACAAAACAAAGTGTATTATTGAGACTTTGTATCATGATGTGTTTCAAGTTTCTTTCATCTTTCTATTCGTTTCCTTGTTGTTTACATTCTGTTACTGTTGCCATTTTAGTTCATTGGTTTGTTTACTTATTTCTTTGTTTATTTGTGTGTTTTGTTACATTTACATGTTTCTGTTTGACTTATTTTCCTGTGTTTTCTCTCTGCTCAGATTCTGCACATTACTCTTCTCTCCTTCAGCTCATCTGCCTTCATTGGTCTCAGCTTTTCCTCATTTCCACGTGATTGCTCTCACCTGCTTGCCATGCCTTCCATTCACTTCCTACCTGTATTTAAGCTGTCTGGTTGTCTTTACTCAATGCTGGTTTCTTCTCCTGCACTGCTGTCTCCAGTTTATCCATTGCCCTGCCTGTGCTTTTCAAACTTGTAAGATTTTATTTATTTATTTATTAAAATATTTTTTTCAACTCAGTCAGACCCTGCACTTGGGTCCTTTAAACCAAAACATGACACTTTGGAATTTGTGTGGAATATTTGAGTTCAACTTTAACCACTCTCTGTTGCTTTTCTATACATACTTTTGTAGTTCAAAGGTGGCTTTAGGGCCTTTTTTGTATTTCTACAAATACAATTAAGATTTCATAAATCTTAGTGTTTTAAGGTCTGATAGGACTTAGTATAGTAGATGTTGGACCAGTGCTAAACATAGGCAATGTAGACTCTCGACCTCTGATCTAATACTTCACATTGGCGCCAGTAGAAATCTCTGAATCTGGGCCCATATTCACAAACATTCACAGAGTCCTCTTAGATAGCTCTTAACATAACCTAAAAATTCCTGCAAAGGACTCCTAGCTTAAGAGTGAGTCTGTTCTCTGCTAAGAGCGACTCTGAGCTAGACAACAGGAAATACTTTCTTGGTGAAGAGGTGTGGTTGACTTGCTAGAAGTGATGCTGTCTTCTAAGATCTGTGATTGGTTGTGAAAAGAAACAAAAAACAAATGCCCTCAATGGAGAGAAATTGATAAATGATGGAATTTAGAATGAATCCACAAATTTGTAAATTATGATGACAGCACAATTAAATTATTTGTCACACAGCATCATAATGTTTGAATGTAGCATATTTACACGCTCATTATTTTGATTTGCTTATGAATATGTTTACTTGCTATGCTGGTCATTTTCATACTGCATCTATTTCATATTAATATTACAATTTCAGCATTTTACTGTGATCGCCTTACTGTACTTTGAGGTTTAGTTTGGTGAAATGAACAAAACATTTTGGAAAAAAAGGGTGGAGAACACCAAACTGAACAGAAGAGCAGAGCCTGCTGGTGAAAGAGAAGAGAGGAGTGTTGAAAGGTAGATCTGGTCCTGGGATCAGGGCACAAACAAACAGGCATTGCCGCACAATCAATGCGTCGTTCCCTCTGCTTTCAGCACCAGCATGGAATGTGAGCAGCTCTGGTATCTGCTGGTATCTGCTGCATTCAGAAGCTAGAGAGGAGATGGCAACAAACCAGAGAACGTTACCACTGAGGGGGAGCGTTGTATATGACCATTTAGGCTGCTGACATCATCAGGTACAATAAAGCAAATATTTGTTCATCTCATTTACATCTTTCTTCTGATTATATAGTGCTTAGATTATTGTACTGTTATTTAGGGTTTGTAGAGTTTGTACTTATGTGTATATATTTATATATATATATATATATATATATATATATATATTTTTTTTTTTTTTTTTTTTTTTTTTTTTTATTTTTTTTTTTTTTTAAGAGTTTTTCCATTTTACAATCTGTAAATATTTAAATAATTCTGTACTTCGTTGTTTGTAATTTTCTTCACTTTTTGTTCATGGTTATTCATTATTGTTTCTATTACTTATTTATCCTTCCTAATATTACCTTACTAGAGGTGCACTGTTAACCTGTTCTGCCACTGAAACTATGTAATTTTGGATGATAAGATAAACCTTATTTCTACATTAATAATTGTATGATTATTACAGAAGTTTATTTGTTCATTTACTCGACTATTAAGGGTGCTCGCAACCGAGCCGGCAGCATTTTATTAATTCCTTGTTGTTCATTGCATGAAGAATATCTTTCATTTCTCTCAGTCTTTCTGCCACAGTCTCTGCTTAAGACACTCTTAGGCCTACTAAAAGTCCTCCTCACTACTCTTAACATTTCATCACGTTAGGAGCTCTCTTAAGGCCTAAGATGCTTCATGAATAACTTTTATCTTACCAAAGGAAATATTCTAAGAAAAATCTTAGATTTTGAGAAATTCTATGATTCTTCTTAGAATGTCACTAGGAGCTACTTTTTGTACCCATCTTCTGATGACTATGTCCAGCAGTATACAGCAACATGTCATAAAGCTCAAATCATCTCAAACTACGTTCTTGAATAATGTGCCACTGTTCTGCAATGGCATCCACAGTCACCAGATCTCCAACCAGTAAACCATCTTTGGAATGCACCTTATTAATCTCCAGCTGATACATCAGCAGCAACTGTGTGATGCTATCATGTTAATATGGACCAAAATCAAAGAGGAATTATTTCAAAGCCTTGTTAAATCTATGACATTAAATGTTAGGGAAGTTCTGAAGGTGAAAAGGGGCCAAGCTGATGCAAGCAAGGCATACCTAATAAAGTGACCAGTGGATGTATGTTGCTTAAAATGCAAATGTAAATTCCAGTAATTTATGAAAATGTAAACACAGAATAATTTATGCTTACATACCAAGATGGTTCTCAAAAATCCTTATCATCTCACTCTGAGAAGGCTGCATGACCGGCAGAATCATCAAAAAACAGAAAAGAGTAAACAGAGCTGCCAGAGGAGAAAACAGCATGATTGGTTATTGAAGAAAGGCTGGAATTGAGGACTAATGTCGGTGACATGCCTAAAATTGCATGCAGCCATTGTCAAACTTTTCTGTCCAGGACACAGTGTATGATAAAGGGGACCTTTTTCAAACAATTCCCTGTTTTCTTTTTATTTATTTTTTTTGACAAAGTTCACACAAGTCAATACAAACCTGAGAGCCAGCCTTAGGCTAATAGTCACTTCACTTTGTCATCAAATAGAAGTAAAGTAAAATTCAAGACTAATTCAAGACACCGGTTCCCAAAACAGGTGAGATAAAGGAAATGTATTTTCTTCCACTTTTGCAGGCAGGCTATTAATTCTGACTGCATGGTTCATTGGTGTGAAAAAAAAGGTTTGTGTAATTAATATTGATGTACTTATTCTTGTTGACAGAAACAAAATACAGTTTTTTCTTATATATTTCAAAGTCTAAAATAATGATTGACAACTCAGTGAAGTGGAGCATGTACGTGGGAGGTATTTTGCTATATAACTTTATTGTTTAGAGAACAAAGTCAGCACAAGTTGGCAACAGATTTTTGGAACTAATTGTTTTCACCAAATTGCTCTGCTGCGTCACCTTTGATGCTTTGAGAAGATCAGCCTTTTCCATCATCATTTCATTAACTGGCATATCATTTTTTTGTGCATTTTAACAATATACATCGCAGTAGATATTTTTATCAGAAAGATTGTTCTGACAGAGCGGTCACTCTGTTTTGTCCTTGAAGTGAATCTCAGCTGTTCATCATTCCTAAGCTACTTAATTGACAGCAAGATGAAAATGAACTAGATATAGCACTGTCAGTAGCTCCCATTGCATCAGAGTAGTTATCTTGTGATTAAGGTGTCCACATGAGCTTCATTGACATATGTGAATGCTGACCATTATCTTTTAATTAGACCAGCAAATTAGAACTGTCTCTTGATGCTTCCCTGAGATCAGGATGAGCAAGTGATGGATGTGAGACACAAATTGCCACACAGACAGCAAAAGCCAAATTGACTTAAAAGTGAATAGGGGGGGAATGCAGTGACTGCACTCAGATTTTTCTCCTATAAGCTTTCAATTTATTCTTATGCCACTCGCTTATGAATGTGCTCTCTTAATCACAAAGTTCTGTGTTTTAAATGGAAAGAAATGTACCAGACACCTAAAAATTATTATTTTATTAATATTATTTTATGTGTTTTCCTAAACAGCCATTATCAAAGTCTTATAGTGGACAGTGGGGGGTATTTGATTTTACTTCAGCATGCTATCCAACAAATTACTGCATTACAGTACAGTGCAATTACAGTGGCAATGGGTTCACTCGGGTAGAGACAGGTTCTACTGAGGCCTTCATAACAAGTAACCATCAGAAAATGGGTCATACTGGGATAGATAAGGGAAGGATATGGTCAGTAACAATACTCAGATTGGCTGTGGTGTTTACAGGATGGTGAAATAGCACTAAGAGGCCCAAAGTGTTCCAAGAAAATGTCCCCCTAACCAATACACCATTGAAGCATTACATGGATGTATCAATGCTTTCATGTTGTTCACACCAAATTCTGACCATACGATCTAAATATAGCAGCTGAAATAGACACTCAGCAGAATAGCTGATGTTTATCCAGTCTGTTTTTGTCTTGTTTTAGTGAGAGTGTATGTACTGTAACTTCAGTTTTCTGTTTTTAGCTGAAAGGAGTGGCACCCATTGTTGTATTTTCCTGCTGTATACCATCTGTTTCACGGTTCGACGTGTTGTGCTTGCAAAGATGATATTTCGCATAACTTGGTTGTAATTGAGCATTTGTTTGAGATTTTGTTGTCTTTGTATCAACTCAAACCAGTGTGCCCACTTTCTTCTGATATTGGCAACCAATCTTTTTCCACATAATAGCCACCCACTAAATATTTTTTTCATTTTTCTGGAAACCCTAGAAAAGGTTTTGAATGAAAATCCTAGTAGATCATCTGTTTCTAAAGCTGTCACACCAGCCCCTCTGTCACCAGCAACCATGCCAGATTCAAAATCACCTAAATTCCCTTTCTTACTGATTCTAATGTTCGGTTTAGACTTCACTTAGTCACCTTTGTCATGTCTAGATTCCTAAATGCAATTAAAGTGACACCATGTGACTGGCTGATTCATGGTTTGCTGAACAGGGGAGTCAAGATGATCCTATATTGTAATTCAATCTCATAATAGAGTCAAAGAATAAGGATAATTGTGAAGTTACAGGAGAGATTTTTGAACTGGTAAAGTACAGTGTAAGAATACATTTGCAAGTGGCTGGTGAAAGCAACGTAAAGTATAGTTATTTCTTGAATACCTTTGCCGGGTTCTCTATTTTCAATTAATTATCTATATTGCAAAAATGTATTTAAAACTCTTAAGAACAGCACTGCCAAATTAAATTATAAAAACAATTAGTGTAAAATATATTTTGCTCCAGGCTAATCCAGAAGGATTTAGATTAAATAAATGTACCTACAGGGAGCCGCATGTAATGCACAGCATGATACCCATTGGTGTATTAAAACCGAGGCAAGCAATGACTTTATTTTTCCGAGTACAGCCATTATGTTGCTGAGAAAAATCCTGAAGCACACAGGTTGAAAATCTGTGCAAGTAAAGTGAGATAATTTTTAACAAAGTCTTTGACTGAGAATCTGGCAGTGCACAGGCACTCGAGCATTTTTCTATTTTCTGATAAAACTGCTATTTTCTCCCGTTTGTCAAGTTTCTGTTGTTCTCAAAATAGCAGCCCTACTGATTCCTTATCTGACTTTCTGTGCCTTTCAAATCCCCACCAAAATTCAATGACTTTCCCAATCATTACAACAAGCATCACTTCATTTTTTTTTTTATTGTGGCTGAGCGGTTCAATAATACTATTCATATTTCAGACTGAAAATTGTGTTTTAAAGGTCAAAACAGAGATGCCTTTTGCATGTTAATTATGTTTGGGTTTTGGATTAAGAAGCTTTCAGTTCTTTGTCTCTCAGTATATTTCCCTGGTAGGACTCCTGTGGCACATGTGATTGTTGGTGACAGCTCAGGCTCTTTGTTGGATACAACAGTTGGTGGTTTGGGAGCCCATTTTGAAGTGAGAGCAAACAAGCTATGTAATGAACTGCTGGTAAATTAAGGACTGTTGCTTTAAAGACTACAGTAACACAGATGTGTTAGATACTCCCAAGAAGTTTAAAATGAGTTAGTAGGTTTGTTAAAAAAGGTTTAAACGGTTGTAGATTTGGGGTCCCAAAGAAGAAAAGGCAACATATGACTGTATGACGATAGGTATGACATTTAATTCTCAGCATTTTTGATAAAGTTGTGAAGAAGCCAACTGTAAAAAAAAAACAACTGATGTATTGAGGAGCAAGTTTCACAAGAAAAAATATACCAAAAGTACTACTTGGGTTCACATTCTCCTAGGTTTTGTTCCCACACCAAACAGCTTAACATACACATTAGGTAGAATTGCATGCCTTGTCCCACCCATACCTACATATGCCTCAAGCTTTCTCTCAACTACAATCATGGTTCCTATGCAGTCTTGAAAAGTCTGTAAAATTTTGGAAATTTTCTTAGACCACTTCCAGACAGTAATGTTGTAAATATGAATCTGAGAATATTATTTAATAATTAATATTAATATTTTAATATTTTATCAAATAATATTTCGGTCTGTTAAGGGTTGTCCTGTGAATACCAGCCCAGTAAGGCGATGGTATTAGGACAAAATAGAAAGGTGTGAGATGAGCTCTGACATTATTGAACAGCATAAATTCTGCACATATATGGAATGAATTCACACAATTTCTTAAAATACAAGAATTTATTAACAAAAATAAGTCAACTCAAAGTCAAACATATTCCAATCAACAAACTATTTACTATGCTAAAACAATCCAACTAAACTACCAAGCAGAATGAAAGAATGACGAAGACTAATGGACTATCCAATATAAACATGTTGATTAAAGATGATTGGAAATCATGACCAAAAAGAGTGATGCAACATTACCATGCAATGTTTATGTTTGAGAACCAAGGATTATCTTGAAGAATCCGGAAATGAAGTTAAGTTAGTCTTGGAACTAACTTAGGCAATAATCAGCAACATCTAGACAACCCTTCACACTGCAAGATCAGATAAAATATAATTTTAATAAATAATGTTTTAAATAATGATCTGCTGAATAAAACCAACCTTCTGGATGACCATTTCACAATGGTGTCTAATTAGCTGCCTTTAGTTATTGAAATAATATTCGAAGAAATATTTAAAAAAAAGGGTATTTTGGAAAAGAGCCAAATCTTTCTGGAGAAATGGGCTTAATGATGTTTACTTAGTGCTACCACGTGTTCTTACCGGCTAGCCGTTGAGCTAACAAAAGAAGATAATAGCTTAGCACCAGAATCAACACATACCTTTAAAATACCAGGGTTAATGAAAGGGTTAAAATGCATAAGCGCGGATGGCGCGTTATGAGCAATGTTCTGGTTAAAACCACCCTTTAAATAAAGTTTATCTTAACTTTAAAACATACAAAGAACACGAACCGGCCTGTGTGCTACAGATAGCATGCTACAGATAGCATGCTAGCACAAAGATAGCCGAGTTCCACAAAACAAACTTCATAACATGAAAACGTTTAGATCATTTCATCCTAAACCTATCTGTTAATCTGCCCAAACCTAACCTCTGACCATGGTGAGTAAACGTTGTCCAGGGCGATGAAGTTCGAATAAACGTCCACAGTCAACAAGCGGTTGGCTTTCAGCTAACCTCTGTGTTCGCTCTGTGAACAATAGGGTTAGCTTCGGAGAGCTGGGCGGCTGTTCGTTACCGTAACATGGTGTTGCAAGCCGTGGTCCGTCCTTCAGACTCGGCTTGTAGAAACAGCTTCTCTGCCGGGCTTCTGCGGGACTTCGGAGAGAAAGGTAAGCAACTCTTACACCTTAATTTCCCCGCTCATGATTGAAAATACCGGATACACAGACAGTATTTCATTCTACTTAACTTTGTAACCATGTATCAGGAAATCTTAGCTAACATCCTCCTTCCCTCAGTAAGGGCACTGAAAATGGGTCGTGGCTGGGTCTTCCAGCATGACAATGACCCGAAGCACACAGCCAGGGCAACCAAGGAGTGGGTCTGTTAGAAGCATCTCAAGGTCCTGGAGTGACCTAGCCCGTCTCCAGACCTGAACCCAATCGAAAATCTTTGGAGGGAGCTGAAGGTCTGTGTTGCCCAGCGACAGCCCCGAAAGCCAAAAGATCTGGAGAATATCTGTATGGAGGAGTGGTCCAAAATCCCTGTTGCCCTAAGTGCAAACTGTCACAGAGTGACATTTTGGTTCCCTTGATTACCTGCCCTTTGTCTCCCTCAGTATATTAGTTGGTTTTGTGTCATTGTGTGTTGCTGGTTCCTTGTTTGTGTTTGTCACACCTCGTTCTCGTCCATGATTATGCTTTGTTTTTTGCCACGCCTTGCCTTGGGAAACCTGCAGTGATTTTGCTACGTTTTTTGACCTTGTAAATAAATCTTTGAATTTCAAAAATGATCCTGCCGAGCTCTTGTCTGCACTTTGGTCCGACCCAAAACCACATCGTGACACAAACCTCGTCAAGAACTACAGGAAACATCTAGTATATGTAATTGCATACAAAGGTTGCTGTATCAAATATTAAGTTTTGTTTTTCTGATGTATCAAATACTTATGTCATGCACTAAAACGCAAATGTATTACTTAATAATCGCACAATGTAATTTTCTGGATTTATGTTTCAGATTTCGTAAGAAAATCACATTTCTCTAATGCTGGGTTGTCATATAAACCTAACTTAGTTAAGTGTGAGCTCTTGTAGACGGCTCTGCAAGAGAACAACATTTCCAAAATAAACTGTGGTTTCCCAAAAGCTCCCAGTGATCCCCTTGTGAAAAAATTAAAGGTAAAATAGTTATTTAAACTTTTCCTGCTTATGGATCCACAAATTAAGGAATAATGGAAGGAATTAATCAACTGTATAACACTAAAGCTGCCCAACATATACTATTATTTATCAGTTCAAACAACAAAATTATTTATTAGCTGAAGAGAGTAAAGGAGTAATGCCATTGCTGGACTGAAGGTATAGTGCAGTTTTCTTCACAACTTCCCCATACGTCATTAGGCTGATTTAAATAAATGGTCTGTGGCCTTTCTGAGCAATGGAAACAGAAAGCACTTAAATTCCCAGGATTCCTTTATCTGGGTAAAACAAATCCTGGGGCTTTAAATCCAATGGCTTTCAGTGGAAATGGGGCTATATAAAACAAGTTTCTAGAGCCGCTTTTTTATCATCCACGAAACATAGCTAAAATAATAAATAATCTGTCTTAAGATGATGAAGAGAAACCTGTTCATGCATCTGTCACATTTAGACCTGATTACTGCAACTCGCATTTAGTAGGTTGCTCCAAAGTTATTCTTAGAGGTCTTCAGGTGATCCAAAATGCTGCTGCTAGAGTTTTAATGAGAATTCAATCTGAAAAGACTCACAAAAAGAGGGTTGGCAAATAGAAACGTTTTAATGATGTGAAATTACATTATTATATCTTTGACACTCGGACTTGGGAGGAAGACATGAATGCTGTGAATGATATGAGCTAAGATGAACATTTGTAAGGCTTAGATTTAGAGATGTCTTCCCCCTGATCCGACACTGGTGGTGGATTAGCAGCCAGGGAGCGATGAAGCCAGGAGTAGATGTGAAGGAAGATGGTGGAGATGGGGTGGAGGAGGGATGAGCTCAGCTGACAAGCGAGGAGGAACACAGCCAAAGGTCCTTTAAAAACAGGGCACCGGAAGGTGATTGGATGATGAATCAGGAGGACAGGATGCTGATTGGAAGGCCAGGAGACGCACTGGGAAATCATTGGACGGTGGAGACGGCGAGGGTGAGTGTTTCATTCTGAATTTTCATTTGAGCTCCATTTAACAAGACAGACCACATTTACATATTTTCGTTTTTCCTCCACTGGCTCCATGTTGAATTTAGGATTAAGTTTAAAGTTCTTACTCTTGTTGGGGTCATCCATTTTGGTCGGTCAGACCAAATAGGCTGCGCAACTCAACACGCACAACTCAACAGACGTCGCAGCTCTGACATCATCCAAAATTATAAAATCCATGGAAAGTGGACTTAAATTGCCATTTCTAGCTTGTCTCACGGGACAGGGCAATGGAGGCACATATGTGGAGAGACAAAACTCGCAGGCAAACCTTTCCTCCAAACAGCCATTCCCGGAAGATCTTGAAAGGTGGAATTCTGTCTGATACAAGAAGGTCAGAAGATTCATATACTGATCGAAGACCACGCCGACACCCGGCGCAGGAGAAAGCCCAGAGGTTTTATTTCCTAGGAGATGAGTGTTGTTCCTTGTTGATTCAGTCGACTAAATGATTCTTCATATTTTTCCACCTTTTGGGTGGTTGAAAAGTTTACCTTTTAATTTTTGAGTTGATCACGGACGCATAATTCCCACCCCTTGTTTTTCTTCAGACCTGAGCCATCCTCAATTGGGGGAGAGAAGAAATCAACGTCAAAGTAATTTTGTTCTTTTTTTTATGTTAAATTGGATTGGTGCATTAAGAGGTCTGGGCAGGATGAGGCATAGTTAAGGTGGTTTAAAATCACTAGTAGTTAATCCAAGGTATCAACTTGTTGCATACAATATTGATTGAAGTGTTTTATGCTGAGTTGTTTGATTTGCTGTGCAAGTGTGCTGAATCGCAGAGCGCGAATGTGATCAGTAAGGTGCATGTTTATGTCTTTGTCCGGCTGATCCCAAATCAATCAGAAGGAGTTAAAGTTTCCATTTAAAGCCACTGCCATCTGAGCCTTGTGGCCTGACCACTTATTTTGTCCCAGTTTTATTACTGGAGTTTTTCCACTGAGTTCCCGCCTCAGAGTTTTATGACTCTTTGTTCGAAATTTGGGGCAATCAGCTGCTAGTGGCTAAGGGCGCTGAGACATCAGCGCACCAGGAGGGCTTCTTTTTCCAAGTTAACCCAAATTGCAGATTTTGTCCATATTATTATTATTATTATTGTTAGGTAGTCATTTTTAACCCCTTTGTGTAGAATAGTGCTTCTTAGTTAGGTGAAGGTTTTTGGACCAGAATGGTGGTATATCAGAATTATATGGCTTCGATAAATCTTCACATATATATTTAAGAGAAGCGTTTGTGTTTATTTCATGCAAGAGTGATTTATCTGTCAAAAGGTCAAAGTTCCCCCATCTTCGGTGAAGCAGTTGAATAAACAGTGACATTTAGTGGTTTTGGTCAATAATTATCAATTATTAATGATATATAACTAATTGTAATTATTAAGAGCTTTGAGCCCACTATCACAACACCAGAGGACATCTCTGATTTCTATTCGTAAGTAATAATTTTTGGTTAAGAAAAAAATAAATAAATAAAAAGAATATTGAGGCACGTGACGTCGCCCGGTACGGCGGAGCTGGGGTCCCACCCTAGAGCCAGGCCTGGGGTCGGGACTCGTCGGAGAGCGCCTGGTGGCCGGGTTGCTCCTCGCGGGACCCGGCCGGGCCAAGCTCAAATGAGAGATGCGAGGCCATCCCCCAGTGGGCCCACCACCTGCAGGGGGAACCGTGAGGGACCGGTGCAAAGAGGATTGGGTGGCGGACGAAGGTGGAGACCTCAGCGGCCCGATCCCCGGATGCTTAGGCTGGCTCTAGGGACGTGGAATGTCACCTCGCTGGGGGGGAAGGAGCCTGAGCTTGTGCGGGAGGTCGAGAGATATCGACTAGAAATAGTCGGGTTTGCCTCCACGCACAGCGTGGGCTCTAGAACCCATTGCCTTGATAGGGGTTGGACTCTGTTCTACTCTGGAGTGGCCCACGGGGAGAGGCGGCGGGCTGGTGTGGGTTTGCTTGTTGCCCCCCAGCTCAGCCGTCTCGTGTTGGGGTTTACCCCAGTGGATGAGAGGGTCGTATCCCTGCGCCTTCGGGTTGGGGAGAGGTTTCTGACTATCATTTCAGCCTACGGGCCGGGTGGCAGTGCAGAGTACCCGGCCTTCTTGGCGTCCCTGTCGGGGGTGCTGGATAGTGCCCCTCCCGGGGACTCCATTATTCTACTGGGGGACTTCAACGCCCACGTGGGGAACGACAAGTGACACCTGGAGATTCGTGATCGGGAGGAATGGCCTCCCCGATCTGAATCCGAGTGGTGTTTTGTTGTTGGACTTATGTGCTAGTCACGGATTGTCCATAACGAACACCATGTTCAAACATAAGGGTGTCCATCAGTGGACTTGGCACCAGGACATCCTAGGCAGGAGGTCGATGATTGACTTTGTTGTCGTATCATCAGATCTTCGGCCGCATGTTTTGGACACTCGGGTGAAGAGAGGGGCTGAGCTGTCCACTGATCATCACCTGGTGGTGAGTTGGATCCACTGGAGGAGGAGAAAGCCAGTCAGACTTGGCAGCCCCAAGCGCATAGTGAGGGTCTGCTGGGAACGTCTGGCGGAGCCCTCGGCCAGGGATGTATTCAACTCCCACCTCCGGGAGAGCTTCGACCAGATCCCGGGGGATGTTGGAGACATAGAGTCCGAGTGGACCATGTTCTCCGCATCTATTGTCGATGCTGCTGCCCGTAGCTGTGGCCGTAAGGTCTGCGGTGCCTGTCGCGGCGGCAATCCCAGAACCCGGTGGTGGACACCGGCAGTAAGGGATGCTGTTAAGCTGAAGAAGGAGTCCTATCGGCTGTGGTTGGCTTGTGGGACTCCTGATGCGTCTGACAGGTACCGTGAGGCCAAGCGTGCTGCGGCCCGGGATGTGGCAGAGGCAAAAACACGGGCCTGGGAGGAGTTCGGTGAGGCCATGGAGAAGGACTACCGGTTGGCCTCGAAGCGATTCTGGCAAACCGTCCGTCGCCTCAGGAGGGGGAAGCAGTGCTTCGCCAACACTGTTTATAGTGGGGGCGGGAGACTGCTGACCTCAACTGAGGACATTATCGGGCGGTGGAAGGAGTACTTCGAGGATCTCCTCAATCCTGCCATCACTCATTCCGTGGTGGAAACAGAGGCTGGGGACTCGGGGTCGGACTCTCTCATCACCCAGGCTGAAGTCACCGAGGTAGTTAAAAAGCTCCGCGGTGGCAAGGCTTCGGGGGTGGATGAGATCCACCCTGAGTACCTCAAGTCTATGGATGTTGTAGGGCTGTCATGGTTGACACGTCTCTTCAACATTGCGTGGCGGTCGGGGACAGTGCCTCTGGACTGGCAGACTGGGGTGGTGGTCCCCCTTCATAAGAAGGGTGACCGGAGGGTGTGTTCCAACTACAGGGGGATCACACTCCTCAGCCTCCCTGGTAAGGCCTACGCCAGGGTATTGGAGAGGAGAGTCCGACCGATAGTCGAACCTCGGCTTCAGGAGGAGCAGTGTGGTTTTCGACCCGGCCGTGGAACACTGGACCAGCTCTATACCCTCTACAGGGTGCTCGAGGGTTCATGGGAGTTTGCCCAACCGGTTCACATGTGTTTTGTGGACCTGGAGAAGGCATTCGACTGTGTCCCTCGTGATGCCCTGTGGGGGGTGCTCCAGGAGTATGGAATCGGGGGCCCTTTATTAGGGGCCATCCGGTCCCTGTACGAGCGGAGCAGGAGTTTGGTCCGCATTGCCGGCACTAAGTCGGACCTGTTCCCAGTGCATGTTGGACTCCGGCAGGGCTGCCCTTTGTCACCGGTCCTGTTCATAACTTTTATGGACAGGATTTCTAGACGCAGCCAAGGGCCGGAGGGGGTCGGGTTTGGGGACCAGTGGATTTCGTCTCTTCTTTTTGCAGATGACGTGGTCCTGCTGGCCCCGTCTAGCCAAGACCTACAGCATGCGCTGTGGCGGTTCGCAGCCGAGTGTGAAGCGGCTGGGATGAGGATCAGCTCCTCCAAGTCCGAGGCCATGGTACTCGACCGGAAAAGGGTGGCTTGTCCTCTTCAGGTTGGAGGGGAGTTCCTGCCTCAAGTGGAGGAGTTTAAGTATCTCGGGGTCTTGTTCACGAGTGAGGGAAGAATGGAGCGGGAGATCGACAGACGGATCGGTGCGGCTGCCATAGTAATGGGGACGCTGTGCCGGTCCGTTGTGGTGAAGAGAGAGCTGAGCCGAAAAGCAAAGCTCTCAATTTACTGGTCGGTCTACGTTCCTACCCTCACTTATGGCCATAAACTTTGGGTCATGACCGAAAGAACGAGATCCCGGATACAAGCGGCTGAAATGAGCTTCCTCTGTAGGGTGGCCGGGCACTCCCTTAGAGATAGGGTGAGGAGCTCGGCCATCCGGGAGGGGCTCGGAGTAGAGCCGCTGCTCCTCCACATCGAGAGGAGCCAGTTGAGGTGGCTCGGGCATCTATACCGGATGCCTCCTTGACGCCTTCCTCGGGAGGTGTTCCAGGCACGTCCCACCAGGAGGAGGCCCAGGGGACGGTCCAGGACACGCTGGAGGGACTATGTCTCTCGGCTGGCCTGGGAACGCCTTGGGCTCCCCCTGGAGGAGCTGGAGGAGGTGTCTGGAGAGAGGGACGTCTGGGCGTCTCTGTTGAGTCTGCTGCCCCCGCGACCCGGTCCCGGATAAAGCGGAAGACGACGAGTACGAGTACGAGAAATTATTTTCCTGAAATATGATTTTTAATTATGATTTTTGATGAGTATTAATTAATCAATAATCATAATCCTTACACTGTCACTTAGCAAATTCTTAAAGGCTCTGCTTCTCTTCATCTAAAATACATTATCATATCTTATTGTCCAAAAGGAGCACTTCACTCCCTGACAGCTGGCTTACTTGTGGTTCCAAGAGTCCCTAAATTTACCACAGGGGGCAGAGCCTTCAGCTACCAGGCATCTCTTTATGTGGAATCAGCTGCCAGCCTGGGTTCGAAATGCTGAGACGCTCTGAGTGTTCAAGGTTAAAGCTGAAAACCTTTCTTTTTGAAAGAGCTTTTAAAATATTTTCTATTTGTTTGTGATACATTCTTATCAATTGTTTTATTTTTGTCCCAATTTATGTCCTATATATTTTTAATTTGGTATAGTTTTAGAATCTTTTATCTAAAGCCATTTGAGATTCCCCTGTGTTGAAAGGTTCTGTAATAGTCCTAACTTCCACACAGAAGCTAGGAATCAGGAAGCCGAACACTGACAATCAGAATTCAGACATTAATGTAGAAATCTGGGTTCTGTCAGAGAAGACAAGGGAGGTTAGAGTCAGAGCTTCAGGGAGCAAAAAACACAAATAGACGAGAGCCTGTTTTCCACTCATGTGAGCAAAACTTTTCAAATCCTAATTTAGAAGGGTATTCTAGCGACATCATTGCTGAGGAAGAAATGGAGTGCTAGTCCCCCAATGCTGTTCAGAACTGCAGCGGAAATTGGAAATCCTCCTGAATTATGCCAGAATTGTGTTTTTTTTTCATAGTGCTATCTGTCTTTCACCCCTGTGGTGAAGACAGATAGGGCTCACTACTTAGCCCTTTTAAATCCCTTGGTAGAGTGTCATTCTTTTATGTCTCCATACTACAGCATTTGAATCTTTTCTTATTTGAATCAGCAATTTAACTGTATTAGTTTAAACATTTGGACAATGCCCATTGAAGTGGTTGTATGGTCTGCACACACAGTTTGTTTTGCCTAAAACTGACTATCAAACCTAAAACCAAGAGGATGGTTAGACGAAGAAGAAGGGATAATGATCTGACTGAAAATAAAATTACCCTTCCAATTTGCCTTGCGTAAAAAGGACAACATAGAAGATCAAAGAAAATATGTCAAACTCTGAAAATTACTTGTCAATAATTTCAACAATAAGAAATTTGACCGACCTCGAGTTGAAAACTTACAAGTCTAGATTAACTAAATCATTTTAAGATTGTTCTTTTGAATGAGACATTTAATATACAAATTAGAATATTGGAGTTCGAAAATATTCAAACAGAATGATTCCCAAGGACAAAATATTACAGAATGATGAACCATTTTTAGGTTGCAGGGTTAGCTTGGTCTGATCCATGAAGTCTGATGTTAGGAAATAGATGCAAGAAAAGCTTAGATTAAGAAGAAGAAAAGCCTGGCCAAGCATGTGCACATCTCTGTTAATCCACCAGTTCTGCTTTTAGTTCTAATTAATTAAAGGACATGTGGAAAAAACCAAGCAGTAATCCTTAAAGCTGTGTCTTTTTAATTCCTGCTTCACATTTTATGACCAATGCTTTAAATGACTACTAATTCTGTCTTGGCAAGTACTGATCTTTCCTTCCCCTCCTTCCTGGCATGTCTGTTCTTCCCTTTTAATCACACATACAGGTCCTTCTCAAAATATTAGCATATTGTGATAAAGTTCATTATTTTTCATAATGTCATGATGAAAATTTAACATTCATATATTTTAGATTCATTGCACACTAACTGAAATATTTCAGGTCTTTTATTGTCTTAATACGGATGATTTTGGCATACAGCTCATGAAAACCCAAAATTCCTATCTCACAAAATTAGCACATGTCATCCGACCAATAAATAAAAAGTGTTTTTAATACAAAAAACGTCAACCTTCAAATAATCATGTATAGTTATGCACTCAATACTTGGTCGGGAATCCTTTTGCAGAAATGACTGCTTCAATGCGGCATGGCATGGAGGCAATCAGCCTGTGGCACTGCTGAGGTCTTATGGAGGCCCAGGATGCTTCGATAGCGGCCTTTAGCTCATCCAGAGTGTTGGGTCTTCAGTCTCTCAACGTTCTCTTCACAATATCCCACAGATTCTCTATGGGGTTCAGGTCAGGAGAGTTGGCAGGCCAATTGAGCACAGTGATACCATGGTCAGTAAACCATTTACCAGTGGTTTTGGCACTGTAAGTAGGTGCCAGGTCGTGTTGAAAAATGAAATCTTCATCTCCATAAAGCTTTTCAGCAGATGGAAGCATGAAGTGCTCCAAAATCTCCTGATAGCTAGCTGCATTGACCCTGCCCTTGATAAAACACAGTGGACCAACACCAGCAGCTGACATGGCACCCCAGACCATCACTGACTGTGGGTACTTGACACTGGACTTCTGGCATTTTGGCATTTCCTTCTCCCCAGTCTTCCTCCAGACTCTGGCACCTTGATTTCCGAATGACATGCAGAATTTGCTTTCATTCAAAAAAAGTACTTTGGACCACTGAGCAACAGTCCAGTGCTGCTTCTCTGTAGCCCAGGTCAGGCGCTTCTGCCGCTGTTTCTGGTTCAAAAGTGGCTTGACCTGGGGAAGGCCATTTCCTGCACACGCCTGTGCACGGTGGCTCTGGATGTTTCTACTCCAGACTCAGTCCACTGCTTCCGCAGGTCCCCCAAGGTCTGGAATTGGCCCTTCTCCACAATCTTCCCCAGGGTCCGGTAACCTCTTCTGGTTGTGCAGCGTTTTCTGCCACATGTTTTCCTTCCCACAGACTTCCTACTGAGGTGCCTTGATACAGCACTCTGGGAACAGCCTATTCGTTCAGAAATTTCTTTCTGTGTCTCTTGCTTGAGGGTGTCAATAGTGGCCTTCTGGGCAGCAGTCAGGTCGGCAGTCTTACCCATGATTGGGGTTTTGAGTGATGAACCAGGCTGGGAGTTTTAAAGGCCTCAGGAATCTTTTGCAGGTGTTTAGAGTTAACTCGTTGATTCAGATGATTAGGTTCATAGCTCGTTTAGAGACCCTTTTAATGATATGCTAATTTTGTGAGATAGGAATTTTGGGTTTTCATGAGCTGTATGCCAAAATCATCCGTATTAAGACAATAAAAGACCTGAAATATTTCAGTTAGTGTGCAATGAATCTAAAATATATAAATGTTAAATTTTCATCATGACATTATAGAAAATAATGAACTTTATCACAATATGCTAATATTTTGAGAAGGACCTGTACACGGTAGTTGCACTTAGACCAATAACCTCATTTATCTTACCTTCTTTCAAAGTCACTCCCACATCTCATGCTCACCATCCTTCTCACTCCTACTCCTAGTGTATCGCATCCTCATTGCTTATTTAAAGTTTGGTGTCTTTTTTTTTATTTTTATTGATGTCACTTCAATGAACATTTTCCTTGCAAAGCTAGTTTGGCTAGTGGTGCCATATCAAGTCACTGAAAAATTAAATAAAGACAGACAAATAATAAATCTGATATTGCTCAAGACATTATGTGGTGAGATGAGGAAAAACAAACACTAGGCACTTTTTGTTGACACACATCACATATTGTAGCTCATCTTTGATCTTCCCATAGTTTTAGATCTTTGGTGGCTTGAATAATAGTGATTAGGGATGTGTTCAGTTTGTCAACCTAAACCATTTTTTGTCATACCCAAAATGTAGTCAAACTGAATTCTTCAAAACTGATCAAATCCACATTTGGAGTTTTAATCCGATTATCCTTGTGCTAGAATTTGTTTCAGAATATTTTTTGCATCAACTGTTACACAAAGGACTTTCAAAATGTCTCAACACATATTTCCCTTTATCTAAAAAAATAACCAAAGATTCATATGAAAGCTGTTATTACATACAGTGTGGAAGCTGAATATGGCCTTCTCTTTTGTAAATATCTTTGTATGTTTTTTCTTGATATAACAAAAAATATGTCTTGTAATCACAACATAATAAGGTATCGTTTCTTGTGATAATGAAATATTGTTACTTTTGATTTTTGTCTGGTGAAATCAGGGTAAGCTATCAATATCAAGAGCCCCAGATATAAAGCCAAGTACTTTAGGTTGACACTCAGGAAGTTGTTATGGAGTTGCCCTGCTGTGTTAACAGTCTAGAAACAAAGACTGACCATCACGCTGTCTGCAATAACAGACATTTTGACACTTGGTCAAAAAAACTATTGAACGAATTCCTACGTCCCTGTCAAAATAAACTTTAGCAATGTAAAAGACAAAATAACCTTTTGTAAAAACTATGAGAATACCACAACTTGCTAACCCGAGGATGTAAAACCTGCAGCTTCAGGACCACATGTGGCTCTCCAGGTACTCCTTAGTAACTCAATAACTCTGGCCTAAAATAACACATAATTGCAAAGTACATTTAAAAATAAGGGTTTTACAAACAGAATGAAACTAATAGTTAACTGAATTACTTTTTTGTTGTCATAGAGCAAGATTTTTACATGCTTTTTTAAGCTACATCCTTTTAAAAAAAATCAATTTCCATTAATAATGTTACATTCAAGAAAATGTTTTCATTCCCATTTTTGTAAAAGGTAGATATTGTCTTTGTTCTAATACCTAAACATGGTTTAATATTCAAAATTTAAAAACTAAATTTGTTCTGTTTTAAAGGATTGTGTAGGTTTTGTGTCTCCATACCAATTTATTCAGTGGAAGCGATGGGGAAATGGCTCTTTGGGTTGTAAAGGTTATTAAACCCAGGACTAGTATAACTGTAACTGTAAATATTGTAAATATGAATATGAATAAATGTGAAACGCCAATTATATTTGTGAAAGCTCAAAATGGTGTACCAGATACCACTATGACATCTTTGCTCTATTTATGAAAGCAAAAAAGTGGTTTTCTTCGTTTTCCCCTGCGTGTCCCCTGCTGGATGCCTGGGTTTTCTCTGGGCACTTCAGCTTCCTCGCACAGTCCAAAACATGACTGGTAAGTTGAGAGCGCTCTCTATATTGCACTTTGGCATGAGTGTAAATGTGCATGGATGTTAGTTTTGTACATCTTTATGTTGTCCTGTGATTGACTGGTGACCTGTCCTGTGTGTAGATTGGCCCTAGCCTATGCACAGATAAACTGGCAAGGGATTAATGGATGGTTTTCCCCCTAAATACTGTTTAAGTCTTGTATGAGGTAATTGTATTGTTACACTGTTAAAAATAAATGAATCATAATAGTAATATCAAATTACTGATGAAACAGAACAATTCTTTTATTATTCAACACCCTAAAAATATATGTAAATTTAATTCCCTGTTCTGTGTACCTCTGGAGGATTACATGTCGTGCTTATTTTTTTTCTCCATACACACTACCATCTCATAAGCAAGATACCCCAACACTTTCATAATTGGCACCTTTTAGCCACCTAGCAAATGCCGTTGTTTGGGTAAACAGTGTATTGCCATGAATGATCCCCACATTTGCTATAAATGTGTTGCTATAAATGTGGTAATCATTTATATGAAATTATAGAACAAAAGGCCCATGTCTGATCTCTCAACCACTTTGTGACCAAAGCTGCCAGAATACACTGAGGGAAATTCAGACATATATTGTTTTCCTTTGTTGGACATAACTCCTGTTGCTTCCCTTTTTATTTTATTTTAAACTATATCTTAGGGGACCTCAAGAAGACATATATTCCCAAACGGAATCAAATCTTATGTGATCTTTGCATTGGAGGATTGTTGTATGAATGCCAGACAGAGACAGACTCAAAGACAATAACTGAAAGGAAGCAAACTCTGTGTAAGCTAGAAATAAACAGAGATAAGGCTGCTCACAGAGTAAATAGACTCCAGACAAGTCTGTCTGTGTAAAGGTAGTCCCTGATGGCTGCCACTTTAACCCAGACTGGGTCCGTTTTCTGCCAGTGTGTAATGAGCCCCAATGAGGGTGAACTCTCTGGTCCTCTATGCCCTGTTCTGTCTCCACTAATGAGCTTCTGAATGAATCTGAGTTGGTTTCCCTTCTACCCATCCCATCCCCTGGTCAATCCACTATCCCTTTTTCAGTTCACTAATCCTGCCTTGCCTCTTTCCAGTCACCTAGCTGTGTCACCCTTTCCCCATAATAAACAATCCAGAACACCTTTCATCTTCTGCCAACATTGTCTGTCTTCTAATTGTGAGTATTTGTCTATGGGACGGTCTGCCTTTCCGATGTTCAAAATTTGTTTAAGGTTGACGGTTGATGTTGTCCTGGGCTAGAGTTGATACTGAGCTTCTCTATTTTTTTAAACTGATGTACTATTTGCACTCTGCAACTGAATTCAGTGAGACCATATTTGCACCATCAATTATTTGTTTATTTTATTTAGAATTTCTGACTTTTTTGTTAGATTACCAGAGACAGCTCAGGTGACAAATGCAAACATAGTTGAAGTAAGCCAACTATGCAGCAAATTAATGTTTTTCAAGTTCAATTTAGAACATGACCATATTTGTAAGGATATATTAATAGTTTGTTCCGGGAGATGTTTGTAATCCTAAATGGGAGGATATAAAACATTTCTTGGAAAGAAAATTAACAAACAAGCAATGTATTGCCGGTGAAAATAAATCGATGTGCCATGATGGTAGCATTCCAAAAACCGAATTATAAAACAAGAAAAGAAGAAAAATCTGTCTCTTGGAAGCAGCTTCCTGGGAACCCCTCAAAAAAGAAAGCCCCATGGTAAGAGCATTTGCTTTACAGTATAGTCACCACATTTTCTCCCCACAGATTGCCTTTCCAAGGTGACTGACCCCTGAGCAAATGTTACTCGGCAGATTATTGGCTCCTATGCACAGGTCCAAATATCGGTTTTCTTTCACCTCACCTGATTCGTTTCTTCACAGATTGCCTCCCCCAGGAAACTTATCAGTTGGCCTGGGAAAATCAATCACAGGGTGGCATCATTCAAGGCCAGAGTGTTGTTTTTTGTCGCTGGTGTCTGTGATGCATTCAGAACCCCAGATGTAATGTCAAAGCCTCTTGATTTTTCTTTGCCTCCTTGGCTAAAGCCCCCATCTGTATCTACCTCCCTTTTCCCTGTGTGTCTCACTTCACTGTTACTCTTTCATCTCTTAATTCAAGCTGTGGAATACACTTAGGTATGGAATCCCAGTACTGTTGGTGGAGGCCCTTACAAAAGAGAAAATGTTAGCGCTTACTACCTGGTCTTGGCATTGTGTAAGGTTGGGAAGCAAGAAGGTTTCAGTCAAGGTATAATAACCTATGCTAATCTGAAGTACTAAAAAATAGCAATGGCATTGTATTTATTTGTGTTTTGGTCATGCTCAAAACATTGAACGTTTTACAATTGTTTGTGTTTAAGAAAAAGTGTAATTTTTATACATGCATTGTACACTGTCACTTCTTTTATGTAGTGGTATTATTTTCCTAACAACGACTTAATTTCTTTACCAGACAGCAATGTTAACAAAGCTTCTGCTACCATTACTTCTGTAGTCATATTTTTTTCCCATAGGAAGTGCTTCTGGATCAATGTTAAGATTTATTTTCTACGTTTGCTCTCTATCTTTTCAAACGTCAGTCCGTCATAGCAGAACGGCACTAACATTGAGCCTGGTTCAGCTAAGGATTACTTACGGTTAATAGGGTCATTCTTTCCCACTGTCACCAATTGCTCCGTGGGAGGCTTTTTCCTGTTGAAAAGGAACGTTTTTTGGTGTTTTTGCTTGTAACAATATAATTGCTACAGTAATAACTTGGGCAACAAAAAACAATACTTAAACTTGAATAACCTAAAATTAAAGCAAACATAACCCAATTTCCCACTCAGAGGGTTGGCAGAATATTAAGTGGAAAGATACCTTATAAAATGGCAAGCAAAACAACCTCACCACTTGATCCTTTAGAACTCTCACTAGACTGACTGTCCTCCAATAAGGCCATATAACATCTGCCCTGCTTAAACAAATGTCTGTGGCCTTGCCAAGAAATTTAAATAGGAGCATAAGAAGTGGGGTTGTGGTCCAGGAATGGTATTAAAAATACTGGATGCCTGATTTGCTTTCCAGTGTTTGTTTATTTATTTAGATCCAATTTAGCATTGTTCCCTCTTCCTAAAAAATAAAAAGGCAATGGCTTTACAAACTGTTTCCATATTATAACAATCTTGCCAATTTATTAAAAGGAATTAAAGTGTGTCATTTATTCTTACCAAACAATTACACAGCCACAAACTTAATCGACTGCATTACTCGTAGCAGCAACCTTGCAGGGATGGCTGATGAATGTTACTTGATTTAAATAATTAGATTTTAAGAACAACAAATTATTTTGTTTATGCATTTACCACAGAAGAAGGACAGTTAGTGGCTGATGGAGCTTCTGTTTATCCAAATGTATTCTTTGAATATTACACTTAGACTGTCCAGTGAACACAGCCCACTTTCAACAACAGCAAATACAAAGACAAAAATATTTTTTTTTCATACTTTCCATGTATTAGCATCCCTCACCACAATCACTGCTCTGGTTCAGCCATGGTTGGAATGCACAAACAAAATGTATTTATTTAGTGCCAAAAATATAAAAAAAAAATTTAACTCAGCGACTTTAACTCTATGCACTTTATATTTAGGCTAACAACTACCTCACATAAAAATTGAGATGTATAAGTGACAAGGATTTTTAATTTCCTTCACTTTAGTTTTGCCTTTACTTCAGCACAATTAATCAAATGATTATCAAATTAATTGGAAGACTTAAAATAATTGGAGTACAATCAGTGTGTGATTCTTTTGCACCTGACAGATCATTCAAATTAAATCAGAGATCAATTAATCATCTCATCATACCAGACTAAAGGATGTTGGAACACTGGGTTCAGGTTACTCTTTTAAACACAGTTTTTTTCCTGCTGTGAACCTCAGCTGCTTTGAAGGGTTTAGTTCCTTAGACCAAAAAGATGTATAAACCAAGTCTAAATGCATGAGCAGCATAAATATTTTACTTTTCTTTTTGTCTAAGAGAATAAAAAAGAGGAAGGTAATTTTATTGACACAAGCTTTTCTCTCTCAGAAGGGTTAGAAAGAACATTACAATTAAGCACATGTTTCAAAAAGACCCGATTCTTTCTGCAAGATTAATAGACAAATGTTTGCTGAACGGCACAAATCATGATGGTACTGATATTTACAACATGAAAAGATTAAATGTTATGAGTTGCTTTTCATCTGGCTGACCAAATGGAGAGCCCTTGTTCCTATGCAGTACTTATATTGCTGCTACTTGCATTTTTCATCCTCTCCTTTCTTCTGACTGCCTGTACCACTACCAGTGCTTCCACCTTTTGGATTGCTATATTTGTGACTGTGTCCAATGATGTGGAAAAAGCCATCATCTGGGCCAGTAAATCTGGAAATAGAGTACTCGCCTAGGTCAGCCACAGACAGGACTTCTACTGTGCAGCTCACACGGCCAAAGGTCTTGGGGGCAATGAGTTCCAACTTGGGAGAACCAGGGGTTGCTCCTGTCTATTTTCTCAACATTCACTCTGAGGCATCAAGTGCTCTAAAGCTAAAACAACTCTTCCCACTGACTGAGGGCTCTCCAGGACCCTATTCCTAATGTCCTTTGAGCCATTTTCAGAAGAAGAAGACAGTAGACACTGAAAATGATTTTGGAAATTAAAATTTCTAAAAGATTAGGTACGGTAGAGGCTGGAGGCATAAATCAATAACCCTGCCAAGACACAAGGCACCCCTCCAATTAGGCCAACAGATTACTCTTGACAGATAAAAGGAAGACTAAGAAGAAAGCTAAATTAGAAAGACATAAGTCATATTCTATTCCTCATTGATTATCATGTTGGATAACATTACATTTTATTTTACACTTAATGGTCATTACCATATTATACTCATGTTACCAATAGACTAAGGTTTTAATTTGTAGTAAGTTCAAAAAAACTCTTTTTAAAAATACTTTTCATGTATTTTCCACTTTGTTGTATTTATTTTCTAACTGTTTACAAAGTACTTGATCATGTAACTGCCCAGTACCCCTATAAAAAATAAATATAGGGTTACAACTATCTCATAATGTCTTTAAAAGTCTTAAATAAATCAACAGACTGATATTAGGGCATGCACTGCCTTGGAAGAGTTTATATCAGGTCAACATTTAACATTTTGTTACATTACAACTACATACATTGATTTTTTTTATTGAGATAATATCTGAAAGATCAACACAAAGTTTATTGTAAAACATTCCGTTATAGTTCTGGGTGTCTGCTTGTTATTGTTGTCCTGCTGGAAGATGACCCCCTGCTGGAAAGTAAACCTCCATCCCAGTCTCAAGTCTTTTGCAGCCTCTAACAGGTTTCCTTCCAGCATTGTGCTGTACTTAGTTCCATCCATTTTCCAATTTTCTCTGAGCAGGTTCCAAGTCTATGCTAAAGAAAAGCTTCCCCACAACATCATGCTGCCATCATCATGTTTCCCCACAGCCTCATCATAGTTTGCATGGGCCTCTTAGCTGCTTCTCTGATCGACGCTGTTCTTGCATGTCAGTTAAGTTGGACAGACATGTCCTGGTAGAAGTGCAGTCTTGCCATAGACTTAAATGTTTTGGATGATGGATTAAACAGACATCATTAGATGTTAAAAGCCAGAGACGTTGTTTATAACATCTCCACAACTTTATACCTGACCTATCTAGTGTGTTCCTTTGTCCTTGTGATGCTGTTTGTTAACTAATGTTCTCTTAACCAACCTCTGAGGCCCTCACAGAACAGTTGGATTGATACGCAGAATAAACAACAAACAGATGGCATATCTTTAGTTATTGGGTGACCTATGAAATTAATTACTTGCACTGTATTTTATTATTTCAAAGTTTCAGAGTAAAGGGGGCTGGATACATATATGCAACACAATGTTCATATTTGTATTTGTGAAAATATATGAAAGGCATGTTTTAATTTCCTTCCAGTTGTGAACTGCTTTGTGTTGGTCTATAACAAAAGATCCCAAAAATTATATAAAAGGTTGTGATTGTAATGTGTCCAAATATTAAACAAATTGCTACTTTTGCAAGGCAACATATATTATCAATTGAAATCATAATATAATATGTTAATATAAGATGAAACAAAACAACCTAATAATGACACATTTTAAAGACCCCTAGCACAAGTTGTTCTCAACACATTTAATGCCATATGCAACTATTTCCCATCACCCCATCCTCATTTCATACTGGCTATTACAGGTCCATTTTTTAGACCGATAGATACATGGGATTTGAGCACTTCGCACACTGCGGAGTGAGCTAACCTCTCTCCTCCATCCAACTCTGAAATGGCCCTTAGGCCAATACTGTGGCATAGTTAATGGAGTGTGCCTACATGAATTATTAAAAGTGCTTACATTCCCTTTATACTTGCCATACTATTGATATTAAACCCTTTCGCAGCCTCATGAGTGTGTGGGCGAATTTTTACATGCCCGGACGAATTGCCCTTTTCACTTACATGCTGGTCCCTCTCACATAAATATCTGATATAATGTGAAATACGAAGTCTATGCTAAATAAAACATTTTCTTGAGTTGTGGGTAAAAAAAAGAAGGGAAATAAAAATAAGGAAACACCCCCCTACAATCTAGACTCTGAATTCAAGTTGTGAGGGCACCAGTTGTTAAGTCAGTGTAATGAAATGTAGACATTATTGCACCATGTTAGAGTTTACCAAGATTTATACCATCGTCCTCCAGCAGGAGCAATAAAAATATTAAAATTGATGAAAAATAAGAGACACTTTTCTTTAAGAAAGTACTTGTAAACCAGTACCTAGCCAGGACAGATAACTCTGGCAAAGTTCCCATTTAACCAAAGAAAAAGAGAGAAATTTAACATCCTTGAATGCTTAAGAGGGGCATAACGGAACGATAAGAAAGGTATTATATTGATTTTCTTTTCTGTGATGTGGGAACCTATAACTAGATGGCTTCCAGTTCAATCTGATGTGTCCTTCCCAGGAGTAAATATCTTGAACGCTCTGGATTTACTTGTGTGTGTGTGTGTATGTGTGATAGACTTAACAGCAGTTGGCAACTCATTTACTACAGGCAAAGAGACAGAAAACCTTTAAGCCATTTCTTGTAAACAGCCTGTAAACAATCATGTATTAGGACTTTCTGGAGGTGCCAAAGATGCCACAGCATTGAATATGTAATATTTATAGTGTATGAGGTTGAGGTGATCAAGGTTTTCCTCCAACCTGTGCTAAGGTAGATGTTTAACTAGTTCTGTAGGACCTAGACATGAGAAGAACAGTCATTGTTTGTTGGTCAAGTCAAGTTTATTTATATAGTGCTTTTCAGCAACAAGGCACTCAAAGTGGTCGACCTGAGAAAAACATTATCAAGGATACAGAAAATCAAACACAGAAAAACGAATCAAATGACATTAATAATCTTTTGGAGTTTCCTGGTAAGGGCTGGTTCTAATCCAGTCTTTCTAATAGAGGTAATTAGCTCATTAAGCACTCTGTAGTAAGGAATTCATCCTGTGCTAGAAGAAAAATGATAATGTTAATCCTCGAAGTCGCTGGTATGAGGCAGCTGTGGTCCCATCATTCAAATAGTAACAGTCATGGGCACTCACTGAAGTCTAAGTAGAGAAGCTGGGTCACTGGTAGGTCCAAACTTTTTAAATACTAATAATGTTTGGCTTTCACTGGTATGAAATGTAATACAATCCTTCTAAGAAATCCAAAAATCTATGAATCCTTCTAAGAAATCTAAAAATCTCTGGTCATTGGTGTAAAAACAGCTGTAGTCAAATTTTCAAATACTAATAATATTTGGCTTTTGCTGGTAATCCTGAGAAATCTGAAAATCTATGAAGAGTAAAGAAGTCACACATTTGGATAAAGGAAGATGGGAGGAAAACAAATTATATTTCAGACTCTATTCTTAGCAGAATAAAGTCTGAAATAGTACAACAAAACCTCAGCAGGGGTAAGCAACACACACATAAGTAAAGATTTAGCAAGGGTACGGTGGAATCTTGAGGGTGCGAATATATATCTGAGGGTGTTTGTAAGAATTAGACTGTCAACACTGATAGAAGCGCCATTGTCCTTGAGAAGAGAGGTGGAAGTTTTATCAATCGGCCGCATAGTCCTATCAGCACACAGCTGGTAGGGGAGTGCTGGGGAAGAGCGTCATGTTTATATAACATCCAGGAGATATTTTGTTGATAACCAGTTAGCAGAAGTTGCCAAGGCCACATTGGGGCACCAGATTTAGAGAAAACAATAAATGTTGTGGTTCAGGCAGTTGTGAATTTCCAACTACCTAAAGGGTTTTACTGGTATGTCTCTACAGACTCCATCCAACATCGCAGGCAGCTTTGGAACGCTTTGAACAGCCGTCCACGTTTTGCAAATCACTTGATAAGCCAGGTAACCACCAACTCCAAAAAGCAGAAATCCTGTTATCAAAAGTCCAAATATGTACACATCTTCTACGTTCCTTGACTGATGTCGTAGTCAGGCACAGAATCTTCCACTGTTGCCAAGAATCCATTGTGTATCCAGAGAAGAACATCCCCTCTGGACAAGAGGGTTCTCCTTTACCCTGCCTTCCCGTCAAAAACATTTGATCAATTGCGTTGAGAGTCCAGCTGACCAAATCCATAGTTTACAAGTTTGTAGGATATGCAAAGCGAGGCAAATACAGACAAAAGCAGAAGCAGGGATCAGCAGGGAGGGAGAGAGAGAGAGAACTTCCACCGAGAGCAAGAAAGAAAGGATGGTGATTATAAGTAGCCAGGGTGAGACAACATAAGTATTATCAGGTCAGAGATAATGTTTATTGGTATCAAGAATAGAACAGGAGAATTAACAGTATGTGATTTAACTATAAAATATGTTTTCATCCGCTTGTATCTCTTTATGTAAGAGTAGTCTTTGCTATTGTTACTTTAATATTCCAGGGAGAATCTTGGGTTTATTTTTTTTCAGACAACACTGGTGTTGGCTGTGGCCTGTTCGGAGACCCATGGCTAAGTCTGCCAATAATATCTCTAAAGACGTGAGGAGGGTGTCTGTTTACAAAGTTTAGGGTACTTGAAAATAATGTTTTATTAAGTGGACATGCATTTGTGGGCAAATCTAGATGGTAACAATTTGAACAATTTTATTCCTTTAGGCATGCTGGCTGGGAACATTATGACTTTAGGCTTACCACCATGCACCTTATAAAGAAATGTGGATTTTGTATTTGTTAAAGAACTAATGACATGTAGCTACAGTTGTAACCATCCCTTAAAACTGTTATTGTCCCATCCTTAAAAGAGGGGTTCTTTATTAACTCGAAAAGGGATGCCCTTTTGTTTGCATAGTTTGAACAGTCAGTGCAAATCTATTTATCTATTTATGACAGTAACTTATCTAAGCCACAGCTCAAATGAGGCACTCTCTCCCTCAAGCCGCGTGTTACATTTCTCATCAACATAAACAACAAATCAATCAAACATTGGTCATGAGCCATGGGTTGTTTCTCCAATGGAAAATGAGAAATACTGTATTTTATCTTTTCAAGGAAACACCTTAAAGCAGTGCAAGATTTTGAGAAAGGCACAAATCATAATTTTCTCCCTCCCTCGGATCCTGATGCCTGAATCAGTCTTCCCGGCTCTGACCCAGTTCCTGTCCTTTGACCACCACACTTGCCTCTCCGCTGGGTTTGCAAACCTGAGAACGCTTGTGACGTTTTCCTGCTGTCACCAAACCACCACACTGAGGAGCCGAAATTCTCCTTCCGTATTCTCCCACGGATTCTATAAAGGTTAGTGGCTTTATTTCTGAGTTTATTATTCTCAGTCTCCTGCCCTGTCTGTCTGTCCTCAGAGGTTCCTGAGCCTGACCCTGGTGGTTTCCTGCCGAACGTCATCCAGAGCTTTTAATAAATCTTTTGAATCTTATCTGTTGTGTCAGGCTGAAATTTTGGACACTCAGAACTACTCGTTACAGTATAATCTTTCGCCGGCACAACAGTGGCATGCAGGTGGTTATTGCTTGGCTTGATCCCGGAATGTATGAAATTTTGGGCATGTTACGTAACCTGTCTTCTCCCAGTGCTCTTCAGATTCCCTAGCCCTCTCTGCCTGCCTCTCGCACTGCTGTGCCTGCTACGACCACTAGAGGGGCCTGTTTGACACGTCCTGAACTGTTTTATGGTGATCCTGATCAGTGCAGAGCTTTTTTGACCCATTGTGAGGTCCACTTTGAGCTCCAACCCTCATCGTTTTCCTCCGAAAGATCTAAGGTGGCATTTCTGATCTCGCTACTCAAGACAGAGCAAAGTAATGGGGCACTGTGGAGTGGCAGAACAATTCTGATTCAAGTCTCTCTTATTCTGCGTTTGCTAAAAAAAATTATTGGAGTGTTTGATCCTGTTCTTCCTGAACGTGAAGCAACTAGAGGCTTGTTATCATTAAAACAAGACAATCGGAGCGTTGCAAAATACATCATCGATTTTTATTTGGAGGAGGAGATTAAAGATGAACTTGCCACCTGCGACTATCCTAACTCCTTAAAGGATCTGGAGGATCCTTTAAGGATCCTCCAGAGGTAGCCTTCTCTCTCGAGACGGAGAGAAGGCTACCTCCTTCTCTCCGTCTCGAGAGAAGGAGGTAGCCATAAGGAGGCTCAGACAATATTTGCTAAAGGAGTTGTTCCTCGTTTGTTTGACGGAAATAACCCATCTCCCCTTGAAAGGTCATTTGATCCTGAACCCATGCAGCTGGGTCGCACTAAGTTGTCAGAGAAAGAACGTTCTTGAAGAAGACTACTCAATCTTTGCTTTTACTATGGTGACAAGGGTCATAGAATCACAGGCTGTCAGAAGAAGGGTCAGAGAGGAACTCTGTTGAGTCTAAGTAGAGTTTCCACCCTTACTTCCCTGAACTCTTTCCCTGCTAATCTTGTGATCTCCTCCGTTTCCCACCAGGTCTCGGTGTTCATTGACTCTGGAGCTGACACAGAGTTTATGGATGAGTCATATGCCAAGGGGATTGGCATCAAGCTCTTTCCAGCCTCTTCCTCGCACAACATTCTGGCCTTGGATCGTCATCACCTGTCCAATGCGAACCAGATCACTGAGAGCATTAATCTAACCATTGGGGAAAATCACCGTGAAGAGATCACCTTCACTATTATTCATTCTCCACAATTACCCATTGTGCTAGGGGCCAACTGGTTGAAGAAATACAACCCACATATTGATTATCAGAATAATACTGTACTGGGTTGGTCTAAGACATGTTCTGCTTCTTGTCTACTCTCTGCCTGTTCTCCCCCTGTTCCTGTTAATTTGATTGAAGAGACCTACCTAGACCTGGCTAAGGGCCCACCAGAATACCATGATCTCAAGGAGGTGTTCAAAAAGTCTCGGGCCTCAGCGCTTCCCCCTCATCGGCCTTATGATTGTGCGATTGACCTTCTCCCGTGTACGTCACCTCCTGCGGGGCACCTTTATTCTCTGTCTGTTCCTGAGAACCTCGCCATGAAAGCCTATGTGGAGGACTCTTTAAAGGCTGGCATCATTCGTCCTTCATCCTCCTTTGCCAGAGCTGGATTCTTTTTTGTGGACAAAAAAGACAGCTCACTCAGACCATTATAGAGGCTTTAAGAACCGTTATGTCCATTCTCTCTAGTGAGCTCTGCTTTTGATCTTATTCAGGGGGCCAAGTACTTGACTAAATTGGACCCTCGGGGTTGTTTGACCACTTCCCATTCTGTCACACCCCTGGTATTTCTCGGCTATGGACTTCGTCACAGATTTGCCCTCATCTAATGGTCACACTATCTTCCTCACTATCATTGACAGGTTCTCCAGGATGGTCCACATAGTCCCTCTTCAGAAGCTCCCGTCAGCAAAGGTGATGGGGGACATACTGGCTTAGGAGGTTTTCTGCCTCCATGGTCTCCCCACAGACATTGTATTGGACAGAGGTCCTCAGTTCATCTCCCGCTTCTGGAAAGAATTCTGCTCGATGTTGGGAGTCTCAGTCAGTTTGTTTTCTGGTTTTCACCCCCAATCTGATGGTCAGTCTCAGATGGCAAATCAAGAGGTTGAGACCAAGCTCCTTATCTTGTGTGATGCCAACCCCACCAAATGGTTCCAACTCACCTTAGAACTACCCTTTACACAACAATTACCAATTTATGCACTAATCAAAAATTACTTAGAAATGATTTTCTCAATGATAGGCCTAATCTTTAATAACCTTATACTCCATATTAGTCATGAGTGAAAAATGATTGAAGGTAACACTAAAACTAGTGCATTTTGGTACCTTTAATACACTTAAGAGATGCTTTATAACTCACATCTTTAGTTGTAGTCTTCTAAAGCAATCAAAATGAGAGATTTAGATTTGATGTTTTAATGGGTTTTTATGGAAGCAAACAGATGGGGAAAAAAATCACATTAACATTTTATGCAGCCAACCAGGAAATGTATTTATTATAATTTAATTGTTTGTAGTTGTGGTTTTATAATAAGACAAAGGTTTAAAATGGTGGTCTGTGAAGAATGACGTGCCTCCTGCCAGGTTTTTCTCTAACCAAACCCAATTTTTTGACCCAACGGCAAAAAACCAGGATTGGGAATAATTAAATAACCTAGCAGTCTTTTGGGTGTACCAGTTGTTTATATAATGTATAATGATCATTATTCCTGTCCAATAGTCACTGAACATAGTTTAGTATTTTCACGTTTTATAATTGTGCTTCTCTTCTCTTCTCTTGAATTGTTTTGTTTTTTCTTTTTTTGTGAGGTCAATAAACTTTGTTTCTTTCATCTTAAGCATCTCTTAATTGCTCCACTACTTTAAGGACATCAAAGAATAATGATGGAATGCAAAGTAAAAAAAATAACATAGTCCATCTTTTCAGGCCAAAATAATGTTAGATGCTATTTTAGGTGGAGTTTACCAGAGTTCACTGTAGGAATATAATGACTTTCTTTTTTCATCAGATGGAAATGTGTGGTTTTCCCTTTATCTACAAATATAAACTGAGTTTGCAGCCAAACCCATTCTTAACTCACAGTGGGGCACGATTGAACTATTTTTGTTCTTATGCTAATTTGCCTGTAATTATTGAAACCACACACTGACACACCAATTCAAGTGTCCATACTAATATGCTCTCTTACAGTAAGAATTTCTATTTCTATCATGTCAGCGCCTCTTGGCAGAGATGGTATCTTTAAGGAGGGCCCTCTCACCCTCATTACTGCACACAAAGTAACTGAATAGGAACTGTTTTACATCATGAAGCAAAGGCCACACTGACAGTTATTTCATCATGAAGAAATATTGACATTTTGATATGAGAACGTACTGCAAAGTAAATTTTTCTTATCTAGTAAAAGTATTATCAATCTTACCAGTCAGCAGAGTGAAATCTAAAATTACAATGATTATTTATTATAAAATATTTAGAAGCCTTTATTGTCTAAATGCTATCGTTAAGTTTTCACAAAATTTATTTTGAACAACTAAAAATATGATTAAACTCTTAGATTGTTTACTGTGTAACATTCGTACTTAAATGTTATTCAAATGAGTCCCATTCATCTGAATATTCTATAAAAGAGGACAATAGATACATTTTTATGTGAATCTTCAAACTGTCGTTCCTTAAAATATTATATACAAGTACAGCTGAAAAAATTTGAATACTGTGAAAAAATTAAATAATATTTGTCACTCATTTCAGAAAATCAAACTCATGTGTTATAAAAATTCAAGACATATTGAGTGAAATATTTTAAGATTGCACTCCCTTTGAATGAATTACTGCATCGATACGTCGTGGCATGGAGGTGATCAGTCTGTGGCACAGCTGAGGTGTAATGGTACAATGTTGGTCTTAGTTGTTTCAAACATTTCTTCTCCCATGTCGCTGGCTGAACACAACCAGTTGCTAACAGATGCAGGCATGCTAATGGTGCCGAATGCAAGAGTTGTAGTTGTAGATCTGAGGCTGACAAAAAGTGTGCACTCTTCAGCCTTGAGAAAAATCTTGTGCTTAACCAGGTGCTTCCTCAGATTACAAGTATTACAGCCGCTGGCCTTGCACTTTGCATCACAATCATTGCAGCGAGCGTAATCTGTATCCCAGTTTGAAAAGTGGAGCCATACCTTCGAACGCTTTCTATCAGCCATGCTTACTTTGTTGATGGTACCAGTGCCTACCAACGTCATAACGCTGTTGTGCATGCAATGCTGTGTTTATGTCCGGCATGGAAAATGGCTTACTGTTTAACTCCCCCAGTGTCACAATGATGCATTTAGGTACCAAGTTATGGTACCGTATGATTTTTGTACCGACAGAATTTTTATAAAAGTACCGAATTCGGTACCCATGCCTACTATGGGGTTTAGGTTAGGTGAGTTTGCTGGCCGATTAAGCACAGTAGCGACATGATCATTGAGCCAGCATTTGGTACCTTTAGAGGTGTGGGCATGTGCCAAGTCCTGCTGAAAAATTATACCACCTTCTACATAAAGCTTGTCAGCAGAAGGAAGCTGGAAGTACTCAAAAACTTCCTGGTAGATTGATCCACTGACTGTGGACTTCCAAAAACACAGACGACCAACAGCAGCAGATGACATGGCAGCCCAAATAATCACCGACTGTGGAAACTTCAAACTGGACTTCAAGCCAATTGGATAATGTGCCTCTCCAATTTTTCGTCCAGACTATGGGATTATGGGAAATGCAAACTTTACTTTCATCTGGAAAGAAAACTTTGGACTGAGCAATAGTCCAGTTAATTTTCCACTTAGCCCAGGTAAGATGCTTTTTGCATCTCTGGGTGACACATTGTAGCTAATGTGTAGAATGTGTCAGAACGTAGTGGCCCATGACGCACTCACTCCAGCCTTAGTCCACTTCTGAAGCTCCCCCAAATTCTTAAATTGATTTTCTTTGACTATCATCTAAAAACCATGCTGCATTGATACAGTAATTCATGCAGAAGTAGGCTCAACCCAGTACTGAGTGGTTAGAAATTACCATACTTTTTAGAGGCCTGACATTTCTCTTTAAAATATCCTTTTTTATTGACATTACATAATCTTCAAATTTTGTGAAACAATGAATTTTGGGTTTTTATTATCTGTAAGCCATAATAATCAAAATGACAAGAAATAAAGGCTTAAAATATTTCACTTTATGGAGAATGAATCTATATTTGAGTTTCACTTTCTGAGATGAATGACTAATTGTTTTAGTTCTTTTTTATTATTTTTTAAGACATCCTACTATTTTGAGCTGTACTTGTTAAATATAATATTCAGGCAAAATGTACAACATCTCATTAACTACAGGGAAGTGAAATGAAATACCGAACTGGCTTTGTTTGTAAAAGCAGCGGATAAATTGTCCAGCATTGGATTAAGATTTAATTTGCATGAAAAGAAGCATCTTACAAATCCCATGTTGCAGCAACACCTAAATAAGCCATTTGTGCGGTCATGGAGGGAGCCCCTCAGTAGCAAGCATTGGCCCAGGTTACCTTTAGGGAAACTGTTGGGGTCACAAAAAACCAGCAGCCTCAAAATTGCTTAGTGGATAGAATGATAAACTAGCTACATGAAAAGAAGATATAATTTAAACCTGTTATGCAAAAGAAAAAAAAGATAATGCGCACTGTTAGCAGATTTAACTTCACAGCAGTACTTTAACCCGTTATTCGTTCTTAATCTGACAGAGAAATAACTTCATACAGACTCGAGTTTCAGCTTAGAGTGGAGAAGGAGAGAGATTCCTTCCGCTTTCACTCCATTTTATTAACTATCACACATCACAGAACAACAACATGCTTCATTGGCTATTCAATTAACATATCACTTCCTTTACTGACTTATGGAAATAAAAGCTTACACATATTTATATAACTGGGAACATAAACCATAACACCCCGACTTGCTCAGGTTGTCAACTTTCATGAACAAAATGATCTTGTATTACATTCCGAAAACAAAATGTTCATACTTGATCAACTTAAATGTTGTCGCAGGCTTGGTCATTATGTCTGCGACCATCTGGTCGGTTGGACAATAGCTCAAACAGACTTTTCCATTTTTCACAGTTGATCTGACAAAGTGGTACTTTATGTCAACATGTTTACAATGCTGTCTCTTCACAGGGTTCTTAGCTATTGCTATAGTACCCTGGTTATCTTCATAAACCTTAGTTGATGCATATTCATAGCAGTCTATATTCTAAAGTAGCTGCATCAAATATAAACACTCTTGAAGGGTAGCAGCTAAAGCCATATATTCGGCCTCGCATGTGGACAATGCGACTGTAGGCTGCTTTTTAGTCTTCCATGAAATCAGTGGCCCTTTTTCACACAAACTAACACAATAACCAGTTGTGCTACGTCGATCATTGACATCGGCTGCCCAATCGGCATCACTGTATGCATGTAATCCTAGATTCTCATCTTCACATTTTTTGTAACATAGCTTCTTTTCAGAAGTACCTTTGAGATACCTTAACACATGTTTCACAGTAGTCCATTGTTTCTCTGTAGGTTCTGCAAAATGCTGTGACAGCTTACTCACAACAAAACTTAAGTCAGGTCTTGTACAGGTAGTTAAATAAATAAGACTGCCAACAGCTTCTCTGTATTTTTTGACATTGTCCAATTTTTCTGAATCATCATCATAGTCCAGTTTTTGTTCACAAGGCGTAGTTCTAGGTTTGCAGTCTTGCATATCAAACCTCTGGAGTATTTTCTTTACATACCTTGTTTGAGACATTTTTACACCATTTTCACTCTGTTCAAAATCGATACCAAGAAAATATCTTAGTTTTCCCAAGTCCTTCATTTTGAACCTTGCTGTTAGAACCTTTTTGACATCATTCATTACTTTTTTCATCGGTAGCAGCGATGATCAGATCGTCCACCCATACTACAAGTATGACCTTATCATTTCCTGCCTGCTTGGTGTACACACAGTAATCTGCTGGATTTTGTACAAAATTGTTTTCACGCAAGTAATCATGCAGAGTATTGTTCCAATTTCTCCCAGCCTGTTTCAGACCATATAATGATCTGTTCAATTTACACACCAGCTGTTCATTGTCATTTGATTCCTCTTTATAACCTTCTGGTTGTTCCAAATATATTTCGTAATCTATAGGTGCATGAAGATAAGCGGTTTTAACGTCCATTTGGTGGAGGATAAGGTTTTCCTGTGCCGCTTTCTGCATCAGAACTCTAATGCTAGTTAAATTCGCAGTAGGAGAGAAAGTCTCTTCATAATCGGTACCCTTCTTCTGACTATACCCCTTTGCCACAAATCTAGCTTTGAAGTTATCAGTTCCATCTGCATTCTTTTTCACAGCATAAACCCATTTTCCCCCCACTACCTGCTTGCCTTCAGGAAGGGTTGTAAGAGTAAATGTGTTGTTTTCTCTAAGCTATATAATTTCCTCATCCATTGCTCCTTTCCATTCTTTTGAGTTTTGAGAATGTATAGCTTCTTCAAATGTTAGAGGTACATTACATAGAAGTCTGTAACAATAATCAATATTTGTCAATACTTGGTCTTTGATGTCCTCATCCATTACATATTCATTCAGGTAACTTGGCTTTTTCCTCATCCTAGAGGGATAACGTGTCGTGTTTTGGTCTGTATCACAGATAGTGTCAGTTTTGCTGTTTGCTTCCAAGAAGGTGGCTGGATCCTGACTCTGCTCAGATATTTCTGACTCATCTGGCTCGTTTCTTATCCTGTTAGGTATGTCAGAATCATCCTCTATTATCACATCAGTTTATGTCTGTTGCTCCAACATCTTTTTCGATACGAACTGCACTAGCCTATGTTTTTGGATTTTTTCTTTGTGAGGGAAATAGATTAAGTAGGCTGGGCTATTTTTGTCATATCCTACAAATATTCCCTCCTCACATTTTGAGTCAAGTTTTCCCTTGTCTTGTTTGTAAGCGTAACATGCTGAACCAAACTTCTTCATCCATTTTTCCCACTCATCATTTGGTAAGGAGTTTGTCCTGTACGTCTGTTAAAACATCTGTTTCTTATTGCGGCTGCTGTTTGAACTGCGTAAACCCACAATACTTTAGGTAAGTTACTCTCTATTAGCATACACCTCGCCATGTCGAAAAGTGTGCGCCAGTTTCGTTCGGCAGTGCCGTTCTGGTGTGGCAAGTATGGGGTTGACGTCTCATGTCTGATACAGTTCTTGTTTAGTAGCGTTTGATAACACTTCCCAGTAAACTCTGTACCATTATCAGATCGTATGCACTTAATTTTGCTGTATGGCGCTGTGTCTGCAAAACACTTTTCTGTTGCCTGCGCAGTGTCACTCTTATGTTTCAGAAAGTACACAAAAACCGCACCAGAAAAGTCGTCAGTGAAACCTGTAGCCCTCTGTAGACTCTGGGTCTATCGGTCCAGCTAAATCTGTGTGAACCAGTTCTAATGCTGCTTTAGCTCTCTTATCTGGTTCCCTGTTTCATGATTGGGTGAATTTTCCTTTAATACACACTTCACACTGTTTTGTTGCGGTGACACACTTTAGCTTTGTGCCCCTTTTTTCCACATCTGAAGCACACCATGTCGACACCGCTTGATCTCTGGTCACCCACACACGCCTTTGCATACTTTGTTCTTGATTGGGCCCGTGCCTTCATGATGTTGTATTCTGTTACTGCTGCACGCATTTTTTCAGTATCTTCATAACTTCTCAATTTACCTTTAAAGTCACTAAAAGTCATTGAGGCTTCACTTTGTGTTACATGGATGATAAATGGTTTGTATGACTCTGGTAGTCCTTTCAATATCATAGCAATGAGCAGACCATCACTCAAAGTTTCACCATCGTTTCGTAGTGCTGTAAGGGCGGCTTCCGCTCTTAAAACATAGTCCGTTACACTCTCACTGTTAATCTTCTGTAGTGAGGTTAGTTCTGTATATAGACTAATAACACGGGGCTTACCCTTTCCCGCATAAAAGTCTCTTAATATCCGTAGAGCCTTCCGTCCGTCATCAGCAGCTTCGCGCATTACTAGCGACAAACTCGTGTCATCCAGGAACTGAATAAGCTCTGCGTATGCCTCTGCATTTTTTGTGTCGTCCTCATCTTCTTCCTCGTCTTCCTCGTCTTCCTCTTCGGGCTTTAAAATTATGTCTTTTAAGCCTTGTAACCGAAGGTGGCCTAAAAACTTTGTCTCCCACAGTTCGTACTTCTCCGCATCTCCGTCAAAAACTAACCGTTACCAGCGGTTACTCGTTTTGGTAGCTCTCCTTCTCATTCTGTCTTTAGCTTTAGCAACCTAATCCCCACTGGACACGCAGTACGTTGCGACTTTCCTCGGGAGCGCTTAGTAAGTTTCTGGTACTCACTCTTGCTCGGGTCTTGGTGCGGCCTGGGCCCATAACCTGTTAGCAGATTTAACTTCACAGCAGTACTTTAACCCGTTATTCGTTCTTAATCTGACGGAGAAATAACTTCATACAGACTCGAGTTTCAGCTTAGAGTGGAGAAGGAGAGAGATTCCTTCTGCTTTCACTCCATTTTATTAACTATCACAGTCACAGAACAACAACATGCTTCATTGGCTATTCAATTAACATATCACTTCCTTTACTGACTTATGGAAATAAAAGCTTACACATATTTATATAACCGGGAGCATAAACCTTAACACGCACTAAAAAGTACATAGTACACTGGATTATTTGGCATCATTAATAATTCTAAGCTGATTTGGTCTGGAAACTGTAAAATACTGAATTGGGCAATAAAATCACACCAGTTTTCATGTACTGTCAAAAGCAGAGCCAAAAAAAATTAATCGGTTGAGAGCAAAATATCTGCTGTCATGCATGTTAGGGAACAATACCTGATATCTTAATACATTAAACTAGGCATAATGGTGGGTGTAATGTTGTAGTTTTAATGCAAATACCTTAAAACAACAAATTGCTACACTTTTTTTTCTTCATATTCTCTCTTCATTTTTCTTAATTCTAAAAGTCACACAAAATACACGGGTACACAGACAACATTTTCTAACAATTTATTTGATGTTTGACATTTTTAAATTGAGAAATATGGTTTTTGTCAATAATCTTTAGCTTATACTAAGGCTAACTCATGGTGACACAACACTTAAAATATTTGCACTAGACATTACTGTAGTTATTATGCCATTAAAAATATGTTTAATGGGGAAAAATGACATTTGTGAGTAGCATTGCATGCATAACTCCCACAACTTTGTCTTAAATTAGGCCCAAAAGAAAGCTTAGTTTTTAAGTGCTTTAAGGCCATGCCCAAATGTCCAAAGACAATCAGTTAGGTGCTAATGTCTTAGCTATATATAACAACCTCTAGAGCTCTTCTAGGCTTAAGAAGTTTTGTTCTGTAGCCATTTGGACCTTTGCACTATTTTCCATACAGCTCAGCTGAAAGTCCTCCTATTATCTAAATGAATAGACCTGATTGTGCAGCAATTATAAAGACATGGTTGTTTTAACAATCTGCCAAATTCTTAACTGTTTTTGTAACAGCATGCTTTCTTTGTACCAGTGTAAAATCTTTTATAGCTGAAACAGTATCTTTATTTTGCCATATCGAAGTGAGAATGGTACTTTAGCTCAGGTCTAATCTGGGGCCAGTAAAATCTCATGGCTGGTTGGCTTTTTTAGAGTAGCAAAAGAAGCAGTCATGTATAAACAAACAGGGCTAAACTAGCAACTTAAAATGAGTTTGATGTAGTTCTCTATCGCTTGGAAATGTTGTATTTAGTTAATTTAGATTAGCAATTAGATGTGTAAGTATTAGAGTCAAATATAGAATTTATCTTCAGCTTTGCCTCACCCTGACTGAAACATGAATTCATCCTATTGATTTTTGTTTTAATTTATTAGAGGTTAAACATTTTGTCAAATTCATTTAATGCACCATGAACAGAAAATAATCAAGAATGTTTTAAGTTGGCCTACACAGATAACCAGGACTTAAAAAAAGAGAAATGAAGAGAAAAAAAAGTAATCATGATGATGTAACTACAACTAAACCATCAAAAACCATGAAAACTCTGTTTGGCACTGAATGCTCCTGTCAAGGGTCCTTATGTTTAGTAATTGGACAGGAAAACCATCTAAAAATACATGTGTGTTGAGGAGAGGCAAGTAGTAGTCAAGTGTTTCACCATGCCCTCTAAAATTAGCTGCAAAGACTAGAGCTTTAAAGACTAATGCTTTTAAGAATACATTTTTGCTGTAGTTTTTCTGCATTGTTGACTAAAGAGTGTCATCAACACTTTATTAAGAATTAGGAAACTTTTACACATCTATCTCATACTGCATTCAACACTTTAGGCTCTAAATCAGACCATTCATTCTGGGTCATTAAATTTTCCTCATCTGGGAGTATAACATGACAATTTGAAGGCTCAAGGATGGCAGTATGCTCAAAGTTGCCTGTAATTAGATAAGTCATTAGATGTTGTAAAACTTTATATATATATATATATATATAATTTCAAAAAGACTTGTAAATAGTTACGAGATGTGTTGTGCAAGTGTCGGGGTTGTATATATATATTTATATGATTTCAAAAAGACTTGTAAATAGTTACGAGATGTGTTGTGCAAGTGTCGGGGTCTGGGGAACTTGTTGTCTGCTGCCTACTGTGCTTAGTCATGAGATGACACTGGAACTCCTTGTAGAGGTGTGCAGCAGGTGTCGCTTGTCATCAATCATGTCCTGAGGTTTAAAAGGAGCGAGCAGTCAGCACTTCATCGCCTGAGTGTTTGCCAATTGTGGTAACTAACTGGCCAAGTTAAGCCTGCTTTTTGACTCTTAGTGTTTCCAAGAATTTACCGTGTTGTGTACTCCTAAGGTCCTCCTGACCCTGGGTCCAGTCTCGGTGTCGTTTCTCTGGCAAGATCCAAGTACCTCTGATTCCAAGCTTCCCCGATTAATAAGCTCCAGCTGGCTGTCTCCAAGCTCCAAGCAACCTGCAAGCGAACCTAGCCCACCCTTCACCATGAGCAACTGAATCCACCACCAAGTGTTACTCACCTCATTCTGGCGAAATATATCCTGGAAAAGGCCATCCAAGACTTGTGTTATCCAAGCCTTTCATCTGAGGACTTCAAGTCTAACCTGAACAAACAAACACCCACCAACCTCCCAGTCTCCACATCATCTCATCTTTCATGACTATGAATATTGTTGCTTCACACTGAAAGCATCAAAACTATGAATTAACACAGGTGAAATTATATACTGAACAAAAAAGTGTGAAACAACTGAAAATATTTATTATATTCTAGATTCTTCAAAGTAGCCACCTTTTGCTTTGATTACTGCTATGCACACTCTTGGCATTCTGTTGATGAGCTTCAAGAGGTAGTCACCTGAAATGGTTTTCCAACAGTCTTGAAGGAGTTCCCAGAGATGCTTAGCACTTATTGGCCCTTTTGCCTTCACTCTGCAGTCCAGCTCACCCCAAACCATCTCGATTGGGTTCAAGTCCGGTGACTGTGGAGACCAGGTTATCTGTCGCGGCACCCCATCACTCTCCCTCTTGGTCAAATAGCCCTTACACAGCCTGGAGGTGTGTTTGGGGTCATTGTCCTGTTGAAAAATAAATGATGGTCCAACTAAACGCAAACCGGATGGAATAGCATGCCGCTGCAAGATGCTTTGGTAGCAATGCTGGTTCAGTATGCTTTCAATTTTGAATAAATCCCCAACAGTGTCACCAGCAAAGCACCCCCACACCATCACACCTCCTCCTCCATGCTTCACGGTGGGAAGCAGACATGTAGAGTCCATCCATTCACCTCTTCTGCGCCGCACAAAGACACGGTGGTTGGAACCAAAGATCCAAACTTGGACTCATCAGACCAAAGCACAGATTTCCACTGGTCGAATGTCCATTCTTTGTGTTCTTTAGCCCAAACAAGTCTCTTCTGCTTGTTGCCTGTCCTCAGTAGTGGTTTCCTAGCAGCTATTTTACCACGAAGGCCTGATTCACACAGTCTCCTCTTAACAGTTGTTCTAGAGATGTGTCTGCTGCTAGAACTCTGTGTGGCATTGACCTGTTCTCTAATCTTAGCTGCTGTTAACCTGCAATTTCTGAGGCTGGGGACTCGGATGAACTTATCGTCCACAGCAGAGGTGACTCTTGGTCTTCCTTTCCTGGGGCGGTCCTCATGTGATCCAGTTTCTTTGTAGCGCTTGATGGTTTTTGCGACTGCACTTGGGGACGCTTTCAAAGTTTTCCCAATTGTTCGGACTGACTGACCTTTATTTCTTAAAGTAATGATGGCCACTCATTTTTCTTTACTTAGCTGCTTTTTTCTTGCCATAATACAAATTCTAACAGTCAATTCAATAGGACTATCAGCTGTGTACTGTATCCACCTCCTGCACAACACAACTGATGGTCCCAACACCATTCATAAGGCTTGAAATCTCACTTATTAAACCTGACAGGGCACACCTGTGAAGTGAAAACCATTTCAGGTGACTACCTCTTGAAGCTCATCAACAGAATGCCAAGAGTGTGCGTAGCAGTAATCACAAAAGGTGGCTACTTTTAAGAACCTAGAATATAAAACATATTGTCAGTTGTTTCACACTTTTTTGTTCAGTATATAACTCCACATGTGTTAATTCAACTCTTTGAATGAGGTGTGTCCAAACGTTTGGTCTTTTTGAGGTCTTGATGTATAGTTTCAAATAAAGATTTTTAAAACATGATGAGTTTCCTTCTAGATTGTTCTCAAAATGGGTCACTGTTTTATACTCAATGTTTGGTTAAAACTATCAAAATTTTGTCCTATCATAAATTTTGCAGTTTCTTTCTATATATTATTTTATTCAGTACCATACTGATCCATGGAAAGAATGATGAGATGCTTTACATGAGGAACAACATGACAAAAGCCCTTAGATACCAGAAAAAATATATACCTTGGGGGAAATGAACTGTAACTAAAATCACTGGTGCCAGTTGGCAATATGGGAATAAAATAGTTGCTGTTGCCTTAGGTTACAATTAAGCAAACTGCTGGATAAAGCACAGTACCACAAATTTGTGTTACTTAGTGTTAAACAACTGTTTTGTGTGGGGGATTTGAGAATTTTTATACAAACAGGTTTTAGGTTACATCAGATGATTACAGAGAATTTGTGAAAGTTAATGCAAGTGTATTTGGTGGCTGAAGTAACTTAACTGAAAACCCACTTTAAAATCATTATTTTAAATTCTGTATGTAAACATGGTGGTAATCAGTACGTTCGCCGGTGGTAGCTAGTAGAAGCATCTCTATCCAGCTCAGTAAAACAACACAGAGTTGGCCTGGAGCAAACTAGAGCCATCCACAGCAAAGACATTTCCATCTTCCTTTGAGATAGAAGGTCTATTTTCGGCAGATGAATGACTGAGTGTGAATGAAAAGAGACAGATTGTGAAACAAAGAGAATTTTGTTCTGCAAACATAGCACAGAGGTCAGCTCTGCTGCGACTCATTGCAATTGTTGCCAAGGAGAGATAAGAAGCTTTAAAAAAGAAATAGAGCAGAGGAAGGCATTTTTATACTTCCACCTTCAGTGTTCATTGGGATTTAGTGAGGTATGTTAATTAAAATATTAATCATGAGTTACAGCAATTCCTTACACTGGGGAACAACGCTAAGAGTTATAAAATTATGATGTTTTCATCAATACGTGTTCTGTGGCATGTGAGGAAAAGAACCTGATGTTTCTCTCCCATTATTTGCCTTTCTTCCTCACCCCAGCCTCCCCAGGTGGTGATCGGACAAGTCTGTTTTACTGAGATAAAGTGCTGCTCACAACATCCCAAGAGCTGGGAGAAGTTGGCACATCATATAGTGGCAGTCTGCTCATGTAACAGACCCCTACACTGACAATGAGACACAGACAGACTGAGGGTTAGGGTGAGCCACTCCTTGGGGTGAAAGGGGTTTAATGAGAACACGAAGCAGAGGTAAGATGCACCTAAAAATGTACATTTGCTCCACACCAAAAAATTTCAAAAAAGCCTACTGAAAATTCTTCAACATTACTTAAAAAAAATGGAAAATCAATATGCATTCAAAGTTTAGGTGTTTCTAAAACAAATAGATAAATGTAGTCCATCTTCAGGGTCAATTTGTGTAGTTCTAAGTGTTTCTGGCACAGCTAATATTTCTGAGGTGCATGGAGATAGGGAAAGAAAATAAAACGAAGTCCAGGACTTTGGAGCAACACTCTTTTAGCACAAACGTGGTAAAAAGAAAGCACACCTTCTTTAATTTCTGGGAACAGGTTGGACATTTTTTTAAATGCAACCTCAATTGTAAAATAAAAATAAAAAACTGAATTAATAATGCCACTATTTATTTAATAAACACACACACACACACACACACACAGATATTTATATATACAGGGGTTGGACAATGAAACTGAAACACCTGTCATTTTAGTGTGGGAGGTTTCATGGCTAAATTGGACCAGCCTGGTAGCCAGTCTTCATTGATTGCACATTGTACCAGTAAGAGCAGAGTGTGAAGGTTCAATTAGCAGGGTAAGAGCACAGTTTTGCTCAAAATATTGAAATGCACACAACATTATGGTGACATACCAGAGTTCAAAAGAGGACAAATTGTTGGTGCACGTCTTGCTGGCGCATCTGTGACCAAGACAGCAAGTCTTTGTGATGTATCAAGAGCCACGGTATCCAGGGTAATGTCAGCATACCACCAAGAACCTTTGGTCACTCATGCCAATGCCAAACGTCAGTTTCAATGGTGCAAGGAGCGCAAATCTTGGGCTGTGGACAATGTGAAACTTGTATTGTTCTCTGATGAGTCCACCTTTACTGTTTTCCCCACATCCAGGAGAGTGACGGTGTGGAGAAGCCCCAAAGAAGCGTACCACCCAGACTCATTCCCAAGACGAATTGACGCTGTATTGGCTGCAAAAGGAGGCCCTACACCATACTAATAAATCATTATGGTCTAGAACCAGGTGTTTCAGTTTCATTGTCCAACCCCTGTATATATATATATACCGTATTTTCCGCACTATAAGGCGCACTTAAAAACCATTAATTTTCTCAAAAAATGACAGTGCGCCTTGTAATCCGGAGCGCCTTATATATGGATCAATTGGTTAATTGGTTGATCCATACTGGTTGTACATGGCGCTCTGTCAAAATGTTTCAGTACGACTGGTAAACTGCAAAGCCGCACCGCTTGCAGCATTACGGCTACCGTAGTCAGGGGTGTCGCCGAAGTAATAGCGGTAAACACCTGTACTGTGCTTACTCCTAGTCCAACACCACTTGTGTGTGTATAACGACCCCAAAATTGCACCTTTCAAGAGACACGCTTACGATGCTGAGTTCAAACTCAAGGCTGTCAGCTACGCAGTCGAACATGGGAATAGAGCAGCAGCGAGAGAATTCAACAGTTAACGCTACTATATTGTGAATGTACTAACGTTTGATTTAGTGCATCAAACTGTTTCTTTTACGTGTTTACTGAATCAGGGAAAAGTTCCCTTTCACGTTTTAACTAACGTTTGATTTCAACTTCAACTTCATAGACTCCAATGCATTCCTAACGCGGTTGGCTCTATTCAATAGAATTCTATATAGAGGAGACCTTACCATGAGAGTGAATGGAGTTATCAGAACGCTGGTTTGTTGTGTATTAATAAAGTTTGACTGACTGACTTATCTGACTGTTTTGTTGACATTCTCTTTAGCACAGCTCCATCTAGTGGATGCATAACGCAACCCCAGTCAAACGTTTGACTGCAGTAGCTTCTATTCTATGCACCTTATAATCCGGTGCGCCCTATATATGAAAAAAGTTCTAAAATAGGCCATTCATTGAAGGTGCGCCTTATAATCTGGTGCGCCTTATAGTGCGGAAAATACGGTATATATATATATATAGAGAGAGAGAGAGAAAGAAAGAAAGATAGAGTATCTATCTATCTATCTATCTATCTATCTATCTATCTATCTATCTATCTATCTATCTATCTATCTATCTATCTATCTATCTATCTATCTATCTATCTATCTATCTATCTATCTATCTATCTATCTATCTATCTATCTATCTATCTATCTATCTATCTATCTATCTGTCTGTCCGTCCGTCTGTCTGTCGTAAAACGTAACCAGTTCACACTACAGTTATATTATACTATGAAGGTAGGGCATTTAAGTAGAGGCATAGAATAAATTGTTTAAGATGAGGAAATCATCATGTCAGCTTCAGTTGTCAAGCTGCAATAGATGCTGTGTTCAAGTCGACTTATTGGCTGCTGAAGCACAGCATCCTACTCTTCTTGAAAGGCAGCCATCAGGTCATTGGGGTTCTAGTGTACAGAGTTACGAGTCTCTAGATGGTGAGATCCCATAGATTTTCTATCAAGGCAGTTCTGGCTTAGCTTGCAAATTCGGTGCTAAGTATCAGACAACAGGAAACACGGTGACAGTGGAGGAAATCCTGATAAGGTACATTTTCAGAAAGAGATATAAAGAGGTGCCTCAGTAGATCTGTGTAGGTATTAAATTAATTGAATGTGTAAGTGTTGTCTTCTTTGTTCATTTCGAAGATTGTACGTGAGCTATTCTGGACACCAATGCCCCAGTAATTACCAGTAGTACTGCCCAACTGTAGGTTGCATTTTGGGTCCTTCATCAGATCCCAGATGAAGGACTAAAACATGCAGAAAATAAATGTAGAAGATGGACTTTGAGCATAAATGCCCCCTAAGTTGGTTTAAAAATCTGTTCAATAAGGGGGCAGACGACAAAGGAACAATACTCTATTGTTTGGAGAAAAAAAACAATTTTTGAAAACCATGTGTCCTTTTCCTTCCACTTCACAATTACTCTATTTGTTGGTCTATTGCATAAAATCTTAATGAAATATGCTTTAGATTGTGGTTTTTATGTGACAAATGTGAAAAGTTCAAAGGGAAATTGAGATTTGTAAGCAGCATTGTACCAGTGCAGACTGACAAAGGAGCTAAAACACCCAAGGCCATTTTAAAGCAACCTACAAAATACATGATTACCACTTTAGGACAACTGAACAATATTTATTATTTTTTTTAATGATGAATCAACACCACTTTAAAATGAATCTAAATATGTGATCTCTAAACAAAATGAACTATTCATCTAGAAGTTTAGAAGTTGTTTTTCTTTAAATGTGCTGTGTATAATCAGAATGTGCTGTGTATAACCCTGAACAGAATTCATATAAAATCATTTGGCACTTCCTAAACTTAGGCAACACACTGCATATCTGGATGTACAATTTTTACTTGCACCCCATCCTATGTGTCTTCTCAGCAGTCAGATATACTTGTGACCAAGCAGTCAGCAAACTCCTCAGCAGGGATTGAGTTATTTGGTGCTCGAAGGCTGGAAAACTATTTATTAAAGGTGTGTTTAGTGCCTGTAGGTTGTCCTCTAAATTACTTTTAAAGATCTTGTTTAATTTTTCTGCTTCAAGTGACATTCGAAGAAAATTATGTGACTGGTGATTCAACACTTAGCCTAACGACATGCTGACAATGTTACATTCCATAGCAAATGCAAAGCCCGTCATCTCTGCTGTTTTATTACCTTTAGTCAGTTTTGTGCTTATTTGGCCTGATAAAGGAAGCTGGTTTTGCACATTTGCCTGCTTCACACCTGCTTCAACACGTTTTTCTTCATCTAAGGTTTCCAACACCTGCACATATCTCTGTGCTGTCTTTTTTTTCTCCTTTTAACTTTTCATTGCCATGTCAAAAGATTAATTAAAGAAACTTGTGAATTTAAAGCCAGACTCCAAAGGTATTACCAAGCTTGACGATTGAGGGGGGTGGTTTGGTACTGCCTCAGCTGGTAACTTCTAGCTGCAAGTGTAAAACGTGAAAGGTGTACGTGGCAAGCTGATTAAATGTTATAATGAAGGGCGATGTAGTCTGAGTGGCCACTTGAAGTTTTTCTGGCAAAAAAAGAAAGTGCTTTGCGAGAGCAGTAGAGTATTTTATTTCAGAGCCTCATTAAAGCACATCTTCGAACAACAGGTTTTGAACTCACATGATAAAAGGCAAACATTAACTTGCGACATTCAGTGTCTGTGTGATCTTTTCCTACAAATGAAGCTGTGTGTGCTTGTAATCACTTCTCCAGCCACATGCAGGAATCTTAAAGAACAGAGTGGACAGACTCGAAGACTGAGAACCATTCAACAGTGATTTGTGATTCCAAAGCTAAAACTACGGGCCTTATAGCTTGACTTAAAAAAACATCTCAAGTTTAAAAGCAGCAAAATTTATAATTCAGTATTGATTTGTAGCTTACAATGTATTGTTTATCTGCACCTTGGCTACATTAACCATGCTTTAGTGTAACCTTAAGATCATTATAGAGATGGTCCAAAGGAAGGAGGAGCTAAGATTTGTGTGTTGCCCTCCGATTGACTGTCAACCTGTCCAGGGTGTACCCCGCCTCTTCCCAGTAGACTGCTGGAGATAGGCACCAGCTACCCCGCGACCCTGTATGGAAGAAGCAGGTATAGAAAATTGATGGAAGGATGTGTGATCTGAATACTGAAAGTCAGATTTCATTCTTGTTTAACATATAAAGGAAAACTTTAGTTTTTCATTCCAAAAAAGAACTGCCTTAATATGTTCTATACAGTAAAGTTTAAAAACAAAAAATATAGATAAAAAAATATAGATGTAACATTTATTTAGTTTGTGTAAATTGTCTTGTTGAGTATATAAAGTTAGCATTTGCTGGACAAAATGCTGACAAGAAGAAACTTCGTAACATGGCTTTATTTTCAGCATGTGTTAAAACCAGTGGTAGTGTTGCAGGCAGGCTGCTATAAAGTGCTCCATGGTGTTGGTTATAGCTTTGGCTGAAATTGTTCTTTAGGGACTGTTTGAATCCTACAGGCAGCTGGGTTTGCACTTTAGCCTGTTTAATCTTGATACTGGTTATGTTTTTAAATATTTTTCAATCGTTACTGTAGTTGACAGAGATGGTTGCTTTATATGCTACTTTTTCAAGTCATGTGACTATACGTTTTTTTACTTTACTGATGTGTATAAACTTTATGCATCTGTGCAGGTTCAACATTACTTGCATGATGCTGAACCGAAAGACCCATGCCAATATGTTTTGGTATTAAAAATCCATGTAACCTGATACCCCTACCATTGGGAGGCGCTGAAATACGCTATTAGTAGTACAAGATGTTGAGTGGAAAAGCACAGCTGTATGCCCAGAAACGGCTAGGCCAGTTCCTGCCTAAGGGCCCAACTGCAGGCATGAGGAATGCTTTAGTGTGTGAGGAAAAACTGTTTTAGGTACATGCTTTGAAAATCTGGTGTGCACTTCTGTAGTGAGACAAATAGATGGACCTGTAGTATCCACTAGCTTTTAGGTCAGGTAATTGTTCACAACGGCTCAACTACTAGTTAAATAATAAAAGTCTAATGATTCTACTTTTTTACCACTAACTGCATTACATTTAGATCATATAGAAGAGACAATTAGCCATTAATACTTTGATTGAATGGAGTATTCTATTCTAATTGCTTGCCAGCAACATTTTGCTGGGTCAGTTTAATGTTGCACCTAAAATGTTAAAATTTCAAACTCTAAATGTGTGTAGTTTGTAAATTTCTCAAGTTTTGTTTAAATTTCTATAGGATAATTGTTCATGTTTGCTGAATGTCAAATGAAAAACATCATTTGAATGCTGTAAATTTTAATGTTTAGGTAACCATGTCTTTGCTAAAAGAATAAGTGAAAGTTAACAGGATACAAAGCAGCGTGTTCTATTTAAACTGTAATCTGAGAGTTTAAAAAAGGAAATAATTTAGAAGGTCTCAAATGGCTACAGGCAATGAAGAAACAGATAGAAAAATCAACATTGATTTCTCAAATTTTGTTTAAAGGGCATAGAATGCTGTATCATGAGTTTAATTTCCAAACAGTACAGTGTAAAAACATTAATCTTTCAATGTGTGTCCTATTTAAAAGCACAGTAAAAGTGATTTGGTTTCTACGCTGTTCTACTGAGATGTTTTTTTTTGTTTTTTTTATAATTATCTATGGTTTTTGGCAATTTTGGGTTTTGTGTGTGTGTGAGAATGAGCAAGGTATGGAGGACCGATCATGACAAAATAAAAACAAAAGGAGAAATATACAGGTCCTTCTCAAAATATTAGCATATTGTGATAAAGTTCATTATTTTCCATAATGTCATGAAAATTTAGGGTTAGGGTTAGGGGAAAAATTTAACATTCGGGGGTTAGGGGAAAATTTAACATTCATATATTTTAGATTCATTGCACACTAACTGAAATATTTCAGGTCTTTTATTGTCTTAATACGGATGATTTTGGCATACAGCTCATGAAAACCCAAAATTCCTATCTCACAAAATTAGCATATTTCATCCGACCAATAAATAAAAGTGTTTTTAATACAAAAAACGTCAACCTTCAAATAATCATGTACAGTTATGCACTCAATACTTGGTTGGGAATCCTTTTGCAGAAATGACTGCTTCAATGCGGCCTGGCATGGAGGCAATCAGCCTGTGGCACTGCTGAGGTCTTATGGAGGTCCAGGATGCTTCGATAGCGGCCTTTAGCTCATCCAGTGTTGGGTCTTGAGTCTCTCAACGTTCTCTTCACAATATCCCACAGATTATCTATGAGGTTCAGGTCAGGAGAGTTGGCAGGCCAATTGAGCACAGTGATATCATGGTCAGTACACCATTTACCAGTGGTTTTGGCACTGTGAGCAGGTGCCAGGTCATGCTGAAAAATGAAATCTTCATCTCCATAAAGCTTTTCAGCAGATGGAAGCATGAAGTGCTCCAAAATCTCCTGATAGCTTGCTGCATTGACCCTGCCCTTGATAAAACACAGTGGACCAACACCAGCAGCTGACACGGCACCCCAGACCATCACTGACTGTGGGTACTTGACACTGGACTTCTGGCATTTTGGCATTTCCTTCTCCCCAGACTTCCTCCAGACTCTGGCACCTTGATTTCCGAATGACATGCAGAATTTGCTTTCATCCGAAAAAGGTACTTTGGACCACTGAGCAACAGTCCAGTGCTGCTTCTCTGTAGCCCAGATCAGGCGCTTCTGCCGCTGTTTCTGGTTCAAAAGTGGCTTGATCTGGGAATGCGGCACCTGTAGCCCATTTCCTGCACAAGCCTGTGCACGGTGGCTCTGGATGTTTCTACTCCAGACTCAGTCCACTGCTTCCGCAGGTCCCCCAAGGTCTGGAATCGGCCCTTCTCCACAATCTTCCTCAGGGTCCGGTCACCTCTTCTCGTTGTGCAGCGTTTTCTGTCACACTTTTTCCTTCCCACAGACTTCCCACTGAGGTGCCTTGATACAGCACTCTGGGAACAGCCTATTCGTTCAGAAATTTCTTTCTGTGTCTTACCCTCTTGCTTGAGGGTGTCAATAGTGGCCTTCTGGACAGCAGTCAGGTCGGCAGTCTTACCCATGATTGGGGTTTTGAGTGATGAACCAGGCTGGGAGTTTTAAAGGCCTCAAGAATCTTTTGCAGGTGTTTAGAGTTAACTCGTTGATTCAGATGATTAGGTTCATAGCTCGTTTAGAGACCCTTTTAATGATATGCTAATTTTGTGAGATAGGAATTTTGGGTTTTCATGAGCTGTTTGCCAAAATCATCCGTATTAAGACAATAAAAGACCTAAAATATTTCAGTTAGTGTGCAATGAATCTAAAATATATGAATGTTAAATTTTCATCATGACATTATGGAAAATAATGAACTTTATCACAATATGCTAATATTTTGAGAAGGACCTGTATATATATTGTTTTTCCTTATAGTTAGACATGCGTTTTCATCAAGAAATGTATATATTTTCTTTTTCCTTTTCCTTAGACATGCGTTTTCATCAAGAAATGTATATATTTTCTTTTTCCTTTTCCTTACACATGCCTTTGTTCTTTTTACATTTCCTCATCTCTCTTTTTCTTTTACCGTATGCATTTCTGCTTCATTATGCAAATGAGGAGGGCTGCCTTCTTCTCTCCAGCTCCTCTACTATTGGTCAATAAACAGGAAGGAGGAGGATCCATGTGCAGGCCGAGGGTGTGTCCCAATTCAGGGGCTGGATCCTTCCAAGTCCGTACTTGTGGGCCGATTACATCACAGCATGGCGCGGAAGGTCTGTCAAATGCGGCAGACAAATGTGTCCTTTTGCCCAATTTGAAGGTGTTCTAAATATGAATCTGAGAATATTATTAAATATTAAATATGAATATTTTAATATGAATATTTTAATATTTTATCAAATAATATTTCGGTCTGTTAAGGGTTGTCCTGTGAATACCAGCCCAGTAAGGCGATGGTATTAGGACAAAATAGAAAGGTGTGAGACGAGCTCTGACATTATTGAACAGCATAAACTCTGCACATATATGGAATGAATTCACATAATTTCTTAAAATACAAGAATTTATTAACAAAAATAAGTCAACTCAAAGTCAAACATATTTCAATCAACAAACTCTTTACTATGCTAAAACAATTCAACTAAACTACCAAGCAGAATTAAAGAATAATGAAGACTAATGGGCTATGTACAATATAAACAATTTGATTAAAGATGATTGGAAATCATGACCAAAAAGAGTGATGCAACATTACCATGCAATGTTTATGTTTGAGAACTAAGGATTATCTTGAAGAATCTGGAAGTGAAGTTAAGTTAGTCTTGGAACTAACTTAGGCAATAATCAGCAAACGTTTAGACCACCCTTCACAATGCAAGATCAGATAAAATATTATTTTAATAAAATAATGTTTTAAATAATGATCTACTGAATAAAACCAACCTTATGGATGACCATTTCACATCGGTGTCTAATTAGCTGCCTTTAGTTATTGACATAATATTCGAAGAAAGATTATAAAAGGGGTATTTTGGAAAAGAGCCAAATCTTTCAGGAGAAAAGGGGCTTAATGGTGTTTACTTAGTTATCAAATCTAGTAAATGATGTTCAGGGACAATTATTCACTAGCTTGAAAACCAACCACCTTTCTGTTTAATAGTCTTAGTGCTACCATGTGTCCTTACTGGCTAGCCGTTGAGCTAACAAAGAAGCGGAGAGCTTAGCACCAGAATCAGAATCAGAATCAGAATCAGAATCAGAAAAGCTTTATTGCCAAGTACGTTTTTGGACATACAAGGAATTTGTTTTGGCGTAGTCGGTGCAATACAATACAAATTAAACAGTACAAACATATCTACAATATAATATAAATATAAGTGCACAGTTTTAAGTGAGTGAGAGTAAATATAGAGCAGTATAAGATGCAAGAGCAATACAACAGTGCAGGTGATCATTGTGCAAGTAAAGCAGTGCAAGTAAGCAGGAGTCCAAGCTGAGCGTTAATGTAACGCATAGAGTTACAGGTTACAGGTGTCCTGTCAGCAAAAAAAGGGGGGGTGTGGGGGAAAGGGACAGTGTCAGTGTGGTTTCCGGGCTTTGTTAACCAGGCTGGTGGCAGATGGGAAAAAACTGTTCTTGTGGCGTGAGGTTTTGGTCCGGATGGACCGCAGCCTCCTGCCAGAGGGGAGAGTCTCAAAGAGTCTGTGACCGGGGTGGGAGGGATCAGCCAGAATCTTCCCTGCCCGCTTCAGGGTCCTAGAGGTGTACAGTTCCTGGAGCGACAGTAGACTGCAGCCAATCACCTTCTCAGCAGACCGAATGACACGCTGCAGCCTGCCCTTATCCTTGGCTGTAGCAGCGGCGTACCAGATGGTGATGGAGGAGGTGAGGATGGACTCAATGATGGCTGTGTAGAAGTGCACCATCATAGTCTTTGGCAGGTTGAATTTCTTCAGCTGCCGCAGGAAGAACATCCTCTGCTGGGCTTTCTTGATGAGGGAGCTGATGTTTGGCTCCCACTTGAGATCCTGGGAGATGATGGTTCCCAGGAAGCGGAAAGATTCCACAGTGTCAATTGTGGAGTCACAGAGGGTGATGGGGGCAGGTGGGGCTGGGTTCTGCCTGAAGTCCACAACCATCTCCACTGTCTTTAGAGCGTTGAGCTCAAGGTTGTTCAACACATACCTTTAAAATACAAGGGTCAATAAAAGGGTTAAAATGCATAAACGGCACGTTATGAGCAATGTTCTGGTTAAAACCACCCTTTAAATAAAGTTTATCTTAACTTTAAAACATACAAAGAACACAGAAGCGGCGCGTGCCGTAGCTAGCCTACTAGCACTAAAGATAGCCAGGTTCCACAAAACAAAACTTCATAACATGAAAACGTTTAGATCATTTCATCCTAAACCTATCTGTTAATCTGCCCAAACCTAACCTCTGACCATGAAGTTCGAATAAACGTCCACAGTCAACAAGCGGTTGGCTTTCAGCCAACCTCTACGTTCGCTCTGTGAACAATAGGGTTAGCTCCGGAGAGCTGGGCGACTCGTTCGGTCCGTCAACCAGCTGTTTGTTACCGTAAACACGGTGATGCAAGCCGTGGTCCGTTCTTTAGACTCGGCTTGTAGAAACAGCTTCTCTGCCGGGGATCTCTCTCTGCGACACAGGTTTGCTTCTGCGGGACTTCGGAGAGAAAGGTAAGTGTTAGGGTTAATTAATGATTATATATGTTTTAACTTTAATAGAAGTGAAGCTTGCTGTTCAGAGTGATTATATCTTATATGTACAAGAGCTGCAAGATAGAGACAGGATGTTCTAGAACATTCTGTCAGTGCAGCTGTTTCTAATCATTATGAGTGTGCATCTCTCCCTTTTTGGTGCTTGGAACATTCTGTAACCAGGGCCTCTTCTCTTATGAATAAAAGGCAGAGAGAGCAGGGGCTGTTTCAGAGTGTTGGTGGAGGATTGTAACTGAGCAGCCTCTGAAAACACTCTCACCTGCAGGTTAAAATGAACTAACTTCTCTGTGTCTTTCTTTGTGCAGAATTGTGAAAGTGTTTGGTGTTTAAACCTAACATAAATGGTCCTTCGAGCCGGATACCAAGACGCTTGACGATCCCAGTGGGTGAGTGAGATTCCAGACAAATCTGTGGCCACAGTACTAATACCCTTTCCGGGACTGGTCCCTCCCTGACAGGCTGGGGTCTGACGGCTGACGGTACTCCCGAGGACACAGAGAACCAGTGAGTAGGTCTTTCATTTAAAAGGAATGAGTGATGAAATGCAAATGACCTAAAATAGTACAGTATAGAGAAACCCTGACAATTCTAGACACTATCAGGTGAACTAAAATAGACAGTTAAATTCCGCAGGAGGGTAGACTCCCTTAGTTGAAATAGACTAATTAAACTCTACACAGGACGGCGGAGTCCTCTGTTGAACTAAAATAGACAGTTAAATTCCGCAGGAGGGTAGACTCCCTTAGTTGAAATAGACTAATTAAACTCTACACAGGACGGCGGAGTCCTCTGTTATGTTTTTGTGAAAGTAATTACAGTAAGAGTAAAACGCGTAAAAAAGTGTGACTGAAAAACGTGTGGAAGAGTGAATGGAATCGTAATGACCATTAGGTCCTTACCTTTCATATAAACTGAAAACAGATAGTAAATGGTGAGCCTTTGTGGATGCTTGTAGGCAAGAAAATCCCACCTGAACAGGGTTGAAGTGGATTTTACCACAACTGACTTCTTGATCACCATCCTGTTTTCAAATACATAAATCCAGTATTTAGAATACACCAGGTATTAAAAAACATACTGGATCTAAATTTAGTTCAAAATGGGAAAGGGGCAAAGTAAAGAGAAACAAAAGTTACTTGATAACCTTACATGCAAAGATTGGAAAGCGGTAGAAAAAGAAAATCAAGATGCAGTAGAACCCCTATGTTATTGGATAAAAACCTATAATTATAATGGAAAGCTGTCTACAAGTGCCCTAACAGAATTACAGAATAAAATAAAAATTAAATGCAAAAATAATGAAAAACAAATGAGAAAGGAAGGTTATGCACAGACTCAAGTCTGGGTTAAAATAGCAAAACAACGTGAGGAAGGAGAAAGACTGGCAAAACAGGAAAGAGAGGAAAGGAAGCGACAAAATAAAGAGAAAAAAAAAGCAAGTGAAGAAGAGCAAAAGAGAGAAAAAGAGGAATCAAAATGGAAAGAAGCAGGACATGAGAACATAATGTTTCACAGAAGGGAAGATAATGAATATTCTGGTCCCTACTTAGCGTTGCAACAGCAGTTACTGCAGCAACAGGGAGGGGCAGTGGGGAGAAATGATATAGATGCACCCACTGCTCCACCACCACCATCACCACCTGGATATACACCACGAACACCAATTGCTACTCGAAGCACTGGTGCAGTGGGTAAACGGTCTGCAACATTGGGACATTTATTATCTCCATTACCTAGGGTTAGTCCCATGACCCTAGATGAAGGAGGGGATGTGCAAACTTTTCCCCTCATTGAACTCCCTAACCCACGAGCAGGCGCAGAAGGCCAATCAGACACAATTAGAGTTTATCGAACTTGGACCCAAGATGATGTTAAAAAGGCTGTAGAAGGAATCCCACACCCTAGAGAGGATGTGGATGAGAGTGTGAGGCAGATGGAGGATCTTAGGAAAGCCTACCATCTGAATGGAATAGAAGTCCAACAAGCATGGATGTGCAAACTTGGCCCTGACTGGTATCATGTGAAGGGAGGTTATAATCCATCAACTGCAGTAGGAGTACCTCTTGCTGCTGATAGCGCAGAGTTAACAACCCAGTTAGTTCCTCTCCTGGAAAGAATAAAAGGAAAATATAAAAAGAGAGCAAACTATACTGAAATAGGGAGATGTAAACAAAAACCAGACGAACCTTTTGATGAATATAGAGTAAGAATGGCAAAGGTTTTTAAAGTTCACAGTGGACTGGAACCAAGCGAGGATGAAAATGGTGCTTATCAGCAGCAACTAAAAAATGCACTCCACTCAGGCTCAACACCCGACATACATGGCTGGGTGAACCGGCACTACATAGGAATGAGTGGGGGCTCGCTTGCAGACTACATAAATCATGCGCTGCATGCTGAAAAAGTTATAAAAAGTAAAAAGGGTAAAAAGGACACAGTCAGAGACGCAGTGTTTTACCAAGAGGAGGACAACACTGTGTACTATCAACAGTCACAGGGCAGGGGAAAAGGCAGAGGCCGAGGTAGAGGAAGAGGTAGAGGACACTTTGGAGCACAAAATCCTAGAGCATGTTGGTCCTGCGGTAAAGAAGGACATCTAGCCAGGGATTGTAGGGGAGGTCCTCCCCCACAAACTAAAAATGCATGACTAGATCGTGAGACAAACGGGACAGAATTGGATCAAAATTTAATACAAGAGAAAACCACCTCAGAAGATGAGGAAATACTAAATTTAGATGACCTATTCTATGTTGAAAAAATAAGACCTGAAATAACCCTGCTGGTACAAGGCACACCTATCACGTTTCTTTGTGATAGTGGAGCTTGCAGGACAACAATTAGAGAACAATTACCATATGTGAGACCCAGTGGGAAATGTACCACAGTTCAGGCCGCACAAGGTAAAATCAAACAAGTAAATGAAACAGAACCCTTATGGATCAGAGATCCAGAAGGAAAAACATGTCAGTTATCAGTTTTGATGTTACCAGAATGTCCAGTGAACCTATTAGGAAGAGATGGCTTAATAGCCCTCTGCCTAAGCCTAACACCAACCCCAGAGGGTTTGAGAGTGGTCAGAGGCAAACCTGAGGAAGTCTATGTAGTACAAGGGACGGGAACACCAAATTATTACTACACTTTAGACATCCCTAACAAACCGCCAACTGCAACAGGGGCATCGTTAGTGGATGAAGGCAAACAATCAATGCGGAGCCCACAAGATGTTATGTCACCAGATGAATTACATGTGACAATGTGGTATACTGCAAAGCCAGACACCAAGTACATGAGTGAACTGAACAGGATGACCCCAACAAAGATAACAGTCTCATATGTGTACTCAGATGTAGAAGCAAATGCAGCAGCTGCAGTAATATTGCCAGAAACTGTCAAACCACTGTTCAGACAACTTTCTGGGCCACACATATCCTTATGCAAAGACAAAAAGGAAGAATGGAAAAACTTAGCAAAACTAGTGGACAGAGGTGAAAGAGCAAGGGATTGGGTGGTAACCGGCATGAACACATGGTATAGCCAGTCCACTGAAATGACCAAAAAGGCATTGTTCTGGACAGTAACTGTCCAGGCTGGAGTACACCTAGACCCAAAACAAAAATGACACATCTTTTTCACAAAAGAAGAAGAGGAACTACTTAAACAAGTTCCTGAGAGACTATGGTCACAAGGACCTACTGATGTTGGCCTGGTAAAAGGAGCACTTCCTGTTGTGATAAGACCAAAAACAGAGTACAGACCCAGAGTTAAACAATATCCTCTAAAACCAGATGCAATGGTGGGAATAGAACCTGTTATTGAGGATTTAAAAAAGGCTGGAGTATTGATTGAGTGTGCTGAATCACCCTGTAACACACCAATATTCCCTGTAAAAAAGGCACCCCCATCTGTGGGATGGAGGATGGTTCAAGATTTACAAGCAGTAAATAATGCAGTAATACAAAGATCCCCGTGTGTAGCAGATCCACACACGTTACTAAACTCCTTGAACCCGAAAGCAAAATATTTCACGGTAGTGGACATAAGTAATGCATTCTTTTCTGTACCACTACACAAAGACAGTCAATACTGGTTTGCTTTCACATTTAAAGGGAAAAGATACACTTATACCAGATTACCACAAGGATATTGTGAAAGCCCCACCATCTACTCCCAAGTTCTTACATCCAGCTTGGCCACTTTTGACCCACCACAACAGAGCCAATTGCTCACGTATGTGGATGACATACTAGTTGCATCTGAAACCGAAGAAATATGCAAAAAAGACTCTATAGCACTCCTGAAACATTTGGCTAAAGAAGGTCATAAAGTCAGCAAAAACAAATTACAGTTTTGTAAGGAAAGTGTGAAATATCTGGGCCATCAGCTCAGTTCAGGGGGAAGAACAATAATGGAAGAAAGGAAAACTGCAATTCTGCAAGCACCAAAACCATTGACAAAGAAACAAATGATGTCTTTTTTAGGACTCACTAATTACTGTAGAAGTTGGGTGCCAAATTATGCAGAGCTAACAGCACCCTTGCAAAGCCTGATGTACAAAGAGGAACTTAAAATGTCTGACTACCTAAAATGGAGTTCTGAAGCAGAAGATGCACTCTGTAAATTGAAACAAACTATGGTGGGAAGTTGTGTGTTAGCATTACCAGATTACAACAAAGACTTTGTACAAATGGTAGACTGTAAAGGAAATTTCATGACCTCCGTGTTGACACAGCTACATGGAAGTAAATATAAACCAGTAGCCTACTATTCAACCAAAATGGATGCAGTGGCGTGTGCCCTTCCACATTGCGTTAGAGCAGTGGTGGCTGCTTCCCTAGCAGTCACGTCTAGCGCAGATGTTGTACTATTCCATCCACTCACTTTGAAAGTACCTCATGCAGTTTCAGCACTGCTTTTGCAAACTAAAATGAGTTTTCTGTCACCTGCAAGACATCTTTCCTGTATGTCTATCCTGCTGTCACAACCACATCTCAAAATAGAACGGTGTACAGCACTAAACCCAGCAACATTAATCCCCACAGAGGAGGATGGAGAAACTCATGATTGTGAAACATTATCTGAGGAAATAGCAAAAAGCAGAAAAGACTTAAAAGATACTCCTTTGACAGAAGGAGAAATATTATTTGTAGACGGGTCTTCCAAAAAGGATGAGAAAGGTAAAACAAAAACCGGATATGCTGTAGTGACTCTTAATAAAGTACTAAAAGCAGAAGCACTCCCTTCACACTACTCAGCGCAAGCTGCTGAGTTAGTAGCCTTAACTGAAGCATGCAAATTAATGACAGGAAAAAGTGCAACAATATACACTGATAGCCAGTATGCATATGCAACAACGCATACTTTTGCACAACATTGGAAAAATAGGGGTATGATTACCTCCACTGGAAAACCTGTAACACATGCAGCACTATTAACAGAGCTATTGCAAGCAGTCCAACTGCCAAAAAAGCTTGCAATATGCAAATGTGCAGCACACACCACAGGAACAGACACTGTGACTAAAGGCAACGCCTTTGCTGATAAAACTGCTAAAGCAGCTGCAGAACAACAACCAAGTAGTCTTCTCCTAGTAACAATGGAACTAAAAGATGAAACATTACTGGAAATGCAACAACAATCACCCCAAAATGAAATACAAACCTGGCTAAAAAAGGGAGCTCAACTTAAAGAAGGAATATACACCTGACCAGAAAATAAACCTATCCTACCAAAAAACCTATACAAATGGGCAGCAATATCGAGTCATGGAGTTTCTCATGTCTCGAGAGGAGGAATGGTAGGATTAGTGAACAAAATATACACAACATATGGATTTAACTCTTATTCAAAAAATTTTTGTAGAACATGTTTGATCTGTGCCAAACACAATGCACAAGGGAACTTCAGACCAAAAAGGGGACAGTTCCCCAAAGCAAAATATCCTTTCCAACACATACATATGGATTTCATAGAATTAAATAAAAGTGAAGGAAAAAAGTACTGTTTAGTAATAATAGACTCTTTTTCTAAATGGATAGAGTTATTTCCTACACAAAATCCTGATGCATTGACCGTAGCAAAAGCACTATGTAAAGATATCATACCTAGATATGGAATTCCAGAAAAAATATATAGTGATAATGGAACTCATTTCGTCAATCAAATGATAGAAAAAATAGGAGAAGCCCTACAAATGGATCTTAGACATCACTGCGCTTATCACCCTCAAAGCGCTGGTCTAGTAGAACGAATGAATGGAACAATAAAAAATCGATTAAAAAAGTGCATGGAAGAAACAGGAAGACCATGGACTAAATGTTTAGACTTAGTAAAGCTCTACATAAACATCACAAGCACAGGAGGACTAACACCCTATGAAACCCTGTTTGGGAGGCCATATAGATTACCATTCTTTAAAAATAAATGGGAAACTGATGATGAAAGCACACTAGCAGATTACATGAGAAAAATGTTACAGCAAAAACAACAAACAGATGAACACGCAAGTGACCATGAGCCTTTTGTGTCTACACAGGAAAAACCATTAGTTGAACCTGGAGACTGGGTCCTGATAAAAAGCATAAAGAAGAAGCATTGGCATTCACCTAAGTGGGAAGGGCCCTATCAGGTGTTGTTGACCACTGGAACTGCAATTAAGATTGCAGAAAGAAACTCATGGATCCATCTGACACATTGTAAAAGAATAATAGAACATGACTAAAATAAGTTTCTTAATAGCAGTGTATATTCTAACCATCATAATTTGTGTTGTGGTCATAGCATTGTGGTATCTGCTGTAGCATTGTGACTTTTCAACAAACCTACAGAGAAAAGTCCGGCTACAAAGGGAATTGTAATTATAGTTTACAATTGTCTCAAACCGGTGAAGATCTCCACAACTCTGTTTAAAGGTGCTTAGGAAAGGTTCCAATCTATAAGTAAGATGTACACCCCCACACACAAGAAAATAGTGCTAGTAGCTGGAATAATCTCAGTGGTAATTGTAGGAGCTATTTTACTATGGGAACGTTTTTACGAAGAAAGAAAAGATTTGAGTAAAAGACAAATAAATGTTAATTCCTGCCCAAATGATGTAAGCATCAGAACCACAAAACTATGTGTACCAGTACAGAAAACCACTACAGTAAAAATACCCTGGGGAACGCTTGGAACAGCACGTGATGGCACAAATGAACAAGCCTCAATGTATAAGAAATGGGAGTGGTATTTGACCTATGGAGATGTGCAATGGTGGAGTTGGAAATACTTAGTAGCAGAAACAGGACAGGACTGGTCTGATTGGTCCACAGGTCCAGCAATTAAATGGAGAAGACAATTGACCCTGATAAAAGATGAAGGAGGTCTAACCTTGACTGTAATCTCCCCCAACAACACGGGATGTACAGACTTTGTGGCGGCACCATATGTAGATTCTAGCCAAGGCCAATATTACTGGCAAATTCAAATATGCGTTAAAAACATTACTAAGCCACTTGCGGTAATACGGCATGATGCCGCCACACCTGAAAACACAACAAACAAATGGCATATGGGGCTAAAACTATTAGTGGAGTTTAAGACAGAACCAGTAACCCCGGATGACTGGTTCAAAATAACTACAGGAATATCTAAAATAGATAACAACTGGCTCTTAATGGCAGAACAGGCTGCCCAGGCAGTAAAAACAGATTGTGTAGTATGCATGGGAGCCAGACCCCTGCTACAAGTGGTTCCCTCAACGTTGACAGAAAAATGCTTAGTAGAAGTAATGAACAGCACAAGACTCTCAACAAACTGTACTATGTGGGATAAGATTTATCCTTTGACTACCGCCGAAAAACAAAAACCGATGTTTTCAAATAAGGTTGCTCCAGGAAATTTTTCCTGTATAAACCGAACAGGTGTGGGATCAAACATAAGCAGACTCAATAAAGATCAATGTCACTCCATCATAGCAGTAGGTGTCAGCTTTAAACCTAAAGCACGCAGCGACATCTGGTGGTGGTGTGGAGACGATAAACTGTATGACAGGTTGCCATACAACACAACTGGATTGTGTGCATCAGTGTCATTAATATTTCCCGTGTCTGTTATTCCACTCTCAGTAGCAGATTTGTTGGGTACAGTAGCCAGCATATTTCCACACACCTGGAAAAATAGAGAAAAAAGATCAGGATGGAGTAAAGACGACCCTACTTATATAGATAGCATAGGAATACCAAGAGGAGTTCCTGATGAATATAAGTTAGCAGATCAAGTAGCAGCAGGTTTTGAATCCACCATATGCTGGTGGTGCACAATAAATAAAAATGTTGACAGAATAAATTACATCCATTACAATGTGCAACGACTAGGAAATAAAACTGAAGAAGGATTCTCAGCCATCCATGAACAATTGTCAGCTACCTCTTTAATGGCTTTCCAAAATAGAATTGCTGTCGATATGCTCTTAGCTGAAAAAGGTGGAGTATGTTCAATATTTGGGCATCAATGTTGTACATTTATTCCAAATAACACCGCAGCTGATGGGAGCCTCACCAAGGCCCTGGAGGGCCTTAGGTCACTTAACAGCAAAATGAAAGATCATTCTGGAGTTGACACCACAATGTGGGATGGGTTTGGAGAAATGTTTGGTAAATATAAACAATTAGTGTTGTCTATCCTTATGTCAATAGCAGTCTTTGCAGCTATTCTCACATTGTGTGGATGTTGCTGTATTCCGTGTATAAGAGCTTTGTGCACTCGCATAATAACCTCTGCTATTCAGCCAGTCAAAACAGAAATGTCAGAGATGTATGCCCTCCTGAGACCTGAGGAGACAGAAGGAGCCAGTGATGATGATGATGATGACCAGGAAGAAGAAGAGACTTCTCTGCATTTCCCTGATCTGTATCCTGACCCTAACGACAATTAGTTGTATACAGTAAACTTAAAGACCTCCTGCTACTTTTTTAATGACATGTACAGATAAAACACACCATGATGTCTTAACTGAAAATCTGAGAAGAAAAGGTTAATGATTGATGTATCAAGTGTTTAAAACATTTATAAAGAGGAGGAAAATGTTAGGGTTAATTAATGATTATATATGTTTTAACTTTAATAGAAGTGAAGCTTGCTGTTCAGAGTGATTATATCTTATATGTACAAGAGCTGCAAGATAGAGACAGGATGTTCTAGAACATTCTGTCAGTGCAGCTGTTTCTAATCATTATGAGTGTGCATCTCTCCCTTTTTGGTGCTTGGAACATTCTGTAACCAGGGCCTCTTCTCTTATGAATAAAAGGCAGAGAGAGCAGGGGCTGTTTCAGAGTGTTGGTGGAGGATTGTAACTGAGCAGCCTCTGAAAACACTCTCACCTGCAGGTTAAAATGAACTAACTTCTCTGTGTCTTTCTTTGTGCAGAATTGTGAAAGTGTTTGGTGTTTAAACCTAACAGTAAGCAACTCTTACACCTTAATTTCCCCGTTCCTGAATGAAAATACCGGATACACAGACAGTATTTCATTCTACTTAACATTGCATATGATCGATGATCGTATGGCTTTAGATCCAGTTGAATTTATGTCTTTTTGCCAGCAAAGACATCAGTGCGCTTTGTTCCCTCCTATCCTGATGGTCATCAGTGTGGAAGAGAGCGATATGTGGGAAGGGTGGGTGTCTTATACGGGCAGTGGCATCACTGGGACGTCCTCTGCTACCCCCCTTCCCCCTTAGGAGTTGTGCTTTATTTTGGGTAATGGCGCCACAGGAAGTCCGCAGTTATCCCCTTTCCTGGCTGTGCTGGAAGAAGGTTAATGCACTTTATTTTGAAAAGTTCCAAAAAAGTATGTACCGGAGTTTTAATGTGGAAATCCATGGCTGTAGGTCCCAACAAAGGATGCGTTGTGAGTATCCTTCTCGGTCCATCTTTTCCCATGATTCATTACGGGTCGAAGCGGTTTGGTCAAGCAGGGGCAGCCATGGGGGACCACAGCGGCAAAAGTTGTGAGTAAACTGTGAAAAATCACACTTTCTGTGACACAAATGAACTTTTACAATGTTTTTAGTGCGGGAATATAACTGTGTAGACGTGAAAAATCTGCTTGATTTATCAAAACATCGCTTAATTTAAAATGTGCTCCAGCGTGTTCGGAGTTTTCTGATCCGATAGTATCTGCCGGCTTGCCTCGCCGGACTGTCGGCACTGAGCTCCCGCTGGCAGTCATCACAGTGAACGTTAAACACAAGTGATTTCTAACTGTTTGAGTTAGTATTATTTGAATGTATTGTGTCATTTGTTCATGTAAGTCGATTTGACATTACAGGTGATATTAAAGTTAACCTGAATAAATGGACAATTTTATGTAATCTTACCGTATCGCTGGAGAGTGTGATTGAGAATAAATAAGCTTTTAAATATTCAATTTTGATGAAGAAATATGCTATATGTGTTTTTAAAAGTATATTTATAATTCAGCTAGCATTATAATTCGTGATTCCAGGTACAGCTGAAGAGAAATACACTTTCAAATGCAAGCAAATCTCAGTAAAGAAGTGAAAAGTTTGAAAGAGCTTGTTTTAGGCATTTGCATAGAAATATTTTAATATGTTCTGCAAATTAAGACAAATGTAAAATAAAAAAAGGCTTTGTTTACACTGATATTAAGCAAGATGGGGTTTTTTTTGTTTGTTTTTTAGGGACAAAGGAGCAGACGGGCCAGTTTATTGAGAATGACCACTTTTTTACTGGAGCTAAAAACTCAGCCACCGTGGCTTGGAGGTACAGTAACAACATTCTTTTCAGTCAGTTTCTGTCCAGTTTCAAAAACTCCTATCTTTCTAACTTTCAAAAATATTCATCCAGTGATTAACATACCTCTTTTGGTTTTCTCTCTTTCCTTTTGCTTGTTTAGGACAATTCTGGAGAAGATGGGCCAACAGGGGAAAGTCACCCCCTTGCAGGCCAAAACAAAAGTGGGACAATATGAAAAGGAAATATAAAGTATGTTCAGAACTTCTCATGTCACACACAAATAAAAAAATATTTCTAAAAGTCTTGTTGGTTTCTCTGTTTAGTATTTTTTTATTTTTTTTTATTCCATCTAACTTTAGGATTGCCAGTATCCAGGGTCAGGAGAGGGAGTCAGTGAAAAGCCCACTGCTGCTATTGGCCCTGGTTTGTCCTTATGGATGAGGTGTTGGGACAGAGGCCTTCCACAACACCTCCTGTCCTAATTGCCTCCATCCCTGAGGACACTCCAGGGCCAAGCGGAGCGGTGGGCAACCAGATGGAGAAGGAAGACAGTGAGCCAGCAGGAAGGGGTCCGAAAAGAAAGAGGGACAGATATGAGGAGATGATGGAGTTGACCAGGGAGGACATGAGGGTACAGAGAATGGACTGACTGTTTTCTATCTTAGAAAGAATAGCACCAAAATAAGGTGCTACATAAATAAATAAATATGTTTTGTTCAGATAGTTTCTTATAGTTTTAAGCTGTTCTAATAAATTTCAAAATTGTTTTTGTCACCAATGTATTTTATTTCCATTTGACCTAACAATACATCAACTTCATTTAAATTTCTAAACACAATGTTTATTTTGAAAATTACAAATAGCATTTTAAACAGAATGTGGAAAAAAAGAACATTCAAACAGATCAAGATTACAAGACACAAAAGTATGGGGTAAGAACGCTGTCAAAAACAATGTGTATGTAAAGAAATGTGTGCATATTAGTCAATAGTTGTGCATAAGTAAAATCCAAAAGAGGTATTGTATATTTTCTCTGTAAGAATACAAAATAAAATGCTACAGTTTCAAGAAATTACAAACACAAAGTTCAAGTTTACAGTTGTGGTTTATTCTTTATGAATACAATATGCTATAACAGTTTGTGAATATGATTTATTTTCTTTTAGAATACGAATTTACATCAGCGACTTGGTGTCACGTGATCTCAGGCTGGTTAGTGGAGCACAGAGTTAGTCGATTCGCGTTGCGCATGCGCTGTCACACTCCTCACCGCCAGTAAACGTAGTGCTGGAATGGGAGGTAATTCAGTCTAAAAGGAATATTAGGAACAGAGGGGAGATAGGGAGGAAATTAAGAGTATTATAAATAAAGCATTGTTCTTATTTTTACGAAATACAAAACTAAAACATAGAATATAGTGGGTAGAGTTAAACAATGATGTACAGTAGGTGGCAGTATGCATGTCTAAGGAAAAGGAAAAACAAAATATACACATTTCTTGATGAAAACGCATGTCTAAGGAAAAGGAAAAATAAAATATATATATTTCTGCTTTTATTTTAAATTTTGTCAGGATCGGTCCTCCATAGTGGGGTGCATCAGCTTTAAAAATCAGATATAAACATATGCAAACTCTAAAGTTAAACATCCAGACCCACTGAGGCCAAGTTCGATAACAGTTTATCTACAGGTTTTACACCACAGCCCTACAGTCTTTTCAAAGGGTGAACTGTCCTACATACTTCACCTCGGGGCATATCGGTAGACCAGCTATTGTATACAGAGAGATCAATATAGTAGAATATTGGTCCCCTTTCCCTCTTTTTCCCTGTATTTCTGCCAAATCGATAAAGTAGTTTTTTTTTAAACGTCACTAAGATAAATTCCTACCTATTTCCCAAAATCTCAAATTTGAAGTTTTGTGAGCGTAACCTTTATGCCCCAAATAAAAAAGATGCCCTACTTTTTAGATTTAGCTCAGCAAGTAAAATTAATGCATCTCCTTTACAGCTTTACATCAGTTGGCAATAGTTTACAAACCTCAGTTTTTAATTTAGATCATACAATATGTTAATCACTCTTACTCTCAAAAGGCAAGTTTTTTTATGTTAAATTATGCTGGGTAAAATTTACAAAAAAGGGCTTATTATGTGAAGCGTGCCCTTGACATTGGCCATTTCTCATTTATTACAAAGAACACTGGGTAGATATTAAGGGTAACTGTCCTATAATTTCTGACACAGACTACATGAAAAATGTATATTTCATTACAGCACTATATGAAATTCCTTCACTTGCAAATGGTTGAAAGCTTTTCTGCCAAAATGTTTAAACAGTGCTTACATCCACTGTTTCCTTCTTTAAAGGGTTAACAAGACATGGGCACAAATCCCAAAAAAAACTGTACAAAACTGAACAAAAAGAAACACAAAAATGGCTCAGGATGGAAAATATTATTTTGATAAAAGTTTTTTTTCAAACAGAATGTGTTTTGAAAGACTGAGATAAAAAAAAATGGAGGATTGTTGAGTTTAAGAAAGTCAAACTTTTTTGCGTATAAAGACATGGTGAAATCTAGTGGGGTCCTCACTAAAGATGTGTAAAAAGTCAAATTCATATCCTATTGTCATTACATCATCTCTCATCTCTTAAATAGTACAATCCCACATGGAAAAATGTTAAAAGATAAATGAATCTATCTTTAATATAAGTGTTTTTATTGGATGGGAAAAAAAAAAACAACCAAAAAAAACCCCAAAAACGTACATGTCAAGAATACTTTCTCAATATAATAGTTAGTTTTCTCCGGTAACATTTAAAAAGGTTGGGGTATACAGTTAGAGGGACCTTTGACCATTCTTCTTGGCACAGTCTCTCTAAATCAGAGGTTATAAACTTGCGGCCTGCGGGCCAATTGCGGCTCGCTGCATGATATTTTGTGACCCCCACCTTGATATGAAAGTTTATTGTTAGTGCGGCCAGTGAGATTTTATGAACGGCCCTTTACGGCACTGTGTGTGGAAGGTCCCTTAATTGTGCAAGCTAGATCTGAACAAACCTACCAATCATAGTAGGGTATATGGCTCCCGGGGGCGGGCCATTGGCGGGGCTTGAAGCAAGGAAGGAATCATTTCACAATTCCGATGTTCCGTTGACGATGTAACTCAGCGGAGTAGACCTCTGACGGAGCAACTCAGCCAGCTCTACCCGCCTTGTTATAAAGTCAATGGAACATCGGTGTTGGCCAGGACGAACAGCCCCGCTAGCTTAGCAGCGCATGCAGCATCCATGGAGTTATTATAGCAAATAAAAGCCATTATAAAAAGCTTCCATGGCTACATCCCATGGTTTGTATAAAAAAAAATAATAATGGTGTCCCACTGTCCCAGTTTGATGCACTCCATGCTTGCTCTGCAATGATGTGACATTCACGGACGAATTATTCAAAAAATATTTTACGTGAATGGAATGTACTAAATCATTCGCAAAAAAAGATTTACTCATCAAAACATGTTACTCCATAGTAAATACCTCACACAATAAACAATACAGAGACATTTTTTTGTGTAATTTACTGTTTCACTTGTTTCTATCACTATGTTTACAACAACAACACGGCTAATAATGAACAGCCTGAAGCAGTTGTCTTTTTTGCTCTCGCTATGCCAGTACTCTTTATCATCTACAAATGCCATGGTGTTCACGTCATCATGAAAGACAGGAACACCCAGCGCAAAACGAAAGGCAACTGGGGCTGCACTGTTCTTTTTCCGCCATACTGTTGTTACAGAAAGAAGGACAGAAATGACACTCTCTGTGTGTTGCTGGTCGGCTAAACACTACAAACTTTATTTCAGAAGTAACACCAAGTGAAAATTATATATATATTATTATAACTCTTGTCACACAGTGCTAATCATGATGTCAAAGCCTGGAGCAAAGTGAAAGGTTGGTGATGAGCACAGACAATTTCAGGGAAAGTGGAAGACGCCCCTGTGAATTTTGTTGAGCATGTGTCTGTCCTCAGTTTTTGGTTGAATACCCGAAGCGGCCCAGCCTCACCCAGAGTCTGCCTTCAGTGGCCCCCAGGTAAATTGAGTTTGAGACCTCTACTCGAGATCATGTGCAGTTTTAGGTCCTCCTATATGTTATCTTGATTCACCTCATCTCACAAGTTTTCCATGGAAAAAGTAGCGTTTTGCAACTGGTTTTTTTCATGATTGGTTTTTATGTTGATTTAGCCTAATGTTTTGGGTCAGTATCCATTTATGACCAATTTTCAGTTTTCTGGCAAAAGCCACCAGATCTTAAATGTGAAACAATTCATGACACAATACACCCAAAAAGAGGGGGGATGAGGTGATTGTCCACATCTTCACCCTTTGTTTCAAGTCAGACCCACCTGGAGTGTTTGCTGCAGACAAAAACTGATCATAATCTCATCTAACTAAAGCACAGAGCATAGACATGGTAAAGTTTAGTAAAGTCCACATGTTTATGTTTGTGATGGTAGAACAGAAAAAAAGGCATGCTTTCTAAAAAACCCGTCGTTATGTAGATAGCATCTAGTGGTTGCTACTGTGACCCAAAGATGACAATGTTTGCTGATGATTTCTAACTATGACCTTTGGAGATTGTACCATCCAACACACTCTGCATGTTAGCAAGATAAATATGGGTCCTCATCCAGCCATATAGAAAATACACCTCTTTGTCATGTTATGTATTTTTGCCAGTTGAGCAGAAAGTTACTAGTTCAAAGTTTTTAAAAAAATCTGTCCATCCATTGTTTATACTCACTTATCCTTACCAGTTCAAGCTAAGAAATTTGCTGACATCTATACAGCTTTACCTACACTCATGGAGACAACAAATAATTAGAGATTTGAGCAAGATTATAGTGCCTGAAACAATGAAATTTTTGCGTTCTATTTTTGGATTATCTATTTTAATTCGTTTGTGTTACAAAAGTAAGGTGAACATGCAAAACCGCTTAGAAACCACACACTATCCATACAACCATGACATTCCTCACTTAAAAAACTGAAATTCCAGAGAGAGAACCTTTACCACCATAAAGCCAAAAAGTACAAGCATCTACCCATGAGAATCTATTTTGAATTTTTGCATTAAGGTAGAATTTTTGCATTTATTTCTTTATAATTTTAATTTAAATGATGATTATTGTATGACAAATGGAACAATTTTAAGGCCCAAAATCTAATAATCTAATCTAATAATCCACACATTTGGGTTATTTGGGAAAGAAGCTCTCTATGCAACTTTACTAAGCAAAGTTACACATAAAAGTGAAAACAAAGGGATAACAAATAACATTGTTACTTTTTAACAGCAAAACAATGAATAGATACATATGCTAATCAAGAGCCAATAACAAAACAAAAAAGAAATGTGCATTAGGAAAAAAACTAATTAAAATAAAATGAAAGTATAAATTGGTCACTAGTGTTCTGTATCCACTTTAATCCATGTCTGTGTACAATTAATTTTGAGCATGATCATTTGATACACTGATCAAAGGATCTCTGTGGGGCCTCTGATACAAGGGATACACATCTCCCAGCTAGCTATTGATTGGCTGCAACACTCTGTAGCAGGGAATTGTTTGTGCAGATCAATGATGATAGGCAAGGCATTGTTATCACTATGTAATAATGATTTTGTAATGATATTTTCTAAATGAGCACCCTTTTTGTTTTACTTGTTAAAAACTTTTAATGATTTAGATTGTGTGGCAGTTGCTTTTAAAGGCTTTTAATGCCACAGCTTCTCAATTAACTTTCCACTCTTGTTTCAGTCAATGGCCTATTATTTGAAGTTCATTAGAGCCAATTATTTGACAGTATGCTCATTAAAATTGTGACCTGGGTAGATAATTTAATTGCATGGCTCTTATGGATGTTGCATGCAATAGTATTTCTTTATTTTTAAGTGCTATGAAGTAATGCTTTAGAAATATTTCAAGATTTCTGTTTCATTTTTCAGTATTTCTTTGTCAAATTTTTCATATTTTATCCAAATCTGTTACTTTCTTGCATTTCTCTATTCATTTAAAATAAAGTCCAGTGCCTTTAGAAATTACCAGATTAGAAAATAGTGTCCACTTATGTGTAATTTAGTTTAAATACAGCTGTTCTGCGAACGCATAAGAGGTTTGTTGGAGAACAAACATGGATAAAGCTGTGGAGAGGTTTATGGCAGGGGTTGGTAATAAAAAAGCTTTGTTTAAGCTATTCTTTAAAAACTGAAATAATCTGACACAACTGCAAACCTACGAAGGCCTTTAATCTAAACTGACAGACCTGCCAAGGAGAGCATTTACCAAAAAATGTTATTGTCATTGTCACATCAACAGCACAGAAAAAAGGTTGCAGTGAATTAAAAGAGTGAATTAAAACAGGCAACCATAAATTTGATAACCTTAATATTGATAACATATTTACTATGTCATAATTTTGTTGACCTCCATATTCACGGATTCTAATTTTCACAGAGGCAATATTAATTACTAGTTGGTTTTATGGCACTCAATTTTATCATGTTCAGTATTTTACACCTTCAATTCATTTCAAGTTCATTTTATTGTTACTTTGACCCCTCATACTTTGAAGACATGAGCTTAAAGAAAGAGCCAATGCGTTGAAGCTATGACTAATTGTGTTTTTCTCCATGCTTTTATGTTTTTCATTCACATTTGTTATTTAGTGGTGTTTACTTCAGCTACATGTAAGAAAACTTTTAGGCTTCTGAATAATTTAGCAACACAAACACATGGAAGCAGTTCCTCAAGAACAACTGATCCAGTTTAACCAGTAAGCCTCACCATGCCTCTACCTGCATTACAACCTAAAACATTAACATCTTTCCAGTCAGCACCAGGGGGAAGTGGCAATAAAAAATTTCAAGTAAACATAATTCAAGGTATGTGGTTGATGACGACATAAAGAGAGAGGTCCTTTGTAGTAAGTGACCAAGTGAACCTGATTTTATTTTGCACAAGTCACAAAATCTGTTTATGCATTTTGCAGAGTCCATACAGTACAGGTCCTTCTCAAAATATTAGCATATTGTGATAAAGTTCATTATTTTCCATAATGTCATGATGAAAATGTAACATTCATATATTTTAGATTCATTGCACACTAACTGAAATATTTCATGTCTTTTATTGTCTTAATACGGATGATTTTGGCATACAGCTCATGAAAACCCAAAATTCCTATCTCACACAATTACCATATTTCATCCGACCAATAAAAGAAAAGTGTTTTTAATACAAAAAACGTCAACCTTCAAATAATCATGTACAGTTATGCACTCAATACTTGGTCGGGAATCCTTTTGCAGAAATGACTGCTTCAATGCGACGTGGCATGGAGGCAATCAGCCTGTGGCACTGCTGAGGTCTTATGGAGGCCCAGGATGCTTCGATAGCGGCCTTTAGCTCATCCAGAGTGTTGGGTCTTGAGTCTCTCAACGTTCTCTTCACAATATCCCACAGATTCTCTATTGGGTTCAGGTCAGGAGAGTTGGCAGGCCAATTGAGCACAGTGATACCATGGTCAGTAAACCATTTACCAGTGGTTTTGGCACTGTGAGCAGGTGCCAGGTTGTGCTGAAAAATTAAATCTTCATCTCCATAAAGCTTTTCAGCAGATGGAAGCATGAAGTGCTCCAAAATCTCCTGATAGCTAGCTGCATTGACCCTGCCCTTGATAAAACACAGTGGACCAACACCAGCAGCTGACACGGTACCCCAGACCATCACTGACTGTGGGTAGTTGACACTGGACTTCTGGCATTTTGGCATTTCCTTCTCCCCAGTCTTCCTCCAGACTCTGGCACCTTGATTTCCGAATGACATGCAGAATTTGCTTTCATCCGAAAAAAGTACTTTGGACCACTGAGCAACAGTCCAGTGCTGCTTCTCTGTAGCCCAGGTCAGGCGCTTCTGCCTCTGTTTCTGGTTCAAAAGTGGCTTGACCTGGGGAATGCAGCACCTGTAGCCCATTTCCTGCACACGTCTGTGCACTGTGGCTCTGGATGTTTCTACTCCAGACTCAGTCCACTGCTTCCGCAGGTCCCCCAAGGTCTGGAATCGGCCCTTCTCCACAATCTTCCTCAGGGTCCGGTCACCTCTTCTCGTTGTGCAGCATTTTCTGCCACATTTTTCCTTCCCACAGACTTCCCACTGAGGTGCCTTGATACAGCACTCTGGGAACAGGCTATTCGTTCAGAAATTTCTTTCTGTGTCTTACCCTCTTGCTTGAGGGTGTCAATAGTGGCCTTCTGGACAGCAGTCAGGTCGGCAGTCTTACCCATGATTGGGGTTTTGAGTGATGAACCAGGCTGGGAGTTTTAAAGGCCTCAGGAATCTTTTGCAGGTGTTTAGAGTTAACTCGTTGATTCAGATGATTAGGTTCATAGCTCATTTAGAGACCCTCTTAATGATATGCTAATTTTGTGAGATAGGAATTTTGGGTTTTCATGAGCTGTATGCCAAAATCATCCATATTAAGACAATAAAAGACCTGAAATATTTCAGTTAGTGTGCAATGAATCTAAAATATATGAATGTTAAATTTTCATCATGACATTATGGAAAATAATGAACTTTTTCACAATATGCTAATATTTTGAGAAGGACCTGTATATTACATTGCATTCGTAATGTATTGGGCAAAGGCATAATACGTCTCCATCTGACTGGATGGAAATGGTCCAGGTCCTATGTCACAATCTATCAAATGTTGCTTGTCCAGCATAGCCAGAAATTAGCTTCTCTATGTCATTCCTTTCAGAAACAGCAAAGCACGAACCTGACAGCTGAATTATTAATAAGTTGATCTATTTGTGGTTTTCAAAGAAATCAGCTCACTTGATAAATCAATGTCTTCGATTTAAATTACTGTCAATTTGCATGTTATATTGTTGTTTAGCTGCCTATTTTTACTAAAATGGTTAATTCATTGTATGTGTGATTGGTCCCAAATGAAGAGCAGCAGATGTGAACTTTGGATCCGATTCCCAGTAGATTTAGACAATAGACAAGTAGATGGGAGAAGATGTCAACAAGACAGGATCTTCACTGAAGCAGAAGATTGACAGGAGGTCTAAAAAGCATTTTTACTTTCTTCAGCCCATCCAAACCCAAAATATTAGACTTGCAACAGAGCTGAGTGCAGAACCAATAATGATTTCAACAACACCCACAAAGGTAGACATGCCAGCATGTTCATTGCAGGAAAAAAGTTTAAGTTCTATCTTGTCTCAGGAAAAACATTATTTTATACTCACTTTTCGGTTAATCAAAATTTGTCTCTACCTCTTAGCATGGCACTAGTGTCCAGCTACAGAATGTTCTGATTGATTAACCAGAAACTGATTAATCATATTTTGAAATGTGATTCCTACTTAGGTAGACAGCCTCCAACTGTGCATGGAAATTCTGGAAACTTGACAGATACCAAACAAGGAAAAAACATTATTTGATCTGGTCAGGTAAATATGTATAGTGCACTTCTTATCAGACATGCAATTGCTGCTTCCTCAGCAATATTCCCAGCGCTAATCATTTGAAATCACAGTGATTGCTCTCAGCAGAACATTAATCTAATTTTCTGTCAAAGCTGCTGCCAGTTACTTAAGATTTGATCTCTTTCATTATTTCACACTCATTTCTTTCCTCCCTCACTTTCCCACTTATGCTTTAGGCCGTGGTTAATTAAAATGGAAAGGAAAGGATTTGCAGTCAGTTATTCAGGACAACTTTGAGTGGAAGTTAATTATAGAGCCCAATGAATCATATGAAGAACATTTTCAGCTGGTTTTGGAAAAAGTTCAAACATCTAACCTATTATAGGGATAAAATGAACATAGTATTCAAACAGAACATAGAGATGATCTTTTGTTATAGAAAAAACAACTTGGTTTGGGACTGCAGCTTCTGGAAAAGTGCAGCTCTGGTATTATTGGTCATCCAAGTAAGCAGTGTAACCCTGTACATTAAACCATCCAGTTTAAATTTTTTTGTACATTTACTAAAATAACAAGGAGTAAAGGAAATGCATTTAAAATGGCTTATTTGAAAGATTATACATATGGTACAGCACAGACTCTCCAAATCCCTTTACACATCAAGTAGAACTTGGCAAAGTAATTTTTTGATATAATAAATTAATGTAACAGATTGTTACTTAAATGAACTCTGTCCCTCATTCATTCATGTTCTTTCATTTGCACTTGTTCTTGCTCTGGAATAAAAGGTAGCTGAGGCCCATCCCAGTAGGAAATGGGAAGACATGAGCACATAGTGAACAGTCAGGGTGCCAACCCATTACAGGGCCAACATAGAGACAAACAACAATGCATGCAGTACACACCTAGACATCCCTAACACCAGTGGCGGATGCTGGTCTTTCAAGGAGTGGGCCAGCCGAGGCTAGCCCACTGCCCATAGACCACCAGAGATGCTGAGCATCTGATGGGCGGGACAAAGCCCAGCATTTTTGCTTTGCTATTGAACTCACTGTTTAAAGCACTGTGAAGCTGCAGGAATGAGTGAAAGCCGCATTGTTACCAGTGATAAGAAGCTGATTCTGAACAAAAGTTGAGGCGTTGTAGTGCATATTTAGTCAATGACATGTACACACAACAGTATGTATTTGATCACTTGTTTTTTTATTTTTATTTTAGGGGAAGCTGAGCTTCCCTTGCAGTCTTGGAGCAATCGTCACTGCCTAACACCAATTTAGAGTAGCCTGTTAACCTAACATGGATGATTTTATACCGAGTGGAAGACTAAGAGCCAGGAGAAAACTGATTTTTTAATGAATGATAAAAACCTTAAGATATGAGAAACTTAGTGAAAAACTTTGAACTCTGGAAATGAATCCTTGAGTCCAATTTAAAAAAACATGGCTCTGTATTTGATTCTAGTTGAGGTTTCTCACCTCAGATCACAAGTGTTACAAAAATGCCATTTAACACTTAAAAATAATTGCCAATGCATGTCTGCTTCTTTTCTTTTCAGTGCAGAGGGTTTAATGCATACTTTAATCAACGGCAGAATAAATTGCTAGGATGTTCTGCTTCCTGGTCTTCCTAAAATAAATTCAGCCCCTCTATAAAATATACAAGAGTCAGCTGAAGAAAGAGAACTCACAGTTATAAACAACTTACAAATCAAAGGAAATGTCACTTTATTCCTCCAATTTCTAGTGACCCTAAGTCACTCACATTTTTGACAGCAAGGCGTAATTAGCAAACAAATACAAAACAAATATTTTAAATAAATTGCTGTTAAAGTGCAAGACTGAAACATCAAAACAACTGAGATAACGCTATAGGTTACAATACAAATACAAAACAAAATACAGATATAATATAGAGCAAGCCAGTGTGAAAAATAGCACTGTGTCCGTTTAGTGGACTGCCTAAACGCAGGGCTGTATAAAAATAACTTTTTCCAAAAAAATGTTTGTGTGTGGAAATCATGTTCTGCAAAGTAAAAGTAAAAACATTCTTCAAACTAAAACGGGCATAATGATATTTTGAAGTATAAAAGGCCAACAGGTTGGTAAGAACAAAAAAAAAGTCTAGTTTATTGAAATGAATTTAAAGGTTCGTGTAGCTTCTAAAAAAACTGGATTGTAACGATGCACATTTGTAAGCAGTGAGGCCTTGAAGGAGGTACTTGGTTTGCATACTGCCTGGATTTAACATGTTCTCCCCGTGCTCATGTGGGTTTTGTGCCTGCTCTCTGGCTTCCTCCTACAGTCCAAAACTGTAACTAATTCAATCACAAACAATGATGTTCAGAATACTTGTTTTATATTTTTTTTTTAGGTTTTTTTTTGACAGTGGCCAATATCTTGTCTGTCCCAGAGTTTGATAAAACTTTCCCTAAAACACATGTAGATTTATAAATTTTTTCCCAAAGACTGGCTGACTTTGGATCTACAGCTCCAGAAAGTCATTAAGCACACATCTCTCTCTGCTTAGGATCTTTACACAGAGATGTTTGCTGGTGCTGGTTCAATATTAGCTTGCTTTGTGAAGATAATTCAGCTGGTAATGTGTTTTTTTTTTCAGGTCTCTTATGGCCCTAGGTGTTGTGGGCTGGATCAAACTTGTTGCGATGTGTCAGCCCTTTTGCTGCTCCTCTCTGCAGGTTAGGATACTGTGGATCTGGAGATCATATACAGGTCCTTCTCAAAAAATTAGCATATTGTGATAAAGTTCATTATTTTCTATAATGTAATGAGGAAAATTTAACATTCATATATTTTAGATTCATTGCACACTAACTGAAATATTTCAGGTCTTTTATTGTCTTAATACGGATGATTTTGGCATACAGCTCATGAAAACCCAAAATTCCTATCTCACAAAATTAGCATATTTCATCCGACCAAAAAAAGAAAAGTGTTTTTAATACAAAAAACGTCAACCTTCAAATAATCATGTACAGTTATGCACTCAATACTTGGTTGGGAATCCTTTTGCAGAAATGACTGCTTCAATGCGGCGTGGCATGGAGGCAATCAGCCTGTGGCACTGCTGAGGTCTTATGGAGGCCCAGGATGCTTCGATAGCGGCCTTTAGCTCATCCAGAGTGTTGGGTCTTGAGTCTCTCAACGTTCTCTTCACAATATCCCACAGATTCTCTATGGGGTTCAGGTCAGGAGAGTTGGCAGGCCAATTGAGCACAGTGATATCATGGTCAGTACACCATTTACCAGTGGTTTTGGCACTGTGAGCAGGTGCCAGGTCGTGCTGAAAAATGAAATCTTCATCTCCATAAAGCTTTTCAGCAGATGGAAGCATGAAGTGCTCCAAAATCTCCTGATAGCTAGCTGCATTGACCCTGCCCTTGATAAAACACAGTGGACCAACACCAGCAGCTGACACGGCACCCCAGACCATCACTGACTGTGGGTACTTGACACTGGACTTCTGGCATTTTGGCATTTCCTTCTTCCCAGTCTTCCTCCAGACTCTGGCACCTTGATTTCCGAATGACATGCAGAATTTGTTTTCATCCAAAAAAAGTACTTTGGACCACTGAGCAACAGTCCAGTGCTGCTTCTCTGTAGCCCAGGACTGGGGAATGTGGCACCAATAGCCCATTTCCTGCACACGCCTGTGCACGGTGGCTCTGGATGTTTCTATTCCAGACTCAGTCCACTGCTTCCGCAGGTCCCCCAAGGTCTGGAATCGACCCTTCTCCACAATCTTCCTCAGGGTCCGGTCACCTCTTCTCGTTGTGCAGCGTTTTCTGCCACACTTTTTCCTTCCCACAGACTTCTCACTGAGGTGTCTTGATACAGCACTCTGGGAACAGCCTATTCATTCAGAAAGGTCTTTCTGTGTCTTACCCTCTTGCTTGAGGGTGTCAATAGTGGCCTTCTGGACAGCAGTCAGGTCGGCAGTCTTACCCATGATTGGGGTTTTGAGTGATGAACCAGGCTGGGAGTTTTAAAGGCCCCAGGAATCTTTTGCAAGTGTTTAGAGTTAACTCGTTGATTCAGATGATTAGGTTCATAGCTCGTTTAGAGACCCTTTTAATGATATGCTAATTTTGTGAGATAGGAATTTTGGGTTTTCATGAGCTGTATGCCAAAATCATCCGTATTAAGACAATAAAAGACCTGAAATATTTCAGTTAGTGTGCAATGAATCTAAAATATATGAATGTTAAATTTTCATCATTACATTATGGAAAATAATGAACTTTATCACAATATGCTAATATTTTGAGAAGGACCTGTATAAGCTGTCTGTTTTTTTCTTCCGCCATAGAGAGGAAGGGGTCTCTCCCTCTGCTTTTCTTCTTCACGCTCCTTGATGCACATGTGTGGGCTGCTCTTCTGCTGGGCCTTGTCTCATCCTCATCGTGCATATTTGAGTTTGTCTCTATTCCATTTACACTTTTTGTAACCTTTACATCCTTACATCACCTCTGTCCCACATGGCTGTAGATTGAAACAAAGATTAGCGTGCCCTAAAAGAAAGGGCTGGATTTGGTCCAGATTGACTTGCCATTTAGTCTAGTTCATACTTTGAGAGTTACTGTTTTATCTCATCTTATTTTCTTTTTTCATTTCCATTTGTTTTGGCATAGTGAGCATTTAATTTTGTAATTTTGTTTGACCCAAGCCTTGTACTAAATCTTAAATTTTTATTTGCATTCTGTGGACCAGAAAAAATGGTTTGGCTTATCAATGACATTGGAAAAACTGTTTTCTACAACACAAGAAAAAAAAAAACAAAAAAAAAAACATTACTGTCAAGTCAAGGAATTTGTTCAAATAATATTTACAAAAGATTATGTATTACACTTTTCAAACAAGGCCAATCACTTCAGAAATGTTATTTCTGTTTGCTGAAGTTATTTTAAGTATTTTGTGTAGTTGTTATTTAATTATTTATTTTGTTCTCTCATTCTAGCTTTCACAGCGCTACCGTGCACTGGCTTCCTGATTACCTAATGGCTTTTATGCAAAAAGGAAATATGGAAGTCAAAAATGTAAGAAAAAAATCATCTGCTATTCAAAAATAGAGGCATAAATATGTGAATACACATTTTGCATTCATTCATCTGTACAGGAGATATGTTTCACAGCTTAGACTTACTCTTCCAGCTTTCATTGATTCAGTGGAGAAAGTGCTTATCTAGGCAGTCAGGGTCCATTAACTGTGATACTTTTCCGGGATGCTTGTTGTTTAGACCATTATTAAACTCCTGTTAACAGCTGCAGAGGATCGCATTAGCCAAGAACAGATTCTTTCTTCATGACACCCTCCAATATTCCAGCAAAGCACGAGCACTAAGAGACTTTTTGCCGCTGTAAGACATCTGTTTTCAAGCATTAGGAATGCTCCAGGGCTTCTAATGGAGTCTCCATGGTAAACACGTCTACCTTTGAGGAGTTGTACATTTTATCTTCTCTGTGTTGGTCCCGTCTACATTTCATTTGTTTAATACCACAAAGTTGATATTTAAAGATTATTTTGATTGCTCTCATCTATACAACCATTTATCCATTCATTTATTTTGACAGGGGAGTGTATTTATTGGCCTTGGACTCCTTTTTGGCATATTACAACCACTAATGTCAGTGGGCAGAGAGAGGAGAGGGGAAGACATGCAGCAAAGGTTTCAAGGTCGGGAATCGGACCCTGAAAGGTTGCATTGAGGACTAGAGCCTTTGTATATGGGGCGCCCGCTCTACTGTTCAACCACGCAATGACCCAGTGTCAGTGAATTTTATTAGTATTTCATGTGATAGACCAGCACAAAGTATAGCATATTTGTAGTGTGAAAGAAAAAAGCTAAATAGTTAAAAAATTAATTTCTACAAAGTGTGGCTGGCATTTGTTCCCAGCCGGATTTACTCTGATACCCTAAGTAACATTTAGTGCAACCAGCTGTATTTTGAAATCCTACATGTAATTTATCTATATATCCCGAAGACACTATCCCCATGGTAAAACATGGCTGCATCATGCTGTGTGGTTGCTTTTTTTCAGCAGGGACAAGGAAACTGGTCAGAGTTGTTGGAAAAGTGATGGAGCTACAGCAATCAGTGCAATCCGGAAAGTAAACTTGTTTAGGCTGTAATACAGGTCCTTCTCAAAATATTAGCATATTGTGATAAAGATCATTATTTTCCATAATGTCATGATGAAAATTTAACTTTCATATATTTTAGATTAATTGCACACTAACTGAAATATTTCAGGTTTTTTATTGTCTTAATACGGATGATTTTGGCATACAGCTCATGAAAACCCAAAAGTCCTATCTCACAAAATTAGCATATTTCATCCGACCAATAAAAGAAAAGTGTTTTTAATACAAAAAACGTCAACCTTCAAATAATCATGTACAGTTATGCACTCAATACTTGGTCGGGAATCCTTTTACAGAAATGACTGCTTCAATGCGGCGTGGCATGGAGGCAATCAGCCAGTGGCACTGAGGTCTTATGGAGGCCCAGGATGCTTCGATAGCGGCCTTTAGCTCATCCAGAGTGTTGGGTCTTGAGTCTCTCAACGTTCTCTTCACAATATCCCACAGATTCTCTATGGGGTTCAGGTCAGGAGAGTTGGCAGGCCAATTGAGCACAGTGATACCATGGTCAGTAAACCATTTACCAGTGGTTTTGGCACTGTGAGCAGGTGCCAGGTCGTGCTGAAAAATGAAATCTTCATCTCCATAAAGCTTTTCAGCAGATGGAAGCATGAAGTGCTCCAAAATCTCCTGATAGCTAGCTGCATTGACCCTGCCCTTGATAAAACACAGTGGACCAACACCAGCAGCTGACACGGCACCCCAGACCATCACTGACTGTGGGTACTTGACACTGGACTTCTGGCATTTTGGCATTTCCTTCTCCCCAGTCTTCCTCCAGACTCTGGCACCTTGATTTCCGAATGACATGCAGAATTTGCTTTCATCCGAAAAAAGTACTTTGGACCACTGAGCAACAGTCCAGTGCTGCTTCTCTGTAGCCCAGGTCAGGCGCTTCTGCCTCTGTTTCTGGTTCAAAAGTGGCTTGACCTGGGGAATGCAGCACCTGTAGCCCATTTCCTGCACACACCTGTGCACAGTGGCTCTGGATGTTTCTACTCCAGACTCAGTCCACTGCTTCCGCAGGTCCCCCAAGGTCTGGAATCGGCCCTTCTCCACAGTCTTCCTCAGGGTCCAGTCACCTCTTCTCGTTGTGCAGCGTTTTCTGCCACACTTTTTCCTTCCCACAGACTTCCCACTGAGGTGCCTTGATACAGCACTCTGGGAACAGCCTATTCGTTCAGAAAGGTCTTTCTGTGTCTTACCCTCTTGCTTGAGGGTGTCAATAGTGGCCTTCTGGACAGCAGTCAGGTCGGCAGTCTTACCCATGATTGGGGTTTTGAGTGATGAACCAGGCTGGGAGTTTTAAAGGCCTCAGGAATCTTTTGCAGGTGTTTAGAGTTAACTCGTTGATTCAGATGATTAGGATCATAGCTCGTTTAATGATATGCTAATTTTGTGAGATAGGAATTTTGGGTTTTCATGAGCTGTATGCCAAAATCATCCGTATTAAGACAATAAAAGACCTGAAATATTTCAGTTAGTGTGCAATGAATCTAAAATATATGAATGTTAAATTTTCATCATGACATTATGGAAAATAATGAACTTTATCACAATATGCTAATATTTTGAGAAGGACCTGTAGACTTCCGACCTGGAGAGGAGGTTTATCTTGATGTAGGACAGAGACAGTAATCATACAGCCAGAGTTACAATGTAATTGTTTACATAAAGCATATTCATGTCAAAAAATTGTCTAGAACTACAATAATTTCAGGATTGATGCTAAGACCTCAAAATTAATGCTCTCAAAATTAATGCTCACATACACCCGAAAATCCAAGCTGACCAGGCTTGAGCAATTCTGCTAAGATAAAAAGGCAGACATCCTTGTCCATTCCTTGATGCAGCCGTCACAGGTTCGAGTCCCAGCCTGTTGGCCTTTGCTTCATGTCTTCCCCTCTTTCTCTAACCCTACATTTCCTGTCGGTCAACTCAAAAAACAAAGGCCACTAGTGCCACAAAATTTTAAAAAACACTCTAACAGACATACCACCAAAAAACCTGCTCCTGTACCAGTGGCGAAAAGGTACTTTCAAAAAACAATTATCATTATATGTAATACTTTGTATTAGTGTATCTCATAAAATCCCAGTGGAATACATGAAAGTGTGTGGTTGTAACATTTAGAACAGAAAAGTTTCAATAGTTATGTAAATGCTTTACAGTCCATTCCCAAGTTCACAAACATGTTTTTTTATTGGAACTGATGCAATATTTTTATTTTATTAGTGCAATTCCATGTAGGCTATCTGAAAGAGAACCGTGTCTTATTACCTACCTTTGAAACTTAGCATTTAGGAATGTAAAGTACTCATGAAAAACAAATTGTAATTGCAAGACATTATTAATTCATGCTTATATATGGCTAATACACTCTCAGTCAAAAATACTGAGAGTGTATTAGCCAGAAAGGGCAGTTCTCAAACTCTGGCCACAGGTCACTGGCATTAAATAGTCAATTCCTGTTCTTAATCATCACTTTATTTTATTTTATTTTTTCATCTATCTAGATAGATAGATTAAACAACAACAATTAAACAGCCCTCATTCCACCAAAGCTGCACATGTCAAAGTGACAAAAGAGATTTTGTTGGCTACAGCAAATAAAAAATCTTGATATTTCAGTAGTTATTTGACACCACTGGTCATCTAATTTTACAGAATAGTCTATACTTATTTAAAGCACTGCTCTTCAGTGGTTTGAATCACACTGAATTTGTTCCTAACAACGTTGATCATTTGGATGCAATCCACATTGTTGGGATTATGAATCGGAGAATATTATTTAATATTTATTAATATTTTAATATTTTATCAAATAATATTTCGGTCTGTTAAGGGTTGTCTTGTGAATACCAGCCCAGTAAGGCGATGGTATTAGGACAAAATAGAAAGGTGTGAGACGAGCTCTGACATTATTGAACAGCAAAACTCTGAACATATATGGAATGAATTCACACAATTTCTTAAAATACAAGAATGTATTTACAAAAATAAGTCAAACATATTTCAATCAACAAACTCTTAACTATGCTAAAACAATCCAACTAAACTACCAAGCAGAATTAAAGAATAACGAAGACTAATGGGCTATGTACAATATAAACAAGTTGATCAAAGATGATTGAGAACCATGACCAAAAGAGTGGTGCAACATTACCATGCAATGTTTATGTTTGAGAACCAAGGATTATCTTGAAGAATCTGGCAATTAAGTTAAGTTAGTCTTGGAACCAACTTAGGCAATAATCAGCAAACGTTTAGACAACCCTTCACAATGCAAGATCAGATAAAATATTTTTTGAATAAAATAATGTTTTAAATAATGATCTGCTGAATACAACCAACCTTCTGGATGACAATTTCTCAATGGTGTCTAATTAGCTGCCTTTATTTAATAAAATAATATTTGAAGAAATATTATTAAGGGGATATTTTGGAAAGAGCCACATATTTCTGGAGAAATGGGGCTTAATGGTGTTTACTTAGTTATCAAATTTAGTAAAATGATGTTAGGGACACATTATTCACTGGATTGAAAACTAAACCTTTCTGGGTAAATATTATTTAGCAGCAAGCACATGTCCTTAGCTGTTAGCAGTTAAGCTAACAAAGAAGCTGCTAGCTTAGCACCAGATTCAAACACACACCTTTAAAAATGCCATTAATAAAAGGGTTAAAATGCATAAGCGCAAACGGCGCCTTATGATCAATCTTCTGTCTAAAATCACCCTTTAATAAAGTGTGTCTTAACTTTAAAAACATACAAAGAACACAACCTGAGCACATGTGCTGCAGATAGTCTGCTAGCACCAAGGTAGCTGAGTTCAACACAAACAAAACCAAACTTCATAAAATGAAAAACGTTTAGATCATTTCAATCTAAATCACTTCTATGTTTTTATACCCAAACACTTAACCTCATGACCTGTAGTGAGGAACGTTGTCCAGGACGGAGAAGTTTGAAGAAACGTCCACAGTCTTTAAACGGTTAGCTTCTAGCTAACCTCCGTAGCTGTGGATGAAAGACGGCCTGTTCTGTCCACCAATCACACTGCACATTACCGTAACCACGGTGATGGGGTCTCTGCTGTCTTCCTTCCAGACTGGGAGACCGCTCCGCTCGGCTTCGTAGAGACCGCTTCTCTGTAGGGAACTTCTCTGGGACAGTTTGCTTCTGCAGGCCTCAGAGAGAAAGTAAGCAATTCTTACACCTTAATTTCCCCGTTCATGAATGAAAATACCGGATACACAGACAGTATTTCATTCATACTTAACTTTGCATATAATCGATGATCGTATGACATCCTGGGATCCAGTTGAAGAGTTTATGTCTGTTTGCCAGCAAACAGACATAAACATAAAAGATCAAAGAGGCTGTGAAACGTATTATGTTTTCTGTTTATCTCTTTAAGAACTCCAGAAGGTATTTACTAAATGTACACTGCCTGGCCAAAAAAAAAAAAGTTGCCTCCAGAAAAAAAGGTCACACACTCTAATATTTCATTGGACCGCCTTTAGCTTTGTTTACAGCACACATTCACTGTGTCATTGTTTCGATAAGCTTCTGCAATGTCACAAGATTTATTCCCACCCAGTGTTGCTTGAATTTTTCACCAAGATCTTGCATTGATGATGGTAGAGTCTGCCTGCTGCGCAAAGCCTTCTGCGCATTCAATAGATTCTCAATGGGGTTAAGGTCTGGACTCAGTGGTGGCCAATCCATGTGTGAGAATAATGTCTCATGCTACCTGAACCACTCTTTCACAATTCGAGCCCAGTGAATCCTGGCATTGTCATCTTGGAATATGCCCGTGCCATCAGAGAAGAAAAAATCCATTGATGGAATAACCTGGTCATTCAGTATATTCAGGTAGTCAGCTGACCTCATTCTTTGAACACATACTGTTGCTGAACCCAGACCTGACCAACTGCAGCAACCACAGATCATAGCACTGCCTCCACAGGCTTGTACAGTAGGATCTAGGCATGATGGGTGCATCACTTTCCTGGCTCTCTTCTTACCCTGATGCACTAATCCCTCTGGAACAGGGTAAATCTGGACTCATCAGACCACCTTCATCCATTGCTGCAGAGTCCAATCTTTATGCTCCCTAGCAAATTGAAGCCTTTTTTTCCAGTTAGCTTCACTGATTAGTGGTTTTCTTAAGGCTACACAGCTGTTCAGTCCCAATCCCTTGAGTTCCCTTCACATTATGCATGTGGAAATGCTCTTACTTTCACTATCAAACATAGCCTGGAGTTCTACGGTTATTTTCCTTTGATATGATATAACCAAATGTTTAAGTGATCGCCGATTACAATCATTCAGGATTTATTTCCAGCCACATTTCTTCTGCGAAGACAATGGGTCCTCACACTATCCTTCCAGTTTTTAATACTGCGTTGGACAGTTCTTAACCCAATTTTGGTAGTTTCTGCAGTCTGCTTAGATGTTTTCTCTGCTTGATGCATGCCAATGATTTGATCCTTCTGAAACAGACTGACATCTTTTCCACATTCTGGGATGTATCTTTTGACATGGTTGTTTAATAAATGAGAAGCAACTCATTGCACCAGTTGGGGTTGAATAACTTGTTACCAGCTGATACATGATCGCCCATACAGTAATTTTTCAATAGGAGGCTCGTACCTATTTGCTTAGTTAAATCCCGGTGGGGACTTTTTTTTTTTTTTGACCAGGCAGTGTATTGTGTCAAATGATATAATTTAGTCAATAAATGTAACATTATTTTTCTATTTTAGTTTAAAATGTCTGTGTTAAGCCTTCTTGGTATACTGTTTTTTGTAATATTTTATGTACTATTTAAATAAAACATATGCTTTCAAAAATATGAAGTACCTTGTGCTTGGCTTTCTAAAATTAAACAATATATAAAACTGTGGAACACTGACTCACTTTATAGTCCCCTCCTGAAAGTGCCTTTAAGTGCAGTGGTGCCATAAACAATGACCATTTTTTTAAATGATAAGGGAATATGGCATGGAAAAAGCAATGTCTCTCTGTGGCTGTGTGCACTTGGCTCATTTATGAATTTATTTCAGTACAGAAGAAAAGCCCCAGGGAGCTAAATGTTTTAAACAAAAACATAATTAATGAAAGATTAATCATAAATTTTGTAGAGGAACAGGAAGAGGTGTCACTCTCTATTTGGACCTGTTCGGACTCGGGTTGATGGAGGAGACAGGCAAAGGGGAAAAGGGTGGGAGATTGTGTGGAAGGGAGGTGGTGTAATGGAGTGGATCTGGGGGTGGATGTCAAGGAGTGAGAGAAGGCAGGGGGAACTGCCAATGAAAATGATGAGAAAAGGGTTTTGGAATTCATGAGATGTTGACATAGCAAGAAGCCTGCAACACTACAGCAAAGCCTTTGTTGTGTGACCCCATTAAATCAGCCATCACACTGTGGGCAGCACAGAGTCACAAATGGGATACAAAAGGCCTTGCTTTACTTTTGGACCAGTACGGATACTATAGTGAATGTAACTGACAATGGAGAAAAATTAAACCCAAATGCGATGTTCTGAAAGGAGAACAATTTGTTTTCTGGAATATATATATGATACCTGGTGTAACAATCTAATCACCTTCATGTGCCATACCTCTCAATATTAAAAGGTCACAATGTTCCTTTTTAAAGATGTTTCATTTGGTGAAGAAAGTCTAAGCTAAGACTATGAAGATATGATAGGTAAGAGGCAGGATGGTGAGAAGACTATTATTTTGAAGTAAGGATTATAGTAGTTCCTCAAACTGCCCTTTTGTGTTGACAAATTCGGCTAATAGAACCTGCTCATCGGGTTAAGTTACTAAAACATAGCCTCCTCTACCTTTGAATAATTTTTGAGGCAGCATTTTTGGAAATCTGTAAAAAAAACAAAAAAAAACAAAGTGCCTATCAAAATATTCATTAAACTATAGCACAAGGCAATGGGAGCAGCAACAGTTTAAGCAAGGTAACATGCCACAATTATGCAATATGACCTTTGCTTGCATAATGTGGTAAATACACATAATAAGATTGGATTTACCATACCAGAAGGTTGTGTATTTATTCTACAGGATAGATTACATAAAAAAACAATAAAACATATTAATATTGTCTTTACAGTTTCTATGCTATGTCTTGCATTTGATTATTGATAAATGCATTCAATTAAAGGGCAAGTTAATGAATACTTGAGAAGAGTAAAATAGGCAATTCCAAATTTGACAGTGTGCTTTAATAGCTTTTATAGAAGGTCCTACAGTAGCAAGAGAAAAATATATAAAAATCCCACACATGGACACAAATGCTTTGTCCAAAGCATGGCTATTGTTGCAAAGGTAAGCACAAGTGCAGCTTCACAGGCTGGGCTTACTAAAATGTGTTAGCAGGTGTACATCTAGTTCACACACAACTGTTTGAAACAAAAAATGGTCACAATTGAGACATGAATGGAATAGTTTTGCATATAGATTCTATATGAAGTCAACATAGATTTGTCCTTTTCAGGAACATTATATTTATATACATATTTATTTTCCAAAGGGTAATAATTATACAACTGAAAACTTCAATACATTTTTTAAACAGGAACTTGGCATACACAATTCCTTTTATTTGGGATTTTATCGCACCACTCACTAATATTTGTTTAGATGTCCTTACAAATTTGTACACAGATTTGTAGCAATCAACAAGCTGCATAATTTTGGCTGGATATTTGACCACTGTTCTTGGCAGAATTGGTAGCGGTCATTTAAATTGGTTGTTTTCCCGGCAAGAACCTAGCTATCAAGCCTAGCCCACACATTTTCTGCAGGATTAATGTCAAGGCTCTTGGTATGCTGTTACAGAAGCTTAATGTTAGCCTGCTTTTTATATAAAAGAAAAACAGGTCTGATGTGCGTTTAGGATCATCATTCCGTTGGAACACCAAACTTAAGAAAATTAAAAGTAGAAGCAAAAACAGGCCTTTTAATATGATTTGCATTTAAACCCAATTAAAAACAATTTTTTGTTTGCCTCAGCTAGCCTATGCTTTTCAAATGCTTTCTGCCATCCTTTTAAAGGCAGTCATCATAACTGGTTAGCTTTAATTGTAGTCTTAATATATGGAAAAATACTTTTATTTTTAAAACACATAATTTGTACTTAATAAAAAATACATTGAAAATATGTTTAAAAAAATGTAGTTAGACCATCTTGTTAAAATAACTGCACATCGATTCCCATGCCTCTGTGTTCTCTGTAATATACCCTTCCATGTGTCTATCAATCATAAGGCCTATAGACATACAATGACACTTGTCATTATGTGTCAGGTATAACAATCCCCTCTTGCATAAGTCATGGCAGAATTATAAGTGGCCAAACTGAAGTGAGAGACAGGATGAATAGACTTTTTAACAGCTTTGTGTATTGGGCAAACATGTTAGAGCATAATAGATAGGAAAATGATGTGTGGAGTGAAGGAAAACAGTGAAGTAAACAGGCAGCTGATTCTGTTGGGAACTTAAGTGATTTCACAGTTTTTTGGTCACTGGCAGAGCTATTGAGTGTGGCCGATATCAGTTGTGAAAGCTTTTAATAAACAACAAGTTTGTAGTGTTAACTATATGCTAATTCACTCTACCTTCACTATGTTAATTTCAAGCTTTTCTAAGAGCTAGATGTGGTAATGGATGTGGTAATGAACACACACGCATTCACACACATACACACATACATATATATATATATATATATTTATTATTTTAACTTTTTTAGTGTGTAGACTAATTGTCATGCTAAAAGGTGAATCTAAAGTACAGAGTCTTTCTCTGGAAAGACTTCGACACGTTTTCCTTTCCTAAAGTCGTATTCATATTTGTTTAGCGAACCATATAAAAGAAGAAAAAAAAAAACATCTCCACATAATGATGCTGCCATGCACTGTCACCAAAAACCTAAATAAAATGAAATAAAATAAAAAAAAACAATTTCAGCTTAAACCATACCATCTTCTACATGTTTATTTTGTTACCAAAGCCAACATTATGTTTTCTGGGCCCTCATTTATAAGGTCAATTAGATGATTCTGTGGATTTAACCTTTTTTTCTTTTCTACTGTATTTATTCATGGATCTTACTAGTTTAATGTTCATAATCCACACATTTTTATAAAATAAAATTGTTACAATGGAGCAAAGATGTCTTGGTTTGCATAGCATAAATTATTCTATTTAAGCTAATGGTCTGCAGAAAATCATTAAATCACATAAGATGCAATCTTCCACTATTCTTCTCGATAATGTTAATCAACATTAAATTGGGGAAAATATAACCCAAAGATGCTGCTGTGTTGCGGTTTCCCTCATTCATTCAGCCATTGATTTAGTAATATTGATAAAGGGCAGTTATTGCGAGAAGAAGATGGACAGTGCAGCAGCTATTAATGACATATTGAATATAGATGAAGCAGACTAAAGTGTCCTCAGTGACCTCAGTCCTTATCTGTAAAAAAATTGCGATCCCATTCTGGTACTCGGATCTTTACATCCACAATATTTACTTGCCCATAATCCTTTTCACTGACTTGTTTAAGGTGCTGAATGGTCTTGGTTCTGGCTAAGTGGTGCTCTACACCTGTTTCCATATAAATTCTAAGACTTTGAAAACGTTAAGGGCATTAATACCAAAATTTCTACTGTTTGAGCTTGCAGGTAATGGTATTTATACTAAACTTCATGTAAGAAATTTAGAAATATGTAAAACAAGAAGTATGAAAAAAAGATGAAGGTTGCGAAACACCGAACTCGAGCAACAATGCATAACACATGGCCACTCAGGAGGAAAAAACTGCTTGAGAAACCTCCATCTTGGATTCCAGCTTATAAAGTCACAATTTATATGGATATTTATCCATTAAGGAGGATCAAATTTTGAGAAATGTCATGTGAGAGCAGTAATTTGATGGTATTTGAAAGTTTTCTGCGATAAGCCCAGTCTATCTACAGTTTACTGGTGAATGACCATTCAGGAGAAAAATTGTAACTCAACGAAATAGAATTTTAGCAACATAGTTCAAATTTCTGCTTTAGGTCTAAAAAGCATTTTTACTCTGATATGCTTTAGTGTAAACCAGTGTTTGATTACCCTCAACAACTGTGTCACAAGAGTGTAAATATTTTACACTCTTCTCTCCACATAATTAGCCAGTAAAAAAACACCTCACCAAACTTGTGAGGGTTTAATAATACTAATCTTTATTGGTCATTGCACATCCCTTATAGGGAGCAGTGGGCTGCCATTGTGCGGCGCCCGGGGAGTATTCTAAGGCTAAGGGTCTTCCTCAGGGACCCAGAGTGGTAATCTGTGGGATACGAACCTTGTGTCCCTTCAAACCTCCTGTTCTAACCACTAGGCCACCACTCCCCCTGCACTAATTGCACTACAGTTACGTTGTCAAAAAGTTATTCTGAGGACATTGCCTGTCGCACCACTCCAACCTGTTGGGTCCTAAAAAAAAATTCAATCTAATATTTCACGTTGTTCATGGAAGGAAAGTCAAAATGCTCAGACGGCAAACATTCTGTCCTGCATTTGGCTCATTCTGCTTAGACAGAAAAATAACGATGCTACTATTGCTAATTATCATATATAAACAGGCAGAAAAAAACTTTTGGATAATTCTTCCTTATTTAAGAAATATATTCTGCAGATAGCAGATGTTTTGTACTGATAGAAAAAAAAAAGTTAAGAAAATTAGGTAAAAGAAAGCACACAGCAACAGATGTTACCTCAGTGGTCTGGCGGATGATGACTGGGTCCTCATCCCAGTTTTGGGCATTTTTTTTCTTTCCCACATAGATGTTCACTGTAGATAAAGTGCTAATTACCCTCTCTTTCTGCGTTTCCAATTAGCAGCCACACATCTATTTTTCATATTTGTGTTAGACAGGTCTTCTGTGAAGAAAACAACTAACAGCGTGTACAACCATAGAGTTACAGGCTTCCAGATTCTACATCATCACTGATGTATATTATTTAGCCTCTCTGTTGTAGAGAGTGTATCCCCCCAAAGGCTGTTTTCTTTATGTGTCAGAAATGTCTGCTTTAAAAAAGTTTATCATTTATTACCTTCAAAAAAGAAATTAAAGGCCAATGTTATGTTTTTGTTTTTCATTGTTTTCTAGGTTATCTGGGACAAAAATAGTTTTTTTTTCTTTCTTTTTTCTTTAAATGTATAAAAGCTGCTATAATTCAAGCCAGCAAACTGCATGTTGCTTTTTATACCTTTAAAATTTGAAAGCAGTTTTTTTTTCTTTTGATTGACTTACAAATATTGGAAAAACACAGGCAGGTTTGTAATGCAAAAAGAAAAAAAAGTCAGCTTGTAGAGCAGATTTGTCTTTGAACATACATACACAAATGTATGCAAATGACATTCACACATGCAAACACTGCAAAGCATATGAACAGTATCACATTGGTAATGTATTTTTTAAGATCTCAACCTCATATCGGGTGTGAAATTAAAATCCATGAAGGCTGTCTAGATCTCGCAAATGAAATGGAATATCATTTTGATATGTTACCTTCTACCATTTCAGAAAAGCATTGGTGCTGAGTGAAGGAGAGGACATGCTGGGCAACAGTATAGATGAGAACTGAAGGTAATCGTGCAGTCTCCACTAGCAATCAAGAGGTACAGAGGGCCTTGCCGTGGAATGGATCCAAAGGTGGTCGGTGGCATGAGTGAAGTGGAATTTTTTCTTCGTGTAGTTCTGCCATTGCTTGCTGCAAGGGCCAGCCAGGGTACAAAGACATACTGTTGCCTTGGAAAGTCAAGTAATTTTATCCTGCTGCCCTAATTCTGCCTGTGGCATAGCTCAAATCTGACACTGATCCCATATTTGTCAGAGGCTAAAACCTGGCTGCTATTTGATAGGAAACCTCTGGCATTCTGTGGAGGGCTCCTGACTGGAGCTTTCCAGAGGTAGCATTCATGAAGCTGAGCAACTTGAAGGACATCACCATTTCAGCAGTTTGCAGTTGCACCATAAAATAGGGAAATACCTGTTTCAGTGCTCCATTTGATTGCAATGCAACACACGTGTGAATTTACCTAAAACAGCAATAGGTAAAAAAAATGCCTGGACAATGAAATGTTTTACTGCAAGAGAACTGAACTGAGAAATTAGTATATCAAAGGCGCTGCACATGTTTTATTAGTGGTATTCACAGCCAGATATATACGCCCTGCTTCCACTTGCAGCCCCCCTCCATCATGTCGCTTCATTTATCAAAAGCTGAAATAATGTGGCAGGGATTTATTATCTTGTTCAGAAGCCAGGACTCATTTGCACAACAGAGGCTACAATTCCCAATCTGGCATTGATTTCTTTTGATTTATGTGAAACAAGAAGAGTTCAGGCAGCATGTTTATTGAGACCCTCCCCTCCCCATTTTTCTATGACAGTGACATGGACTATGGTGACACATGGAAATATATAAACACAATGCATCAGTTTACTGCATTATCTAGCCTTGTTCCTTGTTATTAGTGGCCACTTTAGCATATTTTTAGCTTGCTGTAATGCACTACTTGAAATATTTATGAGTGGGATATGTACATGGTTGTGGGTGTCTGTGCTCAACTAATCTTTCAGGCATTGTCCAGTGAACGATACACCTTTGGCAGTTGCAGTTTAAAAATGTCTGAGCTATTGTTAGGAAAAAAAAAAATACATTTTAAAAAATACGTAATCCTGTGAAAATAAAGGTATAGCTGGCAGTAACAGTTTAACTGATTTCTCAACATGACAACCTTGCTTCTACAATTAAAATATTGACAAAAAATACAAAAGATGCATGTTGATAACCTACATTTAACCTTGCCTCTGGAGCCTCAGCAATGTTTAGAGGTCTTTATGGTTTCTGAATAATCAATTGAATAATCTTAATAAACCTTGTGAAAAATACACTTTACTATTCATTGTTTGAAAAACCAAATGTTAGTTTTCATTGTCAATGTGTAAACCCTATCTTGATGCATTGTGTATCTAACAAAGATTGTTAAAACAACGGTTAAAACAACTAGAAAGAAATCCAACACTTAATTTTTTTTTCTTGTTTAGGTCTCATTGTTTTTGGTGCTGGTAATCTTCTTGTATGTGGGTGTATAGGAGTTATTACACCTCTTATAATGTGATGGGGAATGAAAAGACCTTCTTTCTCCTCTGGCAGGTCAAGATGAGTTTTTTTTTTACCCTGTTCTCTTCCTCCCAATTTCCTGTCGAGAAGCTGTGTTTAAAAGATCAACCAACTGTTAGTTGCAAGTGTAATTTTAATCACTTAACAGTAATCATATTTGCAGACTTATATGTCTTGATATCCCAGCGTGGTTCTGTAGCTTTGATGGTCTTATACAGATTTTGAGGCCATGAGCTGCGTTTGAATGCATAATTCATAATGTTCAAAGATAGTTTATACTGTATACAGCAGGAAGGAATGCTGACATGACCAGCACACTGATCACGAATCACAGCAGTTGAACTTTGCCACAGCACATGCTGTCAGAGGAAGGTTGTTGAGACCCAAATTGAATTTTTCGTCACCTGTGACTGAAATGCTAATACATGGTTTCCATGATATACCAGCAAATTGTCGGGTCCGTGAGATCCTTTATGGTTGGAATATTTATTAAATGGGTCTCATAATTCAAAGTGTCTTTCAATTCCATTTGGAATGTACTAAGAAATATATTTACATTGTTACAGAATATAACCGTTGTGCTATATAAAAAAGGAAAAAGTAACTATATAGTGCTGATCCACAGGGAGGGACCTGTAACAATATTGTAATAACCCTTAAATAAGGCCGATACAGGACCTAGCTATAAAGAACCCACAGGCACCCATCACAAAACAAGATCAGATTACTATTCTTGCAGTTTTACTCTTAGATACTTTCACTTTTTCTGTTTACAGTTCAGGGAGCTGGTTGATTGTGCTCCCCTTTTATAGACTATACAATAACAGCCATTCTTTAGAAAGCCTTAGGATATTTGAAAAATGCCAGTGTAAACGCAAACATTAAATAGCTAATTGTTAGACAATGACCTGTCAGATCACTTCAAATAGAAATATTTTAGACACTCAGCTTTACTGTTGATCTATTTTGCTGTCATATTTACAGTAGTTTTTACAGAGTAAGGTTAAGAATTGTTGCTTGTGCAGGTTAATTTTAACCAATCAATGCCAAAGTTGCCTATGAATGATAATGTTTAGATGTACAGCCCCTGCAAAAATAAATAAAATAAAATAAAATAAAAACTGTCTGTTTTTTTATTTGCATTTTGTTTTACCTTTGTCACTGTGTAGACATGCACTTCATACACTTAATACACTTGATGCACTTAATCAACACCAAAACAAACTGCTTTATATTTTTTAATTTTTTTTCAGGTATTGACACCATGCACCAATTAACATACTTAATGTGCCATTACCCCCCAAAACATACTGTATGCGATTTGGCGATTTGGCGATATGATCTGACAAAAAGTCTGGTCGTGTGATGTCCGTAGCAATTACAACACATTGAAGTGAATGGGTCTGCCCAAACCGCTCAGGATTTTTTGCAACTGATTCTCTAACTGTCCAACCAAGATTTGGTTGAACCTACACTGCAGTTTAAAGAGAATGTCAGACAGAAGTGAGACATGGTGTCAAAGTAAAACACATCTGCTTTAAGAAAAAAATACAAACTAAACTCGGATTGGAGCATGTAGAGTCGGTTGCAAGATGTGTGTTTTTGGCATTACCTACTCTTTGTAACCTAGCCTTTGCCAGAATATTCTCATCTGCTTTACTCTCTCCTGTTGTCTTTACTCACACAAACTTTATTCTATTGTGGCAGAATTTTTAAACACAGCTAAACTAATTAAAGCACTGCAAGGTGGATATTCCTCTTTAATAAAACAAAATCCTCAATCTTGAAAACTAAACACACCAATACTCTTGTTTCTGCTACTTGGTTGCTTAGAACTGACTGAACGCATTAAGCTTAAGTATGAAGAAGAAGTTTCATGATACCTTTCTACATTACATACGTACATTTTTAAGTTGAAGCCATATGCTTAGAGTAATCATAAACGGCAAGGTATGCATACCTAACTGCTGCATAACTCTTTCCTATAACATAGTAGATCTTGAAAGGTATTGTTCATCCAAGCAAGTAGCACACACGCATGGTCCACTATCAGTGGCGGTTGGTCAATAGGGGGCACTAGGGCGCCACCCTGCCCGGGGCAGGGTTTAGATTTTGTTTTTCATGCAATAAATTTTTCTAAAAGATAACTACTCATTTTTAATCTGGAGTATATATATATATATATATATATATATATATATATATATATATATACATTACATATATATATAAATTGTGTTTTGGGATAAGTTTACTTTCTGTTCAACATCTTGGGCCCTAGAAAAATCGCCCATTGTAGGCCCACCGACGTTCAATGTCCTGACCCAAGATGTGCCATAGCAACAAAAATCATACACGAGAGGTTTCTCCCATAATTGGTATACCACCAGAAAGATCTGGCTAACCGGATGCAGCAATGTCATTGACCTATTTTGCTTCCTGTGGTTGATTTTTAAAATAGATACGGCATGGATTGTTACAGGAGGGCAGGACATGAAACATTTATCTGAGAAGATAACAAAAAACACGAGTGTACAAGGCATACATGGAGAATACAGCTGAGCTAGCCATGCTAGGTAGAGTTAACATCGCCATGCAACTGGATGAAGGTCACCGGATTGCGGTGAGGAAACAAAACGAAGAGGTGGACAAGAATGTCTATCAAAGACTATGTTAAAATCTGCGGAGCCTTTGAGTTGACCTTGCGCGGCCGCAATGACACAGACTCATCTGACAGTCCTGGAGTTTTCAGGGGTGTAGTAGATTTTGTGGCATCAATAGATTCCGTGTTGGAGTAGCATTTTAAGACAGCAACCATTTTTAAAGGCACCTTGAAGAAAAGCTTTTGGACTGCATGATGTCAGTTATGAAAGATTACATTCTGGAGGAAGTAAAAAATGCTGATTATCTTGCTATTCAGGCAGCTGGTGTCAACATGCTGTTTAACCAGCTGCAAAAGAGAAACATGAACTCTGCCTTTACCACAGGAGTCATCCAGAGATTTACAGACACCATGCAAGCAATCAGGTATGTCACTGGCTAAGAAAATGCATATGTGAAAATATTTGGTAAAACCAGATTTACATGATCATAGAGCAACTCAAATATTAGGTATAATTTTTAAAAGACAGAGAATAGGAAACCTAGTAAGGGTAATGACACTGTTCAAAGTACACACTGATGGACATATTTTATGTCTCTAAGTTAGTTTCGACCCTTTTCCGGTCGAGTACCATGGCCTCTGACATGGAGGGGCTGATTTTCATATTTGTTGTTATTTCATTTTTTTTTCTGAATGTTATGCCATTTTTTATATATTTTAGCACTGACTTCGACTTCTTAGGCTATATTTTTGCTTCAGTCTATGCTTTTTCATCTCATCTATGGGCAGCTCTTTCCTGCTTTTTTAAAGTTTTGTCAGTTCTTGCATTTCAACAACTGTTTCAACAAGTAGTTTTGAGGTAACTTCAACTTTTACACTGTTTTATAGCTAATAGTCTTCCTGCTAAATCAGATGACAGTTTTTCTTTGCTAATGTTTCTGCTATTTCTACTAATTTATCAGATTTCAGCCGATATTCTGCTGGCAACCTTAGCCACATTCTGCCAACTTTCAACAAGAGTTTAGCATTTGTTTTCTTGTAATGCATAACATTTCAGCAGTCAGTCAATTTCAGCTTGTTTCTGCCAACTTTCAGCAAAAAAATTCAGCTTACAGCATTCATACTGCATTTTCACAGGAAATGCAATTGTTTCTAGTTTACCTGTGTTATTGGCCTGTGCCATCTTTGTAAATGACTTGTGAAGGCCAGTGCAGGAGGAACAGTTTGTAGCTGGAGCTGGGAGTAGTGTGCAGTATGGTAAAGAAGTGCAACTACATGGTTGCAAAAACTTTTACCTGCTCCACAACTTCAATAAGCCAAGAACTCAGCCTTTTCAACACCCAGTGAGATAAAAGTCTTTTCAGCACTATATGTAAATTAATACTTGTTATAACATAATTAGTTTTAATCAAGTATCAGAATAAAGTTTGGAGATTAGCTTCAGCAGCAGCAGAACAAAACACAGACTATGCTGCAACCGCAACAGAAGAGAAATAGTAACCACTCTACGCTCTCAGTCGTACAGGAGTTGCCCATCGTACATCAACGTTCTTCAGCTGTCATAAATGAACAGGAACTCGAACTAATGAACATGGGCCAACTGACTTTCAAACCTGCAATCTGTGCGGTTCCTCCTTTTTCTTAATGGACCTGAAGCATTTAGATCTGACCACTACCTGTCCCTCAACAATATTTGATACTTTAGGCATGCAGAAGCAAAGCACAATTTGAACGTCTAGCATCATTTAGAATGTCATAACTAACATCTAGCATGTTTTCTTTCAAAAAGTGTAATGCAAAACACATATCAGAATGGTAAAATATAATTTAAATGTCTATACCATGTTTCTCTCAAATATTCCTAATAATTTAGTGCTCTAAATTACGCTTGTTTATTACGATGATTATGTACTTTAAATGTTGTAGCTATAGGTTAGCGAGCTAAGCTACGTCTTTTCTTACCTTGATTGCTGTGGATTAATCTGGCTATCGTGAAAAAAGCTTATTACATGAGATAAAGTATAGTAAGTAAATAAATGAGTGGCAAGCATCTGAATGAATGTAACATGAAGTACTTTTATTTTTAAATTGTCATCTGGAAGTGTCCTTGAAATGGTGCCGTTAGCTTAGCAGTGAAAGAATGTAAGAGGTAAGTTATGTTTAATTAATTTCTACAATGATGCAAAGTCATATAATACAGCGATCAATTGGAGAGACATTCATGTGGTCATTATTTGTGAGCTAACATGAACAGAACAACCTCACCCTTTTAAGCATGTGCAACTGCTGCAGTCTGTAGCTCACATACCGGCTTCCATTCACTCATCTCATTACATGAGATAAAAACTACTAAGACTCAAGTTTCAGACCAGGAGTCAAAGTAAAGTCTCAAGTCTTTAGAGCATAAGTCTAAAGTTTGAGGTTTTGTGACTTAAGTGTGACTTGAGACAGTCTTAAACTAGAATCTCAGACTTACAGTAACCCTTAGCGAAGAAATTCTCCAAAATCAACTTGCCTACAGGTTGTAACAACCTGTAGTCAATCTTCTAAAATGAGAGAAAGAAGCAGTAGTCAAAACAAAGGTCTAATCCAACAAGAAAAGTATTATTCGCCTGGATTTTAATGAAAGGTTTATATCTGCCATGATAGAGCATACTTTACAACCCATGAATTGCAAAGGTTACTGCTTTAAAAACTCACTCTATATCAGTTTTTAAATTGGCTTCTAAAAGTTGAATAAAACCTTGAAAATTATTATTCAGCTCACTAACTGAACAGGTGTGTGTCAATGCCAAAATGTTTGGCCATGAATGTGCACATGTAGATGCAACCGTATGAATCATATTTAGATAGCAATTTAGATAGACATGACAAGATAGTATGAGCTAATTCTATGTCACACTGATATAGGTACCAGTAACACAAAATATTTTAGTTGGTCTTTAAATTCTAATTAATTTGGTACAGTTACACAATTAGACAGCCAGCCCTTTTAATCTTCAGGGTTTATGGCAGGTGATGTATTGTATTATTCAATAATGCAGGGACTGACACACTTTTAAGACAATTGCTCAACATATTCTACCAGCAGGCAATCCTACACAGAGCAGTTCTGTTGTGATAAGTTCTGAGACAAATATGTACATTTTTACCATAAATAGTAAAACTGTTGTACAAGAAAAAATAATGGAACTGAGCATCATTGTAAATTTATGCAACAGTGACTAACAGTGAGAGGACATGTAATCAGCACCTACATACATCCGCTTAAAATTAATCCCCCAATTCAGTAAAGACAAAAAATGACATGTTTATAACTGGTCATTTTTACTGATGTACAGTAAACACATTAAAAGTTAGTAGAAGCATACAATTTATGTGGTCTTAAAATGGTGGTCCTAAATAATACTGCACAGAATCCCAGCCACACCTCCCAATTATATTCCTCCTCCTTTTTTTTTCTTCAGAGACATAACGAAACTGCCAGATCAAGGTCTCAAAAAGCCCTCAAAGACTGGGCTTTTCTGATGGCTATATTTAATATTTTAAATTTTAACCCCTTGGGATCATGGGTGAAGGATGATTGGAATACACCCTTATTAGACGGATGATTTGTTTTATTTAAATGCAAATGCAGTTACTACTGCATATCTTTAAGGGACATAGGAAGCAATATTTTTTTTTACTCAAACAAAATTCATATTGTATGTAAGGCTAATTATATGTCAGTCAGTCAGTCATTTTCTACCGCTTCTTCCATAGTGGGTCACAGGGAAGCTGGTGCCTATCTCCAGGAGTCTATGTGTGGGAGGCGGGGTACACTCTGAACAGGTCATCAGTCCATTGCAGGGGAACACAGACAGACACAGGACAAACAACCACACACACACTCATTCATTTCTAAGGGCAATTTAGAGACACCAATTAACTGGGAGGAAGCCGGAGTACTCGGAGAGAACCCACACATGCACAGGGAGAAGATGCAAACTCCATGCAGACAGACCCCCAGCCAGGAGTCAAACCCAGGACCTTCTAGCTGCAAGGTAACAGTGCTACCAACATTGCCACCATGCAGCCCTCTAATTAAATGTTTAGTTCATTAAGAGTCCTTTGTCAGGTTTAATTTATACCTACATCTTTTTAATATAAATAAAAGTGAGATTGACTGTGAGGATGGACTGAGCTGGCTTGTAAACACATGGGAGAAAAGCTTTTTTTCTCTGAACATTTATATGAAATAAAGTTTAAACACTGTTTTGTTGCAATTTTGTTTTATAAGACCCTACTCCAGCAACAAATCTTTATGCCCCTATCTCAATATCTAACTTGCTTTTCTGTGTTGAAGGAAAATACTCCGTCTTAGGTGAAAAACACTCCAACACTCAATATCACCTTCCTGCTAATTTGATACTATTGCTTGCACAATGATATCACTAACTTTGTCATTTTTTGACATGTTTTTTTCAAACATGTCAAGAAATTAACATGTTTTTTGTCTTTTTTTAAAGAATCTCAAGGCAACCTTATATTATAAGCAAAAATTAAAAGCAAAATTTTAAGCATACAAGTTAACAAAACCCTAAAAAACACAGTCAACATACAGCTACTAAATAAAAATACAAACTAAAATGAGCGAAAGGGTGAATGTGAAAGTCTGAATGTAGAAATCATATTGAATAAGTCAGCCAAAAACAGTTGGTTGGTCACGGGTCAATGGGTCACCAGTCTAACATTGGGCAACGTTGATAAACACTAGACAGACTATCCCTCTCACACCTAAGGTCAATTAAGAATGGACAATTTAACAATTACATTTATGTTTATGAAACTGATGTTCCCAGAGAAAACCCTAAAATTCACAGGAAAAACAATCAAATTCCACAAAAAAAGGTGTTCAAACCCAGGACCTTCTGGCTCTGAAGCAACAGTGCTAACAGCTCAACAGCATGGAACCCCAAATTTAGTTGGTGCATGTGATTATAACTTTTTCTTAAAAGTGGAAAAATAAAAAGTATAAAAAAGTATATACCTTACTTTGCGAACTTTTCAGTCAGTTACTATAGGTTTGCAAATATACAGTTTGCACCATTCTGAAATATTGACATATCTAGTAATGCAAGAACTTTGAACCCTCTATGTTAGTATTGGCTCTTGTTTTTTTCTGTATTAGCTTCCTTTTTTATTTTGTTTTATCTGTAGTTTTAGTTTGTTCTGCATTTATTTTTGTTCTGCTGGTATGTGTCTGTGTTTTCAAAAGTCCTCAGTTATCCACATCTCATCTTTTGATCACCATATTTATCTGCATATTTACTCCTTCCAGAGTCTCGATGCAGCTTCATGGATGTCAGCCCTGTCTCATTTCTACCATGTGTCTGGCTTTGTTGTTGTCTAGAATTTTGTGGATTTGGATTCCCTGTGCTGGCAGCACTTTTAGTCTTGTTTGTGTCAAATATTTTTTTTTTCTGTTTTGTCACCTGCCTGCCTCCTACATATCCCTTTTGCATTTTGATCATTCACCTTATACCACAGCCACTCTGAAACACTCTTCGCCTTACGCAAGACTTTGTATTGGATGATTTTTTTAATTGTCATAATAAAAGATAAAATGACAAAGAAATGTACATCCATTGCAGACAGCAAATGCTGTTTTGCACATAGTTAATTATTTTTCTAAATATGTCAGATACATTTTTCTCTTATTATCAGTATAAACTGATAATAATTTCATAATTTCCTTTTTTTTAATTTACTGATTGAGCAGTCAAGGCTGTAACAATTTAATGTTGTTACCTGGTTCCATTAAGTACTGAGGAACATGAATGAAGAGCCAATGCACAGGGATGAGCAATTGAGGAAAGGGCAGAACGAAATTAGAGGGCATATACAGGTCCTTCTCAAAATATTAGCATATTGTGATGAAGTTCATTATTTTCCATAATGTCATGATGAAAATTTAACATTCATATATTTTAGATTCATTGCAAACTAACTGAAATATTTCAGGTCTTTTATTGTCTTAATACGGATGATTTTGGCATACAGCTCATGAAAACCCAAAATTCCTATCTCACAAAATTAGCATATTTCATCCGACCAATAAAAGAAAAGTGTTTTTAATACAAAAGACGTCAACCTTCAAATAATCATGTACAGTTATGCACTCAATACTTGGTCGGGAATCATTTGGCAGAAATGACTGCTTCAATGCGGCGTGGCATGGAGGCAATCAGCCTTTGGCACTGCTGAGGTCTTATGGAGGCCCAGGATGCTTCGATAGCGGCCTTTAGCTCATCCAGTGTTGGGTCTTGAGTCTCTCAACATTCTCTTCACAATATCCCACAAATTCTCTATGGGGTTCAGGTCAGGAGAGTTGGCAGGCCAATTGAGCACAGTGATACCATGGTCAGTAAACCATTTACCAGTGGTTTTGGCACTGTGAGCAGGTGCCAGGTCGTGCTGAAAAATGAAATCTTCATCTCCATAAAGCTTTTCAGCAGATGGAAGCATGAAGTGCTCCAAAATCTCCTGATAGCTAGCTGCATTGACCCTGTCCTTGATAAAACACAGGGGACCAACACCAGCAGCTGACATGGCACCCCAGACCATCACTGACTGTGGGTACTTGACACTGGACTTCTGGCATTTTGGCATTTCCTTCTCCCCAGTCTTCCTCCAGACTCTGGCACCTTGATTTCCGAATGACATGCAGAATTTGCTTTCATCCGAAAAAAGTACTTTGGACCACTGAGCAACAGTCCAGTGCTGCTTCTCTGTAGCCCAGGTCAGGCACTTCTGCCGCTGTTTCTGGTTCCAAAGTGGCTTGACCTGGGGAATGTGGCACCTGTAGCCCATTTCCTGCACACGCCTGTGCACGGTGGCTCTGGATGTTTCTACTCCAGACTCAGTCCACTGCTTCCGCAGGTCCCCCAAGGTCTGGAATCGGCCCTTCTCCACAATCTTCTTCAGGGTCCGGTCACCTCTTCTCGTTGTGCAGCGTTTTCTGCCACACTTTTTCCTTCCCACAGACTTCCCACTGAGGTGCCTTGATACAGCACTCTGGGAACAGCCTATTCGTTCAGAATTTCTTTCTGCGTCTTACCCTCTTTCTTGAGGGTGTCAATAGTGGCCTTCTGGACAGCAGTCAGGTCGGCAGTCTTACCCATGATTGGGGTTTTGAGTGATGAACCAGGCTGGGAGTTTTAAAGGCCTCAGGAATCTTTTGCAGGTGTTTAGAGTTAACTCGTTGATTCAGATGATTAGGTTCATAGCTCGTTTAGAGACCCTTTTAATGATATGCTAATTTTGTGAGATAGGAATTTTGGGTTTTCATGAGCTGTATGCCAAAATCATCCGTATTAAGACAATAAAAGACCTGAAATATTTCAGTTAGTGTGCAATGAATCTAAAATATATGAAAGTTAAATTTTCATCATGACATTATGTAAAATAATGAACTTTATCACAATATGCTAATATTTTGAGAAGGACCTGTACATAAAGCATCCCTGATACTGGAAAATCTGTTTTTTCAGCAGTTATAGAAAGATAGATTTTATTTCCTCTAAGGAAGCCAAGAGCAGGTTCAGCTCCACCAGCTGTCAGTAAAAACAAGCTAAATCTACAGCCTACAGTAAATCTGGTAGGTTTTTCAGGATTTTTACTGACCTGCCTTGTCCTCTACATGGTTCACAATCTGATTATTAGTGGTGGTGTAGAAGAGGCTAATTGAAGTGTCACTCAGCGCCTAAGTATTGCCTTTTTTTCCTTTTCTGTGCTGAGAGGAAAATTATCTATTTGAATAAGTCATCAGCACTTGAAAGATGGCTTGAAGATGGCTATTGAATATTTTCTAAATGCACTCTGAGGGAAGAACCTCTAGTAAAAAGAAGCCAAATGTAAGACAATTTACATTGCATTCTGAACAATTCAAATACAAGATATGTTTTAAAAAGCATTTTGTAAACATACTTAATGATACAATACCTCATTTACACTCACTGACCACATTCGTAGGTATACCTTGTTAAAACTGTGTTGGACCCCCCTTTAACTTCAGACTGCCTGAATTATTTCCAGCATAGATTCGACAATATTTTTTAAATATTCTTCCGATATATTGGTCCATATTACAATTATAGGATCACAAAGTAGTTGCAGATTTATTGGCCACCCATCCTCAATGGAAATCACCAGTTGCACAACTTCCCAATCTTGCTCTGTTGTATTGATATTTGGTGACTGTGGAGGCCACTGGAGCACAATGAACTCATTGTCATGATGAAGAAACCATTTTAAAATAATTTCAGTTTTAAGAAACCCAGACTGTGCAAAGAAGAAATTCTTTTACACCACCATTGCCATCCTGAACCTATGACTTAAAGTGGAATGGTGTTTGCTTTCATGCTGTTTACACTAAATTACACTCTTGTGTAATTTATGTGTTGGACCACTTGTTTGCTGAATATTGGACCATTTGCACGTTGCTGGACGTCACTAGGCCTCCTGGCGTTTTCGGCCATTTTGTATCCAGGACAGTCCGTGCCTACAGATCCCGTCGGACATTGTGACTGATATGACGGGGCGCCCCAAGTCCGACGTCACAGGACGCTATATAGGAAGGCACCCATTTTGACCATTTGCTTTTCAGCTGGAGACCGTGATACGGTCACCAACATCTGAAGCATCACCTGGAAAAGAGTCCCGAGTGGATCTCATTTATTCTCTCTCATTGGCCAACGAATAATTCATAACTGAGGTTTCTGGAATAAGAAGGCCAGAAATTTCACTTTGCCGATCGAAAACGTGAGTTTAACACGTAACTAAAAAACACGGCGTTTAAGGAGACAAATCGCCACCGTGTTTTGTCCTAGTCGACTTTGATGGTCAGATCATATTTTCCCTTTCGCCAAGGAGGCCAGAGGACGAAGATTGACCGCTTTTCCTGAAGTTAACTGTGGACGCACAGTAACTTCCAACTTCCACCGCATTCTCTCTCAACTCCGCTCAGAAAGAAGGCTTCAACAAAGTAAAACACATCCTTTTATTAATTTTATTTCTTTATTAGGAATAGCCGGGCAGGGTAGAGGAGATTTTGAGTGCAGTTAGAGTCTAATGTGTGTTTGGAATTGTATATGCATGCCATTGTTTTGAAACTCGCTGGTACTTCTGGAGACCGCCGTGTCTCACAAGTGTGTCTTTATCGTGCAAACACCTGTGTGCAGGTGCGCTGTGCAACTGGACTGTTATAATAACCTCATGGTGAAATTCACCATTTTCTTTGTCTTCAACCTCACTGCTTATTAGTTTGCCGCCAAAAGTTTTATGACTCTTTGTGTGCTCAGCCCACACAGAGTTGGGGGAGGTTTTATGACTGAGTATAACTGAGTTACAGTTGGAGCTGCGCCCCACCATCCACTCACCACCACATTCCTTTGCCATATTGTCAATTTTGTCATAACTGCTGGTTTGATCCCATACACACCCACTGCTGTTTTGCTTTATTTTTGTTTAGTTAGATATTTTACCCCTTTTGTGTAGAACTTTGCATGTTGGATTAGGTGAGTATTATTAAATCGGAAGAACGGATTGTATCAGGGCTGTGATTTAATAAATGTTCACATAGATAAACAAGGCGTTCCTGTGTTTATTTTGTGCAAGAGTGATTCGTCAGTCAAGATAAGATTAAAAGTTCCACACGTTTCGGCAGAAACGGTCGATTAAACAGTGACATCTCTGGTAATAGTTATCAATTATTACTGAGTATTTAACAGTTGTAATTATCAAAGGTGTTGAGCCACAATTACAATACCAGAAGACATCTCTGGTCTCGATTCATAAATGAGGATTTTGGTTAAGAAATTAATTTAGTCAAATTATGATTTTTAATTATAATTATTGATAAAGATTAATCAACCAATAATCATAATTCCAACATATGTTAAAGCTGAAATCTCCAATTTGCTGTTGTCCATATTTGGTGAGTCTATGAGAATTTTGGCTGTGATGTCCTGTTCTTAGTGGATAGGAGTGGCACGAGAGTTTATTTAGGCAACTGCTGTGTTTTTCTCATCTTAAAACAGTCTGCCCATTATCCTCAGATCTCTGACATGAAAAGACACTTTCATCCCAACAACTATCACTCAATGGATAGTTTATCTTTTTCGGACCATCCTCTGTACAGAGGTTGTTTGGGAAAATCCATCTAGATCTGCAGTTTATGAAGTACTCACACCAGCCAGTTTGACACCAAAAACCAGGCCATGTTCAAAGTCAGTTCAACCCATAAGTTCTAATTCTGAACTTATGCAAGTCATCTGAACCATGTCTAGATGCTTAAATGCACAGTTGCAGCCATGTAACTAACTTAAGCACCTTAACCAATGTCAATATTAAGAGCCGAGTTTGGACCCTTCTGTACTCTCGAATTTCAAACTGGTATCTCACCTCCCCTTTCTTTCTAAAATCTTGAAAAAAGTAGTTTTTAATCAATTGCAGTCCTCTTTAGAAACAAACCTTATTTTTGTAAAGCAACAGTCTGGATTTAGATCCCATCACAGCACTGAGACTGCACTCTTAAAAGTCCACAGCGATATTGTGTTATCTGTTGATCCGGGATGCCCAACTGTCTTGGTGCTCCTTGACCTCATGGCAGCGTTTGATACAGTGGATCACAAAGTCCTTCTGTCACTTTTAAATCAAAATATTGGAATTCGAGGTATGGCACTTAAATAGTTTGCTTCCGAGAGATCCTTCTCTGTAAAGATTGGTGACGTGTCTTCTTCAACTGCCCCTCTTTCTTGTGGTGTCCCGCAAAGCTCTGTTTTGATTATGAATCTGAATATATTATTTCATATTTAATATTAATAATTTATTATTTTATTAAATAATATTTCGGTCTGTTAAGGGTTGTCCTGTGAATAGCAGCCCAATAAGGCAGTGGTATTAGGACAACATTGAAAGGGATGAGCAAAGCTCTGACATTATTGAACAGCAAAACTCTGCACATATATGGAATGAATTCACACAATTTCTTAAAATACAAGAATTTATAAACAAAAATTATTCCACTCAAAGTTAAACATATTTCAATCAACAAACTCTTTACTATGCTAAAACAATCCAACTAAACAACCAAGCAGAATGAAAGAATAACTAAGGCTAATGGGCTATGTACAATATAAACAAGTTGATTAAAGATGATTAGAAACCATGACCGAAAGAGTGATGCATTCCTATTTAACTTAGTGCATATGGCATGATCGTATGACACTCTTGGATCCAGTTTGAAAAGTTATGTCTATTTGCCAGCAAAGAGACATTAGCGTACTGTGTCCCTCCATCCAGTTCCGCTGGGGACCTGCGTGGAACAGGACTGTTTGTTGCAAAAGCAGGGTATTTATTTGGAAAATGATGTCAGGGAACGTCCGCTGTTATTCCCTGTTCCTGGCCGGGCTTGAAGTAGGTTAATACGATTTATTTTGAAAGTTCCAGAAAATATCTTACTGGCCTTTCATGTTGTAACCCATGGCTGGGGTCCCAACAGCTCCATCCTTAGCCCATTACTTATTTCTCTTTACATGCTACCACTTAGATCAGTCATTGCCAAACCCAACCTGTCCTTTCCCTGCTATTCCGTTGACATACAAATATACCTTCTTGTAAATTCTGACACAAAAGAAGTAACTTCTTCACTGTCTGGCTGTATGTCAGAATTTAAGCAGTGGCTGGCTCAAAATTTTTAACATGTAAATGAGGGAAAAAAAATAATGTATTGCATTTGGGAACAGTACAGCAGCTGGCCTTGATTCTTCTCTTACCTTCTGCTGTTAGAAATCTTGGTGTGCTCTTTGACTCAAATTGAAAACTGACGAACAGATAAACAATGTGGTTAAGACAAGTTTCTTTACTTTTGGCTCTTAGCCAAAGCTAAAAGGTTTTTAAATTGTAATGACCTTGAAAAGGCTGTCCACTCTTTTATAACTTTGCGTCTGGACTACTGTAACTCCTTGTATTTCGGTTTAAACCAGTCTTTGAGTCGCCTCCAAACCATCCAGAATGCCGCTGCCTGTCTTATATCAGGCACTATGAAACATGATCACATCACACCTATACTTAAATCCCTACTGTGGCTTCCCATTAGATTTAGGATTGATTTGTTTTTCAAAGTTCTAAATGGTTTGGCTTCATTGTAATTGTGTGATCTTTTAACTGTTCGTGTGCATGGCCGAGTGTTGAGGCACTAGGGTGATCGAGCCTTTTTTGTGGCAGCTTCTAGACTTTGGAATAAATTCCTGGGTGAATTAAGACTTATCTCTGACCTGGGCCAACCACGGCAGATTGGGTCTTTTCAGATTCTAAAAAGCTATGTTGAAAACAAGAAAATTATTAGAAAATTGTAGATTGTAAATATATTGCACATATTCTATATAGGAATCTTTGGGGATGGACACTAAATTATATAAATTTGATGCATTGCTCCTAAATGAAACCCTTTTACTAAAATCAGTGATAAATGATTTGTACTATGAAAAAGATCCAGCCAAAGAAATAATCAACTTTGTTTCTTAAAACAAAATAGATGGTAGATCCCGGAAAACCAATAGATTTACCTTTTCCTCTGCTAATGTACTTACAAAATCTTGGCAGACAACTCTGTGAAAAAGCTGGGAAGCTGTTCAAACAAAATGATTTATTGGAAAATGAGGTTAATGTGTAAAACAAACAGCATCTAACAGGATTGCCCACACCTGCTAAAGAAACGTTTGGCATCCTTCAAACCACAGCGTATTCTATTACTTTGAAAATGTGATTAGCCTAGTATCAGAACCGAGTAATTCCTACGTGCAGGTAAGCTGGAAAGCAACTGCTTTGCTGTGTATTTAGTATAGAGAAAAAAAAAAAAACATGAAAACACTCAGAGACATCCTAGTGCAAGCGACAAAACTAATCCAACAGAGTATATCAGCAAACAATGAATTAGTGTTTTGTTGTAGTAGGCTTCCTGATGTTTGGGGTTCTTGATCTGGATAAAAGTACTGTGTGGCCGAACAGAGGAACAAGTTATCTTGTGTTCTGCCCATGCAGTCAGCTCGATGTTAAACTCATTAAATGCGAAAGGAAATCCTGAAAGAGAAACATGATATGATGTCAGAGATGCAGCTGCTGTTAAGAGTCCAAACAAGAAAGGGGTAATAAGACAGTTTATGTCTTTATAAAGATATTGATGTCAAGTTTACTTACATGTCAGCTACTGCTACCCCTGTTGGCCCTCAAGTGCCATGTTCACCATTCAGGCTCCTAGAGTATTCAATTTGACAAAGTAGTTTGAAACATTTTCTACTTAGTCAGCAATCTAAACTAAGCTCTGAAGCGAATAAGGTTAACGTGCTTATCTCCTGCCTGGGTTATAAAGATGACTGGGGTGGCCAGGCTCCTATGGTGGTTGAACAATGGAAATTCACGCCAATGTAAAAAGTATTGATAAAACTATATCCAAATAGTCATTCCTTTGGGTTATTGCAGCAGCCGTGGTTTCAAGCTAGCTGTAGCTGTACACTACTCCAAAACAGTTCCTCATGCCCCATCTACAGAAAATGGGAGTTGAGTTAGCGCAAAAATAAAGGTCCAAAGTCATATTCAAGACTCCAGGGGTCTTACAGGTAGTCAGGCTTGATGCAAATAAAGGATTTATAACACACTGCAAACCCTGGAAGTCCACAGTGGCAAGTTCAGTTTATGTTGACCTGGTAAATAAGGTGTACTCTTTTAATATAAATCAGTGGCTCCCAAACTTTTCAGGCTGAGCCACCCCTTAGTGGAACAAAATTTTCCAGGCCTTCCACCTCAACATGACTAGGAAGAGACAGGTTGAATGCTATCTTTCAAAAAGTGTACTTTACAGTGTTTCTTCACATTTCCTATACAGTAACTTTTGTTCTTTTAAATTTGTTTCTTCAATCCTACAAATTCTTCCAAATGAAGAGGCAAGAAAGTAGGAAATTTACATTTTAAATAAAATAAAATAAAAATAACTGCTACATCACTCTGTACTTAAAAAAAAAACATAAATAAAACTAAATGTGTATTCGATTAACAACCATAAAGTAAATGTGGGTATCCAACTACTTTTTTTTAAAATTGAACATTTTATATTGTTTCTTCGACAAAAGTTTAAGAGGATAGGTGAAGTCATTTATCATGTGCAGTGGCCTCACCGGAGACAGAAGGTGGCACTACATAGAAACACACTGGCCCCCTAAAAAGGAGGAGCAGTTGCCATTTTGCTGAGGACAAGTAAAGATTCTGTGCAATGCATGTCTCCCGGGGTCACCCACGACACCATGGACCTGACAGGACTGGAGCCTCTGCGACCAACTCCGGGGGCAGTGGCGGGGTCAGTAGCCATGGAGCCTACTGCTAAACAGATAGGGCGGCTGCAGAGATAATGTCCACAGTCCAGTTGAGCAACCGAGTTCTTATTTTCTTTGTTCTTTTTCCAGTTAGGAGTGAGATGTAGGTGCCAGAGAGGGTCTCATTGTAAGAGCCAGTAGTCTACACTGTCATTCCTAGATTTATAAAAAAAAATAATAATAATTCTGTTTGCAGCCACAGCTTTGTTCGCATTTATTATTTTTTTTTGTTATCTAGTCAGAGAGGTAATGTCATGGGTAGTTTTTGGCTGTTTTTGTTAAAGCGAGGAGTGAAGTTCAGTGTGTAGAGAGAGTGATAGGGTGCTTTTCCTCTGAGTTGAGCCTGTACTGTGGGACAGTGATTGTTCTTTCAAATAAATGTGGCTATTTGGACTTCATTCCTGTTGGTCTTGGCTTCCTGACTTGGTGAACTGGTGAACAAGCTATTAGCTTTCCTTTGTTAGCAACATCCGCTAATGGCTGATGCTAATATCAGGCAGGTGAAATATTTACATATAACATGTTGCCTTTTGTGAGTCCATAGACATTCCTCTCCACCATTTTAGTAGTCCATTACTACTGTGTGTTGCCTAGTTAAAAAATTAACAACAAATTATAAAAAAGAAGGTTAGTAGTTTTCAATCGAGAAAATAATATTTTCTTAAATATTATTTTACCAAAGTACAGGTGGCAAATTAAACTACATTTAAAATGAATTAAATCTGCTTTCTGATTTTGCATTGTGACTGGTTGTTTGAAAACACATCAAATATTGTTTTGAATTAGTTATAAAACTGATTTAACCTCTTTTGCAAGTTCCTTAAGATAAACCTCAGCTCTTGGAGGCGACTGTGGCTCAGTAGGAAGAGTAGTTGTCTTGCAATCGGAAGGTTGTGGGTTCAATTCCAGCTTCATCCTGCTGTATGTCAATGTGCCCCTGGGCAAGGCACTTAACCTCAAGTTGACTACCGATCTGCATATTGGTGTATGAATGTGTGAGTGCAATTGGGTGAATGTGGCTCTAGTGTAAAGCGCTTTGAGTGTTGTGTATGACTGGAAAGGCGCTATATAAATTCAGTCCATTTACCATTTAAATGTAATTGCACATTTAACTGTGATATCTTTGCAACATGTCTATTGTTCCCTTGTTACTTTGTTGTACATAGTTCATTAGTTTTCTTTATTGCTTCATTTTGCTTGGTAGATTTAGTTGAATTGTTCTAGCCTAGTTACATGTTTGTTTACTGACATATGTTTAACTTGTAGTTTAATTTCTATTGTTGTTATTAAATTCTTATATTTTAAGAAAAAGTTGCTGTGAATGTATTCTGTATGTGTGCAGAGTTTGTTGTTTAATAATGCCAATGCTTTAATAACTCTTTCATCTACTATCCTAATACTACTGCCATAGTACTCTGATAATTCCAGGACAATATTTGACAGACCAAATGTGTATTTAATTAAATATTACATAATATAAGCATCCTGATTGCACAGCAGTATCCAACAGGAATGCAGAAGGACATATGGTGGTAGACTTTGCAAAGGGGATGGAATTGGCTTTAGTGAATACTTTCTTCCACAAGAGGAAGGGTGACTTGCAAGATTGGAGGTAGGAGCACACGGAGGTAGATTAGATCTTGTGTAGACGATTCAATCTGAAGGAATTCAGTTACTGCAAGGTAGTGGTAGGTGAGAGTATTGCCAGACAGCACAGGATGGTGATGTGTAGAATGAATCTGACCATAAGGAAGACGAAGAGGACAAAGACAAAGCAGAGGACAAAGTGGTGGAAGCCAGAAAACGAAGAAGGTTGTGTTGCTTTCGGGGAGGAAATGAGTGGCCCGGAGGTGCTTCCAGATAACTGGACAACTACAGGTAATGCTATCAGGGAGGCAGGTAGAAGAGTACTAAGTATGTGTTAGGACTTGTGCAGCATAGGACTCCAGAATGCAGACTAGCGGGCAGCATGATGGTAAGTGAAAAGGATTTAATTAACAAAAACTCACTCCAGATGAGGCAGGATCAAAACAGGCAGATCAGGCAAGCAAGACAGGCATGACATGATCGAGAAAAAACAAGACATGAGCATGATCGAGACAACTAGACCTGAGCATGATCCAGAAAGCAAGACATGAGGATGATTTGAAAAATGTTTCCACGATGTGTAACTGAACAGGTGTGTATTTATGGAGCGTGAACCAGGTGGAGCAAGGAGACAGATTAGTTTGGAGCAGGTGAACTGTATAAAGTTAATTGACTGACAGAACAAAACGTGGCTGGAGCAGAACAGACTCTTAAATACAAAGTAACAGAAACTACAACAATATGAAACTAAAGCATGACCAGATGCAAAAACCGAACTTGACAAAACATGAGCAAGACTAAAACATGACCAAAAAAATAAACAGAAACATGATTCAAAACTTCAACTGTGAAATAACATATAAAGAAAAAACCCGTAACCAAAAACTAAACAACCCCAGAAACAAAGAACAACATTTAGGCGGGCGACCAGGAGATCGTCCCGAGCAGGCACAGAGTTCAGGCGGGTGACAGGACCTGCAACACAGAGTCCTGGGCAGTCGGCGGCGAAGGGGTGGAGACCGGCGACTGAGACGTGGATGCCAGAAGAGGCATAGAGACCATGGCAGCCGGCAACGGGAACCTGCAGGTTGGTCAGGAGACTGACCGAGCAGCGTAGAGGACCCTCGGTCTGGAGGCCAGCGCCGAATGCAGAGAGACCCACGAAGCAGAGTGTTTGATTTGGATGCAGGCGGGATCCTTGGGGAACTGGATCGTGTGTCAGGCTGTGGTGTGTCAGGCTGTGGTGTGTCAGGCTTGGAGTCCGGCATGAGTTCCATGAGCACCCCCCAGAGGAAACCAAAAAGGTGCTCAGGACCTGGTCGTAGAGGCAGCCCGCCCACGGGCTCCTCCAGAACATGGCCTGGCGAGCCCTTAGAGGCTGACGCAGAGCCTGCAGGGCCGTAGGAGACAGGAACAGAGACTGGGGAACCGTCGGAGACCAGATCGAGGAAAAGCTGCTGTTTGAACTCCCAATGTCTATGGGTTCTGACTCCAGAATGTGGACAAGCTGCTCCTTGAAGCCCTCAGTGACGTGAACAGGGTCTGGGGGGGGTTTGTCCTCGAATCCTTCATCAGGGGATTCAGGAACCAAGACAAGGACCAGACTCTCAGAGAACCGCTGCAGATTAGGAGCTGAAGCTGAGGCGTCGGCGGGACCTTCAGTGACGTGGGCAGGAGCTGAGGCGTCACCGAGACCCTCAGTGGCGTGGGCAGGAGCTGAGGTGTTGCCGAGACCCTCAGTGGCGTGGGCAGGAGCTGAGTCGTCGGCGAGACCCTCAGTAGCGTGGGCAGGAGATGAGGCGTTGCCGAGATCCTCAGTGGCGTGGGCAGGAGCTGAGGCATCGCCGATACCTTCAGTGTCGTGGACAGGAGCTGAGGCATCGCCGAGACCCTCAGTGGCGTGCGCAGAAACTGAGGCGTCGCCGAGACCCCCGTTGACTTGAGCCGAGGCGTCCCTCTTACGATGTCCTGGGAACTGATTATTTCAGCTGGCTGAAATATTCTTTTCCCCCCTGTAACTCTGGCCTATAAAGAGCAAATGTTTCCAAATTCACAGGACTTGTTGTCCATGATGAGAGGAATAGACACACAAAGAGAGGAAATATGTTCTCATACATGACAGGGACAGTATGTTTGATATAGGAATATGTAAAGTACTTAAATATTACTAGAGCGGATTATTTTAAACAAAACAACATCAGACATTACCATTATCAAAAATTATCAAAAACTAGCAAGTAGAAATATATTTTATAAATCCAGTATGTTGTCATATTTTACAATAGAACGCGATTTACCAGAAAAATAAGCTACACTCTCATCTATTCAGGAAGCCTGACTTTTCGTGTCCAGCAGAGTGAGCATCCATTGTTTTATATCAGTAATAAAAAAAGTATAAATAAGCACGATGTTTTGGAAAACAGTGTTTGGTGGCTGACTGATGTCCGTCAGGTTAAAGTGAACATGACACAAGTTGGCTAACACATGGATTCTTTCGGCGAAACGACACAAAACTGCGCAAAAAAAACCTCACAAAACCAGGTTCGTTTTGTATTCATTTATTTTTTCTAGGAGCTGTTGATTAAAAATAAAGCAACAACATTGACATGAATACGTTTTGTCGTTTTTCGTCGGGTCCACCTCTCTAGCTGCAGTGCGCGCTCCCAATACAGGGGGAACAGAATATTTCAGTGGAACAGAATTTCGCACAACACCGGATCTTTGTGAGCAACCAGGGAAGCAGGCGGAGAACGGAGTGGAACCACCTCACGTTCCATCTGCTCCAGCAGTAGAGGAGAGGCAGAACCTCCAGGTCGGTGGGCAGATGACTCATTGCCTCCTCCATCTGACGTTGAACCCACCGATCCCTGGTGCTCACCTGCCTACTGTCCGCGAGGTCCATGTTTGGCGGAAACTTTCTGTTAGGACTTGTGCAGCGTAGGACCCCAGAATGCAGACTAGCAGGCAGCATGATGGTAAGTGAAAAGGATTTAATTAACAAAAACTCACTCCAGATGAGGCAGGATCAAAATTGGCAGATGAGGCAAGCAAGACAGGCATGACATGATCAAGAAAAAACAAGACATGAGCATGATCGAGACGACTAGACCTGAGCATGATCCAGAAAGCAAGACATGAGCATGATTTGAAAACAAGACATGAGGATGATTTGAAAAATGTTTCCGCGATGTGTAACTGAACAGGTGTGTATTTATGGAGCGTGAACCAGGTGGAGCAAGGAGACAGATTAGCTTGGAGCAGGTGAACCAAATAAAGATAATTGACAGACAGAACAAAACGTGGCTGGAGCAAAACAGACTCTTAAATACAAACTAACCGAAACTAGAACAACATAAAACTAAAGCATGACCAGATCCAAAAACCAAACTTAACAAAACATGAACAATACTAAAACATGACCAGAAAAATAAAAATAAACATGATTCAAAATTTCAACTGTGAAATAACATATAAAGAAAAAACCCAAAACCAAAAACCAAACAACCCCAAATCACAACAGTATGTCTTCTGGGAGGAACATTGATAAGGAGACTTGGTGGTGAAATGAGGGAGTACAGGAGTGTCTATTGAGAAAGAGATCAGAAAGAAATGAGACACTGAAGTGAGACACTGAAGTGAGTCACCAGGAGTACAGAGAGACACCCTGTTAAGTGAAGGTAGATTTGTAGAAAGGATGTTCAGCAGGGTTGGGTGATTAACGGTCAAGGTGGAAATAAACTGACAGGGGTAGCAAGTGTGATATGAAGATGGAAGGAGTACTTTGAAAAGTTGATAGTTAAGGAAAATCAGAGAGAACAAAGAGCAGAATAAGCGATCATTGTGGATCATAAGCAGCAAAGATTAGTAAGGAAAGTATTGAAAGGAATGAAGAAGGAAAGGCAGTTGGTCCTGATGAAATATCTGTGGAGGTATGGACATGTCTAGGGGAGACAGTTTTTGACTAGGCTGTTCAATGAAATCTTTAATGTGAGTAGATGACTGAGGAATGAAGGAGATGTATGCTGGTACAAATTTTCAACAAGTTAGATATGCAGAGTTATGGCAACTACAGATAAATAAAGTATTTGAGTCATACAATATAGCTATGGAAAAGAGTAGTGGAAAGTAGACTAATGTCAGAAGTGAGCATCTGTAAGCAGCAGTATGGTTTCATGACAAGTAAAAGTACTACAAATAAAGTATTTTATTTGAGGATGTTTATAAATAAGTACAGAGAAGGACAGAGGGAGCTGCATTGTGTTTTTCCAGATATAGAAGAAAACATGTGACAGGGTACCAAAAGAGGAGCTGTGGTTTTGTATGAGGAAGTCTATAGTAGCAGAGAAGTACTGTATGTTGCAGGACATGTATGAGAGCTGTAAGACAGTGGTGAGGTGTGCTGTAGGTGTGACAGTGAGTGTAAAGGGAAATTGGGACTGCAATTAATGAAACAAAAAAAACAAAAAATCATAATAGTCTAAATGCACTATCTGTATTTAAATTTCCTATGTTTCTTTTGTTTTAGTGAATGAATGAATGAATGAAATCTTTATTCCAAACACATAAAAAATGTGAACATATACACAACAAATAACAAGTAAACTCAATATTTTAGTTACACTGACAACACTGAAGCAAATGTCAGTTCATGTGATAAAAACACTACACTTCAAAAGAACAACTTTTAGTGAAGTTTTTATGTAACTTCAACAGCAGGATACCCATCCTCTTGTCTGTACTTCTCTTTTCATCTCTTTCTGTCCTTGTCTCTCAATAGGTTCAAAACATTTATATAGCATCAAACAGCAGCAGACCATCATTACTACTCAGACAGGCCCTGCATCTGATTAAGGGCAGCAGTTGTTTTTTTTTTTATGTCAGGAAACACTGTTCACTTTGAAACATCTCTCCCACTGCTCCATCTGCTGTGGCAACTGGACACACGCGCCTCATCAGAGCCTGACAAAGTAACTTGCTGGCTGACAGTTGCTCATGCCCCTTACCACGCTTTGTCTTTTCACCATGGAAATGCTAATTTGTTTAATGGGTGTTGGGACACAGCCATGGATTTCAACATTAAACTCCGGTACATTTCCTGAACTTTCAAAATAAAGTGCATTAACCTTCTTCCGGCACAGCCAGGAAACAGGATAACTGCAGACTTCCTGTGGCGGCTCTACGCAAATAAAAGCACAGCTGTTGCTACATCCGCTCTATTCCACACAGCCTTCAAAAGGGACCGGATAGGAGAGACAAGCGTGCGGATGTCTCTTGTCTGGCAAACAGACATAAACTCTTAAACTGGATCCAAGGATGTCATACGATCATCGATCATATGCAAAGTACGAATGAAATACTGTCTGTGTATCTGGTGTTTTCATTCATGAACGGGGAAATTAAGGTGTAAGAATTGCTTACTTTCTGTCTGAGGCCTGCAGAAGCAAACTGTCCCAGAGAGGTTCCCTACAGAGAAGCGGTCTCTACGAAGCCGAGCGGAGCGGTCTCCCAGTCTGGAAGGAAGACAGCAGAGACCCCATCACCGTGGTAACGGTAACGTGCAGTGTGGTTAGCGGACATAATGGGCCATCCACAGCTACAGAGGTTAGCTAGAAGCAAACCGTTTGTTCACAGACCGGCCGACAGAACAGCCACCACTCCCCACAGCTAAGGAGGTTAGCTGTAGCTAACCATTGTTCACTGTGGATACCTTCTTCAAACTTCGTCATCACCCGGACAACTCCTCAGCATGGTCAGAGGTTAGGTTTGGGCAGAGCAGAATAATATAGAAGTGATTTAGATTGAAATGATCTAAACGTTTTTCATTTTATGAAGTTTGGTTTTGTTTGTGTTGAACTCAGCTATCTTGTTGCTAGCAGACTATCTGCAGCACGCGTGCTCAGGTTGTGTTCTTTGTGTGTTTTTTAAGTTAAGATAAACTTTATTAAAGGGTGATTTAAAACAGAAGATTGATCATAACGCGCCGTCCGCGCTTATGCATTTGAACCCCTTTATTAATGGTAATTTTAAAGGTGTGTGTTTGAATCTGGTGCTAAGCTAGCAGCTTTTTTGTTAGCTGAACTGCTAATAGCTAAGGACATGTGCTTGCTGCTAAATAATATTTACCCAGAAAGGTTTACTGGGTAAATCTACTAAACTAACTAAGTAAACACCATTAAGCCCCATTTCTCCAGAAAGTTTTGGCTCTTTCCAAAATATTCCCTTAATAATATTTCTTCAAATATTATTTGAGTAAATAAAGGCTGCTAATAAGACACCGTTGAGAAATGGTCATCCAGAAGGTTGGTTTTATTCAGCAGATCATTATTTAAAACATTATTTTATTAAAATAATATTTTATTTGATCTTACATTGTGAAGCGTTGTCTAAACGTTTGCTGATTATTGCCTAAATTGGTTCCAAGACTAACTTAACTTCATATCCAGATTCTTCAAGATAATCCATGGTTCTCAAACATAAATAACATTGCATGGTAATGTTGCGTCACTCTTTTGGTCATGGTTCTCAATCATCTGTGATCAACTTGTTCATATTGTACATAGCCCATTAGTCTTCGTTATTCTTTAATTCTGCTTGGTAGTTTAGTTGGATTGTTTTAGCATAGTAAAGAGTTTGTTGATTGAAATATGTTTGACTTTGAGTTGACTTATTTTTGTTAATAAATTCTTGTATTTTAAGAAATTGTGTGAATTAATTCCAAGAGTTTATGATGTTCAATAATGTCAGCTCGTCTCACACCTTTCTATTTTGTCCTAATACCATCAACTTACTGGGCTGGTATTCACAGGACAACCCTTAACAGACCGAAATATTATTTGATAAAATATTAAAATATTAATATTAAATATTAAATAATATTCTCAGATACATAATCCCAGCATGGGTAATGTGGAAACAAGTCTGGGTCTCAACATAGTAAGACTATATAATAGTTTATCTTAACAGGGTTCAAATTGGGCCATTGCTCTCCAACTTATAAAGCCGGACTGCATCATAGAAAACATCTGAAGTAAATAATATTTTTTCAATTAACTTACAATAAAAGATGATGATTGAAACGGTCATGGTTAATGTTTTGCTGTGGAACACTATAATCCAACAATTTACAATCAAAGATTTGTCAAAACAAACAAAACATTTTTTTAAACAGTATTTAAACAAAATTCAGATATGGCATATGGACAGCTTTTTCAACTTTTACTTTTCAATCACACTTAAATATAGTTTAGGCCTGAGGCAATATTGAAAAAAAAAAAAACTATTAAGAATACAGGAAAATGCATAAAATTACATTTCTACAGTGCAGATTCAATGATATCCAGGTGACTGATAGGCAAAAGCAAAAAGTAGATGTTTTAACATAGAGCATTGCAGCAATTTGCTGGCACGGACTACCAATCCAGATTTGTAGAACTTGCAAAACTGACTCTAGCTCTGAACTTTTCCCCTGTGATAATCACCTAAGGTTTATAGGGCCAGTAGTGTGATTTGAAAATATCAGCTATGTACCAAAAATTGCAAAAGGTAATGAGTAAAAGATTGATATATGGAAACAGAAAAATTACAGACTAAAGAAAGCAGATCTGGCCTTGCGTTGCTTGCTTTTAAAGCTACTTAATGTTACGATTACAGACTGGCATAGTTCCTCATGGGGTGGAATCTTTGTACAACACTGCTCTAGCTTCCATCCCAACATCTCTCACAGCTACCAGACAGATAGGAAGCTGCAAGCAAAGAACGAAAAAAAAAACGTAAAGACAGACAACAGTAGATATCATGTAAGATTTAGTCCACTTACACCAGGACAGCAGGTGTGAGTCACAGATGCAAGGACTCAGTGGAATGTAGGGTAAACCCACTCCTGCTGAGGTTCCTATTTTGTGTATAGCTATTCAAGTACCATCAGGTGAAACATATGTCATCTTGTACCCCAGTCTAAAACTACTCCCCAAACAAAAACAAAAAAACTGCACACTGATACAAGCAGATGAGGCAACACCAGACACTACAGTTTCTCACAGGTCCCCAGAAAAGACTTCAAGAAGTCTACTAAAGCATTTTACTTGTCCCCATCTGATCCAGGCCTTGAAGGATTGTATGTAACCTTATAAAGCCGGACTTATTAAGTGGAGATTATACAAGAAAATACAGATTCTGAGATATATTAATAAAACTAATACTTTGTGACAAGCGTGGTATTATTTTTTGAAGTATTTAATTAAACTTTTTTTAGAATATGATGAGGTTTCTAGGCTTTAAAACTGAGATGATGTGGGGCTGTTTGGTAAAGAACACTCTTACACTGAAAGTGTCTTTGAGTGAAAGAAATGTTTTGGATAGATGTGCATATGGTCTTAAGATATTTCCAGGTCAATGATACAATCAATGACTTCAAATGACAATCAATGACTTCAAAGTGTTACATTTTTAACACAAAATGTAACACTTTGTTCAAAAACTCTCTCTTTAGGCCAGATTTTAATTGCAAAGTTGACCACATGACTTTTAAAGCGAGGTTATTTTTCTTCTTTAAAGTAAAACATGTATAGGTAAATTACAGCATAGTTGTACAGTGTTTGTTGCAGAAGAAAACATTTAATGATTTATTATATAAGTAATTACTACTAACTGTTTTTCTTGGCATATTAAAAGAGAAAATAAAATAGAAATAAATAAAAGACCAAACTGCTCTTGCAACACTTAATCACATCCATTTACATATTTGTTTGGCATCAAAAGATTGGCAAAGTTAGAGTGGATCATTTTCCTCTTCATTGGTAACATTTGCATTGTTTTTCTTATCATTTGTGGCTTATTATATTTATGATATGTCTTTCTGCCCAGGGTGCCATGGCCTCGGGCGCACCACACAGCATTTCCATCAGAACAAGTTGTCTATTGCTTATTTCCATTTCAGTGTGGTCTGATTCACATTAAGATGCTAAATTAAAGGACTATTTTGGTGTTATTAAAGAGTCTTGACTGTATTCGACACTTTTTACTTAAAATTCTTAAATATTTATATTAGTCTGACTGGATTATTCCAATACCGAATAGGGTTTAATGACATAGTTGTTGATATGCTGGGGGTGTGGTTGCCTAGATATGTATAGGGCGGCAGAAGGAGATGCTTGTCCAAAGCTCCTTTCAATAAAGTACCAGTACATATTTGTTTAGAGTTTATTCAGTCACTCTTGAAAATATTGAAGGTTAATAGTAGAATTAATGACCTAATGAAGGAACTGTTTGTTGCTACAGTCATCTACAAACAGTATTTAAAACACCAACCACCATGCCTTGTTAGTTTTTAGCACTGTTTATTTTTTTAAGCCTTATCTTTGTCTATATGTCTGCCATCAACCCAAAATAAAAACTGGGATCAAATAATCTCCCTAGTTATTTGTGCCAAGAAAGTCCAGTTGCCAGTTGTACATAAATTGGATACATTTCCTAAAAAAATATAAGAATGTTTTTTTTATTTTTACTTGGGGTTCAGATAAACATGCATAGGAAGCAAAAATCTGCCATGTTTTTTCTTGGTTGTTATTTAGAGTCAGCAGCTGTTGGCATGTTTGGAAATTATTTTGTTTATTGATAGTATTAGCTGTTTGATTGTGTCTCTAAAATTAAACAGCTGGGTCCTGGGTTTAGGTAGATCACTGAGGACAAACAGCATAATTTCTTTACTAGGATGGCAGGCATTATACCTGTCTCTGTGTGCTTGCTTCACTTATCTGATGTTGCAATCTATTGTTGCAATTTAGGTACAGTTTATTTATTTTATTTATTCATGCGTGTATAGAAAGGCACTTTATTTGTTGATGCATTAAAAAATTATCAGGTTCTTCAACTTAAAGTTGAAGTTTTATTGTAGACATATTGTGCCATTAATTTTGTTTGTATGTTTTTAGCAAAAATAAATAAATAAATAAATTCTTGACCAATAGTTGTCCTTTGTTATCTGGAAATGATATTTGGACCTGTGTAGCTTTAGAGTTCTTGAACATGAAAAACGTGTTTCTGTGGTAATGGAGTCAGAAATTTTACTTTAAGGCAGCTTGACTTGCATATAATTTTCTTATAATGTCAACATTTTCTCTAGAGTCATTTGTGTACCAAGGCAAATCCTTAGTTTGGTGCATTTGGGATGCAAAGACTTTGAGGCTCATTCTGCATTTTCAATTAGGGCCACTAGCAAAACATTTACAGCTCCTTTAACTGAATATTATTTATTGGCTGAATCAGCTACAGTGCTTTTTGTGGATATCAGCAATTTACTTTCTTTAAAAAAGAATGCTCTATTTCGATATTTATGCTATGTTAATTCTAAAAAGCATGTTTCACCTCAACCATATCTGTCTAAATTAATTAAAATAGAAAAGAGGAAGAAAAGCAATAGTAAGATGGAGTTAAAGTTAAGGGTTGAGTACAACCTTTAGGACATTTCGTTTGATTTTACAGAATCGTTTCTATACATTTTATATTGACTTTTCTGATGCTGACATACACTAAGAGCCCAGCTGAGGTCAAATCCATAGTTCACCATTTTTCTTTTATTTACCGCACTCTGTCAGGAAGGGAAAGCGTCATGAATGTTGCAGGCCTAATGTATCTGATGTGAAACAACAAGTACTATTTTCCCTTACACAAAATAATCCTGACTTATGCAAAACCTTATGACCCTTAACAAGCTTTCTTGAGGTGCATGCTGCTGACCACTGTTTTGTACATATCCTCCAGATAAGCAAGGCAAACAAATCTAAATCCCTGTTTTGCATTTAAAGACCTAATTTCCACGGTGCGATGAAGATGATATTCAAATGGGGAAAAAGTCAAATAAGCCAGCCAGCCTGGAATGAAACAGAGAGCATTTGACTGAGTCAAAGGAGCTTCAGACGTTAGCAGGCTGAGCACTCTGGTAAGGAAGCAACATTTAGTCAGATTACAGGAACAAAAGGACATGTTTGACTAGGAGTTCTGCTCTGACTTATGAGCTGTTCAACATCACAGGATTCTCCAGCATGTGATAAACATGAGGCAGGCATGTAGTATCATACTGTAGTATCTGATAGACATTTGGTTATTTGTATATTTATTAAGGCGTTAATAATGCCCTCTGTGCTGTGATTCGGTGACATTCATCAAGTACCAAACTTTAAGACAACCTACTGTATTAAAATACTACAACATAATAGACATTAGGAAACTCAATAATAAAGATCAGTTATTGAAGATAATCATTTGTAGGTCTATTTTGTTATCCAGCAGCAGCCACAGTTCTGAGTGCATTTGCAGCTTAAGTGTGGTTGTTACTGTTCCCCAAGAACCCTGTAGTTTCTTTATTTTAGCTCTTGCCATGCAGCTAGAATTAAATGTTATTTCAAGGCATAATTATGTCTTAGGTTTATATCAGCAAAGTCAGCAGAGGGCTATTCCACAGAGAGCAATTGCTCTAGCATGTAGGAGGGACAAGTGCAGAAAAAAAAGATAAATAATGGGAAGTTAGGGCTACATAGATCAGTCTTGTGAAGGCGTAAAGTAGAAATCAATTTATCTGTGCTGATAGAAATAAATTTTTTTTTTTTACATCAAACAAGTAAATTGTTTCAGCTGGAGGTTTCCTTTAATCCTGCACAACTATTCTGGATTTTACAGATATGGTGGTTTGAACACACTAAGTACAATTCTAACTTGGGACAGACATAAGATCTATTTTGAGAAAAAATAAGATATTTCCTTAAGTAGGTTTTAGTGCCTAGACATTAGCATGTGTTTTAGGAGCTTAAACTTAATCAAACAGCGAATGAAAGCGCAAGTAAACAACAGCTGGAAACTTGGAAAAAGGTCCAGGGAAACAGTCATCACCAGACTGTTTTGCATTTTTGGGTTGCACTTTCAAAATCAGCTTTTAAAACCAAGGCGATGTGCCTCCCATAAAGCTTTTCATTTAAATGTACACTTTGAAAGTTTGAAGTATGTACTGTGTCTTGATGCAAATAGCAAAGAGCATTTTTGCTCGATGTAAAAAATATGTTTGTTGTGGGGGAGCTTCAGTTTTAGCCTTGAAAGGCACTGAAGGCCATAAATTGGAATCTAGTTTAGGGGAGTATAATCTGTAATATATTTATCAACCAGTCCTCAAAGCTTTTTTTCAATTTTCAACTCAGACAGGACTCTTAGATCTGCTGCCTGAATTCCTGCTTTGCCAAGAATAAATAGCAGAATTTAATGGGATACTGGAGAATTTGCATGCCAAGGGCAGCATTTGGATTTGGTGTAACTGAAACATTTCTATTGTTGGTCCAAGTTAATTTTTCTGAGTGATAATTGTGGCTAAAGTGAGGCTGGGCGAAACCTTTGTAGTGACCCTGGTCTGCTTCTACGCCACCCGATGTTAAGAAGATTATTTCAGGGAGTACCAGCAGGTCCAGTATCTGCTAACCTTTGGCTGTGGCTATTTTAGTCATTATTCTACATGCGATTCTTCTTCAGTTTTTGCTCTGCCTAATGGAGTTTAGACGAAAATTCAGAATGAAAGTCTCACCTTCACCGTCTCCACCTTCCAATGACTATTCTGTGCGTCTCCCGGGCTTCAAATCAGCATCCTGTCCATCTGATTCTCCATCCAACCACCTTCCGATGTCTTGCTTTTAAAGGACCTTCAGCTGTGTTCAGCCGCGCTTGTGAGCTGAGCTCATCCCTCCTCCACCCCACCTCCACCATCTTCCTTCACATCTACTCCTGGCTTCCTCGCTCCCTGGCCACCAATCCACCATCAGTGTCAGATCAGAGGGAAGACATCTCTAAATCTAAGCCTTACAAATGATCATCTTAGCTCATGTCATTCTCAGCATTCATGTCTTCCTCCCAGGTCTGAGCACCAAAGAAATAACCATGTAATTTCACATCATTCAAACTTTTCCAATTGCCATCCCTTTCTTTGTGAGTCTTTTCAGATTGAAATGACATCTCAAGTAACAGATGTTTACAAAAATCTGTCATGGGCATGGGTGTCAATTTATACCCCATAGTTTAGTCCACAGACCAAATGAGTTTTACCATTACCGCCAAGGGGACTAGTCAAATATCCCGGCAGAATTATGACAGAATCTTGTTGATAGCATTAACAACATCATTGGGATGTAGATTTGGTGGTCAACATTATTGCCTTAAAGGTTGACAATTAAGAAACACATTGTTGTGTTCTCATATCCCCAATTGCATGTCTGTTCCTTAGAATGTTAACCTTGCCATCTGGTGTAATTGTGAAAATAATGATTTATTAAATAAAGAATATGAACTTACAGGGAGGTACAAGAAACAAAGAACGAGGGATACAGAAGGAATAACCGGAATGAAGACGGGGAGTAAAACTGGAGGATTCAGCACAGGGCAACGACAACAAGTGAGTTTCAATACTGAGGAATGAGTGGGGAAATGACATAGAATGCAAATGTAAGTAATCAGGAGGATACGTGGATCAGCTGGGACAGAAGAGAAACTGGGAGACTGGGAAGGGAGACTAATAAACACGAGTAGAGCTCAGGTGGAACACGGCATAATAAATCAAGTGAAAGGGTAAAGAGAGATGTAATAGAATAAATACTAAAAGTACAATGAGAATGAACTAAGCAAACTAATCATAAAGAAATAACTATTAGGGGAAGAATATAGAACATGAACAACAGGAAAATGAAGAAAACAGAGAAATAACACAAACTAAAAAACTCAAACACCTAAGGATCATGGCACTATGATGGACTGACCACCTGTTTGGGGTGTACCTTGCCTCTCTCTTAGTGACTGCTAGGAAAGGCTCCACCACCAGCTGTGACTTGGAAGCCCCATGAGCAGGATTAGGTAGATACATGTCAGTGAATGCAGGACTGTGCAGTCACCTTAGATTATTCATTTATTTCAGTCAGATTTTCAGCTACATCAGTGACAACAAACCCCCTATAATCTATTGAATTTTCTTAGCCCTGCACTATCTGTGCTTCAAGAAATTATCTTGCCAAACAAATAAAGAGAGCTGATATCAATTGGTGTAAGAAAATGTAGCAAAAAAATGCAGGTTTAGAATAAGGGTGGTTAGCTAACCCTTTATATCTGAATTATGTATAAAAATATATATTCTGACCCATTTTCTATCATACGTATATGACTCAACTAACCACATTGGTATAAGGTAAAAAGTATGTCATTAGTGAAAACGTTTTAATTGTTTCGGTTTTCTCTTGCAACATCTTGAGCTACTTAGATAGCTTGCGGTGTTCTATTCTGGGGGTAGTAGAAAATAGTTAATCTAAGATTAATTGTAAGGGCATCATCAGCTGTAATCCATTAAGAATAAAATGCCTCTTATGCTTCAAAACATTTTTGAATCAAATTATATTAACATTGTTGCCTTAAAATGGTTTAGGGAAATGAGGCTCTGAACTATCAGTAAGGAGCATGAAGGAAAATGTGTTATTTAAAATGTAAAATGATTTCAAAACAATTTTCCACAGAGATACCATGAGCATCATGTGTTTCCCAATGAGTATCCTTTTCTGAAAATGCACTCTGGTGGAAAACAAGATCTTGTTACTTTTGTAGCTCCGTCTAATACCTCACCATACTCTTTAATTCCATTAATTTGGACCTCTGCTCTTCCACTTTGCAGACTTAATTGGAATGAAAATCTGGGGCATCGGTAGCAGAGATACAGCATCTCCTGAGAATCATCTGACTGACAAAGATTGAGTGGATGTCCTTCCCTGAAAGACAACTGGTTGATTTACTAATTTTAAAATACAAATTGATGCTTCTTACTCGCTGAACACACACTTGCTCACAGAGGCAGACATACACGCTTTTGTCCACAGACACTAGTGTCTGAGTCTGAACAGTGGCTATGCAGGCCCAGGAGAAATAAACAGATATGTCACTTTCTATTTAGCTCAAAAAAAGACTGCCTGTCCATCATTTCGACGTGTCACCGCTAAAAATGAGCCACAGTTCATATTAAGAGGAAAAAGAGGAAGCTGTTGTTTTCTTTTTTCAACCTTTTTTCAGTAAACTTTGTTTATATAGTTTTTCTTTCAGCAATAAGGAAAATATTTTTCCTTAAACATGTTGAGATCCACCATCTTATGAAAAATATGAAGACTATTGCAAGCTGAGTGCAATAAACTTTATTCACATCATTTAGTTACATATTTTTTTTCTTCAGATTATTCTGATGTGTCATCTAATAAATGTCGATGTGGTGGAAGTGTAGCAGAGTTTATTGAGGTTATAGGGGTGTAATGGTACACAAGGTTCGCTTACTCAGCTGTGAAGTCACATTTTAGTATGGGTTCAGTGAAATAGAAAAAAGAAACAAATGCCAATTTTTATGTGAATCTGGTCTTCACTAGAACATCCCGATGGAGAATGTCAGGCTATCTTAAGTCCAGGTGATCTTGAGTTAGGACAAAAATCTGAAGCACAACAGCAAGTCCACCTATCAATGGCTGAACTTCTTTTTTTTTAGTGGCCTCATTAATGTCTGAATTGATTGCTGTCATGCTTGAAATATGTGCAGTGTTGCTGAATTAAGATGGATAAAATCCAACCACAGTAATTTAGAAATTGATTACCAGTTTTCACAAATGCATAATGGCAGTCGCCGCCAATGTAGGTTAAGGAGAACATAGTCCCTTCTAGCTTGTGCTGGGCCATCCCTGTGACTCCGCTCAGTGGGACGTGCCTGAAACACCCCCTGAGGGAGGCAACATGGGGACATCTGGATCAGATGCCCACGCCACCTCAGCTGATTCCTCTCGATATGAAGGAGCAGTGGCTTTACTCTGAGTTATTCACTGATGGCCAAGCTCTTCACCCTATTTCTAAGGCAGTGCCCAGACACCCTGCAGAGGAAGTTCATTTCAGCCGCTTGTATCTGGGATCTCGTTCTTTCGGTCATGACCCAGATTTCATGACCCTAGATGAGGGTAGGAACGTAGACCTACCAGTAATTCGTGAGTCTCACCTTTCGGCTCAGCTGTCTCTTCACTACTACGAACCGGTGCAGCACCCCCGCACTGCTACTCCTGAAGCTGAGTTTCGACCATCAGCTTGACTCTCCTCTCCAACATATGTAATGCCTATGTCGGGGTATTTCATGTATTTATTTAAAAGTTTCACTTTATCGTTTAGTTCATTCTTTTGAAGTGTCTGTAACTCCTTAATGTTAAAAAACTATACATCATTGTAAAGCACTTCAGTTGATATCTTTTGCTTTCAAACATTCTAAAAGATCTTGAACATAAACTTGATTGAGTGGCATTCACCACTTTAAACATGATTTACACATTGTGTGTTTAACATTGTCTGTAAATGCAAAAGGGTCCAATTAAAATAACTTATAATGTTTAAAATGACTGTGAGTGACCATTCTTGTAATGCAGCGTTCAGCATTCCCAATGTGACTGATTGCAGTGAAATACAACAAGATGTTTATACATCATGAGGTCCTTTGCAACAGATTTGAAGCTTAGTTTTTAATTATTCTCACTTAAATTAGTCAGAGTGGATGTTGCAATTTCTTGATTCTTTGCTATGCACCACTAAAGACTAAGTGCTACTGCAACATTTGTAAAAAAAAAAAAAAAAGCTGGACTAAGGCATTTGAACAGGATATTTGCTACTGAAATTACTTTGGTGGAAACCCTCTCCCGCCCCATGTCTCATAAGGTAACTTTGTACCCAAATATTACCCATTAAATCACTGAGAAGCTGTTGCCTTGCCATGCTGTTTCTTGAGCTTTGACATGCTGACATGAGGAATTATTGGATAAATAAGATTCATTGGAATTTCTCACTGAAACTGAAAGGCTCTCTTTCATTAATCCTGTGCCTTGACATGGGGACTTACATATAACTTCAACTGTTATGCTTACTCTGATCCATCATAACATTAAATCACCTGATGAGCAAAGTACCTACACACTGCTTATGGTCTCACAGTGAAATACTTGCAAAGAAAACTATCATACCAACATTTACGTGAGTGTTACTTTAACATTTGCTGCATACGGCAAAACTCTATCAGACACTCCAGAATCCCCTTAGAAGTTAAACCCTGATCCGAGTGGACTTGGGAATTTTGGAAGCAAAGAGTGTTTGAGATTAACTTTACCACCTCACCTTAGCTTAACTCTAAGGTGTCAAAGGCAGCTAATATTACCAGATCCTGCATGTGTCTATACAGGGAATGCCATAAAACCTCAAATGGAGAAAAAAACAAAAAACAACTTGGCTGTACTCTGTTAATCTTTCTGCTTCAAGTTTTGGTTTCTCTCACTCTTTCGCAGCCTGAAGGATCCCTAGCTATCTCGATATATCGTAGAAAATATAGTTTTCTTTTCAAATAGTTTTTTTATGTGCTTCCACTGATTTTATTTTTATGTACCCCACTGAAACTGAAAATAGCGAATGTATCAGCAATCAGTGACAAAGATCATACATTTAAGACATGCTATTCACCATTTAGGGCGGAAAGGCTAAAAATCACAATCTGATTCCATTCAACAAATGATTTCTCATTACATCTGTAAAGCAAGGTTTGCCCATTGCAGGCCAAACACAGGGAAATCTCAAAGTCAGACAATAAGAGAGATTAAACTTTCTCTAATTTAAGTTAGTTAGAATTATTTTAGAATTATTTCTTATTAGGACTTTTTTCTTTTTTAAGTACTTCCAAGAAGAAATAATTCTAAAATAATTCTAACTAACTTAAATTAGAGAAAGTTTAATCTCTCTTATTGTCTGACTTTGAGATTTCCCTGTGTTTGGCCTGCAATGGGCAAACCTACCACCCTTAACTCATCACAAAAAAATTTATAAATAGTGGCAATGGTAGACAGAGAGTATGAACAAATTGTATTATTTATTTTTTCATAAAATGCTGAAGGTCTTTTATATTGTCAATTTTTATTCAGGTTTTGCTTCCCTTCTTTTCTAAATGATATTATACACACCACTGACTGATCTATGGTGCCAGTCCTTTACTGTGAGGGAACAACACTCTATTAGCAAATCCGTGACGTAAATATTCAGCCATGAAACAATCTATACTTAATGTATGCAGACCACAGATCTGATGTGTGATCAATAGATGAAGAGGAAGCAAATGAAGGAGCAAGTAACATGATAGGTCCAAAAACCTGTCAGTCAGTGTTATATGAACTTGAAACACATAGATGCTTAATTATTAATGGAGACGCAGTACATCAAAACTAGGACAAAACTTAGCTGACTAATCACAAATACAAATTTCTGAAATTGACATATATAGATCTATGAAGCAGATTTCTGTGTGCTGCAAATCAGTTTATTATGGGGCACTGAGGCCGAGAGGTACACAGTAACCATGAATAAAAGACTAAAATATTTCATTCCAGGTTCATTGGTCTCTTTTGAGAATGTTAATATAATAATAATAATATTATTTATTAATGAAAAGCATCAGTTATACTGATACAACAACAGGTTTAAGCTCTAAATGCATGTTGGGACCCCAGCCATGCATGGGTTACATCATTGAAGGCCAGTAAGAACTTTTCTGGAACAAAATAAATCACCTTAACCTACTTCCAGCAGGAACAGGAACAAGAAGGGGGTAACAGCTGACGTCACGTGACGTCACTGTTTGAATAAAAACCCCACACACCAACAAACAGACCTCTTCCACAGAGGTCCCCAGCAGAACTGGAAGGAGGGACACAGCGTGCCAAGGTCTCTTTGCTGGCAAACAGACATAACTGTCAGTGATTGTGGTGGGTTTGGACCAATATGGAGATAGACACTGGGCAGCAGCATGATAATGTTCTTCTTTTAATGAAAAAAAGGTTTCCAAGAACTTACACAAGTCTCCAACAAGGTAGTGCAGAGAGTCGGCAGAGAAACAGCTGGGTAGTTAACGGGAAGAACCAGCAAATGAAAATGAGAAACAGTGAGCTTTTAAACTAGGGGAAGTTCAATGTGGAACCAATGAAAAAGGGAGGTAAGTTATTAGATGAATGCTGAACAGGTGTGAGTATAAGCTGCAGAAAAGTGATGGGGAAATAAATCTCAGCTGACTAATTAAAAGGGAAACAAAGACTAAATAATAAACTCAGGGTACAGATCTAGGAAAACTATAACCAACAAAAGATTAGGAAGGTGAAAAATAAGAACCAACAAAGTAGTCTGAGGACATAAAGGAAAACACTAACAGGAAAAGTAAATAAACAAACACTAAATGACTGACAGCAACAAAAGTTATGTATATAACTACGGTTCTATGAATCCCGGATGACCGCCAGAGGCGGTGCTTCAAGCACTGAATGATCATTCTTGCGCATGCGCAGGTTGAGAAATTAATAACAACATGGTCACATGTGACCTACTGGTGGCTCACGTGAGTCTATATAGTCACATGACACCGGGAGCCCAGTCCCGACAATCTTCTCGCGAGCACGCAGAGACTGAGGGACCGAGCGCTCTGGCGGTTATCCAGGATTCATAGAACCGTAGTTACATACGTAACTTTCGTTCTATTCCATCCCTACTAACCGCCAGAGGCGGTGCTTCAAGCACTGGATGACGCATACCAACAGGGTCCCGAGGGATCCTACGGAGGCCCCAAGGAACACAGCAACACCATTATCCTCAGTGGGATGCAGAAGGCGGTTGCTCCAGTATTCCCTGCAGGGGATGCGGCGTGGCGACGTTCACCCTGTAAAACGTGGTGGAGAGGCTCCTAGTGGAGTGACATCGCACGTCGCCCGGCAGGGGCTGATCCTGCAAGGAGTAAGCCACAGAGATGATCTCCACAATCCAACGTGCCAACCACTGTCTAGAAAGGGCCTGACCCTTCCGAGAGCCAGCATAACAAACTAAGAGACAGTCAGTCCGACGAATGGGTGCCGTGGAGCGGACATACGCCTCAAGCGCTCGGACAGGGCAAAGAGGCTCGGAGGGGGCACCAGGATTAAATCGTGAAAGCCGGAGCGGCAGCACACTGCGAGCCACTGCAGGCACCTTTGGCACAAAGGAAGCATTAGTCCACAGTGTAACACCGGGTTCCACCGACAACATGGTTCAGACACAGACAGAGCATGCAATTCCCCCACCCGTTTGGCAGAAACTATGGCCAACAGGAAGGCGGTTTTCAGGGAGAGCCACTTGAGGTCCGCCCTCGTAACGGGCTCAAAAGGGGGGGACTGAAGAGCCACAAGCACTAGCGACAAATCCCACGTAGGGGCCACAGGGCGCCTGGGCGGACACAAGCGCCTGGCACCCTTCAGGAACAGTGCGACATCCCCATGCCGGCCAACAGAGCAACCACCAAACCCAACATGCCAACGGGAAATGGCTGCTACATACAGCTTCAAGGTGGAAGGGGAGCGCCCTAGATCCAGCAACTCCTGGAGGAAGGACAGCAAATGGGAAACAGGACAGTGAATAGGGTCCAGTCCCTTACCACGGCACCAGCCGGCAAAGACCCCCCACTTAGCACCATATGCAGCCCGTGTGGACGGTGCCCATGCGCCAGTCATGTTCTGTCCAACCCTGCCCCCATAATGGGAGAAGGCAGAGCCTGCACCTGTAGAGGCCAAAGCCAGAGTTTCCGGCGGCCCGGATTGGGGTGGAGAATCCGGCCTCCCATCTGGGAGAGGAGGTCTCTCCTGGTGGGGAGGCGCATCGGCAAGCTGGAGCAGAGCCTGCGCAGCAGAGGAAACCAGGTCCTCCCTGGCCAAAAGGGGGCTACCAGCAGAAGCTCGTGCCTGTCCTGAAGATCCCTCAGAAGCGTCTGGGGGATCAGGGGAAACGGGGGAAAGGCGTAGAGAAGGGTCCGGGGCCACTCGTGCGCCAGTGCGTCGTAGCCCAGAGGACTGGCATTGTCCATCAGGGAAAACCAGAGGGGACAGTGAACTGCATCTCTGGAGGCAAACAGGTCCACCTCCGCCCTGCCAAAGGTGGCCCAAATGCAATACACCACTCCCCCGGAAGTGGCACCTGGCGAGACAGAAAGTCCGCAAAGACATTCTGCGGACCTGGAATATAGGTTGCATTGAGGCTGGCAAGGCGTGGCGCCACCCAGACCAGGAGCCGCCGGGCCAGGGACAGTAGTCTCAGAGACCTGGACCCCCCTTGGTGATTTATATAGAAGACAACCGTGGTGTTGTCCGACCGGACCAACACATGTCGTCCTAGCAGCCCTGGAAGGAAAGCACGGAGCGCCAGGAACACAGCCATCAGCTCAAGAACATTGATATGGACCCCGCACTGCTGCGGGGACCACACCCCTGAGCCGCACGGTCTTGCCAGGTCGCTCCCCAACCCTTGGAGGAAGCATCCGTATGGACAACTTCCCTCCGACACAGAAGGGGGCCGAGCAGGACACCCGTCATGATGTAGGACCCGCTCCGCCACTGGGACAGAGACTGTAGGCACCGAGGCACAACCCAAAGCCGTCGGAGCCGGTGAGTACGCCGGGAGGGGTCCAGGCCGACCCCGTTCAGCCACATCTGCAGGGGCCGCAACGAAAGAAGCCCAAGAGGCACCACGCTGGATGCAGCAGTGAGCATGCCCAGAAGACGCAGCCACTCCACAAACCGTGGAGCTCTGCCAAGACGGAAGCTCGGGAGCATGGCCAGGATATCGCCGACGCGCCGAGGAGAAGGACAGACGGTCATGGAACCAGAATCTAGAACCATGCCTAAGAAAATAGTCACCTGGGATGGGTTCAGGCTGCTCTACTCCAGGTTCACCCTCAAACCCAGCTGACGTATGTGGGCGAGCACCGTCCGGGTGTCTCGGATCGCCTAATCGCGGGTTGCAGCACAAATGAGCCAGTCGTCCAAATAGGGCAGGATCCGCAGTCCCCGTGCCTGCATGGGGGAAAGGGCCGCTGCCACACACCGGGTGAACACCCAAGGAGAAATGGAAAGCCCAAAGGGAAGAAACCGGAACTGGAAGTGCCTCCCGTGAAAGGCAAAGCGGAGAAAACGCCAATGGTCCGGAGCAATGGGGACATGAAAATAGGCGTCCTTCAGGTCGATAGCCGTGAACCAGTCTCCCGGGGAGATCGCCTGCAAGGCAGAACCTTGAGAAAAGTGTTCAGACCCCGGAGGTCCAGGATTGGACGAAGACCACCGGTCTTCTTGGGAACCAGAAAATAAACTGAATAAAAACCCCCGGGATCTTGCAGGGGGTCCACCGGAACAATCGCACCCTTAGCCAGCAAGGTGCAGATCTCCCGGTTCAGGGCCCGAGCCTTCATCGGGTCACAGATGACCGTCATCTTGGCCCGGCTGGGGGTAGGAGTCCGGCGGCGGAACTGAAGACGGTATCCCCGGGACAGAGTGGACAACATCCACGAGTCCGGGGCGTGAACAGCCCAATAACTGAGCTGGCCCGGGGAGAAAAACCCCACCGCTGGCTCCAGAACATCACCGGCGGGCCCCCTGGCCCCAGGAGGGCCTAGGGAAACGCCGACCGGGATGAGCAGACCGAACTGGGCGCAAACCCTGGGCCCCACCATGGTCTCCTTGGGCCCTAGTCAGTCTCGGTCTAGGAGCCGTGCTTGTGGACCCCAAGAAAGGGACAGGAGGGGGGAGGGAACCCCGGAACGAGTCCTTAGCTGCTCCAGCAGCAACTGGCCGGCGGGGAGGTATATGGAGACCCGCCAGCTGCTGCCGTGTTCTTGAGGCCTGGGCTGTACGCTCCAAGGCCTCCAGTGCGGCGGAACCAAAGAGTTCCCCCGGAACCACAGGAAGAGCCCTCAGCGTTCTCCTGCAAGGCTCGGTCAGAGGCGATTGCGCCAGCCACACCTGGCGCCGAGCATGGACCAATGTAGAGAGCGTGCGTCCAAGCTCACTTGTCATCAGGGCAAAGGCCTGCAGAGAGGCGTCCAACAAGCCCTGAGTTGACTGGTCCAAGGGAACCGACTCCAACGAAGAGGAGATGGGAGAGTGAGTTCCCTATGCGGCCCATCCGGGCACCTGAGTCGTAGGCCCTACACAGCAAATCGTCCGTGACACGGCATTGCAGTCATGGACAACAGGCATTAGTCCTCAACGCCTCATCGAGAGGAACGATGAGGGAGGCAATGGCAGACTCGACAGGGGACATGCAGCCCAACCCAAACTTGGGTGCCTCGTGCATGGCAGCCAGGGCCCTGCCATCCGGTGTCGGGCGGGTAAAGGCCCTTGTGTCCATCCAGCAAGCATGCAGCTCCTGGACGTATTCTGCTGAGGGAGGAACAACAAAGGCAGCCTCGGCATCACGGCGCCTAAAGAAGGCGCTAGATGGAGCAGGCTGGGCCAGGGGAACGTCCAGCTGCAAACGGCCCAGAGCTGTTTTAATAGCTGCAGACACCGGTTGCCCCGTACCTCCCAGGGAGGCACCGGAGCCCGGACCTGAGCCCAATTCCAGAAAGGCCACTCAAAAGAGGGTGCCCAAAACTGCAACCGAAATAACATCATCCTCGCAATGCGAGGATCCGGCCTGATCCGGAGGGGAAGACTCACTGCAGTCACCATCCCCCCGGAGAGACTGAAGGAGGGCCTTCATCTGGGCCAGCTCCGTAGAAAGTCGTAGAAAGTTGGTCCACTCTAGAGGACAGTCCCGGGGGGCCTCGCTGCTTGGCTGTCCTCCCAGACACCAAGGGCACATCCTCAGCAGACCGTTTCGTGGAGGCCGCACCCTGTCCAAGCGGCAACGGATCCTGCTGGACAGAGACCGTCCAGTCAACCGGCTGCTCCACCGAGGACAGCCGGGCCAATTGCACCACTCGGGGCAGAACGCTGCAATTAGAGCAGGCATGATCTGAAAGCGCCTCCCTGAGATGGTCAACACCAAGGCAGGGAGGGCACATGTCATGACCGTCCTCCGGCTGTAGGGGAGCCGAACAGGACGCACAACAAAGATTGTCCATGACCCAGTGGACAGATGGGGTCGAACAGGCAGAAAAAACGCCGTCAAGACCCTGTTACAGCAACAAGCCGTAGGACTCAGCATGAGCAGAAACGCCACCTGCTGGTCGGACAAACAGGAATAAACAAAAGCAAGCAGTAAACTACTGCCGAAAATAAACGGACTCAGCACGAGCAGAAAACGCCACCGGCGAGTCATACAATCAGAAATAGCAACGTATAATTGAATGAACAGACTCAGCACGAGCAGAAAACACTACCGGCGAGCCGAACAAACTTACCAGAAACCCTGGAAGAAAAGGCAGCTTGCGGAGGGCAGAATCATCCGTAGCTCCGACCACAAACGATCACGAGGCTCCCAGCAGCAAGCAGCAAGAGGAACGAGGAACAAACAAACACAAGTCAACACCTGCATTCATCAACCTGCGAGCGAGAAGAAAGAAGGGACTGGGCTCCCGGTGTCATGTGACTATATAGACTCACGTGAGCCACCGGTAGGTCACATGTGAACATGTTGTTATTAATTTAATGACCTGCGCATGTTTAAGAATGATCATTCAGTGCTTGAAGCACCGCCTCTGGCGGTCAGTAGGGATGAAATAGAACTAATGACCTGACAAAGGAAATAAACATGAGAGCCTAAACAAAAGAGAACTATACTAAAAGGAACTAACTAACAAAGCTAAGTAGCACAAACCTGCTGGGGAATATGAGCTAACATATTAACACAAGGATCTAAGAAGAAATAGTTAAGAGAAATAAACTAACAAAAAACCCACAGAAAAAGTAAACAAAAACAAAACCCAAGATGGCAGATCCTGACAATAACTCTTCAAACTGGATCCAAGAGTCTCATACATTCACACAATCAAATGCACTAGGTAAAGTAGGAATGAATTGCTGTTTGTGTATATTGGGACCACAGCCATGGGTTTCAACACTAAAACTCCGATACATACTTTCCTGGAACTTTTCAAAGTAAAGTGCATTAACCTTCTTCCAGCACAGCCAGGAAAGGGGGTAACTGCGGACTTCCTTTGGCGCCATTATCAAAATAAAAGCCCCACCTTTCCACAAGTCTTTCTCTTCCATACGGCCTTCCAGAGGGACCGGTCAGGAGGGAAACACAGCGCGCTGAATGTCTTTTGCTGACAAAAAGACATAAATTCAACTGGATCCAAGGAAGCCATACGATCATATGCAAAGTTAAGTAGAATGAAATACTGTCTGTGTATCCGGTATTTTCATTCATGAACGGGGAAATTAAGGTGTAAGAGTTGCTTACATTTTCTCTTCGAGGCCCCACAGAAGCAAACGGTGTTCGAGAGAAGCCCCGGTGGAGAAGCTGTTTCGACAAGCCGAGTCTGGAGGAAAGACTATGGCCCGCAAACATGTTTACGGTAACGAACAGCTGGTCACCTTCTGATCGGAAGAAACTGAGGAAGTTAGCGGGAAGCTAACTCTTTGTTCACGACGGATATCTTCTTCAAACATCGCCCTTGGACAACATTCCCTCAACAGTTTCAGAGGTTGGGTTTGGGAAGATTAACAGATTAACAGTTAGGATTAAATGATCTAAACGTTTTCATGTTATGAAGTTTGTTTTGTGGAACTCGGCTATCTTGGTGCTAGCATGCTACCTGTAGCACACAGGCCGGTTCATGTTCTTTGTATGTTTTAAAGCTAAGATAAACTTTATTTAAAGGGTGGTTTTAACCAGAACATTGCTCATAACGTGCCGTCAGCGCTTATGCATTTTAACCCTGGTATTTTAAAGGTATGTGTTGATTCTGGCGCTAAGCTATCTCTAGCTTAGCACTTTAGCTAGCTTCTTTGTTAGCCCAACGGCCAGCCGGTAAGAACACGTGTGCTAGCATTAAGGCTAGTCAACAGAAAGGTTGTTAGTTTTCAAGCTAGTGGATAATAGTCCCTGAACATCATTTGCTAGAATTGATAACTAAGTAAACACCATTAAGCCCCATTTCTCCAGAAAGATTTGGCTCTTTTCCAAAATACTCAATAATATTTCTTCAAATATTATTTTAATAAATAAAGGCAGTTAATTAGACACCGTTGAGAATTAGTCATCCAGGAGGTTGGTTTTATTCAGCAGATCATTATTTAAAACATTATTTTATTAAAATAATATTTAATCTGATCTTGCATTGTGAAGGGTTGTCTAAAGGTTGCTGATTATTTTCTAAGTTAGTTCCAAAACTAACTTAACTTCATATCCAGATTCTTCAAGATAATCCTTGGTTCTCAAACATAAACATTGCATGGTAATGTTGCATCACTCTTTTTGGTCATGATTTCTAATCATCTTTAATCAACTTGTTTATATTGTACATAGTCCATTAGTCTTCATTATTCTTTAATTCTGCTTGGTAGTTTAGTTGGATTGTTTTAGCATAGTAAAGAGTTGGTTGATTGAAATATGTTTGACTTTGAGTTGACTTATTTTTGTTAATAAATTCTTGTATTTTAAGAAATTGTGTGAATTCATTCCATGTGTGTGCAGAGTTTATGCTGTTCAATAATGTCAGAGCTCGTCTCACACCTTTCTATTCTGTCCTAATACCATTGCCGTAATGGGGCTGGTATTCACAGGACAATCTTTAACAGACCGGAATATTATTTGGTAAAATATTAATATTAAATATTAAATAATATTCTCAGATTCATATTTCCAACATGTATCCAGTATATATGAACGGGGATAATTAAGGTGCAAGCGTGGCTTGACTTTTCTTTCTGAGGTCTACAAAACCAAACTGTGTTCCAGAGAGTTCCCAGGAGAGACCCTGTCTCTACAATGCCGAGTGGAGCGGTACAAAGGTACCGCAACACAGCACACCGCTCTGCTTGCAGTTCAGCCCACAGCTACAGAGGTTAGCTGCAAGTTAACCTTTTGTTCACCTTGGATGCTTTCCTCCACTGCGTCGCCCTGGACAACTTCTCTTCAGCACGGTTCACATAAGAGGTAGTGTTTGGGCAGAGAAGATTAGTTTAGAGGTAAAAAATCTAAATAATGTTTGTTTAATGATGTTTATTTTTGTTTGTGTTGAGAATCTCCATTTCAGTAAGTGCTAGCAGACTAGCACTTTTTTTAAAGTGAAGACAAACTTTATTTAAAGGGTAGTTTTTAAAGACAGAAAATCGGCTAACGCTAACGGCTAAGAACACATGCTTGCCCACTTTATGAGTCAGCTAAAAATCATTTACCCAGGAAGGTTGTTAGTTTCCAATCTAGGAAATAATATTTCCCTAAATATTATTTTACTAAATGTGAAAGCTAATTAAACACCATTAAGACCCATTTATCCAGAAAGGTTTGGTTCTTAATCAAAATAATATGTCCTTAAATATGATTTTACTATTTCCCTGATATTTCTTTAAATATTATTTTAATAAATAAAGGTAGCTAATAAAACACTGTTGAATTGGTCATCCAGAAGGGTGGTTTTATTCAGCAAATCATTCTTTAAAATGTTATTTTATTAAAATAATGTATTATCTGATCTTGCATCGTGAATGGTTGTTTAAAGGTATACCAATTACTTAACTTCATTTCCAGGTTTTTCAAGATAATCCTTGGTTCTCAAACATAAATAACATTGCGTGATAATGTTGCATCACTCTTTTGGTCATGGTTTTCCTCCATCTCTGATTAACTTGTTTATATTGTACATAGCCCATCAGTCTCCCTTATTCTTTCATTTCGCTTGGTGGTTTAGTTGGCTTGTTTTAGCATAGTAAAGAGTTTGTTGATTGAAATATGTTTGACTTTGAATTGACTTATTATTGTTATAATTTTTTTTGTTAAAATTTGTTGAATTTATTCTGTGTGTACATAGTTTTGTTGTTTAATAATGCCTGAGCTTGGCTCATCCCTTTCAATTTTGTACAACCGCCTTATTGGGCTGGTATTCACAGAACAACCCTTAAAAGACCGACATATTATTTAATAAAATATTAAAGTATTAATATTAAATAATATATTCATATTAATAATCATAACATGCATTTGAGCTTCACGTAAACTGTATTAAATCTGTTGTTTGGCAAAACAACTGGCACCTGAGTTAAAATAAGCTAAAAATGAGTTCTGGTGGTTATTTGTGTCCTATAGTTTAGCTCTTACCCATTTTGTTTTGAACTTATCATAGTTGCATGTTATCTGTAGGTTTAACACTGTATGTACCTTTCATATACACTGCTGTGAACAATCACAGGATGATTTCTTCTGAATTGCCCTATATATATATATATATTTTTTTTTTTTCATGAACTGAAACATGTAAGAGAAGTAATCTGTACAGATGTACAGAACTGTACGTACCTGATAGTAATACACAAATACCCGTCATTGCATAAAACCTGTAACTACTTATCGGGAAAATGTATCAATTTAGTATCAAAGAATATCATTCTTTGATACTAAATTGTAATGGAATTACAGTTGTCAATATTAAAAATTATAACTCCAAACAGCTCAGATCAAATTTCATTTAGATTTAATCTAATTTTAATTCCTACAAAGGATTTGGAACCAATTCAAGAACCTTAAATGAGACCTAATGCCTCAGACATTAAAGCATATAAAACCATGCTAAGGTTTATCCAACAGAATAACTTATTATTGTAGATTTACATTTATTTCTGAGCATACCTTGTTTACTCTTGCTCCTCCTGCTCATCTGAGTGCGTAATCTCCATTGTTATTTTTTCTCCCCCACTCATCATGTTTCTTTTTTGTGCAGATAACAACTCTGTTATCCTCTTGTTTGGCTGCAGTAGTGTTATATCTGTGTGTGCACTGATGAAAAGACCACCTGTCATTCACTGGCCCTTTGATTAGATTGGGAGGTCAGATGGATGGATTAAATTGATATACAGTAAAGTAGACTAGACTAAATCCAAATGCAGTGCTTACCGTGTCAATGCAACACACTGGAAAATGGTAGGACATTTCTGTTTAAAAAATAAACTGCTTAAAAATAGACTGCTTAATGTCTGCCACTACCTTTATGGATAAAACTACACAGACATTTAATTTGATTATTTATAACTTCAGAACCTGAAATATTTCTGATATGTTCTTTTCTCCCAAAACAATGTATTTCTTCTACTACAGGTCAGTTTTTTTCTATTTAAATGACATTCCACAAGAAAGAAAAATCTCAATTGATCTAGTTTAGTAATTCGCTATTCAAGAAAGGAAACTAATTTATTATATAGCTCCATCACATGCAGAGTGAAATTTTTTAAGTGTTCTGTTACAGCTGGTAAAAATCTGAAAAACAGTTTCTCATTAAATCTGAATATTCCATAAGGCAAACATTAAAAGTTTTTTTTTTTGTTCAAAGACTTTTCTGTCAGCACTAGTGGCCCCCATTCCCCCAGCACTTCCTGACAGCAGATAGACAGGAAATGGGGATGGAGAGAGAGGGGAAGACCCGGGTCCGGGACAGCTGCGGCGAGGACTAAGATGCCCGCACAGGGGCCGTGCTCCCAACCCCCACACCACCAGTGCTGCGCCCCTGAAAAACTGTTTTTTAATACAGAAATGTTATGTTATGGCCTGTACAATCATAAGGAACACTCCTTACTCGAGAGCTGTCTGACAGACAGATAATCAGAATCATAATGCATTTATTGTCATTGTATCATAAAAGCACAATGAAAGTATCAGCCCAGCTCTTGTAAGGTGCCTACAATAAAAACACGCCCCCCACCTCCCACTGTACCATTCATACAGTAAAAGTAATAATGATAAAAAAGTAAGAAAACTATGTACGACCCAATGTGGATGTTGCACAGTAAACAGAATACAATGAACTGAAAATGAATAATAACTATCTCCCTGTTGATATGTTATTTTGCAACATTCAGGACCCTAATGCCCCATGAATAACAGTCTAACTGTATTACATTTTGAGGATCTGAATCTCTTTCCTGAGTGCAGCAAGTAGAACAGCTGCTGCCCAGTGTGTGAACAGTCTGCCTAGATCCTAAAATCTCTCTTGAGGCAGCGTATGCTGGCAATGACATCCAGCAGGGGCAAAGGGCAGCCAATAATTCATTTCTGCAGCTCTGTTAACCCTGAACCCCACGGTGACACATTACAACAGAACTGACTCAATAGAAGGACACTAGTGGTTTCTCCTCCAGGTGGCTCCGATACAACAACCTAACTGAAGTTTCTGCCTCACCTTTTTGAAGCTGCAAATGTATTGGTGGTCCAGGAGAGTTCCTCTTTTATGTAAATACCATGAAACGAAAAAGGCCACTGTCCTTAACAACCTGTGGTTAGTCGGTCAAAAGGTCCTTAATCCAGGAACAGATAGAGGAGGGGATGTACAGATTTTCGAGCTTCTTCACCAGGATGTCTTGTATGATCGTCTTAAATGTTGATCTGTTATCAACGAACAGCATCCTGATGTAGGTCCCTGGGAGCTCTTGATGGTTCAGGGCCATGTGGAGAGCAGTGGTCGATGGTGTCTTCAGTAGACCAGTTTGCCTACAGGGCAAAGTTCTGGGGGAGGCAGGATTTAAAGCACCAGAAAATGAGCCTTTCAAAGCATTTCATAACCACAGACGTTAGTGCCATTGGTCTGTAATAATTGAGGTGCTTTGCCACTGTTTTCTTCTTTGGCACCAGAATGATGGTAGCAGCGATCAGACTGGACAGGACCTAGGCCAGTGACAGGGAGATATTATAAATCCCCATTAGGTCTCCTGTCAACTGATCTGGTTGAAGCACTTTGCCCAGAACTCTATCTGGCCCGGCAGCTTTGTGAAAGTTCACAGCCTTCAGTATACACCTCACCTGATGGGCTTAAAGCTAGCAAAGAAGAAATGTAGTTCTTCTAACAAGGCAGCCTCATTGACTGCAACTGGCAACTTGCCTTGGTAATTTGTCAGGTGGTGAATCACTTCCTATACTATATGAGTATTGTCTTCCATGTATGATTCCACTTTCCTCCTGTACTCTTCCACTGCCTTGATGATTGTACTGTCATCCAAGATTTTTGGTTATGATAAATCCAAATCTTTCTTTTCACAGCGACAGTATCTGCATGATATTCGATGCATGACAGCACTGCATCAGTTCACTCCTGTAGTTCTGGGTTGTCAAACAGTCCATGTGTGTTTTGGAGGCAATCCTTCAACTTATGTTCCTTCAGGTCAGATTTTTACAGTCTTCATCATTGGCTTAAACAACCTCCTGAGTAGGGTGTATGCAGGAGGGAGAGGTGGTCAGACAGGTCCAGGTCAGGGAGAGGGATAGTTTTATAACCCTGCTTCAGGTTAGAGTAAACCTTATCTAATGAGTTCTTAGCTCTGATTGGGCTATGGACATACTGAATGAGTCTAAGGAGCACAGACTTTAGATGGCCTTCAATAAAGTCCCTAGCAATTAAGAAAGCTCCATCTGGATAGTCCAGCATCTGTTTACTGATGTCATCATCCAGGAGTGAGAGGGCGGTGCGAGCGATGGCCTCAGGTGGATGGTAAAAAGCTATTATGACAACTACAGTTACCTCACAGGGCAATTAGAAGGGTCTAGACACAATTGAGATGGCCTCCAAATCAGGACAGCAAAGTGTTTGTAAATGCTGAGTCCCCCACCTCTACTCTTACTGTAGTCATGGTTCCGGTTGTAGCGATGCCTGCTGTAGCCTGTTATTTGAACAGCGTGGAAGATGAGCGGGTGTAGCCAGGATTCTGTAACAATGATTTTGCAGCAGTAATGAACAATGTTGTTGTCCACAAGCGGTAGCTCCATAGCAATAGCTTCTTAATCAACTCAAATAATAAACTGACTGTATTTGACTGTATTGTTTGATAACTAGGATCCATTGGAATGTACAGGTCCTTCTCAAAATATTAGCATATTGTGATAAAGTTCATTATTTTCCATAATGTCATGATGAAAATTTAACATTCATATATTTTAGATTCATTGCACACTAACTGAAATATTTCAGGTATTTTATTGTCTTAATACGGATGATTTTGGCATACAGCTCATGAAAACCCAAAATTCCTATCTCACATAATTAGCATATCATTAAAAGGGTCTCTAAACGAGCTATGAACCTAATCATCTGAATCAACGAGTTAACTCTAAACACCTGCAAAAGATTCCTGAGGCCTTTAAAACTCCCAGCCTGGTTCATCACTCAAAACCCCAATCATGGGTAAGACTGCCGACCTGACTGCTGTCCAGAAGGCCACTATTGACACCCTCAAGCAAGAGGGTAAGACACAGAAAGACATTTCTGAACGAATAGGCTGTTCCCAGAGTGCTGTATCAAGGCACCTCAGTGGGAAGTCTGTGGGAAGGAAAAAGTGTGGCAGAAAACGCTGCACAACGAGAAGAGGTGACCGGACCCTGAGGAAGATTGTGGAGAAGGGCCGATTCCAGACCTTGGGGGACCTGCGGAAGCAGTGGACTGAGTCTGGAGTAGAAACATCCAGAGCCACCGTGCACAGGCGTGTGCAGGAAATGGGCTACAGGTGCCGCATTCCCCAGGCCAAGCCACTTTTGAACCAGAAACAGCGGCAGAAGCGCTTGACCTGGGCTACAGAGAAGCAGCACTGGACTGTTGCTCAGTGGTCCAAAGTACTTTTTTCGGATGAAAGCAAATTCTGCACGTCATTCGGAAATCAAGGTGCCAGAGTCTGGAGGAAGACTGGGGAGAAGGAAATGCCAAAATGCCAGAAGTCCAGTGTCAAGTACCCACAGTCAGTGATGGTCTGGGGTGCCATGTCAGCTGCTGGTGTTGGTCCACTGTGTTTTATCAAGGACAGGGTCAATGCAGCTAGCTATCAGGAGATTTTGGAGCACTTCATGCTTCCATCTGCTGAAAAGCTTTATGGAGATGAAGATTTCATTTTTCAGTACGACCTGGCACCTGCTCACAGTGCCAAAACCACTGGTAAATGGTTTACTGACCATGGTATCACTGTGCTCAATTGGCCTGCCAACTCTCCTGACCTGAACCCCATAGAGAATCTGTGGGATATTGTGAAGAGAATGTTGAGAGACTCAAGACCCAACACTGGATGAGCTAAAGGCCGCTATCGAAGCATCCTGGGCCTCCATAAGACCTCAGCAGTGCCAAAGGCTGATTGCCTCCATGCCACGCCGCATTGAAGCAGTCATTTCTGCCAAATGATTCGCGACCAAGTATTGAGTGCATAACTGTACATGATTATTTGAAGGTTGACGTCTTTTGTATTAAAAACACTTTTCTTTTATTGGTCGGATGAAATATGCTAATTTTGTGAGATAGGAATTTTGGGTTTTCATGAGCTGTATGCCAAAATCATCCGTATTAAGACAATAAAAGACCTGAAATATTTCAGTTAGTGTGCAATGAATCTAAAATATATGAATGTTAAATTTTCATCATGACATTATGGAAAATAATGAACTTTATCACAATATGCTAATATTTTGAGAAGGACCTGTATGTACTTGGCTTGAAATCTGTATGATTTGACAGAATTTACTTTCTAAAAGCCCTTGAGGCGACATGTGTTGTGAATTGGCGCTATATACATAAATTGAATTGAAATTATTTAAATTAAATCAAATTAAACTGAATTCAGTGGTTAAAAAAAAAAGAAATATAGTTGATATACAGTGTTGCTCTTGCATTAAAAGACATTTCAGTTCTTGGTACATTTTTCACTTTTAAATAAATTTGGATTCAGGTGAAAAAAAAAGATATAAATAAATATTTTTTTATACTGTTGTCCCCATGTCGCTCTACTTTCATGGACTGAATATTTAAGTGATGAATAATTTTCAGCAACTTTACTTTCTCCTTATGTGTGTTTGTATAAATACATCTAGAGAATCTTCCTCATCTTTGTCACCTCTGCCTCATCCTTAATTTACCCTCTGCAAAAATAATGCATAACAGTCTCAATTTTAGAAACATGACATCAAGCTGGCTTCCATGGTGCTAATTACAGGAACTGTGGATTAACAACCTAATGTGCTGGGAATATGGATAATGAGCAGTGGAGGACTTTGAACTGAGAAGCAGTTACAAAGATGATAAATTGTATATTTAAACATCATGCAATATGGGCCATTACTAACTAACTACTAAGACATGTTGTTTTAAGTATTGGAAAAAGGTGTTGTTTTTTTTTTCTTTGTACTCAGGGGGTTAATTTGTTTGGGTAACTTGGTGTTGGTGGTAATCATTGTATGTTTACATGGAAACAACAAAGGGGATTTTACAAAAGAAAAAGTATGTAATGCTTGAATTTGACTACAGAAACTGTAAAGGGACACTGAAGGTAAAATATGTGCGTGCTACATAATTTCTTGTTCACAAACATTTACGTGGGCACCAGGTACTCTCTTGTGTGTACCAGACAGATTTACATGAATAGTCATTTGTACATGTACTGCTTTTCAGTCTTTATAAGACGGGTTTTTTCACTTCTGTTTCTGTGCACAAAGTACCACTTAGAACAGTGTTTTTGTCATTGTTATTGTTGTAACAGCGACCATATGCGAGCAATGAAAAACATGAGCATATATGTTTTATTACGACTTTCAGACAAGTGGAAAACTGGAACGCTATCACCTTGGAGATTACACCATTCTGACTTCCCAATTCCTACTGCTGAGGTAAAAGGAATGCATCACAAGTACAATGCAAATGTATTTAGCAACCACTCATTTCTTGTATGCTTTGCTTCCAAGTGGGCAGACTATCGACCTGTTAAATTGGTGTTGATCGATAATCTCCCATTTTTGGCTGTATCTGACCACCACACTACATTGTATAGTGTGATTGTGTAGAAAATAAGAAAATAAAATTTGAAAGTGAAGAAATAGTTGAAAACATAGCAGAGACCTGACAGGACCAAATCTAGTTTTCAGCTAATAACTTATGGAAATTACCATCTTGGTGCTAAAGTAATAATTTATTTTTGTCAAACTCTGTTACTGTTGATGTTTTTCATAGATTGAGCTGAAGTATTTGGACTATATTGTGTATTTGTAACAGCCTTCTAACAAGGGGGCTAAGTAACAAATTTACAAATGGTTATTTGCTAAGGTGTCTATGGTAGACACAGCACTGGTCATGGGAAATCTAGCAGCTTTACTTATATGTGCATGAGTAATAGCAGAGAGGTAGGGTTGAACCAGGCTGTAATAGTGCATTCACAAAATAACACAATAAATGAAACCTTAATTGCTTTAGAAATAAGAAGTATTTAAAACAACATAATCCAAACGGGGACATGCAGAATCCCAAATCAAAAAAGATTTAAGAGGTAAAAAGATGTCACATTAAAGGCCACAAGTAAACGGGAAAAGGTTGGTGGCTCAACATGTGTTTTCATACACCATTTTGTTCAACCCCTTACAGGTAGAAATAATGTTCTGCTCAACTGATGTTTACATTTGGGCTACTTATCCACATCCACCTGTTTTTAAGCTCTCTACATGCAGTTTCAACACTTTGATTCAATGAAAAGAAAAGTTTGTAAGCAGTCACAAACAACCTGACATCTTAGCCCAAGAGAGAGGTATAAAAAAATCTAAGAGGGTGTTAAGCTGGTGTCAGAGTGTTTCTCATTTTGCCAGATATGTTGGCAGATCTCAAATAACTTTTTATGTGGGTCTAAATTACCCGATCAAAGCACTTTCTCTGAAATATTAGATGCTGTCATGTGTATAAATTTAGCATTTTGTTTATCATTCACCAACACATCTTGCAATATAAGCAGCCCCAAGCATTTGGCATGGAGAGGTGACTCACAGTGCACATACAGCTGCATAGTGCAGCATAAGATGAGGGGAAGTTATTGTCAGGTTTCTCATATGAGATTTTGCACTAAATTACATAGCTACTATATATCTATGGCACATTTAGGTTTAATGTAATGTTTAAATTTGACCAACAAGTTTGTTCTGAGTGGACATAATAATATTTCGGAGTGGCCCAACCAGAAACTGACTTGACTGTGATAAAGAATCTGTGGAAGAAACTAAAGATTAGCATGATGGAAAGAAAGCATTCAAACGTCAAAGACTTGGAGCTCATCACTAAAGATAAATCATCAAATTATAAGTGGAAGCATACATAAAGCTAATCATCATTCATAGGAAGGGTTTGATTGCTGTATTGCTAATAAAAAAATAACCTTTGATCTTTAAGCAGGGTATGCATAAATCTTGACATGCTATTTTTAATCAAATGTAAATAAAGGAAAACGTTTTTTTTGTTTTTTTTTATGAACTGTCTAAGACATGCGTGTGTCATTTCTTATCAGAAACAAATTTCCTGATTGTATAAATATCATGAATTGCTTAAATAGTCGAAGTAGAACAAAACCAGAGGATGAAACAGACTCAGCACACAGGATAAGACGGTAAATGAGGTTTATTTCTACTATAGACTTTGTTTAAGGAATCTTGAGTTGGAGTTGTCCAGAAGCCAGAGGAGGAGGAGGTAAACCCAGGAATCCAAGGAGAGAGAGAGAGTACTGGTGATGAGAATATTTACAGTGCAGTCCTTAGGAGGGAGTATTACCAGATGTTGGCAGGCAGGTAGGCCGATAGGCAGGTCGACAGGCAGGCAGATGGATAGGCAGGCAGACAGGAGTCTACATAACAGGTTATGTTCCAGCAAAGGTCTGTATCAGCAGCTACCTTAAGAAGCCCATGAGCTCATTAGGAGAATGCGTTGCAGCTGCAGACAATGAGCTGCCAGAACCAACCAGAAGGGGAGGAGCAGAGATCCTACGGTACCCTCCCCTCAACGATTGCCTCCAGGCAATCCAGAACACTTTTCAGGATGGCGTTTGTAAAAGAACGTGATGAGAGCAGGGTCCAGGATGTGAGAACGGGGAACCCAGGTTCTCTCTTCAGTTCCATATCCTGCCCAATCCACAAGATATTGAAAACCATGCCCCCTACGCCGAACATTCAGGATACGATTGACCGTATATGCAGGGTGGTCATCAATGAGTCGAGCAGGGGGAGGGGGCTTGGTGGGAGGACTCAGGGGGCTTTCTGAGACTGGCTTGATCTGGGAAACATGGAAAGTAGGGTGAATGTGCATGGAAGATGGTAGTTTGAGTCTCACCGCAGATGGGTTGATGATCCTCTCGATGAGAAAAGGGCCAATGAAACGGGGGGCCAACTTTCTAGGAGTATCTTTTAATTTAATATTCCTGGTGGAAAGCCAGACTCTCTGATTGATGTGGTAGACAGGTGCAGCAGAACGGTGACGGTTAGCGAACCTCTTATTTTGTTCCACAGTGCGTAGGAGGGTCCTCCTGGTCTGTTGCCAGATCCTATGACACCTGGAAACATAATGCTGAACAGAGGGGACCAGGGTGTCAGATTCAACAATGGGAAACAGCGGAGGTAGATAGCCCAGTGAAGCCTCAAAGGGAGACAAACCAGTAGCAGAGGAAGTATGTGTGTTGTGAGCATATTCGATCCATGTGAGATGTTTGCACCAAGAAGAGGGGTTGTCATTTATTACGCACCTCAAGGCGACTTCAAGTTCCTGGTTGCATCTTTCTGTCTGTCCATTAGATTGGGGGTGGTATCCAGATGAAAGACTTACGGAGGCACCAAGAGCTTTGCAAAACTCCTTCCAAACTTGCGAGATGAACTGCGGGCCTCGGTCAGAAACAATGTCCAAAGGTATGCTATGGATGAGGAAAACGTGGAGAACCAAGAGTTGGGCAGTCTCCAATGCAGACGGAAGCTTGAGTAAAGGAACAAAATGGGCTGTTTTAGAGAATCTGTCAACAACATTAAAGATGACTGTGTTACCGTCAGATGGCGGGAGACCAGTGATGAAATCAACGGAAATGTGGGACCAGGGGCGGCTAGGGGTGGGCAGAGGTTGAAGAAGACCAGCAGGGAGTTGATTAGTGTTCTTGTTTCGAGCACATGTGGGACAAGCTGCAACAAAATCTTTAATGTTGAGGTTCATAGTCGGCCACCAGAAATACCTTTTGGTAAATGTGATCATACAAGTCACCCCAGGATGACAAGTCAGTTTATTGTTGTGCACCCAATCCAGAACTTTATTGACGACAGAGTTGGGGACGAACAGCTTGCCCACTGGGCCAGTACCTGGGTCAGGTTCGGACCTCTGTGCCTCCCTGATGTCCTTTTCAATGGCCCAGGTGAAGGCGCTCACAATACAAGAATCCGGTAAGATGGAAGCTTCTGTCTTGAGTTGGTCAGAATGAGAGAACTGGCGAGAGAGAGCGTCAGGCTTAATGTTCTTGGAACCGGGTCTGTAGTAGATAGAAAAATGAAAACGAGCAAAAAATAGAGACCAACGGGCTTCTCTGGGGTTAAGTCTCTTGGCATTTTGAATGTAGGAGAGGTTCTTGTGATCAGTCCAATTGAGAAAAGGAACTTCAGTACCCTCTAACCAATGCCGCCATTCCTCAAGCACCAACTTGATGGCTAAAAGTTCATGGTTGCCCACATCATAATTTTGCTCTGCTGGAGACAAGCGATGAGAAAAATAGGCACAAAGATGTACTTTATCATCCAGAGGAGACCGTTGAGATAGAATAGCCCCTACTCCAATGTCAGAAGCATCAACCTCTACAATAAATTGTGCACATGGATCAGGATGGGTCAATATGGGTGCTGAAGAAAATAGAGTCTTTAACTCACCAAATGCCCTTTCTGCCTCAGGAGTCCAATGGAACGTTTTCAGAGAGGAGGTGAGTTGAGTGAGAGGTGCAGTGACCTGTTTGGAGTTCCTTATAAACCTCCTATAAAAATGTGCAAATCCCAAGAACCTTTGAAGTTGCCTGCGGTCAGTTGGAGTAGGCCACTCTGCCACTGCCTTGGTTTTCTCGGGATCAGTTCTGTACCTGCCTGCCTCAAAAATAAAACCCAAAAAAGACACAGATGTGACACTGAATTTGCATTTTTCGGCTTTAACAAAGAGTTGATTCTCAAAAAGCCTCTGGAGAACTGTTCTGACATGCTGGTGATGTTGTATGTCCTGGGAAAAAATCAAAATGTCATCCAGATAAACGAAAACAAAGAAGTTGAGAAAGTCACGAAGAACATCATTAATAAGAGCCTGGAAAACAGCGGGTGCATTAGTCAACCCAAAAGGCATAACAAAATACTCAAAATGTCCCAGGGGGGTTTTGAAAGCCATTTTCCACTCATCACCCTCTCGGATCCGGACCAAATGGTAAGCATTGCGCAGGTCAAGTTTAGTGAAGATCTTGGCAGAATGTAATTGTTCATGCATGGAATCAATAAGTGGTAGTGGGTATTTATTTTTAATAGTGATTTGATTCAATCCTCTATAATCAATGCAAGGTCTTAATGTGCCGTCCTTCTTACCCACAAAGACGAAACCGGCGCCAACAGGGGAGGTAGACGGACGAATGATCCCAGATGCTAAAGAATCCTCAATGTACTCTTTCATGACCTTTCTCTAAGGTCCGGAGAGATTAAAGAGTCTGCTGGATGGTAGCGGAGCGCCTGGGAGGAGATCAATAGGGCAGTCATAGGGGCGATGCAGAGGTAAAGAAAGAGCCCCTTGTTTGCCAAACACAGGTGCGAGATTGTGGTATTCAGGAGGAACTTTGGACAGATCAACAGGCTCAGAAGGTTTGAGTTGTTTGATAGAGTGAGAGACAGCAGTTCTTAAGCAGTTCTGGAGACAGAGATTACTCCATCTCTCTACTCTGCCCTCCACCCAATTATGGAGAGATGGAAGAGACAACAAAGAACTCACCACATTCATGATGGTTACCAGAGGTGATGATGTGAAGCTGAGGCACTTTAAATCTCACTTGAGACATGGTTTGACCAGTGATGCCAGTGACAGAAAGGGAATGGTTGAGAGGGTATTTGAAGTTTATCAACCAGATCCGAGGAAATAAGATTCTGTTCAGCACCAGAATCAATAAAGGCGTCAACAGGAAACTTCTCTTGGCCAACAATAATAGTGACCGGAAAACACAGACGAGAGACAGGGGAAGAATGGGATATGCTCACCAAAGTCCCCTGACCTATTGACGAGCCCTCTCTATTCCCTTCTTGGGGCATTTTGTGATAAAATGTCCTCCTCGTCCACAATATAGGCAAAGACCACCCTCAAAGCGACATTGTCGTTCCTCTGGGGAGAGTCGAGTGTGACCAATCTGCATCGGCTCCAGTTCCGCAGATCCCTCTGAAGAGGAAGTGGGTGCGTCGAGGAAAGTGGTTTGAGGCGCCAGAGAGTGCTGCCACTGTGAATTGTAGTTCCATTCTGTTTGTCTCTTTCTTAGACGGTTGTCAATGCGGATCGATAGGTTGATTAATTCATCCAGTCTTTCGGGTTCATCTCTCAAAACCAACTGGTCCTTTACTTGATCTGCAAGGGAATGAACAAAAATACCCTTGAGTGCCGCTTCATCCCAACCCACCTCCTGCGCTGCCACCCGGAAGTCGACGGCGAACTCCGCCAACGCTCTCCTTCCCTGTTTGAGGGTGAGTATCTTCTTAGCCGCTGCCTCCTGCTGGAGTGGTTGATCGAAGACTCTCTTGAAGTGACTGAAAAAAATGGCATAACTAAGAGACTCAACAGGGTTAGATGCCAAATAGGCGTGCGCCCGGAGCAGATCCCTTTAGCGAGGTAACAATATAAGTAATCTTGGAGGCAGCAGTAGGGAAAAGGGGGGTGGAACGACTAAATGCTAATTCACACTGGAGAGAAAAACCACCAAAGTTATTAGGATTACCATCAAACAGTTCAGACGGACGGAAGTCAGGTTCTCGGATCCCAGAAGATAGAATTGCGGGTGGCTGAGGATTCTCTAAACGAACTGGAGGATTGGAAGAGGCAGGTGAGAGTTTGGTTAGGATTTCACTTAAAGCATGAACCATACCACCAAGTTCTGTGAGATGAGAATCCGTAGTCCTTTGTTGTTGCAGTAGCTGTTGAAGCATGGTTTTAGTAGATTGTAGGCGTTCCTTTAAGGAAGTCTGTTCATCATCTGAATTGTTCTTCGACATGTTAGATGACTGGAACATACTATCATGAATTGCTTAAATAGTCAAAGTAGAACAAAACCAGAGGATGAAACAGACTCAGCACACAGGATAAGACGGTAAATGAGGTTTATTTCTACTGTAGACTTTGTTTAAGGAATCTTGAGTTGGAGTTGTCCAGAAGCCAGAGGAGGAGGAGGTAAACCCAGGAATCCAAGGAGAGAGAGAGAGTACTGGTGATGAGAATATTTACAGTGCAGTCCTTAGGAGGGAGTATTACCAGATGTTGGCAGGCAGGTAGGCAGGTAGGCCGATAGGCAGGTCGACAGGCAGACAGGCAGGCAGATGGATAGGCAGGCAGACAGGAGTCCACATAACTGAGGTTATGTTCCAGCAAAGGTCTGTATCAGCAGCTACCTTAAGAAGCCCATGAGCTCATTAGGAGAATGCGTTGCAGCTGCAGACAATGAGCTGCCAGAACCAACCAGAAGGGGAGGAGCAGAGATCCTACAATAAAAACCACATTAAATCTAAATCTGCAGGGGGTATGATTTTGGGAATGTTAGAATTATTATTATTGATTAATTAATATTTATCAAGAATTATAATTTAAAATCATAATTTGAGAAAAATTATTTTCAGCAGCAGTTATGGCAACAAGTGATATTATGGTGCTGAGCGGAGCTTTGGGAGCAGCCCCACCGAGATATAGCTCAGTGTAACACACCCCACAGGGTCATAAAACGTCCCCCCAAAGTTGGAAGCTCAGCGAACAAAGGACAATCAAACTTTTGGTGACAAACCAGTAAAAAGCAACACGCAGGATGCAGACAAAGAGATGGTGAGTTTCCTCGATGAAATTCTAACAGTCCAACTTTAAAATGTACCCTGAGCTTGCTCTCATGTGTTAAAACAACACAACAAAACACACAGCTTGAAAAGCACAGCAGCCTTCAGATGTCCAACAGCAATCAAAGTTTCAATGAAATATTGCATGCACATACAATTTAGAACACATTGGACTTTAAGTGGCAATTCTAAATCACCCTAAAATCCTATTCTATCCTGCCCAAGCTATTTCTAAAAAAGAAAAAGAAAATAACATGGTATTACTTGAGGTTGTCTCATCTGACCAGAGAGAGAGAGAAGGAGGGGGAAAAGTTTCCACACGTGGATAACTCAGGAGAGCGGTCAGCTTCGTCCTCTGGCCTCCTTGGCGAAAAGGAACGATATGCTGCGACGCCCCGTCCTATCAGCCGCGGTGCCCACTGGGATTTGTAGTAGTAGACTATCTTGGGGTACAAAATGGCCAATGACGCTGAACAGCAGATATATATAACAAATGGTCCAACAGGAATAACTGCATGTGTAGTAATATATAGTATATCTAATGCTCATGTCCAAAAGGTCTGTGGCAGCTTGGCTTAGGTGGCAATCAAATTACACGAATCCCACAAATGACCCTGTGCTTTTTGAACAAAAGGCTGGACACCACAGAGTCAAAGATAAAAGTTAAGTTGATTAACAAAAAACGTTTACACTAAATATAATTGGATATAGGACTGTGCTAAAAATAAGTAAAAAAAAAAAAAAGGAAGAACCTAAAGTCCAAAGAAATATATTAACAGAGCATTGGAAGCTGCAAAATATTACAAAAAATCTTTAGAAGCAAAGAACAAATAAATCAGGGGTTAGTTGTTTTTTTTTTTTTTGCACATCGCTGACAGTTCTCATAACATGACTTCATCATCTTTCTTTGTAGTTATGATTTACTTTGGATTGTGTGTCAAGCAAACACAGCTTGTGGAAAGATCCACCTTCTCAGTTGTTGTAAAAGAAAATCTTTCTGATAGATTATCAATAATTAAATGCAACATGAACCTGATGGGACACATATTTAATTTGGAATTTCTGTAATTAATTCATGTGTGTCAATCTCTAAAGGCATTTTATAATGCAAGGAATGTGAATATCTCTTGTATGCATGGACTTCACCTGACCTAAAATATGACCAAATAAAAAAATTACTTCTAAAGTATTTAAAAGGCATAACCTGGCATAGTTTTTACTGATTGCATGTGCATAATAGCATTTCATTTATTTAATTTTTTTTGCATCGTTGTTCCTTGAGAAAGTGCCTGTGAATCTCATGTGTCCCTAATAAAAATATGTATGCTAACAAAGGCCTTTCTTGGGAATGCTAATGTGATACTTATCAAGCCACAAGGATGCCAAAATTCCTATTCCGTCTATAGAATCCCTCATAAAGCCAAGGTCTTAACTGGGAGGAGGAAAAAATGCCCTTTTTGTTGCTGTCTGTGTTATTTGTTGCTAAACGGGTCTCACTGCTATTCTTATTCTAATTAAGGTTATCCTTCTCTGTTTCTCCCATGGCAGCTCTGGTTCCCAGAGCAAGGACCCCAGCCTCTCACTGAGCCACAGCCACCATGACAGCCAGGCTGAGAGTGAGAGAGGAAGGCAGCATTGGAGGGAGGAGTCTGGAGCTCCATCCACTGACTGTTGTGTGTGCTGTGAATTGGATGAGCAAGAGAGAAAGAGAGGGAGAGGAACGAGAGAAGAGGAGGAGTGTGGGAAGGGGGGTAAGTAAGGACTGTAGACTGAGAATGGATGGGCAATGTAAAACAGCGCTAGAGAGGTAGAGAGAGCGTGTGTATTCTGAGAGTCAGCAGTGAGGATGCAGAAAGTCCAGTCACATCATTAAAAGAGAGAATGTGAGGCGGATCGGGGCACCCAGGCACTCTGAAGAGTCAAACACACAGCAAAGAGCAACAGAGGGAGACACAGAAGAGGAAGAGTACGCTGAAGACGAGAAGGACAGAAAAGAGACATCCAGCGTTCCTCTGGTAAAAAAAAAAGGAGACACCACTGAGGGACCGTAGCATCATCCAGAAGCGCACAGGAGTACTGTATCATCTTGTGCATTTCTTTGTGCCTGCCAACTCCAATTTCACACTCGCCTACTGTTTCCCGTAGGTTTTGACCTCACCATAATCCCCAGCCATGATCTCTTGGGTGCTCCTGCTCCTGTGGGTCTATGGACATAGTAAGTTTTCCTAAATAACTTCCTAAGTTTATCTCATAATTCTTGCTTGTGATGGCTATGTGACTTTCTGGCTGAAAGCCTTGTCCTTTGGCTTCATTACGTGTGAGCTTTGCCTTCTGCCTTCTGTGTTTTTTAAATGAATCCTAATTAGTGCTGCCATGTGCACTGTGATGTCTGAGGCAAACAGGAGAGGGAATCAGGAGGTCAAAAAAGTCTGAGTGCATAATGTGGTGTTGAGGTGCAGTTTTCTACATCTCGAGTTTGTGTAGCTTTCAGACCCAAACAGTTAAATACTTCCTACGCGGCTTTACTATTCCTGTCACAAACTCTTACACAAACACACATAGGAAGCCTTTTAACCCCAGTCTAGATCAGTCAAGCGTTTACTCCTTAGTCACATTGTTTTGAACAGACAGCCCCTTTCTCATTGAGTCCAGCTACGGGGAGTCTGGTTTAAAGAATGGTGGCAGAAAAAGTTAATGCTGCATCAGAGGTTAGAGCTTGGCAGCTCCAGCCCTTTTGGACTGAATCTGTTGTTATTTTTATTCCTAGACAGTCTGTTGGTGGATAGAATGAGGATGGATTAGTTGTATCCCCAGATTGCCACCAGGTGGTTGTCTTTAGAGGAAATGAAAAAGAAAAACAGCAAAGTACAGCCAATATCTCTGCCTGCGATGCATGGACGCACACAGGGTTAAAGCAGGCAGCAGCTGTTTGTCATCACTCCGACGAACAGCAAGCTTGCTCCGGTTTACACTGCTCCGGGGTCAGGGTCAATGACAAAGCCGTCTTTGCTTCTTAAGTTTGACCCCGTTTGATTTGAAGGAATGTTGATTTCCCAGAGAGAGATGTAACCTTTGATCTGGATGAATCACTAAAAATATGATAAATTCCTTCAGTTTAAGTGTGACTTTGTGGATGTTTTGCTTGGCAGCCGGCGAATCAAAGTCGGACGCACGCTGCTTAAACAGCAGCAACCCATAACACTTGGTAAACAAATAATTTGCTCTGTCGCTGACTTCAGCTGTTCCACGTCCTGATTTATAGTCTGTAACACTTCAGAACATTGCTTATAAAACACAGCAAATTTGCTGGGAGTATGTTTTCCGCAGACTAAATTTTTATGTAGAAACAGTTTGGAAATCAATCAATCTGAAACTGATGGTGAGATGGGAAGGTTAACCATTGCTCAGCATCTCTTTTATGGTAACAGCTTTGGATCTCTCACAGACAGACAGTGTGAGGCAGACCAGAGCGTGGTCAGAGTTAGTTTGTGTTGCGGGACAGCTACAGAACATCAAACTCTGCACTACAGAATCTGCTGTTTCCTCTGTTTCTGCTGTGCTCTTTTCTGTTCCCCCTGATTTCACCATCAACTCTTCCTGTACCATCTGCGCTTACTGTGTTGCAGAAATTCATGATCAGTCATTAGTCTCGTTTCCTTCACTCTGTTAAGCATCTGCTAAGTTTGGCTTCTACAGCTGACTACTGCTGCATTTCTAAAGTAGAGAGAAAAAGTGTGTTCATTTACAGTTATATTGGACATCAAAAACTGATGCTTTGATTTATCCATGTGAGCGTGTGTTCCTGTGGTTTATAAACCTTTATCCATCACAATTTCATGCACATGTCATCACAGGTTTAGTCCCAGTCATGGGAACAACTAACACCATATCTCATTTAACTGGAATGAGCAAAGCGCTGCAACCGGATTGAAATGGGATTGCGGTGCATTTCCGCAAAGTCAGTTATTACCATAATATAAAATATCACTTCCCCTGCAGGTAAACAAGAGATAACAACCAGCCGTCTCTTTGCATGCCTCCAGGGGGAAAGAGAAGTGCTTCCCCAAAGCTTTCTGTTATACAAATTACGGCTCTGTTTATGTGTCGAGCCAGTGTCAGCAGAAAGCTAAGGGGAAAAAAGAAACAATCTTGATTTTATGAACAGAGGGAAAGAGAGAGTTGTCGTCCAAGCAGTCGTATACTTACTTACACGCGCTATCCTCTGAGACAGCCACAAAGAGAGTGTGAAAATAAGGGAATGAGTACAAGACAGAGGGTTCCTATTCAGTCAGAGAATGGGTGGAAAAGTACAGAAATTGATTTATGAGTGTTTTCCAGAGCTAGATGAGTATGTAAAGCAAAAACAGAGTACCAGAGTATCTCCCATCTGATTGTCTAAATCCATCCATCCATCCATTGGTCAGTTTTACTGTCCTTCCTTCGACGTATTTGTTTTTCTATCTTTAAAACCTTCTGTCCTTCAAAGTTTTTTTTCAGGTTATATGCTTTAAAGTCTGAACACCGGAGAAATACCTGCCTTAAATTCATTAAAACTTTTGATATCCACACTTCATTTGGACTTGGACTGGGAACTCTGAAAATTTGAGACTGAACAAGTTTAGAATGTTGACCTGATATATGTTTACTACCTCTCAAGACAGAAGCTGAGAGAGGACTCAGTTTAAATGGAGAAGCACAATGCTGTTTTTTTTTTTTCCTCCCATAACTTTGAGAAATAAATGGCCCAGGACGAACATGTCAAAGAGGGAGAATAAGAAGAGGGAAAGGTGTTCGATCTGCTTCCCAGACTGACCGTGTGCTGTTAGCACATCTAGGGCACCTTCCCTCTGTGCTGTCACCTCTTCAACCCATAACAGATAACACAGCACCAGTCGGCCGATCGTGGAGGCAAGTCACGAGGAACGCATTTACCTCAGTCCAAACCTATTCACTAGCACGTCCACCTACTCTTACCCCCTCCTCCTCCCCATCTTCCAATCTTTACAACATGTCACATTCTTATCCTGGCTCTCATTGTTATGATTCATCCCCTCACCTTGCCTAGGATTGCTTCTTTGCTATTTACCTTTTCTTTGCCCGTTCTCCACTTCTTCCTTTTCACTTTTTTCTTTCATCATTTTTTATTTAGTTGCTGTGGTTGATTGAGTGCCCTGTCTTGGTAGATGAATGGGTGAAATGTAGGAGAGCATGTACCTGTGGAGGAGCAGCTCAGGAAACCCCTGTAATGTATGCCTTTGACAAAAGAAAATTAACAGCAGAAAAATTGCATATTGTCACATTAAGTGTTTTGAATCCATTCTTTCCTCTTAGTCTCTCTATTTATATCCATTTTTCTCAGTAACACAACACACCCTGCATTGGCTTATCATTTAGTCAGCCAGCCTTAAACTCAAGCTGTTCCCACTAGGGGCAGAGCGGCAGCACAGGAATTAAAATCCCAATCTTTTTAAAGATTGCCTGCCCCCCCTTCTTGCTTCCCTCCACCACCTTCATTATCTCCCACCCCCTCATCCATCTCCTGTCAGAACCCCTGATTTTGCCACCCACCCAGGCAAAGCTATTTTTTAGATCTGAAAAGCATGTCTTAGTACCCCCCTCTAAACCCCAAAAGCTCTTATTTCATTTACTGCTGTCTATTAACTGCTGTCTCTCTAAATCCGCTTTTCCTTGGCAAACTTTGATACATATTTCTCAACCAAGGAATATTTAAATGTCTTTCCAATGTCATGTTTGGATGTGGACTTTCATTGATGAAGTAATTATTCCTTTTTGTTTTCTTAAAAAAAAAACAAAAAACATGTACCCAACATTTCTTGACTAAGTTTTATAACTTTTCATGTATTAAAGAATAGAGATGCACTGATCGAAGAATTTTTGGGAGCATTTTCAGATCAACAATTTTGGAAAGCTTTGAAATGCTAACGCAGTACAGATTGTAGTTAAGTACTTTTTTGGCATAACTCAAAATGTATAAGTTCACTATATCACATATATAACATACTGATTTTTCTTCTATGAGATGATTTACAAAAAATATATAAATCAGGTCTTTGTCCAATAAATTATTTGAGAAGAACAAGTTTTAACTTGCTTTTGTGTTAGATCGCTAAATCATTAATTAATTTATTATACACAATTGTAATTAAGCAATAATTATTTATATTAGGACCATAGGCAATGTCACACTGTGTGTGTGTGAGAGAGAGAGAGCCCTCTGCACCCCTCTACATGGCTCTCCAGTAAAAAAGTATTTTATGAAAATTTCAAAATAAAGATAAAATGATTATAGAACTGGCATTTTAAACTCTCTTTAGAGTCCTCTTTTAATTACCATGGTTACCAGGAGTAGAAAAATCAGCACAGTTAGCATATTTAATATTGTGAACTGACAGCTAACCTCCTGTTTTGGCAGCCTAAAGGAACTGGCCACTTTTCTTTCTAGCACTGTCAAACTCCTTTTGTGCTTCCATTGACTTCATTTTTAAACACTTGGGTGACACTGAAAGCACTAACTATGATGCTTCTTCCCTCAGTAACAACTTCTACCCAAAAGAGTTTTGTTGTGAGTGTAATCTGGGGGCGCGTACATATTGTGCATTCACTTGTCAGAAAAAGATGAGATTTTTATTTTTTGACTAGCCAGTCACAGACTGAAACCAGTGAAGCAAAAACATCCATCCTCAGTGCAAGAAAGACTCAAGGCGAATGGATAGTTTTTAAAACAGTAACAAAGATCATTATTGTAGTTGATTGGTAAAACTTGGATACTGGCTGCTATCAGCCATGTGGTAGTAGCCAAGGGCCACAAAATGCAGTCGAAATCCATGTGGTTTGTTCTATAAAAGAGTATTGTGATTCAGAACAGTTATTATGCACCATAGGAAGCATTATAACCCATCTTTCCTTGATTCTATGAGTTTGCCACCATGCACCACAGCTATGCACCAAGCGACACATAATATCACTAGCTCATGATGGAGCCCAGTGACATGTAGTTTGTTTTCTTGTTTGTGCTGCATGTCCCATCAAGGCTAGCCAGCTTAAATCACCTCAGTTGCTGTGACCCCTGCTCATTTTTTGCCACGATAGATTAAGCACATTGTAATCCTTCTCACCTGAGGGTCCTGTTGGATATTTATAGTAATAAGTAAACATTTGAATAAATAATCTTAGAGGCTGCTGGTGGACAGCTGGAACTTGTAGTCCCAATGTTTGTCAGAAGCTGGGTGACATTCAAAGGGATGCAGTTTTAAAAGAAAATCAGTTGTGTTTAGATGACAGTTGAAAAAGGAATCAAAAAAGACTGCTCCGCTTGATCACAGATAAAACTTTTAAATAATATACTGATAACAGAGTAAATGGAGGGATCATATAACACTGCGCTGACTGGATTCAGCTTGAATAATGTAAGGGTTTATCCACTCACAGCAGTGTGGATGAAACACTCAATTCGAGTCTGTCAGGATTCAGGTCAACCAGGAAAGAAAAAAATATATTAATTTAAACTCTTCCAGTAGAACATAACAATGAAGTGCTGCTGATTATTAAGTTGGTCAACAAAATCAAGCTGTTTACTCTTGGGTTTCATTATCTATTTTGAAGACCCTTTTTCCAGCCCCAACAGTCTTCGTTAATAAAAACCAATCAACCCCAAGCTCCTCTTCTCATCTCCCTCTCCCTTTTCCGCTCCCTGAGACTCCGCTGCTGGATCTCATTCCTCAGGGATGAATTTACCCAGATTGGAGCACTCAGCAAAAGGGCATTATCCCGGATTACATGTCTGTTGGGCGGCAGTGTTAAGTAATTCAACCAGATGCCGTTGTGATCGCTGGGTCACCTGTGAAGGCAAGGGTAGCAGCTGCACCTCTTCTCTCAGCTATTTGCTGTCAAATCTCTGTCCTTCTGAGACTTTATCTGCAGATGGGTAAAAAAGTTGGTTTCTTTTCTGAGATTAACTCAGCTGTTACGCATAAAGAAGAGTGTGGAAGCTCTCTCTAACCCCGGTCAGGATTTGGTGAAAGATTATGGCACGGATTACTGGTTTCTAAATTGCAGTTTAACACGCAGGAAACAAAACACTATGTTTTCCTCCACAGAGCCTACCCAGGGCCGTGTGTGTTCGACCATGGAGGCGGTGGAGGGTTAAGGGATTGGGAGCGGTGGCTGGGGAGGGTGCACAAGGGTGAAGTGAGAGGAGATAGTGGTAGATCAGAGTGAGTTATTTTTCAAAACGCTGGTACAGCTAGGTCAGAACAAAGTTACACATTGGATCTTTTTACCACTAATCCAGCATCTTCTCAGCTGCAAAGGACTCCTATTTTTTTTATTAATTTGCTTCTGGTAGTTGTGATTGCCAGTAGAAAACAGATAGTTCATACACTTATGCAAAAAAAAAATCAAAAATTTCAAATGAGAGAAGTTTGTTCCTACTGTCACAATCCCTGCTAGTGCATTAGCAAGTCTTTTATCAAGACCTTTACCCGAAGTATTACTTTTTGTCTCATTTTCAGTTGTACCATATCCTTCAAACGTTCCCATTTTCATCAGGTCTACTATACAGAGGTGTTTAAGGTTACAAAGAAGTCCTCAAAACACATTATATAAATACAGAAAATCCATAAATCCTATTTTTTTAATACCATATTTGTTGTTTATTGGCATGACGTTCACCCATGACTCAACATCTGTCATCAAAACAGACAAGAAAAATAAGAACATAAGGCTATGGGGATGGTAATTTGAAATACGTAAACAGGACTAGTAAAAAAAGGTTTTCACTCAAAGAACAAGACTCTCTTATGCTGTGTTTGGAAACAGTTTGATGATTTTTTTCATGTAAGGCTTGTTAATATCAGCTAAAACATTTCAAAACAATTACCTTCTCAAAATCTAGCATTAATGTTTGAATGTTTTTATTTTATTTTTTTATTTTGAAATCTGAAGTGAGGTCAAACATATTTAAAACAGAACTTGAACATATACATCTTTTCACAAGAACAATGCTACATTACTGCTTGTTTAAAATATAAGAGTAATTTGGACGTTGTCAGAGAAAAGGTTGATGAAGTTTATTACTTACTCCCCAAACCTCAAATGCTTCCTAAGAACAATAGTTCAATATAATAAAAGGTCGATGATGTAGAAATAAAGGATACAAGTAAGAAGGGAAGGAATAAACCAGGTTGCATTGATGACTGAAAGATGTCGGGGTGAGGGTTGATTAATAAAGCATAAGGGAGGTAGGGATGATTGAGGTGGCGTGAAGGATAAAGATGAGGGCTGGAGGAGGTAAGGGTGAGGAATGAAAGATTAAGGATAAAGAAGGGGGGCATAAAGGGAGACATAAAGGATGTGTAAATGGGGTATAAACCTGGCAGGCTTGATGAATGAGGGATACATTTGGTTGGAATGAATGAAGAAGAAGGTAGGGATGAGGGATCAAGGTGTAAATGAGGGATTTTGGAAATAGGGATAAAGATGAGGGAGGTAGGGATGGGGAATGAAGTCGGTAGGGATGAGGAATGAAGGGTATACATAGAGGGAATGGAAATATGAGGATGAAAAAGGCTGTTTGAAGGATGAGGAGGCAGGGCTAAGGGAGGAAGTACAAATGAGGAATGAAGAAACAGGGATGAGAGATAAAAGGTGAGAGATTGAGGCTCTAGGAATGTGTGTGGTAGGGATGTTGGAATGAAGGACCCAGGTTGAGCTATAACGTGGGATTAAGGGTTGAAAGATGAGGAATTTAACAGCTGGGAAAAAAGATGAAGGCTAAGCAATGAGAAAGGATGAGGTCGCATGAATGTGATAAACAGAGAGCCGAGTATAAATCGACTGCCAGGTAGTAAAAGGTGTGGTTAATTTATGTGGTTAACACAATAACTTAATTTAGTCTGCATAAAAAAATTGTTTTCCAACACATATTTAACTCATATAGCTGGCATTGCTTCCCCTGTGCCTTTTCTTTAAATGCTAAATACAATGTGTAAATAGCACAAGTTTTATTTATTGCGGACTATAATGTAGAATATTCTGGGTTGCTTTCTTCTTTTAAAACATAGCCATTTGCACCATTGTGCATCCTAACAGAATTCAACATGTTGTAACCAAACGGACCTTCTATGGTCTTCCCTGCAACCTTTTTGTTCAGTTTGTTCTTGGATGATGTGGGATCTGTACAGATCACAAAGAAGCAAGAAGCAGCTCAATAATTCAACCTTTGTTGAGCCGTTTTGGAATAAACAGCTCAAACATTTGTTTGAGAGCCAACCAAGCAATTCATTGACATGATAGCAAAAAGCCCCAAGATGCTGGTAATTCAGTGCAGGTGGCACCTAACGAATCGGATAGCTAATCAGATACTGACCTCCTGCACTTTGTAGGGAAGTTTTTTAGACAGCCCGATTTTACACTTGGATGAACCTCTGTCCTCCTGCTCAGTCACTTCCCTACGTTATTTAAACGCGGCTGCTCCCACTTTCAAGGTTTCCGTGCTGAAGAATACTACCAGAGGACTGGCTGGAAAAATGTTGCTATTCCCTGACACTTCACATGCACCCCGTCTCTGCCTGTGTAAATGTGCGAGTGTGTGGCATTTGCTATGCTCTTACAATTACTGTTGCAAACCTTGAACCGTAATATAAATGCAAATCATTCTTATAATGTGTACAAGCAGCATATAAGACGGCAGAAGCCCCTCACCTGTTAGTGAATGCCGATCTGTCCCTGCCTGTCATTACCACAACAGTGAGTGCTAAATACTCGCAGCAGATAATGTGTGAAGCATTTCCATTTGTAAGCAAATCTGGGGTCTGATGTATGCTTCCTGTCTCAAAAATAATAAAGACCACTCACAGTGAACAGTTGTTAAACATCCTTGTGTGAAACAGTTTACTCCTGACTTCTGTGCATCTATTTTCACATTCTATTTCTGCTGCGAATGGCTGGAATGGCCAGGGCTCAGAAAGAGAAAACTGTTCCCTCTGTGGTGCCAGACACCAATGCTGAAAGCCAAAGCTTTTTTAAAAGGCTATTTGATCTGGCACTGATACCAAAAGATGTTTTATTCAGCAAAGCACATCTGACACAATAGCAGCACAAATTTATCCTTGATTCATGCCAAACTTTCCAAATGGGCAAAGGGTGGGCAGTAGGGGGATGATGGAGCTTGCTTTGAGAAAGAATGGTCTATAACTGGCACTTTTTTTGTTCCTAGTTTTTTTTTTCCCACATGCCAAAAAAAGGGAGCTTTGAGCCACCTGCCTGTCCCACTAAAATATCTGAACAGTTTGGAAGAAAGATCCATTCATAAGTCCATTCCAACCAGAAACCGCCCCTCCCCAACAAAAATCTTTTACAATTGCAACTGCTGGCACCGGGCCAAATTGTAATTGTCTTTTTGTTGTTTAAAACTACCCTACCACATTCTGTGACTCTGGCTCCTTGATATGCATGATGGAAATTTTGTTCCTCCTTTGTGTCATAATACCCTTTTACCAAGCAAGGCTTCGTCCAGCGAAGCAGCCACAAAGAAAGAGCCATGACCGCATACATTGCTCTCCTTTCCATTACCAACTAGCAGTCTGTCCGAGCACAATAACAGATGAGAAACCCTGGGGTATGTGAGCACTGAGAGTGGAATTTTAAAGTTAGAGCCAATAACATATTATAAATAAAGAATTGTATTGATCTTAAAAATGTTAATATATTCTAACATAAGAATATAACAGAATTGATTTTAACCCTGCGCTTCTGATGCATTTTATATGTATAGCAATGCCGGGATTCACTCTGCCTGTTTCAATGCACAGCTTATTTTTATTAGTAGTAATAATTTGTTGTCACAGGCAGGATCGTCTGACAGCAATACATAGTTTCTTTTTTGCAACCATGGGTCTGTGCCTTATCATACCTCAAAGTCTTCTGCTGTCATCAAAAGTTCGTTCTTTATCAGTTCAGCTCTTCAAGTGGATGTCAGAGACCCAAGTAAACAAATTGCATCAGTGTATAATTAATTTGCTTGGTCGCCACTTCAATATTCACTTCACTCTTTTGGAGGTTGAAGAGCTCTTTTTGCACTCTCTGATTTTATTTTATCAAGTGCAATTTAATATTGTGTAGGCCGGCCTTGGCAATGAAAAAAATTGCTAATGCGTTTAAATGATTTGCTATCCTTTCAAATCTGTTGGCAGGGGTTTCAATCTGGCTGGCGTCCTGGAGGAACTCACGGTGGTCATTGCTCAATCCCTGGGGGACATTAGTGCAAATCACAAAGGAACAAAGAAGTCATTTCAGTTTTGCACTTTCCTTTGGCTGCTGGCCATTGCTAAATGGCAGAGGACTTGCTCGTAGCTGAACGAAGGGTAAACGCCTTTAAACTCTGTGCCCCTCTAACTTTTTAATCCCGATCAAATCAAATCAAAATACCACAGTTCTGGCCTACTTGGGATGATCTCAAGACAGACAGCTGAAGAGGAACCAGAGGACCTTGAGGTGAACCAAAGGCAAGGCCATCTATTACTTCCTGCGCAACCTAGAGCACAGCGACACAAACAATGCCTGCAGTGCATGATGATAAGCAGACTCCACATCAGAGATTGGATTAGAGTGGCAAGAGCAGGAGAGACATAAAAGCTATGCCAGTTCATTGAACCCACAAGTCAAAGAAGTCAAGATAAGACAAGTTAAGTCAAGTCAAGTTTATTTATATAGCGCTTTTCAGCAACAAGCCACTCAAGGTGCTGTACATAAGGAAAAACATTAAAATGATACAAAAAATCAAACAAAAGAGGTAATGAAAAAAAAAGTAAGATAATTAAATGATGGATAAGAAAATGAAAGAAAAATTGGACTGAAAACTTAACTAATAATGTTTAGATAACACATTCAAAGGCCACTCTAAACAAATACGTTTTTAATCTTGATTTAAAGCAACTTAGGGTTTTGGCGCTTTTACAGTTTTCTGAGAGTTTATTCCAGATTAATGGAGCATAGGAACTAAAAGCTGCTTCTCCATGTTTGGTTCGGGTTCTGGGTTTGCAGCGTAGATTTGAGCCAGAAGACCTCTCAGGTCTTCTGGCTCAAAGTGTGGTTGATACACTAACAACAAGTCTGTAATATATTTTGATGCTAAGCCATTCAGTGATTTATAGACAGAAGTATTTTAAACTCTATTCTCTGAGCTACAGGGAGCCAGTGTAGGGACTTTAGAACCGGGGTGATGTGCTCCACTTTCTTAGTTCTAGTGAGGACACAGGCAGCAGCGTTCTGGATCAGCTGCAGCTGTCTGAACGACTTTTTAGGCAGACCTGTGAAGACACCGTTGCAATAATCAATTGTACTAGAGATGAACGCATGAATTAGTTTCTTAAGGTCCTGCTGAGACAGTAGTGCTCTAATCCTGGAGATGTTCATTAGGTGATAGAAGGCTGACCTTGTTGCTGTCTTTATGTGCCTCTGAAGGTTCAGATCTGAGTCCATCACTGCACCCAGGTTTCGAGCCTTTCTAGCTGTATTGACTGAAGCTGTGTGCTAACTTTTAAACGCTCTTCCTTTAGTCCAAAGATTATTACTTCAGTTTTGTTTTGATTCAGCTGAAGAATATTTTGGCACATCCAAGCATTGATTTCTTCTAAGCATTTACCCAGCACTTGAATGGGTTCATAGTCACCTGGTGACATCGTAACGTAGAGCTGTGTGTCGTCTGCATAGTTATGATAACTTACGTTGTTGTTTATTAAAATCTGAGTTAGGGGGAGCATGTAGATATTGAATAGGAGGGGCCCTAAGATGGACCCTTGGGGAACGCCACATGTGATTTTTGTGGTCTCTGATGTAAAGTTACCTACTGACACAAAAAAGTCCCTGTCCTTCAAGTAGGATTTAAACCAATTGAGTGCTGTACCAGAAAGGCCGACCCAGTTTTTCAGGTGCTCTAATAAAATGGAGTGATCAACAGTGTCGAATGCTGCACTAAGGTCTAATAATACCAGCACTGTGGTTCTTCCACAGTCTGCATTTATACGGATGTCATTGAACACCTTGACAAGAGCAGTCTCTGTACTGTGGTGAGCACAGAAGCCTGACTGGAAGACACCGAAGCGGTTGGTCATTGTTAGGAAGTTGTTTAACTGCTGAAACCCAGCTTTTTCAATAATCTTACTGATGACTTAACGGGGAGGTTTGATATAGGCCTGTAGTTCTGCAGTAGCAGCTTGTCCAAGTTGTTCTTTTTCAATAGAGGTTTGATAATTGCTGTTTTCAGGGCCTGAGGGAAAACACCTGACAAAAGGGACGTGTTTGTTATTTGTGTTAAATCAGATGCTATTATGGGCAAAGCTTTCTTAAGGAAAGCTGAAGGTAAAACATCGAGACAGCAGGAAGAAGAGCTCCTATCAGTTGTTGTGACAGCAACTCGCTGTCGAAGTCTCCTTTTCCCAGGGGAAACGGGGGCATTTCTCAGTAATTCTGGCCATTCTAATTTATTTAATAGCTGAGATCTTCCAGTGAGTCGTCCACCTTGATTTTTTGGGCATGCACCTAAAACATGCCAGGGGGGTCTGCCGGTAGGTTTATTCTCAATGTTCTAATTGCCAGCTGAGTTGTTGAGCTGGCTGTCACTGTTTGGGATCACAGGCAGAGTAGAATCATCGCTGTACCCCATATTCACCTCCACATTCACTTCTAGTCAAAGGATTTTCATCTCCAAAACGGCCAATTTCTGTAAAGGTTTGTTGAATTCCTCTGTGGTGAAGGGAGGCATTTTGTGCTGATTAGCTGGTGTCAACTTGTCCTTCTATCGGGTTCGATTATAAAAACATCAAATTCCTTTAGAAATTTTTTTTTAATAATAATAATCCTTTGGAGTCGCTGGTAAGAAGTAGTTTTTGTCCAATATTTCCGTAATTTTGGCTAAGAGATAAAAAGTTAGCAGTAAAAGAATGCAAGCAAGCAGGGAACTTAGGAGAAAAGTATCTGAGCAGGCAGAGGGGCGGAAGTAGAAGTAGAGATGAAAGGGCTGGTCTAATGACAAATTGGTGAATATATACAGGTCCTTCTCAAAATATTAGCATATTGTGATAAAGTTCATTATTTTACATAATGTAATGATGAAAATTTAACATTCATATATTTTAGATTCATTGCACACTAACTGAAATATTTCAGGTCTTTTATTGTCTTAATATGGATGATTTTGGCATACAGCTCATGAAAACCCAAACTTCCTATCTCACAAAATTAGCATATCATTAAAAGGGTCTCTAAACGAGCTATGAACCTAATCATCTGAATCAACGAGTTAACTCTAAACACCTGCAAAAGATTCCTGAGGCCTTTAAAACTCCCAGACTGGTTCATCACTCAAAACCCCAATCATGGGTAAGACTGCCGACCTGACTGCTGTCCAGAAGGCCACTATTGACACCCTCAAGCAAGAGGGTAAGACACAGAAAGAAATTTCTGAACGAATAGCCTGTTCCCAGAGTGCTGTATCAAGGCACCTCAGTGGGAAGTCTGTGGGAAGGAAAAAGTGTGGCAGAAAACGCTGCACAACGAGAAGAGGTGACCGGACCCTGAGGAAGATTGTGGAGAAGGGCCGATTCCAGACCTTGGGGGACCTGTGGAAGCAGTGGACTGAGTCTGGAGTAGAAACATCCAGAGCCACTGTGCACAGGCGTGTGCAGGAAATGGGCTACAGGTGCCGCATTCCCCAGGTCAAGCCACTTTTGAACCAGAAACAGCGGCAGAAGCGCCTGACCTGGGCTACAGAGAAGCAGCACTGGACTGTTGCTCAGTGGTCCAAAGTAGTTTTTTCGGATGAAAGCAAATTCTGCATGTCATTCGGAAATCAAGGTGCCAGAGTCTGGAGGAAGACTGGGGAGAAGGAAATGCCAAAATGCCAGAAGTCCAGTGTCAAGTACCCACAGTCAGTGATGGTCTGGGGTGCCGTGTCAGCTGCTGGTGTTGGTCCACTGTGTTTTATCAAGGGCAGGGTCAATGCAGCTAGCTATCAGGAGATTTTGGAGCACTTCATGCTTCCATCTGCTGAAAAGCTTTATGGAGATGAAGATTTCATTTTTCAGCATGACCTGGCACCTGCTCACAGTGCCAAAACCACTGGTAAATGGTTTACTGACCATGGTATCACTGTGCTCAATTGGCCTGCCAATTCTCCTGACCTGAACCCCATAGAGAATCTGTGGGATATTGTGAAGAGAACGTTGAGAGACTCAAGACCCAACACTCTGGATGAGCTAAAGGCCGCTATCGAAGCATCCTGGGCCTCCATAAGACCTCAGCAGTGCCACAGGCTGATTGCCTCCATGCCACGCCGCATTGAAGCAGTCATTTCTGCAAAAGGATTCCCGACCAAGTATTGAGTGCATAACTGTACATGATTATTTGAAGGTTGGCGTTTTTTGTATTAAAAACACTTTTCTTTTATTGGTCGGATGAAATATGCTAATTTTGTGAGATAGGAATTTTGGGTTTTCATGAGCTGTATGCCAAAATCATTCGTATTAAGACAATAAAAGACCTGAAATATTTCAGTTAGTGTGCAATGAATCTAAAATATATGAATGTTAAATTTTCATCATTACATTATGGAAAATAATGAACTTTATCACAATATGCTAATATTTTGAGAAGGACCTGTATATATACTGGTATGAGATTTTTACATTATGATATCCTGGAGTAAAAACACTTTTTTTCATGGTGTGAAGGTATTTAGGCTAGAAAACAATTGCAGCTGTTACTAAATTAATCTAATCCTTAGATTTTTACTGTTAAAATGTAATCTATATGAATTTACAGTATTGGTGTTTTGATTTATATCCATAAACTTTAGCAAACTTTAGTACAAACATTCTCTAAATTTTATTGTAGTTCTCATGTTCTTATCAAGCAAACTACTAATTCTTTTTTTGTTTTTGAGCTTCTTTATCAAATAAAACTAAGGATTATAGGATAACAAGCAAATTTTAGCTCGTAAATTATTCAGACTTTCTACGCAGGTATACAGCATGAATGTATTTGGCTTCAAAACAGCCATGCCAAGCATAGCTCTCATTTGATCACCTACACATGGGCAGTAATTCTTTACAACCACAAAGTGCCAAGATTTGTAATCCCTCATATATATATATATATATATATATATATAATTAGATTAGATTTTATTAACTTAATGCAAGATTCCAAAGAATTATTACAGGTTAATATCCTGATCTTTTCTTCCCAGATGGGATGGCTCGAAGATTTACTCCCACATGACAGTGAATACTTTCTAATACTGGACGGATGATAATAATGACAACACAATACCCTCCAAGGTAAACAAAGATATCTAGCGTTGGGGAAGTGGAGAGAGAGGAGCATAAAGAACAATAAAAACAGCAGAGGAAAGAAAAATAAATCTCAAAAGGGAGAGCAGTCTTGTCAAAAATGAAAACATATCTGTGTGTTGCAGCTCTAATCCTTAGCGCCAGTGTATTTACTGTCTGAGTGGAGAATTTGTGCGTCTGTGCAAACAAGCACAAATGTGATTATTCCTCACTTTGGTCGCACGCTAATTCTATTACTTTACATTGTTTTCCTATCTTACTCCAAACAGCTTTGGCTCAAACTACATCTCAATGTTTTTTCCAGAGACAAAGTGCTGTTTGCCTTTGGCAGAGTAGCAGAGTTATTTACCCCATTATTGGTTTTAAAAATACCCTTGGATGACTTCTAACGTATGTTTCCCTATGATCTGCTGGAGAAGAGTCATTGCATCTGTCCCAGCCCCGAGTGACTTCGGCATTAAAAATGCAGCAGGGCATCCAAAGATGGTGGTAGCTGCTCACAGTGGGATGTTCAAGGGTCCCAACCAATCCCCCCCGTCACCTCCAGCACATGGCCTCTAATCTTTCCCCAGGTTATGACTATGAATTATTAACAGGGCTTTCATTAAAAAATTTAATTTGCTAAGAGCAGCTGTACAATCTCTGACACAGCCTCATTTCAAATGTGGAGAAACTATCTCATAAATATGTGTTGGATCTTTCATTGCCTGAAGAGCCTTCTCCATATGGGTGTGCTCCATACTGTGTAAAGAGTTAATGGCTTGGAGTTGGCTGCCAGTCTTAATTCAAAGACTCTGTAATCCTTAATATATTTGCATGTCACTTCTAAATTGTAAATGACATACAACTTGTAAAATCAGTAGATTTTTAATGGCTTGAACATAATATACATTGTATTTATTTAAAAATAAAGAAACAACGAAATCAGTTCACAGTCACTTCTGCTTCAAATTCACTCAAGTAATATGTCCAGCTTTGGATGAAGGACAGTTCTTTAAAGTGAGCCTCATGTGGGTTTGGGATTTGGTATTTGTTGTTTACTACAAAACAAGACATATTTTAGCTTCTTCCTCCACATAGGCCCTTTTGATCATCACTTCCATACTGGATATAAAATGGAGAACGAACAACTCTGCAATACAAGTGACTTTTAGAGTTCTTTGACTCTTTGAAGACTGCCAAACAAATGTCTTTCATCTCAAAAAACCAGCAGCTCCCTTGTAGAAAAAGAAGAACGAGACAAAAACCACAGAAACAGGTAGTATTGTGGGCTCGGAAATGAAAAAAATGAAGATTTTAAAGTCTCTTTATGATTGCATTTCGTCCAAGGCTCCCTGTGAGAGAAATGACATGCACTTTTTGTAGCTTTTACCGGGGCATCCATCAAACAACAGAGCCTGAGGAAGACTGAGAAAGCAAATATGTTCATCTGCTTTTAACAAGCATAGAAAATGATTTTAATGCAAAAATATATATTTATTTCCACCTAGAATGATTAGAATGGTGAAAAAAAGGTAATATAGGTGAATACGTTAATGCTGGTTCCAGATGGTTGCTCTGTTGTACTTTCCACGCCCAAGACTCTCTTGAGTTTACATGGTATGGTCTGAGACAGATAAAAAATCCAGTAAGCAGCAACTGTATGGACAAAAATGCCTTGTTTAAAGGTCAAAGGAAAATGGGCTAACTGTCAAAGATGACACAAGGCCAACAGTAGCTTAAATACCTTCGTTACAAGGTATACCACCTTATAAGATAAGAACTGGAAACTCATGCTACAATTGACACAGGATCACCAAATCTGGACAATATCAGATTAATTGTTACCTGATTTGTTGAGTCTCAGCTTCAGCTGCAAGTTTCAAGTACTAGAGTTGGAATTTGGTGAAAACAACATGAAAGAACTGATCCATCCTGCTTTGTGTTAATGGTTCCAGTGGCTGGGTGGTTTAATGATGTGCTGGATATTTTATTGGCACACTTTGGACCCCTTAGTACCAACTGAGCATGCATTAAACACCACAGCATACCTGAATCTTGTTTCTGACAATGTTCATCCTTTTATGACCACAGTGTACCCAACTTCTGATGGCTTCCTCCAGCATAATATTGCACCATGTCACAACACTGAAATGATCTCAAATTGGTTTCTTGAACATGACAATAAGTTCATTATACCTCAACGGAATCAACTCCTACCAGATTGCAATCCAATTGAACACCATTGGGATGCAGTCCAATGGGAGAGTATCATTATGGATTTGCAGCTAAAATTTCTGCAGCAGTTACATGATACTATCATGCCAATCTGGTCCAAAATCTCTGGCTAATGATCAAGGACACCTTGTTGAATCTATGAAGAATTAAGGCAGTTCTGGATGCAAAAACAGAACTCAATAAATTAGTAGGAAAGAATTGACGCTCATTTTTCTTCTTGAATTAATGGTGGAACAGTAGTGGTAGTGTTTCCCCCACTGAGAGATGAGCCAGATTTCAACCCAGCGCTCCCTGGAGGTAAGGGCCAGCGTCTCTCTGACAGGACATCTGGTCCCGGAGCATCGCCAACGGGGGGTTGATGTCACCACCTTAATTGTAATGTTTCTCTTTTCCCCCATGCTCAAAATCTAGGGCAGCTCTCCATAAAAGGAGGGGAGGAAAGGGGGAGACAGTACTTGCTGGGCCGTGTCGGCATGCCACATCATTTAAGATGACAGCCCTAATAAATTACAGCAGCAGATCTCAGTGAACAAACAAAGCTTAATGGAAATAAAGTGGGAATTATCAGACGAGAAATAGAAGGAAAATAGACTGAAATTAGTGCAAAGAGGCTGGATGAAAGGATGTCAGGTTTACAAAGAGCAACCATTAAATGAACATGTTGCCCGTTTTAAAACTGAAAATGTTCTGTTTTATTCTGTCATTATTACTTTTTGTTCAGGCCAGAAAATAATGAGAGAATCCTTGAGAAGATCATTTATTTTGAACTTCTCAAAGTCGTCCACCAGCATTGTTTTCTTTTGTCCTTCTTATCTTGTTTTGCCTCCCAGAGAAAAAAAAAACTGCTTTAGGACCATTGTTCCATCAATTCAACTAGGCCACCAGAGAAAGCCTCGAAGCCTGTGCCATTAGAATGCTTAGACATGTGGAAGAGAACAACAAGAGACTGGAGGATGGAGAAATAGTATGTCAGGTGAAACGTTTGTCAGGTACCATTAGTATGAGAGATGTCCATTTAAAGACCTTTAAAGAAAGGCAGATCAGCTGGTGTCCATTCTAAGGTAAAGATGAAAGAAAGAAGTGCACATCTTTAAATAATAAGAGAAGAACTCAAACACATACACACATTTAGAGTTGCAAATAAAGGTGTACTGTGATTGCAATATTAAAACTCCACAATATTTCTCAAATGAAAGTCTGTGTGGTGGACTATTCAGTTGCTGTTTTATTTAAGCTTATATTATAAACTGTGGATAAGAAGATAAAAGACTAAAGCTTGACACATTATGTTCAAGACTTGTATTTTAAACTAAGAGGAAGTCGTCCTTAAGCAGTTATTCAGTTGTATCACTGAAATGGCTAATAAAGACTCCTTGTCTGGCTGGCCAGACAACACCCAGTAACAAAACCATTGCAGAAACTACCACTACTTTTAAACAATTTATCTGGCAGCATTTACATGACTTGGTAAAAAAAAAAAAGATTTGCATATGTTTGATAGACAAGAAATAAATAATATGTCAGCACTGTAAGAATACCGCTTCTGGCTTACCATTTTGATGCCAAGGTCGCCATGTGCTTCAATCTTCCTATCGATACCACACTAAAGGGATATTTTGTAAGAAACTTTGATTACATTTGATTATCTCTAGATATTTTTAACTATTCTTTAAAACATAGTATGAGATTTATGAAACCTTTATTTGTGAAAACACAATAAGGTGGTATTTTCCATGTTTTTGTTTCGCATTAGCACCACTTTTGGATGAGACAAACAAACAAAAAGGTTATATGGACTACCCCAAAAGAACTGATTATTCTACGTATTCTTTAAAACACTATTTGTGATTGATGAAACATTTATTCTATTTGTGAAAACAAAAAGAAAATTGCATTGTTAGAATCTTCTTTCATCTTGAATTATGAGTTGCTTTTCTGTGACTGAAGGATTGCATCCCCGCAGGAGCTCTTCCGACAAACGTACATTTTCTGTAGTCTGGTTTGTCTGCCGCACATAACTTTGACCTTGAGCCAAGGTCAGTCAGCGATGCAGATTTTGAACTATTTGGTTAGTTTCAGTTTTTATTGTGATCACAACAAATAATAACAGCAAAACACTGAAATGAAAACTAATTTAAAAAAATCATTCAGCAAGAACCATTACTTCTTTGAAGTGTTTGAGGAAGCGCTTAAGAAAGAGCAATAAATGTGAGGCATAAAATTTGGTGATGATATATATCCTGCATTTCCAACCTCCTTTGCATTTCCTTGTGTTTGTGTGTTACCACATGTACTTGCATGCATCTGTGCATGTTTTGTGGATGGCATGGGCTTTTGCATGTTTGTGCACTTAGACTACATGTGTGTGAAGAAACCATGCTGGGCTTTCCAAACAGAAAGCACTGCATTTCGAAAGGTGCCAGAATGAGTTTGTCACAGAAAGTGTAAACTTGAAGAGAAAGGGGACGGTGGAGAGAGAGACTTTCCCCAGGCAGCCAGAGTCTGTCAGATTGATTAAGTCACACGGCTCGAGAGGGACTTTGGAAACTGAGGCAGGGCATGCAAGGGGAGCATTGGATGACAGCAAGGAAATAAATAAAGAAGGAACAACATGTACGTATTAAGATGACGGTGTATCACGTGTGCACTTACTTATACCTGACCCCAGAGACTCATGCTAGGATGCAGCATACCAGCCTACGTCCCATCATCCCACCCCACAGCTTCCTCACCCTGGGGCGACATAAAGCAGGTCAGGGCCATCTTAAAGTTCACAGAATGCAACATGACAGGACAAGTCCAACATATGCATTTATGACAGTGAAGCAAATAGATGACTGATGGCAGACCAGTGTGTCTTCAGGGGAAGAGATAACACGCAGACTTAATGTTTGACTTCATTTTGCGTTCAGTTTCTTGTCAGATACTATGCACAAAATGTGGTAGAAAAGCTGCAAGATTTTGCTGCAGAGTTCATGTGTCTTTCCTTATTTTTGAAAATGAACAGACAGAACATCAGCCCTCTTGCAAACTCAATGTGTCTGATGCTGCTTCTATGTGTGACGGAATTGCCAAGGACCTATGAACCCACTGGAAAACACACGAGCCCTCCACCAGACTAAAATGAACTCTTCTTTGTTTCAAGGGACCCACGACTGCTGTGATGCCCTAGTTGCATTTGGTCTCTATCAGTTTCTCTCCGCTGCACTGAGAAAAAGTGTTGGTAAACAGCAGAAGGGCAGCATCATTAGCAATGCACTACCCACTTAGAATATCTTTTTCCAGAAAGTGAAAATGAGGGTAGATAAGGAAGTGCTTTCAGTTATGCTCTCAGTAAAACCAGGTATGTGGTAGATACAGCTCACTAGCAGAAAAGAAAAAACGTCTGGTATCTCCACCCACGACTAGCCACTCTCGTACTGAAATTAACGTCACTCGCCCTCTCCTCCTCAGGCTCTGCAGTCCCATGGCAATAAAAAAGTATAATCTATGGCACCTCTGGCATCAAATGCTAATTGTTAGGTATTCAAACAGAGAGAAGTCCTCACTGAATTAAGAGTCATTTAGCAAGAGACTGAGTTCACCACAAAACTGTGATGCTTGAGAGCTAATGTTTCTGCTATCTGGCTTAGAACCCCCGCGAGTGTTGCTCTGAATGAAAACATGCCTTCTCTGCATTATAATGCAAATTCAAACCTGAGCTCTGCTTTGCCGGTAATTACTGTCGCAGAACAAAATTGTACAGTTAATAGGTTCAAAGTATTCCATCAAGCAAGGAACAAGAAAAAATAGCCATTGTGAAAAAATATGGCTTCTGATGGTGTTCAGGGCCCGAAATCAATGTGCACAAAACAGCACCTTGGTCTTTGCATAGACTGTAATTTGTACAACAAGAACTTGATTCAGTTGGGTCTCTTTCAGAGGGAATTGAAACAAATAGATTTCTCAATATTCAGGATCACTGCAGGATGTACCTTTTTCCCCTTCTTTCTCTGGCACAAACAATTGTGGCAGTGTGTGTCTTTGATCAAGGGCATGTTGATGACTATGAGAAATCTGTAGGCTGTCCCAAGAGTGTTGTAACCTTACCTTCAAAGTAGACTTGTTCTTTTTTTTTAGTTTTTTTTTTTACCACATCCTCTTGTCTGCAGATGTCTTCAAGGTGGTTGAATAAATGTTTTTATCTCTTTTTCTGTTTTTGTCAACATCAAAACCATCAATGTACAGAAGTAAATCTCTTGACTATGACTAACGTTTATTGCAATATCATAAAAAAAAATGCTTATTTTAACTACATTTTTTATTGCAGTAAAATGATCAAATTTATTGTTCGAAAAGCTTTAATTTTGCAACATAGTGAGTCCATGTGTGAAGTCTTTTTACATATTTCATTATGAGCCTGTGTGAGAGAATGGAACTGTTTCTGAGAAGCCAGTTTGTTCTTATTATGCTGTCTTCGGGTTTTCCTCAGGCCATGGTCAGACACATCATCGTACCCTCTTTCTCCGCTGTATCAGCAAGACAGGCATAAAGAGCAATCCTCTATGACTTGGCCCGACCCCTTGTCCGCGAATGGGTCAAGGTTCAGGAAAGTGGCACCAGCTGGGGTCCTCTGCCTCTTGCAATACATTACTTGGAGGGAACCACACAAGTGAAGACAGCATGTGCTAGAATTTTGAATGAATTTGACTTTTAAGTATCTTAGAGAAGAACTTCTCTTCATGGGTTCTTTAAAGGTCCTGCTTATTTTTCCCTTGGAATTTCATACTTTTCAGTTTTGGGCTGATTCTTTGAGTACAAAAAAGAGCCATCTGCCAGCTGGTGTTTTGTACTGACTAGTTAAAGTTAGTTGGTACACATCTTGGGATCAATCTGTAACCGCTTTAGCAGCCAATTATTTAAAAATTATTTCCTGCCATTTAGTCACAGTTTACTATCAATAAAGGAGGTTATGCGACTCCAATAAATACCATCTACTGGTGGTTTGTGACTACAAAGGTAGAAAATGGCAAAGGGACAAAATGATGACCAAGAGTTTGACTGGCAATCTACAACAACAGGTGGAGCTGCTGGAGAAAGACGTTGGCACTGTCTCTGGCAGGTCTTTATGATGGTAGTAGATGTGCGTTTTAACATCTATTGTTTAAAATAAAGTGAAAAGGTTCATTGAAAACATCAATACAGCAAATTAAATTTTGCCCCATATAGCTAAAGATGGCACTTTTATTCGATCTTCCAAGCCTTTATTTTTGGCACTGTATTTTCATCATTAGTGTTACTGTCAGCTGGTCAATAAAACAATAAAACACAACAGAGTAATGAAAAGAATATACCCACAGAGCCAGACATGAAGCCACAGAACCAGTTCAGACTCTTTAATCCAGGCCCATTTTTTTCTCAGAGTGCTCTGAACCTGCTGTGAAATTGAATTCTCCAACCTTGTGTGTATGTGAATCAGCCAAGCACTGCATTGTCAGAGCACTCAATTAGCTCCCAAGGCGAAAGCCAAAATGTTTTCCAACTGCAAACATATTCCTCACAGGACAAGCTCTCATTTGCATAATGCTTCTAACCTTTTAGTAAAGAGGAAGAAGGCCTTCCCAAAGTCACAATAAAAACAACGTGCAGCTTTAGTATATATTAAATTGCTCTCTTTATTCCATTGGATATCAAATGTAGGGGTAATGTAGTCTTTAGTGCTAAGGCAATGATAACCTCTGCTCTAAGGCTGTCTTTTGTTGTAAATATGTAAATATGGTAATACACGATGTTTGGCGCTCCGCAGACACTCTGTTCCTCCTCTTTTTATACACATGTTGTTACTTTGACTTGCGTTACAAAGATGGACCCTTTAGTTACTGAAAACTCAGACCTTTGAGTGTTTGTTTTTTTTCCTCTTGCTGGGAAAAAGCTGAGCTCACATTTTGCAGCTGCCGCACACCCCATACATTTAATCTGAAGAACAAATGAGATTGGAGCCACAAAATCCTCAAAACGCTCTCTCGTAGTTGACCATTTTCAGAAAACGAATTGTGTTGTTTACTGAATTTGCCATCATTGAACCAGTCGGCTGAGGCATTAGAAATAATCTACACTGACAAGTAGCTAAACATTCCTTTGACAAAGTGACATTGAAGTCACATAGCCAACCTTTTTGGGGTTTTTTTTTCGTTATCCCAGCTGAATGGATTAGAGAGAAAGAGAAAGAGAGAGAGCAGAAAAAAGTAAAGCACACAAAAAAGTAACTTTTAACAGTTGGACACAGTCAGTTGCAACAGCAATGACTTTTCATCAGAACCTTCAAGATCGCCTTAACTTGAATAAAATGGCTATGAAACACTTGTGCAGTCTAAGTAAAACATTTAGGGTCAGAGGGTTATTGTAGTTTGCTGGTGACCTATAGTGCCCTGTAACTCTCATTACTGAGGTGTCACCATCTTCAAATTTAGTGCTGCACTCCTTTTCACCTCCCTTCGGTCTTCTAAATAGGCTCGGAGACACGCGTTCACATCTACATCCATGGAGTCCCTCATCACAGAGAGAGATGTGGAGGTTTTGTTAATGGTTTGTGACAGGGGGATTCTCACTCATGCCTTGTACCAGTGTAAATTATCCCTCCAGCCTTTTTCCCAGAACGTTCTGTCACACATGTCGGACAGAGATCTAAACTGAAATGAAATGTCCCTCTGCCAGTACAGCTTCATGTAATAGGAATCCGAGGCAATGTGTGCCGACAAGATTAAAGGTGTTTCTCTTCACGATGTTGTGTTCCCATTTTTTTTTTCCTTTTTTACTTGAATCTGATATTTTCACTGAATATTTTCACCTGTTATTTATTTAATTATTCCAAGGCAATCTAATAATGAACCCTTCACTAGTTATACACTAAGGCATCTAGTTTAATTTTTGTCTATATAAATCTTATGTGGCCCCACAGAAAGTGTGAAATGGATTGGGAAAAAACACTAATGAATTAAACTAATTTCCTTCATAGTGCAGAAGCAATTATGGGGAAGAAAAGGATGAAATTAATTGAAACTGGCTGCTTTTTCTACCTCTGTGAAATTCAGGATAACAAGAATATATTTTAACTCAGAGACATTGACCATAAAGAATAGAGATGGAATATGTGTTTTCAGTGTATTATGTTTTTATCCCTAAAGGGTTTACTGTCAACTGGTTATATAAGCATGGCTGTAGTGTAGAATCTGTACGAGTTTAATTTTCCATATTTTTTTTATAGAATACAGCCTGTAAAGAAGAGGGAGCACCAGGATTAACTGTGTTTTAAATATGCCACACAGTGAAGATTGGTCCACCTTAGTGTGATAGTTTTGGACATACCTTCACATTTGACAGAAACTAGTTGTTGATAGACCTCACAGTGCCAAGAATCATTCTGATGACATACAGGTCCTTCTCAAAATATTAGCATATTGTGATAAAGTTCATTATTTTCCATAATGTAATGATGAAAATGTAACATTCATATATTTTAGATTCATTACACACTAACTGAAATATTTCAGGTCTTTTATTGTCTTAATACGGATGATTTTGGCATACAGCTCATGAAAACCCAAAATTCCTATCTCACAAAATTAGCATATAATTAAAAGGGTCTCTAAACGAGCTATGAACCTAATCATCTGAATCAACAAGTTAACTCTAAACACCTGCAAAATATTCCTGAGGCCTTTAAAACTCCCAGCCTGGTTCATCACTCAAAACCCCAATCATGGGTAAGACTGCCGACCTGACTGCTGTCCAGAAGGCCACTATTGACACCCTCAAGCAAGAGGGTAAAACACAGAAAGAAATTGCTGAACGAATAGGCTGTTCCCAGAGTGCTGTATCAAGGCACCTCAGTGGGAAGTCTGTGGGAAGGAAAATGTGTGGCAGAAAACGCTGCACAATGAGAAGAGGTGACCGGACCCTGAGGAAGATTGTGGAGAATGACCGATTCCAGACCTTGGGGGACCTGCGGAAGCAGTGGACTGAGTCTGGAGTAGAAACATCTAGAGCCACCGTGCACAGGCATGTGCAGGAAATGGGCTACAGGTGCCGCATTCCCCAGGTCAAGCCACTTTTGAACCAGAAACAGCGGCAGAAGCGCCTGACCTGGGCTACAGAGAAGCAGCACTGAACTGTTGCTCAGTGGTCCAAAGTACTTTTTTCGGATGAAAGCAAATTCTGCACGTCATTCGGAAATCAAGGTGCCAGAGTCTGGAGGAAGACTGGGGAGAAGGAAATGCCAAAATGCCAGAAGTCCAGTGTCAAGTACCCACAGTCAGTGATGGTCTGGGGTGCCGTGTCAGCTGCTGGTGTTGGTCCACTGTGTTTTATCAAGGGTAGGGTCAATGCAGCTAGCTCTCAGGAGATTATGGAGCACTTCATGCTTCCATCTGCTGAAAAGCTTTATGGAGATGAAGATTTCATTTTTCAGCACGACCTGGCACCTGCTCACAGTGCCAAAACCACTGGTAAATGGTTTACTGACCATGGTATCACTGTGCTCAATTGGCCTACCAACTCTCCTGACCTGAACCCCATAGAGAATCTGTGGGATATTGTGAAGAGAACGTTGAGAGACTCAAGACCCAACACTCTGGATGAGCTAAAGGCCGCTATCGAAGCATCCTGGGCCTCCATAAGACCTCACCAGTGCCACAGGCTGATTGCCTCCATGCCACGCCGCATTGAAGCAGTCATTTCTGCAAAAGGATTCCCGACCAAGTATTGAGTGCATAACTGTACATGATTATTTGAAGGTTGACGTCTTTTGTATTAAAAACACTTTTCTTTTATTGGTCGGATGAAATATGCTAATTTTGTGAGATAGGAATTTTGGGTTGTCATGAGCTGTATGCCAAAATCATCCGTATTAAGACAATAAAAGACCTGAAATATTTCAGTTAGTTTGCAATGAATCTAAAATATATGAATGTTAAATTTTCATCATTACATTATGGAAAATAATGAACTTTATCACAATATGCTAATATTTTGAGAAGGACCTGTATGCTCATGCTTGAGATTAATATTGTTTGCCTTTTAGTTCTCGCTACTGGTCGCTATTGATACAAATTAATTTATTTCTTTGGCAAGTCAATTTGGCCCCTGTCCCTTGGCAAAGGTTCTCTAGAGAAAAATATATTTTCCTTTAGAATGGCTATGACTAAACTTTCTAATCTGAACTGATCTTACCTTAGCAAAAAAAAAAAAGAATTAAGTGAATCCCATAGAGCAAGAGAAACTTAGAAGTCACATGTTTTATAATGTTAAATTGTGACATTTAAATCATTTAAAGAGATTGCTTTGTGAGGTCAAGGGAAGGACCTGAATATTGTAAGAAAAAAAAAAGGGAAAGATGTGCTTTTAATCTAACCGATTAAGTGCATTGCCAGCAATAGAGCCTGTCATTTTTTTTTCATTTTTATTTGAGATGAACGGCATTTCCTGAGAAATTGAAACAGGATGATGGAGATCAGTGACAATACCGGCTGGATAATCATGCCTAAATCACAGCCATCTGCTCTCAATCTCCACCACCAACTACACGCGCCACCATCAATCCCTCACCATTAAATCCTTAAATCCCGACAATCTGCAGAACTCGGTTTAGAACCTCTGATAATCTACCTAGCAAGTCCACATTACTGGACAGGAAGGTACAGCATCCCCTGGATCTTACACCCATCTAGAAACCAAATTTGGCCTCTTTCACTTTTCAGAGATTTATTTCTGTTTTAAAACCTCTTACACAGAGGCAGGTTTGTATAATCAAATCCACATTAATCTACATATATAAAATACAAAATGTGAAACCAGATACATTTTTTCCATTGATATTTGTCTATTCAACAACAGCCATGACATTGACTTAGATTCTTGCAACACAGACTATACATATCAGAAAAATAGACTAAAACTGGGTGAGTATGCAAGGTTAATGAAAGGGTGTCTTTTTGGAATTGTGTTGTTCAACTACACCTAGCCACAAAAATATATGGATTTTAGTATACTCAACATCTTTGCAGTATAGTGCAAGAAAAGGTCTGAGCCTTGCTGTTAAAGGGCAATTTCAGAGACCTGAAATACCAATTGGCGAACTGTTCGGGTTGATAGGATAAAGAATCCTGATAAATAAAATGTACCTTGACTTCTCTTGATGAATCCACTCGGCCGCCAACCTCAACCCCACTGCCAATTACTGCCTGGAATTCTGTGGCTTGTGATTAGAGTGACCGCCACAGAGGTCAGTTACCAATATTTTCCTTTTGAACATCAACAACAACAAGAAAAAATGAAGACAGTGTGACTCAAAGTTTAATTTAATTTTTAAGACTAACACCAATGGATTTGGCAGATGTTCTGGTGCATAATTACCACATTATCTATCTGTTGATATTGCAAATTTGTGCTCATGAAACCGTATTTTGTAGCTGTATCTTTCCTCCTGGGGCCATGCAAAGGTCTTTCTAACTGTATACTTGCCGTTGCAAGAGAAGGATTTCTTCCACCACTCTCACTACATTTTCCTTCAATGGAGGAAAAAGGAGGAGCAAAAAGACCCCCTTCCCACACATTCTATTCTGTTACACTCACAATGGCATTAATGGAGTTTAATGTCTTGCCCCAGCATGTCACTGGCTGCCTTTTTTGCAAAACACCTTTCATCTGACTATGACACTTGGTTAATGTTGCTGAATTATTCAATGCCGGAAAATTTACATTATTTAAGAGGTGATACTTTCAAGCCATACCATGGTTTACGAAATGGATAAGAGAACTGCAAAAATCTTTTGGCTTTCTTATGGTTTAAAGTCTTTCTAAAGAAATGCCGGATGAAATTTTCTATCGAGACATAGTGGGACATAGTCAAACTCTGTCTTCATATACTTCCAGTCATTAAAAACAAGGATCTTCATGGTGTACAAAATAAAGGGGGAAACAGAATTTAAAACTATGATTTGCCTGTCAAATGAGTCTGAGAAATGAGACTGCAACTAATATCTGCTAGTTATACTTGTGGTACTCTATGGAGAGCATAGGGGTAATATGCTGCACAATAGCTAAAAACAAATTGAAATGCTTCTTTATTCTATATATTTGCCAATAATTTGTGTATCAGAATCAAAAATAATAAAAACTAAACATAACCAACAACAGTAGGTGTAATAATCAATATCATATAAAAATGTTGCAGCAATGGAACAGTTGCTTGCATGTTTCGAATAACAACAGTTAAAATGTAGCATAGATTTTGTGTAAATACTAGTGCAATTAATTGAGAATAATCTCATTATTATGCACATAGTTCAATAATTGAGTTTATATATCATTTAAATTTATTGTTTTATAAGCAAAATTCCAGTAACACTTAACAAATACGATACATTTGTACAGCAATATTCTCTTAGTATTTCTAGTAAATCCTGTCACAAACATAATCATAATCAACTCATATAGTCTTCTTGTGATGATAAATGGGTCACAAATGGGTAAAAAGTCGAGTCTGGGCTGTATTTGCGGGCAGTGTGAACATAGCTGTCATAGTGTTAATGGCCGACTTGACCCACATGCAGAAAAACACAACTAAACAGAGAAGCGTTTAGTAAGAAGTTTTATTTGCAGAACCAAGTACTGGAAACCGAGGATGCTGAGCGACTGCAAGAGAAAAGCGAACGCAGGTAAGACACCACCAAAGAAACCTTAACATTGTGCTCTATGTGAGAGCTTACGTCCGGTTGAGTTAGGTCCGCCAGGGAGAGAGGTTATGATCCTGGAGGGGCTGTGAGCAACACTGCAACGTTGGAGCAAGGTAGTCCTGAGAGGTTCGGAGAGGGTGGACAGGGTTCGCCTGGAGCTATGAAGCAAACGTCTGATCTGGCAGCCAGCAGGTAGAAGAGCGAGAATCCAGAATCCATAAACTGTTAGAAGTCTTCCAGAGATCTCTTAGGAACTAGGCTTTGGTATCCTGAGATAGATAAGACTATTAGTCAAGGGAATAAACAGAGTCTTCACAGAAGATCAAAAACTTCACAAAATCATGAAATTGGCCAGGCTGAATACCACGAGGAGGCAAAACACTCAGGCGTCGAAGTACTGGCTCGCCTCCTTCTTATAGTCCTCCAGCTGATGACACTCATGCGATACACCTGACCACCCAGAACTCAGCTCCTAACGCCCCTACTGGTGGAAAAGGGTTAGTAGCAGGCAGAAATAACCAGGATCTGACACCACCTCCCCCACAACGACCGCCTCCGGGCGGTCTAGACGAACTGGCCTGGGACGACCAGAAGTCCTGAATCAGTCTAGAGTCAAGGATGAAAGACCGGGGAATCCAGAGGCGATCCTCGGGACCATAACCCTCCCAATCCACCAAGAACTGCCACCCCCTTCCTCATCGACGGGAGGCCACGATCCGGCGGACCGAGTAGGCCGGGTGGCCTTGGAACTCCTGAGCGTGTGGAGGGGGCACGGCCGGAGGGCAGAGCGTGCTGGACTGGACAGGCTTAATCTGAGATACATGAAACACAGGATGGACCCGGAAACTAGGGGGCAAACGTAGACGTACCGATGAAGGGTTAACCACAGAATCTATAACATATGGACCGATGAACCTTGGAGATAGCTTCCGGGACAGAGACTTGACCAGAACAGTCCGTGTAGACAGCCACAGCTGCTGACCCGGGCGATAGGTAGGAGCGGGGATCCGTCGCATGTCGGCGTAGCATTTGTTGGCTGCAGCGGACCGCTGAAGGGCCTTGGTCATAGACGTCCAGATCCGTCTGCATCGCCGGACGTGCTGTCGTACGGAGGTAACAGCGATCTCCTTCTCATCAGCAGGAAACAGGGGTGGTTGATACCCCAGCGAAACTTCAAACGGAGATAAACCGGTGGCAGTGGAGACGTGAATTGTGTGAGTACTCAATCCAGGGCAGGAAGTCGCTCCAATCAGTAGGGCTGGAGGATGCTACGCAGCGTAGCGCTGCTTCCATCTCCTGATTAAGTCTCTCCACTTGGCAATTGGTCTGCGGGTGATGACCGGAAGTTAGAGAGACGGTGGCCCCCAGCGCTGCACAAAACTCCTTCCACACCTGGGCGGTGAACTGGTGCCCACGGTCCGACAGCACGTCCTGGGGGATTCCATGCAAACGGAATACGTGCTTGACCATAAGCTTGGCAGTCTGGAAAGCGGAAGGCAGTCTCCTGAGAGATACAAGATGGCAGGCATCAGAACTCAGCTCCTAATGCCCCTATTGGTGGAAAAGGGTTAGTAGCAGGCAAAAATAACCAGGATCTGACAATAGCGTTAATTGATGGTTTCCGATTTAAAACCCCTAATTGATAAATCTCTATATTGTGTAAAGATAAAAAAAAATCCACTATATCCGTTCTTTCATATTAAAGGGAAATCCATTCTTCATGCACTTTTATCTTTTTTTTTTCTTAATAAGAAGGTTAATTTGGTTTAGTTTTTGCACATTGACACTGTATTTAATAAGTATAGTAGAAATGTTTATTTGTTGCTCTTATTTTTAGCCATATTATATATGCACACAGCTCATCTACGAGAATCACTTGTAGAGCTGCAGCAGATTATTCTGGTCAGGCATACTACAAAGACAATTAATTTCAAAATTAGGAAGCCTGTAAAAACTTCATTACCTGAAATTTGAATGTATCTATTTGCCTTTATTTAAATAAATACATATAATACATTTACAATAATTTGTCCCAATACAGGACAAATTAATTCAGGCTTCATCAGCTGCTCGTATTTTGGTACCTTTTCTGAAATATATATATTCAAACACTTTTTTACACAGTAAAACATTACAAAATGTGGCTGCTAAAGTGCACCTAAGCATTGCATTTGCAAACTCTTTAGCAGGAAACACAGCAGCTGTTCAGGATTAGACCCTAAAATCCCTAAATGCAGCACATCATTGCATCAATTTTAAAGTTACACAACAATTTAAGCCCATCTACTATGTTACTTTTTCTTTCTAATTCTATTTGCAATGTGATTGTTTACACAACATACTTAAAGATGAGCTTTCAGAGAAAGACCAGCTATAGTTGCCTTCATTCTGTTGTTAGACAGAATGACGACATAATCAAGATAAGCATCTGGTTCCACTCAGTACATTGTCATGCGTTTGTAAAAAGGACATGAAAGCAAAAAATCTTGACATAGAGTGTTTACTGTGCAGAGATGAAATCATGGCTTCGAGTTGGGAGTACTTACTGTAAGTTGCTATGGCAATAAGTGAAGCAGGCAAGTTGTTGAGGGATTTCAGTGTGGGGCTCAATATGGATGACTGACATGTTGAACTCAACCAGCGTTGCAGATCTAGAGATCATAGCTTTTTGCAAAATTAAGTCTTCCTCCATTTAGCATGGGCTGGGTAAGATGGATGCACACATGCTGCTCCACCTCACTTAATAGTACTTTGGGGAAGTTGTATGAAACCCACAGAAAAAAAGCTGAATTATATTAGTGTAAATACATTTTATTCTAAGAAAAAAAAGTAAACATCCTAGAAACACTGCATTCTGGTCTAAAAAAGGTTTTAACAGGTATTGTTACACATAAAAATGTAAATGCAGTGTAGTGAAACAACCATTCTGAAGTAGAATAGAATAGAATAGAATAGAATAGAATAGAATAGCCAATTAATGTCCTGCAGTGGAAAAGTTCATGTTTTACAGCAGCAATGAAAATGCAAGTAGAAATATAAAGGTACTCTCAAAAATACAACAATAAAAACTATAAAGAGCATGAAGTAAAAGTAGGCTGTACAATAAAGCAAAAAATGCAGCATAAGAAAAATAATTACTGTACAGTTATTAAAGATGACATGCTCAGAATAATGAAATGTGCAACTGGATAGGGTGATTTGAAAATTTACAAAAAGTGCATTTGTAATTGTGTATGACAAAACAAAAACAGACTATTTAGAAAAAGTGGGAAAAAAAGAACTGTGCAAATAACAGCAGGGATGTCAACACTTCTGAGCTTTTTGGGAGCACTGATGGTTATAAAGTCTAGCAGCTGCTGGGAGGAAGGATCTGTGATAATGAGTAAGTCCAAAATCCACTGGGACAGGTGGTGGTCCACTCCTGACCGCTTCAGGTTGTCCTCTTAGAAGTCCTGAAAGTGCTTTTTGTCTTCTGAAGGTTGGTTAGAGCTTGTTGCGGGAGGTAGATGATGTAGGACAACTGCAGCAGATCCAACAAAGATCTCACCATGGAGCAAAACGTTTTGAGGACCAACCACCCAAGGGTCTTCATTAGATGCAAGGTCAGCGCTACCGGCCGCTATCTGAGGTCCTTCAGATATGTGGTCTTAGGCACTGGTACCACACAGAAGGTCTTCTGCAGCTCCAGGCTCATTTTGAACATGTTTCCCATGTAGCCACACAGTTGATCTGCATAGCTCATCAGAAGCCTGGGGCTGATGCCTGCCAGACCTGCAGCCTTTCGCACCTTAATCTTTCACAACTTTTTCTTCACTGAGGTATAACAGGAACATATATTAACACTAAAATAACACTGGTACAAGCATTCATTTTAGACACTTTTCTTAAGTCTTGTTTTCTTTTTTGTAAACCTTACGAAAACGGGGTTGTAAGCGACAGGCAGAAATGACAGGACATGCCCCAGTGTCCATTTACATATACATGAAAATAGAAACTTATCTTAAGCAGTGGAATAGTCAACATTTGACATCAGGCATCAAACAACAGCAAACAATAAATTATGATAAACATGTAAATACATTATGAGGAATGTATACTAAAGAAACAACCCAGTGGCGAGGGGCAGATTTTGCAGGTTTTATTTATTTTTTAACTATTTTTGCTTTAACTTTATTGCAGAGAAATATAAGTTCTTGCAGAGACAGCAGTAAAAAATACAGTAACATTTATTTCATAACAACTATATAACAGTATGTTTTCACTAGAATTATTTTGGCATTATTTTGGAAAATCCAATGATAAAACTATTTATTAGAATATTCACCTGATATGGGCATGGTTATATATAATTTATAGGCCCGTTCTTTTCAGCAAAATCAGTATACGTGGCTAATTGCACCATTTAAAGTTTCTTTGTATACAAAAATACCTCTAGCTAAAGGGTATAAATGAATCATAGTTTTCTATAATTATTTGTTTATCACTAAAGAATTTGAATGGATCTGACCCGAGTGAATAAAGTACACTGCCTTGCCAAAAAAAAAAGTCACCACTTGGATTTAACTGAGCAAATAGGTGCGAGCCTCCCATTGAATAATTACTGTATGAGCGATTATGTTTCAGCTGGCAACAAGTTATTTAACCAATGAGATGGTTCTCATTTCTTAAACAACCATGTCGACAAACACATCCCGTGGTCGTGGAAAAGATGTCAGTCTGTTTCAGAAGAATCAAATCATTGGCATGCTTCAAGCAGAGAAAACACCTAAGGAGATTGCAGAAACTACCAAAATTGGGTTAAGAACTGTTCAACGAATTATTAAAAACTGGAAGGATAGTGGGGACCCATCGTCTTCGAGGAAGAAATGTGGCCGGAAAAAAATCCTGAATGATCGTGATCGGCGATCACTTAAACGTTTGGTGAAATCAAATCAAAGAAAAACAACAGTAGAACTCCGGGCTATAATTAAAAGTGAAACACACAATGCAAAGGGAACTCTAGGGATTGGGACTGAACAGCTGTGGAGCCTTAAGAAAACCACAATCAGTGAGGCTAACTGGAAAAAAGAGGCTTCAATTTGCTAGGGAGCATAAAGATTGGACTACGGAGCAATGGAAGAAGGTGGTCTAATGAGTCCAGATTTACCCTGTTCCAGAGTGATGGGCACATCAGGGTAAGAAGAGAGGCAGGTGAAGTGAAGCACCCGTCATGCCTAGTGCCTACTGTACAAGCCTGTGGGGGCAGTGCTATGATCTGGGGTTGCTGCAGTTGGTCAGGTCTGGGTTCAGCAACAGTATGTGTTCAAAGAATGAGATCAGCTGACTACCTGAATATGCTGAATGACCAGGTTATTCCATCAATGGATTTTTTCTTTTTTGATGACACGGGCATAAAACAAGATGACAATGCCAGGATTCATCTGGCTTGAATTGTGAAAGAGTGGTTGAGGGAACATGAGACATCTTTCTCACACATGGATTGGCCACCACTGATTCCAGACCTTAACCCCATTGAGAATCTATGGGATGTGCTGGAGAAGGCTATGCGCAGCAGTCAGACTTTACCCTCATCAATGCAAGATCTTGGTGAAAAATTAAAGCAACACTGGGTGGAAATAAATCTTGTGACATTGCAGAAGCTTATTGAAACATTGACCCAGCGAATGTGTGCTGTAATCAAAGCTAAAGGCGGTGCAACTAAATATTACAGTGTGACTTTTTTTTTGGGTGGCAACTTTTTTTTTTGGCCAGACAGTGTATTTACGCAACTTCACAAACAGAGTTGCAAGGAACTTGCTTTATTTATTTTTCATGTACATTACACAACAAAACACAAAGTCAAGAAGTGTATTTCAAGTATAGTGGAACACTAACAACTGTTCTTCAGAAATATACATGGATATACAAGGCTAAACAAAATAAAGGGAAATCTTAAACAACACAATATAACTCCAAGTAAATCAAACTTCTGTGAAATCAAACTGTCCACTTAGGAAGCAACACTGATTGAAAAATCAATTTCACATGATGTTGTACAAATGGAATAGACAACAGGGGGAAATCTTTGGCGATTAGCAAGACACACTCAATAAAGGAGTGGTTCTGCAGGTGGGGACCACAGACCACTTCTCAGTACCTATGCTTTCGGGCTGATGTTTTGGTCACTTTTGAATGTTGGTGGTGCTTTCACACTCATGGTAACATGAGACAGACTCTACAACCCACACTAGGGTTGTGCAGCTCATCCAGGATGGCACATCAATGCGAGCTGTGGCAAGAAGGTTTGCTGTCAGCATAGTGTCCAGAGCCTGGAGGCGCTACCAGGAGACAGGCCAGTACACCAGGAGACATGGAGGAGGCCGTAGGAGGGCAACAACCCAGCAGCAGGATCGCTACCTCCGCCTTTGTGCAAGGAGGAACAGGAGGAGCACTGCCAGAGCCCTGCAAAATGACCTCCAGCAGGCCACAAATGCACATGTGTCTGCACAAACGGTTAGAAACCGACTCCATGAGGATGGTATGAGGGCCCGACGTCCACAAATGACCGTGCAGGACGAGAACACGAGGATTGGCAAATTCGCCACTGGCGCCCTGTGCTCTTCACAGATGAAAGCAGGTTCACACTGAGCACATGTGACAGAGTCTGGAGACACCATGGAGAGCGATCTGCTGGCTGCAACATCCTTCAGCATGACCGGTTTGGCAGTGGGTCAGTAATGGTGTGGGGTGGCATTTCTTTGGAGGCCCGCATGGCCCTCCATGTGCTCGCCAGAGGTAGCCTTACTGCCATTTGGTACCGAGATGAGATCCTCAGACCCCTTGTGAGACCATATGCTGGTGCGGTTGGCCCTGGGTTCCTCCTAATGCAGGAAAATGCTAGACCTCATGTGGTGGGAGTGTGTCAGCAGTTCCTGCAAGATGAAGACATTGAAGCTATGGACTGGCCCACCCGTTCCCCAGACCTGAATCCGATTGAGCACATCTGGGATATCGTGTCTTGCTCCATCCACCAACGTCACATTGCACCACAGACTGTTGGCGGATGCATTAGTCCAGGTCTGGGAGGAGATCCCTCAGGAGACCATCCGCCGTCTCATCAGGAGCATGCCCAGGCGTTGTAGGGAGGTTGACTTGTTTTAAGGACTTTACATCAAAGTTGGATCTGCCTGTAGTGTGTTTTTCCACTTTAATTTTGTGTGTGACTCAAAGTCCAGGCCTCCATTGGTTAATAAATTTGATTTCCATTGATGATTTTTGTGTGATTTTGTTGTCAGCACATTCAACTTTGTACACACCAAAGTATTTGATGAGAACATTTCATTCATTCCGATCTAGGTTGTGTTGTGTTGTGTTGAGTGTTCCCTTTATTTTTATTTTGAGCAGTGTAGATCCACAGAAGCAAAATAGAATAGCTGGAAAACTAATATCACTTAATATATACTGGTACAAGATACCATGCTTATCTTTGTATTTTGTGAAAAGAATGTATAGGGGTTGGACAATGAAACTGAAACACCTGGTTTTACACCACAATAATTTATTAGTATGGTGTAGGGCCTCCTTTGCAGCCAATACAGCGTCAATTCGTCTTGGGAATGACACATACAAGTCCTGCACAGCGGTCAGAGGGATTTTAAGCCATTCTTCTTGCAGGATCTCCCAATGGACAGTTCTGGTGGAAACAGGAGAGTTGAGGTGCATATTTAATTCTGCCGTGATTTGGGCAGCCGTGGTTTTATGTTTTTTTGGATAAAATCCGGGTTAGCACCGGAACATGCCTTTCAGACAGCTTCCTCTTGCATCCACAGTTAATCCTGTTGGATGTGGTTCGTCCTACTTGGTGGTATGCTGACATTACCCTGGATACCGTGGCTCTTGATACATCACAAAGACTTGCGTCTTGGTCACAGATGCGCCAGCCAGACGTGCACCAACAATTTGTCCTCTTTTGAACTCTGGTATGTCACCCATAATGTTGTGTGCATTTCAATATTTTGATCAAAACTGTGCTCTTACCCTGCTAATTGAACCTTCACACTCTGCTCTTACTGGTGCAATGTGCAATCAATGAAGACTGGCTACCAGGCTGGTCCAATTTAGCCATGAAACCTCCCACATTAAAACAGGTGTTTCAGTTTCATTGTCCAACCCCTGTATTTTCCTAGATCAGTATGTGTGTATGTCAGTGGGAATTTTGGGAGTGAGGAAGACAAGATTGGGGAAAAAGAGAAGAACATTCTATCACTTTCAGAGCTTTAATTTAAACTGGCCAGTTAAATGTTACTTCTTATCTGCTCAACACTTCTGTTCAGAGGAAATGTAAAATGTAAAAGGAGAAAAAAAACACAGGTTTGGGCTTCAGAAAATTTAAATGATTCATCTACATTACATTCCTGTCTTTTTTTTCCCATCTCTACACTTGAAATCAATCAGACTTCCGTAATCACACTTTCCAGAGCAATGGATTTATCTCAGTAATAGTAGCGTGCTCGCACCAGACAATCTTAAAAATGGCAGACAGAGTAATAAGGTTGAGGAGGTCTTTCAGGGAACAATAGATACTTATAAAAGTATATGATGTGTGTGTGTGTGTAACAACACACTGAGGTTGTTTTTTATGGGATATGTCTTTGTTCGTAATTCTTTTATATCCAAAACATGACTGATTCATTTTTCCCACTCTCTCTCTCTTTCTGAAGCCAAGCTCTCCGCTGACAAGCAGTACATGTGACAGCCTCCCTGATGGTACGCATACTGTTCTCTACAAGATGGGTGGTTCCACCCTTTGATTGCTAATTACAATTAATTACGATTCAATTACACGAGGCCAAGTACCTAAATCAAGCTTTGATAGGCTCTGTGTCAGGCTACTGAATGAGAGGTAGCACTCAGCATAGACAGACCTGCAATTTTTATACTGCAGACAAAACTCATATGTGTCATAAATATAATTTATAGGAAGAAAGTGGTGATATTTGTGGGCTACCGTAGGTACTTTTCGTCATGATTGATGAACTGAGGCAACAGGGGTACTTTTTATTTTTTTGTCACTGATCTGAGACTTCAGTGAGCAGCACAGGAGATTGCATTACCTCCCCATTGGCTGTTTACACAGCCTAAGTGATAAGAGAAATGACTTTGTAAATAACCAAGAAGCTGTAAGCTCTCCTCCTCCTTCTCCCTGGGAGTGAGTATTTGTATGTGTGTGTGACTGATACACTCATCTACAAAACTGTTCTTAATTAACTGGGTGATTGTTTTCACCAGATTGGCCCCACTGATTACAAAGTGAATCCCAAGCATGAGTGTGTTTGTGTGTCTGTTTTTACCAGTTTGAAGGTTGCTTCAATGAAGGTCATGCTAAAGGAGAGCCTCATTAGACGTGCAGAAGATGATCTGTAACATAGTATCTTTCCCTCTGATGTGTTCAGTCCTGCTTGCTGAATGCTACCATTACAGTAAAATCTGCTGGTTTTGATTCAATAAACTGTTTACTGAGGCGTACTGATCTGACTTGGAAATTGCTGATTATACACTAAAAATGCTCATAAATCGTACATCCGTCTGTGAGATGAGGTCATTTAAATGCATGGCGGAGCATAGTACTAAACATCCCCATGGAAAATTATTTTCAGGCTTTTAGTTTCTGTGATGCACTGTGCGGTTTCCACTACAAACCTAACGTTATTGGTTATCTCATTTAAAGCTACTGGTTAAACTGGTAGTAAGATTGTCAAGCTCATTTTTAAAAATTTACTCTGACAAAATGCTTTTATGTCCTCTGCTGCAGTTGACATCCATTAGTGGTCTCCCTGCTATCACTGCAAAGCTTTCCAATATTATACATGCCTGGAGTTTTGTGTATCCTCTAAATGGCACAGAGAAATCCCACTTATCGTTTTCCACTTCCACCCTTCTATGTTTCTTTTAAATATAAGAAAACACCGATTAATACAACCCAGAAATCAAAGCTCACCTTACTTTTCCTTGCTCCACATATTAATGTGAGGCACTCAGCATGAAATTAAGTAGGGATTATTGTAAGACGACCTCACTTGGTTAACTTGCTTCAGTGGCATTCACTCATACAGAGTTACACGTCATCCCGTCCTTAGGGCCCTGACATTAATTCTCTTAAATCTGTGCAGGTGACCTCACTGTTTAAAGATTTACACTTGTGAAACTTTGCCCTGGTGTCCTTGCCAATAAGAGCTTTGCAGCTTGCCAGCAACAGCCAAGGCTCTTATTGCTTTAATAGAAGAAGAAGAGAGGAATCATGCCGAGCAGGATCTCATACATCTCTACAATTACGGCCAAACTGCCGTCAAGAAGCATTTTCTTTCCTCTCTCAATTTTGTTAAATATTTGCTTAAGGCAAGAGTAAAATGAGGAAAATAAATAACTCATATTTTGATGCGCCACATTGTGGTGGCAGACAAGCTAGTTGGTGACAGGTATGATGGCAATGCTCTCTCAAGTACATTTTTCAGAACAATGCTATTGTATCTTTGATGAGTTGCGACTCACTGTTTCTGGCTCAAGTACAGAATTTCTTACTGGAGCAGATGTTTCAGCTATGATGAATGCCTGTGATGAATGCTAACTTACTTTACCCCACAGCAAAGCAGCTAAAGTTTGTCTGACAGCAGCATGAAAATGTCCTACATGTTTCCTCAATGTATGTGAGGACTAGACCAATGTGTAACTTGGTTGCACCCCAACACAACATGTGGTCCAGACAAGTGGTAAAGTCTTGTGAAACGTCTATTTGGGTTTTTCAGATGCATTAGGAAACCCGTGAGCAACACTGGGATTCCTGTTCTTCCTCTGTCCCTATTTTTTTCTGCCACAATTCGCTTAAAGGCATCTTTAATTTAGTGTAATTCCAGTAGACAATGAGCTATAATCTAGGAGTAAAGATACAAGATATAATTCTATTTAGTTTGGGTTTTATCACCTGAAAACCTTTATTGGATTTGTAGATTTTTAGTGACAAAAACAGTTGGGTAACTCTGGGTTGTTTTTGAGAGATAAAGTAGACATATATTTTAATAGGTGCGCATAGTTTGTCTATATTTTTGCATGTGTCTTATTTTGATCCAGTTACAGGTTGAAGTGTTTCAATGGCAAATGCTTTGATGTGATAGAGTACGACTGCCTAGACTCAAAAGTAAATTAAAGTCCTTTCAAAAAAACGTTCTGTCAAACATATCCAGTAAAAATATTTTAGAACCTCAAGCTTTGTTTTTCTAACCTCTTCACAGAGTCCAAAAAGGATTCAGTCCTCAATTGTTTGGGTTCTCCCAGAGGATTTGCAGATAATCAATACCAGCTACAAGTGTATGGCCTATGCTTTGTCTGCTCTTTACTGTTAGCTGCACTACATGATGGAAGCCTGTGGTCATACATTTTTCATACTGATCTCTGTTCTCAGTAGTCCTGTGTCAGCCTCTCAGTTTCTGTCTTCACTGCTCCATACATTCAGATTCTGGTTTGCCTGTGGCCACCTGACCACCATGATACAATATTACCACCAAATGCACTGGCCTGATATTTGTCAGCTCAGGGGCTGTTAGGGGTTCTGTCTGTCATTTAGCATGACGGCGCTGAATACTTATTTGCCATTTCATTTTGAGGCTTGATTGACAGGCCGACAGCCTTGACATTCTTGCAGGCATTGCAGAGCCTGTTATTATGCATACATTAACATTCTGATAAACACATGGTTGACTATTGAGGAAATAATTACATGCCATCACTCTACTGTCCAGGAAATTTTGCTTTGTTTTGTGTGTGTGTGTGTGTGTGTGTGTGTGTAGGTATGCACACACACATTCATCTGCATGTTTCATCTCATAAATATAATCTCTGTTCCTCTTGTTCCTCCCTACCCATTAATGACTTCAACATCAGCACCTCTCATTTGGAAATATGTGCCAGAATTCACCGCTCACCAGAAGTCTCAGAACCCATGCAGTAGCTCTAAAATGTTTCATTTGAAAATACTTTCCAGTCAGATTTGGGATTTTAACTGCGCAAATGGCTCACCCCCCTTGTGTATCATGGCCTTTGTATCTTGAGCAGAGCTGTGGGGAAACAGCAATCATTCTTGTCTCTGACATTCATGTCTCCAGCAGCTTGGTTTAAAAGAAATATGTGTGTGTTGACATGTAATAATAAGTTCCTTTCAGACTAACTGTGGTGGCTTTATAAGTTAAAATGTGTGTATGAATTCAGCTAATTATATAACCATGGGAAGTATTTAAATGGCTGCTTTTATGTTTTTGGAAACATTTAGAAAATGCACCATGCAAATGGATCTCTAAGACCTGTCACATTATTGTGCACCGTGTATTTCATCGGCCAAGAAAGAGCTTCCTTAGGTTTAATTTACTCCTATGTAGACCTGTGTAACATGGATTTTTCAATATGCCAGCATAGATGGCAAGATAGGAAACATTGTGAAAGCAACTTAAGATAATGAATGTAATGACATTTTCTCCAGACAATCAGTTTCCAAATCAGTTATCGATATTAAAGTGGCAGTTTACTGTCATTGTTACCTTGCACAAGGGATCCAGTGGGCTAATTATAGTGTGGCAAGAAACATATTGACTATCTTTCTGAAAGCCCTCCATCAGCACCTAAATCAAATTCTGTTCACAGCACCAACGACACACAGTATCAGTCAGACCGCCTGTTTCTGCTGCCACCTCAGATGAGATTAATGGGTCATGGCAGTGAATGATTGTCAGTGTGACAGTGGGTTGTCCAGACTAATCTGCAAAGCTCTAAAATCAACTGGTTAAATGTGAAAATATGAATATCTCACTTCATAGACAAATGAAAAGCAGCACAATGCTTTCTGTGCATTAGTCAACATACTAACAGTCACACCGGGCTCACACTGAAGGCGGTGCAGTTTGGTGCAGCTGCGCGGCGGGCGCCGCAAGGAACCCAAATCATTTAAATCAATGTGTACACTCAAATCAGGCACGGTGCAGTGCGGTTGTGGTTACCGAGGCTGTGCGGCTCAACGAACTGGTTCTGCAAGAAGGAAGTTTGGCCGGACGCCGCAGTGGTTTCTGCATCAAGCTCATAAATTTTACCAGCCACACACAGAGCCAGACAGGAGAGAGTTCCGGTGAATTTCATAATAAAATCAACCCACCAACATATGCTAACTTGACTTGTGTGAACAAAATGACAAAAAACAGAAAAACGAGGGAAGAAGGTGTTTATTGAGGATAAAAAAGGATAGTTATGCACACAGATAACAAGTTTTGCCATAGAAAACGAAATCTATAACTGTTTTTACTCATTTAGAGGGATAGCAACAAAAAAAGCAGACAGGGGTTTTCCTCTCTTGTTTTGCCTGTCTGCTCCGAACGTGAACATTACTTCATAACCGGTGACATGGGGTAAAAATACGGCCAAATATGGTCTTTGTTTATGAGAGACTTGCTAAATGTTTAAGGTAGTTCTCGCGTGAACTCCCAGAAAGCATCTGAACCCACATAAATCTTTGCTCTGATGAGCGCTGTTTCCGCAGCCGGAGCCATACCAGGGCTAGGCTGGTTGCAGCACAGTGTGAGTGGCTTTCTGCAGCACGACTGTATCGCATCTGCACCGCATCTGCACCTCATCTGCAGTTCAGTGTGAGCCCAGTGTCAGCCTTGTTGTACACGCTTCCAACCAGCCCCCAACTGCTTGATCTTCGGCTCTAACACTTTGTGGAAAGTACATATGTATACAGTCGCTGTGTATGCAACTACTGGTACTTCTCAAAATATTAGCATATTGTGATTAAGTTCATTATTTTCCATAATGTCATAATGAAAATTTTACATTCCTATATTTTAGATTCATTGCACACTAACTGAAATATTTCAGGTCTTTTATTGTCTTAATACGGATGATTTTGGCATACAGCTCATGAAAACCCAAAATTCCTATCTCACAAAATTAGCATATCATTAAAAGGGTCTCTAAACGAGCAATGAACCTAATCATCTGAATCAACGAGTTAACTCTAAACACCTGCAAAAGATTCCTGAGGCCTTTAAAACTCCCAGCCTGGTTCATCACTCAAAACCCCAATCATGGGTAAGACTGCCGATCTGACTGCTGTCCAGAAGGCCACTATTGACACCCTCAAGCAAGAGGGTAAGACACAGAAATAAATTTCTGTACAAATAGGCTGTTCCCACAGTGCTGTATCAAGGCACCTCAGTGGGAAGTCTGTGGGAAGGTAAAAGTGTGGCAGAAAACGGTGCACAACGAGAAGAGGTGACCGGACCCTGAGGAAGATTGTGGAGAAGGGCCAATTCTAGACCTTGGGGGACCTGCGGAAGCAGTGGACTGAGTCTGGAGTAGAAACATCCAGAGCCACCGTGCACAGGCGTGCGCAGGAAATGGGCTACAGGTGCCGCATTCCCCAGGTCAAGCCACTTTTGAACCAGAAACAGCGGCAGAAGCGCCTGACCTGGGCTACAGAGAAGCAGCACTGGACTGTTGCTCAGTGGTCCAAAGTACTTTTTTCGGATTAAAGCAAATTCTGAATGTCATTCAGAAATCAAGGTGCCAGAGTCTGGAGGAAGACTGGGGAGAAGGAAATGCCAAAATGCCAGAAGTCCAGTGTCCAGTACCCACAGTCAGTGATGGTCTGGGGTGCCGTGTCAGCTGCTGGTGTTGGTCCACTGTGTTTTATCAAGGGCAGGGTCAATGCAGCTAGCTATCAGGAGATTATGGAGCACTTCATGCTTCCATCTGCTGAAAAGCTTTATGGCGATGAAGATTTCGTTTTTCAGCATGACCTGGCACCTGCTCACAGTGCCAAAACCCCTGGTAAATGGTTTACTGACCATGGTATCACTGTGCTCAATTGGCCCACCAACTCTCCTGACCTGAACCCCATAGAGAATCTGTGGGATATTGTGAAGAGAACATTGAGAGACTCAAGACCCAACACTCTGGATGAGCTAAAGGCCGCTATCGAAGCATCCTGGGCCTCCATAAGACCTCAGCAGTGCCACAGGCTGATTGCCTCCATGCCACGCCGCATTGAAGCAGTAATTTCTGCCAAAGGATTCCCGACCAAGTATTGAGTGCATAACTGTACATGATTATTTGAAGGTTGACGTCTTTTGTATTAAAAACACTTTTCTTTTATTGGTCGGATGAAATATGCTAATTTTGTGAGATAGGAATTTTGGGTTTTCATGAGCTGTATGCCAAAATCATCCGTATTAAGACAATAAAAGACCTGAAATATTTCAGTTAGTGTGCAATGAATCTAAAATATATGAATGTTAAATTTTCATCATGACATTATGGAAAATAATGATCTTTATCACAATATGCTAATATTTTGAGAAGGACCTGTATTGTAGCTCTCATCAAAAAGATTAGTAAAAAAAAGGCTTGAGAATGGAACTCTGCCATAAGATGTCAGCTAGGCTAATTTAAGGATAATGCTAGAAATCTTAATGGACTTGAACACAATAGCATCTATGTGTAGGTGATGTGTACATGTGTACAAATACAGGTCCTTCTCAAAATATTAGCATATTGTGATAAAGTTCATTATTTTCCATAATGTCATGATGAAAATTTAACATTCATATATTTTAGATTCATTGCACACTAACTGAAATATTTCAGGTCTTTTATTGTCTTAATACAGATGATTTTGGCATACAGCTCATGAAAACCCAAAATTCCTATCTCACAAAATTAGCATATTTCATCCGACCAATAAAAGAAAAGTGTTTTTAATGCAAAAAACGTCAACCTTCAAATAATCATGTACAGTTATGCACTCAATACTTGGTCGGGAATCTTTTGGCAGAAATGACTGCTTCAATGCGGCGTGGCATGGAGGCATTCAGCCTGTGGCACTGGTGAGGTCTTATGGAGGCCCAGGATGCTTCGATAGCGGCCTTTAGCTCATCCAGAGTGTTGGGTCTTGAGTCTCTCAACGTTCTCTTCACAATATCCCACAGATTCTCTGTGGGGTTCAGGTCAGGAGAGTTGGCAGGCCAATTGAGCACAGTGATACCATGGTCAATAAACCATTTACCAGTGGTTTTGGCACTGTGAGCAGGTGCCAGGTTGTGCTGAAAAATGAAATCTTCATCTCCATAAAGCTTTTCAGCAGATGGAAGCATGAAGTGCTCCACAATCTCCTCATAGCTAGCTGTATTGACCCTGCCCTTGATAAAACACAGAGGACCAACACCAGCAGCTGACACGGCACCCCAGACCATCACCGACTATGGGTACTTGACAATGGACTTCTGGCATTTTGGCATTTCCTTCTCCCCAGTCTTCCTCCAGACTCTGGCACCTTGATTTCCGAATGACATGCAGAATTTGCTTTCATCCAAAAAAATTACTTTGGACCACTGAGCAACAGTCCAGTGCTGCTTCTCTGTAGCCCAGGTCAGGCGCTTCTGCCGCTGTTTGTGGTTCAAACGTGGCTTGACCTGGGGAATGCGACACCTGTAGCCCATTTCCTGCACACGCCTGTGCACGGTGGCTCTGGATGTTTCTACTCCAGACTCAGTCCACTGCTTCCGCAGGTCCCCCAAGGTCTGGAATCGGCTCTTCTCCACAATCTTCCTCAGGGTCCGGTCACCTCTTCTCGTTGTGCAGCGTTTTCTGCCACACGTTTTCCTTCCCACAGACTTCCCACTGAGGTGCCTTGATACAGCACTCTGGGAACAGCCTATTCGTTCAGAAATGTCTTTCTGTGTCTTACCCTCTTGCTTGAGGGTGTCAATAGTGGCCTTCTGGACAGCAGTCGGGTCGGCAGTCTTACCCATGATTGGGGTTTTGAGTGATGAACCAGGCTGGGAGTTTTAAAGGCCTCAGGAATCTTTTGCAGGTGTTTAGAGTTACCTCGTTGATTCAGATGATTAGGTTCATAGCTCGTTTAGAGACCCTTTTAATGATATGCTAATTTTGTGAGATAGGAATTTTGGGTTTTCATGAGCTGTATGCCAAAATCATCCGTATTAAGACAATAACAGACCTGAAATATTTCAGTTAATGTGCAATGAATCTAAAATATATGAATGTTAAATTTTCATCATGACATTATGGAAAATAATGAACTTTATCACAATATGCTAATATTTTGAGAAGGACCTGTACATGTAACTACTAACTGTATGCCAGACTGTAAAGTATGGCAATAATTGTGACTTATAATAAACGTCCAAATAGCAGCATGAGCGACAGTGTTTTGTAAAATATTTATTCTGAAATTGCACGCCACATTACAACAATTTGTAGGTTTTTTTTAAAATTATTTTGAGAATTATATCTTATAGAACAAACAACGCAGCAGTAAAAGGCAAATGATACATAGTTTAAAATTACAAAATTGAAAAATATGGCATTCATCTAGATTCACCTTTTTCTGCAAGTACCACTGCAAGTCTTGGCGTCAGGATCTGCCCGTTTTGGCTTTGTTTTGGGTTTTGTTGTAAAGTATTTTTTCCTTATGTTGTGATTCTTAGTTTGGTTATAGTTTCCACATTTATTCTTTCTTCTTATTTATTAGTCCACCCATTGACTAGTTTACTTATGTTCTTCTGTGTTCTAACTTTCCTTCACTCATGCCCCTTAGTAGTTCCTCCCCTTATCCTTGGATCCCCTTCAGTTATTGTTACTCTCATGTTTATTTCCCCTGGTTAGTGGATCACTCTCCCCTCGTTGTCAGGTCCCTTTGCTTATTATTTTACTCAGTTATTTATTCCTTAGAATTGTTTCCTCTGGTTATTATTATTATTAGTACAGTTCTTTTTGTTTATTTCCTTCTTTGGTTAGTGATTGTGTGCTTGTTTACTGTTAGATTTATTTACTCTTGCTGCATTAGTTCTTTTTCCCCTTTGGCCTTAGACCCCTTTGTTGTTGTTACTCGGTTGGTTATTTCCCTGAGTCTAGCTTTCCCCCATGTTCTCTGGTTTAGTTCGTCCTAGAGTTTATTTCTATTTTTCCTTTCTAGCTTCTGGTTTATTATCCTCAGGTTTTTTTTTATTTGTGTGTTATGTCCCGTCCATCCTCAAGCTCAACATGTTTTCCTGCATTTCTGCTATGGAGTATTTCCTCCCAGCGAGCCTGTAAGTGCTGATTTCAAGCCTTATTAAAACTGATCTACTTTGCAACATGCCGTGCCCTAGTCCCTGTTTGTATTTTGGTCAGAAACAACCTCAGACCGTGACAGAAGGAACCAACCAAACTCAGGACCAAGCAGACAGGGCGGCCAACCTACTTTGGTGGCTTCAGCAGCAAGAGGAAAGACTGAGGGAGATGTATGGCAGGGAGGTCGAGATCATGCCTTCTCCCCTGCTTTTACATGAGATGCAGGAGGTGTTTGAAAGTTCAAGATTGGCACGAGCTCCTCCAGGGTTTGAACCGGGCTAGAACCGCACCACTGCCACTGTGCCAGCACCGTCGTCACCTGCCTTCCGTGCCCGCAGCGCCCACTGACCAGCTCTCTTTGTCCGCAGCGCCCGCTGCTCAGCTCTCCTCGCTCGCACCGTTTGCTGCTGCACCACCCAAGTCCGCAGCAGCTCCAGCCGAGCTATCCACGTCCGCAGTGGCCTCAGCTGGCTTTTCCACTTTGCCAGGATGCCACCGCCATCAGAGTTTCACCCCTCTTCAGGACTCGACCTCGCCTTCCTGTGACTCCAGGCGAGAGAGGGGGGCGTGGTCCTGGTCTCCAGAGCAGCCAGAGGCTAATGCACCTGCTATCCGTCCTCCAGGCAAGCCTTCTACTCCTGCATGGGTGCTGTCTGTGCTGGCTGCAGCTCAAGCTGTCTACTTTAACTCCTGCCTCGGACTTGGAGGAGCTGATCCTCATCCCAGCCGCTTCACAATCGGCTGCGAACCACCACAGCGCATGCTGTAGGTCTTGGCTAGAGGGGGCCAGCAGGACCACATCATCTGCAAAAAGAAGAGATGAAATCCACTGGTCCCCAAACCAGACCCTCTCCGGCCATTGGCTGCATATAGAAATCCTGTCCATAAAAGTTATGAACAGGACTGGTGACAAAGGGCAGCCCTGCCAGGCTGCAGCACGCTTGGCCTCACGGTACCTGTCAGCCGCCTCAGGAGTCCCACAAGCCAACCACAGCCGATAGGACTCCTTCTTCAGCTTGATCCCTTACTGCCGGTGTCCACCACCGGGTTCTGGGATTGCTGCCGCGACAGGCAACGCAGACCTTACGGCCGCAGCTACGGGCAGCAGCATAGACAATAGATGCGGAGAACATGGTCCACTCGGACTCTATGTCTCCAACATCCCCCGGGATCTGGTAAAAGCTCTCCCGCAGGTGGGAGTTGAATACATCCCTGGCCGAGGGCTCCGCCAGGCATTCCCAGCAGAACCTCACTATGCGCTTGGGCCTGCCAAGTGTGTCCGGCTTTCTCCTCCGCCAGCGGATCCAACTCACCACCAGGTGGTGATCAGTGGACAGCTCAGCCCCTCTCTTCACCCGAGTGTCCAAAACATGCGGCCGAATGTCTGATGATACTACAACAAAGTCGATCATCGATTTCCTGCCTAGGGTGTCCTGGTGCCAAGTGCACTGATGGACACCCTTATGTTTGAACACGGTGTTCGTTATGGACAATCCGTGACTAGCAAAGAAGTCCAATAACAAAACACCACTCGGATTCAGATCGGGGAGGCCATTCCTCCCGATCACGCCTCTCCAGGTGTCACTGTCGTTCCCCACTTGGGCGTTGAAGTCCCCCAGCAGAATAATGGAGTCCCCGAGAGGGGCACCATCCAGCACCCCCGACAGGGACGCCAAGAAGGCCGGGTACTCTGCACTACCACTCGGCCCGTAGGCTGAAATGATAGTCAGAGACCTCTCCCCAACCCGAAGGCGCAGGGATACGACCCTCTCATCCACTGGTGTAAACCCCAACACGAGACGGCTGAGCTGGGGGGCAACAAACAAACACACACCAGCCCGCCGCCTCTCCCCGTGGGTCACTCCAGAGTAGAAGAGAGTCCAACCCCTCTCAAGGAGATGGGTTCCAGAGCCCACGCTGTGCGTGGAGGCGAGCCCGACTATGTCTAGTCGATATCTCTCGACCTCCCGCACAAGCTCAGGCTCCTTCCCCCTCAGCGAGGTGACAGCCTAAGCATCCGGGGATCGGGCCGCTGAGGTCTCCACCTTCGTCTGCCACCCAATCCACTTTGCACCGGTCCCTCACGGTTCCCCCTGCAGGTGGTGGGCCCACTGGGGGATGGCCTCGAGTCTCTCGTTCAGGCTTGGCCCGGCCGGGTCCCGCGAGGAGCAACCCGGCCACCAGGCGCTCTCCAGCGAGTCCCGACCCCAGGCCTGGCTCCAGGGTGGGACCCCGGCTCCGCCGTACCAGGCAACGTTACGTGCCTCAATATTTTGGTCCTCAAGAGGGATTCTTGAACCACTCTTTGTCTGACCCATCACCTAGAGCCTGTTTGCCATGGGAGACCCTACCAGGGGCATTTAGGCCCCAGACAACATAGCCTCTAAGATCATTTGAGCACTCAAACCCCTCCACCACGTTAAGGTGGTGGTTCATTATTTTATTTTATTTGTGTAGCTTTGGTCAGTTGTAGTGTTGATTTTAAAGTGCTCTATAAATAAAGTGGCCTGGTATGGTATGGAATAGTATGGTATGGTATGTCTATTACCAAAAGGCAATCTTTGAATATGATGCTGAGCACATGCACTCAACTTCTTTCATTGACCATGGGGAGACCTCTTCTCAGTGGAACCTGTCTTGTTCAACCACTGTATGGTTTTGGCCACCGTTCTGCAGCTATGTTGCATGTTGTTGGCAATCTTCTTATAGCCTAGGCCATACGTTTTTTGTCATGAGGTGCCATTTGAACTCCCAGTGACCAGTAAGAAAGAGTGTGAGAGCGATAACACTATATTTAACACACCTGCTTCCCTGTCACACCTGAGAACTTGCGAAGCACGTGTCACCAGGGAGGAAATATGGCTAACTGGGCACAATTTGGACATTTTCACATAGGGCCGTACTTACTTTTGTTGCCAGCGTTTTAGGCAAAGAAAGTTTATTCGTATAGCACATTTGAATAACAAGAAAATTCAAAGTGCTTTAGACATTAATAGCTGTGTGTTGAGTGATTTTGAGGGGACAGCAAATTTACACTGTTATACAAGCTGCACACAGACTTTTTATATTGTATTAGTCAGTGTCACAGCTTCATTGTTGTCCCATGAAAAGATATAATACAAAATGTGAGATGTTTACTCACTTTTCTGACACACAGGTTGAAAAGTAAAAGTCATTAAATTATTTTTTCATTTAATTTGCAATAAATCTAATTTGTATTTGTGAGGCTTAAAGAGTCACACATGTGTTTCAGGTGTATTTCAAAGCTTCCTTTATTCTACAGGTAGTGTCCCAACAGCCCTGAGACAATGATGTTTATGGTTGTAATCTGATACAATGTGGAAAAGGTTTTTAGTCCTAAATGAGCTTTCTGGTTAGCTGTGGTCCGCTAAGCATAGCATTAAGAATAGCTTTACTCACAGATTCCTTTTGTCTTATGGGGCAACTATCAATAAATCTAAGCAAACTCCCCTTTGTACACCGAAGAGAGTTCAAGCACCCTTGGGAGAAACAGAGCTTATGTTTAAGAATACCTAATGCCTGTGCGACAACAAAGGCATCCCAGATCTACAGGCTGCCCAGAGTTGAAAGTAACTGAAATGATGTAATCGTAAGGTTCTTTAAACATATAGGCCTTGTGAGACTGGTGCAATAATCATTCCATTTTTTTTTTCTTTCCCCTTAAAGTGTACATTCATGTTATTCCATTCCTTGCATGTTACCAAGCCAACCCTGGCCTTCTTCTGTACCAGCACCACCATTAAACATCACTGCTTTGTTTGGGAGGGACAGATGAAAGGCCAACATGTGGTGTTGTCGTCCGCCAACAGCAGTTAATGTGACAAACAAATTAAATATAATTTTTTTTTAAACATGATTCTTTATACTATAATAACAAGCACCTGAGTATACGTTTCAGGTGAGAGACCATGGGGATGTGTTTTGATAATGGATTTAGCCAGCAGAGTTTGTGCACAGATGGTCTCTGCTGAATCGCTTCAATCTGCCATTTGAGATTTTTGTATGCATTAGTATTTTAAATTTGTTTTGAAGGTAGCTGCTCTCAGAGCAGAGTTAGTTTTCCTGTTTTGAAACAATAGGGCAAAATTCAAGGATGACATATTTAGTACATTTTTCTGCTACATTGTGTCATGATTATTTCCAATGGATTTTGTTTTACTGAATATGTAAACCGCACCTTAACAGAATTAATGCATTCAGTCATTTGTTATTAGACAGAGGAAAATGCTGTATGAAATAAACAGTCAAAGTGGACATTTCAAGGTCATTCATTTGATTTTGATGCTTATTAATGCCATTAAGATGGCATACATTTGGTTAGAGATTTGACCCTTTTTCTTGGCTGAATCTCTGGAGTTCACTTAATTTACTAGGTTCCCTGCCTCTGAAGGAAATTGGTTAGGATGTTGAGGAACACCATAAGGATAGATGATGCTACAGCACCACTGTCACTGACCACACAGTAGACAGTTTAAAATTAACTGAGAGGTTGTTGTCTAAAAAAATCATCCCTTGCACTAAAATGGACAGCTTTGAGCCCCGCTGGAAGTTGCAGCTCCTCATATGGAAAAACTGAAGAAATGTTTTATGCTCAAAAGACAGAAAGTGAGTCTCTAGACCAGAATGATAAGAAGATTGTTTAAAGAGGAGTGGAAATAAAAGCATGCAAACCTAAGAAAACTATAGCAACATCATAGTGACGGTTTGCAATGCACAACCTAAATAGAGAAGTAAAGTACTTTCAGCTTCTTCAACTTCACAAAACATCAACTGCTTGATGGCTGAATCTTGGATACAATGAGGAATTTTAACAGGGCGATGATCCCAAGCACATCAAATTGGTTAAAACATAGATAAAAGAAGCTAACATTTAGCTTCTGGATCGGCTCTGAACACTCCCCGGACTAAAGGCTGCTACAGAGTCAGGCATCAGATTTGTTCCAAAACCTGTTACAAGGTTGCATTTTAAAACAGTTGAATACATTTCAGCTCCACTGAACCAGTTTTTTTCAATTCTGTAATTATTAATTACTGTAATCTAAACCTAGTACCTCTGATTGGTATGTTTAAGCATAATAAGGCAAATAAAGTGTTAATTAGTGTTTGCATTATACTATCACACAGCTGATAGGTTAAAGCGAAGCTTTTTCTTCCTGACCTGGATTTACACATTGTCTCAAGACTGGGTCTTCAACGTGTGCCAGCCATCACAGCTTGAGCGCTTATATTTAGACAAGACTGCCGTCTGCCCCAAACTTACTCATGCTGCGACTCCCCTAGGACTCCTGTTAGCTCATCCATGGCTCCTTTCTTCAAAAAGCAAAAGGGCTGTGACCTTTCGTCGCTGCCTGTGGTGTTTGTCCTTTGAATGGTGCTGTACCTTGACCTTTTCAAACCTTTTACATTTCAGCAGGTAATCAATTAGCTGCTACTCAGATTATGACAGTCAAAGGTGAACAAACCTGTGGTGTTATGCTTTGCATGATATTTTGTTTTTGATTATTTCTTGTGTTTTCCCATTGTCTTGGGTAAGGGAGACAACTTGAGGTAGTGATGTCTGCAACAGGATCTTTTATGTTGCGTATAAAGAAAAGGCAGGTTGTTGAAATTACATTTGTCCTTGAGGAGAGAGGTAGAAACAAGGAAATGCCTGGGGTGATCTTTAGACTCATATCAGACATACTTTCTTTGATTCGCCTTTACAAATGGGTCAAAGGAACTTGGGGAACAAGTGAAAGCACTTCACTATGTGAACATTTGTTTATTTCTGCTTTGTTTTTGCATGGAATAAATCATGAAAATATTGAAACTCATTTCATGAAGCCTCACAAAATGATTCCAGTTTTTTTTTCAACTTTTAGTACAAAGATTAAAAACTTTCAAAAAACCTTGCGAGCATGCATTTTTTTTTTCCAAATCCCCTGATATTCATTTTCCTAAGCCATTTGCAGCATCTTAGAATTATTTTGTGTTAAAAACAAAACAAACTACATTTTTTTGCAGTATTCAAACATACCCTCTCAAGGACGGAAGTGGACCTCCCAGGTGACAAAAGCATGTTTGATATAGTGTTGAACTTCAACCTGTAAAGAGCGTAGAACTCCACTGGGACGCTAGAGCAGAGGCTCCAGGCAGCCTCCTCTTGGGTGGGATGTCGGGTGAAGCATTGCCAGAGTTTATAGTCAAGTACAAAACTGATTTGGCATGAATAATTGTACGTGTAGGGGGAGGAAGCGCTGGGTGACTCATAAAAATTCAGGTTTGGCAGGCGGTAAAACAGAAGCACTGCTGGAGTCGATGCACGGTGAAAGGTAGGTGGAGACTACAAGTAGCAAACAGCCTGTTGCTCTGTGAAATCACACAAATAAAATGGGATGCCTGTTCAGCTGAAGCCTGAGAGGCACGACAGCAGCAGCAGCAGCAGTGATGGGTAATGACATGGGCTATTAGACGTGGTTTTCCACATCATGACCTTGTGACCAATGATAAATGGCTTTGGTTTATTTCAAAAAATGTACCTCAAATGGAGCTGCTAGTTTAGGCTTTCTACACCAACATGATTTTTTGCAAAACAGTATATTCACATACAAAGTTTTTTGGTAAATAAAAATAAAACATTTACAAATTTGTTAGATAAGAAATTGAGATCTTAGAAAGCTGATTATATCAACAACTACTGCTATACGTATGAGCTAGAAACCACAGGTGTGAAAATTTTAATGACTATATGTCTATGCTTAAGGTTTGTCTCAACCTGGATGCTATCAAACTAAAATGTTATGATGAAAAAGGTAATTTCTGGAAATGCCAAATAGCCCAAAAAGTAGTTAAACCATTTTCTATACTCAAGCCGAATTCACAGAGGGATCACCATGGTGTGTCGAGATAAAAGTGTCTCAGTTGTGCCAGTCTAATGCACATTAAACACAAAGAGCAAAGGTTACTGACTTACTGGACTGGACCTTCTTTATGTCCTTTTGAATTTGAAATACATTTGTAACCCACTGTATCTATTCCCATAATGGATTTTGTGGGATAACTGAGGCCATGTGGTCTCATTGCAATATGGAGATCTAGTTTGCCTTTAAACAAGATTTCACATAGGTACCAAGCACAATTTTATAAACCTTGGCAGAGAGCTGAAATGTCGGAAAAACAACAGAACACATTTGCCATTTTGCCAAATGCAGACAGAGCAGGGACATCCCTTTCAACCTGCAAGAATCTTATGAAGACTAATCTCTTCTAAGAACACCTACCGTCCTCCTATTCCTTTATCTGTTGTCCTCTAACTCCCAAAGAAACATTGCTTTATGCCTTTTGCAAGGACACTTGCCATACTTGTGCATAGATATTGTTCCAGACATGTAAATACCATAGGACACAAGTGTCGACAATAATTCCATAGTAGTTGGCTTTGCAGGAAGAACCCAAAAGGTGACATTTTACGTGCCTTGTTTCTTAATTGTGGAAAGACGTTTGCTATAATTTTTACCGTGTGTAATAATGTTGTCAGGGAGTGGGTTTGGGTCTTGCAGGGAGATACTTGCTAGCCAAAAGGTAAGGTTTTGATCCATAATTTATAGAAAGGCTTGAGCAGCCCAGGATACGCAGCTAGGAGTTCAGGAAGCAGTAAACAAAATATACAGAACTTACAAGAGCTGAACAGGAACTAGGCTGATGGGGATTCTCAGAATAACGCAGGAGCATGACAGCTGAATAGCAGGCATCTAGCAGAACGAGGCGACAGGGAACAAATGAAACTGGTAAGCCTATTTACAGGAAAGGTGAATGGTGAACCAATGGGAACGAGAGGAGTAGTTAATCAGATGAATGCTTACAGGTGTGCTGGCCAGGTGAAGGGAACTGAGGTAATGGAGGTTACTATGGTGATGAGCTAGGAAACACAGAGACAGGAGGGGAAACTAATACTAAACTAAACTGGGAGGAACAGGGAAAGAACGTAAACATATGCTGACGTAAAAAGTAGCTCTAGGAAGAACTAAATCTAAGGACGTGGAAGGGACTATGTAAATAAGCAGACTTACTAAATAACAGACTGACAGGAACTAAAACATAAGGGATAAACAAAAATAACTATTACTAAAAAACTAATCAAGAGGGAACTATACTGTAAGGCAAGGCTGGGGAAAGGGAACTATGGGCGAGGGGAGAAAGGACTACTAAAACTAGGGGGCAGGAGAGAGAACAAAAACTAACATCAGGATGACAGAAGGAATAAACAAACATAACTACTAAACCCAAAGAAATAGAAACACCTAACTGAAAAAGTAAACAACACAAAACCAAAACAAAGTCCAAAATGGCAGATGCTGACAAATGTTTAATAATGTAAAGTTTAATAATGTATAACCACAAAGCCTAATGGAGTCTTACCAAAGCTCAAGGGTAAAACAAATGCAATGACAGACAGCAGCTATACTCATGCATGACATCCATTGTTTGGAAGCCCGTCACAAACTGAAACTTTGGTCTTCAATGTCTGGGATAAACAATGTTTTCGTCTTTCAATTGCATGAAAACAAAGACATTCCCCACTCACACCGCTGCTGTAACGTAAACTCTTTGTCTACTGCTTCATTTTTCAGCCTGTCCCTCTGCCTCTGTCACTGCTTCCTTACCCCCACTCTCTCTTTCCTTCCCAAGGCTTTCTTTAAGAAGTACACACACCACTTTATCACACTGATGAATCTGGTGGGCTTTTCAAGGAGAGACTGCCCGCCCATAATGCAAAGACAAATGCTCCCTGTCCCCTATCAGGTGCTTCTTATGTTTAAGGTGATGCAGAGAGACAGGTTGATTAAAAGAAGGTTAAGAGATGCGCTGGGGCTGTCGCTCAGCCAGCAGGACGGATTGGTGAAAAGCAGGTCAGGGGTGCTGGAGCTCAGGGATAGCTGAAGAAGAATGAGGTTCCCAAAGAACCCCTCCACCCCCCCACATACAGTATATAGCGAGAAATGAAATGCACAGGAATCTTTCGCTACAACTGTCTCCTTGTTGCCTGTGCCCCTTTTCCATTAGTTTCTATTTGGAGCGGTTTGCTACATTTCGACTCATTTTTTTAGCTTTTCCATTGGTAACAGCTCCACGTTTCAAGTATTTTTAGTACCTGCTTGCTTGTGGTTCAACCGTGCGAGTCACACTGAAAATGCGATGTCATACAACTATCGGTCACTGTTTGCTTATCATTGTTTGACATGAAGTAATTTGTGCTATGGGGTCAGTTTGGATGAAATAGGTTGGACAGAGCAGCAAAGCTGGCTTGTCCCTGTACTAGTCAGCTGTTGCAGGCCTGTGAATACCTCACTTGGCGAGTCAGGGGAGTAACAGAGGCAGTCTGACTTCAACTGCCCTTACTGCACTGACCCTTTCACAAAGCATATGGACCTGCCAGGGCATAACACATTGACAAGAAGTTGAATAAAAGAAAAATAAATCTGTAATAACTATAGATGGGCAGTAGGTGGAAATAGAATCAACCTCAAGGACTTATAAATTCAAATAAGGAAGCTCTTAAGGATAGCTAAAGCCATCTTAGGCTAAAGATTTTTCCAAAACAAGCATAGCTTGTGTTTCCTCTGACATAGTTTACCCTTTCCTCTGAGTCTTGAACATCTTCACCTTAAAAATTAAAGCTCAACAGAAAGAAAGCCAGATAGATTAGCTTCAGGTCAATTCGCCCTTTTCCAGTATATATATTTCCAATTCTTACATAGCTGTTCCCATGTCATTTCAGTTTCCATACCCATGTACCTACTCATTGCATGTTAGTTTATTACTTTAAGTGTTTTGATGAATTTTGGAAATGAATAATCATAAAACCTTAATTTCTTTGTAAATCGTTTTTATTGTGCGCACATTGATTTACTGACTGTGATTAAAATCCTTGAGTAAGCAAGTCAAATTTTATGAGGTATTACACATTATGACCTCTGATCAAACCAACCTGACTGAGTTTCCTGCTCACCTGCTGGTTGATTTGATTTACTGGAGTTTCATAACTAAATTTCTTTGCAGGAGCAATTGATTATAAAAAGTAGTACAAGTCATCACCTGCAAAAGTGGTTATGAAATATATCCAAGATGGATATGCACAAACACATGGCCGGTATGAAACATCCAATGGAAGACAGGTTCTTTCTGTAGACCTGAACACCAAAATAACAAAACAGCAATAGTATAAAACCCTCATACTGTAGAGCAAAAGTACAAACACACAAATAAATTCTGGCAGCAGCAAAATAGGTTGCTACATCACTATTTTACGAATTTCTGAATCTCCAGTCTACATAGATAACACCATCGTCACAGCTTCAAAAATGCCTGTGTAGGAAAGCATTTTTTTTAAATGTCTGCTTTTCTGAAAAATAACTGCTTGCATCTGGATAGGAGGTGCAAACATGGCAAAAAAAACAAAACACAATTTTGCAAAGTATCAATGTTAGTGTGGACAAGGCCACAGAAAGGTCAAACAAGATATTAACTTCATGTCTGATTGCCTGATTTCAAAATTCTGATCCAGAATGTTACTTAATCCTTACAAAACCCTTTAACTCTCAATTAGTTCTTTATTAAGTATTGTTAGAATAACTGTAGTCTCAGGCAAAGTTGTAAATATTGCATGAGCATTCAAATTAGACAATAACTAGATGCTATGTTTTCATACTGAACACAAAACATGTTTTTCTCCTGTGTTTTGCTTGACCTTGAACGTACCATAGGTGTGAAAAATAGCCTCAGTAAGTGAGGATGAGAGAGGAAGTAATTCCCTCTGTGGCCAGTCAACCATATCTGAACCAGAGATCCAAGCTGTCATTGTAGAATAATGTATGCTGAGAGTCACAGGTGTATAAACAAAACTTTTCCACTGTGAAAGATTTCACAGCGGATATATATATATATATATATATATATATATATATATTCAATTTATTTACATTTATTTACTCAAAGTAGTAGTCTTAAAGAGATATTGACCTTTTAATTGTGTCATTAGATTCTCAAGAGAGTGCATGCTAATTGTCAACAAAGCCTTAATGTGTCATCATGGCTTTACCAGTATTGCACTGTACTCCTCATTTAAACTAGAAGCTTACTGAAATATGCATGGTACTAGATTGCAGGCAATATGAACTTGAAGAAAAACTACAGAAAAGCTCCAGTATGTAAAGTTAAACATTAAGCCAAGGCTGTTTTTCAAGTCAAAGCTAATGTTATTATTGTTGACGTTGTTCTGCAGCTGTTTTTTCTCTTGTCCTCATAATGCATGAGCTAGACTGTGTGCCTGTTATTATTTTGAAAGCGCTGGCCTTGCAACATCAAACACTCTGACTTAAGGGAGAAAGCAGGCAATGCATCCAGCAAGTATAATCTCACCAACCATCTGTCTGTCACACGGCCTCGGGAGGAAGGAGTCAAAACCAGACAAAGATAAATTTTTACTCTTTTTGATTTCCAGTTCAGACCTGTGGAAGTATTTGCCCTAAGCACCTCAGAATTACAAAGATTATTTACTTAATTATTTAAAATTATTTATGACCTTTCTCTTTTTTTAAAAGAATTATGCACAGTAGAAATTGAAGGCAGAGACCATGCTAAACAAATTTTTTCCAAGACTTATAGGGATCGGAAGGCAATCCAGTGTCTTACTGTCCACTTCATCTCAAATGATCACAACAGCGCACCGTGAGGCTGGCTTCAGCCTGGTAACATGAAATCCACAGTCTGTAGATTTACATTTTTCACTCAAAGTCCTCCCTTCATTTCATTCTGAAATAGGGAAATGGGGGGAGAAGATCCATCTTTCTCTATTTTTTCCCTTTTCTCTCCCAGTGGCATCTGTGGTTTGCTTATCTGAAGCAGCAGATGCACAGAACTCATGGGACCTCATCAGAAGGACTCTGTGAAGGTATACCTGCTGCCACTGAACTGTTGCCCCCTTTTCTACGTCCAATTTTAAAGCCCCCTAACCCCGAGCCCTCTGGGCAGACGGACAGACATACCAATTACTTAAACTCAGGAAGAAGTTAATGTGATATATAGTGGAATAACAACCTGCCTCATGTGGGAAATATCCCACCTAAGCCATGTCAGTATTTCCCCAATGGTAAATGCCTCGGGAACCTACGCAAAATACATGGGAGGGATGTGCAATGGAGATACATAAGGGTGTACTGCAGGACGTCCTTCCTCACCTGCAGCAAAAACATACAAATTAACCACACATTTTAATATTTATAAATTTTTTGAGCTAACGATGATGGGATTGATACTTATTCTTAATGGGGGCAAATCTCGCAATCAAGACACATGGACATCAGGAGGCAGACTTCTGAAAGTATTTAAAGACAATATTAATAATACAGTTATGCATTACATTAAAGTAAAATTAGAAAAATGGTGATCAAGTATGAGTTAAAATTCCTCATACATTACTGTATTATTGTCTAGCATTAGAGCAACTTAGAAAGCAACCTGTAGAGATGAATTGCCATCTCTTTTGCTTATAAGAGGTAAGCCAATTTTATTAAAAGGCAGCAGCACATCATTGGTTGTTTTAGAGATTTAACCTTGTCTAGAAATTGGATTTAGAAAATGAAGCTTGAGAACCCCAAACAAAGATCTTATGCTTTGCCTTTAAATGGCACAGCACAAGATATAAAATCTAAAATCTATGTTAGCATCTATATATATATATATATATATATATCTTGATATTTGTCATATAGTTTGAAATGCATATATATATATATATATGCATTTCAAACTATATGACAAATATCAAGATAGCCTGCCTATGCCTTTTAACATGCTCAATACTCTTTTTTTTTTTTTTTTTTTTTTTGGGATTTGTATTTGCATTTTTAATTTTTAAATAAACAAGATTCTCCGGATTATCACACTGCTCATATTACACCACCAGGTTTAGCTGTGATAGGGACATAGAGATTTTGCTTTGTTTACTATCGTTATCACTCTGGAAGCAGTTGTGTTCACTAAATCTCTGAAATCTCGCTCGCTTTTATCAGAAAACTCCAGGTACACAATTTATACTGTATGTCAGCAAAGGCTGGAGAGAAAGGGTTTCTAACTGCTCAGAGGTGAGAACAATGCATTTTGTGCATTTATCTAATGTTTTGGTTGAGCTACCTTTGAGCCTGCAGGTTCTGGAGGTGCATTTCCTTTCTATTATCTTGGGCAAAGGTGTCCCATAAAAAGATGACTGTATGCGAACAAATTTAATGATCTGAAAAAACAGCATTTAATAGTATGCCAAAGGAAGCAAAACTTCATAAAGCAACTTCTCCCAACCTTTTCAAACAGGAAAAAGCATTAGAGACATGAATTCATGAACTGCAGAGGGCAATTAGATTCATTTCCATAGTTTAGTTTGGTTAATGGCAGGCACATATCATTTTTTTGGAGATGGAAATCTTGTTGCTGATGCTAAATTCTAAAACCTCTCAAACATCACAGACATTTTTCTGTTATCAAAAAAGGAAAAGTAAGAATAGTATTTGGTTTTTATGGTTGTGTAAATAAAGGACACATACAATTGCTGACTTGTTCTAAAAGAGGCAGAGCATTGTCAACCAGGCCTAGGTCAGATACCTGGAACTGCAAAGTTGTGTTGTAATACCAGTCCAGTCCTTCTTCTATAATGAGATGTCAGAGAATGTTTTGGAGTAAAATAGTGGTCAGTTGAAAGAAGGATTCTACAGTTTACTCTCCCTATTGAGAAAAACAAAATTGGCTGTTTAAAATATTTTAAGCTTGATGCATAAAATAAAGGAGTACCATTCAGTCCACCTCCTAAGGAAACACCATTTCATAACTGCAGTTAGTAGTTATCCACAAACAACTGAAACAAAAGCAATAAGATTAGATTATACCTTTTAGTTTTTAATATTAATAGGAATACTGTAAACAACATAGAGTAAGCATAGTATAAATAACAATATTACATGCCCATGTTTACATCTCAACCTAATACAATAAAAGGAAGACTTTCTTTAATCAAGGTTCAAGGTTTGTATATTAGTTTCCCATAGGATACATTTTTGTTGGACAAGAGGGTTCTGTAAAACAGACCCTTCCTCCATTTTGCACCACAATTTCTACATTTTGTCATACATCTTCAAGTGTTTTTTACATTTTTTTTTGCATGAATGTAATCTTTTATATTGTGTAACCCTAACTGAGTTTGCGACACATTTACATGCCAGTTTATGGCTCATATAATGTGCTTTACATTAAAAGAGTTGTTGCAGCTTATATGTGCACATGACTTTGCACTAAAGATCTTTCACAGAAAAAGATGTTATACTGGTGCAGACACCTTCTATCAGGCGGGGCAGCAGGCAGACTACAATATTTACTTATTTTTGCATGTTTTGCTCTTTCGCCTTGCTCATGAACCCCAACCCTTTGTGACAGCAGTGATTTTTTTGGGGGGGTGATGGGTTTTGTAGGGTTGGGTAGTTGGCACACTAGGCCAAGAGAAGCCTTACTCATTAAACTATAAACTCACTTTTACTTTGACATTTTGAACCAGTGACCTTTGGGTTCTGAACTCACTTATCAAACTTTTTTTTAACCAAGTTAACCCAAATGACTTCTCTTTGTCACATTTGCCTATGTGTAACAAACAAGGACACAACACCACAGGGTTGCATGCACCAAAACTAGAAATTAGGTAAAAATAAGGGAATGCCCTGGTCGATTTGCAGTCCATTTAAACACTTGATGAAAACTGATCCCAAAGAGGTCCACAGTTGAAAACAGTTGAAACATCTGCAGTAGTAATCAGGTGTATGTGTGTGATTGCTTTTCATGTCTGTGTGTATCAAATTGTTCCCTAAAGGGCTCTTTCTATTGAGTACAAGCAACAGTCTTAATTGCTGAAAATGTTGTGCCACATTGCACAAGACATCCTGCCTCTCTGGCAGGTGCTAATTGATCAACTTCTGTAAGAGTTTGACTAAATGGAAAGGAAGAAAGAAAAAAAACATGTTATTTTAGGAAGCATAAATTCATTACAATTAAAATGTGTTTTCTGAAGCTCTACCTTCACTTAAAATGTTGCTTAAATAAATGCATTAAATATGGAGACTTGATTATTTAATTAAGCTTGTGCTTTTTCCTCTGTTGAAAAGGACAATTTGCGAACATTGCAGTAAACCCTAGGGGAATTAAGAGAAAAGTAGATGTAGCAGGATATGGAAATGCACAAGCTCATTGATCAATGCTATTCCATCCAGCTACCACCCCAGGTATCCACTACTGCTAGTTATCACCCAGTGAAAAGGTGTGCACGTTGGTAGCTATGAAGTCCCCTGACATAGTGTAAAAAGTTAGGAGCATTTTTTTAATGGTTACCTAAGACCCACCTGAAAAATTTTCCTTAGCTGTTTATTATTTTTTATTTTTTATTTTATTTTGTTCTTTGTGATACATTCTCTTTTTACAGTTACCCGACACGTTAAAAAGTAAGGTAAAAAGGCTACGCAACCGTCTGACCTTTTTCGACCAAACTTGTTGCCCTCTGTCTGTCAGAACCACTGTTTTGTTCAGTATTGAGTGTGTATTTTCAGAAACAACTAGGGGGATTAACAAATCTGGTCCCTGTAAAGCCCTTGGAAGGTGGACAGCGGCAGAGCTCAAATTTGCAGAAGGTGAAGCTTAATGGAAATTGGGGAAGGGGAAGTTGGGAAAGCTGTACTTGAGATAGGGCCAAGGAGGAGTTGTCAGCTTTGATTTATTAAGTGCAGCTCCTGCTCTGACTGCTGGTAACTTGTCAGTCCCCACATAATGGATGGGGCTCACAGCTCACTGCTCCATGATTGGCTTTTTTCTTTTTTTGCCTCCCTCCTCCCCTGGACCCTGTTCGTTGGGCCTTTCATCTATTGCTATCTTGCTCCCATTTCTAATTAATTTGTTATTCACAACCTCCACTACTCTTCCCGTTGCAGAGGACCCAACAGGCCACTCTTTTTTTCTCGCTTTCCCTCTCCTGTCAGCATCCCTCATTCAGCATTCTCAGTCTTGTTTGACAATACCTCCCTGTGGCGTCGGAGTTGGCTGGTGACTACTTCTTTTCCGCTGCCTTTGCTTTAACATGTTGTCTGTCCACAGCATAACAAGTGTGTTTATCATTCACTCACCAGAGAAATGTGGACTGTTTGGCTTCCATCCCTTACCAGCTAGTCAGTGATAACTTCCTTACACCATTTTTCAATGAAGGCACATTAGTGTTTTAAACAGTGCTATTAGAAAAAAGAGATAACTGTACTGTGGAAACAAGTTTTTTTTTTTTTTGTTTATGTTTTTTTTTTCCCAATTTCCAAATGATACGTGTGGGTAAGAAATATTTTGGGATGTCAAGAAATCTCAGGAGGTCTTGTGTTATTAAAGCACCATAACAGTTAGAGTCCATCTTGTGAAGTGTTATCTACTGGATGTAAGCATGTGGCTTTGTGTGGTGAGGAGTGTGAATTTGAAGATGTGTGCTTAACATTTGATATCTTGTATCTATGCATTAAACTTTTATTTTGAAGTAAGAAACGATGTAGGTATTGAGTAGTTGCTATATTACTTTGACAGAGTAGACCAATAACAATTTTATTTTAGTGCCAAGGTTTGAAGGAAGTTGTGTCCCAGTTAATTTTCCTAATTCGACACCATACAATAAATGTTCGCCAAACTGTTGCAGACTTGTATGATCATGTTGGCTGTCTTGTAAAGGATAAGCAGATTATTGGCTACAACACATGTAGACCAATCACCTAACCAGTTGAAAAGGCACACCAGACCATCTGGAACATCACAAAAATCTGGGTAATAGGTAACTTACTTTGCATTAATCACTATGTTGCCAGTGGGTGCTGTAGGCGGAGGTGTCTGCATGTGAGGACATAAATATCTTCAAAAGGACCTCTAAAAGAAGTTATCACTTCCAAAATACAGCTGTATTTAAAACCTTGTGCTCTTTTGTGATTGAAATATTCTCGTTTTATCTTCACTGTCTTGTGCTCTGAATGCTGAGGGGACCTCAAACCTCGTGGAGGGATCTAGGAGCTGAGGTCAAATGGGATCTTATTTTGTTCTCATAAAGTTATCCAGTTCTCGTGAGCTATGTAATTGTGTTTCTAAACAGTCAACCAAACATATTAAAGCAGTATCTTTAATGCTCAATATCAGTTTTTGCTGATTAAGGCTTTAAAGCCAAATTCAGCAAACACTTGTGCACTCTAGTGCAACTGAGACCAGAAAAGAAAGAAAAAGAAAAACATGTCACATGTACAAGTTGTAAAGTTTAAGGTAAACCTCTCTGATGTGTAAGTTTTGACCCCCACACTGAGCTCATGTTCAAGCTGGCACACGTACACACATTTCCACACACAAACATCACACCCAGCGTGAGCCTAGCTGCCCCGCGGTGGACCCCTCTGCCGCAATCCCTCACATCGCCGTCTTCCGCGATTAGCTTTGTCTTTGGACAGATGCAGAGCAGCGGGCCCGGAGGATCTAACACACTATGTGGAGCTATTACTCAAAAACAATCAGTCACAACCCAGTCTTCATTCAAGATTTTTTTTTTCCTTTCTTCTTTGTACTTCAACCATTTCTCAAGATCTAAGCACAGCAGGATGTCCTCTTTTAATTTTTTTATAAATAAAAAAAAACACATTTGTAACTAAATGTCATGCTTTGCTTTAGGCCAATTTATCCAATCCTGCTAAGGCTGTAGTTTGTTTAAGAAAATGAGAGCTCTTGAAAAGGTAGGCAATGCCCCTGCATATAGTGCATTTGGTCATTTCTTGGGTGAATTAGAAGGAGAACACCAGATTTTTTAGGTGTCTAATTCTTGTGTTATCATTGCTCAAGCTTACAGTTTTTTTTTTATTACCTATACATGTTAAAGTATTATTTATACATAAAATAATATTAATTATTTTTGATCACCTAAAGGTGTTTTAAGCGTTTGATTCCATGTTGAAAAAAAAGCTATACCTGAAATGGTATAGGGGGATAGTTCTTCACAAACATCTGAAAGTCCGCTTGGGGGCATTCAAGAGTTAAAAGCTGAACAAATAGAACAGGTATTTTCTGACAAGTCTGCACCTCCAAAAAAAGGTGTATGAACTTTACAAGACAGCATTATTTTTTAAAGATAATCTTACAACCTGGGCTCCTTCTGTTCAATTTTGCCAAATATGTGGCACCCATAATGTGTCTGTTTCATGGAAATCTACAATAATAGAATTTACTCTTTTTGAGTGATCTGCTCGAAAATGACATGTCCAATATGAATTGCATATGTCTCAGAAACTACAAGGTTTATTTGAATGGTTCTGGTATATAGCTCACAGCAGAAAATGAAAAAGAGGATATTTAGTGAATATCCCTTTAAAAGCGTGCAGTTGCAATCCAAATCATCCAGGAAACCACAGTACAGGATGTGACCATTAGCTGTACCAAAATTCATGCAAAAAAAGTGAAGCACAGAAAGAACTGTATTGGTTGATAAATATCTAAATATGTAGTTAATTCCATTGCATCACGTCTATGTTGTTTAATGAAACAAGACAAAGGAAAAAAAAGTCAACATAATCTTCCACAGATTACAATTAATTATGTTATAATAAAAATTATAACAATTAAAATAGAATCACTAAACAGTAAAAAAAGTTAACAACAATTAACACCAGTCTGTCTTAAAAAGTTATAAAAACAGGTAGAAATGCATCTATGCCAAAGTCACATCTGCTTGTGACTGACTGGAGGATGCATGTCCAGATGTTGGTGGTTGATAATCCACCATACCCGTAATTTTACATGAAATCAATAAAAAGGGCTTAGCAAAATTGGTTACATACCTTTCTAATGACTGACTGACAGCCAATATGTCCAGCACCTCCTCAGCATTGAAATACTTCTTGTTCTTGCATGCCATTATTCTCTCAAGATGTAAAAGACAACAAAATAGGAGTAAAAGTAACACAAAAAACACACTCCTCCATGTGCTGTGCGCCACTTGCATAAAAGTGTTCAGTAATCCAGTCGGACATTGTAAATTGCTCAGTGCAGACAAAAAAAGCCAAAATCAGTTAGGAATCATGACAATGTGATGCAGAGACAACAGATTCTAAGATGGATTATGACCATAAAACAGGGAAGATAACTTATTTATATTTTTGGCTTCAGGAAAAATGGCCTAATTTTTCCTCTTCTTTGGTTCCTGGTACAGTTTTGCAAGTAGAGCATTGATATGCTGGAAAGCTGAGTTTGGGCTTTAATTTGAAAGGTTTCTTGTGCAGGTAGGATCGTGTTGCTCTGTCATCGTTGTGTGTTTTGTTTTGGGTATGTATGTTTTTACGTTTTTATCTGCTTAGTGTTGGAATTGGGTCTTGTTGAGGTAGAAAATGTTTCTATCATTAAGATGAGCCTTTAATTGTATATGCAATATGCATATATTAGTTCATATATAGCATGTGTTCTGATTGGTTTTGTTGCCGGAAGTGCAGCTGCCCCCCATTCCGCGGACACTCGGTTATACATGGATGGTGGTGATCATTGCTTCAGGGAACTGGCTGTGGTGCTGGTGGAAACTGTTGATCTGACGTTGCTTTGTGTTTTTCTGGGTGTACCACTGATCAGATGCTTGGTGAGGGCAAATATGTGATAGTAAGATACTGTCACAAACCTAAAAAGTGAATGCACAAATTCATATATGGAGATGACAAGAAGTGAGCTTTCTAATATATATTATTTAATATATAAAAACGATTTATGTAATGAATATATGTGTTCATTTAATAACAATGCAAATAAAATTGCACCTCTACAAATGCAGAACATTATATTATATTATTTTATATTATATTTTATAGAACCTATTCTACGGTGTGTTTCTCATTTTCTCACAATATAGCACTACCACTATCTCACCTCTGTAGCTACTCTGAAGATCACCTGGGCCCAGTGTGCTGTGTTTTTTGGCCAACCAAGATACACTGCCACTGTGTTCTCCACACAGGTAAGGGAAGCAATCTCTGAACAGAAGCAGAAGAGAAAATTTCATTTATAGTAACCAGGTAAAATAACAAGAAATGTTAAGTGGATGGGCATAATAGAGATTAACAAAATATCAGGCACATTAAATGGTACAAAATGCACATTAAGCTACCTAACCTTTTGTGTGTGGTCGTATGTGGTCTGCTGCATGATTTCCTAAACAAGGGCAGAGTCGATGGTCCGCTTCTGGAACTTGGTGTAGAGAATGTCCACATCAGGCACGATGACGGAACAGTTTCAGGAAGAAGCTAAAACTATCATCCACCAACAGCCTCACAAATCCTCCAGCTTCTTACACAGTGGTAGGATCAAACTCCCATGAGTCCCTGATGGTTTCAAAACACTGGAGCAGGTCTTCTTTGTACTCAAAAAGTGTTCACAGCTTGGCTGTGGAAGTTCCACTTGCTTCTGTGTTTCCTACCTCAACCTGTCAATCTGTCAGACTTAATGACTTATAATGTCGCCCCAATGTGCATGCTGGTGGCATGTAAATGAGGCTCTGGGCGCAGAAAACTCTCTTATCTCTTGTTTTAAATATTAACTACTGCGCATGGACAACTTATAACGAGAGTCTGTGGGCAAAGATTTCTGCCCCTCCAGAGCATATTACTTCACCAATCATACAGCATCCATGATGAAACAAAGGTTTAATCATCATTAACTACAAACTATTTATCTTGCGAATCTAAAAAATATTTACATATTATATTGAACTATTTTTATTTTAGTTTTTAGTCTTATTTAGTGGTAGGGCAGTGCCCTAGCACCCATCTATTGGCCAGCTGCCACTGGTTTAAATAACAATGTAATGCTAAGCAGTTAGCGTAGGCTGCACAGTGGAGCAGTTGGTAACACTGTTGCCTTGCATCAAGAAGGTCCTGGGTTTATCTCGACTTGGAGTCTTCCTGCATGAAATTTGCATGTCCTCCATGTGCATGCATGGGTTCTCTCTCACTACTGCTTCACATGTAATCGTTCTCACACTTTGCACAATACATCAAGCATGCCCTAACAGTCTGGGCGGTTTATTGAAGCTGCAAGACCTACTGCTGTTTGCATTTCATGTGCTGCCTGCCTTCCTGCATGCTGTTTCTGCAAGCTTTTGAATTGGTACTTTTCAGTCCCTCCACCATCCTTTCTTTCAGTGCTCTTGGGTGTAACACCCTCTCCTCACTTTCTGATGTGCAGACATGCAGACATGTTCTGGGGATAGCGATATGCTCATCACTCCATGTTCAACACCATGGCTATGGAGTGATGAGATCAAAACACAGACAAGAAATTTAAACTTGTACTTTATTGGCTGATAAAGTTGTGTCTAAACATTTGCTGACCAGTTGCCTGACTGAACAGGTTTTTGGTTTGCTGAGGTAAAACAAAAAAATGTTGTTATATAATATTATCATCTCCAGCGGCTAATATTGTTCTAGCTTGATGACAGCTTTGATTGCTGTTGTGATTACTGCCAGAGCTCATGATTGACATCAAAGGAATCACCAATTTCAGTTCAGTGATTTAGGCAATTTTCCGTTCGCTCGAAAGGAAAACCTTAAATAAATCTAATCAAGGTGGAACTACAGCTTCCATTTTAAATGTAATCAGAAATCTATGTTTTTATATACCAAAGAAAATCATTTTACCAGTCACACTTTTTTCTGTGTACACAATCAGTAATAACAATTATGACTATTGAAAATCAGAGCTATCACAACACTTATCTTGTTGCAAAATAACAACTTCTGGGAGAAAAGTATTCAAAGGTAAGGTGGTATTCATTAGATTTTTTTGCCATTTGCCATTCATTTTAGCATTTTTGAAGACCAATCACAGTCTCAATACCAACAGCATTCCCCTGCAATAGTATCCCCTCCTTCTTTACTAGGAGAGCACTCGGTCCCACAAATAGTGACTTAAAGAGCACAGCAAAAGATCCAAATGTCCAAGACACTAGCCAAATGAGATTAGACAGCATCTGTAGGAAGCAAGCCCAAACCCCAGGGAGGGCCCCCCTCCTGAAAATTCACAGGGCTGAAAGGATCTATTGCTAATGTCCCAGTACCAGACACCCTAGAACTCTGACAGATGTTCTGTGAACATGACCTGACTGGAAAGAGAGATTTTTGGGTTGCATAGGGAGGACCCATACAGTATAAGGCTGGCAGTTGTAATGTTATATATGATTGTTGTCTGTTTAATAGTCAAAAAGCAGCTGCAACCTCAGAACATAAAATTACCAATGACTCTCTGAGGCTCCACAAGGTATGGGAGGGAAAACAATATTCACTCTGATGTGGGTCTTTTTGACACAGTGGTGTCAATATGAGGATTGCCAATCTAACACTGGTTAGAGGCTTTTGAGGGCTGCCAGTTTCTTGCTTTTTCTCTTTTCATCTTCTGAACAAACTTTCTATAAACATGCACACACACACCCAACCACCCCTACACACACGTGCATAGACCCAGAAGAAGAATAACATTGATAGTGTGGGTGAGCTTCACAAGGAAGCTGCTTGAACCCAATTGTTATTCTCTCAGACATCAGTCAGCATTCACCTTGACTGAATCACAGCCACTCTTGGTATCTGTACTTTTAACACTGAGAAGCCTGCTGGCATTTGCTCAATTAGCATGAAAACACCTGTCAGCTAACCTGTGGAAGATTTTGTTGACTTTTTTTTCCTTTACCTTACTTCATTAAACAACAAAGCCGCGATGCAATGGAATTAACCACATCTGTGAATTCCTTAAGACCCAAGATCCCAAGGCCGCTTTTAACATTTGCTTCTGTTGCGCGTGCAACACCCAGAAAATGTAGCAATTAAGAAGGCCAGCATGCATTCTGCTGTCATTATGACTTGCTTTTATATTTTCTCAGGCAACCTGCTGAGAGGTGGTATCAATTCTAGCCCAAGTTGTTTTTTACCAACCCATACGTTGGTGGATCAACTGATGAAAAGGACATCTATGGAAAAGGGAGACAGAGTGATCAATCATGTGACCACTGATTTACACTGAAACTCTAAGGTCAAAAGATCTTTTTAATTAACTTGGAAGGTGCAAAGAAATTTGTCTGTCTGAAAATCTCAAAAATCGCAAGACACTAAAATGCCTTAACAAAATGAAAAGGAAGATGTATACAAGAGATATAATCTTGTCTAGTCACACAGAGGTTAAAATACTATAATTTATATATTTTATAGGTAAATCTCAGGTAGAATATCATCAAAAAGTTCATTTATTTCAGTAATTCAATTCAAATAGGGAAATTCCTATATCATAGAGATTCATTCCATACAGACTCAACCATTTCTAGTCTTTATTTCTTTTAACTCTGGTGATTTTCTTTTACAGTTAAACAATATTCAGATTCTCCAATAATCCGAATATTACTTAAGAGAAGTAAAAAAAATATTTTTTATACAGAAATGTCAAAATGAATAGAAAAAGAAATATATCACTTGGTGTGAAAATAATTTTAATAATACACTATATAAATAATTTATAATTGAATCAGATAAGAAAAAATTATTAACTGATGATATTCTAATTTTTAAGAAGCACCTATATTATATGGATGAGCACATTTAGAGCACAAATTAAGCTAACAACTAATGCATTTCTGAAAAGTCATTCCAAATAGACTTATGTAATTTTTCCTGGAAAAATACACAAAATATTTGACATGCAGGAAAAACTTGCAGCTTCATCCATCTCAAGTTGTTTTTCAAACAAGAATTGTCCTGCATCAGTTGTAATAATAACAGTTCACTGGGAGTACTAGGTAGTTTCCTCTCCCTCTTGATTTGTTCAAGAGCTCCGCCTCTTGATTGGTACATGTCGCTCAAAAAATGTCACACTTTATAATTGTTATTTTGCCATTGTGAAGTCTTCAGTGGTACCATTATCGCAGTGCAGCAAAACTTATTTCCTTGGCTTAAGTGAACTGTCCACTAGTAGCTGAAGGGCATTTAGGTTGTTCATAGCCTTTTTTTTCCTCTGATTTCTCTCATACCATTAAAAAATGAAAAGCACGTATTTCTAAACCTGCTGATGGAACCGTATTGCACAATTTATTGTGCTGGTGCCATGAGTACACATTTTATCTTGATATTGCTATTATGAGGACTCAGATAGTCTTTTAAAAGTTTCATGCCATCCCTTCGTGTTGCTACTCCCATAACAAGGTTTCGTTGATGCAATATCTGCAGCTGAATGAAGGATGACACCAAACAAATGGTTTTAATGGCGAGGAGGTTAATCTGCGCTCACTTACAGCACTCTGCGGGCCAGATTCCTGCAACCCCGATGAAACTTCCATTAACATAGAGGCTGCTGATGACACTATATCCAATGTACAGTAGAGAGGACCTGGAATTAATCAGAGGGGATTAGATTCACCCGCATGTTATCGCTCTCTCCCCGTCCTTGACCGGGCTCTCTGTTCTCCTTGATTGCCTCATGTTTTTTTTGTTTGTTTGATTTTTTATCGGGCCACTTTTTATTTCTCTCAGAAGCACTTTCCCCACTCGGTCAGCAGCTATCAGCAATATAGCGACGCAAAGCAAATCATCTCAAGTTAGTCCTCTTGAGTTTCTGTTATGCTTTGCTGTTGTCTGAGCTTTTTGTTCCTGGCATTTACTAATGCAGGAGAAAGGACAAGCACGAGGTTACGGTTTGATCAGTACAGTATGCATTCCTTCATTTCTGTTTGCATTGTATTGGACAATTGATAGAAAATTAATCATTTCTAAGTAACATAAATATATTTATTGACAGACAAATGTCACATGTTTTGATACAAAAGTGTAACTGTATTAGAAATTATTTGACTGCAGCACACAAACCTTCCTATTATAATCAAGGTCTTATTATCAAGGCAATGTCTGCAAACAGAGAGAATCTGCAGGTAATTTCTTTTTCCAGTTTTGGTGTTTTTTCTGCTCTGTTTTCATCTCCCATTTCCTCACATATTTGCCAGCCCTGTTTTATCACGGCAATCCGGTAATTTACACGTAGGAGCGACTGGGGCCAGAGGGAAGCAGCAGAGGGTGAGCCAAAACAGCTAGCGATAGCAGCTAATTAGCTACAGCTGCTGATGGGACTGCTCCTCGCCGCCTGCCAGAGGAGCCTTGACAAAATTGTTATCAAATGTAATCAGAAACGACGAGTCATTTTTCATCATATTAGGATCCTGGGCATATTGGAAATGGTATGTGGGAGAGGTAGGGCTCACCTGAAAACTGCTTCTGAGATAATGTGTGCAGAAAGTGTGCGCATGTGGGACCTGTCTGGTTTCACTCACTTTTACTTTTACTAAATAAGACAATAGAGCAAGGCTGATGCAAACAGGAGAACCCCTTGCAGTCTAACTCTGCATGCCCTGAAGTTGCTTTAGTGTTTACCATGCGTGTCTCATCATCATGTGTCAGTATACCTCAGCAGGAGCAGCTTCTTACTATCTGTTGTACGCTGTTATGTCCATGATGGTGGGATGTTATCCTAAGCACACAGCCTTAGATAGAAATGTTATAGCAGCAAACTTGTTGCTCACAGTAGGATTACACCCTCTGTCTCTGACAACGACATATAAAAACAAACGCATGCATTCCAGGTGATCGACACATCAGGGGTTGTTTTCTTTTTCTAATGAGACCTTCTGCAGTACCTATTTGCTGCTATGACAGCAGGGCTTCGTCTTGCTCAGACCCGGTTATAAATAAAGCCTTTGCACTGAGAGACACAAAAAGTTAAGAGAGGCACTTCAGACAGCTGCATAAATAAAATATTTTTCTGCAGGTTATGTATAACAAGGTAGAACTGCATGTGACAAATCGTGGCAAGTAATTTATGCATCTACACAGAGTAGGTGGGACACCATTCATTTATCGCTTTTTGCGGTTTCAGTCTATGTTAAATGTGGTCAAATGGATTCGTTTTGCTCCCACCTCTGCACCAAATGTCTGCCTCCTTGCCTATTCTAAATGGGCGTTTTTTTGGTGTCATGGGGTTTACCCTTAAAGCATGATTTTCAGGAATCTCTGCATGGTTTGTTGTGTGTATGTATATTCATAAACATGTGTGTGCATCTAGTGTCTTTCCCAGGTGCTTGCCCTAGTGTTAGGTCTTGGTCTGTGGGGGCTTGCGAAGGCCAGCCTGCTGGCAGCAGCTGGAAAGTGTCAGCAGATGTGAATTGTCAAGCGTTGTGTTTGGTTCATTAGCTGCTCTTCCACTTGCACCAAACACAGCTGTTGCCTGGCCCACAGAGCAAAGGGGAGTATGTGTACATTTGCGCATGTGTGCAAGAGTGCAAGTGCCAAGGAGTAAGAAATAAAGTGGAGAAATCTGTTTTAGTCAGTGCAAAGTGCAGATGTAAAGGTGCATTTTAAGTGGGTGTCAATAAAAGAAAGTCTGTGGCAATAAGTCAAGACATTCTGTATTTCTTAGTTCCTGTTTTTCCCTCTCTGATTTGCCCCAATAAGAAGCACTCAACACGTCAACATTTTTCTCAGTGAATTTGTTTCTTAAGTTTCCTTTAACATGGAATTAATGCCAGATGTTGGTGACAACCCAAAAAATTCACACATACAAAGAAAACAAAACAAATTGGTCCATAAAATATGTTATTTGTTAATAATTAGACAGTGTTTAAAAAGCAACTGAGCTCTGTCAGTATTTAAAAGCCTTCTTGGTGTTGCTATGTGCAAGTAAATATGGACTAAAGTAATAGTGACTGGCCTATGAAAAAGTATCTTACTACCAAAAATATTTTACAGAGTGGTGTGACTGGTAAATGCAAAGATACCTTTTAAAAAAGAAAGTTATATTGCTAAACATGGTAATGCTGGAGTAAAATGCACCATAAATCAGCCACTATTAGGTGCCCCTTTTTTATTCTAGTCAGTTGATTTCAATTAATTAAATCCCATTGACTTTTATTTCAAATGATTTCATTTAAATTCTTTTTAGTTAAGTTTAATTTAGTGTAGTTAAATCACATTTATTCTAAAAAATGTGAATTTATTTTATTGTAATCAATTTACATGTAAAGTTTTTTCAAGTGTGTAATTTAGTTTATTTCAGTTGAATTCAGTTATTTGATTTCAATACATTTTTGTTAAGGTCTTTCAGTTTAGTTTTAGTTATCTTCATATAAATTTGTGTCATTCATATTATTTCACCTCAGTTTACTTACATGGCACCAATTCTCAGGGATATACACTACCGGTCAAATGTTTTAGAACGCCTTCCTCATTTAATGGTTTTCTTTATGTTTATGACCCATTAAGTGAGAAAGTGTGTCTAAAATATTTGACTGGTAGTGTATATATATACCTGTAGTTACTCGTTATCAGTGTATCACCCTAGTTGGAAGCAGATTTGGTTAAAAAAAAATTACATTAAAATGTCAGTTTGAAAAAAAAAAAAGGCAAAAAAATGTAACCAACAGCACTAAAAAAGTTTGATAAAAACCATCGCAGGACAGCATGTGACAAGGGACAGACACTTCCAGTGGTGTCTTACTAATACATTGTTCTATTATATTTTTAATATTACAGTATCAAATGTTACTAGTTTTATCTGCTTTCTGGTACAGATTTGATCTGAATCTAAATGTTTTTTTTTTGTTTTTTTTTTATCAGAGCTTTTTGGTTAATTAAGAACCCACCGCTGCTTAATCCACATGTATACAATCCACATATTGTTAGTGCTGTCATTTATTTCTCATGTTCTACAGTCATTTCATATTCCATTGTCCTGAATGACCAGGACTTGGTGGTGTACAATATACATTCAGACTGCTGTATCCTCTGAATAAATACATATTTATTCAGAGCCAAGGTCTGTTGTAATTAACAGGAAGGTGGCTGGAGGAATTCTATTATGCATCTCCCCAGAGTCACAGGCAGCTCTCTGAGTCTCAGGTCAGCTGGTCTGGTTAAGAAGACATCTCATTCACACATTTTCATGCACTGTTTGTGCGTTAGGCATGGCCCTGAATATTTCTGTTCCTGCATGTGTGTCTGTGTGTGTGTGTGTGTGTGTGTGTTAATGTTGGCAGGAACCAGATACAGTGCAAGTCAGTCAGCAAATGTTATAACTAAATTAGAACTATTTTCTTTGCCAGGCCTCTAATTGGATGTTAAATCAGTATTGCTTTCAGTAGATAGCGCTCGGGATGAAATATCTAATAAAAGCATAAAGGCCGGGGATATTTGCTGAGCAGGGAGATGAGTCCAATGTGAACAGTAAACATGATAAATCTAAAATCTGTTATACATTCCATTGTTGGATGAGAATAACACCATGCAATTCCCAAATGAGTATTGCAACAAATTGCTTTTAAAGGAGTAACTTTTTATCTCTCTTGCCATAAACAACAACTACGACGATAACATGTTTCTGCACTTGCAATCACCCTTAAATTAAATGAAATAGAAAATTAAAACAAAACAAAAAAACAGGAAAAAGGGGTGACACTGATTAATTTGAAAACTTAGAGGGAAAGAGTAAGGAAGACTCCTGGGTGGAGGTGTATCCAGCAGCAGTAGCTTCTTAAGTACTGCTAATGCAGGCTGAACAGTTGACTGTGTCTTAGTGAAATCCCTGCAGCCTAATTAGGTGAAAAAGCACAAGATGTTTATGAAGCATTCTAGGCAGCCAGTGACAGCCACTAAAGAGCCACTGACTGCAAAAACGGTGACCGAGTGGATCGACGTACCCACAGAAGAATTTGCCATGAGGGTATTTACCCTGAACCTGCAGAGTTTGCACAGATGACATCTTAATAAGCTGAGCACTATGATATATTTTTAACTGAGCAAGTCAATTTCTCTCAAGGACTGTGCACCAGTGCCCACATCTAATTGGGTTTTCCCCTTCCTCCTGCACTGGCGTAGCATTACAATATTGCTGTATGAAGTTATAACCTAATTTCCCCGTACCTTACAAAAGATTGTAAGCACGACACCCTGTTCTGTTCTCCACACTTTATGTTTCTTCTTTTTTGTCAAGTTTGGATTATGTCACTGTTAGAAAGAAAACTGAAGGATAAAAGACTAGTGAAAATTCAATTTAAATTATATTCATTTAATGAAAAAATATTACAGGGATAAGTAACTGGTAAGTTGGGTTTGGGTAAGACAAACTACAACCAAAATCCTTCTCTCCCTTTGTGAGTTGTAGTGCTAAAACAGAAAAACAATGTCATATAAGTTTAAGAAATAAGGCATGCAAAAGGTCTGTTGGATCACCTAATCACTCATCTTGTAAGAAATGTGTGTCAAATATTGCCTATTCTAGAAGCGGTGCTGAATAAAGCTTATGATTCATTACATCGTCTTTATTCTGACACTCGCCTAAGGACATGAGACACAGATCAGGACCAAAAGAACAAGATTGGCTCAAATGAGCTTCTACCTTGTGGTGGTTGGACTCGTACTCATCGTAGTAGTCGTCTTCCGCTTATCCAGGACCGGGTCGCGGGGGCAGCAGACTCAGAAGAGACGCCCAGACGTCCCTCTCCCCAGACACATGCTCCAGCTCCTCCGGGTGGAGTCCAAGGAGTTCCCAGGCCAGCTGAGAGACATAGTCCCTCCAGCGTGTCCTGGGACGTCCCCTGGGCCTCCTCCCGGTGGGACGTGCCTGGAACACCTCCCGAGGAAGGCGTCCAGGAGGCATCCGGTATAGATGCCCGAGCCACCTCAACTGGCTCCTCTCGATGCGGAGGAGCAGTGGCTCTACTCCGAGCCCCTCCTGGATGGCCGAGCTCCTCACCCTATCTCTAAGGGAGTGCCCGGCCACCCTACGGAGGAAGCTCATTTCATTTAATTTCCATTACTGTGGCAGCCGCACCGATACGTCTGTCGATCTCCTGCTCCATTTTTCCCCCACTCATGAACAAGACCCTGAGATACTTAAACTCCTCCACTTGAGGCAGGAACTCCCCTCCAACCTGAAGAGGACAAGCCACCCTTTTCCGGTCGAGTACCATGGCCTCGGACTTGGAAGAGCTGATCTTCATCCCAGCCGCTTCACACTCGGCTGCGAACCGCCCCAGCGCATGCTGTAGGTCTTGGCTAGAGGGGGCCAGCAGGACCACGTCATCTGCAAAAAGACGAGACGAAATCCACTGGTCCCCAAACCAGACCCCCTCCGGCCCTTGGCTGCATCTAGAAATCCTGTCCATAAAAGTTATGAACAGCACCGGTGACAAAGTGGCAGCCCTGCCGGAGTCCAACATGCACTGGGAACAGGTCTGACTTAGTGCCGGCAATGCGGACCAAACTCCTGCTCCGCTCGTACAGGGAACGGATGGCCCCTAATAAAGGGCCCCCGATTCCATATTCCTGGAGCACCCCCCACAGGACATCACGAGGGACACAGTCGAATGCCTTCTCCAGGTCCACAAAACACATGTGAACCGGTTGGGCAAACTCCCATGAACCCTCGAGCACCCTGTAGAGTGTATAGAGCTGGTCCAGTGTTCCACGGCCGGGACGAAAACCACACTGCTCCTCCTGAAGCCGAGGTTCGACTATCGGCCGGACTCTCCTCTCCAATACCCTGGCGTAGGCCTTACCAGGGAGGCTGAGGAGTGTGATCCCTCTGTAGTTGGAACACACCCTCCGGTCCCCCTTCTTACGAAGAGAAGGGGGACCCCTTCTCTTCGTAAGACCCCTTTTTACGAAGGGTGACCACCACCCCAGTCTGCCAGTCCAGAGGCACTGTCCCCGACCACCACGCAATGTTGAAGAGGCGTGTCAACCATGACAGCCCAACAACATCCAGAGCTGTCCGGCTTTCTCCTCCTCCAGCGGATCCAACTCACCACCAGGTGGTGATCAGTGGACAGCTCAGCCCCTCTCTTCACCCGAGAGTCCATAACATGCGGCCGAACGTCTGATGATACGACAACAAAGTCAATCATCGACCTCCTGCCTAGAATGTCCTGGTGCCAAGTGCAAAGATGGACACCCTTATGTTTGAACATGGTGTTCATTATGGACAATCCGTGACTAGCACAGAAGTCCAATAACAAAACACCACTCGGATTCAGATCGGGGAGGCCATTCTCCCCAATCACGCCTCTCCAGGTGTCAATGTCATTTCCCACGTGGGCGTTGAAGTCCCCCAGCAGAATAATGGAGTCCCCGGGAGGGGCACTATCCAGCACCCCCGACAGGGACACTGAGAAGGCCGGGTACTCCGCACTACCGCTCGGCCCATAGGCCGAGACGACAGTCAGAGACCTATACCCAACCCGAAGGCGCAGGGATGCGACCCTCTCATCCACTGGGGTAATACCCCAACACGAGACGGTAGAGCTGGGGGGCAACAAGCAAACCCACCCCAGCCCGCCGCCTCTCCCCGTGGGCCACTCCAGAGTAGAAGAGAGTCCAACCCCTCTCAAGGAGATGGGTTCCAGAGCCCACGCTGTCCAAGGAGGCGAGCCCAAATATTTCTAGTCGATATCTCTTGACCTCCCGCACAAGCTCAGGCTCCTTCCCCCCAGGTCCCGCGAGGAGCAACCCGGCCACCAGGCTCTCTCCAGCGAGTCCTGACCCTAGGCCTGGCTCCAGGTTGGGACCCCGGCTCCGCCGTACCGGGCGACCTCACATGCCTCGATATTTTTGTCCTCATGAGGGATTCTTGAACCGCTCTTTGTCTGACCCATCACCTAGAGCCTGTTTGCCATGGGAGACCCTACCAGGGGCATTTACGCCCTAGACAACATAGCCTCTAGGATCATTTGAGCACTCAAACCCCTCCACCACGTTAAGGTGGCAGTTCAAGGAGGGGGTGGTGGTTGGATTGAAACTTTATAGATAGGGTCAGGAGCTCTGTCTTCTTGAAATAGAGCCACTGCTCTTACTTATTAAAAAGAGCAGAAATGGTTGGGTATTTGATAAGGATACCTCCTGGGTGCCTCCCATTGGACGTTTTATGGGCATGTCATATTGGGAGGAGACCCTGTGGCCTAGCCTCAGCTTGATAAAAAGACAACAAAGCCCTTCTGCCCTCCTTGTCCTTTTTTCTGTAACTGGCTTGAGCCAATTGGAACAGATATGTCGCAGTTTCCCTCCTAAACAGGTAACTCCTGCTGGATGGTTGAGGACATTTTTTTTTGCAATGTGATCCTTTATTTATTGTGTCTTCAGATATTGCTGTGTACCTAAGACTGCAACAGAGTAAATGAAGTTTGACTTTGTTTTATAAAACTTGCTGCAACAAGTGGTTAAAGTCAGATATCTTAACAAGTTCTGTCTTTCTTTACTGTATAGTAATAAATAAGACTTCAACTAAACGTTGGAGTCTTATTGATTAAATGTGTTCTGGAATAAACGTAGGCATGATAGAACATGAACATTAGCTGGATTGATTATTTTTGAGGATGACTCTTTATTTCTCAATTTAGGCATCATTTGAGGGCTTAGGAATCATGCCAGACTTCTGCAACCAGTGTCCCTCTCCGAGCGAGAGGTGATGACGAAGAGAGCAGCCGTGATGTGTTTTTTCACACAGCTTTTGTTTACATGTGTGCTGTTTCTGGCTGTGCACGTCACATCTGCTGTGACAGAGTACATCAGACATAGATGGAGTCTTTGGAAGAGACTGTCGAGCAAATGCCCAATTGAATTATTCTATCGTTTATCTTCTTTCAGGCTAAGCATCCCAGTTGTACAGCGGTTAGCTTCCCCAAATTGTCCACCTTACAAGGAAGCGTTGTGGGAGTTGGATCTCTCGAGGCCTGGTGGTTAAGGCAGATACGGTGGGATCTGTTCAGCCTGCATGAGCTGCCAGCAAATCTGTTAATTAAGCATGCTAATGGTTGTAATTGTTGCTGGTGGTGAACCCAGCTGTTGAGGTAAATTCTAGGTTTATCCCACTGGTTGTCAGGATTAAGCTTTGTCTTCATGCACAGACATCTTTTATATGCATGAGCGAGGAAGAAAGCAGGCAGATAGAAATGCTGAGCATCGCTGAACAGCATAGAGGGGAGGAGGTGAGAGGTTAGTGATAGGCAGGAGAGGAATAACGCCATATAGAGAGGCAAAAAGAGGAGCTCTTTAACCTCATGACTTACTTTCTTCCTCTCAGAATCAGACATTGTTTCTCCAGCTGCTCCCTGGAAAATGTCCAATACATGTTTGCCCTCTGCCTATGGCTTAGGGTGCCGAGGCTGAGATAAAGTCAGGCACTAGCTGCAGAGGTGGTCACTTGTTTTGTGGTTGTCTGTCCATTTTTATTACATTTTATTGGTTACTCACACCTGTAGTGGAAATAAATGTAAACTTTATCAAAATATAAAATATAAAATTTTAAAGCAACTAAAGCATTTCTCTAACCATTTTTTTGTTGTTGTTGTTGTCTTAGCAAGATTTTACAGAAAAAAATCAGGACATTTCTGGTGCCTGTTGGGTTATACATATTCACAACAAGGAAAGATTATAGAACCACAGAGCACAGAGATCAACCTCTTGACAGAAGAGTCCGCTTTCATATAATATACACAAAGGGCATCAAAGAGCTACTTGGAAGGGCAGAGTCCAGAATCCAGAGCATGGATAGCATTGGAAAATAAAAAGGGAAAAAGAAAACTGAGTTCAGATTAATGGATTCATGACAGCGCTTTGAGTGCCTTGTTGCTGAAAAGCGCTATATTAATAAACTTGATTTGACTTGACTTGATTAACTGGATGAAGGCCCTGTTACTCCTTGATTCTTTTATCCAGCTATAGATTCATTATTAAAGAAAAGTAATGCAAGATTTATGAAAAGGGGGAAAATAATAAAAGGAGAGAAATCATCTTGAAAATAATTTCATGCCTCCTGGTCAGGTATGTAGACCCAAATGGCTAATATTCGACTTTCCAATCTTATTGCCCCAGATGTCAAAAGGTCTCTTTAAACCTTTTGACATAGTGCTTGCAGTTTACCTCAGTGGCAGTGAAGAGGAAACATCATTCCATTGATTAGGTCTCTGCGTTTTACTGTCAGACCCACTGAGAACATTCAGTTGAGGGGTAAAATAAAATGTTCTTGCTGCAGATTTCTGTTTGAAGAAATCAGTTTTGTGCAGGTTTTCCTCTAACAAGAACTCAGCTCTAAGATCAGTTAATGTTTGTAGTTTACCACCTAAACCACCTGAAATTAATTTACAGCTCCTACATGTACTAATTGTTTTTCATTCATAATGACTATTTTATTCATAATTAGCACATCAGTTGTTATTTTCTAGTTTATCATTTCATTAGTTATATGATAGTCAGAGCAAGAATGGCTGCAACGCTTTTCTGCATAAGTGACAAAAGTTGAACAAAAAGATTTCCCCATTTATAGAACGTTTATCTGAGTAGGGAGCCTTTTTTATGACACCGGTGGACCGTTGCCCCTGTTTTTATGTTTGTCATGTGAAAAAACAGCATTGTTGATTTTAAAACTTTCTAAAGATGTTGCAGAATGTGCTCATTGGAAAGTGTTTTTGCACAAAACCAGCCAAACCATCTGAAAGGGCAAGATCTACACCTTGTTTCTCCATCTAATTTTGTAGTTTGATCTGCTTCTTGTCAGAGGACGATAGCATAGTGCTAGACATATTCCAACTTCAGGAAAAAAATCTCCCTAAAAGTAAATCGGTAACTTCTACGAGACTGGAATTAATCTTGAGATACAAGACACCTGCTTGGTCCTTTTGAACATTCCCTCCAGAAGTGATGGTGCCCCAGACAGCATAAAGAAACATGTTCTCATTTACGCCCAGTGATGAGAGGGAAAGTCAGTGTGAGTCCTGATGTCTTGTCTTTGCTGCTCACTCTTTGATAGATGAGTAAGTGAATTTGTGATAATTTGCCATGCCTCTATCAAACACCTTCCGTGTGCAGTGGGATTCGTGAGAAAATGAGGCGATGCAACATTTCAGAAACCCCCTGTGATCACTGCAAGGAGCCAAGTCTAATAGTGTCAATCATGTATCTTGTCCTTGAGGTGAACTGTTAAACATTTTTTTTAGTTTTTCAACCAATGTTTATAGAATTTTAGACTTTTACACTTCTTTTTATATTCTTGCTATCGCTACGTTTTCATTTGCACTTTTAATGCTCTCCGTTGGCATTGTCCGTCTTTTATGCCTGGCACCTTCTGATCAGATAAGGTCACGACTGAATAGATGTGCCATCTGAGAGCTTAACAATTAAATCTTAATGTACTGGGTTGTATTTACTGTCACAGGAATTCATACTCTTATTGCCTTGCCATTGTGTGCAGCATGCGGTTCATATGCAAATGGGGAATTAATGAAATCAAGCATGCAGCAATGAAAAATCTTGTTGGAAAAAAAAGAAAAAGCTGCTTATTGGTTAAAGCATTAACCTGTCACATCTGCTGCTACATGAGGAAGGCTAAGCAGTTAGGCAATGATGTTATAAATAACCTTTGTTCAAGTCTTTAAGCAATTTTGCATTACTTGTTTGTTTATCACAGCAGACTTGGGGAGGCAGAGGAAGAGGGGGAATCAGTGTGTTTAGCAGGAATAGATGGTTCTATGTGCATGCATGGTAAGAGAGACAGACTTCATCTAACCCTCCGTTACAGACAGATAGCACTTGTGTGTGTAAGTACGGCTTGCTTACACACACTCCCACAAACCCACCCACAGCATGTCCTTCTGTACTGTTGTCTGCTGGCCTGTTAGACCCTATTCCTGTTTATCTGCCTGTGCCATCTTTGAGGGTCTTTGTGTTTGTCTGGCCAGGAGTGTGTGCGACTGCAAGATGGGGTATGTGAGCGATCGAGCAGCCATTTGCGTTTGTGTGTTTGTTTGTGATGAAGATGTCTGAGGAAGCTGATAAGCTGCAAGTTACCTTCTCTGTTGCAGGAAATGAAGGTCTCTTCATGGGCAGAGGGTGATACAATATGGCCTAGCATCATTTAAAAAATTAAAGTGGACAGAATTACTTTTTCCAGAAACATTTCTAAAGTATGAAGGCTAGCGAAATTACTGTTCACCTTAATGTCTTTTTATATCTATAGTAAGGTTTTTTTATAGTCCATAAATGGATGTAGTGGCTGCTATTCAAAAACTACCGGCCAAGTCTGTTGAAATGAAGGTGTAAAATATCTGAATGAACTTGTGACCTTCATGGTGCTATAAAGCGAAGGTGGTTTATGCACTGGAAAGTCTCAGAGGTACTTAGATGGCTGCAAAGAGCTGGAGGACACAACCAAAGTATGAGATCAGAATCTGTTTTCCTGGCTTTGGGATAGCTTCTGATATTGAGCTTGGAATTACTTTCTTGTAATCCATTCATTCTCATAGCTGATTCCTGAAGGAACCACATTTCGATGATTACTTGCTTAATCTCTTCAAAAAGCTTCGGTATACACAGTCAGTTCTCAATGGAGGAAGGAAAGACATGATAACATATAATGACTAATAATAATAACAGTCATTATTATTAATATTAATATATTCATTATTGATAAAAATAAGGATATTCTATATGGTGTGTTCATTCTCCTTCAGCTTCATAAACTAGCTGCAGATGAATAGGTTAAAGCATTTTTATTTTGATTACTATGGTAAAATTCTGTATTATTATGTTACTTTTACGGTTTTCAAATGAAATGACCATTAAAACTGTTCCATTACTACAATGATAAAATGTTTTATTTTTTGTTTCTGTCTATAAAAAGAAGGTCTCTGGACATTTCATCAACAAAAGTGGAAAACTTGCAATCAAAGCTTTTTTTAAAAGTTTTTGTCCTCAATGCAAGGAAACAACATTAGCAATCATCTGCCTTTCGCAACTACCTTAGCAGCCTAGCGGCTAATGCTAATTTACTGAACTATTTAGCAAAGAGTATAACTATTCTTGACAAATTACCCTAAATACTAACACGAGGCTTTATCCCTGAAGCACTTGGACGATCTTCAGTTTTATAGCATCAATACAACAGATGAACTGACACACAACTTCATCTTTACTCAATGCTTTAAATTTTCTATTAGATATTTTAATATTTATTATAACAGCTTAACGTATACTGTATGGTCGTAAAAACAATAATCTAAATGCAGAGTACATTGTATGTTCAGGTTGCACAGTGTAAAGTATGGAAATTTGATATTTTAATCAAAATTACTAATTATATTATTACCAATGATATTAAAGTAATACGTGCAACAATGCACCTCATGTAAATGTTGTGATAAAATTGTGATTACAGTTTTACTGTATGATATGGTGACATGATATTTTTGCAGTACCAACCACTAATTACCGTTTATATTTGCTTTTAATAAGATTTGGATAACTTTCCATGTAGCTATTAATTACCAAAACAAAAACATTTCTTTCATACATGCTCTGCCTAGAGGATTATGAAAACATGCCATCGAGCCACAGCCGTAAAAAGCTCAGAACTCATTTCCTTAGCAGTGTCTTTTAATCAGTGAAGGAGAGCTAAACGCACGAGCAATGATGCTTCCCTACAGCCAGTACATCATTTGACATCGATCTGAGCCATTACGCCTCTTGGCCCCTGGTTCCATATGACTAGATGGCCTACAGGCTAGACAAGAAGACAAGGAGCTGAACAGGGTCAGCAGATACAAATGACCCTCCCCCCCCCAGGCCAGTCCTTTCATCCAGTGGGAGTTGGGGGGGCTTAGACAGAGAGTTTCAGTAGGTATCCATTTTTGTAGGCTATCTGCACAGCATGTGGAGTCAGGATAACAGAGGTAACATCAGAGTGCCAGTAATGTCAGTGTGCTGTGTTAAGCTCTCTCAAGAGGCTGGTGGAGCTTCGGAGGGTAAAAAAAGAAAGTTACTGCCAGAGACTGGAAGTGGGTAGCTTTAGCTGTTGAGTCTTTGGTTTTCTTAGGTAACACACTAAATTGGGGCCAATTAATAGAAGGCATAATCTTTCATATAGTGGTTTCCAGGGGCAGCTACAGGGGTTGGACAATGAAACTGAAACAACTGTCATTTTAGTGTGGGAGGTTTCATGGCTAAATTGGACCAGCCTGGTAGCCAGTCTTCATTGATTGCACATTGCACCAGTAAGAGCAGAGTGTGAAGGTTCAATTAGCAGGGTAAGAGCACAGTTTTGCTCAAAATATTGAAATGCACACAACATTATGGGTGACATACCAGAGTTCAAAAGAGGACAAATTGTTGATGCACGTCTTTCTGGCGCATCTGTGACCAAGACCGCAAGTCTTTGTGATGTATCAAGAGCCATGGTATCCAGGGTAATGTCAGCATACCACCAAGAAGGACAAACCACACCCAACAGGATTAACTGTGGACGCAAGAGGAAGCTGTCTGAAAGGGATGTTTGGGTGCTAACCTGGATTGTATCCAAAAAACATAAAACCACGGCTGCCCAAATCACGGCAGAATTAAATGTTCACCTGAACTCTCCTGTTTCCACCAGAACTGTCCGTCGGAAGATCCACAGGGTCAATATACACGGTCGGGCTTTGGTCACTCATGCCAATGCCAAACGTCGGTTTCAATGGTGCAAGGAGCGCAAATCTTGGGCTGTGGACAATGTGAAACATGTATTGTTCTCTGATGAGTCCACCTTTACTGTTTTCCCCACATCCGGGAGAGTTACGGTGTGGAGAAGCCCCAAAGAAGCGTACCACCCAGACTGTTGCATGCCCAGAGTGAAGCATGGGGGTGGATCAGTGATGGTTTGGGCTGCCATATCATGGCATTCCCTTGGCCCAATACTTGTGCTAGATGGGCACGTCACTGCCAAGGACTACCGAACCATTCTTGAGGACCATGTGCATCCAATGGTTCAAACATTGTATCCTCAAGGCAGTGCCGTGTATCAGGATGACAATACACCAATACACACTGCAAGACTGGTGAAAAATTGGTTTGATGATTATGAAAGTGAAATTGAACATCTCCCATGGCCTGCACAGTCACCAGATCTAAATATTATTGAGCCACTTTGGGGTGTTTTGGAGGAGCGAGTCAGGAACGTTTTCCTCCACCAGTATCACGTAATGACCTGGCCACTATCCTGCAAGAAGAATAGCTTAAAATCCCTCTGACCACTGTGCAGGACTTGTATATGTCATTCCCAAGACGAATTGACGCTGTATTGGCCGCAAAAGGAGGCCCTACATCATACTAATAAATTATTGTGGTCTAAAACCAGGTGTTTCAATTTCATTGTCCAACCTCTGTATAGTGTGTAAGAGACATTACTGGCAAGTTCAAGATGCAGAGTCCTTCATGGGGAGCTGCGTTTTCTCTCTGCAAGCTTGGTGAGCATCATTAGCAAGCTGCAGAGAAAGTAACCAATACCAAGAGCCTGAGTGCAGACGAGCCTGTGCAACAAACACAGGCGGCAGCAAGAGGAGTGGGCTTTCAAGTCCCAGCAATAGCTGGGCTACCACCATGTCACCACTTTTTCTAAGAAAAGAATGAATGGCCAATTTGCTTCCACTCTGTATACTCATGAAAGGTCATTTGTGGAGACGCAGTGCTTTCAAACAAAATGTGGCAGGCTTTTAGGTGGTGAAAGAATCGGGGGGTATCTTTAATATATTCACAAGACAGTTTAAATTCTGCAGTTGTTTTTTTCCAGGCACTATAACTTTTTTCTAAACAGTATAATTTGGAATATGTCTATATCACAGGTGTTCTCAGGCTGAAAAAACTATTTAAGGCTCGACAGTCCAGCAAAACAGGATAAGGAGAGTGTGTGAGTGGGAATGAGAAGAACTTACTGTATTTAGTCTAAATGAAAACTATTACTTTTTCAATTTAACAGAGGGAATGAATTCTCAGTGTGAGTTAGTTCTCCAAACTTGTGCTATCATAAGAGTGGTGGTGGTGCCTGGATAGATAGATAACCATTTGAAAACAGTCAATGTTATTGTTTGAAATTTTTAAATTAGTTTTTTTCAATATTTGAGAATAAAACTGTTTAAACTAATTTGGAGTTGTTTTGATATTTCAACACATTAATGTACCAGCTATACCTAAATGATGCATGCTCAGCTGTTGGGAAAATCCTCCAACTTGCATTTTATAACATGTCCAGAGTTTGGGCCGATTGGATGCTACAGGTAGCCATTTGCGTATCAGCTTGTTTTTCTCTAGTATTGGTGATGTTTACATTCAGTTTGATATTTTCAGGTGAGTAATTCAGTTTAGTGCAGAGCGAGCTATATACCTTTTTACCCTAGATGCGTACACTGAAATAAAGTTTTGGTTCAGTCCACCTTTCTTTCTTCACTGTAGCTGCATGAAAAACCTGATTAACAGCACAGTTTAGAGATACCTGAATGTCGTTTCAGTTTTGTTTTGTGTCACTTTTTAAAGTTGCACTACAGAACGTTGCCTTGCATACTCATTCTGCATGTGTTCAGGTATAAAACAATGTTGTATAATAAAAATAATAGTAGGATTAATTACAAAATAGATTGTAGATTTACTTAATAAATCTATGCATTATGCTGTTTTATAATACTTTCAACCTTTATCCTTATTTTCCAAAGGACAGTCAGTCTTCTATATATCGTTACTTATGTGAATTACAGGGGTTGGACAATGAAACTGAAACACCTGGTTTTAGACCACAATAATTTATTAGTATGGTGTAGGGACTCCTTTTGCGGCTAATACAGCATCAATTCTTCTTGGGAATGTAATAAATGATACAACAGGACATGGAAAGAAGCAGCACAGTTCACCTCACCTGTCACATCTGGATATCTAATGATTTGATAAATAAAGGGGTTTCCATTACCTTAGAGTTTGCTGACAGCATGTTATTGCTGAACAAAGTTGATTATGGGGAGACAAAAGCTTTCACTGTACAGATACATTAACCCACTCAGAAGGCTTTATGGTGTATATGATGACCATTATTTATTATGGCAATTAGGCATTCATTAGAGCACTCTGATCCCTCTTGACGCTGCCCTCTGTCAGTGTGACAAACCTGATGGTAATTTTCTCTCACTGACAGCTTATTAACTGAAGTATGTGACTAGTAATCTAATTTACTTTTGTGTGTGTGTGGCTTGCAGTGCCTTACAGAGCAACAAACAGATTTTGAGGGAGATCACTGTAGTATTGGCTAATCATTTCACTGACCTTTATTTGGTGTCTCCTATTGTTCTAGTCATCTGCAGTTATTCTACCAGTGAAACAGCTTCATGACAACGGGCAAATACAATTAAAAGATATACTTGACAGTGGACTATAAAAAAGTGCTTTACCTGGGGGCCAAACTATCCGAGGAGGGTTGGGGATTTTTGCGGATAGCATGGATGAGTGATTCATTGAACAACAAGGGCGTTTTTAATCTGGTATGTTGCCACTTAAATCCCAGTCACTTAATTTAACCTTCTTTTGTTTAATTAACCTCAGATTTCAGAGCTAATTAGGTTCAGGTATTAAAGACGGATTATTTTTCCCCACACTAGCTGTCGGCAGAAGCGTGGATATGTGGTCTTGCTGTGGCTTAGATGAGATGTGATTTGGTATCAGATTGAAGCTTCAGGAAAGATGGTAGGTAAGGTGCTGACAAGCAGCAAGGATGCTCAGGCATTACACCAAAGGTTTAGGTGTTCCAGCGTGTCAAGATGTCATATTGTTTGTTTATGGCATGCAAAAACATTTAGCATACTTTGAAATCCACAATCACTCCTGGACAATGGCTTGCCAAGCAGAACAAAAGCTTATTTTTCATGTGAAAGAAAACTAATTAAGAACAGTAAAAAGGATCAAGGTTTTCTATTCTGTTTGTTTTAAGCTTTTTTGTCATGATTTTGTGCCTGTGGATGCTTGAAAGGGCAGTTTCCAATTGAATTTGACAACGCATACATACACAAAAAAAACACAATTCTCATGCTTTTCCTGCAAATATAAAAGGTCTGCTTTTTTTGGCTTTTTGTTTTGCATTCTTTTGTTTCATTATTTCTAGAGCCTGACAATGCTCTTAAAGAAGACTGTCTGTGCTTCTCACAAAGACATAAACATTGAAACACATCCAAGAACTGCTTGAAATTTTGGAGCTGAGTTTCTAATAAGGCTCTGAAGGAGCGGTACAAGAATGCATCATTGTCTGTTTGCCTAATAACCAAAACTGTCACACTGTGGTTCATTTGCTTGATGGGAGATCTATGGCAAACGGTCCCAACGCTAACCTTCCATTGCCTGCAAATCAATGTGCTCACAGCAGGATGAAGGAGGGAGTTAGAGAGGTAGGGGGTGGGGAGGACAAGAACATCCTGCCTATCTGTTGGACAACAATACAAGGGGTTAATAACAGAGGTGATGATTGCAAATAGCATGGCCACTTGTGAGAATGGAGTATAAACAAAGGCAAATTGGAAACAGGTAGCGCACAGTGTCCGTATTAGCCATCCTGGAGGGGCCTTGCCTGATTACAACAATCACTGCATGCATTTTCTCGCCAAGATAAGTGAGGCATATGAAGTGGTTTTAAAGCACAGGCCTGCATATCCATCCATCCCTCCATCCATCTACCCATCCATCACTCCTGCTTGATCCTCTTCTGCCTCTTATCCATATTTGAAATTACAAAAGCCTCTCATATGGGTGGCTTATCACCCATGTAATGACAAAGTTCAAATGTGAATCCAGCTACACAGTCAGAAAGCCATTGAAATCCCCTCTCAAAGGTGCTGGTAGCTACAACTACTGTCAGCTTCCAGAGCATCTAGTGGCTAGAAAACAGATTAAAATAGTAGGGCTGTCGACTGACAACTGGTTTAACTCTTGCTCTTGGACAATAATGTGAAATCTGGTTTATAACATGCACAGTTTAAATTATATATGTAATTGTTTATTACGGAACTCTTTGATTCCATACTTTGAAGAACTATCATTCGCTGCAGTTATACTTGCAAGTATTTTTGAATTTGAGTAATATTGGATGAAGAGATTCTATAAGCATAAATGTTCAAGTGTTGCTACAGATACGGCTTTAAGTCTGAGCTTTGATTGTGCCATACTAACTCATTAATATGCTTTGATATAAACCATTTTGTTGTAGCTCAGGCTGCATGTTTAGGGTGAGAGTGTATGGAACAGGTTTTCTTCCAGTGCTGCCCTGTATTTTCTTTATCCATCTCTGCTTGCAGTCTGAACACCTTAACTGTGTCCATGGGATCATGCTGCCATCTCCATCTTTCCACTGCTATGGTTTGTTCAGGGGGATGTACGCTGTCATTTGTCCTCCAGCATTAGACCCTTTTGGTCTGACCAGAGCTCCAAAATTTGCTTTCAGATATGCTGTTGAATCATATTGACAAATTGCATTTTCCAATTCTTTGATTTTATCTGGGAAAAAGACAGCATAACACATATGTATGCATCAATACTCTGAGCTGAGGAAAAATACAAAAAAGGCTAATCATTGGCAGTTCAGCTTTTTTTTCCTAAAAGAGGCTGTTTTGATTTCTTCAACTTTGCCTCCTCTCATCACAGCAGTACTTACCATTTCCTGCACATGCATGCATGGCCCAGAAAAATTCCTTTACACCTCCCTGAAGAAAAAGATACGGAGTACATGTTTTTGATCGAAATGGGTTTATATATTCATGTAGTTTGCTTGCATTTCTAACACTGCAAATATAAGAGAACTTCAATTCACCCACAACTACCCTCAACCCCACAAACACATTACACACTCACACACCGCTTGCAGCTTGAATCCTTAAATACATTTCTGAATTTCTGGAATAGTCAGCTTTACTTTCATGAAAGATTTTTTTTTAGCATTTGCTGATTTTCACACTAGTAGATATTGACCAACTTCATGAGTGAAAAACATCCAGGAAATCCCCCAACACCCCACCCACATTCATGCACACACAAGCGTGCACACACCACAGACGAGTTCAGCACGCAAAACAGAGTCACAAGGAAAGGCTTCTCATCCATGGCCTCTGTAGAATTAGCTGGAGCAGCTGAGTTTAGGGATTACTCCAGGAGGGGTGGTGAAAAAAAGCTCAGCTAATGAGTTGAAGTTTCTTAATTTGTTCTCCCCCGTAATTCCAGAATGGATTAGCAGTAGCTTTAGTCGCCTCTTTCCGCCGATTAGCACGGCTCGCTAGGTTTCAGCATTTAACAGCAGGGCGGATAGAAGAAGAAGATGGGAGCGGCAGCAATGGTTACGCTGCTTATGAATCTACGAGTTTCTAGGTAAACTGTAGAAGACAAAGACATTTACCTTCTAATGTATTTTTATACTCAAGAAAATTTGCAGGGCATTTTTCTTAGAATTCTAATTTCTGTGTCAGTATTTCTTGTTCATTCTGATATATATATATATACATATATATATATATATATATATATATATATAATTTTTATTTTATTTTTTTTGTTTTTTTCCTCAGTCTTCCCACTTCACTTTACTCCTATGACTCTTTGGCAACAACAGAAAAGTGGACTAAAACCTGTCAATTATGTTTAAAAGACTGGAGAGCAGTCAAGCTACAATGAGAACTGACAAAACTCCTGATGCCTAATAATGAAAATTGATAGTGTTTGTTTCTAATGCTCCTGCTTCTCTTTGGCCATAAAGCCAATTGAGTGCCATTCAAAACCAGATGGTTTGATGTAGAAAATTATATTTCTAAATTTCTCCTTAAAAATTTAAATACCTAAAATGTACATGTGTAATTTAAATGTCAATATTTCAGTTACTACTTGTAAAAATTATATTAATCGTATCCTCTTAAATATCTAATGAAAGTGTTAAAGGCTTAGCAGAAAATAAATTAAAGTTTTCTTAATAGCATTTGATGAGTATAGTTCCCTTTCTCTTGATGCTGGGGTCTAAAGAGACTGACGCCAGGTGTTTCTGTAGGCCTCCTTGACTGTTGTGGTGCTCAAGACCGGCCTTGAGACCACACTTTCAAACTCTTAGTTTTGCCTCTGTGTCAACTACATTTTTACTTGTTTCAGGATTATTTCTCAAGAACAGTCAAAACCAGTCAAAGCAACAACTGCAACATCCTTTTTTACTGCAAAATGGTGTGAAACCATGTTTTTAACATAAAAACCTTGGAAATTCAAAATTTTTTTCAAACATTTGCAGCAAAAACCTATTTTTTTCATTACAGGAATGGTCTTGAAAATAGTCCAGCATTGGTTTGGTGTTGGTCTTGGGTGTGGCAGTCTAGACAACAAAACTAGGCTCCTGGCTTTTCTTCTCATCCCTGGGTTCCATGGTAAATCTACACCTTAGAAATTCTTTTGTACCTTTCGCTTGACTGCTACCTTTTGACACTGAGATCCCTATAATGCTTTGGCAAAATAATATCTCCCTCTAAAAGAAGTCAGTGTGTTTTTGAATTGAGCTGAAAAGGTTATAGGTCAGAGTTCTGATATGCTGACGTTTTATTTCCACACAATGTCACGTGTAGCCATTTTCTCAGTAGTTTTGCCTGATAAAAAATGGACAGTTGAATTGTTGACATTTTAATGATTCTAATTACTCACTGTAAAATTTTAAAAGGCTAGGTTACTCAGAATTAACCGAAAAGAAATACTAAGAGTGACAACCAGATCAAAACATTAATCTTACATAATTATATTTCTTAAGCTTTTCAGTAAACTGTTAAAGAAATAAATGTGACTCAGTGATGAAGTAAAAAAAAAGCTTCTCTCAAGACTGCTGACAGTATTTGGGCCCTTACACTGTCAAAACATCCAATAAAGCAGGTGAGAAGGTCCTGTAACCAATTAGAGAGCAGTAAAAGACTGCGGCTTAGGAGAGGTTTTATTGTGGAACCGCATCACTGCAACATCCTCCGATTATTTTTAGATCCTGCCTCAGAGCAGGGAGGCTTGTGAAAGGTGTGTGAATATGCCCCTGCCTGGGAAATGTCACACCCGCGCAGCAATATCAAGGGCTGAATTCGGTCCTAGCTTAAGGAAGAAAGTCAGAACCTCTCTGAGTCTGAGCTTAACATGTGCACTCTCATTAGGATCTTTTGTATCAGTGGTGGCGCTGGGTAGTGTGGGTGCCCAGGGTAGGGGATTGGGGCCGCAATATAAAGTGAACGACTGTCAAATTAGTGGGTAGATGTACCGCTGTAAGCAGGAATGGGCTGCCTGACCGATTAGAGTGACGTGTGCATCTCATTGGTGGACAGCTTTCATCAGGATACTCAATTACCATGGCGACAGCCAAGAGACTCAGGATGGGAGCAGTGAGAAAGCTTTTGGCATACTGTGTCATACTGTGTAGGCCCTCATCTTCCTTAGGAGGCCACTCAGGAGGCTGCTGCTTTTGTTTGTAAATGGTTGATTTTCATTTATCATAAATGGATATTTTGGCTGAGTGAATGGCTGTGCAAAGGATGGTAGGCTAAATGATGAGAGTAATGTTTGTGGAGCCCTTGTGCATGAGTGCTTAATTAATGAGCTCTTTGTTAATTAAGAGTTTTATCAACTACAGATTGCCAAATGATAATGAGACTCCAAAGTTCACCAAGTACTCTATGTGACCTACATTGTATGGGCTTCACACATCTCTGTGTATGCAAGTGAGAGGGAAACAGAAACCTCTCGACTTCATATTAAATGGACTCACTCTTTTGCCAGAGGGGTCGAACACTGCTGACCTCCGCTGCAACCACAACCATGTTGACAGCCGCTGCACTTCACACATACTCCCTCAGGCCTGATGTGTCCACTATCCTTCAGAAATAAGATTGTGCTACAGCCAGACTTATAGAGTGCAGGCTGGCACAAAAACAACACCACTGAGTGGCGTGTGTTACCCGCTATAGCAAAGACCCGAACTGGCAGCTATCTGCCTCTTGCAGAGCTTATATCATCTCAGCTGTTTAACTTAGACTGAAGACATAAGCAGATATGAAACCCCAATGCAGAAGAAAGGAGAATCTGTATATATGACATAATCATGTAAAAATACTTCATGTCGAAGATAATTCTGCTGGCACCAGCTCTGCCTTCATCCTTGAAGAAGGTGAAGTATAGAAACAAGTTCAGCTTAAGTGGTATTTAAACGGTTTAACAGTCTAACAGTCGCATACCTAGTGCCTTGCAAAAATACAACATACAGTTTAATTGTCTTCGAGTTTTGTTTAATATATTTTATTGGGATTTTAATGTGATAGAGCAAAACAAAGCATACATATGCATGGTTTTAAACATATAAAGCCTTAAATGTTTCATAACTCCTAACCAATTTTCTTCTGTGATTGCCATCTATTTATTCCCATCAACTCTGAGCAGTCACTGCTGCAGAAAAGCACCCCACAGCATGATGCTACCACAACCACCATGGGAATGGGTATGTTCAGCTTCTTGTCAACCATAACTTTTCATATTAAAACATAAAAGTTAAACTTTGGTCTCACCTGATCAAAGGACCTTCCTCCACATGTTGGCTGTGACCTCAACTTGGTTAGCAGGAAACTACAAATATGAAATTTTATGGCTTTCATTCAACAGTGTGTTTCTTCTTACACTTTTGTGTGGAGTGCACAAACAAAACGCTGTCCTGTCAACATATTATGGGTTTTATTTAGTGGTATCAGAGAAAAAGAGTCGGAAAACAAAGGCGCACCACACCATTCAGATTTGCATTTATGAAAACATTTAATAGCCATGTGTCATTTTCCTTCCGGTATACAATCATCCTTACATTGTGTTGTTTTATTACACCTGAAATGAAATAAAATGCATAGGTTTGTAACTGCAAACTGACAAAACGTGAAAAAGGCCCTGTAACTTTACTCTATATTTGACTGCAATTATTGCATTTATTATGACGGAGGGCAACATTTCTCCTCTTTTACACACTACAAGAGATTCCTATTATGTATTTGAACTGGCAGTTAATTTAAAGTATCAATGCCCCATTTATCCAAGGTTCAACCTTTTTTTTTCTCTTTCGTCATTACACTGCACTGAGTTACACATGTTAAAAGTGGTTTCTCAGGTAATTGCCGACATTCAGTACAGAAGGACTGACCACAGATGGGTCGCTAATAGGAACAAAGAGCTATGTTCATTATGTGTCTGACTCAGGACTTTTGTGGAGCAGCGGGATAATGCATGACACATCTGAGCACAGGACTCTAACAGAAGAACAGTAGAGGAAAGGTTCTCCCCCTATTTCCATTGTACAGTTTCATAATTTATCAAATAAGCTGAATATTTGAAGAGGGATCTGTCGTGGGTTTAGATTTTTATCGACAATAGACTGCCTTGTAGTCCGCTGATTGGTTTCTGCAGAGGCCGAGCAGCAGATGGGAACCAAAGATGAAAGGCTACGTTGGGATACCTGTCAAAATCTGTCAGTTCCCCCGAATCTGGCAAGCGTTTCCCTCCTTATGATGATTTAATGATTAATCAGGATTTTGTGAAAGAGCTACGTGAGTTTTGGGAGAATAATGAGATTATCTTTGATCATTTTTATGTTAGCTCATGTCAGAAATTTGTTTTAAGTCAATTGATTTCAGCTATGGAAATTCACCACGAGCTGTGAAAGCCTTGAACCAAAGAGTTCCCCGAAATCTTACCTGTCAAAAAAAAAGAAACAATGGGTAAGTTGCTTGATTTCCAGAAAGGTTTGAATTTTAGTAGGATGTCGCTCAGGCTGGCTCAGGCATCCTATTCTCACTGTGGACAAACCATTATTATGTCCATGATTGGACTCCGTGTGTGGGAATACACAGCGCTCTCCTGTCTGGCCGTGTGAGCTTAATGCTGTGTGGCAGGTCCGGCACTCCACTGCCTAAAAATCTGTCATGTTTTGTCATAGTGATGCAGCAACCAGCCAGCTTCCACCTCTGTATCATGGCTTGCTGCAAAGCAGTCCGGATACATTTGTGTACATGAGCCCAGAAAATGTGAGGAAAGTTGATGGTGCTCTGTGATGAAATCCAACACCAAACACCTCTAAGGTGATGCTTACATTACACAGATAGTGTGTAAACACAATGAAAAAAGCCAGCAGGTACTAAAACACACAATAAGGAGCAAACACTCTGAGGCCAAACATATCCACAACCTTAAAGGTCAAACCCTTGCTGCACTGCTGGCTCAGTTGTCCGATTTCAACCACCTCACTGTTCAGCTGCTTCAGCCTGATTCTGAGCAGGAAGTTGGCTATGTTCCCTTTGTGTCCAATTCCACAACACTACATTCTTTAATGAAGACAGAACTCCAAAGACTTTAATCTGCCTTTCATTCTTTCACACTCACTTTCAAAAAGACAAACTTTACTCAAGCACTACATGAAATATGTAACTACCATAAAAAAGGGAAGAAATTGCAGGTGCCTCTTGAGAACTCTCATCCACCTGAAACAGTCGGTGCATAGCTATTCTCTTTGATTCAGTTCTTCCCTCAAGTTGCTCAGCCAGAATTGATCGTCAACAGGAATTGATTAGATCTAACCCAGAAAAAGTGAGGCAAATCAGCAAGGTGTCTGCCAGCTAGCACAGTGTGGTGTTCTCATCCAAGCCTCTTTAGTAGACACAGGCGTTAAACGATAACCAAGTGCCGAGGGTGAAGTTTAAAGTTTTATCTGCTTGTTGTTTTCCTAAGATGATATATTCTCTTTGAGTTTTGCTGCTGCCTTAGAGTGACACGCATTACATAAGGCAGAGAACAACCTTTGAAATGGAAATTCCCAGTCAATAACTCAAGTGAATATAGTAGACAGAAACGCCTGAACCTTTTATGGTGATCAGAGCCTAACCAGGTGGAACATAGACTTTTTACATTTTCATAAAAAAAACAAAAAAAACAACAGAGTTTACAACCACATACATTGAGGTATTTTATTGGGACTTTATGTGATAAAACTGCATAAAGATGTCTTGTCACGGATTTATCTTTGGATTTAGGTCTGGGCTTTGACTGTGCCACTCTAATGAGTAATTATTATTGGATCTAAACCATTCCATTGTAGCTCTGGCTGTATATTTAGAGACAATGTCCTCCTGGAAGGTGAATTTCTGTCCCAGTCTCAATTATTTTGCAGCCTTAACCAATTTTCTTTGATCTTTGAACCAATTTTCCTTTAACTCAATCCATCTTCAGTGTAACCAGCTCATCTGTCCTTGCTGAAATAAAGCATCCCTACATCAGCCAGTATTCACAACCAGTATTCACAGCGGCCATTGTATGTTCAGGATAATGGGCAGCATGTGTATTGCGTACAGGAACTGTACACCTCCAGGACCCTGAAGCGGGCAGGGAAGATTCTGGCTGATCCCTCCCACCCCGGTCACAGACTCTTTGAGACTCTCCCCTCTGGCAGGAGGCTGCGGTCCATCCGGACCAAAACCTCACGCCCCAAGAACAGTTTTTTCCCATCTGCCACCAGCCTTGTTAACAAAGCCCGGAAACCACCCTGACACTCTCCCTTTCCCCCACACCGCCCCTTTTTTTCTGACAGGACACCTGTAACCTGCAACTCTATGCGTTACATTAACACTCAGCTTGGACTCCTGCTTTACTTGCACTGCCATACTTGCACAATGATCACCTGCACTGTTGTACTGCTCTCACACCCAATACTGCTCTACATTTACTCTCACTCACTCAAAACTGTGCACATATATTTATATTATATTGTAGATCTGTTTATATTGTTTAATTTGTATTGTATTGCACTGACTACGCCAAAACAAATTCCTTGTATGTCCAAAAACGTACTTGGCAATAAAGCTTTTCTGATTCTGATAACAAAAAGTGAAAAAGTTTAAAGGATGTGAATGTCCATTTGCAAGAAGCTGTAGGTCTTCTCACAGGTTTAATGGCGGCTGTAATTTTTGTGTGATCTCGGTTTAAAATATTTAACTTTAGAGTAAAACAGCAGTAATTTCAGTAGCTCTGTTCAGACAGCAGCATTATGCAAAAAGCCAAAGCAAACTGGCTGGCAAAAGTTCTTTTGATCCCTGCAGCATCCATGAGGTCATTTACCTCTTGCTTAGGAGCCGGCAGCCTCCACTTAATGCCAAAACAAAGACCAGTATCTGAAATGCATGTGAGTTGACTTAATTCTCCTCTGTCAGTACAGGCAGGTACTGTGCAGGAGACAAGCAGCTAAGTTGAAACACTTGTTCCCAGTGGCCAGGATGAATGACGGGCATGAAGGAATGAAAGCCACTGTCACTCAAGATTCTCTTTCCTGTCATCTGATCTGTGGCACCTGTCATCACATGCAGCAGACGATGGGGCACAGGTGGAGCTAAAAGTGGAAGCAGCTATGCAGAGTTAACTGTGACTGACAGGATGAACAGGACAATTAGACTACCTGCCAAGTGGTTTGAGTTCACTACAGAGAGGATCACTGAGGGAGGAATATAACTTATTTAATTTATTGTTCTGATTACTTTTTATATATTACCATTTGACAGTCAACTCCCACTGATAACCCGTTTGAGCTACAAAAGCTGACTTCTAAATTTAGAATGCCTTTCGTAATCTTTCTTTATGACTCCATGTTAAACAAAAATAATCAGAATGGTCATGTTGGGAGGAACAGCATGTGCCAAGTGAAGGAGCAAAAATATAAAAGGGCTGTGTACTCACAGCATCATGTAATAACCAGCTCATGATAAATATCAGATGTTTCCACTGTTCTCTAAATTTGAGTAACAAATATTGGAACTCATTACAGCTGACAGATAGAGCACATGCACGGTGCTGAGTTCACTGAAGTTCATTTCACTCTGAGACATGCTAAGGTTTCAGAACTGTAAAAATCTCACCAAGAGTTCTTCAAAGTAGTTCTCTGAAAGTGTTGATCTCTGCACTGATGGAGCACAAATAGCGTTGATAGATGGTGACTGCTGTTTGTTGTCACAAATATCCTGAAATGACAGTTGTTCCAGGGATGGATGGATGGATGGATGGATGGATGGATGGATGGATGGATGGATGTGCCATACAAATTCACTCCATTTAACAATATTGTCATTTTCATTATCAGCTGAAGTGCTGTGAACTGCCACAGGATTTGTTGTTGTCATAATAACTGTCAATTTCAATTTGAACATCCTGCCTTCACTTTTTATTCAACAAACCTCTTCACCTCAAGTATATGATGGGTTAAAAGCAGAATGCAGCTTTTTCAATGATTTTCCTTTTGGAGAAAGAACAAAAAGATGTATTTGAAGGTTTACAGGACTCGTTTGTGGCAAAATATAACTTGAAGCTGGAAAAGAAAACCGTATTCCAACTTCATCTTGCCATGCATTGAGGATGTCTAGATATAAAACAGCTGCAAAGGTTCCTGGCTGGAAGGCCACAATTATGGCCAGTAAACCATGGCTGCTTTGCTACCCCTTCGTCTCTCTGTTTATCTTACTCATCTCAGGAGTTGCCATGTCCCTGGTCTCCTTGTCATCTTTCAATCTGGTTAGGGACTATAAAATATTGCCTCCCCATCCAGACAGAGTCACTTCTGCTCATTAGAGAAAACCTTTTAATTATTACACCAGTGAGTATTTTATTATTATTATTATTATAATTTTTTTTTTTTGGAAGAGCCAACACTGGAGCAGACTCACCACAAGCCATCATTAGTTATTGCATAACATTTCTGACCCATTATCGCTGCGTTTCTTGACCACAGTCTCTGACTAGATGCAGTGAGCATATAATCATAATGACCCAAAAGTGAATGATGAATATCCATCAGGCTGCAAATCAACCAACCAGTACATACCAAGAGCTGTTATTCTCATGTGGAGTCACTGTCACCCTTTTTTCAAAATTAACACTCCGGAAGCGCTGGTGCAGCATCTGTGAACCGTCATCTTATTAGGGAGTCTTGAAGTACTTCTTCAGCTACAGTCGGAAAGAAGAAGCTGTAACTGTGTTACACAGAATCTAAGTGCATAGGTGCGTAGAAGGACATGGAGAAAAACACAACAGAAAACTTTAGAACACTCAGAGCTGAGAGAAATTGAGGAATCCAAAAAGGCTCAGACAAAGAAAAAGAACAAGATGTTGATTGCCTGCACTCGCAGCAAAAGATTTGTCCCTATAAAAGCTTGCCCTTTCCTGAGCAGCCTGCCCCTCTCTCTAATGAGCACGCTCATATGCTTTTAACGATGCTCTCCACCATCTCTGTGAGCTCAGCCTTTGCCCCGGGAAGACACTATTCTATTACCCCCCCTCCACCCTCCCTCAGAGAAAAGCACAAATACTTCTAATGAAGCATGGGCCCACACGTAGAGACCTGCTGGGGGTTCCTTGCTTTGCCAGGCCTTAGGTGCTGGATAGGGTCATCCAGGTAATGTTTGGAGTGTTTAGTTTGTGGAGTGTAATCGTGCCAGTGGCAGAAGATGATGGCAAGATGAATTAGATACCAAAATTCTGGCTGTTTGGATGACCTCAGGGTCAAGATGCTCAGTAGGAGATGCTAAACGAGACACAAAAGGGACAGAAAGATTGATGGAGATTGATCAAGGCAACAGAGTCTTGCAAAAGTATTCACCTGAACATTCTTACATGTTGTCATGTTACAATCTCAAACTTTAATGTGTTTTATTGGGATTTTATGTAGTAGTGCATTGTGAGGATGTGGCATAAAGATGAAAACATTTTGTAAAAAGATCCTGTAAAGTGTTTTTATGCTTTGTTGAATCACCTTTAGTTTCAATTAAAGCTACAGTGTTTTGGGGTAATGGCTGTACCAGCTTTGCAATTCTAGAATCAGATATTGTAGACGACGTCAGCGAACATACATGTCAAAGGCTCTCAGTTAGGTTAAGGTCATCATTTTGATTGTGCCATTGTAACACATGAATAAGATTTAATCTAAACCTTTTCATTGTGGCACTGGTTGTGTGTTTAGAGAAATCTTGCTCTGGGAAGATTAGCCTTCACCCCAGTTATCTCAAGCCTTTGCAGATTTTCTTTCACAATCGCCTTAATTTAGCTCACTCCATCTTCTCATCGATTCTGACCAGCCTCCCTATCTCTGCTGATTAAAAGCATTTCCACAGAATTTTGGATCTTTGCAGCTCCCCCAGAGTTACCATCAGCCTTTTTGTTTCTTTTTTGATTTTTGCTCTCCTTTCCCAGGCAGTTTTGTTGGTCTGCTGTTGTCCATATTCTTTCTGTTTTTTGGATGATAAATTGAACAGTTTACTGAGATTGTAAAACCTTGGGATAGTGTTTTAACACCTGACCCTGCTTTAAATTTGTCCACAACTTTATCCCTGACTGGTCTACTCTGACGTGTCTACTATGCTCTATTCCTTGTTTTGATGATGCGGTATGTTCACTAATGTTGTTTTACAAACCTGTGAGGCCTTCACAGAACCGCATTTCAGAATTTGACACCCTAAAACGCTATTGTAGGTCTTTTTGTTGTAGCGTTACTATAATGGGACATAAATGGTATAAAAAAGATAAAAAGAGAACCAACTGCAGTATCATTTGTTAAAAACGTAGCACAACAGAAAATTTTGGAAACAGTAACTGTTAAAATAAAATTAACAAGAACAGAATAGACACTTTATTATCCCCACAGGGTTATTTTTCCCTCTGGGTACACATACTATTCCTCATTTGCAATCTTAGAAGAAGGTAATCTCCATACACACATTCTTTAAACACTTTCAGGTTAGTCCAATTTTATCATATTATTGAAGTAGACTAAACATTTTGTTTCCTATTTAATTTACTTCAGAGTTAACAGATTTTTTTCATGACAACAATGATTCAGTAGAATTCGTTCTAAAGAAGATAAGCTCCAAAGCACAAGCAGAGTCTTTATATCTGACTACCCATCTAGCCTCTAACAGCTATGTATGTAACTTATACTTTAATTGTCTCTCACACGAAAGAGATGCGGAGTTGCTTTTTCATATGACAACAGTAAACCACTTTACAGATCCTTACCCTTAATGCAATCCCAATAAACACAGCTAATTATAGAAGCATTCTTCTTTTGGAATGTTCCATTTGGGACAGGCACAAGAAATGTATACAGAATATATTTGTTTAAAATGCCAGTGCAATGGTGCCCTGATTACAGCCTGGGTGCAGTTTAATGCTTATGCGAAGAAACATCATGTATAGTTGTCAAACATTGTTTTTCATGTGGTCAAATCATGCAATTTATTATTTGCTGTGCATTCTTATATGGGTTGATCTGAATGAGAAAATCTGCCCACAGAAATCTGCAAAGTAAAAGTCTGTTTTTATTCATTTTGGAGAAGCCTATCTTTGAACATGTTTTGCACAGCAAGGACGTTTGCAATGGGAGCCACTTGAACCATCTGAGGGCTTTAGAAGTATTCAAACAACAAATAAATGAACAGGGCTTTTATTCTTGAAAGATTTTTCTCTTCTAGCTTCAGCTTGTGTATTCACATGAAGGTCTTGTGAGACAACTTGTACTGCTGTTGCCATCTGCCCTCCTCATTAACCTCTACGTTACCAGTGTTTTCTCTTTCTCTCTCTCTTTTTTATTTCTCTCTCTCCAGAGATCCTTTCTGCTATTTGGTTAATACAGCCTCAAAATGTTATACTCTCAGTTCCACTCACAGCAAAGAAACTGAAATTCCCTTAACGGCCATGGGCAAGGAAGTCTCTCCTGCCTGCCCACTCTGTAACATATGGAGCCAATGTGTGGCCAATGGTGCAAATGGTGGTTTAAATCCAACTGTCACAGGGGTGCTCCTGGGGCATGAGTCTTCTGAAACTAAACTCCACATCCGAAGCGTGGGTGTTTTAAAACGAACTACTCAAAATATATAAGATTTCTTTTCACCCTCCAGCAGTGCAATAAGTATTTTAAATCATCCAATTCACCAAACCATTTGTGTAGAGATTTCTGAAAAAAAAACAAAAAAAAAACTGATAATGAGAACACTGAGCTGTGTAAATGCGGAAGCTGATATATACTTCTGAGCCTCATAAGAGAACAAAATGGGATTTTAAAACTATTACCATGTATGTATTTTGGCACAACATCCCTTTTTTCTGATGCAAATAAATGAGCAGCAATCATTTCCTCTAATGCTTCTTCTCTTTCTGCCACAGGGCAAACATTAGTGTCACACACTCATCAGTAGAGGCATTCCATAAAAGACACATCAATAACCGGGTATGTCTCAATACATTATTATTCTTTAAAGCTAGGACGAGCATGATTTAATACTATGCACATTTTTCCCCCCTGCCTGTCATTACTTATCTATGATGTTTCATTAGCATACAAAGGCCTGTTTTAGTTGTGCAGAAGGGATGGGTAGGTGGGGGTTAGATAGCAGGAAGCCAGTTAGCTCATCTCACTAACCCCCTTTGTGTCTGGTGCTTGCTGCTGGAGCTGAGGATGATGGTTTTTGTGGCTCGTTTCGGGAGGCACTGTCACATTAATCCTGCCCCTGATGAATATAACCCAGCAGCGCATGTTTCTACTGCACGGTGCCTCAGATGGTCCTGGAACTCTGAAGGTATAAGGCTGGAAGACAAACAGCATCTGGCATTAGGTGGAGGGGGAGAGGAAAACGAAATTGGGCAAAGGTAAAAAGTCATTCAGGCATCTGTGCTTACTCAGCTGACTTTGTGTATATGTGAAGGGAAAGAAAGATGCAGCAAGAATATAAAGTCTGCTTAGATGGGCAGTTTTATTTGGGAGAAATCATTCCATGCTTTTCATATGAGGACTGAGAAGGCATCTCCTCCTGTTCCATCTGGGAAATACTGCTTTTTTTTGCCTTGCCTGTCATGCTTTCAGGGCTGCAGTTTAAAGTTACTGCCAACCTTGGCCTAAAAAAACTGCATCCTTATGCAGAGGGCTGCTGTATTGCTGTCTGCCTTTATCCTTCTGAGTATCTCCACCATCTTCAACCCCTTCCAGCTGTCTGTTGCCTAAATGGAAATCTGAAATCTTGAAGGGAGACAGGGACCACAAACATCCAGTCAACAAGTTATTCATGTTCTCCCAGAATTGCCTCTGTAACCATGAAGAATCCTTTCAACCCGATGGAATAGCAACATTACATAAAAAGGATCATACACCCGAGTGACAAGGAAGCAAAGATGACTCAGAATTCCTCAACTTTTACATTTACACCACCAAAAGCGAAAACTAAAGTTTTATTATCTGTTTTCTGATTCCTCCTGCATCCCTAAAGCAGCTTAAGCTAATGGAACTGAGCAATGTATCTCTAAAGATGTCACAGAGTATTGTCCAATCCACCATCTGAAAATGGAAAGAGTTATGGCAAATTTGTAACCCTACCAGGTTTCCCACCTGACGTGACAAGCAAAGAGAGCGTTAATCAAAGAAGCAGTCAAGAGGCACATGGTAACTATGGAGGAGCTGCTGAGAACCACAGCTCAGGTGTGAGAATCTGTGACAGGACCAGTATTAGTTGTGCACTCCACAAATCAAGCCTTTGTGAAAGAGTGGCAAGAACAAAGTCATTACTGAAAACAAGCTGTAAGAAGTCCTGTTTGCTGTTTTCCACATTACTAAGTGTAGTGGACAACCAATATTGAAATCCTTAACCATCCTCATAGTGAAGCACGGTAGTGGTAGCATCCAGCTGTAGGTATGCTTTACTCTTACAGGGACGTTAAAGCTGGGCAGAGGGAAGACAAATAGAACTAAGCAAAGAGTAGCTTTAGAAGAAAACCTGTTAGAGAATGCAAAAGGCTTGAGACTGGGATTCTCCATCTAATCTTATTTTGTAAAGAAGAATGGGCAATGTGTCAGTTTTAAGGTAAGCAAAGATGGTTGAGAGACATACCCCAAAAGACTTGAAGCTGTAATTGCATTGAAAGCTGATTCTACAAAGTACTTATTTTGGCTTTTCAAGTTTTTATTTATACAATACTTTAAAAACAGTATATAATTGTCTTTGCACGTAACAGTTATGCACTAGTTAGTGGTAGTATTTCACAAAAACGTCAATAAAATGCATTGGAATTTGTGGTTCTAATAATATGGAAAAAATTCTGACGCTTTGAATATTTTTGCAGTACATGTTAAATGGTGATCACTGATTTGCCTGTGTATCATGAGTGGTAAAATGTTAGCCAACGTCCTGAAGGAAAAATATGGTGTACTTTTTGGTTGAAAAGTTGGCTTATGTCGGTCTTGGCAGGTCTGGTGAGAATAACACTGCAGTTACTAAAATGTGTTACTTAGCTCAGAGAATGATGGTATTTCAGGTGTTTAATAAGATTATGCTTGAGCACATAACACTGGGAATATCCCTAATTACCAGACAAATCACCACAGAGGTTTTGGACTGCTTAAGAAAAATGTGTGGCGAATGCATTTTCAGGACAAAGGTCAAAGAAAAAAGTAAATGTGGCTGTTTAGTTCTGCCTACATCAACGCTGCATGTTTATGTAAGTGCTGAACATTTATGCGGCGCTCGCACCCAAACATGGAGAGCACACACTCACGCAGAAAAATTCCCCACGGCTCATGCAGCTGTTTGCTCTAATAACTTGCATTAGAGTGAGTATATCCCTGGAGGGTGGTGTAACGCTTCCATTTCCCTAGGTCACAGCACCCTGTCCTCCAACACTGGCAAACCAATACTTGAATATGGACTAATATAGGGCACTGTGTGCTTGTGGTGAATCTTGTCACCCTTGTGTAAATGTCTTTAAGGTCAGCAAAGTTATTCTTTTGTTCGCTTGGAGCATGAGGTAATTGTGAAAAAAGCGGTGCGGCATTATATATACTCTGTTTGTGTGTGTGTGATTATATGTGTTTTTGATCTTTGGAGGAAATCTGACAGGCAGTTGTGGCTGTGGATTAGGGGGGGGGGGGGGGTTGTTTGGGTGGTTGCATAATTAGGGCAACTGTGCTGACAGTTCTGCAAAATGCAAATTGTCCAACTTAACTCTTTTACAATCATTGATGGGATTTTATTTTTACTAATTATAAAAAATGTAACAAAGGAGTTGAAACCAGATATTTAAATACACTATGTAAAAGGTAGTTTCCTCACCGTTTGACTTTGAATCAATTTAAATGTTTTCTCTTTTTGGCCAGTTAATGTTCCCAAAATTATTTATATTTGCTAAATTTCAAACTGAAAATAAGTTTTTATTGCTTTCTTTAACTTCAGAGATTTACATAAACTAAGATGATACCTTTAAACAGTCTGGGAAACCCAGGTGATGTTGGAGGTTGATGAGGTTTTGTGAGCCTCTGATAGGTTAATCCACAACATTTTAGGTAAATGGAGGCAAGCCTGTGAAAAATCAAAAGAAATTGGCCATCAGGAGGTGAACTGTGGACCTCTGCAAGTCTGGTTCAGGCTTGGGTGGATTTTTCAGATTCCTAAAGGTTACACATTCATCTGTTAAAGCAATTACATGCAAATATAAACAGCATTGGAATATACAGCCATTATACAGTTTAGGAAGGAGACAGTTTCTGTGTCCAGAGATTAACATGTTTGTGTGAAAAGTGTGCATCGACCTCAGAAGAAGCTGGCATCATTATCCACTGTAAAAAAAAAAAAAACTACATTAAAAAAACTGTACCAATCCTGGAAGGTCACTCAGCAAGGAATAACATACTCCAAAAGCAGTATAAGAAGACAGATTGCACATGCCAATACACTCAGGGACAAAGACAGATTTTTGGAGACTTTTCTTGTGATCTCATGAAAGTGAAACTGAAGTGTTGGCCATAATGACACTTACATTTGAAGAATAAAGGGGGAAACTTGCAAAAACCATCCTAAATGTGAAATACAGAGGTGGCAGCATCATGTTGTGTTGGTGTGATCTTCGTGATTGGTACAGGTCCTTCTCAAAATATTAGCATATTGTGATAAAGTTCATTATTTTCCATAATGTAATGATGAAAATTTAACATTCATATATTTTAGATTCATTGCACACTAACTGAAATATTTCAGGTCTTTTATTGTCTTAATACGGATGATTTTGGCATACAGCTCATGAAAACCCAAAATTCCTATCTCACAAAATAAGCATATTTCATCCGACCAATAAAAGAAAAGTGTTTTTAATACAAAAAACGTCAACCTTCAAATAATCATGTACAGTTATGCACTCAATACTTGGTCGGGAATCCTTTGTCAGAAATGCTTCAATGCGGCGTGGCATGGAGGCAATCAGCCTGTGGCACTGCTGAGGTCTTATGGAGGCCCAGGATGCTTCGATAGCGGCCTTTAGCTCATCCAGAGTGTTGGGTCTTGAGTCTCTCAACGTTCTCTTCACAATATCCCACAGATTCTCTATGGGGTTCAGGTCAGGAGAGTTGGCAGGCCAATAGAGCACAGTGATACCATGGTCAGTAAACCATTTACCAGTGGCTTTGGCACTGTGAGCAGGTGCCAGGTCGTGCTAAAAAATGAAATCTTCATCTCCATAAAGCTTTTCAGCAGATGGAAGCATGAAGTGCTCCAAAATCTCCTGATAGCTAGCTGCATTGACCCTGCCCTTGATAAAACACAGTGGACCAACACCAGCAGCTGACACGGCACCCCAGACCATCACTGACTGTGGGTACTTGACACTGGACTTCTGGCATTTCCTTCTCCCCAGTCTTCCTCCAGACTCTGGCTCCTTGATTTCCGAATGACATGCAGAATTTGCTTTCATCTGAAAAAAGTACTTTGGACCACTGAGCAACAGTCCAGTGCTGCTTCTCTGTAGCCCAGGTCAGGCGCTTCTGCCGCTGTTTCTGGTTCAAAAGTGGCTTGACCTGGGGAATGCGGCACCTGTAGCCCATTTCCTGCACACGCCTGTGCACGGTGGCTCTGGATGTTTCTACTACAGACTCAGTCCACTGGGAACAGATGTCATTCTTACTTTTAAACTACAACTAATCTAATTGAGCAAAGCAGCAAAGTGCCATCCTCTTGCCAGATCCAGTCAGGAACTGCTCACTTGCACTGCTAGTTTGAAGACCCATGTGGGTGGGAGTGTGTCGAACATGTCGAGAACATATGTGCTTGTCTCTGTGTGTGTAGGGGGGTGTTTGGGGTGGGGGGGTGCACCTGTGTGGGTCAGTGAGGGATACTCACCGTGATGCAGAAATGCATCACGGGGAGGTCTGTTGCCCTGCCATGCTTCAGGTGAGAGCAGACATTTCTTCATTTATGCACCTAATTGCTGATTTACACTCCTTCTGATTGCATGGGAAGTCAGATCTAGACACTTTAATGGACAAGGGAATCTAGCCAGAGGTGTCCACAAGCTTCACGTCCCCCACCTCCTTCCGGTTCCCCTCTCTTCTGCGGCTGCATGACATCTTCTCTTAGCATTCTTTATTTATGCACTCTTTCATCAGCGTGGCGTTTTCCTGCCAAAAGGCCTAGTCAAATTGTCACTTAAGATCAGAGATGAGTTTATCTCTCCTTTGCTCAGTTGTCTGACTTTTTAGTCTGTCTTCCTCGCTTTCCAATCTTTTCATGGAATGACTTGCGCTGCAGCTGCCTGCAGAGGCTAACAAACGGTTTGGAGATCAGTTGACTGGAAAGAATGGAAATCAGACTGGCGGGAAGTGAGTCGATGGCTTGGCTTAAACTGACACTAAGCAGAATGGCACTGTACACCGCTGCTGTATTGGCAGTATCTCACTTGGCATTCCGTGGGTATGTAAAATAAGTTGTGTACTTTCATCTTAAGGGAAAACAAAGCAATGCAAAATGATGAGAAATTCATCGAAATGAGTAACATGATAAACTTACAACATTAGCGTCTGCTACCATACTCCCATGTTTTATGTGCTTATGAGCTCAGATGGAAGAAGAGCTCAAGCATTTATAACAGCATAAGGCCTATGTCATTTTCTGGAAATGAACACACAAATGTAATGCATGAGATTCTCTCTTGCATGTAACGGCAAACTAAGTGTCCTTTATGATTTCATTCAGAATCCTTCGTCCTTGTGTGGTGCAACTAAACACATTAAGGCAGAATGACGGATGGCCCCTGTGAGTGTAAGGAAAGCTGGTGGAGGATACAATATGAATTCTCCACCCGCAGGGTTGGTGGGAGGGTTCTTATTAATTTCATTGAAAGGAATTCGCCCCACTGCATATTGTTCAGATTCATTGGTTAAGAACTGCAATACTTGTGTGCATGTGTTTCATAGCTGAAGTGTCCCACTGTGGCATGCCCGTGTAAGGACTAAATGAAGCTGACTTTAATGGCTGCCTTAATGAAATGCCCAGGCCCTAATTAAGCACTCTCTACATTGGAGGGGACAAGCTAGATTTAGTCTCCTTCTAAGTTCCCCCAAGGCTCGTTCCATCTCCTCCTCCAGGACATGTTTCCTCGATGCCCTCTTTGCCAATGCTAAGTTCTGTCTTGATGGTATGTTTCTCTGTGCCGACATATGCTTGGGCAGCGGAGCTACGATAACATAAAATACACCGTCAGCTCTTTTTCCTCTGGCAACCCACAATCACTGAACCAGTGCATATTCGAGAAATTCATCTTCACAAGGGATCCTTTACAATACAAATTTACAAATATTATTAATGCACCAATTTGAGATTTGTGGCTGTTTTCGGATCTACGGTTTTCTGTAAAGTTTTGAACTGCCAACACTAATTTTAGTCAATTTAGATTTCTGTTTAAGAACCATAATTCCCAGCATTCAACTTATGCATGCTCCTCCTTTCTGTCATGAATGGTCACTAATTGACAAAAATGGGAGCTCAGGTGACATACACAATAAATCAGTTTATTTTTTTTATGGAGTGAGAATTTCTGCTTCTCCATCTGGTAATCTAATGGACAAGTACGGGTTTGGCAGTTGCCAGGATAATGGGGCTTGTCTGATTGCAATGTGCCAAGTGTAAAGTTTGGTGGAGGGGGGATTATGCTGTGTGGTTGTTTTCTATGAGATGGGCTTGGCCCCTTGGTTCCAGTGAAAGGAACAAGAGATTTAGACAGTTCTATGCTCCCAACTTTGTGGGAACAGTTTGGAGATGGCATGACTGTGCACCAGTGCACAAAACGAGGTCCATAAAGAAATGTATGAGAGAGTTTGGTGTGGATGAGCTTCACTGACCTGCACAGAGTCCTGACCTCAACCTGACAGAACACCTTTGGGATCAATTAGAGTGGGGACTGAGAGCCTTATACAACATCAGCCCTTGACCTCACAAATATGCTCCTGGAAAAATGGTAAACAAATGCCATGAACATGCTCCTAAACCCTATTAAGAATGGGAGGCAAATTAAGTTCACATGTGAATCAAGGCAGGTGAGTGAATACTTTTAGCAATATAGTATATGTCAGCTTTGAAACAACTAGCTTAGAATGTTATTTTTTTGGAGTGTGTAATATCTAATGGGATTCATACTTTCAGCCCCTTGATAAAGGAATGACTTTCAAAAACGTAACTTCATGAAATTAGGAGGCATGCTGAGCCAGCTGACCTTCTGAATGTTCTTTAGCAATGTGACACAGTGTAGTATAAGACAAAGTGACCTTTTGAGATATTAAAGGTGTTGGACATGCATGGATTGAGAGATGATGGATGGTAGCACAGACATAGCTAAGTCGTCTTTTTATCTTCCCAGTGACAGAAAAACGATTATTCTCTGTACTTGCATCTGGTGTCTTAGTAAGATTCCCTTAATGACTGTTTTTCACTTGTTTGGGTGAATCATAATACAAAGTATTGTGATAAACAGCGTCATCATGTCCTCTTTTTTTTGCTTAATTGGCAGGTATGACCTTCAGTCACACTAAAGTGCAAAGCAAACATTTGATAAAATCACTTTGCACATCACAATGATGCCATTTCAGCTCGTCTGAACTTTATTTCATTTGGTTCACTTTAATCATGCTTCTCTGCTATTTGTCACAAGTAAATAATGAGTAGACTCAATATGTATTTGATTTGTTAGGTCTTAGCCAAGTCACAGCTCAATTGGTACAAATGAAAAAAATAAAAAACATCCCGTTTCCTCATTAGGGAGCCTTGCAACGGCAAGCCAGGGTCACTGGACAATATGCTCCACCACGATGAGGAAAAAGAGAGGAACAATTTCTCCAGATGACAAATCATACACTTTGGGTTAGGAGAAAAATAACAACCGGAGACAAGCAAAAGAGAGCAAAGGAAGAAGACATAAACTATACCTATGTGACTCCAAATGCTGCATATGAAAAGTCACATCATGTCACCCAGTCATTTTGATGCATGTTACCCACAGATGAGGCATCTGGTAGATATACTGTGGGTAAGGAGGCTCTTCAATCAATGCTTCTAGAGGGATAACAATATCAATGCTAAACTTTCTGTGGCAAAATTCAAAAATGCAAATAATGCATCTATGTTTCTGTGTGCAAATCGTGAGAATGAGCACAAGCCACCATTAGCAGTTTCTTGGCAATTAGAGCGGCTGACCAGAGGGCCACCCCCTCCACATGCCAAAGCATCCTTGAACAACACAATGAATCCCCATATTTCCACCATTAGTTTATTGGTATGGGATTGTAAAAAAAGAGTGTCATGTGTAGAATCCTATGCACAAAAATATTTGTATTCTCTGCCAAGCACAACTATTCATAGTCTTGAAAGTATTCACATATTACACACACTGCACAAAGCAGCACATAATTGTGAAGTAGAACAACAAATTATGCACAGTTTCCATTCTTTTTTACAAACAAAAAACTTAAAACGGCATTCAGCCTCTCCGAGACAATATATTGTAGAAGGACCCTTTGCCATAATTACTGCTGCAAGTCTTTTGGGATACAACATTTAACATCTTAATGGTCTTTAACAGCTTTGTGGATCTTTTTAAGAGACCAAAGTTTAACCATTTTTTTTGCTAAAGCTCAGTCAAACAGGATGGGAAGCATCTGTGATCAACATATTTCAAGTCTTTCAAGTCAGATTCTTAACTGGATTAGGTCCAGAATTTGACTAGGCCATTGTAGCACATTAACACACTGAATAAAACTATTCCATTGTTACTCTGGTTGTAGATTTTGGGTCTTTGTTCATCTGGAAGGCAAACCTCTGCCTACTTCTGATGTCTTTTGTCCATCCTGCCATCAACTTAGACCAGCTGTCCTTTTTCTCTAAATTAAAAGCTTCCCCGAGCATCATGCTGCTGCCAGCATCTTTTATCAAGGGAATGGTGTGTTCAGTGGTTTAAAGTGATATTTTTTTACTCTGAATTTTCAATGGTAATGTGGTCTACAAGAGACATCTAATATTATTTGTTGTCGCTGTTACATAAAAACCAGCTAAGATCAGGCACGGCAGTGATAAGGAGGACTGATTTCCAATTCTTTCTACATTCTGTTTTTCATCGCTTAAGGGAAAATTTGTTTGTTTTTTTCATCCACAATGAATGCTTCTTTTAAGTAAAGATCTTCTGTCAAGCTTTTAACCACTATACAGGGGTTATGGTTAGGTTTTTGGTGTCATCATACCATACCATTTTGCCCCCTCTAACACTTCTTCATCATAAATGCAGTGATGTCAGCAGCTATTATTCAAAGAAATATTCACCTGCAAATTAATTGAGAGGCATTATGCATGAAGCTCTATTCTGGAAATGTATTTAAACGGTACTTTCAACACAGGGTACCATCAGCACACAGGTTAGGACCTGCAGCACATAACTTATATTCAGCACTATTTCAGCCAAGGTTAAATGTGGGTATGAAAGAACAAAGTGGTAATAACAGTGTCAGTACAAAGGATGTATGTTAATGGACTCAGCTTGTTTCAGCCAGAATCCTCACCATTATAAAGCAGCCAAGAATTTTCCTGTCAGGCAGACAGAAGGTCTTTGGTGTGGACCTGTCTCTTTTTATGAAACTTTTCTTTGACAGAAGCAATTTGCAATAAACATATAGGGTTTTAAATAACTTGTGTTATATTGTTGTGAGCAGTTTCTAATCTCCATAAAAAAAAAAGGATGTTGTGTTTTACGATATTAATGCTGCAGGTTTTAGATGTATTAGAATTAAAGACTATGGCTGCAGTTGTTTGCACTACATACAGTTTATTGGTCAAGTTTGCTGGGTCATGTCAAACCAGGTAGTACTAGGGGTGTACCAGTATCTTGTGATATGAAAACAGCACAACGTTTCTCATCAAAATTAATTTGTCATTACGTGACTTTGTCTGGGATAGTGAGTGTTTAGCTAGTATTACAGGCCATGAATACGAAGGTGACTACTTTAAGCTCAACACTATGTTTGAGATTCTAATTTGCAAATTAAAAGAGAAGTAGCTCCTGAGTTGCTCTATTTTGTTGACAGAACTGATTAAAAAATAATAACTTCTTGTTGGATTGACTCATAATACGGTTGCAGAAGCATTAAAGAATCCCCTTCAAATAATTTTGGTGACAGCATTTTGACTACATGGTCGGAAAAAACGTTGACAGATTGACATACATGATACGAATCATTTCTAAGCTTCTTCTCTAACCATGCTAAATTTAGTATTTGCTTCAGCATTTCCTATGGGAAGTAAACTCAAAGCCTATGTGTGAATCTTGATTGCAAAATGAACATTTCAAAATCCTTTACCCCTATTTGTGAAAACGTAGAAGGTAGCTTCTTCTGTGCTTTTTGGGTTTTAGGACTACCTTACGATTAGATAACCAATAATAATCCCAATATATGAACTGGTTAAACCTGACTACAATATTCTACATTGATTGGAGATATTTTAAAACCCAGTTTGGGATTTGTGAAACCTTTACTCTATCTATTTAAACAAATAAAGGAAATCTTACTTTAAATTGCTAAAATATTACTGTGCATCATTACATAACTACTAACACTACTGCTTACAATGGCTGCAGAAAACCCCCAAAAAACTTTCAGAAAGAGAGATGACACGAAAGAAATGCACCCAATGAGGAGTCAGACAAAGTCAGAGGAAGCTCAGTACAGAAGATTGAGGTTGTGACATGTTAATTACCCCTCTGCAGCCAGGTGCACCGCAAAGCTGTCCTGCAGGGTCCAAAAATCTTCCAGGGCGCCATACCTCCACTCTGACGCATGTACACCAGAGGGTAGCCCTGACAACTAATGCACTCATCTTTGCACACACACATAACTAGGAATGCCTGTAAAATCATAACAGCGTGACATGTGTGTGATTCCAAAGGGCATCCTTTTGCATGGTCATTACAACTGACTTCCTGGAGGCAAAAACATAAAAAATAAATACTACCTGAAGTATACTTTCAATATGCCCAGTTGGTCATTCATGTAAAGATTTTTAGTTTTAATTTCAGGTTTAATTAGTTAATTTCTCTAGAATACTTTTTATTCAAAAAAGGTTGCTGACCCATTCAATTCTTAAGTAGATCACATTCCACATGATTACAAATATGAAGAACAAGCTTCTGGGCTGTGTAAGAAAATCATTGCAAAAGAGGTGCTAGAGAGGAACAGGAGGAAATTCGCGCTGTGAGCACTAGCTTACTAAAGGTCACCCTGTCAGAGCGGGCCAGCCATTCTAATCTCACCTGACCTGACCTTTAATAGTGCAACATTATCTCCATTAGTGTCTACAAAAGTGGCACTCCAATTCCATGCACAGGCACCTCCATATTTATGAGTGCACAGCTGTGTGCACATCTGATAGTGTTCAGTGGCTTGTGTGTCTGTGTAAGAGCCCTGCAGAATTTTTCAGCTTGCAGCTGGCATCCTGCCTAGCAGTGGGACAAAAGCTCTGACAACAACTGCATGAGTGCTGGAGTCACAGTGTCAGTTCAGTGACCAGACAAGAAAAGTGCATAGGAGAACCTGTCAGTGCCTGTAAAAGCTGCTGAGAACCATGACAGTCATTTTCTTTGTTAAGAGAGTTTCTAATTAGGTTAGAACTCATGTCATCATCACATACGAGTAGTTTAAGATATGCCTCCTCAACCCCAAAGCCAGCCACACTAAGTGAGGAGGAGGTGAGGACCTATGCTGGATCATGAGCAGTTCTAAATGGAAGATTGTTTGATATAATGAGGAGTAGCTGCTCTCTAGAGAGAACTCTGTGGTGGATAGCATAGTTTTTATGACTGCCATTAATGTTTGGCATTCAGGCTAAAATGGTCTAAATTCCCATTGAGCTCTCATCAAAGTCAAAGACAGAAAAGGATGCCTCCTCCTTCTAAAACTCACAGTGGTCACGCACTCGTCACTCTACCTACTCTCCTCTTCCTGTCTTTTGCAGTCAAAGCTAAACTGTGAGTAATAGACAGTGGCAGTAAGCCGCCTTTTGGTAATTAAACACAAAGGGTACACGGAACTGTTGATTTACCCTATTGTTGCTTTAAAAACACTGGAAGTTAACTAAAAGATTCAAGGATTCTGTAAAGTGTATCAATGAAGGGTAGTCCGGCCTCCACATAGTTTGTTTTTGTTTTATTGATGTGTTTGAATTCACAAGAGTAATGTAACTGTCAACACAATGTTCTTAGGATTCCATCTGTCTCCAAATTTATCTTCAATTAACTTTCTAACAACATTTAATTTGGTCATAAAAAGTCTCATTAAGTGCATGTTACACACTTCTTCAATTGAAGGTAAGTTAAACTATTTTTAGCTGTGTCTGCCATCAAATGTTCTTTTCCTTATTTGGCTCAGACACTAAGAAAAAAAAAACAAGTTCATTATTGATGGTGACACTATGGAGCAGGAATGTTTGGAAAGAGGTGTTACTGATTTAATTTATTTTATGTGATTTACAAACAGTTCATGTTTTGTACTAACAAAGGACACAAAAATTAAAAACTAGTCAAAGTGAGAGAACCAATTTTCTGTTTGTCCCGAGAAACATTATGCTTACAATCAACACATGTGGTTGCTGTAGTGGTTTGGCTATTGACTTACTCCTCAAGGTTTCTATTCTGCTCTTTGTGTTTCAGTTTTTATTCATATTTTAGCATTAGTTGTTGTTTCAGTTTGATCCTTCTGTGTCTTCTTGCACTTTCTCTGTGTTCATTTTTTTATTTGAAAGTCACCTTCGCTCAGTTTCCCTGCTCAGATTCTTCCCCAGCTGCAATGTATTCATTTTGTTGGTTCTTACCATTCATCCACCTTCCCAGTAGTTTAAGTTCTCTTGTTTTCCACTGTCTGTTGTGCCTCTGCCAGTTTCTCTTTTTTTTTACTTCCTTTGCTGTTTTCACTCTGGCGTGTTCCTTGGTTTTTGTAAGTCTTTCTTTAATTAAAGTTTCCTTTAAATCAAGATCAACTCCTTCACACCAACAAATGAAAGGGCGGGACTCAAAACGTTTTTTTTTTTGTGTCAGAAAAGTATGTTTTAAAATTATTTATCTGCGTTAAAACATGATGAGGAAAACTATGTTTTAATATGTTTCATACTTTCAAGAATTTTTTGTTTTCTGACTAAAATAATATGGCATTCAACCTCTAAAGTCAACGCACCAGGCTATGCTGAAAGGTGTAATGATGTGTTGTTGGTTTTGCTTTAAAAGAAGAAAAGATTTATCAATGTTAAGTTGGAAGAATGGCAACAAATAAAAGAGACTGTGCCATATTGTACTTTGGAAAAAGTGATTGGGTAGAGCATGGGAGTTCAAAGTTCTTTCACTGCTGGGAGCAGAATTATACCTCCCGGCATTGCTTATGGTAAAAGAAAGTTCAAGAGGTGTGCAGGGGAGAGAGAGTAAAGTAGGTTTGAAATAAGAAAAAAAATCTTAGTGTAGAATCCAGGATGCTGAGCTGAATGTAGCAAAGTGCCCCAAGGGAAGCTGGAAGCATGGAGAGACTGTAACCTGAGATGAGAGGTCCCTGAGATTCAGCATCAAACCACGTTTATGATCCACTGGAGGCTATGCGCTTTCTGCATTAAATCACCAAGTCACGTCTGACAGCCAATATTAGCTGTCCTCAAAGATGGATCCAGTTGTGATTATGTTGTCTTACCGGGAAAATTCCCAATTTTTTGTAACACAGACAAGAAGGCTCATTGTATCTGTTAAAGATAGAAAATATGCTTACAGGATTGAGATGAAGAGTCTTTGAGAAACTCCTCTCAATATATACACAAGTCTCTTTAAAAATGATATCATTCCATAAAGAGATTGCAAATAAAAGCAATAATTATTAATTAGAATTTTTTTTCTGTCAGTTAGTGAGAAATTTTTACCCTGCAGTTTATATTACTGTCTTAAGTCCTCTAAATCTTCTGATAAGTTCATCTCGCACAGCTGTGCATTTTTACGGCATTCGTTAATGTACTGTAAATGGCTTAAAATATGACAAGCACAAGTTTCTGCCAGCACTTGCTTTTATATCACTTTTATACCTTTTAGAAAACATATTTATTTATTTGAAGGCAGATGTGATTTTATGTCCTCACCATGGTTGTAAAGTGCTACTTTGAAATGCAAATGAGCATTGAAGGATTTTCATGAAAAAGCTGTCGTGTATATGAGGTGGCAGTATGAAAGCAAGCATGTTTAGTGGTCCCATTTGGTCCTTGGTGATGAATTAACACAAAATCAAGGTGTCTTGTAGGAGATGGTGTAGAACATAGTAAATCATACTACTGGGCTTTACAAAAACACTCACCAGACAGTCAGTAAGACAGACATATTCAAAATTTGAGGGATTCCATCCATTTTCACCACTTTAGAGACTGCAGCTTTCTGGAAATAACAGCATTTTTGTCCATTTAAGGGTAGGTTTAAAGAAATCGTTTGGGGATCCAAATGAAATTATAGGCTAGTGTCTGCTTTAATGCCCTATATGCACTTAAAGGTAAAGTGTATACTTGAAAGGTAATGGTTTTGTGCAGTCAAGTGTTACTGTGGCTCCCACACTGAAACAGATCTCTTTACTTCTGTCTTGGCAGGGTCCTCTTAGTGAAGGTGTGGCATAATGCAGTTCCTCCTCAGGTCTCTTATCTCAAGTCAATGTTATCCTGCACACCTTGATAAAGCTTCCCCCTCCCTCGCTTGTCTTGTAACATTTCCACTGTGTCTGACAGATACGGCAGCTAGTGGGAGCCTGTCTCTCATCTCTCTCTCTGTCCACATATGAGTAGGGTTCTCCCACTACTTCAAAAAGGCTTTACCCCTTCATGTAGCAGTTTGGACTTGCAGAAGCTCACGTGCTTTTCATTTCACAAAAGTGTAATACTCTCATCCTAAATGCCTGTGTTAATGTGTTGTGCTGTTAAAACTTTCCAACCTGATTAACTGGAGTACAGTTCTCTGATAGTGTGAGCAGTTATTAATCTGAAAATATAACATGATTTAAATTTAACTGACAAAGTAAAGTATAGCATGTATGGAAATTGATTCAAATATTTTCTAGGTCTTTTCAAGTTCTAGGTCTTTTTAAGTATACATGAAGAAAACAATAGTATAGGATTTAATTTTCTGTCTCATTCTCAAAACGGCTTTCATATGCTGCTGTTTTTTCAAATATTTACCCATCTAAAATCCTCTCATACTCTGTGGTTGGAAAATGAGGATGACGTTGGTATCTCAATTCTAAAGATCAAACCACTGACATTTTAATTCCGTCTTGGAAATAAAGCAATGACAACAAAATTCTTATAATCAAAGTAACCATCAACACATCACTGTGATCACTGCTCTCTTGATAATAGACAAGGCAATGATCAATACTGCAGCATTTATAAGAATTTAGGGTAATGGTGGGGTTCCTGTTGCTTGTAATGGTGGTGGCTGAGCCCCTAATGTCATGATTTAACCTGGCACTTTGGTGGTGGCGAACCGCTCCTCCAAATCAAGGCTAAGTGGCGGATTCATCAGTGCCCTGTCGAGATGAAACACTCGCCCGACAGTGACACAGAGATGAGATGAGGCCCTGATTGGGACAAATACGTCTCCCTCTGGTGTCTGCTCTCATTCACCGGTCTGAGCACAGACTGAAAGAAAGACAAATGTTTTGATTAGGGGTCTCTTTCAATGTCACAGCAGCCAGTGAAGAAGAATGAGATGAGGCTGTCTCCAAGGGAAGCAATAGCTGCAGACGATGAGAGGAAAATGGATGTCTCCACTGTCTGGAGGGTGTTGAATGAGACTTCTGAGTCAGAGAAAGGGCTTTCAAACAGTCTGTTTTAATGAGACTGCATTCCTGATTCCAGAATACCATTCCAATGTGATCTATATGATTATAAAAGTACCAAGATGTAATAAATAAAACATTTTTTGCGATATAACAATGACAATAAAATTATCTGTCCATCTATCTATTTTGTTTTTTGTGAAATGTGAGCTTAATTAATGTGTCCCCCATACCATCTGGTAAATGCATATATATTTTCCAAGACACACTGATTGACGTGTATTTCAGGAACCTTTTCTCCCTTTTACACTCTGTGTCTTACTTGCAAACAGTTCTGTTGTGTAGCATATGGTTATTAAAACAAGCATTTTGAAATTCTTTTTATGCATAATTTGTAAGCCATTGCAAGAAAATGCAGATGCCGTAACTATTTAGAAATGTTGCATGAAGTTCTTTACTATCTTGGTAAAGGGAAAAACTACATTGAGACTTATTGAGGGAAACTTTGAGGGAATCTGTAAGAGATGGAAAGACAGCCTGCTTTTGTGATTTAAGCACACTAATTTTCATATTTGATACATTTTTCAATATTTTTAAGCACCTACAGAAATTGGCTCCAGGAGAATTCACATCTTTATGAACTTATACTTCTAATATGTTCCTTGCATTGTCACTTCTTTCTGTCCTTTTTTTATTTTTAAAAATAGGAAAGCATGGCATATTAGTTTACTATTCTTTGTAGTGAAGTGTTTTCATTAATTAAAGAGACAAATGGTCATATAAATGCTCAAAAGCAATAAATATCTGAAAATAAACAGGAAACCTTTTCTTGAACTTCCAGGCACTCAGACACATTCTTCTTGGCCTACTTTTTCCAATGGGTTTTGACGCATCTCTTTATTTAATCTCAGTCAATGAGACAAACATTCTCAACATCTTGAAAGTCAAGACTTTCACTTTTAAGTCGTCAGCCCTAAAAACAATGAGTTATGGCTGCACAAAGGGCAGTTTAATTCACCTGTCTTTGTCCATGAATCCCGCGTAAAAGAAAAATTGGACTCTAGCTGAGAATATACGATACTTTATGCCCTATTGAACTAAGACCCTCTCTGCCCACCATCCATCAAGTCAGTCAGTTGAGTCTGTCTCAAATGCTCATCTCTCCTTAATGAATGTGATCAATCTCAATGCAGACCCACTTTGAACAGTTTTAAAGCCATATCTCCTTTTAAAAACATGCTCCCATGGTGGGTCATCAAGTGCCTTTATGTCCAGACACTCAATGAGTACAGAAGCCTTCATAAGTCAGAGACAAGACAATAACAAGGTTGGCCCTGAGCTCTTAAAACAAATATTTAAAGAAATACTCCCGCAGCAGAGCGAACTGAAGAGGCAGGAGGCAATGGACTGGGGAACGCGGACAAAGAAAAGATATATTGATAGAAGAGAAAAACAGAAGGGACCCTTCCTATTCAATCAGTCGCCATCTGAACCCACAAACTCTTCTTCTCCAGCTCATTTGCATCTCTTTTATGTCCTCGCTTCCTATTATGCAGAAGTGTATGCTAAAAATGTAGTCTGGTCTGCAAAGTGAGTCTCTCCATTTTCCCCCACTTTTTAATCAATAGCAGCCGGGGGAGGAGGGTTAGGTTGTACTCAATTGCATTTATGCTAACTAGAATATTTGAACCATTCTCTTTGAACTAGGGTTACCTTGGAAACCAGCCCACAGGAGTTACTGTTTTGTAACAGTAATTACAATCAGCGGCCATAGGTCTTGTATTTACAGAACTTATGAACACAAAGTGTCATATACATCCAACAATTAGATGTCTTTGTTGTACTGGTATATGTGAGGCTTGTGCCTTTGTTGGCTTAAAAACTGACAGGCTTGCCGACCTTTGCTCTTTTTTTAACCACACTCTTCATTTATCACTCCATGGATAATTAGTTTGTTTTAGATTTTGAAGGAATAATTCATTCCATGCCTCTGGATTTCTTAATGAACTTTGTTTCCTATTTCATACGAACTGGAGATGAAGATGCAGCTGCCTAAAGGGACCCTCCACTTTTCTGATGTCCATGAAATCTCCCCTCTTCTGGCCATGTTGCAGATGATAAAGAGAATGCCTGCCAGGCCCTTCTCTCCGTTGCCATTTGCAATTTTTAGAAGCCATCATTGGAGGCTATCCATCTTGATTGCGCCCTGGCAACTGCCATGCTCTGCTAATGTGCGGGTGTGAGAGAGGGCATAAATGCACTGTCTTCAGCAGCACCAGGATTTATCTTTCCTGCTTCATAAATTTGCATTCCCACAGATAAAATGTACTCCTAATGGCAGGCATCACAGCATAGATGGGCCAAGTGTATTATCAGTCTGTATACAGTGTTTGTTTTACAAGTGGACAGGCATGAAAAAAAAGGATTTGGACATACTGATAAGACTGATAGTCACACATGCCTCCCTTTACGGGTGCTGGTTAAAGCTTTATTAAATATTCATTATAGATTTCTAACAGGCTGCATCTCAGGGATTACATTTTTTTACATGAATAAAGGAGTTGAAGTAGCAAAACTGCGCTGACAAATACTGTATCATTTCATATCAGATTTTCTGTTAAAGCCTTTTTGAAAGTAGGTTGGACAAGTAAACCAAACCACATCACTGTTATCATTCGTTTGTTCGTCGTCTTCCGCTTATCCAGGAGCGGGTCGCGGGGGCAGCAGACTCAGCAGAGACGCCCAGACGTCCCTCTCTCCAGACACCTCCTCCAGCTCCTCCAGGGGGAGCCCAAGGCGTTCCCAGGCCAGCCGAGAGACATAGTCCCTCCAGCGTGTCCTGGGCCGTCCCCTGGGCCTCCTCCCGGTGGGACGTGCCTGGAACACCTCCCGAGGAAGGCGTCCAGGAGGCATCCGGTATAGATGCCCGAGCCACCTCAACTGGCTCCTCTCGATGTGGAGGAGCAACGGCTCTACTCCGAGCTCCTCCTGGATGGCCGAGCTCCTCGCCCTATCTCTAAGGGAGTGCCCGGCCACCCTACGGAGGAAGCTCATTTCAGCCACTTGTATCCGTGATCTCGTTCTTTCGGTCATGACCCAAAGTTCATGGCCATAGGTGAGGGTAGGAACGTAGACCGACCAGTAAATTGAGAGCTTTGCTTTTCGGCTCAGCTCTCTCTTCACCACAATGGACCGGCACAGCGCCCCCATTACTGTGGCAGCCGCACCGATCCGTCTGTCGATCTCCCGCTCCATTCTTCCCTCACTCGTGAACAAGACCCCGAGATACTTAAACTCCTCCACTTGAGGCAAGAACTCCCCTCCAACCTGAAGAGGACAAGCCACCCTTTTCCGGTCGAGTACCATGGCCTCGGACTTGGAAGAGCTGATCTTCATCCCCCGAAGCCTTGCCACCGCGGAGCTTTTTAACCACCTCGGTGACTTCAGCCTGGGTGATGAAAGAGTCCAACCCCGAGTCCCCAGCCTCTGTTTCCACCACGGAATGCGTGATGGCAGGATTGAGGAGATCCTCGAAGTACTCCTTCCACCGCCTGATAATGTCCTCAGTCGAGGTCAGCAGTCTCCTGCCCCCACTATAAACAGTGTTGGCAAAGCACTGCTTCCCCCTCCTGAGGCGCCGGACGGTTTGCCAGAATCGCTTCGAGGCCAACCGGTAGTCCTTCTCCATGGCCTCACCAAACTCTTCCCAGGCCTGAGTTTTTGCCTCTGCCACAGCCCGGGCCGCAGCACGCTTGGCCTCACGGTACCCATCAGCCGCCTCAGGAGTCCCACAAGCCAACCACAGCCGATAGGACTCCTTCTTCAGCTTAACAGCATCCCTTACTGCCGGTGTCCACCACCGGGTTCTGGGATTGCCGCCACGACAGGCACCGCAGACCTTACGGCCGCAGCTATGGGCAGCTGCATCGACAATAGATGCAGAGGACATGGTCCACTCGGACTCTATGTCTCCAACATCCCCCGGGATCTGGTCGAAGCTCTCCCGGAGGTGGGAGTTGAATACATCCCTGGCTGAGGGCTCCGCCAGGCGTTCCCAGCAGACCCTCACTATGCGCTTGGGCCTGCCAAGTCTGTCTGGCTTTCTCCTCCTCCAGCGGATACAACTCACCACCAGGTGATGATCAGTGGACAGCTCAGCCCCTCTCTTCACCCGAGTGTCCAAAACATGCTGCTGAAGGTCTGATGATACGACAACAAAGTCGATCATCGACCTCCTGCCTAGGGTGTCCTGGTGCCAAGTGCACTGATGGACACCCTTATGTTTGAACATGGTGTTCGTTATGGACAATCCGTGACTAGCACAGAAGTCCAATAACAAAACACCACTCGGATTCAGATCGGGGAGGCCATTCCTCCCGATCACGCCTCTCCAGGTGTCACTGTCATTCCCCACGTGGGCGTTGAAGTCCCCCAGCAGAATAATGGAGTCCCCGGGAGGGGCACTATCCAGCACCCCCGACAGGGACGCCAAGAAGGCAGGGTACTCTGCACTACCACTCGGCCCGTAGGCTGAAATGATAGTCAGAGACCTCTCCCCAACCCGAAGGCGCAGGGATACAACCCTCTCATCCACTGGGGTAAACCCCAACACGAGACGGCTGAGCTGGGGGGCAACAAGCAAACCAACACCAGCCCGCCGCCTCTCCCCGTGGGCCACTCCAGAGTAGAAGAGAGTCCAACCCCTTTCAAGGAGATGGGTTCCAGAGCCCACGCTGTGCGTGGAGGCGAGCCCGACTATTTCTAGTCGATATCTCTCGACCTCCCGCACAAGCTCAGGCTCCTCCCCCCCCCCAGCGAGGTGACATTCCACGTCCCTAGAGCCAGCCTAAGCATCCGGGGATTGGGCCGCTGAGGTCTCCACCTTCGTCCGCCACCCAATCCTCTTTGCACCTGTCCCTCACGGTTCCCCCTGCAGGTGGTGGGCCCACTGGGGGATGGCCTCGCGTCTCTCGTTCGGGCTTGGCCCGGCCGGGTCCCGCGAGGAGCTACCCGGCCACCAGGCGCTCTCCGACGAGTCCCGACCCCAGGCCTGGCTCCAGGGTGGGACCCCGGCTCCGCCGTACCGGGCGACGTCACGTGCCTCGATATTTTGTTCTTCATGAGGGGTTCTTGAACCATTCTTTGTCTGACCCATCACCTAGAGCCTGTTTGCCATGGGAGACCCTACCAGGGGCATTTAGGCCCCAGACAACATAGCCTCTAGGATCATTTGAGCACTCAAACCCCTCCACCACGTTAAGGTGACGGTTCAAGGTGGGGATCACTGTTATTATTACACCTAATATCATGTGCATGAAAAATCCTATGGCAAAACATGTTGAAGCAATTGTCATCCCCACTATGTTCAATTAATTTCTCTCCATTGCAATGTATTTTAAAAAGACTTGGGAATATAATAGAGCTAGGTTTACTCAACGGAAAGGGTAGTGCCACTTTGACGTTAACTGTTTTAACAGCTTATCCATTTTGTATTTCTGGTTTATGTTTTAAATTAGGCATCGGGTACAGAAGGTTTCGTATCCACCATGTGTCAATTCATGTCTGCCATGGGGACATTGTTTTAGAAAACCATCAATTTAAAGTAATTTTCTATAATCTACTCAGTCTACTGTAGGAAAATGTTGTTGCATGACTGATTTCTATCAAGGCTTGATCAGGACTCATGATCCCTCTTCTTTAATAAAAGTTAACTGAAAACTTGGATTAGAATCTCAATCATTGGTTCCTGACAAGTAAATGAAACTATGTGTGATTTGTAAATTTTTATGAATATCTCCATAATTCATCAAGATACAGAGCCATGCGTAGAGATAAAAAAAATACACTTCTGTTAAAAACATGAGAGCAAAATTGTTTATTTACAGGTAAAACTTGCACCTATTGTCATGCATTTATTCCTTTATTTACTGTTGCCTTGCAACAAAAAGCTCCTGGGTTCGGATTTTGGCCTAGGGTCCTTTTGCTTGGAGTTTGCTTGTTCTCACACATCAAGTGTGCATGCATGGGTTTTCTGTTAATGCAATATATGACGGTTAATTAGACTCTCTAATTTGCTCCTGGCATTGAGTGTGGATGGATGGATGGATGGATGGATGGATGGATGGATGGATGGAGTTGCATATTTAAACATTTCTACTTATGTATTTATTAGGCACTCAGAGAAAAAAAAGCTTCTGACCACATGAAAAAATGTATCTCTCATGGACGTGAGGGAAACAAAACTAAATTGGTTTTCTGCTGGGAAATCACTCTGTTCTTTCTTTTCAGTTTTTTTGTTTTCTTTTCTTTATAATAGACAGATAACAAACCAGTACATCACTGCCCCTTGGCAAGCTATAGTAATAAATATATATAACTAAGAAGAACTTGGGTGTGGGCCTATACCCGAGAAGTACAAGCCAGCAAACATGGATAAATATTTAGAAATCATTGAAAGAGGCACTACTGAAACTATCTTCTCTACAAGGCATTAAAAGATACTTTACATATTTTCCTTTACAGCACTAGTCGTCTTTACTTTTGAAAGACAGAAAGTGGTGTGGAGAGAGGGGGAAGACATGCAGCATAGGTCTCCGGGGTCAGGAGTCAAACCCGAGATGGCTGCGTCTTTGACAGGTTCCTGTTCTCTATTTCTATGCTACCTGCTGCGCCTCTGGTACTTCAAATATTGTCACTATAACTGTTTGCCTTATAGGCTATCCTCAAGTAATACAGCAAACTACTTATTAGTTTGGTAATTATTGTTTAAAGTTTTAAATCATGCTTGAGGGTATTATTTTACATTGCAGAATTTACACTATTATGTACAGTATTTTGTTTACCTAGATGACATGCTGAATATAGTATGATAACAAAACCTTAAGAATTTTAAGTTATCAATGAAATTCGTATTCCCTTTACTGCCGCTGTCACACTAATGAATACTGTATTTTGATATGTAACATTTTTCTTAAAAACACTAGAGTTTCTATATTTTCTAAGTAAGTTCTCTATACGAACAATCTAGAGCATAGAGTTTGTTTAGATTTACTCTAATCAAAGCAGAGTCTGGACTGGCAGACTAAGGTGGTGACCCCCCTTAAGAAGGAGAACCGGAGGGTGTGTTCCAACTACATGGGGATCACACTACTCAGCCTCCCTTGTGAGGGCTACGCCAGGGTATTGGAAAGGAGAGTCTGGCCAATAGTCGAACCTCGGCTTTAGGTGGAGCAGTGTGGTTTTCATCTCAGCCATGGAACACTGGACCAGCATTATACCCGATACAAGGTGCTCAAGCGTTCATGGGAGTTTCCCCAACATGTCCACATGTGTTTTGCGGACCTGGAGAAGGCATTTGACCATGTCCCTTGTGCTGCCCTGTGGGGGGCCCTTCAAGAGTACGGAGTCGGGGGCCCTTTATTAGGGGCCATCCAGTCTCTGTACAAGCAGAGCAGGAGTTTGGTCTGCATTCCCGGCACTAAGTCGGACCCGATCCCGGTGTATGTTGGACTCAGGCAGGGATGCCCTTTGTCAACAATCCTGTTCATAACTTTTATGGACAGGATTTCTAGGCACAGCCAAGGGACGGAGGGGGTCTGGTTTGGGCACCAGTGGATTTTGTCTCTTCTTTTTGCAGGTGACGTGGTCCTGCTGGCGACCTCTAGCCAAGACCTACAGCATGCACTGGGGTGGTGTGGCCACTGCAATAATGATGACGCTCTACTGGTCTGTTGTGGTGAAGAGAGAGCTGAGCCGAAAAGTGAAGCTCTAGATTTACCGGTCGGTCTACGTTCCTACCCTCAGCTATGGGCATGAACTTTGGATCATGACCGAATGAACGAGATCCCAGACACAAGCACCTAAAATGAGCTTCCTCCGTAGGGTGGCCGGGCTCTCTCTTAAAGATAGGATGAGGAGCTCGACCATCAGGGAGGAGCTCGGAGTATAGCCGCTGCTCCTCCACATTGAGAGTAGTCAGTTGAGGTGGCCCGGGCATCTGTATCGGATGCTTCCTGGTCGCCTTCCTCAGGAGGTGTTCCAGGTACGTCCCACCGGGAGGAGACCCAGGGAATGGCCCAGGACATGCTGGAGGGACTATGTGTCTCAGCTGGCCTGGGAATGCCTTGGGCTCCAGGAGGACCTGAAGGAGATGCCTGGGGAGAAGGAAGTCTGGGCATCTCTACTGAGTATGCTGCCCTCGTGACCCGGTTCTGGAAGCAGCAGAAGACAACGAGTACGAGTACAAAGCAGAGTTCTGAACTTGAAACCATTTCATAAAGTAAGGTGAAGTAACACCCAGCAATATTTACATTTCATTGAGAACAACATTTAAAGAAAGAAATCCATATTGCAGCATAGTTGTGTTTAGACTCAAACAAATAAAAACATTATGACAAGATGGTTATATGGTTAGAAAATTTAATTTTGCTTCCCCTCCAGAGTGCATCTCTTTAAAATGTAGGCCACCAGGAGGCCCTGCAGGAGGAGGGAAAGTTTTTAATTTCACTGTAATCCTCTGCTGGCTAGCAGTAGAACAAAAGATACTGCATGTGCACTGCAGTCTATAGGTATAACTTGATTTAGTCCCTATAACCTCACATCTTCAACAAGTTGCCTGTCACCTATGATAACACTTAGTTAAAAAGATGATAATTTTCCCCCACACACAAACACACACACTTGCACTGATTTTCTCGCCAATGCTTCAACTTTTACACCAGCTCAACCCCACCAGCAGAAATGAAATAAAACAAACTGTTGTCCTTGCCTTCTAAATAACACCACATACCACTACCCAATCCTTACTCCATATTGTGACGCTCTACCCCCATGCTTCTAAATTGCTGGTATAAACTGCTCCGGCCAAAGGGGTAATAGTTTTTGATAATGATCACAGGCCATGCTTTGTTGCTGTGCAGCCACATGCCGCACAGACAGCATGCTGATTATTCTTCTGAAGTGGCCTATGTGTGTGTCTGTAACGGCAATTTCCAGTCCTGATTGGCAAAAAGCGATGAAATTGGGGGCAGTTAGCACCAAGGGGGGAAATACTGATGGAGTGTGTCGAAATGTAGCAACCGTCTGATGGTAAACAAATTTTCGGAACTGAAATCACAACATTAGGCAAAGCAAAGTGTTGGTCCACTCTATGGGTACGGCTCTTTGCTCATGTTTTAACTGTCGCCTGTACTTTTTATGGCATTTTAAACAGCTGGGCACTAGTTGTCAAATATCTGTGGCCAAACTCTCCTGATTCATGGCCATTCAATCAAAGCTGGCAACTGGATTTAATACAGCTTCTATGATTCAGTTGGCTGCCTATAGAGTAAATGAGACTGCATGTGCATGCAGAATGTACCAACAGTTATGTGTTTAACATTGTGAAGAGCTCTTTGTTTTTATCTCAGGTATGCTGACAGTTGTGTTTCGTTATGTTATCTGGAAGGATAAAAAAATGCCTGCCAATTGCATAAATTCTGACAACTGTAGTGGTTCTGATAAAATTTTTAAATATGTTTGAGTGAGCCTTTCTTTTTTAAAAGTTAAGGTAACTTTCATAATCACTCATGATAAAGCTGCTCAATTTAGTAAATCCTATGGGATAAAGAAAGTAATTTTTTTCTGCCTTTGTGAGTAATCTTTTTAAAGGAAGCAGAATTATTAGTATTATTTTACTTGTTTTGGAGGTCTAGCCAGTGTACCAATGCTGGCTGTTGCTGAGTCGGAAAAAAATGGAAAAACTAGAGGGTTTACACAGTAACAGAATATATACAGGTCCTTCTCAAAAAATTTGCATATTGTGATAAAGTTCATTATTTTCCATAATGTAATGATGAAAATTTAACATTCATATATTTTAGATTCATTGCACACTAACTGAAATATTTCAGGTCTTTTATTGTCTTAATACGGATGATTGTGGCATACAGCTCATGAAAACCCAAAATTCCTATCTCACAAAATTAGCATATTTCATCCGACCAATAAAAAAAAAGTGTTTTTAATACAAAAAATGTCAACCTTCAAATCATCATGTACAATTATGCACTCAATACTTGGTCGGGAATCCTTTTGCAGAAATGACTGCTTCAATGCGGCGTGGCATGGAGGCAATCAGCCTGTGGCACTGCTGAGGTCTTATGGAGGCCCAGGATGCTTCGATAGCGGCCTTTAGCTCATCCAGAGTGTTGGGTCTTGAGTCTCTCAACGTTCTCTTCACAATATCCCAAAGATTCTCTATGGGGTTCAGGTCAGGAGAGTTGGCAGGCCAATTGAGCACAGTGATACCATGGTCAGTAAACCATTTACCAGTGGTTTTGGCACTGTGAGCAGGTGCCAGGTCATGCTGAAAAATGAAATCTTCATCTCCATAAAGCTTTTCAGCAGATGGAAGCATGAAGTGCTCCAAAATCTCCTGATAGCTAGCTGCATTGACCCTGCCCTTGATAAAACACAGTGGACCAACAACAGCAGCTGGCACAGCACCCCAGGCCATCACTGACTGTGGGTACTTGACACTGGACTTCTGGCATTTCGGCATTTCCTTCTCCCCAGTCTTCCTCCAGATTCTGGCACCTTGATTTCTGAATGACATGCAGAATTTGCTTTCATCCGAAAAAAGTACTTTGGACCACTGAGCAACAGTCCAGTGCTGCTTCTCTGTAGCCCAGGTCAGGCGCTTCTGCCGCTGTTTCTGGTTCAAAAGTGGCTTGACCTGGGGAATGCGGCACCTGTAGCCCATTTCCTGCGCACACCTGTGCACGGTGGCTCTGGATGTTTCTACTCCAGACTCAGTCCACTGCTTCCGCAGGTCCCCCAAGGTCTGGAATCGGCCCTTCTCCACAATCTTCTTCAGGGTCCGGTCACCTCTTCTCGTTGTGCAGCGTTTTCTGCCACACTTTTTCCTTCCCACAGACTTCCCACTGAGGTGCCTTGATACAGCACTCTGGGAACAGCCTATTCGTTCAGAATTTCTTTCTGTGTCTTACCCTCTTTCTTGAGGGTGTCAATAGTGGCCTTCTGGACAGCAGTCAGGTCGGCAGTCTTACCCATGATTGGGGTTTTGAGTGATGAACCAGGCTGGGAGTTTTAAAGGCCTCAGGAATCTTTTGCAGGTGTTTAGAGTTAACTCGTTGATTCAGATGATTAGGTTCATAGCTCGTTTAGAGACCCTTTTAATGATATGCTAATTTTGTGAGATAGGAATTTTGGGTTTTCATGAGCTGTATGCCAAAATCATCCGTATTAAGACAATAAAAGACCTGAAATATTTCAGTTAGTGTGCAATGAATCTAAAATATATGAATGTTATATTTTCATCATGACATTATGGAAAATAATGAACTTTATCACAATATGCTAATTTTTTTGAGAAGGACTTGTAATGCTGTGTACCCTATTAAATAATAACACAAAACAGGAAAGCTCACATTTATTTTATTATTTGATCCCTAATTTATTCCTCTACTTTAGTTAAAGTACATTTGTCATGTCAAACAGAGGTGTCAGATTGTTTCATTCCATGTCTGCTAAAGAATAAAGACAGGACAGATTATATGGTAGTTTTTTTGTTGTTGTTGTTTTGGGTTTTTTTGCCATCACTGTGATGCCCAGTCAAGGATACATCTGGCAGATGTGACAGAGATTTATTTGGCAGACAGGATGGAAAGATAGATGAATGTTGTTACCTTGATGTAAATACCCAAGCCTCTGTCAGACATGTCACTCTCCTTCTCTGCTGTCCCGTCTGTGTTTTTCTGCCAAAAACCCAGCCAGGCTTTAAATTGAATTAACAAGGCCAATTTTAACTGATTAGGTGACTAGTACAAGTTCCTGTCAGGTGACTCTGAATTGACTTTCTCCATCGTATTTGAAGAACCTTTGTAGAGACATTCAGGAGCTGCAACAAAGGATAAATGATGGATAACCGTCTTTTATATATATATATATATATATATATATATATATATATATATATATATATATATATATATATATATTCAATTAAATTCCATTCAATTCAGTTTTATTTATATAGCGCCAATTCACAACACATGTTGTCTCAAGGCACTTCACAACAGTCAGGTACATACATTCCAATTAATCCTAACCATTGAACAGTGCAGTCGGAGTTAGCTTTTTATTCAACTTGGATAAAAAGTTTTTCTATCTAAGGAAACCCAGCAGATTGCATCCAGTTAGTGACTTGCAGCATTCACTCCTCCCGGATGAGCATGTAGAGACAGTGGACAGTCACTGGCGTTGACTTTGCAGCAATCCCTCATACTGAGCATACATGTAGCGACAGCGGAGAGGAAAAACTCCCTTTTAATAGGAAGAAACCTCCAGCAGAACCAGGCTCAGTGTGAGCGGCCATCTGCCACGACCGACTGGGAGTTTAAGAGAACAGAGCAGAGACACAAAGAGAACAAAGAAGCACTGATCCAGGAGTACTTTCTATGGGAAGGAAAAGTAAATGTTAATGGATGTAGCTCCTTTAGTTGTTTCACCTAGAAAGAAAGAACAGATAAACTTTGAGCCAGTTTTCAAGGTGTAGAGTCTGAAAGAGAGCACATAGAGTTTGTTACAGTTAAGCTCAGTCAGTCGCCATGTCTAGGAGAGAGAAAGGGTTAAACACTAAAAGACAGGGCTATGTGGATCAACGGTAGAGGATGAGCATTAAGTTGTTGCCAGCAGAAGCTCGGACGATTCCCCTCTCCAGAAAGGTGTCACAGGTAGACACAGAGCCAGGCCAGGTGTAGCTTCTAGGAAGAAAATAGAGAGAACAAGGTTAAAAGCTCAAATAACAACAAATAATGCAAAATTGGAGAGTAGTGTGAGAATGTAGCGAAGAGGGTGAAAGTGGTCGTTATGTCCTCCAGCAGCCTAAGCCTATAGCAGCATAACTACACAGATAGTTTCAGTTCAGATTATTTAGTTAAATGGCGCTTATTTACAACAATGTCGTCACAAGGCACCCCACAAAGGGTCCCACTGATGGTCATTGTTATACTAAAAACCACAAGGATTGGGATACTTCTCTCTGTCAGACTGATTATAACCATTGGAAAAGAGAAGGGGTCACACAGGTAGCAGAAATGAAGGGTGTGTTTGCACCTCAACCATAACTGAGCCAGTTTTGGCTAAACCTGACTTCCCCTTACTCCATCCAACAGGGAGGGAGGAAGGCACCCTCCCTGATAAACTCAGTCACTCTAACTATGTAAGCTTTATCAAAAAGGAAAGTTTTAAGCCTAGCCTTAAAAGTAGACAGGATGTCTGCCTCATGGACTAAAGTTGGGAGCTGGTTCCACAGGAGAGGAGCCTGACAACTAAAGGATCTGCTTCCCATTCTACTTCTAGAGACTCTAGGAACCATCAGTAAACCTGCAGTCTGAGAACGAAGTGCCCTGTTAGGAACATAGGGAACCATCAGATCTCTGACGTATGATGGAGCTAGATCATTAAGGGCTTTATATGTAAGGTGGAGAATTTTAAATTCTATTCTGGATTTAACAGGGAGCCAATGAAGGGAAGCTAAAATAGGAGAAATATGATCTCTCTTTTTAATTTTCATCAGAACTCATGCGGCAGCATTTTGAATCAGCTGAAGGCTTTTGACTGCATTTTGTGGACATCCTGATAGTAAAGAATTACAATAGTCCAGCCTTGAAGTAACAAATGCATGGACTAGTTTTTCAGTGTCACTCCTGGAGATGATATTTCTAATTTTGGCAATGTTCCGGAGGTGAAAGAAGGAAATCCTAGAAACCTGTTTAAAAAGGGATTTAAATGACATGTCCTGGTCAAAAGTAACACCAAGGTTTTTTACTTTATTACCGGAGGTCAATTTAATGCCATCCAGGTTAAGTGATTGACTAAGCAGTTTCTTTTTTAAAGACTCCGGTCCAAAGATGACGACTTCTGTCTTGTCTGAATTTAGAAGCAAAAAATTTAAAGTCATCCAAGTTTTTATATCTTCAAGACATGCTTGTAGTCAATCTAACTGGTTGGGCTCATCAGGATTTATGGATAAGTAAAGCTAAATATATATATATATATATATACATATATATATATATATATATATATATATATATATATATATATATATATATATATATATATACAGTACAGACCAAAGGTTTGGATACACCTTCTCATTCAAAGAGTTTTCTTTATTTTCATGACTATGAATATTGTAACTTCACACTGAAGGCATCAAAACTATGAATTAAAACATGTGGAATTATACACTGAACAAAAAAGTGTGAAACAACTGAAAATATGTCTTATATTCTAGGTTCTTCAAAGTAGCCACCTTTTGCTTTGATTACTGCTCCACACACTCTTGGCATTCTGTCGATGAGCTTCAAGAGGTGGTCACCTGAAATGGTTTTCCAACAGTCTTGAAGGAGTTCCCAGAGATGCTTAGCACTTGTTGGCCCTTTTGCCTTCACTCTGCGGTCCAGCTCACCTCAAACCATCTCGATTGGGTTCAGGTCCGGTGACTGTGGAGGCCAGGTCATCTGGCGCAGCACCCCATCACTCTCCTTCTTGGTCAAATAGCCCTTACACATCCTGGAGGTGTGTTTGGGGTCACTGTCCTGTTGAAAACTAAATAATGGTCCAACTAAACGCAAACCGGATGGAATAGCATGCCGCTGCAAGATGCTGTGGTTGCCATGCTGGTTCAGTATGCCTTCAATTTTGAATAAATCCCCAACAGTGTCACCAGAAAAGCACCCCCCACCACACCTCCTCCTCCATGCTTCACGGTGGGAACCAGGCAAGTAGAGTCCATTCGTTCACCTCTTCTGCGCCACACAAAGACATGGTGGTTGGAACCAAAGATCTCAAATGTTGGGGGTTATGATTATTGATTGATTAATCTTGATCAATAATGATAATTACAAATCATAATTTGACAAAATCAATTTCTTAACCAAAATCCTCATTTATGAATCGAGACCAGAGATGTTTCTGGTGTTGTAATTGCGGCTCAACGCCTTTGACAATTACAACCGTTAACTACTCCGTAATAATTGGAGCGCAGCTCCGACTGTACTCAGTGATGTCCGATCATAAAACTTCCCCCCAACTCTTGAGTACAAAGGATTTTGGCGGCAAGCTAGCACAGTGAGGTTGAAGACAAAGGAAAATGGTAAAATTCACCACGAGGTTATTTTAACAGTCCAGTCTTACCGCGCACCTGCGTTGTCTCTCAGATGGTGAAACACGCACAAAGCTAGGAACACAGCGGCTCCAGACATCCACACATCAAAGTTTCATGCACATATCATTCAGAGCACATGAGATTCCAACTAGCGATTGTGATCGCTCTACAACCTCTGACCCTGCCCAGGCTTTCTGATAAAGAAATAAAAATAAGGATAGTTTTTACTCATTGTCGGCTCTCCTCTGAGTGGGGTCGAACGAACAAGGGGGAGTTGGTTAACTGCGCGTCCACAGTTAACTTCAGGGAAAACGGTCAGACATCGTCCTCCGGCTTCTTTGGCAGAAAGGAAGAATATGATCTAACCATCAAAAGTCGACTTGAGATGAAACACGGTGGCGGTTCGACTCCTCGAAACTCCGTGTTCTTAGTTACGTGTTAAGCTCATGTCTTCGATTGGCAAAGTTAAATTTCTGGCCTTCTCATTCCAGAAACCTCAGTTATGAATTGTTCGTTGGCCAACGAGAGAGAGAGAAATAAATGAAGACTCCATGTGGGATCTCTTCTTCTCCAGAGGATGCTCCAGTTGCGTGGTAACGTGTCAAGATTTCCAGCTGAAAGCGAGTTTTCAAAATGTCCGCCTTCCTATATAGCGCCTCGTGACGTCAGACTTGGGACTCCCCGTCATATCAGTCGTGATGCTTGACGGGATATGGAGGAGCGGACTGTCCTAGATACAAAATGGCCGAAAGCATCAGGAGGCCTGGTGTCTGTGCAAGTAGTCCAATATTCAGCAACAAGTGGTCCAACACAAACATGGACTCATCAGACCAAAGCACAGATTTCCACTGGTCTAATGTCCATTCCTTGTGTTCTTTAGCCCAAACAAGTCTCTTCTGCTTGTTGCCTGTCCTCAGCAGCGGTTTCCTAGCAGCTATTTTACCATGAAGGCATGATTCACACAGTCTCCTCTTAACAGTTGTTCTAGAGATGTGTCTGCTGCTAGAACTCTGTGTGGCATTGACCTGTTCTCTAATCTGAGCTGCTGTTAACCTGCGATTTCTGAGGCTGGTGACTCGGATGAACTTATCGTCCACAGCAGAGGTGACACTTGGTCTTCCTTTCCTGGGGCGGTCCTCATGTGAGCCAGTTTCTTTGTAGCGCTTGATGGTTTTTGCGATTGCACTTGGGGACACTTTCAAAGTTTTCCCAATTGTTCGGACTGACTGACCTTCATTTCTTAAAGTAATGATGGCCACTCGTTTTTCTTTACTTAGCTGCTTTTTTCTTGCCATAATACAAATTCTAACAGTCTATTCAGTAGGACCATCAACTATGTACTGTATCCACCTCCTGCACAACACAATGTATGGTCCCAACACCATTTATAAGGCTTGAAATCCCACTTATTAAACCTGACAGGGCACACCTGTGAAGTGAAAACCATTTCAGGTGACTACCTCTTGAAGCTCAACAACAGAATGCCAAGAGTGTGCGGATCAGTAATCATAGCAAAAGGTGGCTACTTTGAAGAACCTAGAATATAAGACATATTTTAAGTTGTTTCACACTTTTTTGTTCAGTATATAATTCCACCTGTTAATTCATAGTTTCCTAGTGTTAAGATGTGAAATACAGGTTGAACCTTCTTTAAGAAACTGAGAACAGCGCTGCTGTTTAAAGTATCATCTAACCTACCAGATTGTATTTTATTTAGTTTCAATCGGTCTTCATGATTATTGCAAAAAAGTGATATCACTCCAGGATTCTTGTATGTATTTTGAGGAATTCAAAAACATCCCAGGAATCTGTTTTCTTTTGAAAACTGTCTTTGCCAGTTTGAATTGCAAAATTAACATCGCATGGTCTAACCATGGCGTTATTATTATAATAATAATTATTATTATGCTCTGCAAATAAACTGCTTTAAACTTTGCTCCTAAAGTTAATATGTTAGTGTTTAAGTTGTTGAAAGCTTTACAAATAAATTAAACAAATGGTATTTGTCATCAATGTATTTTATCTAGTGTTAGATTTTTATATCTATGAACACAAAAAATATTTTATTTAAATGGCTGAATAATGAACAAGATCATAAAACAATAACATTTAAAAAAAAAAAAACAGCATGATAAGCCATCAGCAATATGTAAAAGGGTAAATAAAACCAGTGTAGTTATTTACAGTAGAGACAGCGTTATTAACCTTAAGGCTCCATTTGTTCGGCTTCACAGCTCTTTCCTATTATGTTTCTTTTTCTTTTTTTTATGTACAGCACTTTGAATTGCCTTGCTACTGAAATGTGCTACATAAATAAACTTGCCTTGCCTTGCCTTACCTTGATACAGTATCAGATACATAGAAAGGCAATGTTGGAGTTTCATTTAATGCTAATCAAATTTATATATTCATCCCTTTACCCAGGGCTGCACGATGGTGCAGTTGGTAGCACTGTTGCCTTGCAGCAAGAAGGTCCTGGGTTCGACTCGACTCGGCTGGGGATCTTTCTGCATGGAGTTTGCATGTTCTCCCCGTGGATGCGTGGGTTTTCTCCGGGTACTCCGGGTTCCTCCCACAGTCCAAAGAGATGCCTGTTAGGTTATTTGGTTTCTCTAAATTGCCCTTAGGTGTGTGAATAAGTGTGCATGGTTGTTTGTGTGTTGCCCTGCAATGGACTGGCGGGACTTGTCCACGGTGTAGCCCACCTCCCGCCCATAGACTGCTGGAGATAGGCACCAGCTTCCCCGTGATCTACTATGGAAGAAGCGGTATAGAAAATGACTGACTGACTCATCCCTTTACCCCCGGTTATATCGTTACGTAAAAATACTTTTATACATAGTGTTGTAAAAATTACATTGGTGACTATTGAGCTTCCATTTTTGTAATTTTTGTTTTGTAAATGAGACCATCTATCTATTGCTTCTCTGTAATGCTAAATGTGGAAGCTTGATTGCGGGTACAGCAAAGAAAAATCTCACAAAGAAGAAGAAAACAAAGAAGAAGAAATTTGTCTACTTTTAAAGGCCATTAAACTGTAGTCTAAGCTAGCCAGCATACACATTTATATTTACAGAATTCACCAAGGGTAAGGTGAGGGTAGGAATGTAGACCGACCGGTAAATCGAGAGCTTCGCTTTTCGGCTCAGCTCTCTCTTCACCACAACGGACCGGCACAGCGCCCCCATTACTGTGGCAGCCGCACCAATCCGTCTGTCGATCTCCTGCTCCATTCTTCCCTCACTCGTGAACTAGACCCCGAGATACTTAAACTCCTCCACTTGAGGCAGGAACTCCCCTCCAACCTGAAGAGGACAAGCCACCCGGTCGAGAAGCGAAGCTCTTGATTTACCGGTCGATCTACGTTCATACCCTCACCTATGGCCATGAACTTTGGGTCATGACCGAAAGAACGAGATCCCGGATACAAGCGGCTGAAATGAGCTTCCTCCGTAGGGTTGTTGGGCACTCCCTTAGAGATAGGGTGAGGAGCTCGGCCATCCGGGAGGGACTCAGAGTAGAGCTGCTGCTCCTCCACATCGAGAGGAGCCAGTTGAGGTGGCTCGGGCATCTATACCGGATGCCTCCTGGACGCCTTCCTCGGGAGGTGTTCCAGGCAGGTCCCACCGGGAGGAGGCCCAGGGGACGGCCCAGGACACGCTGGAGGTACTATGTCTCTCGGCTGGCCTGGGAACACCTTGGGCACCCCCCCCCCGGACGAAGTGGAGGAGGTGTCTGGGGAGAGGGACGTCTGGGCGTCTCTGCTGAGTCTGCTGCCCCCGCGACCCGGTCCCGGATAAAGCGGAAGACAACGAGTACGAGTACCAAGGGTAAGGTCTTTAGCCACATTGTGATGGAATGAAAAGGCAGTTCAGTATTTGGATTTTCACAAAACATCCCATGTTTTTTTTAAGGCATGAGTAGTGCAGAGGTGTGCAATCTTTCTGCCACATTTCAATTCAAAAGTGGTTGGGGGCCACAAAAATATGATTTTTTTTAAATTAGAAACCCTCCTCAACAATAAACTACACACACAATAGTTTAGGGAAACAAACAAAATTATTTTTCAGGAAAAGTAATATAGTTTTGTCTCTTTCATATAATAATAATCATTCAGTTTTCAAATTTTTGCAGGGGTCAGTTGATTTTTATTTTCTTGTCTATTCTCTAAGGCAAAAGAAAGATTTCAGTCAGCTTTTCATTGAAAATGACCCACAGGCTGCACTTTTGGGCTAGTGAAATACACTCACTTTATTAGGTACACCTTGCTAGTACTGGGTTGGACCCCCTTTTGCCTTCAGAACTGACTTAATCCTTCGTGGCATAGATTCAACATTCCTCAGAGAGTTTGGTCCATATTGACATGATAGCATCACGCAAATGCTGCATATTTGTCGGCTACACATCCATGATGCGAATCTCCTGTTCCACCACATCCCAAAGGTGCTCTATTGGATTGAGATCTGGTGGCTGTGGAGGCCATTTGAGTAAAGTTAACATTGAAGAAACCAGTCTGAGATGAGTCATGCTTTATGACATGGCACGTAATCCTGCTGGAAGTAACCGTCAGAAGATGGGTACACTGTGGTCATATAGGGATTGACATGGTCAGTAAACAACACTCAGGTAGGCTGTGGCATTGACACGATGCTCAATTGGTACTAAGGGGCCCAAAGTGTGCCAAGAAAATATCCCCCACACTATTACACCACCACCGCCAGCCTGAACTGTTGATACATGGCAGGATGGATCCATGCTTTCATGTTGTTGATGCCAAATTCTGACCCTACCATCCAAATGTCGCAGCAGAAATCGAGACTCATCAGAGCAGGCAACATTTTTCCAATCTTCTATTGTCCAATTTTGGTGAATTGTATCCTCAGTTTACTGTTCTTAGCTGACACCCGGTGTGGTCTTCTGCTGCTGTAGCCCATCCACCTCAAGATTCGATGTGTTGTGTGTTCAGAGATGCTCTTCTGCATGCCTTGGTTGTAACGAGTGGTTATTTGAGTTACTGTTGCCTTTCTATCAGCTTGAACCAATTTGGCCGTTCTCCTTTGACCTCTGGTATCAACAAGGCATTTGCGCCCACAGAACTGCCGCTCACTGGATATTTTGTCTTTTTCAGACCATTCTCTGTAAACCCTAGAGATGGTATGGTGTGAAAATCCCAGTAGATCAGCAGTTTCTGAAATACTCTGACCAGTCCGTATGGCACCAACAACCATGCCACGTTCAAAGTTCAAACAATACTGGTACCTTTGTTTGTGTCACATCCCCTCAAGGGACATTCATGGCAATAAAAGTTTATTTTTTGAAGATCATCGGAAAAAAAGCACATTTTAATTAATAAAAAAAATAATAAATAACAGAAATAAGTGGATATCTTTGCTTTGTCATTGTGTGCTGATTTACATTACATCCACATGTTTTGATCAGTTTCCTAAAGGAAGCAGACTCTTATGGTATTTGTAGGTCAGCAAAAAGTTTGGAATCTCCTCTGCAGAGATAAACACTCCCATAGATGCTAGTTATAAACTAGTAGCACATGCTAAACAGCTGTGGACAGAAAATATGCCCTCTAGTTGTCTGGGTGAATGCATGTCATTGTACATGGGTTTCAGTTGATAGGCAGACAGCTAAAGTAGAGATTAGCACTCCTCTGTATCCTTTATTCGGACTCCCCATCGCCCACCTCTCCACACTCATGCATAAACACACTCACACACACTCCACTAGCACATGTACACCGTGCAACCCTTTACTGTTGCTTTACCCCCTTCTCCATTAACACACCTCTAATGGAGTTCACTCCACAGTGCTTTCTGCCTGAACACGCTGTGGAGCGGTACAGTTAATAGCAGCTGCACAGTTGGAATACATGGGTGTGAGCTCAAGTTAATGTATGCTGGTAGAGCGGTGTTGGCAGACGAGATTGTGTTATCTGCTGTGGTGTGTACGGGCCCAGCCCATCTGCATGGTGACATCCTGCATAAATGAACCGAGCTGAGCTATGATAGCTGTCTCATAGCCTGCACTGTAATCCTACTGCTCCACTCCCGTACGAGTACAGAAACTTCTCTTTGTATCATGAATAGCGAAACAATGTGCCACATTTGTAAGCTGCCCTTTAGGGTTCCTGCAGCATGCATTTTACAAGATGTTTGACTGAAGTTGATGGAAATGGGAACACTGTGCACTTTTGGTAAAATTGTCTCCTTCATTCAGGATTTGAAAGATTGAAGACATCACTTATTCTCCTCCTACTTTTTGAATGTTGTGGATTTTCTAATCAAAGTGGGAGAGAAGACAACCCATTAACAAGAGAAAGACCGGAATTTGTCTTTATAAGTTTATTCAAAGACATACAGCGTTTGAAAACCGTCAGTGAGCTTAGTCAGAGAAACAGAGCCCTGAATATAATTTACAGACAGTATTTATACCAGTACGTGGGTGTTACCTCAACTTAAAAGAGTTTGGAAATATAGCTTCTAGACCCTCCCCGGGTCAGAGGTAACAAAGTTATTTATGAGGACACCCATCTACCATCCCTTGAAATACAACACTTCAGGGAGTGTTAACCATAAACTCTCCTGATAATGAATTTAGAACCCATCTCCTCTAAGTAACCAAACACAGAAGTCATAGGTGAGAGGGGGAAAAAAAAGGTCAGAGCATTAAAAATAATTTTCCACAACATGAACGTTTTATAGCTGTGATGTCTCGATTAGTTTAAAATATCATGATGTTTTCAAACTGATCTGCTCTAACCCCTCCCCTCTTTTTTTGTATTAAGGGGCGGAGGCCATGTTTTCCCAGCAGCCCCAGGACTTGGTGGTGGTGGCAGGCCAACCAGTGACATTACCATGCACCATCCCTGGATACCATGGCGTTGTCCTGTGGATCAAAGACGGACTGGCGCTGGGAGTCGGCAGAGACCTCTCTGGTAGGAAATCTGATATTTATGCAAAACTGCATTACTTAGGATTACGAAACAAAATTTAAAAAATCCTGTCTCCATTATGCAGTGCCTTTTGGAAGTGGAAATATTGCTAGAGGTTTTTCCGCATTTTGTCACACCACAACCCCAAACTTTAAAGTGCCTGTGACATAATTTTTTATGTTAAATCCAATTATATTTATGGAAATGAAAAATGTATAAAATATTTCAAAAAGTATATTCATATTACTGAAATGAACAGTTGTTGAGATATATGGTCATACATTTCACTAAAATGGCACTTCAAGACTACTCCTTGCCACTCTTTTATGACATAGAAGGGGAACCCCAGCACCTAAACTGATCACTGCTACAATGGCCAGCAACACAGCCAGTAGCGAAGAATCTGGTGTTTCTAAAGATACTTCAATTACTATCAGAGAGAGACGAACCAGTCAGAAGAAGAAAGTCAAATGTCATCAGATGGCAGAGTTCAAGTGCTGCAAAATGCGGACGGACATCCAATTCTCAATTTTTGCCGGCGCATGGAGACAATATGCAAGAATCATACCAGACCACCAGGAAACAGAACAAGCATAACATCCAGATTTTCAAAGTAATTCACTAAAGACAGACTGTATTTCGCCAAATACACGTAAATATTTATATATAAAGGTGTATTTAGCGAGAACGTATATTAGCAGTTGTTTACATTAGATCAATTAGTTCAATTACTGGGCTATATACATTAACTAAGGTATTCAAAACCAAACAATTAAACATTAAAAGCACCAAATTATCTGGATGCATAAACCGAAAGTGAAGCAATTTTAATTGATTTAACTTCCACAGAATGAGTGTGCATTTATTACTGGCTTTTATTGCGCGATCTGCGTATGGTTATTGGAGCTCCTCCGGGCTTCACAGCGGTGCGGATGTAGATCAGAAGGGCGGAGAAGTTCCTGGCCAAACCAGAGCACAGCAGAGCATACAGTGTAAATCTAGGGTTACAGTAAATATGGCACTGAGTGAAACAACCGGAGGCTAAGTGAGCAGCATGGAGCAGCAGCAGCAGACACAAGGGATGATTCAAGATCTGAAGACCCTTTTTTTTTTTAACTTTTTATATTAGAATCTTCAGAGAAATATTTATTCAAACATATTGTATGAGGGTGTAATTTATTTTATTTTATTGATAATAATTTAAGATTATTATTATTAATAATAATAAAATAATTATTTCAGAATTTTTATTATTAACAATAACTACAGTGCATGTTGGACTCCGGCAGGGCTGCCCTTTGTCACCGGTCCTGTTCATAACTTTTATGGACAGGATTTCTAGACGCAGCCAAGGGCCGGAGGGGGTCTGGTATGGGGACCAGTGGATTTCGTCTCTTCTTTTTGCGGATGACGTGGTCCTGCTGGCCCCCTCTAGCCAAGACCTACAGCATGCGCTGTGGCGGTTCGCAGCCGAGTGTGAAGCGGCTGGGATGAGGATCAGCTCCTCCAAGTCCGAGGCCATGGTACTCGACCGGAAAAGGGTGGCTTGTCCTCTTCAGGTTGGAGGGGAGTTCCTGCCTCAAGTGGAGGAGTTTAAGTATCTCGGGGTCTTGTTCACGAGTGAGGGAAGAATGGAGCGGGAGATCGACAGACGGATCGGTGCGGCTGCCACAGTAATGGGGGCGCTGTGCCGGTCCATTGTGGTGAAGAGAGAGCTGAGCCGAAAAGCAAAGCTCTCAATTTACTGGTCGGTCTACGTTCCTACCCTCACCTATGGCCATGAACTTTGGGTCATGACCGAAAGAACGAGATCACGGATACAAGCAGCTGAAATGAGCTTCCTCCGTAGGGTGGCCGGGCACTCCCTTAGAGATAGGGTGAGGAGCTCGGCCATCCGGGAGGGGCTCGGAGTAGAGCCGCTGCTCCTCCACATCGAGAGGAGCCAGTTGAGGTGGCTCGGGCATCTATACCGGATGCCTCCTGGACGCCTTCCTCGGGAGGTGTTCCAGGCACGTCCCACTGGGAGGAGGCCCAGGGGACGGCCCAGGACACGCTGGAGGGACTATGTCTCTCGGCTGGCCTGGGAACGCCTTGGGCTCCCCCTGGAGGAACTGGAGGAGGTGTCTGGAGAGAGGGACGTCTGGGCGTCTCTGCTGAGTCTGTTGCCCCCGCGACCCGGTCCTGGATAAGCGGCAGACGATGAATGAACGAACGAACAATAACTACCAATATCTAAATATACTTTTGTGACAAGGAAATGTTCTTGTTGAGCCACTTGATCCGTTTAACAGCAAGCAACAACCTTTTCTTAGGTGATCTTTTCACATTAGATGCACTGAACAGCGTGGCTATAGACTGCGTTGAACATTCTCCTTCATCTGTAAGAAATCCCGACCTCTGACATAATTTCTATACCGAATTCAGAGGTTTCTTGATCAAAGTAATTTGCTGAATAGTCCTCCGATCACAGCAGGCTTGCTTGCGCATCTGTCCCTCATTTTTCCAGCTCTGATCCTCTTCACTTCAGGAAAGTAGTGCAGACTAACGCTTGCTGTTGTAGTATTGCTGCCACCACTAGCAATGCACCGTTTCACCATATTAACGCTGTTTTAAACGCAACTTGGCTTCTACCTGAACCATTTATCATTGACTCTCACACAATGAATGACTGTAGACTTCCCCTTAGACGTCATTTCCGGGCAACTTTGGACTTGCAAACTTTAACTACAAAATATGCCTATTTTGTGTCACAATTGTATTTTATCATGTCTTTAATCCTGATATCATATCAATTACTTCCCAATTTCTTCAATATGAAGATGTTTTCTTTTGATTTCTGCATTTGCGGGAAATGTGTCACAGGCCCTTTAATGTAATGTGTAGTGTTACCCTTTAATCTCATGTGTAATTGGAAAGCAGCAATGAAATTCAAGTGAAATTTTAATTCAGTCTTTCTCTGTTGATTCAGGCTGCTAAATGGCATTTTGAAAAGTAGCTGGGATCCACATAATTACATCACATCTCATGCATAATCATCTTAATTGGTTAATTCTAAGCAGGGACTAGTGAGCTGTTATTTAGTAACTTGTTGGCCCATCTATCGTGGCTGAAATCCTCAGAGTAGGTTTTGCCAGCATTTGAAGAAGAAAATGTTCACATCAATTATTAAATTCACCCAAAACATTTATCCATAACCCTTTTCATTTAAAAGCTCTTCAATTTGCCTTTTCACTGTAACCAGTGGACGTAATTACAATTCAAGGCACAATGACTCAATATTCGGCTCTGGTCATTTTTAATTCCATAATATTTAGCTTGGTTATGAATTATTAAATATTAGCTGCAATAGAGATTGGGTGTTTTCTACCCTTTGACCTAGCAAACTGTCCTCTTTCATAGATGTGCTGTGTGATTAAACCTCAGAGGCTGACAGAGCCCCAGTAAAGCCATTCTATTCTTTCTTCATGTCGTTATCAGGCTCCGGGGGGAGACTGAGAGGTGGCTGTAAACAATAGTCCTGCAGCCATCAAGTCTCCTTTAGAGGAAGAAGAGGCAGACGGGAAGAGTACTTATGAATGTTTGAGATAGAATGAAATGGGAGAGACAGGGTAAGGTAGATAGAGAAAGAGTGTGTGTGTAATTTTATATAGGATCAGAGTTGAGCACAGATGTACATCCTCTTCAGTTTTTATTGATTCAACAAGACAAAATGATCAAAATGAAATCTCATTTCCACAGCAGGGAAGGTAAGATGAAGGAATAAAAAAAGAGGAAAAAAAGATAAGATTGGGTCCTCACACTTAAGGAAACTACAGTAGATCAGACTTTAATAAAACATCTGCGCAAAGCTTAAAACTCATTGACAAGAAGTAGTGTTCTTGGCCTTTTCCACAACTATTTTCTCCTCGAGAAGAAAATGACTGAGGAGGAAAATAAGGAGTGTTAAAAAAGGGAAGGATTTGTGTGAAGAAAAATAGCTGTCAGCCTAGAGAAGAAAGGTTTTCTAAAATCACCAATATGTTACAGACAGGGGGTTGAGTGCCTTCTATTGAGACAGATGACACTTTTTCAAAATAAAGCACTCCACAGCTGTCCTTTTTTATCACTCCTGCATACCTAAACACGGCATGCATGCAGCGGTAAAAGAGCTATGGTACATCATCGTAGAGACGCACACAATGAAAGGAAAGTGGCAGCTGTATACGTAAAAAGTGCGACAAATCAAATGTCGCATGGAGCATTTCAATAATATGGGTCTGCTTGGCTATTCATAGAAAGAAGCTGCATTGGCAGCATCCTCCGCCTGGGACGTGTTTCCATTCACAGGAGCAGTGATTAAACTGAGAGAACTCTTTCACCATTCAAAGCGAGAAATCATAGCACAAAAGCCAATGATTCCTATCTGGCCCTGAATTTCCTCTTCATTCCCCTTTTGTGCCATGCTTTTCCACTCTAATTAAAGAAAAGTGAAGTAGCCCCACAGCGGCTCAACATACCAATCAATGTCATGAATATGCATGACACAGAATGTATATGTTATACATGATGGTTGTCACAGTAGACATGGCAGATGTAAGCAAATTCCCCTTGAAATTGAGGTGTCTGTGTACATTTTTGAAGAAAGACTAACTGCTGACATTTTAGAAGTGAGCTTGTGTCACTCTTGCCTCTTATGAGAGCAAATTAAAAACTGGTCACCTGTTTGCAGCTGTAGCAAAACCTGTTTCGATCCCCTGGTGATTACACAGTGTGAAACGGGCACCAGGTGAATGCTACAAATCACCAGACCAAGCCTCAAGTGTCTTCATGGCTACATGAATGCACATACTCATCGATTCACCTTCAAGACAAATCCATTTCTCCTTGTTTGATTCATTACTCCTTAATGGGCCTATTTTACATTGTTTGCTTTGGGTAACACACTGTGTGTTTGAAATGTGCTAAGATCCAAGATCAATGGGCCATCATAGCTGCACGTCACATCTGCAAAGGTGATCTGTCTTCATGTGTGTCACAGTGTAATTTCAATCGCATTGACAAAATGCATAATCAAGATGCTTATAAGGTGGCAAAACACATTAGGATGTTTCAATTCTTCGAAAATGAGATGATAACATCCTTATTATTTACTATCCATCACAGATGCAAATTATTTTTTTTTGAGTTTGGATCCGGTTAATGCATCAAGATGAACCTGAAAGGCGGCCATATCTCCGCACAGCAGTATTACTCTTAGTATGCCAGAAGCACAGATGAGGTAACTGGCACGGTAATCTGTTTGTGTAACAGAAATCTGCATGGCTTATGTGGAGCTACGATTAAGACAAGCCAAACAAAGTGTGTGTGAAGTTCATCCCCGTGTCTTTGGAGGGTGCAGCTAACTCAAGGCTGTTCGACCAGAGTCAACTTGAGTTCACATTATACAGAGTCGTGCAATGATCATTACCCTCCTGATCTGGGGTGGTATTACTGCCTTGGATCACATCAATGAACATAATAACTGAAGCAAAATCCCTCTCTTGATGACTTTGTGCTTGGAATGGTTCTTATTTATCTTCAGGCACTGCTGTTAGGTTGAAAGAGGAGTTCATCTTCAGAAAACATGGGTCTAGTATAAGATCACCATGGTTAGATAACCTTGGGTTAAAATACCAGGTATCAGAATATTAACACAAAAAATAAAAAACAAAATGTATAAAATGATCTAACTGGTTTCATTTAAGATGGAAAAGCAACTGTTCATACAGCTGCATAAAAACATTACATACTGAATAACGAAGTTCTAAAAATGTCTTTCAGTTATCATTGATTCATTTTGATTTTGAAACATATAGTTTAGAATGTTTAATGCACACAATGTTATGCCATTTTGTACATACCACCAGCATATCAAGTTGATGGGCTACTCAGGTAGCCAACCTTCAGTCAGACATGCTGCTCAAATCTTGCCAATTGTAGTTTTAATAAACTAAAACAGTTACAATACAATAACTTTAACAGGAATGTTCAGATTTTCTGAAGAGAGGTTGGATGAAGTTATTATCAGTAAAAGTTATGTTGTTTGTAGTCAAATGTTGTCACATACTGTATCACAAAGAGTTCAAAGAAAAGCGGATACATACTCAGAGCAGTGAAAGGCTAACAGTTAATCAGCAAACCCCTCGCCACCCCACCACATCTTTAAGAGATTTTAGCTATTTAAAACATCAAAAATTTTAAATGTTCTTATACAGAGGATATGATTATATATTAGCAGATATTAACTTTCTAAACTTAAATCATAAGATATCATTGCTGAAATTTTAACTGTATTCTGGGTTGAAAACTGCATTACTATGCAGAAGTTTTGTCTGAGAAAACAGGAACAAACTTATCAACAGTCTCTTGTGAAAGTGTAGAGGGTTACTACATATTGATGTATCCCATGGATATGAACATTTTAGTTTGAGTGGTTTTAAATTGCACATGTGATTTTAATTTGCAAAGATTTATTCTCCGGGGTTGCATCTGGCCTTTCAACATTGTGGATTTCTTCATTTTTTTTGCAAACTCTCTGCTAAAGGGACAATTTTAAAAAACATAAAACAGAATGCTAAACTATTCCTTTAATAAAAGTGGTGCTTCTTTAGTTTCTATACCATAACTTTGAACATCAGTATTTCCAAAACTCAAATTTGTTGTAATTGTAAAGTGGGACAAATGTAGCAGGCTTTCAGCAAACTGACAGGCAGTGCACAGCAATGAGCAAGGGAGAGGCAGCATTAAATTACATGCTCTATACAGCCAAAAACAACTCCAGTCACCCTGGCACTTTCTCTGGCATCTCATTAAAAGTACTTAAAATATAAAAATGGTATAACACAGAATGTTTGCGATTTTGAAACCATAACTTCTAATAATCTCTGAATACATGAATACTATTAAAAATGGACCTCGCATATGTCTTAGTCAGTTATTAGTACATTAATTTATAATTGCTTTTATTTATTTTTTTTTAGCTTGGGTCCTTTGTCAATTTAACAAGTAACATGAAAGTCAAATAATGATGACAAACCATCAGAACACATTTACAGTGCCTTGCGAAAGTATTCAGCCCCCTTGAACTGGTGAACCTCTTGCCACATTTCAGGCTTCAAACGTAAAGATATAAAATTCCAATTTTTTGTGAAGAATCAACAACAAGTGGGACACAATCGTGAAGTGGAATGAAATATATTGGATGTGTCAAACTTGTTTAACAAATAAATAACTGAAAAGTGGGGCGTGCAATATTATTTGGCCCCCTTGCGTTAATACTTTGTAGCGCCACCCTTTGCTGCAATTACAGCTGCAAGTCGCTTGGGGTATGTCTCTATCAGTTTTGCACATCAAGAGACTGAAATTCTTGCCCATTCTTCCTTGCAAAACAGCTCGAGCTCACTAAGGTTGGATGGAGAGCGTTCGTGAACAGCAGTCTTCAGCTCTTTCCACAGATTCTCGATTGGATTCAGGTCTGGACTTTGACTTGGCCATTCCAACACCTGGATACGTTTATTTGTGAACCATTCCATTGTAGATTTGGCTTTATGTTTTGGATCATTGTCTTGTTGGAAGATAAATCTCCGTCCCAGTCTCAGGTCTCTTGCAGACTCCAGCAGGTTTTCTTCCAGAATGGTCCTGTATTTGGCCCCATCCATCTTCCCATCAATTTTGACCATCTTCCCTGTCCCTGCTGATGAAAAGCAGGCCCAAACCATGATGCTGCCACCACCATGTTTGACAGTGGGGATGGTGTGTTCAGGGTGATGAGCTGTGTTGCTTTTACTCCAAACATATCGTTTTGCATTGTGGCTAAACAGTTCGATTTTGGTTTCATCTGATCAGAGCACCTTCTTCCACATGTTTGGTGTGTCTCCCAGGTGGCTTGTGGCAAACTTTAAACGAGACTTTTTATGGATATCTTTGAGAAATGGCTTTCTTCTCGCCACTCTTCCATAAAGGCCAGATTTGTGCAGTGTCCGACTGATTGTTGTCCTATGGACAGACTCTCCCACCTCAGCTGTAGATCTCTGCAGTTCATCCAGAGTGATCATGGGCCTCTTGGCTGCATCTCTGATCAGTCTTCTTCTTGTTCGAGATGAAAGTTTAGAGGGACGGCCGGGTCTTGGTAGATTTGCAGTGGTCCATTTCAATATGATTGCTTGCACAGTGCTTCTTGGGATGTTTAAAGCTTGGGAAATATTTTTGTATCCAAATCCGGCTTTAAACTTACAACAGTATATCAGACCTGCCTGGTGTGTTCCTTGGGCTTCATGATGCTCTCTGTGCTTTGAACAGAACCCTGAGACTATCACAGAGCAGGTGCATTTATATGGAGACTTGATTACACACAGGTGGATTCTATTTATCATCATCAGTCATTTGGGACAACATTGGATCATTCAGAGATCCTCACTGAACTTCTGGAGTGAGTTTGCTGCACTGAAAGTAAAGGGGCCAAATAATATTGCACGCCCTCACTTTTCAGTTTTTTATTTGTTAAAAATGTTTGACACATCCAATAAATTTCATTCCACTTCACGATTGTGTCCCACTTGTTGATTCTTCACAAAAAAGTTGAATTTTATATCTTTATGTTTGAAGCCTGAAATGTGGCAAGAGGTTGAAAAGTTCAAGGGGGCTGAATACTTTCGCAAGGCACTGATTATACTGTACGGGAAAGCAGAAATGTTAGTAGATTTTCTAGTGAGACTAATTTAACATGTGTGTCTACGGAAACTCTTTATAGAATTCGGGGTAATAGAACTGTATCAGCAAAACATCAACTAGCGGGTCCTTGATGTACGCTCATTTAAGCTTATACGGCAGCTTATTTTTTCCTTCCTCTGTTTACCTTGGTTTAATAGCTGTGTTGAGCCGTTCTTTTGTCCTTCCTCTTCCTACTGTATAGACCCTTAAGATTAAAGGCTTCACATAGGGGGAATGCAGAGAGTGGCTTAATCGGCTGTAACTCACCCCACCAGCCTATAATGAGACCCTCTTCATGCTCTATTAAAAGCTGCTGGATTCAATGAAGCCAAATTCAGTAATTGGACATAGAGCATATGATGGTTTTTGCCATAGACACATTTGTGAACTTAATAGCTGTTATGCCACTGCCCACTCTATCTAGGAGCTAAAGCAGAAAATCTCTAAAGGCTTGGGGTTTTAAGGAATCTCCAAGGTGACTGTAGGTTAGAAGTTTTTGAGATATCAATATTTTACCCCCTTATTACTTGTTGCCCTTAAGTATCTGTGTAACCTTACACAGCTGGATAGAAACAAAAAGATTTCTTTTAGAGGTGATTGACAAGCCAGAATGAAGTAAGTCAAAGTCTGAAGTTTTGTTTCCCAGTGAACAAAGCAGAAAGTTTGGATGGGTCGAGGCTTTGTGAACAGCTTGGCCTTGTGTTCGAGAAAAAATTCTTCACTGTAATTCTCTGGTTTCATCATCAATCAATTACAGAAGGGCAGCTAGAAGAACAAGCCCCACTCAGTTGGAAATTCTTCTCGTTTTTTGAAGTACAATATTTATGAATATAAATTCTCCTTGCGTTCCACAAATTCTGCCCACAATAATCACGATGAAGCAAGGTAAAAAAAGAAATAGAAGAGCGATCTTGAGGGAGGAAAGATTCAGAAAACATGTTAGATACCCCACAGTGCACTCAGGTTAAACAAATGTATTTCTTTTTTGATTATTTGCCTCTGTGGAGACATACACTTCACAACATGGGCTATGCAAATTTTCATATTAGTTTTAAGAGGGGTATCTTCAAAACCATCCATCTTGACACCCCAGGTCTCCTGGATATTCCTCTCCTTTCTTCTTCTCTTATTAAACTGTAAATCATTTCACAGAGCAATCTTGAAACAACTCAAACTGGAGCTGTTCCTGTTTACTGTTGCAGTAAAACATGATTCTTCAGTATACAGCAACTTTCACAGAAGCTCATTCACACTGCCAGGAGTGCTGTAAAAAATGTATTGTGAGTAAAATAACGAATAAACAATCTAGCCACATAACCTAATAAAGTAATCTATTCCTTGTCTTCCTTTAAATTATCTGCATTTACATCTTAGTTAATGTGCTTGTGTCAGTGCTGTGTAAGGCATTTTGGAAAGAGCTGTTCTTTCGTGACATGAGAATATGAAGTGGGGAAAACAATACTGAAATTTTCTCATTTGCTGTTGGCAGGTGAGCAGTACTTAGACACTGAAGGTGATATAAAACAAACAAATTGTTTGCATTGCAGGCTATCCACGTTACACAGTGATTGGCGACCATGGCTCAGGGGAGCATCATTTGCGCATCCAGCGTGTCGAGCTGATGGACGACGCAGTGTTCGAGTGCCAGGCCGTTCAGGCAGCCATGAGGTCCCGTCCTGCCCGGCTCACTGTGCTGGGTAAGTCAAAACTAAACACAGCCATCAAACAATACAGCTGTAGAAGAGCCAACCCTCATCCATTCTCAACTGGGCAAGCACAGGAATATCTACTGGCAAAATGTTTTTTGTAGAGTTTTTAACATTTATTTGGTAAAGTACTAAAAAAACGCCTCTCTAGGATTAGTAAAAAAAAAAAAAAAACTATTACTCAGGACATAAACACTATCTAGACATCCTTTGTCCTTTGTTTATCTGAGATCAGGTTGTGAGGTTAACCATTCCAGGAGGAAAACCCTCAGACATCCATCCTTTACTCTTTTTGTGGAGATTCCAAGGGATTCCCATCCCAAAAGAAATAGAACCTAATTTCCTTTAACTTTCAATTGTATCCTAGCTGTTTTAGTGTATGTTTCCTCTGTAGAAAACTGGGATTGGGTTGGGTACAATTCCTCCTTCCACTGCAAGAGCTTTGCATTTCTCTTTCAGCAGCTGAGCGTGGCTGTCACATAAATGAAAAGACAACATTTCCAGCAATCAAACAATATACAATGGTTCTGTCGCAGTGTCTACACACTGTTTACATTATATAAAGTCATTCTAAGCTCCATTGAAAGGTGTAATTGTAACAAACTTTGAAAATATTTATTTAATGCAGACTTTGTATATAGTTTTTTTTAGCAAGAGGAGAAGAAAACAAAAAGTAGTGTAACTCGAGAGCAAAAGCCTGTGGTTATTTCACAGTTATTAACTACTGAAACAGAAATAAAGTCACTTTACAGTCATGTAAAGTTTGTAACAATCACATTTTTTTATATTTTAAGCCTGCACGTGTTCCAAAAAAGCATAACTGCTTGGCATTCTCTCTTCACAAAACTCTACCCACTATATCAAGATAAATAAAAAACATTCTGTACCTGGCCTATTTATATCTGTACCCTGGTAAATGCAGTGTAAATGGACATTGTATAAAATGGCTGTGAAAAACGATTCTCCCTCCTGGGAAATGTTCCAGTAGTTGAAAAATACCTATAGTCCCTCTAGTGAGGTTTGACACTGCCCCGTGGTCTCTTCCCAGTGGGACATGCCTGGAAAACCTCCAAAGAGAGGTGCCCAGGTGGAGCAGTAGCTAAACTTGAAGCTTCCGCTGGATAACAGAGCTCTTAAAACAAAAACAAACAAAAAAACATAGACTTTTTTCATCACTGGCATTTTAAAACATCCCCTAACAAATTTAGATTCTGTAATTAAAAAATCAGAAAATAACTAAGATCTGTGAAACATTTGGTAGGACATTTGTCTCTGTTTTAACATTTTCAAACTTACCTTAAGCTTGAGAGGTCACATAGTCTTGATTTATATTTATTAGGTTACCACTGAGGTTGCCATTTCAGTCTTACAGCGTAGCACTCTTAGGATCATCCCTCTTTGTCGGGCAGTTCAAGCTTCCCGCTGCCTCATACAATCTCCCTGACTGAATGGTTGCTGGGGAAATAGCTGGAGTCCACGACAGAGCATAGAAGACAGAAAGAATGAATAAAAAGAAAAGGGGAGACCAAGCGGGGCATCTGCTACGCAGTCCAAACCGTTAGCCACTGATCCGCCTTATTGATTCTGCCTAATGAAAAGTGAAACTAACGATTTGTAGGAGAGCAGGAATCCAGTGAAGAGAAGAGAGGGGAAGATAAAGTGCAGCATAACTTTCTAGTTTTTGGTGAGACCCCATTGCAAATGGATATAAGTGAATGTGCTTATAGTTACTGAGAGGTAAAAGTGTCTGTTGTGGCTGAACTGTCCCAATCATGACTTCAGTATAATGTCACTCCCTTATGACAGGTTTCAGCCTTTAATCATCTACTTTTGAACGTCAAGGGCAGAAAAGAAGATGTGTTAATTTAATTTCAATCATAACATGATAAAGGTTAGTGGCTAATTGATTTTATCAATTTAGGTGCGATACTGCTTTCACAAGATGACATTTTAGCTATGCTCTTTCATACCACAGCTTTTAACTAGTTATCCTTGAGAATTTTCAAATTACTTCATAATTTCATATAAATACATTGCACTGTAGAGGAGAAGTTGCACTGTGTGCAGTTTACAATTTATATTCTCTGTATTTGCTGATTTATATATTACATTTTAGTACTTTTGGATTTTGTTTTGCTTTTTGTTTTCTAGTTTGTTTTGTGAATTTATAACTTTTCCTGTTTGTTCTTTTTTTTGGTATTGTAAATGTCCTCTTGCACCTTTTCTTAGGTTGTGCCTGAAGGTGTCATGAAAATCATCATCTGTCTTCATACATTTTTGTTTAAACAGATCAGTTAAAATCCCTTGAATAGCTATTAATTATCACATCTTAGGCAACTATTTTACAGCATGGGTGCAAATCATTGAGAAACTAGCACTCAGATGAAGGTGGCTTCCTTTTTTTGGTGCTATTTAGACCATGCCTTTGACACACTGATGTTTTGATTTAACAATAAATGCTGGTTCAATATACATTTTTCAAGTAATCTTTCCAAATTGTTCAACAATGGAGACAATATCTTAATCACAAATGGATACAGTAATACATGTGGGTAACATGGCCAGTTCTAGGCTTGCATAAGGGGAGCATTATCATGCGTATACATTGAGCTCTGGTATATTTATTGTTGTTGTTGATTTATGTTTTCTTTTTGAAATTGGGTTAAACTGTGCAGTTTAACACGTGCTGGGAAAAAAAATTGCTTTGGGTGGGTTGTTAAACCCTGGGCTGCTTTCACAACATTTGGAGGGTTTTTAGTAATTAGTCATGGGACAATTATATCAAAATATTTGTCATTGTGCGACAGAAAAGTAAAAACGTACATATCTCAAAATGTTGCGTATTTTTACTCATATCAATGGATCAATTATTTTGAAATAGAGAATCAGTAGAAGTTGACTTGATTTAAAGTAACTTTTGCCAACACATAACAGTTTTGGCCAGCATGATGTACTTATAAAATACTGTATGTTTGTTTCTATTATAAATACTGTATTGTGAGTTTGGCTACTTTCTCTCTAACGTGCGCTCACTTCCCAACAAAATGGAGGAACTACAACTGTTGTTGGGGAAAAACAGGGACTTTTATTCATCGGCAGTTTTGTGCTTCACGGAGACGTGGCTGTGTGGATTAATACCGGACTCTGCGCTGCAGCTGGCAGGATTCCAGCTCTACAGAGCGGACAGAGACACGGAACTCTCCGGCAAAGCGAAAGGTGGAGGAATCTGTTTTTACCTCAACAGTGGTTGGTGCAACGACGTGACAGTGATTCAGCAGCACTGTTCTCCAGACCTGGAATCCTTCATCATAAACTGTAAGCCTTTCTATTCCCCCCGTGAGTTCGCTTCGTTCATCCTGGTCGGTGTTTACATCCCACCGCAAGCTAACGTGCAGGTCGCACAGCGCATGCTCGCCGACCAGATACTGAGTGTGGAGCGGACCAACCCGGACTCCTTAGTAATCGTCGCTGGTGACTTTAACAAAGGTAATCTGACCCACGAACTCCCCAAATACAGACAGTTTATAAAATGTCCGACCAGAGAGGACAACATTCTGGATCACTGTTACACCACCATCAGAGACGCTTATCACGCCGTCCCACGTGCTGCAATGGGCCAATCCGACCACATCATGGTCCACCTGATTCCTGCATACAGGCAGAAACTAAAGCTCTGCAAACCTGTTGTGAGGACGACAAGGAAGTGGAGCAGTGAGGCTGTGGAGAATCTCCAGGCGTGTTTAGGCTGTACAGACTGGGATGTGTTCAGGACTACTACCAACAGTCTGGACGAGTACACAGAGGCTGTGACTTCCTACATCAGCTTCTGTGAGGACAGCTGTGTACCATCATGCACCAGGGTGAGTTACAACAACGACAAACCCTGGTTCACAGCTAAACTCAGAAGGTTAAGACTGGATAAGGAAGAGGCCTTCAGGAGTGGGGACAAAGACATATACAGAGAGGCTAAGTACAAGTTTGGCAAGGCAGTGAAAGAGGCCAAACGACTGTACTCTGAGAAGCTCCAAAACCAGTTCTCAGCCAACGACTCTGCGTCTGTCTGGAAAGGGCTCAAGCAAATCACCAACTACAAGCCGAAAGCCCCCCACTCCATCAACGACCGACGCCTCGCCAACAACCTGAACGAGTTCTACTGCCGCTTTGAAAGACAAAGGGACAGTCCTGCAACCATCTCCCACGACGCCCCCCAACAGCTGCAGCCACAATCCACCACCCCCACCTCCCCAACCTCAAGAGGGGCCTTGGCACCTCCAATCCCCACCCTGAAGTTCCCCCCCACCAGCCCCCTACCCACGCCGAGGACGGCTCTTTCCATCCAGGAGAGGGACGTCAACAAACTCTTCAGGAGACAGAACCCCCGGAAAGCTGCTGGTCCGGATTCTGTCTCACCAGCCAGCCTGAAGCACTGCGCTGATCAGCTGTCTCCAGTCTTCACAGACATTTTTAACACCTCACTGGAGACATGTCATGTGCCAGCCTGCTTCAAGTCCTCCACCATCGTCCCTGTTCCCAAGAAGCCAAGGACCACAGGGCTTAATGACTTCAGACCCGTCGCCCTGACCTCTGTGGTGATGAAGTCCTTTGAGCGCCTTGTGCTCTCACACCTAAAAGACATCACCGACCCCCTCCTGGACCCCCTGCAGTTTGCCTACAGAGCCAACAGGTCTGTAGATGATGCAGTCAACCTAGCCCTTCACTTCATCCTCCGGCACCTGGACTCCACAGGAACCTATGCCAGGATCCTGTTTGTGGATTTCAGCTCTGCCTTCAACACCATCGTCCCAGTTCTGCTACAGGAGAAGCTCTCCCAGCTGAGTGTGCCCGACTCCACCTGCAGGTGGATCACTGACTTCCTGTCTGACAGGAAGCAGCGCGTGAGGCTGGGGAAGCACGTCTCTAACTCCCTGACCATCAGCACCGGTTCCCCCCAAGGCTGTGTTCTCTCTCCTCTGCTCTTCTCCCTGTACACCAACAGCTGCACCTCCAGTCACCAGTCTGTCAAGCTTCTGAAGTTTGCGGACGACACCACCCTGATCGGACTCATCTCTGATGGTGATGAGTCCGCGTACAGATGGGAGGTGGACCATCTGTTGGACTGGTGCAGCCAGAACAACCTTGAGCTCAACGCTCTAAAGACAGTGGAGATGGTTGTGGACTTCAGGCAGAACCCAGCCCCACCTGCCCCCATCACCCTCTGTGACTCCACAATTGACACTGTGGAATCTTTCCGCTTCCTGGGAACCATCATCTCCCAGGATCTCAAGTGGGAGCCAAACATCAGCTCCCTCATCAAGAAAGCCCAGCAGAGGATGTTCTTCCTGCGGCAGCTGAAGAAATTCAACCTGCCAAAGACTATGATGGTGCACTTCTACACAGCCATCATTGAGTCCATCCTCACCTCCTCCATCACCATCTGGTACGCCGCTGCTACAGCCAAGGATAAGGGCAGGCTGCAGCGTGTCATTCGGTCTGCTGAGAAGGTGATTGGCTGCAGTCTACTGTCGCTCCAGGAACTGTACACCTCCAGGACCCTGAAGCGGGCAGGGAAGATTCTGGCTGATCCCTCCCACCCCGGTCACAGACTCTTTGAGACTCTCCCCTCTGGCAGGAGGCTGCGGTCCATCCGGACCAAAACCTCACGCCACAAGAACAGTTTTTTCCCATCTGCCACCAGCCTGGTTAACAAAGCCCGGAAACCACACTGACACTCTCCCTTTCACCCACACCCCCCCTTTTTTTGCTGACAGGACACCTGTAACCTGTAACTCTATGCGTTACATTAACGCTCAGCTTGGACTCCTGCTTTACTTGCACAATGATCACCTGCACTGTTGTATTGCTCTTGCATCTTATACTGCTCTATATTTACTCTCACTCACTTAAAACTGTGCACTTATATTTATATTATATTGTAGATATGTTTGTACTGTTTAATTTGTATTGTATTGCACCGACTACGCCAAAACAAATTCCTTGTATGTCCAAAAACGTACTTGGCAATAAAGCTTTTCTGATTCTGATTCTGATTCTGATTCTAAACATTCAGACATTCAGACAGAAACATTTTTCTTTTCTGCTTCAGACTTTAACATCAAAATAATTAAGTGAATTTTGTGAAATGGCCTAAATTGTCTGTTTGGGTGTATATCTCCTCTTCCTCTCTTCATTGCACCTGGCAAACATCAGTCAACAGCTGGACAAGGCTTTGAAATCATGGATTTTATAAGTTCAAAACGTGTAGGCAATGCGTTATGCAGTCATGCATGGATGCTGATTGGAAGAAAATTCAATTCAATTCAAAAATACTTTATTAATCCCAATGGGAAATTAAATGTTGTTGTAGTTCATATATTATGAAGGTTTCTTCAAAGATCTCCTGTAGAGGTCTGTCTTGCAGCAGATCTGAAGAAGCCTCTGACTGAAGACACTCTATTGTTGTCCAACAGTCTCATGGAGAGGATGCTCAGGGTTCTCCATAATGTTCTTAATTTTATGAAGAATCCTTTGCACAATGATCTCCAGAGGTTCCAGAGAAGTCCTCAGAACAGAGCCAGCCTTCCATGGGCAAACCTCCATGAACCCTCGAGCACCCTGTAGAGGGTATAGAGCTGGTCCAGTGTTCCACGGCCGGGACGAAAACCACACTGCTCCTCCTGAAGCCGAGGTTCGACTATTGGCCGGACCTTCCTCTCACAGATACCCTGGCGTAGGCCTTACCAGAGAGGCTGAGGAGTGTGATCCCCCTGTAGTTGGAACACACCCTCCAGTCCTCCATCTTAAGGGGGGTCACCACCCTTGTCTGCCAGTCCAGAGACACTGTCCCCGACCGCCACGCAATGTTGAAGAGGCGTGTCAACCATGACAGCCCAACAACATCCAGAGATTTGAGGTACTCAGGGCGGATCTCATCCACCCCCGAAGCCTTGCCACCGTGAAGCTTTTTAACCACCTCGGTGACTTCAGCCTCGGTGATGAAGGAGTCCAACCCCGAGTCCCCAGCCTATGTTTCCACCACGGAATGCGTGATGGCAGGATTGAGGAGATCCTCGAAGTACTCCTTTCACCGCCCGATAATGTCTTCAGTTGAGGTCAGCAGCCTCCCACCCCCACTATAAACATTGTTGGCGAAGCACTGCTTCCCCCTCCTGAGGCGCCGGACGGTTTGCCAGAGTCGCTTCGAGGCCAACCGGTAGTCCTTCTCCATGGCCTCACCGAACTCCTCCCAGGCCCGGGTTTTTGCCTCTGCCACAGCCCGGGCCACAGCACGCTTGGCCTCACGGTACCCGTCAGCCGCCTAAGGAGTCCCACAAGCCAACCACAGCCGATAGAACTCCTTCTTCAGCTTGACAGAATCCCTTACTGCCGGTGTCCACCACCGGGTTCTGGGATTGCCGCCGCGACAGGCACCGCAGACCTTACGGCCGGGTTAGCTACGGGCAGCAGCATCGACAATAGATGGGGAGAACATGGTCCACTCGGATTCCCATGAACTGGTCAAAGCTCTCCCGGAGGTGGGAGTTGAATACATCCCTGGCCGAGGGCTCTGCCAGGCGTTCCCAGCAGACCCTCACTATGCGCTTGGGCCTGCCAAGTGTGTCCGGCTTTCTCCTCCTCCAGCGGATCCAACCCACCACCAGCTGGTGATCAGTGGACAGCTCAGCCCCTCTCTTCACCCGAGTGTCCAAAACATGCGACTGAAGGTCTGATGTTACAACAACAAAGTCGATCATCGACCTCCTGCCTAGGGTGTCCTGGTGCCAAGTGCACTGATGGACACCCTTATGTTTGAACATGGTGTTCATTATGGACAATCCGTGACTATTACAGAAGTCCAATAACAAAACACCGCTCGGATTCAGATCAGGGAGGCTATTCCTCCCGATCACGCCTCTCTAGGTTTCACTGTCGTTTCCCACGTGGGCGTTGAAGTCCCCCAGCAGAATAATAGAGTCCCCGGGAGGGGCACTATCCAGCAACCCCGACAGGGACACCAAGAAGGCCGGGTACGCCGCACTACCGCTCAGCCCGTAGGCCGAGATGACAGTCAGAGACCTCTCCCCAACCCGAAGGCGCAGGGATATGACCCTCTCATCCACTGGGGTAAACCCAAACACTAGACAGCTGAGCTGGGGGGCAACAAGTAAACCCACACCAGCCCACCGCCTCTCCCCGTGGGCCACTCCAGAGTAGAAGAGAGTCCAACCCCTCTCAAGGAGATGGGTTCCAGAGCCCACGCTGTGCGTGGAGGCGAGCCCGACTATTTCTAGTCGATATCTCTCGACCTCCCGCACAAGCTCAGGCTCCTCCCCCCCCCAGCGAGGTGACATTCCACGTTCCTAGAGCCAGCCTAAGCATCCGGGGATCGGGCCGCTGAGGTCTCCACCTTCGTCCGCCACCTTCATCCGCCACCTTCGTCCGCCACCTTCGTCCGCCACCCAATCCTCTTTGCACCGGTCCCTCACGGTTCCCCCTGCAGGTGGTGGGCCCACTGGGGGATGGCCTCGCATCTCTTGTTCGGGCTTGGCCCGGCCGGGTCCCGCAAGGAGCAACCCGGCCACCAGGCGCTCTCCGGCAAGTCCCGACCCCAGGCCTGGCTCCAGAGTGGGACCCCGGCTCCGCCGTACCGGGCAACATCACGTGCCTCGATATTTTTGTCCACATGAGGGATTTTTGAACCGCTCTTTGTCTGACCCATCACCTATAGCTTGTTTGCCATCGGAGACCCTACCTATTCTTGTTTTTCTTAAAATCTACAATCATCTCCTTTGTTTTATTTACATTCAATATAAGATGATTGTTTCCACACCATGCCACAAAGTGGTCCACCAGCTCCCTGTACTCAACTTCTTGTCCATCTCTGATCCACCCCACGACGGCAGAATTATCTGAGTATTTCTGCAGATGACAGGAGTCTGTCTATAAACATATGCACCCCCTCACACCACCTTCACCGTTCCCAGCATGATGTTGTTTTGTAAACTTGTTGCTTCTTTGTGCTGAGGGTTTTTGCAATCTCAAACTGTATCTTGCTAAGGATAAAGTGTGAAATAAGATTTTTTCCCTCTACTTACCTAATGTGGCCTCTTTTCTCATCTAGCAAGGGCAGCGCCTGTGAGTGGGCAGCAAAGCCTCTGTGACCCGTCACCCCTTGTCTTGTGTCATGATGTATGTTTGGATGGGTTGTATTGGAATTCTAATTTCCCCTCGGGGATCAATAAAGTATTTTTGAATTGAATTGTCTTGTACTGGAAGTCTGAGGTGTACAGAGTGAAAACTAATGGTCAGAATACCCTGTGGTTCTCCTGTGCTGCTGACTACCTGGTTAGACACACAACCCTTCAGTCTCACAAACTGTAGTCTGTTTGTCAGGTAGTCTTTGATTCAGGAGATTGTTGAGGACTCCACCTGAGTCTCCTGGAGTTTCTGACAAAGCAAATTAGGTTGGATTGTGTTAAATGCACTGGAGAAATCAAAGAATATGATCCTCACAGTGCCGCTGGCTTTGTCCAGATGACAGCGGGTTTGTTGAAGCAGGTGTATGATGGCATCTCCAACTCTAACTCCACAGCAGTAAGCAAACTGAAGGGGGTCCTGATAGTTTATAGTTTTCTTATTCAGGTGGGCCAACAGGAGTCTCTCTTGGCCCTTTATGATGTTGGAAGTAAGGGCAACAGGTCTATTGTAATTGAGAACTGATAGGTGAGTTTTCTTTGGTACTGGAACAAGACGTCCACTGGACAACCTCCTGGAACAATGGACCCTTCACCTGGGCAAGGTTGAAGAGCTGCTCTGCACAGGCCTTCAGGACTTTAGGCCTGACATGATCTGGACCTGCAGCCTTGTTCCAGTTCAGTCTTTCCAGCTGCTTCTGAACTGAACCCATTGAAGAATGTTTTTAGTTCATTGGCTTTGTCCAGACATCAATTTGTCCAGTAACCTTTCTGCTTGAAGCCTGTGATCTTCATCCCTGACCACACCTCTCTGATATTGCTTTGCTGGAGCTTGCTCTCCAGCTTCTTTTTGTATACTTCCTTGCTGTTAGGACTTTAAGTTGCTTCTGTATACTCCTCAAGAATTATCTGTCTCCCTCTCTGAATGCTCTTTTTTTCTTGTTAAGCAGGTCCTTCAGGTCACTGGTGATCCAGGGTTTGTTATTGGGGTAGCATCTCACCGTTCTAGTGGGGATGGTGTTATCCACACAGATGTTTATATAGTCGGTGACACACTCAGTCATGGCATTGATGTCCTCTCCATGTGGCTGGGACAGTGAGTACCAGTCGGTAGCCTCAAAGCAACCTCGCAGGGCTTCTTCAGCTTCCTTCTCACAGTTCTTTTTATTACAGGTTGCCCCTGAATAAGGGGCTTATATTTTGTGCAGAGAATTTGCCTAGCGGTCTTGCTTTAGAGATGTATGAGTCCTTGACATTTGCATAAAACAAATCCAGCATTTTGTTTTCTCTGGTAGAGCAGCTATGCAAGATATGCAAATGTTAACGTTTTTCAGCAGGTGTCGCGCCAAAATGTCCCACTCTCCTGTCCTTGTTTTTAAGATTGTTTTTGGGATTGGGAACCTGCCGGGGTGTACCCTGCCTCTCGCCATTAGACTGCTGGAGATAGTCACCAGCTCCCCCGTGACCCACTATGGAATAAGCGGTATAGAAGATGAATAAATGAACATAGGGTCAGAAGCTACAGAAGCAGCGCTATAATGTTAAGCATGAGCAGTTATTGTTTGACGCCGCACAGGCAGTCGTAAAAATTGTGCTTTGCACATCTGTCTGTGGAGACAAGTATGCGCGACTCTGTTTTGCCCTTAATTGTAGGATGAGGAGGGAGAGGCAACGTGGGTGCCAGGCATTTGTTTGAGGGGGTATTGCCCCCTCCTGCCCCTGTGTAAAGCCAACCTCACCAGGTAACAAGACAGCAAGATTTAAGATATTAGGTTCACTATATGAAATCAGACAAGATGAGATTTTAACAAGATTTGAAAACGAAAAAAAAAAAATAATAATAATCTTTAACCAATACAGAATAAATCAGTCTATGTTTCAGGAGTCCATATTTTGCAGTTTGTATGCTTGTCTTCTAAGGTTTTCCTGATGCCTCAAAACTATTGAACATGGTGTTTTTCTGTTTCCAAATAAATATTTCATATATCAAACTGTGTTTTAAATAAACACTGTTTAGGGTCAAACTTTTCTGTCTATGTTTTACAAGTCAGAGTTGTTTAGATTTGGAACTAGAGACGATCAATGTCACGATCTGGCAGTGTTAGGTTTTGAGATTTAGTTCATTGTTGGTTTCTCTGCACTTCACTGTCCTTCTGTGTCCTTCAGTTACTGTTAAGTCAGCTTTAATTGTAGTTTAGATTTAAGACCTATTCTTGTGTTTTGACTACTTTCTTGGATTCCTGTGTTAGATGCTTTGGTTTATATTTTCCTTATAAATCTGGTTCCCCCCTTTTAATGTTCTTTAGTTAGTCTCATTGTTTTCTTGCTTCTGTTTATTTAGATGTGTCCTGTTACTTTTCTGCACTCCCTGCTCATTAGTCTAGCTCCCTGTTCCACCAGCTGTTCCTGACTCTCTCCCTGATTAGCTTCCTTAGTTCATTGGTCCATTCCCCAACCTACCTTTGCATTTATACTCTCTGGTTTTCTGTTCTCATCACTGGTTCGTACTGCCTTTGACTCTGACGGGTAGTACCTTCTCCATCTCTGTAACCCAGCCTGTGTTCCATGTCCTGCCATTTCCTGTAAGTTACCTGTTGATTATTAAACATTTATACTCACCACGCAGTTCCCACACTCTTGTCTGCACTTTGCTCCAGCAAAGAATCAGCATAACATGACAATAAAAGGCTGACCAGAAAACCTTTGTTACTTCTTGTTCTAAATTCTTCTTCTTCCTCTTTTGGATTTATTGCTGTTTTTCAAATCAACTAAAATGTGCAATTTAACCAACAACTGGGTGTGGAGCAGGAGATTAAACTGAAAAAAAAACAAAGAAAAAAAAAAAAACACCAACAATGGATTATTTTATCTACATTAGTTTCTTTTAAGCAGCATCCCTTCCTGTAGCTGCAGGACTGGCTCCACTTCCACCATTTACAGCAATTCATGTTAAATCCCCATTGTAAGCTGTTGTTTACTTATTAGCAGAACAATAAAACTCTATTTCCCAGATCCTTACATTTCATTGTGCCAACATCCAGAAGCAGTAGTGGTGCAAGTGACCCAACTGTTTTTCTATACACAAAGAAGCAATGGGAAATGGAAAGACGTTTTTTACCTATTTGGCTTACTGAGGGTGTGTTTATCATGCCCTTCCAAACCGTAGAATAGAGGGTGTTTGTTTAATCCTCTGCCAAGCTAGATGACTCCTGAAAGCACTGCCAAGGAGAACTCCAGGCTGACGTATGCGAATGGTAATGGAAAAATATATGCAAGTCCTGTGTCAACGCAAACTCCAAGCTGTCAATTACTTGCCAGTGTGTGACAGTGTGTCTATTGCCTAGGAAGATGGCTATGGCAATACACACCTACAGTATGGTCACACAGGGATAGAAAATTGCAGAAAAATATACACACACCCTTACGTTTACTAGCACACACATAAACATACACATAAGACTTCCCTTTTCCTTACCTGACAGTGGAATAAATCTACGGTAAAAGTCTCTCCTGGATCTTTCATAACTCAATATCAACACAAACTCCTCTGTGTGCCATATCAGAGGAAACTCTCCAATGACTGTGATAAGTTTGGAAATAACATAACACAAATATTTACTCCCATAACTGTCACTGAATAGTTTTTACATTCAGTTTTCTGCTTTTCACCTTAAGTATGAGCTAATTTGTGGTTGAAAGACAAGTAATTCAATGGAACCAAATGTTAAGGAAGACCAACTTTACTCACCCATCTATTTTCAAGAAAATGTGTCATATGGCTTTATTTAACTTTCACCCACTGCCGCCAGCTGTCAATGAAGAAAGAAAAAGGGGATAAATAACATGGAAAACATCAACATTTACAAAAGATATCAGAGGTCCCTCTTTGAAAACCTCGTAGAACTAAATCAACAGAAAAATTCAAACCCACAAAAGCATTTGCGCTGCTTGCAGGTTATATTCTCGGATGCCAAAAGAAAAATCAAGGTCTTGTGAATTAGTCATGAGGGAAGAGAATAAGGGAGTTTTGGTCCAAAAATTACCCCTGAGGCCAATTATACCACTCGTAGAAAATTGCAATCGCTTCATACTTTTGCTCTAATCTTTTTACCTCAGTTTAGAATTCACTGGAATGGGGGAGAGAGACCACCGATGTCTGATTAAGGTCGAAAAGAAAAACATTTCCTAAGTGTAGCTTACATGTAGCAGTCTACTCAACAAGTAAAGATGTGTCATATTAAATGTGATGGCTTTGATTCCTATGTAAATTAATCTTTGACCGTATCTCCAGTATCAGTTTGGTTTTTACTCATTTTTTTTAAAACATCCTACTTTGTAAAACTAACTGATCCACTCTTAGTTTGCCATGAATGTAAAAAGAAAACAAAATTGTTGTGAAAATTGACATTTAATCTCCATTGACTGCGCATTCTTTTTACATTTTTTAACAAAGGCAAGTTTTAAAAAGAAAAAGAAAATGTATGATCTGTTTAATTTTGGGGTCCTGTTGTATTAGCACCAATTAGGGTTAACATCCAGAAGTGTCAATCTAAAGCTCATGTGTACTCATCTTCTCAGTGAAGAAACCTCCTGATCATAGTTTGCTGGGGTCGTAAAGTTTGTTGTTAATTGATAAAATAGCTTGACTTTAAATCAGTCAGTCAGTCAGTCATTTTCTACCGCTTATTCCATAGTGGGTCGTGGGGAAGCTGGTGCCTATCCCCAGCAGTCTATGGGTGAGAGGCAGGGTACACCCTGGACAGGTCACCAGTCCATCACAGGGCAACCAATTTTAAATGTCATATACTGTCCCAAGCAGTTATTTGCTACATGTAGCAATGTAATCCCATAACTCAGTTTGTTAGAAAAACGCACTAATAGCAAAATCTACAATTTAACTGCAGTCTTATTCACACTGCTTTAAATCTGCAGTGCTCTGATGACAGAGCCACTCATCTTTAAGGTGCATCCATGATTCGTCAGACATTCTGTAAATCTGATTGACTATAAATCTGCCAACTTCAAATAGTTAATATATCACTCTATTTTAAAAGAAGCAACACTGTCTGCATTAAACATGTGTTTTTACTTTTTCTTATGTCTTGAATCACAGTCCTGTATATTGGTTGCTTCCAAGCAGTGAAGTACCTAAGACATAACGTGTAGAAGAACAACTATAAACCAATAGACCATAAAAGAAACTATAAATAGATTGTCCTATACAGCATGGATTAAAAGGGTCTGCACCAAACAAGTGCTGTACTTTAAAACTGGATATATGTAAAAGAAAGAGACTTGAAACAGAAGAAGATGAAAGCTAAGTCTTTTCAATGGGAACGGATTGCACTCTGATCACAGGAAATAGACAGACAGACTGGGACTAATATGATTAAACTTCTTGGCCTTAGTAAGAAAAAACACAAACAGAAGAACTATTTTGAAATAGCTTGGTTTCACCAGTTAAGACCACAACTTTATCGTGATTATGGTTGCCTATTCATTAGAAATAAGTCCTCTGTTTTAGACTTTAAGATACAATCACAGACCATTCTATAGATAACATAAGGCGCTTGTGTCATAATCAAAAGGTTGCCTGTACCTGATGAACAAATATGAGATAATTTATGGGAGTATATAAAACAAAAATCAGCCTCAACTTGATATCCAGGCAGTGCTGTGTGAGCATGTAATCACCTTTTTCAAGCGATGTCTTCTGATTGATGACATTTTTTTTTTTTTTTTAGATTTACAGTTAACTTATGGTGAGAGAACCATATTTGACAGGATGCCTTGTTCGATAATTAAAATGAGATTTATGTGAAGTTGTTTCAGGGAACAAAACTCAAAGACCTTCCTCAACATATGTCAAAATGAAAAGCATTCACCAACACAATGTGATGTCGGTTGTATAACAAACATAATTGATAGCACGCCATATGAATGAACCATTGTGGGCAAGATATTTGTTTTCCCTTCCCTTTGCATTGTTAATGTTTTGGAGCCACGCTTCGGCAACAATATTCATGTGCACAAAGGCCCAAGGGTATCTTTTGTTATTGTTGCTTCCAACTGCCAACGCTGAATCAGCCATTTCAGTGGATAAGTCGGAATTCATTATTTCTCAAGGATCATGCTGCAATCTTTTTAGTAATGAAAATGAACTTGAAGGGCATGGTATAAAAGACAGAAAAGGCTAGGACAAAAATGTTATTGAGCAGTTTTAACTATACATACTGAAAAAGTACAAAAAACTACTTCACATTACCGTTAACACTACCTACCTATAAAATAACTCTAGAGAGCTTCATGTTTTCTTTCTCCCTTTTTCAAAATACAATATATTGCCAGGCGTATTTGTCTGTCTACTTTTATTTTATACAGGAATTAATTCCAGAATTCTAAAGTGAAGTTCTGTTAAAATATCATATAGTTCAAATCTAAGTCTTGGCATTTTCATTTCATTCATTATAAATCCAGATTAGTTGGTCCCTGAGCTAAGACTAAAGAGGAGTTCTACCATCTAAAAACAACTCCAATCTCAATAACATCATAAGAGTTTATTCAAAATCAATTTTATGAACATTTGATGAATAACCAAACAGCAGACAGAGGGAAGAGGCAGTGCTCCACCAATGATCATCCTGTGTGATACTGTACAGAAAATAAAAATAGCAAGTGTAAAAAAGAAAAATGTATAGTGGTTTAAGTTAATTAATTTTACGCTTTACGCATGCCATTTTTTCAGCACTGCAAGATCGTTGTTGACTCATTGACTCATAGCCTCCTAGCGTTGTTTCCAATGTAAATAATCAGTGGTTTCTTCAAAGGTCAACATCCAATGCAGGATAAGTGTTTGAAGGTTTCTAAGATAGTATTTGCATAAACTGCTTGAGATTAGAGTTGCTTTTAAATCCTAGCTTTAATCTTCAGGACCAACTAATCTGGATTTATACCAAAAACACAATGGAAGTTATTTGCTAGAAGTAAAATGTTAATGTTACAACTTTTTTACAGAACCTTACTTAAAAAAAAAAATAAACAACTTAACTAATCCATTAAGGTTGAGGAACAGAATATTAAATTTTAACCAGAATATTTAAAATCAAAAAGAATAAGCATAAGGTATGAATGTATATTCATACATTATACTTAAAAGCTGATGCCTGAACCTAGCTGTATACTTGTAATTGTGATTCCCTAAGTTTACCGTAAAAGCAAAAGAAAATCTCCAATTTACTTATTTTCTTAATTGGAATGAGAAGTAAACCTAAAACAGCTACATCTGTTTTACTGTATAGTGGCTTTATAAAAACTGTCTGAGACAAGTCTTATTATGTTTTGTAGCCTTCTTCTTAAGTAACCAAATCCACTTTGACAAAAGTTGGGTTAAGGCTCACCATCTCAGTGCTATAAGTGCATATAAGTGGAGATAAAGTGTCCATTTTACTGTCTTTTCCGTTATGTTCTCTGCAACTTGAGATGGGAAGATAACTACATCTATGATATCAGAGAGGCTGGGAACAGGTGTGTGATTATGGCTGACAGATTGCATGTTGTTTTTTTTTTTCTGTCTATCTCTCTACATTTCTGCTGATGGAGAAAAGATGACGTGAACACATCTGTGCTCTGTACAACAGCAGCTCTGACTGCGTACAGGTGTTGAGCTGATTTCAAATTCTCTCCACATACTAAATGCCATTCCCTTGGCTGTAACTGCAACAGCTATTGGAAAACCTTCTTTTTGCGTTTAGAAAACTTTTTAAAAGCAGTCGGGCAAATAATTGGCAAGAACGAAAAAAATAAGAAACTACTATTTTTAAAATGTAATTTGGAATCTGAAACGTGGAGATGCTGCCTCCTCACTTTTAGACGCATACACACACACACAAGACTGAAAACTGTAGCAACAACCTGGTGTGCAGCAATGTCATCACCCTCACAATCTGCTGAGCATTTTTCTGCACCTGCACATGGCTACACTGTGTTGAAGTGTTTGACAACTACGGCATCTCCTCATTTTGTCTTCGTTCCTTTTATTTAATTTCATACTATTTATAGATATCATGTCCCATTGGTACCAAAAGCCCTCTGCATTCATTAAAATATTCATTAAAAAGTTGTACTCATAAGGGGGGAAAGGGGAGTACTGATCTCCTATTTAAAGCCCAGATCGGCCCAAAAGAGATGCAGTTTGCAGCCCTTGATTCTACAGCTGGATAAAGACCTATTTAACTAATTAAACTGCTTAATTATAAGCTCTGACTCATATGCAAACTTCCATGTAATATTTTTCAGCTGAAATAAATGTAAACTCTTTTTACCAAGCCAGTGCTTGTTCAGCATTTCTCTACCAGGTTGTTTTCAAATAGCTCATAAATATCCATTTACTCCAGATCAGATCCATTATATTTGGGTATTGTGGTGTTAAGATGCCAAAACCACCAAAAGACCGACCGACCGACCGACCATCCGTCCGTCCGTCCATCCATCCATCCTTCCTTTCCTGAGTTTTCTGACTTTGCTTTTTACTTATTCTGTTTATGTGTGTGTGTCTACTCATTTGCAAACATGTGGCTGAGGATGCAGTGGTTGTCAAACAGATGCACAATGACAGCTCCCAAAGAGGGCTGGTGATCTGGGCCAGTGAGCCAAACATGTCTCACGTCTGCACCTGTGCTGGGCATTCCTTTTCTTATCTTCATTTTTTTCTTTGTTCTGATTTATCTATCAGAAATTTTACAAGCTGTTGCGACCGGGTGACAGGCAGTGTGAGCATTTTTCACAAATATACAAGAAAAGTCAGGAAGCTCATTGCTGAAGTGCCGCATTACAGCAGTCACACATCGCCTTCATCTTCCAGCCTCCTCATGAGGAGCCTGCTCTCATTCATTTGCTTCCAAATAGTTTTTCCTCCTCCTGTGCTTGCAATCCCTTAAAGCAGTGGATGGTCTCAATATTCCAGCCATCTGATTTGGTGGCGCTCTTCCAGCACTGGTTCAGGCCTGATGATCCCAGCAGGTTCGCCATCAGCAGCACCAATCTTTAGGAGATTTTTTTATCCACCATATTGGAGGTATCTGCTTCCTCGCAAACATGCCGACTTTGTTTTTGTGGTGACGAATTTTTATGTTTCACAAATTAAAGGACAGTTTTATTGCCCCCGAAGGGTTTATCCATGCCCCTCTTCAATGTGATGGACTTATCACCTTGCTCCTCTGAGTTAATTACACATTAATATACTTTGGTTTCATTTATGGAGCTCTTTGATTTTGCACTAAAACTAAATGATAATGAAGCCCATTCTATCTGACATCTCCTTCTCTTTTTTATGTGAGAAGGCCAATTCAAAGTTTATAGTTAGATATGTCTAAAATAAAAATAAAAAACAATAAAAGTTCTTAAAATGAGGAATGAGTAAGACATTTTTTTGCACCTGAAGATTAAAATAGAGGAATGTATCTAACAAAAAGACTGGAATAGGCTGATGTAATAGTCTGGTTGTGCCAGACTAATTTGGATTTTTTGCTTCAGAGAGAGAGAGAAACAAATGACTGCTTGGAGCTTGTAACTCACCATGACATCTGTGATCCAGAGAGGCCATGAATTCAAAAGACAAATCAAAATATGTGACCCTATTAAGATCTTTCAAACGATTAAAGTAATGAATCCCTTGTATCTAGGAGCTGTTTTTCTTTAGCTATAACAACTTTGCATCTTTGATTATTACTGACAGGCACATCCTTTGTGGCAGCCCTGCAGTCTGTAATCTTTGATTTATATAAAACCTGTAATCACAGCAATACTTGCAAAACCTGATTTTTGCAGGTGAAATGCCTACAGGTTTCATGGAGAATGAAAATTGTGAAAGTGTTGAAAGGGATTTCATTATTATTCTTCAAAAAAAAGAAGTCAGTGAAGCAGGGTTAGCAGTGAGTCAGCCCTGTAATTAAAGAGGAGCGATCAATCTGTACCACTGACCACACTACTTATGCCAAGACCATTGAATGGCTGCAGTAAAGAGCTAATTTAGAACCATTAGGGACTGCCAAGTTTGCAAACACCCTAGTAATGATGATGGCTGATTCTAGTTCAAGGCTTGGCCTCTGTATAACAGTCAGACCTGGCAGTCACCTTTTAGGGATCTGTAAAAGATCTCACATAAAGAGAAATATATTTTCTTTTTTAATATTTCCTTTACTCAGTCATTTGCATGTTCAATGGATGTTGGGTTAATGCTCACATCTCCATGTCTGTGCCTGGCCAATCCTTTCTTCTTCCAAAGAAACATGAAACACAAACGTTTGCCAGTTTGCCAGTTTTTTAGGTGATTACAAACGTATTCCTATATGGTGTTCAAACTCAACTCTTTCACATTTCCTTACGTCACAACCACAAAATTCAACGTAAATGGCAAACATATTTTCTTGAGATTTGATTCTAGAGCAACACCAAGTAGCACAAAATTGTGCAGTGGAAGGAACATGATACATGGTTTTCATAGTAGAAACATGTCTGTCAACCTAAACTAAGAGATAGCATTAATTAGGAATGCAGCCAACAGGCCCATGCTAACTGGAAGAGCTGCAGAGATCCACAGCCCAGGCGGGACTGTAAACAGGATAACTATAAGCTGTGCAGCACAATTTTGTTTTTTTCCTATGGACATGTGAGTGATCACACCACGTCACCCCACATACACAATGAAACATGTTGGTGCCATCATCTTGCAGTGGGGATACTTTTTTTCAGCATGGACAGACTTGCTGGCCAGACTTAAAGGGAAGATAAATCTAGTTAAATAAAGGCCAATCATTGAAGAAAACCTATTGATTGAGACTTGAAACTACAGATGAGGTTCAACTTCCAGCAGTACAACAACATTAAACATACAGCCAGAGCTGCAATAGAATGATTTAGATTAGGGGTGTTCATCTCCATGTCCTCAAGGGGCTGGTGTCATGCATGTTTTTGACCTGTTGCTTCAGCACAGCTGATTCAAATGACTAAATTATCTCCTTAACATGTAATCAAGTTACCCAGATACCTGGTAATAAACCATAAATCAGTTGAGCTAGGTGTGTTGAACCAGGGCAACATTTAAACATGCAGTACACCAGCCTTTGAGGACTAACTTTGGACACCAGTTATTTAGATCAAAGTACATTTAGGTGTTAGAATAGCCCAGTCAAAGTCTAAACCTAAATCCAGCAGAAAGTCTGGGGCAAGACCCAAACATTGATATTCACTGATGCATCCCATCCAGTCTAATTGAACTCCAGCATCTTTGCAAAGAACAATGGCCAAAAAATACAGTCTCTAGATGTGCAAAGCTTGTAATGACATACCCCAAAATACTAGCAGCTGTTCTACAGCAAAGGGTGGTTCTAAGTTGAAAAAGTTTAGGTTTAAAAACACCTTGGCAAGACACTGTATTTTCCATTTAGAACACAGTTCCTCTCATTTGACACCACTGGTATACTCTTTCCATGGGATCTCAAACACATTGAAGGACAGAAAGAGATGGAGGAAGCCAAACCAAGTGCCTCCCCTCAAAGTGTTTTAATGGCATGTAGCCAGCAACATGACCTTAAGGTGCACCCCAGCACTGTCATTTCTACCTTTGACTTTTATGTAGCTCATCTACACCTGAGCAGACATAATGCATCAGAAATTCCCCAATGCTCTTGCATGCTTTACTTTGCTGTTCCTGAAAGGTAAACCAAGGTAAGAAGCATGAGACGAAAGACTTAAATGAGGCATGTACATAACTATTCAATAAAGATATAACCAAGTTCATTACTGGTGTTGCTTTCGGAAGCTAGCACCTATATACAGACAACGCTATGTGGAGAGAAAGGATAAAAAACTTGTGATCTCACCTTTTCAGGGAGCTTTGAGCACTTTGAGCAGTAACAGAAAAATCACCCCGCTTGAGTGTGCTCTATTCAAGGCTGAGTCCTATCAGTCACTTTCTGTCAGACTCTTCTATCTAATCTTTCTCTCTCCATATGAAAGCCTTTATGGCTGTCTTATATTCTTGACATTTAATTAATGTTTCAGTCATGTGTGCTGGAGAACCCTGACAGCAAGCCAATAACTCTGGATCTTTGCAATCAGCTGTCATGGAGTGAGCCTCACTTTTATTTTGTCTGCAGTTCTGGCTCATAATGCTGTTCTCATGCTCTCTGTCTCTTTTGCATACCAAGCACGCAATGGATTGTTAGCTTGAGAATAAACTAATGGGATCCTCCTCATGACCTTCTTTCCAATTGATGATGAAGGAACAGAAGGTGGCCACATTCTCACAGAGTTTCTTTCCTCTTTGCAAAGATCAGCATGCTCATTTGTCTGACCTGCTTGTTTTGACCCAGGATTCCTCCACCTCGCCCACCCCTCCACATATTAATGTAGAGAAGATGAAAGGGAGCCATGCCAGCACCAACGCTACAAACTCGAGCACATATAAGGAACAAGTGATTCTGAAATGCCTTTGAAATAGCAGATTTGCTGGGCCAGCTGGCCGGTGTCGAAGTAGTCTGGTCTAGTCAGAGTACAGACTTCAGTGTTCCCACGCAGGTCTGAATCAGGCATTACTCACAGCAAGTGTGCAGGGCTGATGGGTGTGTTTTCAGATTATTTGAACAAGGAAACATGATTTTAATCAATAACGTTATGTAAGGCAAACATATTAGTCATACAGCCAAAGACTGAAAAGCCACCCCCATCTACTAATCAACTGCAGAACAAAGATGTGCTTGTCTTTACTAGAGTAATGTAGTGTTGATACATTATCACAGATATAATTAAATTAAAAAGTATTCTGATTGTTTTCATCAATTAAAAAATTGCAGATCTCAAAGATAAGCGACAAGTATGTGTGTTTACAGAGCATAAACACAGGAAAGTGTTCTCCAAGACACAGCAGAAAGAAGCATGTTTAACTGGAGTTATCGATAGCTAAGGACTCAGGAGTTGAGGATTCACCTTTGTTTCTACCTCTTGAATTACTTTCAAAACGTTTCCTCTAGGCAGAGATTATATCTGAAAATAAAACACCAAGTTTAAATCTTGGTTGCTGGTGAGTTATTTAAGAAAAAATGGTGGAAATTCAATTGTATCACTTATTCTATAGACTACATATTTTTTACTCTTTTCAACCTGGTTTTCAAAAACAAAACCCACAGAGACGTATGTAGAACTTCCTACCACCTTTATGCCAATAACAATCAGCTGTATGTGTCTTTTAAGCCTAACCTATTGGATGGACTTGAAATCATCTTGTCTTAAATGCCAGTATGAGTAAGAACATGACTGAACCCCCACTAGAATTGCATTCATGAATCTGTGTTTGTTCCTCACTTTTGCATGAAAGACAAATCAGATGCTGCCTGTTTTTACTTGTCAGTGAGTTAAGGGATGCTCCCATACCTAAATGTATTTCTAGCTCATCACAAGGCAACAAATAGACAAACAGGACAGACACTCATGCAAATGTTTCACTCACATCCATAGACAATGTATGATCAGTCAGAATCAGCCTTATTGCCAAGTTTGTGCGCACAAGCTAAGAATTTGACTCCAGTACACTTTGCTCTCAGTAAAGATTTATTTTCCCCCCAATATAAATAGAAATAAAAATTATAAATATCTTCAAAATGTACATACATACACATGTGACTTTACAGAGAAGATAATGTGAAATCCGTCCAAGTATGCATGGTGTTTTGGAACTCTGTCATGTGTTCATCAAAGAAACTGCCTGGCAGAATAAACTGTTTCTGTGGTGGCTGGTTTTAGCAAACAAGGCTCTGTAGCGCTGACCTGAAGGTAAAAGACTAAACAGTTTATATGCAGGGTGTGTGGGGTCTGCAGAGATTTTAGCTGCCCTTTTCCTAACCTTAGACCAGTATACATCCTGGAAATAGCAAAGGTCCGCCTTGATTATTTTCTCTGCATGTTTTAGACACTGTGGGAGGAAGTCAATGTGCCTGGACAGAACCCACACATACATTGGGAGAACACACAAACTCTTTACAGAGAAGATCTTCCAAGGATTTGGACCCAGGACCGTCTAACTTCAAGCCAACAGTGCTAACAATTGCACCTCTGTGCAGTCCATGATCCATGTATACAAAGTATTTCTTGTTTGTATTTCTTTCATTTGGTCTCTGTTGATTTTGAGAAAATCGTTCGACACATCCTTTTCTTCACACTTAGTCAATTGCAATTTCCTGTTTGATGGACCGGATAAAGAACCTCTTTTGCACATTCTGTCTAATTCAAAAGGCTGTTGTCAGACTCACCAGTACAGTGTAGCAAGTAAGCAGTGGAAAAACACTTATGATCCTTTTTATTTATACTACAGATATATATTTTGCTGTCAGATTTTATAAACAGCACTTCACTGAGTCTGACAGTCTGAGTCTGTAACAATATTTTAATTCCCTGTCACTTATTAGCCAAAGTTATTTCTTTCAAGTCTAACCCCTTTTTAGGTCCTTCACCCACATCCACTGTTTCTAACTGTACCTCAGAAAGTTAATGAGTATGTTGTAGAAATTGAGTTTAATGTTACGTACAGGCTAGTGACAAACAGTCAGTCAACTTCGTCCATTAACCCTTACCTGTTGAAAATATTTTTTGCCCTAGTCTGCTATATATTGGCAGGCTTTGTAAAAATATATCTTGGCCTATATGCTAATAAGACTGAGACCATTGTTTCATCATCTTTAGACTGTTGCAATGGTCTCTTTACCAATGTAGATAAATTATCTCCTTCAGACCTCCAAGGTATTTAAAATACTACTGCCAGATTGCTAACATGATCTAGTAAGCAGACTCATATCACTTCCGCTCTATATTAATTACACTTGCTCCCAGTAGTGTTTAGGATTCATTATAAAATTATTTTGTCACCTTAAGAGCTATGATTAACAGGCTCTAAAATATATATCCTGACTTCTTCCTAAACACACTGCTTGTAGTTGTTATTGATTAGAGTTGGAATCTCTTTGCTGTTCTGAGTATAAAAGAAAAAAAACAATACATTTAATTAAATTAAATTAAATTAAATTAAATACAGACGAAACAGCACCTTTCTGTCTATGTTATCAAGACAATGTCACAGTTTACCGTTTCAACTTAAGTTAGCCTATTATGTGGATAATTATAAAAAGTAGTTAAAAACATTGTTGTTTAATCAGGCTTTCTCTTGATGCTAATACTTGTTCTTTCTCTATGCAGGGTGCTTTTTTTTTATTATTTATTTTTTACCTTGCTAGGACCACATTTATTTTTCAGAAGTCACTTAAACAAGGTGTCAGAAACAATCCTCAGATATGTTGGTCCATGTTAACCTGATTGCATCACCCAGTTGCTGCTGATTTGTCAACTGGACATTATTTAGAAAACCAGTTTGAGATTAATAGATTTTTGTGCTTCATTGTTCGTTATCCAGTTTAAAGGTACAATGTTGTACTTCAGAAAGGGTATTCCTCTTACCAAGTGGTTATTTGAGCTTGAGGCATGTTTGTCCATACAGCTGCTTGAACAATTCTTTGAGAACCCAGGAGATGGTTGTGCTAGAGAATCCCAGCAGATGAGCAGTTTCTGAAATAGTCCAACCTTTCTATCTGACGCCAAGAACCATGCCACATTCAAAGTTACTTAAGTCCCCTTTCTTCCCCATTCTGGTGCCTATTATAAATCTCACCAAGCCTACATGCATTGAGTTGCTGTTCTGTGATTGGCTAATTTGGTATTTGTGTTTGGTGCCGGTGAGTTTAAATAAATGTTACACACACAATAGACTTCCCAATTTTAGTCATTTTCATTTTGCTACCAATCCTTGTAAATATAAGGGGCTTTTAGTAAGAAAATATCAAAGTCTGTGGACTGATTTTAGGAAGATCTAATAGGTACAGAGCTTTAAACTAAATCCAATCATCTGGCTCTGAGATAAAACTTTGGAATTTGATTATTCTTTTCAAACTGAAGTAAAGTTTGCAAAAGTAATGCTTTTTTTTAGCATGTTTTAATTTCAGCAGTGGCAGGTGTAGAATGCTGTATATGCATGTTTGAATGGGCTAAGGTTTATACACATATCTTACCATAAAAGAATACTTTTTGCTCGTTTTCATTAGATCTACAAACACACCCCGAATATTTTTTTTTTCTTTCTTTTCATCTGTCTCAGATCGGTTTGACAGCAGATATCTCACCCATAACAACCTTCTCTCCAATCATGACGCTATTGCAGGGAAATATGGCAGCTGCTTGCAAGGCTTTGATTTCATCTTGCCCCAGATCTGCATTGTAATGAGAACTCAGGTCAATCAATAATTCACAGCCGTTTCCCTTAAAAAAACAAAAGAGAGAGGAAAGAAAGAAAAACAGATCAGCTCATTGGTAAAACAGAAACAGGACTTTGATGTGTGCCATTGGAGGCGCACATGCTCTCCTCCGTTTGTATTTGTCAACACTGAGAGCCGCAGAGGAGAGGAAAGTACATGAGCGCGTCTGATCAGTGTAATGGATTTGACTGACTTACATTTACCCGTGACATGTACTGTATGTGTGCAGGCTCTGCACTGAGTGTGTAGAGAGTTGATTGTTGTTTGGAGAGTCATGCTGTGACTTTGGCTTCCTAAGCTTCCAACCATTGTGTACAGGGCTTCTCTTTTAGCAAGCACATTTTCTGACTGCAGTTTTACAACATCCATGGACAAACTGAGATAGAAAAAAAAACTGCTAATAATCTGTGTACACCCGACAAGCACCCGCAACTGTCTGTGAAGATCATTAGTACATTGAACCTAAGAAATTAAGGGTTTGTCTCTCAGTTCATTATCAGTTTTTGTGAATGCGGTAGAACAAACTAATTAAATTAAGCATCTTTTAATAACTAGAGCAATGCCACATGCTTGTATCCCTCTGTAATAAACATCCTAGTAATGATCACATTTGATTCCTGTTTCTTTTTCTGTGTTTATATTTCAATAGTTCCCCCGGACGACCCAGTGATCAGTGGAGGACCTGTGGTGAGCCTGAGAGCCGGTGATCCTTTAAACCTGACGTGCCACGCTGACAATGCCAAACCTGCGGCCTCCATTATTTGGATTCGCAACGGAGAGGTCCTTAACGGGGCAATGTACTCCAAGGTAAGCACTGAGGTGTGTGTCATAACAGGTATGTAGACCACATGGGTGTGTGTTTGGGGGTGTTGTATGAATATGTTGGGAAGAACTCTGGCCCATTCAATTTCTGTTTGTTTTTATCAACAATATATGTATTTAGCATTTTTTCCTTCATATGGCGGGGGGAAAAAGCATTGGACATGTCAATGTTTTTCCTCAGTAAATATATTTAGAATCAGGCTACTGACCTGAAATTCACACTAGTAGTGAGGAACAGCACAAGGAATCCACACATAGGGAGAAATGAAAACAAATTAGTCCATAAATTAATTTATGGTGTAATAAAGTGCACTTTTATTTTATCCCCAGGTTCCTATCAAAAATGTCCCAGTAAATTTCTGCATTTATCCTTTATTCAATTATATGATGTCTGCTGGTACCATATGCTAAAAACACAGCCCGGCATCATGATGTTCTCACCTTTAAACTAGACTAGTGCTATGACATTTTGGGGGGACGTCCAGAGCTTCTTCTCCACACATGATGAGTGCAATTACATCCAAAAAGTGCAAGTTTGGTCTCATCTGACTAAAGTATATTCCCTGCTGTAACTATAGCACAGTGTTAAATCATGCCTCAGTCATTACTTTGTCTCAGCCACAAAAACAGAAGCCTTTTTCTTACCCATCTGATTCACAAATCATCTAAGACAAGCAGATGGTCAGACCATGTGACTATCAAAAACTTTGTCTCTTTCTAGTCTTTTTTTTTTATTTCGTCCGAAAGAAGCTTGCATGATTCCAACCAGTTCTGACCTACAGTGTAAGGTTCCTGAATGTTTTAATTTCACAGTTTGATTTTCGATGGCAGTTTGTTTTTAGACTTTGGATGCCACTGCAGTCCCAACCCCTTTCATGCTGTGGTTAAATGAACCTAAACACTGGATTGACATTAGTCCTTAAAGCTTAGCCATCAATTTAAATCGGTTATATTCTATTTATGTTTAAACAAACACATAAAGGGACAAGGCACTTTAGGAGACTAACACAGCCCCTCCCTTCCTCCTCTCCCCGCGCTGTCTCATCCCATTATTGGCAGATAAATGCCATTGATTGGGCTGAGGTACGACACCAGGCCGATTTGAATATAGTGATTGCCGGAGGTGCTGTTTGCTAATGGTAGCCAGAGGAGAATGCTTCCTACCTTCCCTACTTCCTTGGAAGTGAAGACATATATGAAGACATTGAGAGCCAGTAGGTGACGGTTGTGCGCATGCCTGCACCTGAGTATGAGCTTCCCTCCTCTTATCTCTATTGCCTAACATTAAAAAGCAATGAGTTCAATTAAACCAAGATGACTTTTCTTGGGTCCGCAGAGAAGCAGGGGGACATTTTGAAAACATAATCATCTGCTCTGATGGTCTTCTCATTTCCAACAGATGAAGAGGTCTAATGTGAGCAGATGTGGTAAAGGGTTCACAAAGATGGCTTTACTGATGGTGTCATGTGTAATGACAGTTCTGACCCATCCAAAACCTCATGTCTGTAACCTCATGAAAACTATTTACTGAACCAGTGATTAAATTAAAACTCTATGATTAAAACTAACATTAGGCAACCCTATGTGTTGCTTTTAACCAAAAACGATGCGCTGCTTATTATTAGTGAGAGTAGCTTAGGAATTTATAATTGTAATCTATAATGAAGACGCTCACCAAAGGAGAGAAAGAAGAAGATAAATAATTTACATATAAAAAAACCCAATGAAATTAATTGAAGGCCTTCAGCTCTAACCCGTGCTCAAGAGTTCTCACATTCAAATCTGTATTGGCATTTTACAATATTAATTATTTGATGCAACAATTGGAGAATCATGGGTTAGAATTTTGAGGATGACTTCCAATCTTTGTTTTTCTAAAGCTTTGTCCTACTGATGCTTTATTTATTTATTTATTTATTCACTCATTCATTCATTCATTCATTCATTCATTCATTCCAGTCCTTTCCTGGAAGCATTTCAGTAAGACCTTTTTTTAAAGGCGCTGTTAATTTTGTATTCATAGATTTGTTTCTTGCATTGTTATCATGACGCACAAATGACGTATTTAACTACTGGACAGTCAATGAAATAAAAAGACAACTGTGGAAACAAATAATTATATCACATCCAAATGTTATGTTCAATGTCTTTAGTAAAAATGTTTTCATCTATTTAATTGATCACAATTTATCCATTGTCACTCACACATTTATTAGAAAAACCTTATCTTTCATGGTAATTTGTTTAAGGTAACTTAGACCCAATTATGTTTATATGTTTTATGCAAAGTCAAAAGCATGCCCATTTGATCACTTTGGACAAGAAGAAATATTTTCTGAAGGTAGTTGTGTTTTTATTTAAGTGACTCTTGTGCATTGTGCTGTTTCTCTAAGGAAGATAATTATGTGCAAACATATTGTCTCAAACATATTTTTATAACAAATCTTCTATAGCTATTTTAGCAACTGGGTGAGATTTAACTATAGGACAATTATTTTACAGTATGTTTTACAGTCTATATACTGTAGGTTGCAGTTTTTATGACTTTAATGCTTCAACTGAATAGATATGCACTTGTTGGGCTCTTCCTGGCTGAGGTTTTTGATCAGTTCTGATGTTTATTGGACTATGGACTGTGAAACCTAAAGAGAAAAAAACATTGTATCTATGTCTAATGATAGAGACAGTAGTATGGAGTCCACCTAAAATAAAGAAATTAATTAATTATTTAAAGAATTTTATTTCCATTTATACATCAAAGCTAAATTCAAAAACAGTGCTTTAAAGGACAGACTGAGCTAAAACTGTGGGTAGTTTTAGTTTTAATAAATTTAATGCAGTGTTTCCAGTGTTTGACAGAACACTGATCAAAGTCTACAAAGGCAAAATTCAAATCCTGCTGTGATTGATTGGTGCATCTGCAGTAGCCAGAGGATAGCTTGTAGTTTTTGACAGTTATTTCCACAGCTATCAAACTTGTTTGTAATGTAAGAGAATGTTTATGCTGCAAAATGTCTCTTATTGCTTGAAAATGCATTAATCAAACTGATAAGGGAAATAGTGTTTTTGTTATAAGTTTCTTTGTTTCTCTTACCTTCAGGAGGTCAGAAATAATTAATTACACCTAAGCCTATTGTCCTGTTTTAATCTGGTTGTGTTATTATTCTTTGTTGCTTTATATGTTAATGAATAAGAATACATCTCAATTTGTAATGTGAAAAGGGGTCGAATTTTTGTGCGGCTGCCAGCTAACCCTGTTTCTAAGATTAATGACTGCAGACAGGTCCAGAGCGATGATGGAAACAATCCCGATTGTGTCGCAAAGAACATTACATAGACATATTCCGCGTCTGACAACTAATGTGCTCTGCTTTCAAAGTGACTCACACACAAATATGAATTTCATCACATGGTTCTTCACATGGAAATGGGATTTACAGAGCATGGGAACTGTAATATTACCTTTCTACAAGTCTCAGAAATGCCAAAAAAAACTAATATGTTCACTCCAGTGGTGCAGATGCTTCAGAATTATGTTCTTTTAAAAGATACATTGAGATGGTGGAACTATGAAGTGATAAGATAATATATATATATATATATATATAAATATATATATATATATATATATATTATGTCTTGCATCATTTTGCAAACAGAACATTTCCTTTTTTTTACTACACTACACAGAATGTGGAATGCTTTGGCAGGAAGGATAACATAGTTGGATTATGGTTTAACTGGACTGAAATCCTTGCATTAGTGTGAAAGAATGAGCAGATAATAAATACGGCTTTTTTTCATACTGGTTTTACTCTAAGCCACAAGCTGAAAGGTAGGCAAAAATTAAAGGTTAGGTGATGAAATAATATTGTCGGCACTCCTTGCACTTACAAAATAGTGCACAAACTCCAACATCAATTGTTACTTCCAAAAACAGTGTGCTGTTGTGTGAAGTCATTATTTTTCTTCTACTTAGGCTTCACGAACCATTCAGAAGCATGTCTGATGGCGGTCACAATTAAATAGTAGTGTGAACCACCACGCAAAAAAACGGATTTCAGCAAAAAAATCTAAATTAAGCATCAAGACCAGTGTTGTGTGAACATAGCCATCTTGACTTGGCAATATTTCCCAGCTGTACTTCTGCAAAGGTTCTCCAGATCTATTAGATTGTGCTAATATCTCTTGTCCACAATGCTCTTCTGGTGACCCCACATATTTTCTGCCAGATTTGGGCTATGACTACACCAATTCAAAGCTTTGATTTTCTTGTTGAGAAGCCATTCTGCGGTTGATGTGGGTGTCCACATAGACTGACAGTAAAGCTGAAAAATGAAATCCCTTTTTATGCTCTAAAGCTTTTTCTCCCAGGTTAGAGGGTTCCTATACATACACCAAAAATGCCCTGTCTAGTGGCACATGCCAGATTGAGTCAAACCATTCTAAAATATGGATGAATCGGTTTTATTTATATTTTAAAACAGTAAGATTGAACAGCCCAATTACGAAATTAGGTTTATGGTTTTACTTTATTAAAAGATTTAAAATGTAACTACTGTCATGTGTTTTTTGCAAGGATGCTATTTTCAACAGACATTTATAATACCCCCGGGAATACTTTCAAGAACCCCGATGGGTAATTTTATACCCATATGAGAACCTGTACCTTAGGCCATAGCACATTTTTACACAAGGTTTTAGGAGATGGTAGCGAGGCTTGGATGTTTTCTTAGGAAGATGATTCTGTGTTTGAACACAACCAGGACTTGCCAGAACTTCCTGCAGCTATTTAGGAGTTGTTTTCAGGCCGTCCTGACCAATTTGCATTTTATTTTTTCATTAATTTAGGAAGAATCACCCAGTTTGTAATTTCAGGTCAATCAGATTCATCCGAGAAGACTGAATGCTGAATCTGAATCGAAACACTCTTAAACACAGTATTACTAATAAACATCCACTGTTACTTTTAGTGCTTGTGGTTTTTATTTTCACATTGGTGTTATTTTATCAGTTGGGTTTTAGAGTTGCTGTTTGCAATTCCAGTACCAATACAGTCAAATTGTGGATCTCAATATTGGTTTTACTTCTTTGTTTTTTCTGTTGAAGAGAACTGAGCCTTCAGCCTTCTCTAAAGGGAAGGCAGGGAAATGCATTTCAACTTTGTGGTTGACCACCATACACCCTGTTGCCCACACAATTTGTTCTATTCAGTGACTTTGTTCTGTCCTGCACTGTTTAGCATAGCCTCCCAGAGCCCTCCTCTGAACGCCGGAGTCAGAGCAGAGAGCCAGCGAGCGCTACCAACCGATTCCAGATGGCTTCCACAATACGGGGCTCAGAGGATGAGCACTGAAAAGAAGATTGATTTCCTTTGTGGAGTTTGACAAGCCACGCACTAGAGCACAGCTCTCCAGGCACACAAAAGGAAGCTCTGAAAAAAACTTATGTAAAATTTCTTTTTTTATATAATTTTATATCAGCCTGCCTTTGGGGGTAAAACTACAGCCAGAATGTTTTGATGGTCTGCTACTGTTTCCTGTAAAGGAGCCGATGTATATTTCACTTAATTTTAACTTCTTTATTGCTCACACAATTATACATAAAATAATACATAAAAATCCTTGCAATGGTAATTTTTCTTTTCTTTTATTCTCCATTTGCAGGCATTTTAACAGTTTAAAGCATAATTCATATATTTTAAAGTGAGCTTCTGTGAGGAGCTTTTTTATTAGTAAAGTAAAGGTTTGCTTACTGTCGAGGTGGGTTTGTAGAAGTCTAGAGAGTGGTGGAAGGCTAACAGCTACTCAAACAAGGGACCTTGTTTTAGCTCATTAAAACAACTCTAACTGAAAATATTTATATTAACCCTCTACATTTTTAAAAGATACCTCTGTTCGGTTTCTCCCTGGTTTTTAAGCTGAACAACATATTTGTTACAATGTGAAACTGGCATAGATATATCTGCTTGCCCAGCTGATCTGCCTGGGCTAGTCTGCTTGGATAATTTCCAATAAACCACCAAGACCTGGAACAGCACAGGAATCATCTTCAGTGCTGCAGCACAAATGACAGCATGATGCAAAATCCAAGAGTTCAATAGAGAACAGAAATAAACTCAACCCAGCAGTTGTGAAGCTGGGTAATATCCAGGCATATACGGTAGCATTGTGTCCCATAGATATGAACATTTTCTTTCTGATATAATTTAATTGAATAACACAGGGGTAGTTCAAACTAGCTCTTCCACCAATCTAATAACAATTTGCTGCTAACTCACAACAATATGACATCTTTCTGCCAGAGGTAAGGTAACTATTACTGATTTTAAATTCTGAGAACTTCTCCTCAAAAATCTGAACTATCCCTTTGTTACCCCAACTTAAATAGACAATATCCAGGATACAATTCTGTTGACAATGCCCTCTTTTAGATTTCCAGATTTCAAAGTATTCAGGTACTTAAAATTAAAACAGCTGAGTCACAATGCTCCTCATTTAATGCATTTAAGCACAAAACTGGCTTTACCTCACTAAGTGTTTCTTTGCTTTTTGCAGACATTGCTCCGAGATGGCAGGAGGGAAAGCACGGTGAGCACGCTCTACCTTTCACCTTCCAACATTGAGACTGGTCAGCAGATCATCTGTAAGGCCTCTAACAAGGCAGTGCCCAACGGCAAGGAGACCAGTGTCACTATAGACATTCAGCGTAAGCATATTTTCTGTGAATCTTTTGTTCATCTCTTGTTTATGTCTGTGGCTCCAATCTCCTCCATGTCCGCCTTGGATCCTGGGAGCAGGTCTGTGGCTCGTCACACCCGCTTTTGAACATTCTTATGGAGAAACCTTCTGTACACAGGCGCGCTCACACATACACCCAAAGGCTTTTGGATTAAGGTGTTTACAGATGCACAGATAAACGGACATACTCAATATTGAGCTATAGTTACCACTAAATAGATCTTGTATTAATTAATACTGTGTACTTTTCAGTGAAAATGTTGTCCATGTTGTTATATATGCGTTTGTTGTTAGTAAATCTGTTGGGCTTCTTTTTGGCACTCACACAACAATTCTAAGTGCTAGTCTGCAGGAGAGGACAAATAAAAAAAATAAAAAAAAATCAATCAAAGAAGCTGTCTAACTAAAATGAATGAAGCTTATGTTCCAACTACCTGCTTGCTGTGGAATAAAGCAAAGTATCTCCGCCTCTCTTATTTCCTATCCCATGCCATCAGTCTCTTTGATGAGAACATCCACGATTCAAGTTGAAAATAGGCAAAGCAAGCCCAGCGTGTAAACCGCAGTGAGCCTCAATTGTCAGGGAATATTTTTTCGATCAAGAACTGCTCACAGTAAGAGAAAGGCTTTGAACAATGGGATTTTGCATCACTCACTACCCCTTCAACACCATTAAGTATGACTAATAAAGCAGAAAATGCTATTTAGAGAGCCATTATGACTGACTCCATTCTTTTTATTATGTCCACGGCAAGAGGCAAGAATGGCATGAGCGGACATAGCATAATCAGGCCAACTCAGGCGCAGGAGTAAAAATGATTAAGAGTTGTAAGTGTTTGCAACCCTAGCAGTTTGTGCTCCTGTTTTTTTTTTTTTTTTTGCTTCTTTTTCCATGCAGTCAGAGAAGAAAGTCTGCCCACATGTAAACTGATTTGTCACGATGTATAATGATGTGTCTGTGATAAATGCCTGCCGTCATAGCACCATCCGTGCCTGTAAATGTTTGATTTAACCCTGAAAAATGAGTGGAGCAGATCTCTAATTAGCATTCCAAAATGTCGTCTTTACACAATTAAAGCTCCTGAAAACATTTTTCACAGTGCGAGATGAAGCCGAGCGACAGGAGAGACTAATTGTCGAGATCCAACATGTCTCCCACAAGGCTAAGGCTCTCAACTCCCTTCCTTGCTCTCACCTCCCCTACACCACCCCTCTTCCCTTCTGGGATTTGACAGGTAGTGCTCAGCACGGCTCAGTTTAAGCAGAGATCAACACCCCACAATAAGTTGCCCCTGAATTCAAGCATGCTGCAGTTAAACTTTGATTGATTTTTGTTAGGTATTAATTTGCTTAATCTGAATGCAGGCTAATTTGATTGCAAGGTGAGTGACTTCCGCACACCTTCTGAAACACAGATGAGTTTTTGATGCTCTTGATTGCTGAGTGAAGTCTTGTTGTAAATTTGCTGCTTGCACAACTTGTTATACAGAGCCTTATAAGTGTTCACACACCTAGAACTTGTTCTCAGTCACCTCGTAGTTTTGAGATGCAAAAACATTATACATGGTTTTCAAAATATTTTGCAAACAAAATTTGGATACAGTTTGCCTTTTCTTTATAGGGGTTTGTATAAAATGAAAGGATGGATCTTGATTTGCCATCCTGTCATAATACTACTACTACTACTACTACTAGTAATAATAATAATAATAATAATAAACTGAAGATGTAAAAGACTAAAACTACTTTTCAAACATGACCTGACAAAAAGTTGCATTTTAAAATATTCAAAGCACCAAAATTAAACCTTTTACATCCTTCCACTTTTCACTCTAAACAAAAGTTAAAAGCAGTCACACTACCTACTGTATAAGGGAATTGTTTTTTCAAGAGCTTCCTGTCAGGCCGTGAAAGAAATTATGCACTTGACAATTTGGTCTTGGTAATGGTTCATGTATGTTCTCCCTCCTTTCACAGTGTAAATCAGCCAGATGTGAAAACCCATCAAAACAAGTTGATAATTGTCAACAGTTTAAAACGCCTCATTCAATCACAGGTCAAATGATTGTCACTGACCACTCAGAAATCTGTAAGTGTGTGACAAACCAGGAGCATGTCATTTAAGTTTTGTTAACGTGCATGAAAATAATGCTTGATTGGAATTTTGGCAAAGAACTGTAAAAGAAACTTAAACATTGAAATGTTGAACAGGAAAATGTAGAGGAGCAAAAACTCCTCACAAGACAAAACAATACAATACACAATACTAAGTTCACCATAGTAAGACAAAGCATAATTTTAACAATATTAATGGGAAAACTAAAGATCTATAATCAGCATAAAATATTCCAGTCTTAAGTTGACCAAGTGATATATTGCACTTTTATTCTTTGTGTTGTTAGCGGTTATCCTCACCATGCTTACAAATGCAATTGTAAATGTGTCACTGTTTTTTTGTTATGACAGGTAGTCTTTAATAATCAACTCCGTCAACAACTCAAAAACTACTGCTTGTCTTATTTTAAAATAAGAGTCTGAAAAATAGATACATGTTGTCAAGCTTAAAACATTTACCTCCATTTCCAGGGCTCATAAGTATACATTAAACTAAGACAGACTTCACATTTATGAGAAATATTGCTCAACAATATCTCATTCCACCCCTAGTTATAGCACATGCAATAGAACCAAAGTAGTGAACCGAGCAATGGGAGGAACTTGTTCACCCTGGGATAAAAACAAGTGACATACAGAACATTAGAGCAGGAAGTGGAGGGGGGAGGGGGTGTCATTCATTTTGGGGTACACATCATTTCCTGTCCACAAGCTGTCTCACACAGGATTAAACCCTTGCAGATGTTTCTCTGACACTCTGTGACTGAGCATTGTATTGAGCATGAACCGCTGAAACTGATATTGATGCTTTCGGCTCATCCTTACTAAGGCAGTCAATGAGTAAATTTCCTGCAATGGTGAATATGTTGACAGTATCCCTCTGAGTATCAGTATCCCTTGCATTCCCATCATAAAGAATTATATTTTCTGTTGAGGAATGAGCCCAACTTTTAGGCAGTTAATTGAATACCTATTTATCTTAGACTAACGCTCCTTTATGCACCATCCTAGTGACATAATACCTACACAAAAGTTTTTTATAAACTTCCCAATCTGTCTTCTTTTCACAAAATCATATATTCGACTCACTTCTGTGCTTAGCTGTCATTTTTTCCCTCTCTCACTCATTCCAAATGAGTGTAATTTAAACACAGCCCTGCACGTTGCTATACAGCTTAAACCAGTCTAAAGCCCGATGCCTTTAATAGTATTTTCTTTTTATCATTACTTTAATGCTCATGGTTTACATACACCTCAGCATTTTCCCTCCCACCAAAGTTCATCTGGATGAGGTTTAGATAAATTAGCATCTAAATGCAGTTTAGCATCTAAATGCAGTTTTTGTTGGTGATGTTGCCGAAATAAGAGGGATTTAGAGCCAGCATAGGTGATTCAGATCCCTGCTGACTTCAGTTGTCCACACCATTCCATTAGCGGACTGTAATTATTTGATAGCACACAGGGTTGCTACCCCCGATGCTGTTTTCTCCAGAAGCATGTCTTGACGTGCTTGTCACTGTTTGGACTTAAATCAGTAAACGTTCCCTCCGCCACCACAGTACGTACCACTGCAGGGGAAATCTGTTTTGGATGCAAGCTTCATGTCTCGCTAATACCCACTCATTGCATGGTTTGAAATACTCCTCAATTATTTTCTAGTGCAGTTGCATATCTGCAGAGCATTGCCCCACATAGAAGAGTGCTTTGAAATGTGTAATGGGAAATCAATGCACTGGGGACAGGCAAAGCCAAGGTTTTTCCGTATGTTTGCATTGCAAACAAGCTGAACCATGTGGGGGGAAAATGAATGCCATTTGTTGGGACTAATTAATAAAGAACATGCACATGTGCAAATTGGGAGGATTTGTTTTTGGTAGCTTGCTCAGTTACATGCTCTCCGTGCTTAATCATGCAGATAATACCAAATTCATCTGAAACAGCATCTGTGAGTAAGATGGAATAAATATAAGGTTATAGACAGGAAAATGCTCTTGTATTTCTTAGAAAACTTTTTGTTTGTTGACAGATTCTGATTCTGATATTTTAGCACATATGTATTGCAAGGATTGCAAGGCACAATATCTGCCATCATTAAACTAAGTAAATGTAGCATTCTGAATATCTTTAGATCAATATGTTAGACCTCAGGCTGTCCATCAGCCTGTTCTCCCCTGAAGTATTCCACTCAGCCAGCCAAATGACAGCATACCCATACTGAAGACAATGCAATCCTCTGTCTCCGCATCCTTTAGAGGAATCCTAACACTTCTGGAGTTTGAGCCTGGTCCTGCTGGAGAACAGCTGTCTACGATGACCCAGAGAGATTGGAAATTGAGCTTTAAGAAGTGGGGGGGTGTTATGCTGGCAGAATCTCTATGAACAGAGCAGCCGGAGGATTGTTCCAAAAACACCATCTGGTCTCCACTTTGAACTAACCCATCAAAAGTTGTCGGCCAACTACAGTATAACAACACCCTCCCCAATTTCTCCTGTTGTTTTTACTGAAGCTCCAATCATTTCTGCTTACCCGTTTCCTCCATCTATCCATTTTGCCCGTTCTAGTGATGGATTAACAGTATTGTGCATTGGTCTGCCATGGCATGCCCATCTCATTGCATTTACACATGAAAGCATTTACTTTATTAAAGAAATGCTGAAGGTCAAAGGTGAGAAAGGGGGCTTTAGCCCCTGATTCAAAAATGGGGAAATTGTTTGACAGGGTTTTGACAGCTGTTGCTTCCAATGCTGTCATTTAAAATGACTTGAGAGATGGAACTATCAACAAATTAAATTTATCATTACCTATTGCTGAAAGGGACTGGGGAGTTTTTTTTTTCTTTCAAAAGGGAGGGCCAGTTCAGGCATTTCAAAAGAGCATTGATTTTGTGGTCAGATTGACAGTAATGAGCATTTGTGTGTCTTTAGAAGTCTCTTGGCAGCAAGAAAAATGATGTCATGATTAAAAAGTCCCATATAGGAAGAGTTTTAGTGCAAGTGGACTCTGAATTTGCTTCTGCGTTGCTATGTCTATTAGCACTGAAACTACCTTTAGATCTTCCCTGGTCTTTTGATGTCAGTCTCTCTTTCTCTGTGTGCTCCCAGATTCCCACAGATGTTTATACCGCCACCTCCACTGCTGCCACACCTGTCAGTTTGCCCCTTAGGTTGCTTTTACCCACATTTCCTTTCACGGATTTAACCACCCACAATGCTCTAAAACACCTACTGAGTGGATAACACTATTGCTCCAGGCAAGATGAGTTTCCGTTTTTATTATAATGCACCCCCCCCCCTTTATTCACACAAGCATGCAAATGCCTAGGCGTACACAGTTGGCTGTGCAGTACCTAGGGATACATGCTTGTTGAGTTAGCCTGCAGTCTTTCTGGGTTTCGCAATGTTGTTGTTTTCTTGTTGTTTCTGGCCTGGGGAGATGTGGCACAGGTGAAGCTCATGGATTTCAAGGTGGTAAAGTGGTTGGTTGGGGGGTGCAGTTGTCCTGGAGGGGAATATTTCGACTGATGGGGGATGGGGCGTGCAAGTAGGGAAGGAATGTGGCACCTGGACCAACTCCTCTCTGAGATTTTGTGGCAGCTGAGCCAGCCTTGAGCATCTGCACAGCTACAGGGTAATAAGCAGTTTTCTACACTTGGTGCCGACACATACACATGCTTACAGATTCCCTCACCAAAGCCATACACAGAGTTGGCTCCATGAAAGTGTGTTTGTGTGCTGTTTTTTTTTTTTTCTTTTTTGTTTCATTCTCAGCGGATATCTGTTTTCACTGCTGTGCACTTCATTCACTTCCAAACACAGTTCCTGGTTAGAACTTCAGTGTAGCTGAACACAGAGCGAATCTACTTTTGAAACAGATGGCTAGCTTCAAAGCCAGAGCCAGTTTTCCCCTTGTGACTGGTTGACTGTCTAGGGTAACTCACCAGTTTGCTACCACAAGGCAAAAAATGAGAAATACATATGAAAGATTAAAAAATTCTCCCATATAAAAAAGGTGTCAACAAGACTCTATTTTACCATTATTTATAGCAAACTTAGAGTAAAAAGACATTGTTGACACTTTACAATACATTTTCCAATAACAGTAAAGCACTTACCTCACTAATTGCTAGATCAACTGCTAATTATGATTTACCTCGCTGCGTTTGCGGCTCTGAACAAAATACACCTACATTACTTTTAAAAAGCCTGACAAATAGCTTTACCTGTAAATAAATAAATAAATTCATCCTTCGATTTTGTGAGGTAAATAGCTTTGTTTGCTTCACGTGGGACTGGGTTGATATGGAAATGAAGCTGTTTCTTCAAAAATAATTCCACCTTTGTCAATTAGGATAAATTAAGTTGTTTACTGAATTTGCATAATCTGAATGTTTGCGATGTTCAGAACCATCATAATTGTGCTGCACCACTGAGGTTGCATGTTGTTTTAATTGCTGTGGAATTCGCTGTGGACTATTTTCCGCTTGCAAATTCTTGTTCAGTGAATTCCATTATCAGTTTAGGTTTGCAGTTTACTTGCTTCATACAGTAAAAGTAGGGGATATGTGGAAGTAGAAATATAAAGGATAAGCATTCAACTTGTAAAAAAAACATCAGGGTTGTTCAGCGACATGAGCCTAAACAACCGTGGGCTACAGGGATGTTCGAAACACTGCCAAAATGTCCGAAAGGAATATAAGAATAACGGTATTAGTGCTATAATTATCATATTCTTATCAAAGATACACTTACATGCATGGTACTCTCATTTGGAAGTTTGCCATATCACAACTAGGGACGTCCTGAACAGGATTTTTCTTTTTTGCGAATGACACCGATACGACTCATTTAAGAATGAATTAGGGTAATGGCAGAATGCTTTCCAATATTAAAGACATGGAGCTAATTAAAAAAGGAGATCATCAAGAGTACAAGTGGAAACATGCAAAAAGCTGGTCAGCACATGATAGTTTGATTGCTGATGCCAATAAAAGGTTTTTTATTGATTACTGAGGAGGGTGTAAAGGTATTATAATGTGATTGTGTACAGTTGGGTAAGCCATGCGCACTTAAGCTTGCTGGGGTTGCGGCTAGCAAAAAGAGTTCAGCAGAGACAGGTCTGCAACTGAGCTTAATCAGGTAATCAAATACAGATCATTTAAAAGTGCTTTGATGAGGATCCCCATGCGAGACATGGCACCAGGGCGCCACTTACCACAAGTTCCTCTTCTGTTTTTGTAGTATTTTTCTCTCTCATTTAGCCATAAACAACATGAGCAACACAATATATTTCTTAACCTTACAGTTCACTGCACAGTGTTTGAAGAGGATGCCAGTTGTGTAATTGCTTGTCTTTGTGCCTCTCTGTTTTTATAGATCTCCCACTTGTCAATCTCTCGGTGGAGCCTCAGCCAATTTTAGAGGGCAACCTTGTGAAATTTCACTGCTCTGGAAAGGCCAACCCTCCAGTTTCACTCTACAGGTGAGACTATAGCACACCATGACTCCAGTGCCCACACATAAGTCATCCACAAAGCTTTAAAGATCCTATAAAATGCTGAAGGATGAGGAGAAATGCAGTTAATGAGATATTTTCTGATCAATGGCGCAAAATTTAATACCCAGTATTGATGGCATTAATCATTGTCAGACTCCTTATAATACTACTGCAACATTGCTTCACCTCATACTTGTTATGAGAGGACACAAAACAATGAAACACTGTTGAAAAATCTAATGGAAACATATTACTGAAAAACCATTTGGGAAACCATGTCATGTTTCACTGGGTTGGAGTAAAGTAATGCAGAGCTTTCTTGCACAACTATGTGCTATATGGTCACATCATCTCCCTTGAACTTTAAATGTCCATGAGTGCATCAAAGGAAAGCTGAAAATGTAATTTGTGTGACATCTGAGGAAGATGTCAAGTTTGCTGCTTTTTTTCCCATGAAATTATGTGTCAAGATAGCACCTGCCCCAGGGATCTGCCAGTTTGTGGAACGGTGACGGGTGATTCTTTCATTTCTTGTATTATATCCGCTTGTTTTACAAATGGCAATTTGCAGTAGCTGACTTTGCCCACTGTAAGCAAATAATGTGTCTTCACCCACACAAAAGATGTTAATATTAAAAAAGTGAGATAGTAAGTCTCATTTGGAAGTTAAAAGATGCAATTATCAAATGAGAAACAACAGCAGAGACAGAAGGAAAAGTGCAGACTTTGAGTCAAAGTTTGGTCTCTCATCATGTGCTGATTTCAGTTAGCATGTTGATTCTAAGAAGTTCTATCCTGCTTATTAAATACCAGCCCTGCTAAGAAAGACATGACCAGAACAAAATTTAAAGCTGCTTTTTTTTTCCAGGCCTCCTCTTGCAAGGGATTAAGGAACAAAAAAAAAAAAACTGGCAGTATTTAATTTAGTTTTAGAGATGACAAAAATGGCCGTTGCTTTGTGTTGATCTCATACAAATACCGGTATGCTCAGGCTTAACAGGTTAAGAAAATTCCATTGTTTATTTTGGGTTCAGAACTGCAGTCAATTGAATTCAGCTGTAATACAAAATCTTAAGATAATAAGAACCAAATATTTGAGATTTAGGCATTTTTATGATTATTTTTCTTTTTAATAATAAAAATATAAAAAAAAAAAAAAAAGAAATGAAATCAGACACTATGGATAAGCACATGGGTATGGAATGGTTTGTCAAATGGACCACATACTGAGATGTGAAAACATGATAAAATTAGAAAATCACAATGATCTCTTATCCACCTGTTCATTGTTGCACTTGTTTTTAACTGGGATGAAGCAAGAAAAGGCCCCTTTACTGTTCTTACAAACCTCGTATGGCCCTCCAATTGAGTAGTACTAAAGTTATTTGTCAGGAGATGGTTCATTGTGCGGGAGGTTTTTAAATCTGAGCAAAAAAATAAATGGAGTCAAATCAATAGCAAAGGCAATTGGCCAGATTTTAAATCTGTTATGGTGCTGGAAAATAAAATAGGTGTACAATGCACACACGGGTGGCAAAACAGAGATGTTGCCTTTTTTATAGATCATGTACTTGGGAAAAGAAAAGAGGAGAAAGGGGCAGTGATATTATGGAAAACAAGGCCCGTGTTAGACTGTGTCTATGCACAGCACAGCCAGATCATATTTTTCACCTGCAGAGGGATTTGCCTCCACTGTTATGAGACTGGATCAATGCTAGAATCAGACCTCTCCACAGGGTACCAAGAGCTTCGCCTCAATGGCAGCTGACATATTCTTCCAGTATAACAATCTACAGAATAAAAGTATTGGTTAAAGGTAAAAGCCAAAATGGATTGAAAACATCATTTTTTTTACTCTGTAATTTATTCCTTTCCTAGTTACAATAGCAATTCATTATAGGAAAACATTTTTAAAGTGAAACTAATAATCTTTGCTACTTTAAGGTTTAACCTTTCGCCAGATTTCCATGGCCACCTGTTTACACTGTTTTAGACTTAATATGGGTACATTGAACCCCTTCCTGCACCTTTTTTCATTCACAACACATTAGACCAGAAATTTTAAGCATCTATAATACTTGCCTGAGGGGCTTTAACTATGTAGAGGCCTGCACACAGTCTCCATCTGAGAGCAAGATCACCATAGAGTGCAAAAAGCTGGTCAAGCAGTGTGGGACCATTATTCAGTGCTAATACACTCTGTCTTCCACAGATCAGATAGAGCCCAAAGACAGAGTAGTTCTCAGACAGATGGCCTCTTTTCTGTTCCCCAGAGAGTCATTCATTCCCTGTATGCACTGCACCGTCGTGCCATCTTCCAATCCAATAGACACTTGAGACACATACCCAAGATAGTGGGAGGCAATTGTCAAAAGCATTGCACCTCCCCTCCAGCTGCCTGTGACCCCTTGTGACTGCAACAGCATTTTAATAAAACTGTTAAGGCAGGAGAATAAAAATTTGATCTTTTTACAGAATCTTTTCACAGAAAAAAAGAATAAAAGGGAAGTGCATACAGGTCCTTCTCAAAAAATTAGCATATTGTGATAAAGTTCATTATTTTCCATAATGTCACGATGAAAATTTAACATTCATATATTTTAGATTCATTGCACACTAACTGAAATATTTCAGGTCTTTTATTGTCTTAATACGGATGATTTTGGCATACAGCTCATGAAAACCCAAAATTCCTATCTCACAAAATTAGCATATCATTAAAAGGGTCTCTAAACGAGCTATGAACCTAATCATCTGAATCAACGAGTTAACTCTAAACACCTGCAAAAGATTCCTGAGGCCTTTAAAACTCCCAGCCTGGTTCATCACTCAAAACCCCAATCATGGGTAAGACTGCCGACTTGACTGCTGTCCAGAAGGCCACTATTGACACCCTCAAGCAAGAGGGTAAGACACAGAAAGACATTTCTGAACGAATAGGCTGTTCCCAGAGTGCTGTATCAAGGCGCCTCAGTAGGAAGTCTGTGGGAAGGAAAAAGTGTGGCAGAAAATGCTGCACAACAAGAAGAGGTGACCAGACCCTGAGGAAGATTGTGGAGAAGGGCCGATTCCAGACCTTGGGGGACCTGCAGAAGCAGTGGACTGAGTCGGGAGTAGAAACATCCAGAGCCACCGTGCACAGGCGTGTGCAGGAAATGGGCTACAGGTGCCGCATTCCCCAGACCTGGGCTACAGAGAAGCAGCACTGGACTGTTGCTCAGTGGTCCAAAGTACTTTTTTCGGATGAAAGCAAATTCTGCATGTCATTCGGAAATCAAGGTGCCAGAGTCTGGAGGAAGACTGGGGAGAAGGAAATGCCAAAATGCCAGAAGTCCAGTGTCAAGTACCCACAGTCAGTGATGGTCTGGGGTGCCGTGTCAGCTGCTGGTGTTGGTCCACTGTGTTTTATCAAGGGCAGGGTCAATGCAGCTAGCTATCAGGAGATTTTGGAACACTTCATGCTTCCATCTGCTGAAAAGCTTTATGGAGATGAAGATTTCATTTTTCAGCACGACCTGGCACCTGCTCACAGTGCCAAAACCACTGGTAAATGGTTTACTGACCATGGTATCACTGTGCTCAATTGGCTTGCCAACTCTCCTGACCTGAACCCCATAGAGAATCTGTGGGATATTGTGAAGAGAACGTTGAGAGACTCAAGACCCAACACTCTGGATGAGCTAAAGGCCGCTATCGAAGCATCCTGGGCCTCCATAAGACCTCAGCAGTGCCACAGGCTGATTGCCTCCATGCCACGCCGCATTGAAGCAGTCATTTCTGCAAAAGGATTCCCGACCAAGTATTGAGTGCATAACTGTACATGATTATTTGAAGGTTGATGTTTTTTGTATTAAAAACACTTTTCTTTTATTGGTCTGATGAAATATGCTAATTTTGTGAGATAGGAATTTTGGGTTTTCATGAGCTGTATGCCACAATCATCCGTATTAAGACAATAAAAGACCTGAAATATTTCAGTTAGTGTGCAATGAATCTAAAATATATGAATATTAAATTTTCATCATTACATTATAGAAAATAATGAACTTTATCACAATATGCTAATTTTTTGAGAAGGACCTGTATATGGAGGTTTGAAGCATTGAACAGCTGTCATTTAGGATGAAGAGCAGTCATTTGCTTTAATACATCAAATCCGCTGATCTGTGCCTAAGGTGGGGACTGTAACCTGTAGTGAGAAAGGGATTTAAGTGGACAGGAAGACTTGGAAAGTGTTGTAAAAATACTATTTTTAAAAGTCAAAATGACTCAGTCTCATCATCTTGGAGCATAGCAGGATAATATGACTACAAACAAATAGCTACTTAGCTAAACTCCTATTGTGTCTTTATAAATCTAGAGTTAACCATGTCCATGGTAAGGGTTTACTCACTTGGAAACAGAAATTTGAAATATACAGTACCTCTATGTATGCAATACAATATTGTGTTTTTGTTTTTAATGCTATTTCTTAAGTGTTTTAATTTAAAAACTCTTCCTCCTTATATGGTCACGTTTTTGTAACGCCCCTGTTTTACAAGGCTTTAAAAAGCAACACACATCAACTATGAGTGCGTTAGGTCTTGTTTTTACCCAAAAGGCTAGTAATGGCTAGATTCTCAGCATGGTGCCTAGCATCACGAGAAACTGGAACTCAATAAATTTAGGACTGTCCCAAGAAGCACTTGTTCTAGTTGCTGTCAGCATGTGACTTTGTTGGAAGAAGAAAGTCTTAGCTGTTTTTATATAAAGATAAGTGCTTTACACTTTGCACCCCATGGCATTAGGTACACCTGTCCAACTGCTCGTTAAAAAATTTCTAATCAGCCAATCACATGGCAGCAACTCAATGCATTGAGGCACGTAGACATGGTCAAGAAGATCTGCTGTAGTTCAAACCAAGCATCAGAATGGGGAACAAAGGTGATTTAAGTGACTTTGAACGTGGCGTGGTTGTTGGTGCCAGATGGGCTGGTCTGAGTATTTCAGAAACTGCTGATCTACTGGGATTTGCATGCACTACCATCTCTAGAGTTTACAGAGAATGGTCCAAAAAAGAGAAAATATCCAATGAGCGGCAGTTCTGTGGGCGCAAATGCCTTGTTGATGCCAGAGGTCAGAGAAGAATGGCCAGACTGGTTCGAGCTGATAGAAAGGCAACAGCAACTGAACCACTGGTTACAACCGAGGCATGCAAAAGAGCATCTCTGAACACACAACACGTCGAACGTTGAGGTGGATGGGCTACAGCAGCAGAAGACCACACCGGGTGCCACTCCTGTCAGCTAAGAACAGGAAACTGAGGCTATAATTTGCACAGGCTCACCAAAATTGGAAAATAGAAGATTGGAAAAACGTTGCTTGGTCTGATAAGTCTCGAAATCTGCTGCGACATTCGGATGGTGGGGGATATTTTTTTGGCATACTCTGGGCCCCTTAGTACCAATTTAGCATCGTGTCAACGCCACAGCCTACCTGAGTATTGTTGCTGACCATGTCCATCCCTTTATGACCACAGTGTACCCATCTTCTGATGGTTACTTCGAGCAGGACAAGGCGCCATGTCATAAAGCACAAATTATCTCAGACTGGTTTCTTGAACATGACAATTAAGTCACTATACTCTATGCCACGAAGGATTAAGGCAGTTCTGAAAGCAAAAGGGGGTCCAACCCGGTACTAGCAAGGTATACCTAAGAAAGTGGCCAGTGAGTGTATACTTGAGACTCATATTTTGAGTCAGGAGGTTGTACAAAGGTTGTAGTTTTTTTCGAGCTGCCCTGTTGTATGGACTAATGAAGATTGAGCTGTCTGACAACACTAGGTTACAAAGTATTGAAAAACCTCCTGCCACTTTTAAATTGTTTATGTGGCAGCAGTTTAGGTAATTGATTGACAAAAATCAATATTGACAGTGACAAACGGTTGCCACCTGTCACATGCTGTAACTTGTGTCTTAATTAGGCCCGAGGAAGCCTGCAAGGGCCTATTGTAATAGTAGGATTTCTTATTCTTTCTTTCGGCCTATTGTAATCTTAGGATTTCTTTCTTTCTTTTGTCCCCGCATGAAATTTTTGTTCTTTAATGTCTGTCAATGGGCGTGGCCAAACATCTTAGCCATGCCCCCAAACGTGAGATAGGCCGAACCGTAAGTTGTAGAGATCTGAAATTTGGCACACTGCTAGAGCTCCTCAAACCAAGAAAAATAGTCTCCTGGGGGTATGCCCTAAAACGCACAGAAAGTCGGCCATTTTGGATTAAAGGCCAATTTTTGGCCGTTTTTCACTTTTACTTACCTCGAACTTTAACAAACTCCTCCTAGGGATTTTGAGCAATCGGCTTCATATTTGGTCGATATGCAGTTAAGGCATGGGGAATTAAAAGTTATCAAAATCGTGAGTTTTCGGCCATGTTTAGGGGGTGTGGTTAGGGCATGAAAATGGCGTTTGGGCCCAAAGTGAAAAAATGCAATAACTTTCCCAAAGAAACGCCAAATCACACCAAAGTTAGAATGAAGGAGGACCTTTGGGTTACCGACGATCCTATGGAATCATATTCTGACATCATCAAAGCCACGCCCCCTGAGAACAGGAAGTCACTTTTTTTACTCGGAAAGGTCGCTATCTGGCTGTCTACACTCAATCCACTTCAAACTATGTCAGGTGACTGATAACTAGAGGGTCTAACTTTGTTTGAAGCACAGTGATTTTGCATGATAGGGCGTGGCCGTGGTGGCGCGGCAAAGTTTGACATTTCGCCATGGCCATACGTTCCACATAGATCATCTGATCTGCACCAAATTCAATATGATTGATCTTAGTCCAGTCCCCAAAAGAGTTCCGATGAGATATTTGGTGGACGTGGACTAATTATTCCAAAGCGCCACTAGAAAACAAAAAGAAACAAAAAAAAACAGACCCAAGCCATGCTTTGGCCGAGGAATCTGAAATTTGGTACACATATGTAACTTCTCAGGACCTACAAAAAAGTCTCTTGGAGCATTGATCCAAACCCCACAGGAAGTCGGCCATTTTGGATTGAAGTTGCCATTTTGACCTGGTTTTGTCCTTTCTAGCCCGCATATCTGAGCAAACTGCTCCTACAGCTTTTGACTTAGAGTCTTGAAAATTTCTCAGTATACTCTTAAGGCACTGGGGATCTAAAGTTATCAAAAGCTTTTTGATACATGAAAGTGTGTGGGCGTGGCCAAGCCTCAAAATATGACTTCTTGCCATAAAAGACGAAATTAATAAAGCTTCTACCAGGAAAGTCACAGAGACATGAAACCTTCTGAGATTAATCTGCATCTGGGCCTGAATAATATTCACTGATCAGATGCTGACATCATCAAAGCCCTGCCCCCTGAGAACAGGAAGTGTCATGTTTTCCTTTTGATGGTCCTTATTTGAGGTCCTTCACCTAATTAATGTGAAACTGTCCCAAGTAACAGATAACATGATGGTCGCCAGTACTGACGGCTGTAGCTGGAGGTTGCGGCCGTGGCAGCGTGGCGAACTCTGATGTTATGCCACGGGCATACATTTGGCTCTAAATTACACATGCATGGTCTGATTCACTCCAAAATAAATATGGTTGATCTTTGTCGGCACCCAAACAGCTCTATTGGATTACAGTGGAATTTGGATCAACACCGCCCCCGAGTGCTCTATCTCCCTCATACATCATCGGATCCAATTCAAATTTAGTATGCATCATGACTGATCAATGCTGAACATGTTGCCACAGTCAACTGATGACATCATTTTAACCCCGCCCACTAATACACAAGTGAGTGCAGCTTCCATCTGGAAGGTACGATTTGCTCCAAACTGAATATGGTTGATCTTTGTCAGCCCCTAAACACCTCTATTACATTACATTGGAATTTGGATAAACAGCACCCCCTAGGACGTTTCAAGTGCTCTATCTCCCTCATACATCATCGGATCCACTTCAAATGAGGTATACATCATCATGGATTAATGCTGAACATGTTGGCACAATCAATAGATGATATCACTTTAGCCCCGCCCACTAACAAACAAGTGAGTGCAGCCTCCATCTGGAAGGTGGGATTTCCCCCAAATTTGGAATGATTCTTTCCAGACTAGAACTCTCCCTGACCAAAGATCATATGACATGTCGCTCACAGTGCCACCTAGTGGTGACATGTGGAATCGAATGGCGGCCCCATCGGTGGAGTGTAGGCGGCGATGCCAATCTCCTGCGGTCGCTGCACAGGCTGAGCTGCGCTGAGCTGCGAGGGCCTTCAATGCTGCTTGCAGCTTTAATTTGCATTGTTGTCTGTGCTGTCCAGGGCTTTTTTTTCAAAAATAAACATTTATGTCAATTAACTATTTCCTAGTTAAGGAAAGGCTAAATTAAAAATTAAACTGAAAGACTCTTGGAAAATGCAAATGGAATTAACTATATGAGAAAAATTAGAAGCTTCCTATAGAGAGACAATATTCCTGAATATAGACTCGGTTTCACCGGTTTCTGGTTTCCTTTGGACTCTTATGAAACTCTGAGCTCCAAGTAGATATCTAGAGACCTTGATTTAATTTCTTGTGAGATTATAAAAGAGCTTAGTCCTTTATGGCTGTGTCAAAATGACCGGACACTGTTACTGAGCCTGCATATATTTTTTTTATATCACAGTGACAGTCGTCAGTTTTAATATGCATGGACGTTTGAGTGTGCACTGTGCTGTGCTTAACCATGTTGATAATAACTGCGTGTCCTGATTTACTGTGTGCCTTGAAGCTGATGGCACAGATACCTGCCTAATTTAATTGCTAGTCTTTTACTGCCTTAATAACATTCAGCAAATGCAAAATCTCCCCATTCTCCACTTCACTTTCATCTTGTGCTTCCATTAACAGCAGACCTTTTATGTCTGGAACAGTGTTAGTTCAGTTTGCATCTTTCACCACACATAAACAACTGTAATGCACACACTGATCCATGCTCCTGTAGACGCACCCGGGCAGACAGAATTCACAGCTTTTGTCTGAATGAAATCCGTGAATAGAACGCAGTGGTGTGGTGTGGTGTGAGTCAACTATTCAGCAAGCTTTGCTTCGGCCCTTTCACCCTCCCGAAGGGAATGCAGGTGTTTGTGTTACCCAGGGCTAGCTATGTTTAGACATGAGTTTGGACACGGCCCACCACACCAACAGAGCTCTCTTGCTCCCTGAGGATGACCGTATTCTGTCTCAGTTCCCCCTAACACTGTCAGGTTCTCCCTGGCCTGGCAGCTGCAACCTCAGGAGCAGCCAGCTGCCCAAACATCTGTGCTTAACCCATTATGGCTCTTGCAGTTTGGCTGATAAAGTGGCATTGGAAACAGTTTCGCCATGTGTGTCACCGTTTTTACAGTTAGTACGCACATTTTTATGACGAATATTAAGATCTGCTTTGGCGGTTGTCTCAGTAATGGTCTCAGTACTCCTACCTTCTTCAATATTATCCCATTTCTTGACTACATTTTCACTATAATTTTTACCTCATGATTTATCATTGTCATTGCCCTCATTATGATAACAACAATGTCACAAGTGTGATTAATACCTTATTCACCATGTTTATTTTGATCAACTTATCTTTGCAAACTGAAGCCAAGCAGTTCATATTCAGTGGCAAACCCCAATCAATTTGACTATGTAGCTTTAATTTTAAAGCAGGTGCTAGAGTGTCTCCAAGGTCTCAAGGGGTAAAATCCATAGTAATGCATTGGAAAAGCCAACTCCACACAGCCAAGAACCAGTAACCTTCTAGCTGTGAGACAACAGTGTTGATTACAGAGCCATGTAACCCTAAATATAGGGTTCAAATTAAACAATTCAACTTCTACTCATAAATTTGACACAACACATAGCAAAATGATTCATACCCCTAGCAATTTTACCACATTTTGTCATGTCACAACCCTAGACTTTAATTTATTTTGCTGGAAATGTATGGGACAGATCAACAAATAATAGTACATAATTGTGAGCTGGAAGGAAATTGATACATTAATGTCAGTATAACTACTCCTCTTCAATTTTGAAAGCCTAAAATTTAAAGAAGTGCAAGAAGGTGCTGTAATCAGAACTTAATGTGTGGTGCAAGATTGGCATTAATCATCTCCCTGAATACACTATGCCCGCTGTGAAACATGGAGGTGGTGGTATAATGCTCTTCTTCAGGAAACAATGATAGAACTAATGGGAAGATGGATGAAGCTAAACAAAGGCGTGTCCTGGAAGAGGACCTCTTAGTGGCTGTTTAAGACTTTAAGACTAGGTTGAAGGTTCACCTTCCATCAGGACAACGACCCAAAACATACAGCCAAAGCTAAGACGGAATGATTTAGATTAAAGCATTTTCAAGTGCTAAATAGATGCAGTCCAAGTTCAGATTGAAGTCTAGTTAAGAAATAACTGAGAATCTTTAGGATTAGTCTTCACTTGTACTTTCCATAAATTCTAACTGAGGTTAAAAGTAATTTGCAAAATTAAAAGGATCAGCAACAATTCCAGTCTCTCTTTGTGAAAAGCTTGATGAGACACCCTCCCTGGACAGTGGTTCTAGAAAGCATTGACCCAAGAGCACTTACTAGATCTGACCTATTATTCAATTTCAAATATATGGAACACAATTGTACAATACTGATTTGTTTTTTTTTATATTATTTTTTCCACTTCACAATATTGCACTGTGTTTGCCTATGTGCAGCAACAGTGTCAGAGCTGTCCTTGTCCCACACAAAGCAAGTTATTATGGTTCTGTTGCATAACATAAATTATTCTAAAAAAAATAAAAATATGAAGCCAATTAGAATTCTGTTACACTTCAGTTACTGATTGAACGAAGTAATCTGTTTTCATTTAAATTATAGCATTTTAGTCAAGCATGAGGCTAGCTTACTCATGGAAAACAAATTGGCTCTCCATCCCATGAAAACTCTCTTCAGGACTGGCAGGGAGAACAAAATTGAGACAGGCACCGGTTCCCCACTCATTTGCCATACCAGCATGCAGGCACTTGTCTTCTGCGGAGGTTTTCTTCTTGCATCATGTTGTGTGTGTCCCACAACGATATCTAAAATTTCCAATGGGAACCAATACTTCTGGAAACACCTTTGCTTAATTTTTATAAATGGGCTTTGTCTTTTACAGCACCTGAAAGCCTAAACAATCCATGCAAAATGAGGCACAACTGCCCGTGGCATCATCAAAGTCTTGCTTTAACACGTGTCATGTAACAAAATACATCATTCAAAAACACAATCAGATGCTTTTCTTCTTGTTTGTTTTCCATGTGATCCCAAGTCGATTTATTAATGTCAGCCGTTGTGTTTAATACAATATGTCTCAAGCAAAGTCTTCAAAGGTTGGGAAGCTACCTATTTGTCATTCTGCAATTTGTTTGTCTTGGTTGGTGCTCTGTGCTGCTCTCTGTCTGGTGTAATGAGGAACGTGTTGTTGGCTCTGACTTGCCAGAAAGCTTGTCATTGCATGGAGGGCTGCCACAAAAATATGCTGAAGCCAGCATAGAGAACATGCACCAGAACTGTGTTTAATTCACACAAAAGAACCATATTGACAGAAGGGGGTGGGAGAAGACTTTCTTTATATTTTTACCCTTTTTTTTTGTTCACCCATCTTTTTTTTTCCACCATCTCCTCTTCAACTCAGGTGGGCCAAAGGAGGAAACATACTTAAGGAGGTCGCTGGGGACACCTATGAGGTTATTGTGGACCACTCATTCTTCACAGAACCTGTTTCTTGTGAAGTTACCAACTCCCTCGGCAGCACCAACGTTAGTCGCAACGTTGATGTCTACTGTGAGTGTTATTGTTGCCTGACAGCTTTACAATAATGCAGGATCATAGATGTTTGTTGTCTTTTTTTTTGCTGAGCTCCACAAGTTTAAGCACTTCATTCTCTGTTATTGGTACTTGATGTTTGATTTGTTGTGTGTCTTTCAACAGTTGGGCCTCGCATGGCTGCAGAGCCTCAGTCCTTGCAAGTTGACCTTGGATCTGATGCCGTTTTCAATTGTGCTTGGACAGGAAACCCTTCTCTCACAATAGTGTGGATGAAAAGGGGATCTGGAGTGGTATGTGTTGATATTCAGAGTATTTAATTTACTAGAAATAAAAAAAGTAAATTTGTTTCAATATATAAATTCAAAAAGTGAAACCAATATATTTTATGGATTTCATAAGAAATAAGTTAAATCTATCTCAAGATTTCATTTCTGCTCATTTGTAGGATTGTGGCTTACAGCTAATGAAAATTCGAAACATGTTTTTTTTCTTAGACAAATAAAATATTGTGAGTTTTATTTCTGTATCAGTAGGATCCAATACCAGACCTCGAGGCCAATAAAGGTTGATAAAGGGCTCTGCAGAACTTGATGTCTGGTTCAAGATATTTTTCCACCATTTACATTTTTTGTTGTAGACCATGAAAACATCTAAAACATGCAGGATGCCAACCCTTGAATGGGACACCATTGGCTTGTATGAAATACTTTTTCTGGAAAATGTTTTCCCAGAATCAGCTACATTGCTTCGAATGTCCATTAAAACAGTTTTTTTTCCTCAACACCTTCGTGACCTGCTTTCACATGAGAGCCATTGCGTTGATTCACAAAATCAGACTCATTCCACCTTTACTTTTGTCAACATCAAAGGCCATAACCTTTCTCTACTGAGCTCAGACCCTAAATTGGATTTTAATAATTGAGAAGAGCTGCCCTTTAAGGTATTAAATGGTCCGCAAATGCTGCCTTAGTACTTTTTCCCCCTTAGTGCTGCCAGACGCCCATCAGAAATGCAAAGGTGCTCATCGCAGCTGTTGATCTCTGAATTTTTCTTGCCTCCAGGTTCTTAGCAATGAAAACCTACTAACTCTGAAAAATGTGAGGCAAGAAGATGCCGGAAAATATGTCTGCCGTGCCGTGGTCCCACGTGTCGGAGCCGGGGAGAAGGAGGTCTCCCTTACCGTAAATGGTAAGTTGTGTCACTGATTTGTCTTTCACACAAACCGGTCCTTATTTGCCTCCACACAGTTGTCAGCTGTATAACATAGGCGGTAGTGTTAATCTAGAGATCTGAGGTCAACAGTCACAACAAGAAAGCAATTTGTCACAGTAGTCAGTATTCAGTTTCTTTTGTAGTTTACAGACGCCTTTCACTGAGAAACTTCTTACATAGCATCCTACTCTGTTTTGCTTCAGCAGTCTTTCATTTGATATATCATCTTCTTAAAAATGTGGTTAATTTTCCAAGGCAGGCATTGAATAAAAATGCCAGCCACTAGATGGAGCACATTAATACGGTACAAAAACATGCTCATGCACTATAATCTTTCTAACAAAAGTAATTCCATATACAAAACAGAGTCCTTGCATTAGGTGCCACTACTGTGAAGCCTTTCCACAAGAAAGAGAAAAAAGGAAACACAAGCTAGACTTTTCAGAACATGGTCTTACATTTCATAAACAGGTGAAATGTGCTTAAATGCTAATTAGATTCAGCATGAGTCACAGGGAGGCAGCCTTTTTCTGAGGCACTGACTAACTAATGAATACCAGCCTTGGTGGGAGACCTGGCAACTCTCAAACAAATGACTTCATTATCAGTGCTTGATATTCATGGAGCATGCTTCAGTGTGGCAGAAGTTCTGAGTTTTACTGGGATTTACATGTTTCTTAATTCCCCCTGTGTCCATCTGCGAGAAACCTGGACCAAAACAAGACTTAAAAAAAGGAAGATGTTAACACTCGCACTGTATCACTTCATATTATGAAAGCAAAGGAAAGGCTTTGCCTGTAAGCAACATTCACTGATTTGGGGATGAAGATACTTCAAGTGGAAAACATTGTGGTTCTGCATATCAGAGGGAACTAGATACCAGCATTCCCTCAAGCAAAAGATCAGAACCATGACTTTCTATGAACCGCAAGGAGCCCCTTCGTTCTAACGAAGGAATAAAGTCTAAACTGTTGCATAAGAGGAAAATGCATGACCACTTCTATTGTCTCCCATTCCTTTATGGCATTCTCTTTGCAGCTTTTTTATTTACACAGAATACATGCCATCCACTGTACTTGCTGTTATTTTGATTGTACCCTTTTTTTCTACTTAACTAATGAAGATCATGTGGTTTTTTAGTGATGCCATGAGAGAAAGAAGATCGGATCTTTTAATAGAGATTACAACATAATGCAGGACACCCTGGGAAACCTGCAACACTGGTGTGATGACATGTTTACATGGTAGATATTCTTCAAGTGAATTTGGAATGTCCTGCAGCCTTATATTATTTTTTAATGCTCTTTGTTCATTCCCTTTTTTATTCTTGAGCCTCCATGCTTGAATTGTCATTTGACATTCAAAGCCTCCATTCTTTTTAGCCTTCTGAATAATTGAATTCCATCTCTACTTTCCGACCTTCTGAGGAATCTTGAGTAGATTCTCACCCAGACCTTGAGGCGAATCAGATAGTCTGGCTGTGCAAACAGTGGTTGAAGTGGCGGCATGTGGGGAACTCTCACCCGAAGTTCAATGAATACCCCATGCCACTATCTCATCTACAGATGAACCTATCCTCTCATCAGCCTTTTTTATACCAACATCATCGACTGTCAGATGCGCACAATTGGTTCTGACTGTGATTTGCTAAGACAGCAGATGTGCAAGGTTTGCCGGCGGGATCATAGTAATGCAGTAATGCATCGGCGAAGGCTACGCCACATTTCTAGTATTCATGATGTGACAGCATCTGTTGCACTTTTTGCTATTTCTGTGTTATTTGTTTTTCCTGCAGTCATCCTTAAAGCGATTCCTTAAAGCTATCATTTAAATTACATGTGTGTACAATTTGTCATCCCTTCTGTCTCCCCCAGTCGTTTTGTGTCACCGGCTCCCACTGTGGCATACCCACATAGGCATGAGAATTTTTCTTTCCCTGGGGAAAATTTTAATTTAATTATAATCAAACAGCTAGCAGGGGAGGCAGTTTGTGTTTAAGCCACTAATGGATATATATTGCTTACTGCAGTCAACCATTTTTCAGAACAGATCGTTCCTCAGTGTTTTAATGCAAAGTTGTAAAGTGGGTCAATCCATGAAGGACAGCTGGTTACATCTTTGATTGTGTTTTGTTTATACAGAATAAATTATAACTACAAATTGTCATTTTCTTTATCATCCTGATGGGTTTGGAGTAAATAAGGATTTTTTAAATACTAAAAAAGATTTAGCTTTTAACCTAAAGGCCATCTATTTAGAATGCAGATAAATTATCCATGAGTATGAGTATACTTTTTGTTGTGTGGGCAAGATGACACTCAAATAAGCCCAATATAACTAAAGGAGGGAGAGTGGAAGGGATGGAAAATCTTCTAGTATCCCACAGAGCACTTGCTTGTTATAGACCCTTCCTATTCTGTAGTTTCTAACACCGTCTTCATGTGGCTGGGTAATTAGCAGTCCTGCATTTATAAAACTAGAACTGAGACCATAAAAGATAAACAAAATGCATATATAATTAGGTAGAAATCTGCATTTAGTTTATAGCAACGTAATATGACCAGCTAAACCTTACCACCACGCCAAACGATAACTTCAAACACCTCCCGAGATATCTACTCAGCTCAAACTCTGTTTTCGATCCGCAAAGTTAATTCCCCATTTTTAAAAACAGGGGGGTTTATTAAAAGCCTTTGCCTTGTGTAAAACCGTATCTATTTTTGACTTGAATCTGGTAATCATTTTATGGTATGAAAGATTTATTTGAACCAAAGTTGTTATGTCGGTGGACTAATAATGCATCAAGAATCTTCATTGAGTTTTAAGAGTCCACTGTTTGAACTTTCGTGCCTTTTCTGTGAGGCTCAAAATTATACATACAAGCTCAAATATGTACATACACGTCCAGCATAATTTAATTAAATATACCTTACCCACCACACAGGTTTGTGTAATGAGATCCTTGCTTAATTCTGGTACAGCTATTTTAGGCATAGTCTATACATTTTCATGAGGATCAAAGTCAAGATTACAGAAGCATTATGTTAGCTTAATGTACTATTCTTAAGCAGTGTCCTGTTTAAATGTCCAGTGTCAAGTTTCAATCATCTAGCTGTTATTTGATATGAAGTTGCAGAATTATTCTCTGTCTTTAATTTTCCATACACTTTTTGCAATGCATTAGAACCCCCGCAGTGAAAAAGCAGCTTAAACCCTATGGTAAACTTGCTTAGTTGTTAACAGGGGACACTACTTCCAGTTTATTACAGTCCTGAGCCTTGGTTGTTCTTGGGTTGTTCTGGAAAATCCTAACTCATTTCCGTTCCCCTAAAGGGTAACAGTATGGGTAATACAGTTGAGATTTAGACACCATGTGGTGTGCTAACAGGATAATGATCCCAAACAAACATTACAACCAGTTCTAGTTTCAGGTTTTGGATGGCCCCAAAGCCCTGAACTCAAACATATGGAATATTTGATGAATTATTTAATAGCTGATTCTTTGCCAGGAAACCAAGCTATTTTGCTGAACTCTTCTGCTTCTGCTAAGACGATTGACCGAATCTTCAGCCAGAATCATCACAAATACTTGATGGTTCCTATAAACAGCATGTAGTTGAGGAGCTTGAATAAATATTAGTGGAGGTGCATGCATATTTTTGAGCCTCTATGTATAATTTTGACTATGTTTTAGTAACAGCAAATCAACAATAAATTCACATTTCTGCACCCGATTCTCTTTAAAATTAATTAGGTTGCATAATCAATCACTCAGTTGTTGTGGCATTAATGCCCATGATGACTGCATGCAAACATTTCACTGGAACTGTATGCCTGTACATTTGTTCCAGTTATAGACAATCCCCACCAGTAATGAAATCAGCAACCATCACTGTGTAACATTTAAGAGTAGAAACAGCACATAGATGGAGATTGCAGTAGACATAATAACAGGGTTTAGGTTTGCAATCGAAATGTTTTTTTTTTTTTTTTTTTTTACTAAAGGCAATTAGTTAGAAGAGAAAAAAGTTATAAAGGAGCCTCCTGCTGCTGCATGGCTATAGTGAGGGAGAGAGAGGGTTGAAAAAAAACACCAGTCTGCATGTGTTTGGCCTACAAGTCACAGATGCTTGCTTCTCAACTGATTAGGCTGTTGCTGGAAACAAGGAACCCTAAAATAAAAATGTACTACAGTGTGTACTTTGTTTAATCAGTTTTACACAAATAAAACCAAGCTGCATAATTACTTGTGGCAACTACAAACGATGTTGGAAAGTTATGAACTGCAGCATTGAATATTGATAAAAAACTGAAGCTTCAGCATTCTTGTAATCAAGCAGCAGTGTAGAGGTAGACAGTCCTTTTCTACATACTTTAGCATGGTTATAAACATTAGTTGTTAAGCCTTCAGTTTTTCCACTGGCTGTCACATTTTTTGGTTTGTTTAATGCAGGAACTATTATATGTAGGCAATGAAGAGCTGGTTACTGGATAAGATAATGTTAGCATACTTTTCTCATGTAAGGTCAATATTGAGGTAATACAAGGCCACTTTGTCTTTTTAGCAACATTACCTTTATTCATATTCATTTTTTTTATCCTTCTAAGACTTAACTATGCTTTATGATTTCCCCATAAGCACATGTTGATGAATGCCTTCAGGATTAATCTTATTATTGCAGTAAAATGATGCTTGTGTGCAAGCAGCAAACAAAATTCTCTCTACTGTTAAATGATTATGAGTTTTTGAGGCTGGTCCACATTTTCTGTTTGTTTCTTTTTGTGTCGTATCCATAGTTTTAATCACTATGCTCGACTGAAAAAACAAAACAGCAAGTGTTTGTGTCCTGTGGCAGTGATGTTTAGTTACCACTGCCAACTTCTTTCTGGGTCTATGGTGAAGATGATTCAGATCTAGTTTTAAAGGGAAAAAGGAAGCTCAGAATGGTCTAGTTTCTGTTGTAAAATCTATCCAGCTAGAGCAGATTAATGTTGTGAGGTTGTTGGAGTACATGGAAGTAAAAAGGTACTTAAACATGTTAATTATCAAGCTGGTGGAGGACGGAGATAATTATTTGCAACCTAGACAAATCTACTCTGGCTTAATGTAGGTAATGGGATACGGTAAGGCTGAACTACAGCCTTGAGTAGGTTTTATTGGATCCTTACAGTGACGGTTTAAAATAACAACCCACTTGCTAATAGCTGTGTAAACATCAAAAATAATATACTTATTATGTTTTTATGCCCATCTGAGCAATTTATTTCTAAGTAATCTATTTCTAGTGTATTTGCAGAAACTGGTCCGGATGCTATTGTCTACAACCACTTGAACTGTCTGTGACTGACAGGTTTTGTGAAAATTTCCCATTGGAAAGCATTGTCATGAGTGACCAAAACATTGACAATTTCAGCTGCTTGGTGTACTTCTTCTTCCCCCCACAAAAAAGAGAAACAATCACATAGAAATCCTTAGAAATGCATTGAGACAGAGGGGGGGAAATGTCAAGCAAATGCCTCACTTAAGGAAAGGAAATGTTAGCTGTGGCATTTTGACACCCACACTGATATTGTGTAATCATATTGCAATGTCCACTCCTGAGTTAACACCTCCTCAAATGAATGAGAGAAACATTGCACCTAACATTTTGATTACCTCTACTGCTGCCTAGCATTGATGTATAGGGCCACCCACCTTCCCATTATGAACATGTTTGTGCTCTGATCAGACGGTGCAAGTAGCAAACACGTACATCCACAAACACACACACATACTTTTTTAACGCAGCTACTGTGATAAAGCTATCTAATTATATTCCTGATTTGCAGCTCAGATCTATAGGATGGATCCTCCCTAGCCATTACAACCAGCCAAGCAATTGATCGTGCTCTGTGTGGACAGTTGGAGCTAATGCTAACCACATACATTTCATTTTCTAACCAGGAGTTAATGCATGTACATGGCACATGTCGAACATCTTCTGTAGACAATAGTGTATATTTTCTGTCTATGTAACTTGAGGAGGAGGAGCAGCTTTCAGTGCATTTATCCTAGATTGTCTGCAGCATTCAGCGTGCGCATTAGCAGCCTTACAGCATTCTCCAGAAGCATACCAAGACACCATCTGGCAAAGTCTCATTAAAATGCTAATTCGTTTTAATAAGAGACAGGTAATAAACTGCAATTATGTATCACCAGAGAGATGGCAGAGAGCAAGAATTTGTGGAAGTCGGCAGGGAGGTGAGTTGTCTCACTAATCAAGAAGCTATCTTGGTTACCCCCATATTAAACCAGCATCCTTAACCTTAACCGTCTCACGTATGATATCATACCATTTGAACTGAGTTTCAGGGACCGTCTTGCCAGACAAAGAGGAAGCAATGGGAACTTCTTATGTGGAAACGTCTCAGTTTTAACCCAGCTAATAAATGTAGGAAGCTGGGATCATTCTCAAATTCATTTCTTTTAATTTAGTAGGCCCCAACTAAATGCCACAAACTGGATATTTTAAGAAAAGATTAATACAAAACACAAGCACAAGTAAGCACACTGTGCCTACAATGAAAGAAACGTTGAAGTTCCTTATTTACATCATTTCTGACAATGCCTAATGATGTCAGACTGGTCGGGTTACTGGTTTTGCCGGATATCTAAATTAGACGTGTCAGACTGGTGGTGAATAGACAGAAGGAAGAGCAGAAAAAAGTACCAGCAAATTACAGCTCGGATAACCTAATAAATTTACAAATTAAACATAACTATTTCAGCCTTTGCAGGTATGTTTCAGTACAGAATAGCAATAAAAAGTTAATTTATTTAAATAATTTAATTCGAATTAAATATTTTACATAAATATAGTTTTATTACACACAGAGTAATATATTTCACTGATAATGTCTTAGAACTAATGAATACCCAAAATTTTAATTCAGATAATTAGAATGTTATCTTTGACGTACGGAAGGACTGCTGACTTGACCAGCAGACAGTCACTGACACCCTCCACAATGAGGGTAAGTCGCAAAAGGTCATGGTTAAAAAAACTGCCTGTGCCCAGAGTACTGTATCGGAGGATACTTAATGGAAAGTTGAGTGGAAGAAAAAAATGTAGTCAAAAAAGGTGCCCAAGGAAGAAGTATAACCACAGGCTTGAAAGGATTGTCAAATAAAACCCATTAAAGAGTTTGGGGGAGATTTACAAGGTGTAGACCGCAGCTAGGGCCAGAGTTTCAAGACGACGTGGGCTACAGCTGTTGCATGTCTTGTGTTCAGCCACTCCAGAACCAGAGACAATTCCGTATTAAAGGTCTGTCTTTATTGGCCAATATACAAAATTTCTAATTAACTTAGGTTTTGTTTTTCATTTGCTATAAGCTATAATCATCAAAATTAATAGAAATAAACACTTAAAGTATATGATTCTTGTGAAATGAATCGATATGAGTTTCACTTTTTGAATTGATTTACTAAAATACATTACCTTACTAATGATGTTCTAATTTGTGTAGATCCACCTGTATACATATTTATGTTTTTATTCTACAAAACAAATCAGGATAAAGTGTAAATGCACGTAAATGATGGAATTAAATTATGTGTGACTTGTCTGCAAATTACTACAGTCACCTGGTGTGAGCAGCTTCCTGTCCAGATGGTGAGCAGTCCAGTCGCTTAGGCTGAGCTGCCCTTGTCTGGCAAGGTTTTGTACCTGGACCAAAGTTTAACACACAGCCGCTTGAAGTCCAGGCCAGTAGCTCATGTTGCTGTAACAAGCCTATTATCAGAGACATCTGTTATTTAGTGTGTTGATACGGAATAGACAAAACAAATTGGACTGTTAAAAACGGGAACGCCAAATAAACCTTTATTTGCTGACCTGTTCATGCAGGGTTGAACTCTGTTGCAGGCAAATTGATTCCATTGGGATGCTGAAGCAAGCACACTATATGCCCATGACAATGGTATTTTGTGATTTTATTAGAGTATTCTTGATTATGCAGTATGTATCACAGCAGAAGAAATCAAACTCGTAATCTATCAAAAATTTCCTGATCCACATTGAGGTTTAGACCACTATATACTCGGTTCAGTCCATCTAAGACAAAACTGTTAGTCATGGATGAGACATATGCATTACTATCAGAAATCCAGTCCGTCTTGGGTGTCTTAAAATACTGAGTACTTTAGCAGTCACTGCTTGGAAGAGAAGACATGTTGTACTTAAATCTACCAGCAAGAGCCTAATTCAGTAGAATTATCATGACCTGAAACTGAAAATGTATTTAAATATTCATGTTTCAATTTCTCCACGTTTATATTTTCAGGGCCACCTACAATATCCAGCACACAGACTCAGCAAGCTTTACATGGAGAGAAAGGCCAAATCAAATGTTTCATCCGGAGTACACCTCCACCAGACCGAATTGTGAGTACATTTAGAGTGATTTATGCTTGTCTATTTATGTCATCATACTGGTGCTTCAAAGATTACTCATTTTTATTGCAACCCAAGGACATAAGAAGTACCTTATTGTTATTTTAATAATATTAAAACCCCCAAATTTTCAACAATTTGCTTAAAAAAAGTGAATATTAAGCTATAGCTTTATTGCTGTATGCATTTGTTATGTGCATTTTCTGTAATAGCATGCTTTACCATATATTGTGTACTTTTATGTCATGCTATTTTATGAGTATAAGCTGCAAAATAATGATAATTTTATGTTTAGATGGGTTATTATGCTACTGGGTAGAAATATTTAGAAAAGTCCATACAACTTTTCTAAACAATGCATGATTTCCTATCTGAAACACGTATGTGGAAATACTTGCAACAAATAATAAGGAACTGAATTACTTTTCACTGTCTGGGCTTGTTGTCATTATTCAAATTCAAGCTTTGTTTTTTTACTCTTTTATCTTCCTTAAATTTTGCTCTTTATTCTGTGGCGTTTAAATAATAAAACAGTGCTTTCTGTTTGCACAGAAAGAACAGTGTTGCATACAGTCCCTGAACAGTCAAATCCAACTATTTAAAGAGTGCAACGATTACATGCATTTTGCAATAATCTGTTAAACATTAACACAGTCTACAGATAATGGACAAATCTAACTGTGTAAGAAGCTAAACAAATGGACACAAAAACAGAAAAAATGCCCTCAATAAACACACACACTACTAGCAGCATTTTAGTGGTAATCCAACGTTTACAGGTGTTTTAACCAGCGAAAGCAGCAACTAGCTTGATAGGTTGCTTCGTTGATTGGTTTGTTTTTTGAATAGACTAAGACTTAATGACTGCTTCTTTGTAGAAGCTTTATCACAGTCAAGCTTTTATGGAACAAACAACAGCAGCTACTTCGTGAGATGACAAAACCCTCCTCAAATGTTTTTTGTTTTTTGTTTTTTTCAGTTTCTTGTAACACCAAGCAGCACACCTCATCAGGTGTTTTTATTTTGGTCACACAGAGACTTAATCCAGCCAATAATCGGTAGCACTGATGGTGTTAAAGCCTCACTTTGGTAACATTATGGCATCAAGAATCAAAACATACTTAAAATGTCAAACATACAGGCCGACACGCAGAAACCTCCATATGCATCAGCCCACCTTTTAATTTTTTTCTTTGTTCATATTAAACAGATTTTTTTTTTTTACCTCTCCAGGAGGTATTACAGTTCTTCCATGCAAAAATAACAAAAATAACAAAATTGCAAAGCTTTAATTAATGTGTTGCAAATCCACAATTGATACATAAAACCTGCAGGTCCACCACTTTCCCTCCCACTTCTCACCATCTCATCCCTACAAAACAAACACTGAAACACATCCAAAGACTGACTCAAATGGACTATAAAAAGGGAAGAAATCTTAAGATACATTAGTAGATTTAACATGAATCACTAATCAACAGGTTTAAAGATAGAGTAGCATATAATAACACACATTTTCACAAATAAGCAGCAAACATCTCTAAAAGTGAATATTATGAAAGTTGAAGTCAGAGATTCATCCACCGAAGAAGAAGACGGTGTACTGCAATTAAAGAGAAAATTATATATCTTAAGCTCCACCTAAAAATGGCGGTTTTAGTGAAGGGAATCATTGTTGTGAAACATTTTAGAAACTGTATCAAAAGTTGTTACTCCAAATGTGTTTAATTTGGGCAAGACCAAAACATATTTAGAGTTTATATGATCTGTCAGTTGGCTTTTTTAGTGAAAGCATGAAAGGACAGTTTTAAGGAAAATCTTTGCTAGCCTTACTCTTCTGTTTTATTTATTTGGAACTAACTAGATCTCTGCATTCATTCTGAATAAAGTCTGGTACAACAATCTCTGGTACTGTCAATAAAAATCTAAGTGTAAGTCTATGTCTAACATGAAACTGCAAAAACCAGGTTGGTTCCAAAACGAAAACTGACATTAATTAAATTTTTTCTTAGGCCTGGTCATGGAAGGAAACTGTTCTGGAGTCTGGAACATCCGGCCGCTACACTGTGGAGACCGTCAACACGGAGGAGGGAGTCATTTCCACACTGACCATGAGCAACATTGTCCCAGCTGACTTTCAGACCATCTACAACTGCACAGCGTGGAACAGCTTTGGCTCTGATACAGAGATCATACGCCTTAAGGAACAAGGTGGGAGCCAAGGTTCGACAGGTTCCACCTTCCTCTTTTTTTACTTTATGTGCTCGTGGGTGTCCAGATAGTAGCAGTAGGTAGTTCCACAGATGTAATATTTTGTGTGTCGCCATTGTTGTTCCCGTCTGGATGATTTAATTTGTAAATAGTCATTTTGCGCGAGTTTCAGTGTGAAACTATTGTGCTGTCCTATATAAATAGCACTGTTTTTTATGTTTTATTTATTTGAAGATTAACCTTCATAGTTAAGCACTGTTGTCATAATGTTTCTATCTTGCCATGCATGTCTGCAGATCAAAAAGCATGTTGTATGTGGGTCTAAATATGAGGAAATGAGGATTGACACCTGTCTTGCCTTTTAAAGTGTGTATGGCAAAGGTATAGGATTTAAAGCATCTCTTCCTGTTTAATTTATTTTTTTTCCTTAGTTAAGGAGCAACTGACCATCTGGGGATGAAACGTAATGTTCTATGAGTGTCCCAAAGTTCTGAAATAAGTATTAGTTATTATTATTATTAGTTGAATTATTTAAAAAGTAGTTCAGGCTACCATCAGTTGGAGCTGCTCCAAGCATTTAGCATGCGAAACTCAATCTTCATCATCAGAGTTGCAACTGAACTTTAAAAATTAATGGCAGCCTGGGTTGGCTAGACATCAGATTACATGTGCTACTGCAGAGAAGCATAGATATGTGATTCTGAAGGATTTTTAATAAAGCTGCATGTTTTTAATACACTTTATCTATAAGCGCCTTTTAAGACTCTCAATGCCGCTTTTTGGACACCATAAAAATGCAAGACATTTTATAACCGTCCTCTTTCCTTCTACTAGAGTAGAAGCAGCATTGCTCTCACAAACAATAAACTACACACTGCTAATAAAAATAAAAAACTAAAATATTTAACATGCTTTAATGCTGTAGGAGAAGCACCTATTATTTTGCATTTGTTTAAAACGGGGCATATTCATAAACGTGGGCCGGGACCTTTTACTTGCAAAGCAGCCTATAAATACATGCCTTCTGGTTCAGTCTTTGCCCAGACGATCTGTTCCAGAGCAACGATCTGTTCCAGAGCACACAAATATAATTATCCTTAAATGGATGCAGAAACACTTGTGTTCTATTCAATGAAAATTACAGCAATCTGTAAGATAGTTATAGCAGCCTAAGTGAGTGTAAATTAAATTTTATCAGACAGGACAATGAGAAAATAAAAGGGAAATGTTAACCATGGTAATTAGTTTTAGTTTGGATTTGCTGCTGTTAGAACATATATTGCTACCTGTTTTTAACATTGTTCTTGTCTATTTCCACAATGTGCTGCTGCAAAAAGTCAAAAAATAAGGCAAAAATATCTTCACGACTGTATGATACTATGTACTTTTCTGCCATGAACCGTGTGTTGCGTTCAGTGTAAATGTGAGATATTTGTGTCATTGTATTATAGAAGGACATGTCTTGATGTTGCTCTCTGCAGAATCTCTCCCGGTGGCTGTGATCATTGGCATCGCCGTGGGAGCTTTCGTCGCCTTCATTGTCCTAATGGGCACCATCGGCGCATTCTGCTGCACCCGCTCCCAGAGAAGTACGTCTCCTTTATGCTTTTGTATCCACCAAAGCATGCATGCCCGATAACAGTTTTATGCCTGAGCACTCTGAAAAATGTCCATCTGTTCAAATGTATTGATGTGGACATATTTGTTGGCACCTCCAGAAAAGATGTGTAAAAAGCCTAAAAATAAATTTTGCATTTCTTGCACTAGCAAAATCTTACACTGAAATTTGATTAAAAAGCCATCCTTAAATGTGCATAGTTTTATTCAGTGAGAGGCAAAATCCAATTAAATAATTGTATGTAGGAAAGTTTACTGGTGGCACAATTACTTGTCTTTTGTATGATTTTAGAAGGCTGAAGCATATGGAAAGAGGAATCTTTGACCATTCCTCTTTACACAACATCCAGAGTTGTGGGTCCTCACTTATGCTTTCTTCTCTTCCTCACAGGGTTTCTGTAATATTTATGTCTAGGGAGTGAAATTGGGATGCAAGAAGTTTGATGTGTCTGGTGAACCGTTTCTGTATGAATTTGGGCTGTTATCCTTCTGAATAACCCCAAAATGACCCATTTTCAGTTTTTTGGTTGCTCTCCTTGGGCCAGCTTTAACCTACTGAGCAGAATACCCATCTTTCAGTTGGAAAGTTGTGGTTTGAATTCTGCTTCTTCATTGCCTTGGGAAAGGCAATTAACCCTAAGTCGCTTACTGAGCTGCTAATCAGTGCACGAGTGTGTAAACATTGTAAGTGTGGCTGGGTGAATGAGACTCATACAGCAGAAGAGCCTAGCGCAGGCAGCATGATAAGAGAGGCACTGTAGTTCAGTCAATTTAGATTTTTATTTACCATCTCCTGCCACTGCAGTTTCAAATGTTCATAATGTATCATAGCTTGTCCACCTCACTTAACTTAACTTTTCCACACATTAATCTTTGTTACACACCAGACCCAAAAACTAGATCTCAGACCTTCTTTACAGACAGCGTTTTCTGGTCAAAATGAAAAAGTTTAATTATAATGGTGTGAAGACGTCCAAGGCTCTGTTGTCCTTTACAAAGGAAAAATACAATCTTATAGGGAAGCCCTGGCTCATGTGCAGTATGTTTGAAATCAGTGGAATGATGTGCGCACTCGCCCAACATATCAGCTGCCGAGCACAGAAGACAAAGATTTCAACAATAACAATGACAGATTACAGATAATTTATTTGTGCTGCTGAATTTTTTGTTATCAAACAACAGTTCTCCAACACAGTTGGAGAAACGTATTTTTTCCCCAGTTTTGTTGGAAGAAAGTGTTTGCGTATGTTGTTGAGTTTTAAAGAACAGACCGCCTACTAGTGGTGTAGCGAAGGAACGTCTGTGTTGCCTTGTTAACGGAAATTGTAATTAAAACATTGTCCTGTAGATGTACAGAAACATAAAAAACATCCTGTTTTCGATTGATCGTTGTCATGTAAACAGGGTCTCAGCCTCTTTCGATTAAGAACACAGATACAGTCAAAGTTCCAGTAGCATTTAGAAAATGCTGCACTTTAATGCATGTGATGATAAAGAAGGATATTTTTCTGATATCACTCCTAAATAACTGGTAGGTATGCAAATACCATTTTAAAGTTGTTAAACTTTGTGACCCCAAGATGCCACTATTTGCTCCAGTTCTCTAACAATGAGCTTTGAAGTTATCTCCTTGTTAAGCTTGTCTGATGGCAACATATAAGACCAAGCCAGGTTAGTGGTCAGTGACTAAAAAATTAGACCTGTGTGTCACTTCATATCTTTACCCTAGGGAAACTAAATGTGATTGATTACTAATAAGAAGGTTCTGAAAACTGAAAACTCCATTACGTTTATTCTCATTGAATGAATGCAGTCAAATTAAAGGTTACATTTTTCAGCTTTTTTTCAGTGTGAGGTTGTGCTACTTAAAAAAGATGCCTTTATCTCAAATATTTTTACTCTCTTTACCAGGGATGTCAACAAATTTGTCTGCATCTATAAATATGGTTTGATTCAAAACAAAATGACCAAAAAATCTGTGCTATCTGAAAATCTGAATATGAGTGGATAACAAATAACCCAAAATAGTTGTGTTCAAAACAAGTCACGGTTTGGTACATTAATAAGAGGTGATGGTCAAGATGGATGTTTTTTTGGTGGTGCAGGGATAGCCAGATTGCGATCAGGACTCAATTCATGCAATCTCAGTCTGGCTTGCACACTTTGGAGCCTATTTCTTTTCCTGTGTATTTTGGAGGCTATTTACATCTTCCATTGTGTTTGCTGCCACCCACCCATAAACCAAGTGACTCAAGTTAGTTAGAGGCAGTCCATCGCTGCCTCTATCCAAAAACCACACTGTGCTACTGGTCCCTTCAGCATGTCTATTGTCTGTATACTACAGAGGAAGTGCACCTGGTTATGCCCTCACTGCCCGTCTCCATCTGTGCTCACCAGAGAGAAGTTGCAAGCAAAATTAAGACAGAAAGTAAGACCTTGTTATATGACAGAATAACATCACCTTTGTCCCGAATAGAATGAGCCATCGTTGGGGAAACTGCAGATAGCATTTCTGTAAAGGGAAAAGATAATCTTGTGTTGGCAGGGAAACAATATGATTAATAATGCTTTGTGTTGTTTTTCGGGAAATGGGTGCGCTCTAGCAAAGCAAACCCGGGGTGTCTTTGCTAAATATTACAACAGTGCAAATTATTCTGTCAACAAATACAGAATGCCATTTGTCGCAGCTCATTAAGGTGCGCTGTCCGTTTATGATAGATCTGAAAGGAGTTGTGTCTGCAAAGAACGACATCCGGGTGGAAATCGTGCACAAAGACCACAATGCAGCTCGTGAAAATGAAGAACATAACTCCATGAAACAGCTGATGGTGAGTGTGAGTGTCACAGCATACTTATTTTACACTTCTGTCTTTTTTTTCTGTTTGCAAAATAAGTTGTCAGCTTATTTTTTTTACTTTATTTTTGGATATGCATGTCCTTTCTGAGCCGTCAGCTAAATAATAAATGAACGCTACAGCTGGTTGTGCTGTTTTCTGTGGAATAAATTATTTTATGAGTAATGGAAGTAGAAAAAAGGCATCCAGACTGAGCATGTGTTTTAGTCCAGAGAGGATTTTATTTCAGTGTTTATCAGCACAATACCGTTTCCATGAAAGGAGCAAACCACAGTAGACACAATAGTGCATATTGTGTGATCCTTTAAGGAGATTTTCTATGTCTTATTGGCTCACAGATACGTACTTCTTCTTTCGAGCTCTACCTTTTGCTTTCCTGCTGTTGGTTCTTAATGTTTTCCAGTTGCATTGCAGTCTGCATTAAATGTGAGGGTAGAGATTTGAACTTACCTACCTCACATAGCTGCATTTTGTTAAGATAAATAAAAGATATTCTTGGATGAATTATTAATACCTCCTGCCAGACCCGAGTGAAGGTGAAGCATGTTTCAGTGATATTAAAAAAGAAGAACAAGTGATAAAGGTTTAACCCGTTCATTTCAGAACAACTCTTTTTTTTTCCTTCAATGTGAGCGCGGGAGCCTTGGAAACAGCTTGATTTCTTAATATACTTTACTTGATGTCTGTGTAGGTTGAACGAGGAGAGTTCCAGCAGGAATCTGTTCTGAAGCAGTTGGAGGTGTTACAAGAGGAGGAGAAGGAGTATCAGCACATTAAGGTACAGCTCATGATCAATGGCGGCACGAATGCGGGTACCTGGGAGAACAATAGAAAGGTGGTGGGAGAGAAAATACCTTGGAGGCAAATGGAGGGCTTCAGTTCTGGGACTAAAATAACTAAAAGGGCAATCATTCATCTCCTGCATTGGTTTAAAAGTATAAAGGGCTTGACAGAGAGGCTGGGTATTTATCAGAGGCATATGTAGTTTTTTTTTTTTTATTCTGAATACTCTTAATATTTTTACACAATCTGGTATGCAGTTTTAATGGATTTGTCATGCATATTTTGTCCAAAAATATTCGTATTTAGTCAAAATATAATATGTTTTTATTATTGCCAAATAGTGTTATAGACCAACGTGGTCTGATTCCAGAATGTGTATTAACTTTGTTAATCCGCCTCACAAAGTAGCTGCAAAAGTTCACAAATTCAAAATTGATTATTTTTTTAGTGATTATATATCATATGATTGTTTCACCTGAAAAATTATGACATATCTACAATTGCATAAAAAATACTTTTATATCAGAAATCTGGGGAAAAAAAGTGTGATTTTGATTCAAACCAAAAAGGCTTAATGAGTCTCACCAGTTGTTTCACTTTTGTAACTTCATAATTATTTACAATTGCTTACAATACAAAATTTAATTTGAGAACATTTATACAAAAGGGAAAAAAAAAAAAACACATTGAGAAATAATAGTTTTGCACAAAATCGTCAGTGCTGCACTTATTAGTTCTTCTAATAAAATAAATGTAACTGAAGCATTTCTGTAGTTTATATTTTTTTAGCTTGATCATCATATCTGATAACATTTGATTAATAATCCATGACTTACTGTTTCCCCGAGATAACATATATGATGTAACACAGAGGCCCACTTCTCTTAGTCACTCTTAGTCTTAGTCTGGAAATTTAAACAGATCCCGTTTTGGGTTATTTAAAATTTAAAGAATTGTCGAAAACCCATAATGTCTTAAACTACACTGGGATGCATTGAGCTCAATATATCTTTACAATTAAGTAAAAAAAACAACAATAGAAAAATGTTTGCTCATTTATATGGCTTGCTTTAATCAAATCCAAATGCCTGTGTTACCCTATCTTCTGTAACCAGTCAGGTTACGATGTTCCTCTCAATCTAATCTATGTAGCCAGTTCCACTATAAGGCTGATTTCAATCTCATCGACACTAAATAGGCATTGACACTATCAGCAAGTGAAGAAAACAAAGTGTGACTCACATCTCAGGTTGAGCCCTCCTGGTGGCAGCTACAAAGAAAATGAAGTGTTAAATTTAGAAACTAGATATATGAGTCTGACCTCTGGTACCTCACCCAGTGTCTGATCAGTTACACCCACCGTATTCTAGCTGTACCCATCTTTTGATATCTGTTTCTCTGCTCCATCATCTTTTTGGAGTTTATTTTCAGGTTGGTTTTGAATATATTTTAAAAAAATTAAATATGTCATATATGTGCCGTGTTTTCTTAAGATAAATTCTTACTCATCTTTAAAAATACAAAACAGCCTACTGTTCCAATGCCAATTTTTTTTTTTTTTATGTCATGCTTTGATATTCAGATATCTATTGAAATTGCTATAACCCCTCAAAAATAACTTAGTGGTTGTCATGTTAACACATTTTTTAATTAAACACAACAATTGATTTCAGCATCTGTTTATTTTACTTTTGATTTGCATTCTGGTCAGAAAGTCAGAAAATGAACTAAGCGATAATAGACATTTAATGAGCATCCTCTCACCAACAAGTTTAAAGAGGTTAATTTGTCTACTTCTCCGAAACATAGTGTCACAATCTGTGCTTAGACACAGAGCAGGCAATATATACTGACTCATTTGTTGGGAGACTGATGGGACTGCTCTTTATGGGTTGCAAAACTTTTTCTAACCTCAATATTTTCTGCTATAACAAATTTAACAAGCCAAGTCTATTAACTGTATCCTTAATGGTTTAATTATACTAACAATGCAACTCAGGGTAAAGTAGAAAAGTAAGTTCAAACTGATCTTACTTTAAAGATGATCAGCATAATAATGCCTTTACCACACATTAACCTTTCCACCGAATAACACATTTTTGTTAATCTTTTTAATTTCTTTATTATTTCACAATATGTCCGTTATTCTGTGTGAGCTTTATTGTGTCAGTCGTTAAAAATAAACATGAGGTGTGGCAGTAAGGGGAGGTAGAGTCCATCCAACTGGCCAAATATAATATGAATATGCAGAGCAAGAATGCATAATGTTTGAATATTTTTTCCCACAAAATATTTAGTCCATGCAGGCCTTTGCAGCTGTGGTATTGTACATGCTAATATTGTGATGATAATTACAATCCCATATATTGTGCAGCTCTACTGTATGCACGAAGTGGGGCTCTACTTCAGTGGGGTTTTTTTTATTATTTTGGGAAGTACCCAAAATACTATGGATACATCCTAGTACTTTTTTGAGTTTATGAAAATGTCAACCCCGAAATCTTCCTTTTTGTCCCCAAAACTTTTGCTGCAAACAGAAAATCTCCATTTCTCAAAACATCAGTGTTTGTGTGGGCAAGAATGAGGGCAATACTTGAGTGAATTCAAGCAATCTTAAAATAGCTTCAATCTTAAGCCTTTCCTTCTGCTGTTTACTGCAGTTATCACTTGGTATTAGATGGTAGAAGTCTGGTTATTTATACTCTGGATTGTATTCTGGATTGCATTGGCAAATAATTTTTAACCCTCTTCCTGTGAACATGTTTGGTAAGGCTGGCCAAAATGTCCATATGTGGTAAAAGTAATGCAGTTCTAAACCAATAAATTAAAATCAGCTTGAAAGAAAAAAACATTGTATTAATGTTGCGCTACTTCTAGTAATGATAGTTTAGGTACAATAAAAACACTTTGCAACATGTCTTATTTGAGTATTGGTATTCAGTGTAAATAATGTAGGAATAACCATCTGTGACATTAGTTTATAAAAAATAAACTTGTTCAGACATGTATCTACTGCAGGTAAGATATTGTCTGCTGGTAACAGCTCCACACAAGCCTACGTTAGAAAATCTGAACCATGTCTGTAATGTCATCACATAGTAGACATTGAATGTGGAGATTGTGACATAGTAAGACCAAAATGTGTATTTTATTTATTTTTATCTGGACATATGTTAAAAATAAAGTAATTAACACGAGAACAAACAAGTCAAGTATCTTAAAAAGCAGGAATGAGTGAGGAAACCTGCCTTGCCTTTCACAGATGTAATTTCATTAGTCGGTTGTGTTACAAATGTTCTAAACCACATGTTAAAAGTGATGTAGGTGGTGTCCATTAACTCTGCATGTTGTCACTTGAATCTTTTATAGAAAGACAAATTCCATTCTGTTGATTTTCCTTTTTGTCCATTTGTTCCCTGGCACTGGCTCCCTGAAGTGTGCTTCTGTTGTGTTTACCTGCTTACCTGCTGCTGCCTCGGGGGCCAGATTTTTTGATCCTCCTTAATGACAGCGTGCATGAGGCGAGAGAAGACCGAGCTAGAGATAAAGGCCAGACGCAAACAATCTCCCAGTCTGCTGTCAGATAATGACAAGCATAACGAAGACCCTCTCAGGTTGTCTCTCCCATTATGAGCTGCTTTCTTTTGGGATTCGAAGCCAGACTCGCTGTGCTTGTCATTCTCATCCATTCATAGGAGAACATGAAAGAAAAAAACCAAACACGCCCCCGGCTGGACCCTTAGAAAACACAGTTTGCAGACAAACAAGTGGCACAGCTGTAACCACAGAAGCAGCTCCTACAATGACATGGAATTACAGACACTGTGACCCATTAAGGCCTAATTAAAGCTGGTTTGCATGTGAACTTGCAGTGACACAGATGCCACACCAAGCAACAAGCCAGGGTTTAATTAGTGAGGAACGTGGATTTAAGGTGAGAGTGGTAGTTCTCCAAACCTTCACACCAAGTTTCATGTGCGCTGTCTTTGACATACGCAGCGGACTGTTACTTTGTGTTGTTTCATTAAAGGAATAATTAGAGCCAGTCTGGTCTTCGCATCTGTCCTGCTTTAGCTTCAAGAGGAATTCATGTAAAAAATACCATATCACATGGATAATTTTGTTTTCCTTACACTCAAAAAAACATGTGGTGATCTAACTCAAAATGTTTAATGAAAGACGGCTACATATCCACTGATAAAACTAAAATCTCTTCAGGTATATAAAAGATATAAAATGAAAGGACTAAAGGTACTTAACTTCATTTCACTTTATAAATCATGATGTGTCTCCATTTGCATCAAATAAGTAGTCTATGGTCATATTTAAAGAACATACAGGCCCCCAGAATTATTGGCACCATTAGAAAAGATGTATAAAAAGCCTTCAAATAAATTCATATTTTATTTCAGAAGTATAACTTTAAAATGAAAAAAATTGAAGTTCATCAGATTGTCTAGCTACTTTTGTATAGTAACTTGACTTTCTGTTTTCCTGGGGTATAAATATGACGAGACATAGGGGCCCATTTCTGTTTTGTACATGTTCGTACTGAAGCATTTTTCCTTTCAGGCAGTACAGGGATTACTTCTGCTTTTTGGAGAAAAGAGAAACTTTTTGAAACAGTTTAAATTACCACTGTCTTATTTTTTACGAACAACATGAAAGCTTTGAAATGTCAGGTTTATCTTAAAAGGGCCTGTGTTTTAAAGACCCATTCAATAAGTTAGAATATCATTGACAAGTTCATTTATTTCAGTAACTCAATTCACTAAGTGAAACACATTAAAAGGATTAATTACAGCCAGACTGTTTTCAAGCCTTTGTTTCTGTTAATTATGATGATTTTCCACTTACACGTAATGAAAACACAGCATTTAAGATTAGTATATGACATCAGACCAATAAAAAAATAAAATGTTTACAGAAATGTTGGCTTAATAATGAAGTATGTTTAAAACCTGCTTAACAGTTATTTTCAAAAGGTTAATCTGACAAATGAGCCTTACTGGAACTGGAATATTCTAATTTATTGGATATAACTGTGTGCTAACTGAAAGTGAACAGTTAGGTGAATAATTGCCCTAGTTCACTTACATCAGAAGAAAATCTACATATTTAAAATGTCTTGTTTTGCGTTTGTTGTCTTTAATAGGACCCTACAAATGGCTATTACAGTGTCAACACCTTCAAGGAGCACCACACGCCTACAATGACAGGGAATCAGACCACTGAGGCAAGGAACCCCACCAACACCAGTACCCTTGGTAAGCAGCGAGTGCCAACAGGCATGTCCTTCACCAACATCTACTCCACTCTGGGAGCAGGCCCCAACCGCTTGTACGACTACGGCCAGCGCTTCGTGCTGGGCATGGGCAGCAGCTCCATCGAGCTTTGCGAGCGGGAGTTCCAGCGTGGCTCGCTCAGCGACTCCAGCTCTTTCATTGACACGCAGTGCGACAGCAGCATCAGCAGCTACAGTAAGCCAGACGGCTATGTTCAGTTCGACAAAGACAGCAAGGCGTCTGCCTCTTCCTCTTCCCACTACTCCCAATCATCCTCACAGAACTCGGACCTCACCCGGCCACTCCAGAAGCGCATGCAGACCCACGTCTGACCTTCAGAAAGGGAAGGTGTTCCAATGAGGCGCAACAAGCAGGATTGTAAAACTGTTATAGATTCCTTTTGCAGGAGCCCCTGTAGTATCAGTGTTCAAAGTGTTTCCTATGGATGCTCTGGGATGCTGAAACGACGACTGGGCTTGATGCACCTTGTAACTTGCTTAGACATCAAAATGTCCCCAAAAAATGAATCAAGAAGCCTTATATTTCCTTCATGCTTATATCATCAACCCCCCCACCCCCCCTTTTTTTTTTTTGACCCAAAATACAGATGTGCCACAGAGAGTGCTTATTTGCCAACATAGACTACAAGTTTGGAGACTGAACCTACAATACAACATTCAGATTGTTAAGGGATCAGGGAGCAGGATTTCAAGGCTGTGTGACAATCAGATTTGCTTCCTCAAGATTGATATACAGAAGAAAAGTGAGCGTTCGGCACAGCACTCTGCACAAACTGCCAGATAATAAGAAAAAGCCAACGTCCTGCTGCCCCCATGTAGATTGAAGCACAACAATGAATGTGCATGCTGTTTTCTACCTTTTAAAGCTATAACTTTGCAACACCTTGCCTCTTCAAAACCCTGTCTGTTAAGGTTAAGTTGTAGGTGGAAGAAAACTTTCCCAACATGCTGGGAAACGTCAAAAAGAATGCCTGTGTTTTCTCCCTCTTTCTGTATCTGAGATGCACAGCTGAGCAGATAAAGAAGAGCTGGGTTGTCAATTGAAATCCCTGAGCCCTGTTTTCACTTTCACTGCGATAGAAGAACATCAATGTACATATATGACTAATTTTGTTTCCAGCATCTAATTTTTTTGACTCTTATTTTCCACATGGATGACGGTGAATTATATATGAGCCCCTTTTCATGTTCATATCTATTTTGCCTTGAGGGTCTGTTTGAACTGGGTCAATGCTAACTCACTAAGTGAGATAGACAAACAGTATCAGCTTTCTGGTTTATGTAGAGCTGCCTCCAACATGATGTTCTGATACCAAATCCAGTTCCAAGGCACATGAAAGCTTACAAATTGCGACTTGTGTTGCATGTGTCAGTTTTTCCAACTAAAACTACAGATTATCAACAACACTGATAAATGAAAGTAAACATATTTTAGCTACTTGCTGTGTGAATATACCATCCATATAGTCAGTATCACTGTTGACACTGGGGCTTAGTGCATCCTGACTGCATACCTACTTGTGATTGTGCTGATCGAACATGACAAACAGATATATAGACGGTTTTATTTATTTTTCTGCTTTTATTTTGGCTATGAAGACAACGGTGGAAAGTTAATGGCTGTTTTCTTCTCTTCTGTATATGACATATTTTATGCAGTGCCCAATTAATAATGTTGTACTCAACCTTCAGCCAGCCAGACACTAACCTTACACCAAAATTTAAGTGAACTTGTTGGCAAAGCCCATCATAATTTTTAGGGGGGGTTTTGGGAAAAACACATATTGTTGTCCAGAGAGTTTTTTTAAGCACTGAACCCCTGGGAATCCCAATAGCCACTAAGCCAAAGCTAATGATCAGATCTATTTGTTTCTAACCAAATCTAACACAGTCATATTTTGTTTTTCACTGCGGGATTAAAACAAACGTGGAAAAGTGCAGCATGAACAGTGGCTTGTGACAATATTTACACCAACATTTTAATGTTTCCTCACAATATAACTTTAGCTTCAATGTATTTATTGGGATTTCATGTGACAGACCAACATGAAGTAGATATAAATGTGACGCAGAAGGAAAAGGATACATAGTTTACATATTTGCTTTACAAATAAACATTGTAGAAACATTTATTTTCAGCCTCCCTGAGTCAATACTTTGGGCAACCACCTATCACTGCAGTTATAGCTTCACAGTTATAACTTCATAGTTTATTTCTGCCTGGCCATCCTAATACAATAATTTAATTTGATCTAAACCACTCCATTGCATCTCTGTCTATATGTGTCTTGTTGTTGTCTTACTAAAAGGTCAACCTCTTTTATTTATTTCAGGCTTTCCCTGTTTCTAGCTCCATTCATCTTGCTACAAGTTCTGATAAGCTTCCGTGTTCCTGCGGAAGAAAAGCATCTTCCCATGTTGGTGCTGCCATCTTATTTTTCTTTGGAGACGGTATATTCAAGGTGATGTGTAGTGATTGTTTTTCTTTACGCATAACATTTTGCATAAAGGCCAGAAGGTTCAGCTTTTGTTTCATCTTAGCAAAATACCTTCTTCCACACGTGGGCTCTGTCCCCTATATTGCTAGTGGCAAACTCCAAACTGGACTTCTTATTGCATTCTTCCACCAATGGGTTTTACGTTTTAACTCTTCACCCCACATTTGTGGAGTGCACAACTAATAGTAGTCCAGTTGACATAGCATCCCAACTGGGCTGTGGGACTCTGAACACCTTTAGAGTTGCCATTGGTCTCTTGGCTGCTTCTCTGATAAATGCTCTCATTGCCTGGCCTATCGGTTTAGCTGGAAAGCTCTGCTTATTCCATTTGTTTTGATGATTGCATGAGCAATGCACTTCAAGACTTCCGAAGCTTGGGACACAGCTTTTTAACTTGCTAAAAGGTAACTTCTGATTACAATTGATTGCACTGAATTTTATTTAGGGGGTCTCAGAGTAAAGGGGACTCAATACAATTGACAGCTGTTGCTCTTAAGATTATTATTTGCAAAACTGCTTACAAACATTTATCATTCTTCCTCAACTTCACAGTTATGTATACTGTGTTGGTCTATGACATAAAAGCTCAATAAAATACAGCAAAGGTAGTTTTTTTTAACGTTGCAAAAAGTTCAAGAGGTATGAATATTTTTGCAAGGCACTGTGTGTTATGCAGTACAACACATTGGATACAAACATTCAGTACACGCTTTTTTGTGTTTCCCCTGCACTTGAGAGGTTTGCTCTGGTTTTACTTTGGAATTACATTTGTTTTAATTATCTCATTATTTTGAGAGATAAACTCCTGGAACAGTTATAGAAATCAAAAATGTTTGCTCATTTTTATTTTATTTTTTTTGTTTGGTAAATACATGTATGTACTACAGGGTACAATTGGGTTCCAGGATCTCTTATCCAATCAATTAGTTGCATTATTTGTTTGCTTAGTTTCAATTGCTGCAGTCAGTTCACTGGGATCATCCTGTGTGAAACTCCAATTCCTGAACCACCAAGCACTGTAACTGAACAGAAGCAAGTTGTTGTTGTAAGCACTTTACATGATCATACTCAAGGTATTTGAATGGTTTTTTTTCTACTTGAGTGGTACTGGTTTGGACTAAATTTACAAATGGATTGGTGCCCATTGTACAGCTTAAGACAAAAAGCTCTGTTTTAATGCTGATAATCCTGCTTGGTATTTAGCAGACTGTAAATCTCTAATACTGTATTTCTCTGTATATATATGTATATTTTCTTCCTGGCTTTTCTTTTTCACTCAGATTTCTCAACAACATATTAGAGCTCAAGAAACATATGGCTTAAAAACTGCGCTTAGAGCCGATAATGCTCTCTTTGTTTCCTTTCCAAAAATTTCATCAAGCCTGTCTATTTCTAATAAATTACACTGACGGCTCACAGGAGCTGCTGTCTCTTTCTGAAAGATCTCACCGAGAGAACCAACACTCTGCACACTGAGCACACATGAGGCTAGAAGATGGGCTAAGGACAACTTTAAATGAGATGTAGTAAGAGGTTGTTATACTGTCAGCCTTTGGGAGAGATGTCCAGATGCTCAGCAATATATTGCATTCAGAAACATGATGACAGTCAAGTATGTCTGTGTCATTTAATTTTTTATCTATTTATTTTTCTAAGTACTTACAAGTGTGTTATTGTTTATTCTTAAATATTAGTAATTGCAATAAACAGGGTTGCAAAGCAGAATGGGGAACGTATTTGATTTTAGTGTTTTCCAGGTTTGGATAGGTATGGAACAGAGTATGGAAACATTTTGTATTTTTCAAACATTATTCCCAGCCTGTTGTCTTAATGTCTCTATCCATCCATCCATCCATCCATCCATCCATCCATCCATCCATCCATCCATTCATCCATCCATCCATCCATCCATCCATCCATCCATCCATCCATCCATCTATCCATCCATCATACACTGTGGTTTTGCAGGTTCTAAATTAGAAATATATTGGCAAAGAATTATGTGAAACCTCAAAAGAATGTATAGGAACCCGGAAATACAGTAACTACAGTGATCTATATAAATCTTTCTAGACAAATGTGGCATTCATCTATTGTTTTAGTAATTTCATGATCACATTTACAAAATCTGTCAGAGCCCAGATTTTTATCAACTTTCCACTCATGAATTGGATAACTTTGTCGTTCTCCATGAACGTAAGCTTCTGCACTGATCCAAACCTAATACATTTTCCCAGTCCAACGAAGCTGCACACTGCACAGCAAACAGATAAATATTTGATAGGCTTGCCTTCTGTCTCATTCACCCCCAAATGGCAACAGCTATGGCAGGGATGGGAGTACTACAGCATTCGAGTGCCATGTTGGTGGCTGGAAATCGAAGCTCATGTTGGGGATCTACATGTGCCCCGTTCACCTGTGGACAACTCACCGGCTGCTGCTGGCGCAGCCTGTTTGCCTGGCTGGGAGCTGTACACAGATGCCAGGGCATAACAGATGATTAAACACAGAAACCCAGAACAATTACAAGGGGTTGCTGCCCTTTCGTGATTAAACAGGACAAACCTCTCAGAGCGTAGGATGCAGGGTAGTCCATTATTTAGGTATGCTGAGGACAAGCCTCTAATAACTCTTTCAAGGTGGAAGTCTGAGCTCATTAGCATGGCATCGTGAAATGGGTTCACTGCACTACAAATTCTTCTCAGTCTGAATAAACTGAACACAATGCAAAAAGAAATAGAACATTCCCGCGGTAAATATCTTGCCATTGATTGCAAACCAAATCCCATCATCTAAGCACTCCCTGTGTGTATGATAGGTGTTAATGTCAGTGGTGGAGCCCATTAGAGCAGGTGTCATTCGAGACATTCAACTGATCTTCACAAGCCTTTTTTTACTCTGTAAATGCTTTCTGTATTTTTCTCTCCCATTTTTTTCTCTTCTACCAATCCAAGCTTTTTAGTACTGTGAGAAAATACAAGCATAAGACCGACACTCAAATAGTACCTTCAGTTAATCCTCAAATTTTTGTATTAGCTGTCAGACCGGCAATGAGTTGGGTTTGGGTAAAAAGTAAAAGCGTCACGGAAAAGCCTCAATTGAGTCCAGATCTCTGTGATTAGTCCAGCTGCTTTGTTCTCCTGATGATAGCACTGGGACATGACACAAGGTACTTATAGTCATGGTAAAAAGACAGTAGGACATCTTTCAGTTCTAAGGTTGATACTTGTTATCAGGTCCAAACCAAGTACTGAAATTATATTAATCTAAGCTGAAGTGTACCACAACCCGGTTTCCACCATTTTATTGCTCTTTATTGCTGTCATATGTTATTTATTAAACAAAAATGAAGCCAAAATATAAAGGTGAAAAGCAATGTTACCATGATATGTACATAATACATGAAACTCCAGAATCTAAAGGGTGTGTACTTTCTTTTTACCATGAATATACCTTCGAGCAGTGGTGGTTTTTGATGTGGGTGGCATGGTTTACCTCCCAAGCTGGCATGGTATTTGATGTGGCACAGGTGATTAAAGTTAAAAAGTTATGTCCTTTGAGCACCAGAGGAGTTTTCTAGTACTTATTACATGTTCAGTCAGTTTGGAGTTACGTCCATCTGTACTGAGTGTGAGATATACAAGAAAAAAACTTGTAAATACAGTGGGTCACTAATTACAAGCTGGGATCTGATTTGCAGCAACTAATTAGGTACTAATTTAGAAGGCTACTTCTGGTCTGCATTTGATTATCTCTACTTAAAAGTAAAGAAAACAAATACTTGACTGAATTGTTCTGAATTGGATTGCTCTGAACAACATTTCTTTAAAACATAGTGTTAGATTTATGAAAACTTTATTCTAATTTTAAAAACGTGAAAAAGACCAGAGGGGCATTGGGGCGGCGCAGAAGGAGTGACTCGCCCATTCAACCAAGAACCACCACTACTTTAGAGGGCCATTTCAAGAACTGTATAAATAGTAACCATGCACATACAGTAACTTTGATAAGACGATGTGTAAATGATTTTGGGTCAACCATCATTTCTTGGCAGTGGTTGTCATCTATGTGTAAAAAGAAAAAAAAAGAAAAACGGTTGTATTTTAACTGTACTGGTCTGTGAATCTATGATGCTTTTGCTCTGTATATTTGGAAAATAAAACAGATGTTTGAGTTTGTGTTTATTTCCTCTGGTCTCTGTCATTCTGAATGCCCCTGGTGGATTTTACAAAACAAAACAGTTTCCCAGAACTCAAACACACCATTTATTTGAATTGAAGATTATAGCCTTGAATCTTCCCAAATAAATATTTGTTTTATAGAAAATGATAAAGTCAGTTGTCCTGTTATGGTTTAAGTTTTTTGTTATTTTGTTTGTGTTTTTTAGCACTATGTATTGTGAAAACTGTTAAATTATACATTGTTTAAGGCGAAATATAAATCATTAATAGTCAATAAAGAAAAAACACAATACACAATAACAGAAAAACAAAAACAATCTATACTGCTCAATCCAGTGCATGCTCTATTTATCACATTTACTCTAAGTCGTAGACCCAAATACCAACTATAAGAAATACATGCCCTCTAAAGTTTGACCTATCAACAATATAGTTTCTTTTTTTTTCCTTTGGACCTTTGATGCTATTTGTTTTTCTTTTGACAAGTTTTCCATGTAGTGGCAGTTATAAAAGCATACTGAGCAGAGTGGTCTTGATAGATGATAAAGACGATGAACAGAGTCTAAAAAGAATGTCTTAAACAAATTAAAAACTACAGCAAAGTCCTAAGACAGGCCCTGAAAAATGAGTCATGCCTCCGCTGATCATGTAGTAGGGCTAGGTGTTATGGTCTAAATTAAAACTGTGATATAGGTAGGATATTTTGTGATATTTGAGGTCAATCCTTTATCATTATTATTATTTTAAACTCTAACGAAGCTGAAACGTGGCCTCCGACTCTGACCCTCCTTTCAACAGCCGGCAAATCAACACATTTTGAAGTGGTTTTTCTACATATTTCAATATTATATGTGATCTTTAATAAGTTCAGTTTCAAAACAAAGCAGCAGTTCAGCTGCTGGGTTTGAATAATAGACTGGCAAACATACTTGCAAAAAAACAGGCAACAACTCAAAAACTAAGACAATCCCTCTGACCCATAATCAGACCACACAGGTGCCAAACAGAGAACAGACCCCTAAATAAGCAAACACATACAAACTGTTGCAGAAAAAAGTACTTTGTAAATTAACAGTAAATACTCATATTACTATTATTTCAAATGAACTTAATGATGGGCTAATCACAGAAATCAAAATAAAAGGTGTTACAAATGATGGAGCAAATTACTTAGAACTAAACTACTCACCCTTTGATAAAGGTAGTGAAAATAAAGTTCAGTTTATCAGACAAAACTTGGCATTCCTTAAACTTCCTTAAAATTCCTTAAAAAGCTGAAAAGTCCAGTTTGTTTAATATCTCTTTCATCTGATCATCTCTCCTTTTTTTCTTTATAAACAAGTTGTCCATCAACTAATTGAACAGCTGACATGGAAAACTCTTGAAGGTCGCCTACAATGGTAAACATTATTCCAATCAGTTATTTTCCACATGGGCAGGGGAGGGGGTTGAGTGATGCATTCAGGATCGCTAAGAGAAACTAAGGTGTCAACTAATTAGACCTAGATGGGCAGTGGTTACTGTGGAAATGTATACTCCAGTAGTCACGATATTATAATTTTATACACTGCACGTAGTACAAAGTACGATACATCTGAAATATTTGTTGTATCACCCAGCCCTATCATATTGTGTGGCATGTCTATCATACAGTGTAGGGTATCTCGAAGATTAGACTTTGATGTGGATGCATATCAAATGGCACTTCAATTCTGACCAAATCCACATCTTACTTTTTGAAAATCTGAGATGTAACTTCACCAACAGCTGTGTGGGACAGACCTGAGCGTAGGATCAGCCTAGCTAAAACACAAGTCACGAGTCATTGACCATTACAGCATTAAATGAAAACTGTAAAATTTATCAAGCAGTACCACAACTCTTTCTGTAAGTTTTGTCCACACAATAAATTGGAATGGCAACGACAACACCTTTTATCAGTGAGTAATATCAAAACAGAGAGGTAGCAAACTAACCCTTGCTATGCACTACAGCAAACATTTCCTTGCACAAAGATCCTCAACAGCGCAAGATGTGCGTTCACTAAAGTCTTTTTGTAGCCGAATATGTAAAGTCAGGCAGTCCTTCAGTCAGGCAGTCCAAAATAAAGTCTAAATCCAGATATTTTAGGTAAAATGCTGTTAGAACAAGTCCCTAAACCCATTTACACTTCATTGAAGTAGAAAAGACTGATGAAATGAGGTGTTAATGTTTATGTAGTGAAGAGCTTTTAGTTTACATAATGGATTGGTCTTTGACTTTCGTATGAACATCTGTGGCACTTTTTATTACAAAAAACTGATAACTGACAAGTAGATGTTAGGAGCTCATTAAAGGTAGGCAGTACAGATTTCCACTCGAGGTTGCTATATGCATTTTAACTTTCTATGGGTATCTGTATGTTTTGCCTTAGTTTTTTTGATGTTACAAAATTCTGATAATTTGTTTATTGTTGTGTGTAAAGAAATGTTTTTTTTACCTGCAGGGAAAGTTTCAATTAAAATATATTTTAACATTATGAGTGTCTCATTGTCAGAAATTTAATTGGTTTGGCTTAAACCCATTAACAAAAATTGGAGGAATAAATTGTCTTTTTTTTTGCTTGCAATAAAAAATAAAAAAGGGGTACATTGTTTGTTGCTCTGGACCTGAAAATTGGATTTTGAACCTTAAACATGAAGCAGTAGAACTTCTGCCATGGTACACACAGGGTTCTTTTGTTTTGCCGTTTCTTTTTTTTTATGAAACAAAAATGATCTGGAGTTGCGATGCTAGGGTCTTAAAGGTAATGTTTGGATAGTTAAGATTGATGTTATTATTATTTATAGTTTCCTTATTTGTTGTAGATAGACATCATATTGCCATGACTTTGTAGATAAATTTGCTGTTAGCAAAGTGCTTTGCTAACAGCTAGTACACCAGACCCTCTGATTTTAGTAATTTAAAATAAGTTGAGCATAAAATTTTCATATAGTGCTATAAGATTGACTTTATTGATCCAAAACTAGAGAAATTACAATGTTCTATGGATATATTAGTGAATATTAACCATCTGGATTTTCACAAGAAACCATTCTTAAGTTTGATGCTGTTTTCTCAGCTAAACAAAAGCTATTTTACTTAACTAGAGTTATGGTGGTTGATACTGCCAGCTGTTTAAATCCATCTCATCAGCTGTAGATCATCAGTCAGCTATTCCACTAGGATAAACTTTTGGATTTTATGCTTATTTGCGCACTGACATTAGAGACAGTATATTCCTGTGCTTTTGCAGGTCTCACTGTCAACTTATGAAGTGGACTGACTGGTTGGAAGCATTCCACTGCCTGACTTAAGTAATGTGGAACCTCTTTGATTAAAAAAAAGAAACAACTTTAACAACCATCTTTTATTTTTATTTTAAGATATTTCTTCAGCACTAGTGGCCCTTATTTTTTTTTTATTTATTCATTTATTTTTTCGACAGTAGGTAGACAGGAAAAAGGGGCAGAGAGAGGGGGAGACACCCAGCAAATGTTGCTGGGCCCGGGACTCGAACCCAGGACGGCTGCCCCGAGGACCGCAGCCCCCGCATATGGTCGCGTGCCCAACCCCCACACCATCAGCACCGTGCCCCTTTAACAACCATCTTTTATGAAAATGTAAACATTCAGTAACCACTGATATACCATTGTATCTCACAGATATATTTTTAAGTTTATGTCGTTTGGTAAGCTGCTAGCCTTCCATCTTTCCTTGCCTGTCCCTGAATTTCTTGTTCCGCCCTTGTCCTTTTGCCTTCAGTTCTATTTCTAAAAGTTCAAACAAAATTTCTACACTTTTTAAAAAATCTACCGTGAGATGATATCTTTCATCTATTTTGACAGCACTGAAAATTGGAGATAAAGGAAAAGTATGCATTGTTTTTGCACAATGCAAGCCAAGTTTAACTTTCATTAAAACTTTGCTTTAAGTAAAACTGAACACATCTTTTGCTTCACCTGTAACATCCTGCAGGAACAGAAAAGACCATAATCCGTTTTTTTTCAAACATTTCCTGTCTGGTACAAGGTTTATTTCCATAGCAGTTGGTAAAAGCAGAAACATGGCTGTTTATTTACTTCCCCCTCCTGCCGCTACCTTGGGCAGTCAGCAGATTTACCCTATTACATTTACATGCAGACCTTTAATCCATTGATGGCACCATCCCAGTCGCACTCCTAACTAAATGAACTCACATAAACACTGTAGCTCTTCTCAAGTGCTGGCTCCAGTCCTACAGAACTGAAACTTAAAAGTGATTTGAATTCCCTCATGCATATAGTCGATACAATGCTAGGGCAATTAGTCTTAGCTGGATTAATCTACTTGCAGTCAGCAGTGGAGAGATGTGGCAGTCTAGTCAGCATTAGAAACAATTCTCTGATTTTAAAAAAACAGCGTGGCCTCTGAGAAAAAAAAGTATTTTCCCTGTGACACATCAAACTAGCACCCAAAGCAGACAAAGAAAGGACTGTGCCAGCATAAGGTAGCCTCAAAGCAAGTGCTACAGCCAGTCTAGTCTTGATATTAGGAATCCATCTGCCAACAACATGATTTTCCTGGAAAAACCTCCAAAAGAAAAATACTAATAAAAAAATGTCTGTGTTTTTTCTAACATTACACAAATAGTGCCATTTGCGATGGATTTGACTTATCACAGAGCTCCAACTCAATACTGAACTGATTCAGCCTAGACATTTGCCTACATTATCACTTTAAACACACTCCTTGGAACTAGTTACTGGAAGGCACTAATTATTCAATCGTGCCTGGCCTGACAATAGAACAAGCCTGTGAAACTCCTGTGGTTTTCACCTCCTCTAACAGATCCAAGTTGGGAATAAAAATGCCACATAAAATGCTGTCTTTCTTTCCTGATAAGCACCTACAACAACTATGTCATGAACTACCTTGAAGATAATTGCATTTGAAAGCTGATACAACAAAAGTTACATATATGGTGCAAATGGCAGACTTAGGGCCTGATCTTCAAAAGGTTTGCGTGTATAAAAACACATGCAAACTGGATTCCCAGCACAAAGCTGATCTACAAACCAGGTGCAAATCGAACTGTCCATAATAAAAATAGTAAATATATTATCTGCAGGATTATCATTCCAGCACATTATTACTTTATGACACATCATGTCTAGATGCATTAGAGCGCTTCACTGCAGCCCTGAAAGGGTGAAGCAGATACTGCTGCATGTTTGCAACAGGACTGCGAACAGTCTTTATGCAATGAACCCAAAATGAAAAATACCATGACTGAACCTAAATATTGCTGCATGTTTGTAAACAAACTAATCTGAACATCAAAGGCCACCAGAGAGCAAAAAAATGACATTGAAAGAAGAAATTATAAAATAAAAACTGTCCTGGGTACTCCTGAACGTGTGCACTCCTATCTTGTGCATGAGAGAGATTTATATTTATTTTTCTCCCTCAGTGTTCCTTCAGAAGCTCTGTACAAAGCACATTTATGTTAAATGTGTTATCATGGGCCTACCTTGGTTTGCACTGGGTCTCTAACAGCTCTCATGGGTCGAGGGGGATTGGGGGGATTTGTGAACGTCTTCTTTTCCAGGTTTTATGATTGACATTTAACATTTTCAAATGTTTTTAAAAAGTGCATTACAATATTTCTTATTAATTTTATTATTACCCCCAACTCCATGGCTTTGAATGTCATCTTTCTTATACGGCCACTGTGCTCTCCCAAACTGTCCATGGTGACAGCCAATGGCTCACGCCAAATTTTCTTTAAATAGGATGGTCTGCACAACTTCTGCACCTGTTATCCATTGCACACACAATCTTTGTACATCACCAGCAACAAGCCCACTTACTATATGTGCAATTTATTTTTTGCACAAGCAATTTAGCTCTACTTATTTGGAATCTTTGAAGATCAGTCCATAAACATTCAGTGTGCCAAGACATATTACAACATTTTCCAAGGGCAGGTATTTACTGGGTGCGAGGAAAATGTGGAGTAGCAGGTGCATGAATGGAATGTCAAAACCGTTGCTAAAATCCCTTGAACAAAAGAAACATGTTCCTCTTGTCATTATTTTGTTACGTGTCAGCCAGCATTCACACTCTGAAAATTGTTGTGTTTTCTCTTTGCTCAGAGAGCCTGATTAGATTGTCATTCAAACTTGTTTATTGTACCCACAATATAAACCATATGGTTTAATATCAAGTAGAAAAGACGAGTTGACTGACATGTTGAAGCAAATTTCCATATTGCTGCTCCCTTGATGTAATTGCCAATGAAATACCTGCTTTATAGTAATTTCTTTTTTCTAAGGACAGGTGTTCTGGCAGAAAACTCACTCAACCAACATGTGTCTTACAGCATAACATGGGATGTCAAAGAAGACCAAGAAAGTAAGTGTATGACAGATTGCACAATATGTAAGCAAACTACTTTTTGCTTACATGTTGCTTACCTTTTTAATTCTCTCTACCATCTACAGCATTGAGCATATATTTAATGGATAATGGATTCACATTCCTTCTTTCAATATAATGTGCTGTGAAATTTTCCTTTTTAAAAATATAACATCTTAAGACATGTCTTTCTATCTGGTGCATTTTAGGTTAAAACATGTTTGATCATTATTCAGTGAAGTAATCTGAGGTGGGTAGAATTTGTAAGGGTAATGTTACTTCAAAATAACACTACCCAAGTACAAGTAAAACTACTCCTAGAAGTAATTTTATTTTCCAAAAGTTACTCAATTGAATGTAATTTTAACTGAATAAATGTAAACAGTTACTACCCACCTCTGGAAAGGAGGCAGCACTTGTTTCATTGCTTGATGTCCAAGTGGCAGGTAGACTTGCCTGGGAAACCGATTTGACTTCTTTGATCAGCAATGTTTTTCTACCAGCCTGCGTTCAGTCTCCTCCTAACCAGCTAAAGTGGTAGCCAGTGGGTGGTGGTTCTCTACACTGTACAATGTACACTTAATTACATAATTCATACTTAATTAATTGCATATTTAGTTTTAACATAACTACTGAATCAGCTTATCACATGGCAGCAACTAAATGCGTTTAGGTGTTTAAACGTGGTGAAGATGACCAATGAAATTCAAAGTGATCATCAGAAATAGTAAGAAAGGTCACTTTCAAAATGGCATGGTTGTTGAAACCAGACCAGCTGGTTTGAGTATTTTAGAATCGGTTGGTCTACTGGCATTTAGTTGCACTGCTATCTCTGAGGTTTATAAAGAGTGGTTTAAAAAAGAGAGTTGCTTGGACAAAATCTGATGAGTACAATTGCAGCTGCAACAATCAGATACATGGACCAGAATTTGGCATTAAAAACGCATGGAATCATCCTGTTTTGTGTCAACCATTCAGGCTATTGGTATTTTCAGGGTGTGGGGATTTTTTTTTTCATTGGCAAACTTTTCTTGCCACACCTTGGGCTCCTCAATACCAATGGAGAATAATTTAAACATGACAGCCTACCTGCTAATCTCTATGATACTCAGCCACCATCTCTAACAAGACCACATGACTTGTGTCCCCACTTAGTCAGCAGGCTGCCTCCTCTGCCGTTGCCAGTGCAGCTCCTTCTCCATGACAAGACATCTTACATGTATCCTTGAAGGTTTCTTGTCTTATTTGAAAGCAAAAATATGTAAAAAAAAAAAAAATCCAAAGACTGTGTTCTCAACTAACATAAATATTCTTTTTCAGCTATATTAAATAAATGTTTAGAACAAATTTGGTGATAGTTTACATTATAAACTGTCTTTTCACTTATTGTTTATATGGAAGATCACCTAATTAGGACAAAACTGTGGAGTAAATTTTTTTTAAAGTTTAAAAGTCACAACAGCTTGTTGTTTATCTATTGCAAGAAATGCCTTCACCCAAATAGATTATTTTCCAATTGTATATAAACATTATATAATTCACTAGCAAGGACCACGCCTCAAGGATATGAGTTTAAATGTTTATTGAAGTAAGAAATTGAGGGGATGGAAGAACTGGAAGTAAGGATGAGGTTATCTGAGGAGACAGGTTTGAAGGCTTGGGAGGAAGAGACTCAGCTTGGGGGTATAGTCTTCTGAATAGTCTTCCCGAGCCCGCTTAGGACCCCCCAGATGGAACCTGCAAAAAGAAAGAGAAGAGGATAAAGAAGGAGGGATGTGGAAAATGGGATGCAGAGGCATGAGGATGATGGGTTGAAGGGGGGTTGAAAGAACGTAACAGATTGTGAAGGTTGGGTAAGTATAAGTAGACAGTTTGGTAATTAGAGGTGTGGTTGAGGCGGGGTCCTGCTCCCGAACCTAAGTTAACATATAAAATTAATTTAAATGTAATTATATTACAGGACTTACAGATAAATGAAACACTTAAAGACATGAAAGAACCAAGAATCCTTTTCCAGAGGACACAGCCAAAAATGAAAAAAACCAACCGGCTTATTACTTCTAGTCACATTGGCAACGCACATCAGATAGAAAAAACACCCCTTTTTTATCACATAGGCTAATCCACCTGCTGGGAGAAATGGATGAATGCATTTCAAAAGAATCCACAGATCTGTTCTTCAGTGATTGTTAAAGGCGTCATTTGATGTGTCAAATTACACGCTGCAATGCACAACATGATGCGCAATGCCCTTAATGAACAGAGAAATGAACATAGTGCGGTTAAGGATAAATACTAAAACAAACATGAAAACAAATACAAAACACAGAAAGATAATCTCAAAGAAAAGAGTAAATCAAATTTGCAAGGATGAAAGCGACAAAAACTGCAACCCAAATTTTTTCAAGGACAGAACTAAGTGGCAAACAAAATACAAAGACCCATGTATCAATACATATAATTACAGAAAAGAAAAATAGAAGGAAGAAAATATGCCTGTATTTATTCTCCCCCACTGATAGTAGAAGGGCAGCATGGCTATCAAAAGTTGTCTAACAACTGGAGGGCATAATGAGAATCAATGCAAATGAGTATCTTTTTGGATATTAAAGTTAAGTATTTGTTATTTCTGCCATGTAGCAATGGAGGGAGAATTATTGTGGTTTTGGGTGCAAGAGGTCCATGATCCAAGACCCCAGACAAGCCCTCAATAATTGTCAGTTACAGAATGTTGACAACTGGCTTATATGCTGACTTATATTGTGTCTTAAGAAAAGATAAATAAATTACATTAACCATGAATGTGTGTCAGTCTATCAGTGGTGTAAAGAAATGGTAATCCCTGTGAGAGACAGATATTATCCGTAACAGTCTATATGGAAAACCTAGCAGTAGGCACCAGGATGTAACCCAGCGCAGAATCAAGTTTGCTATTACTTCATGCACTATGCATTCTTTTCACCAAACAAAACTGCCTCTGCATGCTGATTTTTGTATCACGCTGAAATGTATCATCCACCCCAGCCAACAATGCTGAGGAAATCTTGATTTGTATTGTTTACAAATGTGTAGTGTCATTTATTTAAAAATAATTTGTCCATAAGGCTGTTTCTGAACACAGTCTGACTCAGAATTACAATGAAATGTAAATGTAAAAGCTGCTTCATTGTGGAGACCTGTAGGATTCAGAGTCCAAAGAATACATCACACACATATAAGGTTTTGCATTTTGGAAAATGTAGGTTCTCCCCAAGACCATGGCATATCTTGGCATCTTAGTGAATCTGTAAGTGTGAGCAGACTTGCAGTGTTTTCAGCAACGGTACATTTGAGGCATGTGTGTTGTCCCTGGATTTCTTCACTGCATAATTTAAACAAACTAGGTTGCCTTCTACTGTGAATCAGATGTCCTATCCTGTTAGCGCTGCATGAGTGAAATAACCTGTTAACTAATTGATACAAACACTGCAAACTATGCTCTTTTCCTAGACACATATTTTAATAAATGCATAAATAATGACTCCTTCTGTCTAGTTTGCAAAGAAAAACATGCTGCTTAAACATCCTAATTAAAGGGAGCAATATGTACAGGGGTTGGACAATGAAACTGAAACACCTGGTTTTAGACCACAATAATTTATTAGTATGGTGTAGGGCCTCTTTTTGCAGCCAATACAGCGTCAATGCGTCTTGGGAATGACATACACAAGTCCTGCACAGTGGTTAGAGGGATTTTAAGCCATTCTTCTTGCAGGATAGTGGCCAGGTCACTACGTGATACTGGTGGAGGAAAACGTTTCCTGACTTGCTCCTCCGAAACACCCCAAAGAGGCTCAATAATATTTACATCTGGTGACTGTCCAGGCCATGGGAGATGTTCAACTTCACTTTCATGTTCATCAAACCAATCTTTCACCAGTCTTGCTGTGTGTATTGGTGCATTGTCATCCTGATACACGGCACCGCCTTCAGGATACAATGTTTGAACCATTGGATGCACATGGTCCTCAACAATGGTTCGGTAGTCCTTGGCAGTGACGCGCCCATCTAGCACAAGTATTGGGCCAAGGGAATGCCATGATATGGCAGCCCAAACCATCACTGATCCACCCCAATGCTTCACTCTGGGCATGCAACAGTCTGGGTGGTATGCTTCTTTGGGGCTTCTCCACACCGTAACTCTCCCGGATGTGGGGAAAACAGTAAAGGTGGATTCATCAGAGAACAATACATGTTTCACATTGTCCACAGCCCAAGATTTGTGCTCCTTGCACCATTGAAACCGACGTTTGGCATTGGCATGAGTGACCGAAGGTTTGGCTATAGCAGCCCGGCCGTGTATATTGACAGTTCTGGTGGAAACAGGAGAGTTGAGGTGCACATTTACTTCTGCCGTGATTTGGACAGCCGTGGTTTTATGTTTTTTGGATACAATCTGGGTTAGCACCCAAACATCCCTTTCAGACAGCTTCCTCTTGCGTCCACAGTTAATCCTGTTAGATGTGGTTCGTCCTTCTTGGTGATATGCTGACATTACCCTGGATACTGTGGCTCTTGATACATAACAAAGACTTGCTGCCTTGGTCACAGATGTGCCAGCAAGATGTACACCAACAATTTGTCCTCTTTTGAACTCTGGTATGTCACCCATAATGTTGTGTGCATTTCAATATTTTGAGCAAAACTGTGCTCTTACCCTGCTAATTGAACATTCACACTCTGCTCTTACTGGTGCAATGTGCAATCAATGAAGACTGGCTACCAGGCTGGTCCGATTTAGCCATGAAACCTCCCACACTAAAATGACAGGTGTTTCAGTTTCATTGTCCAACCCCTGTATATATATATATATTCCTTTTCCAGACTTAGCAACAGTATTCTGGATTGATGCAGTTTTTGCTATAAAAAAGTTGTTGCTATAAAAACACTTGTTTTAAAAATGTTTCTTCTGTCAATAGATTTCTTTTCCTGGATTTTGTCCTTATTTGTAGCTTTTCCTTCTTTTCTCCCTTTCTACTAAACGTTTCTTTAGCAGATGCTTAGCGTTGAGCTCAAACACTATTAAAGAGCGGTGCCCTGTCGGGTCAGGGGTAAAAAAAAATAGAAAAACTCCTGGCCTTGTGAGAGGGCTGAAAATCGACTGTGGTGGCACTGTGTTTTTTTCCACCGAAGGAATGCGCATTTAAAGTTGGTTAAGAAAAATAAATCCCCTCTCCTGATTACAAGCTGACTGCAGAGTCAATCCCAGGGAGCATCTTAAATGAATTATTGATCCTATGTCCTTTCTCTGTGTTAAGGCTTGCTCTTGTTTGTTTCAGCTATGTTGACTGGAATCACACCATAGGCACTTTGAACAAACATATTTCAGACTGTATTTTTGTGTATTATTTTAATAGTTGACTTACACTGCTGTGAAAAGATAATTGCTTTTTTCACAATTAAATTATTCACATAATCAAAAAAATGTATGTTAGATAAAGATAATCTGAGTAAATACTTAATGCTGTTCTCAACCAACTAAACCAACCTGGTCCTCTATAAAAAATGTCATTGCTTTCAATGGTAAATTAATGTTTAAATGTGTTCTCGTCCACAGTGACTTAAAAGACTCTGTTATTTCATATGCTTGATCTCAGTTGTTGCTGCTAAAGGTGGTGTAACCAGTTATTAGGGAGCAATTAGTTGTTTAGATTGGGCCAAGTTAGTATGGATAGCATTTTTTCTATAATAAATTAAATCATCATCTGAAAACTGTATATTCTCAGCTTATCTGAAGTTTGACTAAAAGATAAAATCAGAAAAGTCTGTAAGGGGGGAAATACTTTTTCACAGCAATGTACAAATAGATATGTGCATATGTACAAGCGCTTCCTTTTTTTATTTCTATGGACCAGTTCTGTATCATGTTTTATGGCTCCTTCAGGATTTGAGTACCAATTATTATCAAACATTTCGTCACATATTCTTAGCAAAAACTAGAAGCATGACAGATTACTGATGGAATTAAATGGTCTATCATAGACTGTGTATTTAAAAGGGACGAGGAGAGATAATTGTCTGGAGCAGATCTTTTTGTGACAATTCATTGAAGTAGAAATGTCAAACAGTTAATCTTATGTAAGTTTTGATGTGGTAGATGTGTCCTCCTTCCACAGACCAGCTTAAAGCTAATTTCTACTGTTTTGACATTTTGTGTCTATACAGGCTGAAGAATACAAATTGTCATGGGGATGAAGGTGTATCGAAGAGAAAAGTGGGCTGTGCAATTTTGAAGCAAAATGAGCACACACACTTAGCAATTATCATTTTTCTAATGAAGGTTCAGTTTGCACTTCAGTGGTACGGGTTCTTTCTAATGGCTGGAGCTCTTAAATTGCTTTTCATTTGGAGTGCATTCAAAACAAATGGAACAGCCAGCAGACGTGACATTTGGCGTGCAAGTCGTCTATTGCGAGTCCATTTGTTAGACTCATCCCTTTCAGTCAAATGCATTCAAGAAACAGTTGGCATGAATTAATATTAATAATGCATGGTCGGTGGATACAGTTTCTCAGCAAACACCAAGATCAGTTGGTTTGGCAGCTTTACACTTGACAAGTTTGGAAGCTTATCTAGTTATATTCCTGTTAAGTTGTGATGAAACATTATCTGTTGCAAAGTGAAGGCACAGATTACCTTTATTACAGATAATCCACTGAAATGGAAGATAGTTTTTCTAAAACTGAAATGTAAGAGAGGGGGAAATAAAATCAGATCTCTGATGCCATAAAGAGGTGAGTGCTGGAGGTGCTTCTGTGATAAAGTGTAGAGAGATATGTTTTTGTCCAGTTTGATCAGCTGCAGAAAAAACATCTAAGCAGTCTGGAAACATATGGAACATGCGGAACTTGATGTAAATATCTTTCAAAATATTTAAATAAGTCTGAACATGAAACAAACGGAGTACAGAAAAATATTTGGAATATCAGATTTTATTCCTGGTCCCATCTCAATCCATTTGTCGATCTGTTCATCTTGGTAAGTTATTAGTTTTTGATAATTCCATTTTTACATTCAATCTGGGGTATATTCAAAGTAAACATTTGTATTTTTTCTTAAAAAAGCAGACTAATGACTATGGAAATGTGAGTCTGGAGAAGAATGGAACTTTAGCCCTGTTGCTTTGAAGCAAGAAGGTCCTGGGTTCGATTCCCGTCCAGGGGTCTTTCTGCATGGAGTTTGCATGTTCTCCCTGTGCATGCGTGGGTTCTCACCGGGTACTCCGGCTTCCTCCCACAGTCCAAAGACATGCCTGTTAGGTTAATTGGTCAGTCTAAATTGCCCTTAGGTGTATGAATGAGTGTGTGGAAGGCTGTTTGTGTGTTGCCCTGCGATGGACTGGCGACCTATTCAGGGTGTACCCTGCTTCTCGCCCATATACTGCTGGAGATAGGCACCAGGTTCCTGACCAGCGACCCACTATGGAAGAAGCGGTATAGAAAAAGACTAACTGACACTTTACAATGTTTACATGTTTTACATTAATTATAGATATTCTGATAAACAAATTTTTTCATGACAGTGAGTCAAGATAAATACACTACAGGCGGCAAACTTTTAGCGGACAAATTGACACTAAGAACTGTCAGAAGACAGTAACAGACAAAAATAGTCAGCATGGTCTAATGCTGTGTAGATGGTAAGAAGTGGATGGGTGACAGACAAGTGCAAAGTGCAGAATGCCAGTGACTCTCTTGCAACCATAGATGACTGTCGGCAGGCAGATGGCTTACTTCATGCACAGCCACAAGACGAAAAGGGTAAAAGAAGGAGACAGAAGAAAGGTGCCCACATAACACCGTTCAACCTCTAACGACGTTCACACCACCCCCTCCCACTGCTTGGCCGGATGAGTGCCCCACATGGCGCCTGCTGCACAGCTGCTGGCAGTGACTTGACTCACGATGCCATGTTTCTGCCTGCTGGACAGAGACAGCAAAAGGGGCTTAACTATGTGAGTGTGGCTGGTGTGTGTGTTTTTGTGTGTGCATACTATGACCATTTTAGACAGAATGCCTGTGTGTTGGTGTGAAAACGAGGCACATGTGGAGAGTAAAATGGGTCAGAGATGAGAGTAGCCAATGTTTCACAGTGGGCCGGAACTCGCAGAATGGGGGTCAGACAGGCAACCCATCCCCACTCTAAACCCCTCCACATTTCGCCCCGAAGCATGAGGTCCAGTGAAGGGTGTAATAATGCCTTAATTGTGCCGTGGATTGGAGTTATTGGGTTATTCACACAAGCATGGAAGACGGGGGTGAAGCCCAGGGGTTGTGACCAAGCCCATAGTGGAAAAAGGAAAGAAGAGAGGGCAGAATACAGTGAGTCACTTCTCTAATGAGCTGTACATCCCCCTTGGAGTGTTTCTTGCTATGTCAAATTTAAACCATATATGCACAAAACAACTGCATTGATGACATTATCAGAGTTATTAACAGGCTACTCAAAGCAAAAACTAAAGAAGTGTAAGTCCACTGTGTGTTGAAGATAATTGGAAATACAATTTTCACAATGCTTTTGTTATTTTTATCCCTTTGTGTCTTCCTTCAGTGATAGCCTTGTCAGTGCAGCTCTGTGGTAAATTTAGGTCCAAAGTGAAAATGTAAAACTAGATTATGACAGAGTTAAAAGTTTCAGAGTCAGGTGTCAAACATAAAAGACTTCATACAATATTGCTAGAAAAAGCTCAACTATGATCATGCGTGCAAGAATGTGACTCAGACATTATGATTCCACACTGCCCCCCTGTGTTCACAGGATAAGACAACATTAAATAGACAATTAATACATGCAATTGTTTCTTTGGATTTTGGAAGTATAAAGTAATTTAGTTGGAAATTTACTGAAAGGAAAATTGAATTGCTAAATATATTTACATGTTACTAAAGGCCACATCATATTTTGTGAATATTTGCCATTAAGTTTTGAAGTGTTCACAGGCTTATTTGCATGATGAAGAAATGCTCGTCTCATTTACACATATTGAGAAAATTTTAGACTCTCTGGACTAAAATGTCAAATGCAATCAAGGGGCTAAATTATGTGATTGAAGAACACCTCCCTCTGTGACAACAATTAGAAGTCTGCAGGGAGAAAATATACAAAAAAAAGCAACTCAGTTGTGAACCTTCAGGGAACAATTTTCTCACATGAATCCACTTAATTAAATCGTATTTAATTTATTTTTTATGATATCATATATCCTACTTTCATGTCATGTATAAAATTTGTTCGTGTCCACATTTCTAAAGCAAACATTTGTAGTGTGACTCAGTTCCACTTTGCATTTGTACAACATGTTAGCCACTGTCACAAGGGCAGTTCAAACCAGTACAATATAAAAGCTTGTTGCATCAGATGTCTTTGTTAATCTATTTACAAGCAGACTGATAAGATTCAAAAGTGTTCTAGGCCACCTTCCTGCATTATTTCACCTGAGTATACCCCTTGAACATTTTCAACTATCAGCATATTCTAGTGGGATTTTATAAAACAGACAAATTGTAATTCTGAATTGGAAGAAAAAGGACATAGGGTTTCAGGTTATTTATGCAACACAAGCTTCAACACAGTCAATGTATAGCACAGTGCAGCAACGTTCCTAAGTACAATTTTTTTTTTTTATGTAAGGGACATAAAAATGTACATAACCTGAGTTATTTGCTTTCTATTTTGCTTATTGTAAATAGCTTGTATTTTACTACTGTCATTAATTAAAAAATGGTTACCTATGTGCTTTTATCTGCGCATACACTGGTGGGAAGAGTCAATTGTACTACCCAAACATTTGTTACATTTATGTGTATTGATGGCTCATTTTCAAGAAATGGCTAAAGAAGTTAATTTTTTCTACTGGGTGAAGTCATCACACCATCAACTCTATTCTTGGATGTGCCAGTGCAAAGAAACCATACTCTTTAGTGATAGGACATTTAGCATAAACAGTGCTCTGTGACATCTTCAGAGCTTAAGATGCTTTTCATTCTTCTACACAGCTTTATCGCTGATGTGTGTGCTATTTTCCTTGGTCTTCAAGATGCTGTTTATTCAGTAATGTCATCTAACAAACCTGATTCCTTCACAGGACAGCTGTAATACACTGAGATCAGGATGAACCTCTTTACAAATTTAGAGACTTCAAAAGCATGTTTGTTGCAATAGATTTTATTTAATGTTGTATAAGTAAAGAAGGATGAATACAGATGCACTCCACATTTGTGAGGTATTTATTTGTAAAAGAATGTAATACCACTTTCTTTGAACTTCACAAATATGCACTACTTTGAGTTGTTAAATCACATTGCAATAAAATAAATAAAAGTTTGTGGTTGTAACAAATATAATATGAAAAAGTTCAAAGTGTATCGAACCTTTCAATAGGCACTTTTCAGATTTGATAGTATCCCACCTAAGTTGCTTAGGTTATTATTATTGTTTGTTGTGATGCTAGTTTGGTCAATCAGGTTTGGTCTGTCAGGGTCAGTTTAATAATAGGGACAACGTGTTAACTATGTCCTAATTAAAATTTCAAAGTTTGTAAATTTAGACATTTTGCAAACAGAAATGATGCATAATATGCAAAGTCAAGACAGTCAGGGGTCTGAGGCCCTTATCAGATAAACACGCTGCTCTTTGCACAAAAATGATCTCATCATTCCTTAAATACCGTAAATTCCAGATTATAAGCCGCTACTTTTTTCCCACACTTTGAACACTGCGGCCAATACAACGGTGCAGCTAATGCATGGTTTTTTTTTTCATGCTGCCAAAAACATTTTGCCTGGTAACAGCAGACCAATGAAATTGATGAGTAGTCCAAATAGGTCCAATGAACCTGTGCAATAAATCAAGAGCACTTTCACAATTAAATTACCCGTATTGTAAATCAGACATTTATATTCACCCTAATCAACATGGAAAATCACCAACGGGTTTCGAAAGGCTGGAGTGCTGCGAGGAACCGGGTGCGCTCAAGTGAGAGCGTCAACGAAGGGGTTGAAGTGAGTGATGAGATCTTGAGGCTGTTCAATTCGGACACTGAAGAACAAGAGTTTGATGGTTTCAGTGCGCAGGAAGAAGATGAAGAAGGCGATCAATGACTTTTGACCTGGTAGGCTGCAGTATATATCAGTTAGGATACTGGAATGTTGTTCGTGCACTGTTCAGTAAAAAAGCATAAGCAACGTAATTTGTGTGTTACTGATAATGTACTTTTATTTAAAGGTAGCCGTAGGCACTGTCCTGTCCAGGGTGTACCCCGCCTCTTGCCCATAGACTGCTGGTAAGAGGCACCAGCTCCCCCGCGACCCACTATGGAATAAGCGGTAGAAAATGACTGACTGACATAGGCACTGTTCGAAAAAAAGCATTTGCAATATGCATTTGTTCATATTACCATACGTGTTAAGTTAAAAGTTGATAACGCCTCACGTGGCGCTGATGGTGTAGGGGTTAAGCGCGCAACCATATATGGAAGCTACAGTTCTCGAAGCGGCCGTCCCGGGTTCGAGTCCCGGACCCGGTGACATTTGCCGAATGTCTCCCCCTCTCTCTACCCCTCTTTTCTGTCTGCCTACTGTCAAAAAAATAAAGGCAACTAGTGCCGAAAAAATATCTAAGTAAAAAATTCCTCACGTGTAACATTTTTTTGTGTAAATCATATTACAACGTGGGACACCCGCGGCTTAACATCCGGTGCGGCCTGTACAAGTACAAAATTGGTTTTCTTTCTAAAATTAGAGCATGCGGCTTTTAATCAGGTGCGCTCTGTAGTCCGGAATTTACGGTACTTTATTTTTACACTAATCACATGGTGCAATGTTGTTTGTTGCTTAGTGACATCATAATATGGGACCATACCACCACAACACTTTCGTGATTACCTTGCAGCTTTTAGATAATAAAATGTTTTTGTTGAGGAATAAATTAAATTGTTCATATTCCTGGACACAAGGAACAAAAAAACAATCTTTAACATTTGAATATAAACAAGCAACATTTTGCCCTTACTGCCCTTATTGTTTTTCAAATTAGAAAAGTAATTTTAAAACATGTTTTTCTGTCACAAAAAGAGCAATTTGAGCAATGTCACTCTAAAACAGAATGTGCATCACCATATATAGAGGATAAGGTGTCATTTAGAACAACACAGCACAACAGCTTATTGTTGTTAACAGAAAACAGATTTTCTTTCTGGACAAAACAACTAGATTTCTAAAATTGAATAAATGTGTGGCCACTTATTGGCAACGCAGAATAAATTGGAGTGAGTACATATTTTTTAACACAGATGCTGCCACCCCAAAAGGGTGCGTGAGTCATGAAGGTAAACAGGTGAAGGGGAAGGATTGATTTTCACCCACTAAAATAAAGATGCTCCTTTCAAAACAATGTTTTGCCCCAGTATTATGAAACAGCAGCAGTCTGTAAACAATTGAAAGCTGAAGGATGGAAGCACAACGCAGTTTAGGCCAAAGGAACAAAAGAAAGCTCGAGCTGTGTCAGTAGGCAGATCACAGGGAAAGGTTGTTTGGGAGCATAAAGTTTCTCATTTTTTATGAGCCTTTTTTCATTGCAAAAAAAAATCAAGTGACAAGTCACATAAATTGGTTTAATAGCTCTCTTCAGATATTTCTTTTGTATGTTTTTCTACATTAATTAGCTACAGCAAGGAAACATTATTTTTTCTGTTTTAGCCAAATCAATGACAAGGCAATTTGAAACAGTAGTTTGAGGTATGTTTTTAGAGCCAAACAAGATAGTCTACTGTTAAGTGAAAGCTAATTTTAGACGGAGTAATATATTTTGGTGTCACAGTTCTGGTGAAAAATGCAGGTTTACATCAGATTAGCAATGCTTTACAGACCTGGAGCAGAAGTTACAACGTTTAACGGCCTGGACGTCCTGAAGTTTGCTAGAATTTTAGATTCTGAATTAGAATTTCTGTCCAAAGTATTCTTTAACCATGGTGGCAAATTTAGAGATACACTTGATTGACACAATCCCAGAGTGAGGTGCCATTTTTTTGAGTGTCCAAGCTACACTGTTTCTTCATACTTTTCCCTCCTAACTAAACAAATCACCATAAAAATCATCCCTGATTTAAACTAAACACTTTGCTGATGCTTTTTTGGGTGCTCATTGTAATAAACGTTCAGAATTCAGGGTTTATGTCTTCTTTTAAGACATTTTTACATAATTCTCTACTTCAGACCTGGCAATGAACAATCATGAGCAACAACCCTAAGCACAGCTAAATATTTAAAAATGATGAGTAAACAGTTAGGGGAACTTTTATGAATGAATAGGAATAGTCTCTTTTTTGAAACCATCTTGGAGGTCTTATTTTGTTTTTTAAATATGTGAAAAGCAAAGGGTGACTGAATGAAACATTACATGCAAATATCAGCCAGTCAGATAAACTCAATAGAGCCAAATAGAACCATTGAGCAAACACTGTAGAAGCTCACATTGTGAATTGATATCTCATCTGAAGCCTGACAAGACTGTTGCAAAATCAAAAGAAGAAAAAAACAAAGAGAATGAATTTGTAAATAATGTGCTTACAAAAGAGCATCCTGTTAATTAGTTAATTTTGTATTTAATTTAATAATTAACTTCTGATCTTCTATATTTCATGCACCCAAAAATAATGTAAAAAGTTTTTTTTTTGGTTTTTTTCTGAATTATTATCATAATTATTTTATTTAATGAGCTGGATGCTTTTTGAACAAAACACAGACATATTTTGAAACAATCTGGTGAAGACAGCCTGACACTGCAGGAGTCTTGAAAAACAGCAGGAATTTGTTTATACTTCATTGATTTTAATAAAAGAAAAGTTGCTTACTTCCAAGGCAACATAAAGAGAGGTTTTCACTCTCTTTTCTAGATACATATGTCACCAGCAGGCTTGTCAGTGAATGCCAAAGGTCCCTTCACGTAGTATGAGAATGAAATCCCGGAGCTGATTGCAAATATACCTTCTCCAACAGAAATCTGGCTTCAAAACACAGCTAGGGTAAGTCCACCCCATCTTCCAAATCCCCGAATGTAGTGCAGGTATGGAGGAAGCCCCTCAATAGAAAACATTACTTTGAAAATGGCAGAAGAAAGTAGAAAAAAGAAGACAATACACAATTAATTTGGATCTAAGACATTTTTTTCTATTTCATACCTCATTCATATTTTACCCAGCCTAGTCTCCTAGTGGTTATGTAGTAATTTCATGTTTCTAGAAGCCACAATTAAGTATTAATTAATTCCACTGAAGTAGTATGTGAACATTTTCTCATTCAAACGATATTTACGAGCATCTCTGCCACCTGATTACATATAGAACAGCTATAAAGACTGTGAATCTGACAGTTTGACACGACAACATTTTTCACAAGACACAGCTGGCATTTTATATTCTAACCCTATAACCAAGTGATTTGTATTTGTACTTAACTGTGTACAGTTCCTTGTAAAAGTATTGACACCCCTATAATTGCTCACATTTTGTGTTATTTTAAGCACACATTTAAATGTGTTTGATCAAGATTTTTTCTGATGCAGATGGTTTCAGATAAAATACCCAGTATAGTTGTTGCACTGCTTTGTGTTGATGTGATCGACACAAAGTAAAGCATAAATTAAAAAGTGGAAGGAAAAGTTGGTTTTAGGCCTCTAACATTTCCCTCTTCAGCTTCATCCATCTTCCCACTAGGTCTGACCGGCTTCCCAGTTCCCGCTGAAGAAAAGCATTCCCACAGCATTATGCTGCCATCACAATGTTTTACAGTGGGGGTAGCGTATTTGGGGTGATATGCAGTGTTAGTGTCCTGGCCAGTGTTTTACATGTAGACCACAATTGCTTTTTTTGAGTTTTTATTTAATTTGTCCAGAGCACCTTTCTTCACATGTTTGCATGTCCACAACTTTATCACTTACCTGTTTTGTCTTTGTGATACTGTTTGTCTTTATAATACTGTCATTAACAAACCTCTAAGGCCTTTACAGAGTAGTTGTATTTATATCAAAATTAAATTACATATGGGTAAAACCTATTTTAATGGATTACTGGATTCTATTTAGGGGCTAAAGGGGGCCAACACAAAAACATGCCACACCTTTCACATTTTTTTTGTAAAACCAGTTGAAAACCATAAATGATTTTCCTTTCAACTTATATTGGTTCGCTACTTTGTGTTGGTCTGTCACAGAAAATCTCAATAAAATATATTATATATGATGGTTGTAGAGTGACAAAATGTAAAGAAAGTTTAGGGTGTACAGGTCCTTCTCAAAATATTAGCATATTGTGATAAAGTTCATTATTTTCCATAATGTCATGATGAAAATTTAACATTCATATATTTTAGATTCATTGCACACTAACTGAAATATTTCAGGTCTTTTATTGTCTTAATACGGATGATTTTGGCATACAGCTCATGAAAACCCAAAATTCCTATCTCACAAAATTAGCATATCATTAAAAGGGTCTCTAAACGAGCTATGAACCTAATCATCTGAATCAACGAGTTAACTCTAAACACCTGCAAAAGATGCCCGGGGCCTTTAAAACTCCCAGCCTGGTTCATCACTCAAAGCCCCAATCATGGGTAAGACTGCCGACCTGACTGCTGTCCAGAAGGCCACTATTGACACCCTCAAGCAAGAGGGTAAGACACAGAAAGAAATTTCTGAACGAATAGGCTGTTCCCAGAGTGCTGTATCAAGGCACCTCAGTGGGAAGTCTGTGGGAAGGAAAAAGTGTGACAGAAAACGCTGCACAACGAGAAGAGATTCCAGACCTTGGGGGACCTGCGGAAGCAGTGGACTGAGTCTGGAGTAGAAACATCCAGAGCCACCGTGCACAGGCGTGTGCAGGAAATGGGCTACAGGTGCCGCATTCCCCAGACCTGGGCTACAGAGAAGCAGCACTGGACTGTTGCTCAGTGGTCCAAAGTACTTTTTTCGGATGAAAGCAAATTCTGCATGTCATTCGGAAATCAAGGTGCCAGAGTCTGGAGGAAGACTGGGGAGAAGGAAATGCCAAAATGCCAGAAGTCCAGTGTCAAGTACCCACAGTCAGTGATGGTCTGGGGTGCCGTGTCAGCTGCTGGTGTTGGTCCACTGTGTTTTATCAAGGGCAGGGTCAATGCAGCTAGCTATCAGGAGATTTTGGAGCACTTCATGCTTCCATCTGCTGAAAAGCTTTATGGAGATCAAGATTTCATTTTTCAGCATGACCTGGCACCTGCTCACAGTGCCAAAACCACTGGTAAATGGTTTACTGACCATGGTATCACTGTACTCAATTGGCCTGCCAACTCTCCTGACCTGAACCCCATAGAGAATATGTGGGATATTGTGAAGAGAACGTTGAGAGACTCAAGACCCAACACTCTGGATGAGCTAAAGGCCGCTATCGAAGCATCCTGGGCCTCCATAAGACCTCAGCAGTGCCACAGGCTGATTGCCTCCATGCCACGCCGCATTGAAGCAGTCATTTCTGCCAAAGGATTCCCGACCAAGTATTGAGTGCATAACTGTACATGATTATTTGAAGGTTGACGGTTTTTGTATTAAAAACACTTTTCTTTTATTGGTCGGATGAAATATGCTAATTTTGTGAGATAGAAATTTTGGGTTTTCATGAGCTGTATGCCAAAATCATCCGTATTAAGACAATAAAAGACTTGAAATATTTCAGTTAGTGTGCAATGAATCTAAAATATATGAATGTTAAATTTTCATCATGACATTATGGAAAATAATGAACTTTATCACAATATGCTAATATTTTGAGAAGGACCTGTATAAAGACTTTTCAAGCTCCTGTACTTAAAAAAGTGGAGCAGAATCAGTAAAACAGATTAAAAGATATATTAAATGCAGAGACCAGCAGTCATCTCTGTTGTCTCAGGATGAATTTTATTTATTTATTCAACCTTTATTTAACCAGGTAGAACGGTTGAGAACTAATTCTCGTTTACAGTGACGACCTGAGGCAGACGTTTAAAGACAAGCTGAACTTAGCACCACTTTACATTTGGAGGTATTAGATGACCCCAGTACACTGCTATATTTATTATTTAGCTATGGACATAAAAAATAAGGATCGCTGAGGGTCCCCGGTATTGGTTGGAGCTGGGCTGGTGAGAGCGCTGGTGGAACAAGAGCTACCAGTTGGGTAGCTGGCCTACAAGGATTTTTGCTTGTGCCTTGGTGCTCTCCCCCTCCTTCCTGACCTATGCCACACCAAACAGCAGTAGGATCTTGGGGTATAGGACTATGGGCCTTGTGTGCATAGGGGAGCACCATGCAATGCTCTCCCTATACTATAGTTGGCCCTGTCCTGGACCTCAATTTTAATGCACTAGAGACACTTAGGGCTTTAGGGTTGGTGTGGGGGAAACTGTTGTCAACAAGCAGTGGGATCTTGCACACCTCAGCCACAACCCCAGTATTCTGACACTTGAGAAATACTCATCTGCATTCATCACAACACTTCACATTACCACAGACACACACACACACGAAAACCACACACAGAGGGCTGTGCTCGAGGGGCATGGTGTGGTCCCCTAGCTCCGGTCATGCGACATGTGCCGGCTCTGCGAGGACTGGAGGTGTGGGGTTCCCTGCATCTTGCTCTGTGCCTCTTTGACTCGGGGACTGCTGCTCCTGTGCCTTGATGGTGACGTACATCTGTGCTGGGCAAATGGCTGACCTGAGGTGATGCCTTATGTCTGGCTGTCTTGGACTGTGGCTGTCTTCCCCAGCCAGGTCTACCTGACCTTTGTTGCTCTTAGGTACTGTGAATTGCAGGCCTTCTACCATTCTCCCCAATTCAATTCAGTTTATTTATAAAGCGCCAATTCACAACACATGTTGTCTCAAGGCACTTCACAAAAGTCAGGTACATACATTCCAATTAATCCTAACCATTCACAGTGCAGTCAGATTCAGTTATTTATTAAAATTGGATAAAAGGTTTTTCTATCTAAGGAAACCCAGCAGATTGCATCGAGTCAGTGACTTGTAGCAGTCACACCTCCTGGAAGAGCAAATAGCGACAGTGGGCAGTCCCTGGCGTTGACTTTGCAGCAATCTCTCATACTGAGCATGCATGTAGCAACAGTGGAGAGGAAAAACTCCCTTTTAACAGGAAAACCTCCAGCTGAACCAGGCTCAGTGTGAGCTGCCATCTGCCATGACCAACTGGGGGTTTGCGAGAACAGAGCAGAGACACAAAAAGAACACAGAAGCACTGGTCCAGGAGTACTTTCTATGGGAGGGAGAAGTAAATGTTAGTGGATGTAGCTCCTTTAGTCGTTTAATCTAGAAAGAAAGAACAGATAAACTTTGAGCCAGTTTTCAAGGATAGAGTCTGAAAGAGAGCACATATAATTGGTTACAGTAAAAGCTCAGTCAATTGCTATATATAGAAGAGAGATAGGGTTAAACACTGAAAGACAGGGCCAAGTGGATCATCTGTAGAAGGTGAGCATTAAGTTGTTGCCAGCAGAATCTTGGACAATCCCCCTCTCCAGAGAGGTGTCACAGGTAGACACAGGGTCAGGCCATGAGTAGCTTCTGGGAAGAGAAAAGAGAGAGAACATCAAGTTAAAAACTGAAATAACAGCAAATAATGCAAAATTGGAGAGTAGTGTGAGAATGTAGCGAAGAGGGTGAAAGTGGTCATTATGTCCTTCAGCAGCCTAAGCCTATAGCAGCATAACTACAGAGATAGGTTCAGTTCAATTTATTTATTTATATAGTGCTTATTTACAACAATGTCGTCTCTCACCACACTTACAAATGTACATTTCCAGGTCACACACACTCACTCAACACAAACGCACCTATTTCTGCACATATGCTCAATACATAAACATACACCAACATACAATTACTCAAATGGTTGAAGGTCATAAAAACACAGGTTACTAAAACCCAGGGTCCAGACCAGGAAACATGGTCGTAGTTTAACACTCCTCTCTGCAGCTTCTGTACTGCTACCCACCCATTACCCTATTAAGACAGTGTCTTGCCCACGGCCAAAATTGAATAGATTAAAAAATAATCTATAACAAGGAAATCAGGAAAATCCAATAAAAATAAACACAACTCAGACTAAAAAGAAAAATAAAACAATTAAATGTGGCTTACTGAACATAAGATCTCTCTCTTCAAAGACTTTGCTAGTTAGTGACCTGATTTGTGACAGATTGATTTATTTTGTCTCACAGAAACCTGGCTGCAGCAAGAGGATTATGTTACTATAAATGAGTCAACTCCTACTAATTATTTAAATTTTCACATTCCTCAAAATACTGGGTGAGGAGAAGGAGTAGCAACCATCTTTCAGTCCGATTTATTTATTGACTAGTCCCAGACCAATCAATAGCTACAACTCTTTTGAATATTTAATCCTTAGTTTTCCTCATCCAAATTGCAAAGCACTGAAACCACTTCTGTTTGCTGTTTTGTACTGTCCACCAGCCCCTTATTCTCAAATTTTTAGATCAGTTTTCAGACCTTTTATCTGATTTAGTGTTAAATACAGATATTATTATAGTGGGGGATTCTAACATTCATGTTGACACTGAAAGTTATAGCTTAAATATAGCCTTTAATGCTACTTTAGACTCAATTGGCTTTACTCAAAACATTAACAAACCTACCCACCTCTGTCTTCATTCTCTGGATCTTGCGCTGACATATGGCATTGAGTGTAAAGACATAACAATATTTTATCATAACCCTGTCCTGTCAGACCATTTTTTAATAACCTTTGAGTTTAATTTAACCGAGTACTCCGCACCTGAAAGAAAATTTCATTAAAGTAGATCATTATCAGACAATGCTGTAACAACCTTTAAAGAATCTGATCCACTTTTGATTTCCTCATTATCACAGAAAAACACAGTGGAGGGCAATAATTCTGTTTCTGCCCCTTCACAAATTGATTCTCTTGTTCATAGTGTTACTTCATCATTGAGTGGTGCATTAGACAATGCATCCCCCTTGAAAAAGAAGGTAATTATTCATAGGAGGCTAACTCCCTGGTTTAATTCAGAGCTGTGTACTTTAAAGCACGATGTTAGAAAATTGGAGAGAAGATGGCGCTCTACAACCCTTGAGGATTCCTACTTAATCTGGAAAAATAGCCTACTGTTGTATAAAAAGACACTTCACCAAGCTAGAGCAACTTATTTCTCATCATTAATTGAAGAGAACAAGAATAATCCTAGGTTTCTCTTTAGTACAGTTGCTAAACTTACACAGAGTCATAGCTCTGTTGAGGCATCCATTCCATTAGCACTCAGCAGTCATGACTTTATGGGATTCTTCCAAAATAAAATTGATTATATTAAAAAGAAAATGTTGACATACTCCCGAAGATGATTACTTCATCCTCAGTAAGTGAGACAACATTGGAAGTAACTGTAGAACCTAAACTGTGTTTGGACTGCTTTGATCCTGTGGCGCTTCCTGAGTTATCAGAACTATTAGCTTCATCTAAACCTTCAACTTGTATGTTAGACCCAGTCCCAACCAAATTATTTAAGGAAGTGTTTCCTCTGATTACCAGCCCCATTTTAGATATGATAAATGTATCCTTAGTAAATGGATATGTACCACAAGCTTTAAAGGTAGCTGTAATTAAACCTTTGCTTAAGAAACCTTCGCTTGATCGAGATGACTTGAAAAATTACAGACCTATATACAATCTTCCATTCTTATCTAAAATCCTTGAGAAAATAGTTGCTAATCAAATGTGTGAGCATTTACACAGCAATTACCTGTTTGAAGAGTTTCAGTCAGGCTTCAGAGCTCATCATAGCACTGAAACAGCTCTGCTGAAAGTCACTAATTATATTTTTATGGCCTCAGATAATGGACTTGTGTCTGTACTGGTTATGTTAGATCTCAGTGCTGCATTTGATACAGTCGATCACAATATTCTCTTAGAAAGGCTGGAATATGCTGTAGGGATTGGGGAACAATGCTAGGCTGGTTTAAATCTTATTTGTCTGACAGATTCCAGTTTGTCCATGTAAATGATAAATCATCTTTAAACTCCAGGGTTAATTGTGGAGTACCACAGGGTTCAGTACTTGGAACAATTCTCTTTACTACATATATGCTTCCAATAGGTAAAATTATCAGGCAGCATAGCATACATTTTCACTGTTACGCTGATGACACTCAGCTTTACTTATCCATGAATCCTGCTGAGCCCAACCAGTTAGATAGACTACAAGCATGTCTTGAAGACATAAAAACTTGGATGACTTTAGATTTTCTGCTTCTAAATTCAGACAAGACAGAAGTTGTCGTCTTTGGACCGGAGTCTTTAAAAAAGAAATTGCTCAGTCAAACACTTAACCTGGATGGCATTAAATTGACATCCGATAATAAAGTAAAAAACCTTGGTGTTATTTTTGACCAGCACATGTCATTTAAATCCCATATTAAACAGGTTTCTAGGATTTCCTTCTTTCATCTCTGTGTTGGTTGTTATGATTATTGATTGATTAATCTTGATCAATAATTACAATTAAAAATGATAATTTGACAAAATGAATTTCTTAACCAAAATCCTCATTTATGAATCGAGACCAGAGATGTTTCTGGTGTTGTAATTGTGGCTCAACGCCTTTGACAATTACAACCGTTAAATACTCCGTAATAATTAATAACTATTGCCGGAGATGTCACTGTTTAATCGACCGTTTCTGTCGAAACGTGTGGAACTCTTAACCTTATCTTGACTGACGAATCACTTTTTGCACACAATGAACACAAAACGCTCTCTTTTAATCTATGTGAATATTTATTAATCTTCACCTACTCAACATGCAAAATTCTACATAAGAAGGGTAACACATCTAACTGAACAAATAAAGCAAACAGCAGTGGGTGTGTATTGAATCAACCAGCAGTTATGGCAAAAAGAAGGAAAGAGAATATGAAAAAGGGGTGTGGTGGTGAGTGGAGAGTGGGGGGCGCATCTCCCTTGTACTCATTGATGTCCGATCATAAAACTTCCCCCAACTCCTGAGCAGACAAAGCGTTATAAAACTTTTTGGCGGCAAGCTAGCGAGCAGTGAGATTGGAGACAAAGGAAAATGGTGAATTTCACCATGAGGTTATTTTAACAGTCCAGTCTTACCGCGCACCTGCGCTGACTCTCAGATGGTAAAACACGCACAAAGCTAGGAATGCAGCGGCTCCGGACATCAACACAACACATCAAAGTTTCAATAAACAAGGTTACATGCACATATCGTTCAGAACACATGAGATTCTAACTAGCGATTCTGATCGCTCTACAACCTCTGACCCTGCCCAGGCCTTCTAATAAAGACATTAAAGATTAAAATAAAAGATGGGAGTGAGAGGAGGGGGAGGGGGGTGTTTGAAGCATTGCTGCGCATCGGCAGTTAAACTCCAAGAAAGCGGTCAGTCCCCGTCCTTTGGCCTTCTTGACGAAAAGGAAAAATAGGATCTGACCATCAGCAGTCAACTAAAACCAAGCAAGGAGGGAAAGTTGCGTCTCCTTGAAACTCCATGGTTTTGGTTACGTGTTAAACTCACGTCTTCGATCGGCAAAGTGAAATTTCTGGCCTTCTCATTCCAGAAACCTCTTTCATGAATTTTTTGTTGGCCAACGAAGGAGAATAAATGAATACTCCACGTGGGACCTCTTCTTCTCCAGAGGATGCTTCAGTTGCGTGGTAACAGTGTCAAGGTCTCCAGCTGAAGGCGGCATGTTCAAAACGGATGCCTTCCTATATAGCGTCTTGTGACGTCAGACTTGGGACGCTCCTCACATCCGTCGCAATGCTTGATGGGATATGTAGGAGCGGCTGTCCTGGATACCAAAATGGCTGATGCCATTGGAGAGGCACAGTGACGTCCAACAACGTGCAGATAGTCCAATACTCAGCAAACAAGTGGTCCAACATCCGGAACATTGCCAAAATTAGAAATATCCTATCCAGGGCATCGTCCAAGCTTCTGCTGGCCACAACTTAATGCTCACCCTCTACCGATGATCCACATGGCCCTGCCTTTCAATGTTTAACCCTTTCTCTCTCCTAGATATGGCAATTGACTGAGCTTTTACTGTGACTAACTCTATGTACTCTCTTTCAGACTCTAACCATGAAAACTGGCTCAGAGTTTATCTGTTCTTTCTTTCTAGGTGAAACGACTAAAGGAGCTACATCCATTAACATTTACTTTTCCTTCCCATAGAAAGTACTCCTGGATCAGTGCTTCTGTATTCTTTGTGTCTCTGCTCTGTTCTCTCAAACCCCAAGTTGGTCGTGGCAGATGGCTGCTTACACGGAGCCTGGTTCTACTGGAGGTTTCTTCCTGTTAAAAGGCAGTTTTTCCTCTCCACTGTTGCTACATGCATGCTCAGTATGAGGGATTGCTGCAAAGTCAACGCCAGTGACTGTCCACTGTCTCTACATGCTCATCCGGGAGGAGGGAATGTTGCAAGTCACTGACTGGATGCAATCTGCTGGGTTTCCTCATACAGAAATACTTTTTATCCAATTTGAATAAATAGCTGAATCTGACTGTACTGTTCAAATGTTAGGATTAATTGGAATTTTATTTACCTGACTTTTTTGAAGTGCCTTGAGATGACATGTGTTGTGAATTGGCGCTATATAAATAAACTGAATTAAATTGAATTGAAAACATCAATGTGGCTTGGCTACTCTGATGCTGGATTGAATCTGGAATTAATAAAGTTAATCATGCAATTAGGAAGCTGTCCCTTTTGTAGGGCAAAACTCTCCTGGCACATGTGGGACACCATCTGTTCCATGTGGCATGCCTGAAATGCCATGACAGGACACATTTAAAAAGAAGACCATTTTTAATATGTATTTAATAAAATACATTTATCTCGCCTACCTTTTAACCTTTCCATTGCACCTAATCAGCTACACCCGACACATGTGCAAGCCAAAAATGGTAATGGTACTTTATCCTCTTCTTTATGTTTGTTTTGCTTAATGTTAGTAGCATATGTTCACTATTACTGAAATAACAGAAGTTAGTTATTTAGCTGAGTTTCTACACCTTACAAATTTTTGCTCTATGTTGTATGGTCTTTATATAGTAATTTTGTACTCTTTTGGGATAATCTGATCTCAAAAGTGTTCTGTTTTGTTGTTTGGAGTAATTTATGTAATTGGGGCTCTTTATGTAATGGGCAGATGATCAAACTGGATCAAACTACATGAGTCTATACCTAAAGTACCAATGCCTTCAACTTTTGATTCCAGCTCAGACTTTGTGGTTCGTAACTCTGTTGCTGGACTCTAAATGAGCCATTGGTCATTTACAGTTCATAATTCTCACATTCATTCAAATAGATTGCAAAGACTCACTACTGGTTGGTACATTCTGTACATGCAATGTGAGTCATGTCTTTAAAGGCCAGAGCATCATCACTTTCGAATTGATTTTTCAGTGTGTGAAAAAACTGATGTAGGGTTAAGAGTGTATGAATAATGCAAACCGTGCAAGACTTTGTGAGGGAACAAAATAAATCTGCAAATTAGTGTCATTGAAACATACGCAGTTAAAACAACATCCATACCAGAATTAACAGGCTGAGGTAATAAACATGAGAGGAGAATGATGATTACTACTCTGTGGGGACAGAGCTGAACATTAGAATGCAACATACTTGCTGCTATAGGTGTATTTTCTGTTACACAAGGTCCATAGGTCAGCTAAATATTTAGGAAATGAGAAGTTTTGTAACTTAAGTTTTTCATGGTGCATTGATAGTCAGTGCTACACTCACTACCTTTCACTACTCATTTCTTCCCCTTTTGACCTCTGAAAAATTTTATTTCTATGCTTGCCTTGTTGACAAGCATTTTCTGTGGACCTGCAAAAGCGAGCCAAAGAGCTATGTTACAAGAAGCAAGGCGGCATTCTTTATTTAACCCACACACAAAAAATCAAGTAAAGCAAGAGCCTGTAAACTCAAAAGCTGTGGACTTTACTGTTAGGTAAGTCTAGCAAGCAAATTGGACCATGATCAAAAACAGGATTATTGATTGGATTTCTGCGTAGGCCAAGATCCTGACTTTATTTGCACACTGACATCCATTACACAAACAAAACAGATGTTCACTCACACACACGCACACACACGCACACACAAGCTGCCCTGAGGTGATGCTGTGTTACATTTCTGATGTAAGATGTAGAATTTGAGTGAGAAAATCCAATATCTACAGTTAAAGGGGACAGTATCAAGCCTGAAGAGCGTCCAGTAATTTAAACCGAAGTGCAGAGGGTGAAAGGCAAAGGCAAGATGTCTGTGAGTGGTAACTGTTGAGCCCAAAGGCCTAAAACTCAATACTGACAGAGGAGTTCTTACGGTCCTATGAAAAATAATTAAGAGCGCGGAGAGCCAGGAAAGAAGGCAAAAAATGGAACTAGACTGTATCTGAACAAAAAAGCAGCAGTACCAAACAGTAAACAGAAATGAATTAGAAAAAGAAGTAAGCAAGGATTGACTGGGGCACACAGCGACGCTTCATAGGATTGTAACTCAGCTGGAAGGTTGGCTGATTTCTTGTTTTAAAGAAAGCTCTGGTGCACTGTAGTGTCTAAATAATGCAACCTTGGTGTTCAGATTTGTACACACCTCCTTAAAGCTTGCCTCGACTTGGTAAAAAGTAACTTGCACTGACTTGAATGTCACCAAAGAGCTCCATACAAAAAACGGTGTTTAAATGGCACAAGTTCTGTTTTTTTAGACCACGTTGGTTCATGCCAGTCTGCTTTCAATTCTGTTATTCTTGGGAACATTGTAAATTAGACAAATGTAACTTTTTTTTATAAACAGGAAAGGCTTAGAGTTTGCAGGTGAATGACAAAGCGAAGAAAGGTAAAGAAAAAACAATATGATGCCATTAAAATGCTTCTGAGGCTAAACGTTGATTTGTAGGTAGGTTTTACAACCGGGACAAGAAAACAATCATTTGTATTGTTTATAACATAAATTCACGGGCCACTTTATTATAAACATATTGCTAGATTAAATATAATGGAAAGAGGTTTTCTGCTTTTTACCCCTTTTGCCTTATTTAGACAAAACAAAAATGAAATAATAATTAATGCCGGTTTACTTGTATTAGCATATCTGACAGCTACTGCAGGTCATCTGTGGGTTTGTTCCAGTTAAAGAAATGTTGAATATCTGACAATATTCTTATATAATTTGCTTTATAATTAATTCCAGTTTCTTGCAAAATGTTCATTTTCAAGTTATTGCATGGGAAATACAATTTAAAATCTAAAAACCCTAATTCAAACCCTTAATTTTATTTCTGTGTTGTGAAGATTATACAAATTATGTTTGCATCACTGTACTCAAGGACAAGTGAAAAATATTAAATGTTTTACGTTCTTAATGTTATCCAAGTGAAACTACATTTTCTTCATTAATCCTGATGTCCGTTGCACAGATGTTTTTGCACTGTAGATCAGCCGATTCTGGACTCTAACTTCCCTGATGTGTTCACCAATAATTAGCAGTCAGGAAGTCCTTCTGCAGCCATGCTGTGAACAGCAAGGTTGCTCCACTGACGTTGCTCCATTAGACTGTTCTGACAACCTAATAAACTGAATTAAGTAAAGGATTGACTTTAAAAAGACTGAGTGAAAAAATTACTTAATTATACTGTCACGGTGGGGTTTTGGAGTGGACCAAAGCGCAGACAAGAGCTTGGAAGCAGCATTTCAAAAAGCAGTCTCTCAGCTTTAATCAAAAAAGTCAAAACGTAACAAAAACACTGCAGGTACTGAACAGGGTCGAGATCCAAACACTTACATTACAGACACTGCAGGAACATGGAGACTCAAGGCAGGGACGAGGATAAAGGGTCGAGGTGTAACGCAAGGAACCCACAAAAACATAATGAAACAAACCAACTAATATGCAGAGAGAAAACAAAGGCAGGTAATCAAAGGAACTAAGGACAGGTGAGGCAAGGAGGCAGGAAGGCAGAGGAAACAGGTGAACCTAATACAAGTGATTAACAAGACACCGAGCCGACCTAAAACAAAACTATAAACAAAGATCAAAATAAAGCATAAGAATCAGGGATAAACATGAACTGAAGGAAACTGAGAAACTGAAGGGAACATAAGAAACACCAAACCTAAGAACGAACAAGAAACCATAAAGCAAACCAGATTACAGAGTAATGAAACCTAACACCACACAGACTGAACAGACAGGAAGGGAAGCAGAGAACACAAGGACTAGGATGTAAACAAACAAAATGTAAACAATAAGTAAACACAACCTAACCAGAGGGGCTGGAGAAATATTATAATCAGTAAACAAAACAAAACACAAAGTCCAAAATGTCAGATCCTGACATATACATGTAAACCAAAAAACTATTCTATTTTTTTTTTCAAACTACAAACTTGGTTCTTTAGAGTTATAAATGTGTTTGCAGCCTTACATTTAATTGAAACAATCCTACCTTTTTGCTAAAAGGTGATTCTGTTAAATTTAAATTACACCTGCCTTCAGTATGTGATAATTTAAATAAATAAAACAATGTGTTGTTTAGTTCAAAAAAGACATGCTGAAAGAGTAATCACAGATTTGTTGGTCCCCAAAAAGAGACTAATAATTGTTACAATATAGTCTAATCAGCAGCCGTCCAGCCTATGTGAAGGAAACAAACATGCTACTGGTTTACTTAGTATTATTGTGTGCCATGTTGTATACAGTGACCAAATATACCAAAGGTGACAGATCTCTGAGGAGCTCAGAAAGCAAATAAGGTACAGAGCAAAGAAGCACATAAAGGCTAAAAGACATTCCCCAAGCAGCTTCATGTTCTTGTCACACGTAGGTGCCAATATTATCCAAAAGTATATTGCTTGTGTCGTGTAACTAAGGCCAATTTCCCAGGACATGCACATTTAAAAAGGTTGGACATATCACTGTACATAAAGTAGCACAGCCGCAAGCCACCCTTTTCAGGTCGAGAACCATGGCCTCAGACCAGGCCGCTTCACACTCGGCTACGAACTGCCCCAGTGCATGCTGTAGGTCTTGGCTAGAGGGGGCCAGCAGGACCATGTCATCTGCAAAAAGAAGAGATAAATCCACTGGTCCCCAAACCACACCCTCTCTGGCCCTTGGCTGCGCCTAGAAATCCTGTCCATTAAAGTTATGAACAGGACCGGTGACAAAAGGCAGCCCTGCCAGAGTCCCAGGATGCCCAGGAGCAGGTCTGACTTACTGCCAGCAATGTGGACAAAACTCCTGCTTCGCTTGTACAGAGATCGGATGGGCCCTAATAAAGGGCCCCCGACTCTCTGCTCCAGAAGTACAGAGTCGGGGACCCTTTATTAGGGGCCGTCAGAAGTACAGAGTCGGGGACCCTTTATTAGGGGCCGTCCGCTTGCACAGAGACTGCATGGCCCCTAATAAAGGGCCCCCGACTCTGTACTCCTGGAGCACCTCCCACTGGGCACCACAAGGGACACAGTCGAATGCCACATGTGGACCGGTTGGGCAAACTCCCATGAACCCTCGAGTACCCTGTAACGGGTGTAGAGCTGGTCCAGTGTTCGGAATGAAAACCACACTGCTCCTCCTGAAGCCGAGGTTCAACTATCGGCCGGACTCTCCTCTCCAATACCCTGGCATAGGCCTTACCAAGGAGGCTGAGGAGTGTGATCCCCCTGTAGTTGGAACACACCCTCCGGTCTCCCTTCATATAAGGGGAGACCACCATCCCAGTCTTCCAGTCCAAAGGCACTGTCCCCGACCACCATGCAATGTTCTGTGCCTCTTTGACTTGGGGGCAAGCATCCAGAGACTTGAGGTACTCAGGGCGGATCTTATCTGCCCCTTTAAGCCCTGCCACCATGGAGCTTTTTAACCTCCTCGGTGACTTCAGGCTGGGTGATGAAAGATTCCAACCCTGAGTCCCCAGTCTCTGCTTCCACCAGGGAATGTGTTACGGCAGGATTAAGGAGATCCTCGAAATACTCCTTCAACTGCCCGATAATGTCCTCAGTTGCGGTCAGCAGCTCCTCACCCCTACTGTAATCGGTGTTGGTAAGGCACTGCTTCCCCCTCCTGAGGCGACGGACGGTTTGCCAGAATCGCTTCGAGGCCAACCAGTAGTCCTCCTCCACGGCCTCATTGAACACGTCCTAGGCCCAAAATTTTGCCTCTGCCACAGCCGCGGCATGCTTGGCCTTATGGTACCCGTCAGCCTCCTCAAGAGTCCCACAAGCCAACCACAGCCGATAGGACTCCTTCTTCAGCTTGACAGCATCCCTTACTGCCAGGGTCCACCACCGGGTTTCGGAGATTGCCGCCGCGACTGGCACCGCAGACCTTACGGCCACAGCTACGGGCGGCAGCTTCGACAATAGATTTGGAGAACATAGTCCATTCAGACTCTATGTCTTCAACCTCCCCCAGGTCTGGTCAAAGCTTTCTCGGTGGTTGGAGTTGAATACATCCCTGGCCGAGGACTCCGCCAGACTTTCCCAGCAGACCCTCACTATATACCCTCGGACCTGCCAAGTCTGTCTGGCTTTCTCCTCTTCCAGCGGATCCAACTCAGTTGTTGGAGTTTTTTGTTTATGCTGGAAATTTAACTACACGTTTATCATGGTCTGTATGTCTTTACTATTTTAGGTGCTTGATTTAAATATAATGCAACACTTAAAATGCTGTGCATCTTCTCTGGGCAGTACCGTCTGCACTTGTTTTTCTGTGGCCTTGAAAACTCGAAACAAGCAATTGAGGATGGGGGTACTGTAACCATACCTTATGTGTGTGTGTGTTAGTGTATGTGTGTGTGTGTGTGTGTGTGTGTGTGTGTGTGTGTGTGTGTGTGTGTGTAGTATGTGCTACATCCATCAAGTGTATATAGATTGTATTTGTCTATATCACTGAAGCAGAAACTGGTCCCAAAAACTGAAGGATGCAGAATCAGCTAACAGATCTCTTCTTTCAGAGAAGAAACTAGCCTAATTACAGGTAAGAATTGTCACAGTTTTAGCTGAGTGCAATGAAACTTGTGACACCTATGTCATTTACAACAACCAGCAAGTAGGGAAATGAAAAGCATGTTTCAGTGATGGAAAATGAATACACTCCCTTGGTGGTGCTAATTAAAAGCCAGGGAGTCACATCGACTGACAGATACTATCCATGTATTTCCAGGTGCCCAGCTTGTCACTGTCTCTGTGTTTCAACAACAGCGTTCCGAGGCTAATTAAAAGAGCCACTTTCTCCTTGTAGGCTGTGCCAGCTTCCAACAAGAGGACATATAATTAAAGTGACACCTGTTCAGTCCCATTTGTGGACCCTTTACAGCTTAGTGCTGGACTGCAATCCAGTGGTGCTCTGTTGCCAGAGAACATACAGTGGAGAGTGTTCAGTGACATCTTCAGAATTCAGCCATGTGGAATGATGGCAGAGGTGCTATGGGCAATTGGACATCTGCAGTCGCTGGGAAGACATCTCAAATGTCCTTTTTGTTCACAGAAAACCATTTAACCCTAACTGTAAAAAGCCCAAGAACCCAGAAAATTCTTGGAGAAAGCACATTTTTATCACAAGCACACTTTATATGCAAGAAATGATTTGCAGAATATGTAATCAAAATTGAATAGACTACATCACTGACTTTTGCTAAATATAATTAAAACAATCCTCAAAATCAGCTTTTTACACAATTTTATCGGTGCTATTGTACCATTTAATTTTAGCAATGCACCCCTAAAAAATTTTATATCATCACAATTTTGAGGTGTAAAACTATTACAAAACCTATGAGTGATGAAAAGTATTTTAATAGTGTTTGATGGAACCTCCCTGACAACAGGAGGTAGGCTAATGAAGTCAAACAAAAACAAGACAAAAAAACACCAATCATTCCCCAATCTAAAGAAACTGAAGAACAAATGAGAAACAAAGTCACATCTTTTAGTCTGGAAAGGGTCATAAAGTCATTTCTAAGGTTTTGGGACTCCAGCAAGCAACAGTGAGTGCTTATAAATGGAGCAAACAGGAATGTAACAGAGGTGAACCTTCCCACGAATGGCCTACTAAAAATACTCACATTGATGACTCCTTCCACAAGTTCACAAAAGAACCCAAATCAACATCTAAAACACTGCAGGCCTCACCTGTCTCAGATAAAGTCAGTGTTCATGATTCAACGATACAAAACAGACTAGATAAAATGAGCATCCCTGTGACAATTACAAGTCAATAACTACAGCCGTCTTTGCAAAGCTCTGGTACTTTTCAAACTGTTTGTGGCTGCACCTATATTCAGACAAAACTGAATTTGACTTAAGGGAGAGTTTGTTGAACAGGCAGCGAAACAAAATAGTTTCTGCATCTTTGCTTATTTCACTTTGTAAACAAAAGGCGCATGAATAAAACCTTGGATCCATTTTTTGGTTCGGCTGCGACCAACCACCAAAGAAGAAATTTTGGTTTCTGGAAAAGATTTCCTACACTGCTGGGACTAGTTCAAGCATGATGTTAAGTTAAATGAATAACAAGTGATGTGGTGTTGCCCTTTTATAATGGGTACTAACTCATGAGTGCATCACATCCCACCCTTTTCATACTTGACCAAATTTCCAACCTAGAATATAAAATTACCACTTTAAAATAGGCAAATAATCAATTGGTGAACTCTCAGTTAATTTTAAAAACACCAATCAGTACAGAACTACATTTTATTTTTCCTTTAGAATATTTCAGTCACACGGCTGACAGATTACCCTGCTCCAGCAACAACTCACACACAAAATCTGTATTTCTTCTAATGATGGCACTTAAAACTCTCACCCTGTTTGGTGTTAAGGCTCTGACTAGGCTCCACATCTCCTTTAATTTCTGTGTAAGCACTGATGTGAGCACTGTGAGCACTTGAGGGTGTTCTAGATTGTTTCTACCCTCTCAATCCATGCAAAGGAAATGTCAAAGCACCAAAATATACTTGCATTTGCAATCAGAGAACTTTCTTCGGGTCATTTTGTTGATTATATTATACTTTTTAATTAGTGAGAGCTGATGTTGCCATGCGATCTTTATCCACATTTGCAATGGGAGAGAGAACTTGTTTACATGTACAGTGCTGGACCAGAATACAAATATGTTGATAGAAATATTTTTATGAACCTTCACTGTTATTCAGGTTACCTCAAGAATGTCGGTAATGTCATCTTCTTCTCTTATGCTACTGTAAATACACATGTCTTTACAGCCTTTAAAAAAATGTCTATTTTAAGACAGCATCTCGTGACCTTTATCTTGTTCTGTGTTTTTTTTTTTTTTTCACAGAGTAGATTGTACCCTGGAAGACAACTCCATGCGTCACACAAAACTTCATGTCATGTTGCTGCAGAAACCTTATATCAACACACATTTTTGTCATGCCAGTGGTTGTTGTGTGCAATGAAGGGACTTTGTTGGGCTGATAGAGAAGACTCGTTATGTGCTGTCATTTTTCACTGGTCCCATTTTGCAATATACCGCTGGATTGTGTGCAGATTTGGTGACCTTAGCCTGTGAAGGGAAGGCGCAGAGGGAGCCTGTACCCTACTTGCTATACAACAGGTAATTATTACCCCCATCATCTAATGGGTGGTGTGTTCAGATGACAAAAATTGATATGTAGATTAGGAGTTATGCCTGTCCCTGTCCTGTGTATGTGCACACGTGCAGCACGCTTAGACACCAGTGGGCACAATATGCTTTTGCTTCTAAGTTGGCACAGTTGTTTTGAAGGCTGCTGCAGCTCGGGAATGTTCAATTTCAGAGACATACACGGCCTGAAAATTCATTCTGACGGCACCAGATTAGGTTTTGGGAGATGTCCTGCGGTGCTTTTTATTAACACATGCTGTCAATCTAGGGGAGCTTCCATTGGTTAGGAAAGCAACACTGACACTGCAAGAAATTATTTCTCATATCAACTCTGCTTTCTTCAGCGTCCGTTTCTTTCTTGTTTTGCCGTTTTCAGAGTTGTGATTGCTGTTATTACTCAATGAGGATACCAATTTTAAGGCTGTCTTGTAAGTTTGTTCGGCTGCAATCCCAATACAACAATGCTCAATTATAGTCTTACTATGCAGGTTGATAGCCTCAAGCTGGTGTTGGCTAAAGTGGCCAAATATTCAGCTATGATCACATAAATATAAAAATCTGTAATAACAACAGTAGTTGACACTAACATTTGCATGTTAACTGATGTTATGTGACGGGTGCCACAAGACGATTCCGTTTACATTTTGCCCTTTTTTGTGGATGACTAGGATTTGTTTCCCTATATTCATTTACGTAAGTTGCTTATCTTGTCTAGAATAAAAAACTGAATGTCCTTTATGGTCATCGTCACTAGTACACAAAATTATGTAAAAAGCTAGTTTTCTGGATTGGGCATAAGCATTAGATCAATTATGTAAAATAGAAAAATAGAAGCCTACATATAAACTTGAAACCCACTTCCAGGTATGTACGCACCACAGTCTTGGTTCGTAGGAGCTGAGATGTTGTACAATAACCAAACACACAAGTAATCGTAGTTTTGAGAACGTTTAGTCAAAAGACAGCAAGTCAAAACTTTTTAGACAATGAAGAACAATACCACATACAAAAGAGCATACGAAATTCCACCTGGGCCCTTTTAGCTAAAGCAAACAAGTGTCTCTAGGAAGTTCAATGTTCCTTACAGTAAACAATTGTTCAAAAAGTCAAAGAAGTTTATTTAAGGACACTTCTGGAGGTAGACTCGTGGTATGTCAGCCAGAGTGATTGACACAATCACACCACAGACAGATTGGGGATCGCAGTATGAGGGATCGAGACTCTGGATTCAATCTGGGAGGCTCACCATCAATGAATCACACATTAGTCTTCTTGGATATGAGGGCTGGAATATTAACTTTTCTACAACTCATCAAAAAGACCTGGCCTGTATTTACAACAGATTATAGTCTTAGCTCTCATATCATGGTTCATTATTTGGTTCATTATACTCTCAAATCAAGTTGTTGCAGAACAATAAATGCATTTCTCAAATAAAAAGGTAATTGTATAAAGTTAACAAGTAGAGGACTCTAGTTAGAGGATTTCACTTGTTTCTATCACAGTGTCAGAATAATTTATCTCTAACCCATTTTACACATAAAACATACAGTGAAATGTAGTTATGCGATCACATCTTAGCCAATAAAATAAGTCATCCATAAATTGCACATTAACCTAAAAGGGAAAATGTATGAAATTGTTTTCAAAGGTGTAACATCTCAGTTTGCATGTTCTCCCCGTGTGGTGTTTTGACATATTCATAACATGATCTAAATATTTCCATTTAAAAGAGAAAGGTAAAAATTATTTATATTTTTCTTACAGTTAAAAATAGTTATATACAGAATTTTTTTAATCTTAATAAATAGACAACAGAAAAAAGAATTTAGTATAGACATGTGCAAAGGTGGAATTTTCAACTACTTTTTGCACAGAACAATATATCATTTTGAGTGACACAAGTATGACAAGATGATATTAGCTGGTTAATTACTTAGGCTATTTGCTAAGGTATCCAGCTGTCAGTCAACTGCTTAACAATGTGCAGGAAATCTATTTTAGTTAGCTGAACGGCATTGGATGGCAACAGGTGAAGGTTGGGCATCAATGTGTTGCTCTATACCCTGTACAGTCAAATAAAACTTTGCTAATATGGCATAGTATTCAAAGGACTTTAATCCATTGGAGGGAATGTGTTATAGATGAAAAAACATGCAAGTAATGTGTAAGTTGTCCATGCATAGCTAGGTTAATGTAGCAGGTGTATATTTGGTTTAAAAGTGAAGTTTATTATGTCTAAATATTTCTTTTGGTGTTCATTAATAGTCTAAAAGCAGAAAACCAACACACATAAAAAAGGATTGGACTGAGCTTGACTCAAATTACTCATATACTATTAACACAGTGCCTATATATAATATTTCATAATGGCAAAAAATGTATGTATACTATAAATGTACGACTTTTGCATTTTGTTTACTTGTTATGGATTTATTGTTGCTATACCTTTTTCTTTATCAATACAAATTAAACTTTGTTCCCCATCTGCCTCTGCATTATCCCTGGGTTTCAATCAACTTGGTTACATAGGTATTGCTGCTGCATGAGACTGTACTAGCTGACCCTTTTTGTTTTATTAATACAAGCTGTATACTGCTTCTGGTAATATATATATAAAAAAACAGTTTGTAGGTAGTCAACTTGTAGAGCTGGAATGTTTAACAGCACTTTATTTAAAAAGGTGCATTATTTCCATCTTTCACTACAGTATAAGTATGTATATATATAGTCATATTTATCACTCTTCCTTCCTTTTTAGCAAAACAATAAACAAAAATGCTGTATTTTTACACAAAGGGATATTATTACCATGCTATCACAACTGAAAGAAGCAGGAACCTGATTAATATTGAATTAAAATGACACTGTCTTTAAGTTTTGTTTTGTGCTTTCTGGCACTTTTGGATGATTTCCATACTTTTCATGCCTTATGAATTTTTGATTCCAAGTCAAGCTTTGACCATTTTTTGACCAAGTTGTTACTATGATAAGGGCTTGAAGAACGCCACGTGTGCGCACATCTTGCACACGCACCATCTACAACCAACAGCTTGCAGGCTCCCTGGGACATTGAAATTGTTTAATTGTTCACATGCCTGTGTGTCTGTTTATGGATGAGAGGGAAAATGTCTTGATGTCAAAAGACATTTCTACCGTGTAGGACGCCTCATCCTACACAGCCATCACTGAGTGCCGAGGGCAGTGCATGGCACAACATGTCCAGCTTACACAGGCCTAATAAGGGCTACAGAGACTTGTTAGTGAGAGATGAGGCTCTTGTGTGTTTCAGATCGGGTGTTGCTCTTCTGGCTCTACCAAAACCTGCCAGTTATAGCCACATTAAACCCTGAATCCCATAACCAGCGTTAATTAGTCATCAGAGCGAACTCTTCAGTGACATTCCTAATAAATTGGTATTATTATTCTATTGCAAGATGCAACAACTATGTCACATTGTGATATGATGAACATGAAAATAATTGTTTAAAAGAAGACATTGAAAAGGTAAATAATATTCACTTCTATCTAGGATGTTTCCACGGAGACAGAGTTATCAATGTCCTGTTCTCTTTGGCAATGACAGACACAAAATTAATTAAAGCTGAACTTCTCTAAGCAAGATATTCTTTAATAATTAGCTCATTGCACCTCTGACATTTGAGCATGTCTCTGTGTCTTTATTTGTGTGGGTGTGTGTCAAGCATATTTTCATAGACAGGGGCCCTTTTTATTATGACAAGAAAAGAAATCAGAGAAGAAAGTTCAGAATAAACTTGCTGACATTTGTTCAGAATATCAGTGGTAGCAGACTCTACAAAATCATATGAATATACTGAAACAGATATATCACTCTATAATTTAAAATAGCACAGAAAAGTAGCTATGTTTTAAAGCCCTAACCTGAAAACCATAATGTTGGAAACTCTGAGTGCCAATTCCCAACCCTGTTTTTCCCACTTCACAGTAAAATACAAACACACATAAATGAATGGATCTGTGGTTCCAATACAGTGGACACACACAAGCATTATTTGCAGCAATCTGTTGGTGGTTGTTAGCTGACAGGAGTGCAGGCTGCTGTCTTCACTTAGGTCTATCAACAAAAGGCGAGGAAAACAGTCAGACACTGCCTACAGGGTTCAGCTCTCAGATCACTAGGATTACTCCTCTTGAGAATAAGACAGCATATGTCAAATAGGTCTAAATTGTTTTTGCTTTGATACAAACATAGAGCTTTCACTTTTGTCTTTTTACAAATAATAATTTAGAACAAGTGCAAAAAAACATGTTTAGTTTGGGTTTTCTTCTCCCAAAGGCAAAACTGCTGTTACTATTAAATAATGTTTGAAGCAAATGTAAAGCAACGCATAGGCAAACAACAATGAGAATAAAAGACAAAAACTGCTAGGAATGACAATAACATTGTAAATCTAATAATCTAGGGAAGGTAAGCCAAAGAAATGTAATATTATCAGATAAAGCAAATTAACAACATTTTCAATACATTAAACTCAGCAAGCATTTGTTTTAAATAGCTTGTTTTTCTTGTATTTGGTCCCAACCCTATGAAATGAGAAAAAAAGGACTGTCCTCATCAGGATTCTTTGTCTCCAAAACTGAGTAGTGTCATCCACAAATAGGAGTTTGAAAAATAGTGTGAGTCCCAATGTGATACTTCAGTAAAATCAATATCATCTTGAAAATTTTAAAGCTTTAAAGTGCAGAAAAATAACATAATAGATTTAATCAGTATTACATACGATTAGTCAAAAGACAGCAAGTCAAAACTTTTTAGTCAATGAAGAACAATACCACATACAAAAGAGCATACGAAATTCCACCTGGGCCCTTTTAGCTAAAGCAAACAAGTGTCTCTAGGAAGTTCAATGTTCCTTACAGTAAACAATTGTTCAAAAACTCAAAGTAGTTTATTTAAGGACACTTCTGGAGGTAGACTCGTGGTATGTCAGCCAGAGTGATTGACACAATCACACCACAGACAGATTGGGGATCGCAGTATGAGGGATCGAGACTCTGGATTCAATCTGGGAGGCTCACCATCAATGAATCACACATTAGTCTTCTTGGATATGAGGGCTGGAATATTAACTTTTCTACAACTCATCAAAAAGACCTGGCCTGTATTTACAACAGATTATAGTCTTAGCTCTCATATCATGGTTCATTATTTGGTTCATTATACTCTCAAATCAAGTTGTTGCAGAACAATAAATGCATTTCTCAAATAAAAAGGTAACTGTATAAAGTTAACAAGTAGAGGACTCTAGTTAGTGGGTATTACATAGCCTGTAGCCTCTATTTGTACTGTTACTGGGTTTATTTTACCGACCCATCTACGATGTTCTGGGCAATGGTTTTATCTCGCACCCTGGTTACATTGCTGAAAGTGAAGTCATATGACCCAAACAGATGGAAAGGTCCAGCAGCCAATACAGTCTTTTTTCACTATGAATGTTTTTGTAAAGGGTAAAAAACCCTTACATTGGAAAACATACTTATTTGTTTTTATATTCACAGACAGCAGAGAAACAACAGGTATTGAAAGTTCAGATTAGCTCATACAGAACCCTGGATGAGATTTGGGATCAGATTGGGCCACCCTATATTAAAATCTTTAAATGAATATAATTGAAGTAGATATCATAGAACAGTAAATTAGCAGTAGAATTCCAGTCTCTCATTTCACTGTTTCAGTGACATAAAGTTCTTGACACCTCACCCTGTCAGAACAGCGGGGTATAGTCACCTGTGTTCCTGCTCAAACCTGGTAGTGTTTCTGCAGGAGTTCAAATAAACTTCACAGTTCAAGGGTCAGGGCATGTTCAATGACTTGTGTCTACTGCCCTGCTGGCTTAAACTAAAAGCCCACAAGATGTCGCAACTTGTCACATGTCACAGTGTTTTAGAGTTGGTGAGTCAAGGGAGCAGTGATGATCTGTGAAGCACTGGAATGGCATATTTGGAGAGATGGAATGGGAAAATTGGGAATTTGCAAAGAAATGAGGAAAAAAATGTATCGATTCTGAGTTCATGTGTATATATATATATATATATATATATATATATATATATATATATATATATATATATATATATATATATACTACCTGTCAAAGGTTTTATAATGCCTTTCTCGTTTCATAGTCTTCCTAATGTTTATGACTATTTGCACTGTACGTAGTTTCTCACTGAAGGCATCAAAACAGTAAATGGACACGTATTGAATTATGTAGCAAACAAATTGTTAAAGAGCTTTAAATGTGTTTATATTTTGGATTGCTTAAGTAGCCGGCCTTTGCTTTGATGACTGAAATATTAACCTTCTCTCAATGAAACTCTGGGAAGTTCTTTCAAGACTCTTTGGGAAAACATTTCAGGTGACCACCTCATGAAGCCCAGGGAGAGAATGCCAAGAGAGCACAGGGTTAAAACTGATGATGTATTGATGGCCATGATATTCATGATTGCTTTGCATATTTTAGCTTGTGTTATCAGTTCATTTTCTACACACTGTTTTGGAGGTTATACTCCTGTCTTTCTAAAATACAAATTGCATAATCATAAATGACCAAAAGTTGTAATTCATTTATACTTTGCTTCCATGAGGAAAACCTCTTTTTTTTGTATTTTTTAGGAGCTGTGTAAATGGCTCGCTCTTCCTCCAGACACAAACTATTTTTAGAAATTAGCATCCATAAAGGTATTACAGCGTAAAACTGGTTGCAAGATATGTAAATATTGAACCTGTGACCCCTTCTTTTGCCAATGGAAGCTCCATGCCATGTACACTTTTAATTTTGAAAAATGTTTTGTTATGATCAGGGTCACTGGAGGAGGCAGTTTCTTTCCACTGCAGTCATTGGGAGAGAGATCTGCTACATGGTCCAATTTGGTTACAATTATTGACATGTCTTTGTAATGTGAAATGAAGCCAAAATACCCGCAGGAACCCTTCATGCAAAGAAATGCCTCCATCATTATACCTTCACTGGCCACTTTATTACGTACACCTGCCAAAATGCTTGTTGAACCAAACTTCATAGCCAATCATATAGCAGCAAATCAATGCATTTAGCAATTTAGATGTGCTGAAGAAAACTAGCTGATGCTTTTAAGTAGCATGGATGTAAAATAGGTTGCTCTGAGTTTGGACTGTTTTGGACTTAGAAAGGTAACAGTGGCTCAAATTGTCACCTATAGTATGCAGAATACCACCTGTCAACACATAAAATGCCAAACCTTCAATCAGATGGGCTACAGCAGCCAAGCATTATACAGGCTCACCAAAACTGAACAATAGATAAACAGAAAAAATATTGTCTGGTCAGAAATTCTTGATTTTTGTTCCGCTACCTCTGGTTCACAATGAGGGTCTTTCCCATACGGTGGAGAAGGTCTCCAGTGCAATTGTTTTTCATAACACGCTCCATCTCTCTCAATAAAAGCTTTTATATAGGACTTGCTGAGGCACCCAGTGATGCATGCACTGCTGCCTACAAGGTTTTCAGTTGTCCCAGAACAAATCGTCCTAATGACGTCATTAGCTTTGCCACCGTCCAAGCTAAATCTTACTTTAGGCTTAGCTGACCACTGAAAACATATTTGCTTCTCTATCTCTTAATGCCTCCATCCCAAAGCTCATTGTTACAACTGTGTTCTGAGGGTGTGTAGGTTGGGCCAGGGGTTGCATGATGAAGATATTATGAAATCAAAATACCATCACATATTATTGAACTGATGTTGGGGTATGTAAGCCTGTAAACCCCCTAATGCCACTGTATTGAGCTGCTTTAAGCTCAGCAGTAGAAACCGGTATTTATCCACAACTTAAATATTAGCATCATAGCAATGTATGGCACAAAACATTCTCAGGTGTTTGATCTGAAAAAAAAAAAAAAAAACACTTGTCATGGCTAAACATATTGAAAAGATCAATAATTTGCAGTTCTCTCCTGCACACATCTTTTTTGAAACAGTAATATTTGGCAGAAAATCAAAACCAAAATCCAGTTTTTGTGGATATTACTCCACCTTGGCTGTTTTGGTCTTCATTGTTGCCTATTAAGGAAAAAACAGATTGAAGGTTATAGTCCAAAAGTAACAATTAGTAATAACCAAATTTAAGTACCCCGCCTCTCGCCCATAGACTGATGGAGATAAGCACCAGCTTCCCCGCGACCCACTATGGAATAAGCGGTAGAAAATGACTGACTGACTAAATTTAAGTTCATCACTCCAGGTACCCTGGTTGTTTATAAACTTCAGACCTTCTATCAAGAAACATCAACAATGAAGAACAAAACACCTATTGTGTGATAATATTCACACTATCTGGATTTTGGTTTGGAGTTTTACCAATTTTTGCTGTTGATGACAAGACATGTTCATTACAAACTTGGTAATTATTGGGTGTTGGCTGTTTTAATATAAACCATGTTCAGCTTTTTCAAATTTAGCACTTTAGAATGTCCACTGGCATCACTGTGTATACTGCGGTAGGAATCTGTTTTAGTATTAATGTAATATTCACCATGCAGATTTGGGAATAGCCAAGTCACAATATATAAATAACTACACGGGTAGGTTTCATGCATATCTCCTTAATAATGTATATTTAAAAAAGCATTTACAGGATTTGAAGCTTTGTTTATTTGCCAACATTCACTTATTTGTTGAATGTAATCAGCAGCAGTAGCGAATGGTTTGATCCTTGGCTTACACGACAACATAGACCTAAACCAAAAGGGGGAATTTAATCACAGCCTCAAGTGCAGTCTCTGTGAGAGTGTGTTTAATCCAACCGATACCCCTTGTTGCCAGGCTGGCTAAACAATCTATTTTGGGTTGGACAAATAGTGAAAGATAATCCACTATTTTATCTTTCTTTAAAGCAGTCAACAGTCCTTTTAGTAGATTTTTTGGGCTTTTAATAAACCCTTTTATTATGTGCCCTTAATTGATGGGGCATTGAATTAACAACTGATAGGTATTATTTAGTCAACTCAGAGGTAAGGAAACGACACAGTCAGTTATACTTGCGGCAAGGGTAGGTCACACTCTGCAGTGCAAAACTACAAAGTATTAACACTCCTCCCTCTTTATTTATACATGCTTGCTCACACACAGTTCAAACAACATTCAAGGTGGGTGTGTGTGTGTGTGTGTGCGGGGGGGTCAGAAAGGTTAGGGTTCATGTGTCTTGATTTTAGAGAAAGGAGTGAGGATTGGTGCCAGTCCCTAGATGTTGCTGATAATAGCATAACTCACCCTTCTCTCTTATCTCTTTGTCTATGACATGTGGGGGAAGAAAGCACTTAGAGCAGACACAAGTGATAAACAATATAAAAAGTCATAAAACCCTAACAACAACTGTGTGGTTATATTGGTACAATGAACCGACTGCATAATACAGGTAACGGAATTGCTAGTTTGATGTGTGGGATGCAATGTTTGTGTCAAAACGAAACAAATTTCTGTCTATTACTGTCTACTGAATTCACCCACATGGCTTGACACTGCAAAAATGGGGCCAATAGAAACTGATATATTTATTTGTGTGCTGGATCTTATCACATATTTTTGGATCTGTCTGTAATAAATACAGAAAATTACTTGCAAACAATGTAAAGAAAAGCTGTCCATGAACATTTGGCAGTAGAACAGTATCAATATTTCAAAGTCACGCTGTCCAAGAGCATGTTTGTCATCCAAACCAAAGAACTGCCTTACCAATGAAGCTAATGAGCAAATAACTGCCCTTGAAGATTTATATAAACCCTGATGAAGTAAAGGGGCAGCAACACATTGTCCTAAACATATCGAAGTCTGCCAGACAGAAATCCCACACAGCCAAACGTATGTCATTAGGAAACACAGAATCGATTGCTGGATTGTTAGATGGAAGAGTAGAAAGCACTGGACTAGGCCATTCCACGCCTTGCTTCAGTTCATCACTTTAAAACTTTTTATTTTTTTTTACTTCTGGCACCTTTCTACACCTTAACACAGAGTCCATCTCCCATCTTCTTAAAGCCTAGACCGTCCATCTGCTTGACGAACCAGCACTGTGGTTTCCACTATGTCTCTTGTTAGAGGAATTGAACACGAGACAAAAGCATTCATGTACAGAGAATGTTTTTAACCATGCTTACCTTGCCAATTCCTCTGGCTGTAAAAGATCTTCTGTTAAAACTCCAGTATACCTTCAGACTGAAAGCACACATAGTTGGACAATGAACTACAGAGTAAAAAATAAATTTTTTAAAAGTTTCTCCCTGTAAGAACAAAATAATGTTTTATTAATAACATTTCTAGTATATCTAGAAAGAGGAAATTACACAAAAAAACATGGTCATAAATATTTTATGACCAACACAAATAAAAATTAAACATTAGCGTACATGGCAGTTCTTACTCCTTCATCTGTGCTGACTTTATATGCTTTTCAGCTAGCACAGCCTTAGGACAAATGCCATTTTAACTTTAGACACCTTATCAGGATGAATGGCAAGTGTTGGGATGTGAACTTTAGCAAGTGATGGAGAGCAGACCTTGACCATCACACCTAATGCCTCTGGGTGAAGAGCCTTGTAGCACCTGTTTTACAACAGCTTTTACCAATGGCATGTTGAGCCTGAACACATCACAAAATGGCTTTTTCTCCATTCAGCAATAGATGTGTTTTCCTTTTCTTTTAAATGACAAAATGTGTGTTTCCACTGATCAAACAGAAGACATTTCTTACATTTTCACCTCCTGGGGGCTAGATTACTTCATGTTTCATCATGTACTTGTGTTCACCTTGACTGGGTCTCATCTGGGACTTGGGGGAATTTTTTTCATTCTGCAGTTAATCATCTGCTGCGAGTGTATGGCCTGCACATCATTCAGGCCTTGGTTTTATGATAAGACTCTCTTTCCATCTCTTGATCGGCCAAAGAGTTTGTTTAGGTTATTGCTCCAGCTCTAGTTTAAAACAGTGCTTACTATCCTTTTGTCAAACATATGACATACATGTTATAAAAGAAGATGTACAACTGGATGCAAGGGGAGATATACGAAAATAGTGGAGGAAGAACTTTCCCTAATCTGACAGATCAAATTAAAATCCACATCATTAAATACACCTTATTAGTAAACAGAGTTTAGAGTCTATGCAGTGGCGTGCACAGGCATTTTGGGGGGCAGGTGCTCAAGTGGAAATAAAGGGCACCTTGTGCGGCACATGGAGCTGTCGGTTGCCTTTGTAGTGTGAGATTTATTACAGGCACAACATGAACATAATTTATATGTATTACTAAGCACCCACAAAACAAACTGTCCTGTGGGATGTAGGGAAATGACGACCCAGGAAAAAAACTCAGAACAAGAATGCATTTTACAAAATTCTTAAGATTAATAAGGCAACAAAATTATCATTGACTGATTTAGAAGTTAGATTACTGATTCACAACCTGAACTTCTTGAGTCAAATTTGAAACTTACGTTATCCTTCATTTTTGTTCTTTTTACACACTGAGCACAACATTCAGAAATTTTACCTTGGGCCCCACACTATACACTGTAAAAAAAAAAAAAAGATTTCAGGAGGGCACTTTTTTATCCATAGGATATAAGGGCAGGTGCTATAGCACCACCTCGTGTCTATCTGTGCACATCCCTGAGTCTATGTGTAATGTCACCTCAATAACAATAAAGACGTTAAGTTAAGAAATCAGAGGTGGCACGTGTGAGAGTGTATGCCGATGTTTCTGCTGCTGCTAATTACTTACCATGCCTCATTAGAAATATGTTTCACACCTAAGTGTTAGTTGGTGGTGGCAGAACTTCAGTGTAGGATTAAAACTTGCCAAAATTCCAACTCTTTTTTTCAGGTGAGATCAAGACAAAAAGCCTTCATTTAAAATTACCCTATTTTTGAATAACAACCCTTTATCAAGTCTGTGGCCTAGTTTTACTTCGGTATCCTTTGTAAAAGAGGAGATTTTAGTTCATTACATTTAACTGTCATGTTCCTTCAAGTGAAACATTATGACCCATTCCTGGCACACAATAAGGGAACCATATTGCTTAAGGATGTGGCTGAAAAGCTGATCTAAATAGTACAATAGCATGGCTTGCTGTCACCATTTCCAAACCTACTCAATTTGGACATTTTAAACAAAATATTTCACATGTAGCTCCACACCAAGCATGTTCCTAACTTAACGAGTTTTTGTCAATAAAATATGCCTCACATACCTCTGAAAGTTGAATGATGACCAATAAAATAGTTTTATTGTATAGCCTTCATACATGTTTAGACAAAACATACTAATTCGTGCAGAACATTCATGACTGAATTTGTACCAACATATTCAGCTCATAAAATGAGATGAATCATGATGTTTGGTTCAAAAGATGAGATTTTAACAATAGTTTTCAAAAAAGTAAGAGTTTGTTTTATTATGAGGTCTGCAAATCCTAAACTATGGGGGACTCTGCCCAGTGTAGAATTATCAGGATCAGTATTTCACTTTGAACCAAAGATGATCAAATGTGGTCTAGATCCTAAAACCAGACCCCTTCCCCCCCAAAAAACAAAACAAAACAAAACTAAACTAAACTAAACTGAACTAAACTAAACTAAACTAAACTAAACTAAACAAAAAAATGTAATATAACTTTTTTATATTAGCACCAGTTTGGCAGCTGCAAATCAGATGCCAAGGTTAGCATTGTTAGCTAGCTGCAGGGTATAGTCATATTTTTCTTACAAACTGCTATTACTTTTTTGCAGTTTTGTTTGTTAGGACAAGGAATGTCACATATAATTTATTCCATCTCCTTGGCTAGGTCAATGACTCTTTACATTGTGACAGAGATGAATCTGTAGGTGAGCCAATGGAAAACTAACTGGAAATCAAACTAGCACTAGTGTTCTTAGTTTAATGCCATCTGTGAGGAAAGTGTATTGATTGGGAAGTTACAGAGATTTGTCATTTCACCTCTGACATTTTGTGTTTCACAGTATTTTGTGGAAGACAGAATGGAAGAAATAGGAGATGCATAATACAATGTAATACAGTTTAGCTTAACATGTTTTTATTATGATTGTGAAAGTGTAGGCTTCATGAACACCTTTCTGAAAAAGCCTGAAAAGAACAAAATATGAAAGTTTATAAAGGTGAAGTTAGGTATCTGTAGAAAGCCTGTGGCACTAGATGGCATTACTGAGAACAATGAGGTTTTTCACTCCTTACAAAGTATTTCAGTCCCAGCATTTTTATAACATGGCCCAGGGGTTCATATCTATCCACATACCATTTTGATAACATGGAAATTAAACTGCTTACACTTTCTCGTTCCAACACATAACCCTAGCCTAAATTTTTTATAGTAATTTCAAGGTTCTACCACATTTCTTGCTCTTTAATATAGTTTTTATCATTACTATTTAATACATAATATGTAAGAAAAAGCAAACTACAAGCCCACTTTGAAATGTCCGAGTGAGCAGCAGACCTCATTTAAACATAAAAGCTATACCTAGACCTCATTTAGACATTAATCAATAATACATCTATTCAAAGCCATGATTTTTAGATCAAGCAAAACTGTCTGGCCCAAAAGTAGCCAAAGCCTATACCTAATGTTAAAAAATGTGTGAGTTCCACCAAAAAGTCTATAGATAATGCAAACGTACAAGACATTTTATTCTTTTTCAAATTGGTGATGTTGGGTTAATCATTTTAATTTGCAGACAATACTCTGTATTTTCTTTTGGGAAGGGGGGCATTAGAGAGAATAATGGTAAATATGACCAGAAATATACGTATTTACATACTTCATGTGAAACACATATTTTAATCTACAACCCCAATTGCAATGAAGTTGAGATGTTGCATAAAACGTAAATTAAATACTGTTCAACCTATTTGCAACTGAATAAACAACAAAGACAAGATATTTAATGTTCAAAACGATAAACGGTATTGTTTTTCTTGCAAATATTCTCTAATTTTGAATTTGATGCTTGAAACACATTCCAAAAAATTTGGGACAGGGGCATGTTTACTATTGTGTTACATCACCCTCCTTTTAACAACATTCGTTAAGTGAAACTCTGGACACTAATTGTTAAAACTTTGTAGGTGGAATTCTTTCCCATTCTTGGCTGATGTACAATTTCAGTTGCTCAACAGTGTGTGGTCTCCATTGTCATGTTTTGCACTTCATAATTCTGCACACATTTTCAGTGGGAGACCAGTCTGGATTGCAGGCAGGTCAGTCTAGAACCTACATTATTTTAGTACGAAGCCACACTGTTGTAACACTAGCAGAATGTGGCAGGGACGTCCCTGAAAAAGACATTGCTTGGATGGCAAGCTCTAAAACCTGTGTGTACCTTTCAGCATTAATGGCGCCTTCATAGATGTGAGGGCCCATGTAGTAATATCCATGAATGTTGTCGGTTTTTAATACAGTGCCCCATGAGGGATCAGAGGTCACGGGCATTCAGTGTTGGTTTTTGGCCTTGCTGCTTACGTTCAGAGATTTCTCCAGATTCTTTGAATCTTTTGATGATATTATGGACTGTAGATGATGAAATCCCTGAATTCCTTGCAATTGCATGTTGAGAAACATTCCTAAACTGTTAGACTATTTGTTGATGCAGTTGTTCACAAAGTGGTGAACCTCGCCACATACTTGCTTGTGAACAACTGAGCCTTTCAGAGATGCTTGTTTTATACCTAATTATACCTGTGGAATGGTCCAAAGGTGTTTTTTGAGCATTTCTCAACTTTTCCTCTTTTGTTGCCCATGTCCCAGGTTTTTTTTAATGTGTTGTAAGCATCAAATTAAAACTTAGTGAATATTTGCAAAAATAAACAAACAATTGGGATTATCAGTCTGAACATTACATATTTCTGTAGTGTATTCAATTGCATAAAGGTTGAACAGCATTTGCAAATCATTGTACTCAGTTCATATTTACGTTTTACACAATGTCCCAACTTCATTGAAATTGGGGTTGTAAAAAATGCATAGCATGAGCACTAAATCCGTGTGCTTGCTGATCCCTTTTTCTTGGGATCCCCACTCTTGCCTGCCACTTCACAAGTCCTGTCCCAATCTCCCATGCAACAAAGACCGGGTCCAAAGCCTTCAGTATCTTGAAGAGAATCTTGTCCACTTCTGGTACCCTGCCCCGTATAGATCTTGTAAACATGCAAGATAAATATTGCCTATAATTAGTTATCTAAATTTATACAAAACCAATCACCAAAACCCACATTAACTGTTTAAAAGCTTTCTGAATTAGCAGAAAATGTGTACGAATTGAATCAGAAAACCCCAAAAAACTGAATTGAAGCATCTCTTCCTAAAAAGGTAAAAAACAAAACAAACAAAAATTAGACTAAATTAGTTTTTTAACCTTTCCAGTGACATTGTTTTAAATGTATGATCTACCACTATAGAACATTTTGTTGCTTTATAATTTTTCTGATTGTAGTATTGTTAAATAATAACAACTTGCTCAAGGGTAAAAGAGATAGGTTTTAGACTACAGCAAGCTGTAGTCTAAAACAAAAGTAAAGTACACATCGACTGGAGACAAAATAAGTTTATTGACATTTAACTGCAGCCATGATCTTTCCCAACCTCAACCAAAGTGCATTTATTGCCTCAAGCAAAGCAGAGTTGGAACTCGAGAGGCTTAACACCAGACTGGCCGAAGTTCACTCTGTAAAATATAGATTCTCTTTGAAAACATGCACACTAGATGTAAAAAAAATAAATAGCTCTTTAGAAACATCATTTGCAGAATTCTCTACACTTGAATTAAAAATCTATGTTAAATGCATGATTTTTAATGCAGTTTCTTTATTTATAGAGCTGCAATACAAACTTCCATCATAGCATTTAAAAAAAAAAAAAAAAACATAATTCCTAGTTTACCATCCACTTTCCTAAAAGCCTCTCATTCAGACATTAAATATACTGTTTAGGAAAAATGTTTTTCACAGTTAGCAAAAATAGATTTGACACAGCAATGCTTGCAAAAGGTTGAAAAGATAAGCATGCACAGCTGTAGTAAAAAGTAATGAGTGAGATCGTATGAGTGGTGTTCAGTGCAGTGCAAACACTTGCAAAAGTATCCATACCCACTGAACGTTTTAACATTTTGTCACTTTACAACCTCAAACTTCAGTGTATTTTTTAGCAATAATGTAACAAAGTAGCACATGATTGTGAAGTGGAATTAAAAAAGATACTTAGTATTCAATCTAAATGGTGTTTTCAGTGCAGATGAATCAATATTTTTTATGACTATACCTTTCTCTGCAATTACAGATGGAAGTCTTTTAGGAGTATGTATCTTGTGCACTGTGCACATTTGGTGACTGACATTTCTGCCAGGTCTTTGCAAATAGCTCAAGCTCATTTAAAGAGGATGCACAAAGAATGTTCAAAGAATGCCATAGAATCATGATAGGAAATAGGTCTGGTCTGTAATTGGGGTATATCAACCACTGTTATGCTTTGATCAAAACCATTGTACCTAGGATAGTGTATTCTAGTGCATTAAAAACAATTCAGTTCAATGCACTATGTCAACAACCCCAAAATACATATGTGGATGCTTTAACATTTGCTTTTTTTCAAAGACTACCTGACAAACAGACCACTGTTTGTGAGACTGAAGGGTCCAGGTGTCAGCAGCACAGGAGCACCTCAGGGCACTTTACTCTCCCCATTCCCCTTAACTCTCTACACCTCAGACTTCCACAACAGGTCAGAGTCCTGTCATCTTTAGAAATACTTACATGACTCTGCAGTTGCTGGGTGTAGTACAAAAAGACATGAAGCTGAGACATGAAATTAGTTGATTTAATATTCCAAAACCCACTATGCAATTTGCAGACCTTATCAAAAGGAACCATATCCTAAAATCTTGTTTGACACAATCAAGAGTTTTGTTTTGCCATCTCTTCCTTTTACAAGTGCTTTTACAAATGCAGACTGCAACATTTCTTTAAAGTATTTCATACACAAAGTTGCTGGCATCAGGGCCTGTCTCTCACCCACATCTCCCACTGTCTGGATTATTCCCCAGTCACCTCTGAAACATGCTTCTCTTTCACCCCTGTGTCAATACAAGACACAACAGCACTGTTGGTTTGAATTAAACTGTCTTCTAACCCCCTTGATCTCCTCCCTACATCTTTTTTATAAATGTATTTGACTGTATTGGCTCCAGTGTTGTAAAACTGATAAACATTTCTCTTTGATCAGTCTCTGTGACCTGCTTTTTTTTTTTTTTTTTAACTGTTGTCTCCCCATTGCTAAAAAAAGGCACATCTGTATTCTTCTTTTCCTGACAACTACAGACCTATTTTCAAATTACTACTTTTATCAAATATCCTCGAGAAGGCAGTAGCAGAACAACTGAACCACTTTTAGGAGGAAAAAGACATCATGGATACCTTTCAATCTGTTTTTTATTTTCGAATTGCACTCTACAGAGACGGTTTTATTAAAAGTTTTTCAAGTGCACTGGGAGTCAGTGCACTTGAGTAGTAATTTTTAAATCTTGGTTTTAACCTTCAGGGCACTTCATGGCCAGGCCCCTAAATATATTGTGGATCCTTTGGCATCTCCATCTCCATCTAGCACTCTAAGATCTTCCAGTCAAATGCCGTCGGTGGTATCATGAACGTGATTCAAAACCCATGAAGGCAGAACTTTTCCAGCAGTGGCTTTTTAGGCTTTGGAGAAAGGAGATGGTTGTAGATTTCAGGATAAGCAGGAATATATCATACACTATGTCCATCATGAGTGAAACTGTGGAGGTGGTGGAGGAGTACAAATACGCAACAGTGAAGTCATGAGAAGAGACAGAGCAGACTGAACTTACTGAGGAATCTACAGTCCTTCAGTGTTTGCAGCAAGATTAGCCGTATTTTCTTTAAGTCAGCTGTGGAGATTGCAATCTCTTCTGCCATCATATGTTGGGGTAGCAGCATCAAAGCCACTGACTAAAGCTGGACCAACTGAGAAAGAACATTAGCTCTGGTCTGGGGAATGCCTAGGGGCCTCTTAGATGACTCTGCAAACAAGGATGCTTCATAAAATGAAGAGCATAATGGACAACCCTATGAATCCTATTCATAAGACTGCATTGCAGCAACAGTGTCTTCATTCAGAGGCGTCCTTAGATCTAATGTAATACAAACATCACCATCTTTAATGACCCTGAAGAAATTTGGACAGTTGACATGAAGAGTGAGTGAAGGGAATTCAACTGAACTGAATTTGCTGTGTTTTACATGAACACTAAGAAGTAGGTTTGCCTGGTCTAATCCATCCCTTTGTTCCAGCTGTATCCCTACAATGCTCAAGGCAAACAGCAATCTTTTGTTTTTCTTTCAACAATAGCTTTCTTCTTGACAATCTTCTGGAAAGGCTAGATTTGTGGAGTAATAAAATGATAGTTGTCAACAGATTCTCCTACCCGAGATCTTCACAGCTTATCCTAAGTTACTATGGACCACCTTGCCTGCCCTAACAGTTTAGGTGAATAGCCATGCCTTAGTAAGTTTGCTATTGTAGCTTACACTTTTACTTTATTAAAACAGCTAAGCTGCAACTACATTTTTTATATTAAAGTGGGCTTTGTTTTATTTAATTTTATACAAATACAAGAAGGACTTACGGCCTGTGTAGTTCAGTGTTTAATTTATTTATTTGTATGCCAACACATGCACACTGCTCTTCTGCTTGTTAAATTCTATTGTTGTAACAAAATAATAAATAAAAAATAAAACATTTTGAAGTTAATTAGCTATGTAATATTTTGCAGCTCCACACTATTTTTCTTTGGTGGAAGAGGGAGCAAAATGGCTCTTTAGGTAATAAAGGTTGCTGACCCCTGTGCTAGACTGAGTACTGTGTCAGATGTTCATAGCTTGTCATACTGTTTTAAACCTAATCCTGCTTTTACCTTCTTCACAACTTTATCTCTGGTATATTTCTTTTTCACGATGCTGCTTCATCGCTAATATTCCCCAACAAATTTCCAAGGCCTTCACAAAACAGCTGTGGTTATCCTGACAATAAATTACACATAGGCAGGCTGTTTACTAAATAGTTAACTTCTGAAGGCAAGTGGTTGGATTTTATTCAGTAGTATGAGAGTGAAGAGTGAAGAATACCCAGTGCACAGCACACTTATCATTTTTTATTTGAAAGAATTTTGAATCTCATGTATAATAATAATAATAATAATAATAATAATAATGATAGCCTTGGTTATTAATATTATTACTCAAAAGAAAATAAAAACATGTTTCAGTCTGTCATTATTTTGGTATTATTCAAATAGAAATAATTTTGTAAACTCGCCTAATATAGGAAGAAGTTACTCTTTACGTGAGACAGAGAGGAAAAAATGTAATATTTATTTTTATACAGTTTATGTAAACATTTTGTTTCAATTGCATGCATGATTTTAAATCTCAGGATCCTCTCTACCTCAGTTAGTCTGTGATACAAGTAAACCTGAAAATAAGAAAAAGTGCTAAATTGTTCTCTAGCTCATTATGTACAACAGTCTTTAATGTGGATGGTTGGTAGCTTACTTGCAGTTTCTACTTTGCCCATTGTGATTAGACAGTAGAAGGTGTACAGGAAGTACAGAAAAAAACGAGTAAAAGACTGCAATGTAGTGGCCTATTATGGTGCTATACACTATTTACAGTGGTTGGGTGTTGCTGAGTTTGTGTGTTTTCACTGTGCTCTATGTTCTCCATGTTCTACTGTTAGCAGTATAAAAATGTTGCCTATAGAACTGAATTGTAACTCTGATTATTGTTTACACATTGTATTTGTTTAGCTTTTCTTCGACATCTTGTGGCCTGATCTAATGCAGGAACCCAAGTTTAGTGCACTTGGCTGTTCAGCCATTAGTTTTGGTATGAATAAAATATTACCTGAATGGTAAATGCTATGAAGTTAGTGCAGTATGCTCAGCATATGAGTTACAGCTTGTAGAATGTTTGTCTCTGTGGATGCATCCTTCAACACATCTCTCAGCGTGTGTCATAAGCATTATAGTTTCAGCATCTAAGGACCAAGTTTAGGTTTTTGTGGCTTGCAAGAACAGTCTGCTTGAGTCTGTCTATGGATAGGGTGCAGAAAGAATGAGATGTGTTAAAAATCTGCATATGAGTGTACACCAGTATCTTTAATTATTTAATAATGTGACAAGGTTTTTTTTTTTTTTTATGTTGATGTGTAAATGCTACCAAACTTTATGCTGGCAAAATAATGTTGGCAAAACCCAATTAGGATTAGCTAAGTGGATTAGTGGACAGACCTACATTTATGAAGAAGATAAGTGTTTTCCTGATATTTAATACTGCAAGTAACATCAACACAAAATATAGAACAACAATCCCATAACTGGCATAGAATAAGAGGAGTGGAATAAGGAGGCATGTGTTGTTCCTTATAATAAATGTCATACCAGTTAGTAGCACCATAAAGTTGTAAATCTGATTTTAAAATCCTTGTTTTGTCTTTTTTTTTTTTTGTCTACGTTTTAAAATGTGACTATGCCACTAAAATAGGTATGATTGTAGGTTAGTCAAATCCAAGAGGTATTGCAATACATCATCAGACATTTTCAAGAGCTCTGCAACCTGAACCCTGAATCAATCAGCTCTCAACTTCAGCACTCAAGCAGTCCCTGCCATTGCCCCGTCTTCAATCTTGAGGCCCTAGACCAGATTCTTTCTTTCCCACCATGACTTCAAGCTTTATTCTAAAGCTTATTCCCATCTGTATTTTATATCTCAGCTGCCATCTGAAAAATGTTTGCCTTATTCGCTTCTACACAAGTGAAAACCCAATTCTGTTTTTAAATTGATCTATTAAGTCACTTTATTCTGAAATATAATGTGTGAATGGTGGTCAGCAAAGCTTTACTAGCAGTTAAAATCCTTGGTATGAATATTCTAGTCATAATTTTGGAGTAGCTTTAACATTAACTGGGATCATGTACTTTGTTCTGTTCTGAGTCACACAGGATCAGGATCAAGGCCCTAATGTATGGTACGTTTTTACAGGGCTTAAAACCAAAAAAAGATCTACCCATGATCTCCAGCATTCTCTAGACCGTGTGAGCACCACTAGATGGCGGCAAATTTGGAAAACCTCTTATCAGTGTGAACATAGGTATGGTCTTTCTGAGGTCTAAGTGCTCATGCTTTGTTGGCCATCCCATCACAGTTTTCCAACATGGGTATCACACATGTTTAAGGCTGTTTACGCACAGTTCTCCTGTTGGATTGTTTGTTTTAGCAGCTTTGTTATATATATATAAATATATATATATATAACAAATAAAAAACTGAAAAGTGGGGCGTACAATATTATTCGGCCCCTTTGCGTTAATACTTTGTAGCGCCACCCTTTGCTTCAATTACAGCTACAAGTCGCTTGGGGTATGTCTCTATCCGTTTTGCACATCGAGAGACTGAAATTCTTGCCCATTCTTCCTTGCAAAACAGCTCGAGCTCAGTTAGGTTGGATGGAGAGCGTTCGTGAACAGCAGTCTTCAGCTCTTTCCACAGATTCTTGATTGGATTCAGGTCTGGACTTTGACTTGGCCATGCCAACACCTGGATATGTTATTTGTGAACCATTCCATTGTAGATTTGGCTTTATGTTTTGGATCATTGTCTTGTTTGAAGATAAATCTCCGTCCCAGTCTCAGGTCTCTTGCAGACTCCAACTGGTTTCCTTCCAGAATCAGAATTAGAATCAGAATCAGAATCAGCTTTATTGCCAAGTTCGTACATACAAACAAGGAATTTGCCTCTGGTACACTTTGCTCTTTTGTTCTGTTTTTGCATTACAGAATATACAAATTTACAATTTACAATTTACAATGTACAATATACAATGTACAATGCAATATTCTGCATTACAGAATATACAAATTTACAATTTACAATGTACAATATACACATATCTAATACAAAATGTGCATTTGCAACATCTGTATGCTGTTGTTCTGTGCTCTATTGAATGTTCAACAGAGAAACAGCCTGGGGGAAGAAACTGTTTCTGTGGTGGCTGGTTTTAGTAAACAGTGCTCTGTAGCGGCGGCCTGAAGGTAAAACTAAACAGTTTATGTGCAGGGTGTGTGGGGTTGGCAGAGATTTTGGCAGCTCTTTTCTTGACCCTAGACCTGTATAAGTCCTGGATGGAGGGAAGGTCAGCCCTGATGATTCTCTCTGCATTCCTGATTATTCGTTGCAGTCTGGACCTGTCCTGTTTTGTGGATGAGCCAAACCACACTGAGATGGATGAAGACAGGACAGACTGAATGATGGCAGTGTAGAAGATGACCAACAGCTCCTGTGGAAGGTTAAACTTCTTGAGTTGCCTCAGGAAGTCTCTGCTGGGCCTTCTTTCGAACAGTGTCTATGTGTGAAGACCATCTCAGGTCCTCAGAGATGGTGGTTCCAAAGAACCTGAAGTGGTCCACGGCCGATACAGTGTTGTTGAGGATGGTGAGGGGGGTGTATGGGGGTGGTGTTCTCCGAAAGTCCACCACCATTTCCACAGTCTTGAGTGGGTTCAGTTCAAAGTAGTTCTGACCGCACCAGTGTACCAGCCGATCCACCTGCTGTCTGTATGCAGACTCATCCCCGTCCTGGATCAGTCCAATGACAGTGGTGTCGTCTGCAAACTTAAGGAGTTTCACGGACGAGTCCGATGAGGTGCAGTCATTTGTGTACAGAGAGAAGAGGAGTGGGGATAGAACACACCCCTGGGGGGCACCAATACTTATTGATCTGGATCGGGAGAAGATGCTCCCCAGTCTCACCTGCTGCTGTCGGTCTGTCAGGAAGCTGTTGATCCACTGACAGGTGGAGGCTGGGTCGTTGAGCTGTGTGAGCTTCTGGTGGAGGATGTCTGGTATGATAGTGTTGAAGGCCGAGCTGAAGTCTACAAACAGGATCCTGGCGTACGTCCCTGGACGGTCGAGGTGTTGCAGGATGAAGTGTAGACCTAAGTTAACAGCATCATCTGCCGAGAAGTTTGCTCGGTAAGCAAATTGCAGGGGGTCCAGCAGGGGGCCTGTGATGTCTTTCAGGTGCTTCAACACCAGCCGCTCAAAGGACTTCATGATCATAGACGTCAGGGCTACAGGCCTGTAGTCATTTAATCCTACGATGGTGGGTTTCTTGGGAACCGGGATCATGGTGGATCGTTTGAGGCAGGAGGGGACCTCACATTTCTCCAGTGACTTGTTGAAGATCCTTGTGAAGATCGGAGCGAGTTGATGTGCGCAGGCTTTCAGGCATGAAGGGGAGACGTTATCAGGTCCTCCAGCTTTCTTTGTTTTCATGCGCTGAAAGAGCCTGTTTACCTCTTCCTCGGAGATCTTTAGTGCAGGCAGAGGATCTGATGGTGGGGGGTTGGTTGCTTTATGGGAGGAATTTGTTCCTGAATGGGATGTAGAGGGGATGATTTGAGGTGTGAATGGCTTCTTGTCATGTCTGCAGTAGAAGCCATTCAGACGGTTGGCCAGGAGACGACTCTCTTCAGGATGGGTGGAGGGGCTCTTGTAGGCAGTCAGGTTTCTCAGACCAGTCCATAAAGCTGAAATGTCACCAGTAGAAAGGCTTTTCTTAAGCTTCTCACTGTAGCTTCTCTTAGCTGCTTTGATCTCTTTTGTTAGTTTGTTCCTGGCCTGCCTGTACCGCGCCCAATCTCCACTGCTGTGAGCTTCTTCCTTATCCCTGTGCAGATTCCTGAGGTGTGGAGTAAACCATGGCTTATTGTTCCCAAAGGTGCAGAAGATCTTGGTCTGCACACACATGTCCTCACAGAAACTGATGTATGATGTCACCACATCAGTTAGTTGGTTTAAATCAGTGGCTGAGGTTTCAAAAACAGTCCAGTATGTGCATTCAAAGCAGGCCTGTAGCATCTGCTTTGATTCCTCAGTCCACTTCTTAACAGTGTGAACCTTGGGTTTGGAAGCTCTTAGTCTCTGTCTATAGGTTGGGATGAGGTGGATTAGATAATGATCCGAAAAACCCAGAGCAGCCCTGGTAACAGCATGATATGAGTCCTTTAAAGCTGTGTAACAATGGTCCAGTGTGTTTTGTCTCTGGTGGGACACTTAATATGCTGTCTGTATTTGGGGAGTTCATTGGAGAGGTTTGCTCTGTTAAAATCTCCCAGTATTATGATGAAAGAGTCCGTGTATTTTTTTCTCCAGGTCTATAATCAGCTCAGCAAGATGTTTTTTTGCGGCAGAAGTGCAGCCATGCGGTGGAAAATATGAGCCGATTATAATAAACGAGGAAAACTCTCTCAGTGAATAAAACGGCTTACAGATTATGGAAAATGACTCCAGATCCGGGCTACATGTTTTTTCCCAGCACTTTTACGTCTCTGCACCAACCATCATTTATTTAAAAGCAGATTCTGCCTCTTCCCCGATAGCTCCGCGCTGCAATCCGCTCTGAGCAGCTGGAAGTCCGGCATCAGCAGTGCGCGGTCCGGGATGTTTTCAGTCAGCCATGTCTCGGTGAAGCAGAGAACCGCTGATCCGCGGAAGTCCGTGTTTTTACCGGTGAGAAGAAGCAGCTCGTCCATCTTGTTGTTGAGAGAGCGGACATTTGCCAGGTGGATTGAAGGCGGTGGTGTGCGAAGTCCTCTTTTGCGGAGCTTTACCAGCGCGCCAGCAAACTTTCCCCTCCACCGCTTTCGGCGCAGGATCCCATATAGAGCCGCAGCTCCGCTTGCCAGGATCTCAGTGAACCTCGGATCGATGAAAGATGGTGAAAAAAAACCAAGAGAGGACTCTCTGATGTTGAGAAGTTCCTCTCTACTGAATGAGACCACACGATTGTGGCCCAACACCACAGAACTGTGGCTCGAAAAACATAAAAACACACAAAATACAAAAACAAAGAGAGAGCGAAGCTCCGAGGCTGCCATCCATCTTCCCATCAATTTTGACTACCTTCCCTGTCCCTCCTGACGAAAAGCAGGCCCAAACCATGATGCTGCCACCACCATGTTTGACAGTGGGAATGGTGTGTTCAGGGTGATGAGCTGTGTTGCTTTTACACCAAACATATCGTTTTGCATTGTGGCCAAACAGTTCGATTTTGGTTTCATCTAACCAGAGCACCTTCTTCCACATGTTTGGTGTGTCTCCCAGGTGGCTTGTGGTAAACGTTAAACGAGACTTTTTATGGACATCTTTGAGAAATGGCTTTCTTCTTGCCACTCTTCCATAAAGGCCAGATTTGTGCAGTGTACGACTGATTGTTGTCCTATGGACAGACTCTCCCACCTCAGCTGTAGATCTCTGCATTTCATCCAGAATGATCATGGGCCTCTTGGCTGCATGTCTGATCAGTCTTCTCCTTGTTCGAGATGAAAGTTTAGAGGGACGGCAGGGTCTTGGTAGATTTGCAGTGGTCTGATACTCCTTCCATTTCAATATGTGCTTTGAACAGAACCCTGAGACTATCACAGAGCAGGTGCATTTATACGGAGACTTGATTACACACAGGTGGATTCTATTTATTATCATCAGTCATTTGGGACAACATTGGACAAATCCAATAAATTTCATTCCACTTCACGATTGTGTCCCACTTGTTGATTCTTCACAAAAAGTTAGAATTTTATATCTTTATGTTTGAAGCCTGAAATGTGGCAAGAGGTTGAAAAGTTCAAGGGGGCCGAATACATTCACAAGGCACTGTATATATATATATATATATATATATATATATATATATATATATATATATATATATATATATATATTATGGCATGCCGTTCAGGAAATTATTTATATTTATATTCAAAAATCTGAATATATGGAATGAAAGTCTGAATATATGGAATGAAAGTCATCAAGGAATTATGGGTAATGTGGTCCGTGGTCCTAAACAGAGAAGGGAAGGGCAGAAACTTCAAGTTTTTATACTATCATGACGTTGTCGCTAAATTAAATATTTTCCAGATATGTTAAACAAGAAAATAGACCTTAATATGTTATCTGACCAGTCAGTTTATCAACATTGAGCATAATTTTAAATTTAGTCCGGGGTTTTCGAAACAGCAGAGCTTGGTTCACAGATCGCCTTGGCTGCTGAACTAACTGAACAGTTGGAGTGGGGTTTCCCCTCTCACGTATTGTATGTTGGATAAGCAGGCTGTCATTTCCCATTACCCGTGACCCGTTAGTGGCCGATAAATTTCAGTTTTGTGGCGAATAACAGCAACAACCAGAATATAGAATATATGATTTTTCTCCTTAAATTTTTGATATTTCCCATTAATTTTCACATTTTGTAATCTCTCAACTCAAATCAATTTTTTGTATGTCCCCAAAATAATTTTGGGTCAAAATCATAGAAACCGTATGTATGTATGTTGTATACCGTGGTGATCGGAACACTTTAACTGTTCCTTGTACATAACAGAAAAAAAAAATCTCTAAGTTTGACTTCCTGTAAACCCAGCTTGTGTGAACTCTTAATTGTTTTTGATTTTTTTCAAGAGGATAGACCACATTTCCAAATTTGAATCTCTCATCTTTTTACCTTGTAAACATTTGTAGACAAAAGCAAAATAAAATTCAGTCTCTACAATCAGGTAAGTGAGTTTGCAGACAAACCTTTGATCTTAAGTGGTTAACATAATCCATCCATCCATCCAAACCGTTTATCTTTTTGGGGTCGCGAGGGTCTACTGGTGCCTATCTCCAGCAGTCATTGGTCGAGAGGCCGGGTACACCCTGGACAGGTCGTCAGTCCACCGCAGGGCAACACAGAGACAGACAGGACAAACAAACAACCATGCACACACACACTCACACCTAAGGAGAATTTAGAGAGACAAATTAACCTAACAGTCATATGTTTGGACTGTGGGAGGAAGCCGGAGTACCCGGAAAGCACCCACGCATGCACGGGGAGAACATACAAACTCCATGTAGAAAGACCCCAGGCTGAAATTGAACCCAGGACCTTCTTGCTGCAAGGGCTAACATAATACAAAGCAAATAAGTAATGCCAACCAAATCCCGCACACTGCACTTGGCACTACTAAACACTTAAAAAACACACAAATATTTCTTTTATTACCATCTGGTAAGCTCATTTCACATATATAGCACAAATGTAGGAAAAATGTTTTTAGTAAAAACTTCATTGAAATTACAGATAGTCAGCAAGTACAGGGAATTGATATCTTGGATGTCAAAACATCAGCAAATAATTAAATGAAGAACATGAGGAAGAAGGGGAGTAGACGATGTCAAGACATGAGGGTGAAGATGCCAAAAATGTTGGGAGGATAATGTGACACAAATGAAATATGTAAACTGAGTAAAAGTATTAAAAAAATCAGGAAGAAAATCATACATTTTATAATTTGGTTCTTCCAGTTATTCACCTTATACCTAAAAATGCATACTATCTCACTTTCAGCGGCCACAAACAGAAAACAGGTAGCAAGAAATGACAGCGTGCCTATCCGAGATAAGGCAGGGGTTAGAGGTGAGATCCCATTCCAACTCCGCTTAGTTTCGTTTAGCTTAGCTTAACTTCGCAGGCTGAACGGCTTATGAACTAAGCTGTGGTGCTCCCAAAACCCCAGAACATATTTCAAAGGTTGCCCATTGTGGATGAACCGACTGGTCACATAAAGATTTTAGTTATACTTCTATGCTTAAAACATGTCGAACGTTTCTGCGACAAATACAGAAAAGTATGAAAATGCTAAGTGTCCACGCTCGCCTCCTCTGTTTACGACTATTGGTGGTGCAATGCATTGTGGGATATGATGCTGGCCCAAGTCCGCAGAAGGATGTATCCTCAATAAAATGGATGAAATAAGAATATCTATGGGTTCTTTTAGAGTACTTCGTTTGATGCGTACTTAGGGTTGGAACAGTGCTTGAGCCACTGCGCTGAAGTGTCAAAAGCATGCGAAAACACTCCTACAGACAACTATGCATTTTTTTTAACCACATTACCCATAAGTCCTCGAGGGCAGTCCGACTTTCATTCCATATATTCAGACTTTCATTCCATATATTCAGACTTTCATTCCATATATTCAAGGTTCATTCCATATATTCAAGGTTCATTCAATATATTCAGACTTTCATTCAATATATTCAGACTTTCATTCCATATATTCAGACTTTCATTCAATTTATTCAGACTTTCATTCCATATATTCAAGGTTCATTCCATATATTCAAGGTTCATTCAACATATTCAGACTTTCATTCAATATATTCAGACTTTCATTCCATATATTCAAGGTTCATTCAATATATTCAGACTTTCATTCCATATATTCAAGGTTCATTCAATATATTCAGACTTTCATTCCATAAATTCAGACTTTCATTCCATATATTCAAGATTCATTCCATATATTCAGACTTTCATTCAATATATTCAGATTTTTGAATATAAATATAAATAATTTCCTGAACAGCATGCCATAATATATATATATATATATATATATATATATATATATATATATGATTTTTTTATTTTTTTTAGCCAGAGCAGTTGCATGATGCCATGCCTATAGCGACCATGCTGCAATTGTGCAATAAATTAGAATTCATTAGGTACTAAATGTTGAGGTCAGCATGGCCATTTCCCCTTCAATTTCTCTCATAAACAAATGATACAGACATGTTTTTGGGCCACACATCATGGATAAGCTACACTTACTCAATCCAGACTCCTTCATGCTGCACCCCAAACCCAGATATGGTACCATTGGAAAAATCAATCACCATAATCTCACCACAACAATATGTGCATGCACAGTGGTCATTTTGGGTTTTCTAATGCACCATCTCACATAAAGTAAAGCACATTCTTACATTATTGATGCACCACAGAAGACTCAAGATCATGCAAAGACTTTCCAAGTTCTGGCTGTTGGCACCAAGACCGCAACTCGTTACGATCTTGGTGCAGTGTAAATTGGGCTGTGTACATCCTAGTGCTTATTTGAAAACTTTTTCTTTGTCCATATCTGTTTCCTTTTTGCAACTGGGGTGCAGTGGTCATTTGCACATGAATGGTGCCTTGGAAGAGCCTCTCCTGTTGACGAGCCCAATTCCTACAACAGCTCAGTCTGTGAAAACAAAATTTCTTCAAATTTCTTGGTTTTCCATAGCGGCGGCACTTGCACAAAAACAGCATAAAAGTTGATCAGGACATAAATGACAAATATTTTCTATAAACATGTTGCTTGTGCATCATCCCTTTTAGTGTTGTCCTGGGTAGCTGCTTATATGGCCCATATCAAAAGCCACACTGCATTTGTGTGCTGGTGGGGCTAGTGGGAAATTATTGAGAAATTTTTAAAATAAGAATTGTATACAATTCTTGCAAATTTTTTGATACCTTGACAAATAACTGAAAAGACACTACCCATTCTTGGAGTTCTTTAGAGATGGCATGACAAAAATGTTTGTCATAATTCTGTCTTTCTCTTAAAGACTTTCATCTGTGGTCATTAATTTACCTATTTTAGAGTTAGAAGGTGAGTGCTGGATTTTCAGTAATGGCTCTTATTTTAATTGGAAATGCTTTCCACATGAGTTTAAAGGTGCGATCCGACCAAATGCCAAAGACACAACAAGAGCGAGTGATTTACATGTTAACCCTATGTAAAGGCGCATTCAAGAGCGAAGAGACGCGAAGAGATGCGAAGAGACGCGAAGGATATGAATCTGAACTTTTCTGTCAATTTGCGTCGGGTCTATATATATATATATAGCCCTCTTTTCAGCACAAAAGTTGTCATACAAGTATGAAACTTACAGCAGTTGCTCAGGGTACATCTACAGGGGTTGGACAATGAAACTGAAACACCTGGTTTTAGACCACAATAATTTGTTAGTATGGTGTAGGGCCTCCTTTTGCAGCCAATACAGCGTCAATTCGTCTTAGGAATGACATATACAAGTCCTGCACAGTGCTCAGAGACGATTCTAAGCCATTCTTCTTGCAGGATAGTGGCCAGGTCACTACATGATACTGGTGGAGGAAAACATTTCCTGACTCGCTCCTCCAAAACATCCCAAAGTGGCTCAATAATATTTAGGTCTGGTGACTGTGCAGGCCATGGGAGATGTTCAACTTCACTTTCATGTTCATCAAGCCAATCTTTCACCAGTCTTGCTGTGTGTATTGGTGCATTGTCATCCTGATACACGGCACCGACTTCAGGATACAATGTTTGAACCATTGGATGCACATTGTCCTCAAGAATGGTTCGGTAGTCCTTGGCAGTGACACGCCCATCTAGCACAAGTATTGGGCCAAGGGAATGCCATGATATGGCAGCCCAAACCATCACTGATCCACCCCCATGCTTCACTCTGGGCATGCAACAGTCTGGGTGGTACGCTTCTTTGGGGCTTCTCCACACCGTAACTCTCTCGGATGTGGGGAAAACAGTAAAGGTGGACTCATCAGAGAACAATACATGTTTCTGTTGTAATTATGAATCTGAGAATATTATTTAATATTTAATATTAATATTTTAATATTTTATCAAATAATATTTCGGTCTGTTAAGGGTTGTCCTGTGAATACCAGCCCAGTAAGGCGATGGTATTAGGACAAAATAGAAAGGTGTGAGACGAGCTCTGACATTATTGAACAGCATAAACTCTGCACATATATGAAATGAATTCATACAATTTCTTAAAATACAAGAATTTATTAACAAAAATAAGTCAACTCAAAGTCAAACATATTTCAATCAACAAACTCTTTACTATGCTAAAACAATCCAACTAAACTACCAAGCAGAATTAAAGAATAACGAACACTAATGGGCTATGTACAATATAAACAAGTTGATTAAAGATGATTGGAAATCATTACCAAAAATAGTAATGCAACATTACCATGCAATGTTTATGTTTGAGAACCAAGGATTATCTTGAAGAATCTGGAAGAGAAGTTAAGTCAGTCTTGGAACTAACTTAGGCAATAATCAGCAACGTTTAGACAACCCTTCACAATGCAAGATCAGATAAAATATTATTTTAATAAAATATTAATATTAAATATTAAATAATATTTTCAGATTCATAATTACAACATAGTGGCGTCCCTGCGTGGGCATTATCATGAACAGCTTGCACTGTACATAAATGCGAATGAATAAACCACAACTGCACATTATTGATGTACCAAGTGATTAGCTTAAAACCAGCTGTCACTGGTCACAATAGGACTCAAAATATCAGAATTCTAACATCAGATGTCACTGATTATATTTAGGAGAACATTATAACTCGTGACACTCCATGAGTTCACAAATTTAGACTTTCGTCAAAATTAATAACTCCAATATCTCCGTGCTAGTAACAATCAACTCTGCTACATAAGCAAAATTTTAGATGTTCTGACTCAGTCTGGTTTCTTCTGTGTAAGCAATAACTTGAGACTTGGTTTAACTTCAGTTAACCTCACTGTCCAGACAGTTGCTGCACATCTGTATCCAGAGGCTGTGTGTTGTGTAAGACCACAATTTGAAACTAAATTAACTTTGCAGTTAGTTTAGTATCTGGCCTAATTTTGATGCATGTATTCATTCAGGAACTTTATAGTTTGTTTTATGGTTGAAAGAACAGGATTTTTGCCTTATTAAATCCCAAATTTAATCTAATCACCCTGCCTGCCATGACTCAAAAGTCAAATTGCAATTATTACACTTAGGAGGTGTAGCAATTTTCTTTTTCCTTTGCATTGTAAACAAAATTCCCTTAAAGGTTAAGAATAGTGTCTAATCACTAGCTCCTCCCAGGAAAAGTGAAAAATTAACTCTAAAATCACAAATATCCTTAGAGAAAGGAGTAGCATTGTAACACTTGGAGCATAGTGTTGTCATAAGTCACAGATTGAATGATCAACTCGTGCACCCATTTTACAATCAAATGTTTACAATATACAGGTCCTTCTCAAAATATTTGCATATTGTGATAAAGTTCATTATTTTCCATAATGTCATGATGAAAATTTAACATTCATATATTTTAGATTCATTGCACACTAACTGAAATATTTCAGGTCTTTTATTGTCTTAATACGGATGATTTTGGCATACAGCTCATGAAAACCCAAAATTACTGTCTCACAAAATTAGCATATTTCATCCGACCAATAAAAGAAAAGTGTTTTTAATATAAAAAACGTCAACCTTCAAATAATCATGTACAGTTATGCACTCAATACTTTGTCGGGAATCCTTTTGCAGAAATGACTGCTTCAATGCGGCGTGGCATGGAGGCAATCAGCCTGTGGCACTGCTGAGGTCTTATGGAGGCCCAGGATGCTTCGATAGCGGCCTTTAGCTCATCCAGAGTGTTGGGTCTTGAGTCTCTCAACGTTCTCTTCACAATATCCCACAGATTCTCTATGGGGTTCAGGTCAGGAGAGTTGGCAGGCCAATTGAGCACAGTGATACCATGGTCAGTAAACCATTTACCAGTGGTTTTGGCACCGTGAGCAGGTGCCAGGTCGTGCTGAAAAATGAAATCTTCATCTCCATAAAGCTTTTCAGCAGATGGAAGCATGAAGTGCTCCAAAATCTCCTGATAGCTAGCTGCATTGACCCTGCCCTTGATAAAACACAGTGGACCAACACCAGCAGCAGACACGGCACCCCAGACCATCACTGACTGTGGGTACTTGACACTGGACTTCTGGCATTTTGGCATTTCCTTCTCCCCAGTCTTCCTCCAGACTCTGGCACCTTGATTTCCGATAGGCATGCAGAATTTGCTTTCATCCGAAAAAAGTACTTTGGACCACTGAGCAACAGTCCAGTGCTGCTTCTCTGTAGCCCAGGTCAGGCACTTCTGCCGCTGTTTCTGGTTCAAAAGTGGCTTGACCTGGGGAATGTGGCACCTGTAGACCATTTCCTGCACACGCCTGTGCACGGTGGCTCTGGATGTTTCTACTCCAGACTCAGTCCACTGCTTCCGCAGGTCCCCCAAGGTCTGGAATCGGCCCTTCTCCACAATCTTCCTCAGGGTCCGGTCACCTCTTCTCGTTGTGCAGCGTTTTCTGCCACAATTTTCCTTCCCACAGACTTCCCACTGAGGTGCCTTGATACAGCACTCTGGGAACAGCCTATTCGTTCAGAAATTTCTTTCTGTGTCTTACCCTCTTGCTTGAGGGTGTCAATAGTGGCCTTCTGGAGAGCAGTCAGGTCGGCAGTCTTACCCATGATTGGGGTTTTGAGCGATGAACCAGGCTGGGAGTTTTAAAGGCCTCGGGAATCTTTTGCAGGTGTTTAGAGTTAACTCGTTGATTCAGATGATTAGGTTCATAGCTCGTTTAGAGACCCTTTTAATGATATGCTAATTTTGTGAGATAGGAATTTTGGGTTTTCATGAGCTGTATGCCAAAATCATCCGTATTAAGACAATAAAAGACCTGAAATATTTCAGTTAGTGTGCAATGAATCTAAAATATATGAATGTTAAATTTTCATCATGACATTATGGAAAATAATTAACTTTATCACAATATGCTAATATTTTGAGAAGGACCTGTATGTATAGTCAGATATGCATATATAGCTGGACATACATTTGTTAGATGTTGTTGCTTTTAGCAATATTCTCATAACTTTGTTGTTGTTTTGTAGTGTCTGCCAGAATAATGGAATTAAACTCCATTATGAATTCAGCAGACATGGAGATGCAGAAAGTGGTGGTTGCTGATCTCATCCGTTTGTCTCCAGATGAGCAGGATGCTTCAAATCAGTTTGACCTTGCCGCAGGTGATGAGAGGATTCAGGAGTTGGTAAACTTCATTAAGTCTCCGACTAGAGAGGCTCTGATTTCAGATGTTCTTTGTCAGCTTACCTTGTTGTATCAGCAGAAATCACAACTGAAAGCTAAAAGATATTCTCAGTTACAGACTGACCATCAGATGACTCTTCAAAGAGAGAATTCTGCAAAGCTTGATCTCTCAAAAGCTGAGGAGAGGACCAAGAAAGCTGAAGCAAAGTTAGTGGACCTGAAGGCAGATGAGCTCAAGAAAGCTTCATCCCAAAAGCAGGAACAGTTCCCCAGCATTCAGGTAGCCAATTTGCATTTTCACTCACAGCACCTGCAGCAGCCACAGCAGGGGGCAGACTCAGACAGCAGGCATCCAGCACCTAGGTCAGAGTCTCCCCTTTCTAAATTTAGTCAAAGTGTTCAACTTACTTCCACAGACCTTAACAGAAGTGTTGGAAGTCAGATGGTCTCCAGTGGTTTCCTGTCATTGCAGTGAACAACCACCAAGATGACCAAGTGCCGGACTCAGCGTGCACAAGTGGTCCAATTCGGTGGGAGGAGCACCCTTCTGGCCTGATCGGCACCCCTCTCCTTTCTGACTCTGTGTCGACCCTTAGGGGCCAGGAGAGATGCACATGGCTCTCAGGTGACTCAATCCAACCTGACCCACCACCACTTGCATGAGTCCATTCATTAGAAAGCTCTCATTAAAGCATGAGAAAACTTGTTTTCTTCCCCAGAGGTCAGATCTCAATCTTCCACCATTTGATGAACCTAACCAGCATGACTTCTCAGATGGATGTGGTCCACCTTGGGAGCATGGTGTCCATTTCAAACAGCTTGAATTCCTTGCTAAAGACATAGAAGTTTTTGATCCAGGTAGCCAGGAGTCAAATATTGATGCTTACCTGCTTGAGGTTGAACATTGCCTTCTTGACTTGCGTTTTCCTTCTCATCGTGAGAAGCTGAGGCTTATTTGGAAAACAACAGCCAAGAGTGTTCATGTGTTCATAAAAACTCTTCCTCTAGAAATTAGTGACAGTTATCCAGCTCTCTGTCAGGCTCTTAGAGAAGAGTACTATGTTTACAGAGATGAAGCCGCTGCCACTATTAATGCTTTGGCAGTTTTGTAAAAATAGGATGAACTTCCCAGAGAATATTTCCACCGTTTAAAGACGGCTTATTTTCAGGGATGTTATGCTCCAGGTCTTGAAGAAGACCACACTTTTAAGTATTTGTTTCTTCACAACCTCCACGTTAGCGTGCAGTATGAAGTGACTATGCATTGCATAACTGAGAATCTCTCCATGCCGGAGACTCGTAGATATGCTCAGTTTGTGTGGGAAACACGTGTCTGTTCAGACAGAGCAGGAAAAGGCAAAGTTAGAGTGTTAAACATTCAAACTGAGAACAGGCCTAAGAAGAAGCACAAAGTAACTTCACAAGTGGTGCAACAGAACCAGGGGGGTGGTAACTGGCATCAGCCAAAAGACAAACCACCAGTTAAAAGACAAACACCTTTTCAAAGTGCAACATCGAACTGTAAGGTTGGTGGTAAAGAGTGGAGCCACTCCAAAGATGTCATCACAGAGGAGGAGTTTGAGATGATCTGCAGGTGCGTTATAACATATAACATCATAACATATAACATATAACGTTATAACATCCCTTTCAGACAGCTTCCTCTTGCGTCCACAGTTAATCCTGTTGGATGTGGTTCATCCTTCTTGGTGGTATGCTGACATTACCCTGGATACCGTGGCTCTTGATACATCACAAACACTTGCTGTATTGGTCACAGATGTGCCAGCAAGACGTGCACCAACTATTTATCCTCTTTTGAACTCTGGTATGTCACCCATAACGTTGTGTGCATTTCAATATTTTGAGCAAAACTGTGCTCTTACCCTGCTAATTGAACCTTCACACTCTGCTCTTACTGGTGCAATGTGCAATCAATGAAGACTGGCTACCAGGCTGGTCCAATTTAGCCATTAAGCCTCCCACACTAAAATGACAGGTGTTTCAGTTTCATTGTCCAACCCCTGTATGTCCATGTAGGATTTTTTTTTTATTCATAAGTTTTTAATTTTCAGATGCATATGTCAGCTAGGACTCCAATCAGCTGTTGTTACATAATTATTCAATACATTACCATGCACATTCTGTTGTCATATCAGCTCTTATTAGCAGTCCTCATCCATATGTTTTGGCACAAAATTTTTTTAGAAGATGTGGACAGTACAATTTGGCTGTTTTTCTGTTGAGCTGAGATTTATTTACTCACCGAAGACAGATGGACAGGCATACTGGAGCTGGGATACAGCATCTGTGGTTGATGTCCCGGAGGCTGATTCATCCCCCGACGTGGGACAGCAGGTCCTCAAACTGGGTCCTGGAAAGATGGAAGTACCGCTGAAAGCGACTGTCATCGAGACGCTGCTCCTGGAGTAGGTGATGGTACTCTCCAAACTGGTTCTGCCTGTGGTAAACCCAGGCACGTCGATGCCGGTGGCATGTTTGGCTTTCCATAAATAAAGCACTTTGACTCGCTCCATGTTGAGTTGAAACTGGCAAGCAGCAGGTAAAAGCTCCTCCTATTTGATGTTTTCGCCTGTTGGCCACGCGAATTGCTGGCAAAATGTTAGGCAAGACAAACAATTCACCGGACTCGCGGTCGGTCTGAATGCATCATTAGGCTGATTTGCTAGAATGACTTGCGTTAATGGCTGGGTAAACACAAGCAGGGGAATTTTCAAAGATCTAGGTCAATGGGATTCCAAGTATGGTGCCAAAATGTCTCCGTGAGCATCTGAATGATATCTTCATGCTTCACTCCTGTTTCACACAAAAAACACTCCAGAAAAAAGAGGGCAACAGTAATCCATAAATTTTTTTTAAGATTATATTGTAAATATAACTGTTATGAACTTGAACATCTCAAAAACTGTCTCTGAAACAAAACTAAAAATCTGTTATGCAGAACTAAGGGAAATATGCAACATCTAACCCAGAAGTCCAACCTTGCGTCTTGCCACAATGATGAAAAAACCTCTGAGAAACTCCACAATAAAACAGAGAATTTGTAACCTTTAATATTTGATCTGGTTTCCCATAGACTGGCATTGCTCTTTAACATTAAGGAATGTCAGATGATGTGAATGAGACTCTCTTAAAGTGTAAGCATTAGTGACACTAGAATGAAGACCAAGAGAAGCATAAAAACAAAAAGCAAAGGAAAAATAATATCTCCAGTGAGGCTGTAAGGAAATAAACAAAAATCAACCCATAAGACTGAAACATGGCAACGGCGATAGAAAATATGAGACTGCGAGGTGCATCAAAGTATGATTTGCAATTGATTTTTGTACTTCTCCAAAGAACATAACAGGTATTGTACCAACCAGCTCTGGTTGAGTTTAACTGAGACAATGTATGCTTCTCATTCAGGGTCTTAAAGATTTCCAACGTTTTTTGAGATCATAAAGAACTTGAGAGAAGCTGTCAAACACTACAGAAATATCAAGCTATGAAAGAAATACCCTTCCTCTCTTTAAGTGTTTATTGACAGTGGATAGTCTTCACCATTGCCTCTTTGGAGCCCTCAAGGCAGAGTATAATTTTAATCAGCTGCCTGCTTAGTACGACCTTGGGAACCATGTTCATTCCACAGGGTAACCGGCTGCAGCTGAAGATTGGTGTTAAGTTTCTTTAAAAATCCTAAGAGCAAGTCTAGAATATGTTAATTAACTCATTGATTGAAGTGGGCGGCTCATTTTAAAAGCAGAAGTCGAGGTCTCTGGTGTGGGAAGACAAAAAAAGAAAAAAACAAAACACTGCTGTGCATATCAATGGTGAACATCAGTAGCTTCTGCAAACCGTATTCTTGCACTCCAAGGACACATTTGAAATCTGTTTCTCATCGAGGCTAAATATGCGGAATAGACCAACCGAGAGTGTTTGTGCCTCCATTACTTTTGCATTAATGACTTCAGTTACTGACCACTGTATGGGATATGTGCAAGAAGGAGAACGTACAACTGGGACAACTGCTGTTGAAGTCAACAACAAAACTGGGTTAAAGTTGTATCTTATACTCTACTGGTTGCTAATGATAATAAATAGACAACGCTGGTTAATCATGTAAAGGTTTTAAGTATTAAACATCCGACCTTTCAGTAAAAGGCCTTGGCATTTACATTGATTGTGAATGCCAAGGCATTCACAGAAATGTCATCAATGTGTGAGGCAAGTCACCTCTTGGTACTAAAAGGATACATCTTCTCATCCCATCTCTCTCATGTTCTCATCTCCCTCCTTGAGCTGACAGATTCTCCTATTGGTGGACTTTGCAGTAAGGAAATTGGCAACTGGAGAAAAAAATATTTTCCATTTGATTCTGAAGGGTTTCTCTCCTAGCCAAACATGAAAATGGTCTAACAGCAAAAGCTGAAACTGTAATATATGTAGCACCATGAATATAATGTAGGGAAAAATAGCATATTTGCGGTACTGTTATACATTTCACAGAGCTAAAACAAATTACATTGGGTGCAGGTCACTGCTCTGGTTAGCAGGAACCAGGAGAACTATATCAGCTCCAGTAAACTTAAAACAAATCTTGATAGTGTTGCTTTTAAAATATACTTTGATAAATACATTATCCAGGCAGCATTCAATCCAGAATAAAGGCTTAGGACATGCAATCAGCAAGTGGACAAAAGCTTTGTGTTGCACTTCATTACTATATCCAACATCTGAAACCTTAAACACAGCAGTCTCAGAAACCGGACATGTCATTGCATGTTACACTTATTTTCACTTGCAATGTAAAGGACATGTAATATTTTGAGAACTCAGAGGTTTACCTGTTCTTTAACCTAATTTTGAGGTCATTTAACCAGTTTCATGCATATGTAGATCTTTCATCAGAGCCCGCGATATTATTTTTACATCCCCAACTATCCTCACATGCTTTACTAAGCAGCTGAGGTGGGTGGACAGGAGGCAGTGTCTACAAGCTTCAGAACACAGCTACTGATACCATGCTGGACTTCTCCAAAGCTAAACAAATTTAAATATGCCTAATGTGAAAATCAGATGGCACTTGGAATAATGTTCCAAAGGCTACAAACAATTTTACAAATTATTTATGTCACTGCATTTAAAAGCCCTCTACCAACCTAGTTTTAAATTATTTTATGTTAGGGGAAAAAGATCGCTCAATTTCTTAATTTAACTTAATGTGGATGCATTTGCAACAGCTTTTTGGCATTCTGACATATTAATTTACACTGATTTAAGGGAGTTTCAGAATTTCAAGATATGCACATATATAGTTTCACAGCAGTTGGTCTCTTTTGCCAACCAACCAGCTGTTGCTTTTGTCACCCTCAATGACCCAAATGACACCCTCAATGACCCAAAACGGATGTCTAATTTAAAATAGGTCTCTAATCCACTCATAGTATATTGATATAAAATTTATTTTTTGACTGCAATAAATCACACCTAGCAGCAGTGAGAATTTGACCAGGGGCCATAATCTGCCATCTTTTATCAGTCAGCTGTTCCAAAAACTGATTACAACCAAATTTAATGGTAATAAAGTGTAACAAAATATTTTCAGATAGTATACAAGTGAATTAAACTGTATGTGTGTTGTACAACAATAGGCTTGGTTTGGCTTTTAGCAACTATTAATAGTTCTAATTAATAATTACAAACAAACTCATTAACAAAGTTTGAATATTTAATTTTAGCCAAACAACTTTTGGTGTGTGGCCCAATGCGGCGGTATTGTATTGTAGAACAGTTGGTGAAAGAGTGAATTCGATCACTGGCATTATCAAACAGCAAGCTTTGTTTGTGTTTATTCCTGCACATATATGGAATAAACACAAACCACAACTTTCCAAAATACAAGAATTAATTAACAAAATAAATTCAACTTGAATTCAAAACACTTCAGCTAACAAACTCTTCAACATGCCCAAGAACATTTGTCTACACTACTTAATAAAAATAAAGAATAAGGAGAACTAATAAACTACAAAAAAGAACCAAAAGAATAAACCATAACCAACTATATATAAATATGTATCTTTTAGAACCAACTTTGACGGTTGGACTGCCGTCAAATTTATCTGCATCACACATTTGGCATGCCTAAAAGACTAAATCCTTATCAACACCGACAGAATGTCTACAAAGCATAGGATTGTAACACTAATTCTACTTAATTTTTCATCATGTGTGCCACTGTGTTATAGCAAGGTGATGCTAGAGCACTGCAAATATGTACTGCATTATGTCTAGAAATAAAATGGATCAAAGCTGATAAACAATTTCAGCTCTTTTTTTGCCTAGCCAACAATATGTCTTGTCTTAGGAATGAATACAATAATTAGAAAATCTCATTGTTACAAAAATATTGATATAGGAGACGACAGCTAACATGGGGATGAATACTTTCAATTAAAATGTCTAAATAAAAAATGTAAATGTGTTTCTAAATACTTACAACCACAAGTGATCCCTGAAAAGAAAGCAAAAGTTTGGAGAAAACAAATGTGCACGCAATTGTGTTCATTCCTATTCAGCATATAAAGGGAAATAATGGAGAAAATGTTCTCTAGTCTATTGTACTCCTTTGTCTAATCAAAGCAAGGAAGGGGGAGGGGAGATAGCCATGCATTATGTTACTGCCCACATACCTTATTATTACAGAGTTACATAAAATGGTTGTAGTTTCACTCATTACTGGGCTGCGTAGGCAATAATACAGTATAAAAGATAGTAAGTTCAATTACACCCACTCTCCGGGGATGTATTATTATGTATTATTCTCCACTCGATGATTTGAAGGAAAGACAAGGCAAGGAACGGCTTCATAATCTTGAGAAACTTCTCGGAGGAATGAAGTCGCTCAGAGGTATGAGGCAGCTCTTAATGGGAAAGCTGGAGGAGGAAACATATATATTGCTATGGAGAATGCACAAAGTGTAAAATAACATGATAAATGATTTATTAATATGTAATAGATGTTATAGTCACAAAGCATTAAGATTATTAAATTTTTTTCTGAATTATCTTTTGGTTTTGGAATGATGTAATGTAGCTACACATCATTATGTTTTCACAAACCCATTCTGCTCATTTCCTAGAATCTTGTTTTCTTCTGCGATCCATACCTAATTTACCATAGCAACACCTCTCTTTTCTCACAGCAAAATTAAGTGTAAAAATTGCATCTGTAGCACAAACTGTTACTTGTGATTTAAAAAAGGATAATGTGAAAACATATTTAGCCTCTTACAAGTTTTTAACAAGATTTGCTTATTTGTCATTCTTACATGGTTCAATTAATCAAACTAATTTTAATATTAGACAAAGATAACCCGAGTTAAGAAAATATGCAGCTTTCAAATGATTCATCAGTTCATTTATTTAGACAAAAAAAAGCTATCCAGACCAACTTAACCCTATTTGAAAAAGTAAATGCCTCGTTTGCTAAATCATGCATTAACTGTGATTGACCACATGTTTTGGAAAACTGAGTTCTTTTCACTAGCTACATCAAGGCCTAATTTTTGACAGACCTGTAGACTCACAAAATGATTTAAAATAGAATTTGTTTGACATCATGGAGTAGTAAGGATGAAAAAAAGCAAAATAAGAGGAAATCTGTTAGGGGGCTAATACTTTTTCATCCTACAGTATGTTTGCTGATGTCTTTGCAAACAGTCATGTTTTTATTGAGGATCACCATCTCATGAGAGGCACACAGCTGACCATTATTCAAATGATGCTGTGTGTCAGAATTGACTGCGGTATTATTCTGACCTGCTCAATACCCAGCAGTCTTCACTGTCAGAATAGGATGCACAGACAAAATTATAATCAGATCTAGGCAAAAAGTGTGTGTGTGTGTGTGTGTGTGTGTGTGTGTATGTGTGTATAAGTGTGTATGAGCATGTGTGTATGCGTTGTCTGCTTTCTTTCAGGTAGTGTCAGGCTTTGTGTAGCGGAGGACCCCGAAATGCAGACGAGCAGGCAGCATTACGGTACGTAAAGGTTTAATAAACAAAACTTGCTTCAGTGGCAAAAGAGACATGGGCAGGCTGGCAAGACAGGCTTGGCATGAGTAAAGGACATGACATGAATCGAGATGAATGATCTAAAATGTTTCCGCAAAGAATGAACAGAACAGATGTGTATATGTGGAACAAGAACCAGGTGAAACGAGGAGACTGAATGCTAGGTGCAGGTGAACCGAATGAAATTAATTGACCGACAGGAGAGAACACAACGTGACTGGAGCAAAATAGAAATTCAAGGATACAAACTAATAGAATCATAACTAGAAAAACATGAAACTAAGGCATAACCAGATCCAAAAACCTAACTTGACAAAACATGATCTAGAAGACAAAAACTAAAGCATGACCAGGAAAATAACAGAAGCATGATTCAAAACATATCAATAATAATAATAAGAAGAAGAAGAACCCCAAAAAACCCACAAATCATGACAGGTAGTGAATGTTTATGTGGTGCCAAATGTTTATCTGAGCTCTTTTTGTGGCTCCTTGTGCCTTCTCTGTGTGTGCCTGTCAGAAAAAAAATGAGTAGAAGAAGAAATAAAATTGTCATCAGGGAAATAAGTCCTTTGAGCCAGATTTTTGTCACACCCAGGGACAAGTGAAACATCATTATTTGCTTTTATTTCTGAAAAAAACAATGTTCTTAAATGTGTTGTTGTCACTATGTTTTACTGTACTTGTTTGTGTGTTTTGCAGTATTTAAAACACACACACACCGCCTCAGGCTGACTGCTTAAAATATTTGTTTTAATTGAGTAAAGTAGATTACATAGACTACAAAGGCAATACATAGTGAAAACCCCAACAATGCTTGTTTTAGGAAGCCACTTTAAAACCCACACAAACATGGACACACACAAAGGAAAAACTCCTTTCTTAGCAACAAAGCAGAATGTTCACTGAATAGTTTTAGTGTAGCAACCATGCCAGTAATCACAGAGATGGCATGTAGGTATAAACAATACTATAAGCTATGTATACAAATCTCTCCCGCACAGTTGTAGAGACAGATCACTTTATCCATCTGGGAAGTTGCTGGTTTGATAGCAACCGATCAGCAGTGCACCTCTAGCTCCACCTGTTGGATCAGCAGGGTATAACACCATCATCTTGGAAAAGATTTTAGTTCAACAAATGACAAAGAACAACAGAACATGGACCATTTTAGACTCGGTTCCAGGCAACTCAAGCCAGCCATATAGTTCTTGTCCTGATATTATTCATGTGATATTTGATGATTGCCTGTTGCTCCTATTTAGTGTTGAATTTTATTGGATTTGATTAGTGTTGAATCTGGTTTTATTAGTAATCTTAACTTAACAGTCTGGTGTGCAAACCGTTGTAGAATTCCAGTGTCAAGTTGTATCTGAAATGTTTAAAAGGTTAAATGACACTTATTATAGCCTTTATTATTTATGGCCCTTCAGTGCAGCAGCGGGTCTCATTTGCAAGCCGAGTGGTCTCCGATGAGGTAAAAGGCTGTAAATGGAAATACATATTTCTAAAGTGTTTCTCTTTCTTATATTTCAGAAGCTGTCATCTCGACTGCGGAGAGGTAAGTGGGGAATCTCTGCTATCTGCATTTGATCTTCTCTTTATCTGAGTTTAAAGCACTGCAGAAGAAGTGATCAAGGTCAAGCTTGTGTTTTGTCCTGCTAGGGTTTTTAAAAAAGCGTCTTGCTCAGATGTGATAGGCAGGGCAAGTGTTCCCATGTGTGTTCTATAGAGCTGGTGATTTTGTTTTATCAAGGTTCCCATAACTACAAGTCAGGAAAGATGTTAAATATTCCTCTGCGAACAGAAGCTGAGCTGAGCTGAGCTTACAGTATCTTGGCAGGAAATGAGATGCACGGACTGAAACTGTATATTTTTAAGTAGGTGGGAGGGGTTTCTCTTCCTTTTAGCAAGGGTTAATTTTTTTGCCATAGAGGTTTACTTTTATGTCATGGTGCTGTCTCCCTTCGATATCCAATCCATTTTACTTCTGCTCAACTGGCAATAAAAGCCATGTTAAAAGATGAGTTTTTAAAAGATATTTAAAATCATTCAGTACTGGCCATCCTTACAGTGAGTGGGAGATTATCCCAAAGTTTGGGAGCTGCAACAGAGAAAGCTCCGTCTCCTAAGTGCATAAGACGAGTCCTAGGAACACCAAAAATCAGCAGGTTACCTGACGTCAGAATTCTGCTGGAAACATGCTTGTCTAAGAGCACCGATAAGTAAGGAGGCGCCTGACCATTAAACATTTAGAAACCTAAAGTAAAATCTTAATACAGTCTTATAAGACAGTGCAGGGAGGGCAATAAGGGAGTAATATGCTCTTCTTTCACCAGTCAGCAGATGGGCCGCAGCGTTTGGACCAGCTGCAGATGATGAGGAAAATAGTTGTCCATCCAATTATAGAGAGTCGCACATATACTTTTTTATACAATAATTTTAAAAAGGGTCACATTTTGAATCCTGTTTTGTTACATTTGCTAGAGGGTGTTATTTTCATGTGTCTGAGCAACTCATTTGAGATAATTTTTCAGCAAAACCAGCTTGCTTCAAGATTAGTGGACTATGAATTTGTTCCAGAATTGTATCCTATTATAACCATTGTCTTTACACTTTTGGTTTTCATGACCTTTAATGCAGTGGTTGCAAATAATAAATGAAAGCTACCCATAATCTGAGAGATGTTCTGTGCTGTGCCTCTAGCACAAAGCTGAAATATAATAAATGCATTGTTTTCATTAAATCATTCACCACTTAATTTTTCTAACTACATTAGACCGCAGCTATTATTTACATATGGTTCAGGCTAATTCAGATGCTCCATATTCAGGGGGCTGTATTCTATCATCAATATTCTAACATTTTCTCTCTGTTTTTTACACATAAAAATTATATTCTACTAAATTATGAAAAAATTATGGGCTGGACGGTGGCGCAGTTGGTAGCACCGTTGCCTTGCAGCAAGAAGTTCCTGGTTTTGACTCTAGGCCAGGGGTCTTTCTGCATGGAGTTTGCATGTACTCCCTGTGCATGCATGTGTTCTCACTGGGTACTCCGGCTTCCTCCCACAGTCCAAAAACATGACTGTTAGGTTAATTGGTCTCTCTAAAATGCCCTTATGGTGTGTGCATGGTTGTTTGTCCTGTGTGTCTCTGTGTTACCCTGCAATGGACTGGCGACCTGTCCAGGGTGTACTCTGCCTCTCGCCCGTAGACTGCAGGAGACAGGTACCAGCTCCTCCTGACCCACTATGGATTAAGCAGTATAGAAGATGAATGAATGAATAAATTATAATGTATTTCAAAAATGTATTTACAATACTTTTAATATATCGATTCAAAACATGAAACAACTATTATTTGTGTGCATTGCGCCCAGAATGATAAGTGATAATTCAACTGTTTAATTCTGTTTATTTTGTTCATCAGTATGGTTAACACATAAAAAACTAAATTCTGACCCTCCAAAAATTAGAATATTTTTGATAAAACCATCCTTTTTTTGTTAAATTGGCCAACTGAAAAGGTTGACCTTGTTCTGCACAGTACATGCACAATTTTTGCTCTGGGCTCCTTTTGCATGAATTACTGCATTACTGTGGCATGACATGAAGGTGATCAATTTGTGTCACGTCTGATGTGTTAAGGAAGCCCAGGTTGCTTCAATAGTGGCTTTAAGCTCATCTGGAATGTCAGCTTTATTGTCTGTCATTATCTTTTTGACAATACCCCATAAATTCTCTATGGGGTTTACTGTAAGGGAGATACCAAGGTCATTTAAGCAGGTAGGTTCCAAGTCCTGAATTAAAGTGAAATCAGCATCTCCTTAAAGCTTTTGAGCAGAGAGAAGCACGATGTCCTCTTAGACGTCCTGATAGAGGACTGCACTAATTTTTTACTTACACATTGGACCAACAGTAGCTGATGACATGGCCCCCAAACCATAACAGACTGTGGAAACTTCATTTTAGACCTCAAGTGACTTGGATTCTGTGCCTCTACACTCTTCTTCCAGAGTCTTAGACCTAGATCTGCAAATTTACTGTCCTCTGAAAAAAGAACTTTGGACCACTGAGTGATAGTCTCATTGTTTTAACACAAGGGAAACAACAGTTGCAGACCCTGTCCTAAAAACAGCTTGAAGTACTGACTCCAGTAGGCATTAATGTCTGTTTTCTCAGTTCTCTCAAAGCAAAAGTTGTCTCTCCTCTTTGTGCACTTTTTTCTGACAGTTTTCCCTTCCACTCAACCGCCCATTAATATGCTTGGGTACAGCACTCTGAACAGTCAGTTTCTTTTGCAATTAAGTTTTCTCCTCTTGTTCAGGACATCAGTTACTGTCTGCTAGACAACTGTCAAGTCAACAGTCTTTTCCATGGTTGTGTGGGGGATTACAAGGTCATAACAGAACATTTCTTTTTTTTTTTTTTTATTATTATTGGACTCATGTAATATTCAAATTTTCAGAGAAGCTGAATTTTGTCATTTGCAAAATGAACAGAAATCAACACTTGTCATATATCCCTCTGTTTGTAACAATGAGTTTTTGACAGCAGTTAATTGAATATATGTTTGCGGGGGGGTTTTAAGTATTAAATAGTGTACATTCACAAATTGTCTTTTGGAACCCTTTACAACTACAACATCAGGCACGACGGCGAAAAAATTGAATTATAGAAAAAAAGCTGAATTAGCTTTTTGTCAGCTTTTTTAAATGTTGAAATGATGAGTAGTAGAACTGCTTTTAGATAATGACACTAACATTTAATCCTCATTTATGTGTCTGACTATAAGTGCTGACATCATAAATGCATTGCCTCATCCTGCTTTGCCTTATTTGCATTACCTAGATATGGGTGATACGCACCTGCTCATTAAAAAAATACAGCACAGCTTCAGGGTTTAACAGAAGATAATGTATTTCAAAGGGCAAATGAGCACACCATCTCAAAGCAGACAAATAACAAAATTAGCCTGTAGGGAGGGGACTAATCCTAATTAAACAGTGTAGGTGTAAAAAAACAAAAACAAAATGGGTCGCACTTATGTTTACACAAATTACACGTGTTCACTAAAGGAAATGATGATGGTGTGCCCTTTGTGTACATGGTGTAGTTCTTGTTTTCCATTGGTTATATCCATGGAAAAAGGTGCTTAATTTATTGTGTTTTTGCAGGCCAAGTTGTGCCCAGTAATGCACAGGAAAAACAAGGAAGCAAATACATTTGAATTCAGTCAGCAACATTTGCATTCATTGTTTGAACATTTAGTGGTAAAATACTTAAGGATGTTTGCTCTGTGCTATAATGGAAGTTGATGATGGAGGAAAATAGAAATTCAGCACACTACAGATGTGTTGTAGACTGCATGAGATAAAAATGAAAGTGCCACAAATTATTTCTCAACAACTTTTTTGTGAAGGTGATAAAGTACTGTCTCTTATCTGCAACATTTGTTGCAGAAATTCTCGTTTATGTTAATTTGTGACGAGGAAAACAAGTGTTAACTAGCTGTCAGTGGTGGTTAGAATAAAACATGATGATGGTTTGGTGGTTTCAGTAAAGCCTTGTACTGTGTGTTTGGACTTTGAATAAATTGGTTTTATGCAAAAGGCTTTTGTTAAGTAGAAAATTATCATCCCCTGACAATCTTTTTTATTAAGGACAGAAGCTGGCTGTGGTTTTATGATTGACTGACCAGACAGACATTACGCTGCATGGCTTGTGGTTTCAGGGGATTGTTGCAGTGAAAAACCACAAAACAGCTGGTGATTTAAAATGTAATTCTAATATCTCATGAACAGCTGAGAGTGGTGAGGGAGTGTTTGTTCTCTTCAATAGCCACTAGATGAAAGAGCCACTTTGTGGGCCATACGCAGCCTAATTACTCCTGGTCCCCCTCTTCAGGAGAGACTGAGCTCTATTAGGAAGAGATAAATGAGTGAAAGGCAGACACTAGCGGACACTAATGTTCAACAACAAATATTTGGATGGTGAACAGGTGGATCTAAAACAGACATGACTATAAAAAAATAAAATAAAAACACATATTACCAGTGATGTGTTTTATTCAGCTTTGAATGTCTGGGGCTTCAGAGAGGGAGTGAAACATGGGTCAGCCTGTAGATGGCATCAATGAATCATGACTAACTGCTTTAGAAACACACAGATTTAAAAATGTTTGTCTTGGATCCAATAGAGAAAATCTTTTTTATAAGGAAAAGAAAATCTGTGCAAGCCAACAAGTTTTTAAAAGCCTTGTAGCAACCAAAAATGTTATAACAGCCATTAATGTAATAATGTTTTTTTAAGCAGATTGCATAATAACAATTCGCCAATAATGCAATAAATTATTATGCTTAAATCCTTTGAAATGTAATAACTGCTGCTAACAACATAATACATAAATAAGATTGCTTTTCTTGGACATACATTTTTTTTTTTTTTGTAGTTTGCTCGTTAGCAACAGGTATAGTGGATGTCATAGTGATCACATGCATTAATCAAGTATATGTACTAGCCAACTCAGTTCATTTCAGTGATTCAATGACTGATAGTTTGATCACTTAGTGCATTGTGCAAGAATTCAAGAGGAGAAGAGTAGTCATGTGGCCTACAGGCGTTTGCTCAGTGTTGACCAGCCAATAACATAATACCTTCTCAAATCATTGGTAAAATGTTATTATAATGTTGCCTAATAAACATTATTATCTAATTGACTTTACTACATTTAAAATGACCAAATGTTTTACATTTTTGGCAGGTATTACATTATCGGTTGATAAAAGCCTTTTTCATAAGCATTTGTTTCAAACATATTTTTGCACTATTTTTTTATATTTTTTTGGCTACAAAATACAGTCAAGTTAAATTTGCCTATAAAAATGTTTGGCACATTCATTCTTATATATTTTTTTATGTTTTGCCTCAAATTTAGTCATTTTTCTTTCTCTGAATTCAACTTTTTTCAAACTAAACCAAACGACTGTCAAAAGCATGTCGTTAAAGACTCCAATTTAACCATTCAATAGGTAATTAATAAGAATTTAATAAAATTAATTTAAGAATTCAAAGCTTTTATAAAACTTGGAAAAATGTTCATGTTAGTTATCTGTAAGTAGTACATATTAATAACAGTGTAAATTTTCTTTCTGACATTGACCATGATTTTGTTAACTCCATAGTTTCTGGACAGCTTTCACTCATGGCGTTAACTGGGTTTTAGAAAGCTGCTACAATGTTCAAACAACACATTTAGTTTCTATTTTCAAATTTGCAAAGTTTATTTGCATAAGAACTTTGTAGAAAAGGCACGCTAACACTTGCTCCCCTTTGCTTGATGTGACTCTCGATGATTTGGTTCCTTTTCCTTTGAGTTTGCAATTAATCAAGTTTGGACAAGACCTTTAGAAAGAGTTGTTATGCTTTATAAACTACATGCTTTTCTTTAAACATCATGTATAATGACTGCTGTTGGTCTGAAAGAGAGACAAGCACCATCTGTGCTGGCCGTATCAATTACCAAATTACTGTTCAGTTCACCCCGTACTAATGATGAGATTTGTGGCAGTCTAGCTGCACCTAAGACAGTTGGAGAAATTGAACACTCAAACAGTCGTTTGAAATTGAAGTTTCCCATCATGAATCAACCTACAAAAACAAAGTATATATTAAAAACACTTCAGTCACATTTATTTTAAAGGCATTGTTAGGGTTGTGGGACGAGTAATTTTGTACATTGTACATTTATTTCTTGACATTGGGTTTGTTTTCTCCACTGAATAATTGTCCTTCAATTAGAAGTTTTGTTTCCCTATTTTTGTTGGTGTTAGATGATGCTACTGGAAGAAAAGATGAATTTATTTTAGCTGCCCAATCCTTGCTGGAGATGATTACAGCATTAAGGATGCTGCATTAAAATCGAGTTAATTTAAAAAATATATATATCCTCATTTTTATTCTTCAAAAAGCACAGTCCTAAAAAAGTTGGCAAGGTTTGTGCCATCGTCCTCAGCATTTGGCGTCACCATCACACCTAGCCCTCCCCTCGTTGATCAGAGGCAAATTTGCTGACGCCAGTCTGTCGCATTCTGGGGATAGCTGCACACAGGGCCGCTGTGATGTGCCACCTGGTCCTCAGCCCCATTGGTGAGGAACTCTCCCTGACCTCTCCATTAAAAGTCGTTTGCCACTGAGAGCCATGTTGGGGGAAAATCTCTGAGGGCCACTTGCGCACATTCTCCCCACAATGGGAACAGCCCCAGGGGGAGAGCGCCGACACCTATCAGGGAAGCTTTGCCTGCATTCGTCTCTCAAAAGACTCGTGAAGCCGCCTGGCCCCAAGAATCACACAGTTGCAGATCAAAGATTGGCCACTTGGTTGGCAGCCAATAGACCACTCTGCCTTCTTGCCCCATTACTAATAACATTAAGCTCTAAAATAGCAGGGTGTCTCATGGATGAAAAGCCAGAGAGACAATAAAAGGAATAACCGTTAAAACTGATGATGTATTGCTGGCCATTATGTTCACGATTGCTTTGCATATATTAGCTTGTGTTATCAGTTCATTTTCTACACACTGTTCTGGTTTTTGTACCCCAACGGTTTTCTACAAACAAAAAATTGCATAATCATAGATGAACAAAAGTTTGAATTCATTTAAACTTTGCTTCCAATTTGAAATGCTTTTTTGTATTTTTAAAGGCAACAAATTACTTGTTTCTCAGGCTAAATTAAACATTTCCCCCAGACTAAGGCAGTCTTTTTTTTCATTTTCTGTCCATCAGTTGTCGCTGACCATACTGAATGTGCTTTTAAATGTGCAATGGGTACTAGAAGTGTAACTCAAAGTAAATAACTATCAGGCTTAAAAATGCTTTTCATTTTTTCACGTAAAACTAATTTATTCTAAACCTAAACATATAGCTCCAAGCAATAGTGAAACAACAGTCACGATAGTGACTAAACTGACATATTTATTGCCAAATTTTGCAGAAATTAAACAGCTTTTTCCTTTATCCTTGAAAAAACAAGCGGTCTACAAATTGTTTGCAAGGCTTTTATCTTTTTCATAGGTAATCTACAGCTTAACTGTAGCTGGATGTGCTAAAAACCTCCCATTAAATTGGACAGCAATGCTTGATTCCTTGCTGCACATGCTGATGACTTGATGAAAGGCTATACATGCATGACTTGGATTTATTTATTTGTTCCTGCAATGTGTGTGAGATTGCAGATGAGGAACACCTACACAGTACAAAAATCAACATAAAACAGAAGAACGGTAGGTAGGTAGAAAACATGCATGTAACATTTTAATACATTACATACAGTAATTTTATGTTAGTTTGAAATTTTGTATTGTGAGTGAGTTAGTGAGTGAAGTTTGTAAACTAATACAACTTTACAGCTATAAATTAATTAATACAAACATATTGCCTGACCATGACACCACATTCAACACATTGTGTTATTAAAAATTAGGAAAGTGAACAAGTCAAATTCAGAGGTGCTTACAGCAGATAAATTGTATTTGAAATTCCTGTCTGTAAGAAACAGGATATTAATCCAGCAAATACCTGTTCTATTCTTCAGTAGATTGTATAATCCAGGCAATGTTTAAGTAAAAGCTAATTAGCATATATCTTTACCTTTCTGAACCTCAAATACCAGTTTTTGTCTGGTAAACAGAGTTGTCTTTGGTGTTGTTCCACAAATTTACATAAACAAATGGAAACAAATCATCTTAGTGAAAGGCTGCTGGTAACAACAATTTCAAAGATCCAATTATTTTGTCTCTGCCAAGTTGTCTGTTATCCATATTAACAACATTGGGTCATTGCTTGAGTTTAGTGGCCTTGTTTATGCCAGAATAATTCATAGTTCAGGTAACACCCTGCCAAATAATATTCGGAGATTGAAAAGGTACTGAACAAAAAATTGAATTTAAAAAGCCACCAAAATAAAACTTCTGAAATACCTCCTTAAAGGTACAATGTCTAGATCAATTTAATACAAATTGATTTCAAGACAAATATACAGATCCCTCTACACTTTCTTTCAGATTGTCTGTATTGCAGTGAGATGCTGGTGCAAAACAGGTGTTTGGTCTGTTTTCTATGACCATTCACCTTTGTGAGACCCTAACTAGTTCCAGACACAGCATTTACACCCATAATGACATGTGCAGCAAGACCTCACAAGTCGGCTACACCATGTTTGTCTGAGTGGTCCTCAGCAAAATGATAATATTTTTCTAAAGAGTACAGGGTAGATGCTAGAAAGCCCCTGGCCTTTGCTCAAGCTGGACAAAAAGACACTGTCTACACCTGTTGCAGGTCAGAGGTTAATGCCTTAAGGTCAAAGGTGGATTCCGGGTGCCTGTTTTTTCTGTGCTTTTAGCTCTCTTGCTTTCTATGGCAGTAAGGCTTTCCACCGTGGCTGCTGACTGTTTTAATCAACACTTTAGGCCAGTTGATGAAATTGACCAAACCTGTCAAAGAAAATGCAATATGAGTTTCAAATAGTACACAGTATATTTAAATTCATCATCTATACACACTGGTGGTAAATATAAAACATTTTATAATGTTACAATGTGCATCTTTCAAGGGATTTTGGAAATGGTTCCATTGAATTTTACTTAGGGGTATCAGATTAAAGGGGACGGGAATGCCTCTACTCTGGAGATGTAATGGTCAACACTATTTCTACTTGAACTGCTGGAAATATTTTTATTTTATTTTATATATTAAGTGCCTTAGAGTGTTTTTTATCCACTGGCCTTTTCCCTTTTTTCCCACTGGGACATATTTCCTAAAAGCAAGAAGCTTCCTGCAAAAGTAAGACTGAGTAATTTTCTGCAAATTTTTATATAATGTTTTTTGTAAAAAAAAAATAAAACCATGTACTTTCTTTCTACTTTACAGTCATGCGCTACCTATCTTTATCCATCACATAAACCTTCTGTAAAATACATTAAGGATTGTGGTTGTGATGTGACAAAATGTAAAATGTTCAAGGTTTGAAAAGCATTGCATTGTTATGGATCCATTATTAAGTCTTGCTACAGTGTCAGTCGTGGACAAGACATTGTGGTCTGTGGCAACATAAAGGTTGGGTGGACCGTGTTAGAGCAAAAGCAACTATCTTGTGGAGACTGTACTCTGAGGGCTTTGTTTAACAGAGCAATGTAATGAGCAGATAACTTGACCTCCATATAACACATATCCAAATGCCATGGGCTTGTAAGGCTTTTTATAATGGCACCAGGGATGTATTCCACTTTTAGCCACAGTTTGACTCCAGGATTGTACATTTCAGAGGATTCAGCGGCACAACCGGGGCTAATTAGCTTGAAAAACAATAGCTCCCTGATCACCATTCCTTTGTGCTCCCCTGCATTGTGCTGGGGATCAGGTAACAAACTTGTGATAAACAAGGAGCTAAATTAGATGTGCAGTTGTTGCCATTGTCCCTGATTTCTGATACCCAACCCAGCCTCCTGTCCTTTGTATCCAGAAAGTACAAGCCAAAGTGGACAAGCCTGAAAGAGTCCCTTGTCCCAGATAGAGTATAAATGTAAAGTAACTGACAGGAAGGGATAGCTGATACAGTTACTTCACCTTCTGCGGTCACCCTGCTCTGGCAGGGCCTGAGGTAATTAAGACCACGAACGCTGTCCATGTCGTGGGCTGCTTAAGACAGAATATTAATGCAGCACTGATGGATGGAGTCAAAAGTGATTTCTTGCAGCAGAGCGTGGGTTGCGAGCCAGCTGGTCTTGGGTCACTGAGCTTGATGGTGGGCAGATGCTTACAGGCCCCTCTTAGCCTCTGCTGATGGAGCACAATTGATTAATGCCCCCCAATTAGAGAAACATTAAAAGCCACGTTTTCCAAAGCACAATTTGCTATCACATAATGCATGTGGGGCATTTTGTGTATTCCCAGGGCAGCGCAGGATTGGGCAGCTAAGTTTGCATGGAATCACATGTGGCAAATTTCCACCATATTAACTGCCTGGTATGTGTGTAGTTGTGTCTTAATGGCTGAGCTTTTAGAAACAGGAAAGTAAATGAGAGTTTAGATATAAAGATACTCCACGACAGCAGCTCTCAGAGCATTAATGATATTCACCCTTGTTGTTGCTGTTTGTTTTAAAGCTTGTAATATACATGCACTACTTGGTTTGAAGAGATCTCTAAATATATAGCTGCTAGTTTTTTATTTTTAAATTTTTTTTATTGAGTAATTGCAAACGTTAGATTTTCAATGTTAGAATATTTTCATTTCATCAGCCCTTTTTAATGTTATGTTAATAACTACACAGATTTTAGCAACTCATCAAAGTTAAAGAGCTATTAATGTTCCAATCAGCATTTTTTGTTCCCCATTCAGGTCTGTGTCATTTAAGAAGACATTTGCACATAGTGAATCACAGCCTAATATGTCATTACTTGAACCTCAGAAGTTCAAAGTCATAACCCTTGCTGCTCTTGGGCACTCAGTGCTGCACAGTTTCGACTCTTCTTACTGTAGCATCTTTGTAATTCCAGGTGACACACTACTACATACACACCTACTTACACACATACAGATTTGTGGTGTGTGTAAGTAGGATGATATGTGCTAGTTTTATGTAATGACAATAGTCAGTACATTTTTTTTCTGACACTAACAGCGGTGTGTACACAGTTTGCAGAACAAGCCGTAATACCAAATGACACAGACAGACAGGATGTCTATCTCATTGTTAGGTGCAAAATATATTTGGATTCTTTGGGTAAGCGAATACTGTGTTTTCTAGCTGTATTTAGCATAAAAGCAGCTAGTGACAAATCAACATATTTGTTTTAGAACATCAGTGATTCTGATTTCATATTAGTAAGGGATTCTGACAAAAAATAGCATAATCAGGACTTTGAATCAATACTTGTGATAAGACTGGAACATCCCTTTACCATTAGTATGGACTAGGTTTCCCTTTTTCTATATTTAATGTGGATAGAAGATTATAAAAGTGCCAAATTTTGCATTGTATTTGCTTTGCAAAATATTGCAAGCTAGCTATCTTTGTTTGAAGAGCTAGAGAAACAAATTCTTTACAATGATTTTACCTCCCAGTCTTACATACATGCATGCTTCTGTGATTCTGAGGACATGCAGGAAGCAAGGGAATTCGATTTTGTTGCTAATGAAACAACACTGTAGGTGTTATGCTGTTTTATACTTTGAAAGGAAGAGAAAGTAACAGAAAACTACAATGTGTTGACAGTGTGTCACTGTGCCGTTAGAGTAAAAACAACTTGGGAAAAGGTTAGTAAAGATATATGTTTTTATTCTATTAATACAGTTACAATTTTGGTTAATGAGGCCTCATCTCAGGTAGTTGTAAATATAAGATAAACAATTCAAAAGTTACTCCACTGTGTAATGGAAAAGTTGCATTATTGGGAGGTATTGTTCTAAATGGCCAAGTGTAATTGATCACGTCCCTAAGGCTGTTCACTCTGGAAGCTCCATATGCACCTTAAGATGAGAAAGGGTCAAGGCCGAGGACAACTGCGAGCCGCTTGTTAAGTGTCGGAGGCTCGTGCCGCTGGGACCACTGAGCCATTCCTGGCATTTGGCTCGAACAGGCTCCCTGCAGCATGCCTGGGGGGTCCTGTCCCATGTTGTCCCTCTCATCTATTGGCACAGTCATATTATGTCTAGGCCCATCCACGCTCCGAGCTTAAGAGGCTCTTGATTGTATAGAAACCAAAACTAAACAAATCAACAAAACAAAACAGGAAAGGTGGGCACAGAAAAGAGCCTGGGGGCACAGATCAGCTTCTCCATCTGTCAAGATCTATCAGCTTTTGAGGTTGGAAACAACTCCACTCACAAGCTCTTACTCCTACAGCCCACTGAAAAGTGAATGAGTGTGCAGGACTACTTTGCAGGGACGAGTAACAAAAAACACAAAACAAACAAACAGGACAGTATGAATTAAATTTGATTTACATGCATTTTATCATCTACTTTGATCGTCATATTCTGCAACAGTAATGATACATGAGGGCTTTTACAATAAGCCAAGTTTTAAAAAGAAAACAAACAACTTAACAATGGAGGTTTCTGTAATGCTTTCAGGGTGTGTCCTTCATTAAGATGTCTCATTGATTCAGATCATTGTTACTAGGTTTGCTTGTGCTCCAACATTGTGCAACCAGGACAAATCTCATCAGTCATGGAGACGCAGAACAAGTTACAAGTGGTTGGAAAACGTTAAGAAGAAAATTGTACTTTCAAGTGCAGATAGCACTTGAAGGTGCAGATAGATAAAAACAAATATTGCTAAAACAGCATTAAGGGTAAACACAGCTGAATGTGTCATTTCAACATGCGCTTGATGTTATCCGGCACATCGCTCTGTGAACAAAATAATTCCATCCCACAAGATGATTATCATGGAAGTGTAACTGAGAAGCTACAGTGTTATGACTGTGACCATGGAAATGGAGCAGAATTATATCCTCTTGAAGAGTCAGTCACACTGTACCAAGATGAATAAATTATAAAAAAAAAAGACATGGTGTCATTTTAAGCTGCTATGTGCTTTAAAAAAATAAAATAAAATTTGAAACATCACTATAATTAGCTTAACTAGTCTTATCTTAAAGTTTTTCTTAGTCCAAAATGTGCAGTGATTTTAGATAGTTGAAGGTCAAATGTGACCAGGATTAAAAGGCTTGTCAAAATCATAGAGGTCAAACATCACTATCAGGATCAGTCACTGTTTATAGTAGAAATTACATTTCTAAAAGGCTAAATTTACTAGTAGGTGCAGTAGAGTGATGCAAAACCAACAGACCCATCAGTCATGACATGGATGTACAGGGGTTGGACAATGAAACTGAAACACCTGTCATTTTAGTGTGGGAGGTTTCATGGCTAAATTGGACCAGCCTGGTAGCCAGTCTTCATTGATTGCACATTGCACCAGTAAGAGCAGAGTGTGAAGGTTCAATTAGCAGGGTAAGAGCACAGTTTTGCTCAAAATATTGAAATGCACACAACATTATGGGTGACATACTAGAGTTCAAAAGAGGACAAATTGTTGGTGCACGTCTTGCTGGCGCATCTGTGACCAAGACAGCAAGTCTTTGTGATGTATCAAGAGCCACAGTATCCAGGGTAATGTCAGCATACCACCAAGAAGGACAAACCACATCCAACAGGATTAACTGTGGACGCAAGAGGAAGCTGTCTGAAAGGAATGTTCGGGTGCTAACCCAGATTGTATCCAAAAAACATAAAACCACGGCTGCCCAAATCACGGCAGAATTAAATGTGCACCTCAACTCTCCTGTTTCCACCAGAACTGTCTGTCGGGAGCTCCACAGGGTCAATATACACGGCCGGGCTGCTATAGCCAAACCTTTGGTCACTTATGCCAATGCCAAACGTCGGTTTCAATGGTGCAAGGAGTGCAAATCTTGGGCTGTGGACAATGTGAAACATGTATTGTTCTCTGATGAGTCCACCTTTACTGTTTTCCCCACATCTGGGAGAGTTACGTGTGGAGAAGCCCCAAAGACGTGTACTACTCAGACTGTTGCATGCCCAGAGTGAAGCATGGGCGTGGATCAGTGATGGTTTGGGCTGCCATATCATGGCATTCCCTTGGCCCAATACTTGTGCTAGGTGGGCGCGTCACTGCCAAGGACTACCGAACCATTCTTGAGGACAATGTGCATCCAATGGTTCAAACATTGTATCCTGAAGGCGGTGCCGTGTATCAGGATGACAATGCACCAATACACACAGCAAGACTGGTGAAAGATTGGTTTGATGAACATAAAAGTGAAGTTGAACATCTCCCATGGCCTGCACAGTCACCAGATCTAAATATTTTTGAGCCACTTTGGGGTGTTTTGGAGGAGCGAGTCAGGAAACGTTTTCCTCCACCAGTATTACGTAGTGACCTGGCCACTATCCTGCAAGAAGAATAGCTTAAAATCCCTCTGACCACTGTGCAGGACTTGTATATTTCATTCCCAAGACGAAATGACGCTGTATCGGCCGCAAAAGGAGGACCTACACCATACTAATAAATTATTGTGGTCTAAAACCAGGTGTTTCAGTTACATTGTCCAACCCCTGTAGCTGATTCTGTAAAATTGAATAAATAATTTAGAGGGCTGTTTTCAACATAACAGTAAAGTAATTGATTCTGTTCAAAATCTGTTGGCCCTTATTGAAGGATGAAGGCAGCAAATGTTGTATTTGCTGGTTATCATGCATTCTTTTTTGAAAGTAAAGTGGACTGTTCACAGCTCTTTTGTAAAGTCTTTCCTCAAGGTTTAATAGTCTGTTCATGGGAACATTTGACTATTCTTTTAGAAGCACAATTGTGAAGTCAGACACTGATTTTGGGTAAGAATGGTAAATGGACTGATCCTATTTAGCACTTTTCCAGTCATGCAGACCACTCAAAGTGCTTTACACTAGAGCCACATTCACCCGATATGCAGATCGGTAGGCAACTTGAGGTTAAATGCCTTGCCCAGGGGCACATTGACATGTGGCAGGAGGAAGCTGGAATCAAACCCACAACCTTCTGATTGCAAGACGACTACTCTTCCTACTGAGCCACAGTCGCCTCATGACTGTCTCACATGTCTATAATTAATCTGAAATGTGTTTTGCATAATTGCGGTCAGGATTCTTCATCATCAGACTAATCATCACCAACTCTACTTATTGCACAGGTTGCATCCTATCACAGTACCATGCTGACATTCACTGAGCTCCTAAGGATGATCCATTCCTGCAAATGTTTGGAAAAGCAGCCTGTGTGTCTGCATGCTGGATTTTATACACATATGGCCATGAAAGTGATTGGAATACCTGAATACAATCAATTGGATGAACGTTTGGCTAATTAGCATTCAGAGAGGAAATCCTCCTGAAATTGGTATGTCAATGAGACAATGACCCCCACTCACACCAGTATGTGAGCAGCATCTTGGTTCCAGACCAACAAAATCAGTGTTATGCAATAGCCAGCTCAAACCCCTGACCTCAGTCAACTAGAAAATTTGTGTGTTGACCTCAAACTGGCAGTTTCTGACAAATGCAGAGAAGGAATGAAATATAGTCTAATCGTAATGGGCAGGAATAGCTGTTTACATATGTCAACACAAAAATGAAGCTATTCTCAGAAACATTGGTTATACAATAAAATATTTAATGAGTCAGAGTAAAGATAAAAATTCAAGCATTTTTTGTTTTATAGAGTAAATGTTTGAGTCTGTAGAGAAAAAAAAAATGAAGATTGCTATTTTTCTATTATTCCTTTTTACTCACTTTCTGCAGTGATGTCAAATCTTATACTTTTCTGTTATCATTTTGACCACAAGTGTAGGAACTACTCTTTGAGCTCAAGGGTTCACAACATACAATTTACCTCTTTAATTTGCTGCTGACAGATGACTTGACATTCAATATTCCATTAAAAAGCACAACCGTGCAATACAGGGCAAACTATGTTCAAGTACAGGGGTTGGACAATGAAACTGAAACACCTGTCATTTTAGTGTGGGAAGTTTCATGGCTAAATTGGACCAGCCTGGTAGCCAGTCTTCATTGATTGCACATTGCACCAGTAAGAGCAGAGTGTGAATGTTCAATTAGCAGGGTAAGAGCACAGTTTTGCTCAAAATATTGAAATGCACACAACATTTTGGGTGACATACCAGAGTTCAAAAGAGGACAAATTGTTGGTGCACATCTTGCTGGCGCATCTGTGACCAAGACAGCAAGTCTTTGTGATGTATCAAGAGCCAGGATATCCAGGATAATGTCAGCATACCACCAAGAAGGATGAACCACATCCAACAGGAGTAACTGTGTATGCAAGGGGAAGCTGTCTGAAAGGGATGTTCGGGTGCTAACCCGGATTGTATCCAAAAAACATAAAACCACGGCTGCCCAAATCACGGCAGAATTAAATGTGCACCTCAACTCTCCTGTTTCCACCAGAACTGTTAGTCGGGAGCTCCACAGGGTCAATATACACGGCCGGGCTGCTATAGCCAAACCTTTGGTCACTTATGCCAATGCCAAACGTCGGTTTCAATGTTGCAAGGAGTGCAAATCTTGGGCTGTGGACAATGTGAAACATGTATTGTTCTCTGATGAGTCTGGTTTGATGAACATGAAAGTGAAGTTGAACATCTCCCATGGCCTGCACAGTCACCAGATCTAAATATTATTGAGCCACTTTGGGATGTTTTGGAGGCGTGAGCCAGGAAACGTTTTCCTCCATCAGTATCACGTAGTGACCTGGCCAGTATCCTGCAAGAAGAATGACTTAAAATCCCTCTGACCACTGTGCAGGACTTGTATATGTCATTCCCAAGATGAATTGATGGTGTATTGGCCAGGAAAAGGAGGCCCAATACACCAGAATAATAAATTATTGTGGTCTAAAACCAGATGTTTCAGTTTCATTGTCCAACCCCTGTATGTGAGTTGGTTGTGTTTTAGTAATACTCTAAATCCAAAGCTTATAAACAGGGCAATGGTAAAGTATTTTTTATTGGACCCATTCATCAAGCTGCATTATGAACTCAACCGTGTAATTAACAGAATGTTTTCTATAGGATGGATGTCATGAAAGATTTACTGCTTGTTTAACAGAGCCATAAACTTGGATTTAGAATGTCAGCTTTCATAACACCTAAACATCTGTAGGATAAAATAAAGCCTCAATAAAGCCTTCTCTGCAAGAATAGAGTAAGACATATACTTGCAGTTTCACTGGTTGCTGTGGTATGAAACTTTGCTATGGAACTATGAAATCTTTAATGAAAGGTTATCATGCTCCATGTTTGTAAGCGATGCAACACCTGGTGGAGTCCCCTCCTACTCGTTTTGTAGACCTGCCATTATTGGACACCTGCTGTTGTGTTGTGTTGGCTTTGGCGTGACTCAAGCGCATTACATCAATAAACGTGCACCTTAGATTAATGAGGAAACGAAAAGGAGGGCATCCTGGCTTCTGCTGTATTAACACCTGGCTGTAGATTTTTTGAATAACCCAGACATGAGAACACTCTTCATTTTATTTCTGATTATTGCTATCTGTACTGCTGTAATTGTGGATATGGAGAGGTGTTTTTTACAATGGTGTTTACGATGTATATATACAAAGCAGATCCACCAGTGGAACTCAGACCTGGTGATTAATGATGACATGGCTGGTGGATGAGGGTATAAAGATTTCAGACAATATTAAACAGGCACAATGTTTCACCATAAACTGAAGTCTGTCCCATGAAACACAATATAGTTGAAGAACGTGATTTCATCCGATAATGTAAGTGTAACCTATTATGATGAGCCCAGTGTAAAGTGTGTCCTTTAAGTTTGACACTCTATGTTTGAGACTCTGATGTTGAAGTATGGAAGGAAGTAGTTCCTATTTCCTTGTTATATTAACAAAGTTGACTAATAAAGGCTTCTGATCCAGCTGGCTGGCAAGCCTTGGCTTCTAAAGCATTGAATCATTAAATCTCTTGCATTTTGGGCAACCCAGTGAATAAAAGAAACAGTGACAAGATTGACAGATAAGATACAAGCACTGTGAAAATATTGTACCTGTTAGGTGATACCCATGTTAAAGTTGACACCTGCTTCAGAGCTTCCGATTGTTCTACAATAAACTGTGGATTTTCATCATTTCAATCTATTTACTTTAGCTATTCAAACCTGAACTGAATAAACTTTTTTTAAAACATAGTTTGAAACTTTTCTTTATAAAAAAAGAACAAAAAGAAAAAGAAAACACAAAAGATTGGGGATTTAAATCACATGAACTTGGACTGTGATGTCATAGACTTAATACAGATTATTTAGAAAATGTTTGTGAAACATTTACCCATGTGTAGAAACAAAAAACTGAGATTCCTAAAGATATTGTAAAATCTTGTTCATTCTCATCTAGTTAATTTCATAAAACAATTTTTAGAAAATGCTTTTTTTTTCTAAAATAAACTGTCGAGGCCTGGAATCAACTATAATTACGATTCTATATACCTCAAAAGTCTGAATGTAAATGGGACATTCATTTCAATTCAGTTCAGTTTTATTTATATAGCGCCAATTCACAACACATGTTGTCTCAAGGCACTTCACAACAGTCAGGTACATAGATTCCAATTAATCCTAATAATTGAACAGTGCAGTCAGAGTTAGCTTTTTATTCAAATTGGATAAAAAGTTTTTCTATCTAAGGAAACCCAGCAGATTGCATCCAGTCAGTGACTTGCAGCATTCCCTCCTCCCGGATGAGCATGTAGAGACAGTGGACAGTCACTGGCGTTGACTTTGCAGCAATCCCTCATACTGAGCATGCATGTAGCGACAGTGGAGAGGAAAAACTCCCTTTTAACAGGAAGAAACCTCCAGCAGAACCAGGCTCAGTGTGAGCGGCCATCTGCCACGACCGACTGGGGGTTTGAGAGAACAGACATCACACCCAACTTAACTATCTTCCAGTACCAAGATGGAAAAAGCAGTGGGATTTCCATATGTTTGTACTCAATGAGCAGGCTAATAACTAATAGCAATACAAGCTCATAACATTGTGTAGCTATGCATCAGATGCATTGAAACATTGTAGCACCATGTTCACTAACAGATGTACAATTCCATAGATTTTCTAAGTTGGAATTTAAGTTTTGGGGGTTCTCCAAATGAGTTTCCTTACTTGGAATTTGGAAGATTTTAGTCCAAATAAAACACTGTGTAAGAACTTTTTGAAATGAGTTGGTAGCAAATATTTTATTCTCTCATTCACAACTTTTTATGGTTATTTAATGTTGGTCAGTCCTTGTCTTTAGCCTGAGCAATGATCCTGATTTGGTTAATAATAAGCACATATTATCAATCCCAACCACATGTTACCTCCATTTACACAATAATACACATTTTTACTGTATGTCGATGTCTTTAAACTTTTAACTTTTCAACCTTAATTTCCAAAAATCAGCTTCATATTTCATGTACCTATTCAAGAAAACTTGGCTCAGTGGTCGTTTGTTTAACATTGTTACCACTGTACAGCCATAGCAGGAAGGCAAGAGGGTTCGCAAACATGTGTTAGTGATTCTTTTCTTGATATTATAGCATTGTATCTGAAGTTTCTTTAGTAACATTTCTGCAATATGTGACATGACAATTAAATCTCTACAACAAGAGGAACGAGTCACTTTTAAAATCCAGAGAATATCTGTATATAAATTAAAAAGTTAATGAGTCTGTTTTTGCAAGGCTATAGTGACATACAAAACCTGTTTAGTCATATTGGCGGTGTCTTTTTTTCCCCCCTGATTTATTACCAGCAGACTAGTTAAGACTGAGGCAAGGACAATTTCACCAGCCCCTAAATTATTTGGACTGAGATCAAGGTTCCCAAGAAAAAAGGTTCCTTTCACAAAACTCAGATCAGCCATCTCAACGTCAAGAAACAATACCTCTGCCACATCCCATTCAGTCCACTCAACTGATGGGTAACTGGAGTTGCCTTAAGAGGAACCCCGTGCAGCGTTATCAGGGGTGGGAAATGGGTGTGAACAGCGGCAGAGATGCCTCTGAGGTCAAGCCTTTAATAATGATTACAAACTGGAGCTGGCTGCTGGAGCGACAGGCTGCAGCTGTGGGCCGGCCGGCCTTTGAAGTGCCCCCCGCCTGTTGCAGGGTCCCAGGCCCCTTTGTATGAGGAGACGCTGGAACTATGTGGCTGCCTGTGGGAAAGAATGTCATGCGACGCCAGGGTGACGGAGCGCACGATGGCTGAGGAGCGGACAGCTCGACTGGTCCTGCTGGTGGGCTTGTGGGTTGAAAGCCGGAGACAACAAGGGATGGCACAGTGGGATAAGAGAGTGAGAGAACAAGGCAATATGCCTTGTGTAAGGACTGGTTTCTTTAGTTACACACACACAAAGTGAGAGTTTCCATACATTACTGACAAACACAGATGCTGTGCCTGAACCGTTTAATGTTTTATTTTCTTCTTTCTTCTTCAGATCACAAATGAGTGATTAGAAATACTGTTGTTATGACCTCTAAGCAAAGGTTTCAAATCCAGGTATTCCAGCAGGTATTTCAGGAAGTCCAAATTTGCATAGATCTTAGGCCTTTGTTGGATAAGCTAAATTATTTCAACCTGTAATAAAAATATGTAATAGTGGAAATTTCAGTAGTAAGTCAATTTGTGCCAGCTTTGAACTACTGAGGACCATGAAAGGGCTAGATAATATCCATGCCCATAAGGAAGTAATATAGAATTTTTGAAGTGTTAAAACGTTATAAGCAGTCACACCTTACCTGCAGTAGATATCTTTTGGTGTCTTCTTATAGTAAAAATCGTCTTACTCTATAACACATGATGAAGCTAAAAGCTTGCCTGAGAGGAGCCGAGACCAAAGTGGACACTTCTACGGTCTTGAAAACCTTCAGACTCAACACCATTAGTGATTTAATTTATGCAACACTATTTTATCAACTTTTAAACAGTCATCACATTTGCAGTTAAACAAAAGCCTGTTATTGTTTACATGGGGAATTGAAGAAAAGGGTGGTAATTCACCAATGATTTTCCTGTGTGAAAAATGTCCTGAGAACAGAGCTGCAGTGTATAAAGCAAAAATATTATAGCTATACATTTTAATTTAATGCTATAAAATACATGTTACCCTGCCTTCCTTTTTTTTTTTTTTTGATAGTTACTATGACCACAAATGCTGTGTTTGTTCCATTAGTGCATTTCACTCAGATGTATTATTGCTGGGGCACTTCCTGCTACCTCCATTTCCTGGGTAAACCAGCTCTGTGTTGAAAACTGCCCAATGCAAATGTGAGGATCGTTAAAGGAAAGAAATAACGTCCAAATAATCAGATGATGTTTTTTAAATTTTGGTTTTTTTAGAATGTTAGATGATCACTTTGGTCACAGGACTAATACATGTCAGACAAACTACTAGAGTGATTCACAGAGGCAATTTAGAACCAAATCACCAATTAACACAACATGCATGCTTTTGGACTACATATGGAAGGAAACTGGTGTTCTCAGATAAAGACTTCACATCCAGTAGTAAACTTCCGCAGAAAGGCCTGAAATAACCAATATTTCATTCCGGAGACCTTTGATGCAACACAGTTACCCCTCTTAGCACTGTTGAGCATACTGATAAAAATGATAGCTAAGGTTTCAGAAAGGTAACAATCTGTTTATTAATTAAGTACTTTTCAAATTCTGAAACAACTTAAAGGGCACAATTTCCGTGTGTGTGTGTGTGTGTGTGTTTGATTTTATAAGAAAGACAAAGAGGGAAGAACTACATAAAGCCTCTTTGTTGAGATAACGGCAACATATGATAAACAGTCAGTGACATTTTAACAGAACACATCACGGCATGTATTTGAAACCACAATTTATGGCTTTGCAAGGACAGAAAATGGAAACCTTTTAGCCTGTGTTGCAAAATGCCCCTAACATGAAATTCACAAGTAAGATTTATGACTGTTCAATCTAATTGCTACCTGCTCAGTGTTTCTAAGAGTGACTTATTATTATGCATACATAGCTAAATCTGGACGTTACATCAAATTATTACTTAGCTTGCAAAATGAGCACAAATAGACTCAAGATTTACTGCCGGGGTTGTGTTGGTAAGTGCACAATTATTTAATTGTTCTTAAAAGCGTTTTTGAATCCAGAACCTTTGCCTGATTCCTAGGTTAGGGATTTATTTTATTTTTATTTTGACATTTGAGATATCTTGGTAAAATAGGTTGATTGACAGAAAGGAAAATGTTTGAAGTGGGCTTGAAAGTTAATTATCACAACAGGCTCTAAAGTAGATGAACGAATTGTCTTTATTAATATTCTGCTTTTAACAGCAACTATATTATATCAATAGTCTTAATGTAACACACCATTAGGTTGTTAAGCTGTAGCACAGGGTTTATAGAATAACAGACATGACATCATCAACGACAGTTGCAGATAAAATGAGATTTGTCTTAGAAAAATGGGAAAAATGAAAAATATCATCGCCTTACACAGATATGACATCATCTAGTCCATAACAATGATCCACTGTGGCATATAAGCTTTTGCTGTCTGGCAATTGGTGTTCATAAGTTTTATTTGGCATTTTATAGCTTTTAGATCACAGCAGTTCAATGCCATGCTCAAAGGTGGCCACTGGCTCATGGTTCACAGAGAGGGCTCCAGCACTGAGCTGAGAGGGTTGCGGGAAAGAGTTCAAGAGGGTATCCACTTGTTGCACACACTGCTAAGAAGAAAGTGAGAGTGTAAAAGGGAAAGGACGAGAGGAAATTCGCCAGGGAAAAAGAGACCACCATGGCTAAAGCAGTCCTGGGTTTCAGCTCAGACCCTCTGAAGCCAAGCCGGCCTTTCATCTCCTTCACAAGGATTTCCATCGTATTTCCTCTCAGCAGACATGTAATTGCCAAATGACAGTGCAGCAAAATGGCTTAATACTCTGCAAATCCCCTGTTCTCTGTAGAGGACAAAGGACTTTAATGTGAAAGCTAAGGTCTATTCCACTCATTCATTCTATGTGTATTTGAAACTGAATCTTTTGTCCATGACAATGAACCTGTTTCCTTGAAGTTTTGATTTCAGCTATATAAACAGTGAAAAGAGAATTGGTATATGTTAACACATAACAGTAAGTTATAATCCAAAAATGAATAGGAAAAAAAAACTTGACAGAGTGAATTTCGTTTTACAGTACATTGTATTTTCTTGAGCTCTAATTTAATTGCACATGAGGGACCTTTTTTTACTTTCTATATTTTCACTGTTGACACCAAACAGACATCAAATATGGCCAAGATTTGTTTGTAAAACTAACCATTTAATCCTGTTAGAGGAAACCTGTAAAGCATATTTATAGGGCAAATGTCAACCATATTTTAGTCAGAAAATCTAAAAATCTTGATAAATCATAAGCAAATTAAAATCAACCATTGTTTTTTTTTTTTTTTTTTTTTTTTTCAAGAAGATAGGTAGTTTTAAAACATACTTTCCTGACACAAAAAAGTATTTTGATCCATGTTCCTTTAAAATGGAAAGGCAGTACCTTGTATGGATGATCATAAAACACCTGGAACAGCAGACCACAACTGCCAACTGAAAGCAACAACCAATATTGGTTTCTTGGAATAAAAACCTTTCAAATAGGAATATACCAAATGGATGAGGGGCTTCAAATTTGTTCAGATTGGAAAGTGGGGCACTCTTAATTTTAACACAGATCTTTTATGCAGTAAAAGTTGATGTGCTTTGTGAAATTTAATAAGTGAAAAAAGCAGATTTCTCCTCAGCAACCTTTTTGTGTCAGGTTTGTCAAACAACTGGGATCTTTAGGAACAACCAAGAACACAACACAGTCTATGCCAGGAGTGTGATACTGTGAGTGTGATGTTGCTTGCAATAAGTAGCTGGATTTTTGTCTGTGTAAAAAGAATGACAGGTTTTCTATCAGGATTTTGATTTATCTTCTAATCAACAAATCCGTAGCATAAGCTTGAGTGACATTTTAGGGTAAACTGAAAGCAAACTTATTGGGTTTGAGAGGCATGAATGGCAATGACATTTGTCTGGCCAGCTATATTACTTTGGGGCAGTTAAATCCTTACGGACTGACAATGAGTAGAAAAATCAGATTTTTAGCTGCCTCTATGCAGAGCAGCTATGTTTTACACAACCACGGCATGGCTAATATAAAGTATCCCATTGGTCTTAACACCATTTAATTAGAGCAACAATGTTCATCAGACGTTCAACATAAATTTCAAGACCCATCTAAATGCTGCCAGAACTGGATCTTTCGGAATTACATTTTTATTTGCAACTGTGGTAATTCACAAGGTGACTGCGCCACAGAGCGCTTTTAAATCCCTGGGTATAATGCCGGTTTGTTAGGTCTCCAAGCTCGTACTCCCAGAAGCACACTGGACAAATCACCATACAAATTGTAGCCTGTTATTTTACAAAGCTGGAGACTTTGCTATCACTTCTGTTTTGTTGATAATACAATGAATTACCAAGTTAGGTTTTCCATATACAGGTCCTTCTCAAAATATTAGCATATTGTGATAAAGTTCATTATTTTCCATAATGTCATGATGAAAATTTAACATTCATATATTTTAGATTCATTGCACACTAACTGAAATATTTCAGGTCTTTTATTGTCTTAATACGGATGATTTTGGCATACAGCTCATGAAAACCCAAAATTCCTATCTCACAAAATTAGCATATTTCATCCGACCAATAAAAGAAAAGTGTTTTTAATACAAAAAACGTCAACCTTCAAATAATCATGTACAGTTATGCACTCAATACTTGGTCGGGAATCCTTTGGCAGAAATGACTGCTTCAATGCGGCGTGGCATGGAGGCAATCAGCCTGTGGCACTGCTGAGGTCTTATGGAGGCCCAGGATGCTTCGATAGCGGCCTTTAGCTCATCCAGAGTGTTGGGTCTTGAGTCTCTCAACGTTCTCTTCACAATATCCCACAGCAGATTCTCTATGGGGTTCAGGTCAGGAGAGTTGGCAGGCCAATTGAGCACAGTGATACCATGGTCAGTAAACCATTTACCAGTGGTTTTGGCACTGTGAGCAGGTGCCAGGTCGTGCTGAAAAATGAAATCTTCATCTACAAAAAGCTTTTCAGCAGATGGAAGCATGAAGTGCTCCAAAATCTCCTGATAACTAGCTGCATTGACCCTGCCCTTGATAAAACACAGTGGACCAACACCAGCAGCTGACACGGCACCCCAGACCATCACTGACTGTGGGTACTTGACACTGGACTTCTGGCATTTTGGCATTTCCTTCTCCCCAGTCTTCCTCCAGACTCTGGCACCTTGATTTCCGAATGACATGCAGAATTTGCTTTCATCCGAAAAAAGTACTTTGGACCACTGAGCAACAGTCCAGTGCTGCTTCTCTGTAGCCCAGGTCTGGGGAATGCGGCACCTGTAGCCCATTTCCTGCACACGCCTGTGCACGGTGGCTCTGGATGTTTCTACTCCAGACTCAGTCCACTGCTTCCGCAGGTCCCCCAAGGTCTGGAATCGGCCCTTCTCCACAATCTTCCTCAGGGTCCGGTCACCTCTTCTCGTTGTGCAGCGTTTTCTGCCACACTTTTTCCTTTCCACAGACTTACCACTGAGGTGCCTTGATACAGCACTCTGGGAACAGCCTATTCGTTCAGAAATGTCTTTCTGTCTTACCCTCTTGCTTGAGGGTGTCAATAGTGGCCTTCTGGACAGCAGTCAGGTCGGCAGTCTTACCCATGATTGGGGTTTTGAGTGATGAACCAGGCTGGGAGTTTTAAAGGCCCCAGGAATCTTTTGCAGGTGTTTAGAGATAACTCGTTGATTCAGATGATTAGGTTCATAGCTCGTTTAGAGACCCTTTTAATGATATGCTAATTTTGTGAGATAGGAATTTTGGGTTTTCATGAGCTGTATGCCAAAATCATCTGTATTAAAACAATAAAAGACCTGAAATATTTCAGTTAGTGTGCAATGAATCTAAAATATATGAATGTTAAATTTTCATCATGACATTATGGAAAATAATTAACTTTATCACAATATGCTAATATTTTGAGAAGGACCTGTATATGATCATTTCTCTTTGGCATTTTTTTTCTGTGTTCTAACCTGCTTTGTCTTCGTTTTTTTTTTCTTTGAAACATTTCACATATTCCTCATCTTCAGATATAGAAATAAATATGACAATAATTAGTAGCAAACCTGAACACAACTGAAAAAAACTGTTGTAGAAATGATTATGTATTGGACATGAAAATTACATTTGATGTATTATTTTTGTTTAGCTGACAGAACTAAAGCCATGAAAGACTTTTATTTGACTTTCAAGTTTTTTGAAAAATGTCTTTACTTCTTCTCACTGAAGTCAATGAAAAAAGAAAAAAGGAAGCTGTTTTAATTTTAATATGCATCTCTGAGCTGCTGAGGTTCATTCCTTTAATGCTAATGAAAAGTAAACATACTTCAGTGTAGATAAAAAGGGTAACTTTAATAGTACTACAGCTATGACATGCACAACTCCCCACTGCTTAGATATTTTTAATACCCTGGAGCTCCACCATCCCCAAACACAAACTTTTAACAACCACCTTCATAAATGAAACCATTCTCTGCAAATCTGTCTCTGCCCTCTCATGTGGCCAGTGAGAGCCAATGAACTGCCTTAGTCTGTCATAATGTTATTTGTATATTAAACTAGGTAAGGTGCATGTGTGTTGGCAGAACTCAGTCTGAGCTCAGTTCACCCGCAGGACCTAAGGATAATGTTTCCCCTTACTGCTATTAAAAAAATGGCTTCAAATACTTCAGAAACTGCGAGCAATAACTAATACTGGACTAGCTGACACAAGGATGGTGACGTTAAACTCTGTTTCCTTTTCCGGCTCTTATGCTGTAATTTTAAATGATTCCCAGTTAAACTAACTGTTTGGTTATATGCTAAGGAGGATGACGTGATCGTTAAACAGAGAGCTGCAGAGTATGAAGCCATTTCTTTGCAGAGATGTTAACTATGATCAGATCTTATTGTAGAAATCAGTAAGGAGAAGAGTACAAGACATGATAGGCCAGAGACAAAACTGGACAATTCCCCAAAACTAATGAAAATACGAGCCTGAAACTGGCCAGTGACAATGTTATAAGGCCAACAGCAATACTGAACATGCTCCACAATTTTACCAACAAGTACTGATTGCATTCTACATGTGGCAAGAATCATTCTTACATACATTAAACTATATAGTATGTTTCATATTTATAATAAATGATGCATAAAATAGATGCAATAATAATGATTGTTTCATATTTGGACATTGCTGTAGCTCCACATTCAGACTGTTCCAGAGTTTCTCCCCACACAATGAAACACAGAAAATATTCTTGGTGGTCTTTTCGTAAGACAGAATTATTTTCTTCTAAAGAAAACATCCAGATCTGGCTAAAATCTCCCAAAATCTTGTTGAAGAATGTGTTTTAGTGTAATTAAACTAAACTTGAAGTTTTGGGCCAATATTCCAAAGGGAATGTTAGACCCAAAAACAACACCAAACATCACTGAATGACAACCAAACCCACAGTGAAACATGGTGGTGGCAGCGTCATGATCTGGGGTTTCCCCAGATCATGACGAAGTTGAACTTTTTTTCAAGGTGGATGAAATTGTCAACAGTTCCAAGTATGAGTCCCTTTTGACCTAAAACTTTCAGATGCCTGCAAAAGTTAAGTCTAGAGTTACATTTGACAGCAAATCTAAGGAGGGCTGTGGACATGAGATGCTCTCACAATCTGATTTATAGATTTTGAGAACTTTTATAAGTTAGAGTAGACAAAAAAAGACTCCTATCATGAAAAAAACTCTAAATACCGATATTAAATCAAGTAGCTGAAATATTAATTCATAGTTTTTCACTCTTATTCAACCAAGTTATTGCACCTTTTTATTTCAAAGTTTGCCTTTAAACAGATTTTTTTGTTTTTACAGTTGAATTAAACCAGAGAAATGTCGCATTATATGTGCTTAAGTTTTGAAATTAAATATTATGGTCTTCGTTTTTTACATCACAAAGATCTGGCTTTTAAGAAGTGGAAAGCTTTAGAGAGTATCTGCTGTGAAAATAATACCTTTTCAGTTTGTTTGAAAAGACAGGTTAGGGGACAAAGTAGAGAAAAAATAAGCAAAATTTTGTTTTGTGTGTGGAAACTTTTTTCCCACTTTTGCATTGAACTTTTCCCACGGCAAAACAAAAAACCACATTGGTAATTATGAGTTTCCTGCAGCAATCGCTCTCTTTCATCAGCCAATGCTTTATTATTATTGGTTGCTGAGTAAACAGTTCAGTTTGAGGTCCATGAGTCACTTAATACATTTCTGCTCAGGTAAATATATCCTGTTTTAAACAATGACAGCCTGTTTTTATGACAAACCCAGATGCATTTTTGAAGCATGTTAACCATAAAATACAATTGCAAGGGTGGAACCTGTAAACTGATATGGTTCTTCCTCGTTATTCTCATTAAATTTGTCACATATCAAAAGGTATAATTTTCACAAGGTCTGAATGTTCTTTTGCTAGATTTGTCCTTTAAGGTTCCAGATGATGCAGGCTTGTATTTGTTTTAAAAAGGTGTATAATTTGCAATGTGAAGATTGATTTATTGATTAGGTGGTGGATTGACTGATTAACTGCTTGGTCAGCTGACGGATTTATTGAGAGAAATCAGTAATGTTTGTCTCCTTTTTTGAGGCTCTCATTAATTCAAACCAAACAATACAATGCCCCTGTGTGGTGACAGAGGGCATAGCAATGTCAAATCAGAGTTTAGATCTGTTTATTCAACTGAAATATATTTTTCTTGTCAGATTGTGCAGAAAAACTGAATGGTGTCTGCTGATTTTTTTCTTTGTGCCTCTGCACACTGAGTAGCACAGGTAAAAAATGCAAGCCAGAGAAACAGAAAGGAAGACAGTGAAAGAGAGTTTTCTAACTGGCCACTAACAGGAGGTTCTGTAACTTAAGGGGGAGAGGGAAAATAATCCTGACATTGTTCCATCTTACCTGCTGTGAAGTCTATCCCCTAAAAACACAAAGCTTTTCTCTAGCTTCAGCTACTACTCATCCTACCATTGCATCATTTCAAATGGATGTGTGCCCGTCAACACTTTGGAGCCTGCCAGCTTTCTCTCTTCATTTCAGTTAATCTTGTTTTCCTTGTTTTTTTCAAACCCTGCACACATAAATGTGGCTCATGCAGCTTTTCTTTCAACCTTCTTGTGTTTTATTGTCTGATGGACACAGAATTTGCCCCTTATTTGTTGACAGCATGTCACCTACTCCACACAAGGCTGACAGGCTATCTTTTATTTAAACTACTGCAAACCTGTGTGCTGCTCCAGAGGCAAATGGATGTGTGTAACACCCAATTTTCCACTGAATGGTGAATTGTATGTTTCTTTAAGAAAAGCCCTCCAGGAGAATGCATGCTGAAAGATGCCCTCCTTCTTATCTGTCAATGGGTGTAAGTCTATCAGCGGCTAAACCCCGGAGGAAGGGCTGTGTTTTTTAACAGTTAGGAATATGTGCTTTTCTCTCTTCCTTTGCCTTGAGGCGGAGACTGTAAATATCTCTATTCTGAATTTTTTTAAGCGGAAAAAGGGTTAAAAGAAATCTGTGGCATGAATATATGAACAAGTCTAAGACTTTCCGATCCCTTATGTCACGTTTTTAAATGATTTATCAGTTGTGCCATTTTTTAAACCAATATGCATTTATATCGCATGCTTGTATGTTGTATTCATTTGAGTATTTTGTTCTGAGTTACTTGCTTACTTTTGTGTTTTTTAATAAATATTGTTAAATCCTGCACAAATGTAAAAATGTTAAATTATTTTTCAGGCAAAAAGAGTAATCAATAAATGCCCAACAATATTTTTAATGTATAAAATCACTGGTATATCAAAGTGGAATAAAAACGACAAAGTTTACAAAATATTGACTAAGACTGTAAAGGATATAGTATTTTCCTATTGGGTAAGAGATACATGTTAATAAGAAGGTAAGAAGGTGCTAAAAGGACACAAAGAAAAAGCTAATATTTGGTAGTAGGATTGGAAACAGACTGTTTAATACTGACTTCCCCAAACATCCATGTGCCTATTTTTTTTACTATTTCCAGTGTTAGCTGTTGGTCAAAATTAAATACTGACCAACAGTGTGCCACAAAAGTACGTCTTAGGACCCACTCTTTTTACAATCTATGTAAACTATGTTTTGAGAAATATTACAAATGCCAGTCCAGAAGGAAAAGCAAGCAGAAGTTATAAAATCGGAATCATAGTTTTCATTATTTGCTTGTAACTGAAGCATCAATGAGCAGTCAGGTGCAACTTGTCTTATTTAAACCTCTGACATCTAGAACCTGGACTTGACCAAAGTGCCTTTAGATCAGGCTGAGACCTGAACAGGTCCGTTAGGCTTCTTTAGATCTTAAAACAAACAAAAGAGAAAGGATGGCTCTCGGTTCAGTAACTGTAAAAAGGAGCTTTGCCATTGATATGAATATGTAACAAATAGGTAGCTGTTGTTGGAACAAAGCCTGAATTGCAGAATACTAGAAAGAGAAAACCAAGAGGCACAGGGTGACAGACAGACAACTTAATAAAGCACAGGACAACACAAGAGAAAACAGGTCAAAAAAGTCAATGGCAGTAATAACTGCAATAGTATACTACACAAGGTTGATGTGTTGATAAAATACATATTTAGACATGTTAATGCAAAAATGATGTTTAGCAGCACAGAATTGCAGGTGATATGTTTATTATGGGTTACATCTCTTTCTTTTGAAATACAGAACATTTTAGACAGCTGTGACTGAACTATATTTCTCTGGGAAATTACTGCTTTTCTTGAAACAAGGTTAGGTGTTATGGTTTGCAAGATATAGGACCCCAGAATGCAGACCAGAAGGCAGCATGACGGTAAGTGCAAAAGATTTAATAACAAAAAACTCACTCACTACAGGAGGCAGGAACAAAACAAACGGGCAGGCAAGACAGGCATGGCATCATCAAAAAAAACAAGACTTGGTTTGAGAATGTTTCCACGACGACTAACTGAACATGTGTGTGTATATATGGAGTGAAAACCAGGTGGAGCAAGGAGACAGATTAACTTTGAGCAGGTGAACCGAATAAACTTAATTGACAGACAGAACAAAACGTGGCTGCAGCAAAAACAGAGACTCTAATATACAAACAAAACCAAACTTGACAAAACAGGAACAAGACTAAAACATGACCAGAAAAATAATAAACAAAAGCATGATTCAAAACTTGAGCAGTGAAAAACATAAGGAAAAAACCTGAAACCAAAAAACCCCAAATCATAACAGTTAGGCCACAGTATGAAACGTATGTACGTATTCTGATTCATTGCTTAAGATCTGCACTGAACATTAAATGCCACAAGATCAGAACAAAGAGCATGTATGGAGATACAAACAGGTAGTGCAAGGTGAACAGAAGGTTGTATGCAGAATATGTGCATGTAGCAAAATTTAAGGCAATTGAAATCAGTAGTTACACTAAATGGTCTACATTGAGGCAGGTATTACACTAAAAAGTAACTATTTAAATAAGAGCTATGGCAGAAGATCTCAGCAATGGCAAATCTAGCATTATTAGAGGACCTCTTAGTGCCAGTTAGCTGAGAGAGATGTTTTTTTTGGGTTAAAATACTTTTTCATACAGAGGGATGAGTGGCTGTTAGGCGAATTTAATCTTCTAGTGCTCAAAATACCATACCTGTGTGGTTGCAGGTGTTCTTCATGCTGTTTTTAGCTACAGACACCTTTCAGCAGGAGACCAGGGATGCATACATTTGAGCACAGGCCACAATACAATGAAGTTAAGAGCCAAGAGGTACTGAAGATGCAATTGCTCTGGTGTGGATCAGCTGAAGGAACATAACTGTACACACTGGAGAACATGTGGCCCCTGAAAGTCATTTTACTAGGCAATCTGGTTTAATTTGACGCATTGCACACAGATGAACTGATATGGTTCTTAAGGCTAAGAGATTAAAAATTACCTAACACAACATCTGTAAAAGCTTTATTTGTCTGTGAAGCTGCAGTAACTTTAAAAAGTTTATAAAACTTGTTCCCATTTTTTAATATTACAACACAAACTTCAATGTATCTTATTAAGTTTTATGTAACAGACAAACAAGATAGCTAAAAATTATGAAGTGGTAAGATATGATAGCACCATAGCAGCTCTGGAGGAGTTGCAGAGATCCACATCTCATGTATGAAAGGCTTTATGGAAATGTGGCAAGAGTGAAAGGAGATAAAATAAGTCCCATTTGCAATTCACAAGCCACACAGCAAACATGTAAAGAAGGTACCCTAGTCAGATAAACTTTAACTTGTTTTACCCTCCATTGAAAACGCTATCATCAACATTTATGGGAAAATGGGTGGATCTGAACAGATAGCTCATATGGAACATAACCTGTTATTGACTGCAAAATAGTTTAGACTGGGGTGGGGTTTCCTGCTCCAGGAGGATAACAACCCAAATCATACTGCCAGAGTTACAATAAAAAGGTTTTGATCAAAGAATACTCATGTATTACAATAGCTCATTCAAACTCCAGACTTAAATTCAAAATTTAAATTGCTAGTCTGTGGCAAGATTTGAAAATTACTGTTCACAGAGACTCTCAATCCAATCTGATTGAGCTGGTCTATTTTGGAAAGGTAAATGGGCACAACGTTCTGTCAAATTTCAATGTAGGCAAAGACCTACCCCAACAGAGTTGGTCTACAAAGTGTCAACTAAGGGGAGGCCTGAATAGAAAAGTGCATCACACTTTTCAGCTTTTTATTTGTAAAAACGTCAAAAGCCATGTCAGATAATTTTTTTTTTCACAATAATACACTACTTTGCAGACGTCTTATCGAATGCAATTTCAATAGATGACATTGAAGTGTGTGGTTGTACCTACATGTGAAAGGTTCAAGGGGCTTGAATACTCTTGCAAGGCAGATAATGTTTCAGCCTTTTATTTATGCCTTGTGTCATCAAACCATTGTTGAGATACCTATACATTTCATCTGAAAGAAAGTTCTCTTTTGTGTCATCTTTCATTTTACTCTATTTTAAATTCTGCAAACGAGGCCACAAAACCAGGATTAAACATGGTTGTTGTATGTAAAAGACAAAGGTTTCTCCCTGTTTTCCTTCACTGGGATTGGCCAGTAAGCACCATTTAATAAACTGCATGCTGAACTTTCCACATGAAGATTTCTGTACCCTTATTTATGCCAATTTTCACAAAAGTGGAGAGTAAACAAAGGGCACATTCACACTGCTGGTCCAGTCCAGGGATCGTTTTAGGTATCGGTAAAAAGTTGAAACTTCACACCTTCAGTGGCCCAGTTTGCTTTCACACAGAGATTTTTTAGACCAGACCAAACAAAGTCATGAAGTCATAATTGTGCTGGGGTACGATTCTCTGGTCCATTTCAGGCGCTAAGATGGGTTCACAATGGGGTGATTCACTCCAGAAACTGGACTCTGGCGTGGAACAAAGACTTCGAAATGTTTGGTGTAAAAGTAATGAAAGTGACAGAGGAAAGGTGGTAAGTATGCTCTCCAGTGCCTATTTTTAGATACTATAGAAACCACACGTAAGCCTGTGGCCTGACTGCAAAATACTTTGTTTCTAAATGTACAGTATGTCAGTAAGTTCTGTATATCTATATAATGATCCTTTCGAGATGTAATGAAAGCTGGAGCTCAGAGCCAGGGATAACGTCACACTGGAGTTATGGCCATTCTGGTTGGTCAGAAAACAGTGGGATTTGCTAGTTTTTTTCTGGTGCTGACTAACAGTACAAGCCAAGAAAATGTTATTTCTCTGTATTTTAATCATTCAAACACAAAAGAAATATGTTTGCATGTAAATGTTTTCCACAATACACATGCCAATAAATCCAAACCATCAGAAGTGCTTAGTTCATAATTCATACTGACAATGATAATTATATGCTGTATAAGTGTAGTCATACTGGAAACTGATGTGAAATTTTCCCAGTCACAATTTTGACTTCACATGGCATTCTTGTTGTTTTTCCAACTGTGAATTTTGAAAATCTGCCTTCAGAGTACTAAGAGAACCATAAGTTGGAATTTGGTGCAGAGCTTCATATGTAGGTAGATCTTTAGGTTCTGTCTGTAATTTCATCCTTGCTTTGAACTGTACATTGATTTTTAAATAATTTCTTCTGTAATATCATTTGGAAATCATCTGAGTCAGATGCTGATAAATTCAGTGGTGTTGTTTTCCTATTTAAACACGCTGAAAAAAACAGTTTGATCAATACTCATTGTTTTAACTTCCAAACAGTATCCTATATAGGATTTTGTATATCATTTGATTGTTTAATTGCAACTCAGAAAGATAATTCTGACCAGGCCAGATATTACTGTTTTCAGGATTGTTAATGCCTTCAACTTAAAACAATATATCCCAACATTCATAATTGTGACTCCTCTTGACATGCACTATCCAGGTGGAAACAGGTTTAAATTCCTACTCTTTCTTTTGTTATGTGTACTGAGCATCACTCCTTAGCAACAGCTCCAAAATACCACTCCATCTTTTCCCCAGTTGTCAGTTTCCGCCATATGTAACAGTGACTGACAGGTATTGATGGGCAAGGATCTGAATGTGTAAATTTGTTGGGAAAGTTGGCATGATTGTAGTAGGGTAAAACAACACTGAGTAATGGAAAAGAACAGCACCCCCCTCCTGTAAAATCAAGACAACCTTCAATTCACCTTGCAAAATGGGAGCGGAGCATGTCCAGTCCTGAGAATTAATGCCAAGAAAACAAGTTTACTCTTCATGGGAAATTACCTTAACTCCATCAACGAAGATCAAAAGCGCATTGTTTCCTCGTTCCTCTATGATGGTCTTCATTAACAATTGATGAATTAATAGCTGTAATAAAGACTGGTAAAGGGAGGCAATATAAAATGACAGTTAAAATTAATACAACCAGATTATTTTGTGTGCATGGTGAAATTACAGGCATAGCATCTCTTATTGTGTCTTTCTGCAGCTAGGATGATTTAGACACCAATGTTCTGACTCGGCTATTTAATTTTTAAATAAACATCTGAGGAAAAACATCAAGTTGCACAAGCAAGCAGCAGAAGTTTGCAGTTTGCAGTGAAAGGGAATTTAATGCAAAGGCTGTATAACATTTTGTATTTTGTTCTTGTCACACTTGAATTATGGTAGAAAAATAATAAACGTCATTAGAGACAGGTGTGTCAATTCTCATAAATCTTTAAATAAGTGTTGCATTTTTGAGGTTTAGATGCTCCCAAGACATATATGTCATAGTATAAAAAGTCCAGGAGGGGGACAGCTGTGCCAAAACTACAAGCATTAAAAGTCTTTTTTTGGTACAACTACAAATATTTTGAATGCTCACCTTTTCAGTTACTGCTGCACATTTGCGTTAAACAACCTCATGCATTTTAATGTAGAGCTTGTGGGATCAGTTGAGAAAAATAAAATTATTTTTGCAAAATACAGCAGAACCAAACAAAAAGTCAAGGGGAAAGAATTTGGCTATTAACATACAGTGCTGTGTTGAGTTATTACATATACAAGACTTGTTTTAAAAGTCCTCACAGAGCATCGCAATGGGCAATGCAGAGTAGTGAAAGCTGCATTTGAAGGATACACCTGGGCCTCTAGGAAAGACTTGTCAACAATTCACAAGTAAAGCCATGGACTCTCCGGGGACCCTCTCTCTCTCTCTCTCTCTCTCTCTGAATGGCTTTATTAGTGCCTCTGTAGTCATTGCTGCTTCACTTAAATGAAGCAACACTTAGAAGTGTGATGAAGTAACCCAGAGCCCATTAGCTCACTCCACAGCACGGCACTGCACCGCTGGTGCCGAGTGATATTGCTAGCAGCTGGGCTGACAACATCCAGCCCGCATGGGGCTCGGAGCTATAAGGTGACCAAGAAAAGCAGCCAGGAGGCTTCCCTTTATGTGAATGAACTTTAAAAATGATATTGACGTTAAACATCTGGCATATTAAAATGGATGTACAGTCAGGGTGAAAAGAAAGTACACATTTCAATTCTGGGGTTTTGCACATCAGAACATAATAAAAAATACCTGGCCTTTACTGGGTTCTAAATTTGTCAAATCTGGCCTGGAGTGAATAGAAAATGCACATTAATTCAACACTTCATTATTAAACAGAGATGAAAATAAGCAGAATGAGAATGAAAAACTAAGTATACTCAATGATTCATCACCTTGAATGAGTCAAATAGAAATATGAGTTTATCTTTTTGATCTCATCACTATGAAGGAATTTTGATTCACTTGTCAATACTACCGTCCTTCAAATAAAGAGGTTTCTTTACATCTCTTTTAAGGTATCACCGTTATATTTCCATCTGGATGAGGATAAGAATGCAGGACGTTCAGTCTTTTCATTGTTGGTCATTCAGGTGTAGATTTGCTCTTATGTTTGGGATCAATGTCCTGTTTCATGACTGAATAAATTCAGATGATGAACATTTGACTTTAGAATACAGGCACAAAGAGTAGTTTAAATTGGACTTAATGGCTTCTTGGTGCCTGGTTCATTGGCTGCTAAACAAGCCCAAATCACCCCCACCATGCTTTACAGCTAGTATTAGATATTTGTGCTGATATGCTGTGTGTGTTTGTTTTTTCCAATCATGGTGCTGTGCAAACACCTGTACTTTAATAGCATATGTTCAAAGAACATAGTTCCAGAGGTTGTGTGGTTAAATCCGATGCAACATTGGAAAACATGCTGTTGCTTTCACCTAGCAGGCCCTTCTAACCAGCCGAACCTGTTGCGTGTTTTTTTCTAATTGGACAATCATGAAGTGCAACATTTAACATGCCTGTTGGACTAACATGTAGCTCTTTGAGTCTTTGCAATTTCTCTAAGCACTGCACAGCTTTGGGTAAAGTTGTTGGGATGCCTAGGGAAGAGTGGCAACTCTGAAATATTGGCATAGTTGTTGCGTTTTAGGAAGAAGGTTCTGGGTCCTGCCTCTGACCCAGTGACCGCTGGTAGTAGTCATGCATTTTCATGCATTTTCTGATCATCAGTTCAACGAGTGCAATTGATTAGCAGCTACTTTTTGTCTTAAGTTCTGTTGAAGCAGAAATGGTGTCATTTTGTTTATTAAGAATTTTTGTTTTTGCATGTATATGTACACTTGAGATTAGATCTAAATAATATATGAATCTTGTAATGATTACATTGTTGTACTAGATCTTGATACATGCCCCTGTAAATGTATATTCTGAAGTATTTCTGTAAAACTGCCTGCAAGCAAGTTTTGATAAAAAATAAAAGTTATTTGTGTAAATATGTTGTTTTAGATGCTTTCTTTGTAATTTGAGACTTCCCTGAAGCTTTTATGTTTTCTTGAACTCTATAAATATCACTGAAACTTCAAAGGATGGTTCAGATTTTTGCTTCTTGTGAAAGCAAATCCACTAATATAACCAAATGCATTATTTCTTGTAAACATTCTTTACCTGACTCAACAAAAAACAGGCTTCTTGAGGAGAAGCAATGAACTGTAAAATGTTCTGTAACATGCTGCAAGTGAGGCAAGAGTCAACTATATATGCTTTTCATGCTTAGGTGATCCAGAGATGCAGAAAAAACTAAATGCTTAGCATCACTGCAGCTGATATTGTTTTTTTATTCACATTCCCCAGGTCAACCACATGAAGAGGAGAAACACATTATGAGATGCTGCTGTCCCTGTGTGTATGACTTAAACAAGGGACAAGGGTGTGTGCAGGTAGGTTTAAGAGAGCTGCACTTATTTGAGGAATGTCCCCGGTCAACCCAGTCAAGAGGAACTACATCGAAACCAAAGAACGAGTATCACCTCACCTCAGCACTGATACTAAGAGGTCAAATTTAAGAGCAGATACCTGCATCTAGCATATCCTTCATTTGACCTTTTTAAATGTATCATGTTCCAGACAAACTTATACAAATATAAATTTGGGTGCAGTGTGAAGCGGATGCATCAACCACAATAAAGATCGCGCATTTGACTACATGGCTCGGATTGAAAAATAGTTTTTTGTTTTAAGGCGCCAACTGTATCTGTGAACGTCGTTCATGCAAAAGTCATAGGATTTGCAAAATGTACTTTGGGTGATGACCCAACATCTCAGCAGCAGTTTCATTTGCTGCCCAGATTTGAAAGAGAAAAGGCCAGAGATTAATGGATATCAAGATCTAGTCACTGAAGAGAAGAGAGCAAAAGAGAACAAAAGGTAAACGATTAGTTGCTGGTATTTCATGCTGCATGATACTTGGCTTGGCCTTCCTTGTGAAACTGGCTCGCTGGTGCAGTGACTGGGCCCTTGTCCCTTCAGGGTGATTTACACCCAACCACTTCTTCTCTTATTCTTTACTGCATACTGTTTGTTTGCCCGTTTCTTAGCAACTGCAACTTGTTTTCGTTATGTCCTGTTACCTGTCCTGTTTGTCCCCTGACAAGCAAGTTGATTTGTCTCATCTTATTTATGGCTCAATAACCTAGATGTATCAACAGTTTGACTGGGTATGTTCTGATGAAGAATACGCTTTTGTCACTCTGGATTCAGGTCACCAGATGCAGATGGTTCAAAACACAGATTCCGAGCACTGTGCAAATAAGACAGATGCATTTCTAGCATAGCTCTTGTTTGAATTGAGGTAATTGCTTTATTTCAGGTAACATATACCTTGTAATTCGTCAATTTTATAAGCTTTAAAACAAAATAACCATGTCAAGTCCTTTTATTCCTTCTTATCAAAGCTCAGTAAAAAAGCACAGGTTTACTCTGAATGACAAATAGCGGGTTTCACTGAACTGCAGTGCATTGATGTTAAATCATTACATGCTTGCACAATCTATTCTGGCATGGCTAAATGGTTGTCAGTGTGCTTACAAATACTCCTTTGTAAAGCTCAGTTTCTTTTATAGAGTTAGGTGTGGTCAACCTGTACAGCAGAGTAAGGAGTGAGGAGTGCTGAATGATTGTTCCTTTTGATCCCTTAATGGTGGTATTGTCTCATAAATGATTCGCTAATTCTAGTTTATCGTTTTAGCCAATTCTCAGAAAACAGTGAATAGGTACGTTGGTTGATGTGTGTGAAAAATGCTTTTAAAGTTAAAGCATCTTCCACCCTCCAAACACTGAACAACAACTTTTTATGGCTGTTTCAGATTGGCCAATCCTTGCCTTTATGTAGCCCTAGAATGAATTCAAAATTGACATGTTCAGCCATTATATGGCCTAAACTAACAGGTTCTGCTTAGTTAGCCCATTTCATTAACACCAACAACTTTAACCACATTTAGACATAAATAAACACATGGATGTAGATGATTTTTCCCCTTTGACTTTTTAACTACTTTTTCTCTTTAATAAGTTTTTTTTTGTACCTGGATTTTGCTCAAGGAGGAGCAGTGACTTCTTTAGGTGTGCCTTTGACATAACAGAGCACTGCAAACTCTTAGCTTGGTGTACATTTGAAACATGTATTTTTTAAGTTGTAAACATAGCATCTAAAATTAGGCTGTGGTGCTCTGGTGGTTAAGGTTATCTCAGTCAGGGACGTGGGGAGATGTGACATTCTGGTGATCTAAGGGTTTTCTGGTTTTCTGCAACAGCCCAAAATTATGCATCCTAGGTTAATGTGACTCTAAACTGTCACATTAACCTAGGATGCATGGGCATATGTCTCATAGGTCTTTGTGTTGGCCCTGTCCCAATTAGAATTTTTTGTCTTTTGTGCAGTTATTTTAAAAGGGGTATTGGTCAATACCAAGTCACTGTTTGATACTTCATTAAACTTCATAAAATCAGTCATGGCTAAGTGTTGGTACAGCGCTGTCTCTTGCGCTAGTACCACGCAAGAAACAAGGGAAAACATGAGGGGTGCACGCGGGGTGCACTCAACCCCCCCAGGACTGCGGGAGGGTTTAAATAACCCAATACATTTAATCAATATAGCAGGTTACTAATTGCATTCTAGATGTTGTCCATGTGTTTCTTGACAGGACCAGTTTCTGCAGAACAGCCTCAATATGCTGCTCCAAGATGGGTTAGAGTAATTCAGAGAGATACTATAATGTTCTGACAACACAGTTTACTGTGTTTCCTGAGGTATGTATCATTTGACACATACAGCTATAGGCTTTAATAAACTCATGCCGTGCTTGTGATGACAATATCTACACCTGCAGCACTTTGTTGAAGTGGTAGACTAACATAACCATGTATAAAATTATTGTTTCACATGGTTCCAGTTTATTACATGAAGACAGAACTTTCAGAAATAGTTTTATTCCTGCTTCATGTACTTAACTCTTAGTTAAAAATTTAATGACTAGGGTTTAAACCTTGCTGAGCATAATTCCCTTTGCTATGGTGAGAGCTGTTTGTACTTGAATGTAGCTGACAGAGCAGGTCACATGACACAGTCAAACAGGAAGCTTTTGGAGCCTCTCTATCTCACTGTGAATGTAATTGTTAGGGGTTAAAATAGTTTATAATGTAATGGGAAAAGCTACATTTGATCACCAAGCAAAGTGCACAAGTAATACAGTGTAATACAGTTTTACAAGCCATGTACACATAAATATTGCGTGGTTATGAAAAAAATGGTCACACAAAACATCCACACACCTTGTTTGGGATGCAGCTGATATACCTATTGATATTAGACCAGCAGCAGGTATCAGGAGATGTAATTCACCATGGAATTCCAATACTGATCATTTGAAATAGCAGTGATAATGATACTAATTTAATTCCTGGAACTGGATCAAGACATTATATATCTAACTGCAGCCAGAAAGGAAAAAGTAAAAATATGTCATGTTAAATTCAGTCAGATCCTTCTCCTCCGGCCAAATTTAGTTAAATAGACATAGAAAAGACAACCATGCCTTCTTTCTAAACAATATGAAAATATGGCTGAAGAGTGAAAGGAGAAAAGCTGTCCACATAATACTACATTTGAACAACACAAAAAGGATTACAAAAATTACATGTTCATTATGCTGTTCTAAGCTTAATAAAGGCATGGACTGTTTTTTAGTGAAAATTGGCACATAAAATGTCTAGTTAAGCTGCTGTATCTTATTTGACCTAGAGCGGCACAAAGAGTGATTAAATAATGAAAAGATCACATTGCATAAGATAATGAGGACTTCCCCTATTTCCCAAAAGATGGTTTTGCTCACATGTTGCATCTACAAGTCAGCAGCACTGTGGAAAGAAGCATTAAACTTTAAGTGTCCACTCACTCCTCCCTTTCATTACTACAGCATTAGCAGTCATTTGTATGGCTATCCATGTAAATAACTCCCATTTTTATTAACTTTTCTTGACACCATTTTCTTGAAATTACCTTTTTTATGACCCAGTTTTTCAAGATAATTACATTCAAGTGAGTAACTGCCTGCACAGCTGGTTGTAAAGAGCTTGCAGGGACAATAAAAAACCTCTTAGCACATACACATGCTCACATTCTCTTGGAGACATCTCTTGCCAGGGTATGAAGTAATGTTGTAAAATTTATAAGGTTAAAACAATATATACCTTTATTGTATAAATTCTAAAGGTTAATTTTCTTCTTCTTGAAGGCTTCCTAAATATCCTACAGTGGGTCAGAACTGTCCCCTTTCATTAGGCTGTAGGGCAACAGGTGCGGCCCACTGTCTCCTCTGATGGATATAATAGCTGCTCTCTGGCTGCGATTCTGAGAGCCAGTGTAATCCGGCCCTAATCTCCCTGTAATTCAGGGTGGATTGGGTTCTTCAAATGAGCAAGTGGAAACCTTTACTGGTGTAGGAGAGCTGGGTCCATCTAACGTGGCCCTACATGAAGGCACCAGTTTGTTCTATCTTTGTTTGCCAAACTACAGACAAAATCCAGATTTGAAGTTTTAGGTGTAAAAACAACAGTTGTTGTAATGCTGCTACTGTTAGAACATTCACATTTTCAGTAAGTCTTTAGTTTTCCATTTTTAGTTTTGACATAGTATCAAGTATATTTCCCTTTGGAAATATAAATATAAATAAAGTTTAAATATAAATCCCTTTGGGATTAATAAAGTATTTTTGAATTGAATTGAATTTACATTAGATCTGTATAAGGTTTTAATTATTGTGAATGTATTCTATAGAAAAAAAGGTTGTGCACAGAAACACCACCTGCTGACTAGAACTCATGTTAAATAACTTGTCAAGAACTGTTTAGGGCCAAAAAATATGAATTTCAAAAATAACTTGTGTTTTAAAGCATCTGTAAAAAGTGTAAAATTATTCAGTTCCAGTTTGACATGTCTGTAAAAGTCCTTCATTTTAGCGCTAAATAGGAAACAAGTGGGATACAGCCTATATTTTTCAGTGTTTACACTGTGCACAAGTCTTGCACAGAAAGAACAAGCAAACTTCACACGGAAAGCCCCGGCCAAGACATGAACTGGCAAATTTCAACCACAGAGGCAACAGCACTAACTACCAGAGCCCCTGCACAATCCTCTCCCAGTGTTATTCATAGTACTGTCTGCTTGTTTGCTGATCAATCTAAAATTCATGTAGTTTCAGTCACCTAAATTAGACGCATTACTATTAAAAAGAACCCACAAACGAGTTATGTGTTTGAATAAGCACACTTAAATGAAATTACTATCCAACTGATGTTCAAATGAAGTCTATACTCGTTCTGTCTTTGCAATAAAAGAAATTTTCTATGCAAACTCAGCTATAAAAGCAGTTATTGTCAATTCTGTAAGGAAATGAAATGTCACACATAGTCCAAATTCACGATTCTCGTTCATGCATTTATATTTTATATTTTATATTTAATTACCAGCATCAAATTCTAACTAAAGTTGAAAAAAATAAATGTATTAGTTGTTTGTTTTTTTTCCACTTAGGTAAAAATATATGATATGTTCTTTCCTCCCACTAAAAGAACAATAAACCTCTGTGGTATGTTCCACTTCCTCTGTGTGTGCCAGTAAATACTTACAAAATGAATGCTGAAAGAAGAGGATGCTTTCTGGTGATATGTATCACAGTGTCATTCGTTTAACTCACAGTAAGTACTAAGCTCACCCATCAGGTTGCTGTCAGCACACGTGTGCCTAAACTAAGTTCATAAAAACAAACACACACACTGCAACCTCTCTCACCTACACACACACACACACACACACACACACACACAGTTCAGTGAGGATTACTGTCAGTGAGGTTAGTTCATCCTGGCTGACTGAACAATCCACAATCGTGTGCCAACAATTTCTTTTCACCTGGGGACAAAAGGGAGGGGAGGAATTGAGGAGTAGAAACAATTTTAACAATGATGGGGAAGAAATCTTTTGTTTTTAATGGTAACGTTTTTTACACACAAGAAAAAAAGAAAATGAAAATGCTTGTTTACCTTTCTCTGTTGGGAAGATAATAGATTATTCTATTAATAAAATAAAGAATTTGCCACGAGGCTCCTTGTCCAATATCAACTGAGAAACCAAAGACCTCAAGAGATGAAAATTGACAATGGTGCAGCTTGTTGGATGTGGGTGGTCTCCACTATGAAGTTGTAATCAAATTAAGAGGAGAATAATTTATGTCTTGATTGAGTCAGAAGAGTCGTAAGACCTTTGTTCTCATTAAATAGAGCTTAATGCTGCTTTTAAAAATAGATCCCATAAATGATCTTTGTAGACTGGCATGCTGGAAACTGTTTTAAAAAACAAACCTAGTGCAGGTGTAGCACAGCGCATGGCGTAGTTATAGAGCGTACCACCCATTTACAGAGGTCTTAGTCCTCAATGCAGCTGTCCTGGGTTCGATTCCAAACTCCAGAGATCTATGCTACATGTCTTTCCCCTCTCACTACCTAGTGCTATGCTTGATTTTTGAATTATTAGGGCTGTACAAACTAATTATAACTAAATGTGACAAAGGTATTGTTCAGTGGCATTTGTATGACAGTGAGAGTGCTGAGATCCTTACTAAAGGGAAGAAAATGTTGACTGGGAATAACAACACTGGAAATAAATGCAGTGGTTATAAAAAGTCTGCACACCCCTGTTACAATGCCACATTTCTGTAATGTAAAAAAATTTGACTATGAAAAAATTATTTAAAACATTTCTACCTTTAGTGTAACATACATCCTTTACAATTCAACTGAAATACAAAGAAAATTAAAGCTGTGAGTTGCAATGGGCGGCCCTTGCAGCTTAGCGCTGCTCAGCCTAGGTTGCGACTGTAGGCGCCTGGCATCGCCACCTCCAGGCTACTGATGAGCCCCTTGCTCGATTCTGCATGTGAGCAAGCTTTCATACGAGCTTCGTTCATGCTAAGTTCTGCTTTGGCAAGACGCGTTCAAAATGTGGGTGAAATCCAACCTGCCTGATTGAAGCTCAGCTCACTTCCTGTTTGATGGCAAAAGATTAACAAAGACTTCCTGTCATGCTTGGAAAATGTCATCAAACGTATTATCTGTCATTAGACCAAGTTTAAAACTTCTGGAGACTGTCAAGGAAGTTCAGTCAGCTAAGAAAATTGAGTTATTTAGTTGTTAGTGGGCAGGACTAAAATGATGACAATTTTGGGTGAGGTTTATGAAATGTCAAAATGTTTGAAATGAAATAAATAAATAAAACATTATGAAATAAGTATCTACATCAATAATAGATAATGATTTAATGTGACAATGAAATTGTGAAATAATTGAATACATATTAAATGCTCAGCTCATTATTATGAAATATATTTCATTTTCCATTATAAGTCAGCTTTATGATATAAAATAATTTTTATGTAAAAATTTAACCTAATAATTAAAATTATTGCTGAGGCAATTCCAGGTGTTTTTTTATTTTTATTTCAAAATGGTTTTTTTTAAAGTCAGCTTTTATTTCTAAAAGCCAGCTTTTATTCTATAAGGGTTACTTTTCCCCATGGCCATTTATTTTAAAATGTCACTTTACAACTGAACGACTGTGGGGCCAATCAGCGTCAACGGGCTGGACCTGCATCCTCATTGGCTGAGCCTTACATTGTGTTTAGTTTCCTGGGTACCTGCTCCCTGAGCGGCTAATGCACCAGCTCAAAGTTTAGGAAGGATGGTGGAGTTTCTTTAACTTCATTCAGCTCTGGTTACTTTAGCAGATCAAATTGATGGGAATAATTTATCATATGATGCCATCATCTTTCAAATGATCGGGATGATAATTGCTCTCCAGAATGTTAGCATCGTCAACGTCATTGTGGATACCCTAAGAGCCATTGAGCACTGTGTCCGCATGGAAAATGCAGAGCACAGCACTCAAGTCTGTATTGCTGTCTGGCATAACCATCTGGGTTATTGCTGTTATGTTTTCTGTGTCACCCAGCACAGTTCACTGCAGTCAAGTGAGCCGACAGTTACGGCAGCCGACGGTAGCTCGCTGTTAAAAATTAACTTTGCACATACAAGATGCATTACGGTAATAAAGTAGACCAGATGCTTATCCAGGCAACGGCTGACAAATTAGGAGGAAAACAGAAAAGTAACCTTAAAAACATTCATATTAATGGTATATTTACAAGTTTCACACACATGTTTATGTAAAAAATAAATATTTAATAATTTTACTGTAGATTTTTGGAGAAATAATGGGTCAAAGTGCCTACTAATGCTTATCTGTTATATACTTTTGCGTCACGTTCAGCAATTTATTTCTCCAGAATCATGAGAGGTGAGAACACAATCTCTTCAGATTATAATAAAGGGTAATGTATACTATAATCAGAATTAATATTTCATGTTTTACTGTAGATTTTTGGAGAAATATGGGGTCTGAGAATATGTTAAAGAAGCCAAAAAGGCCATTCATTTCCCAGATGAATAATAGTAGTAAGAAGAAACATTCTAATTACAATAGGCCTTCACAGCGCTTAATAAATAAATAAATTAATAACTCAGCTGCACAAGTGAACATACCCTTAAATTATTATTAACAGTTTTCTAAATCTTTCAGATTGTGAGCACATCTCATGCCAACAGCCCTCTTTAGGTAAAGCCACAGACATGAGCTTTGACTCTCAGGGATGCAGAAAAGAAAAGCTCTAATCTTCAAATTTTGAGCAGACACCTGGAGGGTCGACACACAACTGGCTACTAATTAAAACAATTAATATCATCCAACTTGACAAAATATATTGCTCCAACCTAAAGAAAAGTATCCCCACAACAAGATGCTGCCAACTTTTTTTATAGTTCATCAGATATTCTATATTTGGCAGTAGGTGTTAACACTGAATGCTGAAATGGATTTAAAAGGTAGTTTATTATAGTTTATATTGATATAGGGTGTGCACAAAACTGGGCTAGTGCATCTTTTTATCGTTTAGATTTTATATTTTCCCTCTAGCAGAATTATTTTTAGTTGAATTGTAAGGAATATTTGTCACATTCATGGTGGAGAATATTCTGAAAGGATCTTTTTGGAAAAGGATGTTTTTATTTGTGCACATCTGAGTAACCTAGGAATCGAATGAGAATGTATACTCTTTTTTTCATCCACTGTAAATCAGGACTTATTCACATTGCTTCTGCAAAGTTTAGATAATCAGCATGTCTCATACTGAGCATGCATACAATGCTTTCCAGGGATATGTATATTGGTGCATGCAAATGTCCCTGTTTGTTGCTTGTAGCGTTTTAAAGAGTTCTTGTAGATTGTAATTATGGTTGCATTCTATATTCTTTTTGTATATTGTATATATTCTAGAATTGCGCCACACAAGGTGACAGCAGGTTGGAGTAGATCTGTTACTTTTTGTTCTTATTAATTATTTTATAAGCTCAAATTCCTCTTGTGGTGGATAAGATGTTTTTGGATGATTATCCTCTCCAGTATCGGATGCTGTGCAGCTGGAAGGACTTTTGCTGACACTTTTTTACTTTTGGACATTTGTTAGTATGTGTCACCATGGCAACGGGGTTGTTTTTTTACAACCGGGAGCAACTGCTAAATATCTCAAAAGCTAAAATAATACTTTAACTACAACCCCAAATTCCTGATGAATTGAAAAGGAGACGCTGTGGATGCAGAGCAGGAACAAAGGGATGAGAGAGAAGGAGGAAGTTCAAACCATCTCTTCCATTAATCATGATGGGCATTGTGAGATTGTTGGGAAACAAGTTGGATCAAGTCCAAGCCCTACAAAGAACCACTATTTCACTGAATTATGGCTGCAGAATCATATCCCTGACTCCATCGTCTCTCTGCCAGGCTTTCTGACCATACAAGCAGAAAGAGATTTAAAGAGGAGCAGCAGACGCAAAGGAGGTGGACTGGCGACACCTGTGAACAACAGAGGACATGTTACTGTGAAGTGTCGTCTCTGCAGTCCAGATATTGAACTGTTTGCAGGAAGTTTTTCCCCATATTATTTACCCAGAGAGTTCACCAGTGTCATTTTGGAAACAGTTTAGATTCCATCTTCAGCTGTTGCCGACACTGCCAGTGATGCCATCAGCTCAGTTGTTGCCAAGCTACAGACACAACACCCCAATGCATTTGTGGCATTATCTGGTGATTTTACCCATGCTTCACTCTCTGCTACACTTCCAACGTTTCAACAGTTTGTCAGCTGCTCTACCAGAGAAAACAAAGCGTTGGATTTGTTTTATGCAAATGTCAAGGACATATATCTCTAAAGCCAGACCTCCTCTAGGCAATTCAGATCACAATCTTGTTTTTCTCTGGTCAAAGTATTAGCCCCTTTTTCAGAGGCAACCTGTAATGAAGGGGACTGTGAGAAGACGGTCACTGGAAGCTGAAGACAGCAAGGAGGTGTACAAGAAGAAGCTGGAGAGCAAGGTCCAGCAAAACAAAATCAGAGACTTGTGGTCAGGGATGAAGAAGATCACAGGCTTCAAGCAGAAGGACGATCAGATCGATGGATGTCTCGACAGAGCCAATTAACTAAACACATTCTTCAATAGGTTCAGTTCAGAAACAAGCTCAGCATCCTCCTCTCCTGCTCACAGCCAGACATCCCACCCTCCTTTGACCCACAGCTTTCCTGTCACACCTCAGATGTTTAATCTAACACCTCTGCCATTGACACTTCTGCTTCTACATGTTTGTCATCAACCAAATCAGAAGAGGCTGATGCTCCCTTTGCCTCCCCCTTCCACCTGTGTGTCTCAGGAAGTCAGGTGAAGAGACAACTGGAAAGATTGAACCAGAATAAGGCCGCAGGTCCAGATCGTGTCAGGCCTATTGTCCTGAAGGCCTGTGCAGAGCAGCTCAGTGGGATTCTGCAGCACCTCTTCAACCATAGCCTGGCCCAGAAGAAGGTTCGAGTGTTGTGGAAGACCTCTTGTCTTGTTCTGGTACCAAAGACAACTCACCTATCAGTCCTCAGTCACTATAGACCAGTTGTCCAGACATCCCACGTCATGAAGGTCCAAGAGAAGGTCCTGTAGGCCCACCTGAGTAAGCCAACAATGAACCATCAGGACTCCCTTCAGTTTGTTTATCGCAGGGGAGTTGGGGTTAAAGATGCCATCACACACCTGCTTCAGCAAACTCACTGTAATCTGGACAAAGCCAGCAGCACTGTGAGAATCATTTTCTTTGATTTCTCCAGTGCATTTAACACAATTCAGCCTGATTTGCTTTGTCAGAAACTCCAAAACACTCAGAAGGATTCAACAATCTCCTGGATCAAAGACTACCTGACACATAGACCACAGTTTGTGAGACTGAAGGGTCGAGTGACTAACCAGTTAGTCAGCAGCACAGGAGCACCACAGGGGACTGTACTCTCACCATTCCTTTTCACTCTGTACACCTCAGACTTCCAGTACAAGACAGACTCCTGTCATCTGCAGAAATACTTGGATGATTCTGCAGTCCTGGGGTGGATCAGAGATGGACAAGAAGCTTTTTCAGATCTGCTGTAAGACAAACCTCTACAGGAGATCCTTCCTGCCCACAGCCATCAGCATCTACAGCAGCTCTTTGAAGAAATGTGCAAAATATGATCAACAACAACAATTAATTTCATTTTGGGATGAATAAAGTATTTTTAAATTTGAATTCTGTGACCAAAAGTAATTTTTCCAAAAAGGTATTGTTGTAGTTTCAATTTCTGGAAGTGAGGTTCTTTCAAGGTGTAATTGTCAGGTTTAAACAACCTAAAATACTTATAACATCATAAAAAGAAGAGAAAGACAAAGAATTAGTTATTTACTCGCTGTGAGGAAAACGGACAAGATGTGTTCAGTTACAAATCTCGCACCGCTCGGAAAACCATCTGTCCGACCCTCTCTTTTTATTATCATTCAGGGGTCCCTAGTTACAAAGAACGTCATTCTCTAAGGATGGGAAACAACAGCTGCATCGTAAACAGGTCATAAACACCATTATCTTTCAACAACACACTTCCACAGTCTCCATCATTTTAAGATCAGTGCAATCAGCCTTCATCTTTTATGACCTCCTCAACTGCGGACTGCTTCCTTCTCAGCTCCAATTTATGACCTTTGCCTGCAGACAACTCATACATCCTTTACTCACAAAAACATCATGAAAGGTTATTAAAATCAAATAGTCAAGTTAAGGATAGGAGAAAATATAAGATAAATCTATATTAAATTATTCCAACATTTCCTCCCTGTTTATCTTATATCTGCTCATATTCTCATATCACTTAAACAGCCACTTCTTTTAGATTTTTAACTGCAAGATCATTTTCATGAGTACAAAAACAATTATACTCAGAGGTACTTACTGACATCTAAATCACAGAATCATATAGAAATTGATCTATATACAGGCCAGAAAAGTGGTCAGTCGCATCCTCATCATCTTCATCATCCTGATGTTTAAATAACGGATAGTTGGGTAACTCTGTCTTCCATAGGAGAAATAGCTGTGGTGATGAAACGGTTAAGAAGAGAACGAAGGCAGGGAATACAACAACATCCACACAATGTCAAAAATTGCAGCAAACACTGCAAAGGAAATTATTACTGATGATACTAAAATTTTATTCTTGCCAAACACATCCAGCCAGGAGTCCCACATCGAGGTGTCTACTCCAGAATGCTCCTTCATTTTGCCATTTAGAGATCTCAAACCTTCTATGGCTTTAGTTAGGCTGCCATCAGCCGCAGTGTTGTTAGGTATAAATGTGCAGCATTTTTCTCCAAAAATGGCACAAACTCCTCCTTTTTCAGCTAACAACATGTCCAAAGCAATTTTATTCTGGAATGCCATCAGGGAGGTTGAAGCCAATTGGTCATGGACAGTTTCAAACCCGCTTTGTCCAATTTCCTAGTTTTTGTACATCGTAGTGAATATAGTTGATCCTGTCTATGTTTTTGTTCATCGTACACCACTTACAGATACTTGATTAAAATCCTGCAGCTACTTGATCAGTTAATTTATCTTCATCTATAGCATCTATGTACGTAGAGTCTCCCTCAGTTTGCCAAGCTGCTGCTCTGCACTTTCTATCATGCCAATCATGTGGGTTTACACTAGATAGTCCATCTGTTACTTCATCTACATAGAATATACTGAAACTGGTAACAATAAAGTAATTAGAGCACAGAGTCCCGTTACTTTTTGAAGGTAATCGATCAAACAACCTGTCGTCACCACACCACCACCAAATGTCTCCTCTAGAGACTGGTTTAAAATACTTATTTACTTTTACAATTGCAGTACACCATACTGCAGTGAGATTTCCCAATTTATTACCTCTCTCTGTCATATTTATACATGTGTAGTTTTCAGTGGTGACCCGCTTATGGAATACTGGTTTGTCCTTATCTGCTGTAATTACAGGAAAAAACAGAATCCTAGTGTTGACACATTTCATTAGGATTAGTTTGATTCATTACTTCCATCACACAGGGTTGTGGTATCACAACTGGAATTATTTGTAACAAAAACCTGGGACCCATACACACAACACAATCTCTTTTAGTTATGTTAGCCGCTTACTCTACCATCAATAACCAGTTATTATTTGTTCCTGATACTCCAGTAATAACCTGGAACTAGTCATCTGTGGTTAAGTTTCCTAACATAATGTTTACTCTCTTCGCTTTGTTACCTGGATTGCATTATCAGCTTTATGGAACTTAAACAACTTATTTTAATTGACTAGCATAAGCAGTGGTGCCCCACTCTGGTGTCCAATTGTTTCCTTCATCAGTTACCATCATGGACCATGAGGTGTCTCTTCTGTCATTAGTTAAGTACCATTTATAACTTCTATAATCCTGCCCTTTCCTTCCTCGTTTGGTCAAGCTAATGAGTGGGATCAGCACCACAGCTGTGTTATTAGATTTCAGGCACACTTGAATACCATAAGTATAAGAAGTTTGTTTAGTGCACAAAGTTAGGTTATCTTGCCTTCCTTGATTTAGCGCTACTTGTTTCATATGACTTATAGCAGATGTTGTTACATTCTGATTCATCTTGACTGGTTCCCATAAATACCAGAAAAATAAAAAAATCAATATGAGGAAAAATATAAATACCCAGCACCGGAAAGCATTGCTCATCCATCTAAAAGTCATTTTGGCTGAAATTTTGACTCCTCTAAGTGGTTCCAGTGTCTTAATTTTCTGCACTGACTTTCGGGTCTCTCCAGCCTCTAAATGTCTGGGTCCACCCTATTATCAGTCTGTAAATCACTTCCCCTGGCGGAGCTTTCAACCGAAATGACCTTTTTACAATGTGTAAGGTGAATCCAGGTTTATCTCTCAGCTATTTTACTGCCCTGGCAGTGGTTAATAATACCTAATATGGGTCCTCCCACTTAGGTGAAATACCAATGTTTCTTTTTTACACTCCTTATTAACACCCAGTCGCCTGGTTCCACTAGTTGGTTTTCCTGCTGGGAAATAGAACATTCCTCATTAGTTTGATTTTGTTTCTGTTGCTTTTCTAACATACTCCTCATATAATCAGCTAGGTTAGTTTCTTCATCTAACTCCCACTTATTTTTAACTGTGGTAATCTGTATGGTCTTCCAAATAATGTTTCATAGGGTGTTAGCCCTGAGCTGCTTGTAATGTTTAGTTGGAAATAGTTCTATCCGTTTAGAAAATGCATCTATAATGACTAAACAGAACTTTTTCCCTTCACTGTGGTTTAGCTCAATAAAATCCATATGAATTGTTTGAAAGGGTATTTTAGTTTTGGAAATTGTCCCCTTTGTGGTCTTAAATTCCCTTGTGGATTATGTTTTGCACATGTTAAACATGTTTTACAAAAAAAATTTTTTAATAAGAATTAAGAATTAAATCCATATGTTATATAATATTAATATATCTGTCCTACCATTCCTCCCTGTTGAGACATTGTGAAACACGATGGCTCAATATTGCCGCCCATTTATATAGGTTCTTTGGTAGGACAGGTTTATTATCTGGTCAAATATAGTTTTCATCTTTTAATGCAGCTCCATGTTTTTTACACATTTCTATCTCCTATAGTGGGCTTTGTTGTTGCATTTCTTTTAACACTGTATCTTTTGTCACCAATGCCACCAATATCCTGTTTGTGTCTTCCCTCTCTCATCTTTTTTGGAGAAATCATTCACATAAACTATTTCATGATCCTGCAAATCACTTCTAGTTTTTTGCTTCTTTTTCTGCTAATTCTTGACAATCATGTTAATTTCCATCTTCAGCTTCTACACTCCATTCCAGTTCAGATGTCATTTTCAGCTCTTCCTCATACATTAGTTTGTTTAATGGAGATACTATTTCTGCATAATTTGGCACCCAGTTTCTACAATAATTAGTTAGACCAAGGAAGGACATAATTTGCTTTTTTGTTACTGGTTTTGGAACTTGTAATATTACAGTCTTTCTTTCTTCTACAATTGTGCGTCCCCCTAAGATTGTGGCCTAGGTATTTAACCTCATTTTTACACAACTGAAGTTTCTTTTTACTGACTTTGTGTCCCTCTTCTGCTAAATGTTTTAATAATGCTATTGTGTCATTTTTACAGGTCTCCTCATCAGGAGAGGCTAATAGCACATCATCAACATACAGGTCCTTCTCAAAATATTAGCATATTGTGATAAAGTTCATTATTTTCCATAATGTAATGATGAAAATGTAACATTCATATATTTTAGATTCATTGCACACTAACTGAAATATTTCAGGTCTTTTATTGTCTTAATACGGATGATTTTGGCATACAGCTCATGAAAACCCAAAATTCCTATCTCACAAAATTAGCATATCATTAAAAGGGTCTCTAAACGAGCTATGAACCTAATCATCTGAATCAACGAGTTAACTCTAAACACCTGCAAAAGATTCCTGAGGCCTTTAAAACTCCCAGCCTGGTTCATCACTCAAAACCCCAATCACGGGTAAGACTGCCAACCTGACTGCTGTCCAGAAGGCCACTATTGACACCCTCAAACAAGAGGGTAAGACACAGAAAGAAATTTCTGAACGAATAGGCTGTTCCCAGAGTGCTGTATCAAGGTACCTCAGTGGGAAGTCTGTGGGAAGGAAAAAGTGTGGCAGAAAACGCTGCACAACGAGAAGAGGTGACCGGACCCTGAGGAAGATTGTGGAGAAGGGCCGATTCCAGACCTTGGGGTACCTGCGGAAGCAATGAACTGAGTCTGGAGTATAAACATCCAGAGCCACCGTGCACAGGCGTGTGCAGGAAATGGGCTACAGGTGCCGCATTCCCCAGGTCAAGCCACTTTTGAACCAGAAACAGCGGCAGAAGCGCCTGACATGGGCTACAGAGAAGCAGCACTGGACTGTTGCTCAGTGGCCCAAAGTACTTTTTTCAGATGAAAGCAAATTCTGCATGTCATTCGGAAATCAAGGTGCCAGAGTCTGGAGGAAGACTGGGGAGAAGGAAATGCCAAAATGCCAGAAGTCCAGTGTCAAGTACCCACAGTCAGTGATGGTCTGGGGTGCTGTGTCAGCTGCTGGTGTTGGTCCACTGTGTTTTATCAAGGGCAGGGTCAATGCAGCTAGCTATCAGGAGATTTTGGAGCACTTCATGCTTCCATCTGCTGAAAAGCTTTATGGAAATGAAAATTTCATTTTTCAGCACGACCTGGCACCTGCTCACAGTGCCAAAACCACTGGTAAATGGTTTACTGACCATGGTATCACTGTGGTCAATTGGCCTGCCAACTCTCCTGACCTGAGCCCCATAGAGAATCTGTGGGATATTGTGAAGAGAACGTTGAGAGACTCAAGACCCAACACTCTGGATGAGCTAAAGGCCGCTATCGAAGCATCCTGGGCCTCCATAAGACCTCAGCAGTGCCACAGGCTGATTGCCTCCATGCCACGCCGCATTGAAGCAGTCATTTCTGCCAAAGGATTCCCGACCAAGTATTGAGTGCATAACTGTACATGATTATTTGAAGGTGGACGTTTTTTGTATTAAAAACACTTTTCTTTTATTGGTCGGATGAAATATGCTAATTTTGTGAGATAGGAATTTTGGGTTTTCATGAGCTGTATGCCACAATCATCCGTATTAAGACAATAAAAGACCTGAAATATTTCAGTTAGTGTGCAATGAATCTAAAATATATGAATGTTAAATTTTCATCATTACATTATGGAAAATAATTAACTTTATCATAATATGCTAATATTTTGAGAAGGACCTGTATAGTAAAACCTGACTACCTCCTGGAGGGTCAAACTTGGCCATACTTGTACTCATTACCTGAGAGTATATAGTTGGACTTTCACAGTAGCCTTGAGGTAGTCTGGTATAAGTATATCTTTGTCCCTCAAAAGTAAATGCAAACCAGAACTGACTATCTTTATCTACAGGTACAGAGAAAAATGCATTGCTTATATCAACTACAGTAAATATTCTAGCATCTGGTCTTAGGGAATTTAATAATGTATAATGATCAGGAACAGACGGTGCTCTCTGAACAACTGCATTATTAACTGCCTGTAGGTCTTGTACCATGCGCCATCCTATTGATGGAGCTTGTTTTTTAACTGGAAAAAATGGGGGTGTTGCATGGTGAATCCTCGCATTTTATTATCACCCCTGCAGTTATTAAATCCTTTATTACTGGTTTTATTCCTTCACGAGCATCATATTTCAAAATGTTTTGTTTTACACTGGGCCTGTATTCTGTTTTTGCTCTAATTTGGACAGGTAACACTCCTTTTACTAAACCCACATCAGTAGGGTCTTTTGACCATAACTTATTAGGGACTTCATTCAAGAACAGTTCCTCCTGTTCAGTAAGGAATATTTCTCATTGTTGTTTTGTATGCCAATGTATCTCTTCCTGCACTATTCTTCCCATCTGTATCAACATAAGTTACCATAACTTTTGTAGGGGTTACTTTAGTTAATGCTTTTTCGTACGTTTTATCTGGTCCAGGAGTATTTTTATACCACATGGTAATATGTAGATCATCTGGTGTCATCTGATCTTGTAGTTGAGTAATGACATTTCTTCCTTCTGTTAATAAAGCTGTCCCTATGTCTAGGGGTAATAATAATACTTCCTATATTTTATCTGTAGAAGACAGATATTGCAGTGAGTTTTTAGCAAAGTTAGGTAATCCTTGGACCAGTGGAAGCAGACAGCCAGTCAGACAGCTGCGAACATATTAGCTGATTTGGCCAATTTAATACAACTCAGACAATTTTTATATCACCTAGATATTAGGTCTGCTTTATTAGTAGATATTGCAATTGGGAAATGTTCCAAGTAACTACAACACCAAGAAAAGTATTAGAATTTACCATACATCTCACGGGTCCATTTAACTAGGCTAGTCTGCCACTGCTCTGATAATTTCTTAATTTTGCTGCTCAATGTGATATGACAACTTTCTACTACAGGTAAGGAAAATCACAAATAATTTCAGTGAACCAACAAACTTTTAAAACATTTCTCCCACTTCTTTGCTTGGTTGGCTCTAGCTGTCTCCATGGTTGAGGACCAGTTCTGTCTGACAAAAACCTATTGTAAGCTTACAGTTTTCTAAAAAGCTCTAACTAACCAAGGTTCGCCTGTAGAGCAGCAGGCATCTACCAATTCCTTTTCACCAGCAGCACAAGTCTGGATCCCATTCCCTTGGTCTTCAGACAACTCAAGCTATAAGTTAACTTGGAAAACAAAGCGAGAGCAGAGTTAACAAAGCAGTTTACTCTTGTGCAAGAGGCAAGCAGGTCCTTCCTCAATGACTACAAAATGAAAGTTGTCAAAGTTTTATTCCTTCATGTGTAAAATGAGTTTGCACCAGAAGAGAAGCCTAGCATACCACAGCACACCATTAGTGCTCAGCACATGGGTGAGCTAACCAACAAGACATAGTCTAAACTTAAGCTCACTGTGTTTTTGGTTTAATTTATTTTGATGTTTGTGATTACACTTTATGGTTATTTCATGGAAGAGTTCTAGGTATTAAGGGTCATGTGTGCCAACAAACTGTCTTGTTTAGCCTGGCACATTGGTCACAAAACACTATCTTGCAATTCATTCCTTTTTTGCCATCTTTTCAGAAGGCCAGAATGACCTCATGGATTTGATAGTCATTTGGGAAATCATTTGTATCAGATGTTTCACACCTGTCTTTATCCACAGACCCACCCACCCAGTCTCTCTTCAATGCTTATATTGAGATGGGAATTTAAAACAGTACATCTTGTAAATAGACTGTTGGTTGTCAAGAGCGTTTATTAGGATAATTGCTTTTAATCATTGTTGCTTTGCTGTATTGTATTGATACCTGGTGATTGAAAAGCCATTGAAATTATACCTCATTAGTTGGCACTGTAGGTGTCATCAGTGCAGACTGACACATAGAGGCCGATATAACTGTTTTATCCATTTATTATTTGTAACATCAACTTGTGGCAAGAACTTACATGTTGTTTTAATAATTTGTCAGTGTGACAGAGCTATATACAGGGGTTGGACAATGAAACTGAAACACCTGTCCTTTTAGTGTGGGAGGTTTCATGGCTAAATTGGACCAGCTTGGTAGCCAGTCTTCATTGATTGCACATTGCACCAGTAAGAGCAGAGTGTGAAGGTTCAATTAGCAGGGTAAGAGCACAGTTTTGCTCAAAATATTGACATGCACACAACATTTTGGGTGACATACCAGAGTTCAAAAGAGGACAAATTGTTGGTGCACATCTTGCTGGCGCATCTGTGACCAAGACAGTAAGTCATTGTGATGTATCAAGAGCCACGGTATCCAGGGTAATGTCAGCATACCACCAAGAAGGACGAACCACATCCGACAGGATTAACTGTGGATGTAAGAGGAAGCTGTCTGAAAGGGATGTTCGGGTGCTAACCCAGATTGTATCCAAAAAACATAAAACCACGGCTGCCCAAATCATGGCAGAATTAAATGTGCACCTCAACTCTCTTGTTCCCACCAGAACTGTCTGTCGGGAGCTCCACAGGGTCAATATACACGGCCGGGATGCTATAGCCAAACCTTTGGTCACTCATGCCATTGCCAAATGCCGGTTTCAATGGTGCAAGGAGCGCAAATCTTGGGCTGTGGACAATGTGAAACATGTATTGTTCTCTGATGAGTTCACCTTTACTGTTTTCCCCACATCCGGGAGAGTTACGGTGTGGAGAAGCCCCAAAGAAGCGTACCACCCAGACTGTTGCATGCCCAGAGTGAAGAATGGGGGTGGATCAGTGATGGTTTGGGCTGCCATATCATGGCATTCCCTTGGCCCAATACTTGTGCTAGATGGGCTCGTCACTGCCAAGGACTACCGAACCATTCTTGAGGACCATGTGCATCCAATGGTTCAAACATTGTGTCCTGAAGGCGGTGCCGTGTATCAGGATGACAATGCACCAATACACACAGCAAGACTGGTGAAAGATTGGTTTGATGAACATGAAAGTGAAGCTGAACATCTCCCATGGCCTGCACAGTCACCAGACCTAAATATTATTGAGCCACTTTGGGGTGTTTTGGAGGAGCGAGTCAGGAAACGTTTTCCTCCACCAGTATCACGTAGTTACCTGGCCACTATCCTGCAAGAAGAATGGCTTAAAATCCCTCTGACCATTGTGCAGGACTTGTATATGTCATTCCCAAGACGGATTGACGGTGTATTGGCCGCAAAAGGAGGCCCTACACCATACTAATAAATTATTGTGGTCTAAAACCAGGTGTTTCAGTTTCATTGTCCAACCCCTGTAGGTTGTTCACTGACAGCAAGATGCCTCTGGCACATCGTAAAGGTTAGAGAATTATTGGAAGGTACATAGGTATGAAATAGTAAACAGTACACAACAAAATGTAAGGCACCTAGGTGTGACAGAGGTGCAAAATGTAAAGGAATTGACCTGAACTGGAGTCTTCCTTATACGTGCAGTGATTATTTATTATTGCCTATTTTATCTAAATGTGAGTATCTCTTTGATATTTACAGCAGATTTCGAAAACATTTTCACATTTAGAGGCGACTGTGGCTCTGTAGGAAGAGTAGTCGTCTTGAAATCAGAAAGTTGTGGGTTTGATTCCAGCTTCCTCCTGCCATATGTCAATGTTCCCATGGGCAAGGCACTTAACCTCAAGTTGCCTACCGATCTGCGTATTGGTGTATGAATGTGTGAGCGTTAGTGAGTGCAATTGGGTGAATGTGGCTCTAGTGTAAAGTGCTTTGAGTGGTCTGCATAACTGGAAAAGCGCTATATAAGTTCAGTCCATTTACCATTTAGACTTAATATGGAGTTCAAACGAAAATTCACAATGAAAGACTCACCCTCACCATCTCCACCTTCTATTGACTATTCTGTGCGTCTCCCGGCCTTCCAATCAGCATCCTGTCCGCCTGATTCTCCATCCAATCACCTTCCGATGCTTTGTTTTTAAAGGACCTTCGGCTGTGTTCCTCCTCGCTTGTCAGCTGAGCTCATCCCTCCTCCACCATCTTCTTTCACATCTACTCCTGGCTTCCTCACTCCCTGGTCGCCAATCCACCACCAGTGTCGGATCAGGGGGAAGACATCTCTAAATCTAAGCCTTACAAATGTTCATCTTAGCTCATGTCATTTACAGCATTCATGTCTTCCTCCCAGACCCGAGCACCAAAGATATAATCATGTAATTTCTCATCATTAAAACTTTTCAAAGTGCCAACACTTTTCTTTGTGAGTCTTTTCAGATTGAATTAACCATAAAATCTGACATTTTGGATGTTGTTGAAGGATTTTGTTCTCCTAAGAAGTGGTCACTGCGAACATGTAGCCTGGATTCTTTACTAGGACAGTTTCTGTACATACATCTCTCAGCATCCACATCCATCAGCATGCATACATGCTCATTTACTAGAAATATGTCACCATACTATAAAGTTTATTCTCTCTCCTGTTTGTTGTGCCTGACATGCATGGTGGCCTGTCCAGGTATCAGAGACTGAGTAAGTCATTTGTGTTCCACAGATTTTGTGAGCTCTCACAGAACACTGGCTTTCTTTTGTACAGCCACTTAAGCAAACAGAAATTCACCAGACGTGTTGTTAGTAGTTGTTGACAAAAATAGCAACCATAAATTTGTATCCAAGGCCATCCCCGAACAATAGTCCCTTTTGTGTCTCCTCTTCTACTCACTCAACCTGAATGCCAGCTAAGTGATGCATTACCGCTGACAAGATTTCATGATTAACTTGTCTAAATGAATTGCAATATTTCTTTAAACACCCAGTGAATATGAAAATGATGTGAATCATAAGATTTATAACTAAAGAATAAACAAATGTTTACAAGTTGGGACCAACATCTTAGCACTCTTCACCATGATCCTTTTATTTTTTGGCATTGTATTGTGTAAATGGGATTAAACGGGATACATTACATGCCTCATCTTTTTGCAAGTATAAAGCTGCATGAAAGGCAACAAGAAACTGAAAAACCGAGCTCAGAATCTTTAATTTTGATTTAATTTAAACTAATCTGAAAGCTGCAATGGCATCCTTTTTTCTTTACATTCAGTAAAGCATTTGTTCTTTAGCTTACTGAAATTCCACTCTCGAAGGTGAGCAAGGGTCAAAGCCATGTTTACGTGTGACAAGTTGACCTATGACTCTAGCCCTCTGTCACTCCAAATCCTGGATGAGAAGTAAAGCTAAGAAAACATTTTCCTCTACACCTTCATGTTATTTTTGATCTCTTTTTTTTTACCCAGCATGAAATCAGTTTTCCCCAGAGCCATCAGACATTGCCTGGTTGAAGAGTTGTGTGTGTGCGCAAAGGGTTACTGGCGTCTGCTGTCTTTTTTTTTTTTTTTTTTTTTTTGCCGTTGACCAGCCCTGAATGCTGCAGCACATGAGAGGACTGAGGATTAGAGTGAGTGTCCTCTCAAATGACTTGTCCATCTGTGCCCAGGATCGAGTTGTAAGCAGTTGTGATACTGGACCGATTTATTTCAATCAGCAGCAGATCGGATTCAAATAAGCCCCCTGACTGCAAGTAAAATCTCCCCTTGAGGCTGTTATTGCGTTCCTAAAGAAAAAAAAACTTCTCTCTTCTTCTTTTATTTGTGATCAACAAGCTTGGTTCTTCATATTCTTCATTACTTCCAACGGTAATACAGAGGCAATTTCCATATTTTCTTCTACCACACCATCCCCCCTCAGTAGTTTGGCCACTAATCAGGAAGCAAGTGGTTCTTATTTATCGTGTAAATTGAATCATTACCACCCACACCACAGGAAAGAAAAACATCCCCACAGCCTAATGTATTCTGTACAGTGCATTTGTGGTGATGGTCAGTGGCCATTTTAACAAAGTGAGGGTATAATGATAATTCTTTGATCTTCTTAAGCTGGCATGTTGTTTGACCTTATCAACATGTTCATGTTTTCGATTAGTTTTGACAGTCAACAGGAAATGTTCCAGAGGATAATCATCTTCTCCACAACAGATGTAGAGTCACAGTATTAAATAGGACATATTATGCTTTTAAATCCTTTCTTTTCACACTTCAGTCATTCATTTGTGTGTATTTAAAGTGAAACTGCAATGCTTTGGTCTGAATTCTTTGTTATTGTAGCTCACAGGCTCCTCTTTTACCCCTTTTCCGAGGTGCGTCTGAGAGCAACTCGTTTTGGTTTGGTTTCTTTAAATGCTGTTGAGGCACTTCACATCCCACAAGGTCAAAGAGCGCTGCACTTTAACCCGTTCGGCCATTTTTGTAGTTTAATAACAATTCCCTAGCACCACAGAAACAAGACAAAAACGGCAGAAACCATGCAAAACTGTTTGTGTAATAAAACTATTCAAAACACGCAGTACAGTTATGTCCTCAAGGAGCTAAAAGCAGCACACAGCACTGACATAAGTAGCTATCAACATAATGGCCAGGAGGTCATATCAACACACAATAAGCTTACCGCTTTGCTGCGTCTATCGTTTCCATAGACAGAAAGAACTGACCGCTTAATCAAATGAAGTCTTTCAGCAAATCCTTCTTGATACTGGCAGAGGTTGCTGAAGAACTTGAAGTGGGGGAAAGAGGAATTTCCCAACTAATGTGGGTAGAGTTCCATGAACAATAAGCCACGCACTTCAAAGAGGTTCTGATGCTGGGGGACGGTGTAATGAATTGTGTGGGATGATACACCCAACAACCAAACCAAACTTATCCTTTTTCAGCTTCAGCAAAGTTGAGCTCGGCCTACAAAATCGCAGAAAAAACAAATATGCGAAATTCATCAGCCGGAAGTCAATGACTTTATTAAGCAACCATTAAATTTAACATAAAATGCGGAAACATTTTGCTCTACCACACAAAGGGGCTTCGGAGTTAAAATCAGAATGCATGAGGAAGTCATCCCATGGTTACAAATGGGGACTGCGAATCATTATCTAAGCACTTCTATTTACCACATATACCACATTATAAACATCACAGTATATATTTTTACAGATCTTAGGGCATGCATCTGACTGCCAATTAACTGCCATTTATGAAAGCATTCTAATGCAGCTCTCGGGTGTTGCCTGATGAGCGATTATAAGCTCTGTGGGTCAGCTGCAAACTTTTCAGTCTTTGTCCAGATCGGTCAGTACTGGGATATACCTCAGTCTTCCAACTTGAATTCAGGGGACTAAGAAAAACAAATGAATGAATGAAAGGCTTAGTTATACTGACAGACGTTTTTGGTGGCATATTATGCATTATCAAAGACTGCATTTGCTGCTGGCACCAGCTGACACTATAATTAAGTATCTCTTGTCAGTTAATGTGCACAAACCCACATGCACTAGGACATAAAACATGCTGTTCCATCTGACGTGCCCATGTATATCATCACCTTTAAGTAGTTATGAAATTGTCTACATTCTGTAATGGCTTAAAGCATTTTTCCCTTTGTTTCACTAGCCAACAATGTTGTTGTGCATTTAGTGCTAGAGGTAAAAAAGAGCTCATCTGGCTCAGACCCAAAAAAAAACCCAGAAACCTATATATTTTCCACATCTTCCCCTGTTTTGTTGTTCCTTTTACGTTGTTTCTGTCATAGAATGCTTCCTTGTTTATCTGTGTGTGAGTATGAGTAAGTGTGCAAGTGTTTCAACTTGTGCATGTACACACCGAGCTAATGGCCCCCTGCCAGATGCACGCAGATACCATCTTGAGGGAAACATTACAACACTGCATACTCAATTGAAATTATTTGAATGTTTATAGCAACCAGTACCACAACAGGTGGAGAGGGACAAATCTTTGGCAGGTTGGAGCTGTGGTTTTTGATGCCTTATGACAGCAACTCAGGAGGAACTGAACCAGTTGAGCGTTTCACATATAAATATAGTTTTGTCAGCTGTGCTGAAAAGAATAGTAGAATAGAAGAGAATAGTTTAGACAGCCTGAGATGTGTGGTATTCTATTATGAGGTACAATTTGCCAAAAAAGAGGAAAAAACATGCATTATGATTTAATCTGTTATTATGTGGCTTCAGGCTTGTTTTTATTTTTAAAACCACATCTTGTAAAACAAATTGAACCTTTCTGGGTTTATTACAGCATTATGGTTTTCTTTGTGCCATTTTGTTTTCAATTTACATACTCTTCATGGGTGCTTGACCTTCTTAGAATCATCTTTTTTAAAACATTCTTTTGATTTCTAGTTCACACTTATTTATGACCATCCATCCTGAATGAAACGTGGCACAGCATAAATTCCCTTAATTAATCCACAGATGAGTCATGATCACATCTGCTTCACGTGTAGCAACTTGAATGTGCCAGAAACACAGAAATATTTTCACACATCTGATGTTGTTTTATAACTTTGATTAAATAATAAAAAATAATAATAATAATAATAACTTTAAATTTTTTTATATTTCATCCATTAATCCATATGCAATTTAGCAGATTCCAGATTAATTGGGTAATGAGAGGCTCCATCCCCATTAACTCCATGCCTCGAGTTGACAGCTGACCTCTGTCTGCTCTATGACATCAGCCAAGTCAGAAAGGCAGAGAGCCCCCATCACAGGTTCAGTGAAATTCTGTGCTGTCAGACAAGCTGACAGAAGAGAAACTAAACATGCTGCAAAAACAGAGGATCCTCACAGCTTGCCAATCACCACCATCCATTCTTTGTGTTTTTTATTATTTTTGTTCCCGAGTGGAAATATTTGAACGGAGAGCAGGTTGTTCACCTAAGTTCGCTACCTCCCAGCATGTCCAAGACAACTCACTTTAACTGACACTAAGCCCTTTTCCAAACACACATATACTGAAAGTAAAAATGATGTGAGGGTCCTCACTGAAGAAAAAATGAAATTAATTCTGTCAGCACCGGAAAGCATCCTGGCATGAATTTGTGTCAGAAAGAAGCCTTAACTAAAGATAAGTTTGAAAAGGAAGTTTGCTTTGTGCTGTGTAAAAAAAAAAAAAAAATCATCACACAGAACATGACTGTCAATTGAGAGCACAGCTCTCATGGAGAATCCAAAACCCTAGGCTAAGTACTGGCACATAGAATGAAAAAGCACCCATGGTTCCTTTTATGTCAGTTGGTTACAGATGTATGAAATGAGCTTTCAACAAATACGTAATTGCTCAGTCATCCTGCCACCCGGCTGATCCCAGCTTTGCTTCTCTTTATACGTGACTCTCTCAGACATTTTCTTGGCTTTAAAACAGCCTTCGTTTAAAACTTGAGTTTTGGTGTAAAATGGGGATTATACGCATGCTGTTTGTAACCTAAACTGAAAACACCAGAAGCTGCTTTTTATCATCAGGGAAAACCATGAGCCAAAGACTTGCAGAAAGAAGGGAAACTGCTGTGCAAGACAGGCTGGACAAAGAGAGGTTAAAAAATGATCTAGTAGAATGCACAAAATGGGGAAGAGCATTATAGAGTCAAAATCCAACAAATATATAACAAATAAATATTTATATTCCTGGTTTTTATGACACTGTAATGATTAAATTAGATAAATCAAATTATATATTTATATATAATTGTTAATAATTAAATATGGAAATCATTAGTAAAGCCATTAAGTTGCTACATGCTGAAATCATGTAAGGTTATTTTATTCATATTTATTGAATTATTTCATTCTTCATTGGCTGTGGCCCATCATGAATTTTTTTTTTCTGACTTTCTGGCATTAGTTTCCTTCAGTCACAGTACCTAGTAGGGCTGCACCACATATTACTGTATGCAGAATCATAGTATCAATATCACAAAGAACTGCTTGGGCTGCAATAACTGCATTGCTAATTATAAGTACCATGCATTCAGGCTCTCTATACCAGTAAAATCTTCGGCGATGCAGCAAAAAGTGTTTTAAAAAGTATTTTAAATGTTTCAGAAATAGAAATAATGACTAAATTGTTGCATTGCCAAAACAGCAGCTGTAGCCAGATGTACCTTTTTCAAAACCATCTTGTTAGGATGGTACTAATAATTTTTTACACAGAGCACTCACTGTTTGCCTGGGATCTTTGTGTGCAACAAATAAAAAGCAGAAATACATTACATTGTTTTGTTAAGTATTTGTTTATTTATCACAAATCAAATTGTCACCGCAACGTTCACTAACAATATCGCATATTAGATGTTTTCGTCATATCATGCAGTCCTAGTAACTATACACGACACAGGCAGAGAGGGTAAAGACGCAGCATAGGTCCGCAAGGTTAGGACTTGTACAGCCTCTGCATATGGGGCAGCAACTGTGATTTGTACTGATGAAACTATAGCAGATGTCGCAGCGACTATACTTTATAAGTTATATAAAGTTATTCGGTTGCACTCTAAGAAAATGGTAAGACCTATTTATGCTCTCTTCATCCACATAAATAGCTCCACCATTTTCTAACATTTTGAAGTGTCACTTCTCCATGGTCTCAATTTGTTTAATTAGTTGGCATTGTTGCGAAGTAATGAAGCCACTAAAGGGCATTTCATAGTTAGTTTCTGAATTCAGAAGAAAGTTTCAGAGAGCAGCCAACATACTGTGGTGGAAGGAAATCCCGACAAGGATCATTTTTAGAAAGAGACCTAAAAGGAGACTCTGGAAGTTGTTCGTGCAACCATTAAATACATCACAGCATGTGAATGGAGAATTTCCAGCTTTTCTGGAAGGGCTATACTACACCACACAATTACTGGTGGTACTGCTCCACTCCTTACACTTGGCTATGAATCCACTCCCTGATGACCAACAGAAATATGCAGAAAATGAACACAGAAAAATGGACAGAAGGTTCCGTCTGTTTGTACTGGTTATTTAATAATGTACATAATTGAGCTTTTAAAGTCCTTTATTACATAGAGTAATTTTGTGATAATTCACAAATTTCCTTACATACTTGAAGTCTGCTCAGTGCATCCCAGATAAGTAAATAAATGGTAAATGGACTGAACTTATATAGTACTTTTTTCAGTCATGCAGACCACTCAAAGCGCATTTCTTTCTAAAGTATTTGCCACATATACACGGCTGCAGTATGTCTGCCTTTTTCAAATTTAAAATCTGTTAATACACACTCCAGGGAGGTTGTGATTGTTTAGTTTGTATCTTGAAGCATAAACGCTGTAAACAAATAATATAACCATATAAATCCCTAAAAGAAATATCCTTTTCAGGAATTTACCTGAAAGAGTTCATTCTCTCCTCCTCCCCAGTTGTTGAAACTGGTGCTTTAATTGATTCATTTAATTAATATCTCATCTAAGCTTAGCTGATTTGTATTCATTAATGTATTTTAATGTAAGTACTATAAAACAAGGGCTGCATGGTGGCACAGTTGTTCATGGTGGCAGCACTGTTGCCTTGCAGCAAGAAGGTCCTGGGTTCAATTCCCATCCAGAGGTCTTTCTGCAAGGAGTTTGCATGTTCTCCCCATGCATGCATGGGTTCTCACCAGGTACTCTGGCTTCCTCCCACAGTCCAATGACATGCCTGTTAGGTTAATTGGTCTCTTTAAATTGCTCTTAGGTGTATGAATGAGTGTGTGCATGGTTGTTTGTGTGTTGCCCTGCGATGGACTGGCGACCTGTCCAGGTTGTACCCTGGCTCTTGCCCATAGACTGCTGGAGATATGCACCAGCTTCCCCGCGACCCACTATGGAATAAGCGGTAGAAAATGACTGACTGACTACTATAAAACACTGTGATGAGCAACTTCACGTACTGTTTTTGCAAACTAAAATACCAAATACTCCTGTTGTAGAAGTTGATGGTAACAGAAAATTTGAACTTCCGAGGAATTTAAACTAGGAAATAACTGAAACAACACCCTTGGAAAATTTACCCAGTAATAATATTTACCCCTCACTTCAGAAATCTCCATCTTTAGCTCAGGAGCCATGCCAAAAGAGCTACTTTCCTATCATGGAGCATGTTCCGTAAAAGATTTCTACCCTGGTAATGAGATTTAGCACAGCGGTAGGAGAATGCCTCTAGAAAACTACTATGGTTCCTGGAAAAAGTTCCTGCAATGGAAACACGTTTACATGATGAGGAAGTCAAGGCCATTGTAGAGTATTCAAATAACAAAAAAATACTTATGTGCTTAAAGATTAGTACAGAAGGAGTTTTCAAAACATTTAATCTTCAAGATTAACAATTTAATGCATAACTCTAAAGGAGAAATAAATAGATACAGGAATGACATTCAAAAAATAGCTGGAACATAAACTTACTCAAAGGCCAAACCAGGTCACAGCAGAGTGGGAAAAACAGCAGGCTTTTCTGGATTTAGTATGGATGACTCCAAGCTTCTCAGCTGTGCCTGAAATGAGTTATGATCACAGTGGGAAACTCTGACTGTACTCACCACCCACATAGCACTTACCTAATTGTTAGCTTCACTATTTTGTTATTTTTGTTCGGTTGTATTTTTAAAAAAAGCAATGAGAAGGAGTTGATCATTTACAACAGGAGATGTTTTTTAGAAAGGTGGTATACTTTAGAGGCCTTCCCCTCTTTAGTGTTTGATATGGATTTTAAAACTACTCATCTGCAGATTTCCAAAAGTTAAAGAACAAAACCAAATTTTTTGGGCTCTCCTACAAAAGAACTGTTCTCAATCTGCCTGAAGCACTTTGACAGTAGTCCAGGTTTTATTCTCATACTCAACAATGTAACTTTAAAACACCACTGCAATGTGTCTGTCTACTCATGACTTTGGCATACCTCAAATTCATGGCGACCAGCTGCATTGCTACAGTCAGCTAACAGCAACAATTTCACTGGTAAAATAGCCTTAGTGGACACAATGAAAATTCCCTTTAAAGCAATTGCACTGGAAGTGGGCCTACTTTTAATTAAACTTTTTCTAAATCAAACAAGTACAATGATTATCCATGGTCACTTATTCTGCATATATTTGTTAAGACAGTTTTCTGTAGAGCTTTTCCAACAAAATTATTTCTTTTTTAAGACACTGATAGAAGTGTGTGCGTACTTGGTACAGCAGTTTTCTTCTTAAAGAAGTTTCCAATGAATATGTGTGAAGGGATTTGCTGCATTTGCCAACACAGGACAAAACTAACATTATACAAGTTTTAAGAAGAAACAGGCCATAGCTATGGTTGACCTGGCCTAATGAATATTTCAGCTTTCCATATAAAGGTCAAGAGAAAATCATTTGATATTAGTAGACTAAAAGCAAAGTTCTGCATCAACTTGACTTGTAGTTTGATGCTAGATTTCTGCATACAGAAATTACAGAAAATTTGTAGTCTCATTTTCAGGCATAACTCTTGCGTAGTTAATAGCATGTCATAAATAAAAGCAGTTTAATTAAGTCAAACCAAAAACCAACAAAACATTGGGATTAAATCAGATTGAATTTAAAAAAACAATTCTGTCATAACATCTACGTAGCCAAACTTTCAATTTTCTAAGACACTGTGAATTATCCTGTATGTTGTCAAGCAGATTGAAGATTAAGACTCAGATTGTAAATAAATATACACTAGAATTAAAAATTAAACGAATTACTACACAGTAGTTAAAGAAGCTTTGAGTACCTAAGCAGTGCAGGGCAAAAGGATAGTGAAACTAAACTCAGTGAATACTGTAAAACTGAGAATGTATGAAATTGAAAATAAAAAGTAAAAGTTGAGATACATAATTAGAAACCATCAATGGCCCTCAAGTGGAAGCAGCTCTGTTATGATGTTTGAATAGTGACTCTAGTGCAGGCAGCAATTACAGACACGTTAAAGCAGTTCTAAAATGTTTATTTTCTGTGACAAGGGCAAGGAAAGAGGAATCATCCGGGCTGGAGTTCAGGTTCTGATCAGGCACTGAGGAGAAAAGGAGAGTGGTTATTTCTTAGGGAGAAATAGGCGGTGATGATTATGGTGGAATGATGAGGAAAAGGAGTGCGCTTACTAGTTTGTTAGTAAATTGGTAGGTGATCAGTAGGTGACTGGGGCTGTCAGATGGTTATGTTTGACAGTCACAGATGCTGTGTCTCTGTTTATTACTTCCCAGATGTTGATGTCCGTTGGTGTATGAGGGTGGACAGACAGGTGGGTGAGAGGTGGCAGCAGAGAAGCGGACTGATGAGAAAGCCAGGTGGAGAATCTGAGGAGCATAGAGGAGACAAACAGTGGAAGACCCAGAAGACTTATTGTGGAAATCCCAGAGATGACGAAGCATGCAGAGATTCTGGAAGCCTTCTTTGACAGGTATCTGCTGAAGTGAGGACAAGATTTGGATTAGATCAGTTACTGGATAATCAACAGCACAAAACAGTAGTAGGCCTGGTTACCACACTGCAAGAGCAGCCAATCTGGCGTTTCTCTTTCTGGTCTCCAGCTCCTCTTTATGCTCCATCTGATTAGTCCTGATGAGCTGCAGCTGCAGCCCCTGCACCTGCCAATCACATCCTGTCCAGAGACGAAAGAGAGACACAGACACAACCAACCTGCACACAGCTCTGTGAGTATGACAGTCTCTTCCTTTGTTAGTTTTCTGGATGTTTGCAGCAGTTAGTCAAATACATAGACACACACTTCAGCAATGATGGTAAGTGGCCCCCAACCAAGCAGTGATAAAGTATGCTACCAAATATTTTATTGACATTTGCACTGTTACATAAGAGCACTGAAATAAAAATAGCACTGTCAAGAATTGTATCTTTTTTTCTTGTTCATGTAGTGTCTTGGAATTTTATTTAAATTGTTTCACATTGTAACCACAAACGTTAATGTGCTCATAGGGATTTAATATTCCAGACCGACGTGGTACATAATTTTTAATAATCTAAAGAATGTCCTGTGTGTTTTCTCAGCCCCTTCAGAGTCGATAATTTGTAACTGCCTTTGGATGAAATTAGTTTTGTATCCTGTGGGTTATGTCTGTACACGTTTAGAACATGTAGGGACAAAACCTTTGCCCATTCATTGCAAACTGGAAAAGATTCCACAGATTCTCAATTTGATTTAGGTCTGGACTTTGACTGGGCCATTTTAACAGATGAACATGCTTTGATCTAAACCAGTCCATTATAACCCGAGCTATTTTTGTGTATAGTAACTGTCTTGCTAAAACATGAACCTTTGCCCGTGCCTTTGATAAGAAAATTCCACTACAGTCGTACAGGGACCTAACAGTCCATATCAAAGGGCCTGGTACCCCATACTCCCGGACTACCCCCCACAGGATTCCCTGAGGGACATGGTCGAACGCCTTCTCCAAGTCCACAAAGAACATGTAGACTGGTTGGGCGAACACCCAGGCACCCTCCAGGACCCTGCTGAGGGTGCAGAGCTGGTCCAGTGTTCTACAGCCAGGACAAAAACCACACTGCTCTTCCTGAATCTGAGGTTTGACTATCCGATGTACCCTCCCCTCCAGAATCCCCGAATAGACATTACCAGGGAGGTTAAGAGTGTGACTCCCCTATAGTTGGAACACACTCTATGGTCCCCCTTTTTTGAACAGGGGGACCACCACCCCTGAAATCCAGTGGAACTGCCCCTGATGTCCACGCGATGCTGCAGAGTCGCATTAACCAACACAACCCTACAACATCCAGAGCCTTAAGGAACCCCAGGCGATCTCATCCACCCCCGGGGCCTTACCACCGAGGAGCTTTTTAATCACCTCAGTGACCTTAGCACCAGAGATTGGAGAGTCCGCCCCAAGGTCCCCAGGCTCCACTTCCTCAGTGGAAGACGTGCCGGTGGGATTGAGGTGGTCTTCAAAGTACTCTGCCCACCGACCCACAACGTCCCGAGTTGAGGTCAGCAGCACACCCTCCCCACTGTAAACAGTGTTGGTGGTGTACCTCTTCCCCCCAAGACGTTGGATGGTGGACCAGAATCTTCTCGAAGCCGTATGGAAGTCGTTTTCCATGGCCTCTCCAAACTCCTCCTACGCCCAAGTTTTGCAACAGCAACCACCCGAGCTGCATGCCACTTGGACTGCCGGTACCCATCAGCTGTTTCCAGAGTCCAACAGGCCAAAAAGATCCGATAGGACTCCTTCTTTAGCCTGACAGCATCCCTCACCGCCGGTGTCTACAAGCGGTTCGAGGATTGCCACCGCGACAGTCACTAACAACCTTGCGACCACAGCTCCGGTAAGCCGCCTCGGCAATGGAGGTGCGGAACATGGCCCACTTGGACTCAATGCCCCCCACGTCCCCCGGAATATGTTTTAACCTCTCCCGGAGGTGGGAGTCGAAGCTCCGCCTCACGTAAAACTCCACCAGGCGTTCCCAGCAGACTCTCAAGATTCGTTTAGGTCTGCCAGGTCTGACCGGCATCCTCCCCCACCATTGGAGCCAGCTCACCACCAGGTTGTGGTCAGTGGAAAGTTCCACTCCCCTCCTCACCCAAGTGTCCAAGACATGCGGCCGCAGGTCAGATGACACGAGAACAAAGTCAATCATCAAACTGCGGCCTAGGGTGTCCTGGTGCCAAGAGCACATATAGACAAACTTATGCTTGAAGGTAAGGTAAGGTAGGTAAGGTAAGTTTATTTATATAGCGTTTTCAGCAACGAGACACTCAAAACGCTGTTTTGAGTGTCTGTGTCTGTGTATCTGTGTTTATCACAAAGCAAATAAACACAGATACAGACACAGAAAAACAAATCAAATGGTAAAATCAAACAACAGAGGTAATTTTAAAAAGTAAAATAAAATAAAGAGAATAGAATGATGGACAAGAAAATGAAAGGAAAATTGGACTGAAAACGCAACTAATCATACCTAAATGGTACAGTCAAAGGCCACTCTAAACAAATAAGTTTTTAATCTTGATTTAAAGCAACTTAGGGTTTCGGCGCTTTTACAGTTTTCTGCCAGTTTATTCCAGATTAGTGGAGCATAAGAACTTAAAGCTGATTCTCCATGTTTATTTCTGGTTTTGGGTGTGCAGAGTAGATTTGAGCCAGAAGACCTGAGAGGTCTGGGTGGATGATACACTGACAACAAGTCTGTGATGTATTTTGGTGCTAAGCCATTCAGTGATTTATAGACTAACAGAAGTATTTTAAAGTCCATTCTCTGAGCTACAGGGAGCCAGTGTAGGGACTTTAGAACCGGGTTGATGTGCTCCACTTTCTTAGTTCTAGTGAGGACGAGGGCAGCAGCGTTCTGGATCAACTGCAGCTGTCTGATTGACTTTTTAGGCAGACCTGTGAAGACACCGTTGCAGTAATCAATTCTACTAAAGAAGAACGCATGAATTAACATGGTGTTAGTTATGGACAATCCATGACGAGCACAGAAGTCCAATAACAAAACACCACTCAGGTTCAGAATGGTAGGGCCATTCCTCCCAACCACACCCTCCAGGTCTCACTGTCATTGCCAACGTGAGCGTTGAAGTCCCCCTGCAGAACAAGGGAGTCCCCTGGAGGAGCACTCTCCAAAACCTCCTCCAAGGACTCCAAAAAGGTTGGGTAGTCTGAACTGCCCTTTGGTGCATAAGCACAAACAACATTCAGAACCTTTCCCCCACCCTAAGGCAGAGGGAGGCTACCCTCTCATTCATTGGGTGAACCCCAACGTACAGGCACCAAGATGGGGGGCAACAAGTATGCCCACCCAGGCTCAGCGCCTCTCACCAAGGGCAACTCCAGAGTAGAAGAGTGTCCAACCCCTCTCAAGGAGACTGGTTCCAGAGCCAAAGCCGTCCGTTGAGGTGAGCCCGTCTATTTCTAGCTGGAACCTCTCTACCTCGCACACCAACTCAGGCTCCTTCCCCACCAGAGAGGTGATATTCCACGTCCCAAGAGCCAGTTTCTGCAGCCAAGGATCAGAACACCAAGGTCTCCGCCTTTGGCCGGCACCCATACCACATTGAGCCCGACCCCTTTGGCCCCTCCCACGGGTGGTGAACCCATGGGAAGGGGGATCCACGTTTCCTCTTCGGGCTATGCCCGGCCGGGCTCCATGGGTGAAAGCCCATGGAGCGGGGCCCCACTCTGGAGCCAAGCCTGGAGGTGGGGCACGGGCTCCATGGGCTGGCCGTGCTCCAGAGTGGGGCTCTGTTTACCCGCGTCCAGGCGAGGGAACACTGTTTCCATCTATGGTAATTGTCATAAGGGTTCTGTGGGATGCACTTTTTCTGTTCCCTCACCTAGGACCTATTTGCCTTGAGGTTGTAACAAACATGTTAAAATGTTTAAGAACATTGAATAATTCTGAAATGCACAATAGAGGCTAACACTGCAATGGAATTGGTGAGTATTCAAAAAACCAAAGGAATTGTACATAATTTTTGACATGTACAAGAGGTGTGTTACTAATATGAATTTACCATAATGCTGTACACTGATCCATAGACCATCATGTACGTTTCATCTTCCTCAATAAACTCAGTACTTACTGGGTCACATTGCATGTGAGACAGACAATCCTGTGCATATCTAGAAGACACACATCATTTTTTTCCTGAATTGCTACATTTGAGGTCATAAATGAATAGTCCATCTGACATTTTCTTTTTACTGTCATGGATCTTCCTGAAGGTCTGTAGAGTTTCAGGGCAGTCTTTCTTGTGATTGGTCATGAGCTCCTGGGTAAAAGTGACAGGTCTATTACTGCCTTCCTCATCAGCGGGCAGATATACACCCTTCAGCCAGTAATTATAGCCTCTTTAACAAGCCCCTCAATATCCTTGCAGCAAAAACATACATACAGGCACACACACATAGACACAAGCTCATAGGCTGATTTATGGGCTTGAAAGCCGGGAGGTGGTAAGCAGTGTGTTTCACCAGACATGTTGACCAGAGCATGAAAGTTGAGAGGACAAGGAGGTGGACAGCACTGTAATTAACACACTAAATACATTACAGAAGGATCCCTAGTACACCAACAAGGGATGTAATTATACATTACCTAAACTCTTAGTCATAAAGCATCTCTCTTAAGTATGATTTTGTAAAAGATGGAAGTGATCCAAAAAATCTAATTCATATTCTCTGTAAGAGATGAAAAAGAAATCATTGGGTTATGACCTAGTTATAAAAATAATATTTAGCTTTCAGAATCCTTGTGTCATATTGGTTTTGGTTTGAAACCCTCGTGTAGGAAACAATTATGTACACAAGGATATACAAGGAACAGTTCATGTGGGTATGTAAATGAATGGTTCTTCCAGGTTCACAAGAAAAATCCAGGATGGCTCTGAGGAGGAGAGATAAGTTTTTATCATAATATGTAGGATATAGTTGAGAAAATAAAATTATAGATGAGACAGATGACTTTTTGTTGGAGAGGTTGTGGTGTTCCAAGGAGAAAGGTAAATATACCCACAAAGGCCTAATTCAGCCGGTGGTGATGAGTGGTGCATGTTGGTAATGAGATATTTATTTCTTCTTTCAGGAGAAGACGTGAGTGGCAGTGGAGCACTGCAGGGTGGACAGGCAGGCAAGTAACAGTCGATTGTTGTTGAGGGGTTCTGACATCAACAACCAGGGCAACAGCCAGAGAAGCCGTGAGGAGAATCACGGAGGGAGTTTTCAAATGAGTTCTCCAAAGAACTCTGAGAATGAGGAAGCAGAGAACTGGAATCCAGTAACATAATTTGAACTGGAAAACCAGTTTCCTGAAAGGAGGGCAAGAAAGAGATAACCACAAGAACACCAAGAAACGTAGAAACTAAGAAGTAGCAGGCCTGATTACCACAATGAGCAAAACAATCCGGCATCTGCCTCGGGATATCCTCTCCTGTTTATGCTCCTCCTAATTGGGCTTGAAGAGCTTCAGCTGTGAGGACACACCTGCTGGTCACACCCTGCAATCAGAGGAGGTAGATACCCTGTGGATATGACACCTTGTAAACAAAAAAAATCCAGTAACTGTCAAAACATTTGGAAGTCAGCCATTATGTTTTATTATTTGTCAAAACATAGCAAGGAAAATCATTTGCTGAATCCTAGTTTCAAAAATGTAAGCAAAGTTTTCAAAACTAGTAGTGTCATAATGTATCCCTTACTTCTCATACTGTGACACATGCACTCAAGGTGGTTGTTGGACTACGCTCAGTGGTAGTCAGAATATTTGATGTTTAATAAAATTGGAAATTTTGGCTTTAAAACAAATTTTACACAATATATGCAAGACCTAAGTTGGTTTGATTTTGTCATTCAATGTTATTTGTAGTCAAAACCATTCGCTTTGACACACAAAATTTTGACAATTAGGGCACAGTGACAAGTCTGTTTATGTTTAAAGAAAACATGAAAGAATACATGATCTTCTCGCTTTGCAGATGAAGGATTACAGAACACAATGGAGAACATTGTTGTAAAGGACACCCGCTTATAATGACTGGAGCCCTGTTGTTCCTGCACTCAGCAGTTAGAGATAACATCTGCTGTCATTTCACAAAACAGCTGAAATATTGAGTGATGACCTTTCCCCTGCCTGACTCCAAGTCCTGCTAATTACCTGCGCTAAGCTGACAATTAAAGGTGAACAGTGGATGTCTCTGTGTTGACAGAGAGGGTGTGGCATAGGTTCGGACCACTAAACTTTAGTGACCTAGAGCTGAACTTGGACTGGTGAGAAAATAACAAGTTGTCCAATTAGGTTGCCAGTATTGTACTACAGGACAGTTTCTGAAAGGCATATCTAGCTGCACAACAATTAGCCCAAAGGGGGATCAAAACATGCAGAGGCTTGCAAAATGTAGCTCTATCTAGACTTGTCTCCATGCCTGCTGGTTTACATCTCTGCTTTCAAAATGATATTTAATAAAAAACAGCTTAATAACTTCAAAATTATTCACGCATTTATAGCTTCTTACAATTGCTAAATAACCTTTATCTTTACTTCAGATACTTTTTGTTTAACACGGCAACATACCTACATCACATGACAGGAGACCCCCCCTAAACACACACACACACACACACACACACACACACACACAAACACATATATATATATACATATATATATATATATATATATATATATATATATATATATATATATAGATTAAACTACCTGAGGAAATAGTCTTTGTTGGGCTTTCTTCTCCTGGTGAGAGATGTGTGTGTTCCAGGTGAGGTCAGCAGAGATGTGGATACCCAGGAATTTGTAGTTCTCCATTCTCTCAGCCTCCTCCCCATGTATTCAGAGGGGTGTGTGTGTGGTGCGCCTAGACTTCCTGAAGTCTCTAATTACTTCTTTCTTCTTTGAAATATTAAGGTCCATTTTATTTTTCCGGCACCATAGTGTCAAATGCTGGACCTCCTCTCTGTAGGCTGATTCATTATTATCAAAAATCAGACCTACAACAATGGTACTGTCATCAAAGTTGACTATGAGCATACGGAGTGAATGGGAGAACAGTCATGAGTGAATAGTGAATAGAGAATGGTGCTGAGGATGCACCCTGGGATGTCCCTTTGTTCATGATGACCTGTGCTTACCAAACCAGGCAGTATGTGGTGTGTTCCCAAGGAAACTTCTGGTCTGGTCCAGGGAATGATAAAAACCTGAAAAATCACAACTTTAGTAAGCCTGGTTTGTTTTCATGCAGAGATTTTTAGAACGGACCACACAAAGTCATGCAGTTTCAGCAGATTGTTTCAGGGGCAGTATTGCGTGGATCGAGAAGAAAAAATGCAAGTCCATCTCATTGGGGTTCTGTTGGTACTTCAGTTTTCAAATGTAGTCGTCCACATGCACCGCTACACTTGTCCACATTACCCCAAAAGACGTTTTCAAACTCTTTTGTCTTTGGATTCATGTTCTTATTTCGTTTTTCCACTACTTCTTTTTCTACTGAAATGCGCTGCTCTTACATTATATCCTCTCTTCCTGCTTTTGGTGCGCTGGCCGGGCACGCATTCACACCGCAAGTGAACCACTCCAGGTTCCAGATAAACCGTGCCAAGACCAGCAGTTGTAACAGTGCTAGGGTATCTTTTCTGGTCAGTTTCAGGGTCCAGGATGGGTTCACACTGGTGTGATCCACTCCAGAAAGTTGACTCTAGCACAGTAAAAAGAGTTTCAAAGGTTTGGTGTGAAAGATCTGTAACTGCATCAACAACTCCATTATCACACCCCTCCCGGCAGACTTAGAAAGCTCCTGTAGAAAGGTAGAGTTGTTTTTGTTTACACAAGTTCTCTGTTTTCCATGTAAATTTCACTATGTTGTAGTAAATTCCAGTTATTTAAAAGAAAAGCCATAAGAAATATAATTAGAATTAGAAGCATAGTACACTGTTGAAGAAATGTAAATAAAATTAAAGCGCTTTCTCTTTTTTGTGCAATGAAGCTCTGAATAACCATATTTAAATAAGAAATTGACGACAAAATGTTTAAAGTACTTCAACAAAGTGTGGGGACTTCTCCTGGTAAGTACCTATGAAACATCCTCAGAATGTTTACTCAAGGCGTCAATACGCACAATTACTCAATGCTAACCCACACTGTTTGCTTTAGAAATCATCTGTGTCTGGTATCAGCACTAAAAATACACCTCAGCCTGTTTATCACATGCACAAGGAAACGCTGGAGCCCTTGGGTGCTCTATGTGGCAAATTGCTTTAACAAAAAAAAAAAACTTTAACTAAAAAAATAAATAAAGGCCACACCATGGAGCTTAAATGTCTGTGTTTCTAAAATATAATTCCTTGAGTATGATTTATAACATTTTTTTGCTATTGATCGTAGATCTTCAAAAGCTCCATTAGTAGTGAAGCTGTCTAAAAACCTGTTAGAGCTACTGCATCAGCTTGATTTATAATCGCTCTGTCAGATAGTGCATTTGAAAAGTCATTTAAAAGGATCCTGTAAGCAAATTCATGGCAAAATTGTTTTCATTGACACACCATCAACGAACAGGCAGAGCCAGTTTCTAAGTAATGCAAAGTGGAAATGCAAGCACGCAGTGCTGAAGAGAGTGATGCAACTGATAAATACAATTCCTTACATGAATAACTAAAAGAATAAAATAGAAAATTAAAATGGATGTTAAAACAACCAAAGCTTCAAGCAACTGTGACATAATAATTACAAGCTGAATTTAAATGGTAGCTGTTTTTATTAAGTGCATTTAAATACATAAACACACACTTGCATATACCAAAAATACTTTTATGAAGACTAAAAAAAAATCTGCAACACATCTTACCAGACAAGCATAATTTACATGTGAAAAATACTGCACTTTTCATACAAAGAAAAATAAAAAATAAACACCTATATTTCAAACTGACTCCTTAAAATGGTGAGTATTCGACAACAGAGAGACTGATGGATGCAGAGAAGTCACTAAGGGGCAACTGAAGACAGTGTTATGTTAATGCAGGTCTAACATACCGATTGGGGTACTCATGCAAAGCCTGCAGGCTGAAAATGTCTCTGAGATTTTAAATGTTCAACATTTGCTGTGTATTTATGGATCAGGCTGTGATTTATTCCTTCAATGAATCATGACAGCTTAAGAGTCTTAGTGCCCTCGTAACTGAAAATCATCCTGACTTCCTTAAAGAAGAAATACAGTTCACGCCCGACTGAAACATTTACACATAAGAAGTATCTTAATCCAATTAAAAACAGCAGATAAAAATATGGTTCATATACATATATATATATATATATATATATATATATATATATATATATATATATATATATATATATATATATATATATATATATATATATATATATATATATACATATTTGAGGCTCAAAGCTGTACAGCTTAACTTAAACCTGCAGACGGAGGTTTCATTTGGTTAACTGTAAAAATCTGTTTCCAACTTTGGCACTTGATTGTAAAAAATATACTGTCTTTGATGGCTATTTCACCAACAAGTAAAAGATTTCCTCTGAGACCAACAAGGCACATATTAACAGTTTTTGGCAGTTGGTTATTTATGCAAAGACACATAGTTTTTCTACTATAAGGCAGTGTTGGAAATTTGACAGCTTTGAGAGCTGAGAGGTGTGTGCAAGCTAGTTGAGCATTTGATATATGTCACCATAAAGGTTTGACTAACCTGTTTTGGGTTCGACAGGATGACCCTCCTTTAAAATGAGGACCAAAAGCCCACAGGATTACCAGTGCAATCAGTGTGTATTAGCGTAATGTTGTTCTATAATACTTTTTCCAGTACACTAAAACATACAAGGGTCCATTGCGTACAGATTGGGTGCCATCAAAGTGCATCCAGTCATCCTGCTAAAGCAATTGAATCTATACACCAAACAAGCTTTGTACACTGATCCTGAGGGACTTTTTGTTTTCAGGTTTTCATAGTCTTTGGTTGGTTCATTCTCACTTAGCTGGCTAAGTGAGTTTCTGACATTAGGAGTGGCTGCGGCTCCTGCTCGGATACCTCGATTGCTCCGCCTGGACTGTGAGTTTCTGAACTGAGATCCTGAGGTTCGTCAGACGCCCTCCTCATCTGCTGTTCCATCTTCAGTCTTCGCTCTTCAGCCTCTATTTCCTCTGTTGTAGGAATGGAGTTCTTTTTTGGTCTTCCCTTGGGCTTGGTCGGGGCCTCGTGACCTCCTTTAAGCACCTAGAAAGCACAGACAGCATTAGTGGAAGCTCCAGTAATAAATGGCAGCAGGAGTCAAAGGCAATGCTTGCTATTATAGTAATTAAGAGAAGACATATTGCTGCTTGCTGGGCCTTGTGCACTCATTTATCTTTAACGATTTCAGCTCTTTTTTTGTTCTCTGTGTTGTTGACCCTGCTACAAAAGTGTTTGCTCTTAGTGCAATCATCATCAGTCAAGCCATAGCCTTCCCACACCTCCTGCCATAAGGCTGTCTATAAGTTGCTCACAATATTAAAATGACCAATCTTAAATAGAGCAGATTTTATATTTATCCTCAATATATAAATAGTAATATTTATGTCTACCTGGACTATGATTATCACACATCACATTATTGCAAATTTGCACTGTGTTTTTATGGTGTAGGAAGATATGCAGGCTTAGGTAAATAACGCTCTAACATTACTTTTCTGCATATCTGACACTGTAAGATACACAGTTTCATTACCAGTTAAGCTTTTTTGGATATGCGGAAAAACTCCATGGTGTATCACAACGCTGAGATCCCATATATCCTACATAAATGTGTCTCTAATACAGAATTGATGCAAGTGCTAATCAAACGTTGCATTTGTTGCTAATAATGTCATTTTTAAATCTCATACTACGCTATGCTTATGCTCTATCTATACTGATGACAATTTGCTCAGTTCTGCTTTCAGGACTTTCTTATTAATTAAGCTAATTATTTGACCACTCGGGGGCACTCGTATAGCAATGAACATTCCTTTCCAGAATAGTTAGTTGATCCTTAAATATCAAACCTGTCCTTATGCAATAGCTGAGAGGGAATTCTACAGCCATTATCCCAATACATGGTCACAATAACAAAACAGGCTTGGAAATATGCGGATAAATCTGTTTTGCATGGAAAACAACATGCATATTTCCTCAGCTTTAGATTTTTTGATTTTTCAAGCCTGTCAGCACCAGCATTGACTAAGTTGTTGGGTACAGGCATGTTGTTAGGTGTATAATCCCATTATAATTCAGTTAAAGGTAAGCCTTTGATGAATAACAATCATTTGAGCCATTTAGTAAAAACTAAAAGCTTGTGGAAAATACATTTTTATTAATTGTACTAAGACATACAAGTCTAAGACATAAAAGTCTTACCATTTTCTTCCATTTCATACGCCTGTTTTGGTACCACGTCTTCACCTGAAGCTGCGTGAGACCCAGGGACTGAGCCAGGTCCAATCTAAAAATTAAAATAAGCCACAACCACATGCACATCAGATTGATGAGTTATTTGAAATTTTAAAAAGAACATGCTCAAAACAAACAATAATAAGCGGGTTAAATAAAGAAAGATGTTGGACACACCACTTAACATCAAACTCGTATTTTTCTAACATTTCAGTATATATATAGGTTGCTCTTATTCCAAACCTAAAGCAACTGCTATTTTTTTTCCTTTAACCAGATCAATCAGTTATTTCAGATAACCTTACCTTTATACCTGCTAAGTAGCAACTAATACTAGCGATGTCCACCATTTACATTCAGACCAAAGAATGGCTCATTATGTTGATATAGATATGCTAAGAAGCTATGTTTATTTCTAATGTAAGTTTTCTTGTAATTGTTTTTCAAATTTTTATACTTCTTTAGCTACATTTATTTAATAAATTATTTAATTTTCAAGGTTTAAAGAAAGATGCTCTGAGAAGAAAATAAGATCAATTATATTTAATTTGTTTTTGGTGAAAATCATACAAGACAATGAGGGATTGTTGTCTTTTTTTTATCTGATCATCGTTTTATACTGAATTAAAGTATATATAACATTTTTCAATTTAACCCAAATATTATTATGTTATTTCGGTTATAGGTTATACTTTTCTTCCCAGTCTGGTAGAAATTTAACCAAATTTAACCAATTTTTGGGGTTAAAAACCTAACCCAGTATGCCATGTCAAACCCACAACCCAATCCTGTTTTGTTAATCAACCAGGCCTGTATGATCCTTATAGACAACACATTATAAGAGCTCACCATTACACTTATTTCTGTTAAGTCTAAAAGGTCTTTAGCTGTCCCATTAAAGCTCAAGTCTAACACAGTATACAATGCAAAAAATACATGTTTCAATGTTTGTGCTAAGAACAGCAGTCCAGTCAGACTACATGATTAGGGCTGATCTGAATGCATCCACCACATGTGGCGATGCATGACTAATTGCAATGTGTAATGCAAAACCTCAGGAAGGGGCAGATATAGCTAACAAGGAGACCTTTTGTTACAGGAGAAGAAAGGTTATCATCTTTTAAGTGGGATTTCCTCTTTCCTGCGCTTCAAAAAGGCCTTTAAAAGTCAGATGAAAGGTTTTTGAACCCCCTCTGGGAAGGCATCTAACTTTTACTTGGTGAAAATGCAAACCGAGTCAGGGTAAAAAATCATAATTTGAAAAACAGCAGCAAAGAAAAAAAAAACTTTGAGATTCATTAAGCTATTTGTACTATAACTTATATAAAGAATGTTTAGTAGATTGTGCATGCAGGTGCTTTAAAAAACACTAGCATGAACAATGTCATGCTGTCTATCAAAGTCAATTTTTAAAACTGCACCAATATAAAGCATGGCGAAAACTGGAGGTACAGTAAAACTGGCAGAAGATAAAGGAAAACACTTTGTAGGTATCAAATGACAGAAGCCACGCATACAGAAACAATGTTTGACTTTATTCACATGCTTTTTACATAATGTTTTGCAAAATACGTTTATAAAAATAGTAATATTGAAGATGATGACAGAGATGATGATTAAAACCCTAGTTAGCACAATCCAACAATTCATAAAGCCATTAAAGTGTATTGATGAATGATTAATTCAAAAGAAAAGAAGAGAAAAGAAAAGGGAAATCATCTTTAGATCACAACAAACCTACGCTGGGAGCATGCCACATTTTTGATCTGCGGCTTTTAAAGGGAATTTTCTCTGCTGGTGTCTTTGCTCCATCTGGGTATTTAATTAACTCCCAACACAGTGTCAGAATCGGATATTTTGACAGGACACTAAAGTTGGGCACGGCCATTCATACGGATGGTTGGTTTTGATCAATGAGCTCCGCTCTGCCTCAGGACTTCTACTTTAAGATGAGGTGTGGCATCTATCCAACAACTACAGGCCAGCTAAGGTGTGACATATTCAATAACGCACTGTGGGAGCTTTACCACAGAACACATGAATGTGAAAAAACAGATGAATTTGAACATTTCCAGATATGCAAATACAATTTTGGAGAGGGTTTGGTAGCCCACAGCACTGAAAATAGGTAGTTATATCTTTCTAAACAAAGTAGATATTTGCATTTTAGTGCAGATGACTAATGAAAATTCAGCTTTTTAAAATTGTATTTGTTTTTATTAACCACTATTTAGAATGCATGTGAAATAAAATTGCTGGATCTGGGGTGCATTAAATGGCTTGAAAGTCTTTTTTTTTCAGGTGAAGGAAAGCTTTCACAACATTTATGGCTTAATGCCATCCATGATTACAATAGAGGCTAAATATAAATGCAGGCTAAATATAAATGTGAAGTACAAAATACAACTGGAAAATACGTTGTAACCTCATGTCAGTCTTATGTTCCACAGCATGGACCATAAGACACAAATATCAACATATGGATTACTTCACCTCTCGGCCCAAAACTAAATACCCTTTATGTACACCTGCACATGAGTGAAATGATTGGCAGAAAATCCATGTAATACATTGCTGTTTGCTTGTGTTGGCCACTGTCCCTCTTTTTTGTGAACAAAGAAGTGTTTCTTCTTTGGAGCTTTCTTGCTGTTTAGGAGCTCAGGGTTAAAACGTTAACTCTTGTCCCAACTAGAATAGTGAGGTAATGCTCTGGCTCGGGTGGAATCATATTAAATTAGGCAATCCCCACAGGACAAATCACAAATTATACTGCTAAGTCAACTACTGCTTGAAAAGTTCATTTATGCCTCTGTGAATGTCCTTGAGCATGTTGTGAAATTTTGAAAATGCACTGACAATTAAAGTAAACAGGTTATTAAAATGTTGGTACTGAGTGACATTTATATAGCTTTGGTTACACGTACGTTAGGTTACTTTGATGCCTGTTGATCACTACACTTTATTTGAGTCCTTTTTTCCATCTTTGGGCATAAAATCTTTTTGGTAGCTATGAGGTGTTTTTATAATATATAGTTTGAATGCAGTTAGTAAATTGTGAAAAAGTCCAGCAGAGTGAAAATGCTTTGGAATGTTACTATATATCTGATGATGTATGTGTTTGAACTCTACTAACCTATCAGGTGTGGACAAGTATTTCTGCTTTTGGAACTTCTTTTCCAGCCCCATCAGCTGCAGCTCAGTGAAGATGGTGCGACTGCGGCGGGGCTTCTTCAGGCGCGGCGTGCCGCTCTCTGTCTCTGACTCGCTGCTGATGCTGAGGGGCGTCTGGCTGGGTGAGGCTTCGGAGCCTCGTGGGAGCTGTGGAGAGATGACAGGCAGGTGCGAGGGGACCGCACCCGGGGAGGATGACTGCTGCAGGTGGGGCTGCACACTGGGGGGCTGCCGTGTGATCACTGAGAGGAGCGGGTAGGCACGCAGTGACGTGGAGCCTGGAATGACACAGACAGTGTGGAAGGTCAGAAAAACATAGGAAAATCAAGTTCATTATCCTTGTGGATAATTGTACATTTTTAACAACCCCTTCAGTCACCTTTTGATGGCCCTAATAATTACTCCCTGTAATTTCTCAGACAGCTTCATTGTGTCATTGTGAAAAGTACTTTGGCATTGACCTCCTGCATGTAGAGGGCTGCAATTCCAAGATGCAGGTGCTGTTTTACACTCATTCCCTGAACCTTTCAACTGAAGGGTGATTGTTTTTTAAAGGTTGTAAAAATTAAATTGTTTCCTGAACACAAAATGCATACATTTACAGAATAAATCTGAAGTTTAAATAAAAGCTTTCACTTATATACATTTCCCCTGTCTTGCATTATTTCCAACTCTGCACAAAGTTCTATACAAATACACTTTAGCTCCATATATGAGACCACATGATGTGCAGACGCCAGAATCAAGAAGTAACATTTATCTGGAGCCGAGGCAAGAGGGATGGAGACCTGAAGGTTGCAGGGTAAAAAAATCCTTTTGGCTTATTCTTTTTTTTTCTCTAAATTTTGTGGCACTAGTGGCCTTTATTTTGTAAGTTGACCCCAGGAAATGGGGTGGAGAGAGAGAGGGGAAGATATGCAGCATAGGTGGACAGACTGGGACTCAAACCCATGACAGCTGCATTGAGGACTGTTGCCTCTAAACATAAGTCGCATGCTTTACCCCTGCACTACCGCCACACTGCTTTTGGCTTCTTCTACAAACAAACCAAGTTTTTAAGGCATGAACTCACATAGGACAAACCAGGAAATCTAGGAGAAGTATTGCGTTGTATAAGGGAAGATAAAAGTGGGATGCTTGATCCAACAGAGAACCTACACACAGTGTCCATTGAAGACCTGGACTTTGCATTTTATCATAGTTTTTTTTTTTTTGTCACATCTAGCACTTTTATCCCTTTCTCAACACAGAGAAAGTAAATCCTCAAAGAAAAATAAACAAAAAAAATTTATTTAGTGACTTATGAACACAAAGGTTTACCTTCACAAAATGTTCAGAAATTCTGAGTAAATTCTACTCCTAGACACTAATCAGTAACGAGAAAGAAAACGACTGCATGCAGGTAGCCACAGTTGCCCTGCTCACAGAGACACACACATACATACACATACATTAGACACTGCCTTAGGCTCATCATGACATCTCAAAGTGCTGAGGTCACCACTAATCCTTCGATGTTAGATTGCTGGTTTGCAACAAGCCCGAACAAGAAGCCATCTTTTTGCGCCTTGTCTGCTCCTGCTCTGTGTTTCTGCATTCCCATTTATGTTGTCACTCTTTCTCTCCCTCACTCTCTCGCTCTCTCTGTAAGTCAAGTCCATGTTTATGTTACTAATAAATTATCTGGCTAAACTCATTTGTAGGGAGAAATGTTTAACATTGACATTTAGCAAACTGTAATTTGCAGAACAGTTACAGCCCCCCCAACTTTTTTGTCCTCACAGTCTCCAGGAACTCTCCTGTCAGTAAAGACCTAGAGGATGCCTCTGAATAGTGCCCCGCTTTTCCCACCCCCCAACCCAAGAACACTGAGAGCACAGAGAGAAATGTCAGCCCTCACGGTGACTTTCCACTGACGGCGAGGCCAGCTCAGTGACATGCTGCTGACAAGCGCCAGTGTCCTGTCAATAGTCTACAAATAAACTGTTTGAAGAGCTGCAGGAATGCAACTCAGGCCCCTGCAAAGGCACATGGATCCTCCTGATAATCACAGTTGGAATGTAGGAACAGTAACAAGTGCTTTAAGTAACTATTACAAAAGGCACAACTGCTAATAATAGCTAAAGAAGAGCAGTTCGATAAGCATTACTTGCTTACTAGCAAGGTGCTTTCTTCACCTCTCAAACTCCTTCAAACTGGAACATAGATGTGGCAGATATCAGCCTGTTGCATAAACCACTTTTAGATCTGATTAATTGCTCATTCCTTTCAGGGAGGGAAAGATCTGATGGCAACAATAAAAGAGGTGATGGCAGGGAGCTGACAGGCAGTCAAAAATTATCCTTAACCGAAGATGGAAGAGTGAGTCTTTGTGTGTAAGCGCATGCTCGCCTACGTGTTGACACGGGCATTATTGACCTCCTCAAGTCAACTTTATCCCTAATGGGTGGGTTTATTGTCTGCAGTGGATTAGGCCTTAAGATGGGATGAAAACTTCATTTTTGCTCTCTTGGGCTCCATGTAAGCTTTATCCATGCCAGCTATGCACAGTGCTCCGTGCACTCCTGCTCTTTATGTATATTTGTCATTATGCTGTCAGATAAGATTACAAAAGAGTTGATCTTAATCTCTCTCACCTCTGCCAGAAAACACCACTAAGCCCTCTCTGCCCTGGCCCCTGCAGATAGATGGGCTTCCAAATGAAATATCGTAACCTGCCATTAGGTGGTTCGCTGTTAAGGCTCCAGAACAGGCCTTAATGTCTCTGATCCAGGGGCAGCTAGAGGTATTGGTGAACTTTGCAAAAGCTTCAGATCCTTTGTCAACCTGGGGGCTCCAAGAGAATTAAGATCCTTGCGACATGTTGACGAATGTACACATAAAAGGAGAAACCTGGATAGTTGGAAAGTTAGGGTTACTGGGTTATAACTGGAATTAGTATGAGCAACTGTACAACTATCATCAAAAGAGCCAGAAAAAAAAAAAAAGTTTTAAACAGAGTAGCTTTTTGCATGTTAGTGCACATGCACTTACATGCACTAACCAGCTTTAAAAATCGTACAAAAACAATTGTGTGTAAAAAGCTGGGATCCACACAAAAAAGCCAGATTCCAGCTGCAATTGGGTTCAGCCTTGTATGTTTGAGTCTGAAACTGAATCTTTGACCATCCACAAGCCATTATGAATGCTAATGTGGATGCAGAGGGCTAACCAACTGCTGAGAAGGAAAATAATTGTCTTTAGAACTTAAACTGGTATACATTCTTTTAGATTCCTTTTAGAAGTTCATTTGATTTAGCCTGTAAACCCTGTATTTATGCTGGTATTGCTTCATCTGGTTACACAAGCCCACGCAGCAGTTGTACAGATGACATACAGATCCAATGTAACGTACAATGAGTGCTCTACAAAGAGCATCAACACACCAGTGGACCTAATTATGTGACTTGCTGGGTTTCAAATGTTTGTTTCAACCTCTTGCTGCCACAGACCGTGTGTATTATGTTGTAATTAACAACGTACTTTGGATCATCTTTCATAAGTATTCATGGTGGGCAAAGTTATTTAACTGAACTCATCGTAAGTCTGTCTGGTGATCGTTGTTGGAAATTGTGGCAGGTGATGTGGATGTTTTGCAGGTGCTGTTCAGATGTGTAGGTAATTCTTAAAAACCAGAGAAGGTAAACCAGAGAAGGTAAACTATATGTCACAGGACTTAGTGACTGATTTTGAAAACAAAGTCAGCCATTTCTGCTGCTGTGTCAGTAGCTGAAAATAAATAAATAAATAACCCTAACATTTCCTGAATTCACTATTTCTTAAAAAAACAAAGAGGAAATGAAGGAATTCCTAGCCTGATCATTTTCACCATGTGTCTTTGAAGTTTAGAAAAGTTTTATATATATTTTTATTCAAAATGAAATATTTATTAGACACATGGTGAAAAGTGTGGATAGAAATGAGCACTTTACCCCATCACATTTTTATTCTAGAAATAATGTGGAGTGACTGATAAGGAAGCAAATATTGTTTTATGTAGCTGATTTAAATTAATTGGGGCTCAATATAATGCAGACTTCAAAATCATCAAGATTGGAAAATACAAAAGTGGGGTTATTGACATTGTAGTGGTAGATGTAGTGGCTTAATTGGTGGTTCTGCGTAGGGCTTCACACAACCTTGGGCTGGCTCTGATCCGATCCTGCTCGATTCTATGTTTTAACTTGCATAGTAGATCTATGTGTGTTTCATTTCAGAAGTGACAAATGAAATGGAAGGGAGATGCTGCACCTCACAGAGGTTTACTAGGTTAGTTTGGGCGCAAGCAAATTACAGACAATGCAAAACTGTCTTGGTATCCTGCCTTGTGGACATTACTGGCATGACTGTCATTCAGCGGCCTCCGCTGGCAGCAGGATGAAATAACATCTTTATTTTATTTATTTTTTTTGGGCAAAATGAAGAAGTCAACTTTTTCTGTCATGTAGAGTCCACTCACCTCTCTTCGGCCCCAAGGGGAGCTAAAGGGGTTACGAACTTCTATATCGAGCATTGAAAGCCATTGATGCTGGGGACTATACTGTGTCTCACACCCCCCTGCAGCTACAAATAAGCGGTGCACAGAGTGTTCTGATATGCAGCGGCGGGTTACTTTATCCATCTGAAAAGACGCGGTGCCAAAGCCCAGTCAGTCAGAGAGCGCTCAAGTATTACCAATCTGTATCAGAGGGATGAAGGAATGGCTTCTCCCTATTTTTATCCACCCACAGCGCTGTCATCATCAGATTGCTGGAGCTATTATTTGTGAAAAAGAACAGCCCCTATCTATCTATCTATCTATCTATCTATCTATCTATCTATCTATCTATCTATCTATCTATCTATCTATCTATCTATCTATCTATCTATCTATCTATCTATCTATCTATCTATCTATCTATCTATCTATCTATCTATCTATCTATCTATCTATCTATCTATCTATCTATCTATCTATCTATCTATCTATCTATCTATCTATCTATCTATCTATCTAAACGACAATGTCAGTGCGCTGCAGGTGCTTCTTACAGATTCACTTTAATTTGGACGTTACCTGTGAATTTTTTTTTTTTTTTGTATCCAGTCACGTATGCAACATATCAGCGTCTAACATGCCATCCATCTATGCGTAAAATGTCCATCAGCGCTAAAACTCGTGACGGAAGGCCTTTGGGCTTGACACGACCGTCAAATTAATCAAAGCAAACAAAATCCAACAGATCAATTATAACAGCATAGGAATTTAGACTTTTTTCTCCACGATTTTTTTTTTTTTTTCAGCTGCGCCGCTTATCACCTCGTTCATTTATCATTTCCGCTCAACAAAAGCCCTCAAGCATCACTGACTCTATCTGACTCCACCGCTTGTCTTTGATTTACAGCGCTTAACGCTTCGCGGAGATAAGCGGGGAGTGAGGAAATCGCTGAAGAGATTAAAAAAACAACAATAAATTAGCAGTGAAAATTGTCAGTTCTGCAATAAAATAATTATGCATACGCACACATGTGAGATAAAGAATTTAGTATATAATGCGTGTAATCGGTAATGAACTTTAATTTGTAGCTATAGCTGTACATGCACAAGGAATTGTAGAGAAAACAATTATAGGGCACCTCCATTAATTTTGGCAGACCAGCGATATAATCACCAACACTCACTTTACTGCATTTCTCCAAATTTTATGTTTTACATAATTAAAACACAATTCATGCCAGGTAGAAATTGTATAACTTTAACGAGCAATAAGTCGCACTATAATAATCAATCGGATTTGAGTTTTCATGCTTTAAAAAAACCAATACCTGCAATTACTGGAGTTTATTCGTTTTACCTGAACATGAATGAAGAGGCTTTGGTCGAACGATGAGAGAAGGACACACGGAGTACAGAGAAAGTTTCTCAAAGTAATCACAAGTTTCCCTGGAGAGGATCTCGTCGATCATGAACGTCTTGTAGCGCCTCCTGGCCGCCTTCAGCTGCCCGGGGGAGGAGAGTCTCAGCTCGGCTTGACAGTGCATGGTGTGTCTCCTGTGCGCTCTTTCTTCGCTGGTATACAGCTGTATCTGTCTAAGATTGGACCTATAGGTTTAAAAGCGCAAGTAGCGGAGTTTATGCGTTTAGAGAAGTCATTATTTGTGTCTGAAAATGAGGCTTTTTCTCTTCTTCCCTGAATATGTCGCGTTGCAGATCCGCAGCCTTCAACTTGAGCCGCGTTGAGCGCTGCGGTGGCAATACGCTGTGCTCACACCCTCCTCTATATAAACCATCCGTGTACTCATCTCTGTACTGCTTATACTCTCTCTCGCTCTCTCTGTCTCTCCCTCTCTTGCACAAACACAAGGACACATCCCAAACACCCCTTCCTCCCTCTGCTCACATACACAAAATCCCAAGTTCATACACAACGTGTGTATTACAACTTAAGCACAAGTACTGAGATTTCCTATGAATTTAGGTTTATTTAATATTGACAATATTTTCAAACATAAATATAAGGTAGTTAACTTGAAAAAAAAAACAAAAAAACAAAACGCTTAAAGCAAAAACTGAAAGCCTACCTGAGCGTCCAGATAATTAACAGTTCTGATAAAAGTTGGGATTTAATTTGTTTTAAGTTTGCGTGGGACTTTAAACCACATAACAAAAGTAACTGACTGGTTACTTTTTGAATTGTGGAAACTATAATTTATAAACGGGTTGAAGTAATCTTTCTTTTACAAGCTCAAGATAGCTCCCGTAAGCCAATTTGTAAATAGATTTTAACATAGTATTTGTTACAATTTGACTGTTTTTCTTGTGTATAAGTTTATTTTTTTAAGATTTTAAGAACCAGTGATATGTGAAATTGTACCTTAAATAGGGCAGGTGTCTTTCTTTCTTTCTTTCTTTCTTTCTTTCTTTCTTTCTGCGTCTTTTATGCAAAATTATCAGCCAAAACATTTAAAAATAATGTTATTGGTAACCAATGATAATAATAATAATAATAAGTATTATTGTTAATGTCATTACTTTAACGGTTGAGAACCCAACTGATTGAATGCGGTTCAGTGTCACTTTAAATCTGTTTCCCGATGATCTCACTACGGAAAATGCCACAGGTGCAATTTGTTATCAATCAGTAATTTGGTTGTTCAACTAAATGAACCTCAAACTTCTTTTAATCTTTAAAACATTTCTTTCTTTTTTAAAAATAGGCTATACTCAATACGTTACACACATATATATGTGTGTGTGCTCATTTTAGGGTAATCTTTATAGATGAAAAATACATTAGATTAATTCAGAATTAGATTTATTAAGTAGAGATTTTGCATTTGCCTTTATAAAATAATAGCAATAATTATTTTGCACAAATACTTATGCCTTATAGGTGTCAAACATATCCTTCGGAAATCCAAGTTGATTGCGGACTGCGCGGATTGGGTTTTAGAGGGCGCAACGAAATAAATACTTGGTAAAAACGACGGAATAGAAAAGAATTGTAAAACGACTCTCTTACAGAAAAAAGTCTATATATTGTCAGTTTAATAGTATGCCTCCAAAAAACACTGTGATTCTTTTTTTTTTTTTCCTCATTGAACAGACTTCGGCCACTGATTAAAACCTAATTATCTGTGGCTCCGCATGAACCCCGAGCTCCAGGAAGTGCAGTTTGCAGGAATCTTGTCACTCGTTTTCTGCGTTGCGGGGCGTCTGCGGGGCAGGGAGCGGATAACTTTCCGGGGATGTTTGGAAGTGGGATTATTTCAGGAGCCACGCTTCTATTCAGGTCCGAACAGCAGCGGCTGCCGAGTGGCCCCTCTAATCCTATTCAGCTCCTCCAGGGCTGGAGACGCCAAGCAGATCAACCAATTAGAAGAGTTATGCCATAATCGGAAGAGGAATATGGATCTTCCTGGTAGTGCCTACCGACACCAAAGAGAGGATACTCTCTATTAGAGCGATTTGGGATTATCAGGATGCAATCAGATACGAGGGCAGATTAGATGCATGGTATAGAACTTGGTTCAGAGGGTGCAGATACTGATGCACTGTTTGGACTCTTTAAAGTTTATAAAAAATAAAACATAGGCTTTAATATTGCCACAGTAAAATGAAAATTACTGTATAAATATGAGATTTGACGATCAGTTAGTTGGAAGCAACAAATCTGTGGCAACAGCACAAAAAGGCAGATTGTAACATGAAGCCTTGTGTTTCCAAGTGCTGCTAATTTTGGGATGGGAGATAAACTAAACATTTTCCCCATTCGTTAACGCCCAAAACCTGTGCCACTTTTTAAACGGCAGAAAAGGTATGCCGAGAAATACGGGATGGGGCACTGCTCAGCAAAAAATAACCCTGGCAATCACACCGTGTTGTCAAGTTGAAAGAATGAGACTGAGATCCACGTTAAGACCTGAAAGCATCGTAAATAGAAAGGTCAAACGTAGGAGCCGATCATGTAGCTCGGTTATATTTAACGTCTTAATTGATTCAATAAATGGATGTGTGTGGCGCCACCTGTACAAGCATATTAGTTACACTTGGTCCATTTATAGATGCAGATAAGGCCATGTGTGCGTGCATTACAGTATGTAAGCGTCAACATACAATATCCTCTTATACACCATGAGCTGTAAATAGCGTTTATGAATAACAACAAAGTCTCACAAAGGCATTTGTGCTGAAGCCAAATGAATGACAACACAGCAGTCAAGTGAAAAGAACTTTATAGAGAAAATGTTTGTTTTAAAACAGCATGTTTTACATATCAGTATTTAAAAAACAAAATCCACATAAAAGTAAAATAAAGCCCATTTGCTGGAAAGAGCAAGGTTAATCTAAAAATTAAAAAAGGGGCAGTGCCCTGTCTCCGTTTCCATGTTGCTGGTGTAATTTATTCATGTTCTTTTCTGCAAAGTACCTGAAAGCTCATTCCATTGTTAGGAGCACCATTTAAATACTTTTGCATAACATAAAACTGGTACATATCAAAAATTTTTTTAAGTCTTTTTTTTAACTTTGTCATCCAAAATTCACTACCAGTAATGGTTAAATTTTGTCCTTGCTCCCACGACAATACAATCACTTTCAAAATATTCAAAAGAGCTGAGAAGAAAACTGTCACATCAAAGAAAAGTGTTCAAATTTAAAAACACCTTTAAAAAGAGGCTTTGAAGGCATGAGCTATTAAATCCTCAAACTGGTAAGATCATTTACAAACGACCTGAGTATATACACCTTAACATAATTCAGATTTTCTTAAAAGAAATGTCCACAAAAATTGTGATGAACTGAATTTGTTTTTTTTGTTTTTTACAAAAGAATATTGAATGTAACTCAGTAGCGTCGCCATCTGTTATCATGGTCTCTGTGGCCACGGTTGCCAGGCCACTCTTCATAATGTCTGTTTCCACCTCGGCTGTCGTGGTGACGGTTGCCACCACTCCTATCATTCTGTTGGTAGTAGTTCTCCCTGCTGTGGCCGTGCTGCTGATGACGCCCAGAGCCGTGCTCGTCCCCGTGGCGCTGGCTTCTCCCGCCGCTGCTCATCTGGGATGGATGATGCCTGTAGTGATCGCCGTCCTGTTGCCTCGAGTCGCCTCTGCCAGAATGTCCACCAGCGGGCGACTGCCGCTGGACAGATTTGGAGAAGGTGCCATTAAGCTGCTCGAGCTGCTGCATATGGAGCTGCCACATGTTGTTCCTCTATAGATGAAGAAAAGAACAGGTAGCAAGAAGTGAGATTCAAACGGTTCTTTGAGTTGAAGCTTTCTATTTAATTTACTTGGCAGAAAGAAATAAAAATAAATAATTTACTTTGTAGGTCAAGGAAATAATGTGTTACCATGACATGCTTCGGGAGATTATCAGGGGATAAAAATGACCTCTGCATTTGGTGTGGAGGAGTGTATGGTGGAGAACTGAACTGGATTGGAATCCTGTAAGGAAAAAATAAAAAATCATAAATAAAAGGTTTATAACAACTCATCAAAACCCTTGTTTCTCATTACAGAGTATCTGCAAGTTTCAGCAAGTCAAATATCTAACTTTTAAAGACCTTTTTAATGCCACCTTGAATGAAACATAAGACCTGAAAAAAATAATTTAAATAAAGGGGGTGGTTGGGGGATCTTGCTGTTTTACAATCCAGCATAGCATGCGTGTCACACAATGAGACACATTGAAGTTTAGTTTGTGTCTGTTTATTGAACATAAGGTGATAAAAATGCTCTCTGGTTCAGTTATATGAACAAGTGTAAAAAATGTGCTTGTGATTTGTGAGTCTTCATTTACAAAAGCCATCCCATACGACAGAAAAAGTACGAGGTGGAGGGAAATCACAGACGCAGTAACTAAATATATCGGCAAAGACATGGCTACTGTCAGCGCATTGGAAAAACCCGGATTCAAAAATCTTATTAAGACACTTGGCCAAATACAGGTCCTTCTCAAAAAATTAGCATATTGTGATAAAGTTCATTATTTTCCATAATGTCATGATGAAAATTTAACATTCATATATTTTAGATTCATTGCACACTAACTGAAATATTTCAGGTCTTTTATTGTCTTAATACGGATGATTTTGGCATACAGCTCATGAAAACCCAAAATTCCTATCTCACAAAATTAGCATATCATTAAAAGGGTCTCTAAACGAGCTATGAACCTAATCATCTGAATCAATGAGTTAACTCTAAACACCTGCAAAAGATTCATGAGGCCTTTAAAACTCCCAGCCTGGTTCATCACTCAAAACCCCAATCATGGGTAAGACTGCCGACCTGACTGCTGTCCAGAAGGCCACTATTGACACCCTCAAGCAAGAGGGTAAGACACAGAAAGAAATTTCTGAACAAATAGGCTGTTCCCAGAGTGCTGTATCAAGGCACCTCAGTGGGAAGTCTGTGGGAAGGAAAAAGTGTGGCAGAAAACGCTGCACAACGAGAAGAGGTGACCGGACCCTGAGGAAGATTGTGGAGAAGGGCCGATTCCAGACCTTGGGGGACCTGCGGAAGCAGTGGACTGAGTCTGGAGTAGAAACATCCAGAGCCACCGTGCACAGGCGTGTGCAGGAAATGGGCTACAGGTGCCGCATTCCCCAGACCTGGGCTACAGAGAAGCAGCACTGGACTGTTGCTCAGTGGTCCAAAGTACTTTTTTCGGATGAAAGCAAATTCTGCATGTCATTCGGAAATCAAGGTGCCAGAGTCTGGAGTAAGACTGGGGAGAAGGAAATGCCAAAATGCCAGAAGTCCAGTGTCAAGTACCCACAGTCAGTGATGGTCTGGGGTGCCGTGTCAGCTGCTGGTGTTGGTCCACTGTGTTTTATCAAGGGCAGGGTCAATGCAGCTAGCTATCAGGAGATTTTGGAGCACTTCATGCTTCCATCTGCTGAAAAGCTTTATGGAGATGAAGATTTCATTTTTCAGCACAGCCTGGCGCCTGCTCAAAGTACCAAAACCACTGGTAAATGGTTTACTGACCATGGTATCACTGTGCTCAATTGGCTTGCCAACTCTCCTGACCTGAACCCCATAGAGAATCTGTGGGATATTGTGAAGAGAACGTTGAGAGACTCAAGACCCAACACTCTGGATGAGCTAAAGGCCGCTATCGAAGCATCCTGGGCCTCCATAAGACCTCAGCAGTGCCACAGGCTGATTGCCTCCATGCCACGCCGCATTGAAGCAGTCATTTCTGCAAAAGGATTCCCGACCAAGTATTGAGTGCATAACTGTACATGATTATTTGAAGGTTGACGTTTTTTGTATTAAAAACACTTTTCATTTATTGGTCGGATGAAATATGCTAATTTTGTGAGATAGGAATTTTGGGTTTTCATGAGCTGTATGCCAAAATCATCTGTATTAAGACAATAAAAGACCTGAAATATTTCAGTTAGTGTGCAATGAATCTAAAATATATGAATATTAAATTTTCATCACTACATTATAGAAAATAACGAACTTTATCACAATATGCTAATTTTTTGAGAAGGACCTGTACAACATGACCCGGTTCTGACACAGAATCTCTAGGGACTTATTTATGCACCTTTTGCATTAATAAGACTGTTCTTGTTGAGGGGTATTTATAGACACAATCTGGACTTTGAGATTACAACTTAGCATTATTTCCTATTTTACCACATTGTGTGGTGTTTAAAATCTAGCAAATAAATGGCAATTGTTATTTAAATGGTAATTTAAATAACTGATGCCTGTGATGTGATTTTTCTTGGTTAGGGGTTTTGCAGGCATTGTCTTAACTTGACGTTTTCCATTTTACTTTTTGTGGTTCTTTAAAATTCCCACCAACCCAAGAGCATCGCAAATAATTTTAAGATGCTCTGATACCTGTAACTGTTCCTGCTCAGTTGTTTTTTTATAGCCAGTATCTCAACTTTTGTATTTGTAATTTGAGGTCATCCCATTTTTTTTATTTAACTTTTTTTTAATTCTACAATTTCTATGTAATTTTTATTTTATGTTTTATGCATAAAATAATCATGCAGAACTCAAGACTGTTCTCCCCAAATTCATACATTTTCCAACAAGAGATAAATATATCCGGGATCAGCTCTATTGTAACATCAAAGGGGCACACAAGGCTGCTGCTGGTCCACATTTGGGCCTGTCTGACCACATCACTGTTGAACTCATCCCTGTCTACAAACCCCTGATCTGCAGATCAAAGCCCATCATCAAAACTGTTCAGGTCTGGACTGAGGCAGCAGATCAGTGATGATCCCTCTCTTCCCAATACATTGAACAGTTTTTTCTCTAGATTTGACATTCCTAGCAGCAGTGAAAATAATGCACTTGTTAAATTAGAGGAGCAATATCAGCCTCTAATTCTACAGTTCAACCAGGTGACTTCCCCCCCAACAAAGCCGCAGGACCAGACAAGGTGTCAGGAAGGACTCTGAGGTCATGTGCTGAACAGCTGGCAGGGGTCTTTTTAGACATTTTCAATCTGTCCCTGCAGTTTTCCACTGTCCCTGTCTGCCTTAAGTCCTCCATCATCATGCCTGTACCAAAGAGATCGGCTGTGACTGACTTGAATGATTACCGCCGAGTCGCACTAACCCCAGTCATAATGAAATGCTTTGAGAGGATCATCCTGAAACACATCAAGGATAGCCTTCCTGCTAGCCTGGACAAGCATCAGTTTGCCTATAGGAGGAACCTGTCCACAGAGGATGCCATCTCCATTGCACTACATACAGCCCTGACACACCTGCAGCATCCTGACACTTATGTTAGGATGTTATTCGTCGACTTCAGTTCAGCATTTAATACCATCATCCCGGACAAGCTGATAGTTAAGTTACATGACCTGGGACTTTCATCATCAAAGTGTCTTTGGATCTGGGACTTTCTCACCAACCGACCTCAAGTGGTTAGAATAGGGAACCGAACATCATCCACTCTGGTCCTCAATATAGGCACACCACAGGGTTGTGTGCTTAATCCAGCTCTCTTCACACCGTTTACCCACAACTGCGCAGCCATCCACTCCTCTAACAGGAGTGGATGGCTGCTGATGATACCACCGTAGTGGGTCTGATAACGAACAATGATGAGACCATCTACAGGGAGGAGATCCAGCACCTGTTCCAGTGGTGTTCATTGAACAACCTGGTGCTCAACACCAGTAAGACCAAGGAGGTCATAGTGGATTATAGGAGGTCCAGGAAAACACTGCACACACCTATTACCATTCAAGGGAAGATTGTGGAGTGTGTGGACAACATCAAATTATTGGGTATCCACATCATCTCTGACCTGGTCACTGAACAGCTCTTTTCTGACGAGGAAGGACCAACAAAGACTCTTCTTCCTTAGGAAACTGAAAAGGGTTGGGTTGGACTTCCTGCTCAGACGCTCAAAATTTTCTATAGAGCTGTGATTGAGAGCATCCTCTGCCTCAGTTATGACCGTGAGGTATGGCAACTACACAGTCCAAGACAAAAACGACTTGGCCGGGATGATGAAAAGTGCCCAGTGGATTGTAGGGGGTCAGTTAACCAAACCTGGACTCAATTTACGCTGGCAGACTGCAAAGAAAGGCCAGTTGTATTGCTGCTGATACCACCCATCCAGGATACAAATTGTTTGTACCACTGCCATCTGGGAAACGATACAGATGTATAAAGACTACAACCACTCTAAGGAACAACTTTGTCTCAAGAGCTGTTAAAATAATCTGTCCACCATTCATCTCCTCTACCCCTCTGCAGACACACTCACACCCATTTGCTGCACCTTAAGGACAGATTGAGATTCAGCAACATATATAAGCTTTATTATTTTATTCATTTATTTACTTATCACTGAGGTGACACAGCAATTTTGCTATGTTCTAGAAACATAATGACAAACAAATAAAATCTTATCTTATCTTAAAAGAACACCTTTTTAATTTCAATTTTATTTAGTTTCATGGGTTCTTGCTTGGTTTTCTTTTAGGTTGCTGGGATCTTGTTAAAGGTCTAATGTTGACCACAGAAAGGGACATAATATGGCAGTATTGCTAATTGTGAAACACAATGTGCAACTGATTGTTGAAAATGGTTAAAATAAAACCTTTAAATGACATATACAGCTCAACCAGGTGACTCCCCCCCCCCCCCCCCCCCCCCCTTACACACCTGGGGGATTCCTACTTAATCTGGAAAAATAGCCTACTGTTGTATAAAAAGACACTTCGCCAAGCTAGAACAGCTTATTTCTCATCATTAATAGAAGAGAACAAGAATAATCCTAGGTTTCTCTTTAGTACAATTGCTAAACTTACACAGTCATAGCTCTGTTGAGCCATTCATTCCGAACCGCCCCAGTGCATGCTGTAGGTCTTGGCTAGAGGGGGCCAGCAGGACCACGTCATCTGCAAAAAGAAGAGACGAAATCCTCTGGTCCCCAAACCGGCCCTGGGCTGCGCCTAGAAATCCTGTCCATAAAAGTTATGAACATGACCGGTGACAAAGGGCAGCCCTGCCGGAGTCCAACATGCACCGTGAACAGATCCGATTTAGTGCCGGCAATGCAAACCAAGCTCCTGCTCCGCTTGTACAGAGATCGGATGGCCCCTAATAAAGGGCCCCCGATTCCATACTCCTGGAGCACCCCCCACAGGGCATCACGAGGGACACAGTCGAATGCTTTCTCCAGGTCCACAAAACACATGTGGACCGGTTGGGCAAATTCCCATGGACCCTCGAGTACCCTGTAGAGGGTATAGAGCTGGTCCAGTGTTCCACGGCCGGGACGAAAACCACACTACTCCTCCTGATGCCGGGGTTCGACTATCGGCTGGACTCTCCTCTCCAATACCCTGGCGTAGGCCTTACCAGGGAGGCTGAGGAGTGTGATCCCCCTGTAGTTGGAACACACCCTCCGGTCACCCTTCTTATGTAGGGGGACCACCACCCCAGTCTGCCAAGCCAAAAGGCACTGTCCCCGTCCGCCACGCAATGTTGAAGAGACGTGTCAACCATGACAGCCCCATAACATCCAAAGACTTGAAGTACTCAGGGCGGATCTCATCCAACTCCGAAGCCCTGCCACGGCGGAGCTTTCTAACCACCTTGGTGACTTCAGCCCGGGTGATGAAAGAGTCCAACCCCAAGTCCCCAGCCTGTTTCCACCAGGGAATGCGTGATGGCAGGATTGAGGAGATCCTCGAAGTACTCCTTCCACTGCCCGATAATGTCCCCAGTCGAGGTCAGCAGCTCCCCACCCCCACTGTAAACAGTGTTGGCGAAGCACTGCTTCCCCCTCCTGAGGCGCCGGACAGTTTGCCAGAATCGCTTCGGGGCCAACCGGTAGTCCTTCTCCATGGCCTCACCGAACTTCTCCCAAGTCCGAGTTTTTGCCTCTGCCACCGCCCGGGCCGCGGTACGCTTGGCCCCACGGTACCCGTCAGCCACCTCAGGAGTCCCACAAGCCAAACACAGCCGATATGAGTCCTTCTTCAGCTTGACAGCGTCCCTTACTGCCAGTGTCCACCACCGGGTTCGGGGATTGCCGCCGCAACCGGCACCGCAGACCTTACGGCAGCAGCATTGACAATAGATGCGGAGAACATGGTCCACTCGGATTCTATGTCTCCAACATCCCTCGGAATCTGGTCAAAGCTCTCCCGGAGGTGAGAGTTGAATACATCCCTGGCCAAGGGCTCCACCAGACGTTCCCAGCAGACCCTCACTATGCGATTGGGCCTGCCAGGTCTGTCCAGCTTTCTCCTACCCCAGCGGATCCAACTCACCACCAGGTGGTGATCAGTGGACAGCTCAGCCCCTCTCTTCACCCGAGTGTCCAAAACATGCGGCCGAAGGTCTGATGATACGACAACAAAGTCGATCATTGACCTCCTGCCTAGGGTATCCTGGTGCCAAATGCACTGATGGACACCCTTATGTTTGAACATGGTGTTCATTATGGACAATCCGTGACTAGCACAGGAGTCCAATAACAAAACACCGTTCGGATTCAGATTGGGGAGGCCATTCCTCCCGATCACGCCTTTCCAGGTGTCACTGTCATTTCCCACGTGGGCGTTGAAGTCCCCCAGCAGAATAATGGAGTCCCCGGGAGGGGCACTATCCAGCACCCCCGACAGGGACGCCAAGAAGGCCGGGTAATCCGCACTACCACTCGGTCCGTAGGCTGAAATGATAGTCAGAGACCTGTCCCCAACCCGAAGGCACAGGGATGCGACCCTCTCATCTACCGGAGTAAACCCCAACACGAGACAGCTGATCTGGGGGGGCAACAAGCAAACCCACCCCAACCGGCCGCCTCTCCCCCGTGGACTCTCTTCCACCGGTACCTCAATGTTCCCCCTGCAGGTGGCGGGACCACTGGGGGATGGTCTCGCGTCTCTCGTTCGGGCTTGGCCTGGCCGGGTACCGCAAGGAGCAACCCAGCCACCAGGCGCTCTCCGACGAGTCCTGACCCCAGGCCTGGCTTCAGGGTGGGACTCCGGCTCCGCCGAACCGGGCGACGTCACGTGCCTCGATTTTGTAGTCGTCATGAGGGGTTCTTGAACCGCTCTTTGTCTGACCCGTCACCTAGAGCCTGTTTGCCATGGGAGACCCTACCAGGGGCATTTAAGCCCCAGACAACATAGCCTCTAGTATCATTTGAGCACTCAAATCCCTCCACCACGTTAAGGTGGCGGTTCAAGGAAACAAAATTGATTCTATTAAAAAGAAAATCTTTGACATACTCCCGAAGATGATTACTTGATCCTCAGCAAGTGAGACATTGGAAGTAACTGTAGAACCTGATCTGTGTTTGGACTGCTTTGATCCTGTGGAGCTTCCTGAGTTATCAGAAATATTAGCTTAATCTAAACCTTCAACTTGTATGTTAGACCCAATCCCAACCAAATTATTTAAGGAAGTGTTTCCTCTGATTACCAGCCCCATTTTAGATATGATTAATTTATCCTTAGTAAATGGATATATACCACAAGCTTTTAAGGTAGCTGTAATTAAACCTTTGCTTAAGAAACCTTCGCTTGATCGAGATGACTTGAAAAATTACAGACCTATATCCATTCTTCCATTCTTATCTAAAATTCTTGAGAAAATAGTTGCTAATCAAGTGTGTGAGCATTTATACAGCAATGACCTGTTTGAAGAGTTTCAGTCAGGCTTCCGAGCTCATTATAGCACTGAAACAGCTCTGCTGAAAGTCACTAATGATATTCTTCTAGCCTCAGATAATGGACTTGTGTCTGTACTTGTCTTGTTAGACCTCAGTGCTGCATTTAATACAGTCAATCATAATATTCTCTTAGAAAGGCTGGAATATGCTGTAGGGATCAGGGGAACAGTGCTAGGCTGGTTTAAATCTTATCTGTCTGACAGATTCCCGTTTGTTCATGTAAATGATAAATCATCTTTAAACTCCAGGGTTAATTGTGGAGTACCACAGGGTTCAGTACTTGGGCCAATTCTCTTTACTATATATATGCTTCCAATAGGTCAAATTATCAGGCAGCATGGGATGAATTTTCACTGTTACGCTGATGATACTCAGCTTTACTTATCCATAAATCCTGATGAACCCAACCAGTTAGACTACAGGCATGTCTTGAAGACATAAAAACTTGGATGACTTTAAATTTTCTGCTTCTAAATTCAGACAAGACAGAAGTTGTCATCTTTGGACCGGAGTCTTTAAAAAATAAACTGCTTAGTCAATAACTTAACCTGGATGGCATTAAATTGACCGCCGACAATAAAGTAAAAAAACTTGGTGTTACTTTTGACCAGGACATGTAATTCAAATCCCATATTAAACAGGTTTCTAGGATTTCCTTCTTTCATCTCCGGAACATTGCCAAAATTAGAAATATCCTATCCTGGAGTGACGCTGAAAAACTAGTCCATGCATTTGTTACTTCAAGGAGGGACTATTGTAATTCGTTACTATCAGGATGTCCACAAAATGCAGTTAAAAGCCTTCAGCTGATTCAAAATGCTGCAGCAAGAGTTCTGATAAAAATTAAAAAGAGATCATATTTCCCCTACTTTAGCTTGCCTTCATTGGCTCCCTGTTAAATCTAGAACAGAACTTAAGATTCTCCTCCTCACATATAAAGCCCTTAATGATTTAGCTCCATCATACATAAGAGATCTGATTGTTCAATACATTCCTAACAGGGCATTTCGTTCTAAGACTGCAGGTTTACTGGTGGTTCCTAGTCTCTAGAAGTAGAATGGGAGGCAGATCCTTTAGTTATCAGGCTCCTCTCCAGTGGAACCAGCTCCCACTTTTAGTCCGTGAGGCAGACACCCGGTCTACTTTTAAGGCTAGGCTTAAAACTTTCCTTTTTGATAAAGCTTATAGTTAGAGTGGCTTAGGTTATCCTGAGCTATCTTCTTTATTTTTACCTCCGTCTTCTTCCCTCCCTGTTGGATGGATTAAGGGGGAGTCAGGTTTAGCCTAAACCGGCTCAGTTATGGTTGAGGTGCAAACACACCCTCCATTTCTGCTACCTGTATGACCCCTTCTCCTTTCCAATGGTTATAATCAATCTGACAGAGAGAGGTATCTCAATCGTTGTGGTTTTTAGTATAACAATTAATCAGTGGGCTCCAGATGGACAAACTGTCTACTTTAAAGGCTAGGCTTAAAACTTTCCCTTTTGATAAAGCTTATAGTTAGAGTGGCTTAGGTTATCCTGAGCTATCTCTGTAGTTATGCTGCTATAGGCTTAGGCTACTGGAGGACATAATGACCACTTTCACCCTCTTCGCTACATTCTCACACTACTCTCCAATTTTACATTATTTCCTGTTATTTCAGCTTTTAACTTTGCTCTCTCTCTTTTCTCTTCCTAGAAGCTACACCTGGCCTGACTCTGTGTCTACCTGTGACACCTTTCTGGAGAGGGGCATCGTCCAAGCTTCTGCTGGCAACAACTTAATGCTCACCCTCTACCGATGATCCACATGGCCCCATCTTTCAGAGTTTAACACGTTCTCTCTCCTAGATATGGCAATTGACTGAGCTTTTACTGTGACTAACTCTATGTGCTATCTTTCAGACTCTAACCTTGAAAACTGGCTGAGAGTTTATCTGTTTTTTCTTTCTAGATGAAACGACTAAAGGAGCTACATCCATTAACATTTACTTTTCCTTCTCATAGAAAGTACTCCTGGATCAGTGCTTCTTTGTGTCTCTGCTCTGTTCTCTCAAACCCCCAGTCGGTTGTGACAGATGGCCACTCACACTGAACTTGGTTCTGCTGGAGGTTTCTTCCTGTTAAAAGGGAGTTTTTCCTCTCCACTGTCGCTACATACATGCTCAGTATGAGGGATTGCTGCAAAGTCAACGCCAGTGACTGCCCACTGTCTCTACATGCTCATCCGGGAGGAGGGAATGTTGCAATTCACTGACTGGATGCAATCTGCTGGGTTTCCTTAGATAGAAAAACGTTTTATCCGATTTGAATAAATGACTGAATCTGACTGCAGTGTTCAATGATTAGGATTAATTGGAATGTATGTTCCTGACTTTTGTGAAGTGCCTTGGGACGACATGAGTTGTGAATTGGCGCTATATAAATAAACTGAATTGAAATTGAATTGAATATATATTGTCTATTGTGATTTAGCCCAAAGATATCGTGATAATAGATTTTCTTAATATCGCCCAGCCCTAGCAGCAACAACCATTTTCTGAGGAGCTTTAGCCACACCAGGGGAGCAAAACAGTGACATTTCTGTGGTCTCTTTTGCCTCTTTTTCACTGGCTCCATTTGGCCCTACTCAACCCGCTTGCGACCATTTCCATTACTATTTTTTTTCCTGTACCTGCATCTAGTGTTTTGGTCCCTGCTCCTAAGCAGGTACGACCGGGGCTGAACAGGGACTACGTGTGACGTGAACAGACTGCTGTTCACTGATTGGCCATGGGACCAGAAGAAATAAGAAGATCTTCACCAAGGTAGTACAGGTAAAAGTTAATTGAACTCTAAAGCGACTACAATAATATTAAAGACCACATTTGCCGGAGCGGGTCAAACAGCAATATAATTTTACTATCTACAAATCATAAAACATGCCTGAAGGCTGAAAGAAAAGAAAAAGGACACATCAGCTTTCTGAATTACACACAGGTAGGGTGCTGTATTTAATAACATCCTACACCTGCTGATCACACATAAAATCAGCTGTTCAGACGCACAAACATTACTCCGAAAACACACAAAACAATACCACCATGAAACAGCGTGTTTGGTTCAGAAAGGTATTGATGGCCCTTTAGCGAACCAGCGTCTGCAGCAGGAGAGAACAGGCAGAGAGCAGTTGCCCGTAATCACACTAATTTCATCGGATCAAATGGGAGGAAACCACGGAGCACGAATATCCAATATCCAACTTTAAACTAACTTAACCGTGGTCAGACGTCTGTGGTTTTGAGCTTTAAAGTCCTGGTTTTCTTTATTGTCATGGCTGAGACAGAAACTTCCTCATAACGCCCAAAATTATAACTTCTTCAGGCAAACTTTGGAGCTTCAACAGTCCAGACAGCAGCATATATATGGGTATTCCCCTCTACTTGCTTTAAACTAAATAATATAAGGTGAAAGCACAAGCTACTACCTTCACGATACCATAAATCTTGCTAAAAAACGGAATCAGTTGAATGTAATGAATTTGGTAAAAAATCGACGACTAGCTGGGCTAACAACAGTAACTGGACTAACAGTAACTGGGCCAACCGCAGTAACTGCGCTAACAATAACAACAGCACATGAGGCTAACAACAGCACCTGAGGCTAACAACAGCAGTAACTCAGGCTAACAAGAATAACTGAGGCTAACAACAATGACAACCACAGCCGCATCTTGACACGTCGCTCATATTTTCCACTACCTGTTATCTGTTTGTGGCAGTTTAATGTACGTGACAACAAAGCAAGTTAGAATATGTGGTGGACAAGTACCAAAATATAACTTATTATTTTTCTATGGAAATGTTTCCAGTTAATGTTTTTATCAACTGTGTCATAAAATATTTCTCTGAAATATTTATGTATATTCTGTTAGATTAACGTTCTTTTTTTATTTCACTATTTACATCTATTATAAAATAATTACATTACTGGATAAAACAGGACCATTTATTAAAACTCCACAAAATAGTTTAGCTGAGCACTGACATCAACAACATTCTGTCCCAATTGCAGCTGCCAAAGTGTATTCTTTTAAAAAACATACCTTTAATTGTACCTGCTAAGGTGAGTATACACATTTTTTATTTTTATACCATTAATTTGTCACAAAAAGTAGTTTCTAAGATATTTTTAAGCGAGAAAGTAGATCTCAAAACTTCAAAGTAGGCTCATCAAGAATGAGCCTACTTTCAATTGTTCTTTCGGAATTTTTGGAGCAGCAGAGCTATACATATGCCCCCTTTCCGCTGGCTCATTTTGCAGTCTGCCTGAAGAAGATACAATTTCGGGTTTGAGGTTTTTGTCTCAGCCATGTCAAATCGAGGAAAATGATTAACACACTTATTTTTCTTATAGTGTTATACGGAGCAGAGCCGGGCCAAATCGAGCCGGTGGAAAAGGGGCATTATAGACCAGTCTGGCTGCTAACTTAGGCTAACTGTGCGGCTGGACTGGGACCTCCACACTAATCGCTGCCTGATCTCAAACCGGCACTCTGATTTCCCACAACCTGTTATCTGTTTGTAGCAGTGAAAGCGGATATAATACGTTTAGTAGGTATGTGGTGAATAGCTGCAAATACAAGAATATAAAATAAACTTGACATTTTAAGTTAATTTAGGTATTAATGATAAACTGTTTAGCCACAGTTCTGTAAGAAAAACAAATACTGCAGAACTGACGATCAGAGCACTTTAAAGTTTCCCTGTAAATTAAAAAAAGTACACATTTGCCTAAGACTGGCTTTTCATGTAAACCTAACTTAGTGGAGTGTGGACTCCTGATTTTCTTTTTGTCATGGTTTTATGCAGATGGCTCTGCAGGAGGAGAAACCACAGTTCCAGGTTTGGATGCAGGATGTGGAAGAGGATGTGATCCTCTCCAACCTCTTGTCCTGCCATCGTCTACACATATTCTACTTTATATACCGTAAATTCTGGATTATAAGCTGCTACTTTTTTCACACACTTTGAACACTGCGGCCTATACAACAGTGCGGATAATGCATGTTTTTTTCATGCCGCCAAAAACAATTTGCCTGTAAACAGTAGACCAATCAAATTGATGAGTAGTTCAAAGAGGTCCAATGAACTTGTGCGATAAATCAAGAGCACTTTCACAATTCAATTACCGGTATTGTAAATCAGACATTTATATTCAGCCTCATCAACATGGAAAATCACCAACGGTATTCGAAAGGCTGGACTGCGCATGATTAAGGGGACCAGGTGCGCTCAAGTGAGAGCGTCAACGAAGAGGCTGATGTGAGTGACGAGATCCTGAGGCTGTTCAATTCGGACACTGAAGAACAAGAGTTTGATGGTTTCAGTGCGCAGGAAGAAGATCAAGAAGGCGATCAATGACCTTTGACCTCGTAGGCTGCAGTGTATATCAGTTAGGAGATTGGAATGTTGTTCATGCACTGTTCAGTAAAAAAGCATTAGCAACGAAATTTGTGTGTTACTGATAACATACTTATATTTAAAGGTAGCCGTGTTACAAGCACTGTTCGAAAAAAAGCATTTGCTTATATTACCATACGGATTAAAAATTCCTCACGTGTAATATATTTCTGTGTAAATCATATTACAACGTGGGACACCCGTGGCTTAACATTCGGTGGGGCCTGTACAAGTACAAAATTGGGTCTTCTTTCTAAAATTACAGCATGCGGCTTTTAATCAGGTGCGCTCTGTAGTCCGGAATTTATGGTAAATATCTGCTTATTACAGTCGAGGAATCAAGTCCTGTATTTCTGGACTGATTATCTGTAATTTCTTTTACTAAAAACATTGTTCTGTTTCTGCTGTAGATATCTGATGAGTTTTTCTGATTATTATAATAGTAAAAGGAAAATGGATGTGTTTATCAGTGTGTACTAGTTATTGTAAATGAATCAGGCAGTTTTTAAGCAACAACTCTGGCCAGGTGTAGGTTGATAAAAAGTTAAATATAAAGAAATTTAACTTTTCCTGCTTACAGATCCAGCGCAACGTAAGGAATAATGGAAGGAATTAATCAACTGTATACCTCTAAAGTTGCTCAATATCTACCATTATTTATCAGTTCAAACAAAAGTATTTATTAGCCAAGACTCTTTTAAAAGGAGTAATGCCATCTGCTGGACCGAAGGTGTAGTGCAGTTTTCTTCACAACTTCCCCCATTAGGCTAAATTAAATAAATGGTCCCTGGCCTTTTTGCGCAATGGAAACAGAAGGCACTCAAATCCTCCTGGATTCCTTTTACCTGGGTAAAACAAATCCTGGGGCTTTAAATCCCAGGCTTTTAGTAAAAAATGGGCCAAGGAAGAAAAGAAGTAAGAGTTCATGGAAGAAAACATGGAAGGACTGAAGGAAGAATGAAGAGACATGAAGAAGGAAAGACACATTTAAACAATGGGATTAGTCTAGAAATACAAATATTTTTCCATACTCGTATTTGCTTCTTCTATATCCAGACTGTATAGAAACCCTGCTTTATTTTGATACACTGTCCATTATGCATTATAAATACATGGTGGTTTAGAGGTGGGCAACATGGCAATATTATAGAATTAATACAGATAATTAAGGACAATCTGCTAAAAAAAGAAAGATTGCGATATCATCTATAAAGTACAAGACATTATGTCCTTTGCTCTATTATGCTTTTATCCAGGCTAAGTTTTATTTTACTCCTTTTTCTGTAGATTCATTAACTAGATGTATTGCAGCTAGAGTGCTGGCTTAAATGCACAGTTAAATGTTGCTTTTCAAGAGCTATGATTTCCAACAGAGAAACTGTGATATAAATTTAGATTTTATTGTAAAAACCTGTGAGATACTTTTTTCAACATCGCCCACTCCTGCCTAGTCTTAATATTCGCACAGGGAATCAGGGAAACAAATGGTTGGATATTCTTACCTTTGGCCATGGGGATTTGGGGTATTTGCAGGACTGGAATTCTGTGAGTTTCCTGGACTGCTATGGCTGCTACCTATGATGGAACAGAAAATAGTGCTTAAGAAAATAAAATGATAGTCTAGGTTTAATTGTTTTATTAATCACATTAAAGTTTTGAGCTGCTTTATTTCTTTTAACTAACAGAAAAAATAAAATCAATTAAAAGACAAATGCCCTCTTTTTTATTTCATAACAACACATGCGGATACTTTTTTATGAATGTAATGCCCCTAAAATAATTCTAAAGCCTTCAACAATCATTATCTTTTCAATGTAAATATTGTTTGTATAAACTTCTGTGTACAGATTTTTGGATATACAAATACTTACCCATTCCAAGAAAATGTTAATATCTTGTTAAACTTTGGTTACTTATTTGAGACAAAGTTTTATTTACGAAGCATTACTTATTTACAATGCAGTAAACAACTGCTTAAAAATATCTACAATCAATTGAAAAATATATCCCTCTTTGATTTTCTTTGATTGCCAATTGATGAAGGAAAAGAAGAAAAGTGTTAAATTGGTGTTGACAGCTCTCATCCGATCAGAGGGCACATGTGTAAGGGAGGGGCTCTGCACTGGACTGCGAAGGTGCTGAATGAAATTCTGTGTCAACTTAGGTAATTTATGTTAGAAGGCACTGTAGGTAGAGCGTGTACGACACTGTGAAAAAAATAGTTGACAAAATTGTACCGTTGACACGGCACTTAGTACCGTGTCAGTTATGTTTTCATAACTGCAATGCACTGCAGGAAAGTGCGCAGACACGATTGTCTCCATTTCCTGCCAGCAGCGTTCTTTGTTACAAACCTGAATGCAGACGGTACTAATCAGAGCTCACCTTAAGTAACAACATTACTGCAATGGACGAGCAAGCATAGACTGACCAACTGTCCATTCCCCACATGTTATGAATAAACAGTTGATAAGTGATTAAGATAATGTCAAAGCTGTTATCAGATTCATTCTTAATGACTCTAAAGGGCCTTTGGTTATCTTAAGTTTACAATTTAAAAACTTAAACTAGTCAAAACTGTATTAAATTATTTCACACCAAACGGATACTTCTTAATACACAGTTTGTTGGTTGTAAAAGATCTTATTCTGGGCAAGAAAACATGGAAAACACAAGAAAACAAGCAACATTTTTTACTTTAATTCAAAAACTGAATGAAGGATCCACAAGTCACAAACTGTGCTTTAAAATGATCTATAAATAACATCAAACGTATGTTTGATTAGACCATTTTAGCTTTTGAATGAGCGCCTTATCAAAGAAATGCGAGAATTTTGAAATTCCTCCTTCACAACCCATGGTTTTATTTCTGTATAAGTTATGGGTACCATTACTGAGAACAGAAGCTGCACCCACAGAAAGTAGAGGTGGAGTAAAATAATCATTGACTGTTCAACAAAGAAGTCGACTACCAATACAAAAGTTACAGAACCCATTAGTGTTTTTTTACTCAGCTGCAAATTTATGTCTAGTGATTTGCCTTTTTTTTTTTTTTTTTTTAGCATATATTAGTATACAGCCAAAAATATTTGAACAAGTTTAAAATTAAAATAAATACGAGAACGGATCACAAACAGTTTGGACACACCTGTTCATTTAATGATTTGTCTTTATTTTATTACTACCTCTGGGAACTCTTTAAAAAATTGCTGGAAAACCATTTCAGGTGACAGCCTCATGAAGCTCATCAAAAGAATGATAAGTGCGTGCAAAGCTTGCATGGAGGCAGCTATTATCTTTATTTATTTATTTTTATTACTACCTCTGGGAACTCCTTTAAGATTGCTGGAAAACCATCTCAGGTGACTACCTCCTGAAGCTCATTGAGGGAAAGCTAAAGAGTGTGCAAAGATACATACACACACACACATACATACATACAGTGGGGAAAACAAGTATTTGATACAATGCTGATTTTGCAGGTTTTCCCACTTGCAAAGCATGTAGAAGTCTTTAATTTTAATCATAGGTACTTTTCAACTGTGGTTGAAAGAATCTAAAACAAAAGTTCTCCCCACTACACACACACACACACACACACTTTACAAAAGACATGTTCTGCTAATTTTGTGACATTCTCATTCTTCCTGCACAAATTAAAGATGTGGAAAATTTATAATTTAATTTGAAACACTTTTTCTGTTTATATACCTAACTAATATAATTTGTTAATACATTTTGGCAATGAATCTTATTTAAACGAATCTCTGTGTTTAAAAAAAAACAAAAAACGTTTCTAGACTTAAAAGAAAAATCCCTAAGTGAGCTCACCCGTTCTGAACTGAACTTGGATGGTTTTCCCATACAGCGACGTCCCATTTAGGAGTTGCATTGCATAAGGCACGGATACCTCATGTTTATAAACGGCAAATCCAAATGTTTTCTGTTTTCCATCCAAGTCTTTGGGAATTTTAGTTTTGACGAGAGGTCCAGCCTGCAAGCACAAACGATTACTGTCATACACAACAAGACTGCAAAAAATATATAAATTGCACGCTAACTGGATAGCTTTAATGAATACAATAAAAACAAAGGAAACTGTGAAATAGTGTGCTTAGCCAAAGCTGCTACTAGAGTATACGTAGGAAAGCATTTTTTAAAGGATGATTTCACTTTCCTAAGTAATAATTTTAGCGTGTGTGTCCTAAAAACACTTTTTAGGTATTAGCATTAGCCTGCCGTTACAAACACACTGGACATTTGCTAGCTCCTGGCTAACAACAGCACCTGTAAAAACAGCTCGAACAGAAGCTCCTCCGTTACTCTGGTGTCTAGATTTCTTATGAAGAGAGTACGGTCCGCTTCGTCTTCTATTCCCATTGTCTTTAAAGTTCTAGTCAAACTTTTTTACTGAAACAAACAATGACACTAGCATGAAAAACACCGCGGCATACAGAAGCCCTTCTATCTTCTTCTTTCTTCTTCTTGAGCCTAAAGCAAACCAACGTTTAAGTGCATACCGCCGCTTAGTGTACTGGAGTCTGCAATGTAAAACCTGTATATATGTCAATTAAATTAAATTAAATTAAATTAAATTAAATTAAATTAAATTAAATTAAATTAAATTAAATTAATATATGTTATATTATATATGTCAATAAAATAAAATAAAACAAAACAAAATTCTGAGCTATAGTTGTGAATTTTCATAGGTGAAGCTGTTGCACTACCATATGTGATTAATTCCTGAAAACCCTCAGAAAATTTATTCCAACACAATATCTTATTACAGTCTAGAAATACATAATGTTTTAAAACTATGTATTACATGCCCTACACCAGTGATATCATTACTGAAGAGCGAACCTAAGAGAATCAGTTTCGCTCTTGACTTCTGCACTACATGTTAAATCAGCATTTCCTATAAGAATAAATATCCTTTGTTATAAAACAATAGGTTAAGGAGTAATATGTAATATTTAATATTTTTGCCCAGAATTGAGACAGTAGAGTTTAGAAGTCATATTCTGTTGTCGGAGTGCACAAAGTGCTGGTGACTTAAAGGTGAGAGACAAAGAAGAGAGGAGGATGTGCTTTAAAATTGGATAGAGGGCTATGATAACTGAAAAAAAAGGTGCTTTTGGTCTTTATTTCTGTCACCAGCCAAAGTAAGCATTATTCTAAGAAGTATTTTTCAACTGTTTTTAATGCCTTTACCTCACCATCCATCCGTCCGTCCGTCCGTCCGTCCGTCCATCCATCCATCCATCCATCCATCCATCGGGGACCTGGTGCCTTTTTGAGCTATCAGTAGGCAAGAGACCTTATATTGTGTGAACAGACATGACCATATTTGATCTACCTTGACTGCTTTCCTCCAAGGTCCTTCAAATTGTCCTTACAGACCTTTTATAGTTAGCCACAACAAATTCTTATCCCTCTGACATTAATGCCATCTTAAAATCCTAAAATCTGAATGTTTTTATGACCCTAATGTGCTGAAAGAGTTTTGTCTGAATGCATGTCAGTATGTTATTTGAAGGTTGTTAACTTCCCGATTTAGAACTTCAGAAGGCTTTGAAATAATCCATAAGTAGTCATTGTCTATAATGATAGATTGCTGACAGTTTTGGTTTCTCTTTGGTCTAAAGAATGTGTTAGACAAAATAATTTAATCCATATTCATGACATGCTGAGTAATGTGACGCATCTCACAGGTTGTTGTTCTGTGATTGGTCAATCAGCTTCTCTTGATGTCTGGAATAGGAGACGTCAAGAGAATATTACTATTCTTCTCCTAAGGCAGTTCAGTTCTGATTCAGTCAAGAGACCTGAAAAGAACAAGAACCAGCAAATCGCTTCACCCAACCAACACAATGAGGACCCTGATCAACCTTTTGAGATTTGGTAGTAATAAATGTCTTTCTTTGCATTGTACACTTTTGTCTAATTTTGTTTAAAGTTTCTGCAAGATTTTGATTTTTTGATTTTTGAGTCATAATAGAGAGCTTTATTGCCTTCAGGCAGACAGAACTGTTTCTGGACCAACTGATTAAATATACTCAAATCATTTCAATTCAGTTTACTTACAGTATATAGCACTAATTCACAACACATGTCGTCTCAATGCACTTTATAAAGTCAGTTCAATCGAATCAAACTGATTCCAAGTCAAGTACAAACAGTTATCATACCTAGTGCATACGTAGTTATCAAACAATGCAGTTAAATACAGTTTATTATTCAAATTGGTTAGAAAGTATTTCTATCTAAGTAAACCCAGCAGATTGCATCGAGTCAGTGACTTGCACCATACACTCCTCCTGGATGAGCATGTAGAGTCAGTGGACAGTCACTTGCATGGTGTTGTTGACCTTTACTCAAATTAAAGGTTTTATTTTTGTATGTTCTTTAGTGTGGGGTTATTAAGTTGCAATAAAAGCAGAAATTATAATTTTTTTTATTTTGTTTGTAAAATTAACTTGTGCTCTTCCTACTGTTTTCCCATCTTTTCTAATTATAAATAGGACATTTTGATTGCTTGCAATATTACAAGAACAACAGAGTTTATGGTCCTTGAAAATGATGAATGCTGCTTCACATCAGTGTTCATGGGACCCTTAACTGTTCATTATTTGCTGTTTTAATATTTTCTTAATGTACTCTCTTTATGTGTTGTAGGAAGCCTTTTAACCCCTTTCCTTAAATCCTTAATTTTTCCCCTTATCCTATTGTTTTCCCTGAGTGGATCAGTTCCTTAAAGTGCCACTGATGTCCGTAACGGACCTGACCGTAGAGATCGAACGACCTATTTCAGAGGCTTTGCTCCCATTGTTATCAGATGAATTCTTGTGTGTGTCCTCCATGTTAATTAGATCATTTTGGCTGTTAATGAATTTCTCCTTCATGTCTGCAAAACATCCTCACAGATTCTACCACGGTTTAGGTGGCAATGGTGGGCAAGAGGAGATACAAATTAGGCCAGAATGAGAACTATAAACTATTCCCATTATTACTGGTTTAATTCAATATAAAACAACATAGTGAAGTGCATCCAACATACATACTGCTCTGGCAGTCCAATCTAGACCTTATGCCTATGACATATGTTTAAAATGCAAGGCAGGGTTTTAATTATATGTTTTATGTTGCAATAAACTCCTCAGGTGTTCTTCTGCATGTAAATCCCCAATGCAACAAGATGCTCATAGTTTAAAATTCTCAGAAGAAAGAAGTAGACTAAACCATAAACTCACACCTGGGCAGTACTATTTGTGGCCTAAAACCTTTCAATCTAATTTTAGTTCTTATATGGGCATTACTCCAAACGTTTCCCTGATGTTATTACTTTCCTATATTTACAACTAGAAGAAAGGTTTCATGGGTACTGTGAAAGTCTCCTTCGCCAGAGATATAACACAAAGTAGAACTCAGAGTGAAATGGAAGCCCAGCAGGCAGACACACAATGTATGCATTGAAAACAAAATTTAATTGTATTTTTCAGGAACACTTCAAGGCATATTTGCAAAACATTTTAAATTAAGCTCTAAAAAGTGAAAACACATTGTATGTTAGCAGTGTGCAGAAGAGTTCAAAAGAATACCAGTAAGTGGCAGCATTGATCCATTGACACTGGTTTCCCAGTTCTGGCAACATGAGGCTTTCTTCTGTGGGTTGAGTAGACATAGGTGTCATCCATCCGTCCGTCTGTCCGTCCGTCTGTCCGTCCGTCTGTCTGTCTGTCTGTCTGTCTGTCTGTCTGTCTGTCTGTCTGTCTGTCTGTCTGTCTGTCTGTCTGTCTGTCTGTCTGTCTGTCCATCCAGCTCAAACTAGTATTAACTGAAGAAAAAACTAATCCCAAGTTATTTTTCAGAAGACTACTTTTTATAATTCCTACAATTAAAACTGCAAATGGAACAGAAATTGAGAAAGTCAGTATCTTGGTGTAATTTTCAAGGAGCACATTACCAGTCGTCTGTCTCTGTTAAAATCAAAGCTGGGTTTCTTCTATAGAAACAAGGCCTGTTTCTCTCAAGTCTGAAATTACTTGATCTCAGCATCATTCTTTCCTCTTCTTAACTATGGTGACTTGTTGATGAATTCATCTCAGCAAAATCTCAAGAACCTGGACTCAGTGTAAGATTGGGCTCTATGTTTTTTCACTGGTTGTGGATATTGTGTTAACCATGGTTATGTGTACGCAGCTGCTGGTCATCCTTCTCTTTCTGCCCGCAGGCAGACACACATGCTCCTTTTGTGTATAAGTGTATACTGGGACTACTTCCCTTTTACCTGCATGCTTTCGTGACAAGGCCCCACACCCGGTATGGACTGAGCTCCCAGGGTTTTCATCATGTGCTTGTTCCCAGAGTTAAAACAGAACTGGATAAGAGAGTGTTTAAATATGCTGCCCTCTCAATCTGGATTTTCAGCAAGAGTCCAAACTGACAGAGCTAATGACACTTGGTGAGCTAAAAGCAGTACTGAAATACAGCGAACAAGAGAGCTTTATTAACTGCAATTGCTTTTCAGTCAGTCATGTTTTTATTCAGTCATTTTACGCTTTTAAAACTACATGAATGTATGTGACTGTATGAATATAATTGTTGATATTTGTAAATGGTGCTGCTGTCTTGCCAGACCCCTCTTGGAAAAGAGATTTTAAATCTTAATGTTTTATCTGAATAAATAACGGCGTATAATCTATCCATCCATCCATCCATCCATCCATTTTTATGCAGAAGAGAAACTGAGATATATCAGCCTAAGCTGTGGTTGATCAATGACTCACATTATGTATGTCATTAAAATTATTTTAACTCTCATTATTTTATATAGCAGATGCATCCAGCCTTTGAAGCTTAATGTGCTGCAGAAGCGCACAGAATTGCCTAGCTCTGTCTTATGAGCCAAGGCACAGACAAGCACACTTAGGCCTTCGAATCTGTCTAGATTTGACTATTGCACATTCACAAAGCCATTGTACTAATTTACATTTAAAATTTCTGGTGGACGTGAATTTGGAACCACCATATGGAAGTTAGAATTTACAATTTCAGACAAATAGACTCAGTGACACAGAAATAAGTGTGCCTGCATTAGTTTGCAAGAATTGATTTTTGCACTTGCCATGAAGAGAACTGGGAAGTACCCCAGAAAAAGGCTAAAACCAGCTTCTCATTAGCTGGTCTAATGTGGAGGAGTTTTTATGGTCACTTAGCCACATGGGACGAGTATAGTTGGGCTAAAAACTCACATATGTACGCATACACTCTTATGGTGTATACACACTTCCAATTAGGACCTCCAGCCTACGGGTGTTTGGTGGAACTGCAAAGCTGACCGACTGGTGGCTCTTCGTTAACCCAAATCTTTCCTTCCTGCTCCATCATATACACACACACCCCACTGCCTGTCCCTCCTGTTCATTAATATTCATAATTCATGTGGAATGAAGTGATTCGGGATCATTAAACGCACATGAATATTTGTTGCATGAAAGTTTAATTAAGCCATCCCTCTTTGGCAGCGTGATGTCACCCGAGCAGATTCCCATTCACTGCATCCAGCACACAGCTTAATGGCCTGTGCCTTTTAAAGTGCTACCCTGTGCACATCAAGCAGTAACCACCACAACCCCCACCCTGCACCATCACCACCTATATACACAATCTTATTTTACATCTCTTGACTTGTTATTTGATAGAACCAATTGACAGGAATGGCATTTGAGTGGTTCATATTGTTCCAGTGGCAATCACGCTTAATTCAGTGCTGCAGGAGAGCCACCTTTGTGGTGGATGTCATTTATTATTCAGGACCGCAGACTTATATATAACCTATAGGCTCAGGCCTAGATGGTTACTGGCATATAGAACACAGATTGCTACAGAAGCGTTAAGTTATACTTGGTGCATTTCAAAGTTGCCTTTGAAAGGTTATTAAATTATGGCAACATTGTGTGAACTGCTGCAGAAAAATTATACTTCTTACATTTACAACAAAAATAAAGTATTATCTTTTCAATTTTGCAGAGAAGAATAATAAAAAAACATTTGATAAACTTTTCCCAAAAAATACAGCGTTAGAATTAGGAAAGAATTTTACAGTTTTAACTTAGAGGACACACACAAACACACACATACACACACACACACACACACACACACACACACACACACACACACACACACACACACACACACACACACAAAGTGCTTCAAAAAAAGTACTTAGCCCTTTATGGATTTCTTCTGTTTTAAATTTTTTTGGTCACGCTTAATTTTTTTTACATGTTTAAACATATCTTTCGATCAAACAAAGGTATGTAAATATAAAAAGGAGTTTTCAAATGCTAATCTAAACCAACCTGCCCTTATGTGAAAATATAATTTCCCTTCTTGTAATATCATGAATTAGCTTTCATTAACCACAATTTTCACTCAGTACCAAATGCATTTCATAGTCTTTGGGACTCCAGTAAAATGATCCACTGTTATCATTATGATTATCTACAAATGGAGAAAACATGGAACAGAACAGAATTACTTTAAGAGTGAACCCAGAGAACACAGAACAACATCTAATACACCGCAGGCCTCACTTGCCTCAGTTCAGGTCAGTGTTCATGATTCAGCAATGAGAAAGAGACTGGGCAAAAAATTTATCCATTTGAAGGTTCCAAGGCAAAAACCATTGCAGTCGAGAACAAAAAAGTCTAATGCACATTTACAAAAAATGTATAGATTAACCCCAAGACTTTAGTGAAAATATTCTTTGGACTGACGAGACAATGTTGGATTTTTTGGAAGACTTGCATCCTGTTATATCTGGCAAAAAACTAACAGAGTTTCGGAAAAAGCACATCATATAGACAGTCAGACATGTCAGAGGAAGTGTGATGGCCTGAGGCTGCTTCACTACTACAGGACCTGGATGACTTGCAATAATTGATGGATCCATGAATTTTACTCTCCAGCAGAAACTCTAGAAGGTGAATGTCTGGCTCAACAGTTTGTGACCTTTAAACTCAAGCACACCCGGGTCCTGCATCAGGGCAATGATCTTGAACACACCAGCAATTCCTCCAAAGTGATGCAACTGACTCCATGTCAGTTATCAGAAACGCTTGATGGCTGATCTTGCCACCAGGGGTGGCACATCCAGTTTTTAGGTTTAGGGGCAGATACTTTTTATTTACATAGGGCCAGGTTGTTTGGGAAGCTTTGTTCCATTATTAAAGTAAATCATCATTTGAAAATGGCATTTTCTTGGTCACCAAAGTTATCTTTGTCTGATATGAAAATTTGTTTGATGATCTGAAATGTGCAAGTGTCACAAAAAAAATCACAAACAAGAGAAAAGTATAAGAGGATAACTACTCATTCACACCACTGTACACAGAGATCAGCTTATCACTGGCATGACGCCACATAGTTTCAGTATGCACCCACTCCAGACAAATAGATTCAATTATCTTATGAGGGGTCTCCATGCCACTTCCCTTCTGCACTGCCTCCTTCCTTTTTTGAAACATGCTTATTATCCCAATATCTGCATTGCATGTTAGTGGCTGCCCTGATGTGCTGTGACTGCCTCTCTCACAAGCACACACACACGCATGCACGCACACACGCACGCACACACATGCGCGCACACACACACACACACACACACACTTATAATAGGGGTAGATCCATCCCGTTGCTACAGTGCTGCAGTGCTGAGTAGCACTATCAGTAAGAGAGGGAGAAAGGGAGATATCTGGGAAGGACCCCACATGGCAAAAATGGACTGCAGAAGACCAAAAACTGAAAAATCACCCCGCATGTTTCCCAACAGACCCCGATAAGAGCATCAGCTGGATTATTTTAAGTTATTAATAAGTGCATAAAATGAGCATCTGTTGCAGCAAATGTAAAAAAAGTATTGCTTGTTTTGCATCCAGTAATCACTCTACCCCCACTGCTCAGATTACCCCTACCCCTGTGGCTGTTGCTAGAAGTGAGGTGTCAGCACATTTCAGACAGCTATAGGCTCACTGCATGCCTTCCTGTTGCGGAGCAGATTAATGCCCGTTTCCAAAGGTGCCATATGGAGGGTGTTTTATTGCATTGGGAACGGAGAGGGAACAATTGTCCTAGAGGAGTAATTAAGAAATGGATTTTAACTGTAAATGTATTTGCAGCACAAATATCTAGCTTCTCTAGACATTCTCTCTTCAAGTCATCTCTTCTTCTTTACCTCGTGCTGCAAAATATTTTTAAAGCCTCCAACACCTTTTGAAAAGGATAATGAGCTCTGTCAAGAAGCAGAAAGAGACTGCTCCTTTTTTGCCCTCGCCCCCATTCCAAAATAAGTGTTTGCCTTCTTCTCCTTTTCATTATAATCAACAGCGTAGTGTCCCATATTTCTTGCTGCCGAGCAGAACATGCCCTCAGAGACAACCAATACGGCAGCTTATAACCTACAACTCTCTGTTCCACCCCAGAACGAGAACGTTTTTCCTTTGAAGATTCTCATCACCATGGTAATCAGCTGATCAGAGGGTGTTATGCCAACTTGTTGTTATGCAAATATTTGATTTACATGCAAAACCCCTCAATTAAAACTTTAATTTGCTTTTGAGTTCCTGCTTGCAGTCTGACTGCCGTCAAAAACCTAATTGCACTGAGGAAATGATACTTTTTCAAGGCAATATCCTTTACGTAGTCTGATCACCAAGTGTAATATTCCCATATTGAAGAAATTATCATGGTTTGAGGTTTAAATCTTTAAAGATAAGGACATTTTACAGCAAACAGGTGCTCTCAACAGGTGTGGGGAGGCCTCTTTAGCAATCACAGCTACATATAAGTACATACCACACTTTTCTAATTTTTATTTTAAATACATTTTAAAAAACAGATATACTATTTATTGTATTTAGCAAATATGTTTTACTTTGTTGTGATTGTCTATCACCAAAACATCGAAGTTAAATTCATTTAGGTTTTTGGTTGTAACATGAAAAATACGTGAAACTTTCATAGTCTGTGAACACTCTAAAGCACTATATTTTCTATTTCATTTATCATTTTTGAAGAAGTTGCTTGATGATATCTGTGGAAAACCATTACTCAGTCAGATTTTTACAGTAGTCACCTCAATCCAGCACTAGTCCTATACTGGGATAGAGGCACGCAGCTAACCTTCATGCACACAGTAGGCTCTTTCGAGAGCTTAGTTTTGTTTTTGTTTCTTTCTCCTTCACCCCCAGCTCAGGCCCGTTATCGTCACTGTCAAGGCAAAGCACATTACTTCAAAATCATGCAGGAGCTGCTGGAGGCTCACTGTGTTCCTCAGCACAAAATAAGTGGAAGGAAAGTTCAAGAGGAGTTTGGCACATCCGGCAAGATGGGACTATGTCAAATTCACTGAAGGCTGTTCAAGGCGTTTGGGTCTGTTGTTGTCACAACTAATATTGTGTGGCCGTTCTATCCTTGGCTTGTGGGTTTTTCTGTACAGAAATGTGCAGCATTTGCCTTGACATGCTGTCTGTTTATTTAGAATGTCAGGAAATGGGAGACAAACTGTGAATCTACAACAGCATATTATGAGGGACAGGTTTTGTGTGGGGCTCTGTGAGATATTATCTCTATCTCACAGTCACTTGAATGTCCACATTGTGGATGGGTGTATTATTACTTGTTATGAGCAAAGACTTACTTTGAACTTTGAAAGCAGAGTGCGATAAGAGTATGTATACAACCTCTTTATCCAGAGCAGACAACCTTTTAGTAGTAAATGCATTTCATTCATGATGATCCTTGTTGGCTCAACAAATTAAAGTGGAATACAAATATTTTAGATAAATATCTTGTCTTCAATTAGCCATTTTGAGTGCCCATTCAGATTTCATGAAAGTCTGCGGTCCTTCAGGTAATGTTTCTTATGTTCCCTCTAGTTTCTCGGTTCTTGATTATTCTTTACTCTCATGATTCATTTGGTTATAGCTTCGTTTCGGTATTGTTTATCAGTCCTTCGTCATGTTTTAATCTATGTATTGTTTTCACTTGTTCCCTCTGCCTCCCTGCCTCCTTGTTTCGCCTGTTCTTTGTTCCTTTGATTACCTGTCTTTGTTCTCCCTTAGTATATTAATTGGTTTTGTTTCATTGTCCTTTGCTGGTTCCTCCCATTACCTGATTATGCTCAGTGTTTGCTACGTTCCTGCAGTACAACTCAGTAAGTTTCGATTGTACTTATGCCTTGCACCTGCGGTGAGTTCTGCTATGTTTTTGCTTGTTCATGACTTGTGAATAAAGCTGAAGATCGTGATGAAAATGCTGCAGCCCAGCTCTTGTCTGCACTTCGGTCCACCCCAAAACCACACCGTGACAGCCCTATGGGCAGATGTCTTTGCACCCCTGGCTATAAGACAAATTTCACAGAGACAGACTTATACTATTATAATTTCTGCTTATCAATCTTTTAAAACAGAAAATGGGACTTGGGTTTGTAGGATTGGATTGCACCAGCATTCATGAAACCAGATTTAAATTTAAAAATTTGCCTGGAGTTTTTCCAATGTCTACAAAGTTTGTCTCTTTTGAAATATCTGAGACATACTGAGTATTACTAAAGGTATTCGTAAAGTAGGTGTAACTTGTAAAACTAAGCATTAAATAATATTATTTATTATATATTATGAACACCATTTTCTGGTTAACTATATTAGACTTGATGTGTACATAATGTTATCTAATTTCAGATGACAGTCAGTTGTGATTTGACATATCTTGGGGGATTTAAAAGCAATGCCATTTGTTCTATATTTTGCATGTCTGTCGCCTGCTGTCTGCTTCATTTCTGCACTGTTTACAAAGCAGATTGTAATACAGTATATGCAGATGTAAACACTTAAGCATGTCCAGCAGTTGTCCTCTATTGGCCACAAACACAGCAGATGCAGGAGTTATGAAATAGGTAGTCCCAGGTCTTGATTGATGAGACGCTCTTTAAAATGTTTGGAACAATATTGGACTGAATCAGGGAAAATTCAATTCAATTTCAATTCAGTTTATTTATATAGCGCCAATTCACAACACATGTCGTTTCAAGGCACTTCAGAAAAGTCAGGTACATACATTCCAATTAATTGTAACCATTGAACAGTGCAGTCAGATTCCTTCATTTATTCAAATTGGATAAAAAGTTTTTCTATCTAAGGAAACCCAGCAGATTGCATCCAGTCAGTGACTTGTAGCATTCACTCCTCCCGGATGAGCATGTAGAGACAGTGGACAGTCCCTGGCGTTGACTTTGCAGCAATCCCTCATACTGAGCATGCATGTAGCGACAGTGGAGAGGAGAAACTCCCTTTTAACAGGAAGAAACCTCCTGCAGAACCAGGCTCAGTGTGAGCGGCCATCTGCCACGACCGACTGGGGGTTTGAGAGAACAGAGACACAAAGAGAACAAAGAAGCACTGATCCAGAAAATGTTTCTAAATCGGTGAATGATGCAGATGTTTTTATTGAAAATGTGCCGAATGAGATGATGGAATGACTCATGCTTTTAACTGATTATTTAAAAGACTACATGGTTTGGACTGTCAGTGTGCTGGAGGTGTTTTTTGGGCAGAGTTTTGCAGTCACTCCTAGATGCAATCTTCTAATCCACCTGTGAGTATATAAGGAGCTGTCTGATGACAACTTGATGCCTGATGGTCAACCGTACTGGTTATATATTAAGCTTTATACTAACCCCTCTAAATCCTCTTGAGCGTTCTAATGTTCATATTTTTTAGAGCAAAAGATCCAATGAAAAGATTCACCTGGGCCTATATTTATCAAACTTCTCGGAAATGCTCTTAAGAATGGACTTTAGCGTAAAAAATGTCTTGGCTTGAAGCTGTGCTTAAAAGATAATTATCAAGTATCAGAGTCTCACTTTAAGCAAAGTGTAGGGCCAAATCTTAAGTGTCAGTCTCTAAGCTGATTTACGACATGTCGCTATGCTGCAAAGCTGATCCTCGATGATGTATTTAGAAAACCCAGGGCAAGGGCCAATCACTGAATCAGTTATCTTACATAAGAATATTCTCAAAGAAATGATAGATAAAATTGTTAAAATCTTAAGAGAAGGTTTAATTTAACACTGTGGAGATTCATGAATTTTTTTTTTAATTAAAAATGTCTGAAAAAATCCAGTATATTTATGTATGAAATTAAAGACAAGCAGTAAAAATTCTAAAATTCTCAACACATAAGACTAAAATTCCACTTTGAAAGTTTGTTAAATACGGGCCCTGATTATGGTAGACTCCTCTACATTTCTGAGCCACATTCAGATCTTCTGCAGAACCTGCTGGATAACTCCTCAGTTTTTGATGGTCATCTCCCGCAGCTCCTTCGTCTCCAAGTCCTCTGCCTGCCTGCCTGCTCTCCCACTTACCTGTTACTCAGCAACACTGGCTTTCCTGGAAGGCACGAAGCTCACCTCCAAGCCAGACTGGAACCACTCTCTCTGAACCACCTTTCTCCTGCTGACAGTGAGCCTAAGACCATTCTCTAAAAAAAGTTTTTCTTTTTTTTTGTTCTGAGTGGTTTTCCTGCATGTGAGTCAAAAAATTACCCCCATTTCCCTCATGGGAAAGACTTAACAGCATTAATATGTTTTAAAATGTATAAGACTGTAAAATTACCTACAGACCTACAGCATGCGCTGTGGCGGTTCGCAGCCGAGTGTGAAGCGGCTGGGATGAGGATCAGCTCCTCCAAGTCCGAGGCCATGGTACTCGACCGGAAAAGGGTGGCTTGTCCTCTTCAGGTTGGAGGGGAGTTCCTGCCTCAAGTGGAGGAGTTTAAGTATCTCGGGGTCTTGTTCACGAGTGAGGGAAGAATGGAGCGGGAGATCGACAGACGGATCGGTGCGGCTGCCACAGTAATGGGGGCGCTGTGCCGGTCCGTTGTGGTGAAGAGAGAGCTGAGCCGAAAAGCAAAGCTCTCAATTTACTGGTCGGTGTACGTTCCTACCCTCACTTATGGCCATGAACTTTGGGTCATGACTGAAAGAACGAGATCCCGGATACAAGCGGCTGAAATGAGCTTCCTCCGTAGGGTGGCCGGGCACTCCCTTAGAGATAGGGTGAGGAGCTCGGCCATCCGGGAGGGGCTCGGAGTAGAGCCGCTGCTCCTCCACATCGAGAGGAGCCAGTTGAGGTGGCTCGGGCATCTATACCGGATGCCTCCTGGACGCCTTCCTTGGGAGGTGTTCCAGGCACGTCCCACCGGGAGGAGGCCCAGGACACGGCCCAGGACACGCTGGAGGAACTATGTCTCTCGGCTGGCCTGGGAACGCCTTGGGTTCCCCCTGGAGGAACTGGAGGAGGTGTCTGGAGAGTGGGACGTCTGGGCGTCTCTGTTGAGTCTGCTGTCCCCGCGACCCGGTCCCGGATAAAGCGGAAGACGACGACGACGAAGACTGTAAAATTATTACATAGAGCCAATAGAAATATGTATCAGAATAAGCTTAATTTTCCAAGTTTCTGCACACATACAAAAAATTTGAATTTACTTCCACTTCGCTCTCAATGAAGACATTTTGAATATGAATTATTAAGAAGGGAAATATTTTTTTCTAAATATGTATATTTACAGTGTTTTACAAAAGAAAAAAGCATTTCTGAATTAGTTCAAATATGCCTGGTGTCAATTTTGGCACTTGGCAAATAGTGCTCAGTAGCACCAACCTGAAGGTAAAAGTCTAAACAGTTTGTGTCCAGGATGTGTGGGTTCTACTGAGATATTAGCTGCCCTTTTCCTGACCCTAGACCTGTACAAGTCCCGGGGAAAGTCAACCCCGATGATCCCCACTGCAGCCCTGATTGTTTGTTGTACTCTGGACCTGTCCTGCTTTGTGGATTAGCCAAACCACACATTGATGGGCGAACACAGGGAAAACTGAAGTATGTACGTCTTGAGTTGTCACAGGAAGTACAGTCTCTGCTGGGCCTTCTTCCGAACAATATGTGTAAGGACCGTCTCAGGTCCCGAGAAAGGGTGGTTCCTGGGAACGAGAAGTGATTCACAGTTGACATTGTTGTTGACAATGGTGAGGGGAGGCAGTGTGTGTGTGTGTTGGTCTCCGGAAATCCATCCTCATCTCCATGGTGTTGAACGGGTTAAGGTGCAGGTGGTTCTGACCACACCAGTGGAGGAGCTGATCCTCCTTCTGTTTGTCTGCAGACGTATCATTCTCAGAGATCAGACCAATAACATTGCAGTCATTTGCAAACTTCCGGAGTTTCACAGATGGGTTGGATGAGGTGCAGTCATTTGTTTACAGGTAAAGAGAAATGGGGTGAAAACACACCCCTATGGGTGCCAGTGCTGTTGGTTCTTGTGTGGGAGAAGATGCTCCCTAGCCTTACCTGCTCCTGTCAGTCAATCAGGAAGCTGGTGATCCACTGACAGGTGGAGGCGGGCACTCTGAGCTGGGTGGGCTTCTGGTGGAGGATGTCTGGGTTAAGAGTGCTAAAGACAGAGCTATACGGTGGTGAATGGTTGAGGTGGTGCAGAATAGTGCAATCCCAAACTGACTGAATCCTGTACCGACTTGTTTGTCTGGTTAGCAAACTGCAGGGGGTTCAGCAGGAGCCCTGCTAAATCCTTCAGATGCTTCAAAACCAGTTGCTCAATTTTCTGACCACAGACATCAGGGCGACAGATCAGTAGTAATTGAATCCTGTGATGCTGTGTTTCAAGGGGACCTGGATGATGGTGGAGTGTTTTGAGCATGAGGGAACCTCACACAGCTCCAGAGGCTTGTTGAAGATCTGAATGAAGATGGGTGCCAGTTGTTTAGCAGAGGTTCTCAGACATGAGGGGGAGACATTTGCACCTTTCCATTAGTCCCTACTTGGTTTGGTACGGGTCAACTTACTTTTTCGGGTTTTCCATTACGATTTTTAGTACCTGCTTGCTTCTGGTTCCAACCATTCTGAGTCGCACTAAAAATGTGACATCAGAAGACTGTCGGTCACTGATTGGGTAGGGGGGCAGTGTCACTAGTCACAGATTAGTTCAACAACTAACATCTTCAACTGTTAAATCAATTTATGCTGGGTGCATGTAAATGCTGGGTTTGGTCTCCTGTAGTAAGTGATGTTTTTTAGACCATTCCAAACTGCTGCTGGGTCGTTAGCTGAGAAGCAGTTTTTTAGCTTTTTACTGTGGCTTCTCTTAGCTGTCCTGATCTAAAAGCATGACTTCTCCTTCAAGCCAGATTATATATTCTTCATGTTTATTACATCCCGATTTCATTTTTGCTTTGCAAACACTCCCAAAATCATCACCTTTTTTGTTGTTCTTGCTTTTTTTCCTCTCCCTGTTAAAATGATCACTAACTTTCAGCAGGTGGTATTTGCTTTATGCTTTCTTTGAAACTCAACTTGCTTTGAGTGTATTTTACATGATGTCCTTATAACTGCATACAGACTTACTCATAAATGCAGGCGTAGTACCTAATTTATTCAGGTAAACTGCATCAAGTGTTGGGATTATGAATCTGTAAATATTATTTAATATGAATATTTTAATATTTTATCAAATAATATTTCGGTCTGTTAAGGGTTGTCCTGTGAATACTAGCCCAGTAAGGCGATGGTATTAGGACAAAATAGAAAGGTGTGAGACGAGCTCTGACATTATTGAACAGCAAAAACTCTGCACACACATGGAATTAATTCACACAATTTCTTAAAATACAAGAATTTATTAACAAAAATAAGTCAACTCAAAGTCAAACATATTTCAATGAACAAACTCTTTATTATGCTAAAACAATCCAACTAACTACCAAGCAAAATTAAAGAATAACAAAGACTAATGGGCTATGTACAATGTAAACAAGTTGATTAAAGATGGTTGAAAATCATGACCGAAAGAGTGATGCAACATTACCATGCAATGTTTATGTTTGAGAACCAAGGATTATCTTTAAGAATCTGGAAGTGAAGTTAAGTTAGTCTTGGAACCAACTTAGGCAATAATCAGCATACCTTTAAGACAACCATTCACAATGCAAGATCAGTGAAAATATTATTTTAATAAAATAATGTTTTAAGAATGATCTGCTGAATAAAACCAACCTTCTGGATGACTAATTCTCAATGTTATTTATTAACATAATATTTAAAGAAATATTATTTAGGGAATATTTTGGAAAAAGCCAAATCTTTCTGGAGAAATGGGGCTTAATGGTGTTTACTTGGTTATCAAATTTAGTAAAATGATGTTAGGGACACATTATTTACTGGATTGAAAACCAAACATTTCTGGGTAAATATTATTTTGCAGCAAGCACGTGTCCTTAGCTGTTAGCGGTTGAAGCTAACAAAGGAGGCTGATAGCTTAGCACCAGAATCAAAACACACACCTTTAAAAATATCGTCAATAAAAAGGTTAAAATGCATAGGCGCAGACGGCGCGTTATGGCCGATCATCTGTGTTTAAAATCGCCATTTAAATAAAGTTTGTCTTAACTTTAAAAACCCACAAACAAAGAAACACAACCTGAACACGTGTGCTGCAGATATTCCGCTAGCACCAAGATAGCTGAATTCAACACAAACAAAACCAAACTTCATATAATGAAAAACGTTTAGATCATTTCAATCTAAATCACTTCTATATTATTCTGTCCAAACACTTAACCTCATGAACTGTGGTGAGAAACGTTGTCCAAGGTGACGAAGTTTGAAGAGATGTCCACAGTCTTTAAACGGTTAGCTACAGCTAACCTCCTTAGCTGTGTGGAGTGGCGGCTATTCTGTTGGCCGGCCAAACTGCACGTTTCCATAACCACGGTGATGTGGCTCCTGTTGTCCTTCGCTCAGGCAGGGAAAACCGCTTCACTTGGCTTGTAGAAATAGCGTCTCTACTGGGGATTTCTCTGGGACAGTTTGCTTCTGCAGGCCTCAGAGAGAAAGTAAGCAATGCTTATGCCTTAATTTACCCCCTTTTATGAATGAATACTGGATTCTTTCAACAGTAATTCATCCGTACTTAACTTAGCGCATATGATCGATGATCGTATGACACCCTTGGATCCAGTTTGAAGAGGTGCGCTAATGTCTCTTTGCCAGCAAAGAGACATTAGCGCACTTGTCTCCTCCTATCCCGATGATCACCGCCGTGGAAGAGGTCGGACCATTGGAAAGGGGATGCTTTTATGCAGCCAGTGGCATCATGGGAAGTCCGCTGCTACCCCCAATTCCTAAGTTGTGCCGGAAGTAGGTTAACCCTCCTGTTGTCCTCATTTTCTGTATACACCCTGTGTCCTCTGGGTCAAAATGACCCGTCTTCACTAAACACCCAATATAAGCAGCTTAATTGAATTTTAAACACCAAATTTAATCTTGCATATTGTCATTGAGCTCAAAATGTGTGAATACTTGAGTTTTCCCTCTTCACTTGAATTTCTATAGCTTAAGAAAAGAAAAGAAAATGTGCAAAGAGTCTTGAATACATTTTTATTCATCCCAAGTGACTCAGTTTTATTTTTTTCTCCAGTGAATGATTTAAGACAATGTACAATACAAAAATATGAAAAATAACATAACCCATTCAACTAATTAGCATATGTAGGGCAGTATACAAGTGCACAGCCCTTGCAGATATATTTCGTACACCTGCAGCACACAGTATGTGTTTTACAGTCCTTCTTTTGAGGGCAGAAGTGACATCTCTTCCTCTTACTTGCCCTAGCTGGGGAAGTGGTTGTGGTAGATGGATCCTCAGGTTGATCAGGAGCTCCTGCACTCTGAATAGCTTTCACAACTGTTGCTGAGGGTTGTGTGCGGGGGACATGCTTCCTTCTTTCAATGAGTGGAGTTACAAGTGCCTTTCCTAGCTGCTCCAGGAACAACCTCCTCTTGTTCTGCTTATGAGACATCCAGGTTAGGTTGATCTCTCTCCAAATCACAAAGGCATTGTAGGAGGAAACATCAGTTGATAGGTATTATTTAGTCAACTCAGAGGTAAGGAACGATACAGAGTCAGTTATACTTGCGGCAAGGGTAGCTGTGCAATACAAACTACGGAGTATTAGTCCCCTCTCTCTTTATTTATACATGCTTGGTCACACACAGTTCAAACATCATTCAGGGTGTGTGTGTGTGTGTGTGTGTGTGGGGTCAGAAAGGTTAGGGTTCATTTGTCTTGATTATAAACAAACAGAGGAAGTGGGAAGTGGGGACCTGGTGAATAGCCCCCAGATGCTGCTAGTAAAATAATAAAAGGATAAAAGCATAACTCATTCGTGACCATCTCCCTTCCTGTAACATGTAAGGAGGGAAAAGCACTTACATGAGTGAAAAAAAATACAAAAAGTCATTAAAACCCTAACAGTTCCCTCCTATTCTATCACAAATATGTCATGAGTAAATACATGTAAAATGAAACACTCTGTGTAAGCACAAACCCACAGGACGGAAAAAAGATTATTTTGTGGGAAACACTTACTCGGTCCCTCCGCCCAGGCGACCACCAATCATGGCAGAGTAAAACAATATAATAAAACAAAGAAAACAAAATGTAATAAAAGTAAAAGAATTAAAACAAGCCTTGTTCATATCATCATTGCACTTTTTCTCATTTTACTTAAACAGCAACTTCTTTAGATTTTCTGCTATAAGGTCATTTTATGAAGTACAAGTATGAATACACTCAGGCATTGAAGATATATTCATTTATAACATGTCATCATAATAATCTGTTTTTGGGTCCAGTGTCCATCTTGTCCATCTCTTCTCGTGTGATGTTACATCCTGTGGATCCTGTCTTAAACAGAGAAAGAGCCCTGCTACCAGGATTAGGCTCAGGCTTATCAGTCCTGTCCACACGTCACAGAAAGCTATGCTAAATTGGGCAGTTGTTTTCTTCGCCGGTTTGAGATGTTGGACCATATGGGTCCAACCCCTTTGTACCCGGTCATTCCCCTGTTACCCCTTCGGTTGGTTTGGCTCCTGTAACGGTGATATTAGCTTACAGTGGCTCTTGTGGATCCAGGATGGTCTCTCTGCGATTTTCAGAGCTGTCGGTGTGGTCAGGAGAACACGATATGGCCCTCTCCAGCAGAGGGTGCTCCAGTCCTTTCTGTGAAGTGTCTTAATCAGGACCAGGTCCCCAGGCCTCAGGTTGTTCTGTGAAATCGGAGCAGAATTTACTGGCAGACTACTGGACAACTGTACTTCTTTTGTTTGTAACATTTTATTCATCCATTCAGCTAATGATGTTTCCTGCTGTGCTTTTCCTATGTCATCCATTTCTGATGGCAATGGAAAAGGTCTGCCATGTACTATTTCAAATGGAGTGAGACCAGTTTGATTTGGAGTTATTCTCATCCATAATTTAGCCAGAGAAAGACATTCAGGCCATGGCCTCCCTGTTTCTTCCATTGTTTTCCTTGATCTATTTTTTATTGTTCCATTTGTTCGTTCAACCAGCCCAGCAGATTGCGGGTGGTAAGAACAATGGTTTTTAAACTGAAACCCTAATGCTTTAGAGCACAGTTCTATTACATTATTTACAAAATGAGTCCCATTATCTGATCTTATGATTTGTGGGATATCATATGTAGGGAAGAAATGTGTCACTAAACTCTTCGCCACTGTGAGTGCATTACAGTGTTTTGCAGGGTACATCTCAACCCACTTCAAAAATGCATCTATGACCACTAAACAATATTTATTTCCCCCTGACTATGATAACTCTATGAAATCCATGTGTATTGTGTGAAAGGGATGAATTGCTGCTGGGAACTGGCCTCTTTTGGGTCTCATGTTCCCCTGTGGATTATGTTTGCAGCAGATAATACATGATCTACAAAAGTTTTTTGCATAGTCAGAAAAATTTATGGTATGGAAATGTAGATTTACTAAGTGTATCATTCCCCCTCTCGACACATGGGAAACCCCGTGTGTCGCATGGGCCGCTGTCTTGTACAAATTATTTGGTAATATTGGCTTATTTCCCAAATGATAAATGTCATCTTTCTTTATGGCCCCTCTATTCAGCCAAGATTTAACTTCTGCAGCTGGTGCAGATTGTTGTGAATCTTTCAGCACATCTGTATCTATAAATAAGAGATCTGACATTTTCAAAGTGAGGGCAAGCCTCGAAGCTATTTTAGCAGAAATATCAGCAAAGGTGTTCCCCTTCGTTTCCATGGCTTCATCAGATTGATGTGCTTTACATTTACAAAGTGCTATCCTTGCAGGTAGCTGGATAGCTAACAGCAGTCGTTTTAACAGATTAAAATGTGTCAATTCTGTTCCAGCTGATGTTTTAAACCCTCTATTTTCCCATATTTTAGCAAAATGGTGAACAGAACCGATTACATATTGGCTGTCTGTATAAATGGTTAGGATTTTTCCTTCATATAACTCACACGCTCTGATAACAGCATACAGCTCTGCAGTCTGTGCTGAGCATGTATGGGGCAGGGCCTGTGATTCTATAATTTTCGTTTCAGTGGTTACTGCATAACCAACTCTGTTTTTTCCATATTCATCTTTTGATGCTGATCCATCTACAAAAATTATTTGTGATTTTTCCAGAGGAGTCTGAGAGATATCTTGTCTAGGTTTTGTATCTTCCTCAACCTTTGTTTTACAAGAATGTGGTTTCCCATCTTCTGCTGTTGGAATTAATGTGCTAGGGTTTAGTGGACCACATCTTTGCAGAGTTATATTTGGTTGTGAGAGTAACAATGAGGTCAACGTAATATGCCTTGCATGAGTCAAGAAAGGAAGTGAAGTTTGTAGCAATACAAGTGACACTGAATGAGGAACTTTCAGTGTGAGCGGGTGGCACAACACAATTTCAGCTGTCTGCTTCACAGCTTCTGCTGTTGCGAAGCAGCTCTGCAGACAATTTGGAAATCCAGATGTCCAGTTTTTTAGAATAAAATGCTAAAGGTATGTTTTTGGAGCCAAATGGTTGGGTTAATACAGCTTTCATATAACCCTTACATGCATCTACACAAAGTGTGAAAGGCTGGCTATAATCCGGCAGAGCTAAGGTGACTGTTGTTTGAAGCAGATTTTTTAGCTCTGTGAATGCTACTTCTCCTTCCTTAGTCCATGTGATTTTGTCTTTTAATGTCATGTCTTTATCATAGATCATAGATTGCAAGGGTTGTACAATGGCTGCATAGTCTGGTAGCCATTCTCTGCAAAAATTACACAGTCCCAGAAAGGACATCATTTGTTGTTTAGTGGCTTCCTGTATGGCTGTTTTTCTGCTACTTAGGAGGGAACGGCCATGTTGTGATAACATATGTCCCAAATAAATCACTTTCGCCATGCAAAACGGAAGTTTATCCCTAGAGGCTTTGTGCCCCGTCTGGTAGAGATGTTTCAGAACTGTTATGGTAGCTTCCTCACAGTGTTGTTGAGTGTCTGAAGCTATAAGAATATCATCTACATACAACAGGACTTGACTATGTTCAGGCACCTCACAGGTGCTCATAGAGTATCTTAAGGCTTGTGTATATACATGTGGGCTTTCACTGAAGCCTTGTGGTAGTCTGGTGTAAGTGTATTTTTTCCCTTTAAACTGAAAGCCAAATAAATGCTGTGAAACTTCATGCAGTGGTACTGTAAAGAAAGCATTGCTAAGATCTACCACTGAGAAATATTTTTTATCTGGAGTTAATGAATGCAGTAATGTATGTGGATTCGGGATGTCTGGAATCGCATGACACACTATTTTATTTATCGGTCTAAGATCCTGAACCATCCTCCACTTTCCTGTGCTGGCTTTCTGCACTGGAAAGATAGGTGTGTTGCATGTAGCATCAGGTGCTTCCTTTAATATTCCTGACTTCAACATATCCTGTATTACTGGCTTAATACCCTCTTCAGCTTCTGGTTTCAAGGGATACTGGCGAACTACTGGCCGTTCTTCAGATATTAATTTAACCTTATATGGTGGAAAACCCTTTATAAGTCCTACATCAGTCGATGATTGGGACCACAGTTCAGGTGGGACAGCAGCTAAGGCAGGGTGCCTGTTGCTTTCTTTGCTTTCAGCTAGGCCCTGTATCTGTCATTTTGCCTCATCCAAATGTGTCTTTGGATGAACTTTGACTATCCACCCTAAAGTGAGTTTCCAGATTCCTGTGTTAGGATCTACTTTCCAGTCAGAGCTTGTTAATGCCTCATATCTCCCTCTTTCAGCACGCTGTATAAAGTTTTCTAATTTTTTTCCACTGACCCCCCACAGGTTTAGTTAATGACAGATGAGGTGTACTGCCTTTAAACTGTTGAAGCTGTCTTCCTGACAGTATGATTGAGGTGGAGGATTTCCCTGTTTTGGGGTCAACATACAGATGCTGTATGGTAACAGTCTGATTATTTTCTCTGTGAAAAACAGTGTCATACTGATGATCTGGCCCTGCAGTATTTTTATATCTCATGGTTACATGGAGCTCAGTACCTGGCATGTACTGTGCCTCTTGGGAGCTTTGTTTTTCTCTGGTTCTCCTCAGTAGTTCTCGAGCTGTTGGTGTGAGGCCTAGATCGAGGGACCAGTAATAATGCGGCTGTGAGAGTTCATTTAGGACTAGGGCCCCTTCTTCCACTACAGCTTTCATACCTGTTTCTGTTGATACTATATTTATATGCAACTTTTGCATAAGATCTCTTCCCAACAGGTTTACTGGGCATTTTTGACTTATCAGAATGGGAGCTTGACAAGTAAGTTTTGTCTCAGGTTCTGTTATTGTTACTGGTGCCCTTAGGTAATGTACCTCTGATGTGCCAGCTGCTGATCTAACATGCACTGCGGTGTTAGAATATTTTACTCCGGGTGGAGGTTAAGTTAGCACAGTTCTACATGCCCCTGTATCACACAAACAGCTATATGCTTTGCCATTTATTATTATGTTTTTATATGGCAAATCTTGCGTCCTACTTAGTGCTATAAGTTCTAATGCTGCTTGTATGTCAACTTCCTCCATTTCACTACTGTTTTTCTCTGCTAGTGGGGGAGGAGGTGGGGGTTGTGGCTGTAATTGTCAATTCTAGGTAGAGTTGGGGTTATACACCTGCTTTTCATTACATTCTCTTGCAAAATGTCCTGGCTCATTGCAGATCCAGCAGTTTTCATCTCTTGCGCAAGGGTTTTGTAAAATTGTTCTACATTCTCTAGCATAATGCCCTATTTTTCCACACCTCAGACACGCATTGCTCTTTGTGTAACTGTGTCGTGGCCCTTCTCCTCCTCCTCCTCTGTGACCTCTAAATCCCCTCCGTCCTCTTTGCCCGCTTGCCCCTGAGCGATGCAAAGCCATTAAACTGTCTTGCATTCCAAACGTATCTGTCTTCCTATCTTGCTGTGTTTTATGAGCGTGCTTCGCGTATTCCAAAGCTTGTGTAACAGTTCCTGTATTTTGATGAACCCAGTGTTTATCTATATACCGTCTGAGTTCAATTTTAAGGCCTTGCAAAAAGGCTCTCTTCAACTGTTGCTGATAGGCTCCTGCCTCTGCTTCATCATATGGTATAGCAGAGTTTGCTCTAAAAACACGTCTCATCCTACCCAAGAAATCTTGTGGGTCTTCTTCCTCCTTCTGTTTGCATTGTGAGATTTTACCATAATCTGCTGTCTGTATATAAACTATTCGAATTCTTTCAAAGAGTAAGCGTAAGGCGTCCCTTAAATCTAGTGAATCATGTGCTAATGTGTCACCATTATCATCGCATCCAATGAAACCTCCTGCTACTCTGCACCAGCGGTGGCCAAACAGCTGGGTAAAACACTGTAGCATCTCTCTGCCATTAAGATGAAAGCTTCCTCTGAGTTCTGTAATAGCTTCTAGAAATTCTTCCACGCCTTCTTGTATCTGTGGAATACATTTTAAAGCAGCAGTTCTGTCTTCCTGTGTCCATGGTCTATATACTAGAATAGTTGGTGGCTGTCGGTGATAAGCGTCACCTATGTTTGGATTTGCTACCTCAACTAGAGGGAATGTGTCTCCCTCTAAATTTATTTCAGATGGATGAAATTTCTGTTCGTGAGCCATTAAGGCTTCGCCTGGGTACATGCTTGGAATTGTTTTCTTATCTTTACTCCTAGTTCGCACTCCTGTACCCCCCCAGAAATTAGGAGACCAGGACTCGCTAGAAGAGCTCTGTTCTTCTGTTTTAGAAGGATTACTTAATTTTTCTTGCTTACTTATAGGAGTTGTAGGAACTGCTACAGCTCCTTCCATCTCTCCTCCAATTTGTTGTGCTGCAGCCTCCTGTCCTGCAGCTGTCTGCACGGCAGGGTGCCGAACACCTCACTGTCTGGATGCGACCACTGTTTCCTCATGTGGGCACACCAAGACTGCAGCTGTCAGCTTCTCCTTCCGCTTCTCCTTCTTATCTTGCCTCTGAATGTTTCTTAATTTACTTTGTTCCAGCCATTTGTCTGAGAATTTATACTCGAACTTTCTCTGTTCCTTTTTAGTTGGTTTCTTGGTATTCATTATTTCTAATTTTAAATCCCTTTGCAATTTTAAGATATCGTTAATATTTAGTTTACCCAAGAAACCATGTTTTTTATTCCATCTATGACAGATCATACCTGCTCCTTTTACATAATTCTCCATAAATTTTACAAGTCCTTCTAAGTTAATTAGTTTACTTTGTTTCTTCCCCATGATGTTTAATTTTAGTTCACAATACTATAAATGTCCCAAATAGAAATTAACTGGCATGAAATTCAAGGAGAGGACAATAACACGCCCTTCTACTGCGACTAATTCGCAGCGGTGTTATTTTTCTGGGATTAAACCAGACCTTTATCTCCAAGAATCACCAATACGTCTTTCTATTCTGGGCAAAAGAAAACACAAGACCAGCAGAATCCTACTAAGATTCTTCCAAAATGCTTAGTCTTCCAAACACACAAAACAGCACAGTCACAAAGTTAGTATTTTAACATATTTATGTCCCTTCAGCAATATGTATGGTCGACCTAGCTTAGTTTATGAGCTCTCTTTATTATTCAACACTTAATTTCATTCCCTTCCGGCGGAATGTTACCAACCAAATTATCCAGTTCACTTTACGGCGCCTAGTCGTTTTTAATCTCTTTACGGCGAGATAACTACCTAAATTTATCACTATTTCTTTGCGGCGAAATAAAACCTTCCCAATGCAGTGTCCTTAACCGGCGACACACTACCAAATGACTTTAAAGTACTTTTCTTCTTTCATTTATATAGCGCTTACCCTTATCTCATGTATTGTATTTTAAAACTATCTCACCTCGGAGTTGACTTCTAGGTGACTCTGTCGGACCTCCAGAGTCACCCGGCGCCGAGCAAGACAATAATCCACCGGCCAGATGCGAATGTCACACACCGGGACTTTCAGCCACCAGGCCTAGATGCGGCTGTGCGGCAGCGCTTAACTCGACGTCAGGCTGTTCCCGGAGATCCGCCAGTCACTGCAAAGAAAGATAAAATCAGTTTAGTTCTTATAATATCCGGCTCCGAAGGACCAAATTAATGATAGGTATTATTTAGTCAACTCAGAGGTAAGGAACGACACAGTCAGTTATACTTGCGGCAAGGGTAGCTGTGCAATACAAACTACGAAGTATTAGCCCCCTCTCTCTTTATTTATACATGCTTGGTCACACACAGTTCAAACATCATTCAGGGTGGGGATGTGTGTGTGTGTGTGTGTGTGTGTGGGGTCAGAAAGGTTAGGGTTCATTTGTCTTGATTATAAACAAACAGAGGAAGTGGGAAGTGGGGACCTGGTGAATAGCCCCCAGATGCTGCTAGTAAAATAATAAAAGAATAAAAGCATAACTCATTCTTGTGACCATCTCCCTTCGTGTAACATGTAAGGAGGGAAAAGCACTTAGATGAGTGATAAACAATACAAAAAGTCATAAAAACCCTAACATCAGTGATGTTGTGGAAGATGACCAGGGACAAGCGGGCAGTCATTCTTCTGCAGCTATATGTTCCAATCACCTTGTCCAGGTTGTCCACACCTCCTTTGTTGCGGTTGTAGTCTAGGATGATGATTGGCTTCCTGTCCTCACAATCGCTAATGTCACCGTCTGTGTGCAATGTGCTCAGAAGAACTACATTCTTGTTTTTCTTTGGGTGGTAGGAAACTAGAGTGGTGTTGGGTGTGAAGGCAAACTTTCAGGAGAAGACCTCTCTCTCCTTTGACGCAAGCAGTGCAGGTGGGAGTTCAGGCTTATTCTTTCGAACTGTACCAACCATGGTGATATTCCTCTTCAGGAGCTGCTGTCCGAGTTCATAAGAGGTGAAGAAATTGTCACATGTCACATTGTGACCCCTCAGTCCCTCTGTCACATCAAGCACAACTCACATCCAATGGTTCTTCTCTGGGCATCCACTGGTCGGCTTCCCAGTATAGACTTGCATTTTCCAAGCATAGCTTGATTTGGCATCGCAAGCCACCCATGACTTCATCCCATATTTTGCTGGCTTGCTGGGCCTATACTGCCGGAAAGGACAACGACCTTTGGACAAAAGACATTAGCATCAGATTAGTATCAGTGTCACAGAAAACCGTCAAAGAAATCAATAGCGAAAATCACTTTTATTACAAATATGAAAACAGATTACCTCTAAATGGAACCAGTTGTAGAGGTAGGGCAGCCACTCCACCCACTTGTCCCATACTTCTCTTATGGTTGCAAGTTTGTCTGTCACACGTCTTGCTGGTCTTGACTCACAGTCATCAAATCATAGCAGTCTTGAGTAGGTGTGAAAGACTTTGAGTGGCATTGTGGCTCGGAAAATTGGCCTTCCACTCTCAGCATCCCATAGACTAGCTGCAGCCTCACCTTGGGACCTGTATATACCTGCTAAGATTAGCAGCCCTAAGTAGGCCTGCAGGTCAATCTCATCCATCTTTTCCAGCTGTCTCCATATTTGCAAAAACCCTCCAGATTTGTCACCCCCAGGATTATTTTTTCTATTGCTGGTGTGATAAACAGGTAGAATGTAGAGACAATATCATGGGCATGAGTTAAATGGCATACCTTGTGGGTCCTGGAGTTTTCTTCTTTTTCTGAAGATGATTCATCATGCTCTGGGTTGTATTCCTCCCCATCTTCTTCTTCGGATATATCCTCTACATCCTCTTCTGAATCAGAGTTGTCTTGCTGGACATCTGAGAAAATCAGCTCTACAGCGTCTTCAGCAGTATAACGCACACTCATGCTTCAACACAGACAGAATTCGGGGTCCTGTTATCGGCAGCACATTTATAACCTCTGGAAATAAACAGGTGGTCTTCTGAAGCCTGCGAGAACACCACCTGATTTGCTTTGTTTACTTCTGCTGCTGATTGATCTGAGACACAACTAAAACATTGTAACATTCTGAGGTTTGTAAATAACTCTGTGACCTTGATTTCAACTCTATTTGTCTCACGGGTCATTTTGACCCGAAGACCACCTTTGTACCTTTTTTTGTACAGCTTATATGGAAATGTAAATAAAAGCAACATTTCACTTTTTCTATTGTTGGGGCCAATCTAGGAAAAGTCATAAAATTTCAAGTTAAAAAAATAACATTTAGTGGATTTTTTGGGGGGTTTTAACACAGTTGTCCTTGGGTCACTTGACCCAAGGACAACAGGAGAATTAATGCAATTTATTTTGAAAGTTCCAGGAAAGTTTGTACTGGCCTTTCCCGTTGTAACTCATGGCTGTCGGTCCCAACACAAGAAAGAGGCTATGTGTTCAGTAGAGCTAGAGTTCAGTAAAGCAGATCTTGCTTTTCATGCAGTTTGAGAACAAGTTGGATATGGAGGTAAATTTGTCTCAATATTATTCAGTCAGTCATTTTCTACCGCTTATTCCATAGTTGGTCGCGGGGGAGCTGGTGCCTATCTCCAGCAGTCTATGGGCGAGAGGCAGGGTACACCTTGGACAGGTCGCCAGTCCATCGCAGGGCAACATACAAACAACCATGCACACACTCATTCACACACCTAAGGGCCATTTAGAGTTACCAATTAACCTAACAGGCATGTCTTTGGACTGTGGGAGGAAGCCGGAGTACCCGGTGAGAACCCACGCATGCACGGGGAGAACATGCAAACTCCATGCAGAAAGACCTCAGGCCAGGAATCAAACCCAGGACCTTCTTGCTGCAAGGCAACAATGTTACCAACTGCGCCACTGTGCAGCCCTCAATATTATTCAATCAAACAAAAAACTAATCTAAAAAAAAAAACTAATCTCAATCAAAAAAATAAATTGTGGTCAAAACTTTTGTAATATTAGATTAAAAAAACTAATCTAAAAAAAGAATCAAAAAATATTAAGTTGTGATCAAAACTTTCAGAGTTGTAGCAATTTATTTTTTTTAAATGGAATATTTTATTTTGGGGTGAAAAAAAAAAATGAAAAAACTTTCTTTGATTAAAATGACTCATTTTTTCTCACGAAGAGAAAAACGTTATTTGCAAAACATAAACTTTTATTTTTCGCATGTCAAAAATCGCTTTTTTGGTTTTGACGCTCTCTGTTTTTTCTTCTACTTAGGAGGGAATGACCATGTTGTGATAGCATATGTCCCAAATAAATCACTTTCTCCTTGCAAAACTGCAGTTTATCCCTAGAGGCTTTGTGCCCCGTCTGGTAGAGATGTTTCAGAACTGTTATGGTAGCTTCCTCACAGTGTTGTTGAGTGTCTGAAGCTATAAGAATATCATCTACATACAACAGGACTTGACTATGTTCAGGCACCTCACAGGTGCTCATAGAGTATCTTAAGGCTTGTGTATATACATGTGGGCTTTCACTGAAGCCTTGTGGTAGTCTGGTGTAAGTGTATTTTTTCCCTTTAAACTGAAAACCAAATAAATGCTGTGACTCTTCATGCAGTGGTACTGTAAAGAAAGCATTGCTAAGATCTACCACTGAGAAATATTTTTTATCTGGAGTTAATGAATGCAGTAATGTATGTAGATTCGGGACATCTGGAATCGCATGTCACACTATTTTATTTATCGGTCTAAGATCCTGAACCATCCCCCACTTTCCTGTGCTGGCTTTCTGCACTGGAAAGATAGGTGTGTTGCATGTAGCATCAGGTGCTTCCTTTAATATTCCTGACTTCAACATATCCTGTATTACTGGCTTAATACCCTCTTCAGCTTCTGGTTTCAAGGGATACTGGTGAACTACTGGCCGTTCTTCAGATATTAATTTAACCTTATATGGTGGAAACCCCTTTATAAGTCCTACATCAGTCGATGATTGGGACCACAGTTCAGGTGGGACAGCAGCTAGGGCAGGGTGCCTGTTGCTTTCTTTGCTTTCAGCTAGGCCCTGTATTTGTCACTTTGCCTCATCCAAATGTGTCTTTGGATGAACTTTGACTATCCACCCTTTTCCATCCAAGTTTTCTAATTCTTTCCGCTGACCCCCCACAGGTTTAGTTAATGACAGATGAGGTGTACTGCCTTTAAACTGTTGAAGCTGTCTTCCTGACAGTATGATTGAGGTGGAGGATTTCCCTGTTTTGGGGTCAACATACAGATGCTGTATGGTAACAGTCTGATTATTTTCTCTGTGACAAACAGTGTCATACTGATGATCTGGCCCTGTAGTATTTTTATATCTCATGGTTACATGGAGCTCAGTACCTGGCATGTACTGTGCCTCTTGGGAGCTTTGTTTTTCATTCACACACCTAAGGGCAATTTAGAGTTACGCTCTCTGTTTTTGGTTGAACTCAAAGAATTTTGAGTGCTGTAAACATGAACATCCTGGGCGGGCCTAAAGACGAACGATGTAAGACGTTTCCCTATTGGTTAGCGCTGACTAAAGCGGCCGCTCGAACTGCAGGGCTTACAATGTCGCTTCAGTGAGGAGACATCAACTGTACAGAAGAAAACTGCGGTCAAGTGAGCCGACGGTGGAAAGCACTCTATGTCTCAGCATGACAGTGTGGTGTGGGAATTTCACAGGGGAGGAAGAAAGTATCACAGGTTGTGAGGACAGCACACAGGATTATGGAATGCCGTCTGCCCGACATGGATTCTGTTTTATACTACACTTGGGGTAGTTGTGTATTTCTCCAAACCTTTACAGTAAAATTATGAAATATTAATTCTGATTATAATATAGATGACCCTGCGCCTTGTATGCCCGACGCTAATCTTTAAAAGAGCTGGTGTCGGCTGGCATCACAACGTATTTCTGATTGTCGGCTCACTTGACCGCAGTTTTCTTCTGTACAGTTGATGTCTCCTCACTGAAGCGACGCTGCAAGCCCTGCAGTTCGAGCAGAAGTTCAGAGGTGTGGGGGATCAGAGTCTGTGGCTTTAGTCAGCGCTAACCAATAGGGAAACGTCTTACAGCGTTCGTCTTTAGGCCCCGCCCAGGATGTTCATGTTTACAGCACTCAAAATTCGTTGAGTTCAACCAAAAACTGAGAGCGTCAAAACCAAAAGAGCGAGTCGTAACCAAAGATTTTTGACATGCGCAAATAAAAATTTATGTTTTGCAAATAACTTTTTTCTCTTCGTCATTTTAATATTTGAATATTACAAAGGTTTTGACCACTATTTATTTTTTTGATTGAAATTAGTTTTTTTTTAATTGAGATTAGTTTTTTGTTTGATTGAATAATATTGAGACAAATTTACCTCCATAGTTGGATATGCAGGCTATGATTTGCACACATTAGTTACATAGAAATAGCATTGTAAATTTCTTACATTGTGTACTGAAAAACGTTCTGGAACAATATCCCTTTCAAAACCTTTGTCCTGGACAGAACAGGAACAATGTATCAGTTAGATGACCCAAATCATTCTTCCAAAGATAGAATCTACATTTCCAACATTTGCTCCATGTTCCACCCATAAAAATCATGTGTCATCAATCTTTCAACCCTTTATTGACAGGATGTCCACATATTTGTCTGACAGGGAATGGAGCATAATGAAATATTAATTTTATATTTGCTGTCTGGTGTTCCTAGATGTGGGAGCAGGTCCCTCTACCCTCTGGCAACTAAAGGCAAAGGTTCACAGTGTACAATTACGATCAGATAATGTTAATGGCATGCTGAATAGTAGGAAACATATTGATTGCAATGGCTAATAACCCATATATGTGCAGTGTAATGTGGGGACAAATTACAAGAAAGTCACTTGTAATACTGGTCAAAAGGGTGACCCAGTTGTGAGAGAGAAGGGATTTTACAGTCATTCATTCAGTGCTCAGTAAGGCAAATTTACATTCATATTGTGCCAGAAACCACTCCCCACCTGCTCACTCATGGCGATACTTAAACTAATAACAGTGAAAAGGCTGAAAAATCCTGTGTTGTTGTTGCACTTCAGGGAATCCAAACACGTTATATTCTACCGAACAAGGAAACTGTCATTTAATTTGCAGAGATAAAACATATTATGCTAAAGATGTATATGCAAATGAAAAAGAAAATCATTGTAAGAAGTCAGTCAGTCAGTCATTTTCTACCGCTTATTCCATAGTGGGTCGCAGGGGAGCTGGTGCCTATCTCCAGCAGTCTATGGGCGAGGGCAGGGTACACCCTGGACAGGTCGCCTCATTGTAAGAAGTTACCAAAAATAAATTATTATGCTTTGCATAATTCTTCAAATTGACAGCCTTGTACATACTCTTAGATGTGGTGCAGACCTTAGTTGCTGGTTTGGTGCTTTCTATTAAGAATATGTCTGGAAAGTAAATTAATTATGAGCATCTATCCCTGGAGCAAGTGCAAAAATCATCCCATCAGGTGTTAGTACAGCTGTGCATATAGATAAGAATCATAAAAGTGATGAAAGTTTAATACATCAATAAATTATAAGCAAATAGTACTGCATTCTAATCTTGTGCCCATGGCTATACAAAAGCATCATAATACAGGTAAATGTAATGGTTTAGGTGCATGCCAATACATAAAAATATCTGAATTTCTTTTCATTTTATTTCAGTAATTCAGTTTAAAAAGTGAAACTCATTTATTATCTGAATTCATTACACACAGAGTGATTTATTTCAGCTGTTTGTTCTGTTCATTTTAATGCAATGACTTACAGCTAATGAAAACCCAAAACTTAGCCTCTCAGAAAATGTTCATATTTCATAAGACCAGCAAGAACAGATTTTAACGATGCTGTTCACTAGGAGGGTAAGCCACAAAAAGTAATTTCTATGTCACGATGTGGGGTTTGTTATGTGTTTTTGTCTGAGTCTGTCTGTCACGAGGAGAGCCACTGATGAGCGGTGAGTGGCTTAATGCCGCACACCTGGGAGCAATCCAGACTGAGGCGCTTATAAGGAGCTGCAGGACATGCATTCATCGCCTGATGATCCCACATGAGTGGTAACCTCAAACCTCCGAGCCATCTTTGTTTCAGAACATTTAAGAAACCTCTGTAGTGACCTGTTAAGTTCTGTTCAGCCTGTCTAAAGTTTATCTCTGCTTCATCCTCCAAGTCCTGTAAGCTGTGTGCATTCTGGAAACCATCTCCATCCCAAGACCATAACCCACTGGACAAACCAAGCCCCGGCAGTTCACTCTGCAGCACCTACCTGTGCCAGATGCCCTGTTCGCTCCCTGTTAGGGTTTGAAAACTTTTGTATTGTTTATCACTCATGTCTGCTCTAAGTGCTTTTCCCTCCTACATGCCACAGAAAGGGATATGGGGGAGACGAGTGAGTTATGCTTTTATCAGTAACATCTAGGGGCTGGTACCGAGTCCTCACTCCCTCTTTGTTTAAAATCAAGACACATGAACCCTAACCTTTCTGACCCCCCCCCACACACACATCCATGTTTTACTATCTTTATGAGGACTTTTTGGTTACTTCCATTGACTTCCATTCATTTTCCATGATTTTTAGTGCTTAACCCTGACCCTAACACTAACCCTAACCAGTTAATGCCTAACCCTAACCCTAACAATAACTCAATTCATACCCTAGTCCTAAACCTAACCCCTGTCCCAAGAACGGAATTTGAAAAAGTGAGGTCCAAGAAAATGTCCTCACTTTGTCAAAATGTCCTCACTTTGCGATAAAAATACGAAAAATGGTTCTCACTCAGCAACAAGTACAAGAACACACACACACACACTGAATGTTTGTTGAACTGTGTGTGAACCAACATGTATAAATAAAGAGAGAGGGGTGCCAACACTTTGTAGTCTGCACTGCAAAAGTGAGCTACCCTTGCTGCAAGTAAATCTGACTCTGTGTCGTTCTTGCCTCTGAGTTGACTAATTAATACCTCCCCATGGACTCCCTTTCTCGGACAAGTTGTGCCCACCAGCCCACTTGATCTCCGACACTGCCCACGGATTTTCTGACTTGGACTCCTGGTGTAAACCTCCCTGGAATAAACCCCCGCATCGATAACCGTTCCTCCCAGCCTTCCTCTCTGACCAGCACCAGTTCCAGGTTCCAGCCCCGACCAGTACCAGTTTCTGACTCGCCCCAGTGTATTAAATAAACAAGTTACAAACTACTCTGGTTTTCTGCTCGTAGTTCTGCATGTGGGTCAAAACGTTACCTCCCAATATGTCATTCTAAGGAAGTTGGCTGTCCACAGAACTCTTTACCCAAGCATGAACAAAGATTCAAGTTAAGTGGAAAGAAAGTTTGGTACAAACACATGAACAAAAAACAGTAATAAGAGTAGCATTGAGAGGAATGTAAAGCAAATCACATATTCAGTCTGATTTACGAGGCACTGCAGCATGAGTCAGTGCTATGAGTGCCCACACATACAGACATGTTCAGGACATGGGCTGTAACTGCCTCATTCTTCTATATTACCTGGGCTAAGGAGAAAAACGACTCAACTGTTGCTCAGTTGTCTACAGTCAGATGAAAAGTATTGTGAAAAAGTGATGGGACACATAATCCAAGTTGTCTGAGGTTCAGTTTGAATTTTACAGTCTGTAGACCCTTTCACAGAACACCTCAAGCCTGGATTAAGGCGGCTTGTTGATGTTTTCATGTGAAAAGACAGACACAGCAGTCTACCCCTGTTATGCTCCTGACTTGTCAAGAGAGGTAGGTAATATGAGTTTAGAATGCACCTGTGGCGACTAGGACTCAGTTGGAGGAGTTGTTGTCTTGCAATCCCAAAGTTGTTGATTTGCTTCCAGCTTCTAACACATGACTAAGTGCCCCTGCGCAAGGTACAGGAGTTGGACAATGAAATTGAAACACCTGTCATTTAATGTGGGAGGTTTCATGGCTAAATTGGACCAGCCTGGTAGCCAGTCTTCGTTAATTGCACATTGCACCAGTAAGAGCAGAGTGTGAAGGTTCAATTAACAGGGTAAGAGCACAGTTTTGCTCAAAATATTGAAATGCACACAACATTATGGGTGACTTACCAGAATTCAAAAGAGGACAAATTGTTGGTGCACGTCTTGCTGGCGCATCTGTGACCAAGACAGCAAGTCTTTGTGATGTATCAAGAGCCACGGTATCCAGGGTAATGTCAGCATACCACCAAGACGGACAAACCACATCCAACAGGATTAACTGTGGATGTAAGAGGAAGCTGTCTGAAAGGGATGTTCGGGTGCTAACCCGGATTGTATCCAAAAAACATAAAACTACGGCTGCCCAGATCACAGCAGAATTAAATGTGCATCTCAACTCTCCTGTTTCCACCAGAACTGTCCGTCGGGAGCTCCACAGGGTTAATTTACACAGCCGGGCTGCTATAGCCAAACCTTTGGTCACTCATACCAATGTCAAACGTCGGTTTCAATGGTGCAAGGAGCGAAAACCTTGGGCTGTGGACAATGTGAAACATGTATTGTTCTCTGATGAGTCCAGCTTTACTGTTTTCCCCACATCCGGGAGAGTTACGGTGTGGAGAAGCCCCAAAGAAGCGTACCACCCAGACTGTTGCATGCCCAGAGTGAAGCATGGGGGTGGATCAGTGATGGTTTGGGCTGCCATATCATGGCATTCCCTTGGCCCAATACTTGTGCTAGATGGACGCGTCGCTGCCAAGGACTACCGAACCATTCTTGAGGACCATGTGCATCCAATGGTTCAAACATTGTATCCTGAAGGCAGTGCTGTGTATCAGGATGACAATGCACCAATACACACAGCAAGACTGGTGACAGATTGGTTTGATGAACATGAAAGTGAAGTTGAACATCTCCCTTGCCCTGCACAGTCACCAGATCTAAATATTATTGAGCCACTTTGGGGTGTTTTGGAGGCATGAGTCAGGAAACGTTTTCCTCCACCAGTGTCACGTAGTGACCTGGCCAGTATCCTGCAAGAAGAATGGCTTAAAATCCCTCTGACCACTGTGCAGGACTTGTACATGTCATTCCCAAGATGAATTTATGCTGTATTGGCCGCAAAAGGAGGCCCTACACCATACTAATAAATTATTGTGGTCTAAAACCAGGTGTTTCAGTTTCATTGTCCAACCCCTGTACTTAAACCCTAGTTGCTTACCATATTGCATATTATAATAATGTAAGAATGTGGCTCTAGTGTAAAGTGCATTGTTTGGTCAGTATGACTTGAACAGGGCTATAGAAATTCAGTCCATGCACCTAGAATGTATTCTTTACTATGTTTTTCAAGGACAGAAAACTCTAAACGGCAGCCTTGAAATAGCCCAAAGGACTGTTGAGGAATGTATAAAAAGAGGTATATGACTGACTAGAACTAATCAAAAATCACTTTTCTCTCTTCAGTTGGATCAGTTAAGTGACAGTTGAAGGTCGGAGGTGACTACATCACATTTTTAAAAATGACAGCTGCAGATTATGCAGCGCTTACAATGATATATTACTTTATTAATGGGTAATATGGGCAAAGGAAAAAGGTTAACAGAATCACCAATCTGAAAGCAACACTTTCCTTTGTGATTTCAGTCTCTTCTCCAAGTGTTTTAAATCCATTATGATACACAGACAAGATGGGTTAGCTGTTTAGGTCAAAGACCACCTGCGCTGAAATCAATATTGCAGTCTTCTACAAAGCTGCAAAGTCAATTACAATAGAAGGACATAAGGATTATAAAGACTGAACTGAAACTATTTTGGAAATAAGAATCAAGTTGTATCAAGCTGCAGAATTCAGAAATTATCAGTAAAAAGGCAACATTTATTTTTTTTACCCTTCAAAGTCTTGCACTATAGGAAATCTTCTCAGTATCTTATTTTAATAATTTCCATCTGTCTAATGAAGACCCAGAAGCACACTTGTTTGTGTTGTTGAATTTCATCAGTTGGTTAAATGTTAATTGACTTTTTTTCCATATCACTTGTGCTGTGTTAATGTCTCACTCAAAAGATTTCTCTCAAATTAGCTTTAAGGGTCTCTGCAGGTGTCACAGCTCCATTCACGGAGTTGTGTGTGTGTAAGTGCTTGTTGTTTAACCATTTTTCATTGTGCAATTAGCCATCTGTTGGGTTTGGAAGGAGGAAAAAGACTGGTCCACTGATTATCATGAAAATGCAATCTCATAAGTTGTCCAAGCAGATCATAATGTTTGTCCCCCATGTAATTATTGTAACCGCATTCAGCTGTCCACAAGCACCACTGTCTATTAGATCCTTCATGTACAATGTAATCAATTATTGTGCTTTTGAAAATGTTTTTCTTTGCATTTCCCTTTCTCTGTTATTTTACCTATTAATGCTTTAGCGTATGCTAATTATAACAGGGAGTGTGTGTTGCAGTTGGCCATATTACATATAACAGAATAATATGTGCTAAAAGTCAAGCTCAAATTATGAAAGCATGGTGGGAAAGAACAGGACAGAACCCGGAAAGTATACCCCTTGAAAAACACAAACACAATAATAAACTTCATTGTATTTTATTGGGATTTTATGTGATTGAGCAACATAAAATATGAACGAAATAAAATTAATAATTGGCACAAAAAAAAAATGTGTCACCCTGGGTCAAAACGTCTGGGTGTTCCTCTTTGAGCTTTACACTCTTAAAGACTGAAATCCCACTCCATTTTTCTTTGCAAACTAGCACAATCTCAATCAGATTGGATCAATGTTCAAGTCTTGCCAAAGGTCTCAATTGGATTTACAGTCATTGTTCCACCAAGATGACTACTTATGGCTTTTTTTCTTGCCTCTCTTCTATAAAGGGCCACTTTGTATGGTGCATATTGACAGATTCTCCTACCATAAATATGCATACTTGAAGCTCCTCCAGAGAGTCTTGGTTGCTTCTCTGAATAATGTTCTCCTTGGAAAGCCTCTTCGTTAAGATAGACAGCCATAGGTTTGCAGTTTTGCCATACTCTTTCCATTTTCAGATTATGGATTAAATACTGTTATTTGAGATATTCATAGTTCAGGATAATCTATTAGGTCTGTATGCTGGTACAGCGGTTTGCACTATTACCTTGAATCAAGAAGGTCCTGGGTTCAAATCCCATCCTGGGGTATTTCTTAATGGAGTTTGTATGTTCTCCCAATGCATACGTGGGTCCACTTGGGGTACTTCGGCTTTTTCCGCCAGTCCAAAAACATGCATGGTTTTAATTCACTGATGTACTCTAACAAATATATGTGGCCTTTACAGAAAAGCTAGTTTATTCTTAGGATTAAACGACCTCACGTCTTTGGTCATGAAATCCTTTGACCAACTGGTGATGAGGCACCTGAAGGACATCACAGGCCTTCAGATGGGAGCATTTTCTCCTGAAAGAGAACCATCAGCAGCAGCAACCCCCAGGGTGTGTTCTCTCCCTACTCCTCTTCTCCCTCTACACAAATTAATGCACCTCAGTGAACCTGTCTGTGAAACTCTTGAAGTTTGCAGATGACACCACTGCTATTGGACTGATCTAGGACAGTGATGAGTCTTCATACAGACAGGAGGTGGATCAGCTATTGCACTGGTGTGGTCAGAACCACCTGGAACTCAACCCCTTCAAGACTGGGTAGATGATGATGAACTTTCAGAGAACACCACCTCCCACATACCCCCCTCACCATCCTCAACAACACTGTGTCTGCTGTGGACCACTTCCAGTTCCTAGGAACCACCCTTTCTCAAAACCTGAGATGGTCCTCACACATAGGTAATGTTCGGAAGAAGGCCCAGCAGAGACTTCCTAAGGCAACTCAAGAAGTACAATCTTCCACAGGAGCTGCTGGTAATCTTCTACTCTGCCATAATTCAGTCTGTCTTGTCTTCGTCCATCTCATTGTGATTTGGCTCATCCACAAAACAGGACAGGTCTAGACTGCAACGAATAATCAGGGCTGCAGAGGGAATAATCAGGGTTGACCTTCCCTCTATCCAGGACTCATACTGGTCTAGGATAAGGGAAAAGGGCAGCTAAAATCTCTGCAGACCCAGAAGTGATGTATTTAATTATTCGAGACCAAATCGATTCAAATTTTTAGCTAATGATAGTATAAATGGTTCTACAATCTATTGAAGGCTTTAGGTTTTACATATTAAATGAAATTACAGTGTTTTTCTGCACTTTTCCAGTGTATCAAAGTGTCAACAAGTTTTATGTCCTAGTGTGGGTGGAACGAATCATGTGTTAAAACCCTTTGATTTGAAAGAACCTTTGCCATGACTGAATACATGCTGGTCAGTGGGTGGTGACTCAGCAAATTTACTTTGGTCTTCATAAAACGAGTGTGGCAGTTTTATGAGAACAGCCTTGAATGAACTATGTTTCACTGTAATGAGAATTCTTCCTTTAGGGGCAGCAATCAGTTAGTCAAAAGACTTGTGAACACTGACATCAAATTTAACATATGTAATAGCAAGCTTTCTTTATGCCCTGCAGCTCTGCATTTATGAATGATTATTGTTAGTTGAGGTCATAGTCAGGGCACAAGCAAGGCTTTAGAGTGAATGTGTTATTACCAAGCAATTCAATTTTTGAGGAGCTAACTTAACCTAATGTTTACTGTTGAAATGTAATTGTTCAAGCAAAGGGATAAAAAGTAAAAGGATACAGGATAATTCCTATTATTTATTGGGTACTATTTATAAGATTTCTGTAGCAACATGTTATTAATTGTTAACCTGTTTGATTGCACAGAGGTTTATTGCTGAATCAAAAGAAGAAACCAATTAACTAAGCTGTTACCTGCTAAAGTTAGTTTTAAATGGTAATATGCTAGAATCCTGTTTAAAAGATGTATAATAATGATATAGACAGGGGGAAACTGACAAGAGCAATGACAGGCAGGGAGAAAAGTGTTGATAGAAGAATAGCTGCGAGCACTGCCTAAGTCATGCTTTGGGCAATGAGGCTAAGGCAGCGGAGTGGCAGCAGTTGGTAATTACCTCAGTATTAGCATCTTGTCTGCTGTGTCGTCTCTTTCACATGTCTGCACATCTGCCCAAAATGTGGAGTTGGTAAAGCATTACCCCCATCCCCTCTCCTCTCTTCTGTCATCATTTTCTTTCATTATGGCAAGCTCAAAGTTAACACACTCTGAATGAAGAACATACAAAGTCAAAAAAGACATAAATAATTCTATATTAAACACAAACTAACTTTTGGCAAGCCTAGCTTGATTGCTTCTGTCAGTGTGGGTAAATGTAGGCCTCTAGGTGTTGTTACAAAGGTCTACTTTTGTCTGTTTTATAGTCTTTTTTCCTTTTCTTAAAGTTCTGTTATCCACTAATATTCAGTCAACCTTCTGCAGTTCAACATTAAGAAATACTAAAATTAAGACTGAACAAGAGGTCCTCTAAGCCTCTACTTTGAGCAACAAGAATTAAAATATTACAAACCAGCCAAGCAGAAACTATAGAAGACCTTATACATAACATACCATGCATATGTATAATTGCGTGTGACTCAAGAGGACAATGATGTCAAACACATAAAACTGGTTTTGCAATTAATGAAGAAGGCAAATATTAAAGGGATAGTTCTAGATTTTTGAAGTGAGCTATAAATCTAAATTAGTCCAGTAGACTAACAACTTGTCCAAAGAGGGCCCAACAACAAAGCAGACGTCTGTTATTATAAAACAACTGCAATCTCAAAATTATCAAAAGGATTAACAAATTTAAATGAGCTCTACTGTTTCTGCCCTAAAAGAATGATCAAATGACCAGCTAGAGTTATACCAGGATCTTATTAAAAACTACACAATGTGTAGGTGAGTATGTGAAGTGCAACTCACAGAGGAACAATTAACCCAGTATCTGACTGGATGAATCCCATCAGAAGAGAACAGAATAGAATAGAAATATATATTATTGTCCCTCAGTAGGGAAAATTCAGGTGTACCTGCAGCAATGTGTGCAAACAAACGGAAGCATACAGATTCACACAAGGGTAACAATATAAAAACATAAAATAATAATACTGTACAATTATTAAAAATAGCACACTCCTACCCCTCCTTGAACTTCCACCTTAACGTGGTGGAGGGGTTTGAGTGCTCAAACGATCCTAGAGGCTAAGTTGTCTGGGGCCTAAATGCCCCTGGTAGGATCTCCCATGGCAAACAGGCTCTAGGTGATGGGTCAGACAAAGAGTGGGTCCCACCCGGGAGCCAGGCCTGGGGTCGGGACTCACTGGAGAGCGCCTGGTGACCGAGTTGCTCCTTGCGGGACCCGGCCGGGCCAAGCCCGAACGAGAGACGCAAGGCCATCCCCCAGTGGGCCCACCATCTGCAGGGGGAACCGTGAGGGACCGGTGCAAAGAGGATTGGGTGACGGACGAAGGTGGAGACCTCAGCGGCCTGATCCCCGGATGCTTAGGCTGGCTCTAGGGATGTGGAATGTCACCTCGCTGGGGGGGAAGGAGCCTGAGCTTGTGCGGGAGGTCGAGAGATATCGACTAGAAATAGTTGGGCTCGCCTCCACGCACAGCGTGGGCTTTGGAACCCCCTGAGAGGGGTTGGACTCTCTTCTACTCTGGAGTGGCCCACGGGGAGAGGCGGCCGGCTGGGGTGGGTTTGCTTGTTGCCCCCCAGCTCAGCTGTCTCGTGTTGGGGTTTACCCCAGTGGATGAGAGGGTCGTATCCCTGCGCCTTCGGGTTGGGGATAGGTCTCTGACTGTCGTCTCGGCCTACGGGCCGAGCGGTAGTGCGGAGTACCCGGCCTTCTTGGTGTCCCTGCTGGGGGTGCTGGATAGTGCCCCTCCCGGGGAAACGACAGTGACACCTGGAGAGGCGTGATCTGGAGGAATGGCCTCCCCGATCTGAATCCGAGTGGTGTTTTGTTATTGGACTTCTGTGCTAGTCACGGATTGTCCATAATGAACACCATGTTCAAACATAAGGGTGTCCATCAGTGCACTTGGCACCAGGACACCCTAGGCAGAAGGTCGATGATCGACTTTGTTGTCGTATCATCAGACCTTCGGCAGCATGTTTTGGACACTCGGGTGAAGAGAGGGGCTGAGCTGTCCACTGATCAACACCTGGTGTTGAGTTGGATCCACTGGGGGAGGAGAAAGCCGGACAGACTTGGCAGGCCCAATCGCATAGTGAGGGTCAGCTGGGAATGCCTGGTGGAGCCCTCGGCCAGGGATGTATTCAACTCCCACCTCTGGGAGAGGTTTGACCAGATCGCGGGGGATGTTGGAGACATAGAGTCCGAGTGGACCATGTCCTCCGCATCTATTGTCGATGCTGCTGCCCGTAGCTGCAGCCGTAAGGTCTGCGGTGCCTGTCGCGGCGGCAATTCCAGAACCCGGTGGTGGACACCGACAGTAAGGGATGCTGTCAAGCTGAAGAAGGAGTCCTATTGGCTGTTGTTGGCTTGTGGGACTCCTGAGGCGGCTGACGGGTACCGTGAGGCCAAGCGTGTTGCGGCCCGGGTGGTGGAAAAGGCAAAAACCCGGGCCTGGGAGGAGTTCGGTGAGGCCATGGAGAAGGACTACCGGTTGGCCTCGAATTGATTCTGGCAAACTGTCCGGCGCCTCAGGAGGGGGAAGCAGTGCTTCGCCAACACTGTTTATATTGGGGGTGGGAGGCTGCTGACCTCAATTGAGGACATTATCGGGCGGTGGAAGGAGTACTTCGAGGATCTCCTCAATCCTGCCATCACGCATTCCGTGGTGGAAACAGAGGCTGGGGACTCGAGCCTGGACTCTTTCATCTCCCAGGCTGAAGTCACTGAGGTGGTTAAAAAACTCCGTCTACCTCAAGTCTCTGGATGTTGTTGGGCTGTCATGGTTAACACGCCTCTTCAACATTGCGTGGCGGACGGGGACAGTGCCTCTGGACTGGCAGACTGGGGTGGTGGTCCCCCTGTGTTCCAACTACAGGGGGATCACACTCCTCAGCCTCCCTGGTAAGGCCTACGCCAGGGTATTGGAGAGGAGAGTCTGGGTGAAAGTCGAATCTCGGCTTCAGGAGGAACAGTGTGGTTTTCGTCCCGGCCGTGGAACACTGGACTAGCTCTATACCCTCTACAGGGTGCTCGAGGGTTCATGGGAGTTTGCCCAACCGGTTCACATGTGTTTTGTGGACCTGTAGAGGGCATTCGACTGTGTCCCTCGTGATGCCCTGGTGGGGGGTGCTCCAGGAGTATGGAATCGGGGGCCCTTTATTAAGGAGTTTGGTCCGCATTGCCGGCACTAAGTTGGACCTGTTCCTGGTGCATGTTGGACTCCGGCAGGGCTGCCCTTTGTCACCGGTCCTGTTCATAACTTTTATGGACAGGATTTCTAGATGCAGCCAATGGCCGGAGGGGGTCTGGTTTGGGGACCAGTGGATTTGGTCTCTTCTTTTTGCAGATGTTGTGGTCCTGCTGGCCCCTTCTAGCCAAGACCTACAGCATGTGCTGAGGCGGTTCGCAGCCGAGAGTGAAGCGGCTGGGATGAAGATCAGCTCCTCCAAGTACAAGGCCATGGTACTCGACCGGAAAAGGGTGGCTTGTCCTCTTCAGGTTGGAGGGGCCTCCAAGCCTCAAGTGGAGGAGTTTAAGTATCTCGGGGTCTTGTTCACGAGTGGGGGAAAAATGGAGCTGCCGCAGTAATGGGGGCGCTGTGCCGGTCCATTGTGGTGAAGAGAGCCGAAAAGCAAAGCTCTCAATTTACCGGTCGCTCTACGTTCCTACCCTCACCTATGGCCATGAACTTTGGGTCATGACCGAAAGAACGAGATCCCGGATACAAGCGGCTGAAATGAGCTTCCTCTGTAGGGTGGCCGGGCACTCCCTTAGAGATAGGTTGAGGAGCTCGGCCATCCGGGAGGGGCTTGGAGTAGAGCTCCTCCACATCGAGAGGAGCCATTTGAGGTGGCTCGGGCATCTATACCGGATGCCTCCTGGACGCCTTCCTCGGGAGGTGTTCCAGGCGCGTCCCACCGGGAGGAGGCCCAGGGGACGGCCCAGGACACGCTGGAGGGACTATGTCTCTCGGCTGGCCTGGGAACGCCTTGGGCTCCCCCTGGAGGAACTGGAGGAGGTGTCTGGAGAGAGGGACGTCTGGGCGTCTCTGCTGAGTCTGCTGCCCCCGCGACCCGGTCCCGGATATGCAGAAGACGACGAGTACGAGTACGAGCACACTCCTATTAAAAGAAATATGCAACTGAGATGGGTAGTATAAAACATATAGAAAATGTGCATGTATAGTTGTGCATAAAAACAATATCAGACTTCGTACAACAAATAAAAACAATTTGCAGATAAAAGCAGGGATGTAAACACTTGGTTATGGTTACACAATGGTTATATTGTGTACTCATTTATATGCTGCTAACTGCTTTATGAATTTGCCCGTGAGTCTTTATCATGCTTCTCTTAAACCTAATAACTTGCTGAGGAATTAATTGAATCATCTGAATCTTATGTGCTGGAATAGTGACAAATTTAAAAGCATTGCCACACAAGATGCAAACATGTCATGCAAGAAAATTAAGTGTCAGCACCATAGAAATCAAAAAGGTCGTGGTGACCTATCATTGGTGCTGCTGCCATGGAGCAAGCACACATTTCAACACAATACATGCAAGCACCACACTGTAGAGGCCATGACCATTTAATGGTCTTTGTGTGAGCTGAAGATGGAATGAAGCCATAGTTAACCAGGCTGTTTAAAAAAAATCTGGTTTAGCTAACATTTTTTAAGAAGTAAACTATACAGCAATCAGACATGACATTGTCAGGTGGAAAGAGCAATTTGTACTGTGAAATGCTAAGACCTGGCACCTGACACACAGCACACACTTAACAAGGAACTGCTTTATGCTCATAGGTGTTGAGTCCTTTAAGTTATTATCATTAATATTATTATTATTATTATTGAATTAATGGATTGGACAAACACACCTACTAAATTAAATAATCCCCTATTACTTCCTCCTTCAAAGTATTTAAATGTATGGATTCGGTAGTTTAGTCTAATTCAGTTTTTGACATCTTTTCAATGTAGTGTCCTTAAACCTACACTGTTATGCCTATTGTTGTTATATTTGTTAAAAATGAATAATAGAAAACTAACACTTTGCTGCCACTTGAGAATTTCTATAGGGGTTAACAGCAGGGTCTCCTACAAAATCCTAGGAATTTGATATTTTTAGAAGGGTTAGCTAAATGACCCATCAAACTGAGACAAAGAAGACTGACTGATATTTTCTGTTTACAGTCTTTTGTTAATCTAGGTAGCATTTTGTACATTCTAGATTTTCATTTGGTTTTGCATTTGAAGCCATCACTGCAGTCATTAAGTAAACAGGAAATTGTGGAAAGAATGATTTTGTCTGACAATACAGAGATGAATAGATGAGTCCCGGCTGCACTGCAGATAGTTTGCCCTCTCCAGGCTTTGATAACCTTCCTGCTCCCTCTCTGCCTCCCCAGCATACACCGTCACCCACCCACTTCTTCCCACCACCTTCCCTCCTAACCCCCCAATCCCTAGGGCTACCATTTGTGAATTCATCACTGCCCTCACAACCTTGCTCAGCTGTCACATCGCATCTCGCACACACAGACAGTCAATGGTAACAGTGTTAGAGCTTTTCATACTCCACACACCCAATTTCAACCTCTCACTATAAGCCTCAAGTAATGCTGAGTCTTTTGGTACTTTGGTTTTCTCATTAGATAACTGTTTATCGTCTTCTGTTTCTTTCTTTGATAGAAACCATGTCTGGTATGATAGTTTGTATTAAACTCAACATTACATCTTTTTGATAGTTGTTTCAGGAAAGACAGGAATAATTCCAGAATGGAATAAAGGCAAATATAAGCAATATATAAAACAGCTACCCCATCTTTTAAATGAATAGTGAGGAAATTATTTTTGCAGTATGATCCAGAGAAATTATGTTTTAGAACATGTAATGCTCAATTGTACTTTTGTAAATCCAAATGTTTGTTTTTGTTTTGTTGCAACACATTTATTCCAGTGGTCAGAAGCTGATTAACACTCATCATCGGCACGGATGTGATATAAATCTTGGACTTTTAATGATGCACTGAACTGTTTTCAGAGTGGTATGGTTATACAACATACCTACGGGGATTTGTTTAACCAAAAATTGGTTCACACATTTTAATTTACTGTGCATTTTCTCTGTGGAGCTCAGGTAAATTAGTTAGGTCTTGTTACAGACCCTGCTTTTAAGTACAGTTCAAAAATGTGTTATAGGGCTGGGGTCAGGGTCAATCCAGAAGCTTAATGTTAGTCTGTTAGATCCATTCAAAAAGTTTTGAAGTGTGTTGGTGATCATTGCCCTCTTGAAACATTCAGTTGTGTTCATGTCTCAGCCATCTCATGTAAACTGTCACAATAAAATTTAGTTTTTTTTTTATTATTTTCACATCACATGTCATCTCAAGGTTTTTTCCAAAAAAAACCATTTAATTTATACAAACATAGATCTAGTCCATACATTTATCAAGACAGATTCAAAGTCATTTACATACATTCCAATTCAATACTATTTATAAAAGAATGTAGTCAAGTTTAATTCATTGTGCTAATTGGTGTATCTGGTTTCTAAGAAAACCAGACAATGCACTGAGTCACTGACTTTGCAGCAATCACTCCTCCTGATTGAGCATCTAGCAACAGTGAACAGTCGACTGCATTGTGTTGTTAACCCAGAGTAATCCCATATGTATGTATGGGTATGGTATGCATGCTCATACTGAGCATGCATACCATACCATTTATTTCTAAACCACTTAAAAACAACAACATGACAGCTGACTAAAGTCAGTCAGTCATTTTCTACCACTTATTCCATAGTGGGTCATGGGGGAGCTGGTGCCTATCTCCGGCAGTCTATGGGCGAGAGGCAGGGTACACCCTGGACAAGTCGCCAGTCCATCGCAGGGCAACACACAAACAACCATGCACACACCTAAGGGCAATTTAGAGTTACCAATTAACCTAACAGGCATGTCTTTGGACTGTGGGAGGAAGCAGGAGTACCCGGTGACAACCCACACATGCACGGGGAGAACATGCAAACTCCATGCAGAAAGACCCCCGGTCAGGAATTGAACCCAGGACCTTCCAACTGCGCCACCGTGCAGCCCGCTTACTAAAGTGCTGTACAAAAAATGTAAAACAGTGAAAAGGAAAAAAACAATAAACAGCTATTAGTTAATAAAGAAAAGTTAAAATAGCACCGGTATATAGAAAGGGTAAAAGATTAAGACACAGATGCTAACACACTCTGGCTTAAAAGTCTAGGAAATGAAGTGTGGTTTTAAACAAATTTTAAAAGCAGCAAGAGATGGAGCCTGCCGGACCTCAATCTCTGTTTTAGGAGCCAATACTGCAAAGGCTCTGTCTCCTCCGGATTTATAAAATGTCTTCAGGACAGTCAAAAATATCTGGTCAGCCAATCTAAGAGAACATAATGGTATGTAAAGGTGAACGCAGCTCAGACAACAATGGGCAAGAGACTTAAAAACAAAAAAATATATTTGAAACTGAATGGGAAGCCAGTGAAGGGAATCTAAAACCGGAATTATGTGCTCTTGTTTGCTTGTACCAGTTAAAAATTGTGCAGCAACATTTTGTATCAGCTGTAGATGTGATTGAATTTTCATGATAAATCAAATTACATTTATGGAAAGGAAACATTGATAAAATATTTTAAAAAGTAAATTTATGCCACTGAAATGAACAGTTGTTGAGATATATGGTCATAAATTTCACTAAAAAAGGCATTTCCAGACTACTCTTTGCGATTTTGTTGTGCTCTTTTATAATGTCATAAAGGAACCCCTGCAGGTAAACTAACTGCTGCTACAATGGCCAGCAACACAGACAGCAGCAAAGAGTTTGAGATTTCTTGAGATATATTTCAGTCACTATCACAGAGAGACGCAGCAGAGTCGTCAGATGGTAGAGCACAAGTGCTGCGGCATGCGGACGAACACCAGGGTCTATTGGAGCACAACCAGAGTCAATATGCATGAATCCTACCTGACCACCAGGAAACAGAACGAACACAATATCCGGGTTTTCTAAATAATTCACCAAAAATAGACTACATCTCGCTATATTAATAAATACACATATATATTTATATATACACCTGTATATATTAGCAGCTGTTAACATTAGACTAATTACTGGGTTAACTAAGGTATTATAAACTGAACAATTAAACATTTAATACACTAAATTAAGCAACAAATATAGCTTCGCTGCACTCAGTGTACTTACCCATTGCGGGACAAAACACATGAAAGTATCTGGATGCATAAAATGAAAAATGAATCAGTTTTACTGGTTTAACTTCCACAAAATGAGTTGTTTTGGACTTGCTACCGCATTTATAACTGGCTTTTATTGCGTGATCTGCGTATGATTCTTGGGCAGCGGACCAGACCAGAGCAGATCCAGTGTAAATCCAGGGTTACAGTATATATATGGCCTTGAGTGAAACAACCGGGGGCAGCATGGAGCAGTAACAGCAAGCACAAGGGATTATTCAAGATCTCAAGACACTACCTGGTGTGTCATTTTTTTTACTATATATTAGAATCTTTAAAGAAACATTTATTTTAATATATTATATGTTTGTGTAATTTATTTTATTTTAATAATAATAATAATAATTTTGTATTATTATTAATAATAATCAAAATAATACTTTCAATTTTTAATTCTTAACAATAAATGCTGATATCTAAATGTACTTTTGCAACAAGGAAGTGTTCTTACCTGCTGAGCCTTGATCCGTTTAGCAGCAGCAGCAACTACCTTTTCTTTAGCAATCTTTTCCCATCAGATGCACTGAACAGCGTGGCTATAGCATCTGCTTCAACATTCTCCTTTGGCTGTAAAATATCCTGACCTCTGACATAATTTCTCTTGCAAATTTAGAAGTTTCTTCTTTGAAGCAGTTTGCCGAGAAGTCCTCCGATCACACCTGGCTGTGCTTGATGGGACCAGCCCATCTGTCCCTCTACAGTTTTCCAACTCTGATCCTCTTTGCTTCAGGAAAATAGTGCAGACTAACAGCTGCTGTTGTAGTTTTGCTGCCACCACCAGCAATGCTCCGTTTCTCCATATTATCGCTGTTTTTAACGCAACTTGGCTTCTACCTGAACCATTTATCATTGACGCTCACACAATGAATGACCCGAGACTTCCCCTTAGATATAATTTTCTGGGCAACTTTGGACCTGCAAAATTTGGAAATATACTTATTTTGTGTCACAACTATCTTTTATCACGTCTTTAATCCTAATATCATGTCAAATACTTCCCTGTTCCTTCAATATTAAGATGTTTTCTTTCAATTTCTGCATTTGTGGGAAAAGTGTGTCACAGGCACTTTAACCTCAGTATTGACATGTAAGTCAAGTTTTAGGATGGGGTCCATATTTACACCTAAATCGGTGATGCTGGATTTTTCATGAGGGGCAAAAATAGTAAAGTGAAAGGAAGGGATATAGCTGGAGCCACTGGATTTAAAAAGCATAACCTCCGTTTCAATACCATACATCCTCTGATGTCAACAAGACAATCAATAAGAGTCTGAACAGAATTATTATAATTTATAGGCAAATAGAGTTGACAGTCATATAAATAGCATATAAATGAAATGGTGGTCAAAAGTCAGTGGTTTTGTGCTTTAAAGTCCGTGTCCTTGTTATTGTCATGGCTGAGACAAAAACCTTCTCCTAACATCGTCATGCAAACTTTGGAGCTTCACCAGTCCAGACAGTAGCATCTCTCCTTTCCGATACTAATATTTAGTTTATTTATGTTTTTATTTTTCATTTAGTTATTTATTTTTTATTGTTTTATACAGATTACTTGACAATGTCACACAGTAACGTTAATAGCAGCACAGCGCACTACACCAAAGGCCGGAGGTGGACCTACAGCCTCCATAGCTCAAGCTGTCAGTGAGTCAGTGGAAACACAACTGGCACTGCACCGAGTAGAGCAAAACCAAGTGGAGCGGAGCCGCGCCACCTAAAACAAGCCAATGGTAAAGGGCCAATATAGACAGGGGCTTAACATCATCCTGCAAGAACAAAATGGACCCTAGATTGTAGCCCATCATTGTCCACCACAGTTGATATTCAACAGTCCCTTGCTCAGTGTGACACTCTTGGTAACAATCACCAGTAGTGCACTACGTCAAGAATAGGAAATCAAAGTATTTGCTGCAGAAACCTGTGAATTACAGTATGTAGGTCAGATCTGTACCTAGTGTTCTATATGAATGAGTAATGTAATACCTCATAAAAGGAATATTTAAAGTAAAAATATTTCATACGTGTTTTTGCAAGAAAAAATCCTCATATTAATGTTTCTTTTTTACTGTTACTGAGGCAGCTAATTGAATCTACTTCACCGTGCTGTCAGCTTACTGTGTCCTTTGATCCTGCAGTGGGATAAACAGGAATAGAATAAAATAAAACCCACCGTTGCACTAATCCATCATTCTTTTGTATCACTCCTGCAAAGATCAATAGTGTTACTGTTTGAAAACAAAATGTTCTATTTTGTACTTGTTAGCGATAAAATAGCACATAAATAAAAGGGGGAGAGAACATCAAAAACATCTAACGGTAAACCTTGGGGATCAGCATTTTTATGGAAGTAGGGCACAAAATAGAAGAATGGGCTGAGCTGGAGGGAAGAAAATGTTTCAGAAAACTGGTCAAATGCGGGGACCAGGGTTCTGGTGGGATATGTCGAAATCTAATGAGAGAGATGGTGAGTGTGACAGAAAGAAAGAAAGAAAGAAAGAAAGAAAGAAAGAAAGAAAGATTTGATTTAATAGCACATTTATTTTTCAAAGAATAATCAGTAAAACACCAACATTTTCATTAATCAGTAAAACACCAAAGTTTTCACAATCACATAAACACAAAGTTAAAAATTAACTGTCCATCAACCACAGAACACACGATATTGTTATAACACCACTGAGAAAAAAACTCAGTCAAATTATTCATCATTGAAAAAAATAAAAACTCTGCTTTAACTCTATATTTAACCATCAAAGTGAACATTGTGTCAACTTTTTCCTCTGGGACATTGTTCATCTTATTTCTTCTATTAATATAAATTGAAAAATTTGCTTGTCCTATCAAAAAATTTAACAATTTCCACTTAAAAGCTTCTTTTTTTGTATAGCCTACACCAAAAATAAAAGCCACTTTAGACCAATTAACTCCACATTTAAAAAAAAAAAAAATGTTCAACAAATTGAACAAAGGCGCAAGTCGCTCACATTCAAGAAACATATGAAAAATAGCTTCTATTTCTTGACAAAAAGGACATAGTTCCGTTGCATCTTTTTTAATCTTAGACACAAAACTATTAACACTCACTGCCCCATGTAATATCCTCCACTGTAGATCACCTACCCTTTTACTCAGGGGTGGTTTATAAAAGACCCTCCACACAGGCTTCTGATTTTCTTCAACTCTTAATCTCTCTCTCCAAACAGTATCAGTCCTTCCACTCAACTGTCCTTTATTCAACCCTTTAACAGACATTTTATACAATAATTTTCCAGTTAACATATAAAAATCTAAATATTTATGAGTGTTCAAAAAAAGGACCCATCACTTCTGTAAAATCAATATTTAATCCTATTTCTGGAAAAGGATCTGTAGTATCAGGAATTTCTTTCCCATTAAAATAATCTATCAACATCTGCTTTTCATCCAATGTTAAATTTGAAGCCCAGAAGTCTAAGACTGTCCGCATGATACGAACTGATTTTAACCCAATCAAAGAAACTGTTGCCTCTGTGTTTTGAAATCTTGGTCCAGCCACCTCCACAATTTGTCTCAATTTCAGAACTTTTTTTTCAAGCAATCTTCTTGTCAACCCAACTCCAGCTCCATCCTGCATATCCAACCATGCTCCGAAAAATAAAGGTTCTTCTAAAAGCCAAAGCAAAGATGCTGTTGGTTCCAGTCTTTTCCAATTAAAACAGTCCAAGCTCTAAACAGACCTTTATAAAACATTGGCATTTCATGGACATATCAGTTTACAATTTAATAAAAACAAATAATTATCCAATCCAAAACCTCCTACTCTTCTCAAGATAATACTTGCTAATAGTTTCCAGAAAACATCCTCCTCCCTTCCCCACAGATATTTCTGAATAAACTGTAATCTAAAAGCTGCAGTTCTGCTGTCTAGATGAACCAATCCCCATCCACCTTCCTCTTTAGGCAAGAAGAGCACAGCCTGCGATATCCAATGTTTATTATCCCAAACAAAATTAATCATACAAGATTGAATCCTTTGAAGTAGGTCAGAAGGTGGCTCCAAACATGCTAACTTATGCCACAATAAAGAAGCAACTAGATTATTTATAACAAGCACTCTTCCTCTGTTAGACATTTGCAGCAACAACCATTTCCACTTTCCTAACCTTCCTTCCACTTTCTCAAACATTCCTTCCCAGTTCTTTTTTTCTGTGTCCTCATCCCCCAAGTACACCCCGAGATATTCCAAACCTCCTCTTTTCCATTTTAAACCTCCAGGGAGTTTAGGAAGCCCTGTAAGCCAACCTCCCATGGCTAGAGCCTCACTCTTAGCCCAGTTAACACGTGCAGTTGAAATTTTACAAATTAAATCAACAAAATTTCCCCAACTTAGTCACTTCTTCCTGACTTTTTACAATAACAATGACATCATCAGCATATGCAGATAAAATAAATGACACATCAAACCCCGGTAAAGTTAAACCATCAATATGTGATCCAATATTCTTTAACATTGGTTCAATTGAAAGAGCATACAACATTCCAGACAAAGAACAACCTTGTCGAACACCTCTTGTAACCTTGAAAGGTTTACACAAGCAGCCATTAACTTTCAGTACACTCTCAATGTTTTCATACAGAACCATAATCTTGGCAATAAATTCAGGGCTGAGACCAAACCTTTCCAAAACCTTCCAGAGGTAACGGTGCTCAACCCTGTCAAAAGCCTTTTCCTGGTCCAAAGAAATCAAACCAGCATTACAACCAAATGAGCCAGAGACCTCCAAAAAATCTCTAATAAGTGATATATTATCAAACATAGACCTGCCAGGCACACAGTAAGTTTGTGTTCGATGGACAATCTGATCAATCACCCTTTTCAATCTCTTTGCCAGCACTTTTGACAACACTTTGTAGTCTGTACACAACAGAGAGACTGGTTGCCAGTTTTTAATGTCCTGAAGATCACCTTTCTTCGGTAGCAATGTGAGAACTGCTCTCCTGCAGCTCTAAGGAAGAAGTCCTTCAGCAAAGCTCTCCTCAAAAACCTCCATGATGTCAATGCAGAGGTCCGACCAGAAAGCCCTGTAAAATTCACTTGGAAGTCCATCAATGCCAGGTGCTTTCCCTCCTTCCATACTTTGCTATGCAGCATGAACCTCATCCAGAGCTAAAGGCTCTCCCAACTCCTTAGTGAACTCCACAGAAACTCTTGGAAGACCACTGCAGAAATGATCAAAACATTCTTCATCCTCAGCATATTCAGAGCTATATAGATCAGCATAAAATTCTGTTGCTCTCCGCCTGATGTCCCCATCTTCAGTCAAAAGTACCTCAGCAGCCGATTTTAAACCATGCAAGAACTTGCTCTGTCCTTTTTTTTTTCCAATGAGAAGAAAAACTTTGTAGGGGTGTCCATCAAAGCAACCTTCTGGAATCTACACCGAACCAACGTGATTGTTCTGTGTCCTTGAGCCCAGCAAATCAGCCAAAGCAACTTTTTTGGACTTGAGGTTTTCTAAACAACCTTGATCTCCTGTGGATTGTGCAGAAACCTGCAGCTCCACTATTTCAGTCTCCAGATCTCTTATAGATTTGGTTAAATTAGATGAAACATTGACAGTGTACTGTTGACAGAATTCTTTAATTTCAGTTTTACCACAATCCCACCACTGCCTTATAGATATAAACTCCTCTTTTCTAGATCTGTGAATTCTCCAGAAAAAACTAAATGCCTTCTTAAAATTAACATCTAATAATAAAGTAGTGTTAAAATGCCAATAAGCAGACTTATGTTTAAGATTGGCAATAAAAACATTACAAGAAACCAAAGCATGGTCAGAAAAACTAACAGGATGAATATTACACTCTTTGAAAATACCAAGATTATGTCTAAAACTGTATATTCTATCTAACCTAGCTGCAGAAAAAGAATTACCTGTTCTCCTGGCCCATGTATATTGTCTTTCTTGAATATGTAATTCTCTCCATACATCAGCCAATGAAAATGCATCTATTAAGTGCTTTAAGCAACTTTTTGAAGCTGGATGAGGTTCAAAATGATTCCTATCCAATTTATCATTTTCTGTACAGTTAAAATCTCCACCCAAAAAAAGAAAACTTTCAGCATCACATTTACATAAAACATCTTCGAGTTTATGTAAGAAAATAACCCTCTTCCGTCCTGTATTTGGAGCATATACATCAACAAATACAATATTAAAACACTCGTACTTTGCTTTCAAAACCATTAGTCTACCTTTTACCACCTCCTCAACTTCACATGTCTCTGGTAAAAAGTATTTAGAAAAAAGAAGTGCTACTCCACCGCTGGTCTGATTTAAATGACTCAAAATAACTTCACCCTCCCATTCTCTCCTCCAGTCTATTTCATTTAAATAATCACTGTGTGTTTCTTGAATCATCAACACATTCAAATGTTTTAGATTCATTAATTGAAACTCTCAAGTGGCTCATTCCCAAAGGTGTAAGGATTAACACTAATAAAGACAAAAAACTATCAATCCTCAGACTCCTCACCATTATTAAGTTCTTGTTTAAGTTTTCCGATCAGTTTTTTTAACCGGTAAACTTCTTTGTCAGTATAGTCCCCTTTTCTTTTATTATTCAACTGCGATCTCACATACAGAAGAAAAAGTTTCTTGTCAGGAAAAAAATCTTATTTAACATTTTTCATATTCTTTGTAACCTTCAAAAAAAGTTTAACATTTTGTACATCATTACTTTTCCTCTGTTGATTGGGCACAAAAGATTTACAGGATGAACTGGCCAAACTATCTTCATTCCAACTTTCATCTTCCCCTTGCACCTCTTCATCCATATTGCTTTCTAATTCTAGACACTTTCCTGAATTTTCCATTTCTGTGTCATTTCTGACTTCATTTTCAGCTTGAGAGCTAATAACACACTCAGTTTTTTTTCCTTTTTGAAGAAAACTCAATTTCATCTTCTTCCAGTATTTGACTGTTTCCCATATCCTCTACATTGTCTGTGTTCATTTTCTGTTGTTGAGACTTTAGTAAACACTGACTCTGCTCTTCCACAAAGTTATCCTCTTGATTTCCCTGCGAAACTAACAGCATCTGACTTTGAATCTGCACAACTTGTTCTTCATCCTCTCCCTCAAAACTATTTTCATTTACTTGTTTTTCTGTCTGAGTGTTCCATCTGTTTCATTTGTTTCTGGTCTCTCTGAATCTTTGTCTTCAGTTTGTTTCGGCGTCTTTTCGCCTCCCTCATCTCCCCTTTGCTCCGCACTATTAGGAAGATTTTTTCCGGAACATACTCGAACTAAATGACCAACTTCCCCGCAACCAAAACACACCAAAGTGCCCGAAGTCACATAAATGGCATAATCAAATTCCTCCACTCGCACATTGAACACTAAATTAAGGTCTTCATTCTTTTTATTCAGAATCATAAGGACCTGCCTTTATGTGAAACAACATGCTTTAACAGCGGTGACTTGCCACCCGAAGGCAGCTTTCTGATCGGGGAAATAATTTTACCGTGCCGTGACAATTCTCTCACCAGCAGTTCATCGCTGATGAACGGAGGAATATTTGCAATTGTCACTTTTTTAGCAGGTGTACTCAACAGAGAAACTGACAAAAACACATCATTTACAACAATACCCTTTTCAATCACTTTGTTTGCCTTCTCCACACTATCAACAAAAATAACCACTGCACTGTTCATCTGAGCAGCAGATTTAATGCTGCTACAACCAACAACTTCTCCCACCGCCAAACTACACTCCTCCACTGTAGTGCTAGGACAACTAGGTATGATTTTAAAACCATGCTGCCTCGTAAACTTTGTAAACTCCATTCACGGCGTTTTGCAAACAACCAGCAAAATGCTGGTTCCTACTTACTGAAAAATAATCAGTAACTCTTAAATCAACTTCACCAACACAATTCAATCAAAGACAAATACTCAAAAAGACACATTAAAGATAGAAAAAGCACAGTCAGAAGTTCTCAATCTCTCAGTCCACTCACCGCACGCTCCACCACCACCATCTATAGCAGGTTGTCAGTGATTATGGAGATCGCTGTAATAATTTGCATTACCTAACCTAAAAATATATTCTTGAACACTGAACACACCTCACTGGGTAATATTTTGAACAACCGAAAGAAAACTGAAAAAAGGAACAGAAACTAAACCTGAGTATGTCATGGTTTAAGTTGGTGGAGGACCAGAAGTGCAGGACGAGAGGAGACAATATGGTGAGTTGATCACAATTTAATGCAGAGCCAACTTACAACTGCCGGAGCCGGCTTAACTGGAATCCAGGAAACAAAGTTCATAAGTCCTGGCTACAGGATCGCAGAAACAAGCTTCACAAAGTATAACTCAAACTTGGTAGCAAAATATGACTAACGACATCGCGTGGAACAAAGGACAAGGAGGAACTTAAATACAGACAAAGGTGGACATGAAACAATAGGGCAGGTAATTAGGGTAAACAGACACAGGTGTGGACGGACTGGCAAAGAGACTGAGACACAGGTAAACCAAATAGGAATAACAGAAACAAGAGGAGGTAGATTAGGATAAACAATAAACAAACCCACAGAAACCAGAACACATATCTAAGAACAGAAATGCGAAGGACATGGCGGGAAATAAACTTCAAAACTAAAAAGGGGGGAACAGATCTAAACAGACAATCATCAAACCCCTAAGAACAGAGAACAAAGCAGGACTTAGACAAATCAATAAGAAACGAAAAAACACACCTGAAGCATAGAAACTAAAACTACCATCATCGGAAGTAAACAGAAAAAAACACCTGACTAAATTAACGTAAACAAATACCATACCAAAATTCCATATCGTGACAGAGTAGCATAAATTGCTAAGGGCAAGAAGAGTTTCTTTTGTGAAGAATAGTACCATGAATTGAACACTCCAGGTCAGTAAGGATGCTGAGGCTTCAAGCACACACTTCATGATAAAGTCTGTCAAATCAACAACACCTCCATGTGCATCTCATCCACACCAGCTCCAGGGACAGCAGGAAAGTAGTTGAAATGTCAATAAACTTGGTCGAGACTTCAGCAGCAGATCAACTCATTTCCAAATAAAAATTTTTATAACTGAAAATAAACTCTTCAAACTTTTCACCTTAGTGCTGAAAAGAATGGCCAATAAAAATATTTAACCTCAACAAGACAGTATCAACTATTTTACAGCTGGGGTTAAGATAATATCCAAAGAGAAGTATAGATGATCTTTTAAAATGAGCAGAAACAAAGTTATTGAAGAATTTAGAGTGCATTCCTATGATTTATAGGTCAGTCCCACAATATCCTTTATTTGCAACTAATGCAAGTCAGAATTACACTTATCCCAACACAGGTAGACTATATTGATACAGATTAATACAGTATTTTTCAATTCAATTCAATTCAGTTTTATTTATATAGCGCCAATTCACAACACATGTTGTCTCAAGGCACTTCACAACAGTCAGGTACATACATTCCAATTAATCCTAACAATTGAACAGTGCAGTCGGAGTTAGCTTTTTATTCAAATTGGATAAAAAGTTTTTCTAACTAAGGAAACCCAGCAGATTGCATCCAGTCAGTGACTTGCAGCATTCCCTCCTCCCGGATGAGCATGTAGAGACAGTGGACAGTCACTGGCGTTGACTTTGCAGCAATCCCTCATACTGAGCATGCATGTAGCGACAGCGGAGAGGAAAAAATACCCTTTTAACAGGAAGAAACCTCCAGCAGAACCAGGCTCAGTGTGAGCAGCCAACTGCCATGACTGATTGGGGGTTTGAGAGAACAGAGCAGAGACACAAAAAGAACATAGAAGCACTGATCCAGAAGTACTTTCTATGGGAAGGAAAAGTAAATGTTAATGGATGTAGCTCCTTTAGTCGTTTCACCTAGAAAGAAAGAACAGATAAACTCTGAGCCAGTTTTCAAGGTTAGAGTCTGAAAGAGAGCACATATAATTAGTTACAGTAAAAGCTCAGTCAATTTACATGTCTAGGAGAGAGAAAGGGTTAAACACTAAAAGACAGGGCTATGTGGATCATCGGTAGAGGGTGAGCATTAAGTTGTTGCCAACAGAAGCTCGGACGATTCCCCTCTCCAGAAAGGTGTCACAGGTAGACACAGAGCCAAGCCAGGTGTAGCTTCTAGGAAGAGAAAAGAGAGAACAAGGTTAAAAGCTGAAATAACAGCAAACAATGCAAAATTGGAGAGTAGTGTGAGAATGTAGCGAAGAGGGTGAAAGTGGTTGTTATGTCCTCCAGCAGCCTAAGCCTATAGCAGCATAACTACACAGATAGTTTCAGTTCAGATTATTTAGTTAAACGGCGCTTATTTACAACAATGTCGTCTCAAGGCACCTCACAAAGGGTCCCACTGATGGTAATTGTTATACTAAAAACCACAATGATTGGGATACCTCTCTCTGTCAGACTGATTTTGGAGATAAAGTCATGCAAAGCAATGTTTGAAAAGTTGTCACAGTGAATAACTGCCAGGATGCATCCAACCACTGGACCATCGCCAGTGTCGTCTCCTCTCGTGCTGAAATTCATTTTTGCTGACAGCCTCTCTCCCAAAAAAAAAAAAAAACCCTTTATCACCCATTCTCCTGGATGTATTTTTGTCGCATGTCAAGGCGAGGTCTCTCAAGCTCAATCATAGGGATTCAACCCTCCAGATACAAACACAGGTTTTCAGGTGCCATCAAAGTATGCTTTTATTGGATGCCCCAAAGAAACAAAAAATAAAATAAATAAATAAAGTGAGGGCTGAAAATAGAATACAATAACACATTGTCAGTCAACTTTAGTGAGTGACAGACTGAACTTGTTATTGAAGTTTGCAAAGCTTATTATGTGTGAACAGCTTATTTAAGGTCATGTTACAGCATCCCAATCGGGTTTAATTCCAGACTTTGCCACTCCGAAGAAATGTATTTTTCTTATCCTATCTAAGGTAAAATTGCTGGTGTGCTTGTGACCATTGCCCTGCAACATAACCCAAGTGTACTTAAGTTATGAGCTAAGGCAATGAACTGATGACGAGAAATTCTCCTCCAGCATTTCCTTGGGAGATTGCAGAATTCATGCTTCTCTCAAATTTAACAATTCTTTCAGATCTTATAGTGAAACAGCAACAGATTATCTCACTACCACTGCCATGCAATTATGGTTTTGTTTCTTTTAATAACTGTATTAGATTAACACTACATGTAACAAGACGTACACCTCCCAAAAAGTTTAACTTTGTGTTCTCAGTCCACAGAATGTTTTCCCGATAGTCTTGGGGATAATCAAGATGTTGGCAAACGTGAGACAGCTCTTTGTGTTGTGTTTGGTGAGCAGTTGTTTTCGTCTTGGAACTCTCCGGATGTAATTTATTGACCAGTCTCTTTCTTATTGTTCTGAGTCCTTTAGGGGCCTTTTCCATCAATGAGGTTGCAGTGCCTAACTGGTGATTGTAATTACTAAGCACCAGAACATTAGGAGCTAAAGACAGGATCCTCGGGAAATGCAGCTAACCAAAATGTTATGATATGCATGTTAAGAACTTCCAAATTTAGTTTGTTTTTTAAACGGTCAAATTTAACCACAATCAGTTGTGTTCACAGCTGATTTTGTTCCTCTAAATCCATAAAGAATATTCATAATTAGTTGTTTAACAAAGGTGGTTTCAATAAATCCTGCTTTAAAAGCTGTGTCTAACTCCCATTTTCTGGTGTGGATGAGAGATTGGGTGATCGGGATTGTGAAGAGTTCACAAGCACCACCGGTTGTCTAAAACAGCATTAAGTGGGGATATTATAGTAATTATGTACAGGGATACTGGGATGAATAATATAAATTGTGTGGTTAAATTCTTTTCATGCAATACAATCCTTCAGAAACAATAGGAAAAAACAGGGAGAGGATCAAACAATAAATAAATGAGATGTGTAAAATGGCATAATGACATTGCTCAATCTTGGCTGCTGGTGGAGGAAAAGCAAAGCAGAATGAGCTAGGAACTGGCTCAAGCACCAGACATGGTAAAAATGTTGTAATTTATATGGGAATATCTATGACATATGTATGTGTATATATACATATAAATATATATATATATATATATATATATATATATATATATATATATAGGAGCTGCACGGTGGTGCAGTTGGTAGCACTGTTGCCTTGCAGCAACAGTGGTAGAAGCAGTAGATATATATATATATATATATATATATATATGTATACATATATATATATATATATATATATATATATAGGGGTTGGACAATGAAACTGAAACACCTGGTTGTAGACTACAATAATTTATTAGTATGGTGTAGGGCCTCCTTTTGCGGCCAATACAGCGTGGCCGGGTCATACATAGTGGCCAGGTCACTACGTGATACTGGTGGAGGAAAACGTTTCCTGACTCGACTCGCTCCTCCAAAACACCCCAAAGTGGCTCAATAATATTTAGATCTGGTGACTGTGCAGGCCTGGGAGATGTTCAACTTTACTTTCATGTTCATCAAACTAATCTTTCACCAGTCTTGCTGTGTGTATTGGTGCATTGTCATCCTGATACACGGCACCGCCTTCAGGATACAATATTTGAACCACTGGATGCACATGGTCCTCAAGAATGGTTTGTTAGTCCTTGGCAGTGACGCGCCCATCTAGCACAAGTATTGGGCCAAGGGAATGCCATGATATGGTGGCCCAAACCATTACTGATCCACCCCCATGCTTCACTCTGGGCATGCAACAGTCTGGGTGGTACGCTTCTTTGGGGCTTCTCCACACCGTAACTCTCCCTTGATGTGGGGAAAACAGTAAAGGTGGACTCATCAGAGAACAACATGTTTCACATTGTCCACAGCCCAAGACATTGGCATGAGTGACCAAAGGTTTGGCTATAGCAGCCCGGCCGTGTATATTGACCCTGTGGAGCTCCCGACGGACAGTTCTGGTGGAAACAGGAGAGTTGAGGTGCACATTTAATTCTGCCGTGATTTGGGCAGCCGTGGTTTTATGTTTTTTGGATACAATCCGGGTTAGCACCCGAACATCCCTTTCAGACAGCTTCCTCTTGCGTCCACAGTTAATCTTGTTGGATGTGATTTGTCCTTCTTGGTGGTATGCTGACATTACCCTGGATACTGTGGCTCTTGATACATCACAAAGACTTGCTGTCTTGGTCACAGATGCACCAGCAAGATGTGCACCAACAATTTGTCCTCTTTTGAACTCTGGTATGTCACCCATAATGTTGTGTGCATTTCAATATTTTGAGCAAAACTGTGCTCTTACCCTGCTAATTGAACCTTCACACTCTGCTCTTACTGGTGTAATGTGCAATTAATGAAGACTGGCTACCAGGTTGGTCCAATTTAGCCTTGAAACCTCCCACACTAAAATGACAGGTGTTTCAGTTTCATTGTCCAACCCCTATATATATATATACAGTACTGTGCAACAGTGAAAAAGTGTGAAAAATGCTGTAATCAAAGAATGCTTTCAGAAGTATAAATGATGATTGTTTATTTTTATGGATTTACAAAATGCTAAGTGAGCGAACCTAAACATACAGCCAAAGTAATTAAGAACTATCTTTAGCATGAAGAAGAACAAGACTTACTGGAAGTGATGGTATGGCCCCCACAGAGCCCTGATCTCAACATTATCGAATGTGTCTGGGATGACATGAAGAGACAAAAGGATGTGAGAATGCCTACGTCCAAAAGATCTGTGGTTAGTTCTCCAAGATGTTTGAAACAACCTACCAGCCAAGTTCCTTCAAAAACAGTGTGCAAGTACCTAGAAGAATTGATGCTGTTTTCAAGGTAAAGGATGGTCACACCAAATACTGATTTAATTTAGATTTCTTTTTTATCATTCACTGCATTTTGTTGATTAAAAAAATAAATGATTAACACTTCCATTATTGAAAGCATTCTTAGTTTATTATATTTTTTCACACCTGCCTAAAACTTTTGCACAGTACTGTAATATATATAGGGCATGGCAAGCAGGTGAGAGTAATCAGGTGACAATAAGCAACAGCTAATGGGAGAGGGAGCTGAGGGAGGAGAGAAAATGAACAGAAGCAGTCTGAGAGAGACACTGGGAAGAATTCAAACAGAAATACTACCAAATGTACTAAAACATGAACTAAGAACCTAATCTACAATGAATGAACTAAAAGGCAGCAACCAGAGGACTTAAACAACTGGAAAGAGCAAGAGCAAAAGTGGCTCTTGTCTTTCACCTTCGTCTGTGCGTTTGAAATTGACTGGAGTACCTTCCACACAGAGGTCTCACTGATGGAGAAGAAAAAAGAAAAACCGTTCCAAGGACACCAGTCAAACCAGCAAGCAGTGTTGGGACCCAGCCATGGATTTCAACATTAAAACTCCGGTACTAACTCTTCTGGAACATTTCAAAATAAAGTGCATTAACCTTCTTCCGGCACAGCCAGGAAACGGGATAACTGCGGAGTTCTTATGACGCCACTGCCCAAATAAAAGCACAGCTGTTGCTACATCCGCTCTTTTCCACATGGCCTTCGAAAGGGACCGGATAGGGGAGACAAGCACGCTGATGTCCCTTTGCTGGCAAACAGACATAACTCTTCAACTTGATCCAAGAGTGTCATAAGATCACGCGATCATATGCACAAGTTAATTCAATTCAAAAATACTTTATGAATCCCAAATGGAAATTAAATGTTGTTGTAGCTCATTATGAAGGTTTCAAGGAGCCGTTGCAGATGCTGATGGCTGTGGGCAGGAAGGATCTCCTGTAGCGCTCCGTCATACAACAGATCTGAAGAAGCCTCTGAATGAAGACACTCTGTTGTTGTAGGACAGTCTCATGAAGAGGATTCTCAGGGTTCTCCATAATGTTCTTCATTTTATGAAGAATCCGTCTTTCCACAGTGATCTCCAGAGGTTCTAGAGGAGTCCCCAGAACAGAGCCAGCCTTCTTTATCAGCTTCTTGAGCTTTTTTAAGTCCCTGGCTCTGATGGTGCTTCCCCAGCAGATGATGGCAGAAGAGATCACACTTTCCACAACAGACTTATAGAAGATATGCAGCATCTTGCTGCAAACACCAAAGGACCTAAGCTTCCTCAAGAAGTACAGTCTGCTCTGTCCCTTCTTGTAGATGGCTTCACAGTTGCATCTCCACTCTAGTCTGTTGTCCAGGTGAACACCGAGGTATTTATACTCCTTCACCACCTCCACTTCTTCTCGAAGTCCAGACAGTGAGAAAATGGTCACAGGAATCTGAAGAAGTTCTGCAAGGTTGCTTTGAGGCTACAGACTGGGACGCACTGTGCCAGCCACATGGAGAGGACATCAATGCCATGATTGAGTGTGTAACCGAGTATATAAACCTCTGTGTGGATAACACCATCCCCACCAGAACCGTGAGATGCTTCCCCAATAACAAACCTTGGGTCACCAGTGACCTGAAGGACCTGCTTAACAAGAAAAAAAGAGCCTTCAGAGAGGGAGACAGAGAATTATTGAGGAGTTTACAGAAGCAACTTAAAGTCAAGATAAGAGACAGCAAGGACCCTTTGACCCACAGGACCCACAGCTGTCCAGTAACACCTCAAGTTTTTTATCTTCCACTTCAGGCCTAGACCCTTCTGCTTCTACATGTTTGCCTTCAACCATATCAGAAGATGCTGATGCTTCCTTTGCTTCCCCCTTCCACCTGTGTGTCTCAAGAAGTCAAGTGAAGATGCAACTGGAGAGACTAAATTGGAATAAGGCGGCAGGTCCAGATCATGTCAGCCCTAGAGTCCTGAAGGCCTGTGCAGCTCTGTGGGATTCTGCAGCACCTCTTCAACCTTAGCCTGGCCCAGAAGAAGGTTCCGGTGTTGTGGAAGACCTCCTGTCTTGTTCCAGTACCAAAGAAAACTCATCCATCAGTCCTCAATGACTATAGACCTGTTGCCCTGTCATCCCACATCATGAAGGTCCTAGAGAGACTCCTGTTGGCCCACCTGAGTACGCAAACAGTAAACCATCAGGACCCCCTTCAGTTTGCTTATCGCTGTGGAGTTGGAGTTGAAGATGCCATCATACACCTGCTTCAACAAACCCACTGTCATCTGGACAAAGCCAGCAGCACTGTGAGGATCGTGTTCTTTGATTTCTCCAGTGCATTTAATACAATCCAACCTGATTTGCTTTGTCAGAAACTCCAGAAGACTCAGGTGGAGGCCTCAACAATCTCCTGGATCAAAGACTACCTGACAAACAGACCACAGTTTGTGAGACTGAAGGGTTAGGAGTCTAACCAGGTAGTCAGCAGCACAGGAGCACCACAGGGGACTGTACTCTCACCGTTCCTTTTCACTCTGTACACCTCAGACTTCCAGTACAAGACAGACTCCTGTCATCTGCAGAAATACTCGGATGATTCAGCAGTCGTAGGGTGGATCAGAGATGGACGAAAAGCTGAGTACAGGAAGGTGGTGGACCGCTTTGTGGCATGGTGTGGAAACAATCATCTCATTTTGAACATGACTAAAACAAAGGAGATGATTTTAGATTTTAAGAGAAACAGGAATAAGTCAAAAACTATTTCTATCATGGGATTTTCTCACAGTTCTTCTCACAGTCCTCTTTATTACAGGTTGCCTCTGAACAAGGGGCTTATATTTCGAGCAGAGAAAAACAAGATTGTGATCTGATTTGCCTAGAGGAGGTCTTACTGTAGAGATGTATGAGTTCTTGATATTTGCATAAAACAAATCCAATGTTTTGTTTTCTCTGGTAGAGCAGCTGACAAACTGTTGAAACATTGGAAGTTAGTTGGAAGTGTAGCAGAGAGTGAAGCATGGTTAAAATCAACAGAAATTGCCACAAAAGCATTGGGGTTTTGTGTCTGTAGCTTAGCAACAACTGAGCTGATGGCATCACATGCAGTGTCGGCAACAGGGGAAGGTGTTCCATCCTCACAGTGCTGTACTGTTGCCAAAATAACACTGGTGAACTCTCTGGGTAAATAATATAGACGAAAACGTACTGCCAACAGTTCAATATCTGGACTTTTATTAAGTATGAGTGAATAACTGTTTGTGTACCCAGTATTCATTCATAAAAACAGGAATTAAGGTACTCGCCTGGCTTGACTTTCTCTCTCTGAGACCTGCAGAAGCAAACTGTCCCAGAGAAGTTCCCTACAGAGAAGCGGTCTCTATGAAGCCGAGCGGAGCGGTCTCCCAGTCTGGAAGGAAGACAGCAGAGACCCCATCACCGTGGTAACGTGCAGTGTGGTTGGCGGACAGAACGGGCGTCTTTCATCCACAGCCACGGAGGTTAGCTAGAAGCTAACCGTTTGTTCACAGAAGGGCCGACAGAACAGCCGCCACTCCCACAGGTAAGGAGGTTAGCTGAAAGCTAACCCTTTGTTCACAGAACTCTCTTCAAACTTCCTCATCGCTTGGACAACGATCCTCACCACAGTTCATGAGGTTAAGTGTTTGAGCAGAAAAACATAGAAATGATTTAGGTTGAAATGAACTAAACGTTTTTCATTTTATGAAGTTTGGTTTTGTTTGTGTTGAACTCAGCTATCTTGGTGCTAGCAGGCTATCTGCAGCAAACATGCTCAGGTTGTGTTCTTTGTGTGTTTTTAAAGTAAAGACAAACTTTATTAAAGGGTGATTTTAAACAGAAGATTGATCATAACGCGCCGTCAGCACTTATGCATTTTAACCCCTTTATTAACGGTATTTTTAAAGGTGTGTGTTTGAATCTGGTGCTAAGCTAGCAGCTTCTTTGTTAGCTTAACTGCTAACAGCTAAGGACATGTGCTTGCTGCTAAATAATATTTACCCAGAAAGGTTTAGTTTTCAATCCAGTAAATAATGTGTCCCTAAAATCATTTTACTAAATTTGATAACTAAGTAAACACCATTAAGCCCCATTTCCCCAGAAAGATTTGGCTCTTTCCAAAATATTCCCTTAATATTTCTTCAAATATTATTTTAATAAATAAAGGCAGTCAATGAGACACTGTTGAGAAATGGTCATCCAGAAGGTTGGTTTTATTCAGCAGATCATTATTTAAAACATTGTTTTATTAAAATAATATTTTATCTGATCTTGCATTGTGAATGGTTGTCTAAACGCTTGCTGACTATTGCCTAAGTTAGTTCCAAGACTAACTTAACTTCATTTCCAGATTCTTCAAGATAATCCTTGGTTCTCAAACATAAATAACATTGCATGGTAATGTTGCATCACTCTTTTGGTCGTGGTTCTCAATCATCTTTAATTAACTTGTTTATATTGTACATAGCCCATGAGTCTTTGTTATTCTTTAATTCTGCTTGGTAGTTTAGTTGGATTGTTTTTGTATAGTAAAGGGTTAGTTAATTGAAATATGTTTGACTTTGAGTTGACTTATTTTCGTTAATAAATTCTTGTAATTTAAGAAATTGTGTGAATTCAGTCCATGTGTGTGCAGAGTTTTGCTGTTCAATAATGTCAGAGCTCGTCTCACACCTTTCTATTTTGTCCTAATACCACCGCCTTACTGGGCTGGTATTCACAGGACAACCCTTAACAGACCGAAATATTATTTGATAAAATATTAAATATTAAATAATATTCTCAGATTCATAATCCCAACAGCAGGTTTCCTAACATGGTCTCGTATCTATGAGGGTGATCAATATTAGGCTGACATTGTGGATAGATGCACGCACCACCACAACGCCGTGAGCATCTCTACTAACTGATTACCCTAACTCACTTATTTACGTGTCCACTTATGCCAGCAAGAAAAATGCTCTGCATCAGCATTGTGCTGCTGTGCTGTGTTAGCCATTAGGCCTGTGATTGCATTATGGGACATAAGCATGATTGATGCAAATGGGGGAAAGTGGTGATGCTGCAGAGAGAGGATGCTGCACCTCCACAGATGCATTGCTTCATTTGCTGGATAATAAATTATGATCACAACTTAAATGCTAAAGTTGATTTTAGTGTTTTAATGACCTATACATGGACTTACAAAAGTATTCACACCCCTTGAAGCTTTTTAGACTTTGTCATGCTACAGCCAAAACCATTCATACATTTTTGTGGGATTGTATGTGCCAACCCAAAGTAGTGCATATTTGTGAAGTGGAAGCAGAATTTCAATTTTTTTGTATATAAGAAATGACAGGTGTGAAATAATTGTATGTAGTTTATACATTGTGGAACCATATTTCATTGCAGTTACAGTTGTGAGCCTTTTGGGGTATGTCTTCACCAACTTTGCACATCTAGAGACTTAAACTTACACTATTATTTGTAAATTAGCTGAGACTTGTTCACTGGCCTTGTTCATCCAATCTGACAATCAGTTTCCAAGTTCTACCACTGACTCCCAATTGGATTTAGGTGGCTGGACTATGACTTGAACATTATTATACATGACTATACTTTGATCTAAACCATTCTGTTCTGGCTCCATGTGTGTGTTTTTACGATGAATGTCAACTTTGTCTCAAGTCTTTTGCAGCATCTAACTGGTGTTTTTTCAGGATTCCCCTGTTTTAGCTGTATCCTCCCTTCCATCAAATCGGAGTTTCCCTGTTCCTGCATGAAAAAAAAAAATCTTTCCCACCACATAATTCTGCCACGCCATCATGGGGATGGTGCGTTGAAAGAAATGCACTATTTCTGACAGACATTGTTTTTGCATATCTGCAAACAAACTGAATTTTTGTTTTTTCCAACTAAAGAATCTTCTTCTGCATTTATGCTTTGGCCCCTTCATGGCTTGTGTCAGACGGCAGATGAGACTTTTTATGGCTTTTCTTTAACAGGGGCTCTCTTCTTACTGTGTTTGAGGGGTGTATGGCAGATTCTCCCACCTGAACTGTGGATCTCTGCAGCCCATCCAGGGTGCCCATGAGCCACTTGGCTGCTTTTCTATTTAACATGTCATGATGTCATGTTGACAGAAATGTCAGTTTAAGCAGAAGGCCATGTCCTGGTAGGTTTGCAGCTGTGCCAAATGCTTTCTGGTTTTGGATGATGGACTGAACAGTATACCAAAGTCAATTGAAAGCCAGGGATTTCCCTTCATCAGCAGCTTTAAACTCCTTCGCAATATTATCTGTCACCTGTCTGTTGGGTTTCTTGTGCTACATGATGCTGTTTGTTAAAGGATGTTCTCAAACAACCCTCTGAGGCCTTCATAGAACAGCTCTATTTATAATGAGATTAAATTTAAACAAAGGTGAACTCTGTCAGTTATGGTAGATGACTGCTGAAGGCAGTGGGTTGCATTGGATTGTATTTTGGGGGCCTAAAAACCCCAATATAATTCATTGTTTCATTGCCTTTTATTTAGTATCAGTATAGGGGGCTAAATACAAAACACACCCTTTACTTTTCCAAATCAGAATTTGTAGGACAGTGGACCTTAGTCACATTACCTTTACTTGTAATGTGACAAATTGTGAAGAAATAGAAGTTTAAGAGGTATAAATACTTTTGCAAGGCACTGTATCATTCCTGTAAATACTTTGGTCTTCACCGTTATCTATAGTCCTGCTTTTCTCCTCACAAATATATTTGCAGGATTACAGCAACAACATTAAGAGTTGAATGTTTGTTAGGGGTCATTGTCTTACTTTATGGTACACATAAAATGTCAATATGTTACATAAAATGTCCAATTTGATCATGGGAATTCTTGTACTGGCTTATTTTGATGATTTCTAAGGAAAGATAAAACCAGGTTTTTGAAAGCAGCAATAGTGGCTCCAAAAGCTGAGATGATTGTGTTTTACCTGAGGTGATGCAATGACGCTCAAGGATGGCACTGCCCTAAAAAAAACTAAAATCTTTGTAAATCATTATTTCCTTGCCTTATCATCTGACTGAGGAGTAATTTAACATCATAATGTGGCATTTGCCCTTTACATTGGCCTTAGATGCTTAGTCAGAGAGTATTCCACATTGTTATGGCCCAAGTTCACAACTAAGGACAGGGTCTGACGAATTATGACCATAAATTACTTAGTTATGGTGTTCTTGCCATCTGCATTCTCATTTTCTTGACTGAATTTTCTTCCATATCAGTAATGATTAAATCAGATATCTGCCTGATGCTATGTGTTGTTCTTTCTTTTTCATCATAGCTCTTTCACATCCACTCATCATTGACATTTAACTCTCTACAGACCTCTGCTGCTCTTAGAGGTATAGCCAACCATCAGACACATTACTCACTGTGTTTGGAGGGATTTGGTCACATCTGCAGTCAAGTCCACAATACCATACTGTCTTTTTCTTCTTTTCACCGCCACCCTTCACTCCACTTCTTCTTTTTCTGGACACCGGCATTCTCTAGTTGGTAAGAAATCTTGAGTACTCTGAAGTTGCAAAACTTTAGAAATGAGTGACAACTGAATGTTTGCTTGCAAAGAAAACATACCACTTCTCTGCAGACCATACTGAAACACCTGCTTTTACATCTCTATTGATGAGATTTCCAGCAGTGCAGTGAAATCTGGGAGTGGTAGCTGCTGTTTTGTGGTCATCTACCCATCTGACCCACCCCAATCCTTTATGTACAAGTGTTGTTGAGCAAGACATAGACACCACAACATTCCCTTCAATGTGCTCATTGGTCACGTGATTGCTTAGAGGAGGAATTGTGCCATTTATAGAATTAAAACTTAGAACCAAGACAAGTTTCACTGATCAATGCACTGCTGAGTAAAAGTTGGACCTTGGAAATGTCAGAATAAACCTGTGCTGAGAAATTCAATGTGTCTATCAATAATTCATGGCCACACAGTGAAAAAAATGGGGATTGTCAGTTGCAAGATTTTCTTTTTCAGAGGAAACACAGATGGTAATTTTTGCTGATGATGGAACAAGTTTCTTCTTTTTTCCCTTTATTTGTTTTGCAACTTTCTCCATTCATCCCGTTTAAACATCTTTCCAGTAACACTGCTCAGTTTCACTAAAGATCATGGTCCCAGTGTCTCCCTGAACGACAGCCACATTGGGAAACGCACCCAATATGTGGACATGCACCTGTCATATTGTATTTCCTGCAAGCCGATGATGGCTGGCACTTCTGTTGACAAGCTTAGATTCAGTGTCTCCCAAGCCCGAGCTCTGACAAGATCCTGAAGATACTGTGTCTTAAATAATCCCTTAGAGGATGGCTGTGGGATAGCTAAGGAGAGGTGGGCATGCTAATAAAGAATGGTTTGCTTGCAAAAGGCTCTTTGCAGTGTCTTGTTGGTCTATTCTGAGACACACAACACTAAAATAAAGTGAATAACAGGGAGTTATGAGAAGCTTGATCATTATTCAGCTAGGTTCTGTCAATGATATCATAATTTCATACGCACTTCATCTCATAGTCTTCTTGTTCATCATTTCCTGTAATGAAGGAAGGGCTGAAATATATATCTTTATACTCACTCAGACGTAAATATTCCCTTTTAGTTGCTGCTTATTAATCAGAGCTAAACATTTACAATAGCCAGAACGACTGAAGGGTAAGCAAAACAAATTCGGCTCTTTGATCTGGAGTTTAAGTTTTGGTTTATGTCACAATACCTGTCATATAAACAGAGTGGAGTGTAACAATGTATTAACTTTCCCAAAAGGCACGGCTCGCCAGCTTTGTGCCTTTTTTCATCAAGTTCTGTGTGACTATGTTTATCTTCCAATGGATATAACAAGTCTACGCATTCCTGTTACAATGTCCACCGTTTGTGATGTTACCAACAAAAGCGTTGTAAATATTTTCGAAACAGTTTTCAGCATTAATGTGGAATATGTCATGAACAATTAAACTGAAAAAACAAACAAATCTGTCAGAGGGACAATTTAAAAAAATAAATGGTAGCAATAACCTGGTTGCATAAGTGTGCACACCGGCAAACTAATACTTTGCTTAACCAGCATTTGATTCAGTTCAATTTATTCACTCTGCTCACACCTGTCATTATTTACAGAGATTCTGATTAACTAAAATAAAGTTAAACTAATATCCTAATTGAATTTTCCTTACAGTTACTTATGTGCAATATTTGGTTGAATCAAAGTTTGTAGAGCAGTTACAAAGGATCAAAAGGCTCTCATCATACAATGGCATCAGGTTGGAAAATTGGGCAAGGTTTGTTAAAACCAAAGGAAAAGTCCACAGTGTTTTATTCATGCAAAGGTGCAAACAGCCGCTGATGACTAGAAAAAATATGGGACAACAGGGACATTACAAAACATTTTTGGACTTTTCTCCAAAATTTATGAAAGGACAAAATGAAACTGGCAGGAAGATTGCTAGTTTTCCAATGCCTGCAAGAAGCTGAATGCTACAGTAAAGGTGCTGCAGGAGTTTATACCAAGTGAATTGTGTTCTACAACAGTCTCCTGTATTCTATGTATGTCTTGAATAAGGAGAAGGCCTGCAAGACAGAAGCTTTTTCTTTAGAAGAAAACAAAACCTTGTGGAATAATGTGTAATGGTTTGATCCACTGTTGAAAAAGAAACATATGCTACAAACAACACACCATATCACAATGAAGGAACAAATACAGACAGTAAAATATAGTGGTGGCAGCATCATGCTGAGGGATAACTTTTCTGCAAATGGAACTACACTTTTTGTGAAATAGGATGAAATAACGAACAGTTCTAAATACCAGCCAGTTCTGAAGCAAAACCTTCAGGTGTCTTCCGCAAAGCTGTAGATAAAAAGGATTTATTTTTCTCCATCACAGTACAAGTACAGCTTAAAAATAGAATCTCAAGAAAACATTCTATATGTCTTGTCGCTGATTTCAGAAAGTGAAACTTATATATGCATTACACTTAGATGAAAATATTTAAAGTCTTTATTTATGTATGTTCCATTTTATGCATTCCATACTTAGTTTGACCTCATTTTGCACAAATTCTTGTCAAGATTTCCAGATGAAATGCAAACTTTACTTTCATCTAAAAGGTGGACTTTGCACTCCTGAGCAACAGTTCGGTTATTTTTTTCTTTAACCCAGATACTGTAATATTGTGGATACTCCTGACAATATTAAATGTTTTCTGTCCACTTTGTGTGCTTGCATGTGTGTAAAGGAGCAAACTGTCAAAAAAAATAAATTCCCAGATGGTTGTTTTTGAAAGCAGTCAATTGTATTAATCAAAAATCTATTCCAGATAAATACTGTGATACTATCAATAGCCACTAGGTCTACATGTTCTTTGTGACTGCATTTGCTGCCATCAGCCAACCAAACTCCTCTTGTTTTGCACAGTCCAATGTTCATCATCATCACAAGTAAGGCAATGACCAAAATAAACAGCCATACTTTGTTCTCCACAGGCCCATCTCTCGGGATGCTTTACTAACAGATGTCCAGGGATTACCCCATCCCTTTGGAAAGAGACAGGTTCTGTTAGTCATTGGCAGTTTGCTTTTGCCCAGAGAAAAATTTAGAATATTTTTAGAAAGGAAATGTAAAATTAGTGTGCTGTACACAACCTTTATTAATCTATTTTTGTCTGGAGTCGATGATAAAAAAAACAACAAAAAAAAACAAGACTTAGTCACAATATGGCACAGCTTTGGGATTTGACAATCTACTGTATGAAGAGTAGAATTAAAGTTGGAGTAAAAGGGAAGCTTTACCCTTTGGTTTATTGTGCATAATTTGTAACATGTGAATATTACAAAACCACATAAAACCAGTCCTGCATTACTGTTTTCATATGATGTTTTTTCTTGAGTCCCACATATTGTATGTCATTCAAATAATATCAAACAATACTGCAACAATGTGTATCACAGGTTAAGCCTAAAGCAAGGATTTTCAATTTTCTTGCAAAATTAAAACTGCTGTGTTGGTGTGAGCAAATTGTGTATTATTTCAGTGCAACTCGTGTCTTTCCTCCAGCTCTTTGAATGTTACAAAAGGTGTGCCTCAAGGCTCTCTTTAAACGCCTTTTCTGGACTTCCTGAAAATTCTGGGCTAGTTTGCAAGTTTACCTTTTTAAGATTATGACACATTGTGTTTATTGTGACACGAAGCCTACTGACCTTCTTTTTGATTGTCTTCAGTTGCATTAGAGATATGATACAACTCGGATGAGTGCTGAGCACCAACAATTATTTCAAACTAAAAGGAAGTCCCTGGAATTCTCCTTACCTTTTAATCCACATCCAACTATTTTTCCAAAAGATACGTTGGTATTTGAATTTATATAAATATATATTTTAAGTCAGATATTAAACTATTTTACTTAAATTTAAACTGTCACTATAAAAATATACTGTTTTTCATTTTAGTTGAAAGAAAGATTGTTGTTGCCACCTTCTTTCTTCAAATGGACCGACTGCAATCAATTCCTACTAAAATACATCCTATTTTGGGGTGAACTAGGAGCAGCTGCACATAGTGCTTGAACCAAGCGGTCCACGCCCATAAATATATATGCAAAATAGTATAAATACCCAGAAGGCACCCACCACAAGTCCAAATAACCATGGTAGTGTCATGATTTGTGGGTGTTTTTGGGTTCTTCTTATTCTTATTCTTCTTCTTATTATTATTATTATTCTCAATAGGTTTTGAATCGTGCTTCTGTTTATTATTTTCCTGGTCATGCTTTAGTTTTTGTCTTCTAGTTCATGTTTTGTCAAGTTAGGTTTTTGGATCTGGTTATGCTTTAGTTTCATGTTTTTCTAGTTATGTTTCTATTAGTTTGTATTCAAGAGTCTCTTTTCTGCACGATTGTTCTCTCCTGTGTGTTTTCAATCATCTTCATTCGGTTCACCTGCACCTAGTATTCAGTCTCCTCGTTTCACCAGGTTCTTGCTCCATATATACACATCTGTTCTGTTCACTCCTCGCGGTCCTGTCAAGCCTGTTTTGCCTAAGTTTGTTGATGCCTGCATCTGCAACCTGTCTGCGTGCAAGTTTCTTTTTGGTTATTAAATCTTTTTTCAACTCGCCACGCCACGTTGCTTCCTGCTTGTCTGCATTCTGGGGTCCTCCGCCATACCAGCCGTGACAGGCAGTGGTGCTGTGGCAGTCACAGAGAGACTTTGTCTCCACACCATGAGAGATATTTGTTGTGAATTACACCAAACCAACAACTTCTTGAATGACATCAGCGACTGAAATTTGACTGAAAATAAAACGTTTGTCGGCTCATACCTGTGTTGTTCCACAACATGTGTAGTAGTGAGAACTTGAACTGACAACGACAATGCACAGTTCCTCCTGGTTTCCTTCCGTAACACTGAGGCCAGTTCCGTGCAGCACAACAAAATAATTTGCCCTGGGCAATTTCAACCGGCTGATAAGCCATGCAACTTCATCTGGCAGCAAGGTCAGTGCGATCTCTGAAAAACGCTCCCTCTGATGTCTTCCATCGGTGATGTCCTCCAGTTGTGTCAAAGTTGCGATTGTTCCACAATTACGCACAACTTTACGCAGCTATTTATGGACATGTGTGATTGTCAACAGCTTATGAATCATCAAACCTGACTTGGTTGGAATTAATCTGCGGATCCGACAGTTTTTTTTTCCAGTGAAATGAAAGTATCCCTTAGAATTTTCACATTTTATGCTCCTCAGCGCACAGGATGTTTTACAGTTTTCATCTGATTGAGGTTGTTTCCATAATTTTTTTTAAGTGCATTATTTTATAAGGCTAAATGTGATTCAGTTTCATCACTTGGGTTTAAACCAAAGAAGGCTTTAAACTACTGAAAAAACATTGGGTTTGATGCTCTATTAATTAAATAAAACTGAATGGAGTCATATTTTAGTGTATTTAAGTGAGTTTTAGTTCTCTGCAGTTTGTTATGGGTGATTGAAAAAGTTTGCGAGGCTGCCGCACACTTTCATGCAACATTCATTTTTGTACATGTCGAGTTGTGCATGAACATCGCGCCGCAAGGTTTTTGTGCATATGTTTGCTTTGTACATGAGGCCCCTGTTCTGTCTTGATGCACTTCAGCACAGTACCCACAATGCATTAAAAATTTAATTGGTGCTGGTCTATTCATATGGCACACCTCAGCACTCCTAATGTGCATTTCTTTCTGCAGATCATTTTGGGTATTCACATCATATGAGACCCAAACAGATCACTGTGTAATTGTGGTTCCAACAGATGCAGCTGGGATTTCAGAACAAAACTGGAATGGCATATAACATATAAGTTACATAAAACCAATAATAAATGGTTTTGTGTAATTGTGTTTGGCTATTTTCACACTGGCTGTCCAAATATATTTTATGCTTCAAATACAAGAAAAGGTATTGTGTAGCATCCTCAGCATGTTGCCATTTACATTAGAATCTGGTGGACAATTACATTTTCAGATTAAATGGACACTGGAAGATCATCTTCTGGCTAATCCACGTAAATCCCACTGCTTTTCATCATAACACTTGTTCCACAATCCCAGTCTTACACTTTCATCTCAGGGGGTTACTATTTTAGGACCATCTGTTGAGTGTAACAGGGTTGGGTTAACGTTAGCCCCCCCACCCCCATTTCATGCCAACACCCTTTTGTTGATTGTTGAGGCAGGCGTTGCTATTGCAGCAGTCCCTTCAACATGTGCAACTTGTGGGGACAATAGAGAGGAACAACTTCTTTATAGTAGTAAGAAACCCTCTGCAGAACCAGACTTGTGGGGTTGAGAGGACAGGTAGGAGACACAGAAAGCACAGAAGCTTTATAGAGGTTAAAAGCAGCAACACATACAGGTCCTTCTCAAAAAATTAGCATATTGTGATAAAGTTCATTATTTTCCATAATGTCATGATGAAAATTTAACATTCATATATTTTAGATTCATTGCACACTAACTGAAATATTTCAGGTCTTTTATTGTCTTAATACGGAGGATTTTGGCATACAGCTCATGAAAACCCAAAATTCCTATCTCACAAAATTAGCATATCATTAAAAGGGTCTCTAAATGAGCCATGAACCTCATCATCTGAATCAACGAGTTAACTCTAAACACCTGCAAAAGATTCCTGAGGCCTTTAAAACTCCCAGCCTGGTTCATCACTCAAAACCTCAATCATGGGTAAGACTGCCGACCTGACTGCTGTCCAGAAGGCCACTATTGACACCCTCAAGCAAGAGGGTAAGACACAGAAAGACATTTCTGAACAAATAGGCTGTTCCCAGAGTGCTGTATCAAGGCACCTCAGTGGGAAGTCTGTGGGAAGGAAAAAGTGTGGCAGAAAACGCTGCACAACGAGAAGAGGTGACCGGACCCTGAGGAAGATTGTGGAGAAGGGCCGATTCCAGACCTTGGGGGACCTGCGGAAGCAGTGGACTGAGTCTGGAGTAGAAACATCCAGAGCCACCGTGCACAGGCGTGTGCAGGAAATGGGCTACAGGTGCCGCATTCCCCAGACCTGGGCTACAGAGAAGCAGCACTGGACTGTTGCTCAGTGGTCCAAAGTACTTTTTTCGGATGAAAGCAAATTCTGCATGTCATTCGGAAATCAAGGTGCCAGAGTCTGGAGGAAGACTGGGGAGAAGGAAATGCCAAAATGCCAGAAGTCCAGTGTCAAGTACCCACAGTCAGTGATGGTCTGGGTGCCGTGTCAGCTGCTGGTGTTGGTCCACTGTGTTTTATCAAGGGCAGGGTCAATGCAGCTAGCTATCAGGAGATGTTGGAGCACTTCATGCTTCCATCTGCTGAAAAGCTTTATGGAGATGAAGATTTCATTTTTCAGCACGACCTGGCACCTGCTCACAGTGCTAAAACCACTGGTAAATGGTTTACTGACCATGGTATCACTGTGCTCAATTGGCCTGCCAACTCTCCTGACCTGAACCCCATAGAGAATCTGTGGGATATTGTGAAGAGAACGTTGAGAGACTCAAGACCCAACACTCTGGATGAGCTAAAGGCCGCTATCGAAGCATCCTGGGCCTCCATAAGACCTCAGCAGTGCCACAGGCTGATTGCCTCCATACCACGCCGCATTGAAGCAGTCATTTCTGCAAAAGGATTCCCGACCAAGGATTGAGTGCATAACTGTACATGATTATTTGAAGGTTGACGTTTTTTGTATTAAAAACACTTTTCTTTTATTGGTTGGATGAAATATGCTAATTTTGTGAGATAGGAATTTTGGGTTTTCATGAGCTGTATGCCAAAATCCTCCGTATTAAGACAATAAAAGACCTGAAATATTTCAGTTAGTGTGCAATGAATCTAAAATATATGAATATTACATTTTCATCATTACATTATAGAAAATAATGAACTTTATCCCAATATGCTAATTTTTTGAGAAGGACCTGTATATACAGTCATGTGAGATATTTGGAAATCAAAGCCTGCTTTTTTTTCTTACTTATTTGTACATATGGAGAGTTATTTAAAGTTTGTGTAAAATTTAATGAAAATGCAATTTCTGTGGAAGAATAAATGGGGACATCTCCACATTTATTCCTACTTAAAATAGCTAAAACTGCACATAAATGTGTAACATCAGGGGCACATCATTAAAATATAATTTCTCACCATCTTGAAAGATATTTTTCAAACAGTTGAACATTCAAACATTTCATTTGGTGTTGTGCTGCCTGTTGAAGTAAGAGTGAACACTATACAGTAAAAAAACAAAGTTTCAACTTAACACTGAGTTGACTTTAACTTTGTTTCAGATAACATTTGGTCCCACTCAAAATTGATATAAAATTTACTCTATATTTTACTCAATTTACTGTCAAAATCAACAATGAAATTAATCAAATTAAAAGTTGCCAGATCTTCAGCTTTAGCCCCAAAAATGGAGTTTTAGCACTGTGTCATTTAGGCTTCTGTCCTAATTAGCTGGTTAAGACCCAGTAGTTATATTGCAACCCAACTCACTAAGACTCAGTTCTTTATGTCAGCATTTTTTGAAGCTCCTGACCCCTGCATTGGCATTATTTCATACTCTGCATAAAATAATGGTGCACATAAAGCAAATGCCACCCTTGCATCAGTTGAGTGGGTGGCAGTGTGTGCTTGGAGTTCCTAATTAATAGCTTGTTAAGCTGCATGTTATGTTTTGTTTTGTTTTGTAGAGCTCGGGTTGTCTTTAATCGTTGATGCAGGAGAAGTTATTTGTGTTTTGCCATTGCTTCTTTCCCTCTCTCTTTGTCCCTCTCTTTCTTCTGCCTGTCAATTATCCTATTCCCACAGTGAGTCTGTGCCATCTGGTATCTGAGGTATTGATATAAATTAGCGCTGGAGAGACACACATTAGGCTCTAAGAGTTAATTCTTTCTACAAGGGGAAACCATTTGCATCATGTTAATTTAGGGACCATTGATCTTGTTCACTTCTCTAAATAGAAACATATAGCAGTTAGAAATTGAATTTGACTTTTATCAACATTTCATTTTAGCATTCCTTTTCATTTTTCATTTCAAAATTACATACTTTTTCGCACTCAAATTTCAAAGATTTTCTGGACAATTTTTGGACATCTGAATACACAAACACTAACAATTTATTTATTTATTTTATTATCTGTATGGTCCATAAATTAAGACACAACACGATACTGAACTTGGCTTCCTGTCTGGCAGGGAGGTAAAGGACTTAGTTTGATTTAATATTTTTATTTTCAAGCTAAAACTGCTCTACTTTAAAATCTATAGGACCTGGATTTGCTACATTTTGTCTGAGTTACAGATTCTACATACAGATTCTTTAAAATTGTTTATAGTAGTTTTTTTTTTTTTTTTTTACATTTGTTCTTATGGTAAATATGCAAAAAGTAGGAGTTTTTTAGTGCTTTGTTTGACATCTAAACTAGACCTACTTTTTAACCCACTCACAGATCAAGTCTCAAGCTCTGATCTAGCACTAAAGTTGACATTTTTAAGAATGATTTAGTGACTATTATTACGTTTGACTTATCTTGCACAGTAACTCAAAAAGTAGAACTGTATAAAATCTATATAATCAATTAGTTTTTTCCAGCTGATATATTTTTTTATTTTTCAGTTTGGATTTTTTCAAACATGGTAATAAACAAAATATCGAGGCACGTGACGTCGCCCGGTACGGCGGAGCCGGGGTCCCACCCTGGAGCCAGGCCTGGGGTCGGGACTCGTCGGAGAGCGCCTGGTGGCCGGGTTGCTCCTCGCGGGACCCGGCCGGGCCAAGCCCGAACGAGAGACGCGAGGCCATCCCCCAGTGGGCCCACCACCTGCAGGGGGAACCGTGAGGGACCGGTGCAAAGAGGATTGGGTGGCAGACGAAGGTGGAGACCTCAGCGGCCCGATCCCCGGATGCTTAAGCTGGCTCTAGGGACGTGAAATGTCACCTCGCTGGGGGGGAAGGAGCCTGAGCTTGTGCTGGAGGTCGAGAGATATCGACTAGAAATAGTCGGGCTCGCCTCCACGCACAGCGTGGGCTCTGGAACCCATCTCCTTGAGAGGGGTTGGACTCTCTTCTACTCTGGAGTGGCCCACGGGGAGAGGCGGCGGGCTGGTGTGGGTTTGCTTGTTGCCCCCCAGCTCAGCCGTCTCGTGTTGGGGTTTACCCCAGTGGATGAGAGGGTTGTATCCCTGCGCCTTCGGGTTGGGGAGAGGTCTCTGACTATCATTTCAGCCTACGGGCCGAGTGGTAGTGCAGAGTACCCTGCCTTCTTGGCGTCCCTGTCGGGGGTGCTGGATAGTGCCCCTCCCGGGGACTCCATTATTCTGCTGGGGGACTTCAACGCCCACGTGGGGAACGACAGTGACACCTGGAGAGGCGTGATCGGGAGGAATGGCCTCCCCGATCTGAATCCGAGTGGTGTTTTGTTATTGGACTTCTGTGCTAGTCACGGATTGTCCATAACGAACACCATGTTCAAACATAAGGGTGTCCATCAGTGCACTTGGCACCAGGACACCCTAGGCAGGAGGTCGATGATCGACTTTGTTGTCGTATCATCAGACCTTCGGCCGCATGTTTTGGACACTCGGGTGAAGAGAGGGGCTGAGCTGTCCACTGATCATCACCTGGTGGTGAGTTGGATCCGCTGGAGGAGGAGGAAGCCAGACAGACTTGGCAGGCCCAAGCGCATAGTGAGGGTCTGCTGGGAACGCCTGGCGGAGCCCTCGGCCAGGGATGTATTCAACTCCCACCTCCGGGAGAGCTTCGACCAGATCCCGGGGGATGTTGGAGACATAGAGTCCGAGTGGACCATGTTCTCTGCATCTATTGTCGATGCTGCTGCCCATAGCTGCAGCCATAAGGTCTGCGGTGCCTGTCGTGGAGGCAATCCCAGAACCCGGTGGTGGACACCGGCAGTAAGGGATGCTGTTAAGCTGAAGAAGGAGTCCTATCGGCTGTGGTTAGCTTGTGGGACTCCTGAGGCGGCTGACGGGTACCGTGAGGCCAAGCGTGCTGCGGCCCGGGCTGTGGCAGAGGCAAAAACTCGGGCCTGGGAAGAGTTCGGTGAGGCCATGGAGAAGGACTACCGGTTGGCCTCGAAGCGATTCTGGCAAACCGTCCGGCGCCTCAGGAGGGGGAAGCAGTGCTTTGCCAACACTGTTTATAGTGGGGGCAGGGGACTGCTGACCTCGACTGAGGACATTATCGGGCGGTAGAAGGAGTACTTCGAGGATCTCCTCAATCCTGCCATCACGCATTCCGTGGTGGAAACAGAGGCTGGGGACTCAGGGTTGGACTCTTTCATCACCCAGGCTGAAGTCACCGAGGTGGTTAAAAAGCTCCGCGGTGGCAAGGCTTCGGGAGTGGATGAGATCCGCCCTGAGTACCTCAAGTGTCTGGATGTTGTAGGGCTGTCATGGTTGACATGCCTCTTCAACATTGCGTGGCGGTCGGGGACAGTGCCTCTGGACTGGCAGACTGGGGTGGTGGTCCCCCTTTATAAGAAGGGGGGCCGGAGGGTGTGTTCCAACTACAGGGGGATCACACTCCTCAGCTTCCCTGGTAAGGCCTATGCCAGGGTATTGGAGAGGAGAGTCCGACCGATAGTCGAACCTCGGCTTCAGGAGGAACAGTGTGGTTTTCGTCCCAGCCGTGGAACACTGGACCAGCTCTATACCCTCTACAGGGTACTCAAGGGTTCATGGGAGTTTGCCCAACCGGTTCACATGTGTTTTGTGGACCTGGAGAAGGCATTCGACTGTGTCCCTCGTGATGCCCTGTGGGGGGTGCTCCAGGAGTATGGAATCGGGGGCCCTTTATTAGGGGCCATCCGGTCCCTGTACGAGCGGAGCAGGAGTTTGGTCCGCATTGCCGGCACTAAGTCGGACCTGTTCCCAGTGCATGTTGGACTCCGGCAGGGCTGCCCTTTGTCGCCGGTCCTGTTCATAACTTTTATGGATAGGATTTCTAGATGCAGCCAAGGGCCGGAGGGGGTCTGGTTTGGGGACCAGTGGATTTCGTCTCTTCTTTTTGCGGATGACGTGGTCCTGCTGGCCCCCTCTAGCCAAGACCTACAGCATGCGCTGTGGCGGTTCGCAGCCGAGTGTGAAGCGGCTGGGATGAGGATCAGCTCCTCCAAGTCCGAGGCCATGGTACTCGACCGGAAAAGGGTGGCTTGTCCTCTTCAGGTTGGAGAGGAGTTCCTGCCTCAAGTGGAGGAGTTTAAGTATCTCGGGGTCTTGTTCACGAGCGAGGGAAAAATGGAGCGGGAGATCGACAGATGGATCGGTGCGGCTGCCACAGTAATGGGGGCGCTGTGCCGGTCCATTGTGGTGAAGAGAGAGCTGAGCCGAAAAGCAAAGCTCTCAATTTACTGGTCGGTCTACGTTCCTACCCTCACCTATGGCCATGAACTTTGGGTCATGACTGAAAGAACGAGATCACGGATACAAGCGGCTGAAATGAGCTTCCTCCGTAGGGTGGCCGGGCACTCCCTTAGAGATAGGGTGAGGAGCTCGGCCATCCGGGAGGAGCTCGGAGTAGAGCCGCTGCTCCTCCACATCGAGAGGAGCCAGTTGAGGTGGCTCGGGCATCTATACCGGATGCCTCCTGGACACCTTCCTCGGGAGGTGTTCCAGGCACGTCCCACCGGGAGGAGGCCCAGGGGACGGCCCAGGACACGCTGGAGGGACTATGTCTCTCGGCTGGCCTGGGAACGCCTTGGGCTCCCCCTGGAGGAGCTGGAGGAGGTGTCTGGAGAGAGGGACGTCTGGGCGTCTCTGCTGAGTCTGCCGCCCCTGCGACCCGGTCCTGGATAAGCGGAAGACGACGAACGAACGAATAAACTAAGATATAGAATTAGGAAGGCAAACTGAGAAAAAAAAGCATAGCAAATGTTAGGGGAAAACGTGGTTTGGATAGAATAGAATAGAATAGAATAGAATAGAATAGAATAGAATAGAAATCACATTGTAGGATTGTTAAAGAATTTATTTGTAAGTTATGGTGGAAAATAAGTATTTGGTCAAAAGTTCAACTTAGTACTTTGTAGCATAACCTTTGTTGGCAATGACAGAGGTCAAACGTTTCAGACTTCAGAGCTGCACCAGGTTGGGAAGAGTAAATGTACAATTGGCAAGCAGGTTGGTGTGAATAATTCAACCGTGGGAGCAATTGCATGAAAATGGAATACATAAAAGACCATTGATAATCTCCCTCTAAAAACGCATTTCGAGTTCCTGGAGTGGCCTGGCCAGTCTCCAGACCTCAACCCCATAGAAAATTTGTGGATGTCATGATTTGGGTTTGCAGCAGGACCAAAGTGCAGGTGAATGAAGGTAAGGTGGTTTTAATGATCCTTACTCACAAGACCAGGCAAGGAACCAGGAGTATGTCAGAACCAAACCAGGACACAGAGTAACAACCAGACAAGGGAGTATACAACAGGACATCACGGTACTAACGGTACATAACGGTAGGAACCAGCAGGGAACTAAGGCACCAAAGGAACTTAAATACAAACAGGAAATGCAGGGAAAACCAATGAACAACAAGACCAGGTAATCAAGAGAAACTAGAAACAGGTGTGGAACAGAGACAGAGAGAGTGACACAAACACTGAACACAAAGTAAACAAAGGACCAGACTGAGTAAAATAAACAAAAACACAAGCACAAAACATAGACACAGGCTGGGCATGACAGTGGAGGGAGTTGAAAGTGTGTGTTGCCCAGTTGCAGTGCCAAGATATCACTGCTCTAGAGAAGATATGCATGGAGGAATGGGCCAAAATACCAGCTACAGTGTGTGCAAAACCTGGTGAAGACTTACAGGAAAACATTTGACCTTTGTCATTGACTACAAAGTACTAAGTTGAACTTTTGTTATTGAACAAATACTTATTTTCCACGATAATTTACAAATACATTCTTTAACAATCCTACAATGTGATTTCCCTTTTTTTTTTCTCATTTTGTCTCTCATAGTTGTACAGGTCCTTCTCAAAATATTAGCATATTGTGATAAAGTTAATTATTTTCCATAATGTAATGATGAAAATTTAACATTCATATATTTTAGATTCATTGCACACTAACTGAAATATTTCAGGTCTTTTATTGTCTTAATACGGATGATTTTGGCATACAGCTCATGAAAACCCAAAATTCCTATCTCACAAAATTAGCATATTTCATCCGACCAATAAAAGAAAAGTGTTTTTAATACAAAAAACGTCAACCTTCAAATAATCATGTACAGTTATGCACTCAATACTTGGTTGGGAATCCTTTGGCAGAAATGACTGCTTCAATGCAGCGTGGCATGGAGGCAATCAGCCTGTGGCACTGCTGAGGTCTTATAGAGGATCAGGATGCTTCGATAGCGGCCTTTAGCTCATCCAGAGTGTTGGGTCTTGAGTCTCTCAACGTTCTCTTCACAATATCCCACAGATTCTCTATGAGGTTCAGGTCAGGAGAGTTGGCAGGCCAATTGAGCACAGTGATACCATGGTCAGTAAACCATTTACCAGTGGTTTTGGCACTGTGAGCAGGTGCCAGGTCGTGCTGAAAAATGAAATCTTCATCTCCATATTTATATTATATTGTAGATATGTTTATACTGTTTAATTTGTACTGTATTGCACCAACTACGCCAAAACAAATTCCTTGTATGTCCAAAAACGTACTTGGCAATAAAGCTTTTCTGATTCTGATTCTGATAAAGCTTTTCAGCAGATGGAAGCATGAAGTGCTCCAAAATCTCCTGATAGCTAGCTGCATTGACCCTGCCCTTGATAAAACACAGTGGACCAACACCAGCAGCTGACACGGCACCCCAGACCATCACTGACTGTGGGTACTTGACACTGGACTTCTGGCATTTTGGCATTTCCTTCTCCCCAGTCTTCCTCCAGACTCTGGCACCTTGATTTCCGAATGACGTGCAGAATTTGCTTTCATCCGAAAAAAGTACTTTGGACCACTGAGCAACAGTCCAGTGCTGCTTCTCTGTAGCACAGGTCAGGCGCTTCTGCCGCTGTTTCTGGTTCAAAAGTGGCTTGACCTGGGGAATGTGGCACCTGTAGCCCATTTCCTGCACACGCCTGTGCACGGTGGCTCTGGATGTTTCTACTCCAGTGTCATGATTCCAGCCCTTCAGCTCACCTTGACTGTGCTGATTACTCATTGCCTTCACCTGCACTGGGCTGCTCCTATTTAATCAGCTGCTCGTCACCAGCTCAGTGCGAGATCGTCTGTTGCCTCTGTCACAGCTTTCAAGCCTTGATTCATGTTTCTAGAGTTTTTTCTGGTTATCTGATCCTGCCTGTTTTTTGACCACAGATTTCTGCCTTGTCCTTCTGCTGTTCGGAAACGTCCTGACCTCACGTTGCTGAAACCTGCCTGTCTCTGACTTTGTCTCTGGATTACTGGACTATCCCTGCCTGAAACCCTCCAGTGCTTTACCTTGGATTGTCTCCCGCTTCTGCATCTGGTTGGTGGAAATATTCTCTGTCTCCTGTTTGTTCCTGGAACCCCCAAGACCTCCTGTTGTCCACTTCCCCTTCCTTCCCTTCTGGATTTCAATTCCCTGATAAACCTCCATTCCTGTCCTTCCTGTCTGACCACTTCAGTGGAACCTCTTCTACCCAATTATTATTATTATTTTTTTATATTCAAACTTTTGGTTAACCATTCTCTTGTCTGGCTGCGTTTTGGGTTCTGGTTGAGTTGCATCATCGTTACAGTACGATCTCGCGCCAGTATGAACCCACAGCCGAATCTTGATAGGTGTTCTAAAGTAGAGGGGCTATTACTGGCCTAGAAAGTAATGTCCAGGAGCTTTTACGGGGACTTTCTTCTCTTAAAATCACCCAGGTCCAAGCTAGTTCCTCAGTGGCTCAACCACTCCCCTCTACTGTTACTCCGACGGCTAACGCAAACAACGAGCCTAAGCTTGCCCCCCCTGAGCGTTTTAATGGGGATTCTGAACAATGCAGACCTTTTTTGACCCAGTGTTCCCTGCTATTTGAACTCCAGCCCACTGCCTTTCCTTCGGAACGGGCCAAGGTGGCCTATACAATCTCTCTACTATCTGGTAAAGCTAAGCTTTGGGGAACTTCTGCGTGGGAGAATGATGCTGATTGCTGTGACTCATTTATAGAGTTTTCTGATGAGATGAAGAGGGTTTTGATCCTATTCGACCTGAGAGAGAGGCTGCCAGGAGACTGTTCTCTCTCAGACAGGGCTCTCGACCTGTTACTGACTACATTATCAATTTCCATGCCTTGAAGTCTAGTTGTTTTTGGAATAATGAAGCCCTGTTTGACGTTTTTTACCAGGGTCTGTCAGATGATATCAAGGATGAAATTGCTACTCGTGACCCTCCCAAGACCCTCGAGGCCTTAGAAAGGCTGGCCACACGGATTGACCAACGCCTTCGTGAACGTAAGAGGGAGAGGTCATCATCTAACTATCAAAGACGAATCTCAACCGTCCAGGTCAGTTCAAGCACTATGCCCCATGTCTTCACTCCTCCTGTTAACACTGAGGAGCCCATGCAACTGGGCAGGACCAGACTCTCCACTGAAGAGAGGGATAGGAGATTCAGGAATCAACTATGTTTTTATTGTGGAGAGAGGAATCATCGGGCCTTTAACTGTCCGTTAAAAGGGCAGGCTCAGTAAAGTTCGGGAGGTCTTTGCTGAGCCCTATCCTCAGGTCTCAGAACCCTCCCCATAATCGGTGCACCATCAGATTTCCCGACTCTCCTGAAAATAAGGAGGTACCTGTTTTCATTGACTCTGGGGCTGATGCTAACTTTATTGATGTCAGCCTAGCTCATAAGCTTGCACTGGAGTTGGAACTTCTAGAGAGACCATGTGAGATTTTTGCTATTGATGGGCATCTCATTGATCAAGTAACTCGCTGCAATAAGCCTGTTTCTGTACTCATTTCAGGAAACCACCACGACAGGATCATGTTTCTGCTAACCAGGTCTCCAGAAATTCCTGTGATTCTGGGACGCCCCTGGCTCATCAAACACAGTCCAGTCATCAACTGGCTCACTGGTGAGGTTCAGTCTTGGGGGCCATCATGCTCTACTAATTGTTTGAGGGAAGCCCCTATCATGACATCTCCCCGTGAGATCAACCTTGTTTATCCAGACTTGTCTAAGGTCCCTAAGATTTATCATGATTTGTGTGAGGTATTTAACAAATCTAAGGCCACTTCTCTACCACCCCATAGAGAGTACGACTGTGCCATTGACCTTCTCCCTGGTACTACACCTCCTCGAGGCAGAATCTATTCCATTACAGGTCCTGAGAGAGAGGCAATGGAGGAATACATTTCTGACGCCCTCAAGGCAGGACTTATCAGAAAGTCTTCTTCTCCTGCAGGTGCAGGATTCTTCTTTGTTGGCAAGAAGGATGGTTCACTTAGACCATGCATCGATTATCGAGGTCTAAACGAAATTACAGTTAAGAACAGATACCCTCTACCTTTCATGACTTCTGCTTTTGAGCTCCTTCAAGGTAGTACTGTCTTCACCAAACTGGATCTGCGTAATGCCTACCATCTGGTCCGCATAAGAGAAGGAGACGAATGGAAGACAGCTTTTAACACCCCTTCAGGTCATTATGAATACTTGGTCATGCCTTTCGGGCTCACCAATGCCCCAGCCGTCTTCCAGGCATTGATTAATGATGTTTTAAGGGACATGCTAAACAGATTTGTTTTTGTATACCTTGATGACATCTTAATTTTTTCAAAGGATCTTTCTACCCATATCAAACATGTTCGTGAGGTTCTTCTCAGGCTTCTCCAAAATAAACTATTTGTTAAGGCCGAGAAATGTTAATTCCATCAATCATCTGTATCCTTTCTGGGCTTTGTCATAGCTCCTGGCAGAATTCACATGGACCCCTCAAAGGTGGCTGCAGTCCTGGAGTGGCCTGACCCATCCAGTTTGAAGGAACTTCAACGTTTTCTTGGGTTTGCCAATTTTTACCGCCGTTTTATCAAGGGTTATAGTTCTGTGGCCGCCCCTCTTTATCAACTCACTTCTATAAAGACTCAGTTCAAATGGTCCTCAGAAGCCAAACAGGCCTTTGACAAACTAAAACGTCTCTTTACCTCAGCTCCTATTCTGCGTTTTCCAGATTCATCGAACCCTTTTGTTGTGGAGGTTGATGCCTCGGAGACTGGGGTTGGCGCTGTCCTGTCGCAAAGGTTTTCAGATGATGCTAGGTTACATCCTTGTGCTTTTTTTTCTCGCCGGCTTTCGACCTCCGAGAGAAACTATGATGTTGGGAACAGAGAACTATTGGCTATCAAACTAGCGTTAGAGGAATGGAGGCACTGGCTTGAGGGATCCACACATCCTTTTACTGTGTGAACAGACCATAAGAACCTGGAATATCTCAAATCTGCCAAGAGACTTAACCCACGCCAGGCTAGATGGTCACTATTTTTTAGTAGATTTAACTTCACCCTAGCCTATCGACCTGGCAGCAAGAACATCAAGCCTGATGCATTTCTAGACTTCATCAGTTTTCTGTCTGTCCTTCTGATTCTGTTGATCACGACTACATCCTTTCCCCCAAGACCAGGCTAGCTCTTACCAGTATCGAAAGCCTGCTCAAGAGGAGTCATCAGAGAGAACCACCTCCTGTTCAGTGTCCTAAGGGACTTCTGTATGTTCCTGAGGAAATGGTGTCTAAAGTCCTTCAGTTCTGTCATGGCTCTACACTTTTCTGTCACCCAGGTATTACTAGGACCCTGGCAGTGGTCCAGTCAGGTTTCTGGTGGCCCACACTCAGAAAGGACACGTGAGAGTTTGTGTCAGCATGTACCACCTGCTTCAGAGTTAAGCCCTCAAGACGCCCTCCAGCCGGTCTACTAAGGCCTCTTCCTATTCCACACCGACCATGGTCCCACATCTCTATGGATTTTGTCACCGGCCTACCTCCTTCTCATGGTAACACTGTACTCCTCACTGTGGTTGACAGATTTTCCAAGATGACCCACCTCATTCCTCCCCGCAAGTTACCCTCAGCTCCTGTACTCGCTGATGTGATAACCCGAGAGGTGTTTAGACTTCATGGCATTCCCCGTAACATCGTTTCAGATAGAGGACCTCAGTTCATTTCCTGTTTCAGGGGTGAGTTTTGCACCCTTCTTGGCATTGATGTCAGCCTTTCTTCAGGTTTCCATCCTCAGACGGACGGCCAGACAGAAAGGATGAATCAGGAAGTTGAGACCAAATTACGCATCCTATGCATGGATGCTCCCAGTCGCTGGTCACAGAATTTACCATGGGTGGAGTACGCCATCAATGGATTGCCATCAAGTGCCACAGGTCTGTCACCATTTCATGTTGTTTATGGCTATCAACCGCCTATTCTCTCTGTTCAGGAAGGGGTTACCCAGGTTCCTGCTGCCTATTTAACAGCACGTTGTTGTCTCAGAGTCTGGAGAAAGGCCAGAGCATCTCTCTGCAAGACCTCAGCTGTCTATGCCCGTAATGCCAACCGTCACAGATCCCAAGCTCCAAGATACCTGGTGGGTCAGAAGGTCTGGTTATCCACTAAGGATTGACCCATCAAGGTAGAGAATCGCAAGTTGGCACCCCGTTTTGTGGGTCCTTTTCCTATTGCCAAGGTCATTAACCCACTAGCTGTGCGTCTCAGTCTACCTTCTTCATTACGTGTGCACCCCACTTTCCATGTCTCCAAGGTCAAACCTGTAAGGTCATCCAGGTATTTTTTTTTATATTAAAACTTTTGGTTAACCATTCTCTTGTCTGGCTGCATTTTGGGTTCTGGTTGAGTTGCATCATCGTTACACTCCAGACTCAGTCCACTGCTTCCGCAGGTCCCCCAAGGTCTGGAATTGGCCCTTCTCCACAATCTTCCTCAGGGTCCGGTCACCTCTTCTCGTTGTGCAGCGTTTCTGCCACACTTTTTTCTTCCCACAGACTTCCCACTGAGGTGCCTTGATACAGCACTTTGGGAACAGCCTATTCGTTCAGAAATTTCTTTCTGTGTCTTACCCTCTTGCTTGAGGGTGTCAATAGTGGCCTTCTGGACAGCAGTCAGGTCGGCAGTCTTACCCATGATTGGGGTTTTGAGTGATGAACCAGGCTGGGAGTTTTAAAGGCCTCAGGAATCTTTTGCAGGTGTTTAGAGTTAACTCGTTGATTCAGATGATTAGGTTCATAGCTCATTTAGAGACCCTTTTAATGATATGCTAATTTTGTGAGATAGAATTTGGGTTTTTATGAGCTGTATGCCACAATCATCTGTATTAAGACAATAAAAGACCTGAAATATTTCAGTTAGTGTGCAATGAATCTAACATATATGAATGTCAAATTTTCATCATTACATTATGGAAAATAATGAACTTTATCACAATATGCTAATATTTTGAGAAGGACTTGTATATCTATGATGAAAATTACAGACCTCTCTCACCTTTCTAAGTAGGAGAACTTGCACAATCAGTGGCTGACTAAATACTTTTGGCCCCACTGTAGAATAGTCTTTATTGTCATTGTTGTTGAGACCCCAGCCATGGATGAACATGAAGTGAACATGGGTTACAATACTAAAGGCCAGTATGAACTTTTCTGGAATTTTCAAAATAAATCGTATTAACCTAATTCCAGCTCATCACACGCATCACACGCAGTCAATGCTTATGCAATTTCATCCTTTTATTGATGGAATTTTAAAGATACATGTTAAAGAGCAATATGCACCAAGTTAAGACAAATCTTTCCAGAACGTTTTGGTTCTTTTTCAAAATAATATTTTCTTAAATATTATTTTAATAGTTCCTTAAATACTATGGTACTAAATAAACACAGCTAATTAACACCATTGATAATTAGTCATCGAGAATGTTGGTTTTATTCAGAAAATCATTCTTTAAAATATAATTTTATTAGAATAATGTTTTATCTGATATTGCATTGTAAATGGTTGTTTGAAGTTATACCAATTATTGTCTAAGTTAGTTCCAAGACTAACTTAACTTCATATCCAGATTCTTCAAGATAATCCTTGATTCTCAAATACAAATAACATTGAATGGTAATGTTGCATCACTTTATTAGCCATAGTTTTTAACCATCTTTGATTCACTTGTTTGTATTGTACATAGTTGGTCTTCCTTATTCTTTCATTCTGCTTGGTAGTTTAGTTGGGTTGTTTTAGCATAGTAAAGAGTTTGTTGATATGTTAATATGTTTGACTTTGAGTTGACTTATTTTTGTTAATAAATTCTTGTATTTTAAGAAATTGTGTGAATTTATTCCATGTGTCTGCAGAGTTTTGTTGTTCAGTAATGTCAGGGCTTGGCTCATCCCTTCCAATATTGTCCTAATACCACCACCTTATTGGGCTGGTATTCACCAGACAACACTTAACAGACCAAATAATTGTTTAATAAAATATTAATATTAAATAATATATTCATAATAATAATCACAACATTGTACTGGGGGGTGATAAATTCAGACAAAAATTCATGTTAAGTTGTGGTATTTCAAAAATAAAGGACACAAATATCAATTAATGTAATTTCACTTTAGTGTTTTAAATTCAGATTTGTTTGTCTTTTAGATCCAAAAATAAGAAATATATAGTATGGAAACTCATTTTTCTACAGTCTTCTGCTTATCCAGACATTGAAAATGACACTTGAGACTTCTCAAGAATGCGCAAGAGCAATATTAGCATCATGTTTGATATCACATACAGAATCCTTTATAATAGCAATTTTAGTAAAACCTGCTCCTTCAGCTCAATCGGAAATACATTGATAGTCCCCAGGGAAACAGCATGTGGTAACCTCAGCAATGTGGTTACCTTCACCTGCATGCCCTGCTCAGCAACTGTTTAAATGAAATCTTGTGCTTACTATTAATTGTTTGAAAACTCTTACAGTAGCATGCAGTGCAGTAGAACATTCCTTTCGAACTACTAAAAAATGGCATACTATAAAGCTGCAGGCGCAATTTAGCTATTCTTGATTAAATAGGCTGATACATTGCAAACCCCCCTCCCTCCACTGAAACTGCTGTGTGTCATTTTCACTGTGTTGTATAGATAAAATCAGTGATATTTTGTGCTGATTAAACTTAGGAGGGGCTGATGAGCACATTTTTGAAGAGCACGATCAGGCAAGGCATGCTGGCTCAGTGCCAGCATATTTTACCAATGAAAATGTAAAGCTGCACACCAGATCCTCTTGAAAACCCCTCAAACTGTGTCATAAGCCCGTCACAAGAAAAAGATCCAACAGGTCTGCTATCTAAACGTGCTTAGAGCAAGTTTACACGAACACACATATATGTATACTCAAAATTTAACAGAAATATAAAATATCTACATATGATCATGCACTATATTTAACAAGTCTATTTTTACAGGTATGTCGGACTAAGATACGTTATTGCTGACAAGAAAATTTGTTTTTATTGACAAATAAAGGGTTTTCATCCATCCATCCATCCATCCATCCATCCATCCATCCATCCATCCTTGCTTCCAATATCCTGGGGTGTATTTTTTCTGTTCTGTCCTTCTCCTCGCCTTCCTTTCCTTGATTCTCTGTGAGGGCAGAGCTGTTGACTTACCTGACCCCAATCATTTCATCAAGATTTCAGCTTTAAAAACCTTTGTGGCATGGTCATTTAATGCCTGATTGTCAACAAGTCTAGTGGTAATCAAGATCTCCTCTTTTGATATTTGCTTCCACAATAATTACCATGGATGTGCCAGGAGTTACAGAGTTATATATCTGTGGCTTACTACGAGCATACCCATGAGAAATCATCAAAGCCGACACAGCCACACCAAACCACAAAAGTACCTGAACACATACCAGTCTTCTACGACTCTGGTCAGGCGCTGTACCTGGCTGTCCATCCTCTAATATTCTCCTACAAGATCAGAGATCACAGATTAGAGGAATCATAGAAACACATTCTCCAACACCCACCTTGAAATCTTTAATGCATTTTATTTACTAAATGAGGCTGTAGTGGCTGGCATGTATGTTCTTTTCTGAGGTCCAAGTGGTATGCAGTCATGGACAAAAAGAAGAATATGGAGACACTTTTAACAGAGCTAATAACCACTCTGCAGTACAGCCTCAGTGATATTCAACTGTTCAGAATAGAAAGGTTATGTAATAACCAAGTCATCATTAATAAATGTATTTAACTATATCCTAAATGAGTCTTTATACAATGAAACGGACATATATTTACCCTTCTGACATTTAGTTATTTTGTTTTTTCTGGAAATGTAAGACAGGACGGCCTCCTCAGATACTCAAACAACTGTGAAGCTGCAGCTTCCTGGAATCATTCTTCAAGTACTGGACTGACAGAAGGATGAGCGTAAACCCAATGAACCCTAACACGTCTGGGTCAGTTTTACTGATGCGGTGGTTCTTGGTTTGTTGTTGTGGGAGAATATTCATAAATTGTGGCAGTTTTTCTTTGTCTGTCCTGCTTTACCAACTCCTGCTGCTCTCTCACATTCTCTCACTCTCAAAGCTGGAACGTGCGCTGGCTCTCTCCTTCAATTGCTTCGAGCAATCTAATTACAATAACTACACCTGTGGGAACCTTTTTTGGAGGGTGTAGGCACATTGGGCTATGTAGAGTGGCAATTACTTGCTCTAATTCATTATTCACTGCAGTCATATGATGCAATCCAATGGTTTTTCCCACCGCTAGCAGGTAAATACCCCCATCTTTTTTAAGGATGTTTCTAATTCTTTTAATTATTGACATTATTAAGATGCCATAACTAATTTATTTATCTTTTCTTCACTATACAAGTCCTCAACAGACATAACAGATGAGCACAATCAATCTACAAAATGGAATAGAAAATGACGTTTCTAATAAATCTAATTCATTATCATTAATAGGTGGGATGCTTATAAATCTTGTATGCAATGTGTGTCCCTATTGACAGTGGCCAGTGGGTGCACTAATATGTTTAATAATTGTGTGCACAATTCTCTAGCTGAGAAATTTGCCAGAGGAGAACAAAAACAAAATGTTTCAGGATTTAGTTTCTTTTTTTATAATATTGCTTGTTATTACAAAGTATTTACTAAAAACTTTAACTTTTTCACAAAACATAAACAGTAGTTGTTCTACATATACATCTGATGGCTGTGAGTGAGTGACATACAGAAGCAAGCATTCATGTCTTTGTCCTTCCATTACAGAGTTCCTCATAACAAGGGCATCTCCATTAGAAATCAAGGCAGTAATGTCACAATATTGGTTTTATGATCATAGTTCAGTCTCCTATTCAAAATATATTGTTTGGCCTTACTGATTTAGGAAAACAAATGCTTTTCTCGACATGTCCATTGCAGCTTTGGAATAAAATGCTAAAACACAAAAACAAAACTCTGGAGGCACTGACTTTAAACATTGTGTTTCTTTTCATTTCTCAAGTCATGGCAAGAGGAATTTAATCTAGCTGTCTTCTAGTAGGTCAGAGGTCCTGTTATATCTGCAAAACCAGAAGTGGAAATAAATGACTCCTGGCAAAAGGTGCAGAGGAAAATTTCTCTCAGTACAAAATGAAAGTGATGGAAGTAATTGCCTCTTGAATGAAGAAAGATATGTTGATACCCTGTAAGGTATGTTTTTGACCTCACGGTCCTTTAAGATCCATATCAATGTCAGAATTCACAGTTTCCCCTGTAGGTTTTCACTAAAGGGTGGCCCATCTGAAACATTTGTTTATGAATTGAGAGGTGACGGCTGGAAGTTTCAGTAGATCTAGATAAGGATGTCTGTGTTTTGATGCAGTGCTAATAAAGTCAGTCTGGAGACAAGACAAACCAAAATAATTTGGTTTCGTGCAAACAATTTATATCCTAGTAATTTCTAAATTCCAGGCATCAGCTAAATGCAAACTGTTTAAATTTAATTAATACATTTAGTCTAGCTTGGCATAAAAAAGAACATCTTTTTTAAACTTGAAAACTTGAAAATGACTTTATGCATAGTCAGTGTAACATATCCATCTGTATCTGTTGCAATACATTTATTTTCTATGCAAAATAGGATATGAAATACAATGTAACATGAACTTGATATTGGATTATTTGCGTAAACTTGTGCATTAGGGCAATAAACTATTTCTGATTCAACTTAAGGCAACAATGAAACACAAAGAAAAAAAATGCACTTTGGGTGTGCTTAACTATAATATGCACTATATTATCAAAATAGTTGCTCATGTGCCTTCACACACATGAATTTGAGTGACATACCTTTCATGATGTGAGCCCACCATTTGCAGTTACAACAGCTTTAACTCTGCTGGGATGCTATAACCGTGTGTGCGAAGGACAATATTTGACAATTTTTCCAGAAGTCCATTTGTAAGATCAAATTCAGTTAACTCACTCATCCATGTCTTCATGGACCTTAATTTGTGCAGTAAGTGGTAAATGGCCAGTACTTGTAGAGTGTGTTATCTAGTCCGAGTAGCCCAAAGCGCTTTACACCATAGTCATCCACCCATTCACACGCTGACAGTGGTAATCTACATTGTAGCCACAGCTGCTTGGGGCAGACTGACAGAAGTGAAGCTGCCATACAATTGGTGCCACCGAGACCTCTGACCACCATCAGCAGACAACCAAACCAGCAATCCACCGGTTACAGGACGAACCCCTACCACAGTCGAGACATAGTGTGCTATGTAATGGGCCAACTCTTAAAAATCAGCCTCAAACCATGATCGTCTCTCTTTACACTTGTCATAATGCAGTGCCACTCTCAACTCTGACTCAACCATGGATTACCATAAAAAGGGCATCACACCAGAGAACGTGACTCTACGTCTCTTGACTCCAACACGCTTTACACGACTGCATCTGACGCTTCTCCTTGAAGTTGTTGATGTAGAGCTTAGATGCCACTTCTTGGCCATGCAAACCCATGGCATGAATCTTTTTGAATATTGTTGTGGAACTAATATAAATGCTACATTAATTTTGGAAACTGTAGCTAATAACTCTGCAAAAATCTCTGCAAACTAAAAGGCAGAACATAGTTGGGCATACTGTGAGCTGCTTCGACTCTGCTTGCACTGTCCGCGGCTTCATAGTCGAGCATACCAATGTCTTAGAATTCTGGTGACAAATTCCTACAATTGCCACACTGGCGTCATCGGACAGGGAGGCAGAACTAATTTGCCGTGTAGCTTTGCAAAAACAAAAAGAAAACAAGGTGGTCTTAAAGGCCATTAAACCACACGAGACAAAGAAAAGGAATACACCTCTCAGTGCGAGGCAGTGGCCATACTTGCAACCGGCTGCTCGGAGCAGTGTGACATATAAAACAGTTCAATGCAGATACTTTTTCCATAGATCATGACGTAATAGGCATACTGTCATCATCAGAAAACAAGCCTGTTAAGAATACTGTAGTGAGAAGTAGTCAGTATTGGGCCTATTGCAGGCATAGTTAGACATTTCTTTTTTATGCGCCTCCTCGTCGCTTGATTTCAAAGTTTAAAATGATATTACCGATCACACATCTAATATTGAGCATGTCTATTTCCACAATTCTTCTGTGCTCAAGGGCATCGGCTACTCTGTTTAGATCTCCATCTGTCTAGTCCCATCTGTGTTGAAACAAGGGCTCGATTTGTGCAAGCTCACAGGTGAAGCTTGTCTCCTGATCAAGGTTAGCAACCATCTGCACATACAGTGTGACAGTTTTTCCTGAATGAGACTGATATTACAGACTGTAAAATGTAGTGTACAAAGAGATTTCTAATAAGGAATACAAAAAAAAAAAAACACAACACAAAATATTGCACTGTCGTTTTTCTTAATATTGTCCCATAATGCTGTCCTCTGTCTGGAAACATTTTAACTCAAACGAGAAGTTAAGGTTTTCCACAAAAACAGAACAATGCATACTACTGTTTTAAAATTCAAAGAGCTGTGTGAAGTCATTCCACTGTTTCTCATTATGAGCACAATACACAAAACAGACTCTTACTCTGCTGTTCTAAAAATATGCTAAAGGACAAAGAGCCTAAAGCCCCCTCTCCCCAATGTCAGCAGCATGTCAGCATTGGGACAGTTAATACAATTTTCAAACTAAAGTCATCATTTCACTGACTAAGCATTGTTATTTTTTTTATTTATTTATCTGACTAACCCAACTTTACTGCTGCATCATTCTATGTTTTCTTCTTTTAACAGCTAGAAGACAAGGCTGTGCAAGAAGAAACTACCTGACCTTCAACTTAAGGCATCAATACATGACTGAAAACATCCCACATACATCTTCTCTTTCCCCTTAAAGTTCCCTTGTGTCCCACTGAACAATTAACATTGAGTGGCAAAACAGTCGAACTCATGCCAGCTCAATCTTGTCTTGATTATCTGAGTTCAATGATGAGAAGAAAAGCTATGGGACTTTGGTTCTCCAAGCAATTAAGCCATCTCTGTTTTTTGTTTTTATTCACCAATGTGTTTTGGATTGTGTGATCCAAGGTGAGTCATATTTATGTATAATCTCATTTAGATGAAACTTTACTGAAAATTACAACAAATAGCTTAGCATAGCTCTATGTTTTATTTATGGTTAGACCAAAGAAAGTGTGAACAATTCACTCTGTGTAAAACAGTAACTTTTTTAAAAGTACGCATTACAAACACTTAAAATGGGTATGAATGTCGCATAGATTTTCTTGAATATATTTAGGTTATTCTTTCAATTGGTGGTGCTGTTGGTTCTATAATGACCTCTAACTTGACAACGCCAAGGCCTGTTAACTTGTTCATAGTCCAAACTGATTTCAGCTGGTATTTTCTGCCTTCTGCATACTTGGTTTTACTTTAATAATCCCTACTTTCAGTTGTGGTGACCCATTTCCCCTTTCAGTTTCCCAGGTATCCAGCTGTCATTTTCAGATTCTATTCTCTGTTTGAATTGTGTTCCTTCTGTGTGCACATTTCATAGCAATCTCTTGCTTTGTCACTCTATATTTTGAATTCTAACTTATGGACATCTTTTTACTGTAAATCCTGTAATTTTCTTAAAATAATTTGAATTTGGATCAGTAGGCTTAGTATTTTCTCTGCTGTTTTAACTTTTCTAAACAGGTTATTTCTATGTATTGCTCATTACAACGATGGATGGAACTTCATCTCTAGATTTTGTTTTATATCCACCTAATTCTAAAGAAAACATGGTATTTCCTCAATCACGGTGAACCCATGTGCTATAGTTAAAGAAAGCCCCTGGCAACCTGTAGGCCCCTAGGATTAAATCACAAAAGAATGATCAAACATTTTTAAAAGTCAGTCATTTAAGGTCAAATTGAATTTTTTGAGCAAATCTTCTAGAATTTATTTGATGTTATAAACTTTATATTATTAAACACAAGCCTAATTCATAATTGAATAATGCCTGTGCTGCATTAAATATTGGGTTTCCTTGAGACTCTTGAAAGTGGAGTCAGTTTGTCAGGAGGTGAAGTTTTATGCCATGTGGAGGACCAGACTGGAACCTCGTGGCAGCTCAGCAAAAGGGAGCTTTATTTTTAGCAGCTGAACTACAGGAAGTAGAAAAGGAGGCCAATTCTACCTGGCAAGATATGTAGGAATGTTGACATCAGCTCAGTGGAGTGTAAACTGAGCACAGAGAGGTTGGTGCAATTTGATAGGCTGATCACTGTTGGAGAAAGAAGGGATGAAAAGTAAAGGAAAAGGAAAAAAATAGACAGTTTAGAATAATGACATAAGTCCCACACTATTGGGTTCAGACAACACAGCACTTGTGAAGACAAACCCCTGGATAAATTGTCTAGCAAAAAAAGAGAAATGTTTGAAAAGTTAAGTTATTTAAAGTGTTTTGCAAAAGTGTTAGTACCACTTGAAATTTTACATGCATAGTCAAATTAGATCCACAAACCATCAATGTATTTTATTGGGATTTTATGCAGTAATAAAAAGTAGTGCGCAATTGTGAAGTGGTAGGAAAATAATATGTCACATCATTACCTGGCTTAACTGCAATGATAGAGGATGGAGAGACACATGTAAAGATAAAGGAAATAATGTTTATGTAAGCAAAGATGAAAAACAAAGCGTGAGGAACTGAGGGAGAAACCATAAAATGCTGAAGTCATTAATGAGGGTGCTTGTGCATGGATGTATGAGCAATGTGCTGAGGATATTGTTAAATGCACCAAACAAACAAAAGGGGAGAGAAGAGCTCGCTAAAACATAGGAGAGAAAGGGGTTTTAAAGGCTGAGGCTCCGAGCCCATATTTCTCAATCAGTCCAAGGGTCTGCTGCAGCATAAATATAGAAGATACAGATGCCAAAAACACAGGAGCAGAAAGTCACAAAGGTTTCACTCATGTTTTTTGCAAACCCTTTGTGAAGTGCCTTGAGATGACGTGTTATGAATTGGCGCTATATAAATAAAACTGAACTGAATTGAATTGAATTGAAAGTGTACCTTGATCTTATTACTGTGCAGAACCACCTTTAACCACAGTTGCAGCTGCTAAGACATTCGGTTATGTCTACCCCAGCACACCTAGAGACTAAAATGGCCCATTGTGCCTGAAGCTCAGTCAGACTGAATAGTATTTTTAAAGAATGAAAAGTCTGATCAAATTTCAAGTGTTGTCTCAAATGCTCGGTTAGATTTAGATCTGGATTTGACTACACCAAAAAAACACGAAAACTGTTTGATCTAAATCAGTGGTTAAACTTTTTACTGAAAGTTTAACTAAACCTGATGTAAAAGGATAACCCGGTCCCTAGATAAATTTTGAAAAATGTCATCAAAGTGGACAGTGCCAAGCGACACTGAGAGGCACGACCAAGTGTGGGGATGAGCGGAGGCCTTTTGAGGTGAAGGATTTTTCACCTTTCTCGTCACCAGAGATCAAGGAAGGCATTATGGTGCCCAGTGGGTCTGAGCCTTATCAGTTCGAGTCGCTGGCTAAAGGTGCTGACTCAGCGATGCCTGAAACTGGCACTGCCAAGGCAGTGGAGGAGCAATTCCAACTACTGACTCGCTACTGGGGCGTGTGTGAGTGAGATGGTTTTATACCCAAACGTGGCGCTGTGACATTGACATGTACCAAGCTGTACCATTTGAACCAATAGGAAAATTCCACTGCAATAGCAACTTTTCAATACAAGTTGGCCCAGTTTGTGGTGTTTTGTCATAAAAAAGGTCAATGTGCTTTATTTGTGTTTCATTTGTTCCCCAAACTCAGATTTATATAGTTTTAAAAAGGGTTAGGGTTAGCCCTAGAGGCAGGCCCCTTAAAGTTTGAATTTGGAAGTGATACCCATAATCTAAAATTCAGCAAGGTTGCCGCATAAAACAGAGATTGCAGCAGTAATCAACATTTACTTGCACTTTGAAATTGTATCTCATTAAGTCACTCACCATTTATAATATTAGGGTTCTTAAAATATTTTGCTCTACAAGGACTGTTGAGGACTTTTAGAATAAAGCAAAGATCTGTTTGGACAATTAATATTTTTAGTGTCATGTGCTTAGATATACACAGTTCAATTTAAAAGGGCTAATTTGCTTTGTTTGTACTTTGCAGTACTAGCAGTGGTACTTGTACCACAATTTGAGACTAATGGATATAAGGTATTCTGCTGTAGCTCTGGATGTATGTTCATGCTGGTTGTCCTGCTGGAAGATGAAGCTAGTCTTTTTAAAAATGCTCAAATTCTCTTTTCTTTTTTTCATTCTGGAATTTGGCAAATAGATATAATTTTGGAATTAATAACTGAGATTACATTGCAGAAATATTTTGTATGATATTCTCAGACAGTGAGAAACAATTTAACAAATATTTGTATACAGTGTATGTGAACATCTGCCCTCAAATGTATTTTTTTCAGATAGAACTATTTTGCTATTATCTTTGAGTTACCTATGGCACACAGCTTCTGTTCCCTCTTGGTTATAATGTCCTGCCAGCTCTGAGAATAATCACATGACCCACTGAAATCTCAGACTTGGCTCAATACTTGATTTGTGGTACTGCACATCAGAGATACTGTTCATCTCAGTCACTGCTGCCTTTCAGTGATTCGTTCAGGTGCCAGAAACCAATGACATAGACATTCAGTGCCTGCAGGGTCTGAAAGGGTGGGCTTTTGTTGCTTTGTTTTGTTGTTCTGAGCAATGCTGGTTTAGTACATGAAAGGGATTGAACTGCCAGCCACCATGTTAGTATTCAGCTCAATGGAAATTACAGTATGTGCTCTGTTTACAACGCTTTCATTTGTCATTCAAGATAAAACAGTGTAGTTTTCAACAAAAGGAAGAAAATGCATCGTTGTTTGCAGAGGTTTTTTTTTTTTTTGGAGGGAATGGATGTTTTTCATTTTGGAATTCTGCCTTCTCTAGCAAATCTAAACTCTCCACATACCACCTGAATTGCTGCCAGATCTTTTAAGGCAAATAACACATCTAACTCTATTATACACAGTGGCATTTAAAAGTAAACACATTCCTCAAATGTATTCACATTTTGTCATGTTACCTTGTCATTTTTGGGATTTCATGTGATAGAATAGTACAAGTGCATACTTATGAAGTGGAAAAATACTATACATTGTTTTTAGAATTTTATTAACAAACGTTTGTAATGTGTGCCATGCATTTGTTTTCACCCCTCCAAGTCAATACTTTGTAGAACCTAATTTCACTGCAGTACCAGTCACAAGGGCTTTTTGCATGTCTACTAGATTTTTCTCCATCTAGAGACTTTTTTTTTTTGCCCATACGTATTTGTAGAATAGCTCAAGCTCAATTAGATTGGATAATGTGTGTGATAGCAATCTTAGTCTTGCCCCAGATTGCCAAAGAATTTAGCTCCGGACTTTGACCCTGCCATTCTGACACATGTTAGAATGTGCTTGGATCTAAACCAATGGGTAGGAGATTATTCAAGATGGCGGGCAGGTCAATCCACTGTTTGTTTGTCAAGACCTGATGTTGTATTTCTATCTGTGATATTTTACATCGTTGTGCCATGTTGGGGATAAACTTATTAAGAAAAATGTTCTCCAGTCAATTTGGGATTATGGATGAGACACCTTAATCTGATATATCTTGATAGCCCCAACACTCTTAACCTGGATTCTTGAGGTCTTGTGGTTGAGACCTGTAGACTGGAGTCACCAGTGGAAAAAGACAAACTTTGTGTTTACTCCCAATGGTGCAGTGGATTCTTGATTTGTACTGTTTTCTGATTTACCTGCGCCAAGTGGGACACCTGCTGTATTCCCTGCTCTTTTTCCAGGCTCCAGAGTGTCAACCCACCCTGCTGAATTTTGGATTATGGAAGGATGGGGTCTTTCTGATGGATTACTTTGTGCTGGACCTCTGCTCTGCTGGCTGCCTGTGGTTTGTTGACTCTCTAGAGCTGCAGGTCAGCTGATCTGTCTACCTTTGCTGTTAACTGTAAGGAGTTCTACACTAATGCCTGGTTAAATCTGGGAACAGGTCAAACATCAGTAAGTCTGCATAGGGTTTTCTTTTTCATATACAGAATGTTTTTTTTTTATTATTATTCTGTGCAGCCCAGAACTGAAAGGTAAGCTATAAGGGGACAGAACTGTTGATGGGTTCACTCGCTACCCTCAAGCCATTTATAAGGCAATTAGTCTATGCAACTATTTGCTATTCAGAAGAGTAAGTTCAGAGATTTCCAGTGGCTTCAAAAAATGTATGCTATTCAGGGATTATATCACCATTTCAGATGGCTCCTTTTTGCAGTTCATGAATCTATTAGGCTACGTTCACACTGCAGCCAAATGCAACTCATATCCGACTTTATTGTGGCAGTCAGAAAAGCCCAATTCCGATATTTTGATCTCCAAAAAAATCCAAATTGTGCCACTTTCATTTGTGGCACTAATTCAGATACATACCCGATTCATCACATCCACAGTCTCAATGGTCATGACATGTTAGTAGTTTAAACGACCACACATACACAAAAAAATTGGAACTGAGCATCAAGACCTCTGTGAACAAAGCCTTAGATATTTCTCTGTTGGCATATTTTGTAATAATGTCAGTGATCATTGTGTAATTTGCTGTAGCCAAAATACAAAAACCTCAAGTCAAAACCACCTTTCATTTTTAAAAAGTACTTTAAAATTTGTAAACTGCAGGTTTTTCTCTATAACCTGTGCAAAACGTTATTTAGCAGTCATTTTAACTCAGGAGGTTGAGTTGGCATGACATTATTTTCAGTCAATTTTCTGTCTATTTCTATTTAGCATTTCCCTGTTAAAAATTTTAGAGTTAGTGGACTCAGAAAGTCTATCAGAACTGACTCCTTTAAGAAACAAATGATGGACACAAGCAAACTTCTCAAACTCCTCTGCTGATAAGACTACATTTAAAACCTTAAGGAGAAACTTGCCCTGACAATTTGAAAGTCTAAATGTGAGTTTATTTAAAATCAGTCTCTGAGAAGATAAATGATCCAATAAAGTTATGGGAAACAATTAAATACCTATCAAGAACAAATGCTCTCTCAAGCCTTTCTGAAAAAAATCTAGTTGGCTGAGTTGAATTGAATGACAAAGCTACTGTTGTGAATCAGTTTTGGGAACATTTTATAAGTCCAGGCTTTGCTTTGGAGAGCCCATAACTACCTCTCATCCATTCTCTTTCCCTCTAGTAGATTTGTTTGATGTTAACCCCATCTCTGTCTGTCTCTGAAGTCCATAAAGCCCCAAAAGACATTGGCAACACAACATCTCCGGTTTAGATTACCTGGATCATTAGCTTTTTAAGGTTGCTGCATATTATTTTTTGGGCTTATTACAAACATTTGTAATTTAAGTCTTCAACTAAATGCCATACTTATAATTTGGAAAACTGCATGTGTTTTGGTCTTACACAAAGGTGGAGATTCCCCCAAAATAAACAATTATTGTCCCATTTTCAAACTTTGAGTCCTAACTATAGATTATGAATCTCAGCTCAATAACCTGAATTCACACTACTTGCACCTGGGCTGAACCCCGCAGCGTACTTCACCACCATTCGCTCCAGAAGCGCTCTAATCTGCTTCACCCCGCTGCAAAGCCCAGAGGTACACCAAAATACATGTGGGGGAAGATCATGCTATAAAAGCCAGTAATAAATGCAGAAGTCAGACCAAAACAGTTCCTCCTGTGGAAGACGGACATAAAAACAACTGTTAAAACTATTTAATAATATCAGTATGTTTTGTTTATATTATGTGTGTATATACCAACCCCAGATCCAATTAAGTTGGAAATTGTGTAAAACATAAATAAAAACAGAATACAATGATTTCCAAATCCTGTTCAACCTCTATGCAACTTAATACACTGGGAATATAAAATATTTAATATTTAAACTAGTAAACTTCATTGTTTTTTGCAAATATTCACTTATTTTGACTATAATACTTGCAACACATCCCACACAGCTGGGACAGCGGCATGTTTACCACTGTGTTGCAGCACCTTTCCTTTTAACAACACTCAATAAGCGTTTGGTAACTGAGGAAACTAATTGTTAAAATTTTGTGGGTGAAATTCTTTCCCATCGCTGCTTGATGTACAACTTTAGCTGCTCAACAGTCCGGGCTCTCCGTTGTCGAATTATAAGCTTCATAATGCGCCACACATTTTCAGTGGGAGACAGGTCTGGACTGCAGGCAGGCCAGTCTAGTACCCGCACTCTTTTACTACGAACCCACGCTGTTGTAACACATGCAGAATGTGGACTGGCGTTGTCATGCTGAAATAAGCAGGGACTTCCCTGAAAAAGATGTTGTTTGGATGGCAGCATATGTTGCTCCAAAACCTGTTTGTACCTTTCAGTATTAATGGTGCCTTCACAAGTTACCCATGTCATTAGCACTAACACACCCCCATACCATCACAGATGTTGGCTTTTAAACTTTGAGCTGATAACAATCCCAATAGTCCTTCTCCTCTTTCCATGATCCATGATTTCCAAGAACATTTAAAATGTGGGCTCATCAGACCTCAGCCCACTTTTCCACTTTGTGTCAGTCCATCTCAGATGAGCTCTGGCCCAGAGAAGCAAGTGGTGTTTCTAGGTGTTGTTGATATATGACTTTCGCTTTACATGGTAGAGTTTTAACTTGCACTTGTAGATGTAGCAATGGACAGTGTTAACTGTCAATGGTTTTCTAAAGTGTTCCTTAGCCCACGTGGTAATATCCATTACTGAATTATGTCAGTTTTTAATGCAGTGCCTTTTTCTTTCCACACAGCAATTTGCAAGTAAACACAAAGTTTCACTTTGATTTCATTTGACCAGAGCACCTTTTTCCATTGTTTGCTGTGCCCCTACATGAGTCGTAACGACCTTTAAACAGAACTTCCCCTGGTTTTCTTTCAACAACTTGTTGCCGCTCGTCTATCAAGGCCAGATTTGTGGACTGGTCAACCGCTTATCAGACTTAAACTGTGGATCTCTGCAGCTCCTCTGGAGTTTCTATGGGCTCTTGATGTTTCTGTGATTAATGCTCTCATTACCCCGCCTGTGAGTTTAGGTAGATGACCATGTCTTGGTACGTTTGCAGTTGTGATGTACTATTCCCATTTTTAGATTATATATTGAACAGAGCTTTGTGAGAATTTCATTGATTCCAATATGTTTTCTAATCTAACTCTGCTTGATCCTTTTCCACAACCTTCTCTCTGACCTGTCTGCTGTTTTCCTTGATCTTTATTATGCTGTTTATCTAGTATTCTCTAACAAACCTCTGAGGCCTTAATAGAACAGTGGTGTTTATGCTAACATTAGGTGACTTCTAAAGTTCGTTCGTTCGTCGTCTTCCGCTTATCCAGGACCGGGTCGCGGGGGCAGCAGACTCAGCAGAGACGCCCAGACGTCCCTCTCTCCAGACACCTCCTCCAGCTCCTCCAGGGGGAGCCCAAGGCGTTCCCAGGCCAGCTGAGAGACATAGTCCCTCCAGCGTGTCCTGGGCCGTCCCCTGGGCCTCCTCCCGGTGGGACGTGCCTGGAACACCTCCCGAGGAAGGCGTCCAGGAGGCATCCGGTATAGATGCCCGAGCCACCTCAACTGGCTCCTCTCGATGTGGAGGAGCAGCGGCTCTACTCCGAGCTCCTCCCGGATGGCCGAGCTCCTCACCCTATCTCTAAGGGAGTGCCCGGCCACCCTACGGAGGAAGCTCATTTCAGCCGCTTGTATCCGTGATCTCGTTCTTTCGGTCATGACCCAAAGTTCATGGCCATAGGTGAGGGTAGGAACGTACACCGACCAGTAAATTGAGAGCTTTGCTTTTCGGCTCAGCTCTCTCTTCACCACAACGGACCGGTACAGCGCCCCCATTACTGTGGCAGCTGCACCGATCCGTCTGTCGATCTCCCGCTCCATTCTTCCCTCACTCGTGAACAAGACCCCGAGATACTTAAACTCCTCCACTTGAGGCAGGAACTCCCCTCCAACCTGAAGAGGACAAGCCACCCTTTTCCGGTCGAGTACCATGGCCTCGGACTTGGAGGAGCTGATCCTCATCCCAGCCGCTTCACACTCGGCTGCGAACCGCCACAGCGCATGCTGTAGGTCTTGGCTAGAGGGGGCCAGCAGGACCACGTCATCCGCAAAAAGAAGAGACGAAATCCACTGGTCTCCAAACCAGACCCCCTCCGGCCCTTGGCTGCGTCTAGAAATCCTGTCCATAAAAGTTATGAACAGGACCGGCGACAAAGGGCAGCCCTGCCGGAGTCCAACATGCACTGGGAACAGGTCCGACTTAGTGCCGGCAATGCAGACCAAACTCCTGCTCCGCTCGTACAGGGACCGGATGGCCCCTAATAAAGGGCCCCCGATTCCATACTCCTGGAGCACCCCCCACAGGGCATCACGAGGGACACAGTCGAATGCCTTCTCCAGGTCCACAAAACACATGTGAACCGGTTGGGCAAACTCCCATGAACCCTCGAGCACCCTGTAGAGGGTATGGAGCTGGTCCAGTGTTCCACGGCTGGGACGAAAACCACACTGTTCCTCCTGAAGCCGAGGTTCGACTATCGGTCGGACTCTCCTCTCCAATACCCTGGCGTAGGCCTTACCAGGGAGGCTGAGGAGTGTGATCCCCCTGTAGTTGGAACACACCCTCTGGTCACCTTTCTTATAAAGGGGGACCACCACCCCAGTCTGCCAGTCCAGAGGCACTGTCCCCGACCGCCACGCAATGTTGAAGAGGCGTGTCAACCATGACAGCCCTACAACATCCAGACACTTGAGGTACTCAGGGCGGATCTCATCCACCCCCGAAGCCTTGCCACCGCGGAGCTTTTTAACCACCTCGGTGACTTCAGCCTGGGTGATGAAAGAGTCCAACCCCGAGTCCCCAGCCTCTGTTTCCACCACGGAATGCGTGATGGCAGGATTGAGGAGATCCTCGAAGTACTCCTTCCACCGCCCGATAATGTCCTCAGTCGAGGTCAGCAGTCCCCCGCCCCCACTATAAACAGTGTTGGCAAAGCACTGCTTCCCCCTCCTGAGGCGCCGGACGGTTTGCCAGAATTGCTTCGAGGCCAACCGGTAGTCCTTCTCCATGGCCTCACCGAACTCTTCCCACTGTCGTGGCGGCAATCCCAGAACCCGGTGGTGGACACCGGCAGTAAGGAATGCTGTTAAGCTGAAGAAGGAGTCCTATCGGCTGTGGTTGGCTTGTGGGACTCCTGAGGCGGCTGACGGGTAACGTGAGGCCAAGCGTGCTGCGGCCCGGGCTGTGGCAGAGGCTATGTTGTCTGGGGCCTAAATGCCCCTGGTAGGGTCTCCCATGGCAAATAGGTTCTAGGTGATGGGTCAGACAAAGAATGGTTCAAGAACCCCTCATGAAGAACACAATATTGAGGCACGTGACGTCGCCCGGTACGGCGGAGCCGGGGTCTCATCCTGGAGCCAGGCCTGGGGTCGGGAGCGCCTGGTGGCCGGGTTGCTCCTCGCGGGACCCGGCCGGGCCAAGCCCGAACGAGAGACGCGAGCTCAGCCGTCTCGTGTTGGGGTTTACCCCAGTGGATGAGAGGGTCCCTGCGCCTTCGGGTTGGGGAGAGGTCTCTGACTATCATTTCAGCCTACGGGCTGAGTGGTAGTGCAGAGTATCCTGCCTTCTTGGCGTCCCTGTCGGGGGTGCTGGATAGTGCCCCTCCCGGGGACTCCATTATTCTGCTGGGGGACTTCAACGCCCACGTGGGGAACGACAGTGACACCTGGAGAGGCGTGATCGGGAGGAATGGCCTCCCCGATCTGAATCCGAGTGGTGTTTTGTTATTGGACTTCTGTGCTAGTCACGGATTGTCCATAACGAACACCATGTTCAAACATAAGGGTGTCCATCAGTGCACTTGGCACCAGGACACCCTAGGCAGGAGGTCGATGATCGACTTTGTTGTCGTATCATCAGACCTTCGGCCGCATGTTTTGGACACTCGGGTGAAGAGAGGGGCTGAGCTGTCCACTGATCATCACCTGGTGGTGAGTTGGATCCGCTGGAGGAGGAGAAAGCCAGACAGACTTGGCAGGCCCAAGCGCATAGTGAGGGTCTGCTGGGAACGCCTGGCGGAGCCCTCGGCCAGGGATGTATTCAACTCCCACCTCCAGGAGAGCTTCGACCAGATCCCGGGGGATGTTGGAGACATAGAGTCCGAGTGGACCATGTTCTCTGCATCTATTGTCGATGCTGCTGCCCATAGCTGCGGCCGTAAGGTCTGCGGTGCCTGTCGTGACTTCTAAAGTCAATTAGTCAAATGGATTGTATTTAGGAGTGTTAGCGGAAAGGTGCCTGAATGCAAATCCACATCACACTATTCAGGTTTGATGTTTATTTTTTTAAAACCAGAGATCTTTCGCCTTCCACTTCACAAATATACATTGTTTTATGTAAAATTATAACACAATGTTTAGTTGCTAGGTGACCAAATTTAAAAACAAATCACAGGGTTTGAATACTTACTACTTGAAAACTATAACAATTTGTGTTGGGTGTTTTTTTTTTAGAATGAGTTTAGTGGATGGTTTAATGGGTATCCCACCCTGCAAGTCACAGAGGGGATGTGGATGTCCGTTATATAGAGGAGGAGACATTTGCTTTACTTTTATAACTAACTAAAAATAAAACGTATCAGACCTCGCATTAGAAAAGCTGTACATGGAAGCATGAATACAGATCGCAGTCTCCCACCTTCTCACCTGTCAGAATTTTCTTACAGGGAGACATTCATCAAGGTAAAAATTAATGTTCCCACTCATAAAAACCCTCTGAAATTCAGCTTTCCCCTCAAATGACAACCATTAGCAGGTAGATGGCATTAGGGGCAATAAAAAAAAATTATTAGGAGTAATCTCTTGTGGCCTAGAGCTATTGCCTGCACTGGTGAATCTGAAACATTAAAATAAGAAAGAAATGTCTTCAGACCAGGTACAGGGTTTAATTAAGAGAAAATGACCTGGACATCATGGTTTCCAAGCCATTTGAGAAAAAAAGGTCAAACTTGAAACCCAACAAAAGAGAATATTATGTATGTATATGGTATGTTACAATAACACCCCAGGCATACTTTCAGTGATGACTTACTGTGGGTGCCAAAAGTGTACACACTGTTAAAATGTCGGGTTTTATTATTGAAAAATCTGAGACTATGATAAATCATTAAAAAGCTTTTTCCTCATAATGTGACAAACACCCTTTGAAGGATGCGTTGTGAGTATCCTTCGCGGTCCATCTTTTCCCATGATTCATTGCGGGTCGAAGCGGTTTGGTCAAACAGGGGCAGCCATGGCGGACCACAGTGACAAAAGCTGTGAGTAAACTGTGAAAAATTACACTTTCTGTGACACAAATGAACTTTTACAATGTTTTTAGTGCGGGAATATAACTGTGTAGACGTGATAAATTAGCTTGATTTATCAAGACATCGCTTAATTTCAAACGTGCTCCGATGTGTTCGGAGTTTTCCGCTCCCGCCGTATTAACTCCTGGCTTGCTTCGCCAGCCCTACTGGCAGTGGGGCGAGCTAGCCCGGTAGAGATCGGACCGGACTATCGGCACTGAGCTCCTGCTGCCTGTCATCCCAGTGAATGTTTAACACAAGTGATTTCTAACAGTTTGTGTTAGTATTATTTTAATGTATTGTGTCATTAGTTCATGTTAGTCGATTTGACATTACAGGTGATATTAAAGTTAACCTGAATAAATAGACAATTTTATGTAATCTTACCGTATTGCTGGAGAGTGTGATTGAGAATAAATAAGTTTTTAAATATTCAATTTTGATGAAGAAATGTGCTATATGTGTTTTTAAAAGTATATTTATAATTCAGCTAGCATTATAATTCGTGATTCCAGGTACAGTTGAAGAGAAATACACTTTCAAATGCAAGCAAATCTCAGTAAAGAAGTGAAAAGTTTGAAAGAACTTGTTTTAGGCATTTGCATGGAAATATTTTAATATGTTCTGCAAATTAAGACAAATGTAAAGTTAAAAAGACTTTTTTACACTGATATAAAGCAAGGTGTTTTTTGTTTTTGTTTTTGTTGTTTAAGGACAAAGGAGCAGACGGGCCAGTTTATTAAGCTCAGGGGTGAGAATGACCACCTTTTTACTGGAGCTAAAAACTCAGCCACCGTGGATTGGAGGTACAATAACAACATTCTTCGCAGTCAGTTTCTGTCCAGTTTCAAAAACTCATATTTTTCTAAACAAGCAAAAGTAAAGAGGGAAAACCAAAAGAAGTATGTTAATCACTGGATGGATATAACTAATATCACCTGCAATGTCAAATCGACTTCCATGAACAAATGACACAATACATTAAAATAATACTAACATAAACTGTTAGAAATCACTTGTGTTTAACGTTCACTGTGATGACTGGCAGCAGGAGCTCAGTGCCGATAGTCTGGTCAGATCTCTACCGGGCTAGCTCGCTCCACCGCCGGTAGGGCTGGCGAGGCAAGCCGGGAGTTAATATGGCGGGAGCGGAAAACTCCGAACACATCGGAGCACGTTTGAAATTAAGCGATGTCTTGATAAATCAAGCTAATTTTTCACGTCTACACAGTTATATTTCCGCACTAAAAACATTGTAAAAGTTCATTTGTGTCACAGAAAGTGTAATTTTTCACAGTTTACTCACAGCTTTTGCCACTGTGGTCCGCCATGTCTGCCCCTGTTTGACCAAACCTCTTCGACCCACAATGAATCATGGGAAAAGATGGACCGCGAAGGATACTCACAACGCATCCTTCAAATCGGGCAAAAGGACACATTTGTCTGCCGCATTTGACAGACCTTCCGCGCCACGCTGTGATGTAATCGGCCCACAAGTACGGACTTGGAAGGATCCAGCCCCTGAATTGGGACACAACCTCGGCCTGCACATGGATCCTCCTCCTTCCTGTTTATTGACCAATAGTAGAGGAGCTGGAGAGAAGAAGGCAGGCCTCCTCATTTGCATAATGAAGGAGAAATGCATACGGTAAAGGAAAAAGAGAGAGGAGGAAATGTAAAAAGAACAAAGGCACGTGTAAGGAAAAGGAAAAATAAATATTTACATTTCTTGATGAAAACGCATGTGTAAGGAAGAGGAAAAACAAAATATATACATTTCTTGATGAAAACCCATGTGTAAGGAAAAGGAAAAACAATATATATATATTTCTGCTTTTATTTTTAATTTTGTCAGGATCAGTCATCCATAAGGACACAGTGTTGTTTCTTTGATTTCTTTGTTATTTTTCTTTTAAACAAATCATTTGGAATTACGGCCTTACCGACAAAATAATGGTTTTATCAGAGTATAACACAACGCATCCTTCAAATCGAGCAAAAGAAGGACACATTTGTCTGCCGCATTTGACAGACCTTCCGCGCCGCGCTGTGATGTAATCGGCCCACAATAAGGACTTGGAAGGATCCAGCCCCTGAATTGGGACACAACCTCGGCCTGCACATGGATCCTCCTCCTTCCTGTTTATTGACCAATAGTAGAGGAGCTGGAGAGAAGAAGGCAGGCCTCCTCATTTGCATAATGAAGGAGAAATGCATACGGTAAAGGAAAAAGAGAGAGGAGGAAATGTAAAAAGAACAAAGGCACGTGTAAGGAAAAGGAAAAAGGAAATATTTACATTTCTTGATGAAAACGCATGTGTAAGGAAGAGGAAAAACAAAATATATACATTTCTTGATGAAAACGCATGTGTAAGGAAAAGGAAAAACTAAATATATATATTTCTGCTTTTATTTTTAATTTTGTCAGGATCGGTCCTCCATAAGGACACAGTGTTGTTTCTTTGATTTCTTTGTTATTTTTCTTTTAAACAAATCATTTGGAATTACGGCCTTACCGACAAAATAATGATTTTATCAGAGTATAACACATAACCCAAGGTTTTAGGAGATTTTATCTACAGCTGTTTTTTCTCCAGAAAGGACTTCTGACTTCAATTCTACCCTTAGTCCAGATAGAGAATACCTTATTTAAATTAAGTAGATTATAATCGCTTATAGTTGATGATGGTTGTGAACTCAAATGGGGACACTGATTTTAGTGCAATTAGGAAATGATCCTTTTTTAAAATTATTTTTCTGCAATAAATTGTTTGTATTATATTCACCTTATAATATTAATGATATTCAGTGTCCACAATAAGGCAGGTTTCCTTGTTTTTCCTAGCTTGTGTATTTTTCTCTCTTCAAAAACTTTATCAATAAGTAATGCTGGCGGCATCTAAAAGTGTGACTGAAATGCTAATTAGATTTACTTGCCGACTCCCATGTCCCACTGTGTGTTTCTGGTCTTCTAGGGAGTTATTTTTGAGCCAAATGTGGGTCACGACTCACAAGGTGTTATTTTTAAGCAGCACCCCCTTTAGCCAGCTTCTGAGACACAATAAATTCAACAAGGCTTGATTTGCATTTTTAAAAAGGACAGCTGGGAGGGCTTCTGTACTTCCTTGATACTATTTATGCCTTTTCTCTCTATACTTCGTTCTCTGATGCAAGCTATTTCAGGAACACGGATGCTGAGGAGATGTTATGTCTGGCTTTGGAAACATCTATTGTTACGGTAATTAACACACCTAATGCCTGAAGATGCTGTTTTTCCACAGTGTAACTGTTTGAATACACAAGTGAAAGTGGCTGACTATGGTAAGATGCTGGCATAGCACTTCATATAACACAGATGGACTTTAATTAGTTTCCGGGATCTATGTTACAGTCCTCAATGTCTATATTTAAATCTTGAAGACTCTCCTCATACTTGTTTCACAGTTTAACTTTGCCATTAGTGTTTGGCTCTGGTGACTGACCACATTTTGGCATGGGACTAAATTATGATGCGGCTGCTGTAAGCGTGGGTGTTGGCGTAGCTTTTCCACTTGACCCCTTTTCCATTACAGACTTTGACTGAGCTAGTATTTAATATTCTGCCTCTATTTTGGGCCTTTTCTACAATCCAATTAGGCTCCCCAATTTACTGGATTGTGACAGCGCCGTTGGGGTTTTAAGAGCCTCTGTTAAGTCTTTGCAGGGGACTTATCATAGACATTTTAAAGTGAGAAGATTTCAAAAATGTACTTATATAATAAACAGTCAGTTTGCTCTCTGTTGTGATCAGATGTTAGGCAGAAATACTTTTTATACATTAGACTTAATAAAGTGGAAGTGGTATAAAACTAGTCTGTTGTAGGTATGATTTTTCAAATTTTGAATCTCTTCATCATAAATACCCCATATTGCATTAAGGTTAAACCTGGTTCTGCAATAATAACATCTCATGTAGTCTTAGTTTGCTTAGAAAATGTATTTGGTTCAGTGACATCCAAAAGAAGGACAAAATTATCCAAAATGAAAATCGAAAGTGTGAAGGATGAAGGTAAATCTTATGTAGCACCTACCATGTTAATATTTGAAGTCGAACCTAGGAGTTGTTGACATAATAAAAAACACAGTAATTGCACTTGCCATCATTTATGCCAAGTGCATTTTCAGATACACTTCTGGTTAACATTTATCATAGTATTAAACAATTTTGTTCTTTTATATATATATTCAATATTTTCAAAGTAAAACACATTTCATGTTTCAGAATAACAGCTCCACAGTTGAACACCTGTAATAGATACACAATGATGTTCTAAATTTGTCTGAACCTAGGGTATAGTGAAATTTTATCTAAGCTCATTTTCCTCTCTTTAAAGCATTTCTGGATACCTTTTAGTAACTGATTGTACTGTGCTTCGCAGACGATTAAACATTTTATGGTCTACTAAGTCTCCAAATGTAAGTGTGTGTAACTGTTGATTCACAGTAAGGTTTGTAGGTTACAAGTGTGTTTTTGTTTTGGTGATACAAAATTTGCTTTGTGCAATTCAATGAAATAACATTTGGGTTAGAAATTGAAGTTTGTCAGTTTCAACTTTATTTAAATGTTTTTGTGGTTACAAACTGTGCCACTTTCAAATAAAATGCAGTTATTTTTCCAAGCTGAATAGATAATTTGTTGGCATTAAACAATTGTGACCATAACGTTGTTCATACTATTGCAATGCTTTATATATATGGGTTTGATCTGTCATCCCCTAGTGACCTGCAAATAGCACAAAATGCTATTTGTCAACTCACTTGTTGAGCAAAAAGAGACTATGTAAGCATATTGCTCTAATACTGGCCTCTGTATACCAAGTTTCTGTAATATTTAGAATCCATTTGTCACTGTTAACTTGGAATTGGACCTCAGAATGCAGATGAGCAGGCAGCGTGATGGTAAGTGAAGAAAAGGTTTAATTACAAATACTCACTCAGCAGGAGGCAGGAACAAAACAAACGGGCAGGCAAGACAGGCATGGCATGATAAAAAAAAAAGACAAGACTTGGTTAGAAAGCTAGACGTGAGCATGAGAGTGAAAGATGTTTCCGCGAAGACTAACAGAACAGGTGTGAATATATGGCGTGAAAACCAGGTGGAGTAAGGAGACAGATTAACTTGAAGCAGGTGAACTGAATAAACTTAATTAACAGAACAAAACGTGATTGGAGCAAAACAGAGACTCTTGAACACAAACTAGAAAAACATGAAGCAAAAGCATAACCAGATCCGAAAACCAAACTTGACAAAACATAAACAAGACGACAAAACAAAAGCATGACCAGGAAAATAAACATGATTCAAAACTTGAACAGTGAAAAACATAAGGAAAAACCCCAAAACTAAAAACCAAACAACCCTACATCATGACACCATTTAAAGATTTAAAAGGCTGTTTTTAAAGGAAAAGGAAACCTACCCAAATACAACAGTCTTCTAGCTGTATTGCAGCGTCATGCTCAGGTTGGAGCACTGTGGTCAACATCTCAGCTTCTACCTGAAGTCCCAGCTTTGAAATTAAAAATGAGAAGTAATAGAGCTTTTTCTTTTATTAAAATATCTCAGCTCAGACCCTGGAAAATGTAAAAACTCTACTGTAGACATACTTCTTTGTTTTGGCTGTAACCCAAGCTGTTCTTGACAATGATTGTAATTATTTATTTATGGGTACTTGTTTGTTTTATTTGATCTTTTAAAATTAATGATCATTTTATTTGTATTTGTATGTTGCTTTTACCAAAGTTTATTGCTATGTGTTTTTTCCCTTTATGTACTGCACTTTGGGACAGCGAGGAGTTGTTTGTAGAGCTGCTTGGTTCTTGAATCAACATGGTCAGTGTTTCCAATCTTCAGACCAAATCAGAAATCTGCTACATAAGTCAATGAGTCAGTGGAAACACTTTAGTTCATTCAGTTTACTAATTTCCCTCAAACTAACTATGAATGCAAACAGGGAAACACAGTCCTAAGTCAAATGGTGGAACTAAGTGTACACTTATACCTGAAGTAAATGAATCTGACATGCACGTTTTTGGACTGTGGAAGTTGTGGTACCAAGAGAGAAACAACTGGCTGGGATGGTATGCTTAAAAGTTCTCAGCACTTTTGCCTGACAGCTAGAATACATGTGGAGAACACTTCCAACCAAGGTACTTCTAGCTGTCAGGCAAAAGTGCTGAGAACTTTTAAGCATAGCATCCCAGCCAAGTGTTTTTTTTTTTGCCAAAAATACTTTTTTACTGGGAGTATGTCAAATGGATGTGAGCTGCTAATTGGCATCAGGATGGAATGAGCACTCTTACTTTTCCAATCTAAGTATTTGCTCTGGTATAATGAAATAACTGGAATTTTGGCTTCAAGGGAAGGAACAATCCAAGACTGAGGGACAACAACACAACACAACACAGTTCTTGCCTCTGCAAAGACAAATTCAACTGCAATGAGTCAACGGCCAGAGTTGACTCATTGAGTGCTTTGGGAAATAAGGTTTGTCAGGTAAGGAACTGTGTTGTTTTATTTTAATATTTGGTTTTTATGCGTCCTCTATCATTACAAAACATTCCCTGACATCCAGAGATCTCTTTATTGAAATAAACCACCACGCAAGTAAATGGACTGAATTTATATAGTGCTTTCCAGTCATACTGACCACTCAAAGCACTTCACACTAGAGTCACATTCCCCGAGACACACACAGGTAGGCAATTTATGTTTACGTAACTTGCCCAGGGGCACATCGTCATGTGGCAGCTAGAATCGAACCCACAACTTCTGGATTGCAAGACGACTACTCTTCTCACTGAGTCAAAGTCACAAAGTAGTGTTCGCTCGTAGTAACTTTTTAGGGCAACAACTTGTTGTTGTGAGACAGCTAAAGTTTAAGCTTTTTGAAAGACTGCTTTTCCTGAACAACATTTTGTGGGTGTATGTGGAATAGTGAGACTTTCAGTTGCTTCTATTCAGCACAGCTATGTTTTATATAACCACTTTATGTCTCGATTATTTAAAGTTTCCTGAAGACATAGATTTTGGCAGAAAATGGAGTTCCAAAACCAACTCAAACCTGTCAAAATAGTAATAGTGGTCAGAACTAGAGTGATCATTACAAGATTTAGATGAGCAGCCAGAATTACAATTTTTGGAATAGCAATTTTTCTCACAACCATGGAGTGTTATAAATACCTATGTAAGGTGCCAGTTATTGTAGGTCTACCTTTATCTAGTATGACCATTGTGTTATGCGCTGATTTGGTGACCGGTACTTAATGCCCTCATTCTTCATTAACTTCTCAGCTGTGTCCCTCATTAACTACAAACACAATTACAAAGAAAAGTGACATAATCTTTCAATTCAGAAAAAAGTGGCAGTAGACAGAAAAATATCAAGATACAATTTTAAAAGAGAATGGTGGAGAATTTTCAGTCATCTAGTATGAGAATAATCTTGTGTGAACTGAATGCAACCAGACTTCTGTTTTCGGTGTTTGAAGATTCTTCACCTCTTATCTAAAAAGGCCTTTCTGGTTCTTACTGACTGGTGGAGAATTGTCATGCTTTAAAAGAGCATGGCACAGCATAGAAGAGCTAAACTCTGACATCAAGACTCAATGTTCCACTTTTATCCCAAGAATAAGATACACTCAGTTGCACAGAGTTTAAGCAGATAAAACAGATGGTGTGAAAAAGGAGGAAGGAAACAATGGGTAAAACCAACACTTACCTAACACTTATAGTGCAGCCTTGACTCTCCTCCTGGGGCGCTTTGACAACCATTCACACCTTAAAAGATGTGACTAAAATATCTCACCTTCTGGTCAGAAATGTAAACAACTCACAGATAGCAAACACTAAAATGATTGTCAGGATGGCAGGGTGGGTCAAGAATCCTCCTGGAAGAGATCATCCTTAACCTTATAAGGCTGTATCTCACTACTGGGCAGTAAAAACTGAAGTAACCTTTCTGGTGAGAACCAAGATGTTGCTTTAAACATTTTGAATCAACAGAACCATTGGGGGCCTCAAAAGCCATACTTTTGAGATGAATGACTATCCTGTTACTTATTCTTACAGCTACAGAAGGGTACCTACCAATGTGCAGGTTTAGAGAATTTCAGTGTACATCAGTATGTGACTAAAAAAGCTCTCCATCTTCAGTTTGTGACAAACTGAGAGTCTACAGGTGACGATGAATGTTTATTTGTAGCCCTCTGCATCCATCTTCCGTAGGTTTCTCTGAAGCAAATGTTCACTCTGAAAATGTGTGCATGTGATTGGTTGACATGCTTAATGGCAGAAGTAAAAGGACACCCATCATGCAACGTCCCCCCTCTGGCAATACAGAATTTTTCCATTATGCATTTGCCATGATGCTTCCTTTTCATGTCTCTATCACGAAAGTGTACCCCCAGTGTGATCTCTCTTTTACACTGTGAGAACATTCATTATGTAATACTTTTAACTATGAGATTTGTTCACACCTGCTTAAGGTGGCAGGTTAATGTCATTCTGTATGTAAATGGTTTCTGCTTCAGGTGCATCAAGATGTATTCAGATGCACTCATGGAGAAAACTGTTACCACTGGGCTGTTAACACCTACATTCTTGCTACAGTGTGCATTCAATTTAGACTGTCAAATCGTTTACTTTCAAAGGTGATTGTCTTCAAACTGTTATATCGAAATGTGACTCGATGCTTATTTTTCCTTAATTGAATTTCAGCAGCTGTTTGATGTCACTTTTCTTGAAGGAGCATTTATGCCGCATTTTAACTGATTTCTTTGCTGAAATAAATAAAGCTGCCGAACAGCACAGTGAATAGGTGGTTAGCACCTGTTTCTTCACAGTAATGTTTTGACTGAGACCATTCTGTGTTGAATTTGTAAGCTTTGGTTTTCTGTGGTTTTCATTCTAAAGCCCAAAAAGTATGTATGTTAGAAAATCATAAATTCCAATTAAGTGATTGTGTGGATGAATGGCTGCTTGTCTTGTGCGTGTTTGGCCCTGTGATGGTTGGTGCAATGTCCCATGCCAATTAATCCTGGGCCCCTGGTTTTACTTCAGCTGACACCATACAGGTTTTAGCAGAGGAGCAAAAAATGTATTTTTATTAAAGGACATCTTTCATGTGCATGCAAAATTTTTTCATCATAATACCCCCAAACAGCAATGACAGCTTACTGAATGGATCAGTTTGTGACTGTTTGTCAGCTTCCACCCTGCCAGAGTTATCTAGAAGTAATTTTTCCATGTTTTAAGACTAGTCCAAAATCTCTTTTTACAGATGATAATGTTGGGACTCAGCCATGGATTTCAACATTAAACTCCGGTACGAACTCTTCTGGAACTTTTCAAAATAAAGTGCATTAACCTTCTTCCGGCACAGCCAGGAAATGGGATAACTGCGGACTTCCTGTGACGCCACTACCCAAATAAAAGCACAGCTGTTGCTACATCCGCCCTATTCCACACGGCATTCCAGAGGGACCGGATAGGGGAGACAAAGCACGCTGATGTCTCTTTGCTGGCAAAAATACATAACTCTTCAACTGGATCCAAGAGTGTCATGAGATCACGCGATCATACGCACCAGTTAAGTATGAGTAAATAACTGTTTGTGTACCCAGTATTCATTCATAAAAACGGGAATTAAGGTATACGCCTGGCTTGACTTTCTCTCTCTGAGACTTGCAGAAGCAAACGGTGTTCCAGAGAAGTCCCTGCAGAGACGCAGTCTCTACAAGCTCCTTGCCTGAGAGGAGGACAAAGGAGGCCGCATCACCATGTTAACGTGCAGTGTGGTTGGTGGACACAATGAGCTGTCTTCCAACCTCAGCTACGGAGGTTAGCTGGAAGCTAACGCTTTGTTCACAGAGCTCTCTTCAAACTTCATCGTCGCCTGGACAGCTTTTCCTCAGCACAGTTCATACAAGGTTAGGTTTGGGCAGAGCAGAGCAGAGAAATAGAAGGATTTAGATTGAAATGATCTAAACATTTTTCATTTTATGAAGTTTGGTTTTGTTTGTGTTGAAATCTGCTATCTTGGTGCTAGCAGAATATCTGCAGCACACATGTTCAGTTTTGTGTTCTTTGTTTGTGTGTTTGTAAAGTTAAGACAAACTTTACTTGAAGGGTGATTTTAAACAGAAGATTGATCATAACGCGCCGTCCGCGCTTATGCATTTTAACCCTTTTATTAACCCTGGTATTTTAAAGGTATGTGTTGATTCTGGTGCTAAGCTATCAGCTTCTTTTGTTAGCTCAACGGCTAACCGGTAAGAACACGTGCTTGGCACTAAAGAGTATTTAACAGAAAGGTTGTTAGTTTTCAAGCTAGTGAATAATAGTCCCTAAACATCATTTTACTAAATTTGATAACTAAGTAAACACCATTAAGCCTCATTTCTCCAGAAAGATTTGGCTCATTTCCAAAATATTCCCTTAATAATATTTATTTAAATATTATTTGAATAAATAAAAGCAGCTAATTAGACACCGTTGAGAAATGGTCATCCAGAAGGTTGGTTTTATTCTGCAGATCATTATTTAAAACATTGTTTTATTAAAATAATATTTTATCTGATCTTGCATTGTGAAGGGTTGTCTAAACGTCTGCTGATTATTGCCTAAGTTGGTTCCAAGACTAACTTCACATCAGTTCCAGATTCTTCAAGATAATCCTTGGTTCTCAAACATAAACATCGCATGGTAATGTTGCATCACTCTTTTGGTCATGGTTTTCAATCATCTTTCATCAACTTGTTTATATTGTACATAGCCCATTAGTCTTCTTTATTCTTTAATTCTGCTTGGTAGTTTAGTTGGATTGTTTTAGCATAGTAAAGAGTTTGTTGATTGAAATATGTTTGACTTTGCGTTGACTTATTTTTGTTAATAAATTCTTGTATTTTAGGAAATTGTGTGAATTCATTCCATGTGTGTACAGAGTTTATGCTGTTCAATAATGTCAGAGCTCGTCTCACACCTTTCTATTTTGTCCTAATACAATCGCCTTACTGGGCTGGTATTCACAGGACAACCCTTAACAGACCGAAATATTATTTGATAAAATATTAATATTAAATAATATTCTCAGATTCCTAATCACAACAATAACATTCTTTTATCAGATGCATGTGATGTTGTTTGTAAAACTGCTTTTTTTTAATTGCTGATTAATTTCAATGAACTTATCCATAGACCTAATTTGTGTGCTTATACCTCCATGCAATGCACAAGGTCCTGTATGAGAATGTTCAATTGTTGAGTTGCTGAATGCCTCAGGCAGGATGTGCTTTTATTTTGAGGAACTTGAATTATTGTATGATGATATAGTTAGCTGAGAGTTTTTTGGATTTACTCTAAGTCGGAAGGTTTGCTATGTAAGTAATAACCATACACTAAACCTCCATCTACAACATTTGTTGTCTAGTCTGAATAGTGAACTAGTTCCAAGCTATACCTCGATTCACAAACTAATGAATGAATAAGGAAGAAAGAATGTTGTATTTCTGAGTGATACAGAGGCTTGGTAAATTCTATAAAGAAAAAAAAAGGAAAATTACTGTTAAACATGGACAGAGGTTGGTGCAATGTCCCATTCCAATTGTCAGGTGTACATGGAACTATAAGTAAACACGAAAAGGCACTAAAACATGCAAGAATAACCCACTTAAGAATCAGAACACAAAATTCACATAACATTTAACAGTTTAATTGATCATGGATCATAACATTGATAGCTAACAGTCTGCAAACATATCTGGCTGATCATTATAATGCCCCCTTTGACCGGACATTCTGTACATCTCTTTGAGAGGTGTCCATAAGACCTCAAGTCCAAGTCATGTATCAGTAGCTCAGAGTGTGAGCTTAAGTCACGTATTGAGTATTTGGTTTTGTGACTTAGGTGTGAATCAAATCCAAGTATTGATTTCGAGTTCCATCTCTTCTGCAAGCAAACCTGTTCTTGACTGCTGGATGTAATCCAAATAATATTATTTTACAAATGTAAAATTGTATTTAGTAGATAATTAAAGCAGTTTCGAGAGAAAGCTCAACCATTTGTTGGTCTATTTAATTTTAGTCTTGCACACATAATCTTATGTTAGTTGCTCAAGAGGCACTTTGATGAGGCTGTAATAAGAGTCATTGTTTTTGATGAATGTGCATCAATGATCCAGTGATTTGTTGGTTCATATTTAAACATTTTATATCCTCTTGAATTGGTGCAGAAGGAAATTTGGCTTGGCTGAAGGTGAAAGTGTGTTTTATGGCACAGATAAATATTATTCTCGTTTGTTCCGGACAAAAGAGCAATATATCACCTTGACATCTTTGCCTTCAGATTCTTTTCCATGTACTACATTTTTGTCTGTTTGAGCTCATTAAACATGGCTAAGGGACTAAGTGAGCAGTATGTCCAGAGGAAGAAGCTTGTCTTCCAAAAGCATCACCGTAACACAGTGCATCTGTCCTCTGGGTATGCTTCTTCTCCTCTCCCCACTCTGCCGTGGCCCCGAGCCACACTACGTGTGTATATTCGATATTATTAGGAGGAGAACTGCTGTAAGGTATAGAAAGATGTCAGGGAGGAGAGCTATTTTTAACAGCTGGCCTTGATCCCTCTTTCCCTCCCTTCTCTCTTATATTTGTGTATGCTGTGTGCTCTTTTTGCACCACTGTGAATTATAACCGAGTGCCGGCTGGGTATCAGTGCCCGCTCTTTCACCGCTATGTCCTGCCCACTTCCACAAGCAGTAATCTGATAAATTGCAAGGTGTCAGGCTCTTCCACCTCACATGACAACAGAAAAGTTGGTCACTCCAAAACACAGTGAAGCTATCATAGCTTTGCTATTTTTAGATTACTTATGTTTTAATTTGTTTCATCCAGTGGCAAATTAAATAGATTCTTGCAAGAGCTATGCAAAAATTCATTCCTACAGCTATTGATACAGACTAGTCCTCACTGACATTGCAGTGCTTATGCAAGCAGGAGAACTCCTCCTCCAGTGTGTATCAGCTGAGTTAAGGTGCAAAAAAAGCAGATCTCATTTTATGTGTTCTCTTGAAGTCACTCAGATATATGCATTTGAGTGAAAGGTTTACAGTCAGAATGGAAACCTCCAACTACACCTCTAAACATTAATCACTAAGAAAAAAAACTAGCTGATTGTAGAAAAAAATCTAACATTTTCCCCTCCTTCAGCTGCTCTCATCAAATGCTAGGAAAGCACTGTTATCAACCACTTTCAAACCTATCATAGAAGATAATCTAACTGTTGCCTTGATCACATTGTTTCTGGGACTCATTTTGAAAGAGACAGAGAGAGGAGAGGGTTATGACTCTACGATTATATCATTGTCTAAAAGTACCAAATTTGTGAGCTGTCACCCTAAAACAAAACAGAAATATTTTTTTCCTTTTCAAATGGAAAATGTTTTGTTGTTGCTTTGTATCCAGACAGTAATTTTTGGTGCTCATTGTGGCAGGTGTAATTATAAAGCAATATGTTGCTTTCTTTTCAGTTTTTTAAGTGCACTGCAGACTGGGCCATACTTTAGTGAGGGCTTACCAAGGCCAGGGGCCTCAGGTATATAGTAGGGTGTAATGATACATTTATTCATGCTGAAAATGTTCAGTACACCCTTTTGGTTCGCCATGTATGTGTAACAAATGCATAGACTGCTGTTTCATACACTGCACATATGCAGAATAGTAATGTGCAGAACTCTACATTCTATAGCATAGCTATGTGGTAGAACTGCCTTGTCTTATTTAGTTACAGTGAAGATGGAGATAGTAATTTAGATTGTACCAAAGCTATGTTTTTAACAGCAATATGGTACAACGCCTGCTCAACACTGAACTTCGTTACTCACCTGAAGGCTGTTTAATGACATATATTTACCTCAGGGCTCTATTCTTGGTCCTCTCCTGTTTTCGCTTTATTTGCTGCCACTTGGTTCTATTTTTATAAATCATGGCATGCCATTACATTTATATGCTGATGAGTGTCAAGTCTACTTCCCTTTAAAACATAATGGCTCCACTCAGCCTCTTGTAGACTGTGTCAATGACATGGATGGCACTGAATTTCCACCATTTTTATAAAAAAGACTGAGGTTATGATTTTTAAATCCAATGGTCCTTTGATTTTTACTCTTTGGCCCCATATGAAAAATCCAGCGTCATAAATGTAGGGGTAAACTTGACCCCAGCCTAAACTTTGGCATGTCAACTCAGTGGTTAAGTCCTTTTTCTTTCAGCTGAGGCATTGGTCAAAGTACGAGCCCCTCCATTTTACTGATCCATGCTTTTATTACCTCGTGCTCTGATTATTGTAACTCTTTTGATTGGAGTTAGCCAGGCCTCCCTCTACCGCCTACAGCTTGTACAAAATGCAGCTGCAAGATTTTTAACTGGTACAAGTAAACAACAGCACACAGCTCTGGTTTTAGCTTCCCTTCACTGGCTTCCCGTTCAGTTCTTTATCCATTTTTAAATTCTTTTATTTGTTTTTAATTCTCTTAGTGGCCTTACCCCTTCTTATTTGTAAGTTGCTTCATCCTTATTTGCCTTTGCATGCTCTTAGATCCTGTGACTAGATGCTTTTGGCAGTCCCAAAGACATTATGAGTCCAGATGAAACAGGGCCTTTGCAGTTTTGGCTCCTAAATTGTGGAATGAGGTGCTGTTGCAGGTCTGGCGGGCTCCATCTCTTGATGTTTTTTAAACTTGTTAAAAACAAATTATTTCTCTTTGGCTTTTAACCCAGAGTGAGCAAGCATCTGTGTCTTAATGTTGTACTTTTTCTTTGTATCTGTAGCATTTTAAGTTCTCTATAGCTCCAATGTATTTTCTTATAGCTGTTTTATAGTTTTAGTCCTCTTCTCTGTCTTATATTTTTGTACAGCACTATGACCTCTTTTAAGTGCTTTAGAAATGGTATGGTATGGTATGGTATGGTATGGTATGGTATGGTATGGTATGGTATGGTATGGTATGGTATGGTATGGTATGGTAAGCACCAGTATGTGTCAAAAGGAGTCTGTCTGTCACGAGTTATTGTCCCTACAAGGGGCAGTTCTGTAGAATAATTATTTTACTTATTAAATGTTAATTTGTTTTTTTATACAGGTCATCTGCATTGCTTAGGAAAATGTATTTTGATGCAGAAAAACCTGAAGGTAATGTGTGCTTCACTATCAATCCAATGTGACTTACAAGCACAAAAGAAACGTGTCCGTAAGGCACCAAAACGGGCCCCTACGTAGAGACACGCATCCTCGTAAAATCAGGCCCTGAGTGCAGACTTTACCTGACCAGTAAATGTAGTGTTGCAATTGCAGGGCCAGCCACATTTATTAGCACCCTTGGTAAAGATGTCCAAAAAACAAGGTTAATTCCCAAATTGATGCAGGCATGAAATTAATTATTTTAATCTTCTTAGTTTCCAGACATAAATCTTGCAGAAAACACGTGGGGTGAGCTGAAGAGAAAAACACTTTAGAAAGGACCTGGGACTCGAGATAGTGTAGGCAGATTGGGCAAACAGGAATGCTCCAAACTAGTGAACTAGTGAAGTGTATTGAGAGGATAATTGTATCACTGGACATTTCAGGAAACAGTAAATGTTTCTTCACAAAAATAAATATGAATAAGTGGACTCAAACTAAAGACTGTATTTTTCTTGAAATTTCCAGTATGAGATAATGCTACTATAGAAAAAGAATTTTGAAGCTTTAAATACAGCTTTACTTGGGGTTGCAATAAATGTGGCCGGATCTATATGCGTGTTGCCAGGACTACTTCTTACAGAATGTCTGCCTCTTTCAGAAAACATAATTATAATGTTATGTTATGTTTGAACTCAGCGAAGGCATCATGCAAAGCCACATGTTTATCATTTGGCAGGCCTACATCAGCTTAAAAGAAACTGTATTTTAGACTTTAGGCTTATAAAAAAAAGGCTGTTAGTAATGCATTTTATTATTCTATATTATTCAAGATTTGCTGAATCAACCTTGGCTTTAAAAACAACAGCAAATGTATTTACTTACAGATGTAGAGGAGAGAAAAGAGCCAACACTGGAAAATGAAAGAGGTAGTGACAGAATGAGAAGACATAGAGGCTGCGCAGCTGGCATCAGCCCAGCACATTCATTTCGAGGGGCCACAATTCAGTCAGTGCTATGTGAGTCAGTGTGCACCACTTGAAACAGCAGCCAGTGTTGGTGAGTGATCAGACAGGACTGAGGTGCAAATGAGCACACTCACTGAAGTGGACATAGAATGCATTTAGCTTTTAATTTACTAGTTCCTTTTTTAAAGCTCATTTAATGTGCATTTCTGTTGGAAGTATTAAATGCAGCAGTATTCACCACCTACTGAGTGGCAGCTGACCCTGTGTGGTGCAGACCGGTTCAGTCAGGCATACATGGTAACTATCCCCACAGGGCTTGTAGTGTTCAGAAAATACCTAGTTTAACCTTACGTTGAGTTGTGTATATTCAGTACAATTGCATAATTTCATCCACAGACAGCAGCATTAGGCCGGTCACACCCTTTACTAATTACTGTATTATTGAACATTGTGTATGCTACAAAAAAACTCACTATGTTCTATTAGACCAAAACTGACACATCTTGGTATGCAGATTGAATACAATATGGGATATTTCTTTTGTGTGTGTCCTTGTCAGAAATAAATTCAGAATAGATTTTTTTATCATGTTCAGCAGCCCTGACATGCGTTACAGAACAGTAATGAGCTAGGTGATATTTAGTGGGTGGCCTTCCTGACAAAAGCAAAGTGAAAGCTGCATGCTAGGTTGTAATTTGTTTCTAATAAAACCCCAGTTCCTTGTCTGACTTCATTACATCTGAGAAAGTGTCATAAGCTGTATTTCACTAGTAAGTAACCAGCATCTTTAGGCTCATAAGACCTCTAATCTCAATGGCTGATACAAGATACTGTACCGTCACATCTCTCCTGAGCTTCTTTGCACAAAACTGCAATTTCATTTGTTTCATGCAACTAAGACTCCAGATTGTCGGTTATAAGGAATTAAAGGTAAACCATCTATTTTCAGTTTTATTCTTGGTTGCAGGATTTCTACTTTGTCAGTTCTCCCAATGAGAAAAAAAATGCTTTGGTTAGGTTTTCTTAATCAAAACATGAATCCAAAAATTTTTTTTATTCTGGTTAACTTGTGGGGCTTTCTCTATACATCAGTTTTGCTTTTCATGCTTTTAAAGGGGACATATCATGCAAAATCCACCTTTTAAGCCCTTAAATACGTTGTGTTGTGTGCTTGGAATATGTAGTACAGTCTGGAGTACAGAAAAATTTAATTTGCTCTCTCCAGGTGCTGTGTAGATATCTTTATATTCTGTTTAGGTTGTATTATTCAAGGCGTTCAGTTTTTTTCTGTTCTCTATTACATTTTTTGGACTATTACGTCACAGTATTTGCTGAGGAACTGCTCAACAAGGTCATGGACTTTCAGCTAATCAATTTCGCGTATACGTATGGAGCTACACTAATAATGATTTCAGACCGAAGCATTGCAGTTCCACTTTATATACTCCACAACTAAATGATTTAAATATGAAAAGGAAGGATTTAAAAGTGTGATATGTCCACTTTAACCAAGTTAAAAAATGTGGGATGGTTAAGCTTTGAATACTTTTCTATTAATGCTTTGGAAACAGTTTTAAAATATTGTGTTGTGCTAAAGTGTTATAGTTGGTTTGCCACACTCCAAAGTCATTGTTTGTGCACATTTCTTTTAAGTGTTCTACATATACCTCAGGTGATCACACCCTTTTCCCTTATTGGGCAACAGAACTTGGCAAATGTTTCTTTTTATTTAAATAGTCAAATTTAAATAGTTAAAAATACCACTGAAATATCTGTCTTTATTTAGCCACACTAATATGAGCTCCCTCGCATTGAAAACCGCTATTGCCCAGATCTTCTAATTGTTTGTAACCCTGTCAGAAGAACAGTTCTTAATTAGGATTTCTGAGTTCCAGATCCAGATCAGGCCATGGTTCGAAAACATAGTGAAAGGTGAAAGTTGTAGCTCTCAACTATTTATTAGCACTTCTGTCAGTTTCTTTCTCCTTAAAACAGTCACACACACACAGGACTGCACAACCTCTATTTGTTGACATGTTTAGTGCTTACACACTTTAAATGTGAAAAAGTGCATTGTTAGTGGCTTGTATAGTTACAAGTAGCTAATAATTTAGTTTTTTGACTTGCAACTACAACATGCTCAACTCAGGTGTGACACCATTCCAATATCATTACAATAAAGCTCTGACCTCTGAGACACATTGAACGTAGAGCATAATATTATGCTAGTTTTATGAGCCCGAAGGGCAAATTGCATTGAAACTACAATGTTTTTGTTTTTTGTTTTGTTTTTTGTCCACAGTCTCCTTTTTTCACTTTTCAAGTTTTAGCAGTCTAAAAATAACTGCATCTGTTTTTTTTCTTCTCTAATGTTAAAATGTTTCCCTTTTATGCTTGAGTTCTTCTCAGATAATAGCTATAACTTTCTGTCTTGAAATAACCTTGAAGTACTGTTATTGGCCTGTGTATTGTGCATTGTCAGAACATTTTTTGGAAAAAGGTCTTTCTTTAGCACCGACTGCAAGTATTCCTGGAGGACTCTGGCACCAGAAGCCGCATTCGATTGTGTCTGTCTCCAGAGCCTTTCCATTAACTGAAGCGTGATAGTTTCCACAGCTTGTTCCACTTTACCTGAATCAAATATTACTCACATGCGAGGCCATCCAAACCTCCATTATCATATTCATTACCTGTGGTATTGCAAACCACACGCAAGGGTGAACTCTCCCTCTTATATGCAAGTGAGCAAGTCTTCCCACTAGACAAGCAACCTTTCTTCCCTGGTTAATATTAGTCTTTTACTCGACTTCTTTCATCATCTCATTTAATCCAAGATCTGAGTTGTGCACATAGGGAGCAACCATCAGGACAAATTAGGAAGATTTATGATTAAACTGGTTTGTTCGGAAGAAAAGAATTTAGATCGACGTAACAGTACCCCAAAGGCATTAAGCAGAAGTCATCTAATTTACACAAAGTGATTTTTCGGAAAGGAATGTTCTCGCCCCCCAGCTGGTTTTTTAATATGAGAGCAAAATGTATTTTTTTGTAAATTTCTCAATTTTTCAAAGAAATGGATGGCTGATTATAAAAAAAAAAAAGATTTTTTTATCCTTTACTGATACAACACCATAAAGAAATGAAAGTAAAAGAGAGATGAAAGTATTGTGTAATTGTATGCTGCAAACAAATTTTACACATGTACATGTGGACTGAAGGGTACTTCAGCTGGTCATTGTTGGAGCTGAAATCATGCAGCACCAAAGAGCAGTTTGGACAGCTAATTAAACGGAGAGATTAAATAACTGATTTGTGTGTAAATCCTTGCCCACGGATGGTCATAAAAGAATTTATCTGCATAATCAGTGGCTTTGTACTCAGAATGCTAAGATGCTCATACGGCAAACACATCCATGATGATCTATAATAGTGTCATAGCTTTGTGCTGAATGTTTCTTTTTTTGGTTTTCTTAGTCCTTGTCAAAGAAATTATTTTGCATCACTGGTCTCTGCGTCAGTCACTCCTCACTCTGTGGTTGTTCCGGAAAATTGCCTTAACTATGTATTAATCCTCAGCTTGGAGCATAAAAAGAAAATGATTTAGATTTCTATTTTTTCCCTTTATCCCTTGTCACAGCTGTGGGATTGTCTAAGGAGCCCTAAGAGCAGATACAACAATGAATTATTTTGTTTTAACAATGTCTATGACAGAATTGGAAAGTATGACAGTTTATCTTGCTCCTATGCTCTCTAGACTTTTTATTTATGTACGACTGATTTTGGAGCTATTTTCTATATTCTATCAAAATGTCTATAGAAAAAAAATCTTCTCTTTGATACTTATTGATATGTATCAAAGAGAAGATTTTTTTTCTATGTACAGTTAAAACCAGATATTTACTGTACAGAAATAAACACTTCTCTCTTTTCCCCACTGTCTGATATTAAGTAAGAAATATTTTAAACTTGTTTTAGGTCAGTTAGGATTACCACATTTTTCAGTTTGCTTAATTCCAGAATAACAAAAGATTAAAAGTTTATTATTATTATTATTATTATTATTTCCTTTCTTTCAATTGAGGTGTATACAAACACCTCTATGGTCTTTGGTAGAATTTCGTTAGAGCTTTGGGAACTATAGTGTAACCAAGTCAGGTTTAAAGGCCTCCTTGCTCACACATACACTTCATCTCTGTAATGTACAGTACCTTTGCCCAAACTTTAACTTCCCTGCTGATGTTGCTTCAGTATTTCTTTATAATGTTGCTTCCTCGTGATGCAATGTAATCTATGAAATACACCAGCCATTCTGCGGCAAAACACAACATGAGGCTGCTACCAGGGGGTGAAAGTAGTTTTAAAATCTTTTGTTACTCTCATCAGTGGCCCCCTTGAGATCTCTCTCTCTCAGCAAAGTCCAAACTCAAACTAATTAAAACATCAATATTTTACTTAACTGTAGGCTGTCTGTATAAGGCAGAAATTAGAATCACTTGACAATGTAGAATATATATATCAATTGTTAAAGAACTGCCATGTATGAAACAATGATAAACCCTTTTCTGATGCAAAACTTTTCATCTTCAGTTTCCGTCTTTTCTTTTGAACAAATAAGTTATTGTTCTCTGCATTGTAGTCAAGTTTTGATTTAATTTAAATTTGACAGTTCGGTTGTTTTCACGGCTTTCTATTTAAAAGTCTACCCCTCCTTGAACTGTCACCTTAATGTAGTGGAGGGGTTTGAGTGCTCAAATGATCCTAGAGGCTATGTTGTCTGGGGCTTAAATGCCCCTGGTAGGGTCTCCCATGGCAAACAGGCTCTAGGTGACGGGTCAGACAAAGAGCGGTTCAAAAATCCTTCATGAGGACTATTATATTGAGGCACGTGACGTCGCCTGGTACGGCGGAGCCGGGGTCCCACCCTGGAGCCAGGCCTGGGGTCGGGACTCGCCGGAGAGCGCATGGTGGCCGGGTTGCTCCTCACGGGACCCGGCCGGGCCAAGCCCAAACGAGAGATGCAAGGCCATCCCCCAGTGGGCCCACCACCTAGAGGGGGAACCATGAAGGACCGGTGCAAAGAAGATTGGGTGGCGGACGACGGTGGAGACCTCAGCGGCCCGATACCCGTATGCTTAAGCTGGCTCTAGGGATGTGGAATGTCACCTCGCTGGGGGGGAAGGAGCCTGAGCTTGTGCGGGAGGTCGAGAGATATCAACTAGAAGTAGTCGGGCTCACCTCCACACACAGCGTGGGCTCTGGAACCCATCTCCTTGAGAGGGGTTGGACTCTCTTCTACTCTGGAGTGGCCCACGGGGAGAGGCAGCGGGCTGGTGTGGGTTTGCTTGTTGCCCCCCAGCTCAGCCATCACATGTTGGGGTATTACCCCAGTGGATGAGAGGGTCCCTGCGCCTTCGGGTTGGGGATAGGTCTCTGACTGTCGTTTCGGCCTACGGGCCGAGCAGTAGTGCGGAGTACCCGGCCTTCTTGGTGTCCCTGTCGGGGGCGCTGGATAGTGCCCCTCCTGGGGACTCCATTATTCTGCTGGGGGACTTCAATGCCCACGTGGGAAATGACAGTGACACCTGGAGAGGCGTGAGGAATGTCCTCCCCGATCTGAATCCAAGTGGTGTTTTGTTATTGGACTTCTGTGCTAATCACGAATTGTCCATAATGAACAACATGTTCAAACATAAGGGTGTCCATCAGTGCACTTGGCACCAGGACATCCTAGGCAAGAGGTCAATGATCGACTTTGTTGTCGTATCATCAGACCTTCGGCCGCATGTTTTGGACACTCGGGTGAAGAGAGGGGCTGAGCAGTCCGCTGATCACCACCGGGTGGTGAGTTGGATCCGCTGGAGGAGGAGAAAGCCGAACAGACTTGGCAGACCCAAGCGCATAGTGAGGGTCTGCTGGGAATGCCTGGCGGACCCCTCGGCCAGGGATGTATTAAACTCCCACCTCCGGGAGAGCTTTGGGATGTTGGAGACATAGAGTCCGAGTGGACCATGTTCTCCGCATCTATTGTTGATGCTGCTGACCATAGCTGCGGCCGTAAGGTCTGCGGTGCCTGTCGCGGCGGCAATCCCAGAACACGGTGGTGGACACCGGCAGTAAGGGATGCTGTCAAGCTGAAGAAGGAGTCCTATCGGCTGTGGTTGGCTTGTGGGACTCCTGAGGTGGCTGATGGGTTAAGTGAGGCCAAGTGTGCTGCGGCCCGGGCTGTGGCAGAGGCAAAAACTCGGGCCTGAGAGGAGTTCGGTGAGCACATGGAGAAGGACTACCGGTTGGCCTCGAAGCAATTCTGGCAAACCGTCTCGGGAGGGGGAAGCAGTGCTTCGCCAACACTGTTTATAGTGGGGGTGGGAGGATGCTGACCTCGACTGAGGACATTATCGGGCGGTAGAAGGAGTACTTCGAGGATCTCTTCAATCCGCATTCCCTGGTGGAAACAGAGGCTGGGCACTCGGGGTTGGACTCTTTCATCACCCAAGCTGAAGTCACCAAGGTGGTGAAAAAGCTCTGCGGTGGCAAGGCTTCGGGGGGGGGGGTGGATGAGATCCGCCCTGAGTACCTCACATCTCTGGATGTTGTGGGGCTGTCATGGTTGACACGCCTCTTCAACATTGCGTGGCGGACGGGGACAGTGCCTCTGGACTGGCAGACTGGGGTGGTGGTCCCCCTTCATAAGAGGGTGTGTTCCAACTACAGGGGGATCACACTCCTCAGCCTCCCTGGTAAGGCCTACGCCAGGGTATTGGAAAGGAGACTCCAGCCGATAGTCGAATGTCGGCTTCAAGAGGAGCAGTGTGGTTTCGTCCCGGCCGTAGAACACTGGACCAGCTCTATACCCTCTACAGGGTACTCGAGGGTTCATGGAAGTTTGCCCAACTGGTTCACATGTGTTTTGTGGATCTGGAGAAAGCATTCGACTGTGTCCGATGTGATGCCCTGTGGGGATGCTCCAGGAGTATGGAATCGGGTGCCCTTTATTAGGGGCCATCCGGTCCCTGTACGAGCAGAGCAGGAGTTTGGTCTGGATTGCCGGCACTAAGTCAGACCTGTTCCCGGTGCATGTTGGACTCCAGCCGGGCAGCCCTTTGTCACCGGTCCTGTTCATAACTTTTATGGACAGTATTTCTAGACGCAGCCAAGGGCCGGAGGGGGTCTGGTTTGGTGTCCAGTGGATTTTGTCTCTTCTTTTTCCAGATGACGTGGTTGTGCTGGCCCCCTCTAGCCAAGACCTACAACATGCGCTGTGGCGGTTCGCAGCCTAGTTTGAAGCGGCTGGGATGAAGATCAGCTCCTCCAAGTCAGAGGCCATGGTACTCGACCGGAAAAGGGTGGCTTGTCCTCTTCAGGTTGGAGGGGAGTTCCTGCCTCAAGTGGAGGAGTTCAAGTATCTCGGGGTCTTGTTCACAAGTGAGGGAAGAATGGAGCGGGAGATCGACAGACGGATCGGTGCGGCTGCTGCAGTAATGGGGGCACTGTGCCGGTCCGTTGTGGTGAAGAGAGAGTTGAGCCGAAAAGTGAAGCTCTCGATTTACCGGTCAGTCTACATTCCTAGCCTCACCTATGACCATGAACTTTGGGTCACGACCAAAAGAACGAGATCCTGGATACAAGCGGCTGAAATGAGCTTCCTCCGTAGGGTGGCCGGGCACTCCCTTAGAGATAGGGTGAGGAGCTCGGCCATCCGGGAGGGGCTCGGAGTAGAGCCGCTGCTCCTCCACATCAATAGAAGCCAGTTGGGGTGGCTCGGGCATCTTTGCCGGATGCCTCCTGGACGCCTTCCTCGGGAGGTGTTCCCACCGGGAGGAGGCCCAGGGGACGGCCCAGGACATGCTGGCGGGACTATGTCTCTCGGCTGGCCTGGAACGCCTTGGGCGCCCCCGGAGGAGCTGGAGGATAAATTGGCCTTAGGTGTGAATAGTGTGTGCATGGTTGTTTGTCCTGTATGTTTCTGTGTTGCCCTGTGATGGACTGGATTGGACTGTGATGGACTGGCGAGAGGCAGGGTACACCCTGCCCATAGATTGCTGGAGATAGGCTCCAGCTCCCCTGTGACCCATTATGGAATATGAGGTGTTGAATGGTGAATGAATGAATGAATGAATGAATGAATGAATGAATAATCAAAAACTAAGAAAAGACCATTCTAGTGATACACTTACAATCAGTCACATTGTTTACAAAGAAAGTAGCCTCACAAGTCCACGATTAGCATTTGGACAAGGTCTTTTTTTTGTTTTGTTAAAGCATGTTTCCAACAACAACCTAATTCATATAATAAACAAACAATGATTCTGTTAAAATGAACATAAATAATGTCTCTGCAGCATCTCTTGGGTGGATGGTCTTTCAGTGATTGATCCGCAGCCTTCTGTTATTTAAAGACATCTCTCTCTCTCTCTCTCTCTCTCTCTCTCTCTCTCTCTCTCTCTCTCTCTCTCTCTCTCTCTCTCTCTCTCTCTCTCTCTCTCAGAAAGCTTCACAACAAAAGCCGTTATCTTTAATGCACACTGTTGTGTCTGTTTTCCTTGTCGTCCTTCACTACTACAAGGTGCTGTGCTGTTGTTTTGTGCCTCAGTTTCTGTTGAGTGCAGCTTTATTGCAGATAGCACCACTTAAGTAATTGGTTCCACTGTGGTCGGAATATACTCGGTTAGACTCAGTGTGATTGGTAAATGTTCCCCTTGCCGTTACTCTGAAAGTGTTTATCAACAGCTTGGTCATTCCCTCCAGTGATGAATTGAGACACACTAAAGATGGATGCCTCCCCGCTACACTACAACCTGACATACAGTTTGATGCAAAGAGTCAGTTGATTTATGCTGGGTTTTTGCCACCATATGGCTCACATTACTCATTCCCCGCGACCAAGATAGCAATCATGTTATCCAACACTGGAAAGAAGATGGTTACAGCAGTGGCTTAGAACGGACAAGGAGCAGAGGAAGTTCTAAATAGGGTAAATCGAGCAATCTGCAATCCTGGCATCCCTCCTCCACTCACTTATTCTCCAATCAAGCCTTGTTTATTTGCCAAACCAAAATGGGCTCGCAGACTTTTGGTCCTGTGTTTACAAAGCTGAAGAGGCAAAGCGATCAATGATAAACAGGCATTCAATTTAGGTTTAAATTAAAGGCTAATCAGATAATTAGCTTTGCTAAAAGTGGAATCCAAAGCTTCCCACAAACGGTCCTGAAATGCCCTGATAATGATCAAGACTATAGTTTTCATTTTACATATTAAGTCAGTTAGTTGTGGCCACAGAACGTGGGTTATTGAAGAACCAGTTGAGATCAGTAAAGTAAGACAAATAGCATGCCAATCTACATATTATGTGTGATATGTATATGTAGTAGATATCAGCAGCACAAGGTCTGAAAAATTATGTAATTAATTTCAGCATAGGGCTGCACATGGACTGTGGCCTGCTAATTAATCCTACAACTTCAACTGTTTTCAGATCTTTTCACAATTTCACAAACTTCAGTGAATTTTCTTTATGTAAATGACCAACACATTGTAGTGTGCAATTCTGAAGTGGAATGAAAACAATATTATTACTTATTTACAATCAAAAAGCTGAAAGGTTTGGTTTGAGCATGGATTCATATTTCTTTACTCTGACAGCCCTTACTAAAATCAAGTCACATAAATACTAAATTACGTCCAGGTATGTGTAATCTAGTCTCCTTTTAAATACAGCTGTCTTGAGAAGGCCTTAGTGGTTTGTTGGAGAACATTAGTGAACAACAGCATCATGAAGACCAACGAACACACTGGACAGGCCACAGAACCTCTATAGAGGTTCTACCCATATGGAGACCTCTGGTGGAGCTGCAGAGAGCCACAGCTCAGGTAGGAGAATCTTCTGACACAAAATCTATTAGTTAAGTGCTCCATAAATCTGGTCTTTATGGCAGAGTTGCATGATTGCTGATTTTTTAAAAGAAATCCTTAGGAAGTCCTACATGCAGCCACAATCAATGTAGGACACACAGCTAACATGCTGAAGAAAGTACTCTGGTCAAATAAGACAAATTCTTTGGCCTACATATGTGGCAGAAAACAAAAAGCCTGAACACACTATACCCACCATTTAATGTGCTGGTTGCAGCATCATGTCATGGTTATTTCATTTTTTAGCAGACACAGGGAAGCTGGTCAAAGTTGATGGGAAGATAGATGGAGCTAAATACAGGCCAATACTGCTGGAAAACTTGTTAGAGGCTGCTAACCTTGAGACTGGCATGGAGGTTCACCTTCCAGCAATATGACTACCCATAACATACAGCCAGAGCTACTGTTGAATAGTTTAGATCAAAGCATAGTCATGTGTCAAAATGACCTACATCTATTTGAGAAATGTGGCAATACTTAAAAAATATTGTTTACAGGCACAAGTGTTATCCATACAGTCTGAATGAGCTTTACCCATTTTGATTAAGAGGGGGTAAAAAAAAAATCATTTTCTAGATGTGCAAAGCTGAGACATACAGTTCAAAAGACTGGTTGTTCTATAAGGTAGGGGAGGAGCTGGAGGATAATGTGGAATCACATGTAGATAAAAACTAAAACATCCATCATTCTAATAAAATATGTTGAAGCTTGTGGTTAGAAAATGACTAAAGGTAAAAAAACTCCATGTGGTAAGCATATATGTTTGTCCAAGGCACTGTAGATAAATGATTGACTTGCCACACTCTAAGGTTGGAAATGACACCTTGATCATGGCATACTGCTGTGCATCCATGCCCTCACTGTTGTAAATGAGCTCTCATAGCCTCCTCTAACTAAAAAAATCTGGTTGATTTTTCTTTTTGGAACATTTATGGGAACAGGCGAGATTCAGTATTTTAATGCATCTGCTGGTGTAGCAAAATGTCTGTGTTGAGGAAGATAAATTCTAATGCCAGATGCAATAATGTGGAAATTATTTTCTACTTTGACTGATCTGCTTTCCCTCAATTTGAGCAGGGAAACTCCTCCCTTTTCTAAAAATTGGAATTATGCAATTTGAATTAAAGAGCCACAAGTCTTAACTTTTTCAAACAAGTCACATCAACCATGTCTGGTTTATTCAGTAATTAATTAATATACTGCTTGATGAAGTCACCCATCCGCTCTTGCATTAGATCAGTCTTCTTGAACTTTTATATACAGGTCCTTCTCAAAATATTAGCATATTGTGATAAAGTTCATTATTGTCCATAATGTCATGATGAAAATTTAACATTCATATATTTTAGATTCATTGCACACTAACTGAAATATTTCAGGTCTTTAATTGTCTTAATATGGATGATTGTGGCATACAGCTCATGAAAACCCAAAATTCCTATCTCACAAAATTAGCATATTTCATCCGACCAATAAAAGAAAAGTGTTTTTAATACAAAAAACGTCAACCTTCAAATAACCATGTACAGTTATGCACTCAATACTTGGTCGGGAATCCTTTTGCAGAAATGACTGCTTCAATGCGGCGTGGCATGGAGGCAATCAGCCTGTGGCAGTGGTGAGGTCTTATGGAGGCCCAGGATGCTTCGATAGCAGCCTTTAGCTCATCCAGAGTGTTGGGTCTTGAGTCTCTCAATGTTCTATTCACAATATCCCACGGATTCTCTATGGGGTTCAGGTCAGGAGAGTTGGCAGGCCAATTGAGCAGAGTGATACCATGGTCAGTAAACCATTTACCAGTGGTTTTGGCACTGTGAGCAGGTGCCAGGTTGTGCTGAAAATGAAATCTTCTTCTCCATAAAGCTTTTCAGCAGATGGAAGCATGAAGTGCTCCAAAATCTCCTGATAGCTAGCTGCATTGACCCTGTCCTTGATAAAACACAGTGGACCAACACCAGCAGCTGACACGGCACCCCAGACCATCACTGACTGTGGGTACTTGACACTGGACTTCTGGCATTTTGGCATTTTCTTCTCCCCAGTCTTCCTCCAGACTCTGGCACCTTGATTTCCGAATGACATGCAGAATTTGCTTTCATCTGAAAAAGTACTTTGGACCACTGAGCAACAGTCCAGTGCTGCTTCTCTGTAGCCCAGGTCAGGCGCTTCTGCCGCTGTTTCTGGTTCAAAAGTGGCTTGACCTGGGGAATGCGGCACCTGTAGCCCATTTCCTGCACACGCCTGTGCACGGTGGCTCTGGATGTTTCTACTCCAGACTCAGTCCACTGCTTCCGCAGGTCCCCCAAGGTCTGGACTCGGCCCTTCTCCACAATCTTCCTCAGGGTCCGGTCACCTCTTCTCGTTGTGCAGCGTTTTCTGCCACACTTTTTCCTTCCCACAGACTTCCCACTGAGGTACCTTGATACAGCACTCTGGGAACAGCCTATTCGTTCAGAAATTTCTTTCTGTGTCTTACCCTCTTGTTTGAGGGTGTCAATAGTGGCCTTCTGGACAGCAGTCAGGTTGGCAGTCTTACCCATGATTGGGGTTTTGAGTGATGAACCAGGCTGGGAGTTTTAAAGGCCTCAGGAATCTTTTGCAGGTGTTTAGAGTTAACTCGTTGATTCAGATGATTAGGTTCATAGCTCGTTTAGAGACCCTTTTAATGATATGCTAATTTTGTGAGATAGGAATTTTGGGTTTTCATGAGCTGTATGCCAAAATCATCCGTATTAAGACAATAAAAGACCTGAAATATTTCAGTTAGTGTGCAATGAATCTAAAATATATGAATGTTAAATTTTCATCATGACATTATGGAAAATAATGAACTTTATCACAATATGCTAATATTTTGAGAAGGACCTGTATACCTATTCATTGAAGTAAAGCAAAACTAGGCTTCTTGATCCTCTTCATTTGCATGCCTTGCGTTTAATTAGGGCATGAAAACGTGTTTTTGAACCCTATCCCTATCTTTTTTTATGTTCCCTACCAAACAACCATAACTTAAAAGAGGCAGAACATTCAGTTTTAAACCTACTGGGCTTTAGCAGGGGACAGAAATGGTTTGAAATAGGAATTAGCTGCTTTTCCTACATTATAGTGAGTAAACAGTTTTTTGTAATGACAGAAACCATAAACTGATAATACTCTATACATTGATTTTCTTGAAAATGTTCCATATAAAGAAAGATAATCCAAAGAGAATATATAATATAAATGATAATAGGTAGCCATGTGGCGGGCACTGAACTGAAATATTTACCCAATAAAATTTCCTTCATATAAATGTCATAATCTGCTATTTAAATTAAGAGACATTGAGAAATGAAACCCATATATCCTACTCTCTAAGACTCTCTATATCTGCCTTAACTTAAAGAAACACAATATACAAATAGGTTAGGAGAACAACAGTGCATGCTCTTCATGTGGTGTAAATCTACGCTGACACCAAAGAAACCAAGACAATAAAAAATCAATAAGCATATTTCCTGCATTGGAGAAATACATTTTCACATTCAGGTCAATTTGGTCCTTTTCATGGCATTGCAGTCCATGTATTGTGGAAGCCTCCCAACATGGGAGGCATGTACTGTAATAACAATTAGCAGTTTGTTTAAAAATGTGAGTAAAGCTATGTAAGTAAATGTGACAATGTGAGTAAAATTATTTTTATTTCCATGCATTGGGAACACTTGCGCATTATATTCTAAATCAAACCTTGAAGAAAAAAGTGCCAATCTTTTAATCACATTATATAAAATGAAGAAAAATGAACACTGGGCTGTTCAATAAAATAGCAGTGTCTGCATTTTTCTTTACAAAGTCAAATGTTTACTGTATAAACTGAAAACTCTTTAGGATTTATCATTCCTGTGAATACTATAATTAATATTTAGTTGTATAAGCACTGTTTGATACCTCCTTGACCTCTGTGTTTCTGTGTTGCATGGCATCAACCAACTTCTGGCACCTGTGAACAGGTATTCCACCCCAGGATAATTTGACATCATTCCACAATTCCTCTGCATTTCTTGGTTTTCCTTAAGAAACAGCACCCAAGTTTTTAGTCAGATTAAGGTCCTGGGATTGGGCTCCAGAACTTTGATACCTTTGGTCTGGAAACAATATGTTACTTGCAACATGACCTCTTCAAGCATTTTGATTATGCCAACTGATCTATGATCCCTTCTATGTGATAAGTTGGCCAGACACTATAGTTAGAGAAACATCCCCATATCATGATGCTTGAACCATCATGGTTCACTGTCTTCAGAGCGTACTTTGGCTTCAATTCAGTGTTTGGGGTTGTTCTGTGCCCCTTGAACCCTCTTTCAATCAATTATTCAATTACACAGTAAAAGGAGCATGCATATAATTAATGTTGGTTCTGTTAGTTTTCTAATTCTTCTACACTTACTAGTAAATTATTTGCTATGTGATAATACAATGTGATTGATCTGGTTAGTCTATTTAGACTGCTATTATTTTGAACACAACTGTAAGTTTGCACAGAAAATGTTTCAGAACTTATTGAATTTTCTGTTTAGTTTGAGGTTAGTTATTGAGATTTCCTACATTACACTATTACCAATATTGCTTTGTGTATTGAGCATTGCTAGGTCCAGCAACACCAACAATCACTCGCTGTTTTTTTAGGGCGGAAATGGACCGTTGCCCAGGGTGGCATTAGACATATGAGGTATGAGCACATGGAGGCACACATGTCAGTTGGGAGTGCCCCACTACCTCATGTTAAGAAGACACTCCCACTTGCTGCTGAGAAGAAGAAGACCAGGTTACTTTTTTAGTTAGGAGGCAGCCTAGAACATTGTGCTTTTTTACCCACCCACAATCTGGGACGATTTCTAACATTTTGAATCATTTTCAAGACTCATGGAATATTAAGGAACATTTGGCATTTGGTTATGACTGTGGAGCAGGCTGCTTTAAGCTGTTAGCAGGTACAGAGATAAGCCACTCCTGAATGTGGAAAACTCCTTGTAATTCATTTATTTTGTTTACATATTCCAAATCAATTCAAAGTTTTAGTTCATTCCCACTCGATCTCCATCTACACCATCTGCGCATTTTTGGTTATTAATGCACTCCTTTCATAGAATAGTGCAAGCTTAATTAGGTGAAAAGTCAAATAGTTGATTGTAAGCGAGGCTATCTGTTTAATACATTTTTACATAGATAAAGAGATAGCATTTTTGTTCTTTTGTGTAAGAGTGATTATCTGTCAAAATAAGGTTAGTGTACGACACCATTCTCAGAATCAGAATCAGAAAAGCTTTATTGCCAAGTACGTTTTTGGACATACAAGGAATTTGTTTTGGCATAGTCGGTGCAATACAGTACAAATTAAACAGTACAAACATATCTACAATATAATATAAATATAAGTGCACAGTTTTAAGTGAGTGAGAGTAAATATAGAGCAGTATAAGATGCAAGAGCAATACAACAGTGCAGATGATCATTGTGCAAGTAAAGCAGTGCAAGTAAGCAGGAGTCCAAGCTGAGCGTTAATGTAACACATAGAGTTACAGGTTACAGGTGTCCTGTCAGCAAAAAAAGGGGGGTGTGGGTGAAAGGGAGAGTGTCAGTGTGGTTTCCGGGCTTTGTTAACCAGGCTGGTGGCAGATGGGAAAAAACTGTTCTTGTGGCGTGAGGTTTTGGTCCGGATGGACCGCAGCCTCCTGCCAGAGGGGAGAGTCTCAAAGAGTCTGTGACCGGGGTGGGAGGGATCAGCCAGAATCTTCCCTGCCCGCTTCAGGGTCCTGGAGGTGTACAGTTCCTGGAGCGACAGTAGACTGCAGCCAATCACCTTCTCAGCAGACCGAATGACACGCTGCAGCCTGCCCTTATCCTTGGCTGTAGCAGCGGCGTACCAGATGGTGATGGAGGAGGTGAGGATGGACTCAATGATGGCTGTGTAGAAGTGCACCATCATAGTCTTTGGCAGGTTGAATTTCTTCAGCTGCCGCAGGAAGAACATCCTCTGCTGGGCTTTCTTGATGAGGGAGCTGATGTTTGGCTCCCACTTGAGATCCTGGGAGATGATGGTTCCCAGGAAGCGGAAAGATTCCACAGTGTCAATTGTGGAGTCACAGAGGGTGATGGGGGCAGGTGGGGCTGGGTTCTGCCTGAAGTTCACAACCATCTCCACTGTCTTTAGAGCGTTGAGCTCAAGGCTGTTCTGGCTGCACCAGTCCAACAGATGGTCCACCTCCCATCTGTATGCGGACTCGTCACCATCAGAGATGAGTCCGATCAGGGTGGTGTCGTCCGCAAACTTCAGAAGCTTGACAGACTGGTGACTGGAGGTGCAGCTGTTGGTGTACAGGGAGAAGAGCAGAGGAGAGAGAACACAGCCTTGGGGGGAACCGGTGCTGATGGTCAGGGAGTCAGAGACGTGCTTCCCCAGCCTCACGCGCTGCTTCCTGTCAGACAGGAAGTCAGTGATCCACCTGCAGGTGGAGTCGGGCACACTCAGCTGGGAGAGCTTCTCCTGTAGCAGAACTGGGACGATGGTGTTGAAGGCAGAGCTGAAATCCACAAACAGGATCCTGGCATAGGTTCCTGTGGAGTCCAGGTGCCGGAGGATGAAGTGAAGGGCTAGGTTGACTGCATCATCTACAGACCTGTTGGCTCTGTAGGCAAACTGCAGGGGGTCCAGGAGGGGGTCGGTGATGTCTTTTAGGTGTGAGAGCACAAGGCGCTCAAAGGACTTCATCACCACAGAGGTCAGGGCGACGGGTCTGAAGTCATTAAGCCCTGTGGTCCTTGGCTTCTTGGGAACAGGGACGATGGTGGAGGACTTGAAGCAGGCTGGCACATGACATGTCTCCAGTGAGGTGTTAAAAATGTCTGTGAAGACTGGAGACAGCTGATCAGCGCAGTGCTTCAGGCTGGCTGGTGAGACAGAATCCGGACCAGCAGCTTTCCGGAGGTTCTGTCTCCTGAAGAGTTTGTTGACGTCCCTCTCCTGGATGGAAAGAGCCGTCCTCGGCGTGGGTAGGGGGCTGGTGGGGGGGAACTTCAGGGTGGGGGTTGGAGGTGCCAAGGCCCCTCTTGAGGTTGGGGAGGTGGGGGTGGTGGATTGTGGCTGCAGCTGTTGGGGGGCGTCGTGGGAGATGGTTGCAGGACTGTCCCTTTGTCTTTCAAAGCGGCAGTAGAACTCGTTCAGGTCGTTGGCGAGGCGTCGGTCGTTGATGGAGTGGGGGGCTTTCGGCTTGTAGTTGGTGATTTGCTTGAGCCCTTTCCAGACAGACGCAGAGTCGTTGGCTGAGAACTGGTTTTGGAGCTTCTCAGAGTACAGTCGTTTGGCCTCTTTCACTGCCTTGCCAAACTTGTACTTCGCCTCTCTGTATATGTCTTTGTCCCCACTCCTGAAGGCCTCTTCCTTATCCAGTCTTAACCTTCTGAGTTTAGTTGTGAACCAGGGTTTGTCGTTGTTGTAACTCACCCTGGTGCATGATGGTACACAGCTGTCCTCACAGAAGCTGATGTAGGAAGTCACAGCCTCTGTGTACTCGTCCAGACTGTTGGTAGTAGTCCTGAACACATCCCAGTCTGTACAGCCTAAACACGCCTGGAGATTCTCCACAGCCTCACTGCTCCACTTCCTTGTCGTCCTCACAACAGGTTTGCAGAGCTTTAGTTTCTGCCTGTATGCAGGAATCAGGTGGACCATGATGTGGTCGGATTGGCCCAGTGCAGCACGTGGGACGGCGTGATAAGCGTCTCTGATGGTGGTGTAACAGTGATCCAGAATATTGTCCTCTCTGGTCGGACATTTTATAAACTGTCTGTATTTGGGGAGTTCGTGGGTCAGATTACCTTTGTTAAAGTCACCAGCGACGATAACTAAGGAGTCCGGGTTGGTCCGCTCCACACTCAGTATCTGGTCGGCGAGCATGCGCTGTGCGACCTGCACGTTAGCTTGCGGCGGGATGTAAACACCGACCAGGATGAACGAAGCGAACTCACGGGGGGAATAGAAAGGCTTACATTTTATGATGAAGGCTTCCAGGTCTGGAGAACAGTGCTGCTGAATCACTGTCACGTCGTTGCACCAACCACTGTTGAGGTAAAAACAGATTCCTCCACCTTTCGCTTTGCCGGAGAGTTCCGTGTCTCTGTCCGCTCTGTAGAGCTGAAATCCTGCCAGCTGCAGCGCAGAGTCCGGTATTAATCCACACAGCCACGTCTCCGTGAAGCACAAAACTGCCGATGAATAAAAGTCCCTGTTTTTCCCCAACAACAGTTGTAGTTCCTCCATTTTGTTGGGAAGTGAGCGCACGTTACAGAGAAATATTCCAGGTAACGGTGTTCGTAGTCCACGCTGGCGAAGACGTACCAGCACCCCAGCCCGTTTCCCTCTCTTCCGGCGTTTCACCGCGTGAACAAGGTGAGCGCACCTTTGACCAGAATGTCCAAACATTCCAGAGCAGTAGGTAGAAATGTTGGAAATAACTCCTCTGGTGTAGTAGCCCTGATGTTCATGAGTTCTTCTCTGGTGAGAGAGCTCCGGGTACCATCACAGAAGACCGTTTTAAAGCAAAAAACAAAACAAAACAATGCGCACCAACACGCCGAGGCGACCATCTGCGGCGCCATCATGATGTCAGTAAAACAGTTGATAACATAGCAACATTTGGCGTGGTTATAGTTAATTATTATAGATTATTAATGATAATCATTCATCTTTTATACCGCTTATTCCATAGTGGGTCACGGGGGGTCTCCAGCAGTCTACGGGCGAGAGGCTGAGTATACCCTGGACAGGACGCCGATCCATCGCAGGGTGAATGATAATCAACTAATTGTAATTATTAATAATGATAAACTCTTACAGGTGGCCACTATTTTCCCTTTCTGAGTTATGCATCAGCTTTCCAGGAAGTGCTTGAGGGCAATTTTTCAGAGCCTCTCTATATCTGGATCCAGACTTTAGCCTTGAACAAGATAACCCCAATGATCACAGGGGTACTACAACACTTGCACCATTTTAAGGTGGGGATTCAGAACAGAAGATCTGGAAGAAGTTATTTTCTTTTTTTAATTAACAAAATAATTAGTATTGAGAAATATCCACATAACTGCAGTCATAGCTAGAATGTTTTTTTAAAGTTAGTCACCAGACAAAGACATTCATCAGAACACATTAACCTAACACTCCAAATGTTTCCCAGCACTGCTGTTTAAAGCACAAACAGATGCATTCAAAGCCTTGTAGGAAAATGTTGCATTTCCATTGTTCAAGTGGAAGCGTCCATTCTATTAATGGACCCTGTGTGTGCAGCAGATACATGCAGACAGAGACCAGGGAGGAGACAGTGATTTGAGCAAATTGCTGTGTTTTTGTTGTTCTGACACTCATTGGCTGGTTTCTACACACCCTTTGCCTCAAAGCTTCAGAACAGAAATTTCTCTAACACAGCAAAGTGAGAAAAAACAAGGAAACTGTAGACAGATAGCTGTGTCTTTGCACAGGAATACAAAACTAACCTGCTAGAGAATATTTTTATTTTGGTATACTGTACTTCATCTGACTATAGGACATCTTTTTATTTGAAGAAAGAATGAAGAATAGACAAGAAGAATAATGGTTTTACTGACTTAAAAGGAGGGTGACAATTTGTTCCTGTGGCAGTGTCAGAGAGTATAGACAGGAGACAGCTTTACTGACCCATACGCAAACATCCAACTGGGATCAATAAGTGGCCAGTGCTGCCTTGAGATGTTTGCCATAAATCTCAGTGGGCCGTCATCTCCCTCATTAAATTATAAATGATCTGCGAGGCGTGAAGCACTAACGGCACAGCATCACATTGGTTGCTAAAAATAGAGACCCCTAAACAAGAGCTTTTTTTTTTCCTCATCCACATTGTTACCCAAGAATCCTTTTACCACCCGCCTCTTTTATTCCTTCAAGTCGATACATCACAGCACACTTGCGTGTGTTTCCAGGGTGTTGTCTCTGATTTGGCAAATCACTAATACATCCCTGTGATGTCATGATAAGGGAGTTACAGCTGCTCAGAACGACAGAAGGAACCGTCTTTGTGAAGTAGTTTGTCTCTGTCCTAAGGTCTGAGGTGCATCTGTTTCCCCAGACTCAAATCCACTTACATTTTACATTTTAGTGCTGCCAGCTAAAATGTAAGCTGTGTTGAGGCAGGGAGGTTTTGCTTTTGAAATCATGGGCACTGCACTTTGGAGGGTTACATTTTCATGCACAAAAGAGGACGTTGATACATTATCACTGTCATCACATCCAGAAGAAGCACAGGATTTTTATTTAAACAATTTCATTTATTCAGTTTAGCTTTTATTATAATTTTCACAACCCAAAGCAGATTTTTTAGCCCACTAAAAAATGACTGTGATGAGATCGCTACGCTCTCAGTGATGTGACACTAATCGTGGGGGAAAGAGCAGTTTCCACACTGGTGACTTTTCAGGCCCCTGTGGTATAAATATCAACCATCTGTGAGGCCATCTGCATTGGGGTGCTATATCATGCACCAAGGCCAAACCACCAAATGCAGACAGGTGGCCTCCAGTGGCCCCATCTACAATGTCCGTAAGACAAGTAAACCATAATGCAATCATTACTATCAAAAATGCATCTGGCCTCAAAGTGTTGTCATCAATATATTTGTAATGGAGCAGGTCCAAAACCCTCAGCGTTTTGAGGTGTTTAAACTAACTCCAGATTCCACAGTCTCGAGAAGAAATGTCAAAGATACACTCAGTGGCCACTTTGGTAGGTAAAGCTTGCTAGAGCTTAGTTGGACCCTTTTTGCCTTCAGAACTGCCTTAATTTTTTGGTGCAAAGATTCAACAAGGTGCCTCAAACAATCCTCTGAGATTTGGCTACATACTGACATGAGAGAATTAAGAAGTGGTTGGCTGCACATCTGTGATGCAAATCCCCTGTTCTATCCTGTCCCAAAGTGTGGTCTTTTGCTGATGTAGCTTGAACAGGTGTACCTAATGCAGTGGGTGGTGGGTGGATATGTATTATATGCCGTTTACTGGCCTTTTGAGGGCTCAGATTACAATGCAACTGTCATGACTGGCAGAGGGATGTATGTCTTTAAAACCTAGCCATCCGTGGCTCTTTCGCAGCTGCTTTTGCCATGTGCACTTCACTCCCCTGTGCTGCAGGTCACTTCTGAGAATACCAATCTCCGTGGATGAGAGTTGCAATGAGACCGTGACCTTTTACATTCTGCCGAATGTAAAAGGCGGACAGAACGCGAAAAGTAGAAAAAACAGCATGGAATTGCAAACAAAATACTAATCCACACAAGACTGATAGCATACCATTCACTAAGTATTTTTGCTTCTTGCAACATCTGGAATTATGTTGTTTATTTGTTCATACCCTCTGCCTATCATTGTCTGTTTTTGTTGGTACGCATGTGTCGCTTCAACCTTGTTTTACAGCGGACAGGAGAGGAACGAGTACATTTGTGCATGTCTGCTTGTGCATGTGAGACGTTGTTTCAAGCTATCTAGTTATTGGAACGGAAGGGGAAAGATGAAGACTGGTGCTGGAGAGTGGGCCACTTGAGGGCTGAAAGAGAGAGCAGGGAAGCAGCCTGGCCACAGGCGAGCGAAAATCCTCCTGTTATTTCTGTTGATTGTTCAGACAGAGAACAGGGGAGGATTAATTTGTCTCTGGGCCTGAGAGCAGCCGTTAGCGCACAGCCATACTTCTCATATTGCTCAATGTTTACCCAACTTAGACCATGCTGCTCTTGTAAAACATCCCACCAAAAATCCTCTCAAGAGATAAATGTGGTGTGGCATGTTTGAAAAGATTGACTGAATAATCCCAAATTTGAGAAGCTGGTTGACAAATAAAAAAAAAAAATATTGAGCAAATATTAACATGAATATGAACAGATTTTGCACCGCCTTTGATTACAGTTATGAATCATCATAGCTTAAAAACTATAGATAGAACAGGAATATGGCATGTTTTGGATTCAACACACGATGCCCTTCATGTAAATTACTACCAACATAGTCTACACAAAAAGTATTTATAGGAATTACAAACAGTGCTGGTTACAGTTACTGGTACCCCTGCTAAAGAGGTTTGAAAATCATTCATCTTTTAATGCAGTAGCATCTCACGCTAAAAAAAAACTATTTCATTACTTGGATAAAAACACTTCTAACAAAATCACTGGAGGCACAATTATTGGTACCCCAAACAATCTTTTTAATATAAAGAAGGTATACCAATTATTGTGTAAGTTAGTTCCAAGACTAACTTTACCTCATTTCCAGATTGCTCAAGATAATCCTTCGCTCTCAAATATAAATAACGTTGAATGGTAATGTCAGTCAGTCAGTCAGTCAGTCATTTTCTACCGCTTATTCCATAGTGGGTCACGGGGGAGCTGGTGCCTATCTCCAGCAGTCTATGGGCGAGAGGCAGGGTACACCCTGGACAGATCGCCAGTCCATCGCAGGGAATGGTAATGTTATATCCTTATATTGGTCATGGTTTTAACCATCTTTAATTCACCTGTTCATATTGTGTATATTCTTCATTATTTCTTTGCCTGGTAGTTTTAGTTGGATTGTTCTAGTATAGTAGTCCAGTATAATGAAATATAAAAGTGAAATATGTTTGACTTTGAGTTTACTTGTTTTTGTTAGTAAATTCTTGTATTTTAAAAAATTGGGTGAATTTATTTAATGTGTGTGCAGAGTTTTGCTGTTCAGTAATGCTCTTGCCACCCTTTTTATTATTGTCCTAGTACCACTGCCTTTTTGGGCTGGTATTCACAGGACAACACTAAACAGACTGAATTATTATTTAATTAAATATTAAATAATATAATCATAATAATAATTATAACACTGGTAATTTTGCCAAAAACATTTCTGTTTATGAAACTTTTCTTCCTGAGTGAATGAATGTTCTCAGATAAAATGCTGGATTTGTCTAAATCCTTTCAGTATAGCATACTATAATGAAAGATTAATTTATTTTAAAGCTTTCATGCATCTTTATCAGGTGTGCAAAAAATGTGTCAAACACTATAACCCTGAATATTGGAGTTGTGCTTAGGACTTTAATGTTTTATTCCGGGATTTTAAATGTTTGTTTTATTTTTGTATTGCTGAATGTTATTTGCTATGCTTTACACTGTGTTAACAAAATAAAACACCTTGGATTTGTTTTGCTTGATTTTACTATGCAGCACCTTGGTCCAACTAAATGTGCTTTAAGAATAAACTAACATTGAGAGTGATGTATTGATTTATACATAACATGCAGTATTTCGACCCACAACTCCCTGTTTGATTACAGATTGATTGCATTGCCATTTCAGTAAGGAAATCTGCACCAGCACAACGAGATCTATGTGCCCACTACGACAACCAATGTAGTCAACTCATACTGAGATTGTTTCAGCGTATTCCAGTGCACACACCATAGCGCTCCTAAAGAGGTCATGCTGACCAGATGCAACTCTGTGAGACCAGGTTACCATGTTTACTTTTGGTATGTAGCAACAAAAAAAAGCACTGAAAAGGTCATTCTGTTTGCACAGAGTCAGCCATAGCCACACTCCTGGCATTTGTTTTTACCTCCATTTTATTTTCTGAAAGATTCTGTTATGTTGAATGAGAAGATTAACAGCTAGTTTAGATTAGATGCACAGACATTAATCTACAAGTGCTTGTATTTTTTATGTCTAAAATAACGTCACAGTTGGATCAGGTACACAGGTTTTAAATTAGTCATTTTTAGCTGCAGTCATATAACCTTGGCTCAGCTTCAGCTCAGCTGCCCACAGAAGACAGAGTGGGTGTTTTCACATCAGTAAATGGTCCTTAAGGAAACGGAATTACTTCTTATTTCTCTGGCTTGCTAGCATGTTAATGATTACACTTTAGGATGGTGTTTTTAGATGATGGCCTATTGGTATCATTGTAGCTATAAGCATGCAGCTGTAATCATAAAAAAAAAAAACATACATTGTCCAGGTATCCTGAAAATGCATGACTATTTTCACTGCTTGCATATTCAAGAAATCATATTTTGTACTCCAAACTCCAACATTCCCATGTCTGACTTAATGTTGTAAAGGGAATGCAAATCATTAAAAAAACATGGTAGCAATGCAACAGGAGCAGGCGTAGCGGTAAGAGTAACGATAGTGATGGAGCATTCATGCACAGCTTTAAATCTTTCAAGCAACAAAACCAGGTTAGTATAATGAATTAAAACTAACTCAGGGTTGTTGCTAGTTACCTCACATCATGGCATGTGACAATGCATGCAGTTTCAATCACAGGTTTACAAGAAGTCATCATGGGCATGAATGTCTTGTCACATTTGTACTTTTAATGTTAGATTTAAACAGTTATATATCGAAGTGGAATGATTCTACAGCATATAACTAAGACAAGAAGTCTGATTGCTTTGTGGTTTTTTTTTAGTCCACAAAATGTCAAAATGTAGATACTGTACAGGCTCAAATATATTCATACAGGCCGATATTATTTGGTAAATGTCTCCAGCCAGTTGCTGAGAAACCACGTGGGTTTTTGTAGCCATGAACAAGAATGTCCTCTCTATTTTCACATTTGGTTGAGTTAATTTAAATGGGTCGGTTTTCTGGCACATGCTCAGGTTTTAAGCTTTATTTGGGACCATTGTCCTCTTGTAGCACCCAGTTGTGTTCTAGTTTAAATCAAACCCAAACTGTCATCTTTAGATGAAAAGAATTTGATTTAGTTGTTCTAAAGCAAGGCTAAGGCTGATCACAACATGACACTTATCACAGTGAAGCGACTTTAGCGTTGAAGTTGCCTAAGAAGCTACTGGCAAAGAGGGGAGTTCATGCTATGAACCTAATACCTTTAAGCTAGATTTAAATTTGCAGTCTACTCATTAGGACAAGACAAAGGTCTTCTGGGGAGAGATTTTATGATCAGACAAGACAAAGATTTAGCTATTTGCTCAAAATGACAAGAAGGACTTTTGTAGAAGTCAGGGTGAGTTTTTTAAACCTAAAAACACTGTGGCAGCTGTCAAGCACATTGATGATACTGTAGAATCATGCAGGGAATCTTGCTGCCAGTGGTACTGGTGCATTGCACAAAGGGGATAAAGTAATGTAGGAGGATTAGCTTCAAATTATTTAACTTCTTTTTGCCCTGCGATGGATTGGCGACCTGTCCAGGGTGTACCCTGCCTCTTGCCCGTAGACTGCTGGAAATAGGCACCAGATTCCCTGTGACCTGCTATGGAATAAGCGGTATAGAAGATGAATGAATGAATGAATTAATTAATTAATATTTAACTTCGCCTCAAATCAAAAACTATCCTGATGAAACTTACATATAGCTAGGTGAACCAACAGGGCAATGATACAAACTTGGCCTGAGGTTGTGGGATCCATCCATCCATCCATCCATCCACTCACTCACTCACTCACTCACTTCCACGGTCGGGTCATGGGGGCAGCAGCCTAAGCAGAGAGACCCAGACTTCCCTTTCCCCAGCCACTGGGGGAATCCCAAGGCGTTCCCAGGCCAGCCGAGAATCATTATGCTGACAAGGCCTAAAATTCTCGAAGTTGATATTTACCTAACTTTTGTCATTTACAAGCGTGAAAGAACTTGCACAGTTAGGGCACCAATGCCAACCATACCTAGGTACCAATATCCACTTAAATTTGGCCCCGTCCCAAATAGTCTTTCATAATAGTTTTTGGTTACAGACTAACTTAAGCTTTCGAACCTCCCTAAGGTTGTACCTTTAAATGTATAGGTATTTGAGTTTGTATGTATAATTATGTCCCTGTTCAATATTAAACGTCTGCACTCAATTCTTGTTTTTTGTTTTTATTATTGAAATTCGTTGTTTTATTAATCTTTTGTGAAAAAAGGTGCAAATAACCTACTAAAAAGCTCAAAATTCATAAGGTAGTCATGCTCATGATGCTCATATAATATATTTTAAATGTTGGAAAGTTTTATAATAAACGTGTTAAAACTGCTGTCTTATATGACAAATAATATGTGGGTTGTGGTAGCATAAAAACACACATTTACACACGCACCCAGATTATATTTGGAAGGAATATTGATATACCTTCTCAGTGGCCACATAAATCAACTTGTCAGCTGAAGTGGTAATTTCTCACACTGGTAAACAAATCAGTAGAGCTGCGTGACTGTGGCACGATTCTGTATTTTGAATAAATCAAAACAAAAATAAAAGCCAGTTTATTAAACCCACTTATTTATTTTCAAGCATGTTTTTTTTTATTTTTTTTTACATATATATTACAGCGTGCATACAACTACAACGTGACCCGCACCCTCCCATGAAGCCTTTCACTGTATGTTGCAGGATGCTCTGACTGCGTAAGAGAACTTCAGACTCTAGAGGTCTCCATCCTTCAGCATCCCCTCATCAGCCACCTATTCGCCCTCTCCTCCTCTTTGGGTGCTTTGTGCGGCGGAGGAGATGAGGAGAGGCTGCCTGAGGAGGAGACAGAGGGGAGCCCGAGACTAACACGTCCCACGCCAGAACCACACAGCCGTGGGCAACTTTAATTTTGGAAGCACCGTAGTATAGCCTGCGATGTACATGACAATTAAGAGAAAGAGCCACGTTTCCTCTTCTTTCTCTCCTTCTTGTTCTCCTTGGGAGGCTTAGATGCGTCGGGCGTGTGCAACATACTACTACGTCCTTGGACTGAGGCGCTCAATGAAGATTTATTTCTCTGTGATTTCGCTGATGATACCGCCTCGCTGTGCCTGCGCTTAGGTCATGAATCCGAAGGCGGTCTGAGCGCATTGTTTCCTGCTCCGTTGCATTTGGGATTTCCAGCCGTGATGTCTGCAATCTTGCGCTCTTTGTTTCTGGGTAAGTCACTTTGTGTGTCTCTAAGAGCTCTGGCATTAAGCTAATTAGAAAGGAGCGCCTTCCTGTCACAATTCCCACTAATACAGTCTAAGTGGATTGACTGTATACATTTTGTATTCCAGTCTTTTATTGTTTAACGCGTCATAACAGCAGATCTCACTGCTTCATTTCGGAATGATGTCAGAATATATTGCCTTATAGTAAGCCATTGCACGTTATGATTCAAAGAGGCTATATTTTTAAGCTGCTGGTCATTTTTATGCTTTGTTTGAAGACATCATGAAAAAGCAGAGCTCAGCTTTGTTGCTCTTCTTTAAAGGGATCTAGTTAAATGAGGCAAAAAAGGGGGATAAAAGTTCGCCGGACCCCTCCCTTTAAATCTGCTCCCCAGTTTTATATACCTTGCATGTACTGACACGTTTTTCAGAGGAAGGCCTACTGTGAATAATCAAAATCCCTTTAGTGACATTCTGAACTAATGTAAACAGATATATGCATGCACTTCCTATTTTGCCCAGTTGTAGCCATCAGGGTTAAAAATCTGTAAATGTCTGGATTAGTTATCAAATATTTAATTAAAACTTGTCTTTCTTATGGTAATAAATCATTGACCATCGATTACATTGTATGTCAAGAAATTAAAGCAAGTACCATGTTTCTTGTGCTAATACAAAAAATACAGCTGCGCAACAGTCGTTTCCAGGTCTGCAGCTAAATGAGGAATGTTTAATTCCACTGTGACTCCACTGACTGGACGTTTCTGTTGCAGTGTGAGCCAGAGTTTTAAATTGACTTCCAGTAAGTGGTGTCACACATCACTTATCACTGTTGTTCTAATACCTAATACCATTGAAACAGAGAGGAAAAACTCCCTATTCCCCTGTGCTGGGTGGAACACTCTTTGAATAAAAGTGGTTGACGTGGAAAAGTTTAAAGCTCCCTGTGTCAGGGTTTAGGAGTGGATGAGAGTGAGGGAATGACGCATGTAACACGACAGCAGCTTTTCCCCTATTGGTGCATCCTTTGGAGTTTGACTTTATGTTTTTGAACAGTTTGCTGAAAACAGTGCAGAGGATGTTATTGGCTCAAGCTTAACACAATTTTAGCTAAGGCTGGTAAACACATAAAGAGTTTGTTTTCCTTAGTTACTGCTTTTGGTTGTGTGTGTGTGTGTGTGTGTGTGTGTGTGTGTGTGGTGTGTGTGTGTGTGTGTGTGTGTGTGGAACACCTATATATATGCTCCACATCCACTATGACCCCGGGCCAGAGTTATAAAACACTGAAAAATACAAATATTACGGAGACATGGATGCATGCTGGCCTGGAAAAGTTTAGATGCTCACCTGTTGTGACTCTTTTGGATGTTGCATCTCGGCTGCGTCATGCTTGTCATCTTCTGTGATATGAACAAAGTTGATTTATTTTTATCAAAACATTGATATAGATAAAATTGAGCCAGTAGGCATATAACAAAAATATTTTGGCACAAGTTCTCACAATATTAAAACATCATGATTTTTATCATGGAAGTGGTTTGTGTTCAGTTGCTGTCAGCAGGCCAGCTGACAGCCTAGCCTGGGCCCAGGACAAGATGGGGCCCCACCCACAACATTCTGGAATAGTAATTACAGAATTATTTAATATTCACAATTTAAAGCCATTATTGATATGGCTTTTTATCTGTCTCCTTCCATCTTTTCACTTACTCTACTATTCGCTTTCTCTCCTTCCTATCTGCTTCATACTTTGGATTTGTTTGTTTTCTTACCTAGAACAGGGACTAGATGATATTGCTGCTATAGAAGTTGTTAAATATGTTGTTTAATGTGTTTATTTGAATAAAATTGGAAACATATATTGCAACTAAATAAATATATTTTTTCAACGTATTTTAAAGGTCTCAGTTTAATACCTAATGAAGTAGTTTATTTAGGAAATAAAACAAGATTTGAATAAAATATTCATATTCAATAAATTTAACAATTATTGACAAGTTCATTTGTTCCAGTAACTCAGTTCACTATGTGAAACACATTATATAGATTAATAAGACAGACTGATGTTTTCAAGCCTTTATGTAAATTATGATTTATGCCTGCAACAAATGAAAACATAACATTTAAGATTGGGCCATTACAAAACATTTTTAATACAGAAATTTAGGCTTAATGAAAAGTATGTTTAATACATGCTTAAACGTTGTGATTCTCTAAAGTTATTTTTAATCTGACAAATGAGCCCCATATTCTAATTTACTGTGTATGACTGTAGATGGTAAAATCATACATAAGAATTTCAGTTTTTGTTGTTTTTTTTTTTGCTTCCTGTGCTAAACTACATCATGAAACAATGGAAACTTCTGCTGTATCTGACTGAATAAATCATATGATTGGTTAACCTGCACAGGAACGCAGGTTGAGTAATTTTGATTTGTGAGGTTGATGTGCTGCAGCACATGACCACACAGTAAAATATTTATGAAATAATTACTAACAATTCAAATGAAATGTTATTAAATCAACATTTATTTTGTTTAAAATAATGATAGATCAATTTATTTAACAAATCCACCTTGAATTTCATAAAAAAAAATTTCTCATGTATTGATATGAAGTTTGGAAATGTTTGACTGATTAATTAGTATCACTATTCCATACTGTTTGTATTTTAGGCTTCTGGTTATGTGACATATTTGGTTTTGAGCTCCAAATGCCTTAGACCAAACCTTCCTTTCAGCAGTTGGGAGTCTAAGTTGGTGTGCAGGTGCAACGGTGAGGGTGAGCCTGGTAGTAACGCCAATCTAGAGCACATTATATAACAGTGCAGCCATTACCATTTACCAGCTTCAAACATTACCTGTCCGACGTGTTCTAATTATATTTTTCCACTAGCAAAGGTGAACAATATGGTAGTGCAATTAGACCAGAGGACACACAGGTAAGAGATGTCCAGCTGTAGTGATGTAGTGGCAGCATGACCCAGAGCAGATGGACAAGGACATGTATTGTCCTGTCTCTGGCTGTAGTGCACTGGGCTTAATGAACTCAAAGTCTGAATTCGCAACAGCTGGTGGACCATTATTGTGTTTGTGGATGGGGGTAGAGCACTTCTAACAATTAGGAAGAAAAAATAAACAAAACAGCTTTTATGTAACTTAAATACTAGGCCTACATTTTTCTTGGGCCCAGGACAATTGAATTGAGCTGCTTGGGACTGAGAAAAACTTCTCATCTGGCTTTTATATTAGCATTGAAGATGCCCCAAAACTTTCAAATCAAAATGTCACAGTTTGAGATTTAGAAAGTCCTTATCTTATTTGAAAAAACAAAAAACATACAAAAAAATGTAATTTCAAATGCTTTTATTTGCAATGATGACCTTTAAATTTGACAAGCATGAAAACCACAGTATAGAGACTGGTCAACTCTGAACTGTTACGCTCCACACTGACTACAGATATTTAAGAACTCAATTTGTGATCTCTGAAATTTTACTCTAATTGACAGAACAAACCACAAAACTAAAACTAAACTGAAGCTAAATCTAAAACTAAAACTAAATTATTAGACTAAACTAAAATCTGGGTGTATTTTCACACACCCAAAATCATGTATTGATGTGTTTCATTAACTGAATGTAACAAAATAAGCTAAATTTCCAGTCACTGTTTTGAAGTAAAATTCCGACATTGCATATTAAATTACACTACAGTGATGTGTTTGTTGCTAATAATAGTATTTCTGATTTCTTAATATAACCACACAAATGTGCCTGGAGTATTAATAGACTTGCTGTTTCCACGGTGAGGCCTTTGTTCCTTCCTGTTTACTTCTCAGACTGAACAATATCCATTTTATTTGGCCAAAAATTATAATTTGTCTGCATGTAAAAAAAAAATGAAGGATGTTATTACTGAGTTCCGGCCAGTGCTGGTTCCGAATGAACACAATGGTCATGATTTAAAGGTGTTTGAGTTTTTGTTTTTCCTCTCTTTATAATTATGTTTTTCAGGTGATGCTTTATTTCATTCCTTTAGGTTTAGTTTCTTGTTCTGTTTATGGTGCATTTTATGTTCTGTCATTTTTGTAAGCATTTCCTTTGCTTAGATTGTGCTCTTGGATTTCTGTTTAGTTCCTGTCATGTTTTGTTTCCACTCTCTGCCTCTGCCATAGCAATCAGCTTCATTCGGTCCACTTGCTTATTGCCACTCTCTAGATTTTCAACTGTGCCATGCTCTTTACATGCTGTGCTTTTCTCTCCACTCCTCGTGGATACATACTGCTGTCATGCCAAGCCAAGCTTTTCCATGTCCTTGACTGTTTCTATAGCAAGCCTATCCACGTTCATTCCTGCAATTGCTACAACCTGCGTGCTATGAGTTTTTCTTTTGGTTAGTTATGAAGAAATATTTTTACTTACCATGCTGCCTCTGCCTACCTGTCTGCATTTGGGTCTTAATTTGAGAGCCACAGTATTTGACCCCAATGACTAAATCAAAGAAAAAACAAGCCAAAAAAGGGGTTATCATATAACATAAGAATCTATATCCATAATACTGGCTTTTCTTTATATTTAACGTTGGCCTTGCCTGTCCTGAGACATCCTTGAATTAATATCTGCTGGAGATGTAATATCCAGTGTTCATGTTACAGATAAGTAGCACAATTAATTGCCACAGAGAGTTCTTCAGTTCCCTTCGGTTCCTCTGCCCAGACGAAGGAAGAAGCAGAACAAGGTCAAATAAAGTAACTCTTTCTCTCTCTCTTACAGTGTGCTGCATTTGGTGATTTAGCCAGGTAAACACGAGTGATTGATTGCTCCGCTAGGCAGAATGAGGGAATTTTAAAGCAACTGTCCGAGGCACAATAACACAGTCCGAGGTCCCAGACAGAAATATAATTGGATAGCCTGAGCAGCTCTTTTCCAAACCTCTGCACTCGGAGTGCAATAAGGGTCTTAACATCACTTGATGTGCCGATCCGTGTATGTCTGCATGCATAAGTGAATAACAGTGAGAAGATGAGATGGCCGTGCGTATAAACTCGCAACTATCGTTAAATGTAGATAAAGAGAGCTATGGCTCCGAACCGAAATACTGTCCCCATTCTATATTTAGCATGGCTGGCGGGGCAGGCAGAGGATCTCTGAAATGTGAAGATGACAAGAGCCTCCTGAGCCAGAGGTTATGAAGTGACATCTTGATGTGCTTGTGTCTGAATCATACTCCCACACACACACAGCCAGCCAAAGACTTTTGACATTCCAACCCAGAGACTTGTCTGATATTTGACGTCTAGTTACGATGCATTCAGGCTTGCTTTTGATCTCGTTTTTTACTTACAATATTCTTCTGTGTTGTCAGCTGGCATCCTCTACGTATATTCCCAGCTTTGGAAGTATTGTGTGTTGAGTGTACGGCAGGTATTCGACAGCTCTGTTGGTGGCATTTTCTTGTGCATTCACATTGTAAGAACAGACTTTCAATGTTACCTGCAAGCCTCAGTTTTGTTACTTATGTTTAGGTAATCGATATAATGCACATACTGTACAGCTGAGTTATAACAACGTCCAGTTTCATACACAAAAATGCTTTGGCGACACTACTTTTGATTTTAAATCAGGACATTGAGAAAAAAATTAACAAATTTGTTATAACTTTCAAAAAGTAAGGTGGGGAAAGGAAATATTGTTGAAAATAATGCTGTGTCTGCATTTTCCTTATAAATTCTAAAATTTATGGTATAAAAAAAAAGTGCTAAAAGATCAAATGCCCAGATTGAACGAACAATCCACAATTCATCAGCATTTCTTGATTTTGCCTCTGAAATAGCACGTATATAGTCACCTCACATGTTTTCTTTTGTATTAAGATCTGGGGATTAGCCTGGCTGCTCAGGGTTAGGGTTAGGTTACCGTTGATCTTGTTGGTCTGGAACCAGGATACTGCCTGCTTACTGGTGTTGTTGGGGTAGTTGTCTTGTTGAAACATCAATTTCAAGAGGATTTCCTCTGCAGCATAAGTCATCATGACCTCTTCAATGATAGTAATGTATTAAAACTGAACCATGTCCCTGGTATGTGATAAACGGGCCTGACACCATAGTACATCCCCATAGTAAGGCCTGACACCATAGTACATACCCATAGTAAGGCCTGACACCATAGTACATACCCATAGTAAGGCCTGACACCATAGTACATCCCCATAGTAAGGCCTGACACCATAGTACAGTATGATGCCAACGCCAACATGATTCACAGTACAGTATGGCTTCAATTTAGTTTTTTTTTGGGTTGTCAAACTTCCGTCTGCCTCTGAACCTATATAGAACAACCTTGATTTTATTAGTTCTCATATTTTTATGAATTCTCTTCAGTCATAGTGATCTTTAAGAAACAGTTTCCTCTTCAGGATGTTTTTTCTTGGTTCTTCCCCCCACAAAAAATGACTTGAGGTCATCATTCTGGCTGTTCTTCAATCGATTCCGATAATAGTGTTCAGTTGTTCAACATCTTTCTGATTTTAGTTTTCATTTTTAAGCTTGCAAGAAGGTCCTGGGTTCGACTCCCGGACGCGGGTCTTTTTGCATGGAGTTCCCACAGCTCAAAGACATGCCTCTAAGGTTAATTGGTCTCCCCAAATTGCCCTTAGGTGTGTGAATGAGTGTGTGCATGGTTATTTGTGTTTTGCCCTGCGATGGACTGGCGAGCTGTCCAGGGTGTACCCCACCGCCCGCCCATAGACTGCTAGAGAGAGGCACCAGCTTCCCCGCGAGCCACTATGAAAGAAGCAGTATAGAAAATGACTGACAGAATGCATTATAACAGGCCTGTACATACATACAGAATGAGCAGCATGCATGTCATGATGTTGGGTCTGTTGGTTTTCTATTACTCTACTACACTTACTGGTAAATTATTTGCCATGGAGAAATCTAATTTCATACACATATAAAAAATTAACTGTACAGCATGTAAACACAAGATTCATAATCCAGTCCATCTTGCATTTTCACTGTAGGACACATATTAGGGAATAGCAAGAATAAGAATAGCAAATATTAATCACACATTTCTCCACATCGTAACATGACTTTCTTTCCAATTTCCAATGTCAGTTGTTGCACATGCAGCACACAGTGTAAACAGATTTTCGTGCAGAGACGATTGTATTAGTCAAAGCAAAAAGTGACCAATCGGAATGCCTCTGCAAAGTCAGAGTACAGTGGAATACAAAATGTCCAAAGAATGCTGTACTTTAAATTGGAAATGTTTACAGGTGAAAAAGGATCTTTGTACAGTAAGAGCTTTTATTCCTGAAAGCAGTGATTTGTGTTGCATTGCCTTTTCTTTTACACTAATATAATGGTTTTACAGAAGGGATTATTGCTGTATTTTCTGATTAAAAAGGAGAATTTCTACAATCTTTCTTGCAGAGTTTCTTCATGGACCTTTCGCCATTTGCAACTTCTAAAACGCAAGACACATGCCTCACCAGAGTCGGGTTTGTGTGGTGCCTCTGACCTGCAGACCCCACCCCCACCTTTCATCCTTCTCGGAGAAAAATGATTCTCAGATTATTTTGGAATGCATGAACAGGAACTGCCTTTTTCACTTTACTGCTAATCTTTGACAGATGTTCTGGGGAGGCTCACGTTCACATTAACTGGAGCCACATGTGCAGCCTGCTGATGACATTTCTCTACAAGTATGCTGCATAGTTCAGCAGTATTAGGAACAATAACAGGCAGATAGTTCTTGCTCATTAATTTGTTTTCTTGACAATGGTTTGAAATAGGATGATAAGATTGTCAATGATTTAAGGGTGACTGGAACAGCAGCTATTTTAGGGGGCTCTTTATTGCCTGGAACAATTAATTAAATGTTTTTTAAATTCTATTTTTATTCTTACACATCTATAGTTGGATAACTCATCTGGTTAGATAATCTTCTCTAACACATTGTAAACCCTGCCCACCCTCCACTTCTCCCAAGGCAATATCCCTTTATGTGAACTGAACCATGGTGAGGCTTTTTTATAGGCTACTATCTTTCTGATACTTCAGAAGTGCGTTAGGTGCATTTTTTTGACACACAAGGTAGTGATCTACAGCTGCATCATGCAGGGTGCAGACTTTTAACCTCCAATAAGATCCACATGCGGAGGCTGAAAAAGTATTTTGCAGGGCTATCCATCGGGAGGCTCGATTTCAAGTGAGTGGACCTAAAATGTCTGCTGCTGTTACAGTTTGGTTTAACTTTAGAGTTTTCCATTTTATTCACTTTGGTTTGGCTGTGTTGTAAAGAGAAAGGTTTCACATTACTTCATGCTGTCCAAAATATGTACACAATGTAATTTGAGCATTTTTCAGAAGAGTGTCAGAAGAGCAAGAATCTACCTTCTTTCAGTGTTTTTACTGCCTGTATTTATTTTTAGCAGTTGTTTAGCACTTTAATTGGTCATAGGGTGCAAAAGCAAAATTATGTTGTGGAATATAAATAGATCTTTCATAAAGATGCTCCACCAACAAATTGAAAACAGGGATTTAACATTTTCCAGGTGCACCACATTTCTTTTCCACCTTCTTTTGTTTTTAATGAAAGCCTGACAAAATGGCCAATAGTAATAGATGATTCAGTCTAGTCTTTGGGTAAAACTGGATTGAAACATCCAACAGGAAGTAGTTCTTTACTTAAGAAGACACTTGTCATTCTACGAGTTTGATTATGATCTACTATATTATAATAAGACCACATGAGAGTAACCACAATAATACAATTATAGTCTAGAATTTATAGCAGTTTGTCCCTTTGTCATTTGGCTGTACTGCCCCTGCATCTCTCACCATTTCCCCCACACAGAAGAATCTTGTTTAACTGTATGCCAATGATTTATTGGATGTGAAATGGAACCTATCTTGACTTTTACTACTTCTTTAAGTCTGATCTTGATGAATTCAACTTGTAGCAATTTTTCTACCTAGTTCCACTAATCATCATTCAAACTGTGTTTTAAGTCTTTAAATGGCAGTTTGAAACCAGTATTCTATTTGTGAAAATTAGAATTAGAACTAGAATAGACCATCCTAGGATTAGACATGGATAAAAATAATCTTTTCTACTCTTTGTGAACCCAATATCATGGATCGCCTTGTTTCGTGAGCTGGATGCATTGTCATAGCCCTCGTAAAAGGCTATTTCGATAATAAAAAAAAGAAAAAAAACGAACAAGGATTCGGAGTCTGTTTAATCACCTCTTGTACAAAATCTAACATTCTTAGACTGATCAAAGTATTTTTAAACATAAATCCATTAAAAGACAGAGTTCTGTTTTTACCTAGTTGCTAAAATACAAAAGAGCAGTTTCGCAACTATTTTTGGTAAGAGGACCACTTTCAATGGAGTCCTGCTTGAAGCTGCATTAAAAAAGTTTAAAATGCACAGATATATCCGCCACTCATTGCAGGTTCTTTAAATCACATTTTTAAATTGTGAAATCCTGCTCTAAGGAAAAAGTCTGGATTCTTAGTTTTCCTGAAATATAGTTTAAATCTGGTTCTGTCTCATTCCCATAAACTCAGTATCATGTCATCATCTTATCTCATTGCATGAGCTGAATGTATTATTATAACTCCAATCATGTTGTATTTCATAAAATATTAATCAGCTATAAGCATTTACTCAAAACCACACATCCCAACCTTAAAGTAACTGTGTACGATGAAAGTGCTAGCACAATTACAGTTTTCACATCTCTTAGAAAATATTAAGTGATTTGCTCCTTGTAACCATTAGTTCTGGATTGTAATCAAGTGCTAAGACCGCTTTATGTAATTAGTGAGTAAATCAGGAAGCAAACAAAACTGAGATAAATGCTGATGTCTGTCTGTGGCTGAGAAAGAAACGGTCTTGCATGGACTCACCCCACTCTATGTCCATCCTAATTCTTTGCAAATATTGGCAGTACACGAAAAGGAATTCAATGGTGAGTGCAAATGTGATTAAAATTCAGACACCTTGCAAAAACACCAATTAAAATGATTTGTTTATCAGCAGAGAGGTTGAGATGCTATCACCTTGAGCCCCAAGCACTGTTGCGGTGCTTTCAAGTGCTTTCTGCCTCAGTGAAAACTAGCAGCGCAGAGTAACGCTGCCGTGTTTTTCTTTTTTTAGTAGAACGTGCTTTTGATCAATGTTATCGGTCTCTAAAACCAGGGATATCTCCTATTTTCTATGCAGCTGTGCAATCCAACTGTACCTGAAAATAAACAGCTAAAATAGCTAAATTTCTGTTACTGAGATGCAAGTTTGAAAAGTGCATGCATCAGTGACAAAGAGAAGGAAAAACTGCACTTATCGATTAACAATTTACAGCTAATTAGCAGCACAGTCGTGACCCCATTGCGTTAAGAAAGAGGTCAAGTGTCCCACTCAGCTGCAAGCTGCGTAACATGACAGTTACCTGGTCTTTATTGTTGGATAAATCATATATTTGTCTAGGTTTTTCAGTGTCAAATCCTACAATCTGTCGATTAATAATTTATCCCTTCTTAGCAGTTGTTTAGTACTTTAATTGGTGGTTTTGGTGTATCTGTCAGACCCCTGCCTCTGCAATGCCTCATCTCACACTGTGATTATTGACTATTACGATTAGAATTAAGCTTGGACAATCTGTTTTCTTCCTTTGAGATCAGTATCAGCAAGAAAATACCGCTCACAGCTTGACTGTGACCCCAATGTGTCCTACCCATAAATCTACACAAAGCATAAAAATTGTTGAGAACAGAAGAGATTTTTTTCATCCCCAACAGTTTGGCACAATTGAACAAAACATTGACTTTTCTTTCACTTTACAAGGAATTCTGTCATAATTCAATCTGGAGGATTGACTAAATATGAATGAAAGCAGCTTGTACAGCAAACAATAGCTGACTAGGTACGTTTTTTTTTCTTCTCTACCATTTGTTGTATTATTTTCAAGCAGGAACTGATAAAATAAACAGGAGGAAATGTCCCCCATCGCTCTATTTAGACACCTGCTGCTCCTTTCAATTTGAAGCAGTCTATTAGCTCAGCAAGCAGGCCACTCCATTAGGTGTTTTGAACCCTCACGCTCCATTGTCTCAGTTCATTTCCTTGTTTGCTCACCAGCCTTCTCTAAAGCAGTTGAGGCTATAATCAGCATAGGTACAACTCTTCCCTCAGACAGTCATCCTTAACTGTCCTTGGTCATCCCAGAGCAGCCAGGAAAGACCTCATGGCGTATGATGGGTACAAGGAAGGTAATTCGGTGGTCACTGATTACAGTATTTCTTGATAAAACGGTTACCTGAAAACCATCTGCAGGAAGATATGATCCTCTCTTCAATGATAGCTAATAACTTTTGAAATGAAGTTCTGATTAAACATTATAAGGAGTTCTTATCTTATCTGCACAAGCTAATGTTCTTGGTGTCTTTGCATATAGAGTAGAAGAATGTGAAGGTGGAGACGAACAATTAGTCTAGGAGGGGACAAGTTTGAAGTGAACTTGTAACATTTTAGAACATCTTCTGTCTCAAAAACATCACAGTGGTTTACTTAAAGGTTATTTTATGAACATTTAAATCTTCAAGATGTTTGCAATGGACATTTATTTATAGAGAAGATGATGACTTTTTACATGTTAAATGTAGCTTGAGGGTGGTGGGCCACCAATGGCCTTCCTGTTTGAGACATAAAATTAGAATTTAAATGTACATTCGATTTAAACATAAAGAGGTGTAAAAAGCTAAATTGTAACAATCTAAGTGAACACCATGTAAATGATTTGTACACTTCCTCACGTTTTAACTCTACACTTTATAAGAGAAGTCCGCAAATGGCGGACCCCAAGATCCAAAGACAGAGATATCTGGACCCAGACTGATTGTGACTTAATATACTTCAACCATGCACCTTTACTGCATTTCAGTCATTTTAATGTCAGCGTTTCTAGACTCTCAGTAATGCAGCAGGAGTCACAGCCTTCCTGTTTTTGCAGAGTAGAGATGGGTAAGCCAGAGAAAAATATTGTGTAAGCTTAGTAAGGAAAATCTGCATGGCTCTAAAAGAAGAGGAACTGAGAGTGGACAGAAGCTTTTTATTCAGACTGGACAGATTGCTGCACAGTCTTTCTTTCTATGGAGAGATTAAAACCTGTTTGTCATATGTTTGGAGACAGCAGAGTATTTACAATATTACATCATACACAAAATATTTGAGACACATAGATCTAAATTTTAATCCAGAAAGTGATGAAAAATAAACACATTGTTTAATTTTCTGATAGCAAATCCTTTATATTTATTCCCCTTTACTTTAATTCTCACCTGAATCTGGAAGTATGCTAAATGAAAATACCAAGAGAGTTGTCTAATGCAGGTATGATGTTAACTTATTATGACAATTAACAAATTCTCTACTATCCCTTTACTGCAATGGTGCCATCAGCCACTATATCATATAATAATGATAATAATAATGAAAATAATAAGGTATAAGTCTTATTTTACAGGAAAAGTGTAAAGTGGTTTATGCTGCAACCTTAAAGACTGCGCTTAATCTGTTTATGTTTTGTAACAAACCCTTGGAATTGACCTTTAAATTTCTATAAGATACAAGATACAATTTCTGCTGATCATTTCTTTATAGACTCAAAGCCCTTTGTCATCAGAATTGCACCTTGCATAATTACCATTTAGCAAAAACTGTAAAATGCAATGATTTCGGCCCAGACTTGGGGTGCCGGTCCTGTCGTGTTTCACTGCGGATGTTGTGTGATGGATGATTTAATTACCCAACCGTACTGCAAGCCCCTTAGTCTTTCATAACACAGCAAAAATGTAGAAAAAAAACAACAAAAATGCTTTGCTAAATATCACTAATCAGTTTCAAGGTTTCCACTACTGTCAGTAAATGCACCACAACACTCCCTCTAGTATTAACATTAAGGAACACAGTGCCTTTTATTAGGCCTGGAAGGTTGAAGACATTTGTTACCACAGGAGATAAGGACTTTTTTTTTCCAGCACTCAGGCTTTGGTTGGAGTGCAGTGTTAGTCTCGATGCTGAGAAAGCTTTTCTCCCTCTCTCTTGTCCTCTTACTTTGTTTTCCCTATCCAAGCAAAGTGGTTCTGAACAGATGGCACCACCACCTTTTTTCTTCCAACTCGTTAAACTTGACTTGTTGATGAAATGAAGCCTTTACGCTGTATTGCCCATGCAGATGTGTAGCTGCAATTTTATTTTTGTAGCCTCTGCTGTAAACTGTGCCTGCAGCGAGGATAGGTGGAATGCACAGCCTGAACGGTGCATTTATATCTTACACTGTTTCTATATAGTGTTCTCCAAAATAGAACCCATTTTCACCGAGACCAGGAAAGCTGTGCGGGATTTTTATAGACCTAAAGTAAATGTTGGATGTGTTGGTGTCCCTGCATAGTTGCTGCATTCATTACAAAAGTGGAATGTATTTGTGAAAGGGGGACAACACATTTCTGTTTTTGTGTGAATCATACTCTGCCTGTTTAGCCTGGCCCATTATACATTTGTCAGAACCAACTTACACAGCAGCACATCTCTTGTCAAGATGCAGACAGGGGCTTAGGACAACATTCAAGATGCCTTTCATGGTTTGGCAGTGTTGTCCAAACTGTCATGTTCAGTACAGAATATTTTTTCTGTGATTCCTAGATGGAGGGTTGTGGTCTATTTCAAAGTATGTATGCTGCAGCTGCGCGAGGAAAACTGTGACGTACTCCAAGATTAATGCTTCTCTCAAGGTTATTAACCATTAAGGGGTTTTTTTTAGATTGCATTTTCTCTCAGCAACAGACATCATTTTTGTGTCTTTTTTTGAGACAAATCAAGAGTGTTTGCGTTTGGCTTGATTTGCTGTCTGGGACTTAAAGCAGTTGCGGAAGTGGAAATAGCTGAGTTTGCAAATTAAAGCTTTTAAAATAATTAAAGTTGGCATGATGATGCTGCTTTGTAGACGGATCCAAGCTTAAAAAGGGAAGCATTGGTAGCTCCAACACAGCTCTGAAATGAGAAATAACAGAGGTTAGAATATGCATCGGCCTGATAAGACAAAATCAAATGCATAATTTTGCCACTGTAGATTTAAATGGGGCTTTTTTTTAACCACTCACCCATCATAGTGGAAAATAAAAATTTTTACATTTAGAAGACGTTAATGCTGTTTACTCTGTTAACCCCTTTCCTCTCAGTTGCACTCTTGACATTGAACAATGTGGAGGAGGCCGAATCCTCATTGGCCTTTTTGCTAATGAGGCAATTAAGTATTTTCTGCCCTGGTTGAGCAAGGGGCCAAGAGAGCATCTGCTGTCTCAGCAAACACCAAGCACCTAAGGTGAGCTGCAGTCAGAGTATATAACAAGCCCACCGCTTTGTTGTCCAGGTTACCCAGTCATTGTGGTTCCCCCTTGTCATCGTGATGCACAGCCAGAGATCACAAGCAGCAAAGGTCAAATGTATTACTTTGAAGTATCACATAAAACAGATATTTTGGGGATTTTTCTATTTACACAGAAGCTGAATGATGATTTACACAGGAAATTAAAATTGGAGGTGGTGCACTACCAATGTCATTTCTGTGTGAAACCAATACTGAGAATGGAACCTTAAACGCTTCGCTGGTCAGAGAATTAAAAATAAAGTGGTACAAAAAGCAAAAATAACATTTAGGTTAAAGTGAATGCTATTTTATTCATTAAAATGCTTTAATTTTTTTGAGTGCAGAAATGCCTTACCTTTACATTTTTGACACAGAAGAAGTATTCGTCTTGCACTGCCTCGTATCTCTATTTCCTGTGTAAACAATTATCAGCTTTTTTGTAAATATTTACTCAATGCAAATGTGACGTCGAGAATGGAGTTATTTTAGGATGAAATTGGTTTTGGCCCTTCTTGAACTAACTGTCAGCTTCAGCGTTCAGGACCAGCTAATCTGAATTAATATATAAAAATACCAAGAGAAGTATTTGCCGCAGGTAAGATATTAACTACCTATAATACTATCCCTTCTATCCCTTCAGGGAATTAAAGAGTGCCTCAAATGATGCCTTATATTTACATGATTGACCTTTAAAACAGACTGATAAATTCTTAGCAGTTCTGCTTAATTTTAGGAGCATCTGTGTACTTTGTTGAGTTGAGAAAACAATGTTTTCTTTGTTTAGGTTTTTTTTGCTACATTGTTCTTTGCTGCTTGACAGAGCGAGTTCCAGGTTTTCATTTGGCATGAGGTCAATCCAGGAAACATTGCATGACAATGTTGTGATCATTCTAATATACAAGATATGTGAGATAAATAGGGCTTAAGCCAATTTATCTGATAACCTGATGAGCAGCCCATATGTTTGCATGATTCAAAAAGTAATTATACAACCATGTGAATACTAAGATGTTAGGCTAATATGTGTTCAGGACTAATTTAGTTATCAGGCCTCTTCCCTGACTCTCGTTTAGGGCTACTACATTTGCATTAAGTGCTAAGAATGATACAGATGCCTTTAAAATGTGCTGATGAATTAAAAAAACAACTCTGTTACCTATTCAGAAAAGCTTGACAGCAATTAGCGCGCTTCTTCCTTCTTAGCTTTGTGGCTGTCTGCTTTGAACAGATGCTGTGTCATATAAAAAGGGCCAGCATTAAACCTTAGTTAATGTATTTAAAGGATGCACAATTCTAACGATTGATAACCGAGGGCTTACTGCTGCTCAGAAGGGATTACTATACGTAGTTGTCTGTCTCAAAGCTCAGGCTTAACCACCATACCCATTTTTTTTTTCCCTCCTCCATCTCCGCTCCCTGGCAGTGAATCGCCACTGAATCCCGACACAAGACATGAAATAAGACATCTTACCCTGTAGGGAATAAAGATGGCTGCTCATTAGCTGTGGAAAGGTGTACCGAACCAGAAACGGGAGATGTCTAGGCAGATTTGTTTGAAATCAATGCTTGTCTTCTGAAGCTTCCTCTACAGTATGCGGCTGCCACAAGTAATCAGATAAGATTCAGAGAAACCAGGTAGGCTCGCACGCAGTGACAGTGGAAAAACAGAGAATAAAGGACAAGCACCATGACACCTTTTAGCATCAGTTTTCTTCTGCAGGTTTCACTGTCTTTTCACTTTTACTTATTTGCCCTGCCATGCGACCAGATCAATACAAAGTGATTATCTATACTTGGTGTGCGCCAAAGATTCCTCTGAAGCAGGAACAGTGACAGAGATGATGGTTTTCAGTTACAGGACACCAAAAATGCATAACGATAAGGCACTAGATTAACTGCACAGTTAGCAACAGTTTACTCTGACAACAAATATGTGTTTACTCCTGATTTAAATAACAGCATTTGGCTCAATATGTTATTTCCCTTTTTTTTTTTTGCAAATATCAAGATCCTCCATAAACATGTAGCATCCTATTAAGCATGGTTTGAGGTAAGAAATTTAGAAAATATACTATGGTATGACCGTATTTAAACACACTTTACTTTTTATTTCAAATAATAAAAATAGCTATTATTTCTGCAGCTATTATTGAAGTCACAAGAACAATAGGCTGACATTAGCTGGGGAATTAGTTGTGCTACTGTCCTTGTTGTTTGTGTCAGATCTTGTAATTCCAAAACTTTGTCTTTCTTGTAAGCATGAGAAAAGTGTAGTGTTCTTCTTTCAATCAGCTGACTAGCGATCACAGATGGGGCAGTGGGAGTTCTGAGTCACTCTACACGCCATGCAGCTGGAAACAATGTCAGATGACTCCAGCACTTAGTCTGACATCTCATTAAAAGCACTTTAAACAGTAGACAACTATGATGGAGGATTATAGTGGTGTTTGAACCTCTCAGAACCTAGGTATAGCTTGATACCAGTAACAGGCCCAATTGTAAATGCCAGCCAGCTCTTGACACATGTTTTGTTAGCTACCTTAAAAAATATCGCTTTGGATCCTATGTCACTCATTGTTTTGAAATTGTAAACAGAACAAAGCAGGTAAAATGTAGCTGGACATATTACACTCTAGGAGAATTAAAAACATCAAGCAGCACCAAAGATCATCCAGTTTTTCATAAGCTCAGATGTTTATGAAGATATTAGAAGCAATGTTGAGGCATAACCTTTACAATGCAACCAGGCAAAGTCGTAGCTTTCATCTGCTTTTTTTTCCTATTCTTTATTAACTGTGAAGTAGGGAGATCGGGCATTTAACCAGATCCGCATTTTTAAGTATTGTTCAGTTTAAAAGCATTTGCATGTGTTGTGATTATTAATCTGATAATATTATTTAATATTAATACTTTAATATTTTATCAAATAATATTTTGCTCTGTTAAGGGTTGTCCTGTGAATACTAGCCCAGTAAGGCGATGGTATTAGGACAAAATTGAAAGGGTGAGCCAAGCTCTGACATTATTGAACAGCATAAACTCTGCACACACATGGAATGAATTCACACAATTTCTTAAAATACAAGAATTTATTAACAAAAATAAGTCAACTCAAAGTCAAACATATTTCAATCAACAAACTCTTTACTATGCTAAAAACAATCCAACTAAACTACCAAGCAGAATGAAAGAACAACAAAGACTAATGGACTATGTACAACATAAACAAGTTGATTAAAGATGATGGAAAATCATGACCAAAAGAGTGATGCAACATTACCATGCAATGTTTATGTTTGAGAACCAAGGAAGAATCTGGAAGTTAAGTTAAGTTAGTCTTGGAACCAACTTAGGAAATAATCAGTAAACCTTTAGACAACCATTCACAATGCAAGATCAGATAAAATATTATTTTGATAAAATAATGTTTTAAATAATGATCTGCTGAATAAAACCAATCTTCTGGATGACTAATTCTCAACAGTGTCTCATTAGCTGCCTTTATTTATTTAAATAATATTTGAAGAAATATTATTAAGGGAGTATTTTGGAAACGGGCCAAATCTTTCTGGAGAAATGAGGCTTAATGGTGTTTACTTAGTTATCAAATCTCGTAAATGATGTTTAGGGACTATTATTCACTAGCTTGAAAACTAACAATCTTTCTGTTAAATACTCTTTAGTAGCAAGCACGTGTTCTTACTGGTTAGTTTTGAGCTTACAAAAGAAGCCAATAGGTTAGCACCAGAATCAAACACATACCTTTAAAATACAAGGGTTAATAAAAGGGTTAAAATGCATAAGCGCCGACGACACGTTATGAGCGATCTTCTGTTTTAAATCACCCTTTAATAAAGTTTGTCTTAACTTTAAAATCACACAAAGAACACAAACTAAACACGCGTGCTGCAGATAGCTTGCTAGCACCAAGATAGCTGAGTTCAACACAACAAAACTTCATAAAATGAAAAACGTTTAGATCATTTCATTCTAAATCTGTCTGTGCCCAAAACACCTAACCTCATGAACCATGGTGAGGAAACGTTGTTCAAGGGGCGAAGCTTGAAGAATTGTCCACAGTCAACAAGCGGTTAGCTTTCAGCTAACCTGACCTCCGGAGCTGTGGCTTGAAAGACGGCTCGTTCTGTCCATCAACCAGCTGTTCATTACCGTACCCACGGTGATGCGGGCCGTTGTCCTTCCTTCAGACTCGGCTTGTAGAAACAGCTTCTCTACTGGGGATTTCTCTGCGACACAGTTTCGGCAGGCTTCGGAGAGGAAGTAAGCAATGCTTATACCTTAATTTCCCCTCTTTATGAATGAAATCACCGGGTACACAAACAGTGCTTCACTCATACTTAACTTGTGCATATGATCACATGATCTTATGACACTCTTGGATCCAGTTTGAAGAGTTTATGTCTTTTTGCCAGCAAAATACATTAGCGCGCTGGGCCTCTCCTGACCGGTCCCACTAGAAGCAGTGTGGAAAGAGAGCGGATGTACCAACAGCTGTGCTTTTATTTGGGTAGTGGCATCACAGGAAGTCCGCAGTTATCCCGTTTCCTGGCTGTGCCGGAAGAAGGTTAATGCACTTTATTTTGAAAAGTTCCAGAAGAGTTCGTACCAGGGTTTAATGTTGAAATCCATGGCTGGGTCCCAACACATGGTTGATGGAATACAGGATTTTAAAGCTCTCATTCTTTTCCATATTGATTTTTATAAAACATAACCTGTAGTTGAGCTGAAGTAATCCTACTTATTGTTTATCGATCGCTTCTGTGGTAGTGTCTTTCATTATATTTGACTGGAGAGCTGTTCTTCATGTTGCCACAGTTTGTTTGCCTGGCTATGGAATGCAATATAGGTATGAAAGATGTTCTGGGCAACTGATCAGCATGGTCATTAATCCTAATATCAAAGTGGAGCTGCCATCCACTCCTTGCCATGGCTGGACCACAAGTAATCATAGCTGTACACCTCTGTGTACTGGGCTGCAGGTAAGACAATATAATTGAATAAGCTTACTCCATCAATCAAGAGGCCAAGCATTTTTTCCTCCGACCCCCTTGTTAGGTGATTTTACACAGCTCCCTCCTCCATCTTCACGGACTATGATTATAAGCCCTTTCTCTTACTGTCCAGTCCCTTCTCCACCCGCTTCTCCCCTCCTTTAAGATCTGAGTCAGGGGGGCTCGAGCCTACTGCGCTGGTATAGCTTTTTGCTGCAGGGTTGTGATGGATGGGCACTCAGCTCTACGCACCTTGCTCACCAGAGGCTGACCATATTTTTCCACCGCTGCTTGTATAGACCCACATCTGCGAAACAATAGTCAGGAATGTTGCTTTCTGTCAGCTCAGCAGGACCGAAGAGGAGTATTTGATTAGATGTAATGAAATTAGAGTAATCTGATTCCAAAAAGATGACATCTGTAATCTGTTGCAGTCTCTGTAAAATGTAACAATCAGATTACAGATTCTTATGCTCCAGCGTTATTGCTTTGCTAAGTTTAGATGTCCCAACTGTAACATCCAAATTGTGAAAAGTTTTTTATGTAGTGCAGATCCGCAGATAGAAATAAGCCCCATTTAATTGAATGATCTTGCATGAGCATTGCATAAATTAACTATTCAAGTGGCATTAGTGGTTGCGATTTTCAGCAGGTAATCAGCACACTGTGTAATTGCTTTTTAAATGTAATCGTTCGGAAGTGTATATCTGGGGCTGCGGTGAATGATTGTCTGCTTGGTCTACTCAGTCAGGGATGGACCAAGGTTAGGTTACTAAGGTTTTACTTCCTTGACAATCTAAGCACACCACACTAAAAATTTTCAGACCCGAATACATTTAAAAGTTTCTTATAATAAAATAAAAGTAATTAAAATTACTTAAAAAATAATTTTAGGGAAAAAAATATTATTCACAAATTGTAACTTAAATAGTTGTTTAAACTGAGAAATATGCAATTTTTCCATTCCTTTTAAGACAAATTTAAAGTCAAGTCTAACAAAAAGCACTGATGTGCATAAATCCACGCAACATAATCACTACAATGATAAAATATTTTATATTGAAAGTTTTTACTAGGTGTTTAATGCAGATTAACCATAATTAATCCCACAATCATTGAAAAATTAACATTACAGTGCTTACTGTGGCTTAAAAATATGGATTAGTTTCTTATTGTTTACACTAAGATTTAAAAGAAAAAAGTATGACAAAATTTCAGAGTAACATTTACGCATGATGTGCTAAAATCTTTGATTATGCACCAAGTATTACAGTTGTAATCATTGTTCCTGTATCGATTATTTATTGTTATTTTTTTATGTTACTAGCAAAATGTTTGTCTTTGTATGAAACATCAGCTCAACATCTGCTAAATTTAGCTTTCAAGTTCTTATCACACAGAATAATAGACCTTTTGCTATTGTGCTCTATAAAGAGCACAATAGCACCAGCTAATAATAACGTAGATTATTATTAGCTGGTATTAACTAGTTTATTCATTTAGCTATTAGCTCAAATAAGGTCACCTAAAGTCATCTGCTTAACAGAGATGTCGTCTGTAGTTTCAAAACTGTAGTTTTAAACAGCGTTAAACTAAAAATATCCTCTGTTTTCCACACTATGGCTGTTTTTAATGACTGGACATTTTCAAAAACAAGTAAACCTATCTGCCTTTAAAACAATAGAAAAGTGTAGTAGCTTTCTTTGAGGCAGCTGACTAGCAGTGGACAGCGAAAGGTGGAAGAGGGGCAGTGTGGTATTGCTCTATGCTCTAACCAGCTGGAGAAAACTCAAATTGGCACTTTCTCTGGCATGTAATTAAAAGCACTTTAAACAGTAAGAACAGTATGACAAAAATCTTAGTGTTTTTGAAATTCTAAATTGGTTTACCTTAATACCGGTAACTGACCAGTGTATATGACTCACAAAATGTATACCATTTCATTTCCAAGTGTGCCCCTGAAAGCTTATTTTTAAGGGCAAAGACTCGTGTCTTTTAGCCTTCCCACTGCTGCACAAAAGACATTTGGACTCTTTCGCCCTTAGAAATGTAATGTTTAGAGTTAAGAGTGAAGGACAAGGGACGAAATGGGATTCAGCCTAAATTCTGTGGGTTGCTTTACATTCAATGCTGCCTTTGGGTCAAAGACATGAGTAGGGAACAAATGGAAACAAAAAAAAGGCTCTGCTAATGATCTTGTGGCATAAGTCTAGGCTGCAGTTACACCATCGTTATGTGCTTTATGTGTGAGCCTGAATGTGTTTTTGCTGCTGAGGACTCCTGTGAATATCTGCCTTGGTGTGTTTATTTGGTGGTGATTAATTATAACCTGTGTGGACACAAAGAAGTCACTCAGAGCAGAGACGTGTGTACATATGTTGGTGTTCATATCCCAATATGGCAATAGGTGAGCCTAATTTTTGTTTGTCTATGTTTGTCCAGGTGTTTGTGTGCAAAAGCATGCAGGATGTGTACACCAGATTAGTGTGTGTGAACACACTGCAGGGTATGCATCATCATTGTGTGAGACTGACTGTGAATTCATGTTTTGTGTTTGTGTGGTACACTCGTGTGCATGTACATTTTGATGAGGCACGAGAGGCTTCTTGGCGACTCATCCATCATTTCCCCCTTGGCCTGCGCTGCCCTCAGAGGAGCATCGCTCTGTCACAGTGACATTGGGCTCATTTTAAAATAGAAAAATGGCGCATCCACCCACAGCAGTGCCAGCACAGGACGCTAACCTTACCCCTTACTCAGCCGGCTTTGATAATGCAGTAACAATCCCTCTGAACAGTCTCAGACTTCACTTGCTCTTGGGTGTACACACTGTATCCACAGGGGTAGATTAGCAATCAGAGTAAGCCTTACTTTGAAGGGCCAAAATGTCTACAGCATCTTCATAAAGTACCTTCGGGTGGGATTTCACCTTCTCTCACCCACCTCACTCATATCATTACCATTTTTCCTTCCTTTCCTCTCTTATGGATAACCTTGGATGGGTTGGACGGAAAGCAAATGAGGGAAAGAAGGGGATAGACAAAACCATTCCATGAGCATCCCACGTCCTCCCTGCCCTGCATCTTTACCTAGCTGATAATGTAAAAGGTGAGTCAGCATGAGCAACTGCAGTAAAGCCTCCCAATCAATCTGTTTACACTTGCCGCTGAAGAGACAATGTCAGAGCCACGCTGCCAAGCCACTGCTGCAGTGTGCATGTGTCTTCCCCCTCTCATCGCAGATTACCAACCCCACCCTCCCGAACACCGGACAAGCTGCCCGTCACTGCTGAGACTGATAGGTGTCATATAGGGGAAAAACACTGCTGGCATTAGATGAAGAACTGAAGAAGAGGGGGAAAAAGCATGGCAGAGATTGGATACAATTTATCTTTTGCAGGAAGATGTGTCGCTGCACCGCGGCAAGTCTTATGCAACATGCAGTGCCACTTTGTTTCTTATCAGGAGTCAGACAAAGTGGTTGGTGCCAGCACTCCTATGTAGGAGTCTGGACTCTACTTGTTGAAATTTTTAATACTGGTTTGGGACAAGATGAACCATAGTTAAAAAGGTAAGAAACACTAGAGATACACCAATCAATCGTCCAGAGACTGAATTCTGCAAATATGCCATTGTTCAGGTCTGATCAGTAACTAAAATCTGAAATATCTGATTTTAATTCCAATTTATTAAATGCATATGAGCTAAGAACTTCCACCATTTTTGAAACACATCAACCAACAGCGTGTACTTTAATGCATTTCTTTGTAAAAAATCAAATAAAGGTTTGGGTTAGGTACATAAGATTGATGCATAAATGCAGATAATCTTCAAATTCCTTGACTTTTAGTTTGATTTCAAACTACAACCTCTATCAAAGCATGTGTGGTAAATGTTTCTCTCTGTGTAATAGCACTTAAAAAAAGGCAAATCAGAACAGGAATTTCAGACTTTAAAGAAAACCAGTAGAAATCAGCATACATTTAATTAAATTCCCCCACCCCCTTCATACCGGCCCTGTCTGCACTTACAGCGGTGCGGCAACTTTGCATTGGGATACACTGACAAAAGCAAAAAAACTATGAGGAGCATAAAAATCCATGAAGGCATAGTTCATCCACCTGTTCCTTTTACATAACGTCATTCAGCACATTTTACTGCCATTACTTGCAAATAACGCTGTGCAATCAGAGTAGAGGCCATGATAAACAAAGGGAAATTAAAACAAAAGACGTCCAGCAAACATAAAGGGCAGGAACAGCAGGAAGCTGGGAGACAGAAAAAAGACACGGTACAACAGTACTTATACAACATGTTTGCTTCAGTGTCATCCAACAATTTTACATACAGAATCAGAAAATGTGCCGGAGATGCACTGATCTTCTGATACTCTGGTAGAGAACCACATGGATTCATTTTGTCAAAAACTTTCCCTTCATGGATAACCTCTGACAATTGCTACAATAGCATAAATCCAGATTCCAACAGCAACCACGGCAATGGGCAGCAAGGTCCCTCCTTAAACTAATGTCAGCAAATTTCAGAGCTTCTGTCTTTTCAAGGAGGGATTGGTTTTGCTAACCATAAGCATCCTGATAGGTGTCTTAGTTGTCGATCAGACAGTTTTCTCAATGTCATCTGCCATCTGAGTCCTACTTTGCTACCTCTCACAGTGTGCTTTGTAACTTTACGTTCACACCTGATCTCACCTTCCTGATAAGTCAGGGCAAAGGTCAACAGCTGTTATCAATCTGTGCAACCTTGCTGACTGTAATGTCCTATTGAGCCACCGCGCAATGACATGGGTGTATTGTCTTTCGTACAGTGCTGAAAATAACTTACTTCCTGTGTGGGGATCAATAATAAGGCATCGTCTGTAAGAAATATTATACCGTTTCCTTCAAAATAAAGTCAGGGTTCTTGGAGGATGTATGTTACCCGGGCTGGAATCGATAGCTGTGATTTAAATGTAAGCCTTTCTCATCCTGCTTTAGTGTGTTTATGCAAATATTATAAACAATAAAAGCAGGTTTGTGTCTGAGAAAGATTCCCTGAAGGTTTAAATATATATATATATATATATACAAATATTGCTCACAATTTAACCATATGCTTCATTGCCTCTTATCACAGCCTCTCACCATGAAGCAATAGGACATTTCAATCATTCTGTCATGGGAGAACTATAATCTTTTTTTTTCTTCTGCATGGCATATGTCTTTCTACTCCTAACTAATCCTTATTATGCCTCGGAAGCGAAGGTCATTGTCAAAGCCGAGAGGTGATTAAGTTAATCCACTTGTTTTGTGAATCTGATTTACCTCATTTTCCAAACTAGGGAACAATGTTCGAGCACAAAGACATTAAGATGATAGTGTGGCGTCCATTAAGACGGAGGGCCCCTACACTGGAGAGCCTTCTACTATCTGTCCGCATTATCTGCATCCCATTCGGCTTCCCAGTTCTCTATCAGCAGATTCCTAATAACTGCATCCAAAGCTCTCTATGCCGTATTTTGCGCCGGAATGAAATGGAGAGGAGGGTACACTTAAGTTAAAAGCGACATGATCTCTCCTATTCTGAAATCAATATGTCACTGCAGTATAAGCCAGTAGCCAAGTAAAAGCACATTGCCAAGTGGGGGGTGTGTGCTGCGGCCAGCGAGCCTCACTGAGTTACGCAGTGCAGTGGCATACAGTTGACTTCATTAGCAGGTCCCTCCCTTCAAGGGAATGGGTTATTTACTTCTGCACCGTGCAGAGACAGATGCTCCACAGATAATATACAATAGAGATTTGTACAAGTACAAATAGGTGTTTGTAAGTAGTAGATAGGGTGTGTTTGTGTGTTTCAGGGGCATGGCTGTTTGTATCCCTTACAGTCAACAAATCAGGCTGAACCTATAATATATCCTGAGATAACTATGTTTGAATTCAGTGTATGAATAAACAGATAACATTATAGACATGTGTTAGTGTGTGAATGTTTCTGTACAATAGAGAGAAGTAGTTTTGAGCTCTTAACCCCTGCTGTACATGAGTCTGCACATACCTACAAATGTTTGGTGTTTGTTCAGTTATATATTAGTGATGCCTGCTATTCCAAATATCTATTTATAAATATTTCATTATGCATTGATGTCATTACATACTGTAAAATGCATTTTCTTTTTCATTTAATATTAAACTTTAAACATTTTGAAGCATCTCTAAATGTCTATCTACACATCTGTGCATTTTCATCCACAGTATGTAACATTATAGTTTTTGATTTATATTTCATTGTAATCAGGAAAAAAAATTATTAATAAATTATTACTTAAATACTGTACTTAAATAATAATGTAAATTATTATTTATTACTTTTATTTATTAAAGTAATTATTATTATTATTTTATTTAAATAAGATTAAAGTTATGTGACAGATTATTTCATTTCTTTGCCATTTTATACATTTGCAGTTTTGTTTACCTCGTACCTGAAATTCAGGGACCTTTCGTATTGCCCTCACATTAATTTATCTCTGAAGTAATTTCCTGTAAGCTGCATTTTCTACTGTAAGGAAATGGTTACTGAGGTTCATGACCCTGATAAATAATATCTACCAGAACTGGTTCTTGAAACCGTTTGCAATTTTGTACTTTTGTAGTTTAGGTTCTTGTTGTATCCAAATAAATTTTGTACAACAGGAGGCGTCTAATATGGGACATTTCATGCTGTTCATTGAGCGAAATATGGAAAAGACCTGGAGAAAAGCAGTTCTTGTAGCTGAAAGTCATATCTGAGCAGTTCCTGTGATCTATATATCTTCAAAACAACATCATGCTGCACAGATGGTTATATGTTTTAAACGTCATGTAAAAGATTTTAAAAGGGCATAGGACAGGAAATAAAGAATAAATGATAAAAAGAAACAAGGACTGGGTTTGGGGTGGAAAGAAATACAAACAGCAACTTAAAATTAAAAAAAACGCAGATCCTGTTGATCCTTTCACTCAATCTTAATAAATAGATATTTTACACAAATACAAAACACCTGGAGCCCCCAGTCACAGACTTAGTGAAGGTTATAATCAGTGCTTTTTTGTACATGTATATGTTTTATTTCCAGCTTTTATGTCTTAGGCCCACCTGTTTGCAAATTAAAGTGTGACCTCAACAGAATGAGATTTCTCTCCAGCTAACACCACAGTACGCATTTCAACAAAAGACCTTATTACATAGTATAGTCGCACTGTTCTTGAATATGGTTTTGTAGTGATAATTAAAATATTGACTGTATTGATATGTTTTTTAGAATCTTCCCTGCTAATAAGCAATGGAATCTTAAAGTAAGAGATACCATTTACTTTCTTCTTTTTTCTGGAGAATTACAGCAAATGAGCGTTGCTGCTTGAGCCTTTAAAAAATGAACTCAAATTGAATGTACGTCAGGCAAAGTTAATGCACTGGCAAAATCATTATTCTGTCCAAGTCACTGATACAATTCAAAATAGATTCTTGTTTGTAAAAATTAAGATTTAAATCAGTGTGTGTTTTGCTTTTTATTAGAAATGAGCTGTTTATAGATCGAATTTGGTTGAACAGCAGACTAGAAAAATTCCCCTCCTGTTTTTGCACTATGAGCTCTAAGCAGTCTCCTGCATCAAATCTGTTTAACTTGGACTTATTATTGGAAAGGCTTTCTATGGAGATACCAAGGCTCACATGTTAAATATGCTTTTGTCTTCTCCGTAGTTATAGCTCATACGCAGGTTTGTGTTTGGAGTACAGTTTCAGATTATTAACATGCTGTAGCTTGCCCCTGGAGGTAAACCAAACTAAGAACAACACAACTTTAAAGCCTTCCTTGCTTTTCTTCTTATTGGAACACTTTACTCTCTTTAGAGTAGAGCCACCCAGGGTTTTTCCACTTCGTTCGGTAAAGAGAGTCAGTAAAACAAACTTTTTGAGCTCATTTGGCCGGAGGTAAAGAGGAAATATTTGATCTTAAAATTTTATCTCCTCTGCATGTGAAGAAAACTTTGTTTAAAGCAAGGAAGAAGAAACCCTAGCTTAATAGGTTTTGAAAAATTTCCAAAGTTGCATCTATTATTAAGACTTCAAATAAAAACAAAGTATTTAATTTAAAAGATAAAATTACATCCGCTGAGCAACTCAATCCCACCTCTCTCTTTTTCTTTATTGCTCTCTGGGTGACTTCCTCCAATGATGAAGCAACATTGGTAGTGGCCAGTGTGGGAGCTGATGCCTATCTCTTGAGTTCTCATTATGCTTGCCAGATGGAGCTCTTGGTGGCAATTTCTCTGCCAGGGAACATTGAAGTAGGAACTTCAGCATGCCAATAAGGACCTTAATAGTTCAAAGTGGTTGACTTTATCCGTCCCTTCATGGACTATTGGAGATGTATACCAGTCATGCTGACCTCTAATCATCTGCCTAATACCTGATTGACTAAATCTTTCAACCTACAAATAATTTTTTTCATTATCTTAATAGATTTGTGTTTTTTAGGAGCACTTTTGGCTAATCCGGTAGTTATTAACTGTCTGTTTCCATCAGGTGGGGTTATGGTGGATTTTGTTAACTCTTTCCAATCATGTGGATGAAAGTGCATCTGTCCAGGTTTGCAGCTACCCAGCTAAATCATTGCCTACTTTGAGACTCTGCCTGTCCTTACAAATTATCTCTTGGCTCACCCTGGGAGCTGGAGTGCAATGATCCATTTGAGCAAGAGAGACACCTCCCCCATTACTCTCAAACAGAGCTCAGCACCTTTTACAAAGCCATTCTGGTTAAAAACAGAGCTGCTTCGAATTTGTTTATGTTAAGGAGGGAGTGTTTTAGTGCATTAATTAGCTCTGCATTGAAGAATCATATTTTTTCATGAGATTGCTTAATTAAAAATAAAGACTCAGTTTACAAATGTGAAAAGCTGATTGGAAAAGCTGACTTCAAAATAGACAATTAAGAAACAGTATAAGAGACATGTATTATTATTTATAGGACCATATTCACTTAGTCTTTGGGGAATAGGTGGGAGAGTCTGTAAAACTCCATGTAAAATTTACAAATTATTGCCATCTCCTCCATTTTTGTATCAATTCCACGAAGCAGTTTGGACCAAATTCATGCAGGAGCATAAAGTCCAGGCAATGGGAACAATTTGCCCTTACTTTTGTGCCAGGTCCCAGCTGTTTTCTCTTCAGTCACAAACACAATGGATGTAGAAGTGATGGAGAAAACTAGTTTTACTTTTTATTATTTTTCAAACCTCCTGGGTCTCTCGACATTCTATGTTTTTAACTGCTTTGTGTTGATACAATTAGCATGAATTGTAAGGTTGCGATTTGATTTCTATTTTGTTTTTATTCCGTGGTGTTAAAGTCCCTTCAAAATTTAATATTTCATCTAATTGTTTTCCATTATATGAACATGTTTTTCATGTACTGTAAATCTTTTAATTTGCATACATGAAAAGAAAAATCTTGTACCTTTTCTGTTTTCATTACAAAATAGAGGCTTTAATTGATAAACCTGACATTTAACAGGTTGTAACATGGGCTAAATATAAGATTGGCAGTATGAAAAATTTGAGAAGAATTATGTTGAATCAGATTATTTATCATAATCATAATATTTTTCTAACAACCTTTAAAATATTGTTTTTGTCTAAAAAACACAGCGCAGAAGAGCACAATCTGAAAGAACCCTCAAGAATAAAGTAAGAACTCCAGGTCCTGACCTGACGAGGCATTTCTCAAGATTTAAAGAATAACATTGCAATGGTGTCTCCAAATCAAGAAATGATGCTGCAGATTGCAAAACAGCACTGATTCATTTCACAATCTTAATGTTTATTATCTGAACTACAAAATGATTTTTCTTTACAATTACTTGTAAAAGGGTCAGGAAGACCGTGCTAGAAGATGGGATCATTTTCATGACCTGTTTTGTTGTAATGTCAGCAGCACAACTGTTGCTTATTTCTTTTCTGCTAAAACTACAACCAGCTTTTTCCAGCCCTTTTTTCTTTGGCGTAATCTGCTTAATGCTCACGTTTTCAATGTTAGAACATGAGGATTTATTTGCATTGTCTGTGATTTACATAAATATGGATGGGTTTCTCCCTAAATGCATGCATACTGCCATGTGTGATAAACTGCATGAAAGCACAGTAACATTGTTTGCTTGGTGAAGTGAACTTTGAAGAAGTGCTTTTGTTTTGGGTTTCAGAATTAAAAGCATTTGCAAACTCAGGTTAGCACCCCCAAATAGCTTTGTGCATCTGCTCCTCAGTGCGTTGCATAAAAAACTCCAAACTAGACAATTATCAAGACAATATTAAGTAATGTCCTATTGGAGGGGTGATAAATGGAAAAACAGGGTTTTCCTTCTCCTTTGGTCCCTTTCCTTTCATAAAACCTACTGATGTTGACTTCTCTGCTCCACCTATTTAGCACACCTTGTATTTTACAAATTTCAATAAAGACACCAATAATTCAAGAGCAAATCAGAATCTCTTGATAATAAGAATGTACCCTGCCATGATATCAGCTCTTTATTACTCTCAAAGCACTTTTTAATCTTTCCTTCTTGCTCCTCTCATTCAACCGCTGTAGGTTATTAAGTTGTGTTGAATTAGAATTTTATATCAACTGTGATTTCAACACAGCACATTAAAGTTCATCTTAAGCTGCTAATTTAAACCATAAAACATGTCATGGCTCTTTAAACAATTCATTTCATCAGGAAGGTCTTTAATAGGAAGCTAGAACAGGAAGTTTAGGACATAATTCAGCTGCTATGTACCATGGAATTATGTGGAAAACATTCACAGGCAGCTAGCATTAGAGAAGCTTTGAAAGTTGGTGTTGTTCAAGGAGCGAGAGGCTGGTGGTCTTTAGGAATGTGGTTTCAGTTGCTGATACTAGTTAGAATGTGTTGGCTGCCAGATGTTAACAGGCCTTGAAGGAATATGCCAGGGCTGGTCCTGTCAGCACTCTGCAAACTATGAGAAGTCTTGGGACAATAAAGTTGTCAACTAATCTTGGCAAATCTTTTCTATTTGCAAGAGAACTCTATTGGTGATTCTGTTTGAATCATCCCAAGCTTCAAGTGGAAGATTTTAGACTTTTTCACAATGTCACTATATTTAACTTTTGTGCACCATTATGGTATTTGTTTCACTTTTTCCTTTCTGCTTTTTTTTCTGTAATCATGTAATTTATTAGCGTACAATTAAAGATTTAAGAAAAAAATAAGACAGAAACAAAACTTGTTACTTTTTTTTAGTTGGTTGATTTGAACTAATGGGTGCTGGTCATTTGTCCTCTTCACCATTGATTTTGTGGCTTTTATATTTTTGTATCTGACTTTTTCAGGTATGAAAAGGAGCCTGTTTGGTATGGGACATTTGGTACCTGCTTTTAACGACTAATGATGAGTAATTTTCTATAATCTGCTCTTAGAGTTCTGTATAAAAATTTGGTTATGTGAATCAAATAAATAATATCTACTAATCTACTAGGTTTTTTTAGTTTGATCAGAGATAATAATCTCCCATATCTCTTTAGAGTCAATTGGTTCAATAAGTTGTAATACAAAATCTTATGCGATGTAAAATTCAATGAATGATGTGTTACACATAAGCATTTTTATATTTATTTATGCCCACAACTCAGTGGTTTAGTACATGGGTATGAAATGGGTTTTTATATGTACAAAAGGAGGTTGGCTGGAGATGACAAGGCTTTGGTACAAAATTGGTTTACAAATTGGTAAAGAGGCAAAACAACACGCAGTAGGTCTAGGTTCCTTATACAATAATAAAGAAATATCGGAATTCTTTGTGTTTTAACATGTTACCTAATCAGAGATGCAAGCGATTGCTGTCTTGACACATCCTTTTCCATATCCTGATAAATTGGCATCCTGTAAGCCTTTGCAATCATCACAGCTGAGGTTCCTTCATAATGCTAATTGCTTGTTCCTTCTCCTCAATCAATTTTACTACTGTTAGTGCAGGCAAACCTTATTGTGGTAGCCGATCCAATAAAAGGAAAAAAAGACTATTTAAGTCTGACTCAGTGTTTTTATCATGCTTCCTCATTGGTATGCATTAAGCCCATGTGACTAATTTGCATTTTGCTAACTTGTCACAATCGTGTCAAAGAGGTCAGCCCCGTGATTGGATCACAGACCTTACAGGTCAATAAAGCCACCCCCTTAGAAGGATGGCCTGCTAACATAACAGGGATCACCCATGTGTCACAGGAGCTGATTAAATCACAGGCTGATGGGCGTTATTTACAGCATAGCCCCTCTGTGTGTGGCTTGTGTGGTCTGTTTACATGTGCACACCTCTCAAGGACTCTGGCCTTGTCGCAGTTTTGGCACCATCACCTTCCCCTGTCGCCCACACTTGCAATGCATCATGTTAGGGGGGATGAGAAAGAAGGCGGTGCAGTTGGATATCATTTTTTTCTTGCCGGAATTGTCACCTCTTTAGCCTTGGTGAAAAGCTAGTTGAGGGTTGAAGCCTGCTGACATACACTTGAACCAAGGTATGACTGGACGTGTGCATGTTTTTAAACACACATTTTATGGTTGACTGGGTGCTCACGATGGTTTGTGTGGCCTGCTACTACATACTGTATGCTTTTGTAGGTGCATTCAGGCAGGACGAGGCCTTTGAGTGTGCACCTAACACAACATTGCAGCTGATGGCTTGTCACTGATAGTGGTCACGATGTGAAACGAAGGTCACAGTACTCTTCTCTGGGTTTCATCTGGCCTTCTCTCAGGAGTACTTCTGTAGCTGTCAGCTAATGAGACAGCGGAGGGCCCAAGCGAAGCAGAGGGCAGATGGAAAAAAGTGACATGGAGCAAAGAGAGAGGACATGGTGTTGTTAGGACAGGAGAGAGGTGCAAACCAAGGAAAAGACTTGATAGAGGCAAGGGAAAAACAGGAAAGCAAAAACTGCTGCACCAAAACAAAGATATTGACATTAAAGGAAAGGGGATTTGATCTTATAGGAATACAGCAAACAGCAAGTGAGAGGTTTCGAGAATGTTAAATGCAGTACTGTGTTTAGCTCCAGCTCTAAGAAGCTGCAAAGCGTAGGGAAAGAAACAGCATGGGAGTGGCCTCCTGCAGTTTCCCATGCACCACACCCTCACAGACATTCAGTCCTGTGTTCTTCAGATCATCACTGCCTGCAAGTATCTCTCCGGAATTTCTTTTCTTTTTGTTTTGCGCATTTTTTGACCTATCCACTTTCCCTATTTTTTCTTTGGAAATTGCCCTCGGACAGTGTCTTTAGGTCACCGTGCTGTAGAATGATAGATTGGGTGGACAGGACATGGAAGTAGAGAGAAGGTTGTGGTGCACTGCAGTGTAGCATGACTGATGGGAACATGCACTATTTTCCTGGAGGGCTCAACCAGCAAGGGCCAGAGAGTAGTGTAGCAGTGCTACACACAATAAATGAGCCTGCAGCATCCAGGAGGCCATATTTTTATTGGTCATTCTGTTATCCTGAATCTGAACCAATGCTTATCACTTCGTAAAAACTGATGGCAGCAACAGCAGAATGGAATTAATAGAGTTCATTTAAACAGTTTTTAAAGGTTTATTGAACAACCATTGTTCTACTCCAGCTCATTGCAGTTTGTTTCCTCTAAATTGTTGTGGCTCGATCCTCTGAGTCACCATCACTGTAGGATGTAATTTCCCAACCGCTACTTCACCATCATACATCATACATTAGCATTACTTTGGCCTAAGTCCATCTTGGACTCTCACTGTTTTGTTTTTCAGTCTCCAGGGTCAGCATCTAAGGAGGTATTCATTTTTTTTAAATGTCATAAACATCCACTTGGCTCTTCCTGCAGTGCCTCTAAGTCACATCACTGGGTTGTAACTTAAAATCAATATTCTGGTCCTAAGAATTACCAGTGACTCAGAAAGAAAAAAAGGATCTGTAAATGTCGCTTCCATTACATTGTGCCTGTGCCACACATATGTACCAAAGCCTCAGCCCGGCTCATTCATTTGTAATGACTGAGTTATGACTCCCCTGAGTCATGCTGGAGACTGAGGTTTTAATGTTCAGTCAACCAGAACCAACTGTTGAAGTTGAAAAAACACAGGGATGTGCGGCTGGACATTCTTTTAAACATAGGAGCAAAGAACTGCTGATGCAATGTTAGCACCTGAGTGGAATAAGAGTCTGTTGTTTTGGATGTTATTTATTTAACTGAAGGTGACCTTAAACCATTTAACGTTGCTTACATTAGGCCCAATACTTGCAAACTGCCTCGCAAAATTATGTTTGGTAACCAGAATGTCCATGTATTTTATTGGGATTTGCTGTGGTAGTATACAAACTCTTAAATCTGAAAACTGGGGTGTGCATTTGATGGGAAGATGGTACGTAAACATGTAGCAAGAGCTAAAAAAGGAATGGTTTACATTAAAGAATATTGACAGGTTACAGTGGATCAGTCAAAGTCCAGATGTAAATCTAATTGGCAAGTGAGGGAAAAATTAAAAAAGTGATGCTCACACTCCATTTATTGAGACTGAGCTTGAATTGTTTTACAAAAGGGAAAGAATTGTGGCGTCTAGATGTGCAAAACTGGTAGAGAAATATCCCAGGAGCACTGAGACCTTCAACTCTAAATGCTTTAAAATGTGTTTTTACAAAGTACTGACTCGGGTGGGCTTAACAGATGTCACCCTATATTAGTTTTTATTTGTAATACATTTTGAAAATCATGTGTTGTTTCCTTCCTCTTCAAAATTATGTTCGACTTTATGTTGGTGTGTTTTGCAATACCCCAATAAAATACTTAATAATTTGTGGTTGTAATGTGACAAAATGTTAAATGCTTACTGAATACTTTTGCAAGGCACTGAATATGCCATTATGTTGCTAATATCATTGAAAAAGGGTAACGGATTGAAGTGTTCTTACTCCATTTTAACGTCTATTATTCAGGGCTATTTCTAAATCATTAAAGAACACCATTTTAGTGCAAATTAATAATTTTTTTTTTTGCCTACATCAGACATGTGGACGAAAATCTGTTCACTTCATGCTGCATTACCACAATCTCGCAACGACTTCCCGTAAGCCTTACTATCTTGGCATCTAAAATCTGTAACAGGTTTGGGCATCAGGGGCAGGAAAATCCTTTCCAACTAGACAAATACTGTATATTCTTGGCATCCAAAACTTAAATTCATATCACTCGTCACACAATAGCCTACAAAATATTGCATACAAGCAGTCTTTTGCATTGAGGATATTGCACACTGTTTTTATGATAATGACTTTTTAAACATTTTTTTTTGTCTTGTTTTTATAAACCAACATTTAATCTGTTTTAAGATTACCTGATTCTCAGTTTGCCTGAAAGCCATAATTACAGAGAGCCTGAGCATTTATTTTACATTTCCCTTCCATGTCACCACAACTTACATTGTTTGGTATTTTGCTTTGGCTTAAAGGATTTTGTCACATAGTCATATTACTCTCATCTTAGATGTATAAAATCATATTTCATTACAGTGTATCATTGTCAATTACCTCTTGATTCAAGTGTCAAATTCCTTTATTGTAAATGTCAGATAAAAGAAAAAGATTTTTTCTGTACAAGAATGATATTTCGTTATTAATGAAGACATGGCTTTGTGTGGATTAATTTCTTTTGTTAGGTGTTTTTACTAACGTTTGTCAGGGGGTCAGAGAACACTTTAGCTTAGCTCTGATATTGTCTCTCAGGTGTTTTTTTGAGCTCAGAAACAGAGGCTCTGTGAAGGGAAAACTCTGTTTCCAAAGGACTGCAGAATAAACATTGAAAGAGCACACTTCATCCCATCTGTCTCATGCCAAGGGTTTCTTTTTTCATCTCTCCCTCACTGCCTAGCCTGCTCCCTCTGTACATTCCTGCTCTCACTCTGTTCCTTGGACCATTTTCTTCATTTTACTTTCCTCTGTCCTTTCCATTCTCAGTCTCTTAGCTTTTTATCTAAACTAGTCCACTGTCTCTCCCTTTACTCCATCCTTCCATAGTCTATCTTCTCCTGCTGTGAACTGGAAGGGCTGCAAGACCCTGAGGACTTAATGTTAGGAAGCCAGCTCCCATGAAAGGCAATGGGTCGCCACTCTGCCTGTATAAGGCCAGATGAGTGGTCAGTGTTGTTGTAATGTGATTTTTGTGTGTGTGCATTTGTAGGAGTGAGTATGTGTCTGTGTTAGTTTTAGAAAGTACCTACTGCTGCGTGTTCAAGAGTTTTAAGATTCGGCCATACATGAGGGAGAGTGCATTGAGACTTTGAGTACATGGTATGTCAGCATGTGTGGGGGTGTGTTTTTCTGCGAGTTCAGCCCAGCAGCAGGCTGACGTGTGCCGAGCAGCCATAGGGACCAAAAGGGTTTTGCTCTCTCTCGGCTATAATCCAAACAAAGCTCTGATGGAGCCAGAATGAGGAATGTCTGGACTGTTAGTCATAGATGCAAAGCGGTCAACTAGTATGAGTGCGTCTGCAAAAGAGTCAAGAAGCTTTGTGACTTTTTATTTTTTAATTTATTTTGTTGCTGTAAGAATATTGGTAACTATCCTGTTCACAAACAGACCTAAATATGTCTAATCACTGAGAAATGATTAATTAACTGTTAATGGGAAATTAGGCAGAATCCAGCTGAGTCCTATATGACGACATTACAGAGTAAACACATTAACACCCACGCAGAAAAATAGGCACGCTTTATGTTTTTCCTGCTTCCATTGTGATGGATATGATCTACAGGATTCCAATGATTCTGTACACAAGAGCATCTCATTTTGTTTTTTCTTAAGAGGAAAGCTAATATATTTACAGTGCCTTGCAAAAATATTGAACTTTTTCCACATTTTGTCCTGTTACAACCACAAAATTATCTTTACTTTATTGGGATTTTAGGTTACAGACCATTAGAAAACTATTCATATGTCGGGGAACGACTGTGGGTCGGACCAAAGCGCAGACAAGAGCTCGGTAGCCGCATCTTAGTACTTCCTTGTTTATTCAAATAAAATCCAAAACGTAACAAAAACACTGCAGGGATGAATCATAAGTACAGTCCAAAACTTACATGAACTCTGCAGGTCACTTAAGGCAAAAACGTAGCATAGTCTCCAAACGAAGCATAGACAAAGCATAGACATGGTAAACGTAGCATAAAAACAAAGCGAAGCAAAACAAAGCATAGACATGGTAGGGAACGGGGGTAGTAACAGAACGAACCAGCGAGGAACTAAGCAAACAGAACAACTAATATACACAGAGCACAGAGAGGGGAACAAAAGGCAGGTAATCAAAGAAACAGGGAACAGGTGTGACATGGACGCAGGGAGACAGAGGGAGCAGGTGAACCTAATAAGACATGAGGAAAGGGACTGATTAACAAAACAGTGAAACAGACCTAAACGAAAACTACAGACCAAGATAAAACAGAATCAAGAATAAACATCAACTAAAGGAAACTGAGAACTGGAGGTAGCACAACAACCTAAGATCTAAGGACTAGCAAAAGAAACCATAAAGTCCAAAAATGTCACTCCATGACATTACCCCCCCTTCAAGGTCGGATTCCAGACGACCACTTGGAGACCAAAACAATAGTTCAAAACAACCCGACCAGGGCGGGCGGAGGGGGCCCCGGAAGGAGGGCAAGAGTCCAAAACACAAACCACCGAAACAGGGTGGGCGGAGGGGGGCCTTGGGAGGAGGGACAGAGTCCAAAACAAAAATAACTCCCAATAAACAAAACAACAAAACCAAAGTCCATAATCTCCAGGGGAGCCTAACAAAATCCAGGAGGCCGATGATCAGGGGGCCCGCGATGACGTAGCTAGCGAAGTGGTTGATGATCCGGAGGCCGGCAGTGACGAAGCAGCCATCGAAGTGGTTGATGATCCGGGGGCCGGCAGTGACGAAGCAGCCAGTGAAGTGGTTGATGATCCGGGGGCCGGCAGTGACGAAGCAGCCAGCGAAGTGGTTGATGATCCGGAGACCGGCGGCGACGCCAGCGATTAAGGAGCCGATGTCTCGGAGGTCTGCGGCGAGGATGCAGGCGGCTTGGAGGTTTGCGGCGAGGATGCAAGCATCTCGGAGGTCTGCGGCGAGGATGGAGGCGCCTCGGAGGTCTGCGGCGAGGATGCAGGCGCCTCGGAGGTCTGCGGCGAGGATGCAGGCTGCCTGGAGTCCGACAGCGGAGATGCCAGGCAAACCCACGAAGCGAGGAGTCAGGCAGTGTATGACGTGGCGAGATCCTCAGAGACTTGGCCCTGGCGTCCAACTTGGACCCAGGCAGAAACTCTGAAGACTTGGCCCTGGCGTCCAACTTGGACCCAGGCAGAAACCCTGAAGACTTGGCCCTGGCGTCCAGCTTGGACCCAGGCAGAAACCCTGAAGACTTGGCCCTGGCGTCCAACTTGGACCCAGGCTGCAATGAGTCAGGCAAAGAGTCAGGCAAAGAGTCAGGCTCTGGTGTGTCAATCAAAGTCAAAAAGTCAGTCCGTATCTCCAGTAACAACCCCCAGAGGAAACTGAGCAGGTGCTCAGGACCAGGTCTTTGAAACAGCCCATCCATGGGCTCCACCGAAGCATGGTGTGGGAATGGAGGCAGCCCGCCCACGGGCTCCTCCGTGTCATGACGAGGCTCTGTAGACCCGGCGATGGCCGGCTGAGGCTCTGTAGATCCAGCGACTGCCGGCTGAGGCTCTGTAGACCCGGCGACGGCCGGCTGAGGCTCTGTAGACCCGGCGACGGCCGGCTGAGGCTCTGTAGACCCGGCGACGGCCGGCTGAGGCTCTGTAGACCCGGCGACGGCCGTCTGAGGCTCTGTCGACCCGGCGATGGCTGGCTGAGGCTCTGTAGACCCGGCGACGGCCGGCTGAGGCTCTGTAGACCCGGCGACGGCCGGCTGAGGCTCTGTCGACCCGGCGGCGGCCGGCTGAGGGTCTGTAGATTTGGCGACGGCCGGCTGAGGGTCTGTAGCTCCGGCGACGGCTGGCTGAGGCTCTGTAGATCCGGCGGCGGCCGGCTGAGGCTCTGTAGATCCGGCGACGGCCGGCTGAGGCTCTGTAGGCTTAGCTGCATGCTGTGAGTCCAGAGGCATGGCTGCCTTAACGGCCACGAGAAGAGGATCGAAGGGACCTCCAGCGGAGAGTGGAGCTGGAGCGTCTAGCCATCCCTCTGCAAGAAACTCATCTAGTAAGATAGTGTGCACGTCAACCAGATCCTGAGGATTGCTAATCAAGTGAGGAACACACTCTAGGCAACGTGACTTCATAAGTTCCTTTTTGATCTCCTGCAACCCGGCCTGAACCCATGGCGGAGCAGGAGGTCGTACCGACGACCGGAGACCAGCAGAGGGCATGACGAGCTCAGGTGCTGCTACTGCTGCTGCTACTGCTGTGGACGTGACGAGCTCAGGCGCTACTGTTGCTGCAGCAGTGGACGTGACGAGCTCAGGCGTTGCTGCTGCTGCGGACTGCTTGCGGCGCCGGCGACATCTCCGACGAGATGGGGCAGGCTCCGAACTGGGAGAGTGCGCTGCAGGCAACTCTGGCTCCAAAAACGAGGAGGAAAAGTAGACTGGAGCTAGTGACTTACACCGGGGATGAGGAGAGGGTCTGTGACGCAGCGGACCGGTACCCGGAAGAGGCCTAGCCAGTCTTGTGCCCCAAAACGGTGACCGCTGCTCTCTTTCCTCATATTTCTAAAGAATTAATTAAATAATAATAATAAAAATAATACATGGTTTGTAATCAAATTGGCAAGTCTTTTCACTACAATTACATCTGCCTTTACATGGCTGCCGCTGGTCTCTACTAGCAGACCATCTGTGAACATCAATGTTGGAGCCTTGTCACTGATTCTCATTTAGATTTATAGGTCTTAGCCTCTATCAGGTTTTCTTACAATGCTGCATGATACTGCCACCACTATGTGTCACCAAGGTTATGGTGTGTACACACTGATGTGCATTATTAGTTTTTCTCCATATGTAGCATTTGTATGTACCCTCAACAGTTATATTTTGGACTCATCTGTCCAGAGCGCCTTCTCCCACATGTTTGGCCAAGGCAAACTTTAAATAAACCTTTCATGGCTTCCTTACAGCAGTGGTTTTCTTCTTGCCACTCTACCAGTATGTGGGCCACATAATAGCTGTCTTAGGATTCTCCTGGCTAGACTGAATCTCTGTACGAATGGATCTTTGCACATTTGAATCCCTACTAGCTGAGCCAGGTGGTAGGGATTCATTTTGTAACTGGTGTTTGCTGGTTCGAACCCTTACTCCATCCATCTCAGTCGTTGTGTCCTTGGGCAAAGCACTTCACCCACCTTGCCTGCTGATGGGCCCGGATTGTATGGCAGCCCCACCTCTGTCAGTGTCCCCCAGGGCAGCTGTGGCTACAGTGTAGCCGACCACTGTCCGTATGTGAATGGGTGGATGACTGATTGTAGTATGAAGTGCTTTGGAGTCCCTGGACTTGATAAAGCACTATACAAGTACAGGCCATTTTGGTTGCTTCTCTGAGTAATGCTCTTTCACTGCCTGTAAGTTCAAGTAGATTTCCATGTCTCGGTAGGTTTGCATTTGTGCCATACCCTTCCCATTTTCAGATAATGAATTGACCAGTTCTCGGTGAGATGTTCAAGGCTTTACACCATGCAATAAACTATGTCACACCTTTACCCGTCTGTCTGCTGTTTTTATTGGTCTTCATGATGCAGCTTGTTTGCTAATGTTCTCTAACAAACCTCTGAGGCACAGAAGAGCTTGATTTAGCTTGATTAACTACCGATCAAAAGTTTTAGACACACATTCTCACTTAATGGGTCTCTTTATTTTCATGACTACTTAAATTGTATATTCTCAACACGGACAATATAACTATGAATGAACACACATGAAATTATCTAGTAAACAAAAAGTGTGAAATAACTCTAAACTTTTTTTATATTTTTGATTCTTCGAAATAGCCACACTTTGCTCTGATTACTGCTTTGCTCTTTTAGCATTCCCTCCATGAGCTTCATGAGGTGGTCACCTGAAATGGTTTTCCAAAGAGTCTTGAAAGAACTTCCCAGAGGTTCATTGAGAGACAGTCAAAGGTAAATCTTTCAGTCATCACAGCAAAGGACGGCTACTTTAAGGAATCTAAATTATAAAACATATTTAAAGATCTCTTACAATTTTTCATTTGCTACATAATTCCATATGTGTTCATTCACTGTTTTAGGCCTTCAGTGAGAAACTACGTACAATGTAAATTGTCATAAACATAATGAAAACCATTAAACGGGAAAGGCGTTCAAAAACTTTTTACAGGTAGTGTATATAAAATTGTATTGAACTGTGTTGATTTTAATTTAGGGATATCAGATTAAAATGGAATAAAAAAATATATATAAAAATATATGTACATATGCAAAGCCTCATTTTCTTGTACTTAACAATGATGCTCTACATTTTGTGGAACTATCACATAAAATCCTAATACAATACATTGAAGTTTGTTGTTATAATGTTACAAAATGTAACACTTTTGCAAGGCACCTTATTTTCTCCACTCCAGTCACATTTGCACAACACATCCCCATTTGGCTCTCTTCTCACATTCCTATTGCATTTCAAAACTCTAACCGCTGATGCTGGAACACAGTTTTTCCTTTGGGAAAAACTGGTGAAATATCACTGTTTTTTGGAAACTTGAGTCTTTTGCTAAAGTAATTATTAACTACCAGTGACTGTGTTTGTCAAACACATTAAGAAAAGAAAGAAATGACAATGTTGACCTGACCAAATAAATTGAGCGCGGTATTCATTCATTTTTTAAGTGAAAGGACTCATTTTAATAGATGTTAGTGTCTAACAGGAGTGACAGGGAGGTGTATATTCCTTGGAAGATTTGATGTGATAAGGGATGCCATAGTTCTTATTAAGTGTCACTTATGCCTGTGTGTGTATTTGTGTTTGAGAAGAATAGAAGGCAAAATATAGCCTGTGTGCGATTAATCTCCATGTGCCTGCAGAGCCCATCAGCCACGGACTTTAGAGCAGCTGTGACTGGTCCCACCTCTGACCTCTGAATATTTTACTCCCAGGGTAAATCCCAGAGCGCTGTGTTTGCATTAACATGCTGACATTTGTGCATTTATTTGGCTCCATAACAATCAAACACTTGGTTGATATATTGTAAAATCTTATCCTCTTGGATTGTTTTTTTTTTTTTTTTGTATCACAACATTATGATCTATGGGGGCAGTATAAAACTGGCAGAAAACTGCAGTGGCCCTGCAGAATGCATCATGCAGAGAGATTTGACTACTGTTTGGCATTAATTAAGTTTTTCCTTCTCTACTCTTTCTTTCACATTGCATCACTGAGAATTCCAAGCTGTAATAGAAAAATGCGGCAACAAAGCAGGTCACTTTGTGTTTGAGCGCAGTTAGACTCTTTAGTACCAGTGTCTACTCCGGTGGACCGTTTAGCTTTGTCTCAAAACTGGTATAAGCTAGAACTGATTGGAGCCCCCAAAACATTGTGTCCTTCCATCGCTCCCAGACACAAGCAGTGTGTATTGGCCGTACAAGAGGGCCAATTACAAGCCAGTGACATTCGGCTGTGCGAGACAAACTGACATTAAGCGCTAATTCCTGCTAAAACCCAGTGACATTACAGCAACAGTCAGACAACTAGAGACTGTTCTTCTTCAATCTACTGCATTACAGAGCAAATAATTTGGTACCTTGTAAGGAAATTGCCAGTGACTTTATGAGTTCCTTTTCAAATGTCATTAGACTTTTCTTGTAGGCTTTTTAGCATTGGAGATGGGCTATGCATACTGTACATGGTAGCCGGGGGATTGATGGGTAGGGGTACTGCCTGCTTGGAGCTATGATAAGAATCTAAAGCACCCTGTTTGACTGAAAAAATGTAATGAATTTCCAATGCAGGTGTTTAACATTTTATGCAGATACAATGCACCACAGTGCATTATTGTGTTACTTTTTAGATAAGTGTAAGGGACTGAACATTGTTACCAAAGTGACAAGCATTGATTAGGTGTTTAAAGCATAAAAAGATAGGGTCTCCACTTCCAATCCTGTTTTATTTTGAGGGCATCAGACAGATGTTAATTCCACCCTCCCTGCTTTGCATTTGTGAGGGATAGTGAGGCCAGCCTTTAATAAGGGAGACCTTAGTGATGAAGGACACTGGGCTGGAAAGGTTGCAGCATGGAGTCAGTAGCACATTGCTGAGGGAAGCATTTACTCATCTACTCAAGTGCACGTGCACCCATGTGCATGTGAACATGCACATGGGTGCCACAATGGTGTAGCCTGGGAAATGTTTATGCGAGTCAAATGGTTAATTAGATATGCATTCTCTCTCTAGACTGTTTATAGAAAGAGGGAAAGATGTGTTTGCTTTTAAAAATGTTGCCCTAAGTGAATTCCATTCATTAAAACTTTTAGAAGAAAGTCTTCCTGACCATCACCCTTGTACGGTGAGCTTTAATTTGGTCACAATACTGCACTGCTTAAAAGTTCGGCAAAGCTTTTTAATTCGACTTTCTAGTAGGGTTTTAGAAATATAGTACATCCAGCTCAGGAGATGATAAACAGTATTGGGTTCAGAAGAACAACACAGGATTTTATTAATAATGTTGGGATTGCTAAAAACCTTTGTATTTAGTTATGGCTGGGGAAATCACAAACTCTGCTTTAAAGAATCTGTAATTGGTGAATAATGTTTCAGTCTAGGTTTGGCCAATCCGTATATTAGGGTATATGTGCCTATTTACGATCATCCTATGCCAAATTAATTTGAAAATGCTATTGTATTTTTTTCACAATTAAAATAATAGTTTCATTTTTCTCAATCTATGTTTTAAGAAATACTGTCCTGTGCACAATTATGAACAAGTTTGACCAGACCATTATCCTGTCAGACTATTGTGACATCTCCTCCTTGTGTGTTTCAAAGTGTTAGGTAAATAAGGCTCCTATGTAGCACAACAGTGTGATCTCCAGCTAAGCCAGGCTGCAGTGGATTTTTTGGGAATGTAAGATTCTGCTGTATGAGCTCAACAACTCTCACATGCCATATAAATCTCACATATGCATCACTGTTACAGCATTTACACATCATCATAGGAGCTTGAGATTTTGAACTAGAGGCAACAGCCCTTTTGCACCAATGGGAAGCTTTCAAGCACGTTTAGCCAGTCACAATATTCTCGCAGGAATTACAACTTCTTTTATTCTTGTCTAACACTCTTTCTACTGTGCACCTAAAATTCTGCCACACAAACAATTTAAAAGCTGTGGAAGCTTTGGGGATTTTCAGTCAAGTGTTGTCGGCAAGCCCATGGAGAAATTTTTATTAGCTGGCTCTGTCACCACAACATGGCAACAACTTAACCTTCTTCCTTTATTTCATTTAAAATTATTTTACCAGATGGTCACACGCTGACCGCAACTAGAAAGTGCTTTTCCAGATCTAGTGCCAATAGATCTTGTTACGTCACTACTTTCTCCAAGTTATTTTTAGTTTATTTATGCAGAAACTGCCAATCAAAAGGTGTATGTCACTACTCATTCTGATGTGTGGATTTTGAGTTGTACTGCCTGTGCATGCATGCATGCAATCTTTCACATGGGAACAGTATTCATCTGTCTCTTTCTCTCTCTGTCTCTGACCTTATATTATCTTCCTCCTATTAGTGTGGCTTCTCGTGCAGAGCCACAAGTGTCACATTGCATCATTGGGAGGCACCACTAATAGAAACATTAATGGGGGGGAGATGATGGAGAAAAGCTTTTTTTTCCACTCCCTCTCTTTCTTTTTTTCCCTCTGTGAACAGATTAGTGCCTAATCCACCTAGAATAGGGAAGATAAAATGGTCCTGATTGGCTACATTGGGATAAATAAACACGTCTGATGTAAGTGGATTTACACTGCACCAGCCAATTTTTATCAAGTCATGCTACGCCTTGCTAGCTAGTACCGGGTTGGACCCCCTTTTGCCTTCAGAACTGCTTTAATCCTTCGTGGCATACATTCAACAAGGTACTGGAAACATTCCTCAGAGTTTGGTCCATACTGACATGATAGCATCACACAAATGTTGCAGATTTGTCGGCTGCACATCCATGATGCGAATCTCTTCCACCACATCCCAAATGTGCTCTATTGGATTGAGATCTGGTGACTGTGGAGGCCATTTGAGTCTAGTGAACTCATTGTCATGTTCAAGAAACCAGTCTGTGATGATTCGTGCTTTATGACATGGCGTGTTATCCTGCTGGAAGTAACCATCAGAAGATGGGTACACTGTGGTCATAAAGGGATGGACATGGTCAGCAACAATACTCAGGTAGGCTGTGGCGTTGACACTATGCTTAATTGGTACTAAGGGGCCCAAAGTGTGCCAAGAAAATATCCCCCACACCATCACACCACCACCACCAGCCTGAACCGTTGATACAAGGCAGGATGGATCCATGCTTTCATGTTGTTGACGCCAAATTCTGACGTCAACAAGAGCAGGCAACGTTTTTCCAATCTTCTGTTGTCCAATTTTGGTGAGCCTGTGCAAATTGTAGCCTCAGTTTCCTGTTCTTAGCTGACAGGAGTGGCACCCGGTGTGGTCTTCTGCTGCTGTAGCCCATCAGCCTCAAGATTTGATGTGTTGTATGTTCAGAGTTGCTCTTCTGCATGCCTTGGTTGTAATGAGTGGTTATTTGAGTTACTGTTGCCTTTCTATCAGCTCGAACCAGTCTGGCCATTCTCCTCTGACCTCTGGCATCAACAAGGCATTTGTGCCCACAGAACTGCCGCTCACTGGATATTTTCTCTTTTTCAGACCATTCTCTGTAAACCCTAGAGATGGTAGTGCGTGAAAATCCCAGTAGTTCAGCAGTTTCTGAAATACTCAGACCAGCCCGTCTGGCACCAACAACCACACCACATTCAAAGTCACTTAAATCACCTTTCTTCTCCATTCTGATGCTCGGTTTCAACTGCAGCAGATCGTCTTGTCTACATTCCTAAATGCATTGAGTTGCTGCCATGTGATTGGCTAATTAGAAATTTGTGTTAACGAGCAGTTGGACAGGTGTACCTAATAAAGTGGCCGGTGAGTGTATATATATAGATAGATATTCAATTCAATTCAATTCAAAAATACTTTATTAATCCCAAAGAGAAATTAATTATTATATATATATATATTTCAATATGTATTTAAATTAAAACATTGTCAGACCCTCAAACTACCAAGCTAGAAAACAACCTAATTTGTGGTATTTAGCTAACCTAGTCCTAAGACGTTGGGGTAGACCCTGGATAGGTCACCAGCTAATCACGAGGTAACAAAGACACACAAGACTGGGCATTTTCAAAGAGAAACAGCTTCAAAACCAGTAAAGGTTTTTCATGATACCCAGTCAACTGTTGAAAGTGCCAGAGAATGTGTTTGTAGTGTGGCCGTATAGAGCATAGAGTAAAGCAGTGCTGCCCTTCCTCCCCCTGCTTGTGCACACTGCTGGTCAGCTGGCACAACCATAAATTTCACATACAGGAAAGGCAAATTTGGCAGAAATATCTGCAGATGCAAATAAAATGGATGGCTAAAGTTAAAGGTGTGCTACCTATAATTCTTATTAATGAGACACTGTATTATTACTACAGTTGAAAAGCTTTGACCTTTAATAAAAGAAAGCAATAATCAAAACAACTAGATCTTGCTGTACATTTTTTATATTATTTTTAACTTTAAAATGCCAGCACAGGGCAGACAACACTCACACCTATAGGCAATTTAGAGTGGCCAGGTAACTGAACAAGCATGTGTTTAGACTCTGGAAGGAACCCGGAGTACCCTGAAAGGACCCACACAGTCATAAAGACAGTCGTGATTTAAACAATCTTATTTTCATTATTCAGTATAATTTTAGAGTCTTTTCATGCCTTAATTTATTCTGTGGGAGTTAAGTAAAGTCTGATCAGGTCTATTTAATAACTTAAAATGGTGGTCTGTGAATAATGTCCTGTCTCTTCTCTAACCCAACAAATTGGGTCACAATTTATGGTCTAGTTTTTGCTTTAAACTACCCAAAATTTCTCTCAACAACCTGAACCCAGAATTTAGTCTAAAGATTTTACTTTTTTTAGTGTGTTTCAAACACAAAGTTGAGATATTTGAATCATACTGTCTTGTGGACTTAAGCAATGTTCAGCCCTTAGCATGACACGGGGGTTATAGATTCTCTGTGCTGACCAGAAGCCATGCAAGCACATGAAAAAGTGAGCTTTTACGGCAATTTCCGCTTACGTGTGTTCTTTATGGGGTATGGTGTACATCAAGGCCGGGAGATAAGAGAGAAGGGAGATACATGGCGATCGGGGGGGTAGATAAATGGAGTTCCTGCTGGTGATGGTGGTGGTAACCTCTTGCTTTAGGCTGCCAGACTCCTCTATTTCCCCGAAGAGCAGATGCACTAAGATTGGAACAGGATTTTTGAGGCGCCTGTGCAATGTAACTCTCAGCAAGGAAGAAAGGACGCAGCATGGGCTATTATTCGTTTCCTCCAGAGCAGGCCTACACCAGCATTACCTTGTTTTTTTTTTTGTTTTTTTTACCAATTTAACTTAAAGACTGCCAGTTTAGCCAGTGGGATATGCTCTTTAATTTTTGTTTAATCTTGCATTAAGATTCTTTCTAATCTGGATCTTTTGGCTGCTCTGCTACAATAAAGAAGGATAAGTGTTTAAGCTCTTTGGAACTTTACCAACCAGACACTTCTACCCCTATCACAAGTTAAAAACATGACTGAGTTTTTGCCAAATAATACAAATGACAGTTAATTAAGAATACATCAGAATGTTTATAAGTTACCTCATGTGTACCAGACAGATGTGACCTGTAATTTCCATCTGGATGTCTGAAATAAGATAATAATAGCCTTGCCAGCACCTGGTTCTTGTAGAGCACATCCAGGTGCTGTTAGTGCTGTCTCCTGTCATAGAAAAACTGCATATTGAACAGCCTATTGTAAGCATGTTCAAATGTGGAACATATGGCAATGAGCATCCACTGTAAACTGACATGTTGGAAAATTATTCATCTCCACAAGCTTTTTTCACATTTTGTCACATAACCACGAACTCCAAAGTATTTTATTGTGATTGTATGTTATATTGTATAGCATATAACTTAAGCTCAGCTTAAACACAGCTGTAGCCATAGAGGTGTTTTAAAACACATTTGTGAACAAAGAGCATTATGAATATCAAGAACAAGAAAAGGTCTAACAATGTGTTCTGGTCAAATGAGAAAACAATTTTGACGTTTTTTCCTACATGCAAAACACCATGTGTGGAGGAAAAACAACACAACACATCAACCAGAACACACCATCCCCACAGTGACAAATGGTAATGGCAGCATCATGCTATGGGGAAGATTGCTTTCAACACTAGACTTGAGACTAGCACTGGCCTGTAAAGGAATGGGTTCAATTAAAGTACCTTGCCTTGGAATGGCTTAAAGTTTAGACCTACGTTCAATTGAGAATCTATGGCAAGACTTGTAAACTAATGTTCACAGACACTGTCTATTCAGTTTGACTGAGTTTGAGCTATTTTGCAAGAAGAGCAAAAAGAAAAAAGAAAAGAAAAGAAAAGAAAAGAGAAAAAAAAAACTGTGCCTAGATATGCAAATCTGTGAGAGATATACCCCAAAAACTTACAAGTGCAGGTATCAAAAAAGTCAAAATTATCAAGGTGGCGTTTTAAGCACTTAATTCTTCATCGAACCACAAAGTGTTATGAAATAGTAAAATAAGTCAGGAATGGGGTCCTCCAGTAAGATATCTTTTATTCATATTGTTGCTGAACACCTGTAAACATGTATCCTTTTTGTTTCACATCACAGTTATGCACTACTTTGTGTTAAATCTTCATGGGAGTTTGTGGTTGTAACATGACAAAATGTGCAGAATTTCAACTGGGATGAATACGTTTGAAAGCCACTTGAACCCAAAAAAATCAAATGTTGGTTTATAATTAAAATATAACTGAGCTTCACTTTTGATGTTGCAGCTATGTTGGTGATTATTAGGTGTAGTATAAACAAAAATACGTTCCTTAAAAAAGAACATTCTCAGGGCCGTGCCACATAAACGTCTCGCTGGTCAGAGGCCATTTATAACCTTTGTGTGGGATCTAAAATGCCAGAGAGCCACACATCTCTCGTTAATCTCGAGACAAAAGCTCCTTGCATCAGCAGAAGCAGCAGTGTCGACAAACCATATCCCAAACCAATTTTAGTTGCTGCCACTTCTGGTAAAGCCTACTTACTGCACCGTCTTTCCTCACCTTAATTTTTATTTAATTTGGGAGTAAATAATCCTTGAGGGTTGTGGACAAAACACTTAGCATGTCTCATCCTAACTCCAAGTCTCCTTTCAGGTTCCAAAAACATACCAGTTTTATTGGTTGCCTCTGGGGTTTCTTTGCATAATGTTGATTGTAACACTGTAGATTGCCTAGGCTTTACCAGTGGGACCAAATTTAGGTGAAAGCACTGTGGGAAATGAATTTACTTTATATTCACGTGTAGAATGAATGGGGGTGGGTTGGGGATAATGGGTGGGGAAGGGGGAGCTTCAAGGTAGAGCTTGAGATGAAGTGACTGCTATGTCAACAAAGCAAAGATTAAATATAGAGCCTTGCTCTATTCTCCATCATACCCTTAAAATACCCATCCCTACATCCATATTCTAACATTTGATAAATTAGTGCCTCATTCTACTGACGTACACTCAGATACACCTCATTCACATTCATTCTAATGTTTAATTCACTTAAAACCTGAGCACAGGGCATGTTTTCCTTTTCCAGACGCTCCCTCTTTCTCCATCTCCCCATGGAGATGTCACAGGGGATTAAGTCATAGATTCCGAGGGACTTGTTTGTGATTCATCTGGAGGGAGGCTGCAGCCGCTCAGAGTACCCGTGGGGCATGCAGCTAGTGGGCTACTTGCTCGGGAAGCATCCTAGCTTTACTTCATGCTAACAGGGCACCAAACACTAATACGTGCCTAATGGTCTGCCTGTCTGCAGAAGGGCAAAGCAGAAATTAATGGTTATTTGTGTGAAATGTGTAAAATTACAGTGCATTGCTAAAATATTCATAACCCTTGAACTTTTTCAACTTTTTCCATGCCACAATCATACATTTCTGAAATGTATTATGATTTTAGGTTATACACCCACACAAACCGGTTTTAATTGTTAACGGGAAGAAAAATGTTACATAGTTTTCAATATGTTTTACAAGTAAAGTGTAAAATCTGAGAAGTATGGCATGCATTTGTAGTCAGACTCATTTTCTCAGATACTGCAAAATAAATTCCAGTGCAACCAACAGTCTTCAGAAATCACCTAGTAGTGAATACAGTCCACTTGTGTAATTTAATCTCAGTAAAAATCCAGCTGTTCTGTGAAGGCCTGAGGTTTTTTTTAAAGAACATTAGTAAACAAACGGTAACATGAAGAGCAAGGAACACATAAGTTATGTTTTGGATAGAGTTGTGAAGATGTTTTAAGCCACACTGACCTTTATAGAAGAGTGGGGAAGAAAAAACCTGTTGTCAACAGAAAGCCACAAGAAGTCCAGTTTAAAGTGTGCCAAAAGCCATGTGGACGGGACCGTAAACCAGTTGAAAATTACACCAAAACTTAACTAGTTGACCTACATGCAAAACGCTACATGTGTGGGAGAAAAAAATAACATTTCACACAACACTAAAAACACCATCCTCATGATGAAACATTGTAGTGGGAGAATCATGCTATGGAAATCTTTTTTGTAAGCAGGGACAGGAAAGCTGTTGATATCAAGATGCATGGAGGTAAATCCCGGTCAATTCTGGGACATAACTATAAGAGCCTGCAACAAACTTGAGACTGGGGCGGAGGGTCATCTTTCAGCAGGTCTAGCTTTAAAGATTGCTAGTATTCATTTTTAAAATCGTTTTTTAACTTTTTTGTGTGTTTTACCATCTCTTATAGACTAAAATACATAGCACCACCAAAGCTTTACCCCTAGTGATGGCAAGCCCTGTCCAATTCTGTCTGAACTAATTGAATGTCAGGTTTTTAACAACCTGTTGGAGTTAATTAACATTTTTAATAGGTGTGTGTCTGTGTGTGTAATAGTGAGGCTTACTTTTTACAAGCGGACTTCCACTGCATCAACCACAGTGACTTCTGAGGGTTAGTTGGAAACACATGTTCAGCCACAAAACAAGCTGATGTCAAGATAGGCTTTTCAGCTCCACTATTACTGCTTTCCTTTGTTCATTATGAAAAGTGGTTTGTTAGTTGTGACACACTACACTAGAATTGAGTTATTCAACATCAGTGCATGGGTGTCAAGGGAGCTAACATATTACCACTGTTAGTGGGACTTGATGTCTTCTTTTAATTGCTCTTTTAATTAACTTATGTCTACCCTTCTCCTTGTCAAAGGATGCCCAAGCTTGCCATTTAGCACAAGGTAATGAGATTAACCTCTCGTTGACCAAGCAAATGTAGATTAAACATAGCCAAATGAAATGAGCTCGGGAGCTTTATTTACTCGTGTGCACAGGCGAGGCGGCAGGCAGTCGAGCCACAACCCTGTCGGTGGTAACATAGCTGAAATGTCAAAGGGATAAAGGGGAGTGTTTTTGGTTTCGACTTGCGAGTGTAGCCGACCAGTTGCAGCGGGGAAGAAAGAGAAAGCAGCTGGCGCTGGAAAATAGTACCAAGTTCTACCACTCTGGCTATCTCTGGAGAACTGGCTGCAGGTAGTCGATGAAAACGGGGCTCTAATTAGTTTGTCATACTTACATGTGCTAGGTGGCTCAGTCAGAAACAAAAAGACACCTACACTACCCAGAATCTCTACTCTGCTATGTTCTGCTGCTGCTCTGCACTACAGATTTGTTCAGAAAAAAAAAAGTAAATGGCGTCTGCTTTCTATGTCTATGACCGAGTTTAAAGTCACACTCAAGCTAAGGCAAGGGGCGCTGCACATTTTTGGCTTTTCAGTCTAAATGGGTTCTGGTCCAAAGTTAGTCACAGTTCTTAACACTGGCCGCTATGTGTGTGGAAACAAACATGGACATGATGCTTCAAATAACCTGTAGTGTCCTGATTTTCAAAATATATTACCATGCACTCTGCACTATTGAGAAGTTTTCTATTTTTGTTGAAGCATTTCTTAGTCATGCATGGAAAACATGGAAATGCATGGAAATGCATGGAAAACATGGCCACAATATATCAAAAAACCAAAACAAATACATCTTTATGTGTCAATAAATTAAAATTTAGGACACATACAGTTCCTTGTAAAAATAATTAAACCTCTTGAACCTTTATCATTTTGTCACTTTATAACCACAAATTTCATTGCATTTTATTGGTGTTTCATGAGACAGACTAACACATAGTGCATAGCTGTAAGATGAAAGAAAAATGGTACATGGTTTTCATTATTTTCTTGCAGGTAAAAACAAAATGTGTTTAGCTCTTTACTCCGATACTCCTGTATAAAATCCTGTGCCAACTATACTTCAGAGGTCACCTAATCAATAAACAGATTCTATCTGTGTGTAATTTTATCTTATCTTAAATACTTCTGTTCAGTAAGGGCCTCAAAGGTTTGTTAGAGAACATTAATGAACAAACAGCATCATGAAGACCAAGGAACACATCAAAGGTCCATAGCTCAGGTGGGAGAATCTGTTGACATGACAACCATTAATTTTTTACAAAAAACAGGTCTTTAATAAAGAGTGGACATTTTTGAAAAAAACCTGTATAACGTCCTGCAGTTCATCATAATCTATGTAGCAGAAACACCAATTGTGGAAGAAGGTTCTCTGGCCACATGAGACCAAAAATGTTGGCCTACATGCAAAACATAGTGGAAAACCAACACTGTATATCACTCTGAACACAACTTTCTCAACATAAAGCAAGGAAGTGGGAGCATCATGACCCAATCGCATTCCACCACTTCCAAAACAGGGGAATCACTGACAGCAATTGAAGATTACGGCCCTATCCCTCCAATCTTACTGAGATTGAATTAATTTGCAAAGAATGGGCAGAAATTTCTGTCTCTAGATGTACAAAGATATAACCATACCCCTAAAGCGCCAAGAGAATTGAAAAGGGATGATGAATGTAAATGTAAGTCATTCTTAAACAAGAATCCATTTCTTTCCACTTCAGAATTACGATTACTTAATATTAGTACTTTCTATTAGTGTATCACATGAAATTCTCTGAATTCTGCCATTATAACATGAGAAAATGTTGAAAGGTTTAAGGTGTTGGTGTACCTTTGCAAACACTGCAAGTAAAAGTAAAATTGTGTCTATACTACTGTACAGCTGCATTTGTTTTTTCTCATACACATCGCTTGTGCATTACATTGATAGGCCTTGCTCCAAAATTCTTGCAGTTTGCCCTCATTTCACTTGATGCGTTAGTTAACACACCCCAGTGGCCTACTTTAAACACCCTCCTGAACGACCACTGCATCCTTCATAAAACACTCAGTGTCAAGGCTGGATCCTGTCCTATCAATCTCTAGTGGATATCATGGTTTAAATAAACAAGAGAGAATTTTGCAAACGTGGCTGTGTTTCATCAGAAAACATTATACCTCAAACATACAAGGTCCTTCCAGACGCTTTATTGTCAACTTTCCCTTTTCATTTTTTGCCTAGAATGTGAGTGCAAGCAAATTCTCCTTTCAGAGCCAGAGTTGGGTGCCTTGGCCTCAGCTAGTGCCACACCTCGTTTTAATCAGGCTCTGGGAGTGAAATATAGCCCTGGCAAGAATTCTGCACCAAGCTCCATTCATCTGGTTTCAATCTTCTCTCCGCCCTCGGATGTGGCCGTGTGGGCATTCCTTTTCTAGACGTGGGGGTGGAAGACGTGGTGCTGAAAAGCACAAATTGCAGGCTTATTTGTTTGAAAGTGCATGTGTGTGTGCATGTGTGTGTTTGTGTCACTATTAGAAGCCTGCAACAAAAGCCTCCTTAAACTTAGAAAATAAAGATAACTTTTTTAACCAGTAAAAATAGGAGTAGTTGTAATTAGGCTGGTAGGTCAACAGAAGTGCGATAGCAGTAAAGACTCCATGAAATGTTTTAATGTTACAGCCATTTTATTGGGATTTTTTTTACAACTAAGACAAAGTAGCATGTAACTATGAAGTACAAAGAAAAGATACATGTTTGTCAAAACGTTTTACAAATAAAAATCTGTCCTAAATCCTAAATAAAATCCAGTGCAACCAATTTCTTTCAAATGTCACATAATTATCTACATTCATGCATTTTAAGGAAGTCAAGTCAAATTATTTATAAAGCACAAGTAAAACAATCAGAGTTGACCAATGTGCTTTATATAGTAAAAGACCAACAAGTAAACAACTAAAACAGGCAAGATGATCAATAAAAGTAGCACAGCAGACACAAAGATGTCCTGCTTAACTAGAGGTAAAAGCATGACAAGAAATATGTTTTAAGCAGAGACTTTAATTGATCAGCAGGTAATCTCAGCATCATCTAGTCCTGTGTGTGTCGAGCCCACACTTTCAGAGTTTTGATCTTGTTTTTGTCTCAGGATCTTTTTCTCAAGACCGGTAAAGACCTCAGCTGCAATTTTCCTTTTTTATTACAACACATTATATAACCTATTTAAAATTCAAATTTCTTTAACTGTTTCAGCAACAACTTTATTATTATGATCACGGCAGGGGTCTTCAAAAAGGTCTCGCATTTAGTTGGTCTTGGTGTTGGACTTGGTCTCAACTCCCTCACACTCTTGGTCTTGACTGGGTCTTGGATTAGGTTGCCTTGACTACAAAAATAATGTCAACACAGTTGTTCTGAAAGCCTGAGAGATTTGTTAGAGAACATTGTGGCATAAACAAAGCCTGGGTAAACTAGTAACTTGGTAGACAACAGATCAGGGGTAAAGTTGCCTTACATTTGTACTAGAGCCACATTCACACAGCCACACTCAGGAACATGCATACATACACTAAGAAGTAGACAGACAACTTTGGGTTAGGGGCCTCATCCAAAGACACGTTGATATGTTACTGGGAAGGGAGCTGAAATTGTGTTTTATTTGCAGTTTCCAACAATCAATGTAGGGACACAGCAAACCTTTTTTGCCTACATGCAAAATGGTATGTATGATGGAAAACTAATGCCCCTTTTCCACTGGTTCGATTTGGCCCAACTCCACTCCACTCGTACGCTTTGCGAGTGTTTCCATTTCTATTTTTTCCATACCAGTACCTACTTTTTCGTACGACCGGGGATCAGTGGGGACTAATATGACGTAAACAGACTGCTGTTCACTTATTGGCCATGGGACCAGGATAAATTAGAAGGATTTGAAAGAGATATTGCAGAGAAATGCAAAACAAATTGAAGAGCAACTACAATAATATTAAGAACCACGATGGTCTGAGCGGGTCAAATCAAAATACAATTGTACTATTTAGAAACCATAAACCATGCCTGAAGGCTGAAAGAGAAGAAAAAGGACACCATGTCAACTTTGTGAATTACAGTCAGGTGGGGTGTGCTGTATTTAATAACATGCTAAATCAGCTGATCACACATAAAATCAGCTGTTCAGATGCACAAACATTTCCATCAAAACACACAAAGCATGTGTGTTTTGAAACAGCATGTTTGGTTCGGAAATGTATTGACAGTCCTTAAGCAAGCCACCATCTGTAGGAGGAGGGAGCAGGCAGAGAGCAGCTGCCCATAATCAGACTTCCTGCATCGAGTCAAACAGAAGGGAGATCCCACTGAATTATACAAATATCCAATGTCCATCCTAAAACTAACTTCACCGCGGTCAACACTCCATGGTTTTGCACTTTAAAGTCCTTTTCCTTGTTATTGAAATGGCTGAGACAAAAACTTCCTCATATCGCCCAAAATTGTAACTTCTTCATGCAAACTTTGGAGCTTCACCAGTCCAGACAGTGGCGTATCCCCTCTCCACTACTCTTGCCACACCCCCCTCACATCATAACCCTTGAGCCTGTTTTTATAAGTTCTGGCTTGTCATGATTCTGCACTGGTTGTCTGCATCAACTCTGTCTGCCCGCTCTGTGCTGCCGCCATTAGGTGGACTGTCTTCACCTGCTCTTCTCCAGCCAGCTACCTAATTACTCCTCATTAGCTCCACCTGTGCTCCTGCCTTTACATACAGCTCTCTGATGGCCAACCAGTGCCAGATTTTCAAAAGCCATAGTGTGTGTAGCATCCAGCATTCCTTCCTTGCCTGTCTGCCTGATTTGATCTGATCTTGTTTTTGTCTCTTGGATTTCTCTGCCCTGCTTGCCCTCATCGGATACCTTACTGGCTTGCTTTCTGGACATTGACCTCGCTTCTGTTTTCTGACCACCTCTCCCTGTCTCCTCCCTGGATCTGTTAGCCCATATCTGCTCTCACGGCTCTGACCCTGTTTCTGTTCCCTGACCACCGCAACTTGCTCATTCACTGGGTTTGTAAACCTGAGAACCTGTGGAGCGTTTCCCAGCTGTTGCCCTACCAGCACTCTGAGGAGCTGAAAATCAGCCTTCTGGTTCCAATATGGATTCTGAGAAGAAGTTCCTGAGCCTGCCAAAAAGGAAAAAGGACATAATATTGGCCATCACCCTGAACACACCATCCCCAAAGTGAAACATGGTGGTTCGAAATCTTATGCTCTGGAAACTTTTTTCTTCAGAAGGGAAGCTGGTTGTAGAAATAAAAAATAAATGGAAGGAAATTATAGGCCTTCTCACCATAAAGACCACTCAAAATGCTTTTATACACAGGTACCCAGATTTGTAGGCAACCTATAGTTAGGTGCCTTTCACATGTCGCAGAGGATATGTCCCACCACTTTCCAATTGCAAGATGACTACAGTGTCCATTGAGTCACAGGTGCCCTCTACATGACAAACATATAGCAACATTGGAAGAAAACCTGTTGGAGGCTGCAAAGAAACTCAAAAGGTGGATGTTTACCTTCCAGCAGGAAAATTATCCTAAACATCTAGTTTAGGATAATTTTCTAGAGCTCAATACATTGGTTTAGATCAAAGCATATTCATGTGATAGATTGACCCAAAGACTAGATCTAAATTAGAATCTATGGTAAGATTTGAAAATTGATGTTTGAGCTTGAGCTGTTTTAAAGAATTTTTTGTTTTTTTTCTCTAGACTCAGGAGAGCTCAATACAAAAGCATGCCACACTTTTCAGAGTTTGATTTGTAAATGTTTTGAAAGCACGTTTCATTTTGCTTCCAATTCATGGCTGTGGACTTATACTGTTACATGAAAAAAAAATTTAACATTTTCAAGGGGTATAAATACTTTCATAGAAATAAAAAAATGACAGGTTTAGGCCATCATTCTTTTAATAGTTGACCTTTAAAAAGTGTGTATCCTTTAAAAAGTTTGTATCCTTCTTTATAAGTCAAACAGATTCACATACATGACCTGTGCTATAGTCTATCTTAAATTAGATAAATCCCAATGGGACACGACACACTGTGCATATTTGTGAGCTGTTACACCACATGCAGAAATACACTGCAGCTGTGTTGCACTTGGCTGGTGTTTATCTGAAGCTAACAAAACAAAGCCTTAGGTCTTGCATGAATGGGCTTACCTAATCATAAGGGCAGATGGTAGCGTGATCTATTAGCTCACCTAAATGAGCCTCGGTAAGGCCTTTTCTGGAAGCTTTGCAGCCCACACCAACCTCCTCAGCCATCATATAGACAGCATTTTGACTTATGTCAGCTACCCTAAAAAGTCTATACCTTTCAGGTTACTGCTCCTAAAGCAGACATAACATGTGCCCACCTATGGGGAGATGGCCATCAGTGTGTCCTTGGTAGCCAAGAGCTTTAGATGATATGTTATCTCATTGTTCTTTAGAGCTGAAGCATTAGAAGCAGTGACAATGTCATCCAAGGCATTCTGCGCTTTATTATTTTCCACCTAACCCGTCAAGTACAAGGATGCGGTCAGATACATACCATAGGTCTGACAGCAGCACTAATATGTCAGTGACGTAGCGCACTGAGACTGGGCGGATGGAGACAAGGAGTCAGAGTCCCTTCTGTTTTCAATTAGCCAATGAAATGTACAACACGGGAGCTGTTCTGTTTTGTTCAGCTTCTATTCTCCCTCGGATCCAGAAGAGTAAATTAGCGTCACTGCTGATAGAGGCTTACCATCAAGCCTCAGGTGAACTTGGACTTTAGACAGTGACAAATAATCGCAGTGACCTAAATATTGGAAGTAAACCCGTGTGTGCACAGGCGAGAATGCAGTGAAGAAAAAGAAGCAAGACCTGCAGAATCCGCACACATGCCTGACTGTATGAGCTCACAAAATGCAATGCTTACATGTCCGGACTGAAACTTCCACTGCCTCTGAAGCTCAACTTTAATGCGGCTCCAAATATAGTTCTAGCTCTAGGCTTGTTTTCTTGCCGTTCCCGTTGTTTTTCACATGTCTTCATACTTAACCAAAAAGCCCACTGTAGCTTTTATTGTCCTCCCACAAGTTGTTAAAGCGTGTCTTGAAACTCCACGGGGATATTGAAGTGTGTTCAATAGATGCCAAAGGTGTAGTGCTTTGTAGTGCAAGAGGTAGATAGTGTTTTAGGTTTCCATCAGTTTCACACCATTGGGAAGCATTCATCATCAGGATGACCACGATGCATTCTACTTCTTGTGCCCACGCCCCTAGTCAGCTCTATTTTGAACCTAATGGACATAAAAAAATGCAGCAAAATGGACTTTGTGGCAGAAAAGCTTATTAAGTATTGATCCGCTGATATCACTGCCCATGTCCAGGCGATCCAACAATGTGAGAGGAGTTCATTCATATGCTTGCCAGCCACAAATTGAGATTGTACCACATAAATAACTAAGGAAATTACGGACCATTCGTGAACAGAGAGGGATGCTCACATTTACCTGAGGTAGTGGGAGGGAAAGGTTGCACATATATACGCAGTGTAAGCTTTATGGCTGTTTTTTATCACAGCTAGCCCATCTGTCCGCACCCCAGTGGTGCTTGACTGGTTTGATATACATCAGGACCAATGCCCAACTGGAAAGATTTAACTCGATCTGCAGCAGGCACACCTATCTTCTGCAGTGTTTTTTAATGAATACGGATCATCTTCTTTCCCACTATGCCATCTGTTAGGTATACAGGGTCAGGTGGAGCTTGATGTTAGCAAAAACAATGTTCCACTTAGTTATCAATGGAGATTTCTGAGATGCTGTTTAAAATATATCTTATTACTCTACTTGTGCTTGACAAAGTACCAAAAATACAGCAAATCGAGGTTTGTGCTACAACAAAAACAAAGGTCAATGTTTTATAGTGGGATTTTGCCTGATATTCCAATGCAAAGTGAAATGGATGGAAAAGATGGTTTTCAAAATATTTTTTTAAAATAAAAATCTGAAAATGGTGGCCAGCATAAAAAAATGCCCTTTAAATCTGACACCCCTAATTGAAATCCAGTGTTTTCAGAGGTCGTGTAATTTAATCTCAGTGTGATAAAATCCAAAGCTTTGAACATTTCCCTGAGCACCATTCAATTCTGCATCTAAAAATGGAAAGAGTATGGCACAACTGCAAATCAACCAAGACATGACCGTCCACCTAAAATGACAGACTTGATAAGGAGAGCATTAACCAGAGAACCAGCTAAGAGGTCCGTTACCACAAAACTGAGAGGAGTGGAGCTGGCCAAAGTAGAGCCCCTGTAAAAGTGGCGTATATGTCGCAGAAAGCTAATACTGCAGATCACTCTGAAAACACTGTCCCTATGCATGGTGGTGGCAGCATCATGCTGTCGGGAATTAGTTTTCGTCAGCTGTTGGGGAGGTTGGTCAGATTTGATGGCAAGATTGATAGAGCTAAATACAGAAAATACTAGCCAAAAACCATCTTGAGGCTGTAAAAGAACTGAGAGAAAAACTTCAATTTGTAGACATTGCCCAGACGACTTGCGGCTGTGACGGCAGCAAAATGTGGTTTTATTTACTCTGGAAGGCTGAATACAAATTTACATTTCACATTTTAATTTGTAAAGAAATGCCACTTCACAACAATGCATTTTTTAACAGAGAAAATTCCAACAAAATATATTGAAGTTTGTGGTTGTAACATGAGAAGGTGCAAACAGGTTCCAGGGTATGAATACTTCTGCAGAAGATGTATGTTAATGCTGCATAGAAATCAGCTCAAACTTTAGACTTAAGTTGTTTATATTTTGAAAAGTATTGGAAAGCCTTTTTTTTTTTGGAGGAAATAAAAAGAAAGTTGTCTTTGTGAACAAAATGAGATTCCTTCCTAGCAAATACAATCTCCTAAACAGGATTTGGAGTTGTTTTCTTTTGATAACCCATATTTGCTTACTTTAAAACAATGCAATTGTTTTTTCCTCAGATTTAGATCTGTACCCTGAGAAAAATTTGTTTCAGTAAAATTGGCATCAGCATAACAAAATAGCTAAATTATAAATTACTTTTTTTAGGAATCTGTTCATATGTGAAAGGACATTCTCTCCTGTCCTCACTTAATATATGTTCTCTGTGGGAAACAGCGGGTTTAGTCAAGGCTGTGTGCATATGCTGCAGGGAAGATTTGCCCTTTACACACACACATTACATATACCCTCTCGTGCATCCACACACACACCATAAGTCACTTTGGTGATAAGTTTCATAAAGATGTTAACTCCCCATCTCCTTTGTTGCTTGTCTCACAGATACAGGGATACTCAGGTAGAAAAAAACAACTGTCCATACATGCTGGTTTATTTAGGCTTTGCCAGATGTTGGGACAATTTGTTGTTTCATAGAGAGGTCACTGTCCAAGCCCCATTTAACTGAGGCATGTTATCTGGTCCAAAGCAGACCACTTGACATTTGGACTTTTTGTTCACTTGAAACACATTAAAGGGAGGAAAATATGAGCTTTCTGCAGTGCATGTTAGCCTGTGGATGGTTTAGCAGCATAAACCTCTGAACAATAACCAGCAGACGTTCATAAGATGCATTGCTGTAATTAACATTTAAAATGAGGACCATCCTTTTACAAAAAATATTATTTTCTTTAAATCTAGAAAGATATTTTTTTAAGGTTGTGACAGTGAAAGCCATCATTTCACAAGACAGTGAAGTTAAGTTTTTATGCATACTATCTCCCTTTCATCTAGTTATGCATCAGCTGTAGTTATAACCAATGCAAAACTACATAAAAAGTTAAAAAGAGACATATATTTTACATCAGCCATGGAGAGTGGACAGTATATTGCATTTGTGCTTTTAACTTGTTGGCCAAAAAATGTTCTTGATAAGATGTGTATGTTCTTTTGACAGTTTCAGGCTAAAACAGGAAGATTTATAGAGCAGCCAGAATATCTTGGACAGTTACACCCATGAGTGTGGGTGATGCCACATTGATAAGATGTATATAGCCATGTATAAGCAGGTTTCATTGCCTCTTTTATTCCCTCAGGTAATGGTGTAATTAGCTTCCCCCCTCCATCGTCTCTGCATCCTTATTTTACACAGGGAGATATGAAATACCTTGGGGGAATTAAAAGTGCTTGTTGCAAAACTAATTTTGGATCTATTTTGGGGATGTCAGTGGAATGATATTGCTATCACTCAACATGACAGCGATGACAAGGTCCTGAAAGGGATGCTAATGAAGGCAATAAAAACAGCACAAGGTGAACATTTACCACTGGGGCTTACATTGTTCAGACCTCCATGGTATTCATGTTTTTTCCTATTCCCATGAGTGTGTCTCTTTTTTCCCATTTGCTTCCCTTCCAGGTTGAAAGGATTATTGTGAAACTAATACTTGCTCTGTTTTTATCTTCAGTTCCAAGATTCTGTCCTCTGGCCACATCTTTTCATCAAAAATGAACATGGAATATATATATTTTTATATGAGTAGATTAATGAACATCATGGTCATCACACTTAGTACTTCTAGCAATTATAGAAGTTCAAAACTGAATGTTCTAATTCTCTAATATAAAAGCAGGGCTCTGCTTCTTAAATGTTTTATAGTAAATCTCATATTTTTATCAGTTATCTGTCTCAAATAATGTCAAACACAAATAAAGCACAAACACAAATGTGTTATTTATTTGATCCAAATGCTAGGCATTTGCTTTTAAGATAAAGGTTGGCCTAATTCAACAGAGCATTGAATTAAAAACTGTGACTGACTTTGTTGGGTCAGAGAAAAGTCTAAAAGGAGCCTTCTCATTTTTAATTTACCAACATTTGTAAACTATACAACCTAATCAGACTTCACAGAACCTCTTCCATGTGATGAAATAAGAAATCGTACCATGATAACATTGTTATCATGTCAAGCAGTTTTCTTATTGTGAGTTGATAATGGCCCCTTCTTCAACCAAGATGGCACCGACGATGGCAGCCTCGGAGCTTCGCTCTCTCTTTGTTTTTATATTTTGTGTGTTTTTATGTACTGGGAAATTTTAACAGAGCAAACCTCTCCAATGAACTCCCCAAATACAGACAGCATATTAAATGTCCCACCAGAGACAAAAACACACTGGACCATTGTTACACAGCTTTAAAGGACTCATATCATGCTGTTACCAGGACTGCTCTGGGTTTTTCGGATCATTATCTAATCCACCTCATCCCAACCTACAGACAGAAACTAAGAGCTTCCAAACCCACGGTTCACACTGTTAAGAAGTGGACTGAGGAATGAAAGCAGATGCTACAGGCCTGCTTTGAATGGACAGACTGGACTGTTTTTGAAACTTCAGCCACTGACCTAAACCAACTAACTGATGTGGTGACATCATACATCAGTTTCTGTGAGGACATGTGTGTGCAGACCAAGACCTTCTGCACCTTTGGGAACAACAAGCCATGGTTTACTCCACACCTCAGGAATCTGCGCAGGGAAAAGGAAGAAGCTCACAGTGGTGGAGATTGGGCGCGGTACAGGCAGGCCAGGAACAGACTAACAAAGGAGATCAAAGCAGCCAAGAGAAGCTACAGTGAGAAGCTTAAGAACAGCCTTTCTACTGGTGACGCTTCGGCTGTATGGACTGGTCTGAGAAACCTGACTGCATATAGGAGCCCCCCCACCCATCCTGAACAGAGTCGTCTCCTGGCCAACCGTCTGAATGGCTTCTACTGCAGACATGACAAGAAGCCATTCACACCTCAAATCATCCCCTCCACATCCCATTCAGGAACAAATTTGACCCGTAAAACAACCAAACCCCTACCTTCAGATCCTCTGCCTGCACTAAAGATCTCAGAGGAAGATGTAAACAAGCTCTTTCAGCGCATGAAAACAAAGAAAGCTGGAGGACCTGATAACGTCTCCCCATCATGCCTGAAAGCCTGTGCAAATCAACTCGCTCCGATCTTCACAAGGATTTTCAACAAGTCACTGTAGAAATGTGAGGTCCCCTCCTGCCTCAAACGATCCACCATCATCCCGGTTCCCAAGAAACCCACCATTGTAGGATTAAATGACTACAGGCCTGTAGCCCTGACGTCTGTGGTCATGAAATTCTTTGAGAGGCTGGTGTTGAAGCACCTGAAAGACATCACAGGCCCCCTGCTGGACCCCTGCAGTTTGCTCACCGAGCAAACAGGTCGGCAGATGATGCTGTTAAGTTAGGTCTACACTTCATCCTGCAACACCTCGACCGTCCAGGGACGTACGCCAGGATCCTGTTTGTAGACTTCAGCTCCGCCTTCAACACTATCATACCAGACATCCTCCACCAGAAGCTCACACAGCTCAACGTCCCAGCCTCCACCTGTCAGTGGATCAACAGCTTCCTGACGGACCGACAGCAGCAGGTGAGACTGGGGAGCATCTTCTCCCGATCCAGATCAATAAGTACTGGTGCCCCCCAGGGGTGTGTTCCTCTTCTCCCTGTACACAAATGACTGCACCTCATCGGACTCGTCCGTGAAACTCCTTAAGTTTGCAGATGACCCCACTGTCAGTGGACTGATCCAGGACGGTGATGAGTCTGCATACAGACAGCAGGTGGATCGGCTGGTACACTGGTGCAGTCAGAACTACCTTGAACTGAACCCACTCAAGACTGTGGAAATGGTGGTGGTCATTCGGAGAACACCACCCCCATACAACCCCCTCACCATCCTCAACAACACTGTATCGGCCGTGGACCACTTCAGGTTCTTAGGAATCACCATCTCTGAGGACCTGAGATGGTCTTCACACATAGACACTGTTCGAAAGAAGGCCCAGCAGAGACTGTACTTCCTGAGGCAACTCAAGAAGTTCAACCTTCCACAGGAGCTGCTGGTCATCTTCTACACTGCCATCATTCAGTCTGTCCTGTCTTCATCCATCTCAGTGTGGTTTGGCTCATCCACAAAACAGGACAGGTCCAGACTGCAATGAATAATCAGGAATGCAGAGAGAATAATCAGGGCTGACCTTCCCTCCATCCAGGACTTATACAGGTCTAGGGTCAGGAAAAGAGCTTTTAAAATATCTGCAGACCCCACACACCCTGCACATAAACTGTTCAGAGCTTTACATTCAGGCCGCCGCTACAGAGCACTGTTCACTAAAACCAGCTGCCACAGAAACAGTTCCTTCCCCCAGGCTGTTTCTCTGTTGAACATTCAATAAAGTACAAAACAACAGCATATAGATGTTGCAAATGCACCTTTTTATTATATATGTGTATATTGTACATTGTAAATTTGTATATTCTGTAATGCAAAAACAGAAAAAAGAGCAAAGTGTACCGGAGTCAAATTTCTTGTTTGTATGTACGAACTTGGCAATAAAGCTGATTCTGATTCTGATTTTGATTCTTATTTTTCACAAAAAATCCAGGGATTTAAATACCTGGTATTTTCCTTACCCAGTAAGAGGAATACTGGGTAATTTGTGTGCTTTCCTTTTCCACTGCTCTGAAAGGCCACAGAAAATGTATTTAAATCAGCCTAATGATGTATGGAGAAGTTCTGAAGAAAACGGCACTACACCCCCTTTCCTGCGGGTTGCAGTAATAAGAAATCAAAGGCCAAACAAGTAAAGCCTGACCAAGAAGCCCGTAACCCACCATTTGTTCAAAAAACAAAATGAAACATGCACAACTGGCGTTTTTTGCTTGTGATGTTATACCACATTGTAATTGAAACCCAGTGATCTACAAAGGGAAGAAGACAGGTGACCGCTCAAAGACTCTTAAATAAAAATCCCTACAAAGTAGAAAACAAGAACAAAATGCAGGTCTTGGGGGGTGAGTGGAAGTCAGAACACTGCAAAAAAGGATTCACCAATCATTGATGCTCGGCACATAATTTCGCCTCTCAAAAATTCCAGGGTAATCTGAAAGTCCAACCCCCCATACCAGGACCTTTTATCTGGGGAAGTGTGGACCCAGGAAATTGAAATTACTCAGGTGAAATTTGTTCGAAACATGCAGACGGCTTTCAAAATCCAGAGTAATGGTTGAAGGTCCCTGCATGGAAAAGGGGCTATTGTTTTATTACTTAAGTTCCCACTAGAGAATGAGTTTGCTCATGTTAATAATACATTAGACATTTACCAGCTTAGTAGTTAGATCAAGCCAGTTAAAGCTTTTTCAGGATTCACACTTTGACCAAACAATTGGTCAGAAAGTGAATAAATACAGAGAATATTTGATACAGTGTTATAAATTGAGTATGCATTTTGGAGTCCAAATTAAACTTTTTGTTCGGTAAACTTCATTATTACATTGTGAGGTGGTTATCTGATCATTTTTAATGCAGAATTATACTAAAAATTTCTAATATCTGAAACCTCAAGTCATTCCCGATATTACTTAGTTAGTAAGTGGGTTATTGGTAATTCTTTTCATTTACTTTGGGGTAACCTTGACTTTAGAAATTAGTCACTTTTACTTGAGATGACAATATTTAAAAATATAAGAATGGTAGTGAAAACATGTATTTTTTTTATTAATTCAATTCAGTTGATTCATATAGCACCTATCCACAACTAAATTAACATTTTAAACACCTTGAAGAGCTTAGTATGGTGTGTTCATAGATCGAAAGAAGATTGATTTATGGAATTGGTCACCGGTCAAGGCTGTCCGCTCAAGCTGAGCTGGTCGATTGTGCTAACCAGCTGACCTCGTAGTTCATACTTATGTTGAAACTATGTTTTGGGTTGAAATCTGGATGGAATGGGTTAGCTAAATAACCCATATCTGGTCATTTTTAACCCAACAGTTTTTAGTTCTATATGTTTATTAACGTAGTCAAACGTTTTTAATATTTTGATTTTGTTAGAACTTGGGACAAGTACTAACAATAACTAATACTGCTGTAATAATGAGAGGAAAGGGTGTTATTTAGAAAGTCCTTTTAGGCTAATGTGAGTTTTTATGGCTCTTTCTGCATTCCTTGTTAACAACTATACAGTTTTAAAAGCTCTGTGTCAGCAGATAGTGGTTACTGGGTGTGAGGGAAGGAGGATTATAGCTTTTATTCTTTCAAAGACCCAGCCTTAATTCAAAATAAATAAAAAAAAAACAGGCCTTTTAAATTTCATAAAGGCAATGAATTCATGAGTAGGACCTTGAAACTAAAAATGAGTGTTGTAAGCTATACTGAATATGCATTTTAATGGGGTAGAGATACCATTTAGAGTTTAGCCCCTTTTAAGTTGTTTATTGACTGTATGAGTGAAGAAGTCTTCCCAGAACATGAAAGCAGCCTGGATGTTGGTTAATTTATTTCCAGCAACTGTTCGGCTGAAACATCTGAAGAAGGGTGTATGTGTGTGGTCTTCAAAAGACGAAAAAACCTCAGCCTATCTGTAAACCTGTGACTTTGTGCATATTTACAGAGCATATGCTGTAGAGTTAAATAGACAGCCTGGGTCTCAACAATAGATAAATAAAGTTAAACAAAGGATGTAAAACAACACGCTGAGCTTTGAGTTATTTTTGCTGCAGCCTCATGCCCGATGCTCCTCTCAGTATGTTCCCAAGTCAGCTTAAAGAAATCCCGCTTGGTGTCAGCAGTAAGAATGGATGACTTGTATTAGCATTTGCCATGTGATTTTTTTGCTAGTTGCATACATCAACCGTAAACCGCCACCTGCCCGTTTGCTTCTGTGTATTAGGATCCATTCTGTGAGCCTGGTAATTAGAGAAGATGAGCTGTTCTGGCACATATTGGAGGTAATTGTTTTACAGTGAGATTCCGAGTGTCACTCAGACATCACTGGCGTGTGTTTGCCTGAAACAACTGTAGGTATGTATACTGAGGCACTGGTTTATTGTTCTAGAAAGTTACTTCTATCTGAGGTGTATCTGGGCAGTTGTTAAATTGTCTTTGCAAAGGAGTGCATGTTCCCATAATTCATGCGTCATGGATAGCAGGAAATTGTGATCTTCAATCTTTTTTTTTTTTTTTTGTGCTTTAGGTTTCCTGTGTCTAAAACCACCTTTGTGATGCTATAATCCTTGCTCCCCACCAGTGACTTAGCCTGGCATAAGAGCTCAAAAAAATGCACCAACCTCCCTCCCTCTCTTCCCTCAGCCCATTTTTCTCTGTCCTTTCATTTTCCCTTTCTGAACTGCTGTGTTTGAATAGCAGAGGTCATAAAGCTTTGGACATGGCAAAAGCCCCAGCCAGGCCTATGTGCTGACTGGGGGGATATGGGGCTTGACTTTGGGGCAGTGTGAAAGATCCAGGCCTGTCTTGTTTGTCTGTCTGTCCGTCTCACTGGCTACACTATAATGAGATTGCAGGGTACTGTAAGGCGGATTTACTGGAGCACAACTCCCCCTAGGGCCTTTTCATAGAAATTGGTTCCTGCATATTTCACCCAAGCTTCTCACTCTCTCTCCTGCTTTGTCAAATGTGTCTATCTTTCTCCCTCACACCCTCTCTCTTTCTAAAACCTCTGATGTTAGCTCCCACTTTTGTTAATTATGATACACTGCTTTCCTTTCTTTCTGAGGGCAAAGATTGAAACTTTCAACAAAGCACAAAGCTTATCCAAAAGCGGGAAGGAAAGAGGCACAATGGGAGAGAAAGTGGGATAGAGGATTTGGGCTGGGATGTGGCAAAAATACCCTATCACAAGGCCTCTTCACATTTATCTTCCCTTCAAGATGGCCACGTTCGTTTTGATGGCCTCTCTCAAGTCTGTGTGGAATCTCATAAAAATGCATGAATGCATACACGCAACTGTGACGAGGAATATTTTCAAAGCTGATGCTAAATACTTCCAGTTTTTATTGTCTCCCAGTGACTTTGCTGCAAATTGAAAGCCAAGGTCATAAAGCCATACAAAATTTCCTTAGCATCTGTGCAAAGCGTTCCACACAGTTGAGTTCTGTTGGGTTACACAGTTGATATTTACCCACATGGTGGGGTCTCGCAGTCCAGCAGCCCAGCTGTGCACATTTAGAATGGGGCCAATTCAAATACAATCTCAAACTTACATCAAGGCAACCTTTTTTTGGAGAGGTGCCATGTTATCCAAAGCCCCTCTGCAACAGTTGTTGTGTAGAGGACAATACACCCCTTGAGCTAGTACATATAATTCCCAATATTAGCACAACATACAGTTTGTGTAAACCATCTAAGGTACTCTAAACACTACCCAAGATTGGGCAGTCATTATTCATCTCTACCACTTCTCATCAGTTTCTGGAAAGTCAAGTAACATTGGAAGAAAATGTCCAGCTTCCCTGGGTCATGTAACCACTTCAGTGTACAGAATCAACAGCTTAGGCAGCAGAACATGAAAAATAATGTAAGATGAGACCACCTACTCAGCAGTGAGCTAAGCCCCAGGCTGCTAATTAGTCCAGGGGCACTGATTACAGAGGCTTGCCTAAAGAGCTGCAGGGAGACTATGGGTAGAGGTTTCCCAGCAGACCCCTCTGCCACCACCAAACATTAACTCGCACCATTAGGTCCAACCATATGGTCTTTGTCTTCTCATTCTTTGTACTAGAAAATCCTCTCTTCCTTTTTCTGAATTTCCAACCAATATCGACAGGAAGCCCACAATATAAATGACCCTCCAAATGTAGCATTAAAAAGTCATAATCAGGAACACCTTCAGGGCTCAGGAGTTCCTCAGTGAAGGGGTGGCCTATTATTTTTGTGGTTCCTAATATTTGAAAAAATAAGAACATGTAGACCAGAGGAAAAGAAGTAATGTTGCTGTTCAACAGAGGTGCTAATTGTTAATGGGCCAGGGATCTGCAACTCCATTCCTCAAATGCCACTGTCCTTCAACTTTTGGATGCATCCCTGCTCCAACACATTTAAAGGCCTGATCATTACAACTAATTTGATTCAGGTGTGTTCGAGCAGGGATGAATCACAAAGTTGCAGGAGAGTGGCTCTCGAGGACGGACGTTGCAGACCCCTATAGACCAATTGGAAATGTTTAGCTGTTTTCCTACATCTGATATTTTGTAAACCAGTTAGACTCATGTTTACAGTAAGTAAAGCTATGTGTGTATTTCCAAGAGATTGTTGATCCTTAGCTTAACTTGGATGTTTCCAAAAGGCTGCCAACATTTCTAAATCCAGCATGTTCCGTCCCAGACAGAGTGGAAGCTCTCAAACAGATGAAACACAGCATTTGTTGCACATTCAACCTTCTTGATATTGACTGAAGTTATCTCCTGGTCAATTCTCTTCTTCACTAATTAAGTGAAATGTCCCAGAGTCAGGTATTAATCGCTGTTCTGTGACTGATGTCTAGCTGTTGTGGCAGCCTGAATGAACAACAGAGATGTCTCAGCAAAAAACAATAGCTTCTTACAGCTTTGGAAATTCATTTCACTAAATGCTTTACTGATACTGAAAATAGACAACTTTAAGTCTTTTTCTCTTAGTAACAATGACAACATTGAAGAGAGCTGTGATCAGTGTGACCTGATACTTTTTAGGTATGATCTAAAAAATATCAGGTTTTTGAGTTTATGCCCGGCCAGCCATTGGCCAGAGCTGGAAAAGCTGAAAATCGGGTCACCACCAAGTAACAGTATCTATAATGCAACAATTCAGGAGACACTTTAGACTATTGTTAGTGGACAACACTTAACTCACAAAGTTGTGACACAATTTAAGCAAAACATTGGAAACTGCTGATGTCATCTGTGCACATGAAGGAAGAGGGTTTCTTTTAGGCTGCTCTTTTTCACCATGTCCTACATCAGCACTGACTCAATGGTTTCACAGTGCAATGCTGACATTTTCACTGGCCCGGAGATTTCTTATGTGATCAGGGTGTTGGCTCCTTTGAGGTTGGACCAGTAAACAAATGGACAGTGGCCCAGTGAGGGCTGGCCTTCTGAGAAACATTTGACAGTCCATGATTATGTCTGCTGCATACAAAGGCTTTCCCACTGTCAGTATGTCCTGGCTAGGTCACACAGCAGACGTAGACCTTTAAAAAAAAACGTAATGTGAATTTCATTCATGATGTTTACCTATTATCGAGTTAGCATTTTAGTTCCAGAGAAACTGTTAAGAATGGGGAATTTTGATACATTTTAGTTTAGGTACTAAACTGTTGACTTATTTTGTATTTAACTAAAAGATGGATCATCACGTTAAGCATGTAGTCAAAAATAGACACTACAAATGTGTGTGTAAAATTAGCTGAGCTACGCAGCATTGTGCCAGTTGGAGGGAGTTAAATACCTCACAAATGCACCAACCCTGAGCATCACACAGTAACACACACAATCCATAATTTCAGTTTACAGCTAACCCAAGTGACACCTGTAGTTAATTGTGCTCAAGCCTACGGGTCTGTTTAGTATCCTCTAGTAAATTAGCCTCTGTCCTCCCCCACAAGTCCTGCCAATCTGGGCATCGCCTAAAGTCATTCCCACATGTACACGCACTTCAAGGCAATACATTGATTATGAAGTCTTCCTAATACTTTTGTCAGACCACTTATGCAGATATTAATCTCCTGTAGAAATGTTTTGTGTACTTTTAGTGTAGTCTTTAGAGACATGTTTTATCTCTGTGGTTTGCTTGCTTTCTGAACAACCTGTCTCTCTCATTCTAGGGTTAGGCCACTGTTCGGGTCTGACATGTCATCACTTGCTTTTTCATCTCCCCGTCTCTTCTCTCCCTTAGTTCTGTTCAGCCTGCTGGCAGTGGGTGCCCAGACAGAGATGAAGAAGGTTGTTGGGGACAATGCCACCTTACCATGCCATCACCAGTTCCCACCTTCCAGCTCTCTTGACATCGAGTGGCTGCTGCAGAAACCTAACTCAAAGCAGAAAGTGGTAAGATTTCTAAGCCTTCATTTTGTATGAATTTCTCTCACAACTGCATCTTATTAGATAGTAGAAAATATTTTGCTTTTACATCATACCTGGATGAATTGCTGTTTAAAAAAATAATTGACCGCTCTTTAACAAAGGATTTCTCATTTAAATTATTAATTTTATTTTAATCCTGTTTCTGTCCCTTTGTCTTAAAATTAGACAGTTAAGATTGTCTGTTGTCAGATGTATATTTCATATGTTCCATTTGCCCAGAAACCTGGCTATAATTGTTATAATCATTTGCGAGTTGGCCCTTTTTTTAAAGTCCATTAGCAATTATAAAAAGATATAAAAAAAAATCCTAATAAACGGTTTGTCACCTATGAGCTGCATAGGTAGCTTATCATTAGCATTGCAAATGTGAAGACTTCTTGAAATTGCTAAAACAAAGTAATGTTGAAAAAGTAATAAAACATTTATTTGTAAAGACAATTCTCAACAAAGACTAAGCAGCTTCTGTGGAGCTGACACCGTATAAGACAAGGATATGGTGTTCTGTCTTTGGATTGGCCTAGCCTCAGAATACTCACAGATAATGTGCTAGTTTTTATTGTGCCAGAACAGCATTATCAAGGTCTACTAGCGATATGCTTTGTCCCCAGTACAATATGTATCTCAATACTCTGCTGATCATCAGATAAACTAAAGATACATTAGCAGCTAACACTGATACAATATGATTTGATTCACCTCTCAACCACAGTTCACTAAGATTTAATGTTTTGATTTAGCTGAACACAATATGATTCAAGGCAAACAAAATAACTATGAAATGATACTGAACTATTGATTTATTTTAAAAACATGTGAAGCCCTTCTATTATAATTCCAGTAAAATGATTTAATTTTAACAGATGTGCCTATCAGCACCTCAGCTTTCAAATAGGGCTCTTTACATGCCAATACATACAATTCACATTCACAGGAGGCAAAACAGTATTTTCATTCTAAAATTATAAAAATTACAGCAGTGAAATAACAGTGTTGAGAATAAAATAAAAAAAACTCAAGTAATCAAAAATGAATTATTTTAGCAAATTAGATTGGTGTCTATAAAATTGAATTGTGCACTGCTTATCAGTGTATTTGGAAAACATACCATACAAAAAGGTGTTTCTTTCAGGAATAATTGGTGTTTCCCAAAATCGGGTTCAATGAAGCTGCGCTGGTCTTAAAAACTGTTTATTTTGGAACTGCATTGGTTTCCTTACCAGTAGGAGTCACCACAGAGATTTTTACAGCTCCAAATAAGAAAAATAAGAACAAGCAGAGTCCTGCAGGGGTTAGGACTGCAAATTGGCAGAAAGTTTCCACAACATTTTCATAGAAAGCTAAGATGAGAAATTTTGGAAAAATTCCATAGGAATTGTGGGACTTAGCTTCAATTGCTGGGAAAATGCAGGTTGATTCAACAAAATTAATATCATGCATAAAATATATTTACTGTATTATATACCATCAGAACTTAAAAAATTACACTTTACTCATGATCAATCTCCTTCAACTGTAATTTTGATCATGATTAGCTTGTTAAATGGTAATTCACTCAAGTTCCTGTTTTTAGTATATTTTCTTTGGCTTTCTTCAGTTTGACTTTATAATAGTGCTAAGTTTGTATGATTTTATGTTTTATTCAGTCTGAAACTCCATTATCTTTAAAATCAAAAGATGTCACTATTGTTTCTTCCAACATGTCAGATGTTTTTATTACAATTTTTATGGCATCTATATATGACCTCTATTTAACCAGGTAAAGCATCATTAAGATTAGAAATGTATTTTCCAAGAGGGATCTGGCAAGACTGCAGCAGAGTTACAATAAAACAAAATGCATTCATACACGGTGAAACACGTCTGAACAAATCTGGGAGCGCAAGATCAAGGTACCGACTCAAAAACAATTACGGTCTTTTAAGATTGCCTTGAATTCACCACAGTCTGTTAGCTTTTAGTCTTTCTGGAAATCATTCCAGGCAGTTTGTCAGTTTTTAACTAAAGTGAAAGTTTAAGAAAGCATAAACTCACACTAATGTCTGAAGAAATGAAGAGCTGGAATATTTTCTTAGATGTAAAACTATCAGAATGGAAAAACTGTGGAGCAGAAAAAAGGAGCTCGCATAGAAAAATGAATAAAACAAGTTTTACATTTTAATTATGAATATTTAAAGTGATGATAACACCGAAGGCACCATTAATTAAAATCAAACATCCAAAAATTTGATTATGAGACCAAGCCTGCAGGCAGTATTTGGAAGGAATTGGCATTTTGTCAACATTTAGCTCCTATTTACTGATTGAACAAGCACATGTGTTGATGACTTGGGAAATCAGAGGTGGAGACACGTTTCTATGAAATTGCTCAATGTTAAATATTCGACTGTGTTGGTTGTCACAAAGCTTATCTACAAACATACAGTTAAGCCCAAAATAGGCAGATTTAGATTTAAAATTGTTATTGTTCACCCGAGAAGTTTGGTTCAGATAGGAAATGAAACAGGCATTGCAGTGTAAAAGACCTATCAATTTTTTATTAGCTTTTATTAAAATATAACATGTTGAAAATTCGTTATCTTCGTCTCAGTAATAATAAAAACATTTAATGATAGGCAGGGAGCTGATGGAGAGGGAGAATGAATGACACTGAGAAGCAGAAAAGAGATAAATAAAACAACAAAAAAACAACCCAAAGAGGTTTGGTGGAGGTGGCCTCAGAAATCCAAGACAAGAAACAAAAAACAAAAACCACAGTTTAGGAGGGTGACTGGGTGGTCATCCTGAGAAGGCACAGAGTTCTGGAGGATGAACCAGAGGTCATTCCGTGATGGCACGAAGATCTGGGGGGCAACGGCGAAGGAGGCCTACGATGGCGAAGGAGGTCTGAGGGTCAACTAGGGAACTGGGAGAGCCCATGGAGAATCTTGTCTCTGGGTCAACCAGGGAACTGGGAGAACCCACAAAGAACCTTGTCTGGAGGTCAACCAGGTAACTGGGATAACCCACGAAAAATCTTGTTAAAAGGTTGGCTCGGGGAATGAGATGACCCACGGAGAACTAGTCTGGTAGCCAGCTGGGAGGCATGAAAAGTCCAGGATGGAGCTCGTGAACCTGGGACTCACAAAACAATTTGAGGGACTGGGACCCAGGAAATAGCTCGGAAGATGGACACCCATAAAACAACTCAGGTAATTGGGACCCACGAAGGAGCTTGAGAGGTGGAGACCCATGAAGGTGCTTGGGAGACTGGAATCCATGGTGTAGCTCTGATGACTGGAGCCCTCAGAGGAAACTTTCAGAACGGCAGTGGAACTGCTAAAAACGGCGGGGGAACACTGGAAAATGGCTGGAAATCTAACAGAGAAAATCTAAATGTACAAAGAACACAAGAATGAAAAACGAAATAAGTACAGGTCCTTCTCAAAAAATTAGCATATTGTGATAAAGTTCATTATTTTTCATAATGTCATGATGAAAATTTAACATTCATATATTTTAGATTCATTGCACACTAACTGAAATATTTCAGGTCTTTTATTGTCTTAATACGGATGATTTTGGCATACAACTCATGAAAACCCAAAATTCCTATCTCACAAAATTAGCATATCATTAAAAGGGTCTCTAAACGAGCTATGAACCTAATCATCTGAATCAACGAGTTAACTCTAAACACCTGCAAAAGATTCCTGAGGCCTTTAAAACTCCCAGCCTGGTTCATCACTCAAAACCCCAATCATGGGTAAGACTGCCGACCAGAATGCTGTCCAGAAGGCCACTATTGACACCCTCAAGCAAGAGGGTAAGACACAGAAATAAATTTCTGAACGAATAGGCTGTTCCCAGAGTGCTGTATCAAGGCACCTCAGTGGGAAGTCTGTGGGAAGTAAAAAGTGTGGCAGAAAACGCTGCACAACAAGAAGAGGTGACCGGACCATGAGGAAGATTGTGGAGAAGGGCCGATTCCAGACCTTGGGGGACCTGCGGAAGCAGTGGACTGAGTCTGGAGTAGAAACATCCAGAGCCACCGTGCACAGGCGTGTGCAGGAAATGGGCTACAGGTGCCGCATTCCCCAGGTCAAGCCACTTTTGAACCAGAAACAGCGGCAGAAGCGCCTGACTTGGGCTACAGAGAAGCAGCACTGGACTGTTGCTCAGTGGTCCAAAGTACTTTTTTCAGATGAAAGCAAATTCTGCATGTCATTCGGAAATCAAGGTGCCAGAGTCTGGAGGAAGACTGGGGAGAAGGAAATGCCAAAATGCCAGAAGTCCAGTGTCAAGTACCCACAGTCAGTGATGGTCTGGGGTGCCGTGTCAGCTGCTGGTGTTGGTCCACTGTGTTTTATCAAGGGCAGGGTCAATGCAGCTAGCTATCACGAGATTTTGGAGCACTTCATGCTTCCATCTGCTGAAAAGCTTTATGGAGATGAAGATTTCATTTTTCAGCACAACCTGGCACCTGCTCACAGTGCCAAAACCACTGGTAAATGGTTTACTGACCATGGTATCACTGTGCTCAATTGGCCTGCCAACTCTCCTGACCTGACCCCCATAGAGAATATGTGGGATATTGTGAAGAGAACGTTGAGAGACTCAAGACCCAACACTCTGGATGAGCTAAAGGCCGCTATCGAAGCATCCTGGGCCTCCATAAGACCTCAGCAGTGCCACAGGCTGATTGCCTCCATGCCACGCCGCATTGAAGCAGTCATTTCTGCCAAAGGATTCCCGACCAAGTATTGAGTCCATAACTGTACATGATTATTTGAAGGTTGACGTTTTTTGTATTAAAAACACTTTTCTTTTATTGGTCGGATGAAATATGCTAATTTTGTGAGATAGGAATTTTGGGTTTTCATGAGCTGTATGCCAAAATCATCCATATTAAGACAATAAAAGACCTGAAATATTTCAGTTAATGTGCAATGATTCTAAAATATATGAATGTTAAATTTTCATCATGACATTATGGAAAATAATGAACTTTATCACAATATGCTAATATTTTGAGAAGGACCTGTATACATAAGAATAAACTAAAATGGCAACACTAGAGAATATAAAGAACAGAAATATTATGAAAAATAAGACATGAAAGGAGCTCAAAACTCAAATACCTCGAGATCATAACAAAAATATGGCTGTAGTAAAAAGTAGACAACACACGCATTCGTCATTTGACAGCACCCTGAATTATGTGTGTAATTAATTATTTTAAGGTAAGAAACAAGCAAAGGAAATTATTAACGTAAACAAGGGAGGGGACTCCTTGATCTCATCTGGTCTTACTGATCCCCACTGAATAGGGGAGTTTTGAATTTTAGCCTGATGTAAACTAGAGCTGAAGTCCCAGAGATTAGTCCTCAGTGGGTACATGGAGATTCCCTAGTTGTGCTCCATGTTCAAATAAGCTGGCGCCTGTTTTTAGATTTTAGTTATGTAATCTCATCCACAGCCACTGACACGTGGAATGAAATTATTAATAAATTAAACAAAAATGTGAAAAAAATTATCATTATGGAGTCTCATTATCATTCTTTGGGAGGCATAATTGGCATTCCAAGATTAATGCATGAATGCACGACATTTGTTTATTCCACATTCATTTTAATTAAACCTGAAGAGGACGGGGGGTGATGTCTCAACGAGTATTTCAGTTCATGCTGAATAAACAAACCACTTCATTTTAATTGGAAACTGTACCAACAGCCTGTGGTCATTTCGTAAAATTTCCCCCCAATCCCTTACACTCATGGGCACTTTCAGTATCTCGGTCTCATAAGAGTGTCTGCAGTATATACCCAGACATAACCAGAGGCATAAATACACATAGTCATATGGTGCAGTCTGCACTCACATATGTATGAGAAATGTCCACAGTTCATAAAAACAGCAAAAAAGTGCCCATAGGCAAAGATCTTATGTTTTGTATGATTCCAAGGCAGTTCAAGTTTGCACCATTATGTATGTCTGTATATTTATAATCACTGCCCTTAGAAGCTACTGTGTGTGAAGATCTGGGTATATACATGTGTAAGTGGCTAGTGGTCACCTGTGGTCCCAGCAGGTGCCCCCGTTTTTTTGGCACTGATGTGCTGTGGCACCGGCATTTAGTTGGCCCCCATCTGCAGGCTCTCACTTGCCCTGAGTAATAGGCCACCATGACAGCTGCATTTGTTTGTGTTTGTGCATGTGGATAGAGCGGGAGAGGAACACATGCACACCAAACTGAGAAAATACATAGAAAAAGTTGAAAATGAACATGCCTACAGTCAAACTATACATCAATTGTTTCATTTTGCTTCAGTTTAAGATGTTTAAATCACTGAATTATTTATCTAGCCTAAGGTTAGGTATGATGATGTTAAGAAGGTTTGCCTGCAATAAATAAGCAATAAACTTGAGATTTTATAATAAGAATTTTGTGCAAAATTTTGTAAAGCTCTACCCTGCCGACAACAGTTTTAACCAATTCTGATTTGCTGTAATTAACAGCTATCAAAATGTTTTTTTTTTTTCTTTTTCATTTGTGTGAAAAAGGTCATGCAGTAACTCAGAGCTTTGGTATAAAAACAAAAAGAAAATGATTACAGAGCTGATATTCTAAACTGTCTTTAGCATTTTATATTAGGGATTAGCACAATTAGTACAGCTAGCACGACTGATGGTGAAAACAGTCTCAGTCATTGGTCTATATGTGAATTCATTAGAGAATATAGACCCTTTCCCCCTTTCCATATCTGAAATCTCCAAATATTTCTAAAACAAGCTCTTTCTAAAACAGACAGAAGCTGAAAGCTTAAAAGGAATAAAACAGGGCAGCTTTGTTGTAATATACTCAGCCCTGCTTTTATCTGCTGAAATCTCTCAGACTTTTTTCCAAAGTCTCAAAGCAGTTGCCTAGAACTATAAAGAACTATAAAAGTTGCTGGTTTCTGGTTCTTCAGTTTGCCAAATATAGAAAAAGTGTCAGTTAACAACTGGAGATTGAGTTTAGGGCTGGAAAACTGAGAAAAATCACTTGAAAAGCACTTTAAATCCCATTGACTGTAAAAGCTACCTTTTCACAAATGTGCCCTCCATGGGAAAATAATTTGAATAAAAGGTCTTATGTCCTTGCATTTACATGTTTTTGGCTGCAATAATTTACATGCAGTGTTTAGAGGGAAAAGGTGCACAGTATCATAAGGTGGTGTGAGAAAGGAAATAAAACCAGGCTGAGAGGCAACAAACAAGTTTCATATACAGGCCAGAGCTAGTCTAAAACAGGATCAAATATTGGCAAAACGAAAGGTTTATTTGTTACCAAGAGCCCCAAGAAACCCTATTTATATGCATTTAACTGTTCATGGGTAACTCAGATCAGGTGTGGTGAAAGCTAAACCAAACCTGGGAACAGACCAAGGAAATTAAACTTAAGCAGTACAGCAGAACAAGACCAGACACATGTAAGATGATGAAAGTCAGAGAAAGTAGATAGATAAAATAAAAAAATACAAACTAACAGCCTACAACTGTGGAGATGACAGTAGACACCCGGAGAGCACCCCCAATACTCATTCCCACAACCATCCTTAACAGCACTGTGTCTACTGTGGATCACTTCTGGTTCCTATAGGAACCACCATTTGTCAGGACCTGAGATGGCCCTCGTGCATAGAGACTGTCCGGAAGAAGGCCCAGCAGAGACTGTACTTCCTCGGTAGTACAACCTGCCACATCAGCTGGCGGTTATCTTCTACACGGCCATTGTCCAGGCTGTCGGCACATCCATCACTGTGTGGTTTGGCTCAGCCGCAAAACAGGACAGGGCCAGGCTGCAATAGACAGACAATAATGTCTGCAGTGCAGATATTAAAGGAAGACCTTCCCTCCAGACTTGTTCCAGTCTAGGCTCAGGAAATAGGCTACTAATATCTCTGCTGACCCTACACATTCTTGACAAAATTCGTTAAGACTTTTACTTTCAGGTCAGCGACAAGGAGCGCTATTTGTAGTAGTCAGTAGTCACTCTAATGTGAAACAAATAAGCATTTTGCACTAGTCTAACCTGTCTTAAAAAATATTAAGGGTGCATATTTATTTTTTTTATTTTTTTTGCACCTCTAAGGTTTACATATTTATATTTATCATCTGTATGCTATCAGCATGTGAAACCGAAGTCAAATTTCTTGTTTGTATGCACAAGATCGCCAAAAAAGCTGATTCGGAAACGTTTATTTTATTAGAAATTATTTAACAGGTTCATAAAGGGACCCCTTCGGACTTTATACCACCAGTGGCACTGGAAACACTTCTCAACTAGAGACTCTTTCATTGAACATTGGTGTGGTGAGAAATCAGCAATACCAGATGAAATACAGCTTTATTGATTGTTTTTTTTTAGCATTTAATATAACATTGAAAAACAAGGAAAGATGGAAAATACCTAAAGGTAAACAAAGGCCTTGCATGCTGCAGCCTTGGAAGTCAGGCATGACCCAAGGACAAGAGAAAGGACAATTTGTTAAACACTCTAGGATCTGACAATTTTAAGAGTAGAATAGATATTGCCACATTATAGAGCTCTCTCAAGCAGAACATCACATATTTTAATGATAACAATAAAAAGCACATGTTTTGCAGCTCAGCAGGAGTAATCCTCAATACATCTTTAAATCCATGAAGGATGACCTCAGGAAGTAGAAACCTCAGACCTTGCTGTGGCCCTCACCGTTCGCTGTTATAAATATCAAATAATATAAATGAAAGTAGTCCACCTTAAAGGAGAAGGACATGCAAAAGTGCAAAGAAAATCATAGAATCTTTTTTTTCTTATTTCGGTGTTTCATTGCAGATGGTAAATAAATTTTATGGTGCATCACTGCCACCTTCTGACTTCGAGTTTGGACAGGATGCTTTGGACAATGCTTTAGCTATGCTTAAGAACTTCTTCATTAGAATTTTAAAGTAATTCATGTTCACATTATTGCAGTGTAGCTGGGACCTTAGTGGGCTACAAAAAGTACTTATAAACACGATGCTTATGGGGCGACAGTGGTAGAGGTTTGTCCTGTAAACGGTGGGTTGCCGGTTAAAATCCCCCCTCTGTCTTTCTCAGTCATTGTGTTCTTGGGCAAGACACTTCACCCTCCTTGTCTGCTGATGGTGGTCAGAGGGCTCAGTGGCACCTGTGTATGTCAGCCTCACTTCTGTCAGTCTGCCTCAGGACAGCTGTGGCTGTTTTTTTTTTTTTTACGGTAAACCACTATACAAAGACAGGCCATTTACCATTTATCATAATTTTGCATCCAATTCATTATGAAAAATGTAAAAATCTTGCATAACAAATTACATGAACTGAAACCTGTTTACCTGCTTTCTGAAACCTGAACTTGTTGTTACAGAATATGTTGTCCTCTTCAGGTTGGAGGGGACTTCCTGCCTCAAGTAGAGGATTTTAAGTATCTCGGGATCTTGTTCACGAGTCGGGGAAAGACGGAGCGGGAGATCGACAGTTGTATCGGTGCGGCTGCCGCAGTAATGGGGGCACTGTGCCGGTCCGTTGTGGTGAAGAGAGAGCTGAGCCGAAAAGCGAAGCTCTCGATTTACCGGTCGGTCTACGTTCCTACCCTCACCTATGGCCATGAACATTGGGTCATGACCGAAAGAACAAGATCCCGGATACAAGCGGCTGAAATGAGCTTCCTCCGTAGGGTTGTTGGGCACTCCCTTAGAGATAGGGTGAGGAGCTCGGCCATCCGGGAGGGACTCGGAGTAGAGCCGCTGCTCCTCCACATCGAGAGGAGCCAGTTGAGGTGGCCCGGGCATCTATAGCGGATGCCTCCTGGACGCCTTCCTCGGGAGGTGTTCCAGGCACGTCCCACCGGGAGAAGGCCCACGGGACGGCCCAGGACACGCTGGAGGGAATATGTCTCTCGGCTGGTCTGGAAACTCCTTGGGCTCCCACCGGAGGAGCTATAGGTGATGTCTGGGGAGAGGGATGTCTGGGCGTCTCTGCTGAGTCTGCTGCCCCCGCGACCCGGTCCCAGATAAAGGAAGACGATGAGTACGAGTACGAGAATATGCACAAAATGTAGGGAGCAATGAGAATAAACCAGGCCATGCTACCAATGTTTGGCTTTCATTTGTTTACAATAGTTGAAGTAGGATAGCATCCCTGCTCTTTACCTTCAAAATGCCTCAAAAACAATAAAGTGGGAAAAAATTCAGAACTCAAGTCAGAATAAAATAAAGAAAAAGTTTAAAAGCTCAACTGTTTCTTTGATAGAATTGGTTTAACCCATCAACAGGTCCAGATTCGAGATTTTCTTCTAAAACAATGAATTTTCACACTGACACGATTATCTTTTCTGAAAAAAGACACCTACAAACCTTTGTTATAAATAACCTAAACCTTTACTTTGAGATGGGCTAAGCAAGGACCACCCCACCACATGCACAACAATTTGCAGGGCCTGACCTTTCACAATGAACTAATAGAAGTTTCCACTACAGAGTATTGATCTGCAAGAGTCTAAACTCATGTCATCCTCCATTCACATTTATTATGATTTATAGATGTTATTCAATGTTTGTAGAAACTATGCTTCTAAGAGTTATGCTCACATTGATTAGTACTAACTGATTAGTAGTACTACACCGATGTTGTACTGCTACTTTTACAGACATTAATTTGTACTTTAATCAATATTGTTCTACTTAATAGCATTTTATCATGAAAGAATGTAAGACTCTAAACTGACAGTTTTAAATCAATTGTGTCACTGAGCTGCATAAAAAATCACTAAAGTTCTGCTCTAAATAAAAAAATAAAAAACTTTTCTCTGGATAATCTAGATCTTTGCGTTGCCTCACACAGGGGACAAACTGATGTGATTCCTTTTTTTTTGTTTTTTGTTTTTTACAACTGAATAATAAAATGTGACTAAAAATGTAATTTCTTTGTAAGCCAAGTTAAATGTTTTGCCATCTGAAAATATAGTGTTACATTATGCTGTGCTTCTGTGTGGCTTGTTACTCTGCTCCAACATCTCATCTGTGCCACAGTGGGTGGTTTAATCTTTTATCAGCAACCAAACAGATTTTTCTGTCCTTTGGTATGGTCACTTTGACAGCTTCGCTTGTACAAAAACCATAAGGAGATAGCAGGCCTCACAGATAATCAGCTGAATGAGCTGTGGCATCTCAACAAAAGCCTTCATCTATAAAATATTCTGTCGCAGGGGTTAATTATAAAGTAACTGTTAACATTGTTACTCATATTGTAAGTACCGGGATTGTGATTTCTTCAACACTGTGCTCAGACAGCGATGCGTTGCTATGCTTATGTACCAGTCATGCATGCAGCATCTTTGGAGTTATGCAATTTTTAATGTTTCTGGCTGCCTACCAGTTAAATAGATTGAGGGTGTTCCTCTTGAGACAGATCTAGTTAGGCAAATGGGCTAAGTGACAGGATTTGAAGTAATGTTTGCAATGATAAAATAACAAGCATTTCAACTGCAAATACTGGGTTCAAGAGGGAGCTTGGGCTATTTTGTTTTTGCTTTTTATAACAGGAAAAGGACAGGTTTGGAAGCGGCAGGGCAGATATGATTTGAGTCTTTGTATAAAACATTAGACGTTTGTCTCTCAGACACATGAGACAGATTTTACAGTGTTAAAGTAAATATTATTTTCCACTTTCAGATCATTACCTTCTTCGGAGGACAGGTCTACACCAACGAGGCCACTGGGAGTGACGCCAGCCGCCTGTCCTTTGCCGGGGAGTACCTGGGTGGTGACGCCTCTCTGCTGATCAGTGACCTTCTGCTGACCGACTCTGGGGAGTACTACTGTAAAGTCAAGACTGGGGGAAAGTACCACTGGAGTCAGGTCAACCTCATTGTTCTGGGTGTGTTTTCAGACATATTCTCATGCAAACAAATAAACTCAGGTAGAGATACAGAAGAATGCACATGCAGATCCACAGACATGCCATTAGGTTATGAGGGAACTCATTTGCACTGAAAGAATATCACACACATACACATTTTGGCCTTATCATAAGATCATTAGCCTGGCACATTTCCTCCATCATGCTGACTGATCTAATGATTCAATTTGATGCAGACGGTGTGATTTGATTTTGCCTATGCTGTTTGGGTCCATTTGGATTGGTTTCTTGATGAGGTGAGACGGAAAAACATGGAAGGACAGAGAAGTGGGCTTGGGAGGATGAATTCAGTAACTGAGTAACACAGACAAGATATGCTGGTAAATTCAAAGATACTTAATATCCCTTGTTAGATAAATCATACAGCACTCTGAAAAAGTATGTGTCCCCTGAAAGATTTCTTCTTTCTCATACTCTTTTTCACAAAAATACTCTAAGGGAACAGAGAATACAGTTTTCAAATTATGATTTTAGTTATTACAGAAAAAAAAGTTATGCAAACCAACCTGTACCTATGGATAAAAGTAGTTGTCCCATAAATCTAACTGCTTATGCCATTCTTAGTAGCAACAACTGCAATAACTGGAGTAATTTATTGTGGTGGATTTTTGGCACACTCTTCTTTGCTGGACGTTTTTTAAATTTGTCGTCATTGTAGGGTTTTTGAGCATGAACCACCTGTTTAACGCCACGCCACATCATTTCAATTGGATTCAAATCTGTACTTTGATGTAGGCCTTGTCCACACGTAGGCTGATATCTGGAAAAACGAATAACTTTTTATGTGGTTTGGCCTTTCATCCACACATAAACTCTGTTTTACATAATTAAAAACAAATAACTATGAAAACTACAGCCAAAGTGGAGATTTTAAAAATCTCAGTTTTTGAGCCTGCGTCTGTCCATGATCAAACGGACATTTATTGTTACGGGGCATCATTGTCTGCGACACATATACGGGAGTTGGACAATGAAACTGAAACACCTGTCCCTCTGTGTGGGAGGTATCATGGCTAAATTGGATCAGCCTGGTAGCCAGTCTTCATTGATTGCACATTGCACCAGTAAGAGCAGAGTGTGAAGGTTCAATTAGTAGGCTAAGAGCACAGTTTTGCTCAAAATATTGAAATGCACACAACATTATGGGTGACATACCAGAGTTCAAAAGAGGACAAATTGTTGGTGCACGTCTTGCTGGCGCATCTGTGACCAAGACAGCAAGTCTTTGTGATGTATCAAGAGCCACGGTATCCAGGGTAATGTCAGCATACCACCAAGAAGGACAAACCACATCCAACAGGATTAACTGTGGATGCAAGAGGAAGCTGTCTGAAAGGGATGTTCGGTTGCTAACCCGAATTGTATCCAAAAAACATAAAACCATGGCTGCCCAAATCACGGCAGAATTAAATGTGCACCTCAACTCTCCTGTTTCCACCAGAACTGTCAATATACACGGCCGGGCTGCTATAGCCAAACCTTTGGTCACTCATGCCAATGCCAAATGTCGGTTTCAATGGTGCAAGGAGCGCAAATCTTGGGCTGTGGACAATGTGAAACATGTATTGTTCTCTGATGAGTCCACCTTTACTGTTTTCCCCACATCCGGGAGAGTTACGGTGTGGAGAAGCCCCAAAGAAGCGTACCACCCAGACTGTTGCATGTCCAGAGTGAAGCATGGGGGTGGATCAGTGATGGTTTGGGCTGCCATATCATGGCATTCCCTTGGCCCAATACTTGTGCTAGATGGGCGCATCACTGCCAAGGACTACCGAACCATTCTTGAGGACCATGTGCATCCAATGGTTCAAACATTGTATCCTGAAGGCGGTGCCGTGTATCAGGATGACAATGCACCAATACACACAGCAAGACTGGTGAAAGATTGGTTTGATGAACATGAAAGTGAAGTTGAACATCTCCCATGGCCTGCACAGTCACCAGATCTAAATATTATTGAGCCACTTTGGGATGTTTTGGAGGAGCGAGTCAGGAAATGTTTTCCTCCACCAGTATCAAGTAGTGACCTGGCCACTATCCTGCAAGAAGAATGGCTTAAAATCCCTCTGACCACTGTGCAGGACTTGTATATGTCATTCCCAAGATGTATTGACGCTGTATTGGCCGCAAAAGGAGGCCCTACACCATACTAATAAATTATTGTGGTCTAAAACCAGGTTTGTCCAACCCTTGTAGATGCGCTGACATCAAATGTACGACCATTGTTTATAGACTCGGCCGTACAGTGGAGTAAAAATTAATGCTGTCAGGGAGGTGCTGATTACATAGGTTCAGACACATGGAGTTTAAACGAAAATTCAACATGGAAGACTCACCACCCCGTCTCGTCCAATCACTCCTCACTGGCTGCTTCAATCAACTGCAGGTCCGCACTCCTCCTCGGCCAATCATCTCCCAGGGCATCACTTTTAAAGACCATCTGCATGGAAGACACCGCTCTTCTGCTGAGCTTCAACCCTCCACCACCCCTTCTCCACCATAGGCTCCCAACTCCTTCCATACCAAGGCCTACACCACCACCAGGATCGGATCCCAGGGGGGAAGACGTACCTAATCATAATCACATAATCATAAGACATTTATTCAAACTCATTTCATCCTCAGCGTTCACATCTTCCTCGGGGGTCCAAGTGCCAAATAAATAATCTTTCATTAATAAACTCTTTAACCGTCTTCTAGTTGTTTCTCCATTATGTGAGTTTTTCCAGGTTGAATTTTGGTTTGTTGTGTTTTACAAGACCTGCTGCTGCAACACACACTACTGTCCACACAAACATGTGCCTAACAGGAAGTCATGATTGTTTTGAAGGATTCTGATTGGCTGGTATAGGTTTCATTTTTGCAGTACACTGCCCCCTATGCGTCTAGAGGTTTTAAAACAATGCTCAGTGGCGTATTTCTGCGGGTTGGTGCGGATGGAAACCTTGCTGAAAAACCTAACGTGTGTACAATATTATTTTTAAAAACAATCTAGGGGAGATATTTGTGTTTTTAAAAACCCTGTTATGTGTGGACAAGGCCTAAATCCTTTCGAAATGCTTTTTTTTTGGGGGGCATCCAGAGGTGGACTTGCTGATATGCTTTGTCTTGCTCCATAACCAAAGTTCACCTGAGCTTAAAGTGCCTGTGACACGCTTTTGCCACAAATGCAGAAATTTAAATGAAGCATCTTAATGTTGAAGACATTGGGCAGTAATTGACATTATATTAGGATTAAAGATGTGAAAAAACAAAATAGGCATATTTTTTTGTAAAAATTTAAAAAATGTACAAGTCCAAAGTCACCCGGAAGTGATGTGAAAGGGAACTGTAGTCATTCATTGTGTGAGCATCAATGATAAACTGTTCTGGTAGAAGCCAAGTAATCATCACTAAAACATCACTAATATGGTGAAACAATGCATTTCTGGTGCTTGAAACATTGAAGCAGATGCTATAGCCACACTGTTAATCTTATGTGAAAAGATCGCGTAAAAAGAATTCAAATTCAGCTTCCAAAAAATTGGTTAATCACAGGTAATTCATAATTTAACAATAGGAAGATAGCAATGGAACCTACTTTTTTAGTATAAACCAGTTTTTTTTATATTGTATCTTTTTTTGTTCTTAATAAATTGAATTATCTTTTAAATACTAATATTATTAATTTGTGTCTAATATTAAAAATTCATAATCTGAAGCTTTTAAGTGTGACACAAATGCAAAAACTGCAGAAAACAGTATGGGGGCAAATGCATTTTCACAGCACTGTAACATGGCTTATCTCAGTTTGTTGGACATTGTGTAATTAAATTGGTCCATTATAAATACATTTAAAAAAAAGTAATCCATAATGAGTACTACTACCACACGTCTCATGCCTTGACAACAGATATAGCTCCACTGTGTTCAAGAACATGCAGCAAAAGAGGAGAAACTCTGCCACAAGATCCTGACACAAAGTCTGGCGGGATGAATGTGATTGTTCTCAATGTCAGAAAAGCAGGCGATTTAATAAAACATCATGGGAGATTAGTTCAACCACCAGTTATTGGTTTTCTAATGGAGCAGTCTGTTAATCCTCTCTCTCTCTCACTCTCCTCTCACTTCCATAAAGACATTCTGGTGACTTAGAGCCTCATTTTTACAAATTGCCTTCAGCTCTGCGGTGACACTTTCGCTTCTGAGAGGGGAGGAGCGTCTTGAGATTCTCCTCCCACACCCCCACGTTAAGATAATAACTTGGCGGCTGAACTTGTCGCTGGCTTGACATGAGACAGTAAATGCCAGTGGTTGCATTTGTTTGCTTGCCAGTGCATATAGCATTATGTGCAAGCTTGGTCCCTCATGCCAAGGTGTTTACTGTTTGCTCGATTGAGTGTTTGAATTTTTATGTGCAGATTTTGGGCTTTAGGAGTTAAACTTTTAGGAGTGAAACTTTTTTAAGGACTTCTGCTGCAGTTCAGCCCAACTCACCATGACAGAGCTGACAGATGCCCAGTGCTCCTCAATCAGCAGCTCTCATTATATTGCTTACCAAGTGTGACATTCTGCTTCTGACTCCCGAATATGTTACCATGTCAGAATTAGTTATTCACCAACTTTGCTCACAAGCAGCTAAAAAAGCAACCACCCACAACTCTACATGGCTAATTTGACAGTTGCACAAAAACACAAAACAGATACATAAATTTAGTCCACCAATCATCTAAAAATATGTCACTAGAGAGGGAGACAACTGTGCTCCATTTTCTTTTTATAGCGAAGCAGCTCCTCTCATCAAGAATCTAAGCAAAGCAGCTGTACGGACATCAGCAGGCTGCAGCTATGCTGCTCTGTGCCTCCAGCTGTGGCAGACTATGACCAAAACCATTGACCTGTGGAGTAAATATTATTACACCCATTCGTGGCCTGGTCTGGGGCCCTGTTTGTCCATTCCCTGTGGAAAACCCTTTTTTCATTTTCACCGGTTTGCAGGCAACAAGCTGAAAATGGTCGACCGACTAGAAAAAGACTTAAATTTAAACATATAGTAAATTAAACTACAGTCTATGGTGAACTCAAAATATTTCGAAATTATCTGCCATATCAAGCCACATACAGCACTCTCCATAATAACTTGCACCCTTGTTAAATATATGTAGAAAAACATTTTAAAAAATAAATGGTTGTCAAGATAGCTTGGTAAACCTAAGATGTCACATTTTTCTTTTCTTCCCATCCTGATCACCATGCATGACAGCAAGATAAATTTGGGTCCTCATCCAGCCTTATTTGTTAGAGTTCCATTTGTTAGTAATTATTACTCTGACTATAGATGTGGGACTAATTAACAAGCAGGTATTTTCTGTTAGCTATTTTTTGACCTATAAAAATGAACACATATCTGCTTTTCTGTAAATGGAAAGTTATAAGAAGAAATGGGCCTTTTATCGCATATTTAGAGATGCGCCGAGAAAGATGGTGAGTAGAATCAATTGATTTCAAGCTTGTTCGTCCATGACCGGTGACCTGCCTGTCATAAACTCAATAATCAGATATTTTCCTCAATTGGTGACCAGGCCATACTTAAAACATGCCTTGTTTAGGCTGAGAACAACTCTCTTCTGACTGAAATGTGTTCCTTGTGTGAAAAAGAATCAAGGTTAACTACATTTTGTTGCACCCTGGTATTTCAAATACAAGTACTTGGTCCTGGTCTGCAGCACAAAGGGGCTTTCCTAGAAAAAGAGCTAGGATCTATTTTGGACAGGTGATCAATCCATTACAGGGACAGACAACAAACGGCATTAGCCGGACTGGATTTTCACAGCAAAGTGAAAATATCACGGTCTTATGGTATCACAGTATTTGTACAAAAAATAATAATAAAACGGTGTAACTTGTTCTTTAATTTAAAAGAGAAAAGTAAGATAGTCCTGCTACTTAAAAAAAAACAACCTATTTGGTAGAATCTGAAACTTCTTTTGTAATGAGATAGTTAATGCTTGTTAATCCCTCCTTGTGTTCAACTTGTCCACTCATTCATTAGAAATTAGGAGTGGACTGATATGAGATTCTCATAGTATGATAAACCTGAGGAAAAATGACATTTTCACTGTATTAGAATGAAAATTTAAAACACATAACACAATTTAGATGCTTTTGTTTAAAACAAAAAAAGAAAAATTGTTCCTACAACATCAAAATGAGCTAACATATTGATATAAACCTATTCAGTTTATTAAAATAGCCCTGATGTCATTTCAAGACACTTCACAAAACAAACAAATTCAGTTTATATACAGAAATGCATATTTAAATCAATCCAATCACATAAACAGATTCAAAGCGGATTACATTGATTCCAATTTGATCCTAGATAGAAACACTGAAGTCAAGTTGAGTTTACTGTGACAATGTTCTCTATCTGAGGAAACCCATCTGATTGCATCAAATCACTAACTTTACAACAATCCTTCATAAAAAAAAACTAGAACAACTTTAGACATGCTTATGATGCTGTCCTTAAGTTTCCACACATAGACTAATCATACTTTTCTAGTATTTCTTTCTTGGAAGAGTGGGAAAAGTGTACAATCCTTCTGTCAACTAGATGACTCGTAGTTCCCGGTAACACCTCTGGTAAGGGCAGTGCTCCCCAACTCTATGCCTTAAACAGATGGAGAAAACTGTGGGCTCCAGCAATTTCTTCATTGCTTCTGGAGCTGTGTCTGTCGGCCTTTTGCTGCTCATGAATGCTGAGTGTTGCAAGTTTTTTGTCCTTCTTACCATTCTAACAATTTTGCACCTTCAGGTGACAAATGGTTGAAGGTTAAACAAACACAGGTTCCTATTTCAGCAGTGTGGCCTATCTACTGTAATGCTAGATGCAGTCTTGATTAAATAAGTCAATTAGGATTGTCTCTCGAGATATCCTTTTTCTAGAGCAAAACTACCCTGGGACATGTAAGTAGCCAGCTTTTCCACATGGTATGCCTGAAATGTGTGGCACATAAAAAAAAAAAAAGCTATAGTTGCCTCAAGGCACCAGAACAAAAATGTCTGAAGAGCAGGTGAACTCCACACAGCAAGGCCCCAAGATATGATTTCTACTGCCTACAATCTATCTGCATTGCTATTCATGGTTTAGCACGTAATTAAATTAAGGTTTTCTATTGCCTATCTTCTTCTCTTCTCTGTGATCCGTTCCTTATAGAAATTCTTGCTGGACTGTCTTTAAACTGAAATCAGGATTCATACATTAAAACTATTTTGTAAGAATATCTACTTAAATAATAATTCATCTTACCTTTTCACATACAGAGAATACTGTTACTACTGGACATCTTTTGAGTGGATTTAAACTTTTTTCTCAAGTTTTATTGTTAATTTTTTTTCCGGTAAAACTACCCTACATTGTTTAAACACACAATTAGTCTCAGTATCTTATTCTGCTGTAATGTAGCACAGTTATACTACATTTGATAATATTAAAATTCAGAATTGAATTAGTCTTATAACTTTTCCAACCAGGTGATCTGTATTACATTAAAAAGGACAAGGACATCTCTGTTTCTTTCTCAGGATTTAGAGATTTTTATGGAATTTATAATTGATGAAATTTAAAAATAAAATATAAAAAATGGATGGATGGATGATGGATAGATGGATGGATGGATAAAACCTAGTTCCCGACACAATAAAAAATGTGGTTTATTATTATTAAGTTGCTATCTACTAACTAATAATGAACTAAAACAGAATAAACAAAACAAACTTGAAGACTGAAAAAACAAAAACACTGACACAAATAGTTTGCTTTATAAATATTAAAAGGGGATACTTTTTAACCAGAAAATAACTTTCAGTGAATAACACAGCATTCATGTTTAAGGTTTAACACAGTTTATCGTTAAAGTTTAGATGTATAGCCAATCTTCAATTATTTTAAAGTGATCTGGATTTCTAAATGAGCAAAATAAGATTATTCATTTAAATGGAACTTAAACAAGTTCTGACTGGTGTTCAGATAAACCTCGAACATAACCGACAAGGTCATATGCTCGTATTTGAGATCTCTGGTGGAAATCACACCAATACGATGTTTGCTTTGGCTACATTGGTGGTCCTACAAGACTATAAAGACTGACCAGGAGAAAAAACATTTAAAGCAGGTTAAATTTCACTTCCATGGACCATTGGCTACACAACAACCAACAGCCACACATTGCAATAAGTATCCTAAAGATCATTTTTGTGTTAACCGATTTCAACTGATTACCTGACCGCTTGTTATTCACTGATTCTGAATAAAAACATTATTATACCTGGAAGTGTGCAGTTTTTTAAAACTGTATCTGCTATTTTTTATCAATTTTATTTTCTCTGGGGCACATATTTTGTTTTCCTACAGTGAAGCCCTCCAAGCCAAGGTGCTGGATGGATGGAAAACTCTTGGAGGGCAGGGATGTCAAGCTGAGCTGTAAATCCAGCGATGGTTCAGACCCCATTAGCTACAAGTGGGAGCGAGTGCTCGACAAAGGGAAGAGTCTGGGCAAGCTGCCAAACCTGGCGCTGATAGGTAAGAAAAATAATGCTTTACAAAAACTTTAAAAAAAGAAAGACAGCACTACAATGAGATGGTGTTCTGATTCACTATTCAGTCTCTTTGTCCAGAATGCTATGATAATTCATTTTTATGTTAGTGACATTTTTTTAGTCCAGGAGTGGGTTCTGCTGAAGTCACCTCTGTAACTCCACCTTCTCCCATCTTTACTTTCATACATCTGTAAACACTGGAACCTAAATCTGCCGAAGTGAACTTCAATCACCCGCTGCTGATCCTTTTGTAGCTTCACAAGAATAATTAAAAGTTACAACACTTGGCTCAAGGGGACACGTTTATTTTGTTTGTTTCATCCACTGATACTGCATTGAGTTAATATGTTTAGACTACTCTGATTCTCTCTCCACATACAAGAAAAAAGCCTAAAGCCATAAAATGAGTGCTATTTATTCTTTTCCATGAAATCAAACAACACAACATTGTGATTTGTGGTTCTGTTGGGATTATTTGTATTATTACGAGGATTCATGCTAAAAACTGGGATCTAATGAATTTCAAATGTCAAGCCGACTCAAGTGAATCGTAGTTGCGAGTGTGAAGGTGGAGTGAGCATTTTCTGCGAGTGAGGCTGAAGTGGAAAAAAATCTAATCCAATACATTGAAAGGGTTTGCGGTTATTTTCTAAATCGCAATCAAAAAACCAAACAGCAGATGAAGAAAAACTGAGTATTTGCCTCTTTCTCTGAGTTTTGTATTTGGTGGCACATGTCCAGACAAAAACCTTTCAGTTAATGACAACAACCAAGCGCCACCTGTTCGGTATAATTACTTTTCACGGGACAATAACACAGCTTCAGCAGCCATTATTTATGGGTCTAGTGAAAGCTAATACCGCTTGGTTGTCAGTGGTGGAGATAACTAAATATCCCATAGGGCCATGGGGCTCAGTCACCCAGTCAGATGTACTCCTGCTTCTTTCCTCAGGTCCTCTTGACTGTGATTGTCCTCCACTGGAGAATACCCCCCCCCCCCCCCCCCCCCCCCCACTCACCCACCCCACCCCACCCCCAACCCCTTCTTATTTCACCCCTGCTCCTTCTTGTTGATTATAATCCTATTCCCTGCTCACATATGACGTCTTGTTTTTTTCATCAGATCTGAAGAACCCAGAGATCGTCACCCTGAGGAATCTCACCCTGGACAGCACGGGTGTCTACAGGTGCACGGCAAGCAACGACGTGGGAGAGGAAAACTGCACCATTGAGGTCACGATGCAGCGTGAGTTGTGGGGGGGTACCTTGACCTCACAATTTTCACATTGCACAAAGCTGCCACACGGATTGATGGTTATTGTTTTAAACTGCAGCTGGAAATACATTTATTCTCAACCCTGCCTCTCCTTCTCGTCACCCTCCTCTTGAATGCAGTAAACTCTAAGCGATGGCCACTGGTAACCCCTACTGCTTCAAATGCCATCCCTTGAGCGTCCCCTGACAGGATCATGTGTGGGAGGGGGGGGGGGGGGAACGAGAGATCTAGGAGCTCAGCAGAAATGCTTTTCAGACCTTGGTGTCAAATTAATGCGTGTGGTTTAAAAGAAAGAAGTGAATCTTTTTCTGGTAAATGTGGATGTAAAATGATTATTAATACATTTAAGACTAACAGGGAAAACGGAATATTATTTTACCAGAGTAACTGAATTTTCTGTCATTGCTTTCTTCTTTTTTTCATCTAAAGATGTGAGGGATGTTGGGATGGTAGCGGGAGCAGTGGTGGGAATATCCTTCGGTGTCCTCATTGTCATATTAATCATCTGGCTCGTCTTCCGGAAGAAAGAAAAAAAGAAGTATGAAGAGGAGGAGACCCCAAATGAGATCAGGTTCAGTCATATTCTTTTCTTTTGTCACTTTTTTTTTTTTTTTACATTTGTACTGTTTAAAACGTGGCTCACTAAACTTTGGAACAGAATTACTTGCCTGTTCACGTGTTTCAGACATGTTTCTGTCTCGGTTATGTTAGGCATAGGCCGGTTACTGGCGTCAAGGTTCAACAAGGTTACAAACAATGCTGTTCCAAACCCATCAAAGTTTTCTATTATACTATCCTGTGGTTTTAAGTCATTTTAATAAGATGTCGGAGAAGTTGCTATGGTGACCAAATGTTTCTCTAGTGTAGAACAATTAATCGTTCCCCATCTCCCACATGTTGCTGCATGCTGCGATCAGCTGAATGAATTAAGGCTAATACACCTTTCCCTCACTTACAAAAGATACAAATTTGTCTCCTTTGAAACATTTACGATCATCCACCCAACACTCATTAATGTACCGCTGTTTAAATACTCCAGATGGCAAGCTCTAATAATCATGCCTGTTAAGCAACTAACTGCAGGAAGGCCACCTTAGGAGATAGTTCGACCATTTAAGCAGCTGATATCAGCTTGTTATGCTTGGGCTATTCTGTAGAGAGTAGAATGCCAAAATAGTATTATATTCTACATAATAACCATTATTTTTTTTATTTTCTGCTTAATGTAATGGCTGTATAGGCTATATTTCTTCTTACGAATATGTGTCAAATCCAGAACAATAGATAATTATTGATTACATTGTTAATAATCAATGTATTGCAGCAGAAGGAATCATTTTTGATTTTGTAATTTAATTAATACCAATTGGATCATGTTATCGAATTTAGTTTTTGAATATTTTTTATACATGCAGTTATACAGTGAAACAGCTTTATATTTACTCAGTGTTATATTTTGACAATCTCATGCACATGCCTTGTCTTGCATTTGATCCTTTTTTCTATTTTGCCTGGGAAAAAAAACTGTTAGGAACACAATACACATGATCCCTGTTCTCTGCATGGGGTTACCTGGATGTTTTTGTATGAAACTAATGAATAAAACCTCAAACTTGATCCATTTTTACCGATTGCATTCTATTTTTATTATTTAGTGTCTCTGGCTACATTAAAATGTATGAGCTCAACCTAAAATGTGCAAAGTTGTATTTGTTTCTGATGAAGCAAACAGTATAATTTCTGTCTTGGCATATTTGCAAGCGTTATCCGACTTTATGTAAATACCTATAACTTTTTTTTTTACAAACTTGCTGTAAGATTTTTGTCCTTTGTTAAAATAGTTTACTTTTGAATATGACAAGAATGAACAAGGAAAAGCGGTCAGTCCTTTTTAACAACCATGGGTCACCAAGGTGCTACATTTCTGGACTTTCTTAGAGTCTTTTATCATATCATGATAAAACTGGAGAAAAAGTTGATTTATTTGGGAAAGTTTTCATTGTATTTTCAGCAAATTCACACACTTCAAAAGTTATGTCAAGGGAACTAGTGATTATAGCAGATTGCATTATTACATGCAAATGTGTTTCAGACAACTCTGAATCTGGGGGGTATCTCATGAATTACATGAAGCCCTGGCAAACTACAACTCCCCTGTGCTTTAGATCTCGGAATAGTGTAAGGCAGGAGCACTGTGCTGTGTTGTTATTGTGTGGGGGGTTATTTTCTCTGTTTCAAGACTTTCTTTTTATATCTAATAAATATTGTGTTTATGTTCTGTGTTTCTCAATACACAGGGAAGATGCTGAGGCTCCCAAGGCCAAACTGGTGAAGCCAAACTCCCTATCCTCATCCCGCTCTGGCAGTTCGCGATCCGGTGCCTCCTCCACCCAATCAATGGTGCACAACAGCATCCAGCGTGGTCACCGCCCACGTCCACCAGCTGTGGCAGCTCTTAAGGAAAACGGACAGCCCCCAGGCTTCCCCCAGTCCCCTCCAGCCTACACTGCAGTGGTGCCCCCCAAAACGCCCGAGCCTCCTATCACTCCAAAGTTCAACTCCAGGAACATGTCTGGGCCCACACCCCCAACCCTCATGGTCCCAGCCCAGACCAAGGCCTTTCAGACTGTGTAGGACTGAAAGCCACACCGTTTCCTTCAGCCATGTAAGACTACAACCCCTCCCCGAAGCCTCGTATACCCCTCTCCCAAAGACTGAGACTCTTCCATAAACAAAGAAATGCAACTAGTTTAAAGGATGTAATTAAAAGAATCATTACTATAAGTCCAAAAGTACTTTTAATGAATGCATAATTTAAAGGGTAAAATATAAGACATGCTTGCCCCTACTGAATTAAAAAAACAAACAAAAAAAGCAGAAACCTGAGATGCAAAATGATCCCATGGCTGAAGGCTGAACTTTTTTTGCTGAGTTTTTCTTTTTGCCTCGGATGGCACAGAGAAGATCCTCGTGCATCGAGGTGGAAGGCGCCCTCTAGAAGAGCTTTATTAATTTATCAAATTGTAGGCTTAGGCATGCGGTCGAAGTGAGAATAGGAAACTAAAAACATACTTGTGTTCACTCTCAGTTATACAAGATGAATATAAGTGGGGCGGAATGAGGGGGAAAGTGGGAGACTGTGTGGGAAGCTGGGTTTTGTGTTTTTATAAAGTTGGAGACCAGGGAGGAGGGTTGATTCTCTGATTCGTGTCACTCTGCGCCTCTCTCTGTCTGCTTCCAACTACTTGCTCTAAAACCACAAACCGCTTTGCCTCCCCCATGGGCCTGGCCGGTTTTGCCCATCCATGTGGACAGGCACGGTGCTCGGCATGTGCATCATCCGCCTCATTGCGCTCGGTCTTTTGTGCTCTGGCAAAGGAACCCATGAGAAACCACATACTGACTCAGCTGACTCACAGACGCCTCATGTGCTTCACCGTTCAGCTGGGGTAGGGGGGGCGGGAAGGAAGACCTCAAGTACAAGGATGCAGCATTGATGGTAAAGTCAAATAAATGGACTTGTTAACTTTCCTCCCACATCTACATTGTTAAACTCTTGTACTGCTACCAAATATTCTGCTAAGTAATTTTGTAGCATTTATTAGCCCTATAGCGATACTTTAAACATAGGGGTAAGCATCTATTAGAATAGCTAATCTTTTCTTTTTGTTTTGTCTCTGTTTTCCTTTGTCTCTTTTTCCGGAGCAGTTTGCAAAACGTCAAAGACAACCATGTGTCTAATCATTTATTTTAAGAAGTGCCACCAATGCCTAGGACGGCTTATTATTTATTTTATTTTTTTCTGTTTTTGTTCACCAGCTACATTTCTGAACTGAAGCCAAAATCTGTTGCGATGAATGTGTGATGTACAAAGATGGTGGAGTCCATTATTTTCAGCCTCCTTCAGGGTTCATTATCAAACTAAGGCACGCAATTTTTAAATTTTACTTTAGTGTGTCTAAAGAAGGAGACCAAGGAGTGGGATTCTAGATAAATCCAACACTTTCCTTGGATCCTTAACAGTGGTGTGGCACTTGATTGTTGTTTCACCCAATCACCTGCTTGGTTAATGTTTGTCAGCAAGATACCCAATTGTTGTATCCTTTGAGAGACAAAGTGCAGTTTGACTTAGAGTAGCTGAAAAAGGGCAAGTACCCTCTCTAGTGTGCCTTTGCAATCCCTCTCCCTTTAGATTTTTTTTTACCATCCGCCTCCCTTCCTTGGTCCTTATCTTCAGTATACCAGTGGTTAATTCTGTTCACATGCAGCTTTGAGGGTCACCAGCAGGAGGCACTTGATATCACAAAAACCGCCCCAGTAACAGATGCTGCCGAGGGAGCGCCAAGTAGAGTGAGTGGTGAGAAAGCAACCCCATGCCACAGGACTATGTACTGTACATTCTGTAATCAGTCTTGTTTTATATTGTACATAAATAGATATATGCACACATTGTCAGTTCAATTGATAAATAAGGGTATGTCAGTAAAGATTTTCCTTTTACAGGAAATTGTCAAGTGAGAAATCCAAAGTGAGGTCAAACTGTCTTTTTTTCTGATGTAACCAATGACAATGAGATAATCAGTCTCCCTAATTGGAAAAAATGTATATGACAAAATGTGTGGATGTGTAAAGGAAAAATGCATCTCATCCATCATAACCACCTTCCAGATTGCCATATTTTTTCTATTTCTGAAAAAAATATTGAAATGGATTTATAGCCACTTGGGCAAGTTTTCACAACCTTCATTGTGTTAAGTCTTCACTTGTGAGTGACAGCTGGAATATAGCTTTAAAAATACAATAAAATTAATTGGATAGAAAATCAGCTCATTATGAAGAAATCTTTTAAGAAAGGCCTCGTCTTAAACTTTAGCTCAGCCAGAAGTTACAACAAACAGTCGAGTGTAGAACTCAGAATAAAGGCCAGGAACATTTTTCACTATTTACTTTTGCATTATTCTCAATAAACGTGAGGAGTAAGAGCAGAAAGTGTTAATTGAGCAGTTTGCTTATATTACTACACAAATCCAAATATTACTTCAGCATATTTTTCTTTTTTTATGTTTGAAAGGTTCTTTCTATCTCAGACATCATTCAGCCCTTTCAACTTACAATTATAGTTTAATGGTAACAGGGTCTCAGCAAATCCTGAAAATGTATGTATAAGGGGTTTGAGTAGCATTTTTTTCCGAGTACACAAAGCAATATTTGGTCATAGTTTCTCAAAATTTTAATTCCGCAGAATGGTAGATCCTTGTCCAAGGTTTAGCAACCTGAAATAATCCCTAACCTGAACAGATTTCCTCCATCTGGAAAGTTGGAGAAAATGTGGCTGTTCAAGTGCTCAGATTAGGACTTCTGCTCTCTAAAACTTCACATAGTTGTTTTATCATTTATCATTACATACTCCTCAAAGTTAAAAAGACAAGATAACACAGTTTTTCAGTAAGTCAGAAGTGTGTTGCTCGTTTTTAATTAAAAAATTGATACAAGAAAAGGTTCTACTCATAAAGTCTCTGTAGATTCTGTATAAGTTATAACGCTCCTAAAGTTAAAATATAACTGGACAACTTCTGACGACATCATTACCAGCAGAAGTCATCTACATCCTCGGCTAATGGTGTCATCATACTTTTTTGCGTCATTCATTAGAGACTATCTACAGCTTGGTACTTTTTTCCTTCTTCTTGTCCATGCAATACACTGATCTGTTCATGTCACACACAAATCCAAGTGTGATTTCTTAACCTTTGGAGTACTACTATCTGTGTAAATTTGCTTACATCCATGGTCAGAGCAATAATTTAAATGTTTAAAACAACTAGAAGTGTGAAAAACAAAGCTGTTGGAAGACTTAAGTTTATCTTGCAAAGACACACTGTTCTGTTTTGTTATTTAACATCTTAGAACTCCCATTTCCCCTGTCTTTGTACCTTTATGATGGATTTGGTCATATTTCAGTTCTAAATCTGCAACATCTGCCAGGAAAGGATGTGTTGTTTGAATTCACACATTGGATTTCACACATGACTTAACCACAGGGGTAATTGGGGGAAAAAAAGTTGTTTTTTTTTGCTTTGTTCTTTTTCTAAATTAACTAGCAACAGCGTGTCATATATGACCAAGGAGGCTACTATTTGTTCGCAATAGAGAAGGGTTGTTTGTGAGTGTGTGTACTAGCATGTCTGCGAATACACTTGTAAATGTGTATGAACTTGTATGTGTGGGTGTATGCATGTAAATTCAGTATTTGCCCCAGGGCCACACCCACACACTGATGTTGCCCATTTGATGAGGTCGAAGGATGCACTCAAGCAAGGCAACCGCTGTCTAAATGTACATGACTCCAGACTGGCAGTATTTATTTTAGCTTTTGCTTAGTTTTATATGCACATTGAATTTGGCTTCACAGGCAGCAGTCATGTTTTTGCTTGTGGGGGTGGCATCTCGAGACAAAGAGCGTTCATAATTCATAACTCATCAGCCCTGAATGGGAACTTGTGCACTCCTGCTATCTCCGTGCAGAATGCACTTTGTCCGGGTTGTATTGATGGCATCTCACCAAACACACAAACAGTTACAAGTTGTATATACGCACACATCAACAGGTGCACATATCATATGCGGGATGCATATGAGAATGCAGTTGTGTGCACTTGCAAGCACACCTCACAAAAGTTGACACCATTTGCACAAACAAAAGCCTAAACAAGCATTCCGTTATTTCTGCTCCTTCAGAATCAATTTGATGGATTGAATGTCTGGAGGTATTACGGCTGACTGAAACTAAATGTGGTACAGAATAGGACGTAGCATCACTCAGAGGACATTTGCACAAGAAAAGATACAGTAAGAAAACAAATGGACACTTGCAAGCACTCAGTAAAACAGACACTGCTATGCATCCTCAAGATCTTGATAACATATGCTGAAAGATTTTTTTCTTCTTGCTTGGGAATTTACAACAGTGGTACCGGGAAAAAGGAGAGTTATGACAGGATTGGCTCAGAGCCAGGGCTGTGGGCCCTTGTCATTGAAATTTGCTCATCCACAGATGAAAGTAGCATTGGTGGAGGAGGTTGGGAAGCAAGTCTTCCAGCTTTAAAATTCTCCAAGCTTTTTTGATGTGCTATCCAGCTTCGGCAAGTCTCAGACTCCCCAGTTTATGATCCCTCGCGCTACGTCCCTTTGTGGCCCAACAAACTCACTCGTTTTCCAACAAATGAATTTTAAGTCGCTTTTGTCAGTTCAGTGAGCACAGGAGGAGAAAGTCTGAACACGGCCCACAGCTGAGAGCGTCAACCCAACATCCAATATTATCCGTCAGCACTGCACATTGTGCACTTGTGATCAATACTCAGAGGTGCCGTTAAATGGTTAATGGTTATCCTGCGGTACGTGACGAGAGAATGAATCTCATGTAGCTACAGTGTTTTACATTGTATTAGTCACGTTTCATTTCTTATTAAAGCTACTGAGCAGGGCAATCTGTGGTTTGGCCTTGTCTGTCAGTATAAGAGAATGTGATGTATTATTGCTTTTTAAGACTGGATGAGGCTTCTTTGAACCTCAAGAAAGGTAAGAATGGTTCAGAGAGAGATTGCAAAAGGTACCTGCATGTCATAGCAGATTGAGCAGATGAACGGGAATGCTTTGCTTTGATGTAACATAACTGTAATCAACTAAAAGTAATTAAATGAAGAAAATCTAAAATTGTAAATATATTGACACAAAAGGATTTTTGAAGCTTTATTTTTGTCTTCTTTTGGGTTTTTCAAATGTTCATCCATGTACTTTGCACTTTTCTGTGTGCTATGCTCATCAACGGCGAGTGTTGATTCTGTGTGGTCGGCTGTTTCCTCTGGACCGCGTTGTTTCAGTGACAGAGGCAGACAGGCTCAGCATGGCTCAACTAAAGGGAAATGTAAAACACTTTTGTTTACTTTACTCTCATCTGTTTTCTGATGTGCATTGTCATTTTGGTTTTCTAAAACAATAAAGGACTTTTTTTTTGCTTTTATTTGTTTGGTGAAAACAATCCATGTAAATATCACAAGTAAAAAATGTATATTTTTACGACTTCTGAGTTATTACTCTTTCATTTGCAAATAAAATATTCAATCTCAACCTAACTGGTCTTTTGACATTTTCCTTTAGAATTAGAATGAGGGAGATTCCTTCAGTTATAAAATGGTGAATAATTTATTAGAGCTCCTCCTTTGCTGAGAGTGGTGAGTGGGAAGTGTTAAGGTCAGAGCTTTTATGCTTAGTAGAAACTTGTATGCTCTACGTGTTTATGGATGGGTCAGTCTGGTCTGCTTGGCTGACTAAACCAGAATTTGACAGCTGTCAAAAAGAATAAAATATGTTGTCTGCTTGTCACAGGAATCAAACCTGGAAGGCCAAATATGAGAAAACATGAATATTAGCAGTACGCCATTTCAGGGTTACACAATTCCACCCCTGACTAACAAGTCAATAAGGGTTTTTATTTGATCAGTTTATAGGTGTTGAAGATGTCTTATAGAAAGTATATCTGCATATGATAGTGACAACAGTGATAACCTTTTGAATTTAGGTCTGAGGACTGAGACGGCAATGAAGGAAGATTGATTTTGTGTCTTGGGAACCCTTTCTGTGTTGATTTGGCCATATGTTTTACATGATGTTCCTGATAAAGAACCTGTTGGTGACCCATTTTCTTAGAGGCCATTATATTTATATTTAGAATCTCCTGGTGTTTCAAAGGTTCCCTGGGAATTTGAACGAGAAAGAAGCCCACAGCATCACATAAAATGCCTTATGCCTTACAGTGGGCACGAGGTACTTTTCCACATATTCATTCTTGGGTCAGACCCACCTGGCGTGTTTGTTCTTGTAAAGCTCAATCTTACTTTATTTTGCCTAAAGCACATAGTTTCTGTAACTGTCCCAGTAGCATCAAGCAAACAATTTTTACGTTTGTGTTGGTTGGACAGATGTCTTCCAGAATATCAGTCGGGATAAAGACAGTTTTAATTGTTGTTATCGAGACTGGGTGGCTACAAGATGCTACCATTTAAATCTGTTCTCACCATCCTGTTCACTGTGCATCATGTGAGATATATATAGGTGCTTTTTTATCACAGTTCTAGTTGTAAACCATTGCTCTGACTGGACTATTGTGTCTCTTTGTTGTCCTGTGATGCACTGATGCCTTTTCAAGGGTGTACCTTGCCTCTCGTCCATTAACTGTTTGTACCACCCCTGCAGCGACCCTGCAAGCAAGCAAGGAAGGAAGGAAGGAAGGATGGATGGATGGATGAATCGATGGATGGATGAATCGGTGGATGGATCGATGAAACGATGGATGGATGGATGGATGGATGGATGGATGGATGGATGGATGGATCGATGGATCGATTGATGGATGGATGGATGGATGGATGGATGAATCGGTGGATGGATCGATGAAACGATGGATGGATGGATGGATGGGTGGATGGATGGATGGATGGATGGATGGATGGATGGATGGATGGATGGATGGATGGATGGATGGATGGATGGATCGATTGATGGATCGATTGATGGATCGATCGATTGATCTGACCTTGGCATCCCATGTAATAAATAATGCAGATAAGGACTGACTGTTTATTGGCCAGCAAGGAGTTTTGTACTTTCATTCAAGACTTTAAGCAAAAACTATTTTTGTGAATTTCCAAAAACTGCAGCAGTCTCAGGTAAATTATTACAAATGCGTCATGTAACATTTTTATACGAATGGTAAAACTGACCTACATTTAGTCTAACAGTTAGTAGACATTTGTAGCCCAGGTTTTAGACATTTCGCTGACATCTATATTCAGCTATGAAGAGCTGTAAAAGAGTGCTGATGTCAGGATTTGAACTCATCCTGAATTATTGCTATTTTCTTTAGAAAAACATAATTTTGCTTTGTACCTCCTAATATCCTACAGGTGTTTCGACGGCATTCTGTGAAATGGATACTAGTTCTCTGACCTAACCTGCTAAACTTGAACAAAAATATTTATTAGGGTCTAAACTCAGGGCAACATATTAATGTAACATATGTTTCACATCCTTTTCTCAGTGGGGTTTTTTTTTTTTTTTGGAGGACAATAACCGTCACTTATTAGCTTGATGGTTTAAAATTTGGCTTTGTCTGCACAGAAGAGATGATAATAGTTGCTGTTCCTATCCCATTAATATCTTGGCCATCATATAAATAAGTAATGTCACTGTCCCGGGTACAAATGTAAGTTTGTCAAGTGTAAACTGTATTATATGCTATGGCTTTAAGATAAAGGCACAATAAGTTTCTTTTTAATCATTACTGAATATGGGCTTGAAATTTAATTGTGACTGATTACCAATCTTCTAGAGTAGCTAGCTTCAGGATAGCTTGTAGATATTTATGCTAGTTATTTCAAAATGGGGTGTCTTAGTTGGAAGAAATCTACCCAAGACTAGAAAACCTCTTGCATGTGAAACTAAAAACTTGATTTAGCTGATTGAATATGTGAGTACTTTTTCAGTACTATGCATAACATTCCTCACCCTAATAATATTTTGCAGCCAATTCACATTTATTTCTGCACAGTCGCTGGGAGCCAAAGATTCACAAAATGTGAGGATGAAACATAGAATCATGTTGGCAATCTTTCGAACTGCCAAGACACACAGTATGTATAAACCTTGGCAAAGGGGAGATATGGTGGCTTTATCTGTTTCAAGGACGCACAGAGAAGGTGGCAGGAAGTCACAAAAGCATGAATAACACACTTTGCCAAGTGATCCATCCATAAAGGCTAATAAAATTAAAATCTGGCTGCAGGCTGCAGGCTACATGTGATGTTTTCAAACAAAAAAAGCATCCATCCTAAGGAATATCAGATTTTCAAGGCCAGAACACACTACTCCACACCGTCTCATGCCTCTGTTCTCATTGTTCTACATGATTAGCCATGTGTGATGAGACCTCCTCCTTGGCATGCTTAGGCACTATGCAAACTCACATGCCCGCACTACCTTAATGGCATTTTGGTTACAGATTGGGACATTCAGTATTCAAATCTCTATTACATATTATTCCATATCCCTGCAATGTCAGTTGCACAAATGCGATGATCTCACAGCATTCAGTTCAATAAAAAGACAGAAATTACGTTCGTTGACTTCTTCTCTTCACCAGTTTGAGAATGGGTTGTTGGTCTGAAGAAAACGGAGGGGAGGGGGGTGGGGGGGTTGGTAGGGACCAGAGTGTCACACATCTGTGATCAACTTTAAAACGGTAAACAAGAAGGAAAACTTGTCTCCTTGGAAAAAACCTCTGTGGGTTTTCACCTGCGGCTGAGTGTCAGCAGGGTCTTCGATCGGTTATGAATCTTCTGACCTTCTTGTATCAGACGGAATTGCAGCTTTCAAGCTCTTCTGGGAATGGCCATGTGGAGGAAACGTTCGCCTGCGAGCTTTTGTCTCTCCAGATATGTGCCTCCGTTGCGTCAGCCTTTGAGACACGCTGGAAATGGTGGCGAAAACTTAGTTTCATCAGCTTTTTATAACTGCTGAGCTGTGCGTGTTGAACCGCTCAGTTGGTCTATCCGACCAAAATGGATGACCCCAACACATCCCTGTGCCTTCCTTTGACCTTAATTTAAATACTTCACTGTGCTTAATAATGGCAAACCTAATGGCTAACCTTTCTCAGTTACAGAGCCCACAGCAAAGAGTATTTTGTTTAACGCACCCTGTTGTTGTTGTTGCTGATCAAAAGAAGATGGATTTTTTTAATTTTCTTTGAGCCAGTTACCTGTTAAGGTAAATTAATCTGTAAATAAGCCAAAACCAATCACCACCCAGTTTCTATGTTTGTTTCCAGCGCTTAGCATAATGTTAGATCCATACATACTGGCATGGTGTTTCATTAAAAAAAGAGAAAATGGGACATGGGACAAAAGCAATAAAATGCAATACCTAAAAATTATGTTGGCTATAGCAGATAAACAGGGTCTGAAAGGAATTCCTTAAGATAAAGAACAAAAAAATCCAGCAAATATCCAGTAAAATGCCAACAGGGCCAGGGAGATACATCATCCTTCAGGAAACTGATTTAATTTTTTCCCAATTTAGGATAATTTTTCTGTGAGAATAACCTTGTTGATTAATAAATACTATTATATGATCATCATTATTTGTGTAAGGATTGACATCTATACTTGATGCAGCTGGAGGTAGTGGAACAAGTTGTTCCACTACCTTCCTATAAAGACATATATATATATATGTATATATATATATATATATATATATATTGAAAATATATAATTGATGAATGACCACTTACTTCTTGGGGTGAGAGACTGGAGGACTTTTTCTCAAGATCCTTTTTTAAGTGTAAAAAACAATTGTCAGTATTTGGACAGGCCCATTTCAATTACAAAGGGCAATGGCTCATGGGGGGATTGGGATTGTTTCATCCTGGGACAGCTCTGATTGGTGGGCTCGTTTGGGCCAGATAGACCCCTCTTTTTTGTTCGTGACAATTCTGAGCGCTTCTCTGCCAGACAAGACACGTAAAAAATAATAATGATAATAATATTAAATGTACTACAATCAATAGCCTTCTGAAGTCACCTAATTAGTAGAGTCTACCTGTGCTTCAATCAATAGATAGATTTTAAAAATCATTATATGGGTTAATTCTGAGTCAAATATTAAATCCTTCATTCTCTAACAGGCCCAAGTACAGAAGAAAAAAGGAAACTTTTGGCTCTGACATGACTTTTCAACTCAATAATTACTAATTCAGATTTCATTTTAGGAATCCTTCTGCAATCTGCTAAGTATATAAAAGTAGATTGCCACACAAAGGTTTCTGTAAAAGAAGTCGCTAAAATAATTGCACCCCCTAGTGTCGATTGGAGATAGCTCTCGTGTAATCTGTGATGCATTACTCGTTATCTGAAATCTCTGATGAAACCTGTGTAAATCCAGGTGCTGTGGACAAGCTGCACTGTAAAAAAATATGTTTTCTTTTAACTTTGACAGATGAAAAAAATTATTAAAGACAACTGATTTTCCTCGCACAGTGAAATTAATCATAGCTGAAAGCTCAAATACATATAAAATAAAATGTAATTAAAAAAACAACCATATATATCAGTGCATTTAAGGTAATAAAACTAAGTTGTCCAGAGCAACAACACAAAACAGAGAAATGTGAATTTCTTCCCGTGGATGCAACTGTTGTGAAGCTTTGCTTAAAGCTCCCCCTTGTGGAACTTCAGATCTGTGCCCAGAGGAACAAATACAAAACACAACATAAGAGCAAGCTGTGTTGTGCATAAATATGTGTTTTTATGGCTCTGAAGCTGCTGTGTGACACTTAATAACATCAGAAAAATACTTTTTATATTTGTTGGTCTAACCAATGAGCTCCATCTGGATGGTTTAATCCGTTGTGCATCCTTCCTTCCACTTCATAATTAAAGGTTACTTTGTGTTGATCTGTGGCATAAAATCCTGATAAAATACATTGAGATGTATGGTTACGATGTCGCAAAAGGTTTGCAAGGCACTGTTACTACAACTAGTGTAAAAGCCTAGTGTGCATGTTGTTTCTCATCAAACTTATGTGTACTACACCCTTAGCTGATTGTAAATGTGTAGAAAACTGCAAAATGTTCTAAGTACAGAACTAACTTTTACATTTTAATTTGAAAATGGGAAATTAGGTGCCAAAGAATTAACAGAATGTCTCTCTTAAATCCAGTAACTCTCTCTTAAATCCAGCATTTCAAAGTTTTAATGAAAACGATTCTGAACCCATCCAAATTTCAATGAATTTCCATATAAGCCTTGTGTGAACTATTGCTATGAAAAAGCAGGCATCTCTCCCTGTTGCTATGGAAGCCTTCACCTGGGACAATTAGTCTCTAATTGTGGCTTTGTAGAATATGAAACCTGGGTATTGGCTGCCACAGCAGTATGGTGATTAGACCTCCATGTCACCCTCTGTTGAACAGTAATCAGTAACCCATCCATTGTCACATATCTGTCTTTTTCTGGGTACAAGCGATGAGAGCCAACTGTGTCAGAGCCAAATTACACAGCTCAGTGAGAGTGTTTCGAAAACCAGGGGCATCTGTCTAATGATGTGGTATGATCTAAAGAATGATTCTGCTCTGAAAAAATAAAAAATCTTTGTTTTTCACTGAGATGAGATTGATCTGAAGTGTGAAAGTGCCAGATTTCTTATGACATATACTTGGTGTGGGCTGAAATTTTCAGGATTTTTGTCTGCCCTGAGGGGCTGGTGGAATGTTTGGGCTTTTATTGAACTGCAACCAAAACAGGGGCAGAAATCTAACGATGTGTCTTGTATGTTTGAAAGATTGTTCCTGCATTATCCAACAGCTTATTCTGAATAAACCAATCACCGTTCAGCATTTCTTTCTCCATTCACAATAGAAGGATAAAATGAATGCACAGAGTGATTTATCAGATCCTTTTTGTAGTTATAGTGGTGTGATTCACTGTTGCAAAAGTCCAATAAAAATTGAGAAGGTTGTCATTACCAGGACATTTAATCCCTCTTTAATATGGAATGTGGATGACAGCCATTAACTGTAAAACTGTGAGCTGAAGGACACTGGGAGCTCCACTGAATTGGCTCACTTGTCAGGTGCAAGCATGTCTCAAGAGGGCATAATTTTAGGTTTTATATAATTGTGGTGGCAGCACCGCCGGCTGTGTCTATGGCAGCATAACGCAATAAAAATGTCATCCCGGTTCAGACAGCCACCCTGCTGCTGTTACTCACTAAGGGCAAGCTGAATATCTGTGACATCTATTGACCACAAATACGAGCTCTATCATTGACCAAATAATGATGTGGCAGTATAAAAAAACTCTAATAACTTTGATGAACCATGATGTCACTAAATACAGGTCCTTCTCAAAAAATTAGCATATTGTGATAAAGTTCATTATTTTCTATAATGTAATGATGAAAATTTAATATTAATACATTTTAAATTCATTGCACACTAACTGAAATATTTCAGGTCTTTTATTGTCTTAATACGGATGATTTTGGCATACAGCTCATGAAAACCCAAAATTCCTATCTCACAAAATTAGCATATTTCATCCGACCAATAAAAGAAAAGTGTTTTTAATACAAAAAACGTCAACCTTCAAATAATCATGTACAGTTATGCACTCAATACTTGGTCGGGAATCCTTTGGCAGAAATGACTGCTTCAATGCGGCGTGGCATGGAGGCAATCAGCCTGTGGCACTGCTGAGGTCTTATGGAGGCCCAGGATGCTTCGATAGCGGCCTTTAGCTCATCCAGAGTGTTGGGTCTTGAGTCTCTCAACGTTCTCTTCACAATATCCCACAGATTCTCTATGGGGTTCAGGTCAGGAGAGTTGGCAGGCCAATTGAGCACAGTGATACCATGGTCAGTAAACCATTTACCAGTGGTTTTGGCACTGTGAGCAGGTGCCAGGTCGTGCTGAAAAATGAAATCTTCATCTCCATAAAGAATTTCAGCAGATGGAAGCATGAAGTGCTCCAAAATCTCCTGATAGCTAGCTGCATTGACCCTGCCCTTGATAAAACACAGTGGACCAACACCAGCAGCTGACACGGCACCCCAGACCATCACTGACTGTGGGTACTTGACACTGGACTTCTGGCATTTTGGCATTTCCTTCTCCCCAGTCTTCCTCCAGACTCTGGCACCTTGATTTCCGAATGACATGCAGAATTTGCTTTCATCCGAAAAAAGTACTTTGAACCACTGAGCAACAGTCCAGTGCTGCTTCTCTGTAGCCCAGGTCTGGGGAATGCGGCACCTGTAGCCCATTTCCTGCACACGCCTGTGCACGGTGGCTCTGGATGTTTCTACTCCAGACTCAGTCCACTGCTTCTGCAGGTCCCCCAAGGTCTGGAATCGGCCCTTCTCCACAATCTTCCTCAGGGTCCGGTCACCTCTTCTCGTTGTGCAGCGTTTTCTGCCACACTTTTTCCTTCCCACAGACTTCCCACTGAGGTGCCTTGATACAGCACTCTGGAAACAGCCTATTCGTTCATAAATTTCTTTCTGTGTCTTACCCTCTTGCTTGATGGTGTCAATAGTGGCCTTCTGGACAGCAGTCAGGTTGGCAGTCTTACCCATGATTGGGGTTTTGAGTGATGAACCAGGCTGGGAGTTTTAAAGGCCTCAGGAATCTTTTGCAGGTGTTTAGAGTTAACTCGTTGATTCAGATGATTAGGTTCATAGCTCGTTTAGAGACCCTTTTAATGATATGCTAATTTTGTGAGATAGGAATTTTGGGTTTTCATGAGCTGTATGCCAAAATCATCCGTATTAAGACAATAAAAGACCTGAAATATTTCAGTTAGTGTGCAATGAATCTAAAATATATGAATGTTAAATTTTCATCATGACATTATGGAAAATAATGAACTTTATCACAATATGCTAATATTTTGAGAAGGACCTGTATCTTTTGAGATGGCTATGCAATTTTAAATTCACTGAGGATTTTTTCTAATCTACATAGGGTCTAAAATATACATCCAGTTTCTAAGATATAAATACATAACCCTAATATTTGGTTAACTGTTCCTTACCAATTTGTAGAGAAACAATGCATTTGTTGCGGCCACCAATAAGCTACCGGCATAATTCTGGCTCAGTGTCTGAAGATTATTCTAACAGAATTGGTAGAGCTTCTTTAAACTGGTCAGTTTCATGGCAAAGCATGGTCCACAGTTTTTTTTTATAGGATTGAGGTCAGGTTTATTCTAGAAAACGTTAGCTTTATTCTTTCCAAAATTTACTTTATGTTTACTTAGGATCACTGTCCTGTTGCAACACAGAGGTGTGTCCAAGTTTCTAAACAGCTAGCAGTTGATCTGAGGGGTAGTTGAACAATTTTGAGGTAGTGCTCTTTCTTCATTTCTCCATCCACCTTGTGCAATACTAAACAGATCGTCACTATGACACTGCCACCACCATGTTTTACAGTTGGTGTTCTGAAAAGTCTCACCTTGGCTCATCCAAATATACCTCATATCATTGTGGCCAAATACCTCAATCAGTCATAGTGTGCGGTTTTTGTGCTGGACCAAGGTGCTCATTTAACTAAAACAAATAGAAAACAAAATTTACAGTATGGCACAAGGAATCAGGACATAGAGCATGGCAAACTGACGTAACGACACAGAAAATTCCAGTGGAGAAACAATGACCAACAGAACCTTAAATAGAAGGGGAAAGATGTGAGGGCTATGGACTAAGTGAGGCAATGCAAGTGAACAGAATCCACTTGACTGCATATGGCTGTGGCTGAGGGTGGAAGGCTAATGAACATGAATGGAACTGAGCAGAAAACAAGAAAACTGAGGAAAATATCTGACAGAGATCTAACAAGAAAATAAATGTACAAAAACACTAGAAGAAGCAAAACATAAAATAGTAAACTAATAAGAAAAAAATACCTTACAATGAAAAGCACAGGAAAATAAGAAGGCAAGACCTAAGCAACAAAACAGGAGAAAAAACAAGATACATACAAACGAAAACCAGCACCTAAACACCTCTGGATGGTGACACAACCTTCGTCTTCTCTAATATTAAAACCTTTTCCCAGGAGGCATTGGCTTATCCATGTGGTTAGCTGCAAATTTCCTTCTAGTTTGAAGGTGTCGATTTTGTAGCAGGTGGTTCTTTATTGCTGGTACAATCACAGTCAATGTTGAGGTTAAACTCACTTCTTACTGAACTCACTATTTAATTATTTAACACTTTTCTAGCCTGTTTCTTGCTGTATAGTAATTCCGCACTGGAAAAATAATGGTTCAAATGAATCATTAAAAGTCCAGACTTACTTTGACCAGTGACTCAGGGGGGATATTGGGACTGTGTGTGTGTGTGTGCGTGTGTGTGTGTGTGTGTGTGTGTGTGTGTGTGTGTGTGTGTGTGTGTGTGTGTGTGTGTGTGTGTGTGTTGCCAAACTGGAAATCTCTTTTCCTTCTCTCTTTTGTTCTGTATCCAATAACACTTGGCAAAACTTGTGATCAAACCAGTCCAAGATGTAACGCCTGGATTTAAAAGTTTTACTAGAAGGGGTCTGTTGTTTTATAAAAGTTTTGTCTTGTCTTGGTGGCTGATGTTGACTCATAAATTCAACATAGGACATTTGGCAACTGAAGCATCTAAAAATCACCAAACAGAGCGAAGAAAAACACAAAACACACTTAATTTAGACACTCAGTTATTCAATTCAATTCAATTCAATTCAATTCAAAGATACTTTATTGATCCCGGAGGGGAAATTAGAATTCCAGTACAACCCATCCAAACATACATCATGACACAAGACAAGGGGGGGACAGGTCACCGAGGCTTTGCTGCCCACTCACAGGCGCTGCCCTTGCTAGATGAGAAAAGAGGGAACATTAGGTAAGTAGAGGGAAAAAATCATATTTCACACTTTATCCTTAGCAGGATACAATTTGAGATTGCAAAAAAACTCAGCACAAAGAAGCAACAAGTTGACAAAACAACATCATGCCGGGAACGGTGAAGGTGGTGTGAGGGGTGCGTATGTTTATCTTGAGCATGTGTGTGTGTGCAAGTGAGTGTGTGCAAGTAAGTCCATGAAGCATTGTCACAGAGGCCATTGTCCTTGATGGTTTGTTGGAATATTCATCAACCGGCCACAAAGTTCTGAGCAGGTCCACAGATGTCCTCAGGGAAGGGAGGGAGCAGAGGGAGCAGAGCGTCATGTTTACATAACTTCCAGGAGAGGTTGAAGATAGCCAGCCATCAAGGCCGTGCAGGTGAGCCAGATTCAGAAAAACAATAATTATTTGGGTTAGGCTGACTCTTAATTTTCCGTCAGCCTTGAGAGTCTCGCTGGTGCTTCTCAAAGGCGAATCCAAACAGCCAAATTCCTGGTCTTTCGCCAGATCCGAGCGAACAACTTTCTCCAAGATTTATCCCATTTCACCCCTGAGTCCAGGAACCGCAACCTACCTGCAATCCTGTGTAAGGATCACATCCAGTCTGCGATTCAGCTCACGTAACATCTCAGTCTGAGTGCTGATCGCCCTGAAGATCCCATCATACATGCCAGGCAGCTTCACAATTGCCAGAACAGCTGCTGACATTCTCCGAATTTCTCAATATGCCAGGTAACCGCTGACTCCAAAAAGCAGAAATCCTGATATCAAACATCCAACTATATACATATCTTCCACGTCCTCGACTGACATTATCGACAAACACACAATCCTCCACTTCTGCCAGGAGTCCATTGTGTATCCAGAGAAAAACGTCAAGTCCGGGCAAGTTGGGCTCTCCTTCACCCTGTTTTCTCGTCGAGAACATTTGATCAATTGCATTGAGAGACCAGTTGACCAAATCCATAACTAAGAATTTGGAAGATATGCAAAAAGAGGCTCCAAAAAGAAGACAAGAGACAGAGCTGAAGCAGGGCAGATATGGGAGGGGTGCGGGAGACAGAGAAAAAGCGTCCTCCTCCACCGAAAGCAGAAAGAGAGTATCATTCTGAACAGAACAATGAAACCCTGAAAGCAATGCACACATTCAGTGTGGCCACCGCACGCACATTTTCATATGCTTTACATGCATCACACACAAATTTCCAGTCGACACATTGCCTTTCAGTCAATCAGCGCTGATCAAAGCCATTCATAAACCACTCCAACTTCATACGTTCTTCACACTCTCATACTCACATCTGATGTTCTTCCCCAGGAGTTCAAACCTAATTTATAGTATTGTTGATGTCCCAATTGATCAAATCTCTTACTTTGTGTAAGCTCACGAGTTAATTGTTTGCTTAACTCACTTTAGTCTTTTTAACAAGATCACATCACTACTTCTGCAGAGCACAGATCACCACTGCTAACCATAGAGATCTCAAACGAAAAAAGAAAACACTGCAATCAACATTGTAACCTCCAAATCGTGTACATGTAGAATTTCAACAGCTGTGGCATTTTCCAGCGCTTTTTTGCCCTCCAGGCACTCTCTTACCTCAACTTAAATCCACCGGCTATTTTTACCTCACGGTCTCTTACTACCTTTTCTAACAAGTTTTTTTTAATATATTAAATAGCTGTCTCTGCTCAAGAGGCTTAATTCTCAGAGAGAAACCAGTATTTACGCCAAGTACTATATGAAAAAAAATCTTATGCTTTGCCTTGGCACCACGACCCAGCAGGAGGTGCGCACTACTCTTTTTAAGACTTCCTTTAGCCAATTCCAACTTTATGTTTTTTGGCAGTCTTCCTGCATGCTGTGAGAAGAGAGAAAAAGAGAGAGACCAAAGTCTCTATCTACACCCCCTCATTCGAGGGTCCAGGCAGCTGAAATTCTTTCAACAAGAAAAGAGACAAGAACTCACCTTCCCCTGTTGTGGGCCCCGAACCACAGCTGCCCATGCTCCTCTCCGGAGGGGGGAGAACCGCAAACCTCTCCCTGTAGATTGAATCACGTCGGGGTCACCAATATTTAGGAGAGGGCAGTCTTTTCACTGAGCTAAAATAATTAAAACAAAACTCAGAAATATCTCTCTCAAGCAGTCCCCACGGGGGGGAAACTTTATTCTTCAAAAAGCTCAGAGAATCGTCTTCATCAAAAATTCCAGAAGTCTCCCCCCCCCCCTTCAGTCTTTACAGGGCGGTTTTATACAGATACAAAGCATTGGTGTGTATTTAGGTCCTCTTGACCAATTGAAATCATCATATTCATTTACGTAAACCTTCTTGGCACCTACAACATTGCTTTGCTCTACTTTTCCAGGAATACACTCCAGCCAGACATCTGGAAAACATCAAGTTGACCTATGTGACAGTCTAAATTAACATTCTCATGATTTTGATCAACTCCTCATTCCTGAGTTAAACTGGACTGCTGAATTAATGTCATGCTGACCTGGCAGGGGTTAGCGTATCACAAGATTTCCTGGCTGGACTGCAACAACAGACCCATTAATCATTTCTCACGCCAATAACTTTCCCCCAATGTAATCTATTATCAGAAGGCTTACAAAGAGTGAACAATTCTTCACAGAATTCATCTTATAATGGTAAAAACAATAATAACACTTTTTAATCTAATCAAACAGAGCTTTATGCTTCCACACTTACTTTGTACATTGATTAATGTCCATGATGACTGCAAGTAAACTTTTGAAGAAGCACAGTTGGCAACGTAATTAATGTCTCCATGTTATAATGCATGTATTATATCCGATCTGTTAAATAACTGTTAACAAGTTTAGTTTATATTGCCTGAGACAAAACAATTCTGTTGTTGGTGAATAAAAAGTGCCAGTGTACAAATTAAAAAATACAAGCATTAATGATGCTGTTTATACTTGTATGCATACTCTACGTGTCTTACATTGGCACTAGCTGGACATAGACCGGACAAGCATGTCTGCTGTTTGTGTATTTGTGTGAAACTGGGACAGAGTGATTTAAATTATTAAATGATGGCAGTTTGGTGCTGTGGCTAATTCCAGGCTTCTTCTCCGCTGCAGTACCTTCAATGGATGCTGTTTTTTGTATGAGGATGCTAATGAGCACATACTCAAAAGCTGTGACTGTACAATGAGCCACAGCCAAGTTTCAGGTCCCAGAATTTATCTTTCGGTTATTTTAGCTGAATTCTGCCCTCTGTAATAATCCACAAACACAGCTGAGATCAAAACAGTGGAACAGTGGTTTATTAATCTGGGTTTAAGAAAATGTCTTTCCAGTTTTGCTCTATTTTTGTTATGGTTTGCGAGATAGAACCCCAGAATGCAGACGAGCAGGCAGCGTGATGGTAAGTGAAAAAACAAAACAATTTAATAAAAAACAAAAACTCACTCTAAAAATAGGCAGGAACAAAACAACGAACGGGCAGGCAGAACAGGCAAAAAACAGATATGGCCAGGCTGATCGAGACAGGCATGACGTGACTACAGAACAAGAGCAATATTTGAATAATGTTTCCGCGATGAACAACTGAACAGGAGTGAATATATGGAAAGTAAACCAGGTGGAGCTAGGAGACAGAATAGTTTGGAGCAGGTGAACCGGATAAAGATAATTAACAGACAGAACAGAACGTGGCTGGAGCAAGAACAGAGACTCTTGAATACAAACAAAAACTAAAGCATGACCAGAACCAAAAACCAAACTTGACAAAACATGAACAAGACTAAAACATGACCAGAAAAATAATAAACAGAAGCATGATTCAAAAACTGTGAGACAAATATAAGAAAAACCCAGAAACCAAAAACCAAACAACCCCAAATCATAACAATTTTGACCTGAAAAAATATTAATTGGAAGATTAATATAGTGAGAGACTCTTCATTTTGAGAATGTGAGCAATAACTTTAAAAGGAATGAAAATGTGAATAAAGTAGCAATTTTCTCAAACATTTGTTTTCATTCAAAGAACTGAGTAAACACATCCAAAAAAATTGAACTGAGCAGAAAACAAGAAAACCCAGGAAAATGCCCCTCCTCCATCAGCTCAGTCTATACATGACATGTTTCCATAGCAAATGAGCAAGGCAGCAAACCAGTGAGGCCAATAAGCCACAGACACCATTAAGCTCCCCAACGAGATAATTAGATTCGGATAATCTAAACACCAAAAAAACATAATCCTGTTGATGATTATCTCAGAATCAGAATCAGAATCAGAATCAGAAAAGCTTTATTGCCAAGTACGTTTTTGGACATACAAGGAATTTGTTTTGGCGTAGTCGGTGCAATACAGTACAAATTAAACAGTACAAACATATCTACAATATAATATAAATATAAGTGCACAGTTTTAAGTGAGTGAGAGTAAATATAGAGCAGTATAAGATGCAAGAGCAATACAACAGTGCAGGTGATCGTATTGCTCTTGCATCTTATACTGCTCTATATTTACTCTCACTCACTTAAAACTGTGCACTTATATTTACCTGTTTACAAACTGCAACCCAGAAGATTAGAAAACAGCTATTTATTGGATCACACTTATGCCATATGTACTCGTACTCGTACACGTACTCGTACTCGTCGTCTTCCGCTTTATCCGGGACATGGTGCCGGGGGCAGCAGACTCAGCAGAGACGCCCAGACGTCCCTTACCCCAGACACCTCCTCCAGCTCCTCCGGGGGGAGCCCAAGGCGTTCCCAGGCCAACCGAGAGACATAGTCCCTCCAGCGTGTCCTGGGCCGTCCCCTGGGCCTCCTCCCGGTGGGACGTGCCTGGAACACCTCCCGAGGAAGGCGTCAAGGAGACATCCGGTATAGATGCCCGAGCAACCTCAACTGGCTCCTCTCGATGTGGAGGAGTAGCGGCTCTACTCCGAGCCCCTCCCGGATGGCCGAGCTCCTCACCCTATCTCTAAGGGAGCTCATTTCCGCCGCTTGTATCCGGGATCTCGTTCTTTCGGTCATGACCCAAAGTTCATGGCCATAGGTGAGGGTAGGAACGTAGACCGACCGGTAAATCGAGAGCTTCGTTTTTCGGCTCAGCTCTCTCTTCACCACAACGGACCGGCACAGCGCCCCCATTACTGTGGCAGCCGCACCGATCCGTCTGTCGATCTCCCGCTCCATTCTTCCCTCACTCGTGAACAAGACCCCGAGATACTTAAACTCATCCACTTGAGGCAGGAACTCCCCTCCAACCTGAAGAGGACAAGCCACCCTTTTCCGGTCGAGAACGATGGCCTCGGACTTGGAGGAGCTGATCTTCATCCCAGCCACTTCACACTCGGCTGCGAACCGCCCCAGTGCATGCTGTAGGTCTTGGCTAGAGGGGGCCAGCAGGACCACGTCATCTGCAAAAAGAAGAGACGAAATCCTCTGGTCCCCAAACCAGACCCCTCCGGCCCTTGGCTGCGTCTAGAAATACTGTCCATAAAAGTTATGAACAGGACCGGTGACAAAGGGCAGCCCTGCTGGAGTCCAACATGCACCGGGAACAGGTCCGACTTAGTGCCGGCAATGCGAACCAAACTCCTGCCCCGCTTGTACAGAGATCGGATGGCCCCTAGTAAAGGGCACCCGATTCCATACTCCTGGAGCACCCCCCACAGTGCATCAAGAGGGACACAGTCGAATGCTTTCTCCAGGTCCACAAAACACATGTGGACCGGTTGGGCAAACTCCCATGAACCCTCGAGTACCCCGTAGAGGGTATAGAGCTGGTCCATTGTTCCACGGCCGGGACGAAAACCACACTGCTCCTCCTGAAGCCGGGGTTCGACTATCGGCCGGACCCTCCTCTCCAATACCCTGGCGTAGGCCTTACCAGGGAGGCTGAGGAGTGTGATCCCCCTGTAGTTGGAACACACCCTCCGGTCACCTTTCTTATGTAGGGGGACCACCACCCCAGTCTGCCAATCCAAAGGCACTGTCCCCGTCCGCCACGCAATGTTGAAGAGGCGTGTTAACCATGACAGCCCCACAACATCCAAAGACTTGAGGTATTCAGGGCAGATCTCATCCAACCCCAAAGCCCTGCCACCGCGGAGCTTGTTAACCACCTCGGTGACTTCAGCCTGGGTGATGAAAGAGTCCAACCCTGAGTCCCCAGCCTCTGTTTCCACCAGGGAATGCATGATGGCAGGGTTGAGGAGATCCTCGAAGTATTCCTTCCACCGGCCGATAATGTCCCCAGTCGAGGTCAGCAGCTCCCCACCCCCACTGTAAACAGTGTTGGCGAAGCACTGCTTCCCCCTCCTGAGGCACCGGACGGTTTGCCAGAATCGCTTCGGGGCCAACCGGTAGTCCTTCTCCATGGCCTCACTGAACTCCTCCCAGGTCCGAGTTTTTGCCTCTGCCATCGCCCCGGCCGCAGCATGCTTGGCCCCACGGTACCCATCAGCCGCCTCAGGAGTCCCACAAGCCAACCACAACCGATGGGACTCCTTCTTCAGCTTGACAGCATCCCTTACTGCCAGTGTCCACCACCGGGTTCGGGGATTGCCGCCGCGACAGGCACCACAGACCTTAAGGCCGCAGCTACGGGCAGCAGCATCGACAATAGATGCGGAGAACATGGTCCACTCGGACTCTATGTCTCCAACATCCCTCGGAATCTGGTCAAAGCTGAGAGTTGAATACATCCCTGGCCAAGGGGTCCGCCAGACGTTCCCAGCAGACCCTCACTATGCGCTTGGGCCTGCCAAGTCTGTCCGGCTTTCTCCTCCCCTAGCGGATCCAACTCACCACCAGGTGGTGATCAGTGGACAGCTCAGCCCCTCTCTTCAGCCGAGTGTCCAAAACATGCGGCCGAAGGTCTGATGATACGACAGCAAAGTCGATCATTGACTTCTTGCCTAGGGTATCCTGGTGCCAAGTGCACTGATGTTTGAACATGGTGTTCATTATGGACAATCCGTGACTAGCACAGATGTCCAATAACAAAACACCGCTCGGATTCAGATCGGGGAGGCCATTCCTCCCGATCACGCCTCTCCAGGTGTCACTGTCATTTCCCACGAGGGCGTTGAAGTCCCCCAGCAGAATAATGGAGTCCCCAGGAAGGGCACTATCCAACACCCCCGACAGGGACGCCAAGAAGGCCGGGTACTCCGCACTACCACTCGGCCCGTAGGCTGAAATGATAGTCTGAGTAAAAACCCAATGCTGCGTTTTGCTGTATGGGATATTAATAATCTAAACAGTTTATTGACTTTGTAATGTTTTTTTGGCATTAAATCTTAAAAATGTTTCAAATATCATGTGAAATATATTTAAAATATTATCTAAAGCAGAATTAGAGAATTAAAGAAATCCAGAGATTGGATTTCCACAGCAATGAAGGGCTCCTGGTGACATCTAGTTAAAATTTTTGTCATGTTTAGATTAACATATTGGACAACATTCTGCCATAGCTATAAAGAGATGCTGACAATATAATTTTCTCTGTTACTGTACTCATATTTTTCATATCCTCAATCCTTCCAAAATTGAACAAGCTTTAAGAATAAGCTCGTCAAGGATTCTGTCTTTGTTCACCTTCAGGCTTCTGAACCAGCAAGACACAACTGAAAAAGAGACACAGGACAGCGGTGCTCATTAAACATCCACAGCAGGGTGACACATATACAAAAGACTATAGCCTTCAGAGGAAGAACAGCGGACAGTCGACCTTACTGAAGTGCTACAGAGTTTTCGTGTTCTGTATAGTTTCCTGTCCTAAACTTCAGTTTCACTAGACCATGTACATTCTAGTAAAAACAAATTTGAAGCCCTTGGTCTTTTGAATAAAGTGCCAGCTCTGTTTTTCTGAAGTTAAGCAAATAATAAAATCAGATTTCTGTACCTAGAGTTATTTCAATAGCTGCAGATTACTGGTCTCTTGTTTAGCCAGATATTGTGGCCTGCTAAGTCAATTAATAATACTTAATACTATTACTACAGGATGACGCAAAAAAAAAACAAGGTTATTATTTTCATTAATTTATAATCTTTGTACAATTTCAAAAATGTTCATAATTACAGTGGATTGAAAAAATACATACATATTCCTTGATACACATGCCGTGTTAAATTATTGAAGAAGCTTTTCAGTGTTTGATGTGACATAAATCAACTAACACATAAACAAATTTTGTCAAATGTACACAGAAAAATGCAGTACTTTGTCTTATATACAGTACTTTGTCATATATATATATATATATATATATATATATATATATATATATATATATATATATATATATATATATATATTTTATATATATATATATATTTTATATATATATATATATATTTTATATATATATATATATATTATATATATATATATATATATATATATATATATATATATATATATATATTATATATATATATATATATATATATATATATATATATATATATATGTTTTTTATATTAAAATTGTAGCTGCTCGGTTCGGTCTATATAACGATGTACTTCCCCACTGCTCACAGACAGCATAAACCATGAAAACATATTTTCCTATATAAGGCAGAGAAGAAATCAGAGAAGAAAGGCTCTGAGAGTTTGAAAGCAGATCCAAGTGCTGAAGGTTAATCAGCATTTTCACAAACAGTCTATGGTCAAAAATATTTCATAAAATACTTTTGTATTGATAAACAAAAACTTATTAGTTTGAGGTTAACATTTAAAGAAATTAATCCATGTCTATTTATCCGTTGTCACATAATTGTAAGTTGTACCGGAGCCTTCCTAGGTACTACTGCAGGTTTAAAGGCAAATTTGAGAGCAAATCTATTCAATTACAATCCTTACAATCTTGAAAATATTAAGTGGTTGTATAAAATGACAATTTTCTGTTTTATACTAAGCTATAGATAGGAATTCTTAACACCTGTAATTACATTTCCATTCTCCTGCCTTGCTGCTCTTGTAAATGACACCACATTGTTCCTGCAAGGGCATCACCATGGAGCCCGGCTCACCCAAGGGCCCCAGCTAATGAGACAATGCAGCCAAATTGATTTAGTCTCCATCTTGCTTTCTGCGTCCAGTGCAGTTTGAAGATAAAACACAATATTCTCCAGGGTCATGGCTTGGTCAGACCCTCCTGAGGCATTTCCTCTCCCCTGAGGAAAGCAGAGAGGAATATAAAATGTCAGTCAGTCATTTTCTACCGCTTATTCCATAGTGGGTCGCAGGAGAGCTGGTGCCTATCTCCAGCAGTCTATGGGGGAGAGGCAGGGTACACCCTGGACAGGTCACCAGTCCATCACAGGGCAACACACAAACAACCATGCACACACCTAAGGGCAATTTAGAGTTACCAATTAACCTAACAGGCATGTCTTTGGACTGTGGGAGGAAGCCAGAGTACCCGGTGAGAACACCACGCATGCACAGAGAGAACATGCAAACTCCATGGAGAAAGACCCCAGCCCAGGAATTTAACCCAGGACCTTCTTGCTGCATGGCAACAGTGCTACCAACTGCGCCACCGTGCAGCCCAAATACAAAATGTATCAGATTTAAATAGGCATTTAAATAAAAACTATTTTGCATTCTTCAAATATTTATTGATTCATTTTTGTATCTGTTAGTGTGGTGCATTTTGCTGTCCACATGGTGGCACAACAGCTTTATTCTTTGTTCCTATAAAGGAAAAATATATATAATTTATTAAAATTAAATATATAATTTATTTTAAGCAGCCTTGGAGACCCCAAGTTCAGGTGAAAAAGGTTGTTTTATAACAGAGGTAGGAACTTGGGTCATCGTGAGGACAGAGTCTAACCCGACTGCCTGAGCAGACTCCTCTTCTTGCTTGATGGAAACCAAACAAATTTCAGTTCTCTGCACGTGCACACACAGACAGCATTTTGGACCCCAACTCCCAAGGTATAGTATGTGCAGGATGAAAATGAAAACTGCTTTTTAACCGTACTCACTAGGAACGGTTTGCCATAGACTACAAATGAAAAGATGCCTTTTAGTGCACTGCCTCGTTGTTTTGAATAATCAATGGAAATAAAAGACAGGCTTAGAAGGAAGCCTATTTAAAGGAAGAGCAGCAGTTTTAGTTGCCTGCCACAAAAATTTGTTTCAGCCTATTTATCAGAGGATGTGTGAGGTGGTCTGTCTAATGAGCACATACATTCAGCAGTGTATTTTAACTGTCAGAGGCCATAAAGTGGGAAATCACATCCAGATTTGAAATCCTGTAAATCAGGACAACACCAGGCTAGAAACATATGAAATATTAATGTGTTCTGTCTCGTTCTTGAACTGTGTGGCTGTTATATAACCAAAGTAAAACTTAAAACCTCTGCTGCAGCTGTTAACCTTTATAATATGAGCTACAACAACAATTAATTTCCCTTTGGGAGGAATAAAGTATTTTTGAATTGAATTAACTCCTAATATCCATTTAGTGCACCCAACAAAACATGAAGTTCCTTGCCAAAGTGATCATACTCCTTAAACTTTTTTAGTTTTTCGTATTATAACCACAAACTTAAATGTATTTTATTGGGAATTATGTCATAAACTAACACAAAGCTGTACATAACTGATAACTGGAATAACAAGAATACATGCTTTAACATTTATTTTACACATAAAAATCTACATTTACATTTAGTGCCCCCTTATTCTGACATCATACATCCATCCATTTTCTTCTGCGTATTCAAAGTCAGGTTGCGTGGGGCAACAAGTCCAGGAGAGAAATCCAGACATTCTTCTCCCCAGTGACACTGTCCAGCTCATTCATGGGGTCTCTAACGTTTCCAACCCAAAAGGGATATATAGTCCCTCCCGTGCAATCTTGGTCTGCCCCCAAGAAAATGTGACCCGAAAACCTGCAATGGAAAGCACCCAGGAGCAATCCTGATGAGATTCTTGAACCACCTTAAAGCAGATATTTTAATGTAGAGAAGAAGAGGCTCTACTCCAAGCTCTCTCCTGATGACAGAGTTTATTGTTTGGGATGATGGGCTTGCGGGGATGTAAGGTCCATCATGCTAACTTCACAACCAGTTAGTGATCAATTATCAGTTCTGCTCCTCTTTTCACCTGAGTGTACTCTGACAGATCTGTGATACATTTACAAAATCAACCACCAGTGTCTGATCCAAGATAACCTGTAACAAACTAGACTAATGAAGCATCTTCTTCTCAAACATGTCCTTTGTTATGGACATCCATTGCCTAGCGCAGTAGTCCAATAAGAAAACACCACTCACATTCAGATAGGGAAGGCTGCTCTGGCCAGTTACACGCCTCCGGGTAGAACAATAGTATTCCTAGATGGCCTCCCTTCCTAGACACCATCCAGAGAATCCAAGTAGGTCAGGATATCTCAACTGGAGTGTGTAGCATTAGCACAGACAACAGTCAGAACCTTACTCTCACTGTATATATTCTAAATAGCAGTGGTCCATTGCTATGTAAACCAATCTCATGATTAGCAGTGTGCATGATTTCGGCAACAATCTTGTTAATTGGATTTTAGCAGACTTTCTAATTGTTTTTCAGAAAGTCTGCTAAAAAAACAATTAGCAGGCACTGTGAGAATCATGTTCTTTGATTTCTCCAGTGCATTTAACAGTTCAACCTGATTTTCTTTGTCAGAAACTCCAGAAGACTCAGGTGGAGGCCTCAACAATCTCCTGGATCAAAGACTACCTGACAAACAGACCACAGTTTGTTAGACTGAAGGGTTGTGTCTAGTCAGCAGCACAGGACCACCACAGCGGACTGTACTCTCAACATTCCTCTTCGCTCTGTACACCTCAGTACAAGACAGACTCCTGTCATCTACAGTACTTGGATGATTCTGCAGTCATTAGGTGTATCAAAGATGGACAAGAAGCTGAGTACAGGGAGCTGGTGGACCGCTTTGTGGCATGGTGTAGAAACAATCATCTCATATTGAACGTGAATAAAACAAAGGAGATGATTGTAGATTTTAAGAGAAACAGGAATAGGTCACACACTATTTCCATCATGGCAGAAGAAGTGGAGGTGGTGGAGGAGTATAAATACCTCGGTGTTCACCTAGGCAATAGACTGGAGTGGAAATGTAACTGTGAAGCTGTTGACAAGAAGGGACAGAGCAGACTACTCCTTGAGGAAGCTTAGGTCTTACAGTGTTTGCAGCAAGATGCTGCATATCTTCTATTAATCTGTTGTGGAAGGTGTGATCTCTTCTGCCATTATCTGCTGGGGTAGCAGCATCAGAGCCAACTACTTAAAAATGATCAACAAGCTAATAAAGAAGGCTGGCTCTGTTCTGGGGACTCCTCTGGAACTTCTGGAGATCATTGTGGAAAGACGGATTCTTCATAAAATGAAGAACAGTTTAGAGAACCCATCCTTTTCATGAGACTGTTGTACAACAACAGAGTGTCTTCAGTCAGAGGCTTCTTCAGATCTGCTGTAAGCCAGAGCGCTACAGGACATCCTTCCTGTCCACAACCATCAGCATCTGCAAAGGTTCTTTGAAGAAACCTCCATAATATGAGCTACATCAACATTTAATTTCCCTTTGGGATTAACAAAGTATTTTTAAATTGAATTGTCCCAATACCACCACCATATTGGACTGGTATTCCCAGGACAATCCTTGACAAACCAAATTGTTATTTAATTAAATATCAAATAATATAAGCATCCTGATTGCACACCAAGCATAATACATTTGTTTTGAAATTGCACTATATAAATAAACTTAATTGAAATAAATCCAGAGTTTGAAGAAGATGCATATGTTGTCTGTATATCATGATGCAGTTGTAACCTTGAAGTTGTCATGACAGTGACAACTTACTGGATAATAATTAGTAACAAGAGGATTTGTTGGTGAAATGGAGCAATAAATTAACTCAAGATCAAAACAATGCAGAAACGAATTCATTTTTAAACATTCAAAATAGGCAAGAGCAATTTTTGAAATTCATAAGACAAATGAAACATACATTGAGAGATGATCATTAAAACACAGTTAATGTGCATTAAGTCTCTCATAGGATTTGGGGTCCTGATAATATTTATTTCATGGTCACATGATCCAGTTGTCATGGTATTATAGCAAGGTTTTCCCTCGTGGGCCCATAATAATACTCTGGTGTCCTGCTGGAAAAATGGTGTACTAGAAAGAGTTGAAGGCTTGTTCTCTATTATTTTGTGATTATGCATGAGAGAAAAGGCTTGAAACTACTTGTCACATGCACCTCGCAAATGTAAGGCCGTAGAATTATTAAGTTCTAAAGTGCTAGAAAATGGGGATTTGTTCAATACAATTTGCTGTCAGATTTCTGAAATGTTTGTATTTCTTAGGGTGTGTTATCAGTCGCTTTATATAGCAAAAACTGGATTTACTGGATTGAATTTATTCTATATTAAAAGTCCAAAAACATTTTATATAATCTTCTTACTAATGATGAACAAGAACTGTAAAGTGTAAAAAATGTAAAAGTAAAAAAAAAAAACTAAATAAATTTTTGTCTCTTTTGTCTCTATGATTCCAAATCATTCATGGCTCAACAAGCCACTGTGTTTTAATGTTGTATCCACCCTGGCACAAAAGTTTATATGATAAAGGTTACATAATTAACTTTGGTCTAAATCCATTTTTAATTAAGCTGAAGAAGTAAAGCTGCACATGAATGTAGCACAAGTTAGATTATACAGATTATACCCCGCTGCCCTCCCCAAACTAAATCTACCATGACTTAATTTTCTTGCTGGGAATGCACTAATATTGAACAAGAATACACATTTTTAGTAAAAGGTTTTATATTTAGTAAAATATAATTGTAGGACACTGGACTGATATATATATTTTACTTATTTTCCAGCTTTGTTATAACCCACAAATTTGTGATAAGAGATATAGCAAACTGCTTTTGAAAACTATTTGAAAAACTTAATTTAACAAATTAAGACACTGCTGTATGTTCAACAGTTAAACCAATCTAAAGTCACATTAGAGATTTTTATTTAATAGAAGTATGTTTTATCTATATTTTATAGAAGTTTCATTTCATTTCCAACACTGAGATTGTTTCAAAAGTAGAGATTTTTGTACTTATATAACCATAATATAGTTTAATTAATAAAATAAAAACTGGCTGGATTTAAAAACACACATAATAATCTCTCTCTCTCTCTCTTTCTCTCTCTTTCTCTCTCTTTCTCTCTCTTTCTCTCTCTTTCTCTCTCTTTCTCTCTCTTTCTCTCTCTTTCTCTCTCTCTCTCTCTCTCTCTCTCTCTCTCTCTCTGTTAGATCTACTATTATCATTTTTTTGTATTACAACTTGCTGTTAACTGCTCTAAGCATCAATGGATCAGGTCACTTACAGACTATTTATATCTCTCAGACAACAACGCCCCCCCTGCTGCTCTCCCTTAAGTGTGGAGGCTTTCAGCATGGAGAGAAGGAGATAAGAAGGTGGCAGCAGCAGTGGTGTCAGGAGGAGGGGGCAGATTTAACGGAGATTCTCGTTATAGCGTCTTGCTGTCCTCTTTCTTATGTTGTGCATTACAACGCAAGGCTGAAAATAGAACATCTCTAGAGAGCGAGCAGTTACGCTTAGGGTAGCTGTATACTGCATTCTTAAACACACACACGTACATGTAATTTGGAATGTCTTATGTAATCATGAGAAAATAGGATTTGCTCATGAAATCAGCACATCTTTCAGGTCTGTCATGATATTGATTGTTACATCACAGCAGTGGTTACCTCAGTTCTGTTAAGGTGCATTCATACACAACTCCCCTGGTTGAATGTGTGAGAATCTTTTAACAGCAAAAGCAACAACCATTTGTTTCTCTTAGCTGTAAGGGTTTCCAGTTTTTATCTCCAGATCATGTTGATGACAGAAACACATACAATGCTAAGATAGTATGTTTGTTTTATGTGACTGCAACTGTGGGCGGAAGCAAGCCCCATTTTCCACAAACACTATGTGCAGGAGCTGAATGTGTGTGTGTGTCAATGTGTTTATTTATCTGTGGAATTTGCATATGTTTGTCTGCACAGGACGGGGGTTTGTGTGTCTGTGCGAGCCTCAGCGGGTAAAGTGTGCTTTGCCAGAGTGAGCGAGAGAGTGGAATGTGTGAGAGGAGCTGAATCTGAGAGGGGAGAGGGGAGGGAAAAAAAGCAAAGGAGACAGAAGAAACACAAGGACAGAGAGCTTTGTGCCATGGCAGATAGAACACGAGCAAGTCGGAAATAGTAGTGCAGCTTTTTTTATTCTCACTGGGGATTTAAGCTGCTTCAGATTGGCTTCAAGACTGATAGAGGATTCCCCTGCTTGTGGAGCGTGGCTCTCCGCTCTGATCTAAGACGGGACTTTGTTTTGAAACTGAGGCAGTGAAGAGGAGGGAGTGAGAGGGACACTTGCCTCTACAGCCTTTGTAGCCTACCTGCTTGACAGATGGCACCAGCAGAATGATCTTTGACTCTCTCCCAGGAACCATACCTCACTTCGCTCACTGAGGTAACGTATGTCAGCTTCTCATTTTTTGTTTGTGGAAAAACTGTGTGGTTATACATGCAAATTGCTGCACTATTTGCATTGGATGTGCTTGAATGAATGTGAACAAAATGACACCTCAATGTGCACGCAGGTATGACTGAAATGTTTGTGTGAGAGCTCAGTCACCACCACATCAGCAGTAGTTGGAGTCAAATTTCCAAGCACAGTTTTGTTTTTCAGTTTTCTTCCTTACTAGAGCAGTGCTTTTTTTTACCGGACTGGCTGTCAGCCTGTGGTTTGGGGTTGGTTATGGAAGCAGGGCAGCACCTTGCAAACAGCAGTTTTTTTCTCCCTTAGGTCTGCAAGCACCTGCACTTCTGTTTTTTCCCTACTCAGCCCCCCTTCACAGATAAAACTGATGCTGCTCCTCTTTGAGTCTCGACCAGCTGTGGCAGACTTAACAAATCATGGAGCCACAAACAGCAACAGAAGCAGGTGTTCTGTTGGAAATAGCACACAGTGATATATGTGTGAAGTGTTTAGAATTAGCATTTGTGCTATGACACTTGGAGAGATTGAGGATATGCAATATTTAAAAAACTATATCTCCTAAAATTATTCTATAAAAATTTAAATAGACAGATACATGTACATTTCAGTATCCAAAAATATCTTAAAAAACTAATAAAAAATAAAAAAAACAACCTCAAACTACAAGAACTAATTTATCTTGATCCTATTAATATTCGTACTTTATTGGAAGCCTCTGTACCTCAGTATGTATCTTATTGTTCTGGTTATTAGACATTTATTGTTTTGACCTGCCCTTTTTTCAAAATTAATACTCTAAACACAATGTTCTACATTCTCTTCAGAAGCCAGCACTGTTGGGAATGTATTGTTTTAATTTCCTTTGAAAAATAGATGAGAGACTGTAATATTTTGTGAACACCTGAGATATTTGAATGTGGGGAAGTTTGTCTGGGAAACAATGGCCAAGTAACCCAGTGTGCTCTTTGTAATAAATCGCTCAACTATTCTCCTTGACATGTATACATAAACATACAGTCTCTCCCCAGTCCTCTAAGAATCAGTGTGAGTTTGATGTTGAGAAGATGGGAAGATGTTCAGAAGAGGTCGTTCACTGAAAATAATTTACAGTTTGTTCTTGCAGTAGAGTAGTCAGCCCTTTATCTATAGTCACAAAAATAATTTTCAATGGGAAATCATGCTAACAGCTACTTGGATCAGGCTTTATTTCAGAAGGAAATTCCACCATCTGTAACAACTCCAACCCTAAACAGGTTTAATAAATGCTGTCCTAAATATGATTACATCACATAACTGTTGCATGAGTCAGTTGTTTACATTGTCCCTTATTTTCTCAAACAAAAGTCTTATTGTGCTTCTTATACTTTGTAATCCTCTCATGTCGAGAAGTTCTGTGTCAAGAGTGCCATGGCTTGTTCACACACGTATAACACACATGTTTGCCACTGCTGAAGAATCAATGCAACTGCGACTCAGATATCACAGCAACAGTAGCTTAATCTAAAGTCACTGTAAGCACTGATGAAGTATCACTCAGCTCAGCATGCTTAATGCTTGAAGCTGAAACTAATACTGATAGCCTACTGTACTTTTTTTAATATTTCACCCAATTATCTGGCCTCTAGGGGGCAGTCAGGGGTCATTAAAACTTAATTTTAAAACAGTCAGTTGGCTCTTAGACATGAAAAGAAGAAATACACAAGAATGTGATATCATAGCAAATAAAAACCTTACCCCTTGCTGATGCTGCATAAAACCTTTAATTCATTACCCTTGATCCCAATACACATGAGCTATTCTAAAAGGGGTCACATCAAAAATGTCATACATACAGTACTTTGAAGATGTGACACTTAAAATCCACTTCGTTACCTCATACTCAGACACGCATAACACTTGTTTTTCAATACACCAGAATGGATGGCAATATGGCAAACAGTGTGACTGTAGCTTTGAATACCTTATATCTGATTAGATGAGAAATTACCCTGTCTCTAGAAGCAACTGTTTTTCCTTTGTGCACTAGGAAAATCATTCTTACTCAATTTTCTGTCTGTAGATGTGCTGACAATTTGTCAAGGGGTTATTTGCAATACCACCTTCCACATATGTTTAATTGATAAAATAGTATCAACATAAAAAACTGTCATACTCAGTAGTGACATGGTATAAAACGAGTAAAGTCCCTTCAATTGCTTTGAATTAAAAGAGTTGTTTCAAAGGACTCACTTACTTGGCCCTCTTTTAAGTAGCAATTAACTTGACTTTTACATGTGAAAATGACCAAAAAATAAATTAAATGAGCAACAAAAGAAGTGTCTTTACTGCATGTAGTTCAGTGAACAGGACATGTTTTAGGTAAAGAGGTTACATATATGTAGACTAATTATGAGCAGCTTGTATCTTACCTCCAGAGTGAACTCAGTGCTTTTAGAAACAAACTCACATAACAGGATAGAGATTAATAAAATAAATGATTTTGCATATTTTGTCTACAATAATTTCACATAGCATTTTACACTACACCAAATACAGTGAGTAAAACCCTAAAAATATATGGTTTTGGTGCGGTGGTGATGGTGTAGGGGCGAAAGCGCACGACCATGTGCAGAGGCTATAGTTCTTGAAGTGGCTGTCCTGGGTTCAAGTCCTGGACCTGGTGACATTTGCCAAATGTCTACCCCTTTTTCCTGTCTGCCTACTGTCAAAGAAAAATACAAAATAAAGGCCACTAGTGCCAAAAACATATCTTTAAAAAATATATATATATATGTGGTTTCCCTTTTCTAAGGGGTTACAGCAGGTAGACTGTTCAAAGCGAGGTCCTTTGTCAATGTCAGTTTGATGTGTTTATTTCTTTTGTTGTTGACCCTACTCAGAAAAGGATTAATGTTGGATTCCCTACTGCATTATCTGGGTCACTCTCATCCTCTGTGGTGCCTATGCTCAGGCTAACACCATTAGCCATACATTAAAGGAACCACTCTACCAGACACAAAGCAGGTGAATTGTAGTCTTTGCAGCTCTCTAATTAAATCAATCTTAGCCTAATTGACTGACAAGACACAAGATTATTGGTAAGTGATGGGAGGGTTTGAGGTGAGAAGGAAAGCAGATATTTGCAATATTAATACTGACAGGTGGCTTTTTGCTTGGAGTTAAATAACTTTTACCTACAATGCAATGTATGCAAATGTATGAGGAGGAGAGACAGAGCTGAACTTTGTTCTGCATGTTTGAGCTTGGGGGCATTTTTTGTAGATCTTTTTTTCGAAGACTATTTGACTGGTTGGCATGGCTGGATGGCCTGCTTGTTGATTGGGTGGTTGGTGGTGGGTTTGCTGGTCTTTGGATGGCTAGTTGATAGGCTGATTGGCTTTTGGTTAGTTGGTTAATTGGTTAGTTATAGGACTGACTGGCACTTTGACTGTTTGGTGGGCTAGTTGGTTTGTTGACTGATTAGGTGGTCCTTTGGTTTGCTGGAATTGAAGGTAAAGTTTAAATGCCAGTTTGTCACTGTCAGTTTAATTCATTCACAATGGCTTGTAATGGTAAATTGACTGAATTTATATACCACTTTTTTCATCATGCGGACCACTCAAAGCCCTTTACATTAGAGCAAGTGTTCTCAAGTCAGTCCTCGAGAGCTACTATCCTGCTACTCTTCTCAGTTGGAGAAGGGATGCATCTAAAAGTTGTTGTATAGTAACTCTCAAGGACTAAACTTGGGAACCTCTGCACTAGAGCCACATTCACCCAATTGAACTCACAAATGTGCACACAGTCATACACCGATACACAGAGCAGCAGGCAACTTAAGGTCAAGGGCCTTGCTCAGGGGATCATTGATATGTGGCAGAAGAAAGCAGAAAGAAATCGGGCCCACAACCTTTGGATTGCAAGACAAATACCCTTCCCACCGAGACAACGTCGCCTGGGTTAAAATTATTTTCACAACCAAGTTTCTGCTCCATTCTAATGAAACTCATATACTTAGAGGGTTTGCATTTGTGCCATGTTTCATTGATATTAGCAGGTGCTATCAAAGGCCAGATTTCGTTTTCTTGTGTGAAGAGGTATGCAGTCTTACAAAGTTCATCATTCATGTAGTTATTAACAGATTAATTTCATATTTATGTTGTGTGTTTCAGGGTTTTTCTGCAACTGTAAACTCTTTTTTGAGCTTGTCTACACATGCAATGATGATGATGTAAAAAGTATGGTGCTGTTTTTTTTGTTTTGTTTTGTTTTGTTTTGTTTTGTTTTGTTTTGTTTTGTTTTGTTTTGTTTTGTTTTGTTTTGTTTTGTTTTGTTTTGTTTTGTTTTGTTTTGTTTTGTTTTGTTTTGTTTTGTACAAATGTCTCAGTTATGACTGAAGGGTAAATGTGTTCCTGTATCTTTCAGCAGTTATTTATTTTTTTGGCTTGGTTATCAGCAATACAGACGTGAGCTTAATCATTGCCCTCTATTCAATCTTGTCTTTAATCTACTAGAGCAGAAGTTATGATACATAATGACTACTTAGGTAATGCAAGAAAATCACTTTACTACTATACCTGAGAGAAATAAAAAAAACAGCCCACAAGCAAAAGTCACTTCCTGCACGTCACACTAGAGAGAGAGAAACAGAGAGAGTCAAAAACAACAAGCAGGGGGTTAGCACAGCTCGAGCAATAATTAGAAACTGTCAGTATGATGCCTACATTTCAGAGGAAAGTTAGAGGTTTTTCTTTACTCTAAGCTTCATCATTCTCCAATAAAAATATTAACAACAATAAACAGCATGTTTCCTACAATCAGTTGTAACTTGAATTAGAAACATGCATTTGTTTATGTAACACTGACACAATATGCTTGTATGGGTTACGTTTTTTTGGTATGGACCAGTTATCGCAAAGATATTAACAAAACTGACAACAGAAAATTAAGTTCGTCATAGGAGCCTGGGATGAAACAAGACAACCAGAGGAAGAAAAAAAAATGCTCATCTGATTCAGAAATATATATTTAACTTAAATTACAACAAACAAATAATTAGACAGACACCAGATATGTGTGTCAAGACAAGATTACATTAGACAAGTATCCAGTCATTCAAATGCAATACTATTATTTTTTTGACTTTCGCATCCTTTTCAGTTCAAAATGGTTCAGTTTGTGGTTATCCAAACTAAATATGAAAGTTCAGTTATTGTCCATGTTCTTTTAGTTAAGTTCCTTTTGGGGAAAAAAAAAAACAGGACTCTCACATGTCCAAGGTCCCGAATCAAAAGGGAAAAATAAATAATCCTACCAGCTCACCACTCTAGAACAGGTTCAGGGAGTCCAAAAAAAACCTGACCTATAAACAAGGTCAAAATACATGCAATCAGCATCTGGAAAAATACATTAGGTTACCGGTAACATCTCTAAATTGCTTTCTGTACATACAGAAATTACAATAATAATTCAGAATTTCAAATGATTCAAAATTAATTCATTGATCATTGTATTCAAAATAAGCTGTGCAGCTAGATTCAATTAATTCAACAAATTACAGGCAGTAGCATAAAGCTAAAAGAAACCATGCGTAGGCATTTCACTGACATCGCTACTAACATTAGCAGCATTAATATTTAAACAGTGTCAAAACATTCCAAAACATTTGCATAATTCCATAGAAATGCAGCTGAATTGTTAAACATTTGTCACAAACAAATATACGGTCATAATTTAAGACCGTAACTAACTTTATGAACATAAATGTCTAAAAATAACTGTGTTCTGGACTTCTGTTCACGAATGCGGAAATGAAGCCGTAACACAACCGGCATTAAAAATGAACTTCAGCAGAAAAGTTGACGACTTTACCCAACCGGTCTTAACAATCATGTTGTAAAGTAACTTACCAATGAGTATGGGAAGATTTACATAAGGTGTTAATCGGATTTCGTGTTGAATCAGTCATTTGTTTATTCCAGCCATGCACAGCCAACAGCAAGGAGGACGTGACATCAGAACGGGGCGTACTCTGAGAGCGTTTCCCTTTATAACGGCGCCACTGATGGCTGAACGGGCACTCAATTTAAGTAACATAGGTTACATTTAGTTGCTCTCTGCCTTTACATGTCTTGATGTATTTGCCATAATGAAACTATTGTCCTTTTCTACCATATATCTTTGTGTCATGGTAGTAAATCCACACAGCTGAAGAAGCTAATACTGTACCAGAGCATGACAGTGCAAACATCATCATACTAAAGGCCAAATACAGATGTGTGAACATGTACGAAGACTGTGCTCCTTTAAACCCTCAAGTGAGCAGGCTTGGTGTTATATCTATGTGGTATGATCATTTCATCAAGGGATTAAAAGTGTGATAATGTTATAAAGGTGAAGAAGGAGACGGGAAATGATGTTCTGCAAATCTATAATGGGTCTAAACAGCTTAAGATGAGAACTTTTGTTTCTTTGTTTTGTGAAGTAAGGATAAGAAGATATTCAAATTTCACGGTATAATAAGCTTAAGTTAAAGCACAGAAGTTTCACTGTTTCATGTTATTAACAAAGTGATTAAAAAAAAATTTAACATGATTCATTCTCTTTTGTTTTAAGGACAAACACTTTACCAGTGCTATTTATAGTGTTTATTTTGTTTTTTGATTTTGATAAATAGGCTTAAGCAGAAATATACTGGCAGTTTTCAAGTGCTTATTACACAATAAACCTTTTTTTTTTTTTGCTGTTCTGCTCTTTATCAAGAAAGATAAGTATAACTTGCTGATTGTTGCTAGTTTATTAGTCATGCTATCCACTCATGCAGTCAGCCCCCAGTCAGCTGATGGACATGTCGCTGGTAACTCGCTGAGTACAGCTTTAAATCCATGTTATCTAAATAAGAGCGATGAAAGGTGTTCCCTTAGTTCTCACATTAAAATTGTCTGTGTATTTTGTCAGAGATATTTCCAAGTACTCGAATTAGTCTTGTGGGCGAGGGAATAGTATAGCAAAAATAATTAATACAATTATAAAACACAAAATGCCAGTTAAAGGAAATCTTAAAGCAAAAATCAATTGAAAACTATGTCAAGTTACAAAAGGTAACACAAATGAAAAATATTAAGCAAAGCTGATCTGCCTATGAGCCACCACTAATGATTAGGTGCTGTGAGTTCATTGCTGCTTTGTTAATATGCTGCCACACCCCATTATGGATGACTTTGTCTTTTAACATCATATGAGTGGATGCACAGAAACGACGGCCTGTGTGTGCTGTCAGAACATGCATCTAGATCCCTGATCCAAAGTGGCATGGCCTAAAATTCACAGCATTAACTTGAGTGATGTACAAAAATATATTTGGTTTGTTTATGAATAATTATTAATAAGTGCAAAAGGCAGTGATTAATAAATTTAGTAATTTTAATCAAAATTACCAAGTGGGTGCACCACCCGATTATCAGGAATTAATAGCCAAACAGCTCTCAGTCTATGTCAGTTATGAATACCTGCCTGGTGCAGTGTGGAGAACAATAGATGGAGGTTTGAATTTTGGCACTGGTATTCTAGAACAGCAAGCCCTACACTCATAATCAGTTAGGAAGTGGTTCTTGGAGTGGACCTAAAATGCATACAGGCAGCCAGCAGAATAATGGTGAGTACAAAATGCTTTAATAAGCAAATAGCAAAAACTTACAACAGGCAGGAGGTAGCAGATGTAGGCATGAACATATGAAAGCATGGCATTGGTTGAATGGACATGGATAGACTTGACATGGCAAAGACTATGTATTCGTGAGGAGGAGACAGAACAGCAGAGTAAATACAGATCATAGCACAGGTGAAAACAGAAAACATAATTGGCATGTCGCAGGTGGACTGGATGAAGCTGATTATGAGCTGACTGTTGCAGGGAGTGGTAACTAAAATATGAATGAGCTGAACAGACAAAAAAAAAAAAAAACAGTATAACCAAAGGATAAATCTTACAAAAGTGCCAGGACTAAAATGCAGCATAAACAGAACAAATAAGAAACTAAACCTACAGGAATGAACTGAAGCACCACCTGGAAAACATAAACAATTATGACAAAGAAAAAACTCGAAACAAAACTTAAACATTTGCAAATCTGGACATATGCAGAATAATGCCCTTTGTCCATGGATTCTACTTTGGCCGGCTCCACTCCACTCAGCCTGTTTTGCAACCATTTCCATTACTGCCTTTTTTGGCCTGGTACTGGCTTTCTTGGTCCCTGCTCTTGGACAAGTCAGCTGACAGGAACATCGCTGAAAATTGGCGTACGTTCTCGTTAGAGTATGATATTTTCATCGCCGCTGCCCCACAGTGACAAACATGATAAAATGAAGGCTTATATACTCCTCATTCTAGCAGGACCTGAGGCCATCAAAGGAGAGCTATCATTCACGTATACCCCCGCAGTCATATCAGCTGAAGGCACAATAGAAGTACCTGCAGAGTTGAGGGGGGACCCAGCATGTCTAAAAAGGAAATTCAAAGAGATATGCAACTCAGGGAGTAATGTCATAATGGAAAGGCATAAATTCAACAAAAGGCAACAGAAACCACGATAACATAATAACATAATATTTCAGAGGTGTTTGTTGTGGATGCAAGGTGAAAGTTGGTTTAACTTGTGGAAAAGTTAAAGTTAATTTCCAACCGGCCAGTCTGCTGCTGCAGCTGTAAAAACCAGCGCTGATAAGCAGCAGACCTGCCCCAGTGTCCGCTGGGCGCAATTACAGTTGTGACCAACATTCTCCCAGTCAGGTAGAAAACAACACCTACATCTGGTGGCCATTTAATAAATTACAGTTGCAGCTGGATTTCCCAAACCGCAGACCGGCACTCGGTACCATCTGGTGGTCACTAGTGAGAATTGCATTTCCTACTTTGATTTTTTTATTTATTTACTCGATTCATTAACACAGGCAGATAATTCCATCACCTATGATCAAAAGGGCATAACTTAAAGTTGAAAGTTGAAGTTACAGATCATTCATTACCACTTTTGGATAAAATGTAAGTGTTTTTGCTGGGTTTTATTGTGTGAAGCATGTTTTGATCTGACTCATAAAACTAACTTAGTTGTCTAACAGGAAGGTAGGTGATTCATATTAGAGAACACTAACATTTATTTGAAGCTAAGAACAGCATTGAATGTTTAGTTTCGTTTTCCCATTTTTAAAATTTTATTTTGAATTTGGTTTTGGGTTATTTCAAAATTCTTTCTCTTCTTCTTTCTTCCCCTTTTTGTGTGTTTGCTTGATTACCCCCATTAAAGCATAGACTTTGGTAAGCCACAGTTTGAACGGTCAAACCTGTGTGCCCATTTTAAGCAAACCCATACACCTGGAAGATACATGTATGAATCAGACAGCTAGCTGAATAGCTTAGCCTGTTGTGCGCTGCTAATTAATTTTAGCAATCATTTAATCACTGAACAGCTCAGCCTGTTGTGTGCTGCTAATTAATTTTAGCAATCCTTTAATCACTGAACAAGCAGGTACCCCTCTCACGCTGGCCCATGATTCATCTGGACAGGAGCTGGCTAAGGTGAGAGACGCTCGCTTCTTCTCCACAGTGGACGTGGCGAATGGCTTTTGGACAATGAAGGTAGACCCGGCCGACCAGTACAAATTGGCGTTTTCCTTCGGGAAGCGCCAATATACCTGGAACAGGTGCCCCTTTGGGTACTCGAACTCTCCGGCTGAATTTAACATCTTCCTTCACAAGGCCATGTCTGATGCCGCAACCCGGGGAAACCTCATTTACGTCGAAGACATCCTTATGAGGAGCAGGACATTCGAGGAACACCTAGCCGAAGTCCGGCACATCCTGGACCAGCTTGGCGCAGCAGGGGCTAAGCTAGCACTCGCCAAAGGCCAATGGTGCCGGACAAAGGTGGAATACGTTGGTTTAACCATGGGCCCAAACAGCATTGAGCCCCAAGTCAGCAGGATCCGAGCCATCCAAGACATAAAGGCTCCAACGAATGTGTCTGAACTTCTGAGTTTCTTAGTGGTCTGTAACTACTCCCGCCAGTTTATTGAGGACTATGCGGAGATGGCCAGATCCCTCACAGAACTCCTGCGCAAAGACACGCCTTTCACTTGGGGAGTACCCCAAAAGCATGCCTTCCAACTCCTAAAACAGAAACTTGGTTCTGCTCCTTGCCTGGCCTACCCAGATAAGGACAAGGAGTTCTACCTGGAAGCGGGTTTCTCCTCCAAGTGTCTAAGTGCTGCATTGAAGCAGAAACATGGAGTTGTGGCATACGCAAGCCAACCTTTGAGTGACATAGAGGTTAAGTTCTCCGACTGTGAGAAAGCTCTGCTTTCTACAGTCTGGGCAGTTGAACATTTCCGCAGTTACATTGGGGGGCAGAAAGTCATTATTGAGACGTGCCATCAATTGGTCACTTTCTTGAACAGCGAACAGTTGAGAGAAGGAAGAGTGTCCAACAGTCGCATTGCAAAATGGATGATGGCACTCCAAGGTTATAACGTTGAGGTCAAGTACGGTCAGAATAATAAAATGGTGTTGGGATAAGGGTTAGCAGAATGTCAGCACTGTGAATGCGACACCGTAGCGACCACCATTGACAAACCTGCCACCTCCCAGTTTTCCTCGAACCACCGCTAACGTGTGCGAAGGGCTTACAAGAGCCTACATTGACAGGTGCGCCTTTCTTCATGAAGGTCGACTACAGGCTGGTGTGGGCATCATCTGGGTTGGACACCACGTCACCGAACCAAACCACTACCAACTGGGGCCGAAAACAAGTCAATATGCAGAGATCGCAGCAGTACTCATCACCCTCCAGCAGGCTACAGCCCTGGACATTAAACAACTGGTGATCTGCTCCGACTCCAACTATGCTCGGCACAGTTTCGTCTCCCACCTCCCGGTGTGGAAAGAGAATGGAATGAAGAATGCCAGGAATAAAGAGCTAAAACACTCCGAACTCTTCCTGACATGTGACCACCTCACCACAGAACAGGGAATGGTAGTGTATTGGAAAAAGGTGAAAGGTCACTCCCAGATGTTGGGCCCAGACAAGGACGGAAATGATGAAGCAGACCGTCTAGCCCGATTGGGAGCTGAAAGTGGAACCCCATGGAATTTCCAAAAAGAACAGCTTCCTCCCTCTCATACCCATGTCATCTGTGCCGTTACTCGGCGACAGACAAAGGAGAGGCGTGAAAACCCCCAAAGCTCCGGGGAGACTCTCCACCTTGGACGAAAACCCAGTGACACAGACTTGGCAACCATGCAGGACCAAGACCCGAACCTCCACACCATCAGGGAGCTAGTGGCCAACGGTGGATCAGCGGAAACGTCGCCATTGGCGAGACCAAAGAACTGAGAACCCTCCGACGTAACCTGTCCCACCTGAAGCTGGAGAAAGATTTGTTAGTCTACACCCACAACGGGCGTGGGACGCCCCGATGGGTGGTACCAACTGACCACAGGGGGGTCATGTTAGCCTACGCTCATGACTCTCCTGTAGGGGGTCACAGGGGTCTTAAAGCCACACTCCACACCCTACAACTGGTGGCATACTGGCCTTCGATGGCTCACGACACCCAAATCTACATGCAAGGATGTTTGACCTGCTGTCAGTTCCAACCGTCACAACAACTCGGTCGGGCCCCACTTCAGCGAAGGGGGGTCACGTTCCTGTGGTCCCACCTGCAAATCGACTGGGTTGGACCAGTCCCCAAATCGACCAGAGGTAACAAATACCTCCTAACAGTGACGTGCAGTTTCACCAAGTGGGTTGAATGCTTACCTGCACCAAACGACACAGCTGTAACCACAGCTGTTCTTCTGCTGAACCATGTTTTCAGCCGGTGGGGTCTTCCCCTGTCCATTAACTCAGACAGAGGGACACATTTCACCTCAAGCGTCATGACAGCGCTGTTTGACATTCTGGGAGTGGAAGTAAAATGTCACATTCCCTACCACCCTCAATCGTCGGGCCAGGTGGAGCGGATGAACCGCACCATAGTGGCCATGCTAAAGAAGTATGTTAGCAACAACGGAAAGGACTGGGACATCAAACTCCCTTTAATCCTGATGGCCATCCGGTCCACCCCCCAACGCTCTACGGGGGTGACAGCCTTTGAGATGATGACTGGAAGGCAAATGACTCTCCCACTCCATCTACTGTACCATCCAGAAGATGTGAGTGTGACAACTGCCTACAGAGCACACCAATATGTCGCAGACTTGAAGGAGCACCTCAGATCCACATTCGCTTGGGCGCAAACAAACCTGGAAGCCAGCGTAGAGGGCGCGAAAGCATATTATGACCGGAAAGCAGCCCACCGTGAATACAAAGTGGGCGAAAACGTTTTCTATTTCAGATTTGCCCTACCAACCGGGCGCTCCAGAAAATGTCTCCCAAAATGGGCAGGCCCCGTCGAAATTGTGGGGAAACTCTCACCAGTGGGCCTACAGAATAAGAATCTCAAAATCCAAACAGATCAAACCCTACCACAGACTCTCCTCCACAGAAACAGGGCTCCCTTCCGGAAATGAGGGAGGAGAGGGTAGCGCATAAGGTCCGCCAGATAAATGCATGTAAATAAACTCCACACTAACATGCACTAACCACTAACAACTCCACCCATAAAAATGTTTCCCTTCTATAATCAGGATTTCTCTGTTGCAGGATGGAGGTCATCTGGATGATTGGCATTCTTATTGGCTCCACACTTGTTCTACCAACCGGTGTAATACAGACAGGACCACCAACCGGCACAGTCCTGCAAGACACCCCCGGGTTCCTTATTACGCACTGTAGACTCCACACACAGAGGGTCTTCATGCGCCTAGACCCGTGGGACGTGTACCGTAAACACATCCGTCTTCCGCCACTGATGACTGAAGGAAGACCTCAGGGGACTCAATTGTCCATTGATTAATTAATAATAACTTTAACCTTATTTTGACTGACAAATCACTCTTGCACAAAATAAACACAAACAACTTCTCTTTATCTACGTGACATTTATGAAATCAACAGTCCTGATACAACTTGCTCTCCGATTTAATAATCTTCACCTAATCAAACATGCAAAGTTCTACACGAAAGTAAAAGAGTAAAATAAAAAAGAGTAAAATACCTAACTAAACAAAATGAAACTACAGCATTGCGTGTGTATGAAATCAAATCAGCAGTTATGGCAAACAAATGATAATGTGACGCGGAGCGGAGTTTTGGGAAGCGGCCAGAATGTGTAGCTCAGCGGGACACAGGCGGTCATAAAACCCCCAAGCAAAGTTGTAAAATCAGCGCACACAAAGGATCATAAACCTTTTTGGCAGCAAACCAGTAAAACATGAAGTTGAAGACAAAGAAAATGGTTGATTTTCACCATTATAGCAGTCCAGTTTCACAGCACACCTGCTCTCAGGTGTTCGCACAGTAAAAACACAACTCGTGAGACTCGGCGGCCTCCGAAATTCAACAGCAGTCAAGTTTAAAAAAAAAAAAGGTTGCATGCACATACAATTCAGAACACATTAGACTATAAGTGCCGATTCTACATCGCACTAAGGTAAGGTAAGGTAAGGTAAGTTTATTTATATAGCGCTTTTCAGTAACGAGACACTAAAAGCGCTGTACATACAATTACAATGCGATCACAAAGAAATCTAAAAGTCTATGAATCCTTCTGAGAAATCTAAAAATCTCTGGTCAATATCACAATGATACAGATAACATTAATAATCCTTTGGGTTTTACTGGTAAGAGTTGGTTCTAAACCAATCTTTCTAAAGAGGTAATTATATCATTAAGACCTCTATGTAGGGGAAAGCATCTTGTGCTAAGAAGTCTCATCATTCCACTGAATTCTAACTAGTGAAGCTGAGTCACTGGTACAAAACAGCTTTAATCCACATTTTCAGGTGATAATGATATATTGCCTTTACTGGTGCTGAAGTTGAACTAAGTAATCGAATTAAGAAAGCTGGGTCATTGGTGTAAGAGCAGCTAAAGTCAAAGTTACTAATAATGTTTGGTTCTTAGCAGAATAGAGTCTGAAACAGTCCAAAAAAACCTCAGCAGGGGTAAGCAACACACACATAAGTAAAGATTTAGCAAGGGTACGGTGGAATCTTGAGAGTGCGAATGTAAGTCTGAGTGTGTTTGCAAGAATTAGACTGTCAACACTGATAGAAGCGCCATTGTCCTTAGTCCTATCAGCACACAGCTGGTAGGGTAGTGCTGGGGAAGAGCGTCATGTTTATATAACATCCAGGAGATATTTTGTCAATAGCCAGTTAGCAGAAGTTGCCAAGGCCACATTGGGGAGCCAGATTTAGAGAAACAATAAATGTTGTGGTTCAGGCAGTTGTGAATTTCCAACCACCTTAAGAGTTTTACTGGTATGTCTCAATTGCGAATCCAAATAGTCAAATTTCTGGTATTTTCCGCAGATCTGGAGCGTACAACTTCTCCAAGATTATATCCTTTAACATCTGAGTCCAACCGCTGCCAGGCTATCCAGCTTGCGATTCTGCTCTCTTAACATTTCAGTCTGAGTGTTGATCACTCTACAGACTCCATCTAACATCGCAGGCAGCTTTTGGATGCTTTGAACAGCCACCCACGTTTTGCGAATCACTCAATAACCCAGGTAATCACCAACTCCAAAAAGCAGAAATCCTGTTATCAAAGTCCAAATATGTACACATTTTCTACGTCCGCGACCAACATTGTAATCAGGCACACAATCTTCCACTGCTGCCAAGAATCCATTGTGTTTCCAGTGAAGAACGTACAAGAGGGTCTCCTTTACCCTGTCATCCTGTAGGAAAAAATTTTTTTTTGACCAATTACATTGAGAGTCCAGCTGACCAAATCCATAATTTACAAGTTTGGAGGATATGCAAAGCGAGGCTCTGAGAAAAATACAGACAAAAGCAGAAGCAGGGATCAGCAGGGAGGGAGGGAGAGAAAATGCGTGTGTCTTCCACCGAGAGCAAGTGAAAAAGCCCTCCTCTACCCTGCCCAAGCTATTCCTAATAAAGAATAAAGACATAAAAATAAAAGGTGGATTTTACTTGTCGTTGCCTCCTCTGAGCAGAGGGAGAAGGGGGGGGGGGGGGGGGGAGGTTCCATGCGTCCGCTGATACTCAGCAAAGCAGTCCATTTTCTTCCTTGGTGGCCTCCGTGGCAGAAAGGTAGAAACATTATGACGGACCGTCACTAGTCGACTGGTACAAAAACAAGGACGTAAAATTGCGTCTCCTTGAAAACTCCATGGTTTTTTGGTTTCGTGTTAAAGCCACGTCTTTGATCGGTAAAGTTGAAAACTTACAAGCCTTCTTATTCCTGTAAGCTTAATTTGCTCAGTTTTCTCGTTGGCCAACGAAGGAGAATGAATGAAATCCACTTGGGACTTCTTCTCCAGAATGCTGCTTCAGTTGTGTGGTAACCGCATCTGGTCCCAAGCTGAAAGCATGGTGGGCCATCTCATACTCTGTTATATAGTTGACGGTGGCCTCAGGGCTGCGATGCCCCCGTCCTATCAGCCTTGGTGCCTGCTGGGATTTGTAGGAACAGACTATCCTGCAGTACAAAATGGCCGATGACGTTGGAAAGGCATAGTGGCGTCCAGCAACGTGCAAATGGTCCAATATTCAGCAAACAAGTGGTCCAACAGAGTGAATTGTAAGCACCATTATGTCAGCTGCTTCACAAGGATTTGGTGTGGAGCTGGACCCAACACCAGCAAGATGCTCTCAACAAACTGAAAGCGTGCATCACCAGCCCACCTGTGCTCTAGTATTATGACATACAGAAGACACTAACTCACCTGCGACGTTTCCCAGCATGGTCTAGGAGCCGGCTGCCTCCAAGACAACAAACCCATAGCATACGCATCACGCACTCTGACTCAGACGGATAGAAGGTATGCTCAGTTCGAAAAGGAGTTACTGGCAGTAGTCTTCGCATGTTACAAGTTTTCTCATTACATTAATGGAAAATTAGTGATAATCAAATTGGACCACTGGGCATTGGTCACAATTCAAAGCAAGCCATTTCACACACTCCCAACACGGCTGCAGTGCATAATGCTGAGACTGCAGAAATTAAACCTGACTCTCATTTACAAGAAAGGGAAAAACCTTTATATTGCTGTCACAGTTTCTCATACAACAAAGCCAGACTCAACCTCTCAAAGAGGAGCAACGCAACTTTGAAGTAATGTCTCTAGCTCATCTCACCAAGACGCTTACAGTACAGAAGCTAGCAGAACACACCACAAAAAATGCAACTCTGCAGACACTTGCTCATTACATCCAGCAGGGGTGTCTAAAACAAGTCAGAGCTTCCCCAAAGAAATCAAAGCGTTCTTCAATTTTCACGAGGAGGTGGTTATTGAAAACATGTCATAGTTCTGACCGCCGCCTTGACCCACATGCAGAACACTCACAGACAGAGAACAGTTTAGTTATATTTATTGTCCTTCTCAAGCAAAACAATCTCTCACGTCCTTGGAACTGGATCCTCACCACTGCGTAAGAGAGAGAGAACAGGTAAGAAGCTGAATGTCTGAATGAGGCTAGAACGGTGTAGCTGCTTACTGGTTGGGCTGGGGAAATCCGCCAGGGAGAGCGGCTTAGAGCCTGGGGGTTCGAGCGCAGCAATCCTCAGTTCCTACTGGAGCCCGGAAAGGAGTCTAGAGTGGTAGTGCATTGGAGGGCAGACAGGGTTCGCTCCACCAGCGGAAACGTCACAGGGTCCGAGGCTGCCAGCCAGGCTTGGTCCTGAACAGTTCTGTCAGCGTGTTGTGAATCTTTGTTGGCCTGACAAAGTCAAAGATCTGCACCTGGAGTGGCAAACAGGGAATAATTAATACTAGGTCACAAGAGGGGAAACAGATTCTGAACCTCCTTGAAGGCAGGATCCTGGCCAGATAAAATTAGCGCAGAGGGCAAAACAGTCAGGCGACGATGTGCTGGCAATCCACCCTCTTAAGCTTCACAGCTGATGAGCCAATGAGCCGCACCTGTTGCACCCTCAACCTCCCTCGGCTAGCGGCACCTGGTGATGCCAACGGGTTAGTAGCAGGGAGACAACACAGCCCAGACTCTGACACAACGTCATTATGAAAGACAATAGAGCTGTTATCCCAACATCCCTGCATGATGTTTACCTACAGGAAATGCACAAAGGACATCCATGCATGAAATCTACAAAAAGGAGAGCAAGAGACAGTGTGTTCTGGTTGTCAACAAAGTGACATAGAGGACAAAGTCAAATCATGCAGTGTTTGCAACGGTCTTGAGCCTCACCAACAAAAAACTACCACTGAAACTACATCAAATTCCAGATCTCCCTCTGGTCCATCACAGCCACAGACATATTTGAGTGGAACAAAGACCATTACCTGGTGCTCGTGGATTCTTACTCCGGGTGTTTTGAAGTCGACAAATTGGTAATCCTAACGTCAGCCTCACTGATTAGCAAACTCAAACTTGTACTCAGACAATGGTACCCAGTTCACGAGTGTCCGAGCTACCGCACCCTGTTGGCGGTCAGATGCCTCAGAGCCCCTCCAGTCCTTGGTCCCCAGAAGCAATCACACACTCTATCTAAAGACCCTTAAAGGAACGACTCTCAAACAGTTTCTTTTAGCTTCTATAATCTAATTTAGGCAGAGGAATGATTACAGAGATTAGCGCTGAGGCTCCCGTCCCAGACCGTCGTAGTCTGTAAAAGGATGACGAAGAGCCCCGATAGAAGGTCACATGTAGTTTTATATCTGGCACTCCAATGCAATGGATGTGCACTCTCTCAGTGATTATCAGTAGACTATGTGTCACCCTTATGGTGTCTATCTGTTAGGTTGTGTAGTAGCGGGTGTCCATCCTTAATCTAAGTGTGCTGTGGCTTTCTAATCAAACCAGTTGCTCCACTATCAACCCCAGTGCCCCAGCCACAGGTCGTTCATGACAAACCTTGGGCCATTTATCCTTGTACTGTGTGTTGATGAGCATTCTTATCCTATTCTAACAAAAGGGAAACATTAGAACTTATACTTTATATCACTATGGTATAAATGGGAAAAACAGCTAGGAGTCATATTAATAAAGGTTATTTCTAACAACCCCCCCTGATGAGGTGTCATTTAAAGGCACCTCACTAATTTAGATCAGTTAACTCCCTAGGCACTGGGTAGTGGACCACCTGCAACTGGGTACCCACCACCCGAAACAATCATTCAACCCTGTATGTGTGTGTTAAACCTATATGTGACCAGGGAATCTCTTTCCAGCTGTCGTGGTTGATGTGGTTCCTCCCCCCGCCCAAGAAGGAACGCCATCTCTCCAGTAGACCCCTGGTTGTATGTAAGCAACAGTTGATACACCTAGTGGAGACAACTCTAACCCCATCAAACCTGTGTGTGTATGACTTAGAGAAAAGAGAGAGAAAGGTCAACAGCCTGAAGCACAGCAGAAAATTCTGTCGAACATCATGTGAATCAGTTAATGTCTCCGTCCATCTTCGCTCCCAATCAGAGCGACATCCATCCCCAAACGTCCTTTGACAGGCTCAGCTACCTGAAAAGGTTACTCTTAAAATGGAATATAGAATCATATGTTCATACCGGGCAGATTACGCCCAATTGTAGGTAATTATCAACTACTATTATTATCATTAAAGCAGGCCACATAGTGGCTTAATCAAATGGATCTTAGTCAAAAATATTTCATCATGATCAAAAACAATGTATCGGTTTAGCACCATTAGAAAACGTTTTACTTTAAAGCAGCCTCCATTTATTACCTGTCACATGTCCTAAAAATCAACCTATGGAGAGGTGAACTCATAACCAAAAATAACCTGCTAGGTCCTATTAATACTTTCATTCATGACATGTGCTTAACTAATTTCACTTAATCAATCTGTTATTAAGTTTTCTGATACATCATTCATACCATTAAATCAAATATTATGATTCCTTTAATATCAACATTATTCATTAAGTCACAGAAATCACTGTAAAGGATATCGGGTCAGACGGCGGCCCCCTTTTTCACTTATCGGCTATCCTCTGTCAATCCTGTGAGCCTGATCACGGCACCCTCTTTCTTACACCCTTGATTTGAGGGGCACGACCCCTTAACCATCGGCATCTGATACACGGTTGAAACTCCCAATCCCCTCTGGGTCCATGGAGCCCATGGAGCCCATGGTTGTAGTCATGCACCTAAGGATGAGAACCTAAAGGGTGTCATCCTCTTGTATCAGTTTATCTTTGACTATGTGTTGCATCTTATGTGATATCGACAGTTATGTTGTGTAAGCTGTAGCAGTGAGCGGTGCAGCAGATAAGCAACAAGGGCAGATATGTGTAATTAAGGCAGCAAAGAGATGATTAGAAAAAGGCCACAGAATCATACATCCATAACAATCCCCCTGTTGAGGTGGGAAAAACCCACCTCACATCAATCAATGTGTCTAGTCCATATGGACCTAAGCTAGAATATGGCAGGCAGTTCCTTTCGGCCGTTGCGTAACTCCGCCCCCCAAACGGAGTGCCATCTCTCCGGTAACTGCATGCAGCCCTCAGTGTGTGGACCCCCTCTGTGTCTGAAATTTAAATGAATAAAACATCGCAAATAGATAACAAGGCTCTGTTGAAAAATGACAAAAACAAAAATAATAAAAACCTAGAAGCACAGAGGAAATGAGCAGCACAATGAATATCAGTATATTGTAGACCCTGAATTGTAGACCCTGTTCAATTATCTATTGTAGTCGTCTGGTCCGGTCCCCCTCCAGGTCGCAGGAAAGAGTTGGTCATCCTCCTGGTGTGGCATCCTTGGCTCCCCATTCCTGGTTGGTCTTGGGCAAGGCCTAGTGTTGCATCTTCGGTTTATAGCTGTGATTTAATTTTGCTCCCATTTTCAGGCTGGCTCTGAACAATGGGTTTCGTCCTCCTCCTCATGGCACAGTATCATAATTTGTCCAACACTTTGGTTTGGTTCCATGAGATCCACATCATCACTTGTGCTCAAATATTCAGTGGACAACATCAGTGTGTGCTTTGACACCACATCCATTTGCTATTCTGGTAATCTCAAACCTCTGGTATCACTGGAACCAATCGCACGATCAATACACCTGAGGATGAGAGCTCGAATACACATTGCACAACCTGCGATCACCACAACAGTCAGTGAAGTAAATATACTCACCAGTAGGTTTCTCCATTTTCCAAACCACGTCTCAAACATGTTTATGAATTGTTCATCAATTCCTGAGTGCGATTTTAATTCAATGGATAGTGATTGCAATTCTGTATGTTCAGTGGTCTCATCAACAATGCTGCTTTATGTTGTTGCAGTTATTTAAAGTACAATATGTGTCGATGTAGTCTAATTCCTTCCACTGTTCTACTGTACCATATGTACTCTGTTCTATTCTGGCTGATAATAAACATCTAGCTTGGCATACAATAATGATGGACTGGTTATTAGGAATAAACTTACAGAGATCAGGGCAGCAAAGAGAAGCTACAGCAAGAAGCTAAAAAAACAGCTTCTCAGCTAGTTTGGACCCACAGTTTGGAAGGGTTGGAAAAACATCACTAACTACAGGGGCCAACCCCCAACCCTGAGCAGAATCCTTGTCTGGCAGACTACCTCAACAGCTTCTACTGCAGGTATGAAAAGTAGCCTTTCACACCTCCCACCAACACATCCACACATTACTCTGGCACAAAAGCTCCCCATGCTCCAACCACCCTCCTTTCCTCAGAACTCCTACCTGGATTAAAGATCTTTGAGGAAATGTAAATAGACTTTTTCAGTGTCTGAAGACCAGGAAAGCTCCATGAGCTGACAATTTCTCCACCCTCATGCCTGAGAACTTCTGCTGTACAACTGGCCCCCATCTTCAATATCTGTAACTGTGTGAAGTTCCGTCATGTTTCACCCCAGTCCCCAAGAAATACACCATCATGGGGTTAAATCAGATGAAGCATTTAATGGACATCACAGGCGCCCTGCAGGAACCCTTGCAGCTTGCTTACTGGACAAACAGGTCGGCAGATGATGCAGTCGGTTTAGGTGTACACTTCTTTCTGCACCAGCTCAACCACCCAGGGATGTACGCCAGGATCTTGTTAGAGGATTTCAAGTTGGTCTTCAACACCATCAACCCAGACATCCTCCACCAGAAGCTTACCTAACTCACAATGCCAGCCTCTACCTGTTGGTGGGTCACCAGTTTTCTGACTGAAAGGCAGCAGAAGGTGAGACTGGGGAGCATCTTCTTACTTCCTTTGCAGTCATTTCTGCTGCTGTTCATCTTTTCTTTCCTGTGTCCCAACTTGTCTCCTGCTTTTTACACACATCTGATAATTGGTTTTTGAATACTGGTGGGGCCTGCAAATTTGTTATCCGCATTGGGCTTGTTGTTATTTTCTTAAACAACTGATTTTAAAGAAAGCTGATGTACAAAATATTACCTTTTTTTTTAAATTTGACTTTTCAACTTGACAGTTAAGGTGGAAACAGCTGATTTTGCCATGTAACTGTAAATATGGAAGACTCTGACAGCAGTTGGTTCCCCCCTACCTACATTTGAATTAAATCTCTAACTATCATAAAATGAAGGTTTTTCGATGATTATCAGTTATTTATTTATTTGTGTACATCTGTGCCACAACCTGTTTTTTTGTGATGTAATTAGAGAAATGCAAACGCAGCAGCAGAATGCAGAAAGTACAGAGATGTGGAAGACAAAATCACCTGTTGAATATGAATTTATATGTTTACAAATTGTGTTGGAACCTGAAAGGACACCAAAAGGAACACATAAGTGGAGTTCAGACACTCAGCATTACCAGGCTCAAGACAGATCACAGATATGACCAGAAGCATTAGTAGTGACACTCATTACCCCATTATAATACATTGAGGGTTTTACATTTTTATGCTCATTGCATCTATGCTGAATAGTCCATTTAAATTAGATCAGTATGTTCATATTATCCTCTCAGATTAGTTATATACACAATAATTTTATTCAGATTCAGCAAACAATGTCAGAGCTTTAGTAACTACATCGAAACATTTCTTATTTTTTTCTGAGAAACTAGAATTAAGGAAATTATACATTTTTGATGATGGAATATGTGAAAATTTCACTTAATGAATTGGTAATTCAGTAGAGCCCAAATAAAATTTGACCAAACAGGGAAAGAATGCAATTCTAATTTTATTTACAGTCTAAAATATTACATATACATTTATGTGCTAGATATCAAGTATAAAACTGCTATAGCAAATATTTGTTTTTTATATTTTTCTCTAAAGTATTTATTATTTATTATTAAAAAACAGTGGCTTCCAAAAAGTGGTAACAACCCAAAATTAAAATATATTTTTTATAGCTTTCAGGGTTTGTGTAATTTATTTAAAACAAACGGCCAAACTCTTTAACAGTGCAAAACATTTTTAAACATGAGCAGAAAACTTAAACTTGCATCAATATTCATCCCTTTATATTCAACATTTTTTGGATGGATTGTGCAACAGTATTTGAGTCATGCAACAGATTCTCAACTCTACTGATATTAAAACATTGACAAGAGAAAACCAGTAGGAATCTAAGCACACAAAGAAATTCACTGTAAATAATATCAGACTTCATAACAATCAAACTGGAAAGGCAGCATATTGACAAAAGTTTTGTTTGTCCGTTTTCATATGATTACTTAACCTACTGTTACCGTGGTTTCTAGCCATGTATGTCAGCTTATCTAAAAAAGCATTTACTTAGGTCTAAATGTTAAAACATTTAGGACATTTTTAAAAACCATCAAGTCCTGTATGTGTATATGATGCAGAACCGTTTTATGTAGTTTTTGTGTACTGAGACAAAGGATGCAAAATGTACAGCGTGCTACAGTGTCAGGATTGAATAAAGAACATGCAGTGACTTCACCTTGTCTCTTTCCCCAAACTTAATAATGGCCTTACCATCTTGTGCTGATAGTTCAATGCTCTATACACACTCTATGTGTGCCCCCAAGTAGTTACCTAATTATTAGCTGAATCGATGATTAAACAACTGGTCTCACTGCCTCATCTTGGAGCCTCTTCAAACAGAGTGCGAGGAAAAGCCTGAAGGAGCATGCACTGTGTAACATGGATATAAGTAATATTAAAAACTCATTTGACCAGCATTTGCATAGTTTTCATAGCAGTGGACCCTCTTTGTTTTATATGTGGCATCTCCAAGTAGCAATACTCATGCCCCAGAACTATTTTGACTGTCCTAAATATTAAATTGTAATGTATACGCTACAGTTTGAGAGGCAAAGGGGTCATGCTGGGGTGTTATTTATGTAAAGCTGCACATATTAGGGTCATTAAAGCATAAAGCTGAAACACAACAGTCTGACACAGGTATTAGTATTTAAACCTATGTTCTTGTGCTTCAGTAGATTCCACAATTATTGGAAACCCTGGTAAAGATGTGCAAAAGGCCTTAAAGATAAATGGTTGTAACAGAGACTTGTGAATGCAAGAAGCCACTCTTTGCTGCAGTACCATCCTCCTTTCTGTGTGTGATAGCAAAATAAACGTTGGTCCTTGTTAAGGACCTATTTGTTGTACTTCCAGTTGTTTTGAAATTATGATTTTTGTGCTGACTGTAGATTTGATCAAGTTTGGAACATAGCGACAGTGTTTTCTTGTAGCTAGTTTAGGATTTTTGAAGATAAATGCACATCTGTTTTCATTCAATGGCATGTCCTCCTATCTTTTCAATTTTGAAGAAAGGCTCAGACAGATTATGTGTAATTGATCACTGTTTCTGAGGTACACTAATTAACTTAAAAGAGTACAGTATGTAAAAACAAAAATGCTTCATTCACAATTATTAAAATTTATTTTGCAAATGACAATTTATTCCTAATGCTGGATTTGTTTTTCTCATTAAATAACTGACTGAAAATTATGAGGTCAATTTATCCAAAATTACACATAAGATATTGCTTCCATACTAAAAGTCTAAGATATTTAACCTTTCCTTTGCATGCCTTTAGCAGTGGTGGAGGGTGCTGAGAGTTCACAAAAAACGGGCCATTTACTTTGCTGAGACATCCGTACCAGCAAACTAAGTTTATTTAGTGGGCTGTAATTGGAGTTTACAATGTAGACACTCATGATGTGAAACATCAAAAATCTCATCATTTCTTTATCCCAGGTTTTAATGCTCCTTAGCTCTCCTCAGCTAAGGAAATTTCTCAACTCATTCAGGAAATAAACAGCTTTTCTTTGTAATTAAAGATTTACCTCTTTAAAATTGGATACTTCAGACCACCCTGTTTGTCAAAGAGCCTGTAGCTAAGCCTTGTGCTCCTTCTTTAAAAATCGTACTCCGCCATATATTATTCTCTTTGACCATGACAGGCCTTAAAACAATGTTTTCACATAACAGGAAGAAGCATGGCTTTGTAGTGCAAAAACAGAACATGTTTTACTACTGTTTTGCTGCCTGCCCTGTAGGGTAAGATATGTGGATATAAAACACTTTTGCTCTATTTGAAACCAGTGTGACCCAAAGCCAGTCCAAGATTGGATCTCTACAATTCAATTAAGGTCTCCTTCTTTCTATCGTCCATGTGTGAACATTTAATTAGACATAACCATAAACATGTTAATTACATATGAACATTGCCATAGTTTACAACTAGAAAGAAATCATTAAAATCAGCGCATTATATGTAACTTTGAATTACTTTAAAACAAACGCGTGTTACTTAAATCTTATCTGGTCTTAAATTTTGTTGTGATGCAAACACAAACTTCCCGATATTTTAATGGGATTTTATGTCAAAAAATAACACCAGAGTTTAATGGTTTGGACATACTCCAATTTCACATCAGCAGCGGTTACAGGACACAAACTGATTAATTTAAAGTGGACCAGCCAGCTATGACGGGAAAGCATCCTTAACTTGTCTGTACAATGTTTTCAGATTTACTCGATGAGTCAAGATGCTCTTCACTTTTTAAACTTATTGTTTAATGTTTTCAGATTACTTAATATAAAGGTTACTGCTTGACAATTTTTTATATCTACGTTATTTCATGTAGTTATTAGAACACAAAATAGAATGAAACAATTAAAGAAAAAAAGAAAGATTCTCCTTAGGGGCTATTAAACATGAACTTAAAGGTTTCCTACAGGGCAGTGGTTCCCATACTTTTTTATAAGTAGCACTAACTTAATGAAATCTCCCTTTGTACAGTGCTGCAAGCAATTATTATAGATTTCTTAAAAATGTAGATGTTACTGACAGCTTTCATATTTGTTGGAAAGTTTTTTTGTCTCTTAACCACATTAGTGCTGTATTGTTTGCAAAGATTTAAGCATAACTGATCACGATGCTCCATTAGAGTCAAAACCTTTTTATTAACTACCAGTGAGGAATTTATACTGTGAGCCTCAAAGAACCGGAATTCTGGTTACTGCCAAAATGTCGAAATGTCATTGCTCTTTTTCTTCTTCACAGTGAAATATCAAGGTGTTTCTTAAATGTCAACCTCCCAATGGAAATGAAAACTACAGTCTGATTAATTTATGCCTAAATTCACCAGGTTTCCAATAGTCTGAAGTTATAGCTTCTATTGAAGAAGTATAAAAGCATCTTTTCAAAAAATGTTCTAATTGTGTTGCTATTTCACACTCTGTCTTAAAGAGAAAAAACGACTAATTTGCTTCTATTGAAGCAAATCTCAGCTGCTTGGATAACACGGAAAACAACATGGTTGGTTTCCTCTGCAGAAAAAGGCAAGGAAAAATGTAATGAAACCTAATCATAAACAGCAATGTTTCTAAGTCAAAACCATAAACAAACTGTGATGAGCAAGCAAGTTTCATCATAGTTCCATTATAGGCTTGCTTGTTGTTTTGGTATTAATAAAGCTGATAAATATTTATTTTCTCATGAACAGTGCCTTGCAAATGTGTTCATACCCCTTGAATTTATGTTTACAAACACAAACTTCAATTTAATCCCTAAGTAGCAATAATTTGGACGTGGAAGGAAAGGATTGTAAATGAGAATAAGTTCTTAACTAACCTACCTGGTTAAATAAGGGTTAAATAAAAAAAATAAAAATAAAAGGATACTTAGTTTTCTAAATTTCCAGCAAATAATAATCAGAAAGCTGTTGCATACATTTGCATATAGCCTTGTTTATTCTGACATCCCTAAATAAAATCATAAGTCCCCTACTTAGAGCCCACCTGTGTGCTTAATTTCAGTATAAATGGAGCTGTTCTGTGAAAGCCTCAGAGTTTGTTAGAAAACATTAGTAAACAAACAGCATCATGAAGTCAAAAGAGACACCAGATAGGTGGGGATAGAGCTATGGATAGGTTTAAAGCAGGGTTATATTACAAAATATACCATCCTAGTATATACCTATGCTCATGGAGTGCTGTTCAGTCCATCCTCTTAAAATAAAAAGGGTATGGCAGAACTACGAATCTACCAAGACATGGCTCTCCACCTGAAGTAATTGGCTGGGAAAAGAGAGCATTAATCATGGAAGCAATAAGAGCCAATCCTGGAGGAGCTGCAGAGATTTAAAGCTCAGGTCATAAAATTTGTTGACAAGACAATTGTCTGATTTGTAGCACTTCAGAAATCAGAACTCCATGGAAGACCGGCACAAAGAAAGCCATTGTTGAAGTACAGTTTGCCTTAAGGAGAAGAAGGTGTTCAAGTCAAACAGACCAAAATTAAAGCTGTGTGTTACAGGAAAAATGGTTGAGAGGTGTAAGCCTAACAGTGCAAATCAGGCATGCACGTCATTCCCACAGTGTAAAATGGTGGGTAACATCATGTTGTAGGGATCCTTTTCTTCATCAAATGTAATGTGACAGTTTAGTCAAAGCATATTGATGTGTTACATTCGGTGAAAATCCAGACCCTAAATCCAATTCTGTGGCAAAAATTTAAAAATTATGTTCACAGACACTATCCATCTAATTAGCTGAAAAGGGTATGATTTTCAGCCAATAATATGTTATTAATATTATTCAATAATTGTATAACATGTCTAATCACACTTTGCAGGCTCTGTTGATTTAAGTCACATGTACCCATATTGTACACTGTGGGTTTATATTGCCACTGCCAACTTCCTGCCGTCCTAAAGACATGTCAGTCTGTTTTGATGCTGTGAAGTACAGTTTCATCTGAGACACTGACTCATTGGCAAACCAGCATGCGAACATATTGGCTTTGTCACCGAACAGAAGCAGAGATAGATTTTATTTTGTTACCAAGTGACACACAGCTGGTTCATTTATAACCATGGCAGGACATACAATCAGATTGTCATTTTGCTGTAACCTCAAGGATTTATGATTCATACCGCTGTGCAAAGGGAATAAAAAAATATGGAAAGACACAGGAATAACTCATTCAGGCTTTACCCTCTCTCTTATTTTTTTAGGCATGATCTTTTTGTCGTGACACATGAACAGGAAGGGATAATTTAGTTTGTTCTTCCTTTCCTGGGGAAACAGTTGGATTTGTTTGGGAGCTATTTGCACTTTGCATTTGCAATTGAAACAGTACATGTTGTGTTGCACTGTTATAACCAGCTGATAAAATTCTGATGAGATGATGATGTGCTGAGAATTTTAATTATTATCTCCTTTACATCAGCAAGGGTCTCCAAGGTTTAGGCAGGACCGGTTCTTGGCATAGGCAGTTGGCTAAAGTTCCTGCTCCTGAGGAGTGCTGCTACAACAACTCACAAACGAAAAAAACAGAATGAAAAACATTTTAGCAACAATGTACAGCCCTTACTTGTGCCTTTTTCTTATGCTCTGTATTGAAAATAAAATTCTGAAATTATAAGCAACAATCCTGTCCTTGCGTCCTGTTGTTCCACATTCTGATGGACCTCTCTCTGGTGTCAATACCTACTTACATTGGATCAGTTAGCTGATCCAATGTAAGTAGGCAAAAATAATGTTTAAATGAGTTAGTTTGTAATGAAATAAATTTGCAGAGTACCTAAGAGTGATTGCTCACCATTCTAACATGTTCCTTAAATAACAGTTGAGCCAAATAAGGTTATCAGCCGGGTTATATTGTTGTAACGAGCCAACGTTAGCGTATGATCTGTAATGTCTGAAAGAGCTGTTTCACTTATTTCACAACAAAATTGAAAGCTACAAACGATAGGCTGGCTTTAGTGTCCTGTTTTCCACCTACAACAGCTGTGATCTGATGTTAGAACAGCTTCGTATTAGTTTAGCTGATGAATGGTTATTGGACTGTATTTAATCTTTGAACAGGCCAAAGAAAGGCCGTAACAGGTAAAAATAAATTAATAATACAAACAAATCTTATAAATACCTTTTACACCATATCAGGCCCATTATTATTTGTAGTCAGCATCATCCCGTTGCCCATAAAAAGCCAAAAGTTGTATTATTTTAACTTTTAATACATGTGGAGTTGTTAGGTGTGAACAGAATGTATCTGCTTAGTTAATTTCCTTTTTTTGCTCCTTTTACATAGAAATAAGTGCTACTGAAAAAAACAGGAACAGTGTATTCTAGTTTGAAAAATGAATGGAAAGGATAAGATGCTTAAGATGAAGCTTTTCACCTTCTCTCTTATCTGTTGTTACAATATTTCACAAACTAATCTGATTATTTATTTGTCCCGTTCTCAGTGTTAACCTGTAGAAGATAACAAAGCTTAGAGTGCTGAACATTATTTCTTGCCACCATTTAAAACAATCAAAAAATTGTTGACAGATTAAATTATTACTTGCCTAATATTGTCAATACTGTAGCTGCTGTGTAACTATGTTAGTGTAAACCAACATCCTTTACTTCATAAATCCAGAATCTCGACTAAATAATGTAATGTCGAACACATTAAGTGACCTGTCTGCTGCAGCTGCATGTTCTGCTTGTACTGTTTAACAACAGGTAAATGTAATCTAAATTTGTCCTGGAGTGACTTACAGCGGGAATGTTTGCCAAATTTATCTACACATGATTGCCCTCAAAGTCAATTTTTACTGTGCCTATAAAGTTACCACACAATAAAACTTTTCTAAACCTTCATAGAGACTGAAAACAATGTGAACTGTAGCTATCAATAAAGTTATTTATATATATATATATAACTATATACATATACATATATTTCAACTGCAGCAAAACTACTTCGGATTGTAATCTCTTGTGCACTACAATTTACACTTGACAATGCAGTCAAGCAAATGCTTTACACAACTGCTTCTGATGCATCGCAAGGCAAGCCAAGTTTATTTATGTAGCACCATTCATACAAAAGGACATGAAAGGAAGGACAGAATTATAATAACAAAGAATAAGCATAGAAGTATTGCTGAAAATATAAGTTAATATACAGATATCAAAGGCACAAAAGAAACAAATGCTTTAAAGAGTTCCTTAGTCAGATTGTTTGATCAAACCCTTTAGTCCTGGTTTAAAGGAATCAATAGTTTCTGCACATTTCAGGCTTTTAATACTGCCAAATACTGCCTCACAATGTTTATATCTGGACCTGGGAATACTGAGTAAGCAGGAGTAAGCAGGTACCTGAGGGGTCTACATGGCTTCTACTTAAGAAGCAACTGAGAAGTATCTAAATAAAATCTTCTTCAGCAAACAGGGAGCCAGGGCAGCGATTTAGCTACTGGTGTGATATGAAACATTTTCCTGTGGTGGTTAGGACTCTGGCTGCACCACTTTGGATGAGCTGCAGCTGTCTGATTTGATTTTTTTACAGGGGGGGATTAAACGATGTCATCTGTTGAGTGTGCCAACATGTTCAGCATTGATTCATGATGACATATACTACATTTAAAATAGATCTGATCACGTATGAAGGAGATAGAGCACTTGGAATGTCCTAGAGGGCGCTGTTGATCCAAATTCCAATGTAATCCAATAGAGCCGTTTGGGGGTTGACAAAGATCAACCATATTCAGTTTGGAGCAAATCGGCCTATCTCACTCTTGGGGCCGTGGCTAAGAGGTTTGGCCACGCCCATTGACGACGACATTAAAGAACAAACATTTCACGTGGGGGACCAATTTTGGGTAAAAGCATGTGCATCTAGGGGCTTGGCAAAGTCCCCAAATTGCCCCGCAAAGACGCAACAGAGAAGAAAGATAGAATAATAAGAAAAACAGAAAAAAGAAAGAAAGAATAATAAGAAATCCTACGGTTACAATAGGCCCTTGCAGGCTTCCTGCTCGAGCCTAATTAATCCAGCTATTTGGAGGCACCATCTTCTACACTGAAAGATAACTTGGTCATCCACAGCAATCACAACTCTGCTGAATTAAGTTCTCTTTCTACCTATTCATTACATCCCAGCCCAGCACATCATATAAACACACAAAGTATCTTAATTATCATAGCCTGATCTGAGAAATCATGTTTACTTTTACATTTCGTTAGATCACTTGCATGACTTTCCTGGGGAGAACATAGCACCAGAACGCACTGAGGCAAGAAGGCAATCTGGCAGAGACAGTAAGATGCTTTGGGTAATGTTCTCATGGAAAATCTTGCCTTTCTTGTGAATTATACCTTTTCAGTGGAAGCAGCATTCCTTGATCACTGTGGCCTCTTTCAGCAGAGTAACATACCCTGCCACAAAGCAAAGATGGCTCAGGAATGCTTTAAGGAGCACAAACGCATGTTTGAAGTGTTGACTTGGTCTCCAAGGTCCCCAGATCTCAGTACAATAGAGCGTCTGTGGGATGGACAAACAATTCCAATCTATAGATGTCTCATCTCACAACTAACTGGACTTGAAGGATCTGCTGCTAACTTCTTGGTGTCAGATACTACAGCACAGTTATTTGACGGGTCAGGGCTTTTCCTGCCGGAAAAATGCAAACCAAAACATTATTGGACAGGTGGTCATAATATTATGCCAGATCAGTATATATTAGTTATGGAAATGATTAGTTTGTTAAATTATTGCTTATTAGAGTAACAAGGACAGACACTCACCTAGGAACCATGCAAACCTGACAACATAAAATGATTTGCTTTGGAATAACATTCATAGCCCTCGACCTGTGGCTTCACAGTGCCAGAAGAAAAATTCATTTTAATCTTTTTTTAAGATAATTCTATTTAATAAGATTGTAGAGTAGGCTGGGGCTATGACAAATTTCCTAGAGCGGTGTGACGTTTTGCCATCATGGTTAGTTGCAGCTTTAGCTAGTGGCATTACCAGCCATTTCTATTTCTCCCTCCACTTAACATCTTCATGTAATAGCCCTTCATTTTATTTTATAGTTTTAAAAAACAAATATGCATGTTCTCCCTGTAAAGGCATCTTTTCTTTTCTGGGTACTCCAGCTTCCACTCAATATCCAAAAAAATCCAAATTGCCATCATCGTTGTCTGTCCTATATGACTCTGTGTTGCCCTGTGATTAATTGGTGACCTGGTCTGGGTGTATTCCCTCTTTCACTTTAGATATTCACCAGACACCCCCTGGAGGAGGATTAAGAGTATAAAGAAATTGGATGGGTAGAAAAATTAACAGGACACTAAATATACAACCCCCTGCATTAAAGTTTCTTCACATGAGAAGCAAGGAATAGTGTTTTTAAGGTTAAGGCTTTAACTCTGTAGATAAATCAGTGGAATTTTCATGCTTTGACAAAATATTGAACAAATTAATACTTTTTAAATTAATGAAAGGAAAAATTAATAATTTTTGAAAGGAAAAATTAATCCCTCCTCTCCACGTATTTCCACTTCAGCTGTGCATTTCAGGTTTAGAAAATAAAGACTTTTATGAAGTTTATCCAGAAAATGCATGGGTGAAAAACCCAATGATTTTTTTTAACTTATGCTCACAGAGAACTGCTTATGAGTTTCACACCATAATATAATATTAATCACACTTAGATTGCAGAAACCTGTTTTGATTTGTGTGGGCGTGTGTGTGTGTGTGTATGTTTGTGTGTTCTTGTACTTGTTGCTGAGTGAGAACCATTTTTCGTATTTTTATCGCAAAGTGAGGACATTTTGACAAAGTGAGGACCTTTTCCTGGTCCTCACTTTTTCAAATTCCTTTCTTGGGACAGGGGTTAGGTTTAGGACTAGGGTATGAATTGAGTTATTCTTAGGGTTAGGGTTAGGTATTAACTGGTTAGGGTTAGGGTTAAGCACTAAAAATCATGGAAAATGAATGGAAGTCAATGGAAGTAACCAAAAAGTCCTCATAAAGATAGTAAAACACGGATGTGTGTGTGTGTGGGTGTGTGTGTGTGTGTGTGTGAGAACAGGCTTGTGCAGTCATACTACATATTGTGCATTTATTAGAGACAAAATGACAAATGTGATACAATAACCATCATTCCTCGTGGATGGTGTGTGAATTAAGTCCTCTTTCTGAATTATATCGTATAAGTTTAGCAGAGTACAGATCTTGTTTTGATGAGATTTTTATCTCCTCTTGAATGTTTATTTAAATTTGATCATGTTACAACTACAAAGTTTGATGGATTTTATTGGAATTTTGTGACCAACACAAATTAGTGCATCTTGTGAAGGGGAAGGAAAATAAATGAAGTTTAATTTTTGTTTTTACTGTTTTGCTAAATAGCTCAAGCTCCGTTAGATTGAATAGGGAACATTTGTGAATGGTGACTTCTTGTAAAGTCTTGCCACAGATTCTCAATTGAATTTAGGTCTGGACTTTGACAGCGCCATTCAACACAATATGTTTTGATCTAAACCACTGCCTTGTAGCTTTGTTTGTATGCTTAGGATCTTTGCCCTGTGTGAAAGTGACGTTCTCTCCCAGTCTTTCCAGCCTCTTACAGTTTTCTCCAGGATTGCCTTGTATTTAGTTCCATCCATCATCTCATCAACTGATTAGCCTCCATGTCCCTGCTTAAAACCCCACAACATGGTGCTGCTATGACAGTGTTTCGCCATATAGATGATTTGTTTACTGTAAGGTTTTCTGCGGCACATAGTATTTTACATATTTTGCCACTCAAAACAGAAATTTCTCTTTTCGACATGTATTGTGTCCCTGTGTACCCTGGCTTATGTCAAAATTTCTACTTAACATTGCATGGCTTTCTTTTTTGCTATTTAGTAAAGCCACATTTGTAGAATTATGATTAATAATTGTCCATTTTACAGTTTTTCTGAGCTATGGATTTCTGTATCCCAGCACGGTATGTGTTTGCTTGTATATTTTCCAAATCTGAATAATGTTTTAAAAGAGGCAGAGGAACTATGGCATAGAAACAGAAAATAATGAACAGCCGCAGATTCTGTCTTTTTGCCTAGAGCTGCCACATGTGCAGCTGAAGATGGATGTGAAGCTGGTGCATGTTATAATTACCTCGCCAATTCTGGTACAAACCCTGTGGATTCTCCCCTGTTGTGTGCCTTTTTCTCCCTACATCTTTAATTTAATCTTCCTTCTTTCAGTTTTCTTCCCTTTTATTCCTTCACTTCCACTCTCATGCTTAAATGCATTAAATCATGCAGTGTTGCAATCTACATCATACAGTAGTAACACTATATGCAGCAGCTAAATTAAGTACATGCAATCTTGAGGATCTGGTGTATTATACTGCAAAATTCTGCAACACTGCAATTCAAATAGAGAATGTATGCCTTCCAGCTGCAGTGTGCTTGTATGATTGGAACACTACTGGGTAGTCGTTACAGCATGAGAACTACCTTAGAGAAATTAGGTGATAAGCCTGAGGCCAGCTCAAGGTTCCAGCTTTTCTGTAAACAGATATATTGTAATTTCATGTTTATAGTAGCTGCCTGGAGGAGAGAACTTTGTACTCTCCAGCATCTCCAACACATTAAGGAAGCATTTGTAATAGAGAGAGACCTACTCATTATAAAAAAGCAAAACTGCATTTTTTAAAACAGCTTGATGATATGTTTCTACCATTGGGAAATTAATAATTAGACATGTGTGCAAGGTCAAGTTAAAAGCCCTATTGCATCACAGAAAAAAGTTAAATAATTGGTTTTTCTCCTTCCCCTCCTTTGTTTGTTTGTTTGTTTGTTTGTCCTGGCAGGCACATCATTGCTTCAGATTAACAGTGTGGTGAGTTGGGATTTTATTAAACAACCAAGAAATGTACAAACATTAACAGGAGAATAAAATAGATACAACAGGACACATTTAAGCCCGGACAAGGTTTAAACAGAAGATATCTTGAGATCTTTGTAACTGAAGATCTAAGGTTAATTTAGCAGAAAAGTTCAACATATTTATACAGCAACATAAGGAAAGGATCTACAAGATGACTGAAATGTTCAGTGAGTCACTGCAACAATTATCAAAACTGAGTGACACTTGGTCGGGCTGTAACTATGCTGTATCTAAAAACCTTGTGGACAGGTTGTCTGCAATAATGAGTGAGCTGGACGAAATTTCAGATTAGACTAATCCACAAAGAGCTGCAGAAGCAAGAGGATTACGCTCTCAGATTGACTTGAATTTAATGGGACTTCTTGTGATCTTCAAAAAAGTTCTAGCTGAAACATAGTTTTTGTCTGAAGTTCTCCAGTCAACCAATGTGGACCTTACCAAAGCAACTGACCTTACTGAAGCTCTCAGACAGACTTTGGAAGACTACCACCAATAGGAGAGTTTTGATGAGATGTGGAGAACAGTGATTGAAACATGCAACAGTTGCTACTACTGACAAATCAAAACGGACAAAACAAGTATAACGGACTGCTTGATAGTATTGTAACATCTACACTTGGACAGCAAAGATGCCTTTAGAATCGATATATTCCATCCCATAACGGACTCAGTGATGGGTGAGATGGACAGATGCTTCTTAAACTCAAGCTGTAAGATAACGAGGAGTATACAAGCATTAAGCATATCAAACAATGACTTTTTAAATGATTAATTTGTATTTTTAGTGGCTAAGGCATATGGCTCAGACTTGCAAGACTTGAAAACTGGGACGTGCCATTTTCTGGAATACTCAGAGTAGCAGAGTGCCAAAGCAATAGATTTGGATGGAAGTTTGGGAGACATTTTGCAGCACAGAATAACTATTGTCACCCTGAGTACCAGATAATCACACTTCCCAATCCACCAATAAAAATAGAGAGGGTTCTAGTAAATATAGAAGGGGCATGTTCCAAGAAATAGTGGAAAACAGATCGCATATATATTTTTAAAATGTTATAGTTTTAAAAACTACATATTCTATGCCCTAACAGAACAAGTCCCCCCCCCCCCCCCCCAAAAAAAATAAAAAAAACTTTTCCAACTTTAAACCTGCAAATGCAGAAAGCTGTAAGCCTGTTAGGTGTGGTGAACAAACAGTTCAAGTGGGATAGTAGGGAACAATGTGCTCTTTCAGAGAAGATGGGACCAGACTATCAGGGCAATAATAATGACATGAGCATTATATTCTACTCTGAACTATACAGAGACACAGTGTACACTGATCAACAGAGAACAATAGTGTTTGAGGTCAGTAGAAATTATTTTAATAAGTTATGTATTCAATTAGATTTAGGCTCATTGCAGAAATTAGAGAAATCACTGTTTAAAAATTGCTTAAAGGCATATTCCACTGTTTTAGCTGCTTCAGTGAAGGTCAACAAGACAATCACCGTCTTGTTGGTCCTGTGGGTGTCTTTAAAATCCTTTAGGACCAATTTGTATTATAAAATGGGAGAGCAATAATATTAGTACACTAGGCTGGAATCATTCCTTAGCATGGCACAGATCATTTCTATCTGCTGTTGATTGGAAAAAACAGCCAAGCCTTTATGAGACAAGCCTTTATGCAATATAGGCCATCAATTTGGCACACTTTGTGGTGTGTATGAATGTTAGAGCAGTCACTGAGTGTGGTTGATGGATTACTTTGTGCAGCACACTGCAATGGCAGAACCTACAGGGATTTCCTCTTCCTCCAAGCACCGAGCCACTGTAAGAGTGCAGTCTCACAGCGTAATTGGATTCTTCTTAAACAGCTCTTTCAGGCCGTAGCATGCACGTTTGCTTTACTTTACTGTACATCGAATTATAAATCTTAAAAGTTAAAATACTTTGTTTCATGCATATCTGTGTTGTTTTTCTGTTTTTCTGTAATTCATCCATAAATTTGAGAGTTAACTTTCACTGAGTTTGAGTCACTCAGATTGCTTTTAGTTTAATTATTAAGTTTCACACATACAATAATAAAATTGCCGTTTCTTCTATTTTATTGTAAATACTAAATGTGCATTTGCTGTCCATGACTGACCGACTTGGAGCCAAATATTTACTTTATTCAGGTTGATTTCACTTTAATCTTGTTCTCATCGCCGTCATAGGTCATAACCAAATTGCTGTGAAAATACACTGACAGTTTCAACTTTATGCCTGTCTTACTCAAAACAATAAATAAGTAGAAATCGCAAATTAGTTAGAGGAAATGTTTTTCATGAGATAATGGGAGTTAGGAGACTTAAAGTGCAAAAAAAAAAAAAAAGGGCTGATATTTGCACAGAATTGTTGTCACAGAAATCCTATGTCACTTGTTGCTTCCAAAAGATGTATTCTTCTCGTAAAGTCTTTTTTGATAGAAAACAATGGGGATCAGATAGAAATGGTAGATGTGTTTTTCTCATCTGTTAAACTGTCTGCCTTTTTTTCTTGTCAGCTTCCAATCAATAGACACATTGTTCCGTCACACAGCAGACACCAAGAAACGAGTTGTTTCAGTCAGACAGCTGTCTTTAGCATGCTTAGTGAACAAGCTATTCAGTAAAAGTCACACTTAATGAAAGACGTGTGGAAATACATACACACGTGGACCAAAATTGTTGGTACCCCTCGGTTAATGAAAGAAAAACCCACAATGGTCACAGAAATAACTTGAATTTGACAAAGGTAATAATGAATAAAAATTCTACGAAAATTAACAAATGAAAGTCAGACACTGATTTTCAAACATGCTTCAACAGAATTATAAAAAAAAAAAAAAAACTCATTAATGAAGTGGGCTTGGACAAAAAAGATGGTACCCTTAACTTAATATTTTGTTGCACAACCTTTTGAGGCAATCACTGCAATCAAACGATTCCTATAACTGTCAATATGACTTCTGCACCTCTCAGCAGGTGTTTTGGCCCACTCCTCATGAGCAAACTGCTCCAGTTGTCTCAGGTTTGAAGGGTGCCTTTTCCAGATGGCATGTTTCAGCTCCTTCTAAAGATTCTTAATAGGATTTAGGTCAGGGCTCATAGAAGGCCACTTCAGAGTAGTCCAATGTTTTCCTCTTAGCCATTCTTGGGTGTTTTTAGCTGTGTGTTTTGGGTCATTATCCTTGTTGCAAGACCCATAACCTGCAACTGAGACCAAGCTTTCTGACACTGGGCAGCACATTTCTCTCTAGAATCCCTTAATGGTCTTGAGATTTCATTATACCCTGCACAGATTCAAGACACCCTGTGCCAGATGCAGCAAAGCAGTCCCAGAACATAACAGAGCCTTCTCCATGTTTCACAGTAGGGACATTGTTCTTTTCTTCATATGCTTCATTTTTCCATCTGCGAACATAGAACTAACGTGCCTTGCCAAAAAGTTCAATTTGTCTCATTTGTCCATAGGACATTCTCCCAGAAGCTTTGTGGCTTGTCAACATGTAGTTTGGCAAATTCAAGTCTGGCTTTTTTATGATTTGTTTTCAACAATGGTCTCCTTGGCCCCCCCCCCCCCCCCCCCCATTAAGTCCACTTTGCCTCAAACAACGTCGAATGGTGCAACTGACACTGATGTTCCTTGACCTTGAAGTTCACTTTTAATCTCTTTAGACGTTTTTCTGGGCTCTTTTGTAACCGTTCGTATTATACGTCTCTTTGTTTTGTCATCAATTTTCCTCCTGCGACCACGTCTAGCGAGGTTGGCTACAGTCCCATGGATCTTAAATTTCTGAATAATATGTGCAACTGTAGTCACAGGAACATGAAGTTGCTTGGAGATGGTCTTATAACATTTACCTTCAACATGCTTGTCTATAATAAGTTGATGGACGCACCACTGCAACAACTACAGAAACTATAAATAGGTCCCTCTTAAAAATGAAACAAATTCTTCATGAGATTTACCTTCATAAATAAAGGTGAAATTGAAAAAGAAAAAATGAGTTTTAATCAAAGCTGAGTGGATGAGGTCAGGGATGGATCTGAAGGTTGTAGCTAATATTTTAGATTTTTGCTGTTGTTGGAACACAGGTAAGGGTTACATCCATTCCTTGCTTTCATCAACAAATAATGATTGCCATAAAATAGCATTCTTGCATTAACAAGCTGATTTTAAAAATCCTATCTGACACAAAGGTATTATACAAAATGGATGATACATTTCTCTTATAATGTGCCGATCCTTTTTAAAGATCTTCAGCTGATGGTTATCTGCTGCTGGTAATTTATTGTTTTTTTTCTGTGTTTGAGATTTCCCTAAAATTTTAAAGACCTTTTGCTCTCCATCCTGAGATAGCTCATGGTTTGCTCAACAGACAACATAGGCTATAATTCTTAGCAATAAATACAGTAATAATGCCAAAGTTGATTCAGACAGATTATCAAAGATGCCTCTTGATTTGATTGATAATAGATAATATATAGATAATAAAATAAATAATAAAATATTTGTTTATTTGTTCTTTTATTTATTTATTTTTTGTTAGTGAAAGCAAGGGACCTCATTTACCGCATAAAAAGAGCGTATTGTACAGAAAAAAACACTTTGAAATAAACTTTGTTTTGCACTGACTGGGATGCACGACCCAGCGGGCGTAGATTTCTTATGTTTACTCCGTCTCTGTAAAGATGCAAAGGTAGCTGTTTGGGAACATGTGGTACCAGCGATTGAATCCGTCAGTAGGTTCTGAGGAATGGCAGGAAATAAATAATTTGCAGCTGCGGCCAAGCTCATGGAGTAATCCATGAAGGTCAGCTTCCGAATGTGCTGTCACAAGATTTCTGAACTTTACACACTGCTCAGTTCTCTGCTTCTCCTGTGATGCTTCTTGTGGGGAAGAGTGTGAGGCAGGCAGTGAACAGGTACAGTTGGTAACACTGGTACAATATTAAATCCCTAACATCCTCAGACTGATCTGAACTGCTCTTTAACAGTGGACTGGATATTGATGAGAAGTTGGCAATGATTCTCTACATCACTTGTGAATCTCGAAGATGAATTTCTCCATTTCTCCAAGAATATGCTTGGATACTGCACTATCTGAACAGCCAGGTTCTCTAGCAATGATGTTTTGTGGCTTGTCCTCCATGTGTAGGTTGTCAATGAGTAAACACCTGTCTCATCAAGGTCATAACATGGTGACAATAACAATCGTGCATTTAAAATACACGTCTTTTAGTAAGTCTTATGAAAAATATATTTTTTTCAGAGAGACTAAACGTAGTTTTTTTTTTTCATTATCTGTAAACGTATATCATTCTGTGAAATAGACATCCAAGATATTAATACATTTCGAGTTTAATAAATAAAAAAATATTCGACCATAAGGAAGGACTGAGGGCAGTAAGAGGTTAAAAGCAGGGAGTCCACTGGTGGTGTTTGTCCAGACACTGATAGGTCACTGCTCAGTGGTCTGCCCTGTGCGCCTCTCATCCGTAAAGTAACGGCTCTCCGTCTCCTCCAAGATGCACTGATTTCACTTTGTTGTTTCTCGCTCGATCGGTCAAACAAAGCTACGGACTTTACCTCAACGGGTTTATTTTCATCTGCCATTATGGATGAGCGCAGTTCATGAACTTATTCCCTGGGTCCGCCTGTTCCAGAAAGCTGTGGGCGACTGAGTTTGTGGAAGTTTTTGGCGACAACAGGAAAAAAAACATTGAAGGTAAAAGTATACTGTTTTTAAGCACATGGCTTTGATTTTTTTTTTATGGTTTCCGCTCAGTTGATTGCAAAAGGGCCGCTTTTGTCGTGTCTACGTATAATAATCTGAATTCTGCGGGGAGCGACGCGAGTTCAAGCGGTAAAACAAAACTGATTAAACTTAATCTCTAATGATGATTTACGGAGCAGAGGATGCTTTAAAGCTCAGATGAACCTGTAAAAACATTATGACCCGTAGACTTGCCATGATTCGCAGTGAATTGTAGACTGTAATTTCCTGCATTGTTGAGAGCGGCTGTACTGCACTTGACCAGATCCTCCCGCTGCCTGCTGCTTCAGACACACGCAAGGCCACTGTGTGTCAGCCATTGTCTTAATTTAGTGCAAACATGTCTGTTAATGATTACGCGCTGTATGTTAGATTAGTTTCTCCTAGGTAACCATCACCGCCATTAATTATAAGCCATTGGTGCTAATCTTTTCTCATTACTCAACATCTTCTTGTAACCTTTCTGTTTCTTTTGATGTGACGTTTTCGATTACTTTCTTTTTTTAGTTATGTTTACGTGTTACACTTGGGGTCATTAAAGCCTGTATGTGGTTATTTCTCATAACTTTGTTTTTATAAACGGTCTCGTTTTGTTTGTCCTGTTGTCCTTCTGTGATATTACTGATTTAGAAAAATGAACTTGTGACTGTTCTTTGAACTTGTTCCATATACCTGTTCAGTAGCCTAATCTGATCAGTAATTCACACTTGTCCTTTATATCTGGGCATTTGGTTTTTGCTTTTGTTCTAATGGTAAAGTTAGATTTTGGATTTGACTGAGCTTGAACTGCGTGAAGAATAATCCTAGAAGTTGGCTGATGGAAGTGGGTGCCTTCTATATTCAGTGGCTTTTAGTTCAGTAAGACAGCAACACTGGCTGCAGTTGGTAAATGTGTTTATTAGACATGGTTTTACTGTCCTTTTCTGTTATATTTTTTATAATGCTAGGTACAAATAGTGTGCCTTTGCCAAATACCACATTGTCCTGGGGTTCCAAAACAGTGGTTCTTAAACTCAAACAAGTACCACCACAGGAAATATCAAGTTATTCAAGTATCACTGCTTTGACATATGTTTTAAAACAGTGTTGCAAAAGGACTAAGACTTTTTTTTGGTGTTGTTTTATGTCTTAAAGAAAAAAAAATCTTATCTACTGGCACTGCTTAAAATCTAATATGGTTGCCTTACATATAAAACTTAGTGATAATTATAAAAGAAAACTGTTGTATTTCTCACAATCTTCTCAATACGTATTTCACACAAATAGCCTCCTCTAGCAAACATGTTAAGAATATGCAGAAAACTACAGCAGAGAACAGATCTGACTGGATTAGTTGGAAATGCTATATGATTAATAGGGACTCCATGTATTTCCCATATCCAGGTTGTAACTTTAGAGGTAAGTGGAACACCACAGAAGTAGTCAGTTATTTTGTATTTACCAAACAAATACAAACATTTATTTTGAGTACCACTAAAGGCAGAAAGTAGAAAGTAGGTGGTACTTGGTAAGGTACTTGGTAAGGTGGTAAGCCGGGGTCACCTTGTCTTTTCTCAGTACCAGTTATATGTCAATAAAGATGATGCCATTTCAAGTGATTACTTAAGTTCAAAGAGCCAGCTATATACCTCATCACTTTTAACCAATTCCTATATAAAGTTTTTGTTCGATCTGTTTGTCTCTCAAAGCACATATGCAATGGGATCATCTACAGGGGGGTTTCTATGTATTGCAGTTCTATGCTGGTACTCAGAAACATCAGATTTGTTTTCCTCCTTTTCCTTCAGCTTCATAAAGTAACTTTTATGAATCAGGGCTGAAAGAGTTAATGGTTTTGAGGACCATTTTATTAGTATAAGATTATTATAATTAGTATTACTGCTTGAAAATGAAGTTATCATTAAATCCACATTCACTTACTGCATTATTAACAGAGTTTTTTTGACTCTGCACTGAACGCATCATCAGACATGCTGCTGGACACACGAGCAATAGGCAGTGAAAGTACAGCGGGGACCTTTAGACCACAAAAGCTGTTAAATGTAGCTGTACTGTGAACATTATAACCACACAATGGAGAATTTTGTAAGATTGTACTTATATACATACTGGAGGAAATTACATGAGCAGTCTCCTTGTCCAGCAGCTACTAGTTGACTATCGGTTATTGCTAAGTAGGTAAAGATTTAGTTTGGTGTTTGCTCTTTTCTGTATGGTCCTGCATGTCTTTTTAACTTGTTACCAACTTGTCAGATTTCTTTGACTGCCACCATTATATCAAAGTGTCTGTTTCTACTCTGTAGAATGACCAAACTAATACCACAAGGGTTTAATGGCTCTAATTTGTACTGTCAACCTTCACAATAGGAGCCGTAACCATTTATAAAATGCTCTAAACTTCCTCCGCAATGTCATCTTAATGCTGACTGCCTTGTGTGTTCAGGCTGGAGGACTGCAATTTAACCATGACAAATACTATGTAATGCAGAAGACATTTTGAACATGTCAGAAGATGATGAAATGACCAAAAATACTACATCCATTATTAACACTAGGAGTTGGCCTGCAACGGTAGTTTCACAGTATGTGGTATGAAGGTAAACATCTTTAAACAAAAATGTATAACATTATCTATTTGCTTTTAAAAAAGGATGCAGTTATAATATTGCCGCAGTTGGTAGCACTGTTGCCCTGCAGCGAGAAGGTTCAACTCCCGGCCAGGAGTCTTTCTGCCTGGAGTTTGCATGTTCTCCTCTTGCATGCGTGGGTTCTCTTCGGGTACTCCAGCTTCCTCCCACAGTCCAAAAACATGACTGTTAGGTTAATTGGTCTCTCTAAAATTGCCCTTAGGTGTGAATGGGTGTGTGCATGGTTGTTTGTCCTGTGTGTGTCTGTGTTGCTCTGTGATGGACTGGCGACCTGTCCAGGGTGTACCCTGCCTCTCGCCCATAGACTGCTTGAGATAGGCACCAGCTTCCCCGCGACCCACTATGGAAGAAGCGGTAGAACATGACTGACTGACTGACGTATATAATGATTTTGTCTATTGTCTATATATTTATTGTCATTATTTAAAACACTGACAATGTTGATGGTTGGCTTTTTCAGGTCCTCATGACAATGCATGTAGTTTTTTTTTTGTAGCTGAAAATATCTGTAAAAATCCGGAATTAAATCCTACTTCAGTCACAAGTAGTCAGATAAAATAAATTCAGTGTCAGGTAAGACAGCAGTTTAGAAAAACAATTTTTAAAAAGATGAAAACAGTAGAGAAAGACTAATTCAAAATATGGAGTAAACATCCTCGGAATACAGTAGAAGCTTTTAAATCTAACTGTTTTGCTCTTTATGGAGAAACACTGAAAGCTAAAATTAGCAAGCTATTTGACCAAGCTTGGAAAACTTTACTTTCAAAAGAGTATTACTTTAATAACAGTAATGGTGGCGTCCTTTAGTTTCCAGCTGATAACTGTCCAAGGAGCCCGCTGTCTTTCATTGAAACAGGTGAGGGAGCAACTCTGCTCCAACCTCTGCCCACTTTAACCCGAAGGAACCATATATCTGGAATTTGTAATGGTTGTAAAACCCTAGCTCTTTAAAACCATGTTACACCTTGAGACCGGTAACCGGTATTGCTCCTGCTAATATGCTTAAGTTAAACTGAAGTTAAATGACTGTCACAATAAATACAACATTAAATACACATTACATTACATTGTCATTACGTAGCCAGAGTGAACTATACCTTAGTGGTGTTTCAATTTCTTTTTTTAATCGTTTTTCTTTTTTTTCTTGAGTGAGGAAAATCAGTTTCAGACTCGAAGTTGTGACAATGTAAATGTAGTTACTAAATATCAATTATGTTTGACATAAACTGGCAAAGTTGTTCAATCAAGGTGAATTTCTTAAATATGATCAGATATGCACCTTGACCGAATGTCCCATTATTTATTTTGTTATTTTTATTTTTTAACTACTCTTTTATCTATTTATTAACTTGCAGTGCAAAATTATACCACTTTAGCAGATTTCATTTCAGACATATAAAGACCAGTGGAAATTTGATGTGCTCAATAAACCAAAGCTAAGAAGTTATGTTCAATTTAAAGACAAGTTTGAGACAGAGCCCTATGTTAAAAAGAAGACAGAGATCTCTCTGTGCTCAGCTGAGAGCAGGTTTTCACACAATGTTTGTATATTTTATGTGATTTAAATGTTGTTTGAAATTAATTTATTTTTTGTTTTATTGCTCATTAAACAATGACCTGAAAATGTCAATGCTTGAGAAGATCCAGTGTAAAAACCCTGATTTGTTTTGGCTATCAGATGGTGATATGATGAGTTGGCTTTTTGAGAATGTTGGCAAAATCTATAGAGAGCATAGATGCTTAGACAAAAACCCCTTTATACTGTCTAAAATATTGTTTCTTTTTTGGTACTGTTAATGTATGGCTACTTCTTAATTGTTAATAGTGTCATATAAGCCTGTATAGGCTAGGCACATGGTGTGAATGACACTTAAATAAAATGTTTCATGCATTCATATGTAGGAAAATAATGATTAAAACAATTCTGATTTAATGTTTTAGCCCATGCCATATAGTAAGGATTCAATTTCAATTCAATTCAATTCAGTTTTATTTATATAGCACGAATTCACAACACATGTCATCTCAAGGCACTTTACAAAGTCAATTAGGTCGAATCATACAGATTCCAAGTCGGGTACCTACATTCCAACTGATCCTAGTTATCAAACAGTGCAGTCAGATTCAGTTTATAATTCAAGTTGGTTAAAACTTTTTTCTATCTAAGGAAACCCAGCAGATTACATCCAGTCAGTGACTTGCAGCATTCACTCCTGGATGAGCATGTAGAGACAGTGGACAGTCACTTGCATTGACTTTTCAGCAATCCCTCATACTGAGCATGCATGTAGTGACAGTGGAGAGGAAAAACTCCCTTTTAACAGGAATAAACCTCCAGCAGAACCAGGCTCAGTATGAACGGCCATCTGCCACGACCGACTGGGGGTTTGAGAGAACAGAGCAGAGACACAAAAAGAACACAGATGCACTGATCTAGGAGTACTTTCTATGGGAAAGAAAGGTACAACAAAAATGGTATTAGCTCCTTGAGTGGCTTCATCTAGGATAAGGGCAGGCTGCAGCGTGTCATTCGGTCTGCTGAGAAGGTGATTGGCTGCAGTCTACTGTCGCTCCAGGAACTGTACACCTCCAGGACCCTGAAGCGGGCAGGGAAGATTCTGGCTGATCCCTCCCACCCCGGTCACAGACTCTTTGAGACTCTCCCCTCTGGCAGGAGGCTGCGGTCCATCCGGAACAAAACCTCACGCCACAAGAACAGATTTTTCCCATCTGCCACCATCCTTGTTAACAAAGCCCGGAAACCACCCTGACACTCTCCCTTCCCCCCCCCCCCCCCCCCCCCCCTTTTTTTTGCTGACAGGACACCTGTAACTCGCAACTCTATGCGTTACATTAACGCTCAGCTTGGACTCCTGCTTTACTTGCACTGCCATACTTGCACACTGATCATCTGCACTGTTGTACCGCTCTGGCATCCTATACTGCTCTACATTTACTCTCACTCACTTAAAACTGTGCACATATATTTATATTATATTGTAGATATGTCTATACTGTTTAATTTGTATTGTATTGCACCGACTACGCCAAAACAAATTCCTTGTATGTCCAAAAACGTACTTGGCAATAAAGCTTTTCTGATTCTGATTCTGAGAGAAAGACAGCTAAGCAGATTAACGCTGAGACAGTTTTCAAGTCTAGAGTATGAAAGAGAGCACATACAGTTAGTCACAGTAGAAGCACAGCCACTAGCTATTTCTAGGACAGACAGGGTTAAACACTGAAATGACAGCAAATTACACAAAATTGGAGAATAGTATAAAAATGTAGTGCAAAGAGCAAAAGTGGTCATTATGTCCTCCAGCAGCCTAAGCCTATAGCAACATAACTACAGAGATAGCCACTCTAACTATAAGTTTTATAAAAAAAAAAAAGGAAAGTTTTAAGCCTAGCCTTAAAAGTAGACTGGTTGTCTGCCTCACGGACTAAAACTGGGAGCTGGTTCCACAGGAGAGGAGCTTGATAACTAAAGGATCTGCCTCCCATTCTACTTCTAGATACTAGGTACCACGAGTAAACCTTTAGTCTGAGAACGAAGTGCTTTGTTAGGAATGTATGGAACAATCAGATCTCTGATGTATGATGGAGCTAGATCATTATGTGAGAAATATAAATTTAAATTATATTCTGGATTTAACAGGTAGCCAATGAAGGGAAGCTAAAATAGGAGAAATGTGATCTCTCTTTAATTTTTGTCAGTCTCTGGTTTGTTTGTGTTGGCCATGCTCTCTTGTTGTGGTGTTACTTCATAATGCTTGATTATTGTTATGTGGCTGAATGTACAGTTACACTACCGGTCAAAAGTTTTAAAACTACTTTCTCATTTAATGGTTTTCTTTTTGTTTATGACTATTTACATTGTACATAGATTCTCACTGAATGCCTCAAAACAGTGAATGAACACATATGCAACTACAGGGGTTAGACAATGAAACTGAAACACCTGTCATTTTAGTGTGGGAGGTTGTATGGCTAAATTGGACCAGCCTGGTAGCCAGTCTTCATTGATTGCACATTGCACCAGTAAGAGCAGAGTGTGAAGGTTCAATTAGCAGGGTAAGAGCACAGTTTTGCTCAAAATATTGAAATGCACACAACATTATGGGTGACATAGCAGAGTTCAAAAGAGGACAAATTGTTGGTGCACGTCTTGCTGGCGCATCTGTGACCAAGACAGCAAGTCTTTGTGATGTATCAAGAGCCACAGTATCCAGGGTAATGTCAGCATACCACCAAGAAGGACGAACCACATCCAACAGGACTAACTGTGGACGCAAGAGGAAGCTGTCTGACAGGGATGTTCGGGTGCTAACCTGGATTGTATCCAAAAAACAAAACCACGGCTGCCCAAATCACGGCAGAATTAAATGTGCACCTCAACTCTTCTGTTTCCACCAGAACTGTCCGTCGGGAGCTCCACAGGGTCAATATACACGGCCGGGCTGCTATAGCCAAACCTTTGGTCACTCATGCCAATGCCAAACGTCGGTTTCAATGGTGCAAGGAGCGCAAATCTTGGGCTGTGGACAATGTGAAACATGTATTGTTCTCTGATGAGTACACCTTTACTGTTTTCCCCACACGCAGGAGAGTTACAGTGTGGAGAAGCCCCAAAGAAGCGTACCACCCAGACTGTTGCATGCCCAGAGTGAAGCATGGGGGTGGATCAGTGATGGTTTGGGTTGCCATATCATGGCATTCTCTTGGCCCAATACTTGTACTAGATGGCCACGTCACTGCCAAGGACTACCAAACCATTCTTGAGGACCATGTGGATCCAATGGTTCAAACATTGTATCCTGAAGGCGGTGCCGTGTATCAGGATGACAATGCACCAATACACACAGCAAGACTGGTGAAAGATTGGTTTGAAGAACATAAAAGTGAAGTTGAACATCTCCCATGGCCTGCACAGTCACCAGATCTAAATATTATTGAGACACTTTGGGGTGTTTTGGAGGAGCGAGTCAGGAAACGTTTACCTCCACCAGTATCACGTAGTGACCTGGCCACTATCCTGCAAGAAAAATGGCTTAAAATCCCTCTGACCACTGTGTAGGACTTGAATATGTCATTCCCAAGACGAATTGAGGCTGTATTGGCCGCAAAAGGAGGCCCTACACCATACTAATAAATTATTGTGGTCTATAACCAGGTGTTTCAGTTTCATTGTCCAACCCCTGTATGTAGCTAACAAATTATTTTAGATTTCTTAAGTACCTGTGATGACTAAAATATTAACCTTTGGCTGCCTCTCATTGAACCTCTGGGAAGTTCTTTCAAGACTCTTTGGAAAACCATTTCAGGTGACCACCTCATGAAGCTCATGGAGAGAATCCCAAGCAGTAATCAAAGGAAAGAGTGGCTATTTTGAAGAATCTAAAATATAAAAATGTTTAGAGTTATTTCACACTTTTTGTTTACTATATGATTCCATGTGTGTTCATTCAGAGTTTTGTTGCCTTTGGTAAGAATCTACAATTTAAATTCATGAAAATAAAGAGACCCATTAAGTGAGAAAGTGTATCTAAAACTTTTGACTGGTAGTGTACATTAATGTGTTTTGCACATTCAATTCAATTCAATTCAGTTTTATTTATATAGCGCCAATTCACAACACATGTTGTCTCAAGGCACTTCACAACAGTCAGCTACATACTTTCCAATTAATCCTAACCATTGAACAGTGCAGTCAGTTAGTTATTTATTCAAATTGGATAAAACGTTTTTCTATCTAAGGAAACCCAGCAGATTGCATCCAGTCAGTGACTTGCAGCATTCCATGAGCATGTAGAGACAATGGACAGTCACTGGCGTTGACTTTGCAGCAATCTCTCATACTGAGCATTCATGTAGCGACGGTGGACAGGAAAAACTCTATTTTAACAGGAAGAAACTTCCAGCAGAACCAGGCTCAGTGTGAGCAGCCATCTGCCACGATCGACTGGGGGTTTGAGAGAACAGAGCAGAGACACAAAAAGAACACAGATGCACTGATCCAGGAGTACTTTCTATGGGAAGGAAAAGTAAAAGTTGATGGATGTAGCTCCTTTAGTCGTTTCACCTAGAAAGAAAGAACAGATAAACTCTGAGCCAGTTTTCAAGGTTAGAGTCTGAAAGAGAGCACATAGAGTTTGTTACAGTTAAGCTCAGTCAATCGCCATGTCTAGGAGAGAGAAAGGGTTAAATGCTAAAAGACAGGACATAAACCTTCTGCATCAGTAAAAATTTAAAACAGAACTGCATTCCTTCGACACAAGTGTGTACTGACCATACTGAAATTTGGAAGTATGAATACATACTTCATACACTCCTAGGTTGTCAAAGCAATCCATTGGCAGATGGACTGTTCAGTTCATGTAGTCACTGCACTGTCAAGTTGCTCTAAGGTTGAAACACCAATAACTTCTTAAGGTCAACTGTTATGTAAAATTTGAAGGTGCTTGTAGTCGATAGCAGCTGTATAGTGTCAAAATAAGGTGAGATCTTTCCATGTAATCCATGCAACATTTAGTAACTGCTCACAGTTAACTCCATAAAAGTTACAATAAATATCCTTATATCCTTATGTGTAATCCATGCAATAATTATTAAAACACACAGTTGAAGCAGTGGGTAGTGAAACAAGCATGTTCTCATATTCTGGAGCTGAGAGACTGGAGAGGCCTGTGTGGGGCCACTTGTTATCTGTCTTATCTTTTGCAAAAATACAAACAAGTATATCCAACAAAATGATGTATGATGATTTTATATTCTTTCACATGTATTGAATAAAATTAGTAGTCTTTGATTAACAAGTTAAAAGATGTATGATTGAAATGTGGTTAAGAACTGAGAATTAGAGGAAAACATTAAGGTTTGACATTCTCAATCAGCTATATATGAAAGAAATATAACATTAATCATTTGTAAAGCATGAATAAAAAGAATGAAGTGATGGTTTTGCAACGGTGTTTTAAAGTGAATGCTGAAAGCTGAAGAATGAAATGTGTAATACTGTGTAAAATTTAAAACTGAGCAGATTAGGGAAAAATTGGAGGATGACAAGGAGGGACGAGAGCCAGCTGCATGCTAACAGGAGGAAGGGCGGATGCAACTACACACCAGCGTGGCTATTATTGGCATCTCCAAGGCTGAGAAGCAGAATCAGTAGGTCACAATGACCATGACTAAAGTATTGAGCAATAATCAAGAAGCTGAGTTGAATAGGTTGCGCAATAACTAAGAAGTCTAATAAGGGCCTGACCGGTGAAGGCATCAAGCGCTATAAAAACAATGCTGACAGCAGAAACGGGTTGTTTACACGCAGAAGACCAGCGAACAAGTTCGGACGGAGAAAATAAGCTTGGATGGAAAAGGAACAGAGACACAGCCCCACTGATTGACTGCATTAAAGAAGAGGATCAACCCGTGAGCCCAGAAAGGACTGTGCCTCAAAATTAAGAATCTGATTTCATCTAAAACCTTTTTATCCAGACAACAGAAGTGAACTTGATCGGTGAACAGCTGATTGCTCTACGTTTCAGGCTTCTGGAAATCCTGAATCAACTTCATTTATGTCCCCGGGTTTCCTTCAACTCTTCAGCCTCTGGAAACCATTGTCTTCGGAGACAAATAACAACAGAGACCCTGTTTAACCATCAAAGCCTGGAGCATCAGTGCCTGCCACTTAAAGGAAGAAACCTGAAGATTAAGTCGTATTCCCTTCAAGAAACCACTCGTTGTTACCAGAAGAATTCTTCTCCATCAGGTGTATGAATGAGCCTCCTGCTTAGTAAGATCTTTCAGGTTTAGGGAAGTCCAGACCCATTAGATGGAGAGCTGGATTGAGCAATCCCTTTAGACATGGGGAAGTAGGAGGGAGGGGTTAGCTCATCGGACAACGAAAATAGTATTTACTGTACACAACGCTGAGAAATCACTGTGTTATAGTGAGATTGTGGGTAAAAATAGATCTGGATACATAAAGATGTTGTGGACAGTGAAAATGTTATGTATCGAACACTGACAGACAACAACCCTTGGTTGTTTGGACTTACAAAGTGCTGCTACATCTTCTTGAAAGGAAAAATTTGTTGTGCTGTGCATATGCAGGACAGCATGTGAGAAGGAAATCTTAGGACGCCTGCAGCTGAATATGCTGTTTATTCCCATGTGGCACAGCAAGCTCGTTTCAGTGTGTTTGAGTTTAAGTGTGTGTGTGTGTTTCCATCCATTGTAGGTCGTGCTTGTTTTACTTTAAAGAGTATATGTTATATGCTATGTCAAAATCTTCACCCAATTTCATATAAACACTGGACATTTCCAGGGAATTGTCTCCGTAATCTGAATTGAAGGTTTTTGTCTATAATAAGCAGACAGCCAGGGAAAAATATTATGGTTGCCTATGACAAAAAATTTAAAACCTTAAACAACTTATTTGTTTAAAATAAAGAGTGTTGTTGGAAAATATATAATACAAAAGAGGTGTTGGTATTTCAATCAGTTTTTTCTTTATCATCTTACTCTTACTGTACTGTTATTATGAACTGTAAATGATGTAATATAGTCTTAAAAATGGCATGCAGCTCAATGAGAACAACATGTTCTGAACAGGAGCAGTGGAAATGCTGATTTGCTGGCAGGCGGCTCTTTCTGAATGAAGTTGTTTTGAATGCAGCTCACAGTCACATGTCTCGGACTTTTCCGTTGGTACCTCTTCTCTTCAAGTTGTTTCTGGTTGTCAGGCCTGGGAAAATGCTTTCTCACCTCATAGGAAACGACGGTGGATAAGGAGATGGAGAATTAGCTTGTATTTATCATTAAGTATTTTTATCATTCATTCGGTGGTTTTAGATGAATTTTTATGTTATTTTTATGTTATTTTACAGCTTGCTACAGCATATAAAGAGTTATCAGGAAATAGAGTGCTATAGATCGGTCTTTGGCAATTTATATTAAAGAGAATTTACAGTCATATTCAATAAATTAGAAAATGCTTTCCGATGAGACTCGTTTGTCAGCTTAAAAGTATCTTGTGGTGCGGTGCTGCCTCAGTCGTGGACGCAGGCTGTCACGGGACTGAATCCCTTCCCATTGATGCTTTCTGCACTCCCTTACCCCACTCTTTCCAAACCATTTCCTGTCTACCTACTGTCAAAAAACTACTTGTACACTAAATAATAAAGGCCATTAGATTTAAAGTATATTCAGAAAATAACAACCTTTAAGTAGGTATTATACATAGTTTTCATTAAACCCACATTTGTGTGTTAAATGTGGGTTTTTTAATTGGTCTGATGTAATATTTTAATCCTAAATGTCATGTTTTCATTAGGCTGTAAGAAGAAAATCACCATAATTAACAGAAATAAAGGCTTGGAAACATCAGTCTGTGTGTAATTAATCTATAAAATGTGTTTGACTTAGTGAATTACGTCACTGAAGAAAGGAACTTTTTAACAATATTCTAATGTATTGAATATGATTGTATTTTCTTTATGTGGAAATGCCCCAGTTTTTTTTCATTTTTACTTTTCATGGTTGTTTGGATGTTTAAATATTTTTGAGATTGCAGCTATGGTGACCTGATTTGTATTTTATGATGCTTCAACATAATTTTGCTGTGTTTCTCACCTGTTGAAACTGTATGGCTTAGCTTTTTCTTGAACTACTATATTACCACTATTAATATAAAAAGCTTATTATCTATAAAAGAACAAACCCCAAAAAATCAGTTTAAGTGACTCAACAACAAAATCAAGTTAAGTGTTTTTTGGCAATTTTTTTAATTGTACCTTGTTGCAAAGACAGAATTAGTTTTTTTTTTTTTATTAGTTGATAGTATTTAAAAATCTGAGACGATGCAAAAAGCATTCTTCCAGAGACTTGCCATGTGAATACCATGTGAGGAAACTTGATATTTGGCTGAGAAGAGGAATTGAGAGGGCAAAAAAACAACTACAGATAACAGTCAAACAGTAATAATTACTTCTGTAAATGAAAAATCTACTTATTAGTGCAAATATGTTTCTTTTCAACATGTTTTGTAAATGCAACCAAAAAAACAACTTAAAGAAAGAAAGAATATGTAAGTGTCTGTTTAAAAAATGAAGGCATTGTAATGTTACAGATTTAAATAATGATACTTGACCTAAAAAGGAAGGAGTAAGCCTGTCACACTCGGTGCTGGTGCCATGCCCATTTGGCCTTTCACTGTGAAAACAGATGGATAGCAGAGCCGGCATTTTTTTTTTATATATATGTTTTTCATTGGTTCATCACAGTTGCAACTTTACATATTGAAATCAGTTTCATCCATTCATTTTTGTGTTATCAAAACATTTTGAATGAAGCCCCAAAGATAAATTAATTAATTAATTAGATAGAGTAATAAATGAGTAGATAGAAAAAAATAAAAATAAAACTTACAAGTATGTATATACATATATACATGCACACATATTTTCGTTGTCCGATGAGCTAACGCCTCTCTCCTACTTACCTATTTCTAAGGGGATTGCTCAATCCAGCTCTCCATCCAACGGGTCCAGACTTCCCTAAACCTGGAAGATCTTACTAAGCAGGTTTAGCTGGTGTCGGGAAATGACTCGCCTAACCTCTAACAGCCTATCTTTTCCAGAAGTCTCGCCCTTCTTCAACTGGTGGCTTGGACAACTGAGTAGCCCACAGCAGTCATCCACTCCTCGACAGTCACTTCTATTAACGGCTGCTCATTCCATATTTTACAACTTGCAATTCTTATATGGGTTAAGTTGATTTTAGTGGCTCGGCACGCGCCCCAAGGGCATTGTTTTAACAAGTTTGGCTTAAGGCAACCTATAAAAACCTCTTAAAATCATTTGGAACCAGGCAACAACATTTTTACCACCAAAGAAAAACCCAAAAAAAATGTGAGTCAAATAATTGACTGTCCACAATAAATCTAGAATTTTATATGCTTTCTTTAATTAGTAATACTTTCGCAGGGGTCAGTAACAGCTTAAAAATCAGCAAAACATAATAATTTGAATAATAGAAATAAATCAATCAACTTAACCTATCTTTCCCTAATGCTGAAACTGGTAAGGCTGAAGAGACTTTGGAGATGGAGGCTCAACATGGATCCGAATGGAATGATTTCTTCAGTAGGCAACGAGTGATTGTCTTTTTGGGTGAAAGGCAAGTCTTCAGTTTTCTTCCTCTAAGTGGACAGGCACTGATGCTCGGGGTTTCGCTGGTCAAGTTGGAAAAAAAATTTAAAAGAAAATTTAAAAAAACTGAAAATTTGTTGGCAAATGTTTTAAAAGTCAGTAGCTTCCAGAGGCTGAATAGTTGAAGGAAACCTTTGATGTGTAATTGAGGTTGGTTCCGGACTTCCAGAAGCCTGAAACTTAAAGTAATCAGTTGTTCACTGACCAAGTTTACTTCAGTTGTCTTGGTAAAAATGCAACAGATGAAATTCAGATTCTCAATTTTGAGTTGCAGCTCTTCTCAGGGCACATGGGTTGATCCTCTTTATAATGCAGAATTTGTCAGAGGGGCTGCGTCTCTGGTCTTCTGATTCACCTGTAGCTTCTTTCTCCATCCAATCTTGTTCGCTGGTCTTCAGCGAGGAAACAACCCTGTTTCTTTCTTTGGCACAGTTTTTATATTGCAGATAGCCTCACTGCTCATCCCCTGTTGCAAGCTTTCCCATCATTGAGTTACGCGGTCACCGTGACGTTTCGGTGCTGTCTCCCAGCCTCCATAGACAGAGTCGTAAACAGCCCGCAGCTGGCTCCCAGTGCCATGACTTTTGTCTGTTTTTCGACCTTCACAACTCCCGCTCCCATCCGGGTGCCATGACTTTTGCCTGTTTTTCGACCTTCATGACTCCTGCTCCCATCCTGGTGCCATGACTTTTGCCTGTTTTTAAAACTTCAGACTGACGAAAAACAGCATGCACCTGGCTTCTCGTTTCTCGCTCCCATGCCTGTTATGACTTGAGTTTGCTCGTTGACCTTCCATCCATGCCCAGTTCCCGTGAAGCTGGCTCTCCTCTGCCCCTCCCGTCCTAATGTTATGACTCTGCCGCCTCTGGCTCCCAGGCCATGGTGCCCTCCTTATCCGCTCAGCCTCAAGCTTTCTAACACAGTATTTCTCTGCTTCTTGCGCTCACACCAGTTACAGCTAAAAAAAACCCTCACTTCATTCTTTTTATTCATACATCACAATTGATTAACATTAACCCTCTTCATTACATTTAATAATTGTAGAAAAATAGAAAATCATCATACATTTTTCTTTGATTATACTTGTAGTTTTCTACTTCTGAAAAAGATAAGACAGTCACAGTTAATGTGTGACTCCATACAGGCCTCTTCAGTCCTCAGTTCCAGAGTGCGAAGATATACTCATTTTACTGTTTACTGTTTTATGACATCTTATCCATGTAATATGATCATTATTTATTTGATACTCTAAAAATTAGCCTCTCATTTCATCATATGTGATTGTTGTTAAACTCAATCATAGTGATAACAAAAGAAAGAAGAATTAAAACACCAAATGGGCCCCCCAGACTTCATAGCTTTAAAATGTGAACATTTACTGCTGTATATTTCATTGATCTAATTATGCGGATTTAATTAATTTCTGCATGGATACATGGAAGGCTCTCACCTCATTTTGACAATATGTATAAATATATACAAATACACATCCACGAATATATACATCTTTTTTTTTTCAAAATTATGATAATACTTAATAAAATGAATACTATACATTATTCAATTCAAGTCAGTTTTATTTATATAGCGCCAATTCACGACACATTGTCTCAAGGCACTTCACAACAGTCAGGTACATACATTCCAATTAATCCTAACCATTGAACAGTGCAGTCAGAGTTAGTTATTTATTCAAATTAGATAAAATTTGAATAAATAACCCAGCAGATTGCATCCAGTCAGTGACTTGCAGCATTCCATGAGCATGTAGAGACAATGGACAGTCACTGGCGTTGACTTTGCAGCAATCCCTCATACTGAGCATTCATGTAGCGACAGCGGAGAGGAAAAACTCCCTTTTAACAGGAAGAAACCTCCAGCAGAACCAGGCTCAGTTCGAGCGACCAACTGCCACGACCGACTGGGGGTTCGAGAGAACAGAGCAGAGACACAAAGAGAACAAAGAAGCACTGATCCAGGAGTACGTTCTATGGGAAGGAAAAGTAAATGTTAATGGATGTAGCTCCTTTAGTCGTTTCACCTAGAAAGAAAGAGCAGATCAACTCTGAGTCAGTTTTCAAGGTTAGAGTCTGAAAGAGAGCACATAGAGTTAGTCACAGTAAAAGCTCAGTCAATTGCCATATCTAGGAGAGAGAAAGGGTTAAACACTGAAAGACAGGGCCATGTGGATCATCGGTGGAGGGTGAGCATTAAGTTGTGGCCAGCAGAAGCTTGGACGATGCCCCTCTCCAGAAAGGTGTCACGGGTAGACACAGAGCCAGGCCAGGTGTAGCTTCTAGGAAGAGAAAAGAGAGAACAAGGTTAAAAGCTGAAATAACAGCAAATAATGCAAAATTGGAGAGTAGTGTGAGAATGTAGCGAAGAGGGTGAAAGTGGTCATTATGTCCTCCAGCAGCCTAAGCCTATAGCAGCATAACTACACAGATAGTTTCAGTTCAGATTATTTAGTTAAACGACACTTATTTACAACAATGTCGTCTCAAGGCACCCCACAAAGGGTCCCATTGATGGTCATTGTTATACTAAAATCCACAAGAATAGGGATACCTCCCTCTGTCAGACTGATTATAACCATTGGAAAAGAGAACGGGTCATACAGGTAGCAGGAATGGAGGTTGTGTTTGCACCTCAACCATAACTGAGCCGGTTTAGGCTAAACATGACTCCCCCTTACTCCATCCAACAGGGAGGGAGGGAGGCTCCCTCCCTGATAACCTAAGCCACTCTAACTATAAGCTTCATCAAAAAGGAAAGTTTTAAGCCTAGCCTTAAAAGTAGACAGGGTGTCTGCCTCACGGACCAAAACCGGGAGCTGGTTCCACAGGAGAGGAGCTTGATAACTAAAGGATCTGCCTCCCATTCTACTTCTAGAGACTCTAGGAACCACCAGTAAACCTGCAGTCTTAGAATGAAGTGCTCTGCTAAGAACATATGGAACAATCGGATCTCTGATGTATGATGGAGCTAGATCATTAAGGGCTTTATATGTGAGAAGGAGAATTTTTAATTCTATTCTGGATTTACCAGGGAGCCAATGAAGGGAAGCTAAAATAGGAGAAATATGATCTCTCTTTTTAATTTTCATAAGAACTCTTGCTGCAGCATTCTGAATCAGCTGAAGGCTTTTAAATGTATTTTGTGGACATCCTGATAGTAAAGAATTACAATAGTCCAGCCTTGAAGTAACAAATGCATGGACTAGTTTTTCAGCATCACTCCTGGATAGGATATTTCTAATTTTGGCAATGTTCCAGAGGTGAAAGAAGGAAATCCTAGAAACTTGTTTAATATGGGTCTTAACTGACATGTCCTGGTCAAAAGTAACACCAAGGTTTTTTACTTTATTACCGGAGGTCAATTTAATGCCATCCAGGTTAAGTGATTGACTAAGCAGTTTCTTTTTTAAAGACTTCGGTCGAAAGACGACAACTTCTGTCTTGTCTGAATTCAGAAGCAAAAAATTTAAAGTCATCCAAGTTTTTATATCTTCAAGACATGCTTGTAGTCTATCTAACTGGTTGGGCTCATCAGGATTTATGGATAAGTAAAGCTGAGTATCATCAGCGTAACAGTGAAAATGTAGCTCTGAATTAAACCAAGGAGCTAGCCTCCTATGAATGATTACCTTCTTTTTCAAGGGGGCTGCATTGTCTAATGCATCACACAATGATGAAGAAACACAATGAACAAAATAATTAATTTGTGAAGGGGCAGAAACAGAATTATTGCCCTCCACTGTGCTTTTCAGTGATAATGAGGAAATTAAATGTGGAACAGATTCTTTAAAGGTTGTTACAGCATTGTTTGATAATGATCTACTATAATGAAATTTTCTTTCAGGTGTGGAGTACTTGGTTAAATTAAACTCAAAGGTTATTAAAAAATGGTCAGACAGGACAGGGTTATGAGAAAATATTGTTATGTCTTTACACTCAATGCCATATGTCAGCACAAGATCCAGAGAATGATGACAGAGGTGGGTAGGTTTGAGCTATCACTTTCAGTGTCAACATGAATGTTAAAATCCCCCACTATAATAACCTTATCTGTATTTAACACTAAATCAGATAAAAGGTCTGAAAACTGATCTAAAAATTGAGAGTAAGGGGCTGGTGGACAGTACAAAACAACAAACAGAAGTGGTTTTAGTGCTTTGCAATTTGGATGAGGAAAACTAAGGATTAAATATTGAAAAGAGTTGTAGCTAGTGATTGGTCTGGGACTAGTCAATAAATCAGACTGAAAGATGGTTGCTACTCCTTCTCCTCGCCCAGTATTTCGAGGAATGTGAAAATTTAAATAATTAGTAGGAGTTGACTCATTTATAGTAACATAATCCTCTTGCAGCCAGATTTCTATGAAGCAAAATAAATCAATCTGATTGTCACAAATCAGGTCACTAACTAGCAATGTCTTTGAAGAGAGAGATCTTATGTTCAGTAGGCCACATTTAATTGTTTTATTTTTCTTTTCGGTCTGAGTTGTGTTTATTTTTATTAGATTTTTCTGATATCCTCCTTTTAGATTATTTTTTAATCTATTCAATTTTGGCCGTGGGCGAGACACTGTCTTAATAGGGTAATGGGTGGGTAGCAGTACAGAAGCTGCAGAGAGGAGTATTAAACTACGACCCTGCTTCCTGGTCTGAACCCTACGTTGTCAGAGTTTTGGAGAACTAATAAATTCGGCCAGATTCCTAGAAAGTAGAGCTGCTCCATCCAAAGTGGGATGGATGCCGTCTCTCCGGATCAGATCAGGTTTTCCCCAAAATGTTCGCCAGTTATCAATGTAACCCACATTGTTTTCTGGACACCACCTAGACAGCCAGCGGTTGAATGACAGCATGCGGCTAAACATGTCGTCACTGGTCAGATCGGGGAGAGGACCAGAGAAAATTACGGAAAATTAAGTTTGGCAAACTTCCACACCGAAGCAACACTAACTTTGGTGACCTCCAACTGACATAACCAGGTGTCATTACCGCCAGCGTGAATATCAATCTTACTGTATTTACGCTTATCCTTAGCCAGCAGTTTCAGGTATGATTTGATGTTGCCCGTTCCGGCCCCTGGCAGACATTTGACTATGGTCGCAGGTGTCTCTAGTGCCACGTTTCTGACTATGGAGCTGCCAATTACCAGAGTTGGCTTCTCAGTGGGTGTGTCGCTGAGCGGGGAAAATCTGTTAGAAATGCAGACCTGTGGTCTGGGATCTAGGAATATGCTTTCTACGTACCGTGACCCAGCCGGCCTGAGGCCCCGGCTGGGCGGGCTCTGCTGGAGGACTGCTACGGGGAGCTATCCTCGGTGGCTCCACGCTGGCTAAGGGGCCTCGGCTATCTGCTGGTTTTCAACAGCGCGGAGCCAGGCCTCCAATTCTGACGCCCTTGCCTCCAAAGGTACAAAAATGCTACCTTTATTACACGTACCATTATCACTAAAGGAGGCAGAGTAACTGAACATCTGACACAGCGCAGGAGAGAGGAGGAGACTCAGAGAGAGAAACAGCAGAATGGGTAGCCATGGTAGAGCTAAAGCTAACACTAAGCTAGCGACCCCGTACCACTACTAGAAAAACCGTGTAAGACACAGAGAGTCCCCAAACATTGAATACAGCAACAGAAAGTATGTGTTTTAACGTGCTTATGTATTATAACAAGTAAGAGATATGAAAGTAGAGAGAAATCAGATCAAACGAGAGAGCCTTCACACACCAAACAATTCACCAAGTGCAACAGCGAAAACAGGAAGTGACGTTACCCAATATCTCACAAGATTATTTTGACCATATTAGAAATATGTTATATTTTGATATTAATTCCAAAAACAAATATACCAGTTGTTACGAATAGTGAAAAACTAAGCAAGTTGCAGAACAATATGAAGGATTGTCCAACCCATCTGTTTTAAAACCAAGTAGGTGTGTATTCCAGTTATATGTTTGAGATAGTCCTGTTTGTAGCAGAGTCTCTTATCACATCTCCAAAGATGAACTGGAATCAAAGTACCGTATTTTCCGCACTATAAGGCGCACCGGATTATAAGGCGCACCTTCAATGAATGGCCTATTTTAGAACTTTTTTCATATATAGGGCGCACCGGATTATAAGGCGCATAGAATAGAAGCTACTGCAGTCAAACGTTTGACTGGGGTTGCGTTATGCATCCACTAGATGGAGCTGTGCTAAAGAGAATGTCAACAAAACAGTCAGATAAGTCAGTCAGTCAAACTTTATTAATACACTACAAACCAGCGTTCTGATAACTCCATTCACTCTCATGGTAAGGTCTCCTCTACATAGAATTCTATTGAATAGACCCAACCGCACGTTAGGAATGCATTGGAGTCTATGAAGTTGAAGTTGAAATCAAACGTTAGTTAAAACGTGAAAGGGAACTTTTCCCTGATTCAGTAAACACGTAAAAGAAACAGTTTGATGCACTAAATCAAACGTTAGTACTGTTAACCTTTCCTGTTTCTGTCCCCTGACCGTAGTCTGATAACACAGGGGAGACGCTTTCTCGAGGGCCGAAGTTACTAGTTTCCTCGGGGTTAACTCCCTCACTCATACGTTGCTGAGTTGAGCATGAAGAAACAGCATCAAAACACTGAGTTGTTGACGAGATTCGGGGTTCTTTTTAATGACTTTGCAGCACGTAAAAACACAGGGCTTACAGACTCATACACCGCTGCTCCGGTCGCCGTTTCTACCCACCCCACACACACAATAATACCGACGTCACTCCTTCACTCTTGATTCTCAGCTACGGCAGCACACAGCGCCACCTCTGTCCGGAGGAGTAATGTCAACATCTTCCATACACACACACGAAACATACATCCCACACACTGAGCTTCTAATCACATATAGTTCAGGCAATTCCTGCAACAGTACATTCAAACGTTATACACACACAAGTGGTGTTGGACTAGGAGTAAGCACAGTACAGGTGTTTACCGCTATTACTTCGGCGACGCCCCTGACTACGGTAGCCGTAATGCTGCAAGCGGTGCGGCTTTGTAGTTTACCAGTCGTACTGAAACATTTTGACAGCACCGTGTACAACCAGTATGGATCAACCAATTAACCAATTGATCCATATATAAGGCGCTCCGGATTACAGAATTAAAGGTTTTTAAGTGCGCCTTATAGTGCGGAAAATACGGTAAAACAAAACTGACTCCAGGATTGATTGAAAAGCTCAGAACACCCCTTTGAACTGTATTTATTTTCTCCAAATAGATCTCTCATTACTTAATTAGTATTTGCACATGGTTTTTCACAGTTTGCACGTTCTTCTACTCTGGATCATTTGTACTAGCCACTTTTTTTTATTTGTAACAGCACAGCATATTTGGACCTGTTCTGACTATTCAGACATCATAAACTTTCACAGTTGTGGTCGATTTAGGAGGGATTTGTGAGTATCACTTCAGTACAGCTAGATAGAGATGTGGTACATAAACTTGCTATTTATATCAGCAGCATTAAATGTAAGAGGCACTACAGTGTGACAGATGCAGACTGAACATCTTGTTAGAGCTTCAACAAACATTTCCGCTAATTACAACTAAATTATCGACATCTAATAGACCCAGTCAAACTATTTAGATAAATCTACAAATAATTTAAGTGAGCTTCAATGCAAAATCCAAAGCTCTGAGTTTGGTTCATGATGACTTCACTGAATACAGTTTTACACAAAGCATTATATTACAGTACCTTAAAAAACTATTAATACCATTTGGAACTTTTTCATATTTTCTAACACTTACACAAACTTTAATTTAGCCTATTGAGATTGTAAGCGATAAATCAACACAAAGTGCATAATTATAAAGGGAAAGTAAAACTATGCCTATTTTATTTTTCTCTGGCATCCCAAAAATCATGTTGCCTTCAAAAGCCATCTACTAAGAAAATAGAATCCACCTGTTTGTAATTTAATCTAAAAAAGTGCAATGGTTTGGTGAAGTCCACAGAGGTTTGCTGGAGAACATGATGCTGCTGATGAACAAACAGTGCCATGAAGACCAAGAAAGACAACAGGCAGGTTAGGGATACAGTTGTGAATTAGATTAAAACAGGGTTAGGTTCTAAAATGATTACCCAAGGTTTTAATGTAGCAATGCATGAAAATTGGTTTTCACAAACATTATCCTTCAAATCTGACTGAACTTGAGACATTTTGTAAGAAAGAATAGACAAACAATTCAGTCTGTAAATGTACAAGCTGGTGAAGACATTCTCCAAAGGACTCTCAGCTATAATTTCAGCAAACGGTGGTTCTACAAAGTAATATGTACCATTAGGCTTAAGGTCTAGTCTACACCTTCAACTCTCACCTCTCCTACCCCTTGTCACAGTGCTGAGCCCAGAATTCTCCAGCGCCTTCCACTGTTCCTTTAGCACCCTATAGCACTCTGCACCAGAGAGTGGTTACTAGACATTCCAGCTATGTAGCCTTTAGTCTCATTACATCATCCGTGTCACCATCTACACTCCTGGCTCTGTCATCATCATCGCCATCTGCGACTCCTGTTCCTGTTCCTGAATTCTCCAAGGGGTTCAAGTTTGAAGCACCTCCTGTTCCTGATCTGTAGTTCTCCACTGAGAGTGTTGAGGCAAACCCCTCTTGTGTCTGTAGGTTCGGGTTGTTTTTTGTTGTTTGTTTGGTTCTTCACTCAACCCACACACCATGACAAGAGAAGGCTCCATCTTTGTTTTTTCTTTTTGATTGTTTTTGAAACCTAGATGGTGAAATAATTGTCTTGTGCTTTCATTGTGATTACAGATTTAATTCTTGAGTGACTGAATATTAAAATGGTTACAATGATAATTCTCACTTGTAAGGCATTTTAAATTTTTCGGAGGGTTTTCCTCAAATTTTATTTGTGAATAGCTCTGTCATGAATAAAGTCAGGCTTTACACCCAATGGAACGACATCTCATTATATGGATGCTATTTTGAAATGCATGTCACCAACTACAAAGATGGCAGGAAGATTCAGGAAGTTGGGAGGATTTTAAAAGGACACCCCATAAAACATTTCAGATGAAAAATAATAACAAAGGAGAAAAGACAAGAAGTGAGATGTGTGAAGCTTTTTTGTTCCTTAAAAGAACAAAACGTTCAAAGCCTTATCAGCTGAGCAGTACTGACAGTGGAAATTCCTTTGTTGTGCATGTCGTCAGCTGCTGGCCATCTGCATAATTTCTCAGACTTTTTTCTGCTGCTCTCTGAAAAACCCTTCTGTTTCTACAGGCCTTCCTGACAAGATTATTCTGTACAACTCCTAATGAGACTGTGTCCCCTTATCAACTTGGGAACCTCATGTGGACATTTGGGAGAGTTAACATTTAATTTGTCAGTATGATACTGAGACTGGGTCCAGACTAGGATCCGAAACAGTTATTTCATCCAGACATCCTTGACTGTTAAGGCTCACACAGAGCCGTGTGTACTCGACTCCTTGGGCTTTTGTGCGTTCTTTGAGGCAGACTCAATGCAGACTCAATGTGGAAGCAGACATCCACCAGACATGTCCGTGCAAGGCTCAGCTTTTACTACTGCGTACGTGTACTCGGTGTCACACAATAAACTGCATGGTGGATAAAGGTCTTCACATCGAACTGTTTTATGTGTGACACACTGCTCTGAGCAACCAGTCGGAATGATGCGCAGTGTCACTGCCACTTTCTACGCTGTTTCATATTCATAGTCTTCTTCATATTCTCCAGCTTATCCTATTCCCTTTCTTAGTCCCTAGTCTGGTTTATTGACTGTATGTACAATGTTATTTTCTATTGTTTTTCCAAAGCTACAGGGCAAATTAGCTCATTCTCTTTACCAATGACGCCATGGCAGAAAGTGTGGGAAATGTAGGAATATCTCACAAGAAATGTAGGAAATTGGTAGGCTGAACTATGATGTGTCAAATGTTCACGGGCATTGCACGTATATTACGCTACACTTACAGTGGACGCACAGTACGGCCAACTTTTGTGGAGCCTTTAGATAGACAGTTGCTGCCTGCTCTCCCTCCCTCACCGAAGACCCAGGTCAGTCATGGAGACTACAGCCAAATCTCCTTAGAGACAGAAAGAAAAGATTGGGCTGCTAGCTTCCAAGCCTAAAACCTGTAAGATCATTGCAGATGTTTCCATGTACAAGATGTGGGAATAGTCTGTGTTAGTTGGAACTGGATAAGAGCGGATGTGGAAGAGAGAGAACTTCAAACCACTTTTCCTTCTCTTTTTAGCAATCAGAAAGCAGAGATACTTTCATAAGTTTTTGTTTTAAATACCATTATTAAAAAAACATTTGAATTCCAATTTGAGCTTGCGCAAATATTCTAATAAGATATGTTGGATGTACCCTCATTATTTCACACCCTTGAATACTTATCTGTTGACTGTAGTTGTTTGTTTTATGTTGTTCATCTTTATATTTGTCTGCAGATATGTATTCGTTGATTGATAATAAGTTTAGACTTGATGGAGTCGATAGCTTATTGCAATTCTTCATCTAATCTTTGGATGGCATGGTCTTATCTCTGCTTTGTCAGTGTATAAATCATGGGAAGGAAAGTAATTCATTATCGTTGGTAGATACATGGTTAAATAAATAGTGTGACATACGAGATTGATTTACTTATTAATTACTCTATGGTATTATTTAATACCACTACAGTAATTCAAGGGGGCTGAATACAAATGTACTCTTGGGTTGGCTTATATGGACCTAAACATTTAGTATGATAATTTGTGGTATTTGTTGTAATAAAACAATAAAATTGACTGATTACAGACAGGACCCTGCAAACACATATATTGCTCTTAAAAATAAAACCGCCCCAACACAAAAAAGCTACTTCAGTACAGTTGCTACATGAAATAGTTCAGTAGTATGTAATATTTGCATTTAATCTATTGATATGTATTAACTTCGTAGAGTGAATTGTGGGAAAAGTAGTGAAGCTAACAACCCAAACTATATTGTTAGTTTTTACTGTTCGAAACATTATCAGTTTGAGTTAATCATTATTACGACCAAATCATAATTCTTATGACGGTTAAAAACATTTCCTGGTAGTACTATTATGATAGTTGCTCATCCTTAAAGAACACCATACTTTTCAGACTTTTATTTGTAAAAAAAAATAAATAAAGTGAAAACCATATCTAGGCAGGCCCGGGTGTAGCTGGTAAAAATATGACATATCTCTTCAAAAGATGTGGTGAATCACTGGTAGTTAATGATTAAATGGGATGATTTGTGTTGGCTGGCAGAGGCGTTGGTGGGGGGGAGGGGGTGGTGGTATGTGGTGCATTGGCATAAATATTGTTAGATTAGTGTGGACAGGTTTTTTTTTTCCCCAATAAATGCAATCGTCAGGAGGGCAAGCACTTTTAAAGCACCGTACTTCTTAGAGGATGAACAACTGATAGAGCAGAGTTTCAGTGATGGTGTAATCTGCTGCCTGGAAATCCCTGAGCACTGCTGTTTTTGCTTACAACGTTTCATGTCATTTTGCAGTGGTGAGGCTGATTTTGGCCAGATGTCATACCAGCACTAATTAGTTACCATATGATTCTTAAAAAAGCTACCAGACTCTTTGATGCTGGTCACAAATATTTGCCTGCATTTGTCTCTTGACTGAATCCTTTTATGATGGTCCTTCTTATGACACTACATACTACCCCACTGGGCTGTGCCTGTTTCCATAGTTTAACAAAGCTATTTTTAGAATTTAGCTTTTCTGAACAAGAGAAGAAAGCCTAGGTTTTTGATCACGTCTGCTAGTCTCTCAAGAGAATAGGGATTCAGCCCATTTTTCATGGTGATGGCTGTGGGACATAGGATTGTTAGCTAGCTTCAGTTAAGAAGTATGCAATTTGGCAGTTAGTCTATGAAAGGCAAAACAAGGCCTGAACATTTGTGAGGTTGCTTCAAGTAATTCTTTCAGCGAATTTTTCATCATTGTAGCTATTAGTCGAACTTTGGGTGGGTATTAAATAACTTAAGACCAAAAATAATCCAACCTCTGACTTTAAATTCATGAAAGTCATTTTACATTATAAAGCTTCATTTTTAGGTTAAAAGCATAGTAGAGGATCTTGGCTTTGTTTCATGTGGTTATGTGCACTACAGTGTACTCCTTTTCCCCCCTTATAACAGCAATTCGGAATGCTGTACTGCAGCACTGCTTGAATTTATGGTGATTAGCGCATTAAAAACTGTATGAAAAGGTGAAAGATAGTTAACTTTTGTCAGCATGTAATGTTACGTTACTTTTTTAAATTGTGTTATGTTAACACAATTAGAACATAGAACAATCAAGGTAATTTGCCTCACTGAAATCAATATTTTCTTCCACTCGTGCTCAGGTGCACGTCACCCCCATACTGCCTCTGCTGATGCTCAGAATCATGCTATAGACAAACAGAACTGATACATAGTTACATAAACATGTGTTTGTAATTCAGGGATGGTAAATCAATTGCTTCATTGTAAAAGTTCTCAACTTTCTTCTATGTCCTTCATACTGTGTTATTGGTTTTCTTGTTCAAAATTCATTTGACTAATCTGTGCTGCATATTTTCATCCCGAGAGTTTGTTAATCAGCATCAGCATTCCTCCGTAATCTGTCCACAGTCTTTGACATTCTGCTGACAGGGACATAGTGCTAAGAATAGAGATACAGAGAACAATAGTAGTGAACTTTGATTGACAGTAATGACACGTGAAAGGCAAGCAATCACAAGGTTGAGCTGTGCTATGTGTAAGTCAGTTACAATGATGGAAAACTGTGTTCTCTGCCCCAGCTGTAATAGCAGAGTCACTCTGTGGTAGGTCCATCTGTTGACTCCACTAATGAATGCATGACATAGTGCACCATGCACAAGATGTACAGATGTTTTGGGCTCTCTCGTTGCATCCTCTTTGATTTTTTTATCTTAACATTTTGCAGGTGTATCAACATGGTTTCCAGCAACAGCTACATTTTCTGTCTAAACAACTGATAAAACCACTAATCCATTAAATTAAAAAAAAAGACAGTAAAAAGCTGCAATTAGTGTCAACAATTTGAAGCAATGCTCTTTTAATAGAGTCACAGTTGTGTCCGTATGCTTAAAAGACAACTCCCCTCTCTGCAGTTGGATTGAGCCCAGTAATGACAGACTTTGACCTGAGGCTGCCAATGTTGGAACTTGTCAAACTGTAACGGGAAATGTCTTTTCATGATTAATCCATGATCCTCCACACTCCAAGTCATTGTGTGCAACGAGGCCACACTTCGCACTGTATAGAATTACAGCTGGTATTTAATGACACTAGTTCCTTCTTACATACTATGCTGTTTATTCTTCAGTAGAACTTAAACTGTAATACAACAGATTACATCTACTTTATTGGTATTCATAAGAAAAAAATGATATATTCATTATCTAACGTGAACAGGAGTAAGCTCATGGGAATGTTTAAGAAGTGTTTTTGTTGTGTAGTTGTTTCAAAAGTGTCTAAGTTAATGACTTAAATCTATTTCAACACTGATATAAAAGTTCATTCCTAACATCAAAGACAAAGAGGTTCATTGATAAAAAAAAAAACAGTCGTTCTGTGATAATCTATGATTTTTAGGTTTCTGATTGTTAAATATAGGTAACACAAGGACATGTACTGTAGTAGCGATGGCCCGATCAAGATTTTTTTGTTCCCAATGTACTGCTGGGCAATAAAACAACTCTGATAGTTTATCAAGAAACAGAAAATGCTAACAACAATGATAAAGGTAGGATTTAAAATTTTAATAGGACAGAGAACACATTTGGCCTTGGAGTAAGTATGTGGGATCACATTTTCTGGTTGTACTCAAAACGTTTGGCATTTTTAAGCAGTACTGCAAAAACATCATTTCTAATCCATAAAGTCCTGCAATTAAGGGAATTAGGAGTTTGATCTACAACAGTTTTTTAGAAGAATCTCAGTAATGTTCCGAAATACAAGAAATATCTGACACAACACACACAGCTACAGCCTTAAATAAAGGCGTTTTGGTTTAAATGTCCTAAAATTTAATAAGTAGTGTGTCAGTTTCAGCCTTCCCTTATACCCACAGCTCTCTGTTGATATCTGAAGAAATCACATTGAACAAAGAGAGAGGAAGCTGCAGCAGCCAAAACAGTCTCTCTTTTATTGTAAACATAAATCTAAATGTTTAAATATTATTGGTGTCTTAACTCACATTTATTAGTTTAAGAAAATAATGTACTGTAAGACAGCCTGCTCAAAACAGGCACAGCTCGTTGGAATTTAATATGAGTGTAGAGTTGAGTTTATTGAGGTATTCTGATACCAGTAATTTAAAAATGCCACGGTTGGGATTTGAAATTGACAGGCCAAGGGTCCAGATCAACAATGCTATAAACAGCATTAAAATTTACAGCTTTGTTGTTGTTGGGATATATTTGTCCTGGCATCCATTTATCCCTTAACAGTAATTTGTTAATAATTGTGCAAAAATAATTTCAAAGTAAAATTTGGCATTTTTGCTTATCTAAAGGTCAAAGGTACCTTATTTTAAGCAAAAGTAGATGTTATTCTGTGATTTTAACCAAAATTAATTGTAAAAAACTAATGTCAAACTTGCTTGTTTTGGCATTGATGCACTTCTGAGCTGACATGGGAGATGCTGAGAGAACCAAGTGGTCTGTTGAGTATATGAAACCCATTGCTCTTACCCGAGACATGTTTGTAATTGAAAATAATCTAACACAGGCTGCCTCTCGAAGTGCATAGTCCATATAACACCATAGGCTTGTGTCTTTCGGGTCTGCTTAGCTCTGCATCACCTAAGGGAAACTGTAGCAACTTTATGTAGACAGTAAATCAGCTGTTATAATTTGTATTTTCTAACGAATTGTGGCATGTCTGAAAACACATTTTAAGTGAACCTTAACATAAAGAAACCAAGTGCATTTTGCAAATGCATCCCTGCTACCTATATTTTGTGATTATTGGGATTAATTGTGTAAAATGTAAAGTGTGCTTGTAAAGTACTTGTTGCCTTTACATTACTGACTTGATTTTATGTCCTTACCTAATGATTGCCCAACCATTAAGATTTGTTACACAGTCTATGAGTTCCCCTGAGTAAATAGGACCAACTCCTCTGCCTCTGTTTTCTGTTCAACTTCCAGCATTTGATAGGCATAGCTGAGTGAATCCTCATCAGTGCAGACAGAGTGTTTGAATGTGATAAGGTATTATTATTAGGGTATTGCTGCAACATTTGCCTTGCATTTATCTAAAATGTAAAACTGTGCTGCAAATGTGCAGTATATATTAAGTCTTGAAATTGCGATACTCGTGCCGCTGAAGGTTTTTGAGATGTCCCCAAAAATCTAAAGCAACCTTCCTTAAATGGAGATAATATTATGCATGCTACAATATCAGATGCTTGAATAAGTGATGCTGGAACATTATTTACTTATAGACGCGTATATTTTTACACTGTCAGATATGCAGTAGTGGGGATATTATGACATAAAACTGACATTGTTCCCTTTTTGCCTTTTTCAAGCCTGTCCTTATTTTTGTATATTTTGTAAAGCATACAAAATGAGTTTCACTATTAATATATCATAATGCCTTAAGCTTCTATATTGATAAATCCTTCTAATACTTTGAAAAAAAATATGATTTCATATTACTCAGTTTTTATTGGAGCTATAACAAAGCCTTAAATTGTAGCCAAAAACACATTAATTTACCTTCAAAAGCCAACTTTTCTTAGTATTTCAGACCTTCTAAATTTCTATTGTTACCTCTTGTTTTTTTTGTTTTTTTATCTGGCACATCTTATCTAATAATTTACATGGTGCATCTTAAAAAATATCTTCGAAGCCTAATTTTTTGGAAGGTCTTTTTTATTCCCACACAACAAACACCTTCCTCACAGCTCTTACCAAGCTGTTATATCACGGCTTCCTTACCTGAGTTATATGAGGAAACTGCTGTGTTGCAAACATGACTCACGCAATGACTGGGCATCAGAGGCAACAAACCTAAACTGTAGGAACAGGGGGCATTGTGAAAGTCTTTGCAATAAAAAATAACTTTTAAAACTTTTTTAAATTTAATATAAAGCTTTTTTGAAATTTAACACAAGGCTTATGCTTTTAAGGTTTAACACTGGTAATCTCGGCTGCTGTTACCTTGTCTGTATTGCTGTGATCTCTGAGTCTGAGTAAAAATGGCGGTTCTTTCAGCTGTGTGTTTCTTCTGAGACTCACTTTTACAGTGTCTCTTTACATCGTTCCCCCCTGCCGTGTGATATGGAAAATTACTTTTGCAAACTTCATAAAAATCCCTCAGAGATCACCTTTCACTTGCCTCGCCCCACTGTTTCAGACTTTGTTGTAGCCGCATTATCTTTATTTATACTTTCCATTGTATTCTGTATAGTCTACTAATGTAAGCCATAGAAAAAATATCCTTTTCTTGTTCTATTTTATTTTACCAGTGTCGTTGCACACAGGATGTTAATGACGTGGGTCGTTGATCCGTATTTTGATTGACTCTGCTTTCCTTACATTTTAGAAAAGCGCCAGTCAGATAGTGTTTTGTCTTAATTTGACCCAGTCAAATGCGGGACATTCTTTTTGTTTGAAGGACACCGGGACATGAGTGAAAATGCAGAACAGTCATGCACAAATCAGGACATCTCGTCACCCTAGCAAGAATAAATGTCATTTTTGCCTGGAGATCTATAAAAATTATGGACTTACTGTCCATATTTTTTATGGGAAAAGTAACTACACACAATCAGTCTCTGTGGCAGATTTCCAAAGGTATTTCAGGAGGCTAATAGTGGGCAAGCCTGTTTTTGCACATGCTTCTAATTCTGAAGCAAGGTACAAAGCCAGATCCGCTCCTAAAAATGCACACAAAATAAAAAAAATCTGGCCTCTGTGTGATTTGTGATTTGTTTTTCACACACCTTTTTGTATCTACAGGCACATCTAAAAAATCTTATATTGTGAAAAATATTTTTATCACTAATTTCAGAAAGGGAAACTTAAATACAGATACATAATAATACATAAATACAGATTAATTACACAGAGTGAAAAATGTAAAGCCGCAATTTTAATAATTATGGCTCACCGATAATGAAAACCCAAAATTCAGGGTCTCCGCAAATTAGAATAATCCATAAGATCAATAAAAAATAATATTTTAAACAAAAAATAGGCTGCACGGTGGCGCAGTTGGTAGCACTGTTGCCTTGCAGCAAGAAGGTCCTGGGTTTGATTCCTGACTGGGGGTCTTTCTGCATGGAGTTTGCATGTTCTCCCCGTGCATGCGTGGGTTCTCACCGGGTACTCCGGCTTCCTCCCACAGTCCAAAGACATGCCTGTATCATTAATTTACTCAGGTTGTCGAAATATAACCAAATCAGAAGATGACACAGATTCGATGTACAGAATTAGATTGAAATGAGGTTTTATTGTTCCAACTTAGGTAGACCTTGATTAGAGTTGTTAGAAGCCAGAGGATGAGGAAGCCCCAAGGATCCGAGCAGAGAGAGAGTGTTCTGGCGGTGGAAATATTTACAGTGCAGATTTCCTGAAGAAGAGTTCCATATGGCGACAGGCAGGCAGACAGATGGGCAGATCGACAGGAAGGCAGGACAACAAGCGATCAGGCAGGCTGACAGAAGTCCACATAACAGAGACTATGTTCCAGCAACAGACTGTGTCAGCAGCTGTCTTAAAAAGCCATGAGCTCATTAGCTGGATGAGTTGCAGCTGAGAACAATGAAGTGCCAGAACCAGCCAGCAGAGATCTCACAGTACCCTCCCCTCAACGATTGCCTCCAGGCAATCCCGAACGTTTCTCCGGATGACGTCTGTAAAAAGATGTAATGAGATCAGGGTCCAGGATAAGAGAACGAGGTACCCAGGTTCTTTCTTCAGGTCCATATCCAGCCCAATCCACAAGGTACTGAAAACCACGCCCCCTACGTCGAACATCCAGGATACGATTGACCGTGTAAGCTGGATGGTCATCAATGAGACGAACAGGGGGAGGGAGCTTGGTGGGTGGATTCAGGGGACTTTCCGAGACTGGCTTGATCTGTGAAACATGAAAGGTAGGATGAATGTGCATAGAAGCTGGCAACTTGAGTCTCACCGCAGAAGGGTTGATGATCCTTTCTATGACAAAAGGACCGATGAAACGGGGGGCCAACTTTCGAGTAGTATCCTTTAATTTAATATTCTTGGTGGAGAGCCAGACCTTCTGATCAATGCAGTAGACCGGTGCGGTGGAACGGTGACGGTCAGCAAACCTTTTATTCTGTTCCAAAGTGCGTAGAAGTGTCCTCCTGGTCTGACGCCAGATCTTACGACACCTGGAGATATAATGCTGAACAGAGGGGACAACAGTGTCAGATTCAATACTGGGGAATAATGGAGGTAGATAGCCCAGAGAAATCTCAAAGGGAGATAAACCAGTAGCAGAGGAAGTATGAATATTATGGGCATATTCTATCCAAGTGAGATGTCTACACCAGGAAGAAGGGTTGTCATTAATCACACATCTCAATGCTACTTCCAGTTCCTGATTGCATCTCTCAGTCTGCCCATTAGACTGAGGGTGGTAACCAGATGAAAGGCTTACGGTAGCACCAATAGCCCTACAGAACTCCTTCCAGACTTGTGAAATGAACTGCGGGCCTCGGTCAGAGACAATATCCAAGGGCATGCCATGAATACGGAAGACATGAAGAACCAGAAGTTGAGCAGTCTCCAATGCAGACGGAAGCTTAGTTAAGGGAATAAAATGAACAGTCTTAGAGAATCTATCAACAACGGTAAAGATGACTGTGTTTCCGTCAGATGGCGGGAGACCAGTGACGAAGTCAATAGAGATGTGGGACCATGGGCGACTAGGGGTAGACAGAGGTTGAAGAAGACCGGCAGGAGGTTGATTTGAGTTCTTGTTACGGGCACATGTGGAACAAGCTGCGACAAACTCTCTAATGTCGGGATTCATAGTGGGCCACCAGAAATACCTCTTGGTAAAAGTGATCATACGATTAATCCCCGGATGACAGGTAAGTTTATTATTATGAACCCAATCCAGAACTTTATTGATGACAGAGTTCGGAACGAACAGTTTGCCTACAGGACCAGTACCTGGGTCTGGTTCAGATTGTTGTGCCTCCCTGATGTCCTTTTCAATGGCCCAGGTGAGGGCGCCCACAATGCAGGATTCCGGTAAGATGGAAGCTTCAGTCTTGGATTGCTCAGAATGAGAAAATTGGCGAGAGAGAGCGTCGGGCTTGATGTTCTTGGAGCCGGGTCTGTAAGAGATAGAAAAATTAAAACGAGCAAAAAACAGGGACCAACGGGCTTGTCTGGAGTTAAGTCTCTTGGCATTTTGGATGTAAGAGAGGTTTTTATGGTCAGTCCAAATGAGAAAAGGGACTTCCGCCCCCTCTAACCAATGCCGCCACTCCTCAAGCGCCAACTTGATAGCCAGAAGCTCTCGATTTCCCACATCGTAATTCTGCTCTGCTGACGACAAACGACGAGAAAAATAAGCACAAGGATGCACCTTGTTGTCTATAGGAGAACGTTGAGACAAGATGGCCCCTACTCCAATGTCAGAAGCATCAACCTCCACAACGAATTGCGCACTAGGATCAGGATGAGTCAGAATGGGTGCAGAAGAAAATAAAGTTTTCAATTTGCAAAAAGCTTTCTCTGCCTCAGGGGACCAATGGAATGTCTTCAGAGAGGAGGTAAGTTGAGTGAGAGGCACAGTGACCTGACTGTAGTTCTTTATGAACCTTCTATAAAAATTTGCAAAACCTAAGAACCTTTGGAGTTGCCTGCGATCCGTTGGAGTAGGCCACTCTGCCACTGCCTTGGTCTTCTCAGGATCCGTTCTGTACCTGCCTGCTTCAAAAATAAAACCCAAGAAGGTCACAGAAGAAACACCGAATTCACATTTTTCGGCTTTTACAAAGAGTTGGTTTTCATAAAGCCTCTGGAGTATGGTCCTGACATGCTGGTGATGCTGATCAATGTTCTGAGAGAAAATCAAAATATCATCCAGATAAACAAACACAAAGAGGTTGAGGAAATCACGGAGAATATCATTTATAAGAGCCTGAAAAACAGCGGGTGCGTTAGTCAATCCAAAAGGCATCACCAAATATTCAAAATGTCCCAGGGGAGTCTTGAAAGCTGTCTTCCACTCGTCACCCTCTCGGATCCGAACCAGATGATACGCATTGCGCAGGTCGAGCTTGGTAAAAATCTTGGCAGTGTGTAATTGGTCATGTATAGAATCAATGAGTGGTAAGGGGTACTTATTTTTGATTGTGATTTGATTCAACCCCCTATAATCAATGCAGGGTCTCAACGTGCCATCTTTCTTCCCCACAAAGAAGAAGCCGGCGCCAACAGGGGAGGTAGATGGCCGAATGATCCCGGATGCTAAGGAATCCTCAATGTACTCCTTCATGACTCTTCTCTCCGGTCCAGAGAGATTGTATAGTCTGCTGGATGGTAACGGAGCACCTGGAAGGAGATCAATAGCACAGTCATAGGGGCGATGCATGGGTAAAGAAAGAGCCCCCTGTTTACTAAAAACAGATGCAAGATTGTGGTATTCAGGAGGAATCTTAGACAGATCAACAGGCTCAGGTGGTTCAATTTGTTTGCTAGAGTGAGAGACAGCAGTCTTTAGACAATTCTGGAGACAGTAATCACTCCACTTCTCTACTCTGCCCTCCACCCAATTAATTGCGGGATTATGTCTCTGCAACCACGGAAATCCTAGAACCAATTGTGGGGAGATAGAGGAGACAACAAAGAACTCACCCCATTCATGGTGGTTACCTGAGGTAATGATGTGAAGGTGGGGCACTTTAAACTTCACCTGAGATATGGTTTGACCAGTAATGCCCGAAACAGAAAGGGGGTGGTTGAGAGACTGAGAAGGTATCTTAAGTTTGTCAACTAGATCCAAGGAAATAAGATTCTGTTCTGCACCAGAATCAATAAAAGCATCCACTGGACACTTTTCTTGGCCAATAATAATAGTGACTGGAAAACACAGACGAGATATAGGGGAAAAATGGGACATGCTCATCAAAGTCCCCTGACCTATTGACGAGCCCCCTCTTTTCCCTTCTTAGGGCATCTTGCAACATAATGTCCACCTTGTCCACAATACAAACAAAGACCAGCCCCAAAACGACGTTGTCGCTCTTCAGGAGAGAGACGAGTGTGACCAACCTGCATAGGCTCAGGTTCCACAGATCCCTCCGAAGAGGAAGTGGGTGTATCAAGGTAAGCGGTCCGAGGTGCCATAAAGTGCTGCCACTCTGACTTATGATTCCTCTCTGCTTGTCTCTCTCTTAGGCGGTTGTCAATACGGATTGACAGTTTGATTAAATCATCCAGTCTCGCAGGTTGATCTCTTAAAACCAACTGGTCCTTTATCTGATCTGTAAGGGAATTCACAAAAATACCCTTGAGTGCCGCTTCATCCCAACCCACCTCCTGTGCTGCCACCCGGAAGTCGATGGCGAACTCCGCCAATGCCCTCTTTCCCTGTTTGAGGGTAAGTAACTTCTTAGCAGCTGTCTCCTGTTGGAGTGGTTGATCAAAGACTTCCTTGAAGTGACTGAAAAAAACAGCATAACTCAGAGACTCAATAGGGTTAGTTGTGAGAAAAGCGTGCGCCCAGCGTAAAGCAGATCCTTTTAGGGAGGTAACAATAAAAGTGATCTTGGAAGCAGCAGTCGGAAACAGAGAGGGGGAACGACTAAAAGCCAACTCACATTGGAGAGAAAACCCACCAAAATTATTAGGGTTGCCATCAAAAAGTTCAGACGGACGGAAATCAGGTTCTCGGATTCCGGATGAGTGGGTTGTGGGTGGCTGAGGATTCTCAGAACGAACTGGAGGATTGGAAGGAGCGGGTGAGAGTTTGGTTAATATTTCACTTAAGGCATGTACCATACCACCAAGTTCCGTGAGATGGGCATCTGTCGTCCTTTGTTGTTGTAGCAACTGTTGAAGCATGGTCTCAGTGGATTGGAGGCGTTCCCTCCAGGAGGTCTGTTCATCTTCATCTGATTTGTTTTTCGACATGTCTGCTGGCTGGAACATACTATCATTAATTTACTCAGGTTGTCGAAATATAACCAAATCAGAAGATGACACAGATTCGATGTACAGAATTAGATTGAAATGAGGTTTTATTGTTCCAACTTAGGTAGACCTTGATTAGAGTTGTTAGAAGCCAGAGGATGAGGAAGCCCCAAGGATCCGAGCAGAGAGAGAGTGTTCTGGCGGTGGAAATATTTACAGTGCAGATTTCCTGAAGAAGAGTTCCATATGGCGACAGGCAGGCAGACAGATGGGCAGATCGACAGGAAGGCAGGACAACAAGCGATCAGGCAGGCTGACAGAAGTCCACATAACAGAGACTATGTTCCAGCAACAGACTGTGTCAGCAGCTGTCTTAAAAAGCCATGAGCTCATTAGCTGGATGAGTTGCAGCTGAGAACAATGAAGTGCCAGAACCAGCCAGCAGAGATCTCACAGCCTGTTAGGTTAATTGGTCTCTCTAAATTGCCCTTAGGTGTATGAATGAGTGTGTGCATGGTTGTTTGTGTGTTGCCCTGCGATGGACTGGCGGCCTCTCCAGGGTGTACCCCGTCTCTCGCCCATAGACTACTGGAGATAGGCACCAGCTCCCCCGCGACCCACTATGGAATAAGCGGTAGAAAATGACTGACTGACTGACAAAAAATATCAGACTCCTGATAAGTATATGCATTTCTGTGCAGTCAGTACTTGATTGGGCCTCCTTTTGCATGAATTAGTATATCAATGTGGTGTGGCACAGAGGCAATCAGAAAACCCAGGTAGCTTTAATGGCGGCCTTCGGGTCATCTGCATTGTTGGTTCTTATGTCTTCCTCCTTATCTTCCTCCTGACAAAACCCAATAGATTATATAAGGGGTTCAGGTCAGGCCAGCTTGCTAGCCAACCAAGCACAAATGCAGTCGAAAGGCAAAATGAAAGATGTTCAAACATCAGCTGATGTCAGTATCTGATGTCAAAACACCAGCAAATAAAAAACTGCATCGAAGTAAAGGACCATTGTTAGCTGCTTGCTTCCGAACAACTTTTTTTCTAGAGTGCCATGATCATTGAACCAGCTTTTGGCATCTTTTGCAGTGTTGGCAGATGCAAATTCCAGCTGGAAAATGAACCATTTCCACCTCCATTAAAAAAAAGCAGTCAGCATGTTGATAGGGTTGAAAGAGTGTATTGGTTTTCTTTGATTTTCCTTTATCACATAAACCAGTCACTCCCTGCCTTGTATCTAATGTGCATAATGGTCCATAGTTTCAGCAGGTGTCTAAAGGTCTTGTGTACACTTAACGCTATGATAGGAATTAAGGGTGTCAGAAAAATGAGTAAACTTAGGCTGGTGCATGGTGGTGGGTGTGCGTTGTATGTTTTGAAGATCTGCTTGTTTGCTGTGGCTTGTTATGTTGGTGTCTGCTTGTGTTAGTGTGTGTGTGTGTGTGTGTGTGTGTGTGTGTGTGTGTGTGTGTGTGTGTGTGTGTATGTGTGTGTGTGTGAGAGAGAGAGAGAGAGAATGTCCTTTCCTGTATCTTGCAGCCCCATCACCTCCCTCTAACCCGTAGGTGGTATCTTGGTGGAAACGACAATGAGCTGGAACACGGGAAGGACCTCAACAACTGCAACAAGCACAAGTGAGACCAACTGTGTCTTTCTCTGCCTTGGGGATGCCAAAATAAGAACCAAGTGACAACAGTGCCCAAGTCTGAACCACAGCATCAATATTCAAGGGCTGACACCTGGTGCCTTCTCCTTTAACATAAACAGCAGCATCTAAGGTACCTGCTCTGACTCCTTGGACATTAGCATTGCCACTGTTTGTAACTTAACCTGGCCGTCCCTGGGGAGGACCAGCAAAGGAGTTGTGTTACACTTGCTGACAGGCCTTATGCATGTTTCATCTGCTTCTCTCAGAACAGAAGCCCCTTTTGTTATCTAATCTAGCCCTCTTCTTCCCAGCCTGAGTGAATGAGTTCATTGCAACAAGACTGTTCTTCACAGACTGTCAACCAGATGCCAAGCTGATACATATTCGGCAGCTGAGAAGCACGAAGAGGACTTTGTCAGGGCTAAGATACCTGGACCTGTTTTATAATCACTGGATAGTACTCAGAAAGAATTTAAAAATAAAAAGGGCTATGTGAGGTTTTAAAAATAGATCTCCATTGTTCATTATCTTTTAAGGACTAAACTCGAATTTTAAGCTGCAAAACAAAACATTCCAGATCTCATAAAATAGCTTTGTTTGGGGCTGTTTGGATCTTAGAAGAGTTGGAGCAATGAGTGACACTCTGAGACCTCCTTCGCTCCAGGTGAGCGTTCCAAAAGATGCCCCAGCTTATTCTGATGGAGGGAACAATGCAGTGTCAGATGGCTCTGTGCGATCCAGCTCCTCAACGCCGACTCTCCGCCGCAAGCGCTTCAAGATGCGACGTATGAGGAATGTGCCAAGCGAGAGAGAGAACACAAGAGCACGGGTGACCAACACTCAGCTTACAGCCAGATCCCGGTCCAGCTCCAAGGAGTACCTCCAGTTGCCATCCATTGAGATAACACCCTCCAGCGATGAAGATGCCCTATCTTCCTGGTCAAGCTGTTCCACCCCCAGTGCATCTCCACGCCGCAAGCGTTTCCTGTTGAGGAGGTGGCTGAAGGTCAGAGAGAGGAAGAAGCAAGGCAGTGAAAGCAGGTTGGTATGGGCCCGCTCTCACCGTTCCATTCCTTTCTCTCCCTTCATCTATCCTAAAACCTTTATTTTGTTGCTATCTCTGCTAATATATAGTATTACTAACATAAAAAGTTACACTGTTTCCATGCATCGAGTGATTAATCAGTTTAAGCACTATAATAATTTTATTACAATCTAAAAAAGCAGTAAACTGGTGTATTTTTAAGAGTCTGTATGTTCTCGTGGTACATTTCACCTGGTGGTTTTCTGCTCTGTGGCTTCCTCTCATTGACACCTATAGACTTGAGTCAGGTGTAGCTTGTTTTTTATTTATATTTTCATATAATAATGCTAATGTATGCCCATTGTTAAAGGTCACAGGTTAGGTTCAGATCACATTCACATTAAACCAGTTTATCAAATACTAGACCTGCTAATGAAGTTCATCAGTACAAGTCACCTGAATCCAGACCTCTCGGCCCCGGTCAACCCTATTGACAGATTGTAAAAATCCACAGAGCAGGCAATGTTTGTTGAAATAAGAGGGTCATAGGGATATTACAGGGTCAATTGTTTGTGTCGAAAAAGGTTGGTTTGAGAGTACTATGGAAAGGTTAAAAAAAAATAAAATAGGATTCTTCCTTTTTGGTTTATGCCTTGTGATTTACGCCAAGCTGAGATTAATAATTGTGCCTTTTAAGCGAAGGTCATATTGCTTGAATGTTCCCTTTGAAAGTTAAAGTGTTTCAAATGTTAAAAGTTGTAATTATCTTCCATTTACACAAAAAGTATTTAAAGATGATCTTGCAGTATGGTAAAGGTCATACAAAACTTTCCAGTATATGTCTTTCAGTATATCATTAAAATCTTTGCTTTATCCTAAAAAGTCAATATAATCCTACCAGTCTGCTACATTTAGTTCCTCTGTTGCATCTGGACAAAAGCTACTTGTAAGATCGGATGAGTTCTCAGTATCTGTATGTCTGCATTTGGCAATTATTTTTGACATTGCTGTTACTGAAGTAGCCTGTACTCATTTACTGTTGCAAAGTTTAGAGGTATATCTCGAGAGATTCAAATATCTTTATTTATTTCATCAATTCAAATTAACAACTAAAAACATATGGATATCATATTTATTTATAATACACAGAGTGATAAACAGTACTGTAAAATAGTCTTTGACAAAGATAACCAAAGTTAAAACAAACAGCCGTTTTCAAATGATGGGAAGCTAACCAAAGCAATCTGGCAAAGCAATTTCTTGGACAGCTGAGTTCAATTTCGCTTGCCACACCAAGTCCTCATTACCGGCTTATTTGTAGAATCAATAAATCATCTAAACAGAACCTGCCTGACAACGTGACATAGGCTAAAAGATCTAAGAAGGCAAAAGATCAGCCCCGAATTAAGAAAATTCATGAACAGTTGAAAAAAAGTAATTGGTAATAAGTCTGGAAAGGTTTATAAAGCCATTTCTAGGGCTTTGGGACCTCAGCAAACCACGGGGACAACCATTATTCACAAACAGCGAAAACAAGGGTGATTCAGCGCCCCACCCTTCCCAGGAGAAACTGACTGAAAAAAATATAAATATATAAAAATATTTGCCTGTCTTAATGTATTGAAAAAGGTCATAGGAGTTTTTCAACAATAATATTGCTCCCCTGGAAAATTAAGCAGTTGTACAAAATAATTCTGGCAGTTTCTCTTTCACTTTTGTTTTCTGTTTTAAATATATTGAAGGAAGCCAATTATCAGTGCTAACAGATGGCAAAAACAAACAGGTTCCATCTCACTTCATCAGCATGTTATCTTTCTTTGAAACTGATGTTATCTCCACAAGGAGCTCAAGCATGAAACCATAATAGTATTCCAGAAAATCCTTCTGAATGTTCCTCAGCTTCATCCATTACAGAGGAGTTAATAAGGCATGGCTCCATATCAGCATGCAGTTAAATAAAGATGACGGGAGCAGCTTAAAACTACTGGGCAGACATAAATACAAACTTCAGTTTTTAATTGCTGAAATGGATTTAGCATATTGTGATGGTTATAAAGTATTCTTTTGTAAACTGCTCATACAGCTATATATTCTCTGTATGTGCTTTTACTTTTAACTTGCTGAGTTTTCAATGACCTCATACTTGATACAACTAATATAACTTCTCTGGCATACCAGCATTACAATAATGGTGTTCTCTGGCCGCCTTATTTGTTTCATTAGCATAATTATCTGTGCGCAAGCTGTAGACAGTCAGCGTACAGAAGCATTCACATGGATAACATCATAAATAGCCTAAAACATTTGTTCTGGGCTTCACTTTGAGACTGTAATTATTTGAATGAAACAGTGTCTTCAACTCATGGTTTAAATGGAGATTTCATGGTATTTTTTTTTCATGATGCACTGGATATAATTGCATGATCAGGTGTCACCAGTGCAAACAACAGGAGCATGTACCAATGCTTCAGCAGCTCTGAAAGGTTATGAAAAACTACATGCTTAACCACAGTGATGCATTGTCATCAAAAGCAAAACATCCAGTACAATTCTTTTGCCACTTTCCACTCAAATGTATTCAGTTTTCTGGGTGAACTTGTATTTGTTAGAGTATAGTGCTATAGAAAAAGTATTTGCCCCTTGTCAGATTTCTTTCTGCTTTTGGTTTTTTGTCACAGTTAAATATTTCAGAAATTTTCACATCAGACAAAGATAAGCAGAGTAAATTCCAAATTCATTTTTCTGGCCATACTTAAAAAGTAATTGTCAGTCAGTCAGTCAATAATTTTCCACCGCTTCTTCCATAGTGAGTTGCGGGGAAGCTGGTGCTCCAGCAGTCTATGGGTGGGGGGGGTGGGGTACACCCTGGACAGGTCACCAGTCCATCCCAGAAGTAATTATCTCCCTTGTTAAATCGAGATCAAGAATTAACATGTTTAGCCCTAAGGGTTTTAGAAGCAATTTCTGCCTGAAATTACATACCTGAAATAAATCAAGTATAGCTCCACAGTTATAAGGTGTTCATGCAAACTTGTGGTACCTGTGTAAAGTTAAGACATAAAAGATTATTTTTCAAGTGAAAGCACTATTGCAATTGTTACTGTGTCTGATTTATTAGTGATCAAACCAAAAAATATTCACAACACACACAGCTCAGTTAGTCTAGTTGTGAAGTTCAATTTCACTACCCTCATTCCAGGCCTGAACCCAGCCATGCCGGAAATCACTTACATATAACCTGTCTGACAACATGCATTACATGAGTAAAGATCACAAAACAACACATCATTCTCAAATCTAAAAACATAAAGAACATATAAAAAACAAAGTCATTGACATGTATTAGTCTCGAAAGGGTAGAAAGTAAATTCTAAGTCAGAGAACCCCAATGACAGCCATTATCCACAACCTTTAGGAAGCTGTGCATCCAATTACATTGGCATTAAAATAACAGCATTCATAAAAAGAACATAATACTAAAGGTCAGACGTGGTGGTGGTAGTGGGATATCTGGGACTATCTTGCTGTTTCAGTACTTTCCATAATTAATGTAGCCAGAATTATATTGTCTAGTAAACCCTGAACGAGAATAATAACCAGTTATCTGCTCATGACCTTTAGCTTAAAAGGTTTCTCCTAGCAATATACAGTACAGACCAAAGGTTTGGATACACCATCTCATTCAAAGAGTTGTCTTCATTTTCATGACTATGAATATTGCACCTTTACACTGAAGGCATCAAAACTATGAATTAACACATGTGGAATTTTATACTGAATACAAAAGGGTGAAACAACTGAAAGTATGTCTTATATTTAAAATATGTCTTATATTCTATATATATATATATATATATATATATATATATATATATACCGGTATATATATATATATATATATATTTTTTTTTTTTGTGTGTTTTTTTTTTTTTTTTTTTTATATCAAAATGCAAATATAAATAAACAGGAGCAAATAAAATGAACATCTACCCAAAACTGTACTATGTTTGGACAAAGATAAGTGGTTAGATAAGAGCTTTAAATGTGCTTTTATACAGCAGAACAATGATCTGAAGCACACCAGCCAGTCCACCTCAGAAAAACAAAATAAAGAATTTGGAGTTGCCTTGTCAAAGTTCAGACATAAGTCCGATTAAGATGGTTTGACATGACCTTAAACAGCTATTCATGCTAGAAAATTCATCAGTGTGGCTAAATTAAAATAATTCTGCAAAGAAGGGTGGGCCAAAATTCCTCCACAGCGATGTAAATGTCTCATTGCCAGTTTTGGTCAAAAATATAAACTCGTTTTGGCACTTTAGCAGTCGAGGGCCAAATTTGGATAGGTTTTTTTTTTCTATTTAAAAAATTTAAAAATGCATTTTGTATTCAGTCTCGTTATCTTTGTCTGATATTGAAATTTATTTGATTTGAATCATTTGAAATGCCATAAATACCTTTTTACTACTGCCTAAAAAAATATTTAAAGTTTGCAGTTACTGATGGCTTTGATTTTCTGTTCTAAAATAGTTTCAATCCACACATGATAAGACCATTTTTATGGCAACTGTTTTGAATAGAGCAGGCATTAAAGCATTAACCGTATGTTACCATACGGTCCTGTGATCAGGACATCTCTAGTTTTAGTATTATATTAGTTTAGCTGTTTTCATTAAGTGCAGAAAAATTCCAACTACGTCTGTTAAAACGTTTCCAGGCGAACCAGTGTAGTGGGTTGGCAAAAATGCTGGATTCACATATAAATTTGTGGTTTTTCAAAAGCAAAGTTAAAATTTGATTGAATGCTCAATAATAGTATTAATCAAATGGTTTCAAAAATGGAAATATGAAACTTGTCCTATAGTGCCGATTGAAATATGTCAGCTGCTATGCAAGATTTAGAAGCACTGTTTCATCACAGCAAGAAGCTCTCCAGCATAAATGTTGGCTATTCAAATCTGTCTGTTAGAGTTTCCAACATGTATGCCAGTTTCCCTGACACAGCCCAAAATAATTATAACATTGGTTAATTAGATATTGCACTTTGACCGTTGAGGTGAGTTTGTGCCTAATCAAAGACACACATAAACATCCATGTCAAACATTTATTTTTTACTTTAAATTTTCAGTCTTATTATATTAAGACAGTGTCATGATTTTTCAATATATTTTAAAGCTCCTTTCATTTAATACACTAAAGACGCCAAATTTAAATTATTAGTTCTGAAGCATGGTTAAGGCCGTTGTAAAGCAATGTCTGTTCATAAAAAATATTTAAAGTGGGTAAACTTTGGAGTTTAGATAATATAGAGAATGGTTTAGGAATAAAACACTGAGGACATATTTCTAATTGTAAGTGTTAGTGCTTCAGTTATATCTTTAAACTTTCTAAGAAATTTTGCAGTACCTTAGTGGTAAATTGAATTCCTATACAACCGCTCAGTTATTGGTGAAACCTGCTATGGAGTAGAAGTCTTATACAAACACGACAGATTTTTTAGTTAACTTGAACCTGGAGGTTTTGTGAAGGTTGCATTGTCTTCTGTCATGGAAGACCTTTAGAAATGAGTCCCCGTTTCTCATACATTGTCTAGAAGCCTTTAGGTAGTAACTTTTTCTGATGTATCTCTGAACAATACATAGTGTTCCCTGCATGGTGCAACTAATTTGTGCCCTGTAGCCTAAAGGATTGCACATCAGAGTGCAGTGGAAGCCTGCAGACACAGCAGAATATACTGTTTTTAGAAAGCAATGTGGTAGTTTTTACGTTTTCTCCTTTTTCTCCTTCTCCCATATTGGGGATGTCAGTTCCTGCAATGAGTCCAACTGTGCATCAGGGATTTGCACACATCGGTCCAGGAGAAGGGGAAGGTTGTGTCCTTTATATGGTCCAGGCTGTCTCTATGCAGCACCATTTCCTGCCTTTAGGAGACAACTGCACCCTGTAAACCAATTCCCCAACTTGTCCAAGGATGCTGTAGGGCCCCACCCAGTTGCTATCCAGTTTAACACACAGTCATTTTCTTCCCTTTGGGCTGTAGACCCACACCAGCTCTCCAGCGAGTGCCTTTAGTACCCATGTCGCCAGCTGGTCCCTGGCATAGGATTGTGCTGACTCCAACTGGTCCTGGAGCTTTCTTACGCAGTTTAGACGTAGTAGTGCTTCCAGTGCTAAGGCGAGCTTCCCAAAAACCAGCTCAGTACGGGTCCTCAGCTGTCCCCGTAACATAAGCAGGGCAGGTGTACACTGAGAGAAGTTTGAACTGCTGACCTGTAGCCCATGAGGACAGATGGAAGATGGGTATCCCATTCATGTTGGTTCTCTGAGATGAGGATTGCTAACTGCTAGGCTAGTGACCTGTTAAACCTCTCCAACCCATCACTCTGGGGGTGAAATGGCATTGTGCGGGTCTTCTGAATCCACATGACATTAAACACCCTAGACTCAAAGTTCTGGCTCTGATCGTTTTGAAGGGTCCGGTGTTCCAAATTGGCTGAACAACCCCTCCTCTAATAAGTCATTGACAGTCTCCACCTCCTGGTATGGAATGGTGTGTTCCTCTGGCCACTGGATAAGCTAGTCCATGGCAGTGAAACTATAGTGGTTTTCCCTATCTGTTAAGGAAATGGCCCCATGATTTCTTCAGCCACTCGCTCCACCGGTGTTCCTGCTGGTTGACAGTCCTCCAAATCCCTCTGCTCCCCCCAATAATAGCCCTGGTGGAGGTGGTGCATGGTCTTGGACACAACCAAGTGCTGGAGCCTGCACCCCCATGGCAGACTTCTAGCACAGCTGTCCTCAGTGATCTTGACACCACAACTTGCCACCTTTCCTCTCCTGTGGCAATACTCCCTCGCTCAACCTCAGAGCATTGAACTTGGCCCACAGTCTTTTTGTGGCAATAGAGAGCCCAGTGTCTTTATCCTAGTTAGGGGGCTGCTCACTCTCAAGCCATTTTAGGACCTGCAACAACTCTCACTTGCTGCGCTCTCCACTGTCTTGTCCATCTTCAGCATCTCACACAGCCTGCTGTTAATGAGCCAGAGGAAGTCGGCTGGGGTGCACTTGAATAGGTGTTATTGAAGTGTTCCACCATGTGTGTGAGACCTACATCATTCTCAAATGTGTCTTTAAACTCCAGCAGACTTTCTTGCTGCTATTAAGTCAGCCTCTCATGGGTCTTGGACAAGATGTTAACCACTGCAGACAGCCTTTTTTCCTCATATGTTTACTGTTCAGCTGGTAGCACTGCAGGTGACTCAGAGGTGCAAGCTACTGCAGCAGGGGCAAGGCCCCAAAAGGGTGGTTTAAGCTGCACACTCTGCCCTACAGTGAGTAACAGAATGCCTTTACACAAGTCCAGCGCAACACCAAAGGCTCGTAAAAAATACATCCCGAAGATGCAGTTGGCCTACACGTCAGCCACCCAGGCAGCATAAGGTACAGTTAGGTGTCTGACCTTAAACTGCAACACTCCCCTCCCTTTTATGGGGGCAAGGGTCCTGCCTACATTAGAGTGGCCTCAGCAGACAGCCAAAGTGTTGTTTCCCTCACTCTATAAGCAGACAGTCGTGGCTGGACATCCATCTCTTGCTCCTCCCGCTTAACCCTGTCGATTAGAACACCCAAGCACCAGATGTTTTGCTCTCATTACTGGTTTACTAGGGTCACATAGGTATTAGGCAGCTCACCCTGAATAGCTCAGCTAACACTTTTAAGAACACACACAACGACCTCTCTCCAGCAAACATTGCCAAACTAACAGTAACAGCAATAATGAACACCAAACAATAATCCAATACAAATAATAAGAGTATTTTAATAAATTTGGTAAAATTGTTCCTTGTGCACATTTTCAGTGTGCACATTTTGTCCGCTGCATTTTATTGTTCTTCCATGTACAAGTATTGGTTGTCACTGGAAACACCGTTTAAACTACATAGTATTTAGATACGCTTCCTTAATGTCATTTTCATAGAGCATGTACCATAATGAGTAATGAATTATTCATAGAGGGACTGGGCTAAGTCAGCCTTCTTTTCTTGCCATTTCAAATGACCATGTTGAAAATGACAGAGGTCCAAACACAAACATTTGTAGATCAGATGTACACATGTTTGTTATTTTTATTTTATGCAAATACTGGATGTAATGCATACGCAATGTGAGTGGAGTAAACAGGTTTTTAAAAGTTTTTACCACTGTCAAAAAAATGCATTTTTTGGTGGTAAATAGTTAGTAAATATCTTGCAGTTTCTTTATTTTTAGAGACCAGGAACATCAACATAAAAACTGTGTTCAAACTACATAATAAATCTAAACTAAATATTATTTAAATATATTAAATATTATAAGTTATCTACCCTTTGTCAAAATTATTTTTTTTCTTTTGCATTGTTCTCAGTTCCAACTCCCAAAATATGACATTCATGCATTTTATCATCCTTAAAGCTTTGTGCAGCCCAAAGCTTCTGTTTAAGTTCATCTTAGCATTATGCAGTATGACCGTGTAAAATAATGAAGACTTCTCACAACAGAATGGCTTCATTCTTAAATGTCAAAGTTTGGATAAGAGTAAGGAGCAGAGCCGACCCAATCTGCTCTGTGACCCAGTTCAAAGAACAATTTTATTTTTTATATTCAAAATGTTCCAGCTAAATCAGTTTAGTCAGACACTACTGGTAGCTGCATGTTTAATGGCTAATATTTGTTTCCAAATGTAAGTTAAATCTGTGCTTTAACATTCACAGCATTAACCCAAAAAGTAAAACCAGAAATGTACAACATGGTCTAAAGATTTTAAAGCAGATAAAAATCACTTATTTTTCTGCTGAAAAATAAAACATTGGCAATTATTGTGATATTTTTGTTTATAAAATGTAAATATCTTTATTTTGACTTCAAAACAGAGACATATACAGCGTCTCAGACAACACAGACGCACTGTTTAAAATTAGAGTCAGCTGTTTCATATAATCATAACTCAGATATATATGTTGAAAAATGTGGAATAAAATTTTACTTCAGTCACAAATAGTGAGATACATTTAACATCAGTCAAATCAATGTCAGCCTTAGCAGTAGGTTGTCTTAAATGTTTTTTCGTACATATGAACAGAGTGGTAAAAGACTAAAGAAAAACAGAGAATAACAATTCACTTTAGTAGAAGGTTTTAAGTGCTTATTAGGCAGAATGTTAACGCTTCTTGCCATTCTGCTCTTTATAGAGTAATACTGAGAGTCTAACAAGCGGATATTAGTGGGTAATTAACCTTGGGCTATTGCCTCGGTTGGTTAACCTGCATTCTGCTGCTCTACACACATTCAGTCCACCTATAGAGCACTATCATTTGAGCATGTCAATTTTACTTTCTAAAGAGCATTTCCTTAATAACACTAATGGACATCAGTCCTTTGGTTTTTTTATTCCATCACTTTCCAAATTGCAAACTTTCTGTCTTGTAAACAAGAGAAACATATAATAGTGTGCTGAAACTGGTAGAGGCAAAGACTGAACAACTCTGCTCAAACACTCAGAGGAAACTCAGCTCACCTTGGAACTTTTTTTGGCATTCTATTTAAGAGAATTTAAACCATAAGAATGGTACAATGGAAAATGTTTTGTGTTTTTTTGTTTGTGTGCGCGTAAGACCAAAACCCGGCTGTGTGGAATACAAAAAGCAGAAGAGAGTTGTAAATGCATGATCATGTAGAGACCGAAATAACATCCTGTTGTGTAAATAAGATATTTAGTATTAGTCTATTTAGCTTGTTTATTGGAAGGAAAAAGCATTAACCTGTAATACACGAAACATAACCTTAAATCCCTACTACTTTCATGGCAAAAGTGTGAGACATTGAGAGGGTGGGCAGCCACCCTATTGTTATGACAAGGTAGCCATTTTTACTTTACATCTATAATGCACAAGAATTTGAACGGGAATGATTTAAAGGGAAAATTTAATGCTTTAAATTATTTATTTTCACATTTAATTTATTCAGTTGTGGTCTATATAAAGTGGAACTACGATGCTTTGGTCTGAACGTCTTATTGTAGCTCTACAGGCTCCTCTTTTACCCTGGTTCTCAGGTACGTCTCAGAGCAACTCGTTTTGGTGTGGTCTCTTGCTGTTGGGGCACTTCACACTCCGCCCCCCTCGTGGTCAAGGGGCGCTCCACTTTAACCTATTGGGCCATTTATGTAGTTTGATAACAAGGCAAAAACAATACAAAACTGTTTATGTCAGTCAGTCAGTTTCTACTGCTTATTCCATAGTGGGTCGTGGGGGAGCTGGTGCCTATCTCCAGCAGTCTATGGGTGGGAGGCAGGGTACACCCTGGACAGGTTGCCAGTCCATTGCAGGGCAACACACAAACAACCATTCACACACTCATTTGTACACCTAAGGGCATTTTAGAGTGACTAATTAACCTAACAGGCATGTCTTTGGACTGTGGGAGGAAGCTGGAGTACCTGGTGAGAACCCACGCATGCACAGGGAGAACATGCAAACTCCATGCAGAAAGACCCCAGGCTGGGAATCGAACCCAGGACCTTCTTGCTGCAAGGCAACAGTGCTACCAACTGCTCCACCGTGCAGCCCTCTTTATGTAATAGCACTATTTAAAACATGCAGTACTGCTATGTTCTCAAGGAGCTAAAACGGGACACAGCACTAACATAAGCAGGAGGCATGATGCTACTGCCATCAACACACTGTCATTTTAGCATTATTTCCATCTTGTTGTGACCTAAGAGTTGGACAAATGAAACAGATGATATAGAAAATTGAACGGACTGAAAAATATGACCCAAACAGAATATAAAGATATCTCTGCAATAAAATGTATTGAAAGGCTAAAAAAGTGGATTTTGCATGATATGCCCTCTTTGAAGAGAATATTAGTTGAGCAGTGGTGCTTGCTAGTGCAAAATTAATTTCTGTTTAGGGCCCCACATAGCCACTCTCTGGAAAATTTTAAATAAGAAAATCATAGTTTTTAAAAGATGTAAGGGCCAGGGATTTACTAGAATATTCATTTTAGAGAATCAATTAGTCAGACTTCAAACATCCAAACACGTCTGATATTTAGATTAAAAACACAATTATGAATGTCACTCAACAGAATGTCTTGATGTTTAATGTTCTTTTTTATGTATTAATGCCTTTTCATTAACTGGTTTTTATGTTGTATAATCATCTTGCTTATCGAGGAGAGTTTGCATGACAGTGTCATCTAGCCCCATCTAGTGTTGTCACTGAATATGTGCATGGACAGGAGAGGAACAAAACTTGAGTGTTGCTATAAATAGTGTTTCTGTCAGTGCCTGTATATGTTTGACAACCAATTAGCCAGAAAGGTTGACAGATGACTTGATGTTTCACATGGCACCAGGCAAAGGATATCAGTAAGACAGACACAGACAAAGCCCAGCTAAACCCAACCAGGTTAAAAACAGTAAAGATTCAACTGAAATCTTTGTGAAATATATTTGTTTCTCCAAATTCTGTTTATTTTGATTTGCATTTTCATATAGCGTGGGAAAATGTACATAACCTACAGTAGCTGTACTGTTTATATGACATTACATCTTATTTTTCCACATTGCAGCAGCCAGCAAAGCAGTCAGCAGAGCAGCCTGCAGAGCAGCCACGAAGATGATAGCACTCGCTTCCTGACACCACAGATCCGAGAGGAGAGGTGAGGAGTGTGTGTGTGTTTGTGTGTGTCTTGTATATCTTTGTTTCTGCAAAAACTGTCTTTTCCTCCTGCAAAATCGAACTAAAACTTTGCTTTTAGAGAAATCAAAGAAATATTAGATTTTTCAAAAAGTAGTTAATTTCAAAAATGTAAATATAAACATGCCTGAAATCTATTTTGTTGAAGTTAGGGCATATGCAATATACCTATGGCTCTTCACAGCAATTTACAAGATTTTTCAAAAGAACCAAAAGCAAAATTTAGTCCAGTTTTTGCACATTTGTTCTTTTTAATGTCCACTAGAGGGCAGTTTTTCTTTTCTGTGGGTCACTCTAGGACAAAGGTTCTCAAACTTAATATCTAAAGATCAAAATCCCATTTCTTGATAAGGTCAAGGGGGCAGAACATCTAATGATGGGTAAATGTCTTTTAATAAATTTGTTCACAACCTACAATCTAAACAAATTACCGTTTATGCCTTCAACTGTATGCTTCAACTGTAAGACCCAAAAACGATTTTCAGAATTCTGTTTATTTAAGAGAGTGACCTATGTGTTGTGTTTGTGTTCTCTGCCCCAAGACTGGGTTCACTTTGTTTCTGAAACCTGCTTTGATGTTCTTACAGCACATGTGCTTACTTTCATTGTATCCATTAATGTTTGATATTGTATCTAAACTGTTGTGCGCTTGGCCAGGACCCTCGTGTATAGCTTTTTATAGCTTTTTAATCTCAAACAGTGTTGCCTGGTTTGAAGAAAGATGAAATAACATCACTTGCCCTACAGCACATGTAGCCTTTAGATTGATTTCTAAAAAAACTCTCTGACTGAGCATATAAGGCTACGAAACGTTTTTAGTAATCATCTCTGTCCGCTGAGGATCTTTGCATAGGAGGATGTTTGCTGAGGTGCTAGGCTAACATTAGTTTGCTTCCTCTTTGATATGACTTGTTGATAATTTGGCTTGTAACATATTTACTTTATTTTCCCAGTTAATCGTTTGCAGATGAAACTTACAGAAGGGGGTGTTCTCCTTAAATGAACATCGTAATGATTAATGACTAAAGCAATTTGCTGTGCTGCATTTTTCCACACAGCCGTTGGTTTAGCTACAGTTGACCATGACCTGAAAATATGGTTTAGGCTTTCTTTCACAAACATGTCTTTGTGTGGCATAAGCACTTATTGGGTCGGTTTTATATATGTCTATTACAGCTACATGCATATTCAGTGATACAGTGGATGGAAACTTCTCAGATTAATAACAGTTCATAATGAAAGAAACTTTGTGAGTAAATATTGGACTGAGGGTGCAGCTATCGACAAGTTAAATTACAAGTTAAGTTGAATTTAGATGTTGAATCGCACAGAACCAATAAAGCAAAAGGTCACAGAAATCCTCAAAGATTTTTCAAAGCAACAATGACTCAAACGTTAGTACTCATTTCAGACTGCTGGCAAATTATTTGGTGTTTCAGCTTTTTGAAATCCTTTTTTTTAATTTAAGGTGACAAATACTTAACAAAACAGAGTTTGATTAAAAGCAGTTCAATAAAAACAAATATTACACAACAAAATTGACATGAGATACTGAAAGATGTCCAATAGGGGAACCCGTTTTAGGTTGCTTGAATCTGTGTTTTTCCTAAAATATGCCATTTCTAAAGATATTTATGACCCTGTATAGTAAACTCTGTCCACTGAAAATGTTTAACAAATAGAAAAAGGACAATAGCTGTCCCTGCATTACAAAAAGGATTGCAAAACGCCTACAAAAAGAAAAGTGTACTTTATAAAAATATCATAAGACTAAAATCTAAATAAATAAGTTACAAAATATTTTAAGGTTATATAAGAGTAAGTAGAGCATATATGAAAATATTGTGAACCAAATATGGAAACATGTACAAATAAAATAAAATAACCTTACTTTTTTATTGATAACGATATTGAAAATTACAACATGAATAAAATTAATGGTAAATGGACTGAATTTATATAGCGCCTTTCCAGTCATACAGACCGCTCAAAGCGCTTTACACTAGAGCCACATTCACCCAATTGCACTCACTAACACTCACACATTCATACACTGATACACACATCGGTAGGCAACTTGAGGTTAAGTACCTTGCCCAGGGGCACATCGACATACAGCAGGAGGAAGCTGGAATCGAACCCACAACCTTCCGATTGCAAGAATGGCCCCGAACTGACAGTAACTGACAGTTTTATTACATTTTTCATAAATCTGATTTGACCAAAGTCATGCCTACATTTTCCAGCATCGCACAGGAGTTTGACAAATTAATAGAAATCCACACTCAATGTTCCTTAGTGCCATTACCGAAAAAAGATTATTGACACTGTGAAAAAAAAATTAAGAACAAAAGATCCAAAGATTTTACATGGTATGTATATGTACTCGGTCTATGTCCTTCGTAAAATATATAATTTAAGGAATTTCAAACCCACTACAATATATCAGTAATCTTTCATTTGAAACTGGTTTATATTAGTTTAAATGAAAATCACTAATGAAATCCCATTTTATGAAATGGAGATAAGCATCAACTTTCTAACCACAGACCTATATCTCTGCTAACACAGCTATGAAAGTTAGAAAATCTGTTGAATAGTACATCGGAAACATTTTTAGAAAACGATAAATTAATCAGTGAAAGTCAATACGGTTTCAGATCAACAACATTAGCCATACTTAAAGCTATTGAAGAAATAACTACTGCCGTTGACATTAGGAAGATTGCTTTGGCCTCAGCCAATAAGAGAGAAGCTGAGGCGGTGGCGCTGGTCCAAAGACAGAGAACCCTCATTCTCTGTCCCGCCCTGTCCGTATTTACATTTCTTCCTCATGTTGAGGAGGAAAAGACAATACAGCGACCAAGTAATGTAAAAAAGAAAGATGGAAATTAATGGGCTCAGGGAAATCCGTTGGGTGAAAAATACAACAAAATATGATTTGAAAGTTAGTGGTTTAAATAAAAATAGTGGATTAAAATAGGAACATATATATATATTTACATCTGATTAACTGATCAATAATTGAATACATCTTTAAATTTTACTATTTTGTTGCATTTAATGGTGCATTAATTTATATTTCTTGCTACTTTTTGGTCCAGTAATTATTTTATTGAGTCATTTATTTATTTCTGTATTTATTCTTAAATACGGCAAGATTGGTCCTCCATAAAAATACAGCTAAAACAGGTGAATATTGAAATGGTACATGAAAACTTATTTCTTGGTATTATTAATGACAAACTATACTTGAAACCTCCCATGAAATATGTTCAAAATCATCAAAAAGCATATTTGTACTGCACAAAGCCAAAGATGTTTTAGATCAGCACTTCACATCCTGTACTGTTCCTTAGTTTTACCCTATTTCAGATACTGTGCAGAGATTTGGGGAAAGAATTACAAAACTGCATTAATCATACTTCAAAGAGGAGCAATAAAAATAATTAAGAAGGCTAACTAGAATACACTAACCCACTATTTATACAATCACAATTATTAAAATTCACACATATAGTTGAACTACTAAGAGCACTAATTATGTTCAAAGCCCAAAATAACCAGCTATCAGAGAACATTCAAAAATTGTTTAAGAAAGTGAGGGAGCTAATGAGTTAAGAGGTTTAACAACATAGAAAGCTTTCTGCATTTTGTGTGTGGGGTGGATCTCTGGAACAGTCTGGATGTGGAGCTCAAGCAATGTCTAAATATTAAACAGCTTAAATCAGGTGATTACAACAAGGATATAACTAGATATCATACTTATAACATTATTATTATCATTGCTGTTGGTTGCTTTCATACGTAGAAGTATTGTTGGTTATATGTAAATATAATGTATCATATATTTTTGTAAATATGTAGATAATTTTGAAGGGAAATACATACATTTTTGCATATTGAGAAGAATTCGTCATTTAACTGGGAACAGATTAGTATCAAAGTGTCACTGGTAAAGGGCTGAGTCACCATAAATACAAACTACTCCTCCCCCCCTTGAATATGTACACCAATTTTGTACAAAATGTCAAAAAAACATTTTTCTTGTTCTTTCTTTGCTTCTTTTTTTATTTATTTTTTATCTGACATGAGGCTTTGTTAAATTCTGTTCAACTATTCAGCTCAATGTGCTCTGGCCAGGTGGTTATTATCATTGCAGAACCCTGACACTTCTGCTAATGATAGCCTACACTGCTGATACGTGGATACCAAGTGTGTTGTCAGCTATGGAGGGAGTCGGCAAGGGGCAAGAACAAGCAGCAACAAAGCAACAGAATATGTCAAAAGTGTGGGATCACTTTAAACATAACAGAAAAGAACTGCAAACTGAATTATCATTCCATAATAGCACTTCTGTGATGCACCTGACCACCTGAGCAGGAAATATAACCCCACTGCAGAGGCAGCTAGCACTGTATTGATGTTAAATCAACCAGAAAGGGCTGAGCTTTTGACATGTTGATGTTGGATCTTTATTTTAGTTGCAGATGCATCCTTTGCTACAAATGTTCAAATGTATACTAAACATATGCTATGATATTGCATTTTAGGCTATGAGGAAAATGTCGATTTGTGGTAATTCTTTTTTGTCAGGATCTGTGCTTTGTGTGTCTGTTGGTGCTTTTACTGTGCTCAGCCCCTAGATGGCGTGGAATCTGGAGGAGAGGTGACAGGTGTTCGCTATTCCCCTGATTATTCTGCAGAGGACTATTTAAGGAGGAGGCAGCCAGCAACTCACTGCCAGAGTGTTGCCCTTTAGTGGTACTACTCAGCCACGTTACCTTTGCCTTTGACCTTGCCTTGTACACCAAGTAACTGTATTTGTATCCTGCAGGTTTCCTGAACCTGATTTTGCCTTACATTGAATCCTGCCTGGATAAACTGCCTTCTGGAAGGAAGCAATCCAGTTCCATGAACAAAGACTCAAGTCTCTCATGACTTCGTTGGATCACGCCGGCTGGCAGCCTCCTGATTCCTGCATACCTCAGACCTTCATCTACGAACCCTGTCCACCCTCCTCCCTCCATCGTACCTCGTGGATTACAAACTCTCCTGGCTTACCATATCCACCAACTTCAGCAAACAACCACTTGGTTTCTCCACTCCCCTTCTGGCGGATCCCTCCACCATTCTTTGTAAGACAGATTTATTATTTTCATGAGTTCAGCCCCAGAGTTATCCCCGCTTACCTTCTTGTTTATTTCTACAGTTTGCATCCTGGTTATAGTTCCCTGCATTTTTCACCCAGTTGTAAATAAACTCTTTACTGAACAATACCGTCTCCTGAATTGCTTTCTGCATGTGGGTCAAATCCTTTAAACTCAATATGACAGAACTCTCTGGCCAACATGACCCAGCAGAATCATTCAGGATAACTTTATCTGAACAACACCACCAGATCGCTACTCATGATTCTTCTCTCTGTTCTCTTTTTGAACAAAAGAAACAGACCAATCAGCAGATCGAACAACTTGCTTCTTTGTTTCAGCACACCTTGAGCAATTTCACCACCCTGGCAATAGAGGGCGCTGCTGCCTCTCCAGTTTCTCAGCAACTTCTGCACTCACGTGAGGTCACTTCCCCGAATCCAGAAAAATTGTCCGGTGAGAAGGGAGAATGTAAGGATTTACTTCTCCAATGCACTTTAGTATTTAATCGCTCCCCACAATCTTTTCCTCATGATGCAGTAAATATTTATTTTGTACTTGGGCTGCTAACAGGAAAAGCCCTGAGGTGGGCAGAGGCCCGTTTTTCGAACTGTTTAGATTTTGGCTGCACATTTTCCGAGTTTGAGGAGGAGTTCCGTCAGGTTTTCTCCTGTGAGAAAGATTTAACCGCCAATGCTCGTAGCTTATGGTCTATTAAACAGAAAAATCAGTCATTTGCTGAATCTTCCATAGATTTTCGCACCCACGCTGCTGCTTCTAGATGGAATGACTGTGCTCTTAGAGCCGCTTTATTCCAGTCATTAAATTATCCTTTAAAGGATGAATTAGCTTTAGTCGACGAGCCTAAGACTTTGAATGGGTTAATCAAGTTAGCCGTTGGACTAGATAACCGAATGAGGAAGAGAAAAAGATCCAGATTAGAACACAGTGCAGTTAGGGCCCATCTCTCTAGCCCTACTCCTGAAACTGGTCGTCCCACGCCTGCTTCACACAATTCAGGTATTGAACCCATGCAGATTGGGCGTACCCAGCTTTCCCCTGAGGAAAGACTAAGATGCCGCCAAGCTAATCAGTGTTTTTACTGTGGCTCACCGGAACACCATCTTGCTAACTGCCCTATTCGTCCTTCGGGGCCAAAAGGGCAGGTCCGCCAGTAAATGAGGGGAGACTGACGAGCAGTTTCCTTACCCCCAGACTTAGTTCACCTGCCACATTAATTTCACACCGTCCTTTTCAAAACCTCTCTGCTCTTGTTGACTCGGGTAGCGACCAGAACCTCATTGATCCGAGGTTAGTTAAAGAAGCTCAGATTGAGACTGAGCCACTTCCCACGCCTCAAGCTGTTTCTTCATTAGATGGCAAAAGATTACCTCTAATCACTCATAAAACCAAACCTTTGACTTTAATCCTGTCAGATAATCATAGGGAGGAGATCTCATTTTTTGTGTTTCCTATTGCTTTGAACTCAATCGTTTTAGGTTTTCCCTGGCTCAAGAAGCACAACCCCCACGTGAACTGGACTGAAAGCCGAGTTGAATCTTGGTTCACCAACTGTCTTTCTTCCTGTTTGCAGTCAGCCATTGCTTCACAACCTTCCAAGTTAGCTCCTACTGGAGATGAGATTTCTGACCTCACTAACGTTCCTCCAGAATACCATGATCTCAGTTTGGTTTTCAGTAAATGTAAAGCCCTATCATTGCCCTCACATAGGCCCTATGATTGTGCCATAGATTTGCTTCCTGGTGCCCCGCTGCCAACCAGTAGACTCTACAACATTTCTGGACCTGAAAGAAAGGTTAAGGAAGATTACATAAATGAGTCATTAGTAGCCGGGCTAATTCGTCCCTCTTCATCTCCACTCGGAACAGGGTTTTTCTTTGTGGGTAAGAAGGATGGTTCACTCCGCCCTTGTATTGATTATAGGGGATTAAACCAAATTACTGTTAAAAACAAGTACCCTCTTCCACTCCTTTCCTCAGCCTTTGAACCAGTCCACGGTTCCACTATATTCTCCAAGCTAGATCTCCGTAATGCATATCATTTAGTTAGGATCCGACAGGGAGACGAGTGGAAGACCGCCTTCAAGACCCCGTTAGGTAACTTTGAGTACCTAGTCATGCCTTTTGGACTAAGTAATGCACCAGCAGTGTTCCAGTCACTCATCAATGATGTACTAAGGGACTTTTTGAATGTTTTTGTTTTTGTTTACCTTGATGACATCTTAATTTATTCAAAGGACATTGAAGAACACACCCGTCACGTCCACCTGGTGCTACAAAGACCTTTGGAGAACAGACTGTTTGTTAAAGCTGAAAAATGTGAATTTCACAAGAAATCTGTCACATTCTTAGGATACATCCTGGAGGGTGGATAGGTTTGCTCGGACCCGGAGAAGATCAAGGCGGTTCTGGAGTGGCCTGCCCCGGACTCCCGCAAGCAGCTACAACGGTTCCTTGGATTTGCAAACTTCTATTGTCGATTCATCAAAAATGTTTGCGTAATAGCCGCACCACTCACAGCCCTGACCTGCACAAACATTGTGTTTTCCTGGACACCTGAAGCCAACAAAGCCTTCCAGACATTAAAGGAGAAGTTTTCTCAGACACCCATATTGGTTCATGCTGACAGTTCATTTTGGAGGTCGACGCCTCGGATACAGGAGTTGGAGCGGTGCTTTCTCAGCAGTCTACCACCGATGGAAAACTCCACCCATGTGCCTTTTTCTCTCGTCGTCTCACAAGCACGGAACAGAACTATGATGTGGGGACAGAGAGCTCTTTGCTATAAAGTTAGCTCTCGAAGAGTGGAGACATTGGCTGGAGGGTGCTAAGCATCCGATTTTAGTATGGACCGATCATAGGAATCTGGCCTACTTACGATCAGCCAAGAGACTGAACCCACGCCAATCACGTTGGTGATGTTTTTCTCTCATTTTGATCTTTCTATTTCTTACAGGCCTGGCTCCAAGAACGGCAAGCCGGACGCTCTTTCCCGACTTTACTCGTCGGACTCCACTGAGAAGGAGGCAGAACCCATTGTGCCGTCCCATTGGACTTTTGGGGCCCTAGTTTGGGAGGTGGAAAACCTTGTAAACCTTGTAAATAATGCCCTACGACTGACGAGAAGGACATAGGCGTAGCATCCGTGCGGCACCACATACGCCGTTGTAAACAGATCTGGGCAAATGCTACCAGAGCTCTCCTTCGAACAGCTGACCAGAAAAAGAAGTACGCTGACCGTAAACGGCGGCCAGTTCCTACGTACCAGCCTGACCAAAAGGTTTGGTTGTCTTCTCGAGACATACCCTTGAAGGCTATGTCTAAAAAACTGTCTCCTCATTTCATTGGCCCCTCCACCATTGACTCTGTCATCGGTCCATCGGCTCTACGCCTACGCCTGCCTTCCAGTCTACACATCCAGCCTGTATTTCATGTCTCTCAAGTCAGACCTTTTGTCTCCGGCACATCCTGCCCTCCGGCTGAACCCCCACCACCCACCCTGGACCAGTCGGGGCACCCTGTTTGGACGGTCCGAAGGATCATCGACTCACGTCGACGAGGTCGCGGATGGCAGTATCTCGTCGACTGGGAGGGGTATGGTCCGGAGGATCGTTCTTGGGTCATTTATCTGTGATCCTTCATTGATCTCGGACTTTAATTCTTCTTGTCCTTCCACATCTTCTGGACCACCATGCGGCGGTCATTGAGGGTAGGGGTGATGTCAGGATCTGTGCTTTGTGTGTCTGTTGGTGCTTTTACTGTGCTCAGCCCCTAGATGGCGTGGAATCTGGAGGAGAGGTGACAGGTGTTCGCTATTCCCCTGATTATTCTGCAGAGGACTATTTAAGGAGGAGGCAGCCAGCAACTCACTGCCAGAGTGTTGCCCTTTAGTGGTACTACTCAGCCACGTTACCTTTGCCTTTGACCTTGCCTTGTACACCAAGTAACTGTATTTGTATCCTGCAGGTTTCCTGAACCTGATTTTGCCTTACATTGAATCCTGCCTGGATAAACTGCCTTCTGGAAGGAAGCAATCCAGTTCCATGAACAAAGACTCAAGTCTCTCATGACTTCGTTGGATCACGCCGGCTGGCAGCCTCCTGATTCCTGCATACCTCAGACCTTCATCTACGAACCCTGTCCACCCTCCTCCCTCCATCGTACCTCGTGGATTACAAACTCTCCTGGCTTACCATATCCACCAACTTCAGTCTCACTGGCAAACAACCACTTGGTTTCTCCACTCCCCTTCTGGCGGATCCCTCCACCATTCTTTGTAAGACAGATTTATTATTTTCATGAGTTCAGCCCCAGAGTTATCCCTGCTTACCTTCTTGTTTATTTCTACAGTTTGCATCCTGGTTATAGTTCCCTGCATTTTTCACCCAGTTGTAAATAAACACTTCACCGAACAATACCGTCTCCTGAATTGCTTTCTGCATGTGGGTCAAATCATGTAAACTCAATATGACATTTTTATTTTCAAAAAAGGAATCAAATTATTTGTTTAATACAAAGGAATTAAATTATTTGGATTAATAAATTTTCTCTTTAACGTATTTCCATTACTCATAAAATAAGCTTAAGTAGTTAAATGAAAAATCTGCTGAATGTGCAGAAATTGTTTATCCGATTACTCGATTAATCATCAGAATAATTTTAGCTGCAGCCCTAATTCTAATGTAATTAGAAGTTAGAATAGTAATTTTATATAGACTAAATATAACTTTATAATCTGATACATTTTAACTTTGTATTTTTCATCTGTAGAGGAAGTTGTTAAGGCAATAGATATTTCCACTGCTTTTTTACAATACGTAGTATCAATTATTAAATAAGAAATGCTTTTCTTGCATGTGTCCTCCGGTCAGATGTTGTTCTTATAATTTTAAGGAATGCCTGGTCCGGTCAGAACCTGAGGTTTTCGTGTAAATAAAAAAATAATAATGAAAAAAATTTATTTTTGATCACTTACACAAAAATGGGGACAAATTGCTATCTGCTAGACTTGATGGGTGTTTTTCTCCTTCATGTATTTAGTGCAGTCTGCAGAAACAAAGAATTCCCACCTATTACTTAGAGCTGAATTTTTATATTCTGAAAAAATTTACTTGGGTCCTTTTTGCAAAACTGAAATAATCTATTTTGACTATACTCTGTAAGTTCAGTTCATTTTTCATTAGCCATTCAATTATTCATTCATAAAGTGTTTTGTTTAAAATGTTTTCTATACTTAACAAGGAATGTCCCACTAAGAATGTCTTCTGCAGGTAATACCGATCAAGATGAGAGGCTGAAATTTCATACATAAATGCATGAACTGGAAAATACAAAGCTAAAGCTACCTGATTTTACAGTTGTTCATATTTTGTCAAGACAAAAGAAGAAATTGTTTTAAAAACTTTGTAATTTTTATATTATTGATGTGGTAGTTAACTTGATATTTTGATATTTGTGCATCTCAAACAAATTATCTATTGCCATCAGTTAGATATCTGTAAATCGTTCTGAATATGAGCTTTACAAATGAAAACTTCCATTGATGTTCACCACAAAGCTGAATTTGATCCACCTAAAAATTAGTTGTCTAAATCATAAATGACTTGATCTACAGGAGCTGGCATTTTCCCAAAATACGATGTGAAAATATCGCAGTAAAAGTAGTGATTCTGTAGGGATATCTTTGTGAGCTTCTAATAATCGTAGACTTCACTATCTTTGTCTGCGTGAGCTGTGCTCCACACCTCCACTCTGTCTCTCTTTCTGATCACCGGCTCTCCCTGCCGCTCAGTATCTTCTGGCTGAGTGTCTCCACTTGCTTGAATTAGGGACACTACCTGTCAAACCTATGGGATTTTCTGCTTCTTTTCTCTTTGCTGTCCTGGTGTTAGCTTACGAGGGGCATCTGCAGCAGCTGCGAGGGGAGCAGCGTTCTGTAGCCAGCTTTAGAGGGCACGGAATGTCATGTCTCCTCTGCAGGTAAAGCCAGCTGCATTTCTGCATGGACGCTGCACTGCTGCCTGTCCCATACCGCACCTGTGCTACCATCTTTGTCATTCCTGCTTTTTTTCCTGTCTCGCTGCATCTGCCTATCTGTAGATTGTGCTGCAGTTTACTCAGAGTGCATTTTTGTTGAGCTCACAGCAGGCTCCAAGCTAATATGTGTCTCTAGCTGTAATGTTTAGCTTCATGTGCCAGGCATTAATTACATCCGTGGGGGCCTTGGTAGAAACTGATGAGCTGATGATGTAAAGAGAAAATAGCTTGCTTCTTGCCCTACTTTTTCCTGAGATGTTTCTACTAAGTGCAACTCCTCCATGATAACTGCAGATAGCATTATATAATTTTGCAATGTGACTTAGCTAAATGAGTGTAATGTGATTCATCGTTGAGGATGATGCAACACAGGATTGGGAGACACAGAGCAACTCTGTAACACCTGCTATCACTTTGTCATTTTATAATCTAAAGACAAATCTGTAATGTCTCAAACTATGTTGTGGTATAAATGGCTTGAGATGGTTTAGCTTTTCTTTCTTAGGAGGTATTAAAGGTATACAGCACAATAACTAGAGCTAGTAGGAATTCTGATTAATATAACTTATGCATCCTCATAATAAGTACTGTGGAAAAGTAAGTATATCACGTTTTTTCAATTAGTTGCCCCTTTTCAGGCTGAACCTTACTTTTCTGTTTTTTCTGTTAAAAACATATTATGCTTGTAAAATAAGAGTTTTATGAACACACCTGAACATTGCAAAATTGGATGAAAACTTGATTCATGTAATAATGTTAATATTTTGTGTTTCACACTGATTTAAAAGTAAGATAAGAGTTTATAGGGTTTGCTACAGTGCAGTAGGGAAATTGTTGCCTCTTTTTCCAACTAGTTCCATTTCTGCTTTCTACCAGAGCACCTTGGTTGCTATTTCCAGTCCCAGTCCTATTTTTTCAAAATAGCTGTAGCAGATCAAAATAAGTTCACAGTACGTCTGTTGTGTTTATAATCCTTTCCCCTGTTTGGAAAAGACAGATGTCCCAATAAACTCCTTTGTATATTGAAACCGCACTTTATTTTGACTTTTCCAGTGCAGATATTGGATTAAAATAAAGAAAGTTCTGTCTAGTCCTTTGTTTAGTTCTCAACTGCAGAACTAAACAAAGTGCCATTCATGATATTGTCTTAAGCTCTAGATACCCAAAATAAATCTGGACATCTGTCTATGCTCCCTGTCTAATCAGGGTTTTGCTGTTTTTTAGCTAGTCACCAGAGCATTCTCTCCTATCTAGCTACACTGCCTGGCCAAAAAAACAGTCACCACCTGAATTTAACTGAGCAAATAGGTACGAGCCTCCCATTGGATAGTTACTGCATGTGTTTAAGCTGGCAATAAGTTATTTAACCCCAACTGGTGCAACCATGTCGAAAGACACATCCCGTGGTCCCGGAAAATATGTCAGTCTGTTTCAGAAGGGTCAAATCATTGATATGCATCAAGCAGAGAAATCATCTAAGGAGATTGCAGAAACGACAAAAATTGGGTTAAGAACTGTCCAAAGCATTATTAAAAACTGGAAAGATAGTGGGGACTCATTGTTTTCAAGGAAGAAATGTGGCCGGAAAAAAATCTTGAACGATCGTGATCGGCGACCACGTTTGGTGAAATCAAATTGAAGAAAAACAACAGTAGAACTCCGGGCTAAGTTTAATAGTGAAAGTTAGAGCATTTCCACACACACAATGCAAAGGGAACTCAATGGATTTTTTCTTCCCTAATAGCATGGGCATAATGCAAGATGACAATGCCAGGAATCATCAGGCTAGAATTGTGAAAGAGTGGTTCAGGGAGCATGAGACATCATTCTCACACATGGATTGGCCACCACAGAGTCCAGACCTTAACCCCATTGAGAATCTTTGGGATGTGCTGAAGAAGGCTTTGCGCAGCGGTCAGATTCTACCATCATCAATGCACGGTCTTGGTGAAAAATTAATGCAACACTGGATGAAAATAAGTCTTGTGACATTGCAGAAATTGTCAAAACAATGCCACAGCGAATGCATGCCGTAGGACTTCATTCCTGTTCTATTCACTATCTGGTTCCATTTACTGAGGGTCCAGGTGCAGCTGCTTCATCCTGAGTCCTTGCAGGCAGCCTTGGACATGGCAGTAGGAAGAAAGAATGTGTGGAATGCGGCTGGTGGAACGTGTGAGGACATGAGTACCCGGGCAGTGAGAACTACGGTTGGAGGAGAGACCAGGATGGGCAGAGGAGATGACTGAAGTACTGAGAACTATGTCAGTACAAACAGCACGTAAAGCATGAGCGGGTCTTAGGGTCTGCTGGGGTTGTGGTCAACCAGGGCATTTGATCAGAGAGTGTCCCAACTCAAACAGAGCTCGGGAAAATGGGTCGGGGACCACATAGTGGGGGATATGCAGACCCGGAATTCAACCCCAGATGAGGTATATGACACCAACTGTTGCAGTGGGAGCGGGCCTGTTCCAGGGATTTTTGTTACGTGCCTGTCATTATAAAGGCAATGGCCTGGTCTGCATTGGTAAATACGGAGTCGACAATGACTCTGGTGAGCCCAGAAAAAATACCTGAGGGTACGTAGCTTGAGCCCACATTGATACGGGTGAATTGGCTTTTATGAAAGGCAAGGGTCATTTGTCAGTGACTGTTCTGGGTAAAATGCTACATCAACCAGTGCGGATAGCTGCAGTACAGGACGCCTGTATCCTGGGTCTGGGTTTCCTGAAGGCTGTGGAAGGCTTTTGTTGAGGGCCATTGTGTTTTCAGGGAAGTTCAGTTTTTGACTTTTCCTCCAAGGTTATTATAACAGAGGTTGTCGCTAGTCCTAAGTTTTGCTCCCCTGTTTTGTCTTCTCTTTTGCAGAAGTTGTGCAGTACTGCCACCTGTAGCATGACGATGGCAAACTCGACAGAGACTGCCAGGTCGGGGAAGGAGGCAGTATTAAGAGGAATATGGCAGTAGAACTGTGACAGCTTAGACTCACAACAGCAGGAGATACTGCTGGAGTTGCTGTTGGAGTTTAGAGATTGTTTTGCTGCAAGAGATGAGGAGGTGGGGAGGATTCATCTCCTGCAGCAAGTCATTGATACAGGGGACGCACAGCTGATCAAGTGTCATCCTCGTCGCCTGCCCCTAGCTTGGCAGTAAGCCTGTGAGAAAGCTGTAGAGCAGTTGTTTATGGCAGATATCATTATGCCATCAGAAAGTCCTTGGGCCTTAGCAGTTTCCATGGTTCCAAAGAAGGGTGCAGGCTGGCGATTTGCTCAGATTTCAGGCCGTTGAATGGAGTGACCAGGAAAGACTGTTAGCCTCTGCTGGATTTAGTCACAGGCTGCACCTCGTTTTCATCCTTGGACCTGCGTAGTGGGTACTATCAGGCAGCCCCTTCCCCTGAGTACAGGCATAAGACAGCTTTTTGTACTGGGCAGGGGTTATGGCAGTTTAAGGTTCTCTGTTTTGGGCTTTGAAAGGCGCTAGGCTGATGGACAAGGTGTTGGGAGGGGTGCCCTGTTGGCATTGCCTTGTGTACCTTGCTGTGTTGGGCATGTTGCTTTAAAAAAGTAATTAATTATACTTACTTGTTACTTCTCCCAAAAAGTAACTGAGCTAGTAACTGAGTTACTCCACCATAAAAGTAAATAGTTAACATGGAAGGTAACTACTGCGATTACAAATTTATATTTTTCTCTGAGGTTTCACAAGCCAGTTGCATAAAGTGGAATTACATAGACAAGTAGCCTACTTGCACCAAACTTTTTATATTTACTTCAGATGTACATATTTGCCTTTTACCTAAAATAGAATAAAGTAGTTTCTGTACTTCCACTTTGAAAACGCAATCTTTCCCTCCAGACTTGCCATTGTTGCAGCTTACATCTGCTAATTTGCCTGAGCAGGGCCGCTGTGTGCATTTGTGGCCTCTGATTGGATTGCAAGGAAAGCTTACTCTACCTTCATCAATTATCTTCACTTTTGCGATTGTCTTGGCCCTCGCTCCATCCTTCACCAAAGAAGGAAAGCTTAGCTCCTGTTGCTGTGAGCCACGACAGATGACAAGAGCTTCAATGAGTAGCTTTACATTATAATGTACCCCAATTAATTGTTAAATGACCCACCCCCACATCAAAAAACAGCTGAAAAGTTTATTGGGCCTGTCTTCGTACTACCGGACATCTGCACCTCTGTTTCAGCTCCTAAAAAGAGACAGAGACATTGTCTGAGGGGAAAACTATCAGGAGGCATTCAGTAGTTTGTAGCGTGCTCCTAGCGAAGCTCTGGTACTTCTCCCAGGCGGCCCCACTCTGCCTTTCATACTCGATATGGACGCAAGCAGTATGGGGTGGGAGGCGTGCTGTCCCAAGTGGGGCCAGAAGGGGAGCGGGTGGTTGCGCATTTCAGTCAACAAGCATGAGAAGCACTACTGTACTACACACAATTAGCTGTTGGTAACACTACAGGAGGCTGTAGGATCGGCTTGAGTCCGCGCACCAGTTTGCCCGGGAGCAGCAGCAATGTGTGGGTGTGAGGCAAAAGTGAAACACTGATATCAGGGAGACATTTCCAGGTGGGGGAACTGGTTTGGGTCTACAGCCTGCAACAAAAGAAGGGTTGGTGTTCTAAGCTGAACAGCCAGTGGGTGGGTCCCTGCAAAGTGCTAGAGAGGATAGGTGAAGTAATTTATTGGGTGCAGTGGTCTCACCAGGGGTGGAAGGTGGAGGAGCAGTTGCCTTTTTGCCAAGGACAAGTGAAGATTCTGTGCAGTGCATGTCTCCCAGGTTCACCCCCGAAACCAGGGACCTGACAGGACTGGAGCCTCTGCTATCCAGATAGGGTACACTTCCATGCAATCAGCAGATCAGTTGCACCTGTCACCCAGCACACCTGAGAAACTCCAGCACCATCTGGAAACTGAAAACAAAGTTGCACACAAAACACAAACACACACTCTAACCCAGACCCTGACACTGGGTAGTTTTTGGGTGCTACGTATTTCTGTGTGTTCCTCGGTGGTGAGAAACTATTTAGGGGGGCAGTGTAGCATCCTACAAGGAGGGTGAGCAGTCTCTTACTTCTACCCTCTGTCTGTCATTGACCAGCCCGGATGTCAGTCATCATGCTGGCCAGTGGTGGTGGCCGGCGGAGTGGGGGAATGAGGGAGAGGTTTTTGTTAGAGCAAGGTGTGCAGTTCGGTGTGTAGAGAGAGTGTTAATGTGCTATTCCTCCTGAGCCTGTACTGTAGAACAGTGATTGTTCTTCCAAATAAAGTGGCTATTTATACTTCATTGCTGTTGGTTTTCGCTTACTCTGGAGTCGCTACAATATTATTAATTTGTAGAAAATAAACTTGCTATGAGTGAAATCTGTGTCAGCACTGTCATGTTGACACATGGAAGGTGAAACATAGAGAAAGTCATCAGCATTTGTGACAGGAACATCTAACTGAATGTCTTTGTGTAATTTTGTGATCATTTACATGGAAAACAAACAGCTGATTCTGTTTTAAAGGGTTTTATGGGTTTTTATTAAAAGAGCTAAAGTACTTGTTGAAATATTCATAAATTAGTTGTTTTTAGACATTAAACCTCTTCAAAATTAAAAATAAATAATCCAATAAAGACCATTTTATTATTTTTAGTGTGGCACTAACAACTATTTTTGATTAATCCAATAAAATGTTCTAATTAATTAATTATTCTACATTATTTGTCCGTCTAAAAAGCATTTTTTAAATGAAACAATTAAAGGCAAACAACGTTTTGCACTGTAAAGTGTTATTTACATGAATAAAGTGCGACCTCAAGCTGGAAAACAATAAACAAATGAAGTTCTTACTATTTATGTAATTGTAAATAAAATGGCCTGAATATACATACAGTACATCCTTCCATCGTCTACACCCTGTTACTCTTGCCGGCTTGCGGGGGCTTATTATCTCAGGGGTACACCCAGGACAAGTTGCAAACTATATGCAGAAAGCCCCCGGGCTGTGATTCAAACCCAGGAACTTTTTGTTGCAAGGTGCCACTTACGACTGTGCCACCATGCAACCCAGCCTTAGTGTTCAGAGTTTCAAATATGTTGAGATTAAACTGGAAATAAACAAATAGGTCGACGCACAGACACAGTACCACACATGCGTCTGTGTGTGTGTCCCTTTAAATCCACTGACTTAAAGGGACACACACACAGACGCATGCGTAATACTGCAGATTGCAGGGACTCTGCACACAGCAGTTTGGAGGAAAAAACTTGTAACGTTTTGTGATAAAGAAATTATGCGTTGACTAAAAATATTGATGTCATTGGAATATTACAGCTACCATGCATTATGCAGCTGTTTTAGCATAGGTCTTTGACTGTATAATGACTGTGTGATTGGGTTTATTAACACAACCATGTGTTTTATTTTGACAATGTTATTTTTAACTAGATGTTTAACAGTGAGTGAGGTTTGTCTCTCCTCTTTAGGTCTGACAGTGCAGCGGACAAAATCAGGTAAGCCTGCTTTCCTGCCATCTCTTTTTAACTACAGCAGTGCCCAGCATGCCTTCATGCTGATTGTTGCATGCAGCGCAAATGGGCTCACTGTCACCCCATTTTCCCTGGCCCACCCAGCTTGCATGTGACACAGATTTGTGGCTTTGTCCGCCAAACCAAGGTATCTGAATACGCTTTTACGCTCAGAGAAGCCAACGGTGAATACAGTTGCAAGCCATGGAATGCTTTTGTTTGCTCTTACAGGACAAAAAATATCAGACACAAACAGGGCTTTGTAAGTTCGAAACTTTTTTGGAGGTTTTAGGATTGCATCTGGCCAGCCAGTGGCAGATCAGGGGTCACTGTGGACCCAAACTATGGGCAGAGACACTTCCCTGCTCTGGGTGTGAAAACAGCGCTGCCGCATTGAGACTGTGCCTACCCTTGAGCAAAAAGGTTGAAGGCACACATAGGAAAGGGTGAGTGTGATTATGCGTTGGATTTTAAGACTTCTAGAAAGCGGATGAGATACCCTCGAATAACTAGTTATTTTGCTATTATGAATTGAATTGGTGTAAAAAAATGTATGAGCGAATTTTGATTTAATTTTATCATGTGACATCATCGTAACTTTTCCTTTTAATCTATTGGTCTTTATGTTTTGTATTCTAACTTGTCTAACTTGATCAAAATTTTAATTATGTTACATTTCTTAAGTGCATCTTTATCTTTTTACTTGCTGCATATTCAGGTGTTATGTTTAGCTCTGGTCCTCCATAACTGAATTAAATAACTCATAGCTGATTTTGAACCTGATAATTTCCTTGTTTTTCATTTGTATGAAAGGGACAGGAAATTTGTTTTCTTTTTAATGTACATGTCTTCATGTTTGTACAAGTTGTGCAATGATCATTCAAGAGAGGTGTTTATTGAGCTGTAGCTGTGTGTGTGTGAGGGGGCTCTGGTTTTTGTATTTCTGGTTTGGTCAGTCATGTGAGCTGAGTGACTCTCCCACTGGTCCAGGATTAAACCACTAGGAGTCTCTGTAGTCCTGTCAGTCCAGCACAAGTTCTGTAAGAAACGTAGTTGTGCCTGTTTCGTTTATATTGAGTCCTATAAGTGTTTAAAGGCATTTTTAAATTTTTTTTCAATTCAGTATAAAACAGGAGTGATTGCTGAGCATTATTATGGAAGTCAGCTGTTAAATATTTTGTTTTTGTACCAATCTGATAATAAATGAAGGTGCTGATAGAATGTGAATATGATCTGAAGAGTAGCAGAATAACAATGTTGCTGACCTATGTTGCTTAAGACCCAGTTTGTACATATACAGATGGTATAAAAAGTGAACACACCACTTATAAAACAGAATAGTTTTGTAGTGTTAGAAAATGAAACCATGAAAATCTATTTTCCTCTAAAAATAATTAATATGTGGTGACAAAATTAACACTGTTTTTAATGTGACATACAGTGGGGAGAATAAATATTTGATACACTGCCCATTTTGCAGGTTTTCCCACTTGCAAATCATGTAGAAGTCTTTAACTTTTATTATAGGTACTCTGTAACTGTGAGTAACAGAATCTAAAACAAAAATCCAGAAAATTACATTGTGTGATTCTTAAGTAATTAATTTGCATTTTATTGCATGACATAAGTATTTGATCACCTAACAACCAGTAAGAAACGTGGCTCTCGCAGGCCTGTTAGTTCATTACCTGTATTAACTGCACCTGTTTGAACTCATTATCTGTGTAAAATACACCTGTCCACACACTCAATCAAACAAACTCCAACCTCTCCACAATGGCCAAGGCCAGAGAGCTGTGTAAGAACATCAGGGATAAAATAGTAGACCTGCACAAGGCTGGGATGGGCAAAATAGCCCAGAAGGAAAATATCCAAGAAGCTTGGTGAGAAGGCAACAACTGCTGGCGCAATTATAAGAAGATGGAAGAAGTTCAAGATGGCGGTCAATCTCCTTCAGTCTGGGGCTCTATGCAACATCTGACTGTGGGGCATCAATGATCATGAGGAAGGTGAGGGATCACCCAAGAACTACACGGCAGGACCTACTCAATGACCTGAAGAGAGCTGGGATCACAGTCACAAACAAGACCATTAGTAACACACTACGCCACCATGGCTTAAAATCCTGCAGTGCACGCAAGGTCCCACTGCTCAAGCCAGTGCATGTCCAGGCCCATCTGAGGAAGAAGGATGAGTACAACCCCAAGAACACCATCCCTACCCCTGAAGCATGGACATGGAAACATCATTATTTGGGAATGCTTTTCTGCAAAGGGGACAGGACAACTGAACCATAGTGAGGGGAGGATGTATAGGTCCATGTATTGGATGATCTTAGCCAACAACCTCCTTCCCTCAGTAAGGAAGGGCACTGAAGATGGGTCGTGGCTATGTCTTCCAGCATGACAATGACCCGAAGCACACAGCCAGGGCAACTAAAGAGTGGCTCCGTAAGAAGCATCTCAAGTTCCTGGAGTGGCCTAGCCCGTCTCCAGACCAGAACCCAATCGAAAATCTTTGGAGGGAGCTGAAAGTCCGTTTTGTCCAGCGACAACCCCGAAACCTGAAGGATGTGGAGAAGATCGGTATGGAGGAGTGGTCCAAAACCCCCGCTGCAGTGTGTGCAAACCTCGTCAAGAACAACAGGAAACTTCTGATATCTGTGATTGCAAACAAAGGTTTTTGCACCAAATTTTAACTTTGGTTTTTCTGATGTATTAAATTCTTATGTCATGCAATAAAATACTAATTAATTACGGAAAAAGATCACACAATGTGATATTTTTCAATACATTTTGTTTAGTAACAAGGTAACTCTCTGATTACTTTTTTGGCAACTGCTATGTGTTTTCATAGCGCTGGAAGATACACGGCTTTAAGTAACGTATATAAGCTTCACCATCATCTTCCTATACATTTTACATGGTGACATACACAATCTAATATCATACTAATCCAGGTTGGAACCCATTGCTGACATGTTGAAAAACTCCATAACAAGCGTGTCACAACATTGAGACGCCATATAGAGGCTTTGGTTAAAGAATGTATGTAAGTTGTATAAATAAAATAAGAAAACACATTGACATAAAAGTGTCAGAAAACAACATGAAGCCAACACCCCACTAAGTATTAAAAGCCCGAGAGAAAAGGTGTCCAGGGAGGATGCCTGACTTATGTACAGCAGCACGTCATTCCAAAGTTTTAAGACAGAGTTTTAAAGAAGGCCTGGTGCCCTCTGAGTTTACGCTTGGTTCTTTATACTGACAAGGGCAAAGGGTCAGCTGACCTAAGAGGTGGCACATAGGGATGTAAAAACTCAGAGATTTACTGTGGGACGAGGCCATTCAACAACCCAAAATCAAATCAAATAATTTTATTTTGGATCCTAAACTGGATGGCAGCGAGTGAAGTGAACTCAAAACTGGTGAAATGTGTTCAAACTTGTGTGTTAGCATTTTTCATCTTCTGCAGGCATGTGATTCAGGGCACTAAAAAAGGGTGTTACAGTAATCCAGCCATGTGGCCACAAAGGCATTTCTGACCACATGCCATAGCAATTTCTCTGCTATGCTATGTAGACACTCTACATTTTGAAAATTAGACCACTTGGGTACAGTAATAGAGCAGTAAACTTTCATCTCTAGATGGTCAATTAAGGTTTAGTTATGGTGCAACAATGAAAAGAGACAGCAACATCATGGCAAAGTAGAACCTGTTAATTTTAAACTCTTCATCACAGTATGCATGGTATTCAAAACTGTGCGTAATTTGCTTACATTAAGACCTACCACCCATGTTTCAACATGCCAACATACATGGCAACAAAAGACACATTGTGACTGCAGCTTTATCTACCTTTTATGTACATTATTTTATTTGCATCTAAGGCATTTCCCATTTCTGAGTTACATAGGATGTGCAGGTTCAATGTATACTTAGAACAACTGTAAATAATTTATGTAAAAAAAAAACTGTCTTTATTTAAGAAGCAAAGTACAACTGTGGATTTTCTGACTGATATTTTCATCTGTAAAACATCAGAGTCGATAATTGCATACTTATGTACCAATGTCATCATTACTAGTCTGGCTTCTGGAGTATTGCTGATTGTCTATGGTTTGAGACATTAGAGCCCACTGGTGAGGATCAGCATAATGTGTTCATATTCTTAACTTTGTACCAAAAGATGCAGAAAAACAGGGATCTAACATACTGTATTAATTAATTAATATTCTTTAAATATGTTGACACCTGGCTGGGGATGGGTTTTAGATGAGAAAAGGATACAGATATTTTCATACATTCTATGAAAAGTATGTTGTGAAGATGTTCTTATTTTTTATTCAGTCAATCATTTGTAATGATCTTGTTTTTGATCTGAGATGGTAGCTTTGTTTTAAAAATCCCAGTTTTATTCTCTGCATTTCTCATAGGTCATCTCTAATGTTCTGTCTACTATCTGCTGCATACAAAACGCAATGCATCCTAATAAGGATAGTGACGATTTAAGTCAAATTAGGTCACCGCCTTAGCAAACATCGTTATATCTGCAATATGAATTTATTTTGTGTCTACTCCCTTTTTTCCACATTTATGCGCATAACTGAACATTTTTATGTCGTCATTGAATTGCTGATGTGGTCAGAGAGATGCTGTGATGCAGTACCACAAAAAACATGCCTGCAGCATATAGATATGAGTAGGGGGGATGGAGAAAGTGATGAGGAGCGAGGGGCGGTGAAGGAACGCCATGAAGGACCACCCTCATTGAGCAGAGTCATTCTCAGGGAGCCTACCAAATGTGCCTTCCCCCCCACACACACACACCACAGCCAACCATCCAATGAGATTGTTCCCAGCAGTGACCCATCCTCCTTCGTACAACTGCTCATTTATGGCTCAGCAAAGCAGATGTGAGATGAAAGAGTATGATGCATGCCTGTGCACCACCTGGACTGAAAGCAGAAAATTAGATGTATTTCATTTGTGTGGAAAAGCAGCGGTCTGACCACCATAGGAATTATGAGCAAGGAACGGATATTCATCATCCTTTCTGCCTAAACAAACTGTGCTTTGTGAGCAGAGATTTAGGCTTAACAAGTGTGGTAAAGAAAGTCTTAGGTATTATTTTCCCTTCAACTTAACCTGGATGGGCTGCAGATAAGACCAGCACCTGGAAGAGTTTGAGCCACAGTGATGATGACAAAGCAGGCAGGACAAGTTACAGTTTGACGCTAAAACAGCGAGACAGGGATGGAATAGAGGCCATGAGAGCCAGGAGAGAAGCCAGGATGGTGTCTGCCTGTTCATCATGCACAAACAAAAGGTCAGCTGCTTTTCTTACCTGTCCTAATTCAAGGACCATAATATCTAGCACGCATGACAGATTAGACTGTTTGAAATTAATCACAAATCAGTTTGTGACTATAATATTTAATGACTTCTGACATTTATTAATTCATGAAAAAGGATTTTCATATAGGATTGTGAAATAAGTTACAAATTGTGGACTTTTAAACAAGGTTGTCTGAAAAGGATTTATCTATCTGCTGGTTTAGGTGATAATAAAGCTTTTATAAAGCTTCCTCAAACAAGATTTTATGACCTAACTGTTCTTCCTAATATTACCGAGTTGTAGGTTTTTCTAGTTGACCTTTTCTATGAAAATGTACTTCTTCTGTCTCTGTACACTGCAACCTTTTAAATACCAATTGGAGTTTGTCCTAAAGTTGCTCTAGTATTTAGATTACTTGATCAACCTTTTGTAAAGCTGGTTATTATTACTGCATTATGTTTTTAGCCTTTTTTGTACAGAAATCTCTAGTTTAGCATGAGTTTTAAGTAGCTTTTGGGCAGTTGAAAAAGAATGAGTCAAACTGATTAATAAATGCATCAGTCATCCATAATCGGATGAATGCAGGGATATCCTGCTCCAGTCAATGCCTTACACACAGGCACATTTGTGCAGAGTGGATTTTCCAGCTAGCCTTTTAGTACCTGATGTGTTATCTGCTCCCAGGCTCCATTAAAGGCAATTCAGTTAGATTTACCGAGCCTGTCAAGGCGGATACTAGGCAGCCCTTAGGCTAATTTATTTTACCTTCAGGTACCTGTCTCTGATATCCTCAATAATAAATTCTATATGATGAAGGAAGTGCCTAAACCAGAAGCAATTTCTGACTTTTTATTTTAGCGATCAGTCAATAAATACTTTTCTTTCTTGAAACAAACAAAAAAAAAAAACTAATGGATTAGGTACACTTATGTCTGTCTATCCAAAACACAAAAATTTGGGGGAGAGGGAGGGGTCAATAGCAACATGAACAACATGATTACATGAATGAAATCCACAAAATACTTGGGACATTTAATAATATCTATCTGCAGTCTAATAGAGGCATGACATCAGCAACACGACTGAGACAGAACAGGGGTTTGAACCGGTAACCCAGGATGAACACCTACCACCTGAGCCACAGTCACCACAATAAAGCTACTTAATTAAGGTTAATGGAGATTTTCCAAATCCACCTTAGACTCATGTTTGGAATCACTGACTTCATGAAACAGTTGTGTCTAAGTCTCAACCCTGCTGCTGTTTATTTTAGCTAAAGTTAAGAAATTTAAAGGTAGCTGCTTTTTATTATTCTGTCAATTTTGTGCAAAGTACCAGCACCACTGGCACTGAAACAAACACTCAAACGATGCTACCACCACCATGCATTACAATTGCTACAATGTCCTGAGGTTTGAAAGTCTCACCTCTACATACTTATTGTCATTGTTGCCAATTTTTGTCCTGTCTAAAAAACTTCTCCTAATGCCTTCTCCAGAAGGCATTTGGCTTTTCCATGTAGGCACACGCAAATTGCAGTTGTGATTGAAGGGTTGAGAAGAGGATTAGGGTTAGTTGACTTTCGAGCAGGGGTCTCTTCCATGGTCAGCATCCTCTTAGTTCATGCTGATGTTAAACATGCTTCACTCTCTAGACAGTGACACTGATCATCCAACATCCACTTTATGATTTGCTTAACCTTCGGTGGTTCCTGGTTTACTCTTAAACATCCTAATAAATTTTCTCTTATATGAGGGTGACGGTTTCTGTCAGATGGTTGACATTGATCACAATTAAGTGTTCCACCATTACAATAGTCCCAATCATGCATCAAAAGTAGTTCTGAATGGCTCACTTTCACTTTCTGGAATGGCCTCCTGAAAATCCCAACTTCAGCCCTATTATTAATTTGTGGACTTTGCCTAAATGCTGGATTTGTGACAGGAAACCAACCGGTTCAATCCTTTCAACCAATTCAGCTAAGAATAGAGGTCAAAGCCATAATTATACCAGAAAGTTGACTACAAAAATCATCTGGCTGAGGTGGAACTTAGTGAGTCTTAACTAAATATCGGTGAGGGTGTACATATATATTTAAGTCTGTATGTATAAATTTGAACCTGTATGAATTAGCTAATAATGTGGGAATTGAAATGGTAAATTAGAATAAGTCCACATAAAATAGAGGAAATATCTAAATCCCCCCAAAAAATTAATACTTAGATATTTGTTACTGCTCTATTCATATTGCACTTTTTCTGCTCTGACAGAGGCAAATTACCCTCTAATTCTGGGGCTAATGGCTCACACATCTTTTTTAAAATTCTGTAAAAAGGCTTCAAAAAGCAAATCTCTTTTAGTAACCCAAAATATGTCATGAATGATGGTAATGGAAAAATTTCACTACACATCCTATTTAAACTATGTAAAAAATTAAGGTATTGTGATATATATTTTTCATGTACAGGGGGATAAAGGATTATGGTAAGAATTAGTAATGAAAGCATTAAAAACTTATGAAGTAAACCACAAGAGTTGGGATGGATTATTTTGTTATTTAGTCTAGTTCTGTTTTGTTGGTTCCATGAGAGCATTATTGCTGCCGTTATATTTTTTAAATAGTGAACACAAATTGTACTGTATATACTGTTTAGCAGTACAGTTATATCGAGTTATCGTTTTTTTCTCTGCAAGATGACACTGTCACATTAAATTGTCTATATATGTCATTCCCAATGTGCAATTTGTGTTTTTTTCTTCTTTTTTGGTTGTTTAAGAAACATTGAACAACAAAATGTAGCAATCTCACATCATTTCCATGTATATACAGATGTCACCAATATTTAGGAAATTAATTTGTAGCTATCCTTAAAAGAGGATTACATCCTTTATGTACCCATTTCTTTTTCTATGAACTGACATAAATTATTTAACGTTTGTTTCTATTTAGTATTTTCATTTTAAACTTTTTCTGCATGAGAATATGAACCCGACTTTATTCTGAGGCAGCTGTGTGAGCCACGTTGAAGGTGGTTCATTATGTACTCCTCTCTGTAGATCTGTCTGTCATTGGCACACCCACTTACTGCCTTTGTAAAGAGCTTGTTTTCATGCTGGGTGGACATCTGCCTCACTGCAGCATTACACAAGGAGATATGTGCCAGGCGCATATGCCATTTAACGACATAAACACTAAATATAGAACTTTCTTTGTTTTTCCAGCAGTTCTGCCTACTGTCAGAGCTAAACCTGGTGCCAGATTTGTTATTTGTACACAGGATTAATAATAGAATAAAAATGTAGGGTTCTTGTCAACAAGTCATCAATCTGTCAGGTATTACATGAAGTGTAAATTAAGGCATCTGAAATGCTGTATGCATTGCTGCAGAGACGGGTAACCAGACGTAATAAAGTTAATTATGCACAGTTTGTCTGGATTATTCATGTCACTGTCAGTGTAGCAAACTGTATCTGAGTGGGCTTTGTGTCTGCACTCAGCGGACCACCACTGTGCCTAATTGTGGCAATTCCAGTGAATCACTGTCTGCAGCACATATGTTCCTCAGCAAAAGGATACCACTAAATTTGATGGTCAGCACACCAGCATTACAGTTGTATACTGAGGTGCAAAAATATTTATACTGGCTGAACTTTTTAACATTTTGTCTCATTACAACTACAAGGTCCAGTGTATTTTATTCAGATTTTATGTGACAGAGCAACACAAAGCAGCAGATATTTCTACAGGGAAATGAAAGTGATACATTTCTAAACATTTTATGGCATGCATTCAACTCTGTATTCTGATACCTCTAAATCAAATCCACTGCAACCAGTGTTCTTTAGAAGTCACCAAATTAATGGATAAAGTCCTGCAAAATATTTGTATGGGACAAAATAAATTACTGCCTGCTTGGTGGGGCCCCTACAGGTCCTTCTCAAAAAATTAGCATATTGTGATAAAGTTCATTATTTTCCATAATGTCATGATGAAAATTTAACATTCATATATTTTAGATTCATTGCACACTAACTGAAATATTTCAGGTCTTTTATTGTCTTAATACGGATGATTTTGGCATACAACTCATGAAAACCCAAAATTCCTATCTCACAAGATTAGCATATCATTAAAAGGGTCTCTAAACGAGCTATGAACCTAATCATCTGAATCAACGAGTTAACTCTAAACACCTGCAAAAGATTCCTGAGGCCTTTAAAACTCCCAGCCTGGTTCATCACTCAAAACCCCAATCATGGGTAAGACTGCCGACCTGACTGCTGTCCAGAAGGCCACTATTGACACCCTCAAGCAAGAGGGTAAGACACAGAAAGAAATTTCTGAACGAATAGGCTGTTCCCAGAGTGCTGTATCAAGGCACCTCAGTGGGAAGTCTGTGGGAAGTAAAAAGTGTGGCAGAAAACGCTGCACAACAAGAAGAGGTGACCGGACCCTGAGGAAGATTGTGGAGAAGGGCCGATTCCAGACCTTGGGGGACCTGCGGAAGCAGTGGACTGAGTCTGGAGTAGAAACATCCAGAGCCACCGTGCACAGGCATGTGCAGGAAATGGGCTACAGGTGCCGCATTCCCCAGGTCAAGCCACTTTTGAACCAGAAACAGCGGCAGAAGCGCCTGACTTGGGCTACAGAGAAGCAGCACTGGACTGTTGCTCAGTGGTCCAAAGTACTTTTTTCAGATGAAAGCAAATTCTGCATGTCATTCGGAAATCAAGGTGCCAGAGTCTGGAGGAAGACTGGGGAGAAGGAAATGCCAAAATGCCAGAAGTCCAGTGTCAAGTACCCACAGTCAGTGATGGTCTGGGGTGCCGTGTCAGCTGCTGGTGTTGGTCCACTGTGTTTTATCAAGGGTAGGGTCAATGCAGCTAGCTATCACGAGATTTTGGAGCACTTCATGCTTCCATCTGCTGAAAAGCTTTATGGAGATGAAGATTTCATTTTTCAGCACAATCTGGCACCTGCTCACAGTGCCAAAACCACTGGTAAATGGTTTACTGACCATGGTATCACTGTGCTCAATTGGCCTGCCAACTCTCCTGACCTGACCCCCATAGAGAATATGTGGGATATTGTGAAGAGAACGTTGAGAGACTCAAGACCCAACACTCTGGATGAGCTAAAGGCCGCTATCGAAGCATCCTGGGCCTCCATAAGACCTCAGCAGTGCCACAGGCTGATTGCCTCCATGCCACGCCGCATTGAAGCAGTCATTTCTGCCAAAGGATTCCCGACCAAGTATTGAGTCCATAACTGTACATGATTATTTGAAGGTTGACGTTTTTTGTATTAAAAACACTTTTCTTTTATTGGTCGGATGAAATATGCTAATTTTGTGAGATAGGAATTTTGGGTTTTCATGAGCTGTATGCCAAAATCATCCATATTAAGACAATAAAAGACCTGAAATATTTCAGTTAGTGTGCAATGAATCTAAAATATATGAATGTTAAATTTTCATCATGACATTATGGAAAATAATGAACTTTATCACAATATGCTAATATTTTGAGAAGGACCTGTATACTCTAAGGCCTAAGTCACACTTTTTTCTCACCTTCTTCCTGCTTCCCTCAAGGGTCGCCACTGGGATTCAAATCATAGACTGTAATGCCAATGATGAGCCAGCATTTTGACATCAATTACAGTAATATCAACAGGAAAATCCTGAGAATGGCTAAAGCTTTCCTAGGCTTATTATGTGGGGTTTTCAAATGACATCTCGGTCATGTGACCGCACTTCGCGATCGCCATCTTGGGTGGCAGCTGCAGCCTGTTTTTGTTGTTTTAGTGTGACCAGTGAAGCAAAACTCCGGACCATTCAATTTAACTGTGGGGGAAATTTTCTTAATTGTGGGTTGTGCTGCGCGTGCTGGTCAAGACCAATGCTCAGTCTATTGTCTGACATCTGTGATAGAAAATCAGTGTGAGAAAACAAAAAACGCTGAGTACGCAACGTCGACTACTGTGGCTGAATCGGATAGCCAGGGTGGATTTGGACAGCTTGAATCTCACTCATGCCTGAGGTTGCAGTGCACATTTTGTGACAGGTAAATAAATAATGTTTGTCTACATATATTGTAATAATATGCTGGAGAGTAGTCTCCCAAGATCGTGAGCTGCTCAGTTGAGTCTGAGCTAGGTGGCAGCACTCAGCACTACCACTCAGCACTCAGCGCTGTGACCTACTTCAGTAAGCTGCGCTCTCACGCTTTAACCAGCTGGATGTAGGCTGTGATTTACCTTTACTGTTATACTGTAAATGTTTTTTCTAGCAATATACCTATTATGTAATTATTCAATAAAAGGCAATATTGAGCTTACCATTCATTTTTGCCTATTTTGTGGCTATGAAAAAATAGTTCCATACTTACTTGTCTAAACATTATGCGGCCAGTCATCCGGATTTGCGCTAAACAAACCAACATATGGATCCACCTTGTTGATGGCCGCAATTTTCTTGAGGTGCATGACCTTATCAGGTGGCTGTAACCACTCTAGATACTTATCCATTGTCGAAAAAAGTATACAGTGTTGCAATGTTGTGAAAACTAATACAGAGACACCCAAGATGGCGGAGCAGAAGTGAGGCTGCAACTTCAGGGACATCAGTGAAAACCCCCCATACTCTCAAAACCTTTGCTGCTTACAGAAGCCAACAGAAAGAAAATCTGGCGTGCTGGAAATCCAAACTTTAAATAAATTAACAAATGGCTCAAACTGACCAGGTCCTTCTGTTCATCTAAAGGTCAGGTTTACAGTCTAATAGGAAACAAGTCACGTCTAATCTCGGTTTGTTCTAGTTTCAAGTTAATCTGTATACAATTTCGGCTTTGTTTAAAAATGGCCCAACTAGAGTCCTGGCTTTAATCTTATAGAGAACCTAGAGAGTTAAAGATTAGGATGATGGCTAGGAGACCTTCTGGCTTCAAAGACTCGAAGCTCATCAACAAATATAAATTGTCAAATTACCAGAGATAACATGCAAAAAGCTGTTCAGGGGTTTGATAGCTTTATTGCAAATAAAGATTCTTTCATCAGTTTTTGAGAAGGATATGAATAATTGACATGCCTTCTATAATAAAATGTAAATAAAACCAGATCAATTATTACTTTTTGAGACTCTGCTACTGAGTAGTAGAGTGCCTCTTTTATTTCAGAAATCAACTTATTCATAAAAATGAAAATAATTTTAAATGTAAATATGCCAGGTGTGGCCTTAGCTATAAGCTCCATAAAAAGAATTGAGTCAGGAATGATTAATGATCTTTTCAAATTAACCTTTAAAATCAGCAATGTGCTTGTATATTACATTATTAAGCTCAAATGCAATTACCCAAAGCTATATGTTTTAAGTTTTTAAGTGATCTGTAATCAATCAGCCCTGCACAGAAATTATTGATTTCCCATCAAGCAGTAACAAAAGCAGCATGGATTGTTAATACATAAAAGGATCCTCAATTCCTATGCAAGCTGGAGATCTTGTGTTTTCTTTATATAGAAAATTACCCAGCATTTAGACTCCTAGCTTTTGTTTCAACTCCTTTAAGCAGCCGTATGGACTGGCATTAACTAATTGAACTTTACTGTCAGCAGGTAATTCCTCACTTAATTTATACCAGTGAAAAAATATGAAATTTGATTAGCTCAGAGAGCAGCTTGGGAGCTACAGACAGTACTTCTCGACAGCTGCTGTGAAACTCAGTGGGGCGGGAAGGAGTGGGAAGAAATTGCTCTTACTGCAGAGGCCAATGCAATAACAGGTGCCACAGCCAAAATAAATTGATTGAATAGGCGGAGGAGTGGTTGAGGACTTCAGGGTCGCAGTGATTCATGGCACATGTGGGCGCTCTGTGAGTCGCAGAAGACAACAGAAAGGGTAGGACTGTTCACTGAAAGCCCAGTGTTTTTTTGCATTTCTTTTTACGTTCAAGCAGCTTTAAGCTTTATGAGTTACAAAAGCATTTGTGTTTGTTTTGTTTCCTTAGTCTGGAATTAGACTGTAGCAAATGTTCTTATAAATTTATTAAAATTGGAGTTTGCCATTTAAATTTAGATCTTGATGCTGTTGCAGCAAATGTCTTACCAAACAAAAGATCCTCTACACGTGTTAGAGAAGACAGAAAAAAATAGCTTCATACCAGAATTGCGTCAATTACAATTCTTCTGGCTAATTTAAAATTTCAGCTTTTGTAAAGATCTAATCCTGCTAATTCTGACTTTATCAGATTTCCTTTTAAAAGTGATACTTAACAGCAAAAGAAAAAATGTTTTCTAATTTCTGGTTGGATAAAAAACATGTTTCAGTCTAAAACATTTCCCTAGAAACATTTTCTCTAAAATGGCACCAGTTTATGTAGCTTTCTCTCTATGACTGACAATCTGCAAATAACGTTTTCCTGGTTAGCAGATAAAACCCAAATTCAACCTACAGCCTATGGCCTAGGCAAGGTGTGGTACACAAAGCATTCAAAGTTATTTAAAAGTTATAGTTTCAAAATCCAAAACATTTCACTGAGATATGAGAAGTCCTTTTCATACAATGCCAGAGAAAGTGCCAGAGTGACCAGTTTTTTTCTGTCTGCAAGAGTCTAGAGTAAGGGCTGTTCCATCACCATCTGTTGCTGTGCACTGCTAGTCAGCTAGTTGAAAAAAGTTGCTGACTGACTGACTGATGACTGACTGACTGTTTCTCTCTCCTGCAACAAAGACAAATTTATCTCAAGATGTTTCCTGTCCTGAAAAACATCAACAGGCAGGATGTGAAAACAAAAAGAGCAACAGAAAGAGGTCATTCTGGAGGCGAATGGCAGATAGGCTAAAGGCCCTGAATCCCATAGAAGACAGACGAGCAGGAGGCACAATAATGTTGATAGAGGAAGCTGACAGAGACCGAGAGGGAGTGTTATTATGGAACAGGTCAGACAGGTTTGAAGGACTATAGTAATAGATGGCCTTAAATACATGAAGCAGGATTTAAATTCCAGGCGGTATCTGATTCGGAGCCAGTGAAACTGTTGAGGTACAGGTGAAATTTGACTGGCAGGTGGTGTTCTGGAGATGACACAGGCAGCGGCAGTCTGGAATCAGAATAAGAAAAAACTTTATTGCCAAGTAATGTTTCACATGTACGTGTTACGCATAGACAAACATACAGCAGACATAAATAAATAAATGTCCCACATAAATCCATATTGGAACTGTTCATATAGATTGTTATTGGAGACATGGGCATGGACCTGCGATGCAAGTACTTTTTTTAAAATTTGACAAATGGAGACTTGGAGATAGGACAAAGTTTCTGGAAATTGTTGGGATCTAAATCAGAAAATTAGTGTTACTGCAACAGATTTGAGAAATGATGGAACATTGGTGAGGGAGGAGTGTATGGTGGCAGTGATCAGGGGTAACATAGATGGGAGGCAAGTTTCAACCAGAGAATTAGGTAAAGGGTCAAGTAGGCAGGTAGATGCTTTAGATTTCCAAATCAGATCTGAAATATTAGCAGCAGAAGGATGTCGGAAGGTTGATAGTGGTTGAATGAGGGGGCGAGGGACATTGGAGGAGGTGAGCTGCAGAAGGTATAACGGGTCAATTGTTGGTGGATTTTGGTTATTTTATCATTGATATATCTTTGTTACTCTATAGGCCAGGTAAGGTAAATAAATTAGAAGATAAGAATAAAAGTTGCTTTTCTGTTTCAACTGCTTAATGCCTTAGTTTATTTACGCATAAATTAAAGAATAAAATAAAGTGAAATGTGTGTTTTGGGGTCAAATGTATTCTAAATAATTTGAATATTTAACATAAAATAGATATAAAGTGAGTTTGTAGTATGCAAATTAACAAAATTAGGCATAATTTTGGATATCTCTGACCACTTGATGACAGCAAACTGCTTTCAATATCCTAGATATGCGTTAAATATGCATATTTGCATCAAAAGGCATTAGTGATACAATGATTAACATAAATTATTCTACAAGAGGTTAGATAAAGGTAATTAGTACCCTACAGATTAGGGGTAAGCATTTATCATTTATTTTGGTTAGCATGATTAGCAAGAATTTTGAAATATTGTGACAACAATAAACTCCAAAAACTGGCTGTATGGCTGGGATTGTTACCTTTACTATTTTTTCCACTGTTTGTTCAATGAGAACATTAATAAATATCAGTAAATAAAAATAAAAATGATTACCTGTAGTTACTGTGTGCAGTTTAGTGATGAAAATCACAATTCTTCATTTAACTGGGGTTCTGAAGAAATCTATTTCAATATGGATATATTTTTCAAGAGGTGTATTTGGGTTTGTGGCCACACCATTACCTAAATATTTGTTACTCAAGGTTATTATATCATTAATCTTAAACCGGCTCAAGTCTTGTGCAAATTAATAGTCCTGGCACAGGTTCAACTCTAAAGGAAAACTTTATCGGCAGACATGCAGTTCATCTGTAGAAGGAACAGGATTATTTTAAGACCATTATAACATTATTGTTTTTTTTTTTTTTCCATCATTCCATCATTCATCTTGGGCATTTGTTTTAGACACACGAAAGTTTGAGAGCAGTTGTCTTGAAGACAATCACATCGTAAACAATCGAAGTAGACAAGCGGCTTATTTCCTCTTCTCTACCTTTACTGATAGGCCAAGCAAAAGAACTGGAAGAAAGTGATATGGAAACCTCAAAGGTAGGATCTAATTCAACAAACGTAAGACACTTCACACAGATGAGACATTTTAACTTGGATGGATGTGCATTAAAGACAGTTGATGCATATACTGACAGTTGCTACATTTAAGTTCTTATTTATTATACAGTTTAGGATGCCTTGGTATTGAGCTATCTTGTATGAGAATGTATTTTTAACAGCCACTAAGAGAGGGAGCTGCTTTGGCATGGTACCCAGGAGAACAACCTGCCAACTACTTTTTCCTAGCCTCAGATTTCACTGAGCAAGATCCACCAGCAAACCCGCTGATGCATCATTCACTGATACGCTCTCTGCATTGTCCTTTGCATGAGCACATCTGCGTAATATGAAACTGAACTTTCTTTAGCTTCAGTATGACTGCTTAATGGATGGAAATCTTAACTGATGAAGCACTGATTGAAATAATAAGACTATGGTTTTGATGTGTGGAGATTAAACACAAGTTCCCTCGCTCTGTATCTCTGATCCAACGTTGCAAATTATTTTAGAAGATTATATACCATATAAAGTATGAAGGAGCAAGTTAAGGCTTTTTAACAACTGCACCAGGGGCGTTAGTAATTCCTGAAGATGATGTACATGACAGATTCTTTGGTTTATCAATTTAGCTTCTGCTGTTTTTCTTCATTGTAGGCTGCAGAAAACAAGCAGCTCCAAATAATGGTAGGAAGGACAGAGTAGTAGCATTACTGTCCAGAAAGCCTTCTGCAGTGGACGGTACATCTGAGAATGTAAGGGTGGCACAGAGAGAGGTTTAACACTTCTGAATATAGAATTACTTGGCTGAAACCCTTTTTTGCTAAATATAGACATATTCAACTTTTTTCCAACATAGTGATGATCAAAATGTTTATGTTGTGTAAAGCTGCTTCTTTACTTGAAATGTTGTAAGTAACTGCATCTACATCTGTATGGTTTAAATTGACCACAAACTGAAAGCATAGCTACAACGTTCCAGTTTCTAATAAGTCAAGGTAGAAAATACTGTACAATGTTATAATACAAAATCGCTACAAAACACACGCTCCAATGACAAAACAGTTAAACAGAAACTAGTTTTACAACAGTGGTTAAAATTTGGAGTTTTGAATATCTGTTTTGTCTAATCTAATTTCTGCAGCTAATGTGACTGATAGAAAAAATACCATTAGTTATGCACTTTGGTTTCGTTTTATGAAAAATAAAAACTTTGGTATAATCAACAGGTTATTATTCACAGATATTTATTTTTTCATATATTGAATATATATTTATTCTTAACTTTTTGGGAGATACCTGGAGGTTTTGGCTCAAAACTGACTGGTTTTAGAACTATTCATGACGACATCCATGTTGATTAAAGGTCCACTTCAATATGCAAAAGTAACTCCATTTTATTTGTGACTGTCTTTCCTGTGCTTGGGTCTATAGGTGATATTGTGATTTTATGTTTTTTTTACTTTTTTCCTGACTGACACCTTTGCACAATCAAATTATTTTGATCCATTGTAACCTCTTTATAGGATATAGGTCACTTGGCTCTTATAAATTAGAAAAGATTATCACCCTTGATCTAAACAAAGTAACTGTGAGCACGCTCGTGCTGGTAAAATTTCTATAGACTTGGCCCTAAATAGATTAGAGAAAAACAACTTTATATCATCAATAAAAGGCAGATATGATTTCCCCAACAATGGTATAAAACGTCATGTTGCGAACAATTCCTTTTGGTAGCCGAAAGCAGTCAGGTAACAAACTACCAAAGAATTAAAAATGGAAAAGAGGAGAAAAGACCAGAACCTGCAAGGTGTGCAAACAATGTTGTGACTTTAATATTTTTTTTGGGATTAGCCACTTGACTGATTGAAGATATAAAATGGTGTATGCACTGCCTTTAGGATCTATCATAGGCCCAAACTGATATTTTACACCACCAGTGTCCTGTCATGAGACTCTTTTTCTTGTTTGATCTTGCTGATATATTCGAGCGTGTCATGTTTTATTCACAGAGGTGACTGAATCAAAAAGCTAAAGAAATGTAGAATTTGTAAAAAATAGCATAGGTATCATTAGTAATCAAATGCTGTGTCTAGGTGTGGCAAAGCATGGTTGCTTTGTCTGCTAATATTTTTGTGTCTGGCTGGAAACAGCATCAAAAAAACAACGTGTCTGTGAAGCAGCAGGTTGGACTGCTCCTGACTTTGATGGTTGGAGCACCATTTCTGAGGCAGCAGCTCTGGCTTACTGGCTAGAGGGGTCAATCAATATCTCTCCTCCATTCCCTCCTCTCATCACTCTTCTTGAGCCAAACCTTTAATATAAAAGCTTTCATATGACCCTAAGACTGAAAAATGTTTTACGCCTATGTGCCACTGACAAATTTATTAACACAGATCTAAATGTTAAACTTTTTGCAATTGACATTTTCCTATTACTACCAATACATTTACAAACATACCGTATTTTCCCAACTATAAGCCGCTACTTTTTTCCTGTGCTTTGAACCATGTGGCTCATAATGAGGTGCGGTTTTCGGTGGATTTTTCTTCACCCACCAGGGGGTGCTTTAGCAGAAAGTGAAAAAATCAAGACAGATGGGAAGTCAAAACTGGAAATCAAAGAAGAAGAAAACACATTTTTATTTAGCACATGCAAGCAGCAGGCACGACTGAGATTTTTTCTGAGGCTGTTCAACTCCGACACTGAAGATGACTTCAGTGGTTTCAGTGTGCAGGAGGATGATGAATAAACCAATCAATTTCTGATTTGTTTGATCAGCACTTTCACTTTTATGCTACAGGCACCATTCAGAAATTAATCAGTTCAGTTATGTTCAGTTAAACTATGTAATCAGTTCAGTTGATAGCGGCTTTTAGCCCGGTGCCGCTTATATATGTACATTTACTTTTTTCTTTTTTTTTTACTTTGTGGATGCGGCTTATATGGAGGTGCGCTCTATTTTGAGATTTTAAGTGCATTTAACAAAGAGACAGATGAGGATTTATTTTTCATCCATGTTGGTTTTACTGTTGCCAATAATTAAAAATGCCCTTGGCAACTATGTTTCCAACCATAATACGTCATGCTCTCGGACTTTATTATTGTGTTGTAACAAGACTTTATATGAATACCAAAGTTATAAGGAACAGTAAAACAAAACGAATAGGGAACATTACAGACTTTACAAGCTTATCAAAAAAAATTGTAAATTATTCAAAAAATGTAATACTGATTATTTCGTTCCTCAGAAAAACTAGAAAAATACAGTACATAAGAACAAAGAAACAATAATTTGTACTTCAGAAATATTTGCTTCCCAGAAAGTACTGTATGTCCATGTAATGTAAAGGACACATCACGGTCAATCAAGCCTAGAGAAACCATGGTCATTTAGCCACACATTTGTATCTTTGGCACTGTGGGCAGGTGCCATGTCCTGCTTTAAACGTGTTGGGCAGGCTCATTCACTGTCTTCCTCTTAATTCTATTTAAGAGTCATCTTTTTCATTCAACACAGCATAAGTTGTTTGTTCTTTTGTGTGAGTTGTTGTGTCTAACATTGTTTTAAGTCTCTCAATATACAGCATTTGGTCAACTGTTGTTTTTAAATGTGCTTCATAAATAAAGTGTATTGGATTATAAATCAGCATCTCCATAAAGCTTTTAAGCAGATGGATCATTGATCCTGATAGATTGTTGCACTGGCTTTGGACTTGATAAAACATAATAGTGGACTAACACCAGCAGATGACATGGCACCCCAAATCATCGCTAAAAGTGAAAAATGCACTGTGAACCTCATTCAACCTGGATTTTGTACCTCTTCTTCTAGACTCTGTGACCTTGCTTTCCAAAATGCTAAATTTGTTTGTTCCAAAAAGGAAAAACGTTGGACCACTACATGCAACATGTAGCTCACTTCCTGGATGCAAGTGTTGGTGGTTCTTGAAACTCTTGACTCCATCTGCAGTTCACACCTTATGAAACAAAATTCCTTCCAAAATTCTTGGAAGGACTTTGTAATCTTCTCAAAACTGTAATTATTACTGTTGCTTGTGTACCTTTCTTCTAAAACACTTTTTCCTTCCACTCAACGTTCCATTAGTGTGCTTGGATGCAGTATTCTGTGAAATGCCAGCTTCTTTAGCAGGACATTTTGTGGCTTTCTAATTATGGAGGACCAATCCTGCCATAATTAAGAATATATACAGAAATACATAAATGACTCAAAAAGATCATTACTGGGCCAAAACATAGCTAGAAATATAAATGAGTGTGCCGTTAAATGCAACAAAATAATAAAAATGAGAGATTTATTTGGCCGCTGTATTGACTTTTCCTCCTCAACTGCTGCTTGGTACTGCAAAAAGGACAGGACAGGACTCAGATGGTCTTTGGACTAGCGTCCACATATATATATATTTCTATTTTAATGCACTACTTTTATTTAAACTACTAATTTTCAAATCATATTTTTTTTCTTGAACTCTATATTTCTCCTTTGTTTATTTAATACAAGTAGATTTTTTAGTGGATGTTTTATTTATTTCTACCCCATTTATTTTTTTCATATTTATTACCACCCAAATATTTTTAAATAATTCTTTTTTTCCCTCAAAAGTCTATTATTTTTCAAGTTATTTCAAGTTTGCTAACCTTTTATTTCTTAAGCACTGATATATTTGCCCCTTTAATATATCCCTTTTGTATTAATTTACTCAACAGATTTCCCTGAGCCCATTCATTTCCCTCTTTCTTTTTTACATTTCTTTGTCACTGTATTGACCTCTTTAACTGACATTTATAGAAACTGAACTCATAATCATGACAGAAATAATCCTTGAATGACAGTTTACTTTAAAAAGGTTATCAATATGTTGAATATTATTATTATTACAATTATTCAGGAAGTATCATTGTAAATGTTTAAAGATGCTAATTTAACGTGAAATTCAACAGTCCATTATTGAGTCATGGTTTTATTTTGAAAGTGCGTCCAAAAATGTGACTTCTTCTTACTACTTTGGCAAACTGAAGTATTCTCTCAGAGTCAACAGGATATAGTAAACTATCCCTACTAACAGCGCTATCTGCCACCAAATCCACAATGCTCCTGACTTCTTTAGCAACATGACAGAAGTTAGCCGTTTCTGCTAGCTCCTTTTCAGAACCAGGAAGCCTTAAGGAGACGCAGCAGCTACTTGCTAGAGGCTTGACCTCAGCCAACTGAGAAGCTGAGGTGGTGACGCTAGTCCAAAGACCATCTGAGTCCTGCCCTGTCCTTTTTGCATTACCAAGCAGCAGTTGAGGAGGAAAAGTCAATACAGTGGCCAAATAAATCGCTTCTTTTTACTATTTTGCTGCATTTAATGGCACACTCATTTATATTTCTAGCTACTTTTTGGCCTAGTAATTATTTTATTGAGTCATTTATTTATTTCTGTATATATTCATAATTATGAAAGGATTGGTCCTCCATATATATTGGTTGATATGACTTAAAGATCATTTAATATTTTTTTTGTGAATCAGTGAAATCACTACAATTATGTTTTCATGACTTCACTTCATAATATCATAGCTTCTAAAGACCAAATATATATGTAACACACCATAACTTAGGGCAAAGAGTATTTTTAGTCAAATTCTAATCAGATTGCCCACTTTTCTCAAGCCCAATGGACATGTAAAAAATATGTTCTCATTCTTAAAACATGAAGGACATTGTATCTCAAACCTTTCAGTCTCACTCAAAAACAACTTGTTTTACTTTCAAAATACAACAACATCACTCCTGCGCCCTTACACATATGTAACTGACAACTTAAGGAAAATTTTATAACATGGTTATTCTGTGGAGGAGGTTGAGACTGGGGTCTTTGCAGTGGGTCCCTCCATACCTGGAGCAGAGGTTGCCAAGGCAGTTAAAAGCTCAGTGTCGGCAGGGCTTCGGGGGTGGACAAGACCCCTAATGAGTTCCTTAAGGCTCTGAATGTTGTTGGGCTATCTTAGTTCACACGCTTTTGCAACATAGCGTGGACATCAGGGGATGTGCCACTAGATTGGCAGACTGGGGTGGTGGTTTCCCTTTTTAAGAAGGGGACCAGAGGGTGCGTTACTATTATCGGGGAATGACAGTCCCCAGCCTCTCTGCTAAGGTCTATTCAGGGGTGCTGGAGAAGAGAATCCAGTTGGTAGACGAAACTCGGATTCAGAAGGAACAATGCGGGTTCCGTCCTGGCCGTGGAACACTGAACCAGCTGTTTACACTCGCTAGGGTCCTCGAGAGGGCATGGGAGTTTGCCCAACCAGTCTACATGTGCTTTGTGGACGTGGATCAGGCATTCGACTGTGTTTCCCGGGATACCCTGTGGGGGGTTGTCTGTGAGTATGGGATCGGCGGTCTGTTACTAAAATTAATAAGTTTAACTCTAGAATCAATGCTACCATCAATATTGGTAGTGTAGTAGTAGTTTTAATATTTTTTTCATAATTTCATCATGCTCTCACCTACACATTCACAATGACTGTATCAAATTATATCTATCTGGGATAAATTACAGTCTTTAACCTGAACAGACAAAACACCAAGCATTCAGACTGTTTTTATTTTTAGCAGAGAGGATACTGTAAGCGGTTTGAATTAGGTTTATGCTATTTGAAGTTCAGAACACTATAGGTGAATAAGGTCTTTATTGTGAAGGTTTTTATAATTAATGCTGTAAAAATAGACACATACATCATCATATAATTATTTGTGTTGTTCTGCCAAGTGTAATCAGACCCTCGTATACGATGCTGGCAGTCAAATAAATCTGACAAACTCCATTTAAACCATTTAAACAGGCAACCCAGAGCATCCAGCTAAATGTTTATTAGCTCACCATTAGCCTCCATGATGCTAATAGCAGCTAGAGGAGAGGGTTGCTTCTGTAGTTTCCCTATGCACATTGTTAGGATAAAGATAAACTCACGTCAACATTTTCAGATCTTCATTTCGCTCACCTCTACTGTCTGAGAAACAGAATTTTGGGTTTTCATTAGTTCTGAGCCATAATCATAAATTAATAGAAATAAATATATCTAGCACTAATTAGTCTGTGTAATATTTGAGTTTCATCTTTTGAATTAAATTACTGACATAAATGAACTTGTTAATGATTTTCTTATTTATTGAGATGCACCTTCATATAAATTATTTTGTTTTTCAGTTGCGACTTCTATTTTATCATAGAAATGTTTTTTTAAACCTTTTCTTATAAATGATTTATAATTATCTGATTTATGAGGAAATTCAGCATTAGATGACTCATTGAATATTGAACAGTAAGCATAGGTAAAAGCTCCCCAAAAGCAACTCTGGCAAACGGGCTATGTTACAGTGGCTCTGGCTGTAGTCTTCAGAGATCAGCGAAACCTGATCTCAATGTCTCATTTCTCTGTTAAATGCAGCTGGGTATTGCTTTAAAAGCTCAGGGTCAGGGAGGCGATAAGTTGCTGATGTCTAGCCTAATAACAACCTTTCCAGTTGGAACTGGAAATGACGTTCTCATTTTTTGCAGCTAATATTTGTTATTAATTTATTTAGGGCTGCAACTAGTGATTATTTTGCTAATCAATTAATCTGTTGACTGTTTTCTTTTTGATTAAATGATTAGTAATCGTATAGTAAAAGGTGCTTCGTAGATTTTTTTACAGAATCTGAACCAGGTAACGCTAAAACTATGCTACCAATTTTACGGACAAAGAAGATTTTTCATCATAAATGCAAAGTGTATATTTTTTGTACAGTTTTTGGCTTAATTACTGCTCTGAGTGGGTTTTTCTTTCAGCAAATTGCGTGTTTTAGAAAGAAGCGTACCACCCAGACTGTTGCATGCCCAGAGTGAAGCATGGGGGTGGATCAGTAATGGTGTTGGCTGCCATATCATGGCATTCCCTTGGCCCAATACTTGTGCTAGATGGGCGCGTCACTGCCAAGGACTACTGAACCATTCTTGAGGACCATGTGCATCCAATGGTTCAAACATTGTATCCTGAAGGCGGTGCCGTGTATCAGGATGACAATGCACCAATACACACAGCAAGACTGGTGAAAGATTGGTTTGTTGAATATGAAAGTGAAGTTGAACATCTCCCATGGCCTGTACAGTCACCAGATCTAAATATTATTGAGCCACATTGGGGTGTTTTGGAGGAGCGAGTCAGGAAACGTTTTCCTCCACCAGTATCACGTAGTGACCTGGCCACTATCCTGCAAGAAGAATGGCTTAAAATCCCTCTGACCACTGTGCAGGACTTGTATATGTCATTCCCAAGACGAATTGATGCTGTATTGGCGGCAAAAGGAGGCCCTACACCATACTAATAAATTATTGTGGTCTAAAACCAGGTGTTTCAGTTTCATTGTCCAACCCCTGTATATCAATAATATCAAAAGTAAATATATAAGTTGTAACACATTATCCTAATGTAACCAGTATTAGATCAATATATATATTTTGTAGCGACCATCAGGTTCCATCTCTTTGGTCGCTTCTGGGTATGGGCGGATCCAAGTTCCTACGTGCTTACAAACAAAATGTCCAGACTGGGAAAAAAGTTGTTGGGTGCTCCCATTTATTGAACAGCTTTCAAATAGATGATAATCCAACATCAAAGTGACGGTCTGGAATAGCAGGCATGATGGATAGCATACTGTGGTAAGTGTGAAGTATAGAGACTAAACATGATCAACAGAGCGGTGAAAACCCCTAACCCAAACCCTCCGCCTTCTCATCTCTGCACCTATATACACCAAAAATTGAGTACTTATCAACATTTTTTTCTTTTCATGTTCTTTTTTCCCCCTAAAAATGTAAAAACAGATAAGACAGCTAACTAGCAGGTTTCAGTTCAGTAGAATTACCACTGGGTCCTTTCGGAAGAGCAAAAGCAGTACTGGACACAGCTGGGAAGAGGTCAGTGGTATCTCCTGGGACTGGCTCTTATGGCTCACCATCATCCTGGTCAGAGGCAGAGGCCTCTGTGACTTCACACTCCTCCCTGGATAGAACTACATTAAACCAAAATTATGAGTATTTTCAAAATAACCCAACCACAAAGTTATCATAAACAACACACATTAGCAGCAAACAACATTTCAAAACAATGGAAATCTGAAGGTAATTACTGAACTGGGTAGTGACTGTTTCTGTAGAGACTCTGACCTAGTGATGGTTGGCTGGCTTGTGTCTGACGTTCCATCTCCCTCAGTAGGAAGAGTAGTCATCTTGCATACAGAAGGTTGTGGGTTCGATGCCAGCTTCCCCCTGCCATATGTCGATGTTCCCCTGGGCATGGTACCTAACCTCAAGTTGCCTATTGATCTGTATGAATCGGTGTGTGAATGTGGCTCTAGTGTAAAGCGCTTTGAGTGGTCTGTATGACTGGAAAGGCACTATATGAGTTCAGTTCATTTACCATTCATATTTTATTTGTGCCTGATTTGCTTCTTTTTAAAAAGAAGTCATGTATCCTCTCTCCCTGCCTTTTCATTCTCAATCATATCAGACATATCACTCCAAAAACTACTTACGCAATGTTATCAATTCCCCTCTTATTATCTCAAAAAGTCACGGTAAACAGATTGTCGCTGTAAATCGAGTACTCAAATTGTTAGTAAGTAAATTTTATTTGCACGGAATACCTAGAAAGTTCTGAGCCTTTGAACAAAACGTTTCAGATTCCTGACCGGTATAGCATAATCCCGTTACATTTCACCTAACCATCAGAGCAACAATCCGCCAGCAGGCTGATTATCTGCTAGTTTCATTGCTCTTAAATCATCGGAGAAACACATTTATGTGCGACAACCCTTAGAAATAGATGTGGAGCAGCTGTTTGTAGATGCCGAGTAACGTCAGTTTGATGCTCGCGACTTTTAGTTGTTGCTGAACTACTAAAAAATGATCTCCTATGTGGACACAGAAGTTATTTTAAACATTGCCTTATCAGGAAACCACCATTAAACGAACTTTGGATGTTGTTTATCTGGTATGTCATCTTGGAGTCAAACAGGTTGTGTTCCTCTACTCTGTGATCTTCTGCATCTCCTCCTCGCAAGTCTCTTCTTAGTGGTTGGCAAAAACCTGAAGTTGGGCATTGCCGCCACCAGCTGGTCCTTCGCCTCGTTACAGTGTGAAAATGGAGGAAGTTACATGGCACTTAATACTGCAGAGGAATGACATGGTGTCATGACATGTGAATCATCTGGGGGGGCACCTGGGAGGGCCAATCACATTTCAGGGGGGTCCAGTGCCCCGCAGGCGCCCCTCTAGCTCCGCATGTGGTTATGGTTAGTCAGCAGGGTGAGTGGGCACAGAAATCTGTTGTGTGAGAGGAGGTGAGAACTGCAGTCTGCAAGTGTGTGAGGAAAACTGACCTGAACTTATTTCAGTCGCAGTCAAACAAATATGTTTGAAATTTTTCAGGTGGATCTAGATGCAGTCATATAGTGTGAATGGAGTGTAGCGTGAACTCAACTCCAAACACGTGTTGCTGACAGTCAATGAAAAGAGAGGGCTGGGATACGACATCGGCTGACTTTTTCTGTTAAACTTTATTAGTAATACAATATTATTAACATAAACGCACAACAGCCCTGGGTATAATACAAACTCGCCTAACTAATTAGTCACATAATAAAAAATTTAAAAAACAGCAAATAATAAAATAGTCTTATTGAAATGAACTAAACAATTCACATATTGCACATAAAGGTAATATGACTTCATTTAACCAAGTGACATTCCTCAATTAAAATGTTTTCATATGAAATAAACCTATTTAATCATACATTCTTAATGTTTTTGTTTTGCATGGAATTAATCGAACATTGAAAGTCATTTTAAAACCCACACTCAACCTCAAATATACAGTATGTTTCATCTCTTAACATGAATACAACAAAGAATACATTCAACAACATACAAACCAGGTTAAACTTAACATATTCCAAATTACATTCTTTCATTTTTGCAGGGAGTGGCAGACACATTATCTTCTATTACTGGAACCTACTGGTACAGTACTGTGCAAACGTTTTAGGCAGCTGTGAAAAAATGTTGTAAACAAAGAATGCTTTTAAAAAATGGAAGTGTTAATCAGTTATTTTCATCAGTCAACAAAATGCAGTGAATTAATAAAAGAGAAATATAAATCAAATCAATATTTCGTGTGACCACCCATTGCCTTCAAAACAGAATCAGTTCTTCAAGGTACACTTGCACACAGTTTTTGAAGGAACTCGACTGGTAGGTTTTTCTAAACATCTTGGAGAACTAACCACAGATCTTCTGTGGATGTAGGCTTTCTCACATCCTTCAGTCTCTTCATGTAATCCCTGCTGTTGAGATCAAGGCTCTGTGGGGGCCATACCATCACTTCCAGTGAGTCTTGTTCTTCTTTATGATGAAGATAGTTCTTAACAACTTTGGCTGTATGTTTGGGTTTGCTCACTTAGCATTTTGCAAATTGATAAAAAAATAAACAGTCATCATTTATATTTCTGAAAGCATTCTTTGTTTACTGCATTTTTTCACACCTGCCTAAAACCTTTGCACAGTACTGTATATTCCACTGCATAGTAACAATCTAAACTAAAGAGTTTTTATTCAAGTAAAACCAGACAAAGACACGAGCCAAGGACAAGGAAACATGGATGTTTTTTAAGCAGTCCATTATCAAACAGTGATAAGGACATAGTACATAGTGGCTGATTGCATTGCTTCTCTCACAGAATGCACTAAAACATATCAGCATGTTACAGAATGCACATCCTAAAATTGACAGTATTTCATCTTACTTTATTGTCATTGTGTATTTTTAGAAGTTTTCTTTGTTGTAAAAATGCTTCTTGACAGTGAATCCAAAACTCTTGGAAATACTGTTGAATTTTCTGTAAGTGTAACATGCATTTGTGGATTGAGCAGCAGAGTTGAGTATGTGGGATGAACCCATGAAAAACTTCCTCTGTACCAATGTTAAACATCTTATTCTGCTTTTGAATTTTGTTTGGTGTTGCTTATTTGACTGGGTGATTAAAGTCTAAAGAAACAGGATATATTGGCAACAAACAGGTACCTCAGCATTGCTTGTGAGAACCATACACAACCACAGAAGCCTGGCACTTCCTCCTTAAGCTGGTCATCAACTTGGTCTTACACTGCTGTGTGATGACATCCCATTCCTCACCTAGCAATTGTCTCAAATCAGCCATACCCAACACAATACTCAAGGTGAATTGTTCAATGAAATTTAGTTTTTGTTACAACTGCAGGAAGGTCATTCCATCCTCTTCACTCCCAAATTGTGGAGGCCGTCTCTGTGAAACCCTGCTCTTTGGGGGCAACGATTGACATCCTAGAAGATAAGATAACAAAACAGTCCAGACCCGTTTAAAATAGTTTTGTTGGTATGGGTACTGAGTTCTGTCAGCACCAAGAGATTACCTTGTTAGAAATAAAAGTCAAATCTGGGCAATCTATTTTTAATTCATTGGATACTACATTCTTATCCAGCAATAACATAATGTTCATTAGTTATTATTAGGTTTATACCCTTAATTTGTTTTAGTGCATTAGCCTAAACAGTTAGAGAATTAATGGCAAAATCTATTTTCGTCTCATTTTGTTTCTATGCTTTGCTTAATAAGGATGGAAGAGTGCGTTGGAGGTTTTCTGTTAAAGAAACACTGACCTATTTTTGGGCTGCTTGCTGCTTCAGAAACAGGAAGTAAATGACGTTTTTTTAAAGGCAGGCCTTTAATGTCAGCACATTTTGTACTTTGTTCTTTTTTTCATAGACCATGTGACATACCAGCAGAAGGTCATTTGTATTTTACTTAATATTTTATTTTTTGTAGGTGGGCTAGTGTTTGTCAGTTTTGCATTAAATATATCTGGCCCTTATAGTGTTGTTCTGCAATACGCATTTAATTGGCACCATCCTTCATTATTTTATCTTAATGTATCACCTCACTGCTTTTATATATCTTTTTAAATGTTCTCCATGTTTCCTTGAGATAATATTAGATTTGCTACTACTGCATCTAGAGCTGGTGTCTGCTATATACCTCTGTTTGATGTTGGCGTCTGTTTATGGTTACTGATAGATGTCACATAATTGCCTGACTTATATGTTGCCTCTCAGTCTTTTTTGTGTGAATGGTTCTCTGTCCTTTGTGTATTTCCATGTGATGGACTAGCAACCTGTCCAGGCTGTACTCTGCCTCTTGCAGTTTTCCTTGCACAATCAGACTTTTCCTGGCTGACACTGATTTCCGATTTTCTTGTAGGTCCAACCTGTCACGTTCAATTTCAACAGATTATTTTTGTGCTACATGTTCTTTGATTCAGATAATTCTTTTAAATGGAATAGAACAGAACTTTATTAATCCTTTACATGAAATTGCTTTGTTACAGCAGCAGCACTTATGAATCACCAAAAACAAAAGAAAGCTAATCTTGATCATTATAAAGTCTAATGGCTGATGATAGGAAGGACTTCTTGCTGGATTCAGACCTGCACTGAGTTGGTGTCAGTCTGTGACTGAAGGTGCTCTCCCTAAACACACCCAGGCCATGCAGTGGTTGTGAGTCATTCCTAAGAATACAGATTTCTGAGCATCCTTACTCCAGCCACCTGCTGAACTTGGTCCAGCTGAGCCCGGATGGTGAAACCCACCCTCTTTATTAGTTTATTAAGTCTGTTCTTGTCCTGACATCAAGCTCCCTCTTCCGAACACACCACACCGAAGAACAGATCACTGGCCACTACGTTTGGTAAAAAGTGAAGGGCTCTACTGGTGTTGAAGGACTTAAACCTTTTCAAAATGTACAGTCTGCTGCCCTGACCCTTCCTGTAAACTGTCTCTGTGTGTCTGGACCGGTCCAGCTGCACACCCAGGTACTTTTTGCTGGATACAACCTACACCTCCATGCCATAAATAGTAACTGGAGACAATGTGTACCTCCTCTTCCTTAAATCTATCACCATGTCCTTGGTTTTACTGATGTTCAGCTGAAGGTGGTTGAGGATGCTCCAGTCCACGAACCAAGTAGTCTATTAAAGAATAACAAGATTATCCCTATATTTGCGTCACAGTGTATGACCCTAACTTTTATATGATGTTTGTTATTCTCAAAAAAGTGCATCAAGGTACATGCTTTTAATAAGTAGGAAAAAAAGTATTTTATCAGCCAATCAAGGGAAAATTGGCCAACTCCCATGTAAGTCAATTGATAGTTGCATCACTTATTTTAAGTATCAATTAAAACTTTTAAGTCTGAATTGGAAAGTCATAATTTTTCCCCTGATTATGCTTCATTTTTATTAATTCAGAAAGTCAGTGTGTATTTGTTTATTAGCCACAGTAGATCAAAAAAAGGCACCAGGTCAACATTTATTTAGAACTTTCCTATAATTTCAGCCAACCACCAAAACTATAATTAGTTGTTAAGTTATAACGTTTCTATGCTCCCTCCGTCTGTAAACTGAAAGAAAACTTAAAACGGTTGCCTTAAGTTTGAAAATAAATTTTGGGCTGCATTCATAAAGTAAGTTTAAAACAAAAAACAAAAAAATTGAACCAACGAATATCATGAGAGGAACACTGGTGTCTTGCAGCCAGAGGCACTGCGAATGTTTCACTAACACAGAGAGGAATGAACTGGTTTAACACTAACTGCCTAAGGCTTGTATAAAAAAGCAAAGAAGATAGATTTTTAATAGGCAGTAAAGTCATAGTTGAGACAAGCTGATGATAATGTCAGGAAATGTTACTTCCTATGATGTAATCATTATTAAAAAAACAAGCTGATACACCCCAAGAATAGTGGAACCAGACTTTCAGAGTTAGAATCAGTTCTCTTGAAAAACTGATGAACCTCTTTAAATAGGAACTAAATGAGGCCTCACTAGAATAAGCATTTAAATGGCTAAGATACTTGTCAAAATACTACGCATGAGGGAGGCACAAATCTTTTGTGGTTTTTATAATACTGATATCACAAACATTTGTTATACTAATAAAATACAATGTAACCTGTATTAAAATATTAGATAATTGTTTCATCTTTATCGTTATACCTTTTAGAAATCAAGTAATTTTTGACATTGTTTTTGAACTTTTGCCTTTTTAAGTGATTGCTTTTGTTCTGTTCTGTTTTTTTTGTTTGTTTTTTTTTTGCCATATGATACTCTCCCATCAATGTGACCTTCATAACCTGTATTATCCAACATGGTCACTTCATCAGTAAGCAAGCTGGGTGCCAGCAACATATTTACCAATTCATTTCTCTGACATCATGGGAAATATAAATATTATCCTTGTCTTTTTTTATGGAGACCAGCAGAAATTATTATCTGTGTTGCATTAAAGAGCAAAGAACCTCTACCAGGCAAAATGGGGGAGCTAAACTCCACCAGCCTGTCCAATCCCACAGAGCAGTGTAGAAGGATTATTCCAGATTATCTGCCAAGGCTATTCTTGGACATGAATGAAAAACCTCTAGAGCAGAAAATGATTTAGGGAATACTGAAAAAAATTGAATTTGACTGTCTGTTGTTTTGTGATATAAAACAAATTTTTGTAATTGCTTGATTAAGAGTTAAATCAGGAATTGTTGATGTACTGTTTAATTGTTTCCGAAGGGAAAATACCAAATAAATTATATTAAAGACTTATGTCTAGGTGTTATAGATAAATAATTTGTCTGCTGTATGTTGTGGCTAAAATATTTTCAGGATTGACATAAATGCTGGTGCATTTTTCCTTTTTAAATAAAATTAGGACAATCAACATAATGTCAATGGGCTACAATTTAATTTATTTTTACATAAGATAACTGCATTGTACCTTCTCACAACTCGTCTTTTTACTATGTTATTACTTTAGCCAGCAGGTGGTATCATTGAGAATAAACAGCTTTCTGTTGAGCTTGACTCTAAAAAGGAGCTGTCCATTCAGCACCACTGTTGTAATATGCTTCAGAATACAGCCCTGACAAGGACTGGGGTACAATCACAGATGAAAGGCTGGGAAATTAGCAATGCAAAAATACACTTAGATAAAAAATTATAAATTGAAGCAATACATTTTCCTACATTTTGAGTGACAAAGTTTCATTTTAAAGTCAGCCTTTACTTTTGGTTTGCATCACTGTTGGGTTGCATTATTTCTTAATGAATTCTAATGCCTTAATTTTTCTAAATATCATATATATATATATATATATATATATATATATATATATATATATATATATTATACATTTTATGATATTATTACTATATACATATATATCAAAATAGTTTTTACTATTTTTTTCTTTTTATGGGATTTAAAATAAATAGACTGTAACAGTGATCCTTCTTTTTGTTTTCTTTCATTTGTTTCGGGTTATCATATTAATAGAAATGAGCAGATCGTGCCTCATGTTGCATCAGTCTCATTAGCTGAGAGAGCTGGGTCAAGATGTTCCGCTTTTGTTGGGTCGTGTTTTTATACATGAACTTTGTGACATCTCTGGATGTTCCCAGAAATCATGAGCACATGATTCATGCTAACAATATGTACACAGCAGCTGGGAATATTATTTGTACTCTGTCTGTCAAATCACCCTAGTTTGGGAGTAGGTGAGCACCAGATGGACTTTGTGTGAGATGACTGGCCGTCATGTGACTTTCAATGGAGTACAGGCTATTGCACTCACAGCTGCACCCTGGGAGCAAATTAGGGTGAGCTTTTACATCTCTCCTATTTTTCTCCCCTCTCTTCTTTTTTCTGCATTCGTGCCACATTCACAGTGTCATAAGGGAATCAACAATGTCGCCTAACAATACAAAGCAGACATTCACCATACTGTTTGTTCTGGGCTATTTAGTGAAAAGGAGATGAAAGATCCATTCATTTCTTCAATGTGAGGAGGGTCATTGATTTGACATTCATTACTAGTATTAAGGTTCATGAGGTCTTGTTTTCGTTTCAAAACTGCTAATGTTTTCCATCATACAGTTGCTGTGGTTTAAAGCCCATATAGATGTAGGAGGAGAATGACAGTGTGACCAGAGGTTTCTCTGGCCAGATAGATCATAGAGTAGTGCTGCAATCCCGTAATCCAAAAAAATCAGAGGTTTTACAAATAACATTATTTTAACTTTAATAATAAATATGTTACATTCATTTGGCAGCAGTATGAGTTGGAGTTGCTTTTCACTATTAATTAAAAGCAATTTATTCTTGTTTTCAAATATTTTTCATAATGCTGTGATTAGGGTTGCACCGATAGATCGGCTGGCTGATTGATCGGCCCCCAATTTCCTTCGTTTTGGGAGATCGATGATCAGCCGATACTTACATGTGAAACCGATCTTATCCACCGATCTTATCTATTTGTCTAGACTGTTGTGCAAGGTTTGTTTCTTTTTAAAATGTGAAAAATGAAAGACTAAAGGAAGAGCAATGCTATAAGCTTTTCATTAAAATGTTTCGTTAAAACAAGTTAGCATTGTTTCATGGGTATTGTTCAATGTTTTATAATAAAATAAAATTGGAACATTGAAGGTGTATTTTGATCTTATAACACCTGACAGTGTCAGTTATAAAAAAAATCAACATTGGCCAAAATCAGAATCAGCAGGTCAGGCTTTTTAAAGATCATAATTGGTTATTGGCCAGAAAACTGCAATCAGTGCACCACTAGCTGTGATACTTTTATTGAAGGTTATTTAACCACAAGTCTTCTGCCGGCCCATGGCTACTTGTGTCTGTCATAATGACCGCAAGTGGCCGCCCTAAACAGTATATTATTGTGCTCAACAAGCATTTAGTTGATGTTAATTCTATATTCTAAAAAATAATTAATACATATATAATGTAATTTTTACTTTAATAATAAATAATAAAGTGTATTATTGTAGCAGAAATATGAACCATTATTACTGTTACTTTCCTGTTTTATATTCTGTTTTTCTGTTTTAAGATCACATTTCTTTTTGTTAAAACGTGTAAACACCATGACACTGTGAAATGATGGTATTATCATTTATGATTAATCTGTGAGAGATTCCTACTGTCCCTTGCCTAGTTTGCAATTTGTTAATACAACCTGTTTTTTGGAAGAAGTATAATGTTTACATTGAATGCTTTGTATGTAGATCGAATGAGAAGTTATGGAAAGTCAAAATGACTGCTCTGCACACATCTTCAGGTTTTAGTTTTTTCACAGCCTGTCCAGTAGCAGAAAAAAACACCTCTGTATATCCCACACCACCCACTCTGCCTTAACATCGTCTTTTTTGGTTACGAGCCATTTCTCTATCAGCCAGTCATCAGCTCCCTCTCTTAGATACATCAGCATCTGATAAGTGAATGAGACTCAGTGACTCAGCAGGCAAAGCCCAGTAACCATAATAACTAGAACTTTAGACAGGGCTGTAATAAAAGTGCTTTGCTGTTTCTATCAACTACAACAGAGCACATGTTAAAAAAGATGAGTGGCATCTTAAACCAGGCATTTAACCAAAATAGTTATTTTGTAGCAAACGGTGTTGGTTATCTCATTATGGTTGAATTTTTGGGAAACATGTTTAGAAAATTAAACAGGAATATCTGTGAAAGACTGGTTGCTTCCTGGCCTTTATGACTTGATAGGGTAAAGGAGAAAAATGTCATTATGTCTGTTACATCACACAGTAGATTACTTGTAATAATGTGAACAGACTCACTGTTTGATAATTAATTAATTACAATAATTTCCCTTCATCGGTGAAAAATAAACTGAATTAAATGTTATGAGTGCATCAGCCAGTGTTCCTATAAAATATACTTTTTTATTTCTACATAATTAAGTTCAGGGTAGCACTGTTGCCTTGCAGCCTGACGTTTCTGGTTTCAAATCCCAGCCTGTTGTCTTTATGGATGGAGTTTGCATGTTCTCCAATGGCGATTTTAGGTGGGGGGCCAAGGGTGGCCAGCACCCCCCCCGAAATCTCATTGGCCACCCCTGTGGCCACTCTAGATCCGATAAGTCGTTGTTCAAGTTCGTCAACTCAAGAAACAAGAGAAACGTTGTCAATCAATGATGATGTCTGACTGACGGAGCTAGGATCAGTTTTGCACGTTTAACTAACACCATAATGGTCGGACTGAGGCTGCAGAGAGCTGATTTCTGATCAGCGGAGGTTTTGTCGAGTGACCATGCAGGTCTGGGGTCAGTAGAGCCTCGAGATGAGCATGCTGCATCTGCCTGCTGCCTGCAGCTGAGCTCCAACATAGACAGCAACCATTGTAACTGGATAAAAACAGATTCAGACAATTGAGAGGTATGTAATATTTCATTATATTTTATTTAATGTTTTATTAAGTCGTAATTTGCTCTGACTGTGTAGGAAAAAACTTCATTTAACAAACTTTATATAAGTAGCAGTAGCTAAAAGACGAGAACAAGTTAGCTAGTGTAGCAGCAGCCTGCAAAGCAAGTTAGTATTAAGGTCAGTTGCTTTTTTGTTGTTGTTAATGGGATAAATTGAATATGAAACGGGTCTGGACTGATGACTGGTGTTATTTTGCTGATGTGTGTGTTCAATATCTAAAGCTGATGTAATATTTTTTCACTAAGCAGTGTAAGAAATGTGACAGTCGTGTAAACAACAAACGGTCTTATTTGCAGTGCTGGGGAAAAAAATCGGGACACCATGCAGTTTGAAATACACAGCCAAAATACTAAATGATCTTAAAGAAAAACATTGAACTGTACATTGATTGGTTATACATTCTTAACATATTTAAGGTTGTTTCAGCACTTTTTTCCAGCGATGTATTTGCTCTGTGTTTTAAATGCTGTTTAGAGACTTTTTTCTCTTAGAGATTAAGGACTAGGCTTAATTTTCACAGCTCACATATTTTAGACAATAGGCAGACCAACTTGCATTCAAATGCCACAAATGTTAGAGATCCAATGTGTGTTACTCTTATATTATGAAGAAGCAGCTTTACACTAAAGTTATATTTTGTTAAGTGTTGTCGTATAGTATGAGCAATTTTAATCTCTTATATTACACTAAAGTTTAATTTGGTCTGGCATTCCATACAACTTGTTGTGAAGTGTTATAGTCTTATAGTTTTATACCATACATATGTTACAGGATTTTGTGGCAAGAGAATGAGAAAAGTGAACAAATAGCTACCTATTTTGCACTTTGTTTAAAATATATTCTTAATTGTATATGGTTTGTTTTTTTTGTTTGTTGCAGTCATGACTATTTAATTTAAATAAACTTGTTGTATGCTGAATCAAAGTAAATGTTTCAATGTATGCTTTTCGTCAGGGCCATGAAACATGAATACTGTTTGGATTGAAAACTACTACTTTATTTAACTACTTTATTTAACTAGGAATGGTAAAGAACATTTTAAAAAGCAATAGTCAATATAGATGATAACACACTAAACATGTTAAGATTAGTTTATCTTTTACACAAAGTTTGAAGAAGGTCTATCCTTATGTACAGGTCCTTCTCAAAATATTATCATATTGTGATAAAGTTCATTATTTTCCATAATGTAATGATGAAAATGTATCATTCATATATTTTAGATTCATTGCACACTAACTGAAATATTTCAGGTCTTTTATTGTCTTAATACGGAGCCAGCCTGGTTCATCACTCAAAACCCCAATCATGGGTAAGACTGCCGACCTGACTGCTGTCCAGAAGGCCACTATTGACACCCTCAAGCAAGAGGGTAAGACACAGAAAGACATTTCTGAACGAATAGGCTGTTCCCAGAGTGCTGTATCAAGGCACCTCAGTGGGAAGTCTGTGGGAAGGAAAAAGTGTGGCAGAAAACGCTGCACAACGAGAAGAGGTGACCGGACCCTGAGGAAGATTGTGGAGAAGGGCCGATTCCAGACCTTGGGGGACCTGCAGAAGCAGTGGACTGAGTCTGGAGTAGAAACATCCAGAGCCACCGTGCACAGGCGTGTGCAGGAAATGGGCTACAGGTGCCGCATTCCCCAGGTCAAGCCACTTTTGAACCAGAAACAGCAGCAGAAGCGCCTGACCTGGGCTACAGAGAAGCAGCACTGGACTGTTGCTCAGTGGTCCAAAGTACTTTTTTCGGATGAAAGCAAATTCCGCATGTCATTCGGAAATCAAGGTGCCAGAGTCTGGAGGAAGACTGGGGAGAAGGAAATGCCAAAATGCCAGAGGTCCAGTGTCAAGTACCCACAGTCAGTGATGGTCTGGGGTGCCGTGTCAGCTGCTGGTGTTGGTCCACTGTGTTTTATCAAGGACAGGGTCAATGCAGCTAGCTATCAGGAGATTTTGGAGCACTTCATGCTTCCATCTGCTGAAAAGCTTTATGGAGATGAAGATTTCATTTTTCAGCACGACCTGGCACCTGCTCACAGTGTCAAAACCACTGGTAAATGGTTTACTGACCATGGTATCACTGTGCTCAATTGGCCTGCCAACTCTCCTGACCTGAACCCCATAGAGAATCTGTGGAATATTGTGAAGAGAACGTTGAGAGACTCAAGACCCAACACTCTGGATGAGCTAAAGGCCGCTATCGAAGCATCCTGGGCCTCCATAAGACCTCAGCAGTGCCACAGGCTGATTGCCTCCATGCCACGCCACATTGAAGCAGTCATTTGTGCCAAAGGATTCCCGACCAAGTATTGAGTACATAACTGTACATGATTATTTGAAGGTTGACGTTTTTTGTATTAAAAACACTTTTCTTTTATTGGTTGGATGAAATATGATAATTTTGTGAGATAGGAATTTTGGGTTTTCATGAGCTGTATGCCAAAATCATCCATATTAAGACAATAAAAGACCTGAAATATTAGTGTTAGTGTGCAATGAATCTAAAATATATGAATGTTAAATTGTCATCATTACATTATGGAAAATAATGAACTTTATCACAATATGTTAATATTTTGAGAAGGACTTGTATTTGTGGTCTGCATTGCTGTATTTTTATTTAACCACAAGGTGGCCCCTCAATTGGTAAAGAAAACTCAGGTAACAATACAAGTGACAGCTGACTGATTACTCTATAGAACGAGTTTCTCTCTACATGCACACACACACACACACACACACACACACACACACACACACATACATATATATATATATATATATATATATATATATATGTATATATATATATATATATATATATATATATATATATATATATATATATAGTCAGTCAGTCATTTTCTACCGCTTATTCCATAGTGGGTCGCGGGGGAGCCGGTGCCTATCTCCAGCAGTCTATGGGCGAAAGGCGGGGTCGCCAGTCCATCACAGGGCAACACACAAACAACCACGCACACACTCATTCATACACCTAAGGGCAATTTCGAGTGACCAATTAACCTAACAGGCATGTCTTTGGACTGTGGGAGGAAGCCGGAGTACCCAGTGAGAACCCACGCATGCACGGGGAGAACATGCAAACTCCATGCAGAGTTTGGACACACCTTCTCATTGAAAGAGTTGTCTTTATTTTCATGACTATGAATATTGTAGCTTCACACTGAAGGCATCAAAACTATGAATTAACACATGTGGAATTATATACTGAACAAAAAAGTGTGAAACAACTGAAAATATGTCTTATATTCTAGGTTCTTCAAAGTAGCCACCTTTTGCTTTAATTACTGCTCCACACACTCTTGGCATTCTGTTGATGAGCTTCAAGAGGTAGTCACCTGAAATGGTTTTCACTTTAATAAACTGCAAAATCTTAGAAGAAATCGTACAACAACTAAGCTCTTCTTCCTGCTGTCTCAATCTTTTACCCACAGCTTTCCTTAAGAAAGCATTGCCTGTAATAACATCTGATTTAACACAAATAATAAACACGTCCCTTTTGTCAGGTATTTTCCCCAAGGCCCTAAAAACAGCAATTATCAAACATCTATTGAAAAAGAGCAACTTGGACAAGCTGCTACTACAGAACTACAGGCCTATATCAAACCTCCCCTTCATCAGTAAGATAATTGAAAAAGCTGTGTTTCAGCAGTTAAACAACTTCCTAACAACGACCAACTGCTTCGATGTCTTCCAGTCAGGCTTCCTGCTCACCACAGTACAGAGACTGCTCTTGTCAAGGTGTTCAATGACATGCGTATAAATACAGACTGTGGAAGAACCACAGTACTGGTATTATTGGACCTTAGTGCAGCATTCGACACTGTTGATCACTCCATTTTATTAGAGCGTCTGGAAAACTGGGTCGGCCTTTCTGGTACAGCTCTCAACTGGTTTAAATCCTACTTGAAGGACGGGGACTTTTTTGTGTCAGTAGGTAACTTTACATCAGAGACCACAAAATCACATGTGGTGTTACCCAAGGGTCCATCTTATAGCCCCTCCTATTCAATATCTACATGCTCCCCCTAACTCAGATTTTAATAAACAACGTAAGTTATCATAACTATGCAGACGATACACAGCTATACGTTACGATGTCACCAGGTGGCTATGAACCCATTCCAGCGCTGGGTAAATGCTTAGAAGAAATCAATGCATGGATGGGCCTAAATTTTCTTCAGCTGAATCAAAACAAAACTGAAGTAATAATAAACTAAGTTAGCACACAGCTTCAATTAATACAGCTAGAAACCACCAGTCAGGCTCGAAACCTGGGTGTAGTGATGAACTCAGACCTGAACCTTCAGAGGCACATAAAGGTAGTAACAAGGTCGGCCTTCTATCACCTAAAGAACATCTCCAGGATTAAAGGACTAATGTCTCAGCAGGACCTTGAAAAACTAATTCATGCGTTTATCTTTAGTAGAATTGATTATTGCAACGGTGTCTTCACAGGTCTGCCTAAAAAGTCGATCAGACAGCTGCAGTCTATCCAGAACGCTGCTGCCCGTGTTCTCACTAGAACTAAGAAAGTGGAGCACATCACCCCGGTTCTAAAGTCCCTACACTGGCTCCCTGTAGCTCAGAGAATAGACTTTAAAATACTTCTGTTAGTCTATAAATCACTGAATGGCTTAGCACCAAAATACATTACAGACTTGTTGTCAGTGTATCAACCAGCCAGACCTCTCAGGTCATCTCGCTCGAATCTACTCTGCATACCCAGAACCAGAACCAAACATGGAGAAGCAGCTTGTAGTTCTTATGCTCCACTAATCTGGAATAAACTGCCAGAAAACTGTAAAAGCACCAAAACCCTAAGTTGCTTTAAATCAAGATTAAAAACATATTTGTTTAGAGTGGCCTTTGACTGTGACATCTAGGCATGCTTAGTTGCGTTTTCAGTCCAATTTTCCTTTCATTTTCTTGTCCATCATTCTATTCTCTTTATTTTATTTTACTTTTTTAAATTACCTCTGTTGTTTGATTTTACCATTTGATTTGTTTTTCTGTGTCTGTATCTGTGTTTATTTGCTGTGTGATTGTATTGTAATTGTATGTACAGCGCTTTGAGTGTCTCGTTGCTGAAAAGCGCTATATAAATAAATTTACTTTACCTTACCTTACTTCACAGGTGTGCCCTGTCAGGTTTAATAAGTGGGATTTTAAGCCTTATAAATGGGGTTGGGACCATCAGTTGTGTTGTGCAGGAGGTGGATACAGTACACAGCTGATAGTCCTACTGAATAGACTGTTAGAATTTGTATTATGGCAAGAAAAAAGCAGCTAAGTAAAGACAAACGAGTGGCCATCATTACTTTAAGAAATGAAGGTCAGTCAGTCCGAACAATTGGGAAAACTTTGAAAGTGTCCCCAAGTGCAGTCGCAAAAACCATCAAGCGCTACAAAGAAACTGGCTCACATGAGGACCGCCCCAGGAAAGGAAGACCAAGAGTCACCTCTGCTGCGGACGATAAGTTCATCCGAGTCACCAGCCTCAGAAATCGCAGGTTAACAGCAGCTCAGATTAGAGAACAGGTCAATGCCACACAGAGTTCTAGCAGCAGACACATCTCTAGAACAACTGTTAAGAGGAGACTGTGTGAATCAGGCCTTCATGGTAAAATAGCTGCTAGGAAACCACTGCTGAGGACAGGCAACAAGCAGAAGAGACTTGTTTGGGTGATCGGATGGACTCTACATACCTGGTTCCCACTGTGAAGCATGGAGGAGGAGGTGTGATGTTGAGGGGGTGCTTTGCTGGTGACACTGTTGGGGATTTATTCAAAATTGAAGGCATACCAAACCAGCATGGCTACCACAGCATCTTGCAGCGGCATGCTATTCCATCCGGTTTGCGTTTAGTTGGACCATAATTTATTTTTCAACAGGACAAAGACCCCAAAAACACCTCCAGGCTGTGTAAGGGCTATTTGACCAAGAAGGAGAGTGATGAGGTGCTGCGCCAGATGACCAGGCCTCCACAGTCACCGGACCTGAACCCAATCGAGATGGTTTGGGGTGAGCTGGACCGCAGAGTAAAGACAAAAGGGGCCAACAAGTGCTAAGCATCTCTGGGAACTCCTTCAAGACTGTTGGAAAACCATTTCAGGTGACTACCTCTTGAAGCTCATCAACAGAATGCCAAGAGTGTGCAGAGCAGTAATCAAAGCAAAAGGTGGCTACTTTGAAGAACCTAGAATATAAGACATATTTTCAGTTGTTTCACACTTTTTTGTTCAGTATATAATTCCACATGTGTTAATTCATAGTTTTGATGCCTTCAGTGTGAAGCTACAATATTCATAGTCATGAAAATAAAGAAAACTCTTTGAATGAGAAGGTGTGTCCAAACTTTTGGTCTGTACTGTATCTATATATGTATATATATATATATATATATATATATATATATATGTGTGTGTGTGTGTGTGTGTTTGTGTTCCATGGCCACCCCAGTAAAAATGTCCTGGATACACCACTGATGTTCTCCCTGTGCATGCTTCTTCCGGGAGTCAAAAACATGCCGGTTAATTGGTCTCTCTAAATTACCTAAGTATGAGTGTGTGTGTGTGTGTGTGTGTGTGTGTGTGTGTGTGTGTGTGTGTGTGCGTGTGTGTGTGTGTGTGTCAAATGTTAACCAGCTGGAACAAACAAGGACCTGAGCTTGTCTTGCCACCACACAACAATAAGGAGGATGGTAATTGATTCTTCATTTTTTAGGGGGTCAGGACTATAAACAATTGTGGTGCCATTTAACTTTTGTTGTGCAATTTCCCAGAGGACTGCTGTAAAAATTTAATTGATGAACTGGTCTGAATTGAAGTTATAACGGAGGTGAGAAGCTCTGATATCAACCATAAAGAAAATCAAAAAAGTTTAAACTTGGACATCCTGAGCGTTTTGTCCCGTTTACTAGCTTTGTGTTTTCTTAACATGAAAACCTAAAACCTGAAGCCTAATTTGTTATTCTGGGCCTGTTATAGTTCGTGGATTATTTTAGAGTTTGAATTGTAAATGTTTTTACAAATACCAATCTGAAATGTGTACCTACAGCTGCAGGTTATTTGGAGTAGACCTCTACTTTGCAGATCTAGGGACTGAAGGTTTTCTAATCCTAAAGCTTAGTTTGTAAGGATCTTTTCATGGATACTTAATTGGATTTTGATGAGGACTTTGAATGTGTTACTCTAACACATCAGTGTGTTTTGTCTTCTTTATACCTAAACCGGTCGTTCGTTCTCTAATTTTTTCTAATGCCACCTCTGTAAATACTACCTTTCATAATTACCACCATCCTGAGAGATATTTTTTTATGTTCATATTAATCAAGAAAAAAATAAATGCCACAGTTTCTTCGGAGTGTCACTAAAGGCAGCCTATGTAGCACCAATGATTCTTGTACCACAATTTGAGAACCATGGATCTAACGTAAGCCTGTATGTTTAGAATAATTATCTTGATGGAAGGTGAACCCCCACCCTCGTCTCAAGTTGTTTGTTCATTCTAACAGGTTTCTTATCCTCGATTCCTTGAACTTTGACCAGCTTTCCATCACTCCTGAAGACAAACATCCCCACAGCATGATGCTGCAAGCATCATATCCCACCAAAGGGATGGTGTGTTTAGGGTAAATTAGAGGTGAATTGTAACTGGCTGTTACACTTTGTGGTGGTCAAGGGTGTCACTCTCCAGTTCTCAAAGACTGCTGGAACTTAAAGATGTGTCTATTCTTCAAAACAGTCAAATAACAAGTTAATTTTCTGGACTACGTAGAATTGGCTGAGGAGGTAATTAAGCCATCTGATTCAGGCATGTCCGACCAGGGATACATTTAAATGTTGCAGGACACTGACCTCAGATATGAATACTTTTGCAAGTCACTGCAGATATAAACAAGGGAAGCACCAAACTGCATCAATAACCAGTTGACATTAACTTAAACTGATTAAGTCAGTTGTAAGTTGCATGAGGTATGAAAGTATTGTAGTTTCCCTCACTTATTGGTCGGGGTGCAGGTCATTGTTACAGATGGAGAATGTCACCAAGTCTTTTGTACTGGATCTACCAGGTTTATCTTTGAGAGCTAAAGATAAAGGGAGCCATCTAGGGAAAAGGGCAGAGTGAACAGGAGGGAGGGAGGGAGGGAAGAGATCCTGCGCCTGCTCACTGCGAGCACAGCAAGTGCGGCTTTCATCCGCTGCGGAGGCTGAGGCTGAGACAGAGTTTGAGTGAGCAAACAGAAGCTTGGAGGGACAGTGTGGAGCACGACCTGAAGGAAAACACAGTCAAAAAGGATCAGAAACAAGTCATGTTTGCATTTATTTGCAATCCCTGAAACCTCCTTGCCTCTGTGGCATGCTGCAATTTGTGCTGCGAATGTTGCAGTGCGGGTCACCTCCTTTTCTTTTGGGAAAACCAAAGAAGCCCAGGGAGGTGTGAGTTTCTGGCACAAGTGCTGAACACTGCGGCACCTTGATTCAAGCAGAGGAATGTAGCAGAAGGGCTGGACGAAGCTCAGGATCATCTTTCCAGACTTCAGTCCTCTGCCGTCCATCAGTCACTGCATCCTATCCTCCCTTCCTCCTCTGTGCATCTCTCTGGCTGTGTATGGGAGGTGAGGCTCTGGCAGACTGTCAGTCATCATGCGGCGGTGTGAACGGGCAGCCCAGTGCCCACAACACGCTATGGACGTCAGACAACCCTCACTGTACTAATGAAGGGCTTCAAGCTCGCCTGGTAAGAATAAGCAGAGCAGAGGCAGATGTAGTGTGTTGCTCTGATTGTGTTTTTAAAGTGCAAGTGTTTTTGTGTGTAGCTTTAAGGCTGTCACGTATGTAAAGCACAACTGAGCTAGGGGCAAGATGTCTGTGATTGTTTTCTGGTGTGTCTCCTCTGCCTAATGTTCATCTAATGCTTTTTAAACAAAGATCATTATGCGCATTTGTGCATTTCTTATTGTGTTTTCATTAGCATAGTAGCACAGTAGTGTGTGATGAGGGCTAGATTAGGACCAGTAGGCTGTGACCAGACTGTTCACATCCAGTGTGCACAGTGTGTAGCGTGACTTTTTCCACTGTGACTCCAGCGACCCTGCACTGCTCCCCTCTGGTTGGCTCAGTGCTCAGCAGAGCAGCTGAGGAAAAGCGCTCACGTGGCTGCCTGAAAAAAGAGCTGACACATGCTCCGTCTGTCTCTCCCTCTTGCATGTTTCCCTGTCTCTTCATCATGTCACACGGACAAACAAACCCACAACCAGGTGGACTTTGTTTCACTTTCTTTTTTGAACCTGTTTTGCCAAAGTGCTCCATCATCCATCCTTTTATCTTCTCTGTCCTTCCCCCCTGTGTTTCTTCATGCCCCTCCTCTTTCTGAGGCTTGATATTTTTAGAGACGAATTACAGAGCACTGCGAAAAAAAGGAAAGAAAAAAATAGATGGGGAGCAGTTTCAGCAACGTGCGTCCCGCTTTGTTCCTTCTATTTCAATTTCATGAGGACCTCTTCTTTCCCCACAGGAGCTCTGGTTTTCCCTAAAGCCCCTGCCTCTCTTTCATTATCTCTATATTTGCTTGTGTCCTTCCTAATTTCATCCATCTGTTGTCTCCTCTTTTATTACATGTCTTAGAAATGAGCTAATCTTGCCGTCATTGTTCTGCAGACAGCAGGCTATAGCTTTGGAGATTTTTTCTTAACCCTTCATAGGATGAATTAGATGTCCTGTTCAAAGTATAGGTTAGTTAGGTCGTGCAACTTCCTAATTATATGCATTGGTCTTTTGCCTGCAATGAGCCTTAATTACTCTGTAGTGTAGAAACACTGTTAAACCTTAGTCTGTCCTCAGTTAATCTGTTTTCAGCACCCTGACTACTACAGGTGACTTTATATTCACAGCCATCTGTTGGCCATCACATGGTCCTCTACATAGAGGAGACTTGCCTTGCTGACAAGCTGCATATATATGTATACATTACATTTAAATTATATAACTGCCTGTGCATATATGCCTTTCAAAGTCATTACATTTAATGAATTCAGCATGAAATAACTTTTTTTTGCTAAATTTAAGTCTGTTAACAGTCTTTACACATTTAACACATTTAACTAGGAGGTAAAGGAAGCTGGTGAGGCACTGCTCATGTTCATACTTGATATTGAATGAGCCTCAATTGTGAGCCTGTAATGTTCATTTGCCATGGACAACTAAGTATTAACAGCAAAATATTTCGCATTAGTTGTAGCTTCATAATGATGACCACAACACAACTTACCTCCAACATCCAATTATCTCACTATAAAGTTAGCTTGTTATTATAAAATCACTTATGGTTCTTTAAAATAAAAACATCTACTACTTAAAGATGTATTGATGTGTAGGCCAGACCTACAAGAAAAATCAGTGTGATTATTTTGGCTGCCATAAATGTTTTTTTAAAATTCGCAGGAGTAGTGGACAATTTGAACACATTTTATGTACAGATTATTACACATCATGGTGAGATAATGAATCCTTTTTAATGAAACTCCTGCAGTCCAAAGTGAACAAAAAACAGCCTTTTAGAATTTGATGATGTTTAGACTTTAGATTTTATTTAAGTCCTAAATTCTAATGTAAATGATAATAACTATCTAAATTGCATGTTGATAATGAACTAAAATATAGTTTTATCATTAAAAAAAATACATTTGCACAGCTGTGATGCAGGAGAATGTTTTGTTTGTTATTTTTGCATTATTTATTTTTTGAGACAACAACAAAAAAAGAAAAAAACAAGACCAGCTTGCACATGTTTATGTGTGTGACAACAAGGAGAGCAGGGAGATTTGTAAGGATTTGGCTAGGGTCCCAGTATATGGATATTTACTCTTGGTATGACATTTAGTGTGACTTAAATCTCCACAAACGCACACGCGCACATACGCTCAGACACAGATGTGCATTTACAGCCAGCAGCTGCAGCTGTAGCAACACCAAGGCCCTAACAGCAGGCTTGAGGCAGAGATTTCTGGCTGCACGTGGCATGGTGGACAAGCCTCTTGTTATTGCTGGACAGTTTGACAGAGACTAAGTATACATGCCCTAAATGACTGCATGCATCTTAACCTCTTAATAAATTATTACTAAGCAAAATGCAATGTTGGAATGGTCAGAGAACAGTGCAGGAATGGACTGTATGGAGAGATCTTCCATTAGTCTTTTTGTGGAACTTTGAGGATGCTGTAGTCAGTGCAGACAAACACACACACACACACACACAAACTGAAGAAAGCAAAACATCAAAGACTGTGGCTCTTTAACAGGATTCCAGCAAAAATCCTGTACACGGCCCCATCCTCATGCCCACATCCAAGTGAAAACCCCACATCAAGCCACCAATGTCTCTCTGGGCTAATTTTAAGCTCAATTTAAAATTGTGGCTCCCAGGCCTCTGCAGCATGAATAATAATTTTTTCTATCTGAATTACATTAAAGAGTTGGATGCTAAAGATCTTAGTTTTATTTGAACTACTGGCTGTTTAGCAGGTCCTCAAGGATAACAGAGATGTCATACGTGATAATTAAACAAAAAGGTGAAAAACAAAACTGAGGTGCTAGATTTGAACCCAACTGCAGTCTTGGATATACACTGCTCAAAAAAATAAAGGGAACACATAAACAACACAATATAACTCTAAGTAAATAAACTTCTGTGAAATCACACTGTCCACTTAGGAAGCAACACTGATTAACAATCAATTTCACAGCTGTTGTGTAAATGGAATAGACAACAGGGGGAAATATTTGGTGATTAGCAAGACACACTCAATAAAGGAGTGGTTCTGCAGGTGGGGACCACAGACCACTTCTCAGGACCTATGCTTTCTGTTTTGGTCACTTTTGAATGTTGGTGGTGCTTTCACACTCGTGGTAGCATGAGACAGACTCTACAACCCACACAAGTGGCTCAGGTATTGCAGCTCATCCAGGATGGCACATCAATGCGAGCTGTGGAAAGAAGGTTTGCTGTGTCTTTCAGCGTAGTGTCCAGAGCCTGGAGGCGCTACCAGGAGACAGGCCAGTACACCAGGAGACATGGAGGAGGCCGTAGGAGGGCAACAACCCAGCAGCAGGACCGCTACCTCTACCTTTGTGCAAGGAGGAACAGGAGGAGCACTGCCAGAGCCCTGCAAAATGACCTCCAGCAGGCCACAGATGTGCATGTGTCTGCACAAACGGTTAGAAACCAACTCCATGAGGATGGTATGAGGGCCCGACGTCCACAAATGGGGGTTGTGCTCACAGCCCAACACCGTGCAGGACGCTTGGCATTTTCCAGAGAACACCAGGATTGGCAAATTAGCCACTGGCGCCCTGTGGTCTTCACAGATGAAAGCAGGTTCACACTGGGCACATGTGACAGACGTGACAGAGTCTGGAGACACCGTGGAGAACGATCTGCTGCCTGCAACATGACTGGTTTGGCAGTGGGCGGTGGCATTTATTTGGAGGGTCGCAGGTACCGAGATGAGATCCTCAGACCCCTTGTGAGACCATATGCTGGTGCAGTTGGCCCTGGGTTCCTCCTAATGCAGGACAATGCTAGACCTCATGTGGCTGGAGTGTGTCAGCAGTTCCTGCAAGATGAAGACATCGAAGCTATGGACTGGCCCGCCCGTTCCCCAGACCTGAATCTGATTGAGCACATCTGGGACATCATGTCTCACTCCATCCACCAACATCACGTTGCACCACAGACTGTCTAGGAGTTGGTGGATGCTTTAGTCCAGATTTTGGAGGAGATCCTCTCAGGAGACCATCCGCCGTCTCATCAGGAGCATGTCCAGGCGTTGTAGGGAGGTCATAGAGGCACGTTCAGGCCACACACAATACTGAGCCTCATTTTGACTTGTTTTAAGGACGTTACATCAAAGTTGGATCAGCCTGTAGTGTGTTTTTCCACTTTAATTTAGTGTGTGACTCCAAATCCAGGCCTCCATTGGTTAATAAATGTGATTTCCATTGATGATTTTTGTGTGATTTTGTTGTCACCACATTCAACTTTGTACAGAAGAAAGTATTTAATGAGAATATTTCTTTCATTCTGATCTGTGTTGTTTGAGTGTTCCCTTTATTTTTTTGAGCAGTGTTTAAATATATATGTAGGACTTAAATTCACAGAAGGGTCTCTGCAGTGGGGAGAAACTATGGCATTTTTTCCTTCATGGCCTCGGCTTATCAACTCTCTGTCTCTGCTTCTGTTTCTTGACGTTTTCTTTGCTTTTTTCTCTTTTTTTCTTACTGCGTCCTTCCCACAAGTCATTTGTCATTACTGATTATGCTCTGTGCTCTTACCGACTGCACTCTTCTGGCTATATTCAATGTAACAAGCTTTTTTTTTCTTTCATCTTCAGTGTGACTGGAAATAATACTGTATATACCTGTAATTTGCACAGATCCATATAATCATTGAAAAAACAGGCATTCTCACAGGACAGGATAATAACTGATGAAGCCCAAAGAAACATCAAGGATTGATTCTACCTAAAAAGACTACATAGGTTAGTCATGCCCATTATGTACAATATGTAGAGTATCATTTAGAGTATCACCTTTCTGTAATTTGAATCATGTGAAACAAAAGCCGCAATCACAAAAGCTAAAGGCAAATTCAAACCTCTACTGACTATGAATCCACTTTATGAAGTAAACTTCATCATCTGTGCCTGCCCACTTGAGTCCACTGGCAAATTTCACAGATATCTTCATGTAGCCCAGATTTATCCACCCATGTGAACTGTGTGCACCAACAATGGCATTAAACTCACACAGAGGACAAAAAAGTCAAGTCAATTGAGAGTCAGATCACAAGCAGAAAATATTTTAAATTCATGTTCTCTTCGGTGATATTAAAGTTCAAGCAAATGTAAAAATCATTGCAGTTTTTGTTTGATTTCACTTAGTTTACGTTGCCATGCCCATAGTATTTTTTTTCTATTTCAAAATAGTTAGAGGATGCAAAACTTATCTCAATAATGTCACACTGTGGGAAGGAAATGTTTGCTTCTATTGGTTTTTGTTGGCTTCATTTTTAATGGACTGGAAACTGCATTTGTGGACAGTTATGTGTGCATCTTTGTGAGAGATGTATGATTCTCACAATAACGTTCCATTAACTTGTTTGAACAAAACAATAGAGCCATTTTGCCATTAAGCTTTTAGAAAAGAACACTCAGGACCTGCTCCCTCACCCTTTAATAAATCCCTGACATTGCAGTACACAATAGAAGGAGAGTTTTTTGTTTACAAAAGTCTGTTCAGTTTATGTCAGCCAAACCCTCTGGACTCCTGCCTGTGTTGTAATATTTGTGTTTACAAGTAGAAGCACTGTTCACATCAAGTTAACTGATGTGGAAATTATTTTGGCCTTTGCTCAACTATTTTAGTTTTTTAATATTTTGTCTTCACAATCTGTCAGCCCTCTGTGTTGTGCCCTTATGTCTGTAGGTGCCCTGTCCCATGGGACTAAATGTCCCACAGTTGCTTAATGCTGCTGCCTATTTCCTGTTCCCTCCTGCTCCCTCCCTCGATCCTTTAAATCTTGTCACTGATAGCTGTTGCTTTTGAATTTTAATCAGTGTGTTAAAATATATCTGCTTTTTAATACAGGTATTGGCAGCCTTAGGCAGTAGGTCAAAACTTCCAGTGAGTCCAAAAATTGTCCCAAGTTTGACAGTGTCAGGTCCCCTCAGACCCAGGATGGGTATTTTAATTTAGCTTGCACCTGTGAGACTAGATCTAAATAGATGTAATAAAAGCCTTGACATACTTTATCTACAATCCTTAGTTCTTTTTTTGTCAAGCAGTTTTTTTTATATTCTTACAAGCTGTTACTCAGCAAAGTATGCTTAAACTCTGTTGCTTTGTAGATGACTAATCATGTGTGAAGATGTTTTATGCAGCAGCATACAAACACACAAATACACTCCGATGAGTCTGTCCTTCTCCTCTTAGCGGAAAACAGTTCGGGTGCACATGAATGGCTTGACAGGCTGCCATGGTTACTGCACGGCCTGCGCTGTCGGTCTGACAAACATTTCCGACCCAACCAGGCGTCACCACAATGGTCTTGCTCGGGCAACACTGTAAACAACGTAACATTGTGAAAAAAGTCATAAGATTCTTTTTTATTTGGGGGTGTGATCCGTTTGCATTTATAGAAGGTTGACTTGAAATTAGGGCTTCGTGGTTAATTTAAAACTACGCTGGCATGCTTGTACATTACATTGCCTTGCAAAAGTATTTGCACACCTTGAACTTTTTTCACATCATGTCAAAATAGATCAACAACCTAAAGATGTTTTCTTTGGACTTTGTGGGGTAAATGAACATAAAGTAGTGCCTAACTGCGAAGTACAAGGAAAAAAATTATGTTTTTCAACATTTTTTGCAAAGTGTGGCACCCTTAGAAAAAGGTTGTGTTTGCTGCATTCACAGCTGCATGTCTGCTGCAAGATGTTAGCAGCTTTGCATATCTAGAGACTAACATTGTTTTTTTTTTGTGTTTGTTTTTTGTAAAATCTCACAATCTCAGTCAAATTTGAAAAGATCATCTATAAACAACAAGTTTTTTTTTTAAGTCTTGCCACAAATCCCCAATTTAATTTAGCTCTGGACTTTGACCTGAACTTTGTGACACTTGAATATCCTTTGTTCCAAACCAGTCCATTGCAGCTCTGGGTGTATGCTTTAAGATTAACTCTGACGAGCTTCTCTGTCCCCTCCCAAAGAAAAGCATTCCCACCACATGATGCTGCCACTACCCTGTTTCACTGAAGGGATGGTGTGATTGGCAGCATTAGCTTTCTGCCATACATATCATGCTGTATGTTGACCAAAAGGTTTCATTTTGGTCTCCCTCTTCCAAATGACTTGTCTCGTATGTTCTTTGGTCTCTATCAGAGAAAAGGGGACTAAATACTGAAGCATTTTTCAGATTTATAAAACTTCTTTAAAACTATCATCTTATTTGCACCTCACAACTGTGCCTTACTTTGTATTAGTCTTTCCCATTGTGGTTGTAACCTGACAAAATGTGAACAAGTTCTATGGGTATTAGTTTTTGTGCAGGCACTGTACAAACGTTGTGTATGAATTTGTGGTCAGTTTGACCATTAGCATCTCCCCCTTGTACAACAACAGTGAGAACAGAGGACCCCTAAGTAGGTCACTTGCTTGTTTGAGGCTGGACAGGCTTATCTAGGCACACAGTGGTCCAGTTCAGTGGACCAGCTCTCTTTGTTCCACAGAGCTACTCCGCTGAGGGCTCCCACAGAAGCGACCAGCATCTTCGCGGTCCCGGGGTCATGTCTCAAAAGCAGCACAGCTAAGAGTTATGTTTGCTTCTTTAAAGATCTGAAGAGGTGGTTGCTAGTTGTCTGATTGCATGCATGTTTGAGATCAGTTTTAAGTTACCTTTCCTGACATGTTTGGATAACCATTAGTTGTTGTTTTATGGCTATTTATTTTTAATGTGAAGATATCTGATCAGAACTTAATGTGTCATAGCAACTGTTTGAGTAGTGTAAAGTAGCATTTGGTTGTCACTAAAGTGTAATTTTTATATTTATTAATTCTATTAATTCGGCTTATTATTTGTCTAACTGGCTTGTGGGCAAGTTTGTAAAACATACTTTAACAAGTAAGAGGATCTTACGAGATAACACACTTTGATGCAACATATTGCTGAAAACAATTTTTAAATTAGGAATTACCATTCATAACTCTTTGAATTATGTAACAGGTTTGATGACAAAGTTGCTTGTTGTTAGTCTAAGATCATATAGCAGAAAGCACGCAGCATTTGTTACTCAAGAATAAAACCAGACGCCTTTCAGCAACTGTCACGTGCCGTTGAGTAAAACTGTCTAAGGATGGGACACTTGTTCTTTCTGTTGAGGTTTTTGAAACTTAGATCAAAGTATCTGCCAATTGATTGCTATATTTTCTTGTATTCCATGTTTTGAAGAGTGGCTAAAGGAAATATGTCTTTGTGCAACATCACACACTTCCACAAAAGGAACCTGTGGATTCATAATTCAAAGCTCCTAAATATTCTGATCAACTCAAAAAAAGTGACAAAGAAAATAAAGAAAGGCTTATGTTGCATTCATTTTAAATGAAACGTTTGTAGAGGCAATATGTCTGGTGCTGAGATCTTTCTAAAAAATTACTTTTCTAAAAGATTAATTTGAAACTAATAACTGTGGGGGTATTTTTGAGCTGATGTAAAAAGTTTTCCCAACTTGAGAATGCAGCTAAATATTACTGATGTATTGTCAGATTTCTAAAGATGATTTTTAAGTTCAAGTTAAAGTACCATACTTTATGTTTGCTGTGGACACAACATATACCAAATATCTTGTGTTGTGCCTGTGTGTGTCTGTGTGAAACCATGAATTGTGTTTACCACAAAGACTTAGACCTCCTTCGATGTGAATTAAAACAAGCTTTGAATGTAAGGTGACCTGACTGCCAGTGATGTCAGCCCCTCCATTCATGAAACGCATGAATAATTGAGGTAGCACAGCCTCGGTGTGCCGGGTCCGAGTCGAGGTGGAAGTGAAAGCCATCTCTTCCCTCATTTGCTCTGTCTCTGTCTCTCGCCGTCTCTCGCTCTCCTTCTCCCTCCCTCTCTTTTTCTTTCTTACCCTGTTTTGCACGTTCTCCCTCAGTCTCTTTCTATGTGCTGTCGCGTGCAACCATGAAATCCTTTGAAGCAGGAGCAGAAATCACGAGATAAGAGCACTGGTTGGATACTAAGGGAAGCAATAAGCAGGCAGAGGATCCAGCAGCTGGAGAAGCAAAGGAAGAGATGGGAAAGGAAGACAAGAGCTCATTACGCCTGAATTAGACAAAGAAGAATAAATGATATTAAAGAGACAAACAGAGCCTGAAATCTGGCCTCAGCAGTTTGAGTCCATCTGTTGGGAAAATCTTCCTCTGATGTGTCCGCTTTCTTATGCTTTTCCTCTCATCCTCCTGGCATGCTCTGGAACTCGCCCATTATTCCTCTTCGCTCTCCCCTCCCTCCTCTACACCCCATCTCCTCTTCTTTCTCCTGTGCATCATCCAATGCTCCGGCTCTATGAATGAAGCCGTTTGAAAGGAGCTTCTTGCTGCTGAGCGGCTCTCTACATGGCTACAAGCAGGTTAGTGCTGCCTGTTTAACTGTTTGCATTCAGCCTCAACTACGTAAAGGCTGTCTGTGTATTGATTAGCTTCCCTGTTTGAAAAGATCAACATGTACTATTTAGAGAGCGAGTTCAGGGAGAGGTAGATGGGGGGTAGCTCCATCCCAGACCACCAGTGTCTCTTCTTTGGCAGGTAGTGTTAAGGGCGATGTAAGCTGGTTATTAGGAGATCAGAGCTGGCCAAGGAAGATCAGTGGCCTAAGCCTGCTGGAGAAAATCTCTCTGTCTTGTCTCCTCCACCTCCTCTCTCTCCATTTATCTGTCCCGCTACCTCTCATCTTTTTTACACCCGGTGAGAAAAGACAGCGCGTGGTCCGCGGGATGATCCGCTGGGTGAACAGCTCGTTACAGGAAGCTGCCTACGAGGATATGGTGGCGTTTGAGTGTGTGACGGTGGCCAACCAGGGCTGCTACACCGAGGTTCTGAGAGACTGTGTTTTTCACCAGGGGTATGACGTTCTCTCTCCTGCTTGTATCAGGCTGTCTGTATGTAGGGAGAACGAATGGGTGGGGTAGGATGGGTTTGGTTGTATAATTTGTTCAGTTCTTGCATTTATTTAAATGAAGAGGTTAATTAATAATTCAGATTGTGTTGCTACTTTTATCCACTTACTGAGACAGAATGAGCCGTGATATGCTTCTGCAATATGTGGGCGTAAGTCCTCTGCATCCATGTTGATGTCTGCCCCCGTGCTGTATGATGCATTCCTGTGTGTGCATGCTCATGGCGCTTCTCGTGGTTCATTTTAAACCAGTGCAGAGCTGAACAATGAATGCCAAATGGCTATTTTCCGGAATCAGCAAAACTGTGAAAACAAGTGGGGGCCCAAAGAAAGGCCCGGAACTCTGTTCTATTGTGAAGCCAAACGTTTGGACAGACTGAGCCGGCAGGATTTAGAGCTTTAGAGCCTATTTAATGAGAAGACTGTAGCATAGTGGAAGGTTGTTTTTCTCTTTTTTTCAGTTTAATTGTAAGAACTTGACCTCCTTTGAATTACTCAAACATGCTAGGATCCTTTCTGACTAAAAACTTGAACTTTTCTGGGTAGACATCTGGGTTTTGTACACAGTAGTTTGGGACCAAATCCAGTCACACTGTGTTAAAGTGCATGCTAGCAGCAGTGTGCCAGTTCACCCTTAACAAGAATTTGCTCACCCAGGTTAGAATAAATGATTCCATATTTATTGTTCACCATATAAACATTCTGAACTACTTTTAAAACTCCAACATAAATTAGTTCTTGTTAGACTTTGGGTTAACTCATATGAATTGTCAGTTGCAGTATTTGTAAACTCAGCTTTGCAACCTTATTTACAGGGGTTGGACAATGAAACTGAAACACCTGGTTTTAGACCACAATAATTTATTAGTATGATGTAGGGCCTCTTTTTGCAGCCAATAAAGCGTCAATTCGTCTTGGGAATGACATATACAAGTCCTGCACAGTGGTCAGAGGGATTTTAAGCCATTCTTCTTGCAGGATACTGGCCAGGTTACTACTTGATACTGGTGGAGGAAAACGTTTCCTGACTCGCTCCTCCAAAACACCCCAAAGTGGCTCAATAATATTTAGATCTGGTGACTGTGCAGGCCATGGGAGATGTTCAATTTCACTTTCATGTTCATCAAACCAATCTTTCACCAGTCTTGCTGTGTGTATTGGTGCATTGTCATCCTGATACATGGCACCGCCTTCAGGATACAATGTTTGAACCATTGGATGCACATGGTCCTCAAGAATGGTTCGGTAGTCCTTGGCCCATCTAGCACAAGTATTGGGCCAAGGGAATGCCATGATATGGCAGCCCAAACCATCACTGATCCACCCCCTTGCTTCACTCTGGGCATGCAACAGTCTGGGTGGTACGCTTCTTTGGGGCTTCTCCACACCATAACTCTCCTGGATGTGGGAAAAACAGTAAAGGTGGACTCATCAGAGAACAATACATGTTTCACATTGTCCACAGCCCAAGATTTGCGCTCCTTGCACCATTGAAACCGATGTTTGGCATTGGCATGAGTGACCAAAGGTTTGGCTATAGCAGCCTGGCCGTGTATATTGACCCTGTGGAGCTCCCGACAGACAGTTCTGGTGGAAACAGGAGAGTTGAGGTGCACATTTAATTCTGCCGTGATTTGGGCAGCCGTGGTTTTATGTTTTTTGGACACAATCCAGGTTAGCACCTGAACATCCCTTTCAGACAGCTTCCTCTTGCGTCCACAGTTAATCCTGTTGGATGTGGTTCATCCTTGGTGGTATGCTGACATTACTCTGGATACCGTGGCTCTTGATACATCACAAAGACTTGCTGTCTTGGTCACAGATGCGCCAGCAAGACCTGCACCAACAATTTGTCCTCTTTTGAACTCTGGTATGTCACCCATAATGTTGTGTGCATTTCAATATTTTGAGCAAAACTGTGCTCTTACCCTGCTAATTGAACCTTCACACTCTGCTCTTACTGGTGCAATGTACAATCAAAGAAGACTGGCTACCAGGCTGGTCTAATTTAGCCTTGAAACCTCCCACACTAAAATGACAGCTGTTTCAGTTTCATTGTCCAACACCTGTATATCTGTTTAATTCTGTCTGCTTCTTTTACTCAAATTGTATTTTATAATAAGAAATTCCCAAAACAGCTGCTCTTATCCACATAATGTAATGATGTGTTTTTGTGGTTATAAAAGCAAAATGAGGTAAATTCTTACTAAAAAATGCCCATTTAGACCACCCTTGTAATTGTGGACACTATTAAAGCACTGTAAGGTTGATGTTCCTATTTAATAAAATTTTGATTCTGTCAGCACAACAGCTGACATAATCATCATGCTTAAAGACACCGGGGCTGGTTTTTCTGCCATATTTATTGCATACTTTTCCGAAAGAAAAGTTTGAAGTAAAATAATGTATTATGCTGCAGCTATGTTCCCTTGTTTATCTTTACTGCAAACCCACCTGGAGACTGCTGCCCAGTAACATAAAACAGGGTTGCAAAAAATAAAAAAAATAAAAACATGTTAATCCATTATTTTTGATGGTTAGGGTATGCAGTATAACCCCACAGATTATATAATCACGTTCAGAGTGAGGGGAGAGGCAAAGGTTATCATTATTAGGTTCCTACAATGACTGTGTGTGCTTTACATTACCTGTTTGCAGAGACAGAAACAAAGCAGTCACTCATACCTTGAAGGAAAAATGTTGCAGCCCTTTGGTGCAAGTATAGTTTTCTCCAGAAAAACACAGCTTAAATATTTAGCTCATCCCTGAATGGAAGGCAATTAAGTATTGCCAGGATGAGCTGGGCTCATTTTCATGTTAATCTTCAAGCATCTTTCATTTAAATATGTTAATACACAACAATCCATACCATGATATATACATTTTGAAAACATATTCTTTAAAAATTACATTTTTGATTTTTTGCTGTTAAAAAATACGTCAAAGTTATATAGTAGGGATGTCCTAAACAGGATTTTTTTTGTCCACAGCATCAGCCTAAATCCTTAGAGATTATGGAACTGTCAAGACTAGGCCCAGTTTCAATCTATCAATTTCATGTGTAAGCTTGAAACTCAGTAGCTTTAGAGTGTCATAAATTACACTTTGTTTTATCAGTGCTACATGGTTTACTACTGTGATTTTGTAGCACTAATCTCCCTCATGAATTACATTCTGGACACCTCAGTCTATCATATCTGTTTTTCCTTGTAGCCCCAGATGTTTTGTGCACACCAATTTGTGGAGATCAGCTTTAAAACCCTGCTTTATTAACTTTGTTAAATACAACTAATATTGTAAACATGTCACCTGAATCCACATTGCTTCTTCATTTGTCTATAAAGAAATGTCTCAAAACGTCAACAGTCTGCAATAAACTCACAACTTGCCCCTGCTTAAGTTGTATTCATGTGAAGCAATTTGCTGAGGCGCTAAGCTAATGGAAAGCACATTTACTCTCTGTTTTGACATGGCCCATCGATAATTTGTCTTAAAACCTTTCTAATTTGGGTGGTTGGTGTCTCTGCCCGCCGGTGTACTTGGGGTTCTTGGTATCCGAGGCTGGGTGCTTTGGTGTGTGCTGGCTCACTCCCGGTGGCTGCTTGCCGGGGCCAGGACCCCTGGGCTCTGTCGGGCCTCTGCTTGGAGAGTGATATGTCCCGGGGTCTCGGGTCTCTGGGTCCATGGCTGGATCTGCTCGGGTGTAGACGGCTGCCGGCGGGGCCTGTGGGCACATCGCTGCAGCTCCCTGGGGCTTCTGCGCTGTGGCTGCTGGGTGGTTCCCCTGGGACTCTCCCCTGCTCTTCTCTTGAGGGATCTCTGGGGGGGTTGGGTAGGTTGCGGTGGTTCTCCTGGGGTTCCTGTGCTCTGGGGGGCCTTTGGATGTCTGTGGCTCAGATTTCCTCTGTATCTGTCTAGGCTCCAGGGGAGTAGGTCTGTGGATCCTCACACTCGCTATTGCATAGTTTTATGGAGAAACCTTGTATGCACATGCGCACTCACACTCAGACCATCAGGTGTTTAGACTCAGGTGTTAACAGATACACAAATGTTCTATATTGAGCTGCATTTTTCCACTAAATACATCTTGCATTGATAAGTACCATGCACTTTTTGGTAAATAAGCTGGTAATATGAATGTTTCTGCAGGTGTAGAAGCAAGCAGGGTGTTATCTTGTATTCTATTCATCCTTCTTTCTTTCCTTTATTCTATTTTCCTTCTCTCCCCTTTTCCTTTTTGCCCCACCCCTTTCTCTCTTTCATGCTTCTTTTTTTTTTTTTTCATTTTTGTCTGTAACAATTATCTGAAAGCAGTCTCTAATAAATTTCTTTTTATAAATATCAAGCAGAGCTTTAAAGCGTTAGCTGTAATGCTCCACTTGTGAAAGTAAATCTGTTGGGCTTCTTCTTGGCACAATTCTGAGCGCTACTCTGCCGGACAGGACACGGTTACGAAAAAAAAATAATAATTTAAATAAATAAATTTGCACGCTGAGTGTGCAGGTGAAAAAAATCACAGCCTGTACAAAAGAACAGGCACTGGGAGTTTTAGTCAGGGAGTCTAATACCAGACATCAGAAAAGAATTTAGGAAAATACTGCTCAAATGATGCAGTATGTATTGCAAAGCTTGGGAGCTTATGAAAGTGCTAATATGAAAACATAACCATGTCAGGGAGCACAATATAAACTGTATTGATTAACATTAGATTTAGGATCCATAAGAACAGGTGATTTAATGGGAAAAGTAGCCCTTAGGCAGTTGAAAGGTTATTAGTTTAGTTCCAGCTTATAACTACATGTCGAAGTGTATTTGGGAAAGACACTGAACTCCAAGTTACTTATCAGTCTCTTTATCGTGAGAATGGTCAAAAGTGACTTGTACCGGGGTTTTAGTTGTTGGTATGACTAGAAAACGGTCATATAAATTGTGTCCATTTAAATTTCTAGAAATTGCAAATTGTCATCAAAATTAGTTGTGATTAATTCATCTCAATATCTACCACTGTAATGCAAAATCCTTAGTTATAGTAATGCAATCAGTGCCAAGGCTGACAACACCTGCTTCAAATCTGAAGAGCAACTACTACAGTCTCAGAAAAGGAACCAGTATTGACTTAATGCAGGCCAGGGCCTTTAGGTGAATTCAGAGAAAGTCTGAAGGGGGAGGCTTCCTGAAACTGAAGAACACATAAATTGTAAGTAAAATCATTACAAATGTCCTCTGTGTACTTATTGGAAGGTACTGCTTTAATGCTGCAACTTTTTCTACCCTCAACATTTGTTTAGGGAACTGACTGTAACCAACCAAATGTATTTTTCTATATCAAGTATATTTCATCCACTTAAAACCATCTGGCCCCATTACTACTGAGGATGATCATTTCCTTGGACATAGGGAGGGGTGTGCACAGTGCTTGCCACAGAACAGAGAGAAGATTTTTGAGAGATATTTGTCATATTATCTGAGAAAATCCTATTAACTGATGAGACACACTAGTAAAACGTACCATCAGTAATTAGAGGTGTTAGGGTTCATAACAATTCCTGACTTTAGAGAAAGAGCTTGAAAGAGTTTGCTTGGTTGTCAGTCTCTGCCTTGAGCACAAGAGTTTAAGTATCTTGGTGCCTGATTCATATCTACTGGTAGAATGAAAGAGCTAAACCTTAAAGCAAAGCTCTCAATTAACGTGTCTGTATACGCTCTGGCCCTCACCTATGCTCACAAGATATTTACCATGACTGAGAGAATAAGATCCCTGACACAAGTATGTGAAATTAGCTTCTTATGTGGGGTGAATGAACTCTACATCACAGATATGGTGCAGAGGCCAATCATCCGTGGGGGGTTCAGAGTAAAGTTGCTGCTCCTCCCCATCAAAGTAGTCAGTTGAGGTAGTTTGTGCATCTGAGCAGGATAGCTCCTTTTGTGTCTCTCTTTGGAAGTTTTGCAGGTTCCTCCAACTGGGAAAAAACCTGGGTAAGAGCCAGGGCTCACTGGAATAACTTAATATATTTTATTGCCTGGGAACCCCTTGAGATCCCCTAAATTAAATTGGAAAACGTCGCCAGGTTGAGGGGCACCATTGTTATCCTACTGTACATGTCTCTCTCACAACCCAATCTTGGATCAGCAGAAGACGATGAATGGATGGAGGTTAAAGAGGTTTTTTTATTGTTAGACATCTGTATTTTTTTTTATTTTTTTATGATGTGAGTTTGTAACAAAAGGTCATCTGTGTTTTCAGGTATTGTATTGAATAAAGAACCAGTGCTAAATAACATCGCTGAATGCAACGCAGCTTAAGTATTTTCAGTCACAACCACTGAATATTTAAACCTATCTATCTATCTATCTATCTATCTATCTATCTATCTATCTATCTATCTATCTATCTATCTATCTATCTATCTACCTACCTACCTACCTACCTACCTACCTACCTACCTACCTACCTACCTACCTACCTACCTACCTACCTACCTACCTACCTACCTACCTACCTACCTACCTACCTACCCAGTATCCAACCAACCCTATCCAACATACTCAGTGTTTTGTTTCCTACAGCATTTTGTAACAAAGCCTTTGTGATAGATGCTTTTGTCTGTGCTGCTGCAGGCTAGCGTCAGCATCATGTTTGCTCTATCCACACTTACCATGCTGGTTCAAAGAGCAAACTGTTGTGTGAATGACTGATCGGGTTGAGTCATTCATATGCTGATGACAGATCCGTGTTTCCATTGTTTGCTGCCGTGTATCTGGAAAGAAGAGATGATCTGTAAATTTCTCTCCTGCTCAAAATCAAGTGGGTGTTCCTGTGCCAGATGACACGTGTCTGTCAACATGGGAATAAAGAATTAGGAGTGTTTTTCCTTTTGTGTTAGCTGTAACCCAAACTGCAGAGTCAAAACAGAAAATTGGTACTTTAAGTGTCACATTTATTTTGATCAGAATGGGCTTTATTTTTGACACAAACGAGGATTTTGACTTTGGTTCCACTTTACTCTCAATTAAGAAATTTTAAATATAAATTTATAAAATCTTGGTATTTTTTAGGTCTGTTTTATGTTGACAAGCCAAGATAAACTGTTAGTTGTGTAATCACCCAGGATATGACAAAAAGGTGTCTCCGCTTAGGGTTTTCTAATTACATTGTTTTCAGGAGACCTTGCCATTGCTTAAGGTACAAAAAGTATATAATCCCATGTGTGTTCATTCATAGTTTTACTGCCTTTGGTGAGAATCTACAATGTAAATAGTAAAGAGACCCATTAAATGAGAAAGTGTATCTAAAACCTTTGACCAGTAGCGTATACATATATAAGGCTGCTTTGTTTTTTGCCATTTTGAGATTATCATCTGAAAATTGAGATAAGGAAACAAAAAGAGCAGAAACATAAAGGTGAATGCATGTAATTGGAATCTGTACATGTTTTTGATCATAGTTTACAGTTCAAGCAGGACGTTTACCTAAGCCTCTCACAAAACTCTTCAAGGTGGGATATTTTCATTTCATTATTTTGATCGTATTTGATCTTATACATACAGACCCAAATACATGCATATGCACTAATGTGTTCTGATGTTAAAATAAATACAGGCTGAATACATACTTCTAAGCAAACAAAGACGGTGCATGATAGCAAAAGTGAAAATTGTTTACTTTTTTTTGTAATTTGTTATTTGCTAAATGCTAAAGTTATGAGAGATTTCTTTATTTATTTGTCTGTTTTACTTCATTTAAATTCAGATGTGTACATACATTTTCTTATTATTTGGTAGAATTACCTTAAACTGTATGACTTGACTCAAACATTTTGGATATCCTTCCACTAGTCCCTCTGCTTCACAACACCTCCACATGATGCTACCACATCTATTTTTCACGGTTGGCATGGTGTTCTCAGGCTTGGAAGCTTCTGTTTTTCTTCCAAGTGTAATAGTGTGAAACACTACAATTTTAGTTGCATCCATCCACATGACTTGACTCCAGATATTAGGGTCTTTGTCCCTGAGTGCATTTTGCAAACTGTAATTTTTTTTAAAGCTTTTTATGTTGCTTTTGGAATAATGGCTTCTTCCTCTTTGACTGGATATTTAGCCCATGTTACAAGACTGATTTCACAATGGATAATGACAGTTTCTTCAAGCATCTTCAACAAAGACTTTTGCTTTTATTCTCCTGCATGTACAGTATTTTTTTGAATAGATGAACGTGGCATCTTCCGGGATCTAGAAATTGTACTTGAGGTTGAAACAGACCTGTGGAGGTTTACAATTATTTCCCTTATATGCTACCTAATTTTATTGATGCCCCACAAGAAAGCCGTGTGTTTGAGGTGTTACCTTGAAATATATTCACATCTGTGCCTTTATGTAACACAAACCTATCAGAAGGCCAGACATAATCATATGGGCTTTTTGAAACTGTTTCAAAGCACACTAATTCTAGTGTATGTAAACTTAGTCACAAAAACTCTTTCTCATTATTATGACATTTAGCAAATAGCAAATAACTAACCTAAAGCAGAAAATGTTTAGTCTGATTAAATTTTAGACAGTAAGGGAAAGATAATATGTCTTTTTACACGGTTAATGTATTGTACTTAACTCCTGCAGCAAAGTGAATGCCACAGATCGGGATCTATTAAGCAACATGCATACTGTGTGTCCAATAGATGGAGAGCATATCCTAATAAAAGTGTATCACTAAAACTTAATATTAACCATCAGGAATTAACTTTCTGCAAAAGAAATTTTACAAATTCAATGACCAACTTAAGTGTTGTCAAGAGGTTCTCCATCACCAGGATGGAGCACAAGATGCTATGCATATAACCTATGCTAAACTGAAACTTAGTTTGGTAGTTTGATTCAACATGCATGTGCTCTGCCATTTTTTAGAAATCCCATTCAGTTCTGGTTAGGATAGCAATTATTTTCCCTCGTGAATATAAACTAACCCAGGTCAAACCATCATCTAATTCAGAATTACAACAGTACCTTAGATGTTTAAATGACGGCTCAGATATTTAGTTTTTACCACTCTTTATTTAGCCCAGGAAATACATTGAAAATGCCATCCAAATTTAGTCTAAACAAAGATAAAATCAGGCTTAATGAGCCAATTTGCTCAACCACATTTCAACATTAGTATTCTTTTTTTACATTGTTTTACCCTTCACCCCCCTTCACCCCATTTTCCTTTTGGTTCAAACAGCATACATAATATTTCTAACCACACTTTGCACTCTGGGTTTGCTCTTAAGCCTCTCTGAAAAGCGAGCTTTCCTAATATTTACAGGCATGTAAATGTAATGTGCAGTTCAAATCTAAAATCCAGTATGTTTGATAATAAGTAGAAGTAGATATTTGAGGGCTTATTTGAGGGCTCTGCTATGTCCACAACCTGTCTGCAGACCCTGATAGTCGGACAGAAGCTGTCAGTTCTGCTTGTGATGATTCAGGGTTCTGAGTTGCACTGAAGTCGATCAGTAATTCATGACCACTAACAGCAGCCACTGGTCAACAGTGATGTAAGCGCTTGCATAACGCCATGTCAAGTAACCGGGCCCTGGTAGGCCTGCTGTCACAAAGGTACTGTCACTTACAGAGCCTTTTATTAGCTTCTGTGTGGATGTAGAGGACCTCTTGCTGAGCTACAGTTGTATTTGAGCTTACGGTATGTGTCTGTTAAGAAGAGAGAGTCTTGATGAGAATTCCAGGGCTAGCCTCTCAACGCAAAGAGAGGCTAGCCCTCCGTTTGCAATGAGATTTTGACACTAAAGGTTTCAAAATCACATGGTACTGATCATCATCTGTATCGGAACAATACAGCATCTCTGTCCTAATCCTTGTTGCAGCTTTCAGAGGAGTTTCAAGTGTAACTCACAATTCAGTGGGGGGTAAAAAAAAAAGACCCAAAATGATTGCCAACCTTTGTATTTTATATGATTTGACCTAAACACAAACAAAGTTGGATGTTGTGCCAACCTTTTTAATTGGTCAACAACTGTATTAGTGAAAAGATTCTTACGTGTGTCTTGTTAATTTATTTTCTTCACTGTTTTCCTGCTACAGCTGTCGTTGTTGACTTATCGTTTCAACTAAGATGTAATTAACAGGGTTAGCACACAGTGCTTTAAGCCTATTAAGTATAAAGTCATGTGTAGTAAGTCAGGTAAAAACGAAGTGTCTACTTTGGATCTGATTTTGGGTGAGAGGTAGGATTGATTCATGACGATTTATAAGGTCGTGATTTTGAAATGGTTTGGTTTGTTTAGGGATGTTTAAATAAGAACACCATTATGACATTGATGGGATTTACAAGTACCACAAGTCACTTTTTTACATTCTTGACTGATAATAAGGCTTTACATTTCCATGTAGGATTTTATACATTTAACTGACACTGAATTATTTTAAGTCAGGCATATTTTGTCGTTCCTGAACAGTGCCTTGCAATAGTATTTATACACCCGACCAGAGGTGTCAAACGGCAGTCTTTAAGGGCCTGCAGCTGTTAGATGTGTCCCTGCTTCAACACGGCTGAATCAAATTAGGTCATTAATTGGACTCTGGAGAACTTGACTGCATACTGAGGAGGTAATTCAGCCCTTTGATTCAGGCGTGTTGAAGCAGGAACATGTCTAAAAGTTCCAGGACACCGGCCCTTGAGGACTGGAGTTTGACACCGCTTCCACATTTTGTCAAGTTTGCAAACTTGTTGTGAATAAACATATGGAAAGTGTGATTTGCATTTGTTTTCAGCTTCCTTGTCAGTACTTTGTAGAACCACCTTTCACTCACATAACAGCTGCAAATGTTTTGTGGTGCGTCTCTACAGGCTTTGCACGTGTAGACACTGAAGGTTTTGCAGATTCTTCTTTGCAAAATAGTTAGCCAGCATGAATGGAGAGAGTCTGTGAACATCACCAAGTCTTGCCACAGGTTATCAGTTGGATTTAGGTCTGGTCAGTTTAACACATGATCATGCTTGGATCTAAACCATGCCTGTGTAGCTCTGGCTGTGTGTTATCCTGCTGGAAGGTGACCCTTCATCCCAGTTTCAACTGCTTTGCAGATTCTTAGAGGGTTTTTTTTTTCAGGATTTCCTTGTATGTAGTTATGCCCATCTTCCCATCACCTCTGAGCAGCGTCCCTGCTCCTGCTGAAGAAAAGCATCACCACAGTATGCTGTTGTCACCACTATTTTGTGAGATGGTGTCTTCAGGGTGACTGGCTGTTAATTTTCCTACATGCGTAAAATTTTGCATGTAGGCCAAAATGCTCTTTTCTGGTCTTATCTGACCAGAGCAACTTCTTCTACGTGTTTAGTTTGCAGCAAACTTTAAATGAAACTTCTTACAGCTCTTCAACAACGATTCTTTTTGTCACTCTTTCATAAAGGCCAGATTTGTACACAACTAATCGCCTGTCCTGTCAACCCATTCTCATGCCTGAGCTTCTCCAGAGGTACCTTTGACCTCTTGGCTGCTTCTCTGATTAATGCTCTTTTTGCTCATTCTGTCAATTTAAGTGGTTGGTCTTATTATAATTGCAGTTGTGCCCTCCTCTTTCCACTTTAGAATGAAACCATGTGTCCTTTTTCTTTCACATCACAGTTATCTGTCTATCTTATAAAAGTTTGTATTTATGACATGATAAAATGTTGAAAATCTATAAAGGTATGCATTATTTTACTAGACACTGTAAATGTAGTACTCTTTGAAAAAAAGACTCTATTTCTACATATTTTTTGTGTTTCTTTTTGTTTTTTAGCACTGCCAGTAACTCAAACAAGAGCTCACCCACCTGCTCACCAGTCTTGCGTAAACATTCACGCTCTCCAACACCACAGACCCAAGAGGGTGAGAACATGGTGGAGAAGGGTTCAGACCACTCCTCCGACAAGTCCCCCTCCACACCTGAGCAGGTCGTCCAGAGAACGTACTCTGTGCAGTCGGCGCGAAGCGGCGGAAAGAACTCCAAGGTGAGTTATGGGGATGGATTCCTGTTAATACAACACCTTTTCTCAACAGCAGAACAAAACGACAGATGGCCCAACAATTGAACAGTTCTGTACATTGTCCCTGTTTACAATGACCTCAATAATTTTGTATTTTGAGCCATAAACCCTCATTAAGCTCAATGATAAAGTGTGGATCAAACACTGTAAGTCAGCAGTAGAAGAGATGCCCACTAGAGAACCACTGTTCACAATCTTGTGTTAATAATGCTTCTCAGAGCCCTGGTGCTACTAATGTTGCCAGGCTAAACGGTGTAGGCATTCAGATGTATTGATTAAAATATGTCAGTCTGTTATCTCAACTATAAGAACATAACTATATTGTATTGGGTCACACCACCAAATCAATGAATTCCAGTGTTCCAATCACTTCCATGGCTAAAGGTGTATTAAGTTTGGAGAAACTTGACTGCCCTGACCTGAACTCAATCTTCTTGAACACGTTTGGGATGAATTAGAGCAGAAGATGCAATTCTGGTTTTCTCATCTAACTATGAATACACTCCTAAATATTGTGGAAGATGTTTACAGAATAGTTAAAGTAGCTGTTGCTGGTAATGGTGGGTCCATCAAGAAATTGGACCTCATACTGTAGATTAAAAACAGATGTCATCAAAGTTCATGTACATGCAAAAGTGGACAGACAAATACTTTTGGCAATATATTGTATCACCATTGGCCATAACCTATACTGTCTATGAAGCAGATGTCTTTCAGCTGTAGTGTGAAGAGTGTTCAACATGTGGGAGATTTGTTTTGTTGTTTTTGCTTTTTATTACCAAAAGCACCAGGTCACCCCTCCAAATCACAGAATTTAGGTGTTCTAATCACTTGCATGGCCACGAGTGAATAAAATCCAATAGCTTGGAATGCAGACTGCTTCTAGAAGCATTTTTGAAAGAATGGGTCACTCTCAGGAGCTCTGGGAATTCTAGTGTGGTAATGTGTTAGAATGCAACCTGTGCAATAAGCCATTAATTCAGCCATGAAACCTCGCTACTAAATATTCCACAGTCAAATGTTAGTGATATTATAACAAACTGAAAGTGACTGGGAATGACAGCAACTTGAAGTGGTAGCCCACATAAAATCACAGGGTGCGGTCAGCAGATGCTGAGGTTCATAGGGCCTGATCTACTAAGATCCCAAATAAGGGTCGGCAGTTTGCGTGTGTTAAAAAAAAATGTTTACATGCTATTGATGGCCATGTTGCAGGTGACCTACTAAGATTGCTTGAACAATTGATAACAGGTGCAAAAGTGATGCAGACAGCCCTATTAAAATGAGGATTTTGCGTGTGCTACTGGCTGTCACCATGGAGAGTTTGGACACATTCAGACAGATGTTTGAGTGAAGTGGCCCTGCTCTGGCCCACAGCACGACTTTTCCCTCTCTTCTCCTACTCCACTTTGTCGTCACACTGTGTGGAGCACAGGGCCAAATGGCTGCAACTGCCACACTTCTCCTGTGACCTGCATGAGACAGGCAGCCATACAGGTCAGTGTTTCTGGAATCCCAGAATGGACAGAGAAGGAAAAACAAATTCAGGCGAGCACCAGCAACTTGTTTTCCTTCAATGTCCCTTTACAACAAGGGTGTCCAAAGTGCGGCCCAGGGGCCATTTGTGGCCCTCAGAATGATTTTGTGTGGCCCACCAAAAAGAATGGTACAATTTGACTGACCAGCATAGGGAGTTCATAAGTTGCAGCGAGCAACATATCTTGTTCTTGTTGGTGAGAATAACCTATGACATGTCTCTAGAATTTCAGAAATTATATACCTGTCTTTAATAAGTGCAAAACCCTTTTTATATTTCTGATTTAGCTTGAATTACGGATTCGTTTTCTACAAAAATAAGACTACATAGTTTATTTCCTTAAAATATTCCATGTTAAGTTTATTGTTGAACATGTTAAAGTAAAAAAAAAAAAACACAATTAAAAAAGGTTTTTGCATTTTATTTAAAAATTAAACTTTTGTGGCCGACAAGACTTGACAATTTTGGCCCACATGGCAAAAAGTTTGGACGCCACTGCTTTACAGGCTCCTTAATGGTTTCATGTTCTCTGGTGGCTGTTAATGTTCAGTTTTAGTTGTTTCAAAACATGCCGCAATATTTAAGTTCAGGTTTAGTGTTTTTCATTTTGATTTAATTGCATAAAGAATTTAAATAAAATGCATACATAAATTACATAAATTGGCTCACGAGAAATGGCTTTGAATCAAATTAGCCAGTACAGAGACATTTTGGAACATTTCATGGTCCTACGTTTATGGGACCAGTTTGGGGATTGCCCCTTCCTGTTCCATAATAATTGTGCAGCAGTGCACAAAGCAAGTCCATAAAGATATGGATGAGCAAGTTTGGTGAGGAAAAACTTGACTGACAAAGTCCTGACCTCAACCCAATAGATCACCTGTGAATGATTTCGAGCTGAGACTTTGAGCCATGCTGTCTTGCTCAACATCGGTGTATGACCTTCCAATTGTGCTTCTAGAAGAATGGTCAAAAATACTCAGAAACATACTCCCAAACTTTTTGGAATGTCTTTGCAGAAGAATGGAAGCTGTTACAGATGCAAATCACATAAAAACCCATGGATTATGAATGGGATCCCACTCAAGTGACGTGTGTGAAGGCAGACAAGGAATATGTCAGGCAATATAGAGTATTTGAGGTGTCCTGTTGTAGTGACCCTGAGACAGATGGTTGTTATACTTACATTGGTTTACTAGTTTTAGTGCTAAACCTCAGTTGATCATCATTCTTATTGTCTTTTATGATTAAATTTTAGTTCAGTTTTGTTGTTTTTGAAATGGACTTTTTACTGCTTTTATGTTTTAGTGTTTGAGCTTTGTCAACCTCATAGAACAACGTGATGCCATGACGCTGGGTTTAGAAAGGAAATATCAACTGGTCTTAAGTGTGGGATCAAATTAGTTTCATTATGAAAAAGAAATTAAAACATGTGCACCAAGAAAACTCCTGCTTACATTTGTTTGCAGTCATTTGTAAGTCCCACTCAAAATCATAAACATTAAGATGCGAAACAATCCAAGGTACAATGTTGAAACAATAGACAGTGAAAATGTATCCAAATTTATACAAATTAAGGCAGAAAAACATTAAGGTTTCTTATCAAGGTTTGTTTTACAAGTATACAAACGTTTCTGTCAAAAAGAAAAAAAGCTGTGACATAATTTGATTTCTTAACTGGAACACTATAAACACTATAAAATCTACTGTTAGGACCAAACGTTTTTGCGGTGACACAAATGTTGATTTATTCACTGATTCATTTCAAACCTACCTAATCTAACCCACAACTTACACAGCGTCCGTCTCCGTTCCGCCACGGTACGAACCCTTAAAAACCCTTTATAGTCAATGAGAGCATTTACACTGCCTCCGCAGGGCGGCGCAGGGCCATCTGGCAAAATTGAACCCGATTCTTTTTTTTGCCAGACGCTGGAGCCAGGTCGGAGTCAATCACAATGCACCAACAGGAAACTGAACAAGCACAAAATCCATATTTTCCCAAATATTTCTCTAAAAACCAGACACAGACACTGTGTAAATCCGGAGTAAGGTAGGTTCATAGGGGATATTTTATATTTTCACCTCCTAAGGATTGAGAGGCAGTGGAATTGTACTTAAGAAGGTTACAAGATGTCTAAAAATGTCCATCAAGGTCCTTCTGTTGAGGATTATGATATAGAGTTGTGCTGCCACCAGTGCAGAGCTTGCCTAACATATGCAGCTGGTTGGGTTTCTTGCATTGAAATTAAGACTTTTAGACAAATAGGACAGAAAAGAAGACACTTCTGCACAAGAAAAAAACTTAAAGGTCAGACTGAAATCCTCCACTGAAGTAAACTGATGTACTACTGAAGACTGGTTCAAGGTTATTGTCCCTTTGATTGTTTGGTAGATCTGTAGAATTATTTGTCCTAAGAAGAAAAGTTAAGAGCTACCATTAAATGTTTGTGGTGCCAACAATGATGCATCTTGACGCAGTATGTTTGGGAAGTTGGATTTTACGCAGAAGAGTGGGTTTTAGTCACAGTTCTGCCCCAGAGCACAACATGAATAAAAAGTGGTATCAAAACATCTTTGAAGAGAATGATTCCAAAATTATAAGGAAATAACTTAGACAATAAATTAAAACAATACATTTTTGGACACATAGTCAAGAAACCTCATAGATATTAACCCCGGTTCTCAAAGAAATCTTCAGGATTTGTTAAGAAGTTCATATCAGGGCACATCAGAACTTATTAAAGATGGGTTAACACTGCTAGTATCGACTGTTTAAATGACCTGAATAGCCTTTTAAACTCATCAGATGTGTTTAGCTTATCTAGATTGTATCAAATGGACATTTAAAAAAACTAAGTCAAGAAACACATTTGTGTCGCTGCGGCAACTTTAGTCCATATCTGTGTTATTAAATTGTTCATTGGATAGTTCCATAAGTCTTATTTGTATCTCATTTTACAAATGAATTACTGATGTATGATAATATTCTTGTTCATGCTGTATGTTTTCTCATTTTAGCTTAAACCTTTAGGCATAATTCATCCATCCCTATCTCATGCATCACTGCTGTTAGAAATCTCTCTCTAATTGTGTTTTATTTGAATTGTTGTTGCCTCTTCAACACAATGTGCATGTCTACTATCTTCACTGCTCTGCAGCTACATGTCACATAATAACATGTTTCATCTGATAAATACTGCTCACCTCTTCTATTGTTTCTTTCTGCTTTCTTGTTTTTTTTTGCTTACATTTTTCTATCTGATTTTGCTTTGTTCTTCTCTTGTTTGCATGCTAGTCTCACAAGCGACTTTCCAAAGTAAGCATTACTCTTTTTTCTGTCCTTCCAACCTTTCTGTGCCCACTCCTACACCTCTTGTCTTGTCAGATGTCCTGTGGAAATGTTTAGTGTTTCACCCCTTTTGTCTTTCCTGCCATGTTGTAAATCCATACCTGTAGCAAGAGAAAGTTTTCATTTTCCTTTGTTTGATGCTGCACTTTACTTTCTCTACCCTTGTATTGAAGTTTTTAATTATAAAATTTTCTTATTATATTGTTTTATATCTTTTCAGAGCTTTTAAAGTAAACAGGAATTTTAAGAATTTCTGGATCAGTCCATTTTGTTTTATTTTTATTTAATTTTAAGACCAAAAGCAGAGTGATATGAGTTTGTTCAGAAGGTCCACATTTTAGACCCATTTTACATGCACAGTATATATTTGTCCATATGGCTTTCCTCCTCTCTCCTCTTGTTTGCTTGTGCATTTTTCTACTTCTCTTGACACACTTAAATAATTGTTATTCTTTCTGTAATTAAAGCTGCAAAGCCTTTTTACCGCATAAACGTAGACTCTAAACAAAAGCCAACATCTTACCCAAAAAAGGTCACCATATTAAACCATATAAAACTAAGAACCCCAGAAACAACCTTTCTGTTGCCTCATGAGGAATTTATTCAGCTTTTCATGTCATTGTCTGAAAATCTCTCTCCAGTCTTGAAAAAGGCACTAAAGACTGCTGTCATAGTTCAGTCTTTTAGCTATATTAGTTTATTTATCAGATTACAGTGTCTCACAGAACTACTCATACATCTTGAACGGTTTCACGTTTGGTCTTGCTACAACCATAAACTTTAACATATTCTTATATATATAGGATCTTATCCCTTCAGGCCAACATAAAGTAGCAAACAGCTGTAAAGTATAAGAAAAATGATACATGGTTGTTAAAAATTTTACAAATGATAATCTGAGAAGTATATAATGCATTACTTTCTGCTCCCAGGAGCCAATACTCTGTAGAGACACATTTTACTGAAATGAAAGCTGCATGTGTTTTAGGGTATTTATCTAGCTCAGTCAAATTAGACCAGAACCACCAGTGAATAGCAATTTCCAGGTTTCGCCGTAGATCTACGTTAATTGGATCTAGGTCTGTACTTTGACTGACCCATTTTAACACATGAATATGATCTAAACTACTCCATTGTAATTCTTGTTGGATGTTTAGGGTCATTATTTTGCATCAAGGTGAACCTCTAGTCTTGTCTCAAGTCTTTTGGAGTTTCTGTAAAGTTTTCATAAAGAATTGCTCTGTACTTATAGCACCAGGCATATGCTAACCGCTCTCTCTACATACCTTGTCCCAGCTACGAAAAAGCATCCCCTTAGTGAGATGCTGCCACCGCCATGTTTCACAGTTGGGAGGATTATTTTTCTCAGAATAATGCTTTTCCTGTCTGGCCTGGGAGGTTAAGGGCACGTCTTGGTAGGTCTGCAGGGCCTCACTCTTTCCAATTTTAGATGATGTATTGAACAGTGGTCCATGATGTTTTCAAAGCTAGGGATTTTGTTTTTAAACCTAACCCTTCTTTAAACATCACTACAACTTTATCCCTGACCAGTCTGCTGTAGTCTTTGGTTTTTAAATAACCATTTTTATTCAACAAATCTCTGAGGCCTTCACAGAGCAGCTGTATTTGTGTTGAAATTAGGTGACTTCTAAAGGCAATTTGTTGCCCTGGAATTTATTCTTTGGGGTCAGAATAAAGAAAAGAAAATATTCTTGTGTTTGTAAACATTTTTGAAAACCATGTATCATTTTCTTTTCACTTGACAATTTTGCACTACATTTTGTTGGTATATTACAAAAAATCCCATTAAAATACATTTACCTTTGTTGTAATAACATGACAAAATGTGAAAAGGTCAAGGAGTACAAATACCTTTGCAAAGCTGTGTAGCTTTATGTTATGACTATCACCATTTTTTGTTGAAATATTAATAATAATTTGTAGAGTATTTAGAAGTTCAGACAATGGGGCCTTTGGTTACTTGCAAAGACTTTTTATAACACTTAAACACATGCACATTTATTAACATTTATTTTCTGTGCCACAGTCAAAAGCTGTGCTGGTGCAGTACCCTCAACAAAATCCTCTTTGATGCACTGTGGTCACATGACCCATAAAAGCATGAGGTCATTCTGGCCACGTGAGCCTGATCATCCTAACCCTAATGCAATCCAAATGAGAGTGCATTCAGCAGAAACAGTTCCTCACCATGTGAATGGATTAATGATGACAGCAGCGACAGTGGCGCAGCAAAAATCAATCAGGAACCTCATGTAACGGCACCAGCTTCATGAACAGTCAAATTTAGTCATACATTGACATTTTTGGCATCTGCCTACTATGCATTTTCTTTTTAGTGGTGGTTACGTTCCTTACAGTTGCATAAAAAATCTGGAACTCACCTTTTACGTTTCTATCTGTCATGTCTGTCTGTGTCCGTCCTAATCAGGGCTTTGGTTAATTTTTCATTTTCTCTGTAATTTCCTTTCAGTATGACAGACTTAATCTGATTAAAGTAAGGGTTTCTTCTTTATTCACCTGACTTGCTGACAAGCCCTGCTGCCCCTTTAATAAATCCCCCAGTCCAACCCTTCCTTTGTAGTGTAGCTGTGCCTACAAATGCTTCCCCTTGACAGCGTCACTCCCCCCTGTCTTCTCCAGTGCTTCCTACCTTCTAAATTCATTCTTGTGCTGTTTTTTTGGAATATTATATAGTAGAAATGGCAATAGCACATTGTGGTTATCCAGTTTTCTTCCTGATTTGTAGAAGGAAAACTACTTAACCCAGCCCTAAAAAAGTCAGCATAGAAAACAAGCTGATTTAGGGAAATTAAACAACTTTTGCTGTATAAGTTATTTGTGTTATTTCTGTTTTAAAGTTTTGAATATACTTACCTGTAAACCTTATTGGCAACTACTACGAAGTGGCAGGAAATAACATTGTGTTTTGTTTACCATCAGAGATGAACATTAGAATATGTGTACAGTATTCTTACAGAGGAGGACAGAAATGAGCCAAACCATAGCTAAATCTAAATCTACACTTGTTCATGTTTACACGCAAACTGGTGTTTTTACTGCTGCACAGCTAGCTGCTACAGGAAGTTAGAAATATAGCACTTAAATAATCCAGTAAGCCAGTACTTTAAAAGTAGAGCAAACCCTAGTGATTCACCAAACTGGTTTTTCTTGGTTAATACTACTGATATCTCAAAATGTTTGAGATCTGACTTGTTGATACCGATTTTGACTGATTTCAATCTGACACATAAAGGAGAAGAAATTTCAGTTGTTTTGATAGCGTTAATACTTTTGAGCTCAACGTTTGAACGCAACTTAAATAATTACAAGATTATTCCAACATGTGTATCCAAGCAAATGCCCCTAACTTACTGTTTTTCTTTATTAAACTCATAAAATCTGCAACAAAGTGACAGTATGGTGGTAATTTATACAGTTGCTGTTGAGTTAAGTTCTGTGAGACCAATGCTGAAATAAATGTATTTAAATTGGGATTGATTGCTATAATTGTGTGTTGTTTAGCTCTATAATCACACTACTTAATATTAACTGGTGTAATGAAGTAGGCAATTTGATATTCGCAAAATTTTATTTTTTAACATTATTTGTGTTTGTGGGGCTCTTACTGTAAGCATTGACAGATATTAGGCTGAAAAGACTGATGATTTTCTTTACAATATTTTTTAACATTTTTTTTCTTTTGTCATCAAAATAAACATCAAATATTATAGCTGCATAAAATCTGTCCACATCACTCATTCCTACTGTACAGCTTTTCTACGTCAACATGTTGCATTATTAAATGCTAAGAAATACAATGTTATTGACTTGTGTTGCTAACACTGTTATTTATCTGTGTCATTTGCCATAACAATTAGCAAATCCCACTGGTTTTCTTTCTCAAGTAGCACATGTACAGGAAGCTTATTTTTGTTGCAATAGTGTTTGTGTTTGACAACAGCCATTATGAAAACAAAGCCCACTGTCTTTTATGAAGTTTGTCTTTTTGTTACTGTTAAGCTATTCATCGTCTATTTTCTAGGAGAGATATTTTTTCTATTTCTTATAATTTTACTTCCTTTAAAATAGGTCAGTTATTCTCAATCACAATATAATTATTCTCTTGGTAAAATAATTCTCAGTAGCACAAGCACTCTACTGCTAACATACATGAAGATCTTATCCTGGCAGTGGCCTCCAAGTATTTCCACACTGTGTCACCTTCAAATCAGATTAGCCCACATTAGCTCAGCGATCGTCACAGTTAGGCCTCAGGCCTGGGGCTGCAGCTCTCGTTTCTGACGGCACCAACAGAATATAACCAGCGCTCCTTTTCAACTGTAAGCCCTTTGCAGCTGGCAGTGCATGTTTTCAAGTCACAATGAAAGACAGATCAGGAAAATATGTATTATCAGTCCAGTTTAAAACTACACACCGTACAGTGTCACTTTCGCTGTTTCTGCAGCAACATTTTCAGTTTTACAAACTTGTTTCTGCAGCCAGAGAAACCTTTTTTCCTGAGTTGAATAGATTGGGGAGAAAAAACACAGTTATCACCAGTCCTCTGTCATGCTAAATTTCATCGTGTTAGTCCTCTTCCTCTCTCCATGTACAGTCCTTTCCATGCTTTACTCCCACCATGACCAGCTGCATTTATTTTTTCTTTTGGGCTTTTGTTTATTGCAGTTACACACCAAAACATCTATATGTGGCCTGTAAGATGTAGATGTAGATCACCAGTTCTTTGTAAGAGATTTCTCTGCTGCCCTCTACTGTTTAAAACTATAACAAACTGAAAGGGTTAGGGAGGGGGTCTGCAACCTGTGGATCTGGTGCCGCAAGTGGCTCTTTGGACCTTTCACAATAGCTCTTAAAAACCTTTGACTAAAAATGATGAAGGACCAAGTAATGTTTTTAAATGTAGATATAGTAACAAATTCAGGTTCTAGAAGTTTTTTTTTTTTAAATGTCCTCAAAAGAATAACACTAAAAGAACCATTAATATTTTTATTTATCTTATCAGTAAGTTGAAAACTGTGATTTTTTACATTATTTTCCACATATATCAACATCCCATATGAAATAATGTATTCATCTTTTTGTAAAGGTTTTATGTTTTATTATTTTAAAGCCTACAACTGATATGAAATTGTAGTTCATTAAAAATGACAAAAAGTATAATACCTATGTGAGATATTTATCAAAATAAATGTAAGTCATCTTTTATTCAAAAGGTCAGGTAACATTTGTGGCTTTTAGCTGGACTGAGAGGAAATGTCTCTTTAGATTGTAAAGGTTGCAGACCCCTGGGATAAATGGAATAAAGGATGAATGACTGGCAGCTGAAAAGCATGTATCTAAACGCTTTGATATTTCAAGTCCAAGTACATAAATTATGATATATGTATTATGTAGTAGACTGCTATGTGATGTCTGTAGTTCCAAAAGCTTTTATGAGGATTTAAACATTTTCACATTTTTGAAAATTGATTTTTGTTTATATTATTCTCAAGTCAGATTTTGACAATTGCAAATATAGCAGTTTTTGAAAAAGTATTTAAAGTATTTTTTGATACAGAATGCACATTTCAGTACATTAATTTTTTTAATACAAGAAAGCCTTAATCTGCTAGAGGCCCGAAACATTTTTGAAGCAAAACTTTATTTGATTTCTCCTGTATATGAAAGTTGGCAAATCTACCCTGCTTAAAGGCCAGTTTTCTGTCAACATACTTTTCTTATGTAAACAGACGTAAACCTTTAATTCACTCTAATTTCTGTCATCTGCTATGAATTTCTAACTGATAGACCTTAAATCCACCCTCTTTTCTCTCTTTCCACAGAAGAGCCAAAGCTGGTACAACGTAAGTCATCTCTTGACCTTTTTTTTGTACAACTTATATACATGTGTTCAACATGTTTGTTTGTTTGTGTAAGTGTATTTGCGTCATGCATGTGTAGTGTCCTTTATAAAGATGAGAGGTTGTTGTCCTTGTCCTGTTTAAGCACCAAACTACTACTGGCTTACTTGTCCTGAAGACCAGGATTAACCTGGCTTTAAAACAAAGCAACAGGTGGCCTTTTAATGCAGGGTTACCAGAACATAGAAAGGCTATCGGAGTACAGTAACTTAAACACAACAGTTCATCTTGTGTACCATGTCTAAGACTCTTCCTCTTGAATAACAGAATATATTTAAATAAAATATTTATTTTTATCCGAGTTTTATTTTGCACCACTAGGTGGGGAGCTGGAGCTAGTTTTGTAACCGTCCGCTGGTCGTTGAACTGCCACTTTTCACACTGCTGTAATTTTATACTGAAAGTAAGACTGTTAGGAAAGTAAATAAAACATGCAGAACAGGAACGAGATTGATGAACTCACATTCTGTCTATGTTACAGTGCTTTGCAATACAGTTGTATTCACACCTCTTAAAACCTTTTGACATTTTGTCTTATAACAACCCCAAATTTTAATACATTTAGGTGATAGACCAACACAATGCAGTGCATTATTGTGAAATGGAAAAAAAAAAACTTATACATGGTACTACATTTTCTTACAAGTAAAAATCTGAAAGATGTGTGCATTTGTGTTTAGCTCCCTTTACTCTGATACCCCTAAATGAATCCAGCGCTGCCAACTCCCTCCAGAACTCATCCAATCAGTAAACGGATTCTACATGTGCAATTTATTCTCAAAACAATGCAGCTTTTCTGTGTCTCTTGAAGTATCTTGAAAGTCAATGTGTCAATTTCCTTACTCTTCACAATTATCCACTACTTTGTTTTAGTCTATCACATAAATTCCTAATACAATACATTATTGGGTCTTAAAGTCATGTTAATGGAAGAAAATGTGTTGAAGGAGTGTTCTTATTGCAATCCTTCCTCGTTTTTTTATTTTATTTATTTGTATTCCCTGTGTGTACGTTCCTCCTCTCTCTCAGCATGAAAGACAGCACATCATGAGAGTAAGCATGACTTGTATTCTTGTGCAACCCAGATATCTTTCTCTATCTCTAGTTTTTCAGCTGAGGGAAATCATCATAGCTCTCCTTCCTGTTTCTCATTTCACTAAGTTTGCTCAGTGTTGTTATCGCCAACTGCAAGCCACAGTTTGGAGGAAGTTGTTGGGATATGTTGGAGTTTAAACTGTTTTCCAACAAAAGCTTCACCAATTCTACTACTTCTTTTCTAAGGGCTATATATGTGAAATAGACTCTCGGACTCACTTGAAGGTCTGCCCCCAAGCAGACTTATATTTGTGGCATGCAACAGGTGGCAACAAAACACTGAGCTTCTCGCTGTACTAAACAACTCGGCAAGTTGCTGGAAGGGCGTCTAGGCGATCCATGGGAATAGTGCATGGCGATTTGAGCTGAGGCATGTTTTCATCCAGATTGACTCATTTAACATTTAAAAATGTTCTGCTAAGCATTTGGATTTTGGGTCTCAATGTTTTAAGAAAAGAAAACAGAAACTTTCCCACAGATAGTTAGAAGGAGAAAAGGACCTGAAACAGCATCAATTCTTCTAGGTACACTTGCACACAGTTTTTGAAGGACCTCAGCTGATAGGTTGTTTCAAATATTCCATTATATTGCTGAAAATATTCGCTCACCCATTCAAATAATTGAAATCAGGTGTTCCAATCACTTCCGTGGCCGCAGCTGTATAAAATCAAGCACCTAGGCAGACTGTTTTTACAAACATTTGCGAGAGAATGGGTCACTCTCAGGAACTCAGTGAATTCCAGCGTGGTACTGTGATAGTCCAGTCATGAAGTGTTCTCGCTCTTAAATATTCCACCATCAACTGTCAGTGTTAATATAAGAAAGGGAAATGATTGGGAATGACAGCAATTCAGCCACGAAGTGGTGGGCAACGTAAACTGACAGAGGAGGGGCCAGCAGATGCTGACGAGCATAGTGCACAGAGATCACCGACTTTATACAGAGTCAATCCCTACAGGCCTCTAAACTTCAGATTAGCTCAAAAACAGTGCATAGAGCTCTTCATGGAATGGGTTTCTATGGCTGAGCAGCTGCATCCAAGTTGAATGCAAAGCGTCAGATGCAGCGGTGCCACTGGACTAGAGCAGTGGAGGCATGTTCTCTGGAGTGACAAATCATGCTTCTCCATATGGTAAGTGTAAAGTTGTGTGGAAGGGGGATTATGCTGAGGTTGTTTTTCATGAGCTGGGCTTGGCCCCTTAGTTCCAGTGAAAGAAACTCTGAATGCTTCAGCATACCAAAAGATTTTGGACAATTCCCTTCTCCCAACTTTGTGGTACCAGTTTGAAGATGGCCCCTTCCTCTTCTAACCTGACTGTAGACCAGTGCACAAAGCAAGGTCCATAAAGACATGGATGAGACAGAATGGTGTGATGAACATGACTGGCCTGCACAGAGTCCTAACCTCAACCCGACAGAACACCTTTATGATGAATTATAGAGGAGCCTGAGAGCCAGGCCTTTTAATTAAACATCACTCTATGACCTCACACATGTGCTTCTGGACGAATGGTCAAAAATTCCCATGAACAGGGACCTAAACCATTTGGACAGCCTTCCCAGAAGAGATGAAGATGTTCTAGTTGCAACGGGTAAACCAACATCATAATGCACCCTATGGATTAAGAATGGGATGTGAGTGACTGTTCATATGCGAGTCGAGACATGTGAGCGAATACTTTTGGTAATATGTCATATTCAATAAATGACAATATAAGTTCTGATGAGGCTCGTTTGTCAGATTGAAATGACCTTTTAAACATATCAACCCTTACGCTGGTATTAAACATACTTTTGATAAACCCCACATGCCTGTATTAAAAAAGTTTTTAATTGGTCTGATGTAATACTATACTATTAAATGCCATGTCTTAGTACCCATAAGCAGAAAGATATATATATATATATATATATATTCTGTATATTCATTTATTCCAGTAACTCAACCACTAACAAGCTTCTCTATCTTCTTTTTTTGCTCACTCTTGGAAGTAAAGCATAACAACTCAATCTACTCTAACAGTTTAAAGTAGATGTTAATTAGACTAAACTATGATGACAAACAGCATGCTATCTTCTAAGCTGCACATCCTCTAACATTGCACTGCTACTAGTATTAGACCAAATGTTTCAAATCACGAACTGCTCTGGCTGAGCATCTTATTCACAAAGGAAATAGCAATAATGATATTCTGGATGCAAACACACAAAGCAAGCAGTGCACAAATTCGCACACTTTGTGTGTCAGTTATCTGTTTTTCTGACTTCACAATGAATACATAACTTTCTTCCACAAACATACAGAGAAGAGACAGAGAGAATGATAAATTGTTTTTTCTGATAGCAAGTTACAGACCTTAACAGTTGGAGTTCAGAGGCACTCCTTACAACTGCAAGAACAACATCGAATTGTGTCGAGGGTAATGATGTTTGTGGTTTGAGTTTTAAATCAATAACTGATCTAGATATTTATTTTATTCCACTGCCACAAATTGTACAAGTACATCCTTCTAGTGTATTCACTATTAATTGAAATTAAAAATTAAACAGACCAGACATTTATTCTTATTACATGCTGCACTTATTTGTGATATATTTTCACGATAAAAGTGCTTCCCTGACCATCTATATTCAGCAATTTCCCCCTAATTAGTAACGAATTGGGTTTACAGAGGTTGGACAATGAAACTGAAACACCTGGTTTTAGACCACAATAATTTATTAGTATGGTGTAGCGCCTCCTTTTGCGGCCAATACAACGTCAGTTCATCTTGGGAATGACATATACAAGTCCTGCACAGTGGTCAGAGGGATTTTAAGCCATTCTTCTTGCAGGATAGTGGCCAGGTCACTACGTGATACTGGTGGAGGAAAACGTTTCCTGACTCGCTCCTCCAAAACACCCCAAAGTGGCTCAATAATATTTATATCTGGTGACTGTGCAGGCCATGGGAGATGTTCAACTTCACTTTCATGTTCATCAAACCAATCTTTCACCAGTCTTGCTGTGTGTATTGGTGCATTGTCATCCTGATACATGGCACCGCCTTCAGGATACAATGTTTGAACCATTGGATGCACATGGTCCTCAAGAATGGTTCGGTAGTCCTTGGCAGTGACGCGCCCATCTAGCACAAGTATTGGTCCAAGGGAATGCCATGATATGGCAGCTCAAACCATCACTGATCCACCCCCATGCTTCACTCTGGGCATGCAACAGTCTGGGTGGTACGCTTCTTTGGGGCTTCTCCACACCGTATCTCTCCCGGATGTGGGGAAAACAGTAAAGGTGGACTCATCAGAGAACAATACTTGTTTCACATTGTCCACAGCCCAAGATTTGTGCTCCTTGCACCATTGAAACCGACGTTTGCCATTGGCATGAGTGACCAAAGGTTTGGCTATAGCAGCCTGGCCGTGTATATTGACCCTGTGGAGCTCCCGACGGACAGTTCTGGTGAAAACAGGAGAGTTGAGGTGCACATTTAATTCTGCCGTGATTTGGGCAGCCGTGGTTTTATGTGTTTTGGATACAATCCGGGTTAGCACCCGAACATCCCTTTCAGACAGCTTCCTCTTGCGTCCACAGTTAATCCTGTTGGATGTGGTTCGTCCTTCTTGGTGGTATGCTGACATTACCCTGGATACCGTGGCTCTTGATACATCACAAAGACTTGCTGTCTTGGTCACAGATGCGCCAGCAAGACCTGCACCAACAATTTGTCCTCTTTTGAACTCTGGTATGTCACCCATAATGTTGTGTACATTTCAATATTTTGAGCAAAACTGTGCTCTTACCCTGCTAATTGAACCTTCACACTCTGCTCTTACTGGTGCAATGTGCAATCAATGAAGACTGGCTACCAGGCTGGTCCAATTTAGCCATGAAACCTCCCACACTAAAATGACAGGTGTTTTAGTTTCATTGTCCTACCCCTGTAGGTTTCTATCTGAAAAAGAGGGGAATCCAGCGTGTTTTTTCAGACCCCTTCACCCTTGGAGCAAGACCAAACTGTGGAAGGCTGTCTTCTGTGTCCCCCAATTTTGTTTCATGAAGAAACAATATATTGCAGTTATACAGCAGTTATTTTTTTTATTATTCTATAATCATATGACTTCTCTTCTATAAAATAGCAATAATTGGATTTGTCACAAGGTTATGACTTTTTTTGTATATCAGCCACTCGTCATTTGAGATTACTTATATCTTCTGTGACATTAACTGCTCTCTTTTTGTAAAACCAGTGGGTTTTTTTTCTGTTTCATCAACTATTTTAAGAGTTCAGCAGAGTGAAGCCTTGGGTATATCTTCGTTCATTCTCGCTTGTCTCGAGATAATTTAGGCAGGAAGACCGTAACTTTAATCTTTATGCTTTCACTTGGGGCAAACATCATTCAGTGAAGCTCTGCTTTTAAACATTGGATTTCGCTGCAGATAGAATTTGTCTGTATTCAGCAGCTGGTAACAGAAGAAGAATTTAAAGGGTTAGAGCATTCCTAATAGATGTCTCTAAGTAAAATATTCAAACCTTTAATTGGCACTTTTTAGCCATTTTTAAAAGTCTACGTATATGTGTATATTCATATACATTTTGCCATAATTATTCCTTCTGTGCTTATATTCAACCATGTATGATTCTAAAATCAAGCATATTTTTTAGATCCTACCTTACTGTTCTTCGAGTTTGAACACCAGTTGTGCCGTACACAGAAAGATACAATAAACCAACAAAACAAGCCCTCGCTGTTTTGTGTCAATCCCAAAAAAAATCTGAGTGCAGAGGTGAAAAAGTGTCCACAAGCAACACGTACTACAAGCCATTTGAATTACAGTTCGAAAGCCATTCTAACAAATACTGAGAAAATGTATTTGAACCTCTGAATTTCAAGAAAGAAAAAACAACATCTAAATCAGGAAAAGTTTAGACTAAATTCCATGTGTCTTTTTATACAGTGTATGTGTATATATGTTTTTAACTTCTATCATGTTCCTGGAGGTGTTGCCTCTAGATCTATACCTGGTGTACCTTATTTGCATGTCAGCCTGTGTATGTATGCTTGCAAGCTCACCACTTTGCAGCATTAATGGCTTCTATTATCACTTTTACCCTTAGGTTTAAAAGACCATATGTTCTAAAATGGACCATTATCCCATTTTTCTCTTCTAAAAGTACCTGTTTGTTTGCTTTGCATCTACACACATTTGTTGCAGTGCTTCCCTGGTTAGCATTATGTTAGGATCAAGAGGACAAACACCAACAAACAATAAAACAAGTGTGGACAGAACTTAACGTTAATGAAGGCAGTTTATACCTGCACTAAAAAAATCAGCAGACCTTCTTTACTCTGACACACTCCCATTTTTAATGGAATGAGCACGCGATCCTCAAGTACACACCCTGGGTTTTAGTACCAGTCTCCTGCATCCCCTACTGTTTGTTCAGCAGGTTAATAATAAACCAGATCAATACACAGCATGTATCTGCAGCGGTACGTCATCCTTCAGACAGTCAGACAGTTACCTGAATTCTGGACACCGCATCAGTGATAATGGCTCCTTTCTTTGCCGTGTTTATTGAAGAAAAGGAAAAGGAGTAATGACAAGTCAAGCAGTATCACAGTCCATTTTGAGAAATGAGGAGTTTAGGCAATCTTGCAATTTATTTTTTTATGCCTCATATTATCCCCATGAATGGGGGTGCTAAAAATAAAGCAAGTGTGAAGATTTGGGTTTTACATTTGCTTCGTCGAGCAGGAAGCACAGGAATTCAAACTGTTTGCTTTTTGTTCATTTGTAATCACCTCTGAGACCTAAAGAGCTATCCTATACCTTCCTGTCTGCTGAAACGTTTCTAGTTCTGAAAAGTTGGGGAATGTGCTCATGGATTGTTTTGAAGAGGGTCAGAAATAGAAGCAGCGTACTCCTTGGATCTTTTCAGAAGGGGTATCAAGTATCAGGAGAACAGGGAATGTTCTCAGTACCAAGGCAAGAAGAAGCACATTTACACCCCCACTGTCTTTGGTTTTGGTTTGACGTAGCTTTTTATCTATGTGTACAGTACGTAAAAAAAGATCAGCTTCACCGTGGGTCGTGAACCCTGTCCAGACCCTGTTAATATTGATGGTGTTGTTTTGCACATGGAGGTAACTGTAGGTTATACTCACATCTGTTCTCAGTAACTCAGCCACTCTGAGCAGACACGAAAATGGACTCGACACATACCTTAACTGCCAGAAAACATTCATATTCTTTTCTACGACCCAGTTTCCGTCTTCTCAGCTTCTGTAGGTCCAACCGAATCTCTTTCTGGACGAGACCTTACCACAAAGTAAACTTTCATCATTCTTTGCTGCTTGTAAACAGAGTGATGACAGAGCACTCAAACCTGGACAGTGCCTCACACACACACTCATATGCTCTACTCACACACTTACTTGGAAGAGAAGGCAGGAAAAAAAGGAAAACGCTCGCGGCATGATAATAAAGGACTTGTTGGCCGGGGTTACTAGAGGGCAACAGCCATAACTCCTCTCCCTGTGTGTGTGGAAGGAAGCAGGAGATCTCCGGAGAACCACAGAGCAATACACGGATCATGTGGCTGAAGCTCTGAGCGTCCACTGCTCAGTGCTGAAGGAGATCGGTACAAAAAGGAAAAGCAGGGGGCAGGGTGTGGACACCCTGGCTTCTACAGCTGCAGCTGACAAAGGAGACCCACAACTTTGTTACATTCAGACACACAAAACAACTGAGCTGGCAATGAACGTGGATCTGGATGAGGATGGTATGATGTCGGAGTGGGAGGCCATGCTGGAGCTGGATGAGGCGCTGGCAGGGTGGCTCCTGCAGGGTCCGGCTAGTGGGGAGTGGGGCTGGGAGTGGGGATGGGCTGCATCGAACCTCCAGGATCCAGAGTGGGACAATGAGGATATTCCTGCTGTAAGTTGAACGCCACTTGTAAACAACAAGCAGAAATTTACCTTTTTCTTTTAGCTTTATTACTAAAGCTCTAACCGGACAGAGTCAGAGTCAAAGGAGATAAAGTCAGCAAACAAGCTTTGTCTTTACTGCTGTGAGCACAGTTCTGTGTACTAATTCCCAGGCACTAAATAAAACCTCTGGTTTGGTTAGGAGTCATATCTGCTGGAATCCTGCTGGAGCTCAGAAGTCTGTTGTTAATAGACATCATCAGGTTTCTGTGTGGCCAACCTAATATTCCAACTATGTTACGAGTGTTTGGCTGTTTTTAGATGCAGCGGAAAAGGTGTTGTATGCAGTTCATTAGGCAGTCATCACAAACACTGTCAAAGTAGTGTTTCTCATTACTTCCTTCTAAACCTGAAGCAGCAGAAATACGACCAAACATTACACCTTCATTTTAGAATAAAGGACATGTGCAGCCCTCTAAAGAAGGAATTTATTTTTCTTTAGTTTGAGTAAACTTCTCCTTTCTCTATTGTCAGCGATGGTTTCCTGAGTGTTTCCTGCCAAAGGGAAGCCTCTTGCAGATTCCAGGAACCCTCTCTATGGAGCACATTTGGAAATTTTATGGAGGCTTGGATTAGAGGATAATTTTCCTAGAAGGGAGGCAAACTCTTTGTGCATTTTAAGCTACAATGTTTGGCTTTATGTGTTAACTTCTCACTTGACAAAAGTCCTATTCATGGAAGTTTGTTCCTCTTTGACAGAAATCTGATAATTTAACTGATAAACTATAAACTTTGGTCCCTTGTAAAACAATCCCCACCCTGTGCCATCGTGTTCCACAGCATCAAGAGTCATTTTGCCTTGAAAATAGCTTGGGCTACATTCCTCCATGTCATTCCAATCTTTCCATTTCCTCCACCTGTCAAAATCTCCCACAGATAACAAGTCAAGTCACGACTAAATAAAAGCAGACATCCTCATGGAAGCTGTGGGTGATTTTAACCAGGTTATCTCACTTGCTTGCAGAAGCAAACAGCCACTAGTGACTGAGCATGAGGATGAGAGTGGGAGAGTTTGGGAAGCATTTAGATGTGTGTCTGTGTGGTGTTCCTGGTGCTGCTGCAGGTGCTGAGCCCGACATACAAGCAGCGCAATGAGGACTTCAGGAAACTCTTCAAGCAGCTCCCTGACACAGAGAGGCTCATTGTGGGTGAGTGGACACCCCACACACTGAGGCCATCTGAGGACTGCCAGGGTGCACCCCGACTGTTAGTAATTAAAACACGATTAATCATCACTGCACAGACACATATTGCATGCTGTAAGGTTTTAATTTTACATGATTGTACCATGCCTTGCAAGTAATTCATATCTATTGAACCTTTTCCGCATCTTTTTAAGCAACAACCATAATCCTGTGACTATTCAATTGGCATTTTTTTGGATTCAGTAATATGCCATAAACCAATGCAAAATGATGCCTAGTGCAGGAAGAGGATACATGGTTTCAACATTTTACGCAAAACAAAACTGGAAAGTGTCGTGTGCATTTCACTCTGATACCCCAAAATAAAAGCTAGTGCAAACAGTTTGGTTCAGACATCACCTCATTAGTAAACGGACTCCACCTATATCCAGTCTAATCTTAGTATAAACATAGCTTCGTGATGCTGTTTAACATAGCTGTTAAACAGCATCATGAAGACCAAGGAACACAGCAGACAGGTCAGGGATAAAGATGTGGAGAAGTTTAAGAGTTAGGGTTATAAAATCATATCCAAAGCTTTGAAAATATCGTAGAACAAAAATTAAAAGTTAGAAGCTGCAAAAGTCATGAGCCTGGGGAGGAGGTTTACCTTACAGCAGAACAACGCTCAACATACTGCCAGAGCTACAGAGGAGGTTTTTAGATCCAAGTATGTTTATGTGTTTAAATTGCACAGTTCCATGCGTAAATCCACTTTATAATCTGTGGCATAACTTGTAACTTCACCCAAACTCGCTGATCTTTACATATTTTACAAAGAAGAATGAACAAACATACAGTCTCTAGATGTGCTATGCTGGTAAAGACATAACAAAATGACTTACCACTGTGAATATAAATCCCCTACCACAGGTTTTTTTTAATTTGTGGATAAATAAAATTGATAACCATCTAGTTGTGCTGGTCTATCATATCAAATCTCAATAAAACACATTGAAGTAGTTTTGATGTGAAAGAAGGGGAAAAGGTTCAAGGAGTATACATTCTTTTGCAAGGCACTGTGAATGTATTTAAATGAAATTCAGTTAAAGCATTCCTTCCAGCACACAATGTTGCTAATTTGCTGGATTTGTTTTGTAAAATGCCTTAAAAAGCAAATATTTTGTTCCTGGTTTGCTGAAGAGGAGATCTAAGCAAGATGTACCACACACAACACAGCATAAATGCTGGAACCAATCATTTCACCTACTTTTATCGCTCTGTTTCTCTCAATGGGAACTTTTTGGAAATTATTTTTTCTTTAAAACTGTTTTTGCAGTTTTGTACAATTTGACCGTGATGGTTTGGCAGGTTTTTCAGTTTCTGAATGAAACAATCAAATCAAATTAAATCCTATTATTTTATTTGATCAAAAACAGCAAATTTCATAAATATAATAGCAATGCATTTTGAGAAGAGACAAGTTGAACCATAAGTCCCTAAATCTGATTCAAACAAAAGCTGCACAGTAAAGCTTGTAAGTTTTTTGTTCAAGCATTTTGTTCATGTCTGAGCTTCTTGTGGACCTACCTTTGCATTATGTGCAAAGTGTTGAATTTCAGCTGCTTTTTTACTGAGAATTATCCTTCATGTTTGCTTCATGCAGGGATGACTTTTCTTTAATTGCGTGACCTTTGTGTGCGTTGCAGACTACTCCTGTGCTCTCCAGCGGGACATCCTCCTGCAGGGACGGCTCTACCTCTCTGAGAACTGGATCTGTTTTTATAGCAACATCTTCCGCTGGGAAACTCTCGTACGGACCTTCAGTTTATACGTCTTTGTAGTTCTATTAACAGTATTAAGACCCGAGTGGGTGTAAGCAGATGTATGATTTCTGCTTATGTGTGTGTGCGTGTGTGTGTGTTTGTGTGTGTGTTCAGCTGACAGTGCGGCTTAAGGACATCTGCTCGATGACAAAAGAGAAGACTGCTCGTCTCATTCCCAATGCCATACAGGTCTGCACAGACAGTGAGAAGGTAATGACTTTTTCATTCGTACCTGCCTCTGTTGAAATTATTTGTGCACAGGGATACCCCTTAACACTGATAGGTACATGTAGCAAGTAAAGTTACACTGTTTTCAAAATGTTCCTCTGATTTCTACCTTTAGTGATAGTTAACAGTCTTTGTTTTCTGTCTTGCAGCACTTCTTTACCTCATTCGGAGCCAGAGACAGGACGTACATGATGATGTTCAGACTCTGGCAAAACGCCCTGCTTGAAAAGGTAAGTGATTTAGTTCTAAATACTTTTTTTTCATATATTCATAAATTGTAAAATGAACGTGTAAACCTCAGAGGATCTTCAGTCATTTTGTTTGGTTGTTGGTTGTTTTTTTTTTTTTACAGAAATGAAAATCACAGACATTAGAAGAAAGAACTGAACATCCTGGCTTTGTGGGACATACTTTAAAAAACTCTTTTCAGATCAAGCAGATAAAAACATGAAATAATGAAAAGTCTTTGAGTCATGGACTTCACTAAAGGGAACATTTTATTTGTCATCAATCTTTTTCAAATATTCTCAAACAGCAGCGAACAGGTTTGCAGGATACACCACTTTTCTCAATTTCCACCCTAAATGTTTAAGTTGGGTTGAGATGGTTTGCTGGCTGTGTCACTGAACACTTTCTGTATTCTTGGTTAATTGAATGAATGCACTATCATCCTGAAAAATGACTTAATTATCCCAAAACCTACGTTGGACGGATGAAATGAGAAAAGTGTTTAAAATGTCAGTGTGTCAGTGTCCTCTACAGGTCATTACCTGTAGAGGTAATGACCTGACCTTCTCTAGGACATGCAGCTCCTTATGTTTCTTTGACACATGTTTCAGTCTTACACCCACTGGACCTGTGTTTTCCTCTTTTTAAGTGTTAATTATTGTTTTAGTTTGGCTTTTATTTACAGATATTCCATTTACTTAGGACGATTTTGTACAGTCTCAAACATTGACTCCTCTTTCTGTCTTTTTGTTTTTCATCTCTTTTTTTCACACATTTTTTATTTTTTTACATAGCTTTTTGTGTTTTCTCTCCTCATCATCATTATCATAATTTATTTATTTATATATGAACCGAAAGGCAACAAGAGTGCTGCACAGGTAAATAAAAACTAAAAGGAAGATACAAATAAATAAAAACACAAGCAATACAAAATACAATAAAATCTGTCCTGATGCATTGACCTGTCTAACTGGGTGTTTTTTCCTTTGCCATTTTCCTATTCTGTATGTACTTGCTCCAGATTTTAGACGCTGCTCTCTCGCCACAATTCGTGTCAGTTTACCTTCTTAAAGGATTTTTATCATGCTTTCCAGCGTTTCAGCTTACAGCTTTCTTGTTGGGACCATGCTTCCTGTCAATCAGCATAAAGCAGGTATTTGTTTTAGTCTTGCATATTATGCAGTGGTTACATAAATTTTTCATCTACTTGATCTGAAATAAAAAGAAAAATTTTTTTCTTTTGGTATGTCTTACAAATCCAGTGTGTTTAGCTATGAAATTATATACTCTATTATACTCAATTTTTTCTTTGTTTTTTTGTTTTTTTACTTTAAAGTGAGACAAATGACTGAACATCCTCTGAAGGTAGTGATTTCACATTCTTTACCAGGGGTTCCAATATTTCAGTATAACACATCTGGTGCTCTGAGATGAGTTATATTGATTTTATATATAACATACGTGCCAGATGCTGCTTGCACGGCTGTTTCTCACGCATGTTTTAGTATTAATTGAAATCTCCACATCTCTGCTTTGACTGTTTTGCATCTTTTGCAGCCCCTGTGCCCTAAGGAACTTTGGCACTTTGTCCATCAATGCTACGGCAACGAGCTGGGCTTAACGAGTGACGACGAGGACTATGTCCCTCCTGATGATGACTTCAACACCATGGGGTAAGTCAACATTAAAACACTGTAATTACCACCATTTTAAATATTTCCAGCTTGTTACCTCACTACCCATAACAAAAAATACTGAGTATACCGGAAGTCCTAACTACCAATAAGGAGGTGTAATATCACCCCTTATTTCTCCTCAAATTGATGTCTGCCTTCTAAAGTTTGATTAAGCTACTGTCAGCATGACTTTATATGGTGAAACAAGTTTATGCTCTTAGTTGGAGCTTGGAAATGGAGGGGAGTGCTTTACGTTTGACATCCTGTTTTCTCTATGCTCATGACTCTTATTTTGAACTGAAAAGTGAAACAGTCCTCTTGGCGAACAACACAGTTACAAAACTATTGAAAAATCTTCTACCAATTTGAGATGTTGTATGTTGCCTCTTGTTGGGTACTTGGTTAACAAAAGGGAGGACAGAGTGACAGACAAGATATTTTTTGCACTGTTAGAATACCATAACTGGGTAACCGTTAACATCTAACAATGCTAAATTTGGCATCAGCTTCAAACCCTTCAGTCAGCAATAAAGCAGATTTGTTAAAACAAGGCTGTAGAGCTGTCAAACTTTTATATTATTTGTGAAAACACAAAACAAAGGATATCATCACCTTCTTTTGTCATTTGAGTCACCTTAGAATGGAACATGCACAAAACCACATTTAGACTAGTTGAGCCTGGACTGAAATATTCTACACAGATTACAGACTATTTAAAACACAATGAAACTTTCAGTTTATTAGTGAAAAAAAATAATAATATGGATCTCAGTTTTCATTTCATCATCTGGATGTGTTGTTACACCATAACCAGCATGGTATACAGACTGGTCATGGGCCAGTATCACATTATGTTGGCATGATAACCTTGAGAAAAAGCAAAAGCGTTTCAAGTTATTGCATCATTTACACAACAATGTAAAGTAACAATATATAACATGACCTAAGCAACAAATAATTTGTGCAATTGAAATAATAAAAGTGACGACTGCTATAGTTATAATAGACGGTCGCATTACACACATGCTGTTCAAAGCTTGTAAACCTTGGTTTTTTTTAAAAAGCTTTACCTTTCTGGGATAGATGGGATGCAATTTTATTAAACCATAACAATGAGGAAATAGTTCCAAAAAGCAGATTATGTCTTTCAGTTGAGGTAAAGGTTTTATAGATTTCTTTTAGCCAGAGAAACCTCCTGTCACTCCTGGCCCTTTCTCTCGCATCTCATTTCAAAGACTTTAAACAATAGGAATGATATGACAGAAAATTATGTGGTTTGAAACAATGTCTTTTTGGAATACCTTGATATCGCTAACCGGCTCATGCCTAAAACGTGTGTAAGGACTCACTCCACCTGATTACTTTCTTCCATAACACTTTAGAATAGCATTTGTTGCTTTAAGAAGCACAGACATCGCAGTCTTTTTGCAATGTTGGTTCATCATATGTTTATGGATTCTTCCGAGCAGCTAGAGTAGACTTCTATAACACAACAGAGATCTGTACATCCTGTCCGCTGCCTGTTGCCTATAATTTCACCAAAACATGTGGCTTAGTGCAGGTCTTCATGCTTTATTTGCACTCCTCTGCACAGCCTTATCATATCAAACCCAACCCATTTTAAATAAACAGTTGTGAATATTTTGGCACACACAAAGCTGAGTGGGGGACAAGAGCAGGGCCAGATACTTTCAACTGGAGAAAATGAATCATGAGCTCTGGGACACTTTTGATGTGTGGGCTGAAACTGAGTTGTTTAGAATTGCTAATAGGATCTAAGAAACACATTTCTCAGAGCCCCTTGTACAGCCTGAAAAAGAAGAGGTCTGTGAACAGCTTTGGACATGTTGTGAATTTTAAAAGAAGCTGACTTTCTACAAGATAAGGAAGTGAGTGGAGTAAATCACCGCTCTCTGGTGCCCTCAGGTTCAGCGAGGAGATTCCCAATGAAGAGAACGAGATAAACAATGACAACTTGACAAAGAACAGCGCAGACGCCAAGCCTGAGGGAAGTCCTCCTTCACTACACAAGAACGTTATCCCAAATAACTCCCTCCCAAGCCCCCGAAACCATGACACAACCATCACTGTAAGTTACTGATCGGGTTTTACCACTAGTACATACATTATTTTAAGTCTAGGATAGATATTTTAGATGAGGTCAAACAACTATTCAGCTTAGAAAAAGTTTTTTTCCCTCTAGTTTGAACTCCCTGCAGAGGAATTTGCAGACTGCCTACCGGATGGAGAGCTGCTGACGGTGCCCCTTGTGGTAGAGGACAAGAACGACACCAGCGGGCCTGGTGGTCCCATTCCCTCACCTTCACTGGACTTTAACGACAATGAAGACATCCCCACTGAGCTCAGTGACTCTTCAGAAACCCATGACGAGGGTGGGTACTGAACTGAGCTAGTTTTTTCCTTCAGCAATAAGAAGATAATGTACAAAAATATGAACAGTGGGTGTTTTTTCTGTTTCTTTCATATGTAGGTGAGGTACAGGCCTTTCACGAAGACCTGAATGGCAGGCAACATATCAATGAGGTGTACAAGTTCAGTGTGGACAAGCTGTATGACATCCTCTTCACAGAGTCTCAGTTTATGAGTGACTTTATGGAGCAGAGGCGATTCTCAGGTCAGTATTCACGACTTTAATTCTTCTGATATGCTTATTTTAGGGAAAAGATCCAGAAAAACAGTCTCCTGCTATTTCTTTCTGGGTCCAGATATTGTGTACCACCCGTGGAAGAAGGAAGAGGCAGGAAACCAGACCAGAGTGATCATGTACACCATCTCTCTGTCTAACCCTTTGGCCCCGAAAACAGCAACGGTCACAGAGACGCAGGTGAAGCGAGCTCCACTGATGCAAAAATGTTTCCTCTTGATATTTTCTGTTTTTCCTACATGAAGAAAACTTTAACCCACACATTTCTGATTTTGTTAGACTCTGTACAAAGCCAGTCAGGAGAGTGAGTGCTACATCATCGACGCTGAGGTGATCACGCATGACGTGCCCTACCACGATTACTTCTACACACTCAACCGCTACATGCTCACACGGGTGGCCAAGAATAAGTGTCGGTTACGGTGAGCACTTTTGTTTTATTTTGGAGACATTTAGCCATTGCATGCTTCTACATTTCCATTTTATGATCATACAAATGCATTTCTGTCTCTCAGGGTTTCAACAGAGCTGCGGTACAGGAAGCAGCCATGGGGGCTGGTAAAAGGATTCATTGAGAAAAACTTCTGGAGTGGACTCGAGGAGAACTTCCGCCAACTGGGTAAAGCTTTGTGATTTAATTTTGGTTTTATCCTTGGTCATATCATTCACCAGTAATCCCATTTGATGCATTACCTAATGTAAGAAAAATGCACTGCATATTCAATAGAATAACTGAATCTCACTGTTCAAAATGAACTAGGACGAAGTGTAAGCTTAAACCCTTACCACCCACCAGCTTTGTTCTGTGCTATAATTGGCGTTAAAACCAGGCAGAAATACTCACTCAGTTAATTCAAAAATTATAATTAAGAAGACAGGATCTAGAATTGGCTTGGGAATCTGGATCATGAGCAGATTCCTTAAATAAAAGTTGAATTACAGCAGGCTTAAAAGCCTTTAGTAGTTATAATTCACCAAACAGTGAAAGGATAAACCTTCTTTAAGTAATTTTTGTTTTAATATAACCAAATAAACAAATCAAAGGTTTAGATGAGGTTAATAATTTTGATTAAAGAGAACTGAGCTGGATCAAAACAGTTTTAGCACAGAACAGATTTTTTCTAAGGCAAAAATAGCTCAGGCTCAGTTGTGTTAAATGGAAAACATCTTTAAACACCAATTTTCAAGTCTTGCTGCAGATTCTCAATAAAGTTAGGTCTGCACTTTGACTTTTAGCACATGAAGATGCTTTGCTCTAAACCATTCCACTGTAAGTCTGACTGTGTGTTTACTTTCAGTGTCTTGCTGAAAGGTGAATCTTCATCCCAGCCTCAGGTCTTTTGCAGCAAGGTTTTTTTCCAATATTCCCTGCATTTAGCTCCATTTATCTTCCAAAATCTCTGAAAACCTTTCCTCTACCTGCAGTAGAAAGCATCCCTACACTATCATTGCTACCGTCACCATGTTTCACCTTAAGGATGGTATGTTCAGGGTGATACACAGTGTTAGTTCTCAGGCAAGTAGTGCATGTACGCCAGAAAGTTCAACTTAGGTTTCATGGAACAAGAGCCCCTTTTTTTACATATTTTTGTGGGCTTAAACTGCTATTTAGGCGACATCTAAAGGGAGTTGTTTGCACTGAATTTTACTGTGGGGGTTTCAATTAAAAGGAACTAAATACAAATGTATAACATGCTTTTGAGATTTTTTTTTTATTTTTGAAACAATTTGAAAAACCTGTATTATTGTCCTTTCAATTCACAATGCACTACTTTGTGTTAGTGCGTCGCATAAAATCCCAAAGAAATAAATCAACAGATGCATAAATGTCAGTGTCCCAACTCCTTGTCTATTTAACTTAAATGAGCTGAGCTCTAATGTTGTGCAAAATACTACTTGTTTAATATGGAGATAATGACAAGCCCCTCTGTACATAAAAACCAACAAGGCTACATAATACCAGATTTCATCTCACATACAATAAACTGTTTATGCAAGGCAGCAAATAAGCTCGAGTACATGATTACAGAGAGGCAGCAAGACAAATTTCTGCCAATGTTGATGACAGAGGCACATGCAGCAGACATTAAATCGCTGCTGACAAATTAACTGCACGTTGAAACCCCACGTGCAGTTAATTGCCGGTTTGCTTGGTGGGAGCATAGGGCTTCTAACCTGAGTCAGGCAGAAGCTGCAATCCTGAACAGTCACATAGAAATTTTCACTGTAGATGGACACAGATGTTTCTGTGTTGCTGCTGAATGTCCATGCAAACAGCTCGTATTGCATCTTATCTTGACATAACTAAGGTTTTCTTTCCCCCCCTCAGAGGTGGAGCTGTCGAAGCTGGAGGAGCTACTAATGGAGACCCACCAGCTGTCTCCGAAGGCCAAGGTAGGGAAGAACGCCACTGTTAGGAGGAAGAAGAGGCCTCTCCCCCACATGCGCAGCCAACACCTGGATGAGGCCCTCAGCCCTGTTACCACGCCAACAGATGAGGAAGTGATTCAGAGGATCAAACATGTGGTGGGCTCCACACAGACCAGGCACCAAAGTCCACAACAACATCACCTGCCAGGAGGCATAGCTCTGTACAGCGTCTCCAAACTGCTGCTCATCATCAGCTTTGTGTACGGAAAACACACACACACACACAGTAAATTCAAACAAAGGTTGTTCTTATAGCGATGTTGCACACGTTATTATTGTTTACTTAAGTGTAACTTCTCTCTCCTTTTCCTTCCACTGCCATCTGTAGGATCTGTCTCAGGTATAAGAGTTTTTGTTAGCAAGGCCCATATTCAGTACATACAATACTGTGCAAAAACCTTTAAACCATCTCCAGCTTCTTTATATTTTTGCTTCCAACTGTAGTGACCAAAAACACCCAGATCTGACATTTCACACACGTTTAACTGTCTCCTACAAGTCCCTGTAAAATATCCCTGATGGACCTTTTAGATTAGGGATAACCACCGCTTATATCATTAAGTTTTGTCTGAATGTCTGTGAATACGTGTCAGAGTGTCTCCTATAATTATGTCGTATAATAACAGGAAAACATATGAAGTTGCTTCATGAGTTTTTCTTGTTCCATATTTTTTCCCATCAAGTTTACATGTCCTTCTCAAAATATTAGCATATTGTGATAAAGTTCATTATTTTCCATAATGTCTTGATGAAAATTTAACATTCATATATTTTAGATTCATTGCACACTAACTGAAATATTTCAGGTCTTTTATTGTCTTAATACGGATGATTTTGGCATACAGCTCATGAAAACCCAAAATTCCTATCTCACAAAATTAGCATATTTCATCCGACCAATAAAAGAAAAGTGTTTTTAATACAAAAAACGTCAACCTTCAAATAATCATGTACAGTTATGCACTCAATACTTGGTCGGGAATCCTTTTGCAGAAATGACTGCTTCAATGTGGCGTGGCATGGAGGCAATCAGCCTGTGGCACTGCTGAGGTCTTATGGAGGCCCAGGATGCTTCGATAGCGGCCTTTAGCTCATCCAGAGTGTTGGGTCTTGAGTCTCTCAACGTTCTCTTCACGATATCCCACATATTCTCTATGGGGTTCAGGTCGGGAGAGTTGGCAGGCCAATTGAGCACAGTGATACCATGGTCAGTAAACCATTTACCAGTGGTTTTGGCACTGTGAGCAGGTGCCAGGTGGTGCTGAAAAATGAAATCTTCATTTCCATAAAGCTTTTCAGCAGATGGAAGCATGAAGTGCTCCAAAATCTCCTGATAGCTAGCTGCATTGACCCTGCCCTTGATAAAACACAGTGGACCAACACCAGCAGCTGACACGGCACCCCAGACCATCACTGACTGTAGGTACTTGACACTGGACTTCTGGCATTTTGGCATTTCCTTCTCCCCAGTCTTCCTCCAGACTCTGGCACCTTGATTTCCGAATGACATGCAGAATTTGCTTTCATCCGAAAAAAGTACTTTGGACCACTGAGCAACAGTCCAGTGCTGCTTCTCTGTAGCCCAGGTCAGGCGCTTCTGCCGCTGTTTCTGGTTCAAAAGTGGCTTGACCTGGGGAATGCGGCACCTGTAGCCCATTTCCTGCACACGCCTGTGCACGGTGGCTCTGGATGTTTCTACTCCAGACTCAGTCCACTGCTTCCGCAGGTCCCCCAAGGTCTGGAATCGGCCCTTCTTCACAATCTTCCTCAGGGTCCGGTCACCTCTTCTCGTTGTGCGGTGTTTTCTGCCACACTTTTTCCTTCCCACAGACTTCCCACTGAGGTGCCTTAATACAGCACTCTGGGAACAGCCTATTTGTTCAGAAATGTCTTTCTGTGTCTTACCCTCTTGCTTGAGGGTGTCAATAGTGGCCTTCTGGACAGCAGTCAGGTCGGCAGTCTTACCCAGGATTGGGGTTTTGAGTGATGAACCAGGCTGGGAGTTTTAAAGGCCTCAGGAATCTTTTGCAGGTGTTTAGAGTTAACTCGTTGATTCAGATGATTAGGTTAATAGCTCGTTTAGAGACCCTTTTAATGATATGCTAATTTTGTGAGATAGGAATTTTGGGTTTTCATGAGCTGTATGCCAAAATCATCCGTATTAAGACAATAAAAGACCTGAAATATTTCAGTTAGTGTGCAATGAATCTAAAATATATGAATGTTAAATTTTCATCATTACATTATGGAAAATAATTAACTTTATCACAATATGCTAATATTTTGAGAAGGACCTGTATGCAGCAAGCTCTTTCTTTAAACTCTAGAGAGAGCAAGCGAACGTATTAGAAAATGTAGTTTATTCAGCTTAGGTAATATTTAATCATTAATTTCTTAGTTGTAAAATTCTCCCCTCTCAGTAACACAGGTGGTCTGTAGAATTAGCGATGTTATTGTTGTTTCATTTTATGGCACTAATGGTCTTTATTTAAGCTAATCACATATGAATGGCAGAGAGAGGAAGGGGGAAACTTGCCGCTATACCTTAAGGCACCCCTATTTAGTATTTTCTTTTCATTAAATAAATCAATAGGAAACAGACCTTAATGTAAATAATAATAGATGTAATGAATTTTCACAATGAAATAAATCTCAACAGAATCTCCTGACTTCTTTCAATAGGTGATATATTATCTCTGATGATCAACCTTTCCCTGGCTCAAGTTTCTGTATTTGGAAGGAAAATGTAGAGAAAAGGGAAATGATTTAAGACTTTTGCACAGAGCTATAATTGTCCAGTAATTCACATGGCTTAGATCAGTAGTTCAGCTCTGTTGTGACACACTCAAATGAAACACAGAGATCGTATTGTTTTAACTGTGCTCCTCCCTTCTTCCTGTCCTTATTCAGCTTGGTCCTCCTGGTGTTCCTCAACATGATGCTCTTCTATAAGCTTTGGATGCTCGAGTACTCTGCCCAGTCCTTGACAACATGGCAAAGTCTGCGGCTTCATGAGAGGTACGCAGGCATAGATTCACCCTCTGCACATGCTTTTTATCTATACAGACGTCTTTTGTGAAAGCAAATCAAAATGATTAATGGACTTCATAAGGAGACACAAAACCCAATTGGCCCAATTGGAGAGGCTGAACAGAGGTCTGCTGTTGTTATTTGCACCAAAGGTTGTCACAAATTCAAACACACTCTCTCTCAAACACACACTCTCAGAGATACAGACTAAACTATATCCATATGGCCGTTCATGTGACAGGAAAACACTGTTTCTAAAATTACCCCTGAATAGCCGTGGGCTTGCTGAAACAATTTACCAAACTGTTTATTGGCAGTCGCTCCAAATGGAAATCATGCTTCAGCGGCTTCAACCCTGATGTTGCTCTGTGTGTGTTCTCCCAGTAAACTGCCTCAGACACAGATGGAGTGGGCCCAGCTCCTGGAGGCGCAGCAGCGTTACCATGACGCCGAGCTGCAGAAGTGGAGAGAGATAATAAAGTCGTCAGTAGTGCTGCTGGACCAGGTACTGCAACACAAAGAGGGAGTTTCACAGGCTTCAAACCGTGAGAAATGTCCATTGCTTGCTGCTGTAATTTGACACAACTGGAGCTGAAGGGTTAAACAACCCCTTCACCAAACATGAAGTCTCTATGGACCTGTGTTTGGTGAAGGAATATGAGACAGGAGGCCTGTTATTACTTCTCTACTGCGCCTTAAACAAGATAATTCTTTACTTTCTAAATGCTGCTGCAGCTCACACTATCCTCGGTGTAAAATACTAAGTTAAAAATGGATGTCTGCTCTGTTGCAACTTATTAGAAACACATTAAACAACACTGCATATAAAAGACACAGAAGTTAAGAATTCATTTACCTTGCATAAAATTAACAAAGCTGAAATGTCCATTTGTTAAGAGCCACTAACCGAAGTAATGTTAGGTTTATTCAGTGAAAACACTGATTCACCTGCATGTTATTTGCAAAATATCAGTTTCCACTTCACATTTACAAGCGTCTTATAAAGCAAAGGTTTTGGTTATGTTAACTGAATTAGTCATGCCCTACTTATTTGTGGAGGACAGGAGGGGTGCAGCAAACATGTAAGAATATGCTCTAACCACCAGATGAAACCAAAATTTTACTTTTTGGCCAAAATGAAAAAAACGCTGTGGGGATGGTTTGCTTCAGCAAAGACTAGGAAGCTGGTAAGAGTCAATGGGGAAAATGGTTGGTGCAGACTAAATGCCCCCCTATGTCTACACTTGTCAGATTATTTTGAGAGAAGGCTTGAAAGTTTGCTTTCCTCCCACTTCCCAATGATCCACTACTTTATGTTGGTAATTCAAACAAAGTTCCCATAGACTACATGACAATACAGAGACATCAAGACTCTGCGCTGATTTTCTGGTTTATTTTGAAGTTTATGGTTGCAGTTTAACACAATGTTAAAAACATGAAGTCTTCTGAAAGGCATTGTAATCTGTCTGCATCGAGTCCTAAAAAGACAGTGGTCCTGTCAATAAACATTATCTACTGCTGGAGGCTTGTTTGACAATCTTGTGTTTTAAATAAAAGGTCTAGTTCATAATATTTTTTCTGTCTTTAATACATTGGTGTCTTTCTTCATGTTTTCATCTTCAGATGAAAGACTCTTTGTTAAACCTCCAGCGAGGCATTGGTTTGAGGGACTACAACTCTGAGACCGAGGAAAAGAAAAGTCGCTATCACTGACACACCACCACAAGGCCATGAGGGCATGCCGTGCAATATAAGGACCGGTTTTGTTTGTCAAGCAGTATGGAGGCAGCAGCGGGCAGAAATGAGGGCGGGACCAATGGTGAGCGGGTCCAAAGACACAAAGGAAGGGACAGTAGTAGTTTTCTGAGCACAGACGTTAAAGTGCCCCAGAGAGGGGAGCACAGAAGGTATCCCCAACATCTGGGAGGCACCTTGGGAAGATGCGAGACTTTCTCGTTCTTTACACCAGTGTGGAAACATTTTCATTCTGCTCTTTTTATTTTGAAGTGCATCCTACTTTAAGCCATCAGGAGAGTCTCCAAGATAAAGAAGGACCTACTGCATGCATGTAGACAACCCTAGTCCTCAGTCAGTGTTAATATGGTGCAGTTCCAGTCTATGTATGTCAGAAAATAGAAGAACATAAAAACAGAGACCCAGTCAAAGGTCATGGGTATCATTGGAGTTTTAAACTCTCGACTGTTCCAAAAAGAAATCATTCCCTCAAAGTCCACGCTGTAGCGTCCCTTTAACAAAACCTCCAGGCGATTCCGAGGACAGGTTCAACAAAACAGATCTAGTATTATAGCCGGTAGATCAGCTTTACTGATCCCTCCCTGTTTCCTTGTTTGAACCTGGCCTATATGGTTCCTGTCAGGGCTGGCTCCCTGTCAGACCAGTATGTCAAAAAGTTAAAAATCTCTGGAAGAGCCCAATTTGTCTTATCAACATACATTACCTATTGGATGGTTACTAAATACTACTTTGCATTATTTCTCCTCCTCCTAATGAAATGGAATGTATTAGTCTATTAGGACTAGGTCAGGTTTTTAACACAACTTAACATTTAAATTAAATTGGTGACTCTGCAGCCAGGACAGTAGGGAGACCTGCATTCTTAAATGTTTTATTACTAAACTGTGATGAAATCTCTTTACAGATGTTTCAAATTGCAAAGGATTCTATGAATATATTTGAAATATATAAGAATATTTCATTATTTAATACATATATATTTCAATATAAACATATATAAATACATGACCTATATTTATTGTTAATTTATGTACATACAGAAATTCTCAGAGCTCGAGACAAGTTAAAGAGTTTCTAATGAAATGTGTTTTCTTCTAAGAAATGCATGCCAGATATGTCTGTGACATGTCCAGTGTGCAAGTATGATTTTACATTTGCGCGATTATATTCGCGCTCCAGTTTGTGTGAGAGTGTGTGTGTGTGTGTGTGTGTGTGTGTGTGTGTGTGTGTGTGTGTGTGTGTGTGTGTGAGAGAGAGAGAGCGTGCGTGCGTGCGTGCTCACACATGTGCTGGAAAGTGTGACATTTTTACCATTCTACATTTGTATGTTTCTTACTTTTTCTTTTCTTCTGGTTCCCTGCAGCCAGACTGCCTTTTTTTATTTTAAATGGTAACGTGTTTTGGATGCCGCCTTGCATTATAGTCCCACCAGGGTCCAGTTTACACTAGAAGAGTTTTGTTCCGAAGTAATGTATCCAAAATCTAAAAACAAAATTAACCCCTGCTTTTAGAAAGTGATCGGTTGCTAAAATTGACACGTTCTATGAAATATTTTTTAGGAGAAGCTCAATTGAGTTAAGAAGCTGAGGATTTTCCTCATCTAAATGGATATGTAATGTTTTGGATGAAAACCCTTCATTCGTCCTGTGAGCAGCTCATCTGCTCATGGCTTGACCTCTCTATGATGAACAGGAATCTTTTGGCATTTTGAGAAAAGCTCTCGATGTTTTGCACCACTTCCATATCTGAAAATGCAAATAACTAAAACTTAAACTGGAAAAAAAATGAAACCTTAAAATCTTCTTCAAATTTAACTTTTAACTGATCTAGAGTTAATTTGAATTCATGATGAAACTTCTCAAAATGTCAAATTTTCCCTTTAATCCAGATTATTGTAATTCCCCTCCTACCATTTCAAGTGTCTGTCGTCGTTGCAATAAAAGCATGAAAATAAACGCAACTAAACTGAACCAAAAGCAACTTGGACCACCACTGAACCAAATTGGACCATCACAGTTTCTTGCATTGTTTTAAATTGAGTGTCCATGATGTATGTCATGTAATATATATATATATATATATATATATATATATATATATATACAGGGGTTGGACAATGAAACTGAAACAACTGGTTTTAGACCACAATAATTTATTAGTATGGTGTAGGGCCTCCTTTTGCGGCCAATACAGCGTCAGTTCATCTTGGGAATGACATATACAAGTCCTGCACAGTGGTCAGAGGGATTTTAAGCCATTCTTCTTGCAGGATAGTGGCCAGGTCACTACGTGATGCTGGTGGAGGAAAACGTTTCCTGACTTGCTCCTCCAAAACACCCCAAAGTGGCTCAATAATATTTAGATCTGGTGACTGTGCAGGCCATGGGAGATGTTCAACTTCACTTTCATGTTCATCAAACCAATCTTTCACCAGTCTTGCTGTGTGTATTGGTGCATTGTCAACCTGATACACGGCACCGCCTTCAGGATACAATGTTTGAACCATTGGATGCACATGGTCCTCAAGAATGGTTCGGTAGTCCTTGGCAGTGACGCGCCCATCTAGCACAAGTATTGGGCCAAGGGAATGCCATGATATGGCAGCCCAAACCATCACTGATCCACCCCCATGCTTCACTCTGGGCATGCAACAGTCTGGGTGGTACGCTTCTTTGGGGCTTCTCCACACCGTAACTCTCCTGGATGTGGGGAAAACAGTAAAGGTGGACTCATCAGAGAACCACACATGTTTCACATTGTCCACAGCCCAAGATTTGCGTTCCTTGCACCATTGAAACCGACGTTTGGCATTAGCATGATTGACCAAAGGTTTGGCTATAGCAACCCGGTCGTGTATATTGACCCTGTGGAGCTCCCGACTGACAGTTCTGGTGGAAACAGGAGAGTTGAGGTGCACATTTAATTCTGCTGTGATTTGGGCAGCCGTGGTTTTATGTTTTTTGGATACAATCCGGGTTAGCACCCGAACATCCCTTTCAGACAGCTTCCTCTTGCGTCCACAGTTAATCTTGTTGGATGTGATTCGTCCTTCTTGGTGGTATGCTGACATTACCCTGGATACCGTGGCTCTTGATACATCACAAAGACTTGCTGTCTTGGTCACAGATGCGCCAGCAAGACGTGCACCAACAATTTATCCTCTTTTGATCTCTGGTATGTCACCCATAATTTTGTGTGCATTTCAATATTTTGAGCAAAACTGTGCTCTTACCCTGCTAATTGAACCTTCACACTCTGCTCTTACTGGTGCAATGTGCAATCAATGAAGACTGGCTACCAGGCTGGTCCAATTTAGCCATGAAACCTCCCACACTAAAATTACAGGTGTTTCAGTTTCATTGTCCAACCCCTGTATATATACATGTAAGGAGGGAAATGCATTGTATAGCATCTTTTGAGAGTTTCTTGACAAAGACCCCCTTTAGCACTTCCAAAAATGAAGAAAGGAAAAATTTCCTCATTGAAAAGTAAAGCACTTTAAGCCCTTTTCTGGTAGAGAATGAAAGAAAATAATGGTTTGGTTTTAGGTGAATGTAGAGGAAATACCACACTGGTAATTTACAACCTCCAAACTGGTTAGAAGTGTTTGTTGGAAACTTAGATCTTTCATAAACACATCCCGAATAAAACTTCAGCTTTCATCTCTGTTTTCAGAGTAAGGCAGAAGAAAGTGAATTCTGGATGCCTGTGCTGTGTTTTAATGATGGGCGTGGCAAAACTAGCAGAAAAGCTTCAGGACTGCATACCTGCTGTGTTTAATGTATTGAAAAAGGGCACAAAGTATTGATAACAGAAATAAATATAGAAGTCTGAATGTAAAAGGATGGAAGTTAGGGTTCACTTTTAAAATCCTGATTACCACAGTTAACAGAGAAGCTGTGCTTCGTGTAAGTGATGGTGAAGGAATGTCATATATTTAGAAATATAAATATGACTAAAATGCTTTAAAGGTTCGTTTTTAAGGGTTTTACACACGCTGGTGTTTTGCATTTAAAATTGTCAGATAGGCATGGGCCGGGATCATATTTTCATACATTCATAACATTAATATCTCAGTTTACAGTATTATGGTATTTACACAAGGAAATAAATCAGTTCAATGAAATTATCTACTTTCCTTTGCTTAAAACAGAAAAGAAGCAATTATTCTTACTGCTGCTAAAATTACAGAGCTGTAATGTTATCCATAACTTTATTATTTTAATTTTGACATAAATAGACTTAAGCAAAAATATAGAATAAACACATGCTAAATTCAGTAGTAAGTAAACAAGATGAAACATTACACCTATTCCTATTTTGCTGTTGTGCTCTTAATAGAGCAACACAAGGAAAACATTCTGATTTGAACTGGCTAGTTAGTGATGCTATCTGCTCCAGTAGTGCATGCAGTCAGTTGCTTTTTTAGAAACTGCACTTGTAGCTCACTGATTGCAGCTTTTAAAACAATGTTACTGTAAGTAGAATGATGGGTGGCGCTCACTGAGTTTTCCATGCCATGATTATCCAAAACTGGACATATTTCCAAAAAGTAAAATTGGTCTTTCTTGTTAGTGAGGGAAAAGTGCAGTACCTTGCTTAAAGGTCCCTGAGTAGCAGTGCAAGTTTTTTTAAACCTTGGTACACTTTAGTACCGGTCCATGCCTATTCTCAGAGCGTGATTTGGATAAAGCAGTCAGGATGTATTTCCAACGTGTCCACAGTTATGCAAAAGTTGACTTGCACAAATCGAAGCAACAATCAATCCCTGTTTGCTTTCAGTCTTTCTGGTCCAGCTTGCACTCTCACAGTTAACCTGTGTCAGATGAATGATTGTATGGTTGCTCTTGCTGCTGTGTAATACAGGTGGCCTGAGTGGGTTTTTTGTTTTTTTTCTTTGTTGAATTTCATCACTGATAACTAACAGATTGCCTGGTTCGATGACTGCACCCCGTTGGCTGTTGTCATCGCTCTCACAGAGTTGGCGAGACTGCCGTGCTAAACATGCAGCACAGTGCTAACACAACAGGAAACACTCGCAACCTCCTGAAAACGACCACTGATCAAAACTCCTGGCAAACACTCTTTTTTGAGTGTGTCTTGAGAAAACATGTTCTGCTGTATTTCTTTTTTAAAAGCAACTCTACTGTATTTCTTTTTTATTTATTTATTTTAGAAGATGTTTTCTTCTCTAGACTTCTAGTGAGATTTATACACAAGTTGAATATACTGTAAGTATATGCTGTGTATTTCTGCAGTGTGCACACAAACACACTGACAAAAGGATTCGGCCTGCGCTGCGCGTGGGTTTTGACTTGTCGATGACTTTGCCTCATAGAAACCGAAAACAGAAGTGGCTTTTTGGTTCATGTGAAGTAGAGACGGGAAGTATGAATAAAGATTTTTAAAAATCCAAAGAAACTTTGTTGCTGTTGTTTATTTTTTCTATTTAAAGCCCTTTAGACTACAAGACATTTAAAAGTGAATCTTAAATTTCCACCAGAGGCTGAATGCAGTGTGCATCACCTCCAGAGACTCTTCAAAGAAAAAGTGGGGAAAGAACGATGGCATGACATATCAATATGAAATATTCATCTGTCGCTGCATTTTAGAATAAAACCTAATTGATAATTCATGTTCTGAAAGCACTGTTATTTGGAGAATTGAAGCTTTTTATAACTTTCCCAGTGAGGGTAGACTTGCTATTGCCAAGTATAATGCTGTTATATAAATGAACAATACTGTAAACACTGTGTAGTTGAAACTATGGCTGCTGTGGAGCATGCTGAGACTTTTTTATTTACAGATGCTGAGATAGAAGCAAGCTGTCTAACAGTTGAGATGTATAGAAGATACTCTTAGTGACAAACGAAGTTAAGCATCCAAATGAAGTGGTGGAAATGAAATCAAACTGCATATATTGTAAAGGCATGACCATCTTTTTATGTTCACAGTGTCATATCAAATCCATAAAGAAGTCAGGATGTCCTGATCAGGACTTTTTTTTTGTCCCAAAAAGTATCAGCGTCTTTTAATAATATGCATTTGCTCAGTCTCATTTTGATACTTCAATCAAATCAGGGCCATATTCAGCCATATTAAAAAAATTACAAAATTATTAGAAGGTTAATTTATTTCAGTAACTCAGTTCACCAAGTGAAGCATAATATATAGATTAAGGACACACACTTATGTTTTCAAGCCTTTATTTTTCTTAATTATGATGATTGCTCACTTACATATGGTGAAAACATGACTTTTAAGGTTAGAAAATTACAGACTAATAAGGAAGCCATTTTAATACAGAAATATGGGCTTAATGAAAAGTATATATAAAAGGTATTTTTAATCTGTAAAACGAGATGCATCTATATAATAGAAGTACAGGAGTATATGAATGCATTGTTTTTATGTTTTTAGTTAGAAAATTAACTAAACAACATCCAGGCTTCACTTGAAGATCAAGACATGTTTTTCATTGAAATATGAGTGTTCCAATTTCCTCAGAAAATGTGGAGCAACAGAAGGGGGAATAGGCTAGAAAAATTACTTATTCCCTATTTGAGTCATAAATGAATCAGAATAATGCAAACAGTATCATGAACACAACACAAATCTGTCAGAACTGTTCTCTATACTTGACGCATTTCTCGCGTAGCTTCTGCTGCTTCTCTCATTTTTTTTACCTCCTTGAGCACATGAAATATTTCCAGATCCCAACGTGATCCCTGTAAATATAACCATCCCCCTTGTTAGTCCATTAGTCCTGGGATGGGTGAGGTTGACGCGTCATTGTAAGGAATCAAAGGGGGATGGGACACATTTGAGCTCAACACCTCAGTCCAGCCTCCGGTATCCAGTGACTGCTGAAACTGATTTTACAAAAAGGGGTGTAGGGGGAGAAGGGAGGATGACTCCCCCAATTTTCCTCCGTGACCGCTCCGCGGAGGGCGGGACTACTCGGATGGGTTTGACAGCTGCAAGCCAAAAAATGTGCAACGCACAGAAGATCGGAGGAACCATGCCGCTGCTCCAAGATAACCGCCCTATCATGAGGAAGGGGATGGAGTTTGACCCTCTGTAGTTTGCGTTTGCCCTCTTAAATTTGGGCCAACCCGAGATCAGAAAACAGCAGAAAATACACAGTTTGATTTTCCTGCGCGTTATAGCGATTTCTTTTGGGGGGTGGGGGGTGGAGATGCAGCGTGCGCTATCGTTTCCAGCAGCCGTGGAGCGCAGTCGGACCAAGGAGCGCTTGGAGGCGAGTCTGGCAGGGCTGTGTGAGCTGGAATTCCGCAGGCAGAGGCAGGAGTGTCTGGTGCTGGGAGCTCTGGCTCTTGGAGAGCCTCTGGGCCAGGATGGCTCAAGAGGAGAGCTGGAATGCTTCAACAGCTGGGGCCAGGAAAACTTGACGCTGAGGCGTCAGCTGGTAAGAAGTTTCTGCTGAGCGTCTTTTTAACTGCATGTTCGGATTCCCTTCCTTCCAAACAGCATAACCTCACCCTCTTTAGTCATGTCATATGTAGTCCTTTCTCCCCTTTAAATATCTGAAAGCCTGTGGAGAATCTCCATTGTGATCTGCTTGACCGTTAGATGGACTCGGCGTTTGGGCCAGCGCCTTTTGTGCTGGGATGACCTCTAACTGCAAAAAAGTTACCCAACTTGATAAATAGGCTCTCTGTATGAAAGGCTGTAATGCGTTTCTGTGCTTTGGGTTGAGATTTATGCCTGTGGGTAGCGAAATCAGGGGGAGGAGCAGCCGCCGCTTGTGGCACAGACCCTCTATTTAATGGCCCTTTGTTCCCTCGTTGAAGACTTTTGTAGGTCTCACCCCTTAACAAGCTCTCATTTGTGCTTTCTTCACATCATAAAATAACGAAATTCGCGTCTCAGCTCGTAAGCTGCTAAAAATGCATGCATAATTGTCTTCTGTCTCGCTAGAATTTTTCCCTTTTTTTGACGCAAAGCTTTTGTAAAGTTGCGCCTATAAACTGCGTTGTTACGCGACAATGACAGGATTATAAGAATAGAAAACTGGGTTAATTAAGAGAGCAAACAATGTTTCCCACAGGAGATATGCACCACCAAACAGCCTCTTCTGTATTTCATGTCTGCACTATATGAAAAGGAATATTGGATGATATTAAGGAGACTTCCCAGTGGTGTATTTGTGTTTATAACAAATGTGCACTGACAATAAAAACACAGCTGGGTAATAAAGTATGGATTGCCAATGTAGGATTTCGTAGAACACAAAATTTTTTGGGGAAACTGGCTGTTATGCCATGTGTGTATATAAGTAAATGACATCAGAAGGGGTACAAGAATCAAGCTTATTAGCTGGTGCAAATAAACACTGTACCAAACAAACTACTTTTGATAAGTTTCAATAGACTCAGAACCATTCTAGTTGCTTATGAGATTCAAGGGGTTCACACATATGTGTTTGAGCTGGAGTTGGACTCTGACAAGACTTGCTGCCATGATGACAAACTGAAGCAAAAGACATTGGCAACTTTAACTAGTACGAATCAGTCTACATTTTTCCATCTGATTGTTGTCTTTGCAGGTTTGCTGCTCATAAAACAAGAAAGGCAGTACTGAAAGTGCATGCATAGTGGGGCTAAATAATTGAATTGGGCTTTTTAAAAGTCCATCTAATGATGCTGTTCTGCAGAAAATGTCTGAAAATTTGAAAGTCATCCTAATGGAATGCATCACCCTTTCTGCAAGTCTTTTATAACCGCTTGGCTCTAAATGATCCCTGAAGATCTTTGATAATGAAATCTGGACATCCCAGTTTGCCCTGGTCCTCGTCACAAACTGCTGGCTTTTGTTTTATTGTTACCACATTTACCGTAAAATTCAAGCAGTGTTTTTAAATAGAGCTCAAACATTTTGGCGCAGCCATGTCGGATAAAAGTAAACACCTTTAAGAATGAATTGGATTGAAAACTTGAGATAAAGATCGAAAAAAGAAGACTAACACAAAAACACAACCGAACAATGAGCAGTTGTTTTATGCCTTATGAGATCAGTGGCATTTATGCATGAAATTTGTTTTGGGAAGGGTATATTTTTATTTGATTAAATAGCGATTTACGACAAAACTGTAAAAATAAATAGAAAACCTGACCCTTACATGTTTTGCCAGTGGAAAACTATATCTAAAGTGAGTTTGATTTATTTAAGTAATGCTTAATTCCTCAATCATAAAGGAATTTTTTTGTTCTTTTATAAATTAAGAACAAAAGAGATGACATCATGCATTATTAATAGGAATTCTGCCTTTAAAATAGTTTACATTTTACCAAGCATGTACGTTTGTAAATGTGATGTTTAAAAATGGGTAGATTCAAACATAAACCAAACATTTTTGGTAAATAGTCCTACCTAAACAGTATATTTATTTGTTGTGTGCAGGGTCCAGCAGAGAACGGTATAGATTTGTGAGAGTTGCCACATTCTGAATGGAGTTTGATGGGAGAACCAGGTGTAGGTGGAGGCAGTATTAAAAAACAGGGGGATGAAACTGATGCATATTTGTTTTTAATAAACAATTAGAAAATAAGGAGACCCAGAGGAAGACCCAGGACATGCTGGAGGTACTATGTTTCTCGGCTGGCCTGGGAATGCCTTGGGATTCCCCCGGACGAACTGGCCCAGGTGGCTGGGTAGAGGGAAGTCTGGGTCTCTCTGCTTAGGCTGCTTCCCCCACAACCCGACCCCAGATAAACGGAAGACAAAGGATTGATGGATGGAATTAGAAAATAAGCTTTGGTGTCATGAAAATAATTTAATAAGTTTTGACGTTATTGCTTTATGGAGAGCAATGTCATTACTAGACTGCACATGTTTATTTCCAGTCTAGCACTGGAAGTCAAGTCTCTGCCGAATCCAAGTCAAATTTATTTATAAAGAACATTTAAAAAACAAGTTTACCCAAAGTGCTGTACAAATATAAGATAAATAAAAGTGAAAACCAATAAATAAAACAAATAATAAAACATTCATAAAAATAGAGCTATTAAAATAAGCATCTTAACTCACAATGGGCCTCAGACCATTGGAAAAAGATAGGTTTTAAAAAGAGACCTAAAAACAGGAAGTGAAGATAACTGTCTAATAATCAAAGGCAAAGAGTTCCAAAGTTTGGGAGCTACAACAGGAGAGCTCGATTTCTTCTTAATTTTTGGGACAACTTAAACCAGCTGGTCGGCTTATATAAGGGCCCACAAAAGAAGATAAGGCTGGAGCAAATCAGTGAGGTACCGAGGAGCAAGATCATTTTGGCATTTAGAAGTCAACATCAAGATTTTAAAAATAATTTTGTGGTCCACAAGGAGCCAATGGAGACAGAATTGATAAGACGGGCTCAGAGATAGGCATAAAGGCAGGCGACAGCATTTTGAACTAGCTGAAGATGTGAAAGGGATGCCTGTCATCGCAGCACTCAGGAAAAACTGAGATAAAAGTGTACTATTTCCTCCAGGTAATTTCTCAAGAAAACTGGCTGAAGTTTTGCTATTTGCCCTAACTGTATGAAACTTCTGAAAAACAGAGCTGATCTGTTTATTAAATTAAGAACCAGAGTCCATAATTATTCCCAGGTTTGTTACATGCTGTTTGTTGTAGTGCCCCAGGGAGCCAAACTTAGCAACCGGATTGTGTGAGGTACAACCTGGCCTGCGTAAAATAACTTCTGTTGAAACTCATAGCCACCCTACCTTTCAGGCCATCAATACAATAAGAAGGCTTGATGGAGCATGGATTATTAAGTGTCAGAGACAGGTACATCTGGCAGTCATCTGCATAGCAGTGGAAGGACTTGACATTTTTTTTAAGAATAGACCCAAAAAGGGAGCAGATACAAAGAAAAAAGACAGATAAAGACTAAATAAAAGACTTCATAGAACGCAACTACCATAGTATAGAATGACTAATCACAAGGTGCAGCTCAGAAAGAAGTGCTTTGCTTTTAGCGCAGGCACTTTCTTTATTTGGAGAGACATTTAACTGGGCAAAAAAAGAGGCAAATAAAAGAAATGATTAGTTGAGCAAAGGCATAAAGTAGTTTCAAATGATGATTTTATTTTTTTCAGTGACAATAAACTACAGGTCCTTCTAAAAAATTAGCATATTGTGATAAAGTTTATTATTTTCTATAATGTAATGATGAAAATTTAACATTCATATATTTTAGATTCATTGCACAGTAACTGAAATATTTCAGGTCTTTTATTATCTTAATACGGATGATTTTGGCATACAGCTCATGAAAACCCAAAATTCCTATCTCACAAAATTAGCATATTTCATCCGACCAATAAAAGAAAAGTGTTTTTAATACAAAAAACGTCAACCTTCAAATAATCATGTACAGTTATGCACTCAATACTTGGTTGGGAATCCTTTTGCAGAAATGACTGCTTCAATGCGGCGTGGCATGGAGGCAATCAGCCTGTGGCACTGCTGAGGTCTTATGGAGGCCCAGGATGCTTCGATAGCGGCCTTTAGCTCATCCAGAGTGTTGGGTCTTGAGTCTCTCAACGTTCTCTTCACAATATCCCACAGATTCTCTATGGGGTTCAGGTCAGGAGAGTTGGCAGGCCAATTGAGCACAGTGATACCATGGTCAGTAAACCATTTACCAGTGGTTTTGGCACTGTGAGCAGGTGCCAGGTCCTGCTGAAAAATAAAATCCTCATCTCCATAAAGCTTTTCAGCAGATGGAAGCATGAAGTGCTCCAAAATCTCCTGATAGCTAGCTGCATTGACCCTGCCCTTGATAAAACACAGTGGACCAACACCAGCAGCTGACACGGCACCCCAGACCATTGCTAACTGTGGGTACTTGACACTGGACTTCTGGCATTTTGGCATTTCCTTCTCCCCAGTCTTCCTCCAGACTCTGGCACCTTGATTTCCGAATGACATGCAGAATTTGCTTTCATCCGAAAAAAGTACTTTGGACCACTGAGCAACAGTCCAGTGCTGCTTCTCTGTAGCCCAGGTCAGGCGCTTCTGCCGCTGTTTCTGGTTCAAAAGTGGCTTGACCTGGGGAATGCGGCACCTGTAGCCCATTTCCTGCACACGCCTGTGCACGGTGGCTCTGGATGTTTCTACTCCAGACTCAGTCCACTGCTTCCGCAGGTCCCCCAAGGTCTGGAATCGGCCCTTCTCCACAATCTTCCTCAGGGTCCGGTCACCTCTTATCGTTGTGCAGCGTTTTCTGTCACACTTTTTCCTTCCCACAGACTTCCCACTGAGGTGCCTTGATACAGCACTCTGGGAACAGCCTATTTGTTCAGAAATTTCTTTCTGTGTCTTACCCTCTTGCTTGAGGGTGTCAATAGTGGCCTTTCTGGACAGCAGTCAGGTCAGCAGTCTTACCCATGATTGGGGTTTTGAGTGATGAACCAGGCTGGGAGTTTTAAAGGCCTCAGGAATCTTTTGCAGGTGTTTAGAGTTAACTCGTTGATTCAGATGATTAGGTTCATAGCTCGTTTAGAGACCCTTTTAATGATATGCTAATTTTGTGAGATAGGAATTTTGGGTTTTCATGAGCTGTATGCCAAAATCATCCGTATTAAGACAATAAAACACCTGAAATATTTCAGTTAGTGTGCAATGAATCTAAAATATATGAATGTTAAATTTTCATCATTACATTATGGAAAATAATGAACTTTATCACAATATGCTAATATTTTGAGAAGGACCTGTATATAAACCAACATAAATCCTTGTAAAAAAAAGAAAAACTATTGGCTATAAGTTCTTACAGAGGAATTTTAGACTACTCATCTTTGAAGAATTGTTAAATTTAGCCAAATTGGAAGTTATTGTTTTAAGTACAGACTTTGACGAGGCCATTTTAAACCTTATTTTTTGTTTTTAGGCTGTACAAAGACGGACATGTTGGTATGCTTTGATTTGATGTACTGATGCATAACCCAAGTTGACTTAAGCTTAGGGTCACAAACTGCAAGTAATTCCCCTTCAGTTGTCTACTGCAGGGCAGAATTTGTGATTCTAGGAATTACAAGAAGTTGTCCAGGTCCTGAAGCAGCAATGGAGTCCATCACACTGCAACCAACATGTTCATCATACTGTGATGTTGTTTTCTCTGAAATACTGTTTTATTTTTAGTCCACATCATGTTTTACCAATATTTTAGGAATCATCAAGAGATGTTTTGACAAATGTGAAAGGTGAGTCTTTGTGTTGTTATTGGTCAGAAGGGATTTTGGCCTTGGAACTGTCCCAAGGACGTCATCTTTGCACAGTTTCATTATTGTTGGACTATGAACATTGACCTTACTCGAGGCAAGTGAGGCTTGTAGTTCGTTAGATGTTGTTCTGAGTTCTTTTTTGGCCTCCTAGATGAGTGATCCGCTCCTGGAGTAGTTTGGTAGGCCTTTGGTAGGCTGTCAGTAAGTGTCAGGAAGCATTTGTTATTTCACATGGGATCAGTTTGGTACGGATAGCTATTTTATCTTGATTAATGAAATCATCATTAAAAAAAAAAAAGCTCCTATTTGTATTTGCTCTGATAATCTGTGTCTGATATAAAAATACATTGGATGATCTGAAACATTTATGGTTGAAAAAAGAACAAACTCAGAGTAAATATGTGAGGGGGTAAATACTTTTTCACAATACTATATCAACTTTTGAAAAATGAAGAACTGTTGAGACTTGTAACTGAGAAAGTTTCTGAATCCAGCTTTAACAAGGTCTAAATTGCTAGCATGCTGAATTTCTTAGCTGTGTCAGATAAAAGGTTTATATTCCACGTATTACTATTTAAATCCAATTTTATGCCTTTATCGTAAACCTTCTTTTTTTTTTCATTTTTAATATGGAGAATAAATAAGTTGACATTATTAAGGAACATTGAAGGTGCTTGTCCTGATTCTACTGCCAAAGGGGACCTAGCAGAGGTGTCTTTTATGATTGTATTCAATTATTACTTTTGAACTGCTGATTGTGCAGATATATTGTACTTCCATTTAGATCTTAAAATACATTCTCACAAATATTTGCAATTGTGTACATTTTAAGTCAATAAAAATCAGAGTAGCATCAAAATGCGTGGGGTAAATGTAACTCAATTATTTTAGCTCTTTATGTTACATAAATTTTACTGAAAACACTGATTCAGATGTACTGATTCAGATAAAATAGATACAAATTGTCAAACCAGTTTTATAAGTTAAATTCTAACAGTTAGCCTTTATTTTTATTCATTAAGCCTTACGGTTTCTGTGCCTTTTGGCGTTTTCTTTTTGTTTGGCTGATGCGCTTTCTCAACCAATACGCTGTCATAAAAAGAAGACATTATTAAAGAGGGTCTTGTCTCCACACCTCCTTCCTCCCTGCCTGTGTCTGCTCCTCTGCTCCGTCGGTGGCCTAACAAAAGGCGCATATGGAGCAGAATACTAATCATGTCGATCTCTGTCAGATGACGAGGCGCACATAAGCGGACCTTCCAGTGCCATGACGCAGTGAGGTCTGACTCAACGTCTGAGACTGAACTTTGTCCATCTCTCCGTCCAAAACAACATTAACACAAATTGAATTTTGAGAGATACTTCCCGGGCATGTGTTTCCAATGAGCACCAGTGCTTCTGCGCCTCACATCTGTGCACAGACTAGAAAACAAGCAAAAACCAACATAGCAAGTCAACTCATTTATGGTCGATTTTTATGAACTTGTTCAGGTCATACGTGCATCTTGGTAATAAGTCGGTAATTCCTGTGAGGGAACTTGTGCGCGACTCGACTTTAATTACAGTCACAGATTGAGACTTCATAAATGTAAGGTCACCATCTGCGGCCGAGACAAATCCCCCCATTCTCATCTTCAATGTACAGGTTCAAGCCAGTAAAGTGTGACACATAAACATTTGACCCTGGAGACCACACGGGTGTGTTTGTTGGTGTGTGCGTGTTTCTGACGTGACTGCGGGCCCCCGGACTGAGTGAGGGGCCTTATTATTCCTGGATACAGTGTTTGGGTGATGAAGGTGTTGACAGCTGCAGGACGCCAGACAGCAGCTGAGAAAGCATGGAGCTCTGACCTGCCTCTGAGCAACCCTGCTGAGAGAGTTTGGAAAGGCTGTGAAGGATTATATGAATTTTGCATGAATGTGTGACACACGTGCCTTAATTAGTGGAGGAGAGGTTGATGTTAGAAGCCCAATGTGATATATTATAAAAGAAACCCTGTGGATCAAAGAGTTTATTCATCATATGTGTGTTTTAAATGCAGACATGTATGGCAGTCTATTGCAACATATAATCAAACTAGAATTCTATGTCTTCTCACTCTTTTTTTAACATCAGCAATAACAAGCTTGCGAGGCACCCCCCCCCCCCCCCCCCCACCCCCCCCCCACCCCAACATCTCCAGCTGTGCAGCTTTTGCTAAATTGAAGTTTAATTTTACCTGTTTCCTGTTTAAACACTGATCTATATTTGTAATTATGTTTGTTGTTATTACATATGTTGCTAATTTCTTAGGTTGAATTTAATTTTTACCTATAATCCTAATGTGATTGGTATGCATGGAGATGCTTTTACCTTTCAAAATGTTTTTCTGGTTTGCCTGATTATCCAAAATGAAACATATAACCAACATCATTGGTACTGTACAGTGTATATATCTGTATATCTTGATAATGAAAGTTTATCCTTAGAAGATCCTCTGCAGGATTGTGTGATCAGCCATCAGATTGTGTGTGTTCTGGTGTTAAGACATTAACATATCAATCATCAATGACAGATCATTTGCATGTCTTGCTCTGTGGTTCTTGTTGCTTTGCTTTGTGCAGTTTCTTGTGTTCTTTAGGCTGTATGCTTAGACTTAGACAATTATGGCTCTGTAGAAAATATTATTATATAAGTGGACTGTAAGTACGTTGAAAATTCCTCACTCACATAAGTTGAGCCCGTTGTGTGTGTCTGTTTAGGGATTCTGTTCAACTCAAGCTGCTTCCTACAAACCGTTGTAGGACAGAGTCAAGAGTGTACTCTGCTTATATAAACACTGCATGCTTTCAGAATAGGGCCTCTGTCTAACTGGAATGAAAGAATCTTAAAGAAACATTTACACTGTTGAGATAAGGGATGCAAAATATGACCATAGGCTTATGAAAATAAGAGATCAGAAGTAGAGTCAAGCAGTGAAATTGGGGGCAGGGTGTGTGTATGTGCATGTATGAGTGTGTGTGGATCAGGTCTCCCACAAACTTCTCTGTGTGGATCCAGTCACAACATAGCTTTAATTACATAGGGTCAGGCATGTTGGCCACATGCCGTGTCTCTCCTCTTCTTTATATTCTGAAAGTGTTCTTATTACAGAACATGTTGTAGCTGCATATAATGAAGAATACACAACACTGCAGTTTTTCAGTAAAACTTCCAAAACTGTGCAAGGATCAATACAAGGAATCCCTTCATCACAAATAAGCAGCCGTATACATTTAGCCAAAAACCCGTATAGGGTGGAAGGACAAAGAAGAAGATAGAGGACAGGGAGAAATTTTTACTGCCGTAGGAGTCAAGATACATTATGCATTTAACTGTGTTTTTTATGTATTCTGTATTGTTTAAAATCTTTTAAGCAAAACTGGTCAAACCCCTTCATAAGAATCAGCAGTTTTGCAATACCACATTGCAACTGTGCTCCCCGACATTTAACAATTTAGCCTCCAAATCTCCTCAAAACCTTCTCTCGTATCCTCTAGTTTTAAAGGCCAGTCTGTTCCACTGTCTCTTTTATTTTTTATTCTACTGAGTTCAGAGTTAAAAGCACATCATTTTGGTCAGAAGTAATCTGTAATTTGTAATTATGGGGCATAAGTGGTCCTCGACACAGAGCAAAGAGTAACCAACACATACTTCTAGATTTCTAAGCATGTTTTGTGTCATGTTTTCCGGCATGTTTTAGATGTGGACAAACATGGCCATTATTACATATTTCTGGTGAAATATGTAATAATGATCAGAGAAAACGCCTGTTCTGTTTTTGACCTGCACAAACTCTTTTATCTGACTGAGTTCAGCATGCCTTCATGTTGCTGAAGATAACACATCCAACTCTTTGCTTTTATCAATGCTTTGTCTTTATTACTTGTGATATGGTTCTGTTGGTAACTGGACTCATTTATGGAATTGTTCAATTTAAAATGCAAGTATCCCAGATGTTTTGTTCGCCTGCTGTGTAACAGCTCTGATTCTAAGAGAGTCTGGCTTCAGCGCGTCCACTGTCTCCCACATCCCCCACCACTGTGGGACACAGGATGCAGTAAAACAGCAGTGCTACAGTGCACACATTGTCAGCATGCTATTGTGAGGTCTGCCAAGGAGTCTGAAAAAACATGTTTCACTATGTATCAAATAGTCTTCTTCTCCACCAAGACAGGGTTATTATTTCAAAACCAGCATTATCGAAATAGTCTTTGTATTTATGTGTGTGTTTTGTGTGAGTGTGTGTGTGTGTTTCTAAAGAGGTGGTCAACAATCAATTGCATGACACAGAATCATTGATAAGTGGATTTCCAATAGTGTCCCCTCCTCCAGCCCATTTCTTTACCCAACCAACCTACCAGCAGCCAAAACAAAGATCTCTACTCAAAATGTATTGATGCACCAACGCTGAGGCTTTGTGTACAGTAAGACAATAAGCAGCGTTGTCTACACAAAGAAAGGACAGTGTTTGGGGTGAAGAGGTCATGTTGGAAGCATCACTTGGGGATCTTTGCTCTACAACAGCAGCTATATGCATTATGACCACATATGGGACAAAGCAGGGCAAATAGACTAGAGTGCTTGGCTGAAGAGCATATATATATTTTATATATATTTTATATATATATATATATATATATATATATATATATAAACATTTTTGCTTCTCCTTTTCAACTGTGTACAGGTTTGTAGCTTGTGGTAATTAGATTCATTTTCATGTCTGAAGTTGGGAAATATATTAATAAAGCTTGAAATAAAAAAACAACCTCAAAGCAGTCAAGAACGCAGCTGAAAGTCTTCAAGGAGCGATGATGCTGCGTACAACAAATTAAACTTGAACATCAGTGCATAACACATGTGGTCAATCATGACGACAGCAGTAATAGCAAAAACTCTAGCTCAAAAATGGAATCATATTGTGAAGATTCTCATGGCATTTTTGTAGTAAGGAGGAGGAGGTCAGAACAAATGTTGTCTGAAAGCAGTATTTTGGAGACCTAACAGACCGACACTCTGACCAGCGTTTTAAATACATTCTTAAACAAGTCCACTCTGATGTGTATGGGTGTGCGCAAGCATGTTACTCCCAAGATCTTTTTCTTTAGGAGCAATGCAGTGATTGTGTGAGACAAAGCGACAGTGAATGTAAGCAGCTGAGTCTCACTTTCTTATTGTGACACTATAAATCTGTCTACAGGTGGCTTTCTCACCATAATCTGTCATTTTGCCCTAAAATGTTACTGTAAATCTATTCTACTCCTGTGGTAGATGGATGATGGCAAACTACTTATTTACAGTCTCCCACTGTGGTGGCTAAATATTGTGAGTAAACATGTAGAGGGACCTTTTTAAGAGCGTCTTTATTGATTGAATTTATAGAATTTTAAATGTAGTTCTTGAAGATCAGCAGGACATTTTGTGGTGACCTTAGAAACGTTGTTTGTCTGGCTTCTGAATCACTGTACAAATTATCAAGTTGCCATGGCAACAACTGTTGTGTCTTCATCGCTCAGTCTTGGGTTTCTTTTTCGCCTGAAGCCAAGATTCTAATTGTTTCATAATCCTGGGGCTGAAAGTGTTCCAAAAGTGGACACTGTGGTGGGTGATTTGGGAAGTTCTTGAAAATGACCCTTAGCCAATCTTCTTGCGTAGAATCTGTGGGGTAAGTAAGAGTGCACACTCTGTTCTTTTCTATGTTTAAAGTAAGCACCCACATATTCATTCAATATTTTCAGTTAAAATGGCCATTTTTGTCAAGAAAACAATGTTTTCTGTTTATAACGATTATCATTCACGACACATCATTATCCATAAATGGTAGTGCCTTTCTGCTGAAAAAAGGTGTGGCTCTATAGGTGTGTTCTTTAAAAACCAATGGAAAGTCTGATTGGGGTTTGGTTACAAAAAGATACGATGACTTTTGCCCATTTGAAAGAATTGACTAAGACCAACACATCCCTGAATTATACTGAACTCTAAAACATGCTCAGCAAGGCCTTAATCAGTAACAATGCGGACGTTACTGATTTGCAGGTGTTTGGTCATCAAGATGCTCAATGAAGGGAACTGTTTTTATCCAGTCCAGTATCCAGTCCAGTTGGGACTAAGCTTTTTTCTATCAGTAAGGGGGGAAAGGATTCTAAAAGAAGATCAGTGTGAATTTTCTGAAAAATATGTCGAATCCAACAGGAGACAGTCTGCTCTAAAAGAGTGGACTGTATTCAAGATCAAGAGAAAAAAACACGGTATGTCGCTGTGATCAATGGGATTTTCTGTGATTTCTCATCAACTGCGTTGCTCACTGTGTACATTCCTCGCAGCAGTGTTTAATTTGGCGCTGGGAAACAAAGACGGCGACCAAAGAAGTGAAGAAGAGCTCTGGCAGCAGCAGGCGCTTCATTACTGAAGGTCCAGAGTGTAAAAATAGTGTCACCTTGTCACGAGGACATGCTCAATCTTCTGGAATTGAAGGCTTGAGTGTCAGTAGCATTGCCTACAACAAACTGAAGGACCTTTGTGTGTATATGTGTGCATGCATGTGTGAGGTTTAGCTTTTACTCATGTTGTGGGGACCCGGGTTTGTTTTTACGGTCACATAGTATGGATGCCATCCCCATATGGGGACAAAATGAAGAAAATGAAGAAGAATGAGGTTACATTTTTTTTCTGGTATGTTTTAAGGTTTTCCAAGCAGTTAGAGTAGAATTACAGGTCATTGCATTGTCCTCAGAAGTCACAGATACACAAATGTGTGTGTTAACAAATCCAGACAAGCTTGCATGCAAGTGTCTACAGATGTTAGAGTGAGTGTCAGATGATTGCCAGGCTGGTAAAAACTGACAGACTGACCAGAGCTCTGTGTCTATTTTCCTTGTCAGTGCAATGCTTTCTTTCTTTCTTTCTTCTTTCTTTCTTTCTTTCTTTCTTTCATTTTTTTATTTCTTTCTCTTTATTTCTTACTTTCATTTTTTTTTATTTCTTTCTTTCTTTCTTTCTTTCATTTTTTTCTTACTTTCTTTCCTTCTTTCTTTCTTTCATTTTTTTCTTTCTTTCTTTCTTTCTTTCATTTTTTTCTTACTTTCTTTTCTTCTTTCTTTCTTTCATTTTTTTCTTTCTTTCTTTCTCTTTATTTCTTACTTTCTTTCCTTCTTTCTTTCTTTCTTTCTCTTTCTTACTTTATTTCCTTCTTTCTTTCTTTCATTTTTGTCTTTCTTTCTTTCTTTCATTTTTTTTTCTTTCTTTCTCTTTATTTCTTACTTTCTTTCCTTCTTTCTTTCTTCCTTTCTTTCTTTCTTTCTTCTTTCTTTCTTTCTTCTTTCTTTCTTTCTTCTTTCTTTCTTTCTTTCTTTCTTTCTTTCTTCTTTCTTTCTTTCTTCTTTCTTTCTTTCTTTCTTACTTTCTTTCTTTCTTTCTCTTTCTTACTTTATTTCCTTCTTTCTTTCTTTCATTTTTGTCTTTCTTTCTTTCTTTCATTTTTTTTTCTTTCTTTCTCTTTATTTCTTACTTTCTTTCCTTCTTTCTTTCTTCCTTTCTTTCTTTCTTTCTTCTTTCTTTCTTTCTTCTTTCTTTCTTTCTTCTTTCTTTCTTTCTTTCTTTCTTTCTTCTTTCTTTCTTTCTTTCTTCCTTTCTTTCTTTCTTTCTTCTTTCTTTCTTTCTTCTTTCTTTCTTTCTTTCTTACTTTCTTTCTTTCTTTCTTTCTTTCTTTCTTACTTTCTTTCTTTCTTTCTTTCTTTCAGAAGGTGTTCGAAAGGAGCAGAAAGAAGCAGGGCTTTATCCAGTCCTGCCCCCCCAAGTTCATCTACATTGTCTTTTTAAATTGTTTTTAAAGGTTTTGCCACTAATGGCAGAAATGCATCATGTTGATATAGGGCACATGTGCAATCAGGTCAGTTTGCCCCAGTGAGAATGCGACAATTGGAATAAGTGTTTAAATGGACATGGTTTGGATTGTGGATTGGCATAAATCACCCCTTTCATTCGGATTACAATCTCTTTCCAATTGAGCCAAATCAGATCAGAATATTCCCATCAGAGCGTTTACATTTGGCATTTTTATTCCAATCAGCCTTTTATTCCAAATAATTAAGTCCATGTGAACATGCCAATTATTTGTGTTTGTGTCATAAATTTGTCCTTATCCTTAATCACATTTGCTTATAGAATGTGTCTTTATCTGTGCATGTGTGTGTGTGTGTGTGTGTGTGTGTGTGTGTGTGTGTGTGTGTGTGTGTGTGTATTTGTGTGAACACCCCCCTCTCATCAGACATCCTTGAATTATTCATGTTCCAACTGACTGCTCTCCATTTAAGTTTTAAATGTTGGAGCCCATAGTGTCAGATATTGGTGCTGCATGTGGATGCACTTCAATAATGCAAAGCATTGAGCTGCAGTAACCTTAATTGAATTTTGGTTACAAGTTTGCAATAAAAATATCTATGTATGTGGTGCGCTTTTGTTTGTTCTGACATTTGGTGTTGAAATATTTTAGCCATTTTCATTCCTTGTCATAGGATGAAAAGAAGCTACTCTCCCAAATCATTTCAGTAAGAGCTTGTGTTTATCAGTTAATGCAGCTTCAAAAGAGATCATTTCTTTTATGTTTCACATCCATCAAGTAAATGGACAGACAATTAATTTTTTCAGAAACACAAGAAGAAATAAATGTCAAACAAAATAAGAGGTGTCGCTAGGGAAGCAAGGGGCAAAAAGATACAGCTGTACCTCTTCCAGAAACACAACTATTTTAATTTCAAGTCTTGGTTCGATATCCAAATTGCCACATGTTGCTTCCTAATGCTTACTGAAAGATTTCATATCAACCGTACAGAAAAACACAGAGATAGAGCAGGTAAACAGACCATGTGTGTTTGTGTTGCAGAGTGCTCTCCACAGTTCTCCGTGGGGCCTTATGCAGGCACTGGAACAGCAGGTGGGAGATCTGAAGATTGACATCGATGACAGCTGCTGTGAGGGAGCTCAAGGAGAAACCGGTGACAGTCGGCCGAGTTCTGGTAACTCCTGGTGTTTAAAAGCTTTTCTGTCCCCACAGATCTGTCAGCCGTGAAAGTTCAAATTATCTCATTGTATTATTTTAATACTGCAGATAACTATGCTTTTGTGTTATTTGTGTTAAAGCTTTATCCAACAAAGCAATTTTCTTCCTATTCAAACTATACTGATGATGCGTTTAAATTTCCTCCTTATCTTGTTTATTCACTCTGTGGGAGCTTATAAATCAGTTTTGTTGATTATTTGCAGAATGTGGTTTGAAACTATCCAGCAGGAAATTTTTGAAAATAATGGAGAAGAGGGAGGTATTACAAATAACAAACCTCCCTATTATTTTATTATATAATAATATAATATCTCTTTCTTTTTGGTCTTGTCCTAGGTTTCTATGATTCAAATGAGGGTCAGTCACCAAAAGGAAAATCTTCCTCTGCTGAGCCCACTGAGCGTGTCTCCCCCTGGACGTACACCAATGACAGGCCTAAGTCTCTAGGTAAGAAAACTCAGGAGATGGTTAACCTGAAGTTTACCTGACACACGTCCATCTTCAAAATGTGCTCTTATTAGTATGGTCAGCTAATGATTTGTGGTCATAGGTTTTGTTATAGGCAGTGAATAATGCTCTTACCTCCATTTAGTATAAATCCAGACTGTCAAAGGTTGGGGTTGCGCAGTTTGAAGCTAACAACTAGTCCAAAATGTGCCAGGTAGAAAGTGCCACGATCTGAGGGCGTTTGAGTTTTGTTTTGGACCTTGTTTGTGATTGTTTTCCATGTGGTGCTTTGGTTCATTTACTTTAAGTTTAGTTTCTTGTTCTGATTATTGTGTATGTCTTCTAGGTAACACTTGAATTCCTTAATTGTGATTGTATTCTGTCCATCATGCTTTTTAATTATGTTCTTTAAGATCTTCCTTTGGTTAGATTGTTTTATTGCTTCTCTGTTGAGCCCATTCATGCTTTTGTTTCCACTCCCTGCCACGGTCAGCTTGCAGTCAGCTTCATTTGTTCGACTTGCACTTAGTTAGTTAGTCTAATAGCTTCAGCTGTATTTATACATTCCTGGCTGGATCATTATACTGTCATCTCATCTGCTCTGCCGTCTGCTACTGTTTTTGCCAAGCCAAGCCAGTTTCATGTCCAAGGCTTTTTTGTGTCTGCTCCACGTTTTTATCCACCTTTTGCCTGTCTGTAAGTTGTTGTGTATTTATTAAACCTTTTAGTTTCACCGATTTGCTCCTGCCTGTCTGCTTTTGGGTCCTACTCCTGAAACCACACCATCACAAAGTAGACTTTCACAGTCTTTAAACAACGGCAATCTCAAAATCATCACTTTGGGGAGTAATTTACACAGAATCTGATGATTATTTTTGCCAAAATTGATTTACCTAGATGAAACTTGTACATGCATTTAAGGACAAAGTGATTTTCTGAAAAAATAATTCAGCAGCTTAAGCTTAATTTGTTTTATTGATTTTAACATTGTCTACCTTTCTTGTGAATACACAGCAGCAAGTTGGATTCTGTCTCTAGCAGTGTTCCAAATTTAGACTGAAGACAAACGGATCCCTGACTGGGCCATTCTAACAAAAAAAATACGCTTTGATATAATCCAATTCATTGTAACCTCGGCTGTACATTTAGGGTTGTGGTCATGCTGGAATTTTCAGTGTTAGCTTTCAGATGCACAATTTTGCCGGGAGACGAAAAATTCAAGGCCTTCTTCCGCATGGTTGCCTGTCCCCTGCATGGCTTGCAGCAATTTTAAATTGGACATCTTATGGCTTCTTTTAACAATTGCTTTCTTCTTGCCTCTTATCTACAAAGTGCAAATTGGTAAAGTTTGTTTTCATATCAGCAAATTCTCCTACCTGAGCTGTGTCTCTCTGCAGCTCCTCTAAAGTTGCTATCGGCATATTAGGTATTACACTGTACAGATTCCAAATTTGGAATAAAAGGTTAGCAAAGTATATGATGGCAAATGTTGAAAACAACAAGCAATGTGGCAGAGAACATCTCGTTAAATTATGTAAAGAGGTGCAGCTTCACACATAGCAACAAACACCCCAGTAGACGTTTGTAGCCTCATTAGTCTTCTTATTGTTACAAATTGTTTCCATAGTTGGTGCTTGTTATAGACATGACTAAATTTGAGCTTACAGTATTGTTTTTCTTTATAATTAGGAGACAACTTCATGCTGAATGGGGAGTTTGATGTACCAGTTATTCGCCCCAACCTTCCTCGTTCTTTCTCTGCACCTCATCCACCACTGGAGGGCATTGTAGAGGAGGGATCAGTTGGGGGCTCTTGGTGGTGGAACCCCAGCAATGCCAGCCACACCTGGCAGCAGCAGCCTGCCGAGGATAAAATCACAGAGGATGACCACCAACAGGCTTTCAGAGTGGAGGGTTACATCTTGAGTCTCATCCAGCGTTACGCTCTCCTACCTCGGCCATGTCAGCCTCGCACCACCCTGACCCCTGACCCCCCATACTGCGGTGCTTCCGGACACAGTTCCCAACACAGAAGAACTCCCTCTCTAAGCACAGAGCAACGCCTTCCTGACCCCCATCCTCAGCCCCATGTTGACCTATCAGCAAACCTTAAGAGTCAGGAATGGGGTTGTGACCTGCCGGAGGGGGAGGCCTGCAGTGCAGAGGCCGCATCTTTTGAGGAGGGTTGTTATTTGCCTCTCTCCTACCCCCAGCCTAGATCAAACCCAATGACAGGGAGACTACCATCACCTCTGTCCTCATTTGAGCCAAACTGTGGCGTTGGGAATCTTGACCTTTGCTGTGAATCCCCATCCTCCCAACAAAACCTTCATCCACAACCCTCTGTTTATCAAGTACACAATTTAGTAAGTGCTCAGTTTATTCCAGGACAAGCCTGTCATGCTCCTGTACGGTCCCCCAGACACTACAAACCTGAACAGTCAAAGGCCAACCGAGCTGCCGCCTCTCCCGATCAGCCCAACTCAAAGTCCAGAGCTCCTAAAAAAGGTCACAATGATCGACAAAAATCCAAGAAGGCACACAACAAAACCAACCGATCCCCGTCTGAAAACAATCTACCAGGACAGAGGATGGTTCCTGACAGGAGGTACAGCACCACAGAAAGGCGCCTGGGACGCAACAATCCTGTCCAGAACCAAAGCCAAATCAGTGCTCCCCAAATAGCCAACAAGGGCCACAGTGGAAATCGGCGCTGGTGCTCCAACCTGGAGCTCAGCCAGGATGAGAGTGAGATCCAGAATCCAGCGCAGGTGCACAAACGATCGTCTCGAAAAGTTCGTCACGGTCACACTTGCTCCCAGTCCCATTCCCACCAACAGCCCGCCCAGCGATGGCACCAGGACTCTCAGGCCCGAGCTCCCCTCTGTCAGAGTGAGGAAGGTTACGCCAGAGCCGCCCCCGTAGAATCTGAGTCCAGCATGAGCGAGGTGTACTCCCCGCCTTCCAGCTCGCTGTCCAGCGATTCGGATGAAAGCGGTGGGCTTGTGTGGCCTCAGCAACTACCACCTCGCCTTGCTTCTACCTCGTCCTCATCGTCTGCATCGCCACAAGCTTCTGCCAGTGCCGCGACTCAGCCCAAAGCCTTTGTCAAGATCAAAGCCTCCCATGCTCTCAAAAAGAAGATTCTCAGATTCCGCACAGGGTCTCTTAAAGTCATGACCACTGTTTAAGTCAAAATCTGTTTTAAACCTATACAACCTTTACCATTAAGATATAAAACAATTCTGAGCAGCTTCATGGCTGCACCTTTCGGTCACAAATCCTACACTAAATAATAAACCATTCTATTAAGATTAAACATAGCTCTACTGTGTCCTTGATGAGATGCATTCATGAAAATGATTAAAAATGTAGATCGACGTCTTCTTTCTGTCTGGTTGAAATTATGTCCCACTCGACAACCATCAGATACTAGAATGATGGGCACCATTCTGTTCTCATTGCTTCATGTTACACTGTGATAACAGACGGCCAAAAAATTAGGCGACTGGCTTTGTTTTTTTTTGTTTATTTGTTATTGCCATTTAAGTTAATTACTTAAATCTGTTTTGTTCATGAAATCACTATCTGCAACAGGAACACATGGAATCCCAACTCTTAGAGGATGTTCAGTCAGTTGCTTTACTTTGTGGCTAAAAACAATAATAAGAAATTACACATATGACACAAAGGCAATTTAATAATTATCACATAACATTCTGGCTTTGTAAAATCAATGACATTTTTTGTAGCGCAAGTAGATAAAAAATTGTTGGAATCATAACCCAGAAAAATATTATATGGATCTCACTGAAGAAAACCAATATTTTTCATTAATTATGTTCTAATGTCCTTGTATGAAAGGTGACAAATCAGCTTTCAAACCGGAGTGCAATATGAATGTTTTGCCGGTAGTGTCAGTAAGTTTATCTGCCTTTCCTAAAAATAGTTTCAACCCTGTTTGCCCCGTTACTGGACACAGAGCCATACATCATTTTTGACTGTGGAAATGTGCATGTTTTCTTCTGGCTGTGATCTTTATTAGGTTAGGCATGATTAATTTTGTTAGGTGCCCTTTATTGGAATGACACCAAACAAAATTCACCCTCTCCTTGTGCAAAACACATTCAGTTCACTGGATCCCACTTTAATTAAATCATCTGCACTCCATGACTGCTTCTTTTTTAGCCTACTAGAACCTTGTTTCTTCTAATTTCGTGATGATGGTTCTAGTTTTGCATTTTATTATAAATCAAAATATTTCAGCTGAATTCTTATGGTGTGCTCCTTTTTTGTCATTGTGCATTTTCTTTTTTCAACTCATTTGGCCTCGAGTTTCATGTCCTGCTGCTTTCATGTCCTCCTTGGTCTACCTTGATGTTTTTCTTTTACGACCTTCACATTTTGCTTTAACTTGCTCCAGATTTTAGACATTACTGAGGATAAGCAACTTACGTTTTTTGCCACACTCTGTTGATTTACTTTTGAAGGAGTTGTATGGCACTTTCTGTTTAGTCAGTTGACATCTTACTTGGGGCAGTGTTTCCTTCAATCTACCAGATTCAACCAGGGGTACACCGTGGACAGAGCATCGATCCATCACAGGGACAACATATGAGACATGAAGATATTAACTCACACACTTAGACCTTAGAGCAATATACTCTTTGGTTCACCTAAAATGCATGATTTTAAACTTTAGAATGAAACTCGAGTACCCAGAGAGAACCTATGCATACATACAGAGAGAACGTCCAAACTCAATACAGAGAGTCTCTAGGCCAGAAGGGTTTGAACCCAGAACCTCCTTGCTATACAATGACTGTACTTACTTACTTGGCACCCTATTTTTAGCATGTTGGTAATCATAATAAAGACAAATATATTCTTTGGTGAATATTGTTGGCTAGATTTACCTAAATATTATTTTAGAAGGTAATTGTTTTATATTTTGGGAACTTTCGAATGTCGCCTCTGCAGCAGCTCAAAGTCTGTCCATGTTCTAGCAGTTTATTAGAAATATTTACCTGAGAAAGAATACTCATCTATATTTTCCCACAAATCAGCATATTGCACTGCTCTTTTTGGGAGATTCATTTGAACACTTTACTCTTCTAATTGGCATCAAATCCCAAATTAAGACATTTATTGAAAGTGATCAACACAAGGCTTTATCAGCCCAATATTTTGTCTTTGCTCCAAAGATGCATCAACATTTACTGGCTAATGTTGAAACTCTGAACAGGAACTAAATGCATCACACTTTATTGTAACTGTCCCTGTCTTCAATGCTGCATCTATGTGGATTAACTCATACATGTACTAATATGTACCGTTTGCTACGGCTTCTCAACTCCAATAAGCACCAATGAACTGGCATCTGTGAGTCACAGGGTCCAGTAGAGGCTATGTCACTGTATCAGTATACATTCATGTATGTGTTTAAAGTATGTTTCAGTGCACAATAAAAAACAGGAAAACACCTTTGTATATATGTTGGTTTTTGTATACATCATCACATGGCCTTGTTTGCAATGAATGTACTATGTAAATTGTACTTTTGTCTCAACTTGGTACCTTTTATGTACACTTTTGTGGATTTTTCTGACTTTTTATGATGCAATAAATGATTCAAAAATTACCATTTCAAGGAATGTTAGTGGTGCTCAGGTTTGTTTATCAATTAAACTAGTAATAGAATATGTTGTCTTTTTTTTCTGTTTGCATGTCTGTTAGCATGTAGAGTAGCATGTAGAAAAAGTAAATCCTTGAAGAATAAATATTACAGGGTGTTTATTTTCACATAAAACATCTAATATTCCTGAGATGGACTGGCGACCTGTCCAGGGGGGTACACCCCCCTCCCGCCCATAGACTGCTGGAGATAGGCACTAGCTTCCCCACGACCCACTGTGGAAGAAGCGGTAGAAGATGACTGATTGACTGACATCTAATATTTTATTGTTTAAATACATGTCAATTTCTTGCAAAATATGTGCATAACTTCATCATTCCCAAAACATTTACTGAAGTCATGATCCAAATTCCTGTTTAACAGCCATATATACAACTATATATATATAAAACGTCTTTCCTACTTACTTTAAAAAACCTGCACTGCAATTCTTATTAAACTGTGTCAAATATGCAATATTTTTGTAAACGTCAAACAAAAAAAAACATTACATCAATACAACATTTTTTGTTAGTTAGATGTTTTCTGTTAATTGAAAAAGAATAAATGTTATAAACGTCAGGCCTTTTTGAAAAGGGAACTTTGTTATAATGAACCGTTCTTATGACAAGCAATGTAACATTGTGATCTTTAAACTTTTAGAGAATGTTTCCCTCTTGTGGTGTGTATAAGTAACAGCAACATAAATGACATTTCTGCCCAATCTTTCGTCACTACCGAAAGTTGTTATGAGGAAAGAATACCTATGAATGTTAAAAACAACTTTCTCTGACAGCAGTTTAATTTGTCACAGTAAGGTGATGCACATAGAAACCTGTAGCTTGCAAATACAAAACTCGTCTGTTGATAATATATAAAAGAGGAAGTGGGCCAAATGTTTAAATCTTTACTGCTTAAGAGGGAACTTTTGGAACATTGCAGATTATGCAAGACATCCTGATTAGCAATTATGAGCCACCCAACATATTCACTGCCTTTGCAGAAGTCCACCTGCCCACATATTCAGAATGATGTATTACATGGTCTCTTTAAAACAATGTTGGTAAATTTGAGAGTTTATTCCAAACTAAATTTGAGTTCAGGGCCAAAAAAAGTTGCAGGGAGTTAACTGTTCATATATATCTCCCCCACAGATATAAAAGTTTGGGCTTTGATTGTGAAAACAAGTCAGATGTTGGTCATCTCCCTTCCATTGGTGGTGCTCTTGGTGTCAATGTTCTTGACACTCCCCTTTAAGTTTGGGTCCTCGGTGGCAAAGTGAAAAACGTGACGCAGGCTGCGGCTCATGCTGTCTTTGAAGCTTCGCCCTATGCACACATAGATCAAAGGGTTGACACAGCTGTTGAAATATGCCAGGCAGAGGGTCAGTACCTGAGCCAGATAGATATCTGGACCGTGGGAGGAACTTCGTGGGGTGGCCAAGTCGATAAAGTCCACAATGTGCAAGGGGAGCCAGCACAAGAAGAAGCTTAACACCACGGCAATGATGACCCTCAGGGTTCGTTTGGATTTCACCCGACTACGTGACATTCCCCCCTGGGTGATGCTGTACACCACCAGATGACAGATGATGATGACAAAGAAGGGGAGGATGAATCCCGTCACAAAGCGAAAGCATGAAATGGGCCAGACACGTTTTTGAGGGTATGCTAGTACACATTCTCTCTTCTGTTCCCCGGCCTCAATCTGCTGGGCATAGACAAACTGTGGGATGCTGCCCACCAGACCCAGGCACCACACAGCCACACATGCCCATACAGCTTTCCTGGGATGCCTGTTGTTCTGGCACCAGATGGGTCTTTTGACAAGCATGAGTCGATCCAAGCTGATCAGAACCAGCTGCAGAACGCTACAGTACATCACCAAATAAAAGAGGCCTTTGACTAGAGTGCAGGCCAGCGGGCCGAAGTGCCAGTGGTCATCGTGTGCCAGGGGCACCATGAGCAGAGGGAGGGACAGGCAGCACAGAAGATCAGCCAGCGCCAGGTTCAGGAACCAGATAGACGTAACAGAGCGGGTCATGCAGAAGCCAGTCACCCACAAAACAAGAGCATTACCAGGTACTCCGAGCAGGACCACAGTGGCGTAGAGAACCAGAGCCGTTATCTGGATGGGCAAAATCTCAGGAAGCAAATCCTCAGGAAATAAGTCTGTGGAATTCTCCCCATAGAGGAAACCAAAGTCTTCAGAGAAGCTGAAAGCATCAGAACTGTTGGAAGCTTCGGAAGCCATGGTAAACTAATCCTGTAAGTGGAAACGATAACATTTAAGAAAACAAATTAATGCCTTATTTCATTTTAGACAGACAATACCTTAAATCTAAAACAACTTGGAACGGAAATGTGTCCCGTAAAACTAACACTGACTAATTTCCTATATGGGCATGTAGAATAAACTAAATCTAACTAAGACATCTAATTAGATTTAATAAACATGCCTACTTACAGTTGACTGCTCTGTTGAAGTTGCACTCTGATTCTTAACAGGAAGTTACAAAGCTGCTGCTGTGCTTTTAAGAGTACCCTTTACAACTCCAACCCCCTTAACACACACAAACACATTCACAGGCTTATGCACCCATCACTTCAACTGCGCAAGAGTGACCAAACAATTCCGACCAATTTAAGCAATTTAAGTATAACAGAGTGATCAAGCCAAAAACTAGTGAATCTGAACATCTCGAACATTTATGGTCATTTTTGCACAATGTCAGGTTTCCCTGTTTGGAAAGTTTTTAACAATATGGCAACATTTAGGTTGCCTTGACCTTTTTCATTTACTATTGCGTGCATAATAATGAATATTCAGGAGGTAGAAACCATTAAATCATTGCTAAAGGTGCCCGTAAATGGCTTTATTTAAATTATTTTTACATGGTGTAACAAATAAAAATTATTATTTTTATCTTTATCCTATGTACTTCTGTCTCACCCTTTTCATCACAATTGCATTTTTTAAAACTTGGTCCACAGGCATGAAAAACCTTCAGCACAATTTCCTTCTCTGGAGTTGTTATATATATTATTTTAATGGTTTTCTCCCCCTCAAAAGATTACATTTGCACCTGTTTATCATCCGCACCATGATTCTGCTTTTTCTCACTTTTGCTGTGACACAGATTCCTTTGAACTGATTTTTATCATTTCCTGGACACACTTGAAAAAATTTATATTTATTTGTCATTATTATGTTTTACATTTAAAGTGTTGAAGCATATTTTAGTTGAAATGAAAGAAGAAAAACTTTTATTTTTATTGTTTTTCTTCAGGTTTTCACACACATGTTTTTTCCCAACACAACTTATGGTATGTTTTTATTGTCAGAAGATATTAGTAAGAAGAATCTAATTATAAATAAAAACAAATTGCATGGTGCTGTAATATGTAAAACAGAAGTGAAAATGATATGTTTAGATTTCACATGGCAAAATGAAATGCTGCAGTAACATGGGTGACAGATGTGAATTTGGTCCTATAAACATTGTCTCACCTATGAAAATTATATGGTGTTATAATATCGTTTTCCTGTGAAGTTTTTCACACATTAATAATATTATTTTGCCTTTGCTTTTTGCTTTCATTATATGTCAAACATGTGAACTTGACATGTTTATGTGTTAAGGACATGTATAGCATCTGAATCTGGGCTTTAAGTAGAAGAACTTAAACATTTAAAACAAGATGACACAAACCTCACTTTTCATAGGATAACTAATACTTTATTGTTAAAATTTAAAACAATAATATTTATCCAAGTTTCCATATGTACAAATCATTTCAGAGTTTAGCCTGAACAACTGTTGTTTTTTTGCTGCTGTAAGTAAACCTGCCTTTATAAAAAAAAAAAAAAAAAGCATGTTACCTCTACAGTGATTTACTGCACACTACATACAGGAAAAAGCATGTAAATATTTTTAACAAAACCCGTTTGTGAATGGAAAAGAAGCAGGACTTGAATACAAGAAATATTTTGCAATGTCAGGGTTTTTTTCTTTTCTTGGGTGGTGGAAGGCTTTATAAATGAGGACCTTCCCAAAGGAAATGAAACCAGAACCTTCAATGTCAGCAAAATATTGCCTTAAAGTGATTTTTAAAAACATCTGTGCATTTATGTGCTTTGATGATCATGTTCCCACATAAGAAAAGGTCCATATAATTACAGTTAAATACATGGACCAAAATGTCTCATTTGCCATGTTATTGTGTGTTGCCTTTTTGATAATATAACACTTATTTATCACTTTGATGGGTTTGCTGCTTTGTAGAGTTATTGCCACAGTTCATCTTGGGATGTTTCCTTACTAAGTAACTAGAGGTGATGAGCTCAGTTGAAGGCGTGGGCACTGTTGGGAGGAAGCGTAGGGGTGTCATCTCTAAATGCATCAGACTGAAGGTCTGCAAAAAAAAAAAAAACACCAAGGTTTAGATTGTTGTTTTACATCCAGGGAGTTTGCGTGCCCTCCGTATGCATGCATGGGGGCTCTGGCTTCCTTTAACAGTCCTCAGATATGCATGTTAGGTTCACTGATCTCTCTAAATTGAACTTATGTGTGATTGTCTGCAGCCATTCCTCCCCCTGAATGGGGATGTGGCAACAGTGGGCAGTTGGTTGCAATGAGTTGTTAACTTTGAAGCAATCTCTCATGCTGAGCTTGCATGCGGGATTCTGAGAAATCAGATTCAAAACCATTTAAAAATAAAAAATACAACTGAAAGCTAAAAGTTAAATAATTACTTTCAATTTTGCTTTGTCAAAAGTTCCATCAGAGTTAGGATTTAGTTTATTCTGTGTATTTTTAAAATGTGTATACACCCTTACTCAAGTTAAATATCTAAATAATTAGATTTCCAAAAGGTTTTGGGAGGGAGCATAAACTTAAAATGTATTGACATGAAACATTTTTTAATTAATGTATAATTTCAACCATTTTCAAAAGGAAGCAGCTAGTGGGAGGGTCATCAGAAAAACCACAGAGAAAAGTGTTACATGTACCGTGAAGACACATTTCTGCTTTGTTTAGAGTAGAAGTTGTGTGCTGATTTCCTGTTCTATTTATGCTTTGCTGCAAAATATTACATAATTGTTGCCTAACTGTATGAGTGGTCTCTTAGAATTTCAGAAAAACATAAACAGATATAGCAGTGAAACCTTTCCAGTTAGAGTAAGATTTACACTTTGCTCAGAGTTTCAAGAAATTAACATATTTATATGTATCCCACAATACTGACTAAATAAAGCACTTTGCTTTATTTTCACAAATAAATAGTTTTACACACCAAAATATATTACATTATATTTTCACAGTTTTTACTATTTATTTTTAAACAAGATAAATAACATCTTGACCAAACAAGAAATTTTAAATAACATTTCATTTTATTATATATTGTTTTCTACTTATATACACTGTATAAAAAAGCAATAACTTTTTCATAGCCTCAAGTTGAATCCCACCAAAACTTTCTTGTTTTAAAGCAGTTTCAAGTATTTGTTATTACTTTATATTTATATACTTTATATAGTTGTATTTTACATACACTAAAATGGCAAAGCTTTTAAACAATCTGGGTCCAGATAATGGTGACTTCAAAGCTTTGAAAGCTCATGGAAAAAGTATAATAAGGCAATTATTACACAATATCATACTATATGGAAATTGTATCATTCAGGAAGGAGACAGGTATTGTTTCCCAGAGATTAAGACGTTTTGGTGTGAAATGTTTTTACTGACCGCAGAACAAAAGCTAAAGACCTTGTCAAGATGCTAGCTGAAGCTGGTAAGCGTTTCATTTTCCACAGTGAAACAGTTCCTGTTACAATATGGTCTGAGGACCCACTCAGTGAAGAAGAAACCATTACTCCAAAATCAATATAAAAGGTTAGATTATAACTGGCAAATTAACTTTAAATTTTGGAGACCTGTCATTGGATTTGATCAAAAATAACTTTTTTGAAGTTTTGGTCATAATGACTATCATTACACAGGGGAAAGCTTTTACAAACCCGAGAACACAATCCCAACTGTATAGTATGGTGATGGGAGCATTATGCTACATAGCTGTTTTGTTGCAGGAAGAACTGGTACACTTCACAAATGAGGTGTCATCATAAGAAAAGAACATAATTTGGAAATATTTATGCAACACCTCAAGACATAACTTAGGAAGTTAAAGTTTGGACACTAATGGCTCTTCCAAATGAACAATGACAGCAAGACTAAAGTCAAATTAGTTACAATGTTGCTTCAGGACAATAAAGTCAATGTTTGGTGTGGCCATTTCTATTTTTTATTTAAAACATTGAATTTTTCTTTTCGAGAAGCGGAACTTAATTAAGTGGTGGTTTTAGTGGATAATGTATCCATATTCCTAAATAATCAATACAGATCAAATTTTTGCAACTATAAAAGTAAGTCCAAAACAGAGGGGATGTTCGCCAGCTCACCAAGGAGTGTCAGGCCCGGCTGCTGCTGCAGTGTTATTGATGTCTCCTCCTCGTCTTCTCCCCAGTCAGCAATGTTGGCAGGGGGGATGCACTGCTCCAGGAACAGGTCCTCCTCATCGTCTTCTGTCTCAGCGTTCTCTGGAGGCCAACGCAGTTCACCACTCTCTACCTCGCTCACTTCTGTGGGCTCCACAACAATGGAGGGGAGACGCTCCTTGTACCGGTCCGGACTGTTCAAAGAAGCCTCTGGGCCCAGGACAATCTCGACCGGATCAGGGAAAATCTAGAGGAACAGGTGGTTTAGGACTGAGAAAATAAATAAAATAAACTGTATTGTATTTGTAAATGTATTTAATTCTTTGGATTCCTGTGTACTCACGACTATCAATGCTTTACTGGTTTCTGGTTAAGTATATGGCTACTTCGAGACTGCTGTTGTCTTGAAAAAAAACAACTTGACCATTTATTGCTAACAGCTACAGATCAATGTCCCAATGAGCCTCTATTTCTAGGATTTAAAAAGACAGTATTGTGGATAAAAAGCTTACACCTGCTTTGGACAAACCCAGGCTCCTTGCATAATTGAGTGTGGGTCCATACAGCTTATTGTACTAAAAAAGTTCTGATCTGAGTCTCCAGTAGCATAGTAATGCATAGTGATCCAGGAGAATGTTCTGTTCTGCTAATGTTAGACCTGGATGTAGCTTTTGACATGGTTCACCATCACATTCTGATCCTTCTCTGTAGCTCTTCAAGTCTTCCATCACTTCCCTTGCTTGTGGTGTGCCACAAGGTTCTATTCTAGGGTCTCTGCTTTATTAGCTTCTTCTTCTGCTGTTTTTAAACACTTTTACAGACTCCCTTATGTCTTACATGGCATTTAGATGTAGATCTCATTTAAGCCACAAGAGATGTCTAAGTTACATGTAATCTACATGTGTTTAGACTATTTAATCTGAATGGCTGGAAACTGAATTGAATGAAGAGAAAACTGAATTGTCATCTGTGCTCCAGAAACTCTTGCACCAAAGGTCATGGTCTGTTAAAAACCTTTCACTAAGTTCTTAAGTTGGATGTACATGTCACACCTCTGCTTCACTCTTGCTTATATTATCTTAGAAATACTCTCAAACTGGGTCGTATTGTGTCACGCTCTAAACTACGAGTTATTATCAATGCGTTCATTTCGTCACATCTGGACACTTGCATTTCATTATTAAATTTTCTCAAAAAAACATTCATGCATTGTATGCAGGTTGTTCAGACTACAATCCCCTAAACACACATGTTCCTCTGCTTCTGTTCCAGTTACTCTCTATCAATTTGCAAGTCCACCTCAAGGTCCAAGTTTTGACTTTGAGATCTTTGCATGGAAAAGTATCAGCCTATTTTAAAGGATGTTTGCATCCTCATGTCCCGAGCAGATCCCTGTGATCAGGGCCTGCTGGCTGAGCGTCGGTCACACCAGGCTAAAGACTGAAGGAGACTTTTGTACCTGTTGGGACTCTCTAGCCCTGACCTTGAGATCTGTGTTAACAGTGATCTGTTTTTAAAAAGCTCAATGCTAATCTTTTTAAACTTGCTTTATTTATAATCTTTCTAGTTTTGCTTATTTTATTGTAACAGCTTCTGATTTTTATTATAAAATGTGCCATAGAAATAAACTTTTTACGTATTTATTTTTAACTTACTTGCAAGAGAAAAACTGAAACTCAGATAAAACTAATGATTATAACATTAAAAAACAATGCAGTTATGGCAGCACAAAGTTTAACTCGTAGTCTAAATAAAAACATATACGTATAATTTAAATGTGGCTTTTTTCTGAACTTTTTAAAAAACTGATTGTATTCCATGTCATAGTTGTGCAAAATAAGAAAGTATTCAAAAGAATTCTGAAACATTTAGATAGCCTTGCAACATTGTTTCTTCTCCATCAACCGCATTGTTTCCTCTCCATCAACCGCACTCACACACCTAACCAGCATGTTATCGGACATGTGATACCGAGTTTAAAGAAGTTGGTTACAGAGTGATGACATAGCCCACCTGGAATGGCAGTCTTTGGTCCTTCTTCTGCATATCTTCACAGTTTGGATCTTGACTAATCATCTCCTCCATAACCCTAGAGAGTACAATTACAGTAAGAAAGATAAGGGAAATTTAAAGCTTGTGAGAAAGATTTTAGATTTCTTTGCAAGGTTTGGAAACACCTTAGAGGTTCTAATTTCTATGGTTTCATATGGGTTTTTAAAATGTTTTTGCAATATAATGTTTACATTCACATCAGTGTAACTCACTTCATGTTTTTATTTGATTTGTCTGCAACAGTTCACAGTTTCTACAGTTCTATTTATATACAGGATTCAAAGTTTCAGAGAGGATTTAGGTACACTATTTTGACATTCTGCTCCACTGCACGATATCTGATATCATCAGCATTAAAGCTGAATTACAGCACAGTCACATTGCCCAACATCCTAGCCTTTTGATTGGTTCATGGATTTCCTGTCTTTTATCATTTTGTCCATTACCGGTGAAGAAGTGTGACTTCCCTCTCAACTGCACACAAACTGAATTTGCTTTTCATTTGGCTGATTAATGCAGTTCAAACTGCAGTCAAAAATAAAGTGAATTATATTCTGCAGTTTTTGTTTTCTGGCTCAGAATCAGCCTGGTCAAATGCCCTGTTTTAGCTTGAACAGCCTTAGCGCTCCCATAAATAATGGGTTGGCTGACAGGAATTAGCAAGGACTGAGAATCTGGCTCTGAATCCTATATTTATTCCTCTCTCCACCATTTTTTGTTTTAGTTTTCTGCTTCTTCGTTTTTGTTTTCTCCTTCTCATTTTGAGCCTCAGTCAGTGACCAATTCTGCTAAAGCTTGCGCTTTAATTCAATTTCCACTAAAACTCTGATGTAATCTAAAGTTTTTCTAAATTCTTTTCTGGGCTCTATTAGCAAACTACAGCAGCATTAAAGTTCTGTCAGTTAATACATTTTAGAAATATTCTGTGAATATATCCCTGAAAAGAAGTGCCCATAAAAGCAAAGTTTTATGTTTTGCTGGCTGGGTGTTTTAACACCTCTGTATGTTTTTTTGTGGTTTTTTTTTTTTCGTTTTTGGTTAGATAATAGAAGTGCAAATGTTTGCTTTGGATTGAAACTGAAGCATTTCCAGAAAATGCATGTTCAGAAACGTTTTAGTATTTAGCTCCATCCATCTTGCCATCACATTGAACAGGGTGTGTTAATGCTTTATAACCTAAAGCTGCTTTAAATTTCTCCACGGCTTTCTCCCTGACCTGTCTTTCGTGGTTCTTGGTCTTCATGATCCAGTTTCTTACTCCTAATGCAAACCTCTGAGGTCTTCACAGAGCCTCAGAGAAAACTTCAGTATCTCCTTTTTAGAGAGCATCTACTCAAATCCACATAGCTTCAAAAAATACCTGAACAGATTTTAGCTGTTCCTCTCTTTTTTGTATTATTTACTGTGTTAAACTTCGGCTTTATGACTCCACACAACGTTTATTGTTCACTATAAGCAATACACAAACACTAAGCCAGTTTGCACAATGGGCAAAATGAGGACACCCTGTTCTCATCCAAACAGGATCAGCTTTGGGAGGATGCTATCATGTTTGACCTACTTGTGAACATGCGCAGCTTTGCAATTCAATTTCTGATAGTGTGCTGTTGACAAGTGTTCCGTGCTAAGCTGTTTGTGTGCCACCTGGGATGGAAACTTTCAGCAGCTATTATGATGAAGGAGCTTAACCTCTGTGTAATCCCACCTATGCATCATTGTTTTAACATTGATTCAGCTCAGTCAACAGTCACTCTCATTTCTTTTTTTTTTCTTCAGTGGATTGCCGTGCATTTGACTGAATCCATCCTCAAAATAGGGTTGTATCATTTATAACAAACAAGAAAAAAATACTAAACTGTAGATTTGTGTTGTAAGAACAAAGAATCCATGCGAATCAAGAATGAATGTCAAGTCTACACCATAGTTCAGGTGATAAGTTTGAGTCATCAGCAGAGATAAACAGCAGTCATCAGGCTTCTGGCTTTTATCTTAATGATGACAAACAAGGCTAAAAATATATGCCTATATGTTCCTGTTTCCACATCACAATCAGATTTTTCTTGTCACGTATATACATCCATTAAATAACTTTTATTTGTATGCAGTGCAGTGGGAAGACTATGTCGGTTACAGATGTCTTCCGTTTTGGCTTTTTGCCACACTTAAATGTTTCAGATCGTCAACCTACTATTAATAATAACAGACAAAGATAACTTGAATAATTACAAAAAGCAGTTTTCTGTCAGGATCTGCCATTTTGGGTTTTGTGTTTGTTTACTTTGTCAGTTAGGTGTTTCTATACCTTTGGGTTTAGTAGTTATGTTTGTTTATTCCTTCTGTCATCTTAGTTTTAGTAGTTCTTTCTCCCCTCGCCTTTAGTTCCCTTGGTGGTTGCTTTCTCATTTATTTATGACTTAGAATGGTTTTCTCCTTTGATTATTATTAGTACAGTTGTCCTTGCTTCTCTGGGTTTTCTAGTTTAGTTTATCACTTAGTTTCTGTGCTTGTTTACTATTAGGTTATTTATTCTTGCTGCATTCTTCTAGTTTATTAGTTCCTTTTTTCCCTCTGGCCTAAGACCCCTTTTTGTTATTATTTACCCAGTTGCTTGTTGCCCTTGAGATTAATTGTTCTTTCCCAGCCTTGCTCTTTAGTATAGTTCCTCTTGTCCCTGCTTTGTGTAGTTAGTGTTCCTTCCAGATTTAGCCTTGTGTTTTATGTTTAGGTTTCCTTTCTCTAGAGATGTCTTTAGTTTAGTTTAGTTTGGTTTAGTTTAGTTTAGTTTAGTTTAGTTTAGTTTAGTTTAGTTTAGTTTAGTTTAGTTTAGTTTAGTTTAGTTTAGTTTAGTTTAGTTTAGTTTAGTTTAGTTTAGTTTTCCCCTCCTGTCTCTGCGTTCTCTAGCTCCCGTTTCCATAGTACCATATTCCCTCAGTTCCCTGCAGCCTGGTCCACAACTGGTTCATGTTTCCTCTGATTACCTGCCTCCCTGTCTCACTGGTCCATACTCCACTTCCCTCAGCTTATAAGCTCTCTAGTTTTCATTATTCCCCGCTGGTTCCTCACGTTAACAACCCTAGTTGTCTTCCCGAGTTTCTCCTAGTGGTTTGTTTTCTGTTCGCCTCTTGAACGTGTGCTCTCAGATTACCAGTCTGTAAGTCTACCTTCAGTTTCATTATAAAAAACTTCATCTACTCACCATGCGGCCTCCTCGCCATGTTCTGCATCCCGGTCCTGCCTCCAAACCCACGACAATGACATTTTCAAATGATAGTTTCATATATAAAAGGGAAAAAGGTATCCAAATCAACGTAGCCCTGTGTGAGAATGTAATTACCCCTCTTTTTATATAATGAATTAATTGTCACAAGCCACACCTAAGCATGATTGCAGCCAGATCTTTAGAATTAATAAAATCCCGAATAACAACATGAAACAGGCTAAAATATCAATCTAAAGAAATTTGCAGCTGAGGAACAAAGTCATTGACAGTCAGTCAGGAAAGTGTTACAAAGCCGTTCTAAGGTTTTTTTTGCTCAAGTGAACCACAGTGAGAGCAAACATCTACAAACGAAAAAAACAATGAACAACCTTCCCAGAGTGGCTGGCCTACGAAAATTACTACAAGAACACATCAATGACTAATCCAGTAGATCACAAAATAACCCAGAACAATAATTAAAGCACTGCCGGCTTCACTTGCCTCAGTTAAGGTCAAAGTTCAAAGACGAACAGAATCAGTTGACCACAAAGAACACAAAGGCTTGTCTCAGATTTGCCAAAACACATATTTTCTGTGGAGTGACAAGACAAAAGTAGAACTTTTTGGAAGGTGTGCGTTGTGTCACTTGACATCTCCCATTAAACTAACACAGCATTTTAGCAAATAAAACACCTTCTGCTTTTTTACTTGCACAGCTTGCAATAATTGACAGAACCATTAATTATTCTCTCTAACTGAAAATCCTGAAAATGTCCACCTAACAGTTTATGACCCTAGCACACTTGAGTTATTGAGCAGGACAACAACCCAAAGCACTACAACAAGTCGGCCTCCCACTGGCTAAAAAGATTAGCCAGTGGACAGTCTGTTCAACATTCCTTCGTTGTGACTGTAAAAGACTCAGTGCCTGTTAACGGAAAGGCCCAATCAAACTTCACTGAGCCTCTTCCACACTAGCTGACCATGTGGCACTTTACAACCAATTCACCTTTAAAGAAAATGTGCATATTCCCCGATTTTTCTAGAAATAAAAATAAAATAAAAACACGTGCTACTTTTAAATGTTAGAACAGGACATTTAGAAGTTATTTGATGTTTATATATCAATCATAAATCGAAAATCCTTGTGCCCTGAAACATACTGTGTATTTCTGATAAAAATTGTTAAACTACTATGCTTGACATGTGAAAGCTGCTTCATCTCTTACCATTGATTAAAATTCTGGTTCTAACTAAACTTGTAGGGTTTTTTGCATGATTATATCTTCAGGACTTCTTCAGTTTGAGGGTTATAATTTTAACAGAATGACAGCTAATTTATTCCGTTATTACTAGTTAGGGTTTAACTTGTGTCTAAAACACACAGTAGTCACTTCCTACCCTTCCTTAGGGGTCAGGTGCATGTCTTGTCCATCTTGGCACAGTTCCACAGTCGTGAAGCTCGGCTCCTCCACGGTCAGCAAAGGTGACACCAGAGGGGTTGCAATAGGGGGTGTGCAGCTCCCACAGCATTCCCCCTCTGCTGTCCTCTCACAGGAGCTTGTGGCCTCCAGGGCGAAGCCTGGAAGAAGTTGGACTTCCAAACCTTGAGGAATACCAGCTCAAGAGAAGATCAGGGTTTGGGTGAATGTCTAATCTTTCTTTATCAGTTAAGGCAGCCCCTTTCTACTCTGGTCTAAGTCAATATGTCCTCCCATTTGCCCACATGTGCTCCCTTCTCTCACGTATCAAACTTTCCTTCCTTTCGTTTCTTTCTCTCTATGTGTCTCTAGATTTTTCCCTTTCCCCACCAACTGCAAGGCTTTGGAGCAGAGAAGGATTAACGTCTCTTTCGATTACAGAGGCTGCTGTGTGACGTCAGTCTGGCTTGACCGTCCCCTCTGACGAGTTGGTACACTTGGTCACTCGTACATCTGCAAAGTAAGGCCACAAAACAGTCACAAGGTCCCGCCACAGATAGATTCAACAACAACAATAAGATGGACACTTGGAGCTTTGCACAATTAATTACGAGTCTTTTGGTCTTTCTTATACATCTATCCACCATCCTCATGACTCTCTCTCTCTCTCTGTTGCCAACTGTGCATCCCTCCATCTGTGGATTTAGATTTGGACGATTCATGGAATTAGCTCAGGGGATCAAGGGCTCAGGCGTGGGGAGGGGATATGTATATGTATATATAACAAGCAGCAACTGTTGCTAAACAGGCAGTGCATCACAAACTGCAATGAGTAATGCCATCTGTATGCTTTGTTGATGGACTGTAAGCAGAACAAAGATAGTGGAACATAAAAGGTGTTCTGTCCCTGTTAAACTTTAATAACTTTTTTTAATTAGGGAAAAGCGGAGGTGTCCTGCAGATAATATCTTGCATTCACAGTTATCAGTTTGAATTCAAGATACTTAAAAACATGTTGCTGAATGAGCACAATAGAAAACAAAAGAATTCATGGCTAAATTGCACTTTATTCTATATTTACTTAATTTGCAGTTTTCTTTTGCTACAACAGTCATATGCAATAAATTAGAATATGTGTTCCTATGAGACCTGTTTAAGTACCTCTTGAAAATAACAGCCTTTAAGCAGGTATTAAACATACTTTTAATTAAGACCACATTTCATTAATAACATGTTTTTTATTGGTCTGGTGTAATATATGAATCTTAAATGTCATGTTTTTTTATTAGCTGTAAGCAGAAAATCATCATAATTAACAGAAACAAAGGCTTGGAAACATCAGTCTGTCTAAATCTAATGTTTCACTTAGTGAATTGAATTTAAATAAATTAACTTTTGAATAATGTAATTTATTTAATATGACTGTATACATATTCAATTCAATTCAATTCAAAAATACTTTATTAATCCCAAAGGGAAATTAAATATGACTGTTTCACAACTGTTAGCATTGTTGCCATGCAGCAGCAAGGTCCTGGTTTCAAATACCTGCACTGGCCTTTCTGCATGCAAGCCTTCTAAGACATCTTGAGTGTAGCTAAACATATTTAGTACAATACACTAAGAGATGTCAGCAAACATCAGCCTTACATATAAACTTAGAATAAAAAAGGCAATCAGCTTGTGTGGTGCTTGAACTTAAAGAAGGTTAAAGGCCTGGTTGGTTGATTATTTATGTATTAGTTAAGGTTTGCATTTATCATATATGTAGGTTTGCGTTTTTGATATATGTACTAAATAAAACATTTCGATTGTTTTTCATTCAATGTTCCCTTATTTTTAAAATCTTGTTCTGTGCGCGTGTGTAGTTTTTTTATAGTTTTCTGCGAAAGCCATAAATAGAAATGATATGCAGGTGTCATAAAAAATTGACACTTGTTCTGATAAATTTGACAGATTTTGTCAAAACAACCACAAACTCACCACAGACTCAAGCCTTGCTTGTTTTTTGTCGTCCTCCCTCCAGTGGGAGGCGCTGTTTCTGATAGCAACATAACCCTCACCCTGCTTTACATGCTGTTTTTGAACTGTAGCGACTCTGTCAAGAGACATAGCGGCTTTTATCGACATTTTCAGGTTCTTTCTTTTAGTAAATCCTTTTCAGATGGATTTAGAGGGTGGATCATACGAGCCGGGATTTGTTGGGATACGATTTTGTCAAGAATGGTGAGTCTCAGACCGAAAATACATTAAAGGAAGTTGAATTAACATGTTAGCTAGGTGAAGTGTTAAGTTGTTTTCTACATAAAGACTTTCCTATTGACTGAATAAAAACCACAGTAATGTTATTCCTTCTTTCAGTAATAACATGTTGTACCCAAAGGAAGACAAAGAGAACCGCATCCTGCTGTATGCGGTGAGTATTTAGTCAGAAACTAGCCGCTCGTTTGTTAGCATGCAGTTGGGAAGAGTAGAAAAACCAGACTGACGTTTGTTTACCAGTTTCCAGAAGACTTAGCCGCTTATGGAAATAGTAAAGTCACATGGATATTTTTTAGGGATAGAGACAGTGAGGTGGGATTTGATATGTTTAATGTTATGCAGAAAAAATAAGTTTCAGCTTTTTGAGATTTTCAGGATAATTACCCTATAACCACATCTAACTGCAAATTCAAATACCATGCAACTTTTAAACATCTATTAATAGTTTCTAATAATAATAATAGAAGGGTAGTTTGAATTATTTTTAACACACATTAAGATTATTGTCTATTATAACACGTTTTCCTTTCTTACTGAACCTACAGTGTAGAAACTGTGACTATCAGCAAGAGGCTGACAACAGCTGCATCTACGTCAACAAGATCACCCACGAGGTTGAGTATGTAATAACAAAGATGTTATAATATCTACTATATATCTGTAAATATGTGGCCAGATCACTCTTCTACCTCTTCAGTACTTCTGGTTCTTTTATTTCAGCTTGTTGGAGTTTTTGCCATAAACTTTACTTCTTGCAAAGAACTCCCCTGACTTTTGACTCTATCAAAGCTGTCGAAAAAAGCACAACAATTGAGTAATAGCCACCTTCCTTTACAATTAATTTGGATGTTTTTGAGGCTCTACTTGGTTAGCTAATGAATAAGATTTGAGCCCTGTTTGATGTTTTTTTTTTTTCTAAATTACTTAGAGTTTATCCTGTGGTAAGCCTGAGATTTTTGTAGGTTTCCCTGGTCAGTGTAAAAACATGGTGAATTATCCTTTAAAGGAGACAACCTACATAATGACATTGCTTTATTTGATCAAGACAAGCTTTTAGTTAGTGGTTGTTTTTTTTTTTTTGGAAAATGAATATTTACAATTGAAGTTGCATGATGGGGCATTTCACTGTGATTGCTAATTTGACTGAGTACAGCAGATCTGGTGTGTAAAACATTATTTTGAAAAACCTTTTAAAGGATTTAAAATATTTAAGTTTGACTGCGGAATGTAACCTTTTAACTGTATTGACACAAATTTAACGACTGCACTTTTAAAACAATATTGCTCCAATATTATTCCTCATAAGCAAATACTACCTCATGTTCTAATCTATCATTTGTGGTCTAAAATTATTGATTGCCCTGACCCAAACTTGTGATTTCTCTTCAGTGAACTGACACAAATCATCGCTGATGTAGCCCAGGATCCAACGCTGCCAAGAACAGAGGATCACCCCTGTCCAAAGTAGGTGCTCACCTTATCCATTTCATCTTTAATCATCTTTAATCATTCGCCACAATTCCCACAAGAAAACTGACAATTAAGTGTATACACTTAAGTAATCAAACTATGCAGACAGCAGCAAATGTGATGGGAAGTCATACTAAATTACACATGGGGCTCCCGCTTGCTTTTACAATCTTTTCCTGCAGAAGAACCAAGGAAACATAACTGGCGAATATCTCATGTTTAAAATACCATGGACAAGAAACGGCTGTAATAGCGATATTGATTGCAGTTATGAATAACATTTACTGATTAGAAATATCGGTAATTATCTAAAAATCGCTAGACAATGATAAAGCGATGTATCACTATATTTATCCACTTGCATGTTAAACATGTCTATAGAAAGTGGAGAGCAGCTTTTCTCTTTGTATTTGCTGACTGTAACTTATAGAAAACACAAAGATCTGCATCAGTAAATCTGACATTCTTTCCCATCAGCCATCTCTTCCTCTCCCAGTTAAATGCCAGTTTTCATCCTTGTGTTTGGGAGCAACACCTACACTGCCTGGCCAAAAAAAAAAAAGTTGCTACTTGGATTTAACTGAGCAAATAGGTGCGAGTCTCCCATTGGATAATTACTGTAGGGGCGATTATGTTTCAGCTGGCAACAAGTTATTTAACCCCATCTGGTGCATTGAGTTGCTTCTCATTTATTAAACAACCATGTCGAAAGACACATCCCGTGGTCGTGAAAAAGATGTCAGTCTGTTTCACAAGGGTCAAATCATTGGCATGCATCAAGCAGAGAAAACATCTAAGCAGACTGCAGAAACTACCAAAATTGGGTTAAGAACTGTCCAACACATTATTAAAAACTGGAAAGATAGTGGGACTCATCGTTTTCGAGGAAAAAATGTGGCCGGAAAAAACTCCTGAATGATCGTGATCGGCGATCACTTAAATGTTTGGTGAAATCAAATCGAAGAAAAACAACCGTAGAACTCCAGGCTATGTTTGATAGTGAAAGTAAGAGCATTTCCAGAAGCACAATGCGAAGAGAACTCAAGGGACTGGGACTGAACAGCTGTGTAGCCTTAAGAAAACCACTAATCAGTGAGGCTAACTGGAAAAAAAGGCTTCAATTTGCTAGGGAGCATAAATATTGGACTCTGCAGCAATGGATGAAGGTGGTCTGATGAGTCCAGATTTACCCTGTTCCAGAGTGATCAGGGTAAGAAGGGAGGCAGGTGAAGTGATGCACCCATCATGCCTAGAGCCTACTGTACAAGCCTGTGGGGGCAGTGCTATGATCTGGGGTTGCTGCAGTTGGTCAGGTCTGGGTTCAGCAACAGTACAGGTCCTTCTCAAAATATTAGCATATTGTGATAAAGTTCATTATTTTCCATAATGTCATGATGAAAATTTAACATTCATATATTTTAGATTCATTGCACACTAACTGAAATATTTCAGGTCTTTTATTGTCTTAATACGGATGATTTTGGCATACAGCTCATGAAAACCCTAAATTCCTATCTCACAAAATTAGCATATCATTAAAAGGGTCTCTAAACGAGCTATGAACCTAATCATCTGAATCAACGAGTTAACTCTAAACACCTGCAAAAGATGCCTGAGGCCTTTAAAACTCCCAGCCTGGTTCATCACTCAAAACCCCAATCATGGGTAAGACTGCCGACCTGACTGCTGTCCAGAAGGCCACTATTGACACCCTCAAGCAAGAGGGTAAGACACAGAAAGAAATTTCTGAACGAATAGGCTGTTCCCAGAGTGCTGTATCAAGGCACCTCAGTGGGAAGTCTGTGGGAAGGAAAAAGTGTGGCAGAAAACGCTGCACAACGAGAAGAGGTGACCGGACCCTGAGGAAGATTTTGGAGAAGGGCCGATTCCAGACCTTGGGGGACCTGCGGAAGCAGTGGACTGAGTCTGGAGTAGAAACATCCAGAGCCACCGTGCACAGGCGTGTGCAGGAAATGGGCTACAGGTGCCGCATTCCCCAGACCTGGGCTACAGAGAAGCAGCACTGGACTGTTGCTCAGTGGTCCAAAGTACTTTTTTCGGATGAAAGCAAATTCTGCATGTCATTCGGAAATCAAGGTGCCAGAGTCTGGAGGAAGACTGGGGAGAAGGAAATGCCAAAATGCCAGAAGTCCAGTGTCAAGTACCCACAGTCAGTGATGGTCTGGGGTGCCGTGTCAGCTGCTGGTGTTGGTCCACTGTGTTTTATCAAGGGCAGGGTCAATGTAGCTAGCTATCAGGAGATTTTGGAGCACTTCATGCTTCCATCTGCTGAAAAGCTTTATGGAAATCAAGATTTCATTTTTCAGCATGACCTGGCACCCGCTCACAGTGCCAAAACCACTGGTAAATGGTTTACTGACCATGGTATCACTGTGCTCAATTGGCCTGCTAACTCTCCTGACCTGAACCCCATAGAGAATCTGTGGGATATTGTGAAGAGAACGTTGAGAGACTCAAGACCCAACACTCTGGATGAGCTAAAGGCCGCTATCGAAGCATCCTGGGCCTCCATAAGACCTCAGCAGTGCCACAGGCTGATTGCCTCCATGCCACGCCGCATTGAAGCAGTCATTTCTGCCAAAGGATTCCCAACCAAGTATTGAGTGCATAACTGTACATGATTATTTGAAGGTTGACGTTTTTTGTATTAAAAACACTTTTCTTTTATTGGTCGAATGAAATATGCTAATTTTGTGAGATAGAAATTTTGGGTTTTCATGAGCTGTATGCCAAAATCATCCATATTAAGACAATAAAAGACTTGAAATATTTCAGTTAGTGTGCAATGAATCTAAAATATATGAATGTTAAATTTTCATCATGACATTATGGAAAATAATGAACTTTATCACAATATGCTAATATTTTGAGAAGGACCTGTATGTGTTCAAAGAATGAGGTCAGCTGACTACCTGAATATACTGAATGACCAGGTTATTCCATCAATGGATTTTTTCTTCCCTAATGGCGCGGGCATATTCCAAGATGACAATGCCAGGATTCACTGGGCTCGAATTGTGAAAGAGTGGTTCAGGGAGCATGAGACATCATTCTCACACATGGATTGGCCACAACCGAGTCCAGACCTTAACCCCATTGACAATCTTTGGGTCGTGCTGGAGAAGACTTTATTGAGACTCAACTATCATCAATGCACGATCTTGGTGAAAAATTAATGCAACACTGGGTGGAAATAAATCTTATGACATCGCCGAAGCTTATCCAAACAATGCCACAGCGAAGGCATGCCGTAATCAAAGTTAATGGCGGTCCAGCGGAAAATTAGAGTGTGACCTTTGTTTTTTTTTGTTTTTTTGGGTGGCAACTTTTTTTTGGCCAGGCAGTGTATTTCTAGTTTTTTTGCTATAATAATTAAATAAATATATATATTTAATATTGATGTTCCTGTTGGACAAAGAAGAACAATGATATACTGCCCCCTAAAGCCACCCTCATGTCACACAATCCCTCTAAAACTCCAAAGGCAGGATTTTGACAACAGCAAGTGGGTTTTATTGCGTTGCCATTTTAATATTTGCTTATTGCTTGTCACTTCCCAGATGTGGTCACAAGGAGGCAGTGTTCTTCCAGTCTCACAGTATGAAGGCTGAGGTAAGAATTCCCCATAAAGACAGTGTTTTTGACCTTTCTATAGTTGATGCTGTTGTCATATTTCAATCTTTTACAGTCGGTAGTCATGTTAACTGTAGCATCAATGTTTTTGCACATCACAAAGCTGCTCTTGTTCAAACACCAATCACAAACAGGAGAATTGAGAAACCTATTTTAATGTTAATCCTCAATACAAAATACAATAAGACCGCTAATGCAGTTTTTTAGATGTTAATCAAAGTAATCAATCATTTTAAATACAAACTGAATATATTTTATATGATTCTGTGTTTTTCCCCTTCTCAGGATGCTATGCGTCTGTATTACGTCTGCACGGCCCCTCACTGCGGACACCGGTGGACAGAGTAACAGGAAGAGGTCCATCGCTTGTATCTATAATATTGCTAACGGCAGGTTTTTAATCCTAGCGTGTCAGCGACTCCTAAACAGTCCAAGTATGAGCCATGAGATGAGACTTGCTTTTTTGATATAGTTGTTTTCTAATTGACAACCACTGTTTGAACAGAATGTGTTTAGCAGTGGTCAGTTTCAGTCGTGTCCTGTTAGATTTGTTAGAAGAATTGTTTTGTCTGTATTAAAATTTTCTTTTGAAAAGAAATCCTCCCTAAAATTCTTCCGCTTGTTTCATTTTTATGTATTGCCTGCTCAGGCTTTGCTTACGTTCTGTGTATGATGAAGAGACGAAGGGAAGTGCAGTTATACAATGGCAGGAATATTATAATAATCTGGTCTTTTTTTAAGTTTTCTAACTGTTTGTTGTGAGCGGAGGTTGCTGAGAAGCACTGATACTACATATAACCTGGATAATTAAAAAAAAGTGCACAAGTTTGTTTTAGATTTTCTTTAACTAATTCAGACAGGGTTGAAATTATACATCTCAGATATATATGTACACCCCACTGATCTATGGATGAATGGCATTTGAAGCAATGCTTTTTGTTTTTTGAAGACATAAACAAGCTTCTGACATAATCCTGCTTAGATATTTGAACCCTCTTCTTTTCAGTGGTAGAAGCCAGTTAAGTTGATTTGGTGTTCTGGCCTGGCTTTTAATTGTAGTCTAGACATTTTCAGTACTTTCAAAAGTGGATTAGTTGCTTAATGGGAGCCTGCTTTTTCCATACCAGAACCAGTTAGATGTGTCTTTGGGAACATTGTCCTGTTAGAACACCTGCGTTGTGTAAGTTTCAACCATGAAGCTGTTTATTTAAGAAGAAGTTAAACATTTAAGAGCTATTTCTCCATACGTAATAACCTGCCCACTTTGTTTACCAGTACCACTGCATGATGCTGCCACCACAATGTTTTTCTTGCATTTTAAAGCCTCATATTGACTCTTCTCAACATTCTCGTCACTTTGGCTAAATGACTCATTTGTCTCATCTGACCACAAAACCGCTCTCTTAAATAACATCTGGCCTGTCCGAAGTGGCAGCTGCAAATTCCAGTTGTCCTCGAAGGTGGCGATTTTCTTGGTTGGAGGCCTTTCAGTCCGTGGTTATTTAAAACTTTCTTCACTGTGGACAGTAACACTGATGTCTCATCAGTTTCCAGTTTATGGTGGGTCCGAGACCTTAGAGGTTCCTGTTAAGTTCTTGAACACTAATTGGACACAGCTGGGTTTTCTACAAGGTTATGGAACACAAACACGTCAAAACCGGTTTTAATAGGTAAAGCTGGATAACATTAAGCTTCTGGGTTGAGCTGCTCAAAGCTCTTGACTTCAACTCTGTTAGAATCTTGTGGATTATGCCTAAAACTCATGGAACTTCATCAGTCCTGCCAAGAACTGAATAATAATTATGCCAGAAGCTAGTTGATGGCTACAAAAAGTTTGTGGTTGAAGTGCAACTCTCCAAGGGAAATATCAGTAGGGGGTTTATTACCTCCACCACAGAGGTTATGTTTTTGTTGTCTGCCTGTTTGCAAAATGTCTCAAAAAGTTCTGAATGTATTTTGCTGAAATTTTCAGACAAGGTGTGTATCAGGACAAGGAATAGATGATTAGATAACTTGGAATTCCCACATGGTTCCTCACCCGTCAGCAGCTGACATGCAGTAGCCTTGGCCGAGGTCAGCGCTCTCTGAGTGCTTTTCTAGTTTATTTATTTGATCCTGTGTGGCTTAGAGAACTCCACAATAAATTTGATTTTTGTGCACCCAGTTTTTGTTTTCAAAAGACACTGAAGTTGTATGTTTTATAATAGTTGTAACCTGAAAAAAAAAATTGATCAAATACATTAATTAAAACTCAAAAAGTGACTTTCATGCATTGAATACACCGCCGTTTTTTCAGGTTTTCCCGATTAGAAAGAATGGAAATGTCTGTAATTTTCATTGTAGGGACACTTCAACTGTGAGAGACTGAATCTAAAAACCAATTCAGAATATAACATTGCATGATATTTAAATAATTAATTAGCATGAAATTAGTATTTGGTACAATAGAAAAATAGAACTTAAAATTTGGTACAGATTCCTTTGTTTACAGTCACAGATGTTTCCTGTGGTTCCTGACCAGGTTTGGGGACACTGAAGCAGTGATCATACAGGGGAAGGTGAGTCCAGCCCAGGGGGAGAACGGTGTGAGGGGCTTGAATTTAAGCTGTTTACTGAACTGTAGCAATAAACATTGTTTTTAATCTACAAACTGAGGTTTCTAAAAGGCAGCACTAAATGATACTCTGTAATTGGCACATTTAAAGAATATATAATCACCTGAGTTTAGAAGCCACTAATACAACCAAGGGAAGTTCAGAGCTGTGAAGTAACAGCCATGGCTGTACAAGCAAAACTACTCTGGATTTTTCTGCATTAAGAAGATTTGCAAATCATGGCTGAGGGTGTCTGGTTAGAATGTAAAATGAATGTCCATCAAAGACTAGTGTTTTCCGTAATAATGATGTATGACTTCCCACTCACTCGCCACAAATAAATGGAGCAAAAAAAAAAAAAAAACTGCGGTTTATCTTCATGTGCAGTGAATGAAACTGCAGAAAGAAGAAAAGGAAGTCTGGGAAGATTTTGTTGCTAAAAAAACCAAAGCCAGAAACTGCAGTCGGATCCATGTGATTTGCAGCGAATCAGAAACTGTTTTGAGTTTGTCAACTCTGTTCACTACTGCAACCAGAAATGCATCCCCACAGCATGATGTTGCCACCTGCAAGGGTGGCCATAGAGGTGTTTTTTTTTTAGGGGATATGTATTGTTAGTTTTCATTCACACATTGCATTTTGCATGTTGACCAAAACGTTAATTTTTGTTCCCATTTGAACAAATAATATTTTGTGTTCCTTACCTACATTTCACTGTCAGTATTTTAGGCAAAAATGTTACATTTTGGTCTCATCTAACCAAATCTTCCACGTGTCTGCCTTGTTCCCTACATGGCTTTTCGCAGTCTGCAAAATGGGCTTTTTATGTCTTTCTGCCAAAAATGGCTTTCCTTTTGGCACTCTTTCATAAAGGTCATATTTGTCCTTCCAACAGGTTCTCCTACCTGAGTTCTAGATCTCTGCAGCTCCTCCAGAGTTACGGAGGGCCTGTTGTCTGATCAATGCTCTCATTGTCTAGCTTATCAGTTTACAGACATATCCTGTCAGGTTTGCCATTGTGCCATACTCTTTCCACTTTCAGACGTCGGACTGAACAGTGCTCAGTGAGAAATTCAAAGTTGGGATATTGTTCCATAGCATACTTTCTCCCTGACCTACTGATCTACTATGTTCTTCCATCTTCAAAATATTTTTTATTGATGTTCTCTAAGAAACCTCTGAGACCTTTGCAGTACAGCTGGATTTATACTGAGATTAAATTACACACATTTGGACTCTACAAATTAGTTGGTTGCACTGAATTTCATTGAGGGGTATCAGAGCAAAGGAGCCTGTTTAAAAACAAACTTTCTGATTTGTGAAACATTTTTATGCATCCTTTCACTTTTCAGTTATGCACTACTTTGTCTTGGTTTATCACATATAATCCCAGGTGAATATGTTGAAGTTTGTAGTTCTAAAAAGTTCAAGAAGTGTGAATACTCTTGTCAGGTACTGTATAAACACTGGTTAATTCAGCAGAACATTGAACTGTAGTGTGTGGGTTTACCTGGCCTGCCCAAAAAATTTGAAAAGAGTTAAAGAGGAAAAATATTTTACCCTTTTCAGAACCTTCCTTGTCTTTCAGTAAAGTGTTTTCCCTGAATGATCACAAACGTATTCTGACTACCAGCTCATTAAAGAGTCACACCAATTCGCGTCTGGTTTCCTTCTACGGAAAAACAAACATCTCAATATTTCAAAATTGCAAGAACTGATTTCCTGTCAAAACTCCGAAGCACTTTTGAAATCCTATCTGATGTGTGGGAACAAAACTGCTAGTGTTTCAGCCCACGTGTGATGTTAAACTACACTTCCTCCTTTTTCCAGCATGTATATTCCGACCAGCTGGTTGTGCAATTGTATGACTATTGCCTTGCCATCTGCACCTGGTGGAAGATGACCTATTTGCGTGCAACAACAAAGAACGTGGGAGATGTAGTTTCCATAACCACGCCCTCCTGAACAAACTCCGATAAGAGAGACGCTTCCTGGTCAGTCTTCACATCTACAAGCTACTATGTACAGCCTCATGAGGCAAACAGGTGAGTAAACAGATACTGGTCACTGGTAATTCTATGCTTTTAAACAAAAACCGACCTGTGATTTTAAGGATCTCTTGATCTTCAAACGGCTTTTCAGCGAACATAGTTTCAAGGCAAGAGTGGGGAGCAGCCGCCCCAAAACAAAAGGAGAGTCTGGAAGGTCCAGCCAAGAAAGTTGTGATACACCACACTGCCCTCCAGAGCTGCAAAGGTCTGTCAGAGGGCAAGGACCGGCTTCACAGCATACAGAGGCTTCATATGAAGGAAAGACACTTTGATGACATTGGGTATAAGTGAGTATCTTTTGCATTTAATGTCCTGAAAGTTAAAGGAATATACTTTTGACATAAATACATGGTTGTCACAATGTTTGTTTGTTTGTTTGTTTTTTTATAGTTTTCTTATTGGAGGAGATGGCAGTGTGTTTGAGGGCCGGGGCTGGGGTGTGATGGGGGCTCACACCAAAGGCCACAACCGTGACTCCCTGGGCATTGCTTTCATGGGCAATTTCAACAGTAAGCACTCCGTTTGACTACAGCAACCACACCATGTGTCAACAACAGGACAAAAAAGAGATGTTAAACTGATGACTAATCTCCAAAGCATGTGGATAATAAAGCCTTCTTCTTGCTGTGATTTCAGATGACACACCGAGCAAAGAGGCAATATTGTCAGTCAAACAGCTGCTGATGTCTGGGGTTTTGGAAGGCTTCATAGAACCACAGTTTGTCCTGTATGGACACAGAGATTTAGGAGCTACAGAATGCCCTGGAAAAAATCTTTATGCTGCACTATCAAAACTGAGGAGCTCAGGAATACATTTCAGAGAAGGAGAGGAAGGGGAAGTCTAAACCATGAACTTCTTTCAACCCTTCACCGACTATTTCCTAATCCAACAAATTGAACTTGATATCATGAGGGTAGAACTTATTATTATTTTTTTTTATTGCTGTCAAAAAAGCCCTGGCCTTTTCCTAGCAAGGACTTCAATATAACCTTGACACCACACCATGATGTTAGCAGCAGATCCTTTAAGTCCTGGAAGTTGTGAGGTGGGGGCTCCATAAAATGGGCACATTTATCCAACACAACCTGCAGGTGCTCAGTTGGATTGAGATCTAAGGAATCTGGAGGCCAACACTGTTCCTGAATAACTTGTTTTGTGGCAGGGTTACATTATCATACTGTGAGAGGCCACAGCCAGCAGGGGATACTGTTTTAATGAAAATGTGTAAATGGTCTGCAACAAACTTGGGTAAATGATACGTGTCAAACTAACACCTATCCATGTGGGTGGCAGGACCCAAGGTTTACCAGGAGAACATTGCACAAAGCACCACGCTACCTCCACTGACTTGCCTTCTTCCTCCATCTGGGAGCCATTTGTTTCCTAGGTGACAAACATGAACTCTGACTGCACTGTTCAATGATTAGGATTAATTGGAATGTATGTACCTGACTTTTGTGAAGTGCCTTGAGACGACATGTGTTGTGAATTGGCGCTTTATAAATAAACTGAATTGAATTGAACTGGGACATCCACATGATATAAAGGAAGGCCAGGCTACCTTCCTTCATTGCTATGTGGTCCAGTTCTGGTTCATTAACTTCTTCAGAAATTTGAGCAACAGTTGCTTCTTTGGTTGGATTGAACCACATCAGCCAGCACTCTCTCCCCACTGGGTTTAATGAGCCTGTTACCTGTTTGCCACTATTCCCTGTTGAAAGTTACTGACCACTGCAGACCTGGAACACCCCTGAAGCGCTACAGTTTTGGAGATGCTCTGACCCAGTGAAACTTAGATATCACAACTTAGCTTTTGTCAAATTTGTTACACCTGACCATTTTTTCTGCTTCTGACACACCAAGTTTGAGGACAAAACGTCCACTTGCTGTTTAAGACATCCCACCTACTAATAAGTGCCACGATGAAGAGATAATTTGTGTTATTCACTTTACCTGTCAGTCGTCATAATTGTGAGCCTAAACGGTGTATTATACCTCAACCAGTTTGACGCCTGTAAGATAGGATCTTCACCACCAGAGAGAGCCATGACAAAGGATGAGACAAAAAGAAGCAACGTGTCTGCGTCACCGAACCCAGCATTAATCAAATGTTTTGAGCTGAACGTGTTCTGTTATACCATTTTACCGTGACTAACTACTTGAGTCTATGCGCAATATGAGTACGAAGTGCAATTCAGTGATTAAATTCAACATAAGTGCCTGCAAAAATGAATGTGTATATTTTTTTGTTTTGATGTGTTGTATTTTTTCAAAAAAAATCCAAATCCTTTTTGTATCATTGTACGATTATTTTTCATTCCTTGTTTGTTGTTGTTTTACTTCAGCGCTTCACCCAAAAGAGAGCAGTGCTCAATTTTCACCTTCTGGACCACAAATACAGCTCAATTAAAAAAGACGGTTTGGGGGAGAATCGTGCTGTTCTCAGGGTGTCGCTGAAAAAATCATCCCAAAAAAAAAACAAGACGTGAATCCAAACGATAGAATGAGGAAAAAACATCCCAGAGGATTACAAGTGTTAGGGCAACGCTGCCTGCGCCCTTTCTCCAGGGCCAAAAGCATTCCTGACAAGCGTCAACTTGTGCAGCGAGAGAGGGCCCTGTGTCAAAGTGACTGGAAGCAGGAACAAATTGCATATGTAATTACAAACGTTATTACGGATATCTGCAGATGCATGGTTCGGGTAAACTGAGCAGTGGTTCTGACTGATGAAAACAAACAAGCTAACACGATAAATTAAATCCAGTTTCAGCGCGACGGATGGTTAAGGATTTTTTTATCCAACTTTTTGTACTGTTTTTTGAAGAAACCGAATTATTATTTAGCATCTGTCACACAATAAAGATATTTGCGCTTATAATCGATCCTGGATGATTCAGATTTCTAGAAGCTTTTTACAGATAACCCAAGCCAAGAGTTACTAGTTGTTTTGATCACACGAAAAAGCGTACCAAAAAATTACTTTTTGCATAAAGAATGGAACGACTGGGTGCAAAGCTTAGTTTAATCCGGAGATAGGTCTGAAAGATGGAGGCTTAGCGCCCAGAGTTGCCATGCAAAGCCTGACCAGTAAACCTAAACAAGCTTCATTATTAATTATTATTATCAATCATTATTAATTCATTATTATGAATTAGAAAGTTTTGTAAGGGGTGACCAGGAGGACATTATAACTTTATAATCTTGCCATGGCACACCAGAACATCATGGTCCTTCTTAGGACAACTTATTGTTCCGAATTTTAGTGTTTTCTAGAACCTATATGCGTAAACTGTACATAGTCTGGGCATATCATGCAAAACGGGACACTATGAATGACAAAAAAAAAAGTCAGGCTAAATCAAGTATATAACAAATAAAACAACGTTGCAACTAATCAAAACCCGAAGTTTCCTGAATTAAATTTGAGCATGAAAAAGTATTTGGTTAGCTTTCTTTTTGCCTGCTGTCCTTCCACCTTTCATCCCAGAGTTTTTTAGAATATGAACGGCCTAAATGGTTAAGCGGGAGTATGTTGGGCTTCTTGTTCATGAAACAAAAAGTACCAGAAAATACATTCATGAAAGAAAGTTCCATGTTTATTTATTTGTTTGTTTGTTTAAAATGAATTAACATGAGCACAGGTTCACATGTAAATGCCAGATTTAGCCATAAAGGCTAATTTTCATCCACATGTATGAGGACATCAGTATGATTTGGTCTTTAGCAGGTTCTAAAACTATTTAAATGTAACCTCATGTGTACAAAAGCACACAACCGATTAGTTTAGATGACAGAAAAGAACATAAATAGATAAACAATAACAACATACATTTTTTAATAATTAAAAGTTGTTTCAACTCATATTGGTTATTTTGTATAAAGTGCATGTATACATTGACTTCCTACAACCATTATTTATTGTATTGTTCTATTTCAAGAGATTGTCTCTTTTTTTCTGTGTTGTCCGTATTACATCAGAAATGCACCACATAAGCAGTTCGGTTTCCGTTTTTGTTGTTTATGTTGGAGTTGTGCATACTGCATCTAACTCTTTTTTTGCCAAATTCTGAAGTGCACAGATTATTGGAGAAGTAAGGAGAAGGTGAGTCCTTCCCAGGGGTAGAAGGGTGTGAGGGGATTGAGTTTCAGCTTATTACGGAAGTGTTATAACTGAACTGCACCTATAGTTCACGCTGTCAGTCATGCAGACTGACAGCGTGAACCTTTATTTCTCCCCAGGTTGTGGTGTCTGCTGTAGCACAGTTTAGGTGTGACTTGTGTTTGGCATTGTGGTACATAGTGTTATTTTTCATTTTGCTCATAAATAAATGTAGAATTTATGATTAACCAGGTTTGCAAAAAGTGACCAACACTGACAAACCAACTAGGATGATCTTGTTTAACAGGTTGTTTTTGATGCATAATTTACGTTTGGTTTGCACTTCCAGAATGAATCCAGACTATCTGAAGAAGCCTGATAATGCTTGCAAATTGCTTGTGAGATGAGTCATATTAGGATAAAGTAACTATTATGAAAAGCATTTATTGGGAAGGAACCCTGAACCCAGAGCCGGCCCAAGGTTTCATGGGGCCTTGAGCAGGATTTGATTTGGGGCCCCCTCCCAGTTAAGCCTATTACCTACCAGTCATCAAAGCAACTCTAGACTCTCATTTAAATTCAACATGCATTATCATCTGGGCATTTAACACTACTTGTCTTACAGTTAGTTAACTAGTGGGCCAAATAAATTTAAAAATTCCTTAAATTGACTGTAAAACCAAATTGGTTTGTGTGACAATCTGATCAGTTTCTTATTTAATAGAATAATTGCACTAGGGATAAAGTGTTTTAGAATGAGAGCTATAAAAAATGTTTTGTGTGTGTGTGCGCATGTGTGTATGACTGGTGGTGCGGCCTTTGAGTTTTGTTAGTCAGGAAGCAGGAGGCCAAGTTTAATCGGTTGCTCTTCAAACCAACCACAGTAAATCAGGAATTGTTTGTTGAGATTCCTTTGAAAATTGGTACACTGGGGCTCATTTATCAAAAACTGGAGTAGATGTGAGTGCAGAAATTGTTGTGAAATATGTTCCAGTTGTGATTTATGAAGCCATGTGTTTATACACCAATCCCAACACAGGAAACAGTCTGTTGTTGATAAAGCTGATGGTTCAAAACCATGGTGACTGAAATTTTCATTCATATTTTTTCCTAGTTTGGATGATCTCACCCGCAGGATTTGCAGCATTAATAAACAAAAGACAGTCAAACTTTTTTTTCTTTCATGCTGAAGTGACGGCATCCCAACAGACAGATAGTGAGACACAAAGAGACTCAAACAAAACATGTAACATGGTTTTGTATGCTATAAAGTCTCTGTAAATGTGTAATATCCTGCTATTTTAATCCCATTCTTCTTAGTATTCAAGTATTTAAAACTCATATAGTAGGAAAGCTAGATGATGTTTGTCCATATCAGTTTATTATACTGCATAATCATCATGATCATCAGATTAAGACCAAATGTCCAGCAAAACCATTGCGTAGAACTCCACAGGCCAAATGAGGTTACACAGTTTCTTGGTCATACAGCAGAGTTCCCGCATTGGATCCAAGGTACACCCACCTCCCCGTTAGTACCCCCAAAGTACCGCTCCGCTGCTCCATAATGGCCCATGTCCAAATGTAAGCTTCCTAATATCTCATGAAAGATTCCACTGTCGACAAACCCCAAAGTGGAGAGCACCTGTACAGACATGGAGCTGAAGGTCCACCTTTTCCTGCTTTAAATGCGATTCTAAATTTTTGCATTGCTTCATGAAAACAAAATCGGCTTAATAGCCATTGATCACTGTGCCTAAAAACCTATTCAATCCAAGAAACCTTTGCTTTCTGTGTGCAAATACATACAAAGTAACCAACACCATAAATCTCTGTTTAAACACAGCACTATTTCATGTTTAGTGCAAATGATCAACAATTTATCCCAAAGTCATACAGTGACATTGTATTACATATAGAATGAACTGAGGAAGAAAATTTTTTTATTTGAAGAACTAAAAGCTCTTTTTCATTAGGACTCTATGTCCTGTCAAATAAGGAGGCAAGTGTACGGTTTCAGAAATTTCCACTCATGTCTCAGATAACATAAAAATGACTGCAATGATTCAACTTTATGCGGCTATTGGAACATTTGTGCAGTCACCCTCTCTGATCTTCAAAGTCAACTAATCATGAATCAAATAAAATCCACAATAAACCTGACAGTTTGTGGTTATTGTCATTTTTGAACCAGAATTGACAAACACAGTGCTTTGAAAAAGCATTTCCCCCCTAAGGATTTCTCTGTCTTAGTGTTTTTTTTTTTTCTTGCTTTTTCGTCACACTTCGGATCATCTATTTTAATGTCAGACAAAAATAACCTGGTTTATAGAAATGCAGTTGTCATGTGATGATGTCATTGATAGTAAAAGAGTAAAATAGAGTAAAAACACTATACAAACCAACCAGACTCAATGCAAACAGTTTTCTCCTAAATCTACGGACTTGCTGTGCCACCAGTGAAAGCAACAATAACTACAATCAAGCATTTCTGATAACTGGGAAAGCGTCTGTTGAATCGCTGTGGAGGACCTTTTGCCCACTCTTCTTTACAGAATGGTTTTCAGCAATAAACTGTCTTTAAGCATGTACAGCTTTTTTAAGGTCATGCCACAGCTAACTTAAGTTCAGACTTTAACTAGGCCACGTAACCTTCATTTTTTTGCCATTGAGATGTGGACTTGTTGAAGTGACTTGGATCATTGTCCTGTTGCCAAACCTGAGAGGGGTAGAGATTAATGTCATTAACTAATAGCTGAACATTTTCTTTCAGGACTTCCTGCTAGAGGGAAGAATTTATGGTTCCATCATTTACTGCAAGTTGTCCAGGCCCCTGAAACAACACTACTACCACCTTATTTGACTGGAATACTGTTTTAGCTTTACACCATATGTAACCTTCCAAAAAGTTCACACTTCTGTCTCACAGTCCACAAAATGTTTTCCCTAAAGTCTTCTGGATCATCAAATTCGAGACAGGCCTTTGTATTCTCTTTGGCCAGCAGTGGTTTTTCCGCTTTTGCCCAGTCGCTTTCTTTCTGTTGAATCATGAACACTGATCTAGAGGCATGCAGTGCTTTTAAATGTTATGGGTTTTTTTATGACCTCCAGAATGAGTGTTCGGTGCAGTCTTGGAGTAATTTTGGTAGGGCAGTCACTCCGAGAAAGGTTCACCACTCTTCCGTGTTTTCTGAATTTGTGGATATTTGCGCTTTAGAAATGGCTTGATAACCTTATCCAGACTGATAGACGTCAATTTTTGGCTCAGCTGTGAATTTCTTCATATCAGGGCACGATATTGTTGCTACTTGATATGTTTTAGTCTTCTTTATGTTGTTAAACAGGTTCTGTTTGTGATTTCTTGATTTTGCAGGTCTGGCCTAAATCTGGTGCGGGTGTTGCTAGCAACAGTTAATTCATGACTTAACAAGGAGGGGCTATTACTCTTTTAAATAAGGTCAGGTTCATTTGTATACCTTTTTTTTTTCTTAATAATTGAAGTTATCATTTTAAAAGAGATTTTTGTGTTCACTCTGGTTACATATTTCTGATAATAAAATGTGTTTATGATGAAAATATTTAAGTAAAACAAAACAGAAGAAATGTGTAAGGGGGCAAATATTTTGCATGTTATTGTAATTCTCAGCTTGATTTCCTCACCTGTGCATATCCACAAAATCTGAGAGCAGGCATGCGATTTAAACATATCTACATCCTACATCCTGAAATGAGCATAAAAATGACTCTATTTTAAAGTCATAAACACATTTAATAAATGGGGACCAGAGTGCAGAAAATGTGACCTAAGCTATAAAAATTACAAAACGTCTAGTATTAATAAATTTCTGTTAACATACAGGCAGATTCTCATTGAAGGCATCAGAACTGTGAATGAACACATATGGGATTATGCGGCTAACGAAGAACTGCAAAAGAACTTTAATCATATTTTCTATTTTAGATTCCGTAAAGCAGCCGCCCTTTGCTGTTATGACTGAAATATTTACCTTTGGACGTCTCTTAATGAACCTCTGGGAAGTTCTTTCAAGACTCTTTGGAAAACCATTTCAGGTGACCTCATGAAACTCATGGACAGAATGCTAAGAGAGCAAAGCAGGAATCAGAGCAAAGGGTGGCTATTTTGAAGAATCTAAAATATAAAAATATTATTTACACTTTTTGTTAACTAAATAATTCCATGTGTGTTCATTCACAGTTTTGATGCCTTTGGTGAGAGTCCAAACAGTCATAAAAATAAAGAGACCCATTAAGTGAGAAAGCGTATCTTAAACTTTTGAATGGCAGTGTACATATTAAAAGGTTTCCCTTTAATTTAGACATTTGTCAAGCTGTTTCATTTTTAAAACGTGTAGCTGCATTTTAAATGTGAAACGATTCTAAATCCTTGAAATGATTAAAAAGTAGGCTCAAACTTGATTAACAAAAATCAATGTGATTGTGTTAGAGAATTAAAGCGCTTGGGGAGCCGCCCCCTGTTGTTCGGGCTTATAGGTTATATCTTGGACCAGCTTTGCCGGATCATGCGCATGTGTTGGCAAGTTTCGGTCAGCGCGTCTTTAGCTCGTCACCACTTTGAATCCGTTCATCGTCGCTCTGGGCGCTCAGTGACGCGCTCTCCTGCGGTTTCACGAGCAGCTTGGCTGTAGGCAGTGACTGTACGCACAGATGGAGCTGGAGGATTTAAAAACTCCGGAGCGATTACTCCACAAGTCCTCTTTCAGCATCAGCAGTCTGTTGTGGAGAAGGGAAGGGATGATGGGTGACCAGGACTCTCCTTCTTCTCGTTCTCTTCATTCTGAGAAAGCTAGTCAAGAGGAAAACTTTGAGAGCCACAAAAGCTGTGAAAACTCCAAACTAAACGCTAAAATAGATATCAAACCGCTGAAACGAGAGGACAATAAGAATGAAGCAAAGAAAACAGGAGATGAAGATAGCGTCAAACCCGAGAAACCTCCTTTTAGTTACAACGCGCTCATCATGATGGCGATCCGCCAAAGTCCAGAGAGACGGCTCACTCTCAACGGCATCTACGAGTTCATCATGAATAACTTTCCTTACTACCGACAGAACAGGCAGGGGTGGCAAAACTCAATCAGACACAACTTGAGTCTGAACAAGTGTTTTGTTAAGGTGCCGCGACACTACGATGACCCTGGTAAGGGCAACTACTGGATGCTGGACCCCTGCAGCGACGACGTGTTTATCGGCGGCACGTCTGGGAAACTCCGGCGCAGAGCCACCGCCAGTTCCCGGAGCAAACTTGGTCTGAAGAGAGGAGGAGGTCGACTGATGCCCCCCAACACGGCAGCCAGCGTTACCTTAGCCGCAGCGAGCTCGTTTTACTGGCCAGTGCCGCCGTTCTTGCCTCTCCAAGCACCGGTGCGCGCCCACATCGGCGCGGGGCATTACCTGCGCGGCCAGCCGCGTCTGCCCAACCACGCCGCCTCGGTGGTTTCTCAACGGGCCCGGCTGAGCGCAAGCGCCGCTGACACTGACCGGTTCGTGCGGACGCGCCAGGGGATGTCCTACATCGGGGTCAGCTGCGCGCAGTCCCGTCGCCATCAGATCGGGTCCGCATGCGCCTCCTTCTCCGCCACGTCCATCCCCGCATGCACACTGCCGCTGTCGGAGCCCTGCTCATTTAACATGATCTCCGGGCAGGCCAGCTACTTTTACTCCCATCAAATACCGTGCGCATCCGTGTTTAGTCCTTATCCGGAGGAGTGCGGCGTTTCCAAGACGGGACAACTTTTATCCAAGAGCGGGCACTCAGAACTGGGAGGATGCTGTACTGACATTCCAAATTACTGCCCTCAAGTCGGCTCAAGCCCTCCTTTTGGGATATAAAAACTAAGACTATGAAAAAAATTAAACACTAATGTAGCATTTAGGAAAAAAGGAAATAGAATAAATAAATGTCAACACAGCCTAAATGACACGTATCTACTGAAAGTTCTGTTATAGACGAATATCCTGCTTTAATTTTATGTGTTACGCAGGAAGATGGCATTGCAACTTGGAGATTATTAATGCCATGCAGTTTGTTGTAAATAAAAGAGGCTTCCAACGGTGACACTATGCTTAACTTGTGCCTCCGAAGCTGATTTAGACGTTTCTGTCTCCACACCCTTCAACAAATGCGCAAAAATATATTTACAAACAGCATGAATGAGAGAGAAGAGCAAGAAAAAAAAAATACCACTGATGACCACGTTCTAGTTGAAACATTTATTGTTATCATTTATCATGTCTTATTATTTTCCACGCATTCGACTGGTGTATCCAGAGTGAGCTTTGTGCGCATGTTATTTAGGTCTGCAGATATATACATCATAGCAATGAGGAATATTTTTCATTTGCGGTGATTCCTTTTTGGTCACCAAAACATTTGAGGTCTAAATGCTGTTTTCAAAGCAGTGCAGACAATATTAAAATACTAGAAACTAATAATTAAAAAAGAAGAAGCTGCATTTCAAATAAAATAATTTAATTAGTCAAAAGAGCCTAAATAATTGTTAAATTAAGGATTACTGATTGTATAAACAATTCGAAATCAAAACTGTTCATTTGCTGCACTTATTCGGCTCCATCATTGTTGCAACTAAAAAAGAAAAATATTACATTCCTATTTTAATAACTTTACATGTAATTAAACGATAAATAATGCATTTTAAATTGTGTTTTCTTTCCTCCCCATTAAAGCCTTATACTGTTGTTGATTGTTCTCATTTGGCTGCTTTATTAAGCGTTTCACTCTGGAGATTTGAGCCCGCAAAAGGAAAATAGATGGACCAAATTACACGTTTAGAATAAAAAATATATTAAAGAAAATGAGCCTGTGAAGGGAATGGTTGTCTATTATTATTATTATTATTATTAGTATTATTAGAATGTTGCTGAAACAATGCGGAGACTGTTTTGTGACTTTGTCAGTCATGCCATTTCCAGTGGTTTCTGTTTCGCTCTGCGGTTTCATCACTGCCTGTTAAACTTTCCCTCACCTTCCAACCGCCGCCACACCTCCACAAATTAATACCAAAAAAAAAAAAAACAAGGTCTATGAGGAAACAGATTAGAGCACCTCCATCTCTGGACGGCTGCCTCGTCTTTAAACAAAAGCTCTTTTATGCGGAAAGACATCAGCCCGTCAGTCACAGTCGCTCTGTGCTTAAGGCAGACGGGACTGGATCAGGTAACCTCACTGTTGCCAAACTCGCTGTCTGGATGGATACAGATGAATATTTTCATTAGTGGCATGAGTAATCGTGGCAGCGTTGAGGAGATGGGGGGGGGGGGGGGGGGGGGGGGGGGGGGGGGTATGGGTGGAAATATAGGCTTAAGCAGTGTTGTCTGGTTCTGTTGGAGTAAATAAGCACCTTCCTGTGGCAGGTTTCCTAATACACATAAATACTGAGCTCATTATTGTTTTGCCATTTGTTTGGGCAGATCTTGGTGCTGATGTCTGAGCTTACAAGGAGCTGAAGACTGCAGAAATACGAAACTGTTGACAGTTTAGAAAGTTGTTTCTGGTTCCAGTTGCGCTGCAAAGCAGGAGGTTTATGTTGCGCAATGAAAGTTGCGCACTGCTGAACGACAGAAATTGGATATGCTTCTTGCAGATGTGTTCATAACCCTTAAAATTTTTACATTTTTTCCAGATAAAGCCTCAGACTTCACTGTTTCAATGTAAGAATTTTGTGAAGAGTAATGAAAAAATATGGTTAATAATAATATTCAATATTTTCTACAAAGAAAAATTAAAACATATGGCGTACATATACTGTATGCATGGACAGAGTACCAGGAGAGAATCCACATATGCACAGGGAGAACATATAACTCAGCAAGGCCCTGAGCTGGATTCCAGACCAGGACCTTATTGCTGCAAGGCAACAGGGCTGAATGTGCCATGGTGTAGCCGTGGAGAATCTAATTAGCTCAAATACAATCAAATCAATCCCATTCCTTACGATTACATAACTTCCAACTTTATCCCAACTACAATAAAGCAGAGTCAAATCCAGCTCATCATGCAATACTAACTGGTAAAAAGCTGTCCTTTTAATAGAGACACTGACTTTGCAGCAATCCCTAACCCTAACCAAGCATGTTGTGACAATAAGGTCAGTGTATATTTCACCCAATCCCTGCTTAAAAAAGAAGAAGTCCATCATGTTTCATTTTTCTGCCGGAAACACGTTTTAAAATGAATCCAGTGTTGTTTTACAGTGATAGCCCTGCTGCAGAAATCTTTGTCTTGCCCATCTGATTTAATGCTTGTTGCTCTCTTAATTAGGCAGCTGAAAAGTGTTTCCAGATTAGCCTTAGCTGTAAGGTAACGCTGAGCTCCTTTTTTTCTGCACATCTTAAGATTTGAGTCTCTTGGCTATGTTGCACTTCATCAAGGTATAGGACCAGGCACCCTGGAAATCAATCCCACACACTCACCTCTCTCAGCAACACACAGGCAGCCTTTATCTGCAGCAAGTGATTTCCTCAGGTAGATGTGTAACCTTTGGAACAAGGTGGGTGGGTTGTGCACCCATAGGCGTCTGTCTGTCTCTTGCCAGAAAGCCAATCTCTTAGTGTCTCATTGCTGCACCGTAGCATACGTCCCCGTTTCTCTCACTCTCTTTAACAAACACACTCACATTCACGTTTTGCTGTTAGTGTGTTAAAGAGTATAACAAAGGCTTAACTGTTTGGTCTGCAGTATCAACCCAGCTGCTCCCTCAGCCTTATTTATTTCCTCTGGTTCGTTTATAAGCAGAAAAAGGCTCGTTCTGAAAGTATATCCTCACACTTTAACATTTTATCGCAACTAATAATGAAATCCGGTAGGTCTAGTAAAATGCACGTCTTCTACTAATCTGAGGCAAGTCTGCATGGTAACTTCAGAACATATCTTCAAGATATGAAAATGACATTGGCACATCAACCAGCTGCAAATGCACACTCATAGTGTCTTCAGTACATGAAATGAAAGAAAAATTATGATTGTAAAAATATGTTTTAATTCAAATACTTTTTTCTTTTGTCATTTGTCGGACTGTTATGACATAATAGAAAGGTTGCTTTTTTTGTTGTACTCTTTTCACTTTTTTTTTTACCAGTGTTTGGGCTGAATTAATGTTTATCTCTAAACATCAGCACCAAACTCTGATTTGTGTTTTCTTACGTTTTACTTAAAAAAAAAAAAATCCTTGTCACATTTATCAGCACCCCTGTAAAGATGTATTAGAGTCTTAAAATAAAGTTTATCTTTTATTGCAGTAGCATAATCTCATACTGAAAAATAGAGAAATCCAACCTTTAATTCTAAGTACATTTGTTCAACGTTTTTAGAATAATGAGGCATATTTACTGTGTCTCGTACAAGTATCCTTACCCCTTGAACTTTGATATATTACGTCACAATACAATAACAAATATCAGTGGAATACACACCAAGTGTATAGTTATCAAGTGAAAGGAAGATATGGCCTGCGTATGTATTCAGCCCCATCCACTTGTTTAACCCTAAATAAAATCCTGTTCACCAAATGTCTTCAGAAATCACCTGACTAACAAAGACGATCTGTGTGTAATTTACCTTCAATATAAATCCAGCTGCTCTGTGACAGCCTTAGAGGTTTGCTCAAGAATATTCGTGAATAGCATCATGAAGACCAAGGAACACAGCAGACGGGTCAGTGAGAAAGTTGTGGAGAGGTTAAAAGCGGGGTTCGGTTATAAAACAATATCTTAAGTATTTAACATCTAATGGAGCATTGTTCAACCTATTATCTGATCATTTAGTGAGTACGTCACAAGTCTGAACCTAGCAAGACATGACTGTCCACTTATACCAACAGGCCAGGGAATAAACACATTAATCAGAGAAGCAGCCAAGAGGCCTGTGGTCACTCTGGAGGAGTTGCAGACATCTATTGCTCAGGAGGCAGAATTTGTTGACAGCTCAACTATTAGTTATGCACTTCACAAATCCAGCCAGTCATTGTTGGCAGAAATCCATAAGAAGTACTGTTTGTGGTCTGCAACAAGGCATATAGGGAACATAATAAACGAGAGCTTCAGCATCTCAGCCACTGAAACAATAGATCAGGTCTGGCCATTAAGATCAGTTATGAGTCCATCGAACTGGTCAAATATTTGGGATATAATTATGAACACCATGAATAACAGTTATTGTCTGTCACCAAATATTCCTGCCAAGCAGTCCTTTGCGACTGTGCTATTGCACACACTGATAGTGCTATGAAGATTGTGATTTGATATTCTCTGCTGAAGACCAGCCTTCATGCACATTTCAGTTCTCTGCCATAAGTACTATAGAAAAACTGTTGTGTGAAGAGAAGAGAACATAAGAAAGAAGGCCAAGACTCTGTGTTATAGAAAGTGTGCAAAGAAAAATGGTCAAAGATTCGTCTTTCTGTTTCTTCCAACCTTATTTATTCAATTTATTGAAATTAAAGGCAGAATTTTTCCAAATCTTTCACCCTAAAGTTTACTGCAATAAAGAATAAATTTATACGTCTTTCATAAGAATGCCAATAAATATGGCCAGAACTGTACTAAACTAAAGGAAGGGTCCCAGTCCTGTTTATTATATTTAGTGCTGTCCAGTAATAACAATGTCAAACTGAGATCTCAAGGACAAACTTAATTCATAGCTTAACGAGAGGTAATGTATAATTACAATTATATATCAGTACATTTTTATTTTTACAAATTATTATTATTATAAAAACCCAAGAACTTACACATCAAGCACAGTCATATTCAATAAATTAGAATGTTATTGAAAAGTTCATTTATTTCAGTTCATTTTATAGATAACTTACACACTGACATGTTTTCAAGCCTTTATTTCTGTCATGTTGATTTTCTGCGTACAGCTAATCAAAAATAACATTTAGGATTAGAATATAATATCAGGCCAATAAAAAAAAACATTTTTAATACAGAAATATGGGTTTAATAAAAAGTATGTTTAATATCTGCTTAAAGGTTGTTATTTTGAAAAAAACATTTAATCTGACAAACGAGCCTCGTGGGACTGCATATTCAATTTTTTTGAATATGACTGTACATTAAGGAGTTAGTAAACTGAGAAACAGTGTTGCATATGGGGGTCATCACATTATCCTTTACATCCTCAAAAGATGATGTCTCCTTCTCTGAGCTTTTACTCCTTGCCCCTCATTCTCCATGTCAACTTTTGGCCACTCTGTTGATAATTGTTTGATGTTAGTCTGATTTCCCATCATCTCTGAGTAAAATGTTTTCTTTCCACATTCCAAACATTGCTTCTTTAGGTGTGAAAAACAGTAAGTTACTTTCTGAAAATAATTACTTCTAGGAGTAGTTTTACCGCACCATACTTTTTACTTCTACTTAAGATTATTTTGAGGTAACGCTACTCTTACTTGAGTACATTTTTTGGCTACTCTACCCACCTGAAATTGTTCTATGAATGACGAACAAACCAACACAAATAAATGATGTAATTTCCTTTTTTTCATTTTTTTATATCATTCTGACTGAACCTGCATAATTTTATATTTTGTGTGTATGATTAAATCATTTTCACAAATAAAATCTGATTAAACAGTAGCTACTCATGTACTCATGTACTGCCTAATAATTTTTTCTCTTACTTGAGTGACGTTTTGGGTGATTACTTTTTACTTTTACTTGAGTAAAAGTGGTCGTTACCCACATCTTAAAACGGCTTTGCAGCGGGAATTAGTGAATCCCGTGGTCTACTACAGTGAACATTTAATAAACACTGTCTTTCAAGGGGCTAGATGAGAATAAAATAATAAAATTAAGTTTTCTACTTTTCTATGAGTAAAATTATGCATATTATTACAAAAGTACATCTAATAACTACCAGTGTGCAAAAGCTGTTATTTCATAGTTTAAAGAAAAGCGCAGGTAGATAAAACAACATTGGAATTCAACATTATCACGAACTATATTTAAAAATGAGAGTAAATGTGTTCTTCTCAGCAGTAACCCGGAAGTTATACCAACAGCTACAAGCGCGAGTTAACTAACCCGGAAGTGACTTCGAACACGCGAGTCAGGCTATAACGTTGCTGTTGCGAAGGCACCAGTTGAGATAAGCCCTATAATAATCAGGAAATCTGACGGCCCATCAAACATGTAAGTATAATTTATAATAAGTCACCTTTATTAAAATGCTATTGTTTTTTTCCTCATGCCCTATGCCACGTAAAGTAGTAACTTCTTGGAGCTAAGCTAATGCTAACCAGGTTAGCCTTTTCAGCACAGAGGCTAGTTAGCTCGCGTTAATGCTAGGTTGTTTTATACCTCTTGCCGTAATTGTGATGTTGTTAGGTGAGCTAGGTCTTACTTACGCTGCTACTACTGTAAAGAAAATCAGTCAATGCTGTAAAATGACTTCGGCGCAGAGCTCGACTTTTTGAGTGAGCTTGCACTGCACTGTGTGCTATTCGTTAAAGCAACATGGTGTACTAGCGTACAGATTATGTTATCTGGTATAATTGAGATGCATTATTACTAGACAGGTCTACATAAATTGGTGTAAAAAACGAATTTCATTGCATAAACTTCTCACCTTGGAGAGCAAATATTAGCTAGCTAATAATATTTCATTCTCTTTATCAAATAAACGTACATAGCAAATATATCTTAGTGGAACAACACATTTCTATTCAGCCGTGATTTAATAAACTGTATTATTCCAGAAAACAAGACACTAAGAAACGTTTTATTTATGCTAGGCTTGCTAGCAAAAGTTTTAAGAGTCAAAACAACCTACTCGAAGTAGCATTTAAAGAACTTTAAAATGACACAAAAACCATGTGTGTACCTTAAAAATCAAGATAATTAAATCCCAAATTCTTAGATCATTTGTTTTTCAGATTACATTGACATGTGTAAAAGAGTTTGACCCCAAATCACAGAAATTGCTCAATTCTATCATGAAATGTTCAATCAATTGTTTTCAATTAGTTTTCTATGCCTGTAATATATTTACTGACTCCTGTTGTTTAATGCAGCATGAACATGTTTTAGAAGGTAAAGAGGTGGTCAGATCATTTAGATATTATAACGTTGTTTCAATGCCAAAACAGCAGAAATCGATCAGGAGCCACTTATTCAATAAAACCTTGAGATATAAATATTGAATTTGAATTCAGTTTTTTTTTCTATTAGCTAGATAGACTGTAAATAATCAGGCGAGTCACTGTTATCACAACAATTACCATTATAGCATATATATTCGCAAGAACTCGGCTCGTCTTCAAAATAAATTGCGAAACGTCAAATAAATTTGTCGGACCAAAAACTGTATTTATTTTGGTAAATGTACTGTAAAAATGGATATTGAATATTAATCTGGTTATTTTTGTATTGTCATCAATAAATTCTGAAATTTCAACATGCAGTACAGAATAAAACTCCTTATTTTTGAGGAGATGGCACCACCAGTAGTGTAATCGCCCGTCAATTGTTTGTAACCATAATGGCAGCTGTAGACACGCGGAGAGCAACATAACTGCTTAAACCAAACTTTCAAATTATTCAATAGCTTCATTAAATAGATTAAATGGGTACTTGGATCGGAAGTGTTTTGTCACAGTTGCATAGAGCATAAAATATTGTAAACAATATCATTTACACAGTTTAAAACAGCCATTTATAACAGTGTAAAACCTAAAATTAGAATCATGAACTTAATTAGATGGGGGTTTTAATATAGAACCTAAGAGCCGTGGTCAAAAGAATGAGTAGTAAATGAAGACAACATTTCACAAATATACTGGCACAGTATCAGTGTTTGTAAGATTCATATTTAATGGACTGTTTGGAACGCTGTGATATTCCAGCTGTCAGGAATGCTGAGAATGTGGAAGATAATAAATACTTGCATACTGATGTAGGTTGAAAACTAAGAGATTAAATTATTTAAACATAATGGGACAAAGTGTTGTGGGGGCTACAAAGTATGTCCTTACCTACTTAGTTAATTTTATTATATGCATAAACAGAACTGAGCCTTAAAAAAATTATCTTTAGATACATCAGATTTTTTTTTTTTGGATTCTAAATTTTTCGAATGTCTGCCACAGCAACATAACACATTTGTGAGTCTGAAAGAAGTACTTCTGCGTGCTGTCCTTTGCAGGAGTCTGTTAACAAAGCCCAAATCGGAGATGACCCCCGAAGAGCTCCAGAAACGTGAGGAGGAAGAGTTCAACACCGGGCCACTGTCAGTGCTCACCCAGTCGGTGAAGAACAACACTCAGGTCCTCATCAACTGTCGCAACAACAAGAAGCTGCTTGGAAGAGTCAAAGCGTTTGACAGGTACCCAGTGACTCACCAAACAGGCTTCAGGGTATAAACCGTGTGTCGGCTTCAAAATGTTTAAGGATTGTGCAACAACTGCAGACCCTTAGGGGTGAACATAAAGCCAATTTAAAAAAGAAGAAAAAGCCATCAGTAAAGGACTGGTGAAGATATGTGGTAACCTTGAGTAAAAACCTAACATTATCTAATCGCCAGTAATTCACAAGTGCTTATTGTGGAGAATATTCTACCTTTTTTGTTTTTCTGTTTTTAAGATTAACACAAGTTTACAGAGTTTACATTAGCGTGTTAATTAATGAGGCTAGCTGCTCCAGTGGGTGGGCTGCAGTTGAGTCATTAACAGACATAACGCTCCTGCAAAGTATAGTTTAAAAATGGTTAATTAAACCTTAATACAAGTGATGGGTGGCTTTCCGTGTTTTTTATAGCTGTAGTGATTTGTAGTGAACTGCCAAATCCGGTTTTCTTGTAAGCAATGGGAACATGTAGGCGCCTTCTTCTGCCATCTGATCAGTATTGTGCAGCAACAGAAGAAAAGTCAGACACCGGTACTTTCTTTTTCATCTCAGCAAAGGAGCTTCATACTGTAGGAATGTCAAGATGGAACATTTTAGCAGTGTCAAAACCGTCATGTATCTTGATACTGGTAACTAACACTTAAACCCACGCTGGAGTTTATGTTTTATTTTAAATTTGTGGTGCTGCAATGTAAAATAAAATGTTATTTTTCTTTTAAAGACACATTAATATGAAAATCATTACAGCAGTGTTACACATGCATTGATTTAAACTGTAATCAGGAAGCAAATGTGGATATTTAGACCTCTGCTGCTTCAATATTCCACATGCTTTTAGTTATTTCAATATTGGTTATTTTTTTTGCTGTATCAGTGCATAGTTTTAAGGTTTGCATTTAATCTGGCCTCTTTTTTTAATTCCCTGTTCATTTCCAAAGAGGATATTCTAAAGCTCTGTGTCTTTACTGTTGTTTCAGGCATTGTAACATGGTCCTGGAGAACGTGAAAGAGATGTGGACAGAGGTTCCCAAAAGCGGGAAGGGAAAGAAGAAGTCAAAGCCCGTCAATAAGGACCGCTACATTTCTAAAATGTTCCTCCGAGGGGACTCTGTGATCGTTGTCCTGAGAAATCCTCTCATCACAGGAAAATGAACTTAAAGGGCTCCACCTGTATCACTTGTAATGTTCCTGAAAGTTTTGAAGGCATGGGCTTGTTGTACGTTCACCTTTTTGTTTTTACTTTTGATTTTGGATTATTGCTTGACACACTGTCAACATAATGTTTCCACTCTTACGATGTGTCTCAAGAGGTTAAGCACAGCAGATGCTGACTTTTTTTGAGTTGTCTTTTTCATTTTGATAATAAAAATGAACTGAAATGTTGAAGTTGTGTTGGTGTTTACCTTTACAGGTGTTATATTTCCTTCTCCCTCATTTCTGGTTATATTGACTTTAAATCTCACCTTCCTCTTTCTGAGTTTGGCACATCATGTGTGTGTGTGTGTGTGTGTGTGTTAAAACAACAGAGAGAAGTTATTTTTTTCTCCCCCCCAGGATCTTTACCAGCCCTCCCCCTCTTTCTTCCTCTGTTCCACTCTCCCCTGACAGCATCTTAGCTTTCAGGCTTGATTTCAGTCAGCAGCGCTCAACATGCAACAAACTGCCGTTTAAAGGCCCGCTGCATTATTGATGAGACCAGATGTGCTGACTGTCACTTCACACCCTCATCTCTCCATTTCAGGCTGGTCCTCTGCTGCCCGGCCCCTTCTGACAACTTTGTTAATTGGCCTAATAGCTCAACAGCTAGTGTCGCTTTACTATTGTGGCAGTTGGCGTCTAACCTCCACGCTGTGGTGCTCTCAGATTCACTGGTTGAGTGTAAATAAATAAAGTGCTTCTGTATTTTGAACGTTTCGAGCACTGATTGATGAATTGGTCTTTATGTTACCCCTGGTTTTATCTGCAGGCCTTTTATTTATAATCTTTGTGTCTCCAAACATTGTATTCACTTGTAACAATTACATCATTACTTTAAGTGGCCCTAACCTTTTCTTCCTGCTAGTTTGTCCACCTACTTTGTGCAGATCTCTTTGACTCTGACATTACTGTGGTGCCTATGAGGTGAGCAGCTGTAGTGTGTAGCTGATTTACAGCATCCAGGGGAGGCCTGCCAGAGGTAGGACAGCATCAGTAGAGCCAGTCTGAGCACTAGATTTAAAGGCATTTGAACCCATGTGACTGAATGTCTGTTGAAGTTATGCTCACGGCAAGTCTTAGTCATCTTAAGAGATCGTGTTGCCAGAACTGGGAAACGGACAAGTTGATGCATATACAGCCCAAAGAAAACTGTAAACTGGCTGTAATGTGGATTTTTCACTTGGGTTAAGGAAGCCATAAAATAGCCATTATTTATGATCAACAAAGATTCTTGATGGTTTGAGAACTCATGCCACCTTAATTGTTTTGATGTCATTTATCCTACCAAGATGGGGCAAAATGATTTATTTGACATCTTGGAAAACAGTTAAAAGTTTGGAATTTGTAACTGACTACTTGGGTTGTTTTTTAAGTATCCAGCTAGAAAAGACTGAGTTGCCAGTTCAGAGAGAAATGGTTATTCCACATTTAACACCCAGTCAACCAAATAGAAAGGTTCAAGCCTATTTGCCTTAGAGATATTTTGTTACTGTAGATTTAATTAAAGCTGACTATGAGAATGTCACAAAGTCCAGTACTGTGATACTGGTTTCAGATCCCACTAAACATTTGTTTAAAGAATGTTGTATAATGGAATATCCATTCACCCGTTGATTATTCTCTAATTATTCAAAATCGTGGAAGCAGGTCGAGGAGGAATATCCAGACACCCCTTTCTCCAGCTCGTATAAAATTCCTCCAGCAGGGTTTGGGTCTAACATCAAGTCTTTCCAATGCAGAGAAACAGCAGCTCTACTCTGGGCTCCCATTAGATGATGCAGCTCTTTAACTTAAAATTAAGGCTGAGTCCTACCACCATTCAGGAAGAAGAGAGGGACTGTTAAATTAAGACCTCCACCTTTTGGCTCAGGTTTCGTCTCCATGATGGACCTGAGCTGTGCTCACATTTCTGCAGGCAAGGCTCAAGTTACTTCTTGTTTCATCACGTATGTTTGTGTTCACGTTACAGCTTCAGCTTAAACAGATGACTGGTTACCGCCTGTAGAGCAAATCATTAAAAGCCAGCTCCTTTGTTTTCACTCGTGCTTTCATTCTGGTTCTCAACCCATCCTGATCTTGTGTCTGTTATTACACTACTCAAAACAATTAAAGGAACACTTCACATCAAAGCATAATATCAAGTCAGTTAAACTCCTGGAGTTTTGATCTGGTCTGTTCAGTAGTAGTGGCTGTAAATCATTCTCGGCTGTCATGTGTTGTGTATTTGACCAGGGTCAGTGTCATTACTGGTAGCATGAGGCAATACCTGGACCCTACAGAGGTTGCACAGGCAGTCCAGGTCCACCAGGATGGCACATCAATACGTACCATTGCCCAAAGGTTGCACAGTCTTAGTAGCATGTCCCGGGAGACAGGCAGAGAGCTGGATAGAGCTGTTAGAGATCCTTAACCCATCAGCAGGACCGATCAGCTCCTATCTGAACAGGACGAGCACCTCCAGAGCCCTACAAAGTGACCTCCACCAGGCCAGGTATGAAGGTCTCTGATCAAACCATTACAAATAGACTTCATGAGGGTGGCCTGAGAGCCCGTCGTCCCCTAGTAGGCCCTGTGCTCACTGCCTGGCACAGTGGAGCTTGACTGGCATTTGCCAGGGAACACCAGAATTGGCAGGTTCTGTACTGGTGCCCTGTTCTTTTCACAGATGAGAGCAGGTTCACTCTGAGCTCATGTGACAGACGTAAAAGGGTCTAGAGAAGCTGCAGTGAATGCTATACTGCCTGCAACATTGTTCAGCATGATCGGTTTGGAGGTGGGTCAGTGTTGGTCTGAGGGACACACAGACTGCCTTTAGGTATCGGTATGAAATTCTTAGACCCATTGTTAGACCCTTCGCTGGTGCAGTGGGTCCTGGGTTCCTCCTGGTCCATGATAATGCCCAACCTCAAGAGTATGCAGGCAGTTACTGGAGGTTGAAAGAATTGATACCATTGATTGGCGTCCACGCTCCCCTGACCTAAATCCATTAAAACATCTCTGGGAAATCTTGTTTAAGTCCATCTGACACCACCAGGTTTCACCTCATACTGTCCAGGAGCTCAGTGATGCCCTAAGAATCTAAGATTTTGATGATCTAAGTGTGCAAAAAACCACCGAAATCTGTAAGGGGGCAAGTACTTTTTCACAACACTGCATTAACTCGATCAGTGTAACAAGTCACTGAGACTTTGTACCTTTTTTCAGTGTCCGTGTTTCTGGTATACATATGAGCAATACGTGTTTAAGTAGATTCACAATTAATCTCTTTTTTTTTTCCATCAAAGGTCACTTTTTTCCTGTGGAAGTATTTGTTATAAAGCCCAGCCATTTTTATGTGTCACATATTCATGTCTCCAATATATTTAAACTGTTGTTTAGTTGTTGCACAAGGATACAATAAATGTCTGATTTGAAATAATGAACTATATGCACACCGTGTTACAAGGTCTGGACCTGTGTCTTACCTCCAAGGTGGAACGTGTCCAAGAAAGAGATCCTACACAAGGGCACAGATTAACCAAAAAGAAGCATAAACACAACATTAAAAAGATCTATAAAAATTGTGAAAAATATCAAAAACACATGAAAAATGAAGAGTGATGATCAGGAAAGAGGGAAGCATGACAAGGTACAGAGTCAGAGAAACAAAACAATCAGCAAACGCTCAAACACAGTCTTCATAAAAGTACGGACATCGGTAGAGTCGCTTATGAAATCATTTTTCTTCAATTTATCACTTTAGACATAATGCTTACAGTCCAAATGTTGGCTGAATCCAGCACATGAGACACTCTTTAAGTGACTTTATCAAAAACAAAACATTTAAAGGTTGTTTTGGGTCAAATGACACATCTCAACAATGAAACTGGAAGCTTCGTCATCCTGGGACAAACCCTGTCAAAAGCTGGTCGGGTCTATTTGGAGATGCGGGTGATAAAAACAACTTTGGGGACCTAATTTGTTGGGTATCACTGTGCACTTCACTCAAGTTACCTCACTCATCTCAAAGACACTTGAAGAAGCTGCCTTCCCTCCTGATTTTGGGGTGGTGGGGGACAGTTCTACAGGCAGGAAGGCAGATGTTTTATTCAGTAGGTAAGCGATAACAGAGGGGAAGTGTGATTATGATAGCGATCTGGCATGCAGCGATACTCATCCCTTCGAGCAATGTGACACCCGGCAGTGCATCGATCGGGCTCCTGTAATGGGAACCGTCGTCACAGTTTGTTTTCAAGCAGAGCCACGGTCCAGGGTGTCAGGGCCGACGGACTAGGTGGAAGGGCCAGGAGGAGGAGAAGGTATCAGCTCTGCAAACACAAACACTGTCTTCAATCATCTCTTCAAGTCACAATAAAGTGCACAGATGCCAAGCAGTAGAGCAAATGACAAGGATCAGGGGCAGCCACCCCCAGACCTGGTTTCCAAACAAAAGGCACTGCACCAGATAAAGCGGGTGAAGTAATCAGATTGTCTGTTCTTGTGTAATTGCTGGTTTTCTTCTATTTGTTTGAATAATTAACTTTGTATTACTAATGATATTCTGGGCCATGGCCATAATCAACATTTCCTGCTTTCCTTTCTGTTTGTCCATCTAGTCCCTGGTTTTTAGGCGAACGCATATTTGTAACAAGTTTGACAAAATAATTTTTTCTGTTAAAAAAATCAGTCATTCATTATTAAAATATTATATTGCATTGGATGTCATCATATATTATATATTAACTCTTACTACAATGAAAAGCTATGTATAAAACTTTATATATTTATATACCTTCTGAAATATACCACTTTATGTAATAAATCTCTATAAATATAACAAAATACTTTCAGGGATATAGTATAAATCACTTTATTTATAGAGTAAACTGTCCCACGTTTATTTATTTAAACTTCATGATCATATTCATAATTTTAATTTTCTAAATTCAATATTTATTGAAATTTGGGGTTATTAAGCAGTGCTTCAGTCAGATATATTTTTCCTCTATTTACAGAATCAAAATCTTTGTCTCAAATTTATTTTAGTCATCCAGTCAATGCCTGTTAAATCAAAAGAGGTTTTGCAGGGAGATTTTTTTAAGGAGCAAATACACACTAGGTTTCCTAGAGTATTTGTTCATTGGGTTTCATTAAATGTTAATTATTGACTCATCCTGTTTTTATCTTTGGTATTGTATGTGTTTCAACAGATGTGACCAGTTGTAAAGCCCCTGGCTATAACTTTGGTTAATATGGATGTTATGTTATGAAGAGGTTAACTTAGCAATTATTTCATGCAGTGTTTTATAGCTGAAGTACGGTTTCAGATTTCCAGTAGATTGTTCTTTTATGTATTTAGTCTTAAGTTTGTTAGAGAGTCTGTTCTATTTTCCTAGACATTAGCTCAAAAAATAAATAAATAAATAAATCATGCCTAAATCTACATGTCAGGTGTAAAATATACAAAATACAGTCGCACAAGATTCCAGAGGAAGTCAGTTTGCTACGCTGTGGTCTTCAACCTGCTCTCCTAAAGCCATGGTGCCACCTAGTGGAAAATAAATATATTGTGCAGAGATTAACATGGTTTTAGTCTTTGATGCATCATTTACACTAGTGATTAAAAATACATTTAATATTTTACTATTTGAATTTATTTTTCTTGCAAAAAAAGATCTGAGGTGGCATACTTTATACATCACTGTCATTTTTTTCCTGATGGATGAATACATCTTTTTACCGCATTGTCAAATAAAACATACCAAGCAATGTTAAACTTGTATTTTTCTCACGTTCTTTAATCTAATTGGATTTTTTTAATGTAGAAGTCTTACTTTGTAATTAGGTGTCTTTGCCAATTGTATTTTTGACAAAATAGAGTACAACAGCCTATAAATGCTTCATCATGATCCATTGTTTTCATCATGGTCTTGTGCCTATCTCCGGCAGTAATTGGGCAAGAGGGGCGTACAACCTGGACAGGTCGCCAGTCCATCATAGAGCAACAAAGAGACAAAGAAAACTACAAAACATGTGCGAGATTGTTCTAGATTGCCTGTACTCATCCATACAGGCAATCTAGAACAACCATTTAACCTAAGAGTCATGTAGTTGGAATGTGGAAAGCCAGAGTACCCAGAGAGAACATGCAAACTTCATGCAGAAAGACCCCTGGCCAGGATTTGAACCCAGGATATTGTTGCTGCAATGCAACAGTGCTAACTATTGTTCCACCATGCATAATTATTTAACATCTTATTTCAATTTGAACAGTATGTGGGTCAGAGCTTGCCAGTAGAACTTTGTCTTACATTTTATTACTGCTTGATTTCATTTTCTATTTCATTTTTTAGGAGCAGTGGAGCAGTGGTGTCCATTGTTATTATGTAATGTTGAATGGTTTAGCCTCTGAGGGGTTCAGGGCCCACTTTGCTCTCTTTCTTACTCATCTTCCAACCCAGACCTCTGAATGAAGAGTCCTAGTCAGATTTAAATGACATTCCCTTGTTTTACGGACAAAGAAAGATTTATGAAAGTTCAGTGCCTTACAAAAGTATTCACATGCCTTACATATTTTCAATGTTTGTCACTTTACAACCCCAAAAAACAAGAATCTTCTTTGGATTTTATTTGGATTTTATGTGACAGACCAACACGAATTAGTGCATAATTGTGAAGTGGACGGAAAATCGTTCAAACAAAAACCTATAAACTTTAATATGTATTTGTATTCAACCCCATTTACTGTGATACATCTAAATAAAATCTAGTGCAACCTATTGTCTATAAAACAAAGCTCCAAGCTTTGAAAGTCTCACAGAAAAGTGCTCAATAGAAGACTATGGCCCAACTGCGGACTTATCAAGGTGTGGCCATCCAACTAAACAGTAAGTCTTGATGAGGAAAGGATTATTCAGGAAAGCAGTCAAGAGGCCAGTGGTAACTCTGGAAGAGCTGTGGAGATCTGCAGTTCAGGTGAAAGAATCTGTCAATGGGACAGATTTTAGTCATACACTCTACAACTCAGGCCTTTAAGGAAGCATGGCAAGAAAAAAAAAAAGAAAGGAAATAAAAGTCCTGTTGTTGGATACATCAAATGTGTGCGAGAAGTTGTTCTGGTCAAATGAGACCAAAATAGCACTTTTTGGCTTGTTAAATGCAATGTTTGAGGAAAAACTAGTACTTCATATTCAACCTGAACACACCATCGCCACAGTTAAGGATAATGGTGGCAGTATTTTTACAGGGAAGTTGTTTGGGGTTGATGGGAAGACTGATAGAGCTAAATGGAAAACAATCCTGGAAGAAATCTGCTTAAAGCTGCAAAAGGCTTGAAACTAGGGTAGAGGTTCACCTTCCAACAGGAAAAAAAAACTGTAAGCATACACCCAGAGCTACAGTCAAATGGTTTAGATCAAAGCACATTCATGTATTAGAATGGCCCTGTCAAGATCTAGACTTAAATCCAATTGTGAAGCTGGAAATTTCAAGCGTTCAAGGGATATTACATTTTTTTGCAAAGAACTGTACGGAAACAGTAAACCCTCGGCTCATGCTGATAAATATAGATTCAGACTAAGCTCCGTTTCTATGACTGAGGTTCAGGTATCATTAACATTCATCTGCTAATACAGCTCAAAGTTGAGACTGAAGCATTCAGGCCTCAGGGAAGCAATGCACTTTCTAACAGCCTTCCCAAAAACTCAGATCAATAAAGATACACAGAGGTTAGTAGCCAAGCTTTGATAAATTCTTAATGTTTCAGTTTTGAACCCTTTGCTCCAGGTCATGCGCTGCCATCCCTCCCATCCTCCGCAAGCTGCGGCCGAAACTGACCGACCGACGTCAAGCCTGGGAAATAAAGCTGTGGCAAATGGGAGGAGCCCAGGAGAAACCTCAGTTTACTGTGTGACTTCTTCTGATTCTTTACAGGCCACTTTCTGGGAACAGAACCAACTTGTTGAGTCTGCGACCCCACAACACATCCACACATGGAAGCAGACACTCACACAAGTGCTGGAGGTTTGTTTGACATTCTTAGCTCAGCTAACAGGGGACACATCGCTTACAAAAACACCAGCAGTTGCTTCAGCTTGTATGTATAAGAGCGTGCCTGTAGTGAAACTGGGAATATTAGCTTTCAGGTTGTTTGCACATGCCACACACACACACACACACACGTAATGCATTCCTTTCACATCCACTCTTCCACTTCTGTTTACTGCAGGCAATATCTCAGCCCTGAAGACTGGGCCATGAGAGGAGTCCTGTTTCATTCATTGCTGCTGTCATCTGTTTTCAGCCTAATTTAAAATATTTAAAAACCTTTTTGGTTTTTCTTGTTTTATTAGTCAAACTGAGATCATAATTAAACCTACCAGAAAGCATTACTGTGGAATAATATTTAAGAGCCACAGAAGATGAACTTGAAGTTACACAAACAACCAGCCGGACGATGTGCAGGGCTTATAATGACCCCAGGCTCACATAAAATGATGCCTTCACGTACTATTGGAATTTGGGGGGTGTTCCCAGACAAGAATTGTGCAGGAGAAATACATCTGAATTGGGAATATAGATACTTCTCTTGTGCTGCTGGTTTAAGGGTATTTGTAAAGTAACATTATAATTTCCAAAAAGCTTGTTAGCAGAGGGAGGAATAAAGTGCTCTAAAATTCTTGGTAGATGGTTGTGCTGATTTTGGACTTCACAACAATGAAGCAACACCATCAGAAGATTTAGTTCATCACAGACTGAAAAACTTCACAGAAGACGTCACATTAAACCTCAGACAGCTTGGGTTTTGTGCCTCTTCTTCCAGTCTTTGGAATCTTGATTTCCAAATGACAATAAATTCTACGTTTCTATTTTTATCTGAAAAAGGACTTTGAACTATTTACCCCAGCTAAGAAGATGCTACCTTCTATCCTTGTTTCTGGCTCGGTAGAGGCTTAACACAAGTAATATACAGTTGTACCCCAAGTCCTGGATCTGTCTGTGTGGTGGTTGTCAAAACACCTGCTCCGGATGCCCTCCACACCTTATCGATCTACCCCAAACAAAACAATTTTACTTCATTCCTGAATGCTGCGGTTATCCCTACTACTTGTGCACATTTGTTTCGCACACTACTTCTACTCACATCTTTATTAATAAGTTTGGATACAGCCCCATGTAAACAGCCAACTTGTTTAGAGTTAAAAAAATTTATTTCTACTTATTTATAAATTGGAGAGTATTTTAATAAACAAGTTAAATGTTTGCAAGTTAGCAAGCAGACTACTTTCCATTGCTAGTTCCTGTGCCTGATGTAAAAATACAGCCAGCTCATAAATCAAACGACTATATCAACATATTTTTGTTAAAAATTACAAATATTACATTATAACTGAACATATACAAAAAGATGTGATTAATCGTGTTTAAAAAGACCATGTATGTCATAAAAATATCTAAAGTTGACAGTTTTGATTTTCTTAAAAACATTTCTTTACATGACCCTTAATAACTTACCCTGATTGAGCGTCAAAGTCAGAGGTCTTTCGTTGACCATTTCTATATTTAAAATATATTTTTCATTGGGCTCACATAATATTCTCCTTATTTTATTAGCTGCAAACCATACAAATAAATACTTGAAAAGTACTCCTCTGTTTTTAATGAATCATTATGAGTTTTACTCTTTGAAATGAACGGCTGAAATAAATGAACATTTCGATGACATTCGGATTTACCGAGGTCCGCCTGTATTGGCTATTCAGATGAACTAGGCGTACCTAAACAACTAAACCCCAGTTTAACATTCGCGGAGGGGAATTTTACGAGGCACACTTGAATGCGTCCTGGGATTACTTTGAAGCTGGCGGGTTGGGCCAAACCAGTGAGTGAGTTCACACGGCAGCACCCGGCGGAGGTTTATCACTCGAAACTATCGCTAAAATAAAAACACCTGATCGTGGGAGACTAGGAAGTGTAGCTTTCTGTGCAACCGCCATTCTTAAAACATCCACTTCTTTTTTCCCCTTCGTAGAAACCCACTGTGGGATACTTATTGGAGTTAACAAGTCTGTTTCACTACTGTATCTACCCCCTCCTCCGCCTCCTCTTCCTCCTCCTCCTTACCTCTTCCTCCTCCTCCTTCTCTCCCGCTCTGCACAGAACCAGGAAATCGTCGAGGTGTGCTTCTTTATCCGGCTGGTAGCTACCCCGTCTACGGGTGTAGATGCGCTTCCCCCCCATCCTCCTCCTCTTCTGGTCGATGTAGTTTTTATTTCGCCGCCGTGACTCTGTAAACGCCGGACTTCACCGCTGAAGTCAGCCGAAGTTGCCTTCGAGGAGAGGAGCTCCACTCTGGCCGAACAATGAGGTGCGTAAAGCGGCTGAAATCCCTTCACGTTCATTGTTTCCAGGCGAGCCTTTCACTGTTTCTCTTACTAGTTTTTTTTTCTCACTGGCGGCTGGTTAGAGAGTCGGAGCTGCTCGTTTTATGGCGGCATCGGCGCTTTTTCTAACGCGTTAAATTCCCGTTTCTCATTTACAAATGTACAACCTGAGCTTTGGGTTGTTTTTTTCTCAGCCTAAACTGTGCAGGAAGTTTTTGCGGCCGAGTAACTTTCTTGAAACCTCGGCTTCCTACCTGATTGAGATTGAACAGGTTGGCTCACAACAATGCGCCTTAGTTTTCATTTTAAAGACTACTTATAAAGCTGTAGAGTCGTGATAAAAGCGTGTAAACAGCTAATAGCTTAACAAAAGCCTGTTAACTACTAAGACATCAGCTTGGTTATTGAGCATAAAAAGGGAATCCAGTGTGTTGCTCAAAGGCACTGCAGCTTGGTGGACTTGAAGCTCTAAAGGGAGTGGGTTTCTTGAGCTGCAGAATGGTCACTCTCATGGTGCTGGGTCAAGTGAATGTGCTGTTTATATCATCATCATCTTGCATTTCATAGACACACATTAAAGCTACCCCCCCCCCCCCCCCCCCCCCCCCCCCCCCCCCTGTTCTGGTAGTTTGCCTCCCAGCGGGAGAAAAGAGTTTTGTACCAGCAACAAGACCCACAGACACATGTCCACAAATTCCATATCCTGTCGCAGCCTGTGCCTGCTGGCAATTACAAGCTTGGAAGTCTCCATTCCTGGGCTGGAGCTGCTCTGATCTCACATTTAAACACCAACAACACTTAGCTTAAAGTGCTGCTTTTTGGTTTTGAACAGTTTGTTTACTTGAGAGTTAAATTCAGGACCTGGAGTGCTGTGGGGATAACCTGACTGACTAGATTTTTGTTTGTTTGTTTATTTTCAGATTTAGACCTATTCAGATCTCTCACAATGCCCCTTCTGTAACAATATATCTCATGTGTGGCATGAGTGTGTGTTTTCTGTTTGTTTTGCAGATATATAGACTTCAGATTCCCAGTTATAACACTGTTCTGTGATCTTAATCAGTAATTTTGATACATTTTGGATAAAAAAAAAAACAATGCACACTACTTCAACTGGTTTTTGTGCAGAACATTTTGTACTTCTATTTTTAGAGCACACTGATATTAGCTTGGTAATTAGCTGGGTTGTTTGGTTAGCTATGGAGCCTACAGTTTCCTGCTTGACAGACAGGCTACTCATAGTTTGTCAAACTGTTAACAAGAGGTCGTGCTCTTTGGTTTCCACACATTCACTCTCCGGTTCACAACCAGGAATATTTCCAAATGGCTGAATTAGTTCTTGTTGTAAGAGATAGAAGAGAATAATGGCCTTCTTGTAGCCTGCTGTTGGCAGTGTGCAGCAACACATATGGGGGGGGGGGGTACTTTCGCATGTTCTATGGTATCTTGGAAAAAGGAAAATGACTTTAATTTGTAGGAATTATATGATGGAAACCTTTTAGGCATTACAAAACTGGAACTGTTTTAAACCTTGGTTTTCCTTGATTGCGGTAACAATCGCATGGTTGGTGCTGTCTTTCTATTTGTTTTGCTCATATTTTTCCCTGGTACTTCAGATTGCAGTGAGAATGCTGGCGCGGTCTGGAATCCTGTCGTGATATTGCTTTAGATACGCACATTGAACCTGGCTCTTGCTTAAAATAAAGCACACAGATAACTGCGAGTGCCTGACTTACATAACCTCACCATTCTGAAATGGTAGACACTAGTTTTACCTTAGATATATCTTGAAAAGTATACCTCACAGTTGAATGCGTCCTTTGAAGCTGGCGGGTTGGGCCAAACCAGTGAATTCACACGGCAAGACATTATGGTTAGACATGCAGACATTATGGTTGGACATGCAGACATTATGGTTGGACATGCAGACATTATGGTTGGACATGCAGACATTATAGTTGGACATGCAGACATTATGGTTGGACATGCAGACATTATAGTTGGACATGCAGACATTATGGTTGGACATGCAGACATTATGGTTGGACATGCAGACATTATGGTTGGACATGCAGACATTATGGTTGGACATGCAGACATTATAGTTGAACATGCAGACATTATGGTTGGACATGCAGACATTATAGTTGGACATGCAGACATTATAGTTGGACATGCAGACATTATGGTTGGACATGCAGACATTATGGTTGGACATGCAGACATTATGGTTGGACATGCAGACATTATAGTTGGACATGCAGACATTATGGTTGGACATGCAGACATTATAGTTGGACATGCAGACATTATAGTTGGACATGCAGACATTATAGTTGGACATGCAGACATTATAGTTGGACATGCAGACATTATAGTTGGACATGCAGACATTATGGTTGGACATGCAGACATTATGGTTGGACATGCAGACATTATGGTTGGACATGCAGACATTATGGTTGGACATGCAGACATTATAGTTGGACATGCAGACATTATGGTTGGACATGCAGACATTATAGTTGGACATGCAGACATTATGGTTGGACATGCAGACATTATAGTTGGACATGCAGACATTATAGTTGGACATGCAGACATTATGGTTGGACATGCAGACATTATGGTTGGACATGCAGACATTATGGTTGGACATGCAGACATTATGGTTGGACATGCAGACATTATAGTTGGACATGCAGACATTATGGTTGGACATGCAGACATTATGGTTGGACATGCAGACATTATGGTTGGACATGCAGACATTATGGTTGGACATGCAGACATTATGGTTGGACATGCAGACATTATGGTTGGACATGCAGACATTATAGTTGGACATGCAGACATTATGGTTGGACATGCAGACATTATAGTTGGACATGCAGACATTATGGTTGGACATGCAGACATTATGGTTGGACATGCAGACATTATGGTTGGACATGCAGACATTATGGTTGGACATGCAGACATTATAGTTGGACATGCAGACATTATAGTTGGACATGCAGACATTATGGTTGGACATGCAGACATTATAGTTGGACATGCAGACATTATGGTTGGACATGCAGACATTATGGTTGGACATGCAGACATTATGGTTGGACATGCAGACATTATGGTTGGACATGCAGACATTATAGTTGGACATGCAGACATTATGGTTGGACATGCAGACATTATAGTTGGACATGCAGACATTATGGTTGGACATGCAGACATTATAGTTGGACATGCAGACATTATAGTTGGACATGCAGACATTATAGTTGGACATGCAGACATTATGGTTGGACATGCAGCTTGATAAGGTGACGACACATCGTTCTGTACATGTTGTGTGTAATAAAGTTATTATCCATGGTTCAACGAGATAAGCTAACTGCACGAATTGCTGATTTGCTCTTCTACATTTAGGGGGGGGGGGGGGGGGGGGGGGGATCAGTGTACTTCCCCAACCATAAAACCTACCTGTAACTTTACCACACATGAAGAACATATTTGTTAACTTTCAGGCTGTGTCACATCTCCTAAACGGCGCATTAGGAAGTTCCTGTTTAGGTCAGGGAATGGAGCTCTTCCTCTAAATGGCACGGCTTTGAGTGACCCCCAGCTGCAGCCAAAGGGGTTCGCGTCACCTTGCATAATAGGCCGTGACTGGTGTGCGGCTCCTCTTGTGCTCATTGTGGCTGTGGAATGTAAATGTTGACACAGAGATGCAGTCAGTTGGTCAAAAGTTCAACCACTGACCCAGTGTAGAAACTGGTTCTGATCATCCTGAACATCTTAGTTCCCTGTGATCAGTTTTAGGAGCATTTGTTGTTGTTATCTTTGCATTATTGTCTCAGTGAACAATAACTTCTCCATTCGGATCATTGCGTCGGGCTTTCAGATTCCTACCTTCGGGGCTAGGTGGCCCAGGAAGTGCATCAATTTGCATCATGATTCACTCTTATTGTCAGAGAGGTGACTCTTGACTCCCACGCTGACTCAGTGGATCGGTCTCAGACTGAAAAGAGCTGTCCCCGTCTGACACCTCCTCCATCGTTTGCCTCTGTCTCAATATCTAATACACACAGAAACAGGTGTAACACATCTGCTTAACATGTTTTTAGTCTGCTGAGCATCCTGAAGTCGGTGCACAAGCGATGAATGTGTGGAAGTGATTCCAGAACAGGCTCCTCATCTGCTCCCTTGCTAGAGCTTGTTATTGATCAGTCTTAAAAGCAGTGAGAAGAACGCCCCCACCCTCCCACCCCCCCGTCCTGCCCTGTTGTTTCTTTTGTGTCCTGACACTACATCTCTCCGCTTGGGCAGCAGCTAGAAAGGAATGTGGCTCAAACCGTAGCAGGTTTGCTGTACTCATCTTACGCTTCTTCATGAGCCCATGTCGCAACAGTACACCACAGTTGTTGCATTTATGCCTTTCTAAGGACAGCGAGATGCAACTCCTCAGGGTTGCAAAAACAGCGTGTTCATACCACGTCGTTGTGTAATGTTTTTGTGTTAGTATTTCAAGCCTCCACTTGTTCGCTTCATGCCTTGCACAGTCAGATTGTTTAAATTGATGAAAGCAGTACAAGCCGATTTCAGCCTGCCTGACGTCTCTGTTGTGCATTTCATTTATTAGCGTAGTCGGTCAACGCTGCTGATTTTGGGGAGAACACGTCTTTGCAAAGGAAGCTGCCTGCTTTGGGTTGTCCTGCAAAGTTCTAATCAGTCGCTGTCTTTAGCGGATTTTCCGTCGATGCATTGAGAGAATTGTTTTCATATCTATAAAAAATGGCTAACAGATCTCACACCTCTTTATATCCCAACTTACTCCTGCAACCCAGAAGCAATACCAATTTGAGGTAATTGGGGTGCGCTTGTGGGAATTCTTATCCATTATGGAAAAAAAAGAATGATTGCTTCATTTCATGCATCATAAAGGAGCTGCATGTTAAGCACAGTAAATGACCCCTCAGTGAAATGCTGTACAGTCGCTGTGACAGTGTTTCTGAAGGATCACTCTGCACACTGTTATTAGAAATGGTCCTGCCATGAGTGTTTGTTTCCCACAATGCCCAATCACCACTACCCCCTTCTCTGAAACAATTTACCCCTCTTGGCCCTCCCACCTTTCGTACTCATAAATAGGCCATTATGCTGGCCTGCTTCTTGGATTAGACGCTTTGCTACACAAGTTGCCCAATATATAAAATCCTCCATTGTCTGCTTTGTGACAAAGCCAGTTTTCTTGGTGGAAGCTGCTGTTTTTAGTTTGGAGTTGTGCCTCTAGGCTCTTACATTCACTTTCCATGTCAGTTTATTTCTCCTCTGTTAATAAGTTATTTTAATTTAAAGTTCAAACCGTTTATTTAAAATGTTAATTGTTTTTTTTTTTTTTTTTTCGACCATTCCTTACCAGTATTAAATACTTGTCTGTTGAGCTTAGAGTTAAAAAGCTTAAATTTGAGGTCAGTAAAGTCCTTAAATTAGTCATTAAACTAAAGCCCTGCAAGTAAGCAGTAGGGTTTGGGTAAAGTAATTTAGTACCTCATGGTAAATCCCATTGTGCTACAGATGGAAATGGAAAGTAAACATGTCTTAAAAAGTAACTGATCCCCATTGCACACATTGGCATACCTACAAACAAAGGGAAGCACCTTTGTTGGTCAGTAAGCCAGTTGTTTTTATCTCTCGTACAATCCAAACAAAAGTAGGGGCACCAAAAGTGATGCTTTTTACTGTAAGGTAAGCAATGTTATGTAATGTAGGAAATGTTATTAAATAAATAAAAAGCAAGCATACAGAAACTCTGACTCTTAAAAAGTAAAAATAATTAACAGAAAGTTATGTTTTTAATCCATCCATCCATTTTCTATACCCGCTTCTTGCGTACAGGGTCACAGAGGAGCTGGTGCCTACCTCCAGCGGTCTACGGGCCAGAGGCGGGGTACCCTCCGACAGGTCACCAGGCCATTGCAGGGCAACACAGAGACACACAGGACAAACAACCATGCAAACCTAAAGTCAATTTAGAGAGTCCAATTAACTTAACAGACATGTTTTTTGACTGTGGGAGGAAGCCGGAGTACCCAGAGAGAACCCACGCATGCACAAGGAAAACATGCAAACTCCATGCAGAAAGACCCCTGGTTGGGAGTCGAACCCAGGACCTTCTTGCTGCAAGGCAACAGCGCTAACTGCTGCGCCTTAAGTTTTTTAATGTAGCGCTAAATAATTATAAATTTTTTTTATAGCTTCATATTTAGGGTGATGCATGACATTTAAGTAAAATATACACACGCCTTGAACTTTTTCATGTTTTGAAACATTACAACCACAAACTTAAAAGTATTTTATGTGATGGACCAACACAAGGTGATGCATACCTGGAAGGAAAACGATTCATGATTTTAAAATAAAAATCTTAAATTATGGTGTGCGTTTGTAGTCAGCCCCCCTAAGCCAACTGGATTTAGATCTGGACTTTGACTGAGCCAGTCTAACATTACATTATTTGATCTAAACCTATGTAGCACTGGCTGGATGTTTAGGGCAGCTGTCTTGCTAGAAGGCAAACCTCCATCCCCACCTCCAGCATGCTTCCTTCCAGGATTCCCCGTTTATTTGGCTGGGTTCATCTTCCCATAAACTCTGACCAGTTTTCCTAATCTCGCTGAAGAAAAAGCATGATGCTGCCACCACCATGTTTCAGTGGAGATAATGTATACATGATAAAGTACTTTTTATTTATGCCTAGCCCTTCTTGCCAAAATCAGGTTTATGATAAAATAGTTGCTGTTTTAAGTTACAAGTAAGAATTTTTCAAAATTTCAGTTGATTATTATGAACTAATTAGAGATTAGTAACCAAATGTACGTCACTTGTCTTGCGTTTCTATAGCTTGCATGGAAACTCAAATACTTTCAGGAAGAATTCTCAGTTCTGTAAACTCAGGTTTGCTGTTTCTATATTTTGCATAAGTTCAGGTCAAAGTGAAAGTAGCCAGTGTGGTTTTTCTTCTATTCCTGCATGTGTTTGGTTTAGTTCCAGCTTTCTGTCAATTTCATAAAGTCCAAAAAGTGACTAAATGTCCTCTGCAAATCTGTCTGTGGCAGTTTTTACTCCCTTTACAGCGCTAGTTCCTCACATTAGTTCCTTACAAAATTCATCATGAGGAAGTAATAATATCTTAATAGTCAAAACACAGTTTCTTTTTTTGGAGGGTTTAAAGTAGTTGAAAGGAAACCAAATGTTCACACTTGTTTCACATTACAGCTCCACAAGATGTTCAGCCTGCAGTAGATAGTCACACTCGACAGATTTCAGTGCCCAGGATTCGAATGGTCACAAAATGGTCATTAAATTAGGTTTCAAGCTCTCAATTATGTGGCATCACAAGGCATCATCAACAGTTGTCCATTTACCCCCAGATGAAACACAAACCATGTTAGTGCACAGACACTAAGTGCACTATCAGCTTTCAAAGGAAACTTTAAGCATCAGTTTAAGATGTCTTTTTGGACTCTGGTCCTTTGTTGAAGTTCAGAAGAAACCAGAAGGTCAAAACAGGTTCACACATATAACTTTGCTCTGTGACTGCTAAAAACAATTAATGGCCAATGAAAAATGAGCCTTTTAAATTGCTTTTTGAAAGTTATTTGTAAAATAGATATATTTGTTTTTTTGTTTTTTTGTTTTTAGTTGTAACAATGTATTTAAACATGTTTTAATATGTTTCAATAGACATTTTAAATGTAACTTTACCCTATGCAAATTATCCAGTGGTACAACCACATATTTATTTAAAAACACCTGCCTTAAAAGTTATGCTATCTGACTTTGCAGCTCATTTTAAATTAAGCTGCCTTCTACTAAAATATGATAAAATAACATTTTTTCAGATTTACACTATTTGTTGTACCTGCCACGGAACGTGTACCAACCAACAAATAAGATGGATAAATAAAGATTTTTAATATTTAATAGAAAACTACAAACCTTTTCACTCAACCATTAAGGTCAGTCTGGCTCACTGTTATTTTTTTTCTTCACTTTACAATAAAAGCCCCATGTTTTCAGTTGGGCCACTGTGACCTTTGTCAGCATAAAACCTGCTGGATGAAAGTTTTACAACTGTTGGTATCTGTAAAAGTAGGTTTATCTGAAAACTTTGATACAAATGAAATATAACTGGACTAAACAGGACCGGTATTTTGAGTTCATTACCATATCAAGTACCATTTTTAATTGTTTCGTGTTTATTTACGAAGACAGTTTTACCACATGATGTTTTAAAGGTACCAAAACATAAAGTTTGATTACTTGAATATATTAAAACTATGTTCAAACTAAATAGATTTTATAGATTAAGTTACACATGCCATGAGTTGATTACATAATTCAACAAGGAAATAAAGTACCGGTACTTGGACACAATAATATGCATGTCATGTCTGTGACTCTAAAGCAATGCCTGACCAGAACTGGTGTTTGTGTTATCCGTCATTCAGCCGAGGCCTTGAGGTAGCCCACCCGTAGGTCCTGGATGAAATGCCATTTACCTTCCATTGATCTCTTTTCATCATAGGTAGTTATTAGACAAACCGACGGGTTAAAGGGGATCAATTTAAATTAACTAGCACTAGCCACACTTTGCCACACAATACATACAGCTGGTAGTAACAGAGCTGAACTGGTGTGGCATTTGAGGTGGAATGTAAAATACACCCTTTCGAAGATGATTGTTGTCGTTTGTTATTTCACAGTGCCTTCTTTCCTGTCTGCACAAAGTTAACCACTGCAGCTTGGTGTTTTGTGTGAGTTACTAAAGAGGAAGTGCTTCAGAAAGGTTTGTTCTTTTTCTTGTAACTTGAAAAACACAGTCTTACACTTACTATGTGTGAAGATAAGAGCTGCATTGTGGCCTTTAAAGAAGCAGTTTGTGAACACATTTCGCCAGTTGCAATATTGGTGAATATTGCGATAACGACACGACTTGCGCTAAACAAACAAGTATTTTTGTCTTTCAGCTTAGGGTTCATAGGAAATATTGACCCAAGATGAGGAGTAGTCTATCCAACTATCTGAATCAAGAAAATAAACTGTAATATTTTGAGACAGCGTCTGAATGTATTGTGCACTTATGACAGTTAAGACAGCTTATCATGATATGCATATTGTGTTCAGTGAAATGCGATTACAACAAATTAGCAAAAGACTGTGCCGCCCTAGACTGAACCCAACCTTGCAATCTTCCACCAAAACTTTGGTAGACCCTTTGAGCTTTTTATTGAATTATAGCTAAAATCCACATTCACTTAAAACATTGATTAAATAAAATAGTGGACAATGTGCCCCTCTTTAAATCTATTAAACGGTCTTTTATGATGTAGCTGTTGTTGTGAATCAGATTGGCATTTCAGTAGCAATAGATTTCTACTTTAAATAATCGGTTTGTATTCCCCTCCAAGCTGTTCAGACTTAAAGGCTTGGTAACATCTGGAAACCATATGCTGCACTGCAACCCTCCTTTTTCCTATTGCTTTAAGCAGTCCTTTACAACTCTACCGTGTTATGGCATTCTGCTCATAGCTCAGAAAAGAATTATGGTCCGCGGTGGATTAGAACTGTACAACATGTCTAATAGTAATTGCTACTGGAGTATCAACGTACACGGCACCAAACTTGGACAACTTGGATGAAAAGAGCTATGAAAACTGAGCGAAACTGAACAGCATATTGTCATGTGACGATAACTACAGATGTTTGAACCTTCTTCCGTAGACAAACTGGGGGAGCATTATCATCTGGGTTTGACTGAGTCTGCCTCTAACATTACATTGTGAAATCAAAGCTTAATTATGGGCGTAAATGTACTGTATGGTCAGCACTGCTAATGGATGTAAAGATCCAGAGGGTTCATCTGGGGTCCACTGCTTAATGGAACGTAATGGACCCCAGTTAGTATAGCAACGGCTTTATGCTGCCGGCCATTGTTAACATTCCTATCACTCAAGTTCTTAGATCATAGCCTCTCATATCTGGGAAGATGGCGATTGCTGATGGACAGAGGGTGCATCAGAAAGAACAGCCTCACAGGAAGCCCAGTGCTTGCATTAGGCTTTGCCGCCAGCTTCCTTTAAGACTTTGACCTAGCGTGGACTCAGGGTTTATTACTACAAGGTAAAGGACATATGTAACAGAGGCCTGTCTGTTTACTGGTTCTGTTAAAAGATGAGCCCTTTTTTTTTAGTGCATCAGCTGTGATAGAAATAACCTTGTTTAATGGTGCTATTTGTTTTAGAGGATATTTATGTTTGCCTCCCCAGCATTTTCATGAGAAGTTCAGTTTAGTTTTTAAAATAATTTGTCTCCAGTAGGCATTGGCTGGTTACTGGTCTTAAAAAGTTAGCTGCAAAGCCACTAGAGCTTTCTTTCATGCTGTTCCTATGCTCTAACGTCCACACCAGAAGCAAGAAAAAGAGTTGGAGAAATATTTCCAACGTAATGAAGCCTACATTAACACAGCGCCAGCCTTTCTCCACCTCTTGCTGCATGCTGCCAGTTAGCTGGCTGAACGAAGGGTGTTAACACTGTTCTTATACGAACAGCAAAGACAAATTTGGCTGTTTAGGAACATGGACATTTATGGTCCCTGAACTAAAGGAGCACCAACCTTCACATTTATATGTTAGGGCCCCAGAATACCAGTAAAATGTGTAATTGGTATTTGATTACTCAAAATTGCATTTTGATTAACCAACCCTTTTGACTCTTAGCTTTCTTTACCATTACACAAAACCCCCGCCACTCTCTGCGAGCTTTATCATCTAAGCCACTAAAAATTATTCTTCAGGTGTTGGCCTTAAGGTAGTACCCAAATATATTATCAATAGGCAGAGTGTAAATGAATGAACCTGAAATACAGTATCCTACGAAATATTACATCCAAGCCCTCCTTTGCTTTTGCAATACTAAACACATGTATTGTGCTGCTCTATTATTGAGGTAACACTGTTTTTTGTTTTGTTTTTTTTTTACAATTGGCAAGCTGATTTAAATGAAAATCAGGTCATGTTGTACATCTTTCATTGGAATTTGTGTTAATGTGAAAGTGTGGCATTTTTACTCAGACTTATCATACAGTTATAGTCTTATATTGGCCAATGCCTGATTTCCAGTTTCAAATTAGCGAGGGTTTAGATAACTATAACGTGGCCAACGTTAACACAACCAGACCTCCATGCTGGCAGGAAGCATGACTAGGTAGGAAAAAGAATCATCTCTTGTTTAGTGGAAAGGGAAGGGGTGTACAAGTTAGGGCAGCATGAAACAGGGAGTTTTCTTCTGTAGATTCTCTCCGAAGAGGCAGGCCTTCTCCTCCTCCTCCTTTTTGGCCTGGGTCGAGAAGGATGTGCTCCGACCTGTAAAAGGAATTGAACTCCGTGCGCAGGACAGAGGTAGCTTCATTCCAAATATGGCCATCATGTTGTGGCCCAGCCCCCCCCCCCCACCCGTTGCCTGAAACACAGCCTTCACTGCATCAGAAGCAGGAAGGAATTCATCTCTGCTCTTGAAGTCGTCAAAAAAAACAAAAACAAATTGATTTTTGGCAAAACGTCTTTCACTGTCGTGCAAATGATGAGTCAGCATTCGGGAAATGCTTAGTTTTTCTGTTTTTGTTTAATCCAAGAGGTTAAAGACATCTGATTTTCATTCAAATATATTTAGAAGAGTTTAAGAATAGCTTGGATGGCATGAAGGCCTGTTTCTGTGTGGTTGATTCAGTAGCCAGCAGTGAAGGTGTGTTTGTGTTAATTTTGCAGCAAGCTGCGACCTGTGTGGGACAACACGGACATAAGGAAAATAGTATGACAGAGTGAACTCAAATTGCAAAAAGATTAAAGGGGCTTGCAGAGATCAGTGGTTTTTAAAAACGGTTAACCTGCTCTTAGATGGCAGGATAATGTACGGAAATGACTTGGTTTATTTGATTCTTACTTAAGTTTATTGCAACAAAAGCTGACTTCATCTTCAGATAAGCAAGTCATGCTTTGCTGTCCCCCCTTTTTTTTTTAATAATAGATAAATAAAAATAAAACACTCACTTCCTGTTTCTTCAAAACATACTAGTTAAGTCCATTAAATTTCCATTTGTCTTGTCAGTTTTCTGTACCTCTTTGAGTATAAATGAAAGACCAGCAGCTGCATGAGGCGAAGTTTAGTCAATGTCTGGACATTGAGCCACAAATTAACACCATGTAAGGCAGCTGTGTGCCACAAAAAAGCAACTGTATACGTTGCAGTTTAAAAACTACCCTCACAGCTCAGGGAAAGTCGATGAATATATATCCATGCAGGACTGGCAGCTGGAAACGTAGCCTCAAGGGGACTGGAGTATGGCGTAATGGCTGATGGATGACTAGGCGTAGAGTCAACCTTTGTTTGTAAGTGACTTCTGCACCCAAATACTTTACCACCATCATGATGGTCCACGGTCAGCTTGCTCCTTCTGTACCCCCTTCTTCTGCCCACATTGTGTTGTTGTTCCTTACAAATTCAATTTTTAACAAAAAAACTATTTTGGGACAATGTACTTAACCAGTGCTGATCTTTTTATTGCTCTTGGTAGTTTCAAGCATTTTGGTTGAATTCTGGGGAAAATAACATAAAGATGCTCAAATCTCACGCATGATTTAATTCTGTATTATTTTGAGCAGCGCTTATTTTTCATAGCAGCATTATTACAATCCATGCTTAAGTCTCTAAAGCACCAACAGTGATTAAGTTATAGTGGTCTCATTAGTGTTTATATTGTACTGTTTATGCAAGTCCTAATGAATGCTGCTACATGAATGGATTTTCATGATTTTTATGTTTGCTAACAGGTTCGAATTGAAAGCGGTGAATGATAAGACAAAACATTCAGGTCGATTTTTGAAGCCTTGTATTCTCATATTGAAAAAGTAGAATGATCCTATCTGTCTTAGCTAGGTTTGATCAAATTAAGCATTTCAGATTTTGAAGTAGTTTCTCAGTAATAGTTACTTAATGCTGAAACAGCAGATGTTTTCATGTTAATGCAGAGACGTCAGGTTGAAAATGATAGGTGTGCAGACTTGAGAGCGTGTTGTATAGCATGTACAAGTACTGAGAAAAGAAGGTGCACGCATGAAAACCAGAACTGGACTAAAATAATCTTTGACTAATTGCAATACTCTGACCGATTAGCCAACCACATTGACCATTTGTTGCAGCCCTAACTGTGATCTCAGTTCAGCATATTTCAGACCATGAGTGTCTGATTTCCTAGAATAGTATGCACAGTTCTAAATGAGGGGATCTGCATTTGCTTGTAATTGAAGCAAAGAGGAAACATTTCCCTCGCTTGCACAGCCTAGGCTTTGCACGAATGAACATTCATGTGCTGCGAAGTGCTGGGTTTTCCCGGGTTGCTCCTTTAGTATCACACTTCCCTTTCTCACTTATCTCGACGCCCAAATGTCCGTCTCAAACGTGACTAAACCAGCTTCACCTGCTGCCTGCCCTTCAGGTGCTGTGGTAGAAAGTGAAAGCGGCTTTCCCAACATATTCATGAATGGGTTCTCACACAACAAACCTCATTATATGACCCAGCTTATGTGCTCCTGGTTTCCATTCTCAAATCGCAAAATGTTGAACATGTTTGTCTTCCCAGCCTATTCTGCGTACTGTCAGTTCAGGAACACAGAGTTGATATTTAATAGCAAGAAGGGAGGAAATACTCTGCTCGTTTCCACAATAAAAACCTATACAGCAATTATTGTCGGTCTTTACTTTGGTTTCAAAGGGTTGTCTGATACTGTGCAAAGGAAGAAAGCATCACTATTTTTAAATCTAAAGTGTTGCACAGCTACCTAAGATGTGCTCATTTAAATGGGTTTTATATCCTTTGTTTCTTCTTCTTCCTCTGAGTTGTGCATGAATCATGACACAAAGCTGGCTGGAAACACTTGTTGGTGGACTAGTCCTCCTACTTGTTTGATTCCTCTTAACTGCCTGTTGGCTAAAACTTTAAAAAAAGAATAAATTCAGTAGGTCTGAACAAAATTAAGATAAAAGATAAGTCCCCTATTGGCCAAAACCCAGAAATTCTTATAAAGTGGTTTTTTGCTATGAACAGAGGATGCTTTTCAGACAAAGTATAGTGCCAGCGGTTTCACAGTGGGGGTGGTGTGTCCATGGGGATGTACAGAGTTTTTCTGCCCGATGCATCGTTTCACACGTCGGCCAAAAAGTTATTTTTATATTAGAGAACGTTCATCCACTACATTATTTGTATCAGAATAAAGAGAGAGCTTCTTGTCGAAGTTTGCGATTGTAGTATTGCACACAACAAAACTGCAATGGTGATTGAAATGTGATAAATTGTGCAGCTCCAGTTCTGCTGTTGTCTCATAGTTTTTCCTTTGTAAGACAATGAACTGAGCAGGGCTCTATAAGATGTTAAAAGCTTAGGGTATTATTAGGCCCGAGCAGGAAAACTGCAAGGGCCTATTGTAAAACTGCAAGGGCCTATTGTAATCGCTCGAATTCTTATTCTTTGTTTTTTCCGCTGCCTCTTTGCGGGGCAATATGGGGACTCACCAAACTTCACCCAAAATTGTCCCCCGCGTGAAATTCTTGATCCTTAATGTCGTCGTCAGTGGGCGTGACCAAACACTTAGCCACGCCCCCAAACGTGAGATAGGCCGAACCGTAAGTCGTACAGATCTGAAATTCGGCACAATGCTAGAACTCCTAAAACCAAGAAAAAAAGTATCTTGGGGGTATGTCCTAAAATGCACAGGAAGTCGGCCATTTTGGATTAAAGGCCGATTTTTGCCCGTTTTTCACTTTTACTCACCTCGAACTTTAACGAACTCCTCCTAGGGATTTTGAGCTATCGGGTTCATATTTGGTCTACATGCAGTTAAGGGATGGGGGATTAAAAGTTATCAAAATCGTGAGTTTTCGGCCATGTTTAGGGGGCGTGGCCGGGGCACGAACTTAGCGTTCGTGCCGAAAGTGAAAAATTGCAATAACCTTCCCAAAAAAATTCCAAATCACACCAAAGTTGGCAGCAAGGAGGACCTTCGGGTTCCCAACAATCCTATGGGGTCATATGCTGACATCATCAAAGCCACGCCCCCTCAGAACAGGAAGTCACTTTTTTCACTTGGAAAGTTGCCTCTCTGACCATCTTGACCCAATCAACTTGAAAGTGTGTCAGAAGACAGATAACTAGTGGGTCTAACTTCGTTTGAGGCACAGTGTCTTTTCATAAAAGGGCGTGGCCGTGGCGGCGCCGTGAATTCAGACGTCACGCCATGGCCATACGTTTGCCTCTAATTTCCACATAGATCATCTGATCTGCATCACATTCAATGTGATTGATCCTTGTCCAGTCCCCCACAAAGATCTGATGACATATTCGGTGGGCGTGGCCTAATTCGTCCACAGCGCCCCCTAGAATATTTAAAAAAATCAGCCCCAAGACATGCTTTGACCGAGGATTGTGAAATTCGGTACACATATGTCACTTCTTAGGACCTACAAAAAAGTCTCTTGGAGCATTGGTCCAAACCCCACAGGAAGTCGGCCATTTTGGATTGAAGTTGCCATTTTGACCCTGTTTTGGCTGTTTCTAACCCGCATATCTGAGCGAACCCCTCCTCCAGCTTTTGACTTAGAGACTTGAAAATCACTCAGTATACTCTTAAGGGATTGGGGATCAAAAGTTATCAAAAGCTTTTTGATACATGAAAGCATGTGGGCGTGGCCACGCCTCAAAATATGACTTCTCGCCATAAAACACTAAATTTATATAGCTCCTACAAGGAAAGTCACAGACAAATGAAACCTTCTGGGATTGATCTGCCTCTAGGCCTCAACAATATTCACTGATCAGATGCTGACATCATCGAAGCCCCGCCCCCTGAGAACAGGAAGTAGCAAGTTTTCCTTTACAGAGTCAATGTTTGATGTTCTTCACCTAATCAATGTGAAAATGTCCCAAGTAACAGATAACATGATGCTCTTAGACAGTCGACAGTACTTACTGCTTTAGCTGGAGGGTGTGAATATGATGGCGTGGCGAATTCTGATGTCATACGTTTGGCTCTAAATTACACATGCATGGTCCGATTCACTCCAAACTGAATATGCTTGATCTTTGTCATCCCCCAAACAGCTCTATTGGATTACATTTAAATTTGGATCAATAGCGCCCCCTAGGACACTTCAAGGGCTATATCTCCCTCACACATCATCGGATCCACTTGAAATGTAGTATACATGATCATGAGTTAATGATTGACATTTTGACACAGTCAATTGATGATGTCGTTTTAGCCCCACCCACAAACAAACAAGTGAGTGCAGCTTCCATCTGGAAGGTCAGATTTACTCGAAATTTTGAATGCTTTTTGCCAGACTGAAACTCTGCATGACTGAAGATAATATGACATGTTGCTCAAAGTGCCACCTACTGGCGACGTATTGAAGTGACGCGGTGTCATCGTATGTGGCGTGTAGGAGGCGATGCCAGGCTCCAGCAGTCGCTCAACAGCCTGAGTTGCGCTGAGGGGTGCGAGGGCCTTCAAAGCTGCTTGCAGGTTTCTAGTTTATAATTATTATTTTTCAAAACTTCTCCACAACTTCATCCCTGACCTGTCTGCTATGCTTCTTTTTCTTTTGTCTCATTTGTCCATTAATCTTCACTAACAACCCTCTGAGGCCTTTTGAAGAACAGCTGGATCTATACTGAGTAACAATTACCAACAGACCGACTCCATTTAATGACCAGGTGACTTCTGAAGGCAGTTGATTGCGCTTATTTTTATTCAGGGAAATCAGAATAAATCTGGCTGAATACAAACACACAGCAAGCTTATTTTTATTTGTCAAACCGTTTTGACACCTGTCTATCACATGATCTGTCTCATTAAATACCAGTAAAATACAGTGACATTCATAGTTGTAATGTGAAGTTCAAGGGGTGTTAGAACCTCTAGCAACACACTCTATGTTGCACCAAAATGGAACAGATCTCTGCAAGGATGCCATCAAAAGGCCTTTTGTTTGCACCGGTTTTATGTTTCCTGAAACAGTTTTCATTTGTAAAGAAAGAGGTAAAACTGACAGAGGGAGCATCAGGTAAGAGGGGTAAGAAGATGAGGGAAGAAACAGAGCCACGGGGCCTGACTGTACTGTCCATCTCATTTGGAGAAAAGCTCTGACAGCACAGCCTTACAGACATTTTCTACAGAGCACCTGTTCCAGCTGTGCACTGTGGTCCCCCCTCCCCCAATTAACTGAAGGGACTTGCTCTGGCTGTGGTTAAAAGACAATAAAGACTAAATTAAATAAGGACACAGGATACATATAACCCTGCCGATTTCTTTTTCTGTAAATAAAACTTCTGTTTTAAATAGTTTTAAAAGCTCTTGTCTACGTCTGTCAGTCTGAGAGCTCTCTGTGCTTAGGAGAAAATCTCTTGAGTCAACTGTTTCACAGCTACCCTCGATCATGAACCAGTGGTCTTGGCTTAAGGAAGTACAAAAAATAGACTCTTTATCACTTTGCCTGCGGGGAGTTATTCCACTGTTAAACCAGATTCCTGCGAAGGCCAGTCACGCGCCCCCCTGCAGCCTGTTATACCCGGCAGGCAAGGTCAGCACGGACACACATGTTGGCAAGGGGACAGGCGCGAGGGTGTGCACAAGTCCATGTCTTCATGCATGAGTGCCACTTAGCGTTTTAGAGTCTCAGTGTCCTTAGTTGTATCAATAATGCAGCTGGCCGCTCAGACTCGCTCCTGAGCCTGTGCTTTCTCTGCCATTAAATATGCATCTATTTCCCAGTCCGGTGTGTCTCTCCCCTCCCAGTTCCCATAAACCTTCGCTGGAGGTACATGGGAACAAACCAGGGAACATCACAGTTTTACTGTATGTTTCATGTAGGTTTTATTCTGCAAAAGTTTATTTCTGTTAAAGATCAGCCTGCCTAATGAACAAGATGTTCTCCGCTGAGGGATTTAGATTCCCAGAAAGTTTTGGATATTTTTAAGTTTTCCGGCACTTTTTTTTTTTCATACCTCTATTTCAAAGAATGATTTTCAAAAGATTTGTTAATGTCTTTAAGTTTTATTCAGCAAAGACCACCAATTACATAAAAAAATGAGTAAGGCAAAATAAAACATGAAAGCCAAAGGTTGGACGATAAATCAGTCTCTTAGTGGATTGTAAATCATTTCTGTCATTCTCTACAAATTCTCAGTTGACCACCAGTAAAGAAAAAATCCAATCGCACAACATGAACAAACAAGCTGACAACCACTATATTGTGTTTACGTGTGCATGTTAAAAACCTATAGCGTCATTGTCTGAACACTGTTTATCCTCCTAAATATGTGACCTTTGGCAGGTTACAAAAAGCTCTCACAGAGCGAGTAATACGGAATTGATTTTGCTTCAGACAAGTCAGCTAAGGGCAGAAAGAAGGAAGACCTTGTGGTATGCTTTATCAGATTTATGTATACTGGTGCACTCCCAACTATGGGTGCATGCGATTTAGCAAAGTAAAATGCAAGCAAACTTGACTGCAGATTCAAGATGATGCGACGCCCTGAAAGCTAGGAAGGATGTGCATGTGGTCGAGACAGGAAATATGAGATTTCATACGTTTTGTGAAACAAGACAAAACTATTGCAGAATTAACTCCCCTCCGCACAGTCACTCATATTCCCATTAGAATGAATTCATTTTGACATCATTATGAAGACTGAAATCGATCATTATTGAAAATAAATTTTCTTCCCCCTATCACCAACATGTATGTTCGTTCAAAGAAATTGTGTAACATCAACAGCTTTATCATTCTGTTAAAGGAGAAACATTTAGTTGCTTTTGAGGTTATCTCTTCCACATCTTCCTTTAGACATGAAAGTGAAAGACAGAAACTCTTTGCTTCTCTAATTCCTGCTGGTTTTAGGCCAAGAAACTCATCAACTAGGTTGATGGCTAGAAAGTAATGGCTGAAATTAAGACAAAAACCAGGAAAATATGTAATAATGAAACTATTGTTTAATATTGTGATGAAAGGATTGATTATGGTTACCCACAGTTCCCTAACACTTTACTCTCTTTACATTATACAGAGTCTCCACTGTTCCCTGAGGGCATTAGCATCTTAGTTACTAAAGTATACCTGAGGTGTGGGGCAGTGGAATTCAAATGGCACAATATATTATCAGTATGCAGATTGGGAAGGCATGAAACCTGAAACATGGTAATCCACCACATATTGCATCCAAATAGTCCTTAGTGAATGCAACACTGCAAATACTGATATTGTGAAAACAAAATGTGATTCATTATATTGTGGAGCTCTAGCTGTAATAAATACTCAAAGTTGTTAAGTGCGACAACTGTGACATGTATAGTTTAAAGAAGTTTTCTCTGGGAGATTTTTATGCTTTCTTGTGGTTGTGATTCCCAGATAGGTAAACTGGTGTTTCACTGTTTTTAAGGGGAGGTCAGATGTCTCCAACTTCTTCATTTACAAAGTTAACTTCTCTGCAAATGTAATTTATAATCTAAAAAGTAATCACTCTGTGTAGCTAATGAGAACACAGAAGGAAGAGACATATGGGGATTTTATGTTCCAAATGAACTCTCTGAATGTCCCGAAAGCGCTCAGGTCATCGGAGAGTTTTTATACGTATATGCAATAAAAGAAGCCCAAAGGGCCGCTCTTACAACCAGGTCATACCATGACAGACCATATTTGTGTGTCAAACGTTTAGCTAATGTAAATCTGCTGATGTTATGTTTAAAAAAAGGGATCCTTCTATATTAGATCAATTTAGGTCTGAGTGGGTTATTTATGCAATCTGCTGGATTCCATCTGATAGGTAGGCAAATGTACTCATAGTGTTATTGTTATTTAAAAAAAAAGTCAAATGTAACTCCTTATTCGGTGACATTTGTGTCAACTCTTAATGGCAAGCTTGCCGTATACGATAACACACCTAGTGTTTCAGGTAAAGCTGTTTTAATCTGTCTTAAAAATCATTAAATTGAACCATCAAGATGTGCTTTGGCGAGTCTGAACAGGGAGGAGAAGGTTTCAATACTCCACGACTGTGGGCACGCTGTAAGGCAATAACAGGAAGGGGCTTGATGTTTATATAATGCTCATTTCTGATTTACAGCAAATGCAAAACTATCTGCTGCATGGAAAACAGATTTGAAAACTGCTGCTCACTGCAGCTTCTGGGAGTCAGCATCTGAGCATTTCCTGGCTTAGATTCAACACTTCAGATGTTATACAACTTCATAAATTCATAATTCTCATGTGTTTGATTTAGTTGTGTTGTTGGCACCTGAGCCAGATAGGCTTTATCAGTAAATACCAGCTAGATTCATTAGTCATTAACTCGTAGGAAAATGTAGCACCACTGTATTTCTGGAGGCCTTGATTGCCCAGGCTGGAGCAGTCCTTATTAGGTAGTGCAGGCAGCAGGAAGTGGGTTGTGTCTTTGGTGCTTTGTCAGAGGAAGTAGCAGATTGTATCAAGGGTGGGACAGATGGATGGAGAGGGGGAAGAGATGGATTAGGAGACTGTGGGGAGAGCCTGGGAAGCAATCAAGGAGATGAGGGGGAGGAATTATAGGAAATTGGAATGGATGGTCAGCCACTTTTTGCCCCTCACTTTCAATCCTCATCCCCCTTTCATGTTATAAAGATTACCCATATTCCTTATGTTATTTAGATTTATTAGGTAATTGGTTTCTGGTTGCTGAACATTAATCTTAAAATTTAAAGATAATACAGACCATATGACTTAATGAAAGTTGTATTTAACAGAATTTAAATTAGAAGTATTTTTTGTTTTGTTTTTCCTATTTGATAGAATGCCATAAGTACACAAAACTACAGTGATTGTAGATTCTGCCTGCAGAAAGCCATGCATAAATATTTAGTTGCTAGTCTAAGAGCACAAGCAACTGTGTTCTTACCATCTATGGCGATGATGTAAGGCAGGTGGAAGATTCCAGCACCTTGTTTTGTTTGCCGACGCTCTGCACAGCTTCCTGTCTTTGTCGTTCCCCATTGTTTTCTTACCTCCTCCTTGTTTTGGATGAAACCAAACAGGTTTTCCTGCACAAATTTGCACTTTGCAGCATTTTAGTTTTATTTTTCTACACATACCACACTGAAGCTCACTCATTCTACACCATGTGCGTCAGCTTATGAATATGGTAGCTTTGTTTTTGTTAGGACCTGAATTAACTGGCAGAAGGACTCTGCTGGGACGTTCTAGGGCAGGTGAAAAATGAGGACAAACTGGTCCTGACAGAAACTGGTTTTGTTTAGAATCCAGTGTTTTTTCATTCGTTTGTCCATCCGGTGTCTCCAGTTCCTGTTCTCCCTCCCTTAGGTCTTTACTTTTTCTGTTCCGGCTGCTTCTCAGAATCGCTGCATTCAGTATAAAGAATTTTAAAACGAAAGTCTAAAATTTAGATATAAAGATATCCTGAACAGCTACAGTACTACAAATCTCGAGGACAAAATAAATGACTGAATCAAAATAGAGGGCTGAAAGAAAATAGATGTTTAAAGGAAACAAGAACATAGAACTGCAGGGGTCAGCAAAGTGTGTTTGTGCGTGTGTTTGGTGCATTGCTTCATCGGTTACAAGTAATGAAGATCATTGACACATCTTAAAATGTTTACAAAACTTCTTCTGTGTACATAGAAAATGACACTTCTATAACGTGTAATGTATCCAGCGAAGCTCCTCTTGTTTAACAGCTAAACAGGATGAGGATCGCTGGATAACACATCCTTTACTATTTAGAGTAGGTATGTATTAACAGTGGTCCATTTTCATTTATTTTTTTATGTATTGAAGTAATTTCCACAGAACTGCTGGAAACTGGAATCACTGTCTCATTAGATTATCGTTTTCTAGGTTCTTTTAATTTTAGATTCTGTGTAGATTAGAGATGAAAATTATTATTACTTAAAAGCTCGTGTTAAAAATCTACAACTTGCATCCTAAATTAACTATTTGTGTTCTTGCTCAGAGCCTTATTCTGCTAAGACTCATCCACCATGCTGAACATTCATTCTGTGTCCTGTTTCCTCTTCTCCTGTGTTCTGCAGTGAGTCAAGTATTTGCCAGGCTCGGGCCACTGTGATGATCTATGATGATGGGGGTAAAAAGTGGCTCCCAGCAGGTTCTGGAGCCCAAGCCTTCAGCAGAGTCCAGATCTATCACAACCCCACTAACAACACCTTCCGGATAGTCGGGCGCAAGATGCAGGCGGACCAGCAGGTACGGTTTTCAACGACAGGCTGACCGCATGTCTGGCAAACAAGATATGTTAGGGGTTCATCTGTCTAGAAATATGTCTCTCTGGGTGGGGTGTGTATGTTTCATCTGGGTCATCCATCAGGTCCTGCAGACCCCAAGGGTCCCATAGGGTATCTAAGTAAGCAAATATGAAACTGTTTGTTTTGTACCCAGGCATTGAGGCTGATTTTGTTTTTCTTTTCTTTTTTTGACCACTGGTTTTGTAAACCTCTGACCTATTGATTCATTATTTATTGTGTGACCAGATATCATTTATAGTGGGATGTAGAATATAAAGTTTGATTTCTGCACTATATAATTTGAATTCTAAACACTTTAGTGATCCTGAGTGGTGTGTTCACTGATCAGAAAAAAAAATGTTGTTTGTTTCTGCCAGGCTGAACACAGATCAGTAACAGAGGAGCAAAAAATCGGCTGATTCCAGTCACCAGACAACGTCTCAGTGTATCTCTAGAACAAGCATTTGAATTTAATGCTTATTTAAATACATTTTTATGAACATATTGCATGATTGACAGTTACCCAGCATCATATCCATAACAGGGATGGCTAATTACACTTATTTACCAAAAATGTTTTGGATTGGTATAAACTGCATCATCCATCCAGTAGGCATGTGTGGTCCGTCCAGTGACTTGTGGCTCTGCCCTACTAATTTTTGTTTATTAAGAAAATAAATAAATACTTTAGTTAATATTTATATAACAGGCACAAGAAATTCTAATGATTTTATCCAATTAAGTTTCTTTTAATAAATCTTAAAGGCAAAAAACACCAGGTGCTTTTTTTACTGCCATCTTCAATGTAGGACTACCGCTTTTTTTGCTGTGAGTCAGCCTTTGTACATGCTCAGAGACAGAATGTCCAGAGTTGAAGTTGATACATCGCATTTACCGCTAGAGCAAAAAAACAGCAGTCAGACACTCGGCTGATTCTGCAATGCCGGCATAGACTGTGTAAGCACACAATGACCTGTCAAAGGGGACCAGTAGCAGGTTAACAAGGACACATTTTTCACCACTCTGTGAGAAGAATGTAATATTTTTTATACTTATACTATATATTTTATTTATAGTATATACTATAGTATTTATAGTATATTTTATACTTTATACTATAGGTCTGGAGATGAAATACAAAACAGATATAATGAACCCAAATGCTCTATAATTTTTGTAAGAATATATAAAATAAAGTTATGTTAAAAGCTGTGCACTGAAGACAGCCACTAGAAAAAGATTCAGCCAAAGCACCACATAATAGAAAACATTCCAATTAGTAACACGATGGCCGTATGGTAAATGATGAGACCCCTAAAGGAAGCCAAAGAGAACAAAATGTTCATCAAAACATCCAAAATTTCCTTTATCAAAGAATTTTTTTTTGTCCAAGTTCAGACTTTTGAGTCTTGTGCAAACAGTTTTCATCTTGGGCATGACGTTGCCCTTCAGACAAAGATGGTTCAATGCCATTAACTCTCCACACTGTGGTTCCCCTGCAGATAAAAAGTGTTCCAAGTCTAAAAGCTGGGTAAAATTGACTTTGGGTGGGTCTATTCTTGACTTAAACCTTTTTTTTTTTTTTTTTTATTCCCCTGCTGCAACAAAGCCTCTCTCCTTCTTTAAACATTCAGCACGCTGAAGTGTTCCCTGGAGACAAGTCTTAAAGTGGATGATGTTTCCTGTGAGATAGTTAGCCTGGTCAACCATTTCCTGTGACAATTAAAAAAAAAAGAGGCCTGATATCATGGAAGGTCTCTATATTTGTCTCTATTGGGATGTGTGATTAAAAACAGCAGGGGGTAAATTTTAAGATTAAATATTGCAGCTTTTTTTGTTTGCTTCCTCTGTTCTTGCCTTCAGAACACAAAAGATGTCAAGGTCTCTCTTTTTATCCTGGTTGACACGGTCCTCATCACAGCTGCTTTGTGTTTTTGCATTTTGATAACATTTGGAGTAGTTTTGGTAAAATCATACTGTCTGCGGTGGCGGCTGACCTTGCCGTCTGCTGTTTTTCAGTGCGTGCTGATGTTCACGCTGACAGGGTATCCTCTCCTCCCCTCTGCCCCACTGGAATTCAGCAGCTTTTAAACAAATACTGAAAAGGCCTGTCAGCACATTCAAGCGACACTCTGAGTGCAGAACTTTTTTTCCCAGACTAACGGGCTTCGTGCCACCTGCTGAGTGGAATATAACCCAGAAGGACCCATTAAAAAAATAAAGAGCACAGCTTTATGTTAGGCGTTAGCTGGGATGTGGTTTCATGAAGTTTTCTTGTAAAGGATGCATCTCCCAGATGCAACCGGTGTTAAATGTATTTCGGACATGTATTATAAACATTGAAACATCTGGATCTAGTTGTTTTATAAGGGACCTACTTATGCAATAAAGAACGGACATGTTAAAGCGTCTGGATGGACCTTAAAGGTGCTAAAGGCATTTTTCCACAATCACAGCTGTCTTCGAACTGTCTGTATTTCTTTGAAAAACTGATTCTTACAACTGAAAGTTCAGACTTTGCTGATTCTCGTGGACTAATCGCTCACTATCTCTCATCCTCAGGTGGTTATAAACTGTCCAATTGTAAAAGGACTCAAATACAACCAGGCTACACCCAATTTTCACCAGTGGCGAGATGCCAGACAAGTGTGGGGGCTCAACTTTGGTAGCAAAGAAGATGCTACCCTGTTTGCCAATGGCATGGCTCACGCTGTGGATGTCCTCAACTCCATGGCAGATGCAGGTAAATCACTTCTCACTCGAGTCTTTGGGTCCCGTTCAGACCAGGCAGCAACGTCCATTCTGGCTGATTTAAATAAAAGTGAACTTCACTAAGCATGGCCCTTGTGAAGCAGTTTGTGCACTCAAACGAGGAATTTGACAAAACAGTTTTTTTTTTTTTTTTGTTTTTTTTTTTACTGAAAGAAAAGGTCATGGTTGAACTGGTGCAAATAGGCACTCTGACTGTTAAGGGTTCGTCAGAGAGACAGCCTGGGGGAAGAAACTGTTTCTGTGGCCGTTGGTTTTTGTAAATAGCGTTCTGTGGTGCCGACCTGAAGGTTAAAGTCTAAACTCCTTGTGACCAGAACATGTGGGATATGCAGAGTCCAGAGAAAGGGTGGTTCCTAGGAACTTGATGTAATTCACAGGAGTGACTGTTGTTGAGGATAGTTGTGGGGGTCCACCATCGTCTCCACGGTCTCGAGCAGGTTAAACTCCAGGTGGTTCTGACCACACCAGTGGACCAGCCGATCCACCTCCTGTCTGTTTGCTGGCTCATCACTGTCCTGGACCGGACCATCGGATTCTGCTTATAAATTTCTGACGTGGTTAAAAAGTACTGAGAAAAGACTTCCAAGAAAGTGCATCTAACTGTGAGCTCAACATAACCTTGATTAAAAAAAAAAAAAAAAGCTAATTAGTTAATAATAAGACACCGGTGCTTTGGTCTTGCCCATGCTGTTGTCACCGTTAAAAAACCTTTGTTTTGTCTTCCAGAGTGTTGTGTATTTAAGTTTTAGCATGATAGCTATGCACCCTCCTAAACCTAACTAGCTATGCAGTTTATGCAGTCGCATTTACTTCCTATTTCATTAAGTGTTATCCATAATAATGCCACTGTATTAAAAATGAATGTGTTGCAAAAGCAGAAGCACGCTTCACCCAGTCACGTCTGTTTGCAGACTTTGCACTCTCTGCAGCACAAGTGTGTACAGATGGAAAAGCACATGGGTAGTAGCATTATAGCACTGCAATAAAGCAAATTTATGGCACCTATAAAAGCAATTTACTAAAACACTTTAAAGCACACTGAGAATATTTTCCATCATGTTTTCGCAGGTTATGCCACTCTGCCCCGCCCAGTGTCAAATGGACCTTCTCCTGAAGAGATCGAACAGCAGCGGAGGTATATGGAGACTTCCCTCTGAACCCATTGCATCTTTACTTTACTTATTGCAGAAATACTATTGTAGCTGTGCTACCCACTAGATGTTTATTTGCTCTCAGTGAGGAAATTAATAAGTCCCCAGTTTGTGACAATCTGAATTACACTGACTGGTTTCTGTGCTCAAGATAAGGAGCAGATTTGTGAGAATATTATTTTATCAGCTCCTCAGAAGGGTGTTGTCCACTCGGGGACCGTTTCAGTCTGTTTCCCGACCAGAGCAAACCACTTTCTGGGTTTTTAGTCAAGCTGGCTTGGCTTTGCAGTCGTCCAGTTGGCACCGTTTTGCGCACAGGCATATGTGGAGGATTTGCCAGAATTAAGCAGACACTGCTAAACCCTCAATCAACCCTTGAGTCAGGTTAAAGGTGAAGCAGACAGCAAGCCTCTCGCATCTACCGCTGGAGAAACCTGTTGAGGTGACTTCATGCATGCCTGCATAGAATAGGATTTAACCTGCTAATCTCAATTAGCCCAGAAAGGTGCACAGTGACCACAGGGAGTGTCTGACAAATTAGTAGCTGTTCCATTTGCTGCTGGCATTTTGAGGCTTAGTGAGCTTTTTAAAACCTCTGACCTCCAACAGCGATGCAGGTGGTTGTGGAGGATTAAAAAAAAGATTCTTATCATTCCAAACATAATTCACAGAATTTGTTCTGTGATAGAATGAAAAATGCAGCTTTAAGTTACACCAGCGCCGGCTGCCTGTGTGCATATGCTTGGTCCTGTGCGTTAGGAGTGTTTATAGACATGGTTTGCATCTTGTTCTGAATATAGGTGGGATGCAGAGTGGTAGCTGTGAAGAGGAGGGGGCACTAATCTTAAGCTGAGTTATGGGGTTATAAACTGACCACACTTTTGTAATGTCCTGTAGAGCAACCACATGTTAAAATAAATTTGTATCCAGGGTTGTTTTGAAACAAACACTTGTGCAGCTGCGAGGCTAACACTAATCTAAAGATAACTAAGCTACTCTTTCAGCTGAATATTAGAATAAAGTCCTGAACCTAACCCATGTTTTTAGGGGGAGTTTAATTTGGTTTTATAATGTCAAAAATCTGTTTGAAATGTGTAAAACATCTTTTTTAATGTTCTAAAAATCTGCTGAAGGGGCACAGATCAAAAATTTTCAGCTAAACGTAAACAGTTGTCACTTATGAAATAGTGCGTAGTTAAAGTTAAATGCTGAAAAAAGGTCCAGGCTACCTGACTTGCTAAATGACACTGGCCTCTTGTAGTAGATTTGTCAACAACCTATTCATATTTCATTGGAGACTTCTGGAAGACATCTCTTATCAGAATATCTCAAAAACAGTGGAACAGCAGTAAAGATTGTGAACACATTCCACTTACATCTTTTATGAGTAAACTAAAAAAGATGATTCATATTGTTGCTGTGTTGTAGTATGATCCATTGCATTAGCTTATAGAGCTTAAAATCATACTCTAAAGTCAAATGTCATCATTTTGTTCAAGGGATGCAGATATAACGTCTCATAAGGGCAATTAGCTCACTTAAATTAGAAACATTGTTACAGGAAACCTTTTTGGACACTCAGTTTTGCTTTTTATGCTGAATCAGTTGTGTAAATGTCATACAGTGCCTTGCAAACAAATCCTAACCCCTTGACCTATTTCTTTAATGTTGCATTGATTTTGTGATGAATCTAAAGTCATGGGTAGTTGTGAAGGGGAAGTCATGGGATACATTGTTATGAATTTGATTCAGTCTGAGAATTGTGATAGGAGGAAGGTCGACAAAAAAGCTGAACTTTGTGGCGTACGTTCAGATCATTTGATCTAACTACACAGCACACCGCACTAGAGCTGCACAAAATATTAAATTACAATCGTTGCAATATCAATAGGTTCATTATTGCAAGAGTAAAGTACGGATTTACCAAAGGTGTGTGTTGACAGGTTGGAGCAGCAGAGGCTTGAACAACAGGAGAGAGAGCGGCAGGAGAGAGAGCGGCAGGAGAGAGAACGACAAGCCGCTGCAGGTCAGGAAACACCTGGTCGGCTGAAAATGATTGTATTTAACCACAAAAGGCTCCAGTCTCTACAAGACTATTTAATATCTTCCTCGATTAAAGCCAGGTTTATGCTGAACAAATTGTGTTGTGTTAATCTGATTTCAGTGACTTTTTATGAGATTTTGCTGCATTTGATTAAAATTTGTTGATTCCTTTTCTAGTATTTGATTGTTTGTTGCATCTGATTTAAGGGCAACTAAAATATAATTTTTAGAGGAGATGTCAGAGAAGTAACCCGTCAAAGCCACTGTTGCCACCATATCCTGTAAGGGGTGGAAATACGTTTTTCCACCTTTATCCTTTATGTCAGGTTTCTTTTGTTTTTTTGGGAAACATGACATTTTTTCAGTGGATCATCTTTGTTAAAAAGGTATTAAATTGTTGGTGATGGTCTCCGTCTTTTTTCAGTCCAAATCCCTCCAGCTCCACCAATGGCCCCTGGAGGTGCAGCTCCTCCTCCTGCTCCTCCACCACCCCCCGGGCCTCCCCCAGCTGCAGGCATCCCTCCTCCTCCGGGACCACCTCCCACGGGACCGCCACCAGCTCCACCACTGCCTGCTTCAGGTGGAGGAGGTGGAGGAGGTGGCGGAGGAGGCGATGATGGCGGTGGAGGATTAGGAGGAGCTGGAGGCTTGGCGGCTGCCCTTGCAGGAGCTAAACTCCGCAAAGTTTCCAAGGTTAGTGTCAGATGTTATCGTTTGTACTATTTTTATTGAGTGAATTAAATTTCTACACAACCAAGACGAAATCTCTGCTACAGTATGAACCAGATGTTGACATACACTGTATAAAAAGACGCTTCACTTTAAATCAGACTAAACCTTTCTTGTTTTAGATGAGTTTATTCGAGAGAACATAAAATAATTATTTTATCTTCAGGTTCAGAAGTTTACATAATTCTACCCAATACTAAGGAGATGCAACTTTAAACTCCATGAGTTTCTCACAATAGTTTGCTGGAATTTTGGGCTATTCCTCCAGACAGAACCGGTGTAACTGAGTCAGGTTTATAGGCCACATTGTTTGCACACCTTTTCAGCTCAGCCGACAAGTTTTAGAAGGGACTAAGATCAGTGCTTTTTGATGGTCACTTCAAAACAGACACCTTAACTAACTTGGCAGTATGACTAGGGTCGTTGTCAACTTGGAAGACCCGTGTGGTCCTAAGCTTTAACTTTCTGGCTGATATCTTGAGATGTTTCTTCAGTATTTCCACATGATGTTCTTTAGTCACTAGGCCATTTGTGACATTGCAATGCCTGTTCTTCACAGTTGGGATGGTATTACTACAAGCTTCCTCCTTTTTTCTCCAAATGTAAAAATGGCAACTAACAAAAATGGTCTCCAGAAATTAAAGTCTCCATGAGTGCATTTTGCTAAATGGTGGTAATCTGGCTTTTTATGTTGCTTTTGGTATAATTGCTTCTTCCTCTCTAAGTGGCCTTTCTACCCATGTTGACACAGGACTCGACTCACTGTGTATATTCACAGTTTTACCGGCTTCCCCTGCATCTTCAGGTCGTCTGTTCCAATTGATCTGGAGTTGACACTCAGATATCATGCCAGAACCCATTCTTCTCTGGGACACTGAGCCCATCTCCTTGCTGACAGTATGCTGCTTTGACATTCTCTTGGTGTGTAAACGGACAAATGTGGCACCTTCAGGCTTTTGGACATTGTAACCAAGGATGAACCAGACCTGTCACTATTCTCTACCTGACATCTTGGCTGTTTTCTTTAGATTTTTTCCATGATGTCACACAGAAGCAGTATGTTTGAGGTGTTGCCTTTAAAAACACCCAGAGGTGTGCCTCCGTTTAAGTCAAAGGTTGTGAATTTAGAAACTTAAAATGCCATGACCTCATCGTCTGATTTTAGCTAAATCACTTAAAGGAATGGTAATGTTTGTGTATATAAAATTCAGAATTTAAAGAAAGTAATAAACAGCAGTTATGTTTGTTTTTATACAGAGTATGTGAATATCTGGTTTCAGTTGTATCTGAGGTGTCTTGGAGAACTACTCTGTTAGTAGCCCTTATGTTTTTGCTGTTTGCTGCCCTCAGCAGGAGGAGGGCGGTTCTGGAGCTCCACCAGCCAGAACCGAGCCTAACCGCATGAGCAATTCCTCAATTGGAGGAGGAGGAGGAGGAGGAAGTGGAGGAAGTGGAGGAGGAGGAGGTGGAGGAGGAGGAGGAGGAGGAGGTTTGATGGGGGAAATGAGTGCCATTCTGGCACGCAGGTGGGTTTGGAAGTACATATAAAATCTAATGTTCACAAAGGTTTTGATGAAATAGTTCTTGCCTGTCCCCACTGTTCATTTTAAAAGCAAGTGACAACCACAATACAGAGTATTCACACATCTCCTTGTAAACTATGTAAAATAACAAAGCAGTTTTTTTTTTACATCAGGAGAAAAGCTACAGACACCGCAGAGAAGCCGCCTGTAAAGACACAAGATAATGTAAGAGTCTGCTTGTTTGCTATGTTGTTTTTGAATAAACCACAACATAAATTGAATAATGAAGAAGCTCTGTAGGAGATTGAGAGCTTTAAGGTTAGAAATAGCTAAGTGTGACTCAGTGTTTACAGAAGTTGCTGTCTTTTCTCCACAGGATGATTCAGAGCCTCAAGGTCAAAGTGGTGAGAACCAAACCGTTTTATTCGTAGCATGCCGCCTACATTCTGTCCAATATTAAGACCCAGCTATGCAAAGCTGAATTGAGAGGCTCTGGTTTCTATTTGTTCTCCTTTTTAGATACAATAAGAAGACCTTGGGAGAAACCGTCCATGACTAGGTAATCTTGTGTACACTTGTTTCAGTCCAGTAGTTCTTTAGCTCACAGTTGTCTCATATTTGAAGTCTCCTCAAAACTAGTTTTGCATCAATGTGTGTATCTCTGTTGACTGCTGGTTCCACATCTTCATCTCACTTCGCCTAATGCCAAGAGTGTTTTTGTGTCTAAAAGTCATTCATATTCATTCTAAGAGCAGAGTGTGTATGTGTGTTTCACTAACAGGAATAACTCCATCCCCAAGAGCATGGACACCACCCCCTCATTGTCCCAAGCTCCAAGGTACACATGCTGCTCCCCTCCTGCCTTCCCAGAGCTGCACCGCTGCAGCCTACACATTTGGGTAGCAGATTGTGCAGTTGAAAGCACCATCAAATGGAACCGAGCGTTCATGTGTACTCCTAAGGGACCTGGAGATGTTCCACCTTATGCTTTTATCTCAGCAAACCAAAAGATGGAACCCTGATTGTGTGTTTATAAAACGTACCTTCATCTTGCTTTCATTGTTGGCATTTATGCTTTTGGTAAACTGTCTAAACACAGCTTACAATACTATCACTTTCCCTCTTATTCTGCCGTGTTAGAACCTGAAACCTGAAATCCCATGTATTTTAATGGGATTTTATGTGATAGGCCAAAAAAAGTGGTTTTCAAATGTTGCAAAAACATTTTTCTGCGGGACAGAGGATTGGACCTATGCATAACATTCTAACACTCCATTCAATTTGACTAAGCTAGGGCTATTAAGCAAAAAAAAGGATTTGGCCAAAGCTTGACTCTGAATATGCAAAGCTGGTGGAGACAAACCCTATAAGATTTACAACTGTCATTGTAGATAAAAGTGATCTCATAAAGTAATGAGTCAGTTGGTTGAATACAAATGCACACTTTTTAGATTTTTATTTGTACAAACATTTTAGAAACCACACACCTTTTTCTCCCCCCAGTTACGGACGACTTTGTGTTGATCTATCACATGAAACCCAAATGAAATATATTTTGGTTTCAGGTTGAAAACTTTGCCAGTGCACTTTACTGTGTCAATAAACTCCAAATACTCTTAATAATTTACTACTTTTTTTAATGATAAACTTAACTCTCACTGCATCTCCACGTGTTCCATCCACTGTCCTATTATCATTGTGTTATGATAGACTGTCTTTTTTTTTTTTTTTTTTTTACCCAACAATGAAAAATCTCCTTGTGAAATGCATTCATTAAACATTTAGATTTTCTGTTTCCTGTCTTCTTACAGGGCTAAGGGTGCAGGCAATAACAACGATGCAGGTGGCGCTGATGACTCTGATTTAGAGAAACTTAAACAGGTAAACTCTCGCCGAGGCCGTTATCAGTTCTTCAGGAAAGTTTCTTGAACATGAAACTGATTGCATGCACCGAGGTGAGGATGAAACTCCTGATATCACACATCAGGTCTGGTGCTACCTTGGCTTTTAATGCAGCAGTGGTGAGCTGCATTATTGGATCTTTAAGAAGTGTATTAAAAATATGCTCCCTTTTAAAAAAAAAAAAATGCTAAATAAGGATTTTAAGATGGCTTTGATCTTTCTGTTTTATCAGCAAGGAAAAATAAAAAACAGTTTTACACACGTTGAAGCCATCATGGTTTTGATGGATTCCGACTGGTTCATGTAACTTTTTATAGGTTCAGATGCAGGCAACCAAGAGAGGTCTTCTGTCATTAAAAACTAAAAACCAACAGCAGAATTCCTACTCAGTCTGGGAAAGTATGGAATTTGATTGGAGTATTTTTCAGATTTGGATATGCATTAGAAAGTAAATAAAAAGTTAGATTACTTTATCCCATATCTCCTTGTCTAGATGTATCTATCTGTCTGTGTCTGTCCATCCGTTCATCCATTTGGCCATTGAGTCTATCCATCATATGTCAGATTGTGTCTGTCCATTTGTCCTTCTGATTGTCCATCGGTCCTTGCATCCATCTGTCTGTCCATTCATTTATGCAATCATACATTTGCCTATTGGTCCATTTGTCCATCCGATTGTCATATGGCATTCATTTATCTATCTATACATCCAATTGTTAGTCTATCCATCTTTATGTCTAGTCATCCATCCATCTTTACAATCTGTGGTTTTGCATGTTCCACCTTTAAAGCCTGACCACTGTATAAATATTTGCCAGAAATTCTCATTGAACTTTTATATCTATACCTAAAACAGAGCTGAGAACTTTAGAAATTTGAGTCCAAGTTTGGAATCCGGACCACACTCGAGTTGTATTTAAAAAATGGACCAAATGAACCGTATTTTAAAAATAAATGGACTTTGGACCAGAACTGTTTTACCATGATGTGTTTGTTAACTTTCAGGAAATCTTGGAGGAGGTGCGGAAAGAATTACAAAAAGTCAAGGAGGAAATTATTGGAGGTGAGATTATTTCTTAAGTCTATATTGACATGCAGACGTGTTTATATCCCCAGGACGTTTTCACATTGTTACATAAAAACCGCAAACTTCAGTGCAGTTTGGGTGGTAGACCAGCACAAATTGGTCTATAATTGTGCGGGTGAAGGGAAAGCACACATGGTTTTCAAACTTTTTACAAATAATCTATGAACTGCTAATACATTGTAGAACTACACAGCATTTCGCATACATACCAAAGATTTCAATTTTGGTCCCACATGATCAGAGAAACTTTTACATTTGCTTTGCTCCCCACATGCTGGGGAAAACTACAAGTGTGATGTCTTTTGGCTATTTTCTAACAAGTTTCTTCTTGCCACTGTTCCATAAAAGTCAGATTTGTAGAGGGCACCACATAACCCCTCGAAAGATTCTCCCACCTGCGCTGTCGATCACTGCAGCTCACACAGACTTACCATGGCCCGATTTGCTGCTTCTCAAATTAATGCATTCCGTTTCTGTTTGTTACCCCACAAAAATTAGGAAACTGTATGCCTCTCTTTTAATTATGCAAAACCTCTTTTGTTTCAGATCTGAACAGATTTACATATTGATTTTCTACAAAAATCATTTGTTTAGCAAAAAACACTGCCCTTTTTTTGTTGAGTAGGTAAAAAAAAATCACAACTTTTTTTTCTGTTTTTAACAAAAACAAAAGTTCAACCGAAAAATACAATTTTGGCCTGCAAATTAGTTGTTCTTGATTATATTCGGAGGGTATTATGGTACAGTGGGCTGAAAAATTAGAAACCATTATGTGCTACTTTGTGTTTGTCTGTTACATGAAATTCTAATAAAACTGATTAAGGTTTGTGCAGAGGTGGGTAGAGTAGCCTAACATTGTACTCAAGTTAGAGTAGCATTACTTCAACATATTTTCACTCAAGTAGAAGTAAAAATGTGGCCATCCAAAAAATTACTCTAGAGTAAAAAAGTATTCGGCTACTAATTGTGCGTATTTGTTTGATCAACGTCTGATTTATTTTCGTACAAACTGACATAATCAGACAGAAGAAATTTGAAGTTATGTGCAATTTTAACGAATAAAATGAAAAGGAGTAAAAATAAATAACATCAATACAAAATAGTAACTTCAGGCAAAAGAAATAACAGAAAATTAGTTTTGTTTTGGAGCATTTTTGGTTCAACATGCTTTGTCTTTATTCACTGAAGTAACTAAAGTTGCGTATAGTAGCCAGAAATTTTACTCAAGAGTAGAGTTACTTCAATCACTACTTCTAGAGTTAATGGTTTTTTTTTTTTTTTGGTTTTGTTTTTCAAAAAGTTACACAAGCAAGTGCAACCAGTTACTACCCATCTCCGAGTTTGTCTTTGTAAAGTGACAGAAAGTGAAAAAGCTCAAGGGTGGGGGCTACTGCTTTTACAAGGCATGGTGAAATAATCACAATGATTGTGTTAACTTTCCTTTTTGTTTCTCCTTTTTTGTCTTGCAGCCTTTATTCAGGAAATTCAAAAGAGAGGCACATAGTTCTGCTCAGTTGTCAGGTTTCATAGAGGGATGTGATGCACAGAGGAGGCTTAGGTGCATCTTCCACCAACCAACCCCTCTCCTGTAGCCCAGGGATTTCTCCTTCTACACCTTTTCTCTTTTTCTCTATCAATCTTAAACACAAGAGCATTGTTGCTTATTTGTACAGCAAACCTACTCATTTCATGTCAAATATAACCCAGGGACTTCCTCACTTCACCATCCAGCACTTTGGATGATTCTACTCGTGTCCACTCCCTTATGCTGTCAGATGCATTATTACTGATAGAGCACTCTTCAGTATTCAGGGAAAGTTTTATTTAATTCTTCTTTCTTTTTACTGTAATAGCAGATACTTTTTGCTAAAACCTTATGGTTACTCAGAGTTGGAGTTGCTAAATTCAAGGATGGATCTGGAAATCAAACTCTTTCATCTCCTTCAAGACTTTTGACCTTCCTGGAAAGAGACAACTCAAAAGCCTTCACTGCTGCAGCAACAGAGATGCTTGAGGAAGAGGAGTCGAGCAAAAGGGAACCTATTGGATGAGCCGAGTGCTGTGAAAGAGGAGTTTGTTGTAGTTTTATAATTTGTGAGAACTTTATTTCTCTTTGCATTGCACATATTCTGGAGGAGGTGTGTCTGTGCGCCACACTGCCTTGATAGACTCTTCGCTCTCACTCAAAAAGAGACCTCATCTGTCGACCAGTGCAGTGGTCCTACTGTATGCTGTGCTTCTGCCAGTTGTTTTTCTTTAATTTTAGATATGTTGTTTTCTTTTTATTATGAAACATGAAAAATGGCCATAATGAGGTCAAATAATTTGGCCATGACCAACTGCCTTGAGAGTAAATCTATAAATATATATATCTATATATGAGGAAATATATTTGTTTTGAGGGAAAATTTAAGCAAAAATGAAATGGTGTTTCTATTTTAATTAATATGACTGGTGAGTGGGTATTTTGTTTCATTTTTTTTTTTTTTTCAATGATTGTTTTTTTCTTATGAAATGTTATTTTTTTGGGTTTTCCTTTTTTTCTAATAGTCTAGGCTTTTTACACTGAAATATAAAGAAAACAGCTTAGAGACACTGGACTAGAACCGCCTTTATAGTCAAATACAGCTGCTTCTTAAAATGCATCACTTTGTGTTGAGTCTTTTTTCTATTGATATGTTTTTTAGTTCAGAAAGTAACATTTTTATGACCTATGAGTTGTACCAAAATCAGTTTGGTGACATCTTGTGTAATAAAAAAAAAATGCTTTGGCGTCATCTATTGGTATTAGAAAAATGATATGACACATTTTACGCACAAATTTCCTTAAGGAGTACAGTCCTGTAGAGCAGTGTTTTGACAAGCTTTTTAGCTTCTATCAAACAAAATAACCCCTTAAACACTGGGTGAGGGTTGGCAAACATTACTAATAAGCAAATTTAACAAGGAAATGACTGCTAATATGTTTTAAAATCTAAAATATGCTATAAGCAATTATTTAAAACTGATTTAACTTTTCGAGATAAGACTTTCTGGAGGCAGACTAAAATCTTACCTAGTGGAGCATTGTAAAAGTGAAATATTTCAGCCAGCTGCATAGCAGTGTGCAGCGACAGGTGATAAGGGACAGCACAGCCAGAGAAAACTGGTCACTCATTAAACAACTCCTAAGTTGATAGAAAACGTTACTGATTTTAAACTATAGAACACTTTTTCTAACCCAATAGGTTAGTGGTAGTTTTCAACATGGCTTGGACAGCACAGGGGGGGATGCCACGAGGCTTTTGGCTCATATATGTCCTGTCAGTTGGACTGGGTGTACAGTGTATTCAGTTTTAAATATACCTGCTACTTTGCATCTTACAATTCCTTGGGAAAGAGTTATTTCTGTAGAGTTTGGACTGCATTTGATTATCTGTAGTTTAAATCTACACAGGTCGGACCTTATATGTTGCACTGAACATGATTCCTGATTTTAAAAAATGTTACAATATTTCTACTTGTGAAAATATTTTTTAATAATTTTATGGCCTTTTCTGGCAGCTGTGTGATAAGTGCGAAAACCACAACATATCCACCTGTCGAACTTGGACTGCACAATTCCACAGGGATTATAACTGATTTAAATGTTTTCCATTAATTTCAATCACCTTTTATTTTAGACAAAGGTCCTTATCATTCAAGTAAAATGAAATTCAAAATGTAAACAACTCCAAGCAGATGAAACAATCACAAAACAAACACGTGATCCAGTATTTTTCTTTTAGTTCCTAAGGTGTTTGAAAAGCTGCATCATAAAAAAGTTTTCTGCAGAAAGATTTTGTAGGGGAAGTGTTTGGAGGTGTTTGAATATATGGGCTCATCCAGGACGCAATTCGTTATAAAAACTACACTGATTATAGCCTCTGATCATTTAGGCCAACTTTTTACCAGGAAAATAAATTTATTGGAAAAAATCGCTATAAAAATACAAATATGCAGACTTTGTGCACGGTATCAAGTTAAATGCTGTTTTTTATTTGTCTTGCCTGAATTATCTAAACTTTAAAAAAAAGGTTTCTACTCTAAATAAAACGCTTAAGGCATGATTTGAGCTGCAGTAAAAATATTTTTTGAACCGACGCACATAACTGAAGCACAACAGTGCTTCATGGAGTAAAAGTTGATAAAGTCAGAAATAAAAAAAATTGTGAAAAGCAGACATTGCTCGCGCAGGGTAGAGCCAGTGTCCTTCCAGAGCTCCCTGGATGCTTCCAGAGAGGAAACACTGAGCCGTTTCCGCCGCCATTGCGGATTTCAGAGAGAAGATCAGCCGTAGCCGCCGCTATCCATCGATGCTGTGCAGAAAGCATACACAAAAGGAAGACAAATTTAACATTTTCACGAGTATCAGATTTCGGAAACACAACTAAAAACACGTGATATTGATTTTTTTCCTCACCGTGTAGCCGTTTTCACTGACTGGCTCCGACCTACACTCTCAGTGAAGAGGTCGTAGCTAGCGCGGTGCTAACTGCCTAGCTAGCTAGCTGTGCGGGTAGAATTTCAGGACTCCGGAGAAGCTCAAGAAAGCACCATGGCTCAGATCCTGCCTATCCGCTTCCAGGAGCACCTGCAGGTATGCGAAGGACCGTTACAGCTATATAATCTCCAGCGTTTTCATTACTTGTCATTACAGTCTGTTTCTTTGCATAGCAAGCATCTGACAGTTTGCTAGCCAAGCTAACGTCAATACCCACAGCAAATGAATGACCTCCCCTCCCCCGTTTAGCCAACTGCACTTTTCATTCATCTCCCTTATGCTTCTAATCTCAGGTTAAACTGCTTATCTCTAATTGAAACATTTCTTTATGCCACTCTTTTCTGGGGTGCTACAGAAAAAAAATGAATAATTGTGTAATGGTTGCCATGCGCGTAGCTTTATTAATTGAGCTGCTAGCTTTTGCATTAGCACGTGAACCGTTATACTTAGCGGGTCGTACGAGATGTTGGGAGTAATTTAATTATAAATGCGCTGGAGTCTTTAACTAACCGTCCAGTTACCATCACACAATGTGGCTAGAAAATCTGCAGCCTGGATGTTGCATTCATCCGGGCCCTCGGAGGAGGAGAATCGGGCTGTTAAAGCACGATCAGCTGCAGTTTGACAGGACCTAGTGCCATATAACGTCATACACTGAACGTTGTGTCACGACAAGCCATTTGCATTGTACGTTTTGTTCATTTGACGTTTCGGACTAAATGCAATGGCCTCTATTCGTCGTCTGAAGCGAAACAGCTATTCCATCTAGGAGGCATCCGAATCTTACACGGCCGTTCAGATTTTCTAAAGCCCCGTAGATAGGACTACAGTAAAATTCAATCATTTCCCAGCTTCTGACACTGCTGGATTATTGGATTTGCATAGGAACGCCTTCACTGACTCTGGCTACGATCACAATTTTGTCTACACGTCTAAATAGATTATGGGTTTTAGAAACCCTGATTTACGTTCTTGTCCTGATTTGTAGACGTTCATATATATGGTACATAATGTTCTCTAATTGTTAACTTTATGGTTTCTCACATTGTCTGGTGGTATTATAAGAACATTAGTTACACCTAAATGTGCATTACGGGTGTATTCAGACTACATGGTCAAAGGTCAAAATCTGATGTTTAGATGAGGGACAGCTATTGATGGCTAAATGCCTTTTAACTAATTTGCTCACCACTTTAAATAATTTCTAAAATCAAATGTTGCCGAACAATGTTGGTTTGTGACACTAAGCTGCTCAGAATTCTGACAGTAAAGCATAATAAGCACTAATTTAAGGATAAATGTTAATTAGTTTTCATGCCTAGGCCACAGCAAGAATAAATAAACAGAACATCAAAACAACATAGTTTGAATTAACAGATACCCACAGATATTTACAATGTCGGCCATCATTGAACAGCTTAAATCTAATGCCTTATGAAATGGTGTATTTTTTTTTTATTCCTTTTTAATTTTCCTAAATTTCTTTTTTTTTTTTTGTTCAGTATTTTTATTTTTCAGAGTTATGGGTTTAAATTATAACCCTTCTCTAAGCTAAAGAAATGTGTCAGGTGGTTATTGTATACGTTTTCAAGAGCTCAATAGAAAAACTTTATACCATTTTATTGTAATTCAGTGTTTTTGTAAAACTCTTTAAAAACTGCCTATCTGTTATCTCAAAGTAGTTTTATTTTAAAAAGCAGCACATTTCATGTAAAATAAAAGATCAGTTTTTGTAACAAAAACATACAAGAAAACTCACTAATGTGGTCGACAATAGTATGCGATCCTGTTCTCACTATTTCCTTCTTAAACAACTTGGTCAGGGATTATTTATGTCTTACATATAGCGGCAGAAATGTCCGAGTGTCCAGATTTTGAGTATCCCTGGTATAGGATCTAGTGAACTTAATTGGCCATTTTTACTATGATAGGTTGTGACTGGTGATCGGAAGCTCAAATATTAGAAAAATACATCGACAAACAGCATGCTCTTCATTGCAGCTCTGGTCCTTGGGGCGCGCTCTCCTGCATTTTTTGCCATTTCCCCAGTATACCTGATTCAGTTAAAGGAATTACCTCAACAGCTTGTCAGCAGGTTGTGCATAGGCCTGCCAATCACTTACTAGTTTGATTTAGGTTTGTGGTGGCAGGAATGCGTTTCACCTTAAGGGGCAGAGTTGGGAACTGCTGCTTTAATCCACTTCATTCTGAGTTTAGTCAAAATCTTTTAATTAGTGATGAACCGATAAGGCTTTTCCTAGCCAATACGGTTTCCTGTGTTCTTTCAGGCCGGTTCAGATTTCGACACCGTCTGATGATTTGTTTCTAAGGACTGTTACACATGGAATAGAAAATGTGCTGCATGTTCCCTCATATAGATGGTAGCTTTGAACCCTATTAGAAGAATATGTAGTTACAAGGTTGTCACTATTTATGCAGCATATGTCTCCAATCTTCATCTGCTGGTTTATTTTACTCAAAAACCTTTTCAGATTGTGGCAAGAGGGTTTGAAAAATGAACCCGACATTTCAGTATTTGACCTGCTGATCTCTGATATCTCTACTTGTAATCTTTTTATTTTGTTGGATCCTATACAATTTGTTCCAGCGAGGAACCAGCATATTTTTCCCTTCGTGGGTTATTGTTGAATTGAAACATAGTTTACACGTGTTTAAAGTTTTCAAAGGGAAATCAGATCTTAAAGGACACCATCTTTCTGTATTGGCCAGTAAACGCCTGTAACATAATCGGAAACCTCCAGGGCTCTAATGATTTTTGTTCCTATTTTCATGCCAAATATATCAAAACCTTTTGAACGTTACTATAATTTGAAATGACAACTTTGTCAAATAATTGAATAAAATATACTTGAATCATGCTCTTTTGTTCATTTTTTTATTTTTCAACCGTTATTTAATCACGAAAGGACAAATTGAGCATCCTGGCCGCCAAAAAACATTAAACACCTCACAGTGAGGACAGTACACATTGATGAGCAAAATGAATGATTGTACATAATGTGTAATGTTTTGGTATTTCATTTTAAAAACATTTTTAAATGTATTTATCAATACATATTTATTTATAATGTTTATAATATGTCTTGCTCCTCATGAAGGATGTTTGACATCTGGTGCTATAGGTTGTGCTTCTAAAGCAGTTTTTGTGTTTCTGTCACAGCTCCAGAACTTGGGGATCAACCCAGCCAACATTGGCTTCAGCACTCTAACCATGGAGTCTGACAAGTTCATCTGTGTAAGGGAGAAAGTGGGCGAGCAGGCCCAGGTTGTCATCATTGATATGGCTGATCCTAACAACCCCATCCGTCGGCCCATCTCTGCTGACAGCGCCATCATGAACCCCGCCAGCAAAGTTATCGCCCTCAAAGGTAAGCAGTAGCTTTAATGTATATAGCATGGTTAGGACATAGTGAGTGTGTTAGGTTTGTACATAGGCCAAAAATGGAAAGTTAACGGTTGGAATTTGGCCGGTCAGATTTCTTGCTATTTTCATGTCAAAAGTCACGGGACCGTTTGTGTAAATTTACTTTGTGTTGTCAGTTATGTAGTTTTCACATTCTGCTTTTCATTTGGATGTTCACAAGTAGATCATTTCCATCTTTGTTTGTCAACAACTGCAGTGTAGTGTGTTACAAATGGAAATGTATAGTACTGTTAGGAAAAGTAGCAGTAGAAATAGTAAAATGTCATGCTGTCATAAATGCTTTGTCTGTTTTGCTTGTTTTTGCTCCTTTTTTTTATTTTTATTTCTTACTGCTCTCTTATGTTTGCAGACGGTGAGTTGAATTTTACATATCCTGAGTTGTCAAAGTGTTCCTGTATGCTCTGTCTTAAACTGTTTGCACATTGCTGATTGTAATTTAATCCAGTGCTTGAGATAAATAAATAAAAATAAAAACAAAACCTGCAGAAGCAGAGCTTAACAACATGACTGTAGCTTTAAAGAGGCCATTTTCTTTTTTGGTAATGTGTGTTTGTACATTTAATATAATGTACATGTATTTTATTCTTCATCTTATTTTCCACTACATACTGTACGGCATATTTAAAAAAATACTTAGGTACAGTATGAAAATACACTTTTTAGGGTTTATTTAAACCTTTATAGATTGCAAATATTTTACCCGCATGTATTTTTGAGTTCATTTATTGGATGTATGATAGAAACCTTTGAGTAGTTGCATCTGGGTGGGTGTTGTAAAGGTTGAAGCTGATTTACAGATAGGAAAACTCAAAGTAAGTACACCTGCTAATACCCTGCATCCTTGGTGGACAACAAACCTAAACTTGTTAGCCATCAGTCGCAACATAAAGATGCTTTGTTCTCAACACATGACCCGGTAATTGCAGATGTAAAACCATTTAAGTAAAAATAACATCACGAGTTATAAGTAAAGCCCTTCATTATTACAGAAGGGTAAATCCTCCAAAATATTACTTCCTTTGAGAAATGTCATCGTGAAACACTGCATTTTGCAATAAAAATAGTAACCTGTGGTAGCTAGGTCTATAGTCGTACCATATTTTCCTGGTTACAACAGGTGATTAGCTTTGAAATTTACCTTTGGTCAGATTTACCTTACACACTTTAATGCATTTTCCCACATCTGTGACCCCAGTACGACTGCCCAATGAAAGGTGTTTGGGTTAAGCTGAGCTAATGTTTAAATATCTCAAAAATACTTTGGCAATGAAAGACAGAACACACAGGTGAATCTCATTACAGGTATTTCATTGTCCGATATAAAAATGAATATAGTGTAGGGATGTCCTGATCAGGATTTCTTTTTTTCTTCTTCCCCAAAGCAATCTGTCCAATGCATAATAAAAATGAATACCATGTATATGCAGACAAATCCCCCACTACATTTCACCAGTGTTACATGGTCTACATTAGTATTGTGATTTTCGTACATTTAGATTATTCTTTATTTTTGTTGTTGCCATTAGACTGTATGGTTCTAACTTTATGTGAGTTCATATAAGCAGAACCCCAGAAACACAAATGCTCTTCAAACTAAAACCTAACCATGATCAAATTGGCTACTTGATGACACCAGTTAGTGCATCTGTACTGCTGAACAGCAGACAATAACTGCATTACATCACATTATTAAATGCATTTATTTATTTATTGGTGCTCTCTAGGAATGATCTGTCAAAAAAAAAAAAAAACGGTTAAAGTAATAATCCCTGTTAATTTTTTTGAGATTTGCAAACATGATCCCATAACAGTGACAAATGACATAATTGACCGTCTCTAGCTTAAATAGGTTGCTCCAACACAGGCAGGCTGAATGTAGCTTCTATAATGTTGGTGCAGCCCATAATAAAACCTTGCAGACTGTGAGCACAAAAAATGGTCATCATCTTTAAAAAAAATCTGCTCGCTGGGAGCCAGGCTGACATTTAAATCTTAATAGGTTGACAAAACGTTTACTTTAGTAACCTTCTTGAATTACTCCTTTAAGAAAGCCGCAGTTAATGCTGGATATTTGCGCCATAAACTCAATACACACAGCTTCACCAAAATATCTAGGAAATATCATTATATTGTCAGTCATGGTGTATTATTGGTTAAATATTCACATTTAAGAGCGTTTTGTTCCTCCACTGAGACTGAACTGGAGGGAATAAAATGGGTTTGAGTGCATCTGTCCAGCATCCTCCTCATTATCACATCTGTTTGTCTTTGTGCTTTTTGCCCAATCTGCATTCACACCCAGCCTAAATTAACCCACTCTTTATTTTAAAGTTTAGTTTAAATACTTTTGAAGCCATAACAAGAGGCCCAAAGTTGACACCGTTTAAGTCCTCAATTTGACCTTCAATGGCCTTCATGTTTAATTCTGGAGACAGCATTTTTTTCAATTTATCTGTCTGCCCTGGAATTAAACAAAATGTTGCATTACTATACATTGGGTACAAATTATGGGAAAAATACGATTTTCACTAACAATGAACAGTTTAAAAAATAAGCAAAATGTGTCAATGTTTACTAATGCCTTTGAGACTGAAACTTGATCTGGAAAACTCATTTTAGCACTTGTGATGAATGCACCTGGGCTCTGACATATGTCCTCGTTGTACAGCACAGTTTGCCGTTGTGGTAACAGTAGCTCCATATTCCTGCTTCGTTGTGGTCCCCTCATAGTGTTTCAACATAGCAAAATCACCAAGATATACAGCATGGGGCTGCATTTAAGGGCAGAACCTCATTTTAAGCAGAGCAGTTAAACTTCTTGAATTGTGGCTTTAACAGATACATTTCCCATTTAAACCTTGTGGCATTTAGCGTGAGTGAATGCAGATCCATAAAAGTGGTTGCCCTTGTATTGGCCTTTATGTTTTAATGCTGATTCTAGTTTTTCTTTTAAACGGCTCGTTTTTTTGTAAGTCAAATCCGTGATTACCAGCATTTATCCAGCAGCTGGAGTAGGTATGCCTCAATGGTAGGTCTAATCCAAACGTTTGCTTTGGCTTGTGTGTTGTAGTACCTTTTACTCGTAAGCCTGGTTTGACGTAAAGATTGTGAAGGATGATCACGGGGTTCACTTCCATCACTGAATTTTAATCTTGGCTCTCGGTGTTTTCAGCTGCAAAGACCCTGCAGATCTTTAACATTGAGATGAAAAGCAAGATGAAGGCTCACACCATGACAGACGACGTGACTTTTTGGAAGTGGATCTCTCTCAACACCGTCGCCCTGGTCACAGACAACGCCGTGTACCATTGGAGCATGGAAGGTGACTCTCAACCAATCAAAGTATTTGACCGTCACTCCAGCTTGGCAGGCTGCCAGATCATCAACTACCGTACCGACGCCAAGCAGAAATGGTTGCTTCTCATTGGCATTTCAGCACAGGTAAATGCACTCTGTGTCTAAAACGTTGTGTTAATGTGAAGAATAAAGAAGTCCGAATGCCACAGTGAGTTGGGCAGTTTTTCCTTCTGAAGCCAAAATGGTCGTTTTTTGTTGTTGTTTTTTTTCTCCTTCAGCAAAACCGTGTTGTCGGGGCCATGCAGTTGTACTCTGTGGATAGGAAGGTCTCTCAGCCCATTGAAGGCCATGCTGCTGGCTTTGCACAATTTAAGATGGAGGGCAACACTGAAGAGTCAACGCTGTTCTGCTTTGCTGTGCGGGGACAAGCAGGAGGAAAAGTAAGATTTAGCAGCCCTGCAAAGCCTCTGGCTCACAGCTGCAAAGATAAAGAGAGCCCAGCTGACTCCATCCAGATTCCAATTTAAATTTATTTAATTGAAAACCTGAAGCTTAACAGAAACCCACATTGGCTGACATTGTCTTCTTTTGTCTTATTTGCTTTTTGACATCTAGCTTCATATTATTGAAGTTGGAACCCCGCCAAGTGGAAACCAACCATTTCCCAAAAAAGCTGTGGATGTTTTCTTTCCTCCGGAAGCCCAGAATGACTTCCCTGTTGCTATGCAGGTACAATTCTTCCATACGTTGGCACGCATTTGAATGCAGTTTTATTATTTTGTTTATAAAGTACCAATTCACAACAGATGCCATTGTCGGGCACCGATTTGGTTCGAGTTCATGCAGTCATGTTCACTCTTAAGTATATTACAGTGCAGTTCATTTCAGGTCCCCATATAATCCCAGTCCTAAAGAAAATCCAGACTGTTGCATCAAGTCATTTACCTTTCAGCGATCAGTTGTCCTAAGCAAACTTGTGGTGAAAGTGAGGAAGAAGCCCCGATTTGTATGGTGTATGGTGCTGTTGAAAAAGTATGACTGATTGACATCTGTGTTTCCAAGTCATCAGTCTCTAGGATTGCTCTAGGAGCAAGCCATTACTAACTTACCTGTGAGCGTCTGACGTCCAGCTGATGGTTACTAACACTACAAGATCTTTCACATTTAGACCTGAGCTGTATTTATATGGCCCCTTTTTCTTTTTCTGCACATCCAGATCAGCTCCAAGCAGGATGTCGTTTTTCTCATCACAAAGTATGGCTACATCCACCTGTATGACCTGGAGACCGGAACTTGCATCTACATGAACAGGATCAGCGGCGAGACCATTTTTGTCACTGCGCCACATGAACCCACTGCTGGCATCATTGGAGTTAACAGGAAAGGACAGGTACATTTGGAGCTGATAAAACTGATTTATTTATGTTGCAGTACGTGGGTTTATTAAGGCGGTACCTGAGATTAAACATTATGTTAAACTCTCAAGCTTGATGTTAAACGGGACCTAACAGTTAAATTCACACACATCTTTCTGATTGTCTTTTATTGCACAGTTCTTCAAAAAGGGGCATTTACATGCTGGTTCATTTCTAAATCAGTCCTTGTCTCAGTCTTTATATGCATTCATAAACTGTGTGTGTGCGTGCGTGCGTGAGTGTGTGCGTGTGTGTTGCTGCTGCCATTTGTTGGTGATTCACTCTTCCTGTGGTATGTCAGCTTACTTTCCCTATCAGCCTGGGTCCTTGGTTGTGACCTTGATTGAGGAAGTCTATGTAAAATCTATCCCGCTGCAGCAGCATTTTCAGTTTCGGGCCGCGTGTGACAGCCCCAACAGAGAGGCTAAGCTTGGCCAGCCAGGCTGCACAACCTAATCCTGTTGTTTGTCTTGGCTCGCACCTGCAGGTCCGGCATACACAGCTCAGCATGTTGCACATGCGCACAGTGATAGAGATTTTAACACTACATAAAAACAAGAGGGTATTCCTAATTGAGCTTGTCCTCAAATTATACTGAGTTGTAGGATTTTTCTATTTACACAAAATGTGTGTTTCAGGAAATAAAATTAAATCAACTTCAGTAATCGATCAACACACCTTCAACTCATCACGTTACAGACATTCTTTTACATCTACAAACCTCAGTGTAATTCATTTGGATTCTATGTGATGAAAGAACTAAAATCAGGGCATAATTTTGCAGAGGAAGTGAAACGAAACACTTTTAAAAAATCTAACAAATACAAACATGTAAAGTCACTGAACATGATCTGTTGGGACAAAGTTTCACCTTCCTGCAGGACAACCACCCTAAACTTGTAGTTAGAGATATAATGGAATGAATTGGATCAAAGCACATTGATTTGTTAGAATGACCTAGTCGAAGTCCAGACCTAAATCCTATTGAGAATCTATGACAATATTTTTAAATTGACTCTCTCTGTCTAATCTGAAAGAACTCTATTTCATGAGATTTCTGCTGTCTTGAATAGTGTGCTGATGATTGTTTTCAAATTTCAGGTACTGTCTGTGTGCGTGGAGGAGGAAAACATAATTCCCTACATTACTAACGTGCTCCAGAACCCAGACTTGGCTCTTCGCATGGCTGTACGCAACAATCTTGCCGGTGCTGAGGAACTTTTCGCTCGCAAGTTTAACACCCTGTTTGCTGCAGGAAATTACTCAGAAGCAGCCAAGGTGGCAGCCAATGCACCCAAGGTACTACTTGGACGCCAGTATGCACCCACACGACTTGACACAAAAGCTCAGCTTGTTATGATTCAATTTCTCATGCAAACAAAAGCGGATATTTATAACCGGGTTTAAGTGCCCCTGCCAAAATATAGCCAAATTAGTTTTAATTCATTTGTACTATTTCAAAATCAGGATACTGATTTGTCCATTTTGTGCTTCAGGGCATCCTGCGGACTCCAGACACCATTCGCAGGTTCCAGAGTGTTCCAGCACAACCAGGCCAGACGTCTCCTTTGCTCCAGTACTTTGGCATCCTGCTGGACCAGGGCCAACTGAACAAGTTTGAGTCTCTGGAGCTATGCAGGCCTGTTCTTCAGCAGGGCCGCAAGCAGCTGCTGGAAAAATGGCTAAAGGAGGACAAGGTAAATAAACACAAATCTGGTGCTCATTTATTCTCTTTAATAACAGTCAAACTGTACTGAAAACCTCTTGAAAAGTCTCTCACTAGGTTGTTTTTTCACTGTAGGTGTTTTGTTAGATGTGTCTGTCACCTAAGTTCATTAACGTAGATGAATTAAACTTTGAAAACCAAAGTTCTGCTTTTTTCATCTTTTCCAGAATCTGATTAACTGAATCAGATTTAATAATGACTTTGTCCTGGATTTGTGTCTCATCTGACTTTGTTGCTGTTTGTTTCCAGCTGGAATGTTCTGAGGAGCTTGGAGACCTGGTGAAGTCTGTGGATCCCACTCTTGCCCTCAGTGTGTATCTCAGAGCAAACGTCCCCAATAAAGTCATTCAGTGCTTTGCAGAGACTGGGCAATTTCAGAAGATTGTTCTTTACGCCAAGAAGGTGAGTGATGACTACTTTTACGTATTTTAAGTGTGGTGTTGATGCAGAAAAACATTTCGGGGAGTCAGGATTGTAACCTGGGTTAACTAATGTTTTTAAAAAGGAATATTAGTTGATTAAACCATACCAAGCATCTGTGAATTCTGTAGGTGGGCTACACACCAGATTGGATCTTCTTGCTGAGGAACGTGATGCGGATCAGTCCAGAGCAAGGTCTCCAGTTCTCCCAGATGCTGGTTCAGGATGAGGAGCCTCTTGCTGATTTTACTCAGGTAAAACATGCGTGAGCAGTTGTGAAGGTCTAACGTTAAAGGAGGGATCCAGTGATTAGAAAAGTGCCTGGTTAAAAAGAGGACTTATTTTATTTGTGCAGATTGTTGACGTATTCATGGAGTACAACCTGATCCAGCAGTGCACGTCATTCTTACTGGATGCCCTGAAAAACAACAGACCCATGGAAGGACCACTGCAGACCCGCTTGCTGGAAATGAACCTGGTTCATGCGCCACAGGTAGATTCATGTATCCAGATGTTTGGTCCAGGCACTGATTGTGGTTCAATTAACAAGGGCAACCAGTGATTGGGAGGGAGGGGGTTAACCTCAGAATCGAAGCCCGTTATCAGCTTTATTTTGAATACAAATCCTCACATATTTAGTGACTATGAATGTTAACATTTCATTCTGTTTTTTTTTTTTTTTTTTTTTAATTTTGAATTAATTGAAGTCACAACACCCCTGCATTTAGACCTTTAGTAACCAGGAAAAACCTCTTCGAGATTAAAAAAACATTTTTCGAGAGTGTCCTGTCCAAGACAGCACAACATTAAGCATTTTACTGAGACATCATTACATACATTCCAACTGACAGATATATGAAATTCAGCTCTAAAAATAATGTAAAACATCTGCAAAACTGATGTGTCTGACTCCGAGTCATCCAGAATTGTCTTAAAAGCCTCCATTGAGACCATGTCATGAAGTTTCAAGACTTTTTGCAGTTCAATCCAGGCAAAGGGAGCAGCATACGTAATAGTTTTTTTCTCCACCTCAGTTCATACCCATGGAACTGTGAATAAAAAATAGTTCTCTGAATGAAGGCTGTAAGGTCCTGCTCTCTTCAGATAGAGGAATTGGGAGAGGTAAGATGGAAGTAGGTCATGGGCTTCCTTGTAAACAAGAATGTGCCGGTGTGTTAGCCTGCGTTATGATAAGGTGGACCATCCGACATGTACATACAGTGAACAATGATGGGTGAGTGATATAAAATTAATAACAAACCTCAAAGCCCCGTGATACAGAGTGTTAAGAGCATGCAGGCACTGGGATGAAGTATGCATATAAAAAACATCACCATAATCCAAGAAAGACTGAAAGATAGCAGCAACTAACCTGTTTACCAATGGATCTGTGTAAAGCTTCTAATGAGTATTTATTTTTCCACGTGTCACGTCTTATAGGTTGCAGATGCCATCCTTGGTAATCAGATGTTCACCCACTATGACCGGGCCCATGTGGCACAGCTGTGTGAGAAGGCTGGCCTCCTGCAGAGGGCGCTGGAACATTACACAGACCTGTATGACATAAAGCGAGCTGTGGTGCACACACACCTTCTGAACCCAGAGGTATCAAAATAGAAATAAATAAATAAGTCATTTACGCAGATTGAGAGGAGTGTCATTGTATCTCCTGCATGTTTTCTGCTTATATTTGCAGTGGTTGGTGAATTTCTTCGGCTCCCTCTCGGTAGAGGACTCTCTGGAGTGTCTGAGAGCCATGCTATCAGCCAACATCCGCCAGAACCTACAGATCTCTGTGCAGGTGGCTTCCAAGTACCACGAGCAGCTTACAACTCAGTCCCTCACTGAGCTGTTTGAGTCATTTAAGAGCTTTGAAGGTAAGTTGCAAATATGTAAAGGTCTCTATTAACTCTCAAACTGGACTTTGGGTGGAGCTCGCTCACCTTTCCAAAGTTTTCCTGAAAACAGAAAACTTGTTGATTTTTATTTGTTTTTTCCTTTTCAGGATTATTCTACTTCTTGGGTTCTATTGTGAACTTCAGTCAGGATCCAGAAGTTCACTTCAAATATATTCAAGCTGCCTGTAAAACGGGCCAGATTAAAGAGGTGGAAAGAATCTGTAGAGAAAGTAACTGCTACGACCCGGAACGTGTAAAGAACTTCCTGAAGGTAGGAATTAGACGGTGCAGAACTTTTATCTCATCAGAGTTGCAGTTTTAGTGAGTTTTATGGCTGATAATGCTTCTATTTGTTTGCCCGACAGGAGGCCAAACTTACTGACCAACTGCCTTTAATCATTGTATGTGACCGCTTTGATTTTGTCCACGACCTGGTCCTGTACCTGTATCGCAACAGCCTTCAAAAATACATCGAAATCTATGTTCAGAAGGTACAGTACTTCACCGACAGGAGGCTGTTTAAATGTGGCCGTGCATTTATTCTGTTTGTATGAACTCCGTGGTTCGATTATTGGTTCTAGGTGAACCCAAGCCGTCTGCCAGTGGTCATTGGAGGTTTATTGGATGTGGACTGTGCTGAGGATGTGATCAAGAACTTGATCATGGTGGTCAGGGGGCAGTTTTCCACCGATGAACTTGTTGCTGAAGTAGAGAAGAGAAATCGGTAAGAACTAAACTATGGCGTAAGTGAAATACATTATCGTACACACCAGTTAGGTGGTTTGTGTATCTAATAAAATGGTTTAGTTGTGTTCCTAAATCAGTGTTTTATTCTCTGTCCAGTCTGAAATTGTTGCTCCCTTGGCTGGAGGCTCGTATTCATGAAGGTTGTGAGGAGCCTGCGACTCACAACGCTTTGGCCAAGATCTACATCGACAGCAACAACAACCCCGAGCGCTTTTTAAGGGAGAACCCTTACTATGACAGCCGCGTGGTGGGCAAATATTGTGAGAAAAGAGACCCCCACCTGGCCTGTGTGGCGTACGAGAGAGGACAGTGTGACCAGGAACTCATTCATGTAAGCTGAAATGAAGTTGAATACCTTACAGCTATTTCTTTTTTGGGTCATAAATGTGAAATGCCCTTTTATGCTTCCATGATTTGTTGTTTTAACTTCAACTACTTTTGCTTGTTGTGCGTCAGGTGTGCAACGAAAACTCACTGTTCAAGAGTCTGTCCCGCTACCTTGTTCGACGCAAGAACCCGGAGCTGTGGGCCAGTGTCCTGCTGGAGACCAACAACTACAGAAGACCACTCATCGACCAGGTCTGACCAACTTTGTGTTGAGAATCCCCGTTTTGTTTTTCACACACAAATGTTCTAAAATCACAAACTGTTTGTAAAGAACCTGTAATCAGTGTAGAATAATTCAGACCAGGTATGCCCGGTCTACACGTCATGCTTTGCTCATGCTGCTAATGCCAGAAGAGCCAATAGGAACCTCTAAAACAGTTGCTGACTTTAGGGTCTTTACATTTTCCTGCTTGGATTACCAGGAAACATATATAGTAACACAAACAGCTTGCCTGCCCAAGTGAACGTCAGCTATTGTGGATAAAGTGTGTTGTTCCTGTGCTGTAGGTGGTCCAGACAGCCTTATCGGAGACTCAGGATCCAGAGGAAGTGTCCGTCACAGTCAAGGCGTTCATGACGGCCGACCTGCCCAATGAGCTCATTGAGCTTCTGGAAAAGATTGTGCTGGACAATTCTGTCTTCAGTGAGCACAGGTGATGCATCCTCCGTCTCTTAAAATCCTAACATAGTTCATATTGCTCTGCCTTTTTAACCATTTTTTTTGTAAGTTGCTAAAATATCTATTTTTTTGCTTCCTTTATGAACTTCCATAATTCCTATCATGTCACCTGGGAAAGATAACAGTGACATTATGTAATTTATAACCTACTGATAATTTCAGAAACCTCCAGAACCTGCTCATTCTGACAGCCATTAAAGCTGACCGAACTCGCGTTATGGAGTACATTAATCGTCTTGACAACTACGATGCCCCAGACATAGCTAATATTGCCATCAGTAATGAGCTGTTTGAGGAGGCCTTTGCAATTTTCAGAAAGTTTGATGTCAACACCTCTGCTGTGCAGGTGAGCGCCATCTGCTCTTCTGTTATGTGCTTTAAATGTACTTCTGGTTTGATTGTTTTCTAACTGGTATTTTAATGTTATCTTTGCGGTAATAGCTATGTGTTCTGATTTTTTATTATTATTATTATTTTATTGTTAAATTTCCCCTTCTCTCTCTCTCTTTTCTCCAGGTTCTGATTGAGCACATTGGGAACTTGGACAGAGCATATGAATTTGCGGAGCGTTGCAATGAGCCTCCAGTGTGGAGTCAGCTGGCAAAAGCCCAGCTTCAGAAGGGGATGGTGAAGGAAGCCATCGACTCCTACATCAAGGCTGATGACCCTTCTGCTTACATGGAGGTGGGACAGGCTGCAGCCCAGAGTGGTGAGATGATCTCTATCATATTATCTGACTTTGATGAAGAAAACTTGAGCTCTTTATTATTTAAAAACATTAATCCTTTAAAAAAAAAAAGAAAATTCATGATGTTTGAAATGAATAAATGATGGATGTGTGCAGGAAACTGGGAGGACTTGGTAAAGTTCCTGCAGATGGCTCGTAAGAAGGCCCGGGAGTCATATGTTGAGACAGAGCTGATCTTTGCTTTGGCCAAAACCAACCGCCTGGCAGAACTGGAAGAGTTTATCAATGGTCCCAATAATGCCCACATTCAGCAAGTAGGTCCTGGGTAGCTCACCTGTGTATGGATCTGCTCGATTCTAATCTTTTCCTCCTGTTTATGACCTCCTGTTTATCTTCATTAAGGTGGGCGATCGTTGTTACGATGACAAGATGTACGAAGCTGCTAAACTGCTTTACAACAACGTGTCCAACTTTGGCCGTCTGGCTTCCACTTTGGTGCACTTGGGAGAATTCCAGGCAGCTGTGGACGGAGCGCGCAAGGCTAACAGCACCCGCACCTGGAAGGAGGTGATGAATTTGATGATTTTAATGACTTTAGAACCATGACCTTTCCAGTATTGCCATGTAATCTTCTCTTATGTATATGGATTAAGTATTTTTTCTACTACTCTTTCAGGTTTGTTTTGCCTGTGTGGATGGGAAGGAGTTCCGTCTTGCCCAGATGTGCGGTCTGCACATTGTCGTCCACGCTGACGAGCTGGAGGAATTAATCAACTACTACCAGGTTTGTGGTGTAGCTCAGGTAAAAATTAACTGGTTTTTATTATGTGAATTTAAATGTGTGACTTCTAAAGTTAAACAGGACTTGCGTATGAAAACTAGCAACGCCTGTTTTATCTGAGCTGTAGAGACAAAATATCTGCTGTGAGAGCAAATGGTAGAAGTCTTGTTTTTTTGTCTGAATGCGAGTCCTTGGTTGGTGTTTTTAAGTCCATGTGTGTGTCTCCTGCAGGACCGTGGTTACTTTGAGGAGCTGATCACCATGCTTGAGGCCGCTCTGGGCCTGGAACGTGCACACATGGGAATGTTCACTGAGCTGGCCATCCTTTATTCCAAGTTTAAACCCCAGAAGATGAGGGAGCACCTGGAGCTCTTCTGGTCCCGTGTCAACATTCCAAAAGTACATGTCTGATTTCTTTTTAGCCACACAGTCACTCAGGACTAAAATGATTCATTTTAAGCAAGCAAGCCTAAACTGGGAAATAAGAAACAAATTCCACCAGAGTCAAATATAAGGCAGTGAAATAATCTGTGTGTGTGTTTCAGGTTCTCAGGGCAGCTGAACAGGCCCACCTCTGGGGTGAGCTGGTGTTCCTCTATGACAAGTATGAGGAATACGACAACGCCATCATCACCATGATGAGCCATCCATCTGATGCCTGGAAGGAGGGTCAGTTCAAAGACATTGTCACCAAGGTAAAGGAAATGGAGTCAGTAGCAACAACACAGCAAAAACATGATCCCGCCCTGTTTGACTGAGGAAGAATGATTTATGATGCGCTGAATGTCTGCTTCTCATCACAGGTGGCAAACGTAGAGTTGTACTACAAGTCCGTCCAGTTTTATCTGGAATTCAAACCGTTGTTACTGAATGACCTCCTCATCGTGCTCTCTCCAAGGCTGGACCACAGTCGCGCTGTGAACTTCTTCAGCAAGGTTTGATTAGCCTCAAATAAAATAAAATAAAGTTAGCAGATTGACAGTCACCGAGGTGCTCATGACCCTTTTATTTATTTTTTCTCTGGTTCTTCGTTCAGGTGAAGCAGCTGCCTCTGGTTAAGCCTTACCTGAGATCGGTCCAGAATCACAACAACAAGGCAGTAAATGAGGCACTCAACAACCTCTTCATTAATGAGGAGGACTATGCGGTATGAAATGATCTGTTTTATTATTTATCATTTCATATGCTGTAAGTTTCAGCGTTTTTAAATGTCCTGATGGTTAATTAAAAGTGAAAAAAAAAGTTGTACTAATTCCTGCGCTGCATTTAAGTTGACCTGTTTTTCATAGTCAGAATGTTTCTCAGATGGCTACATTTTTAACGCTGTCCTCTTCCAATCTTTTTGTCTTTTAGGCTCTGCGAACATCCATTGATGCGTATGATAACTTCGACAACATCTCACTGGCTCAGAGTCTGGAGAAGCACGAGCTGATTGAATTCAGGAGGATTGCAGCCTACCTTTTCAAGGGCAACAACCGCTGGAAGCAGAGCGTCGAGCTCTGCAAGAAGGACAAGCTCTACAAGGTGCAGTGCCATTTAATCGTAACCAATCCCAACCTTGTGTTCTCACCAGAAGCTGTGCCTAAGTGCAAAACGCCAGCTGCTCCCCCTTTTCCTAAATTCAGTTTTCAGATGTGGCTTTGTGATCTCCTCCCACAGGATGCCATGCAGTATGCATCAGAGTCCAAAGACACGGAGCTGGCAGAGGAGCTTCTAGCTTGGTTCCTGATGGAAGACAAGAAGGAGTGTTTTGCCGCCTGCCTGTTCACCTGCTACGACCTGCTGCGGCCAGACGTGGTACTGGAAACCGCCTGGCGACACAACATCATGGACTTCTCCATGCCATACTTCATCCAGGTTATGAGGGAGTACCTCTCAAAGGTGGGTTTGCAAGACATTGACTAGTATGGGCTGTCTCGCGCTAAAATGGGTTGGTTTATAAGGACAAAAAAACAACAACCTTGTTTTAAATACACCAATAGAAACGCAGTAAAAGATTAACTGTAGTCAACACCCTCTAGAGAAGCTGCATGATTCAAACGTCTGAAAGGTGTGGAGGAGTTTCTGCCCCATTCCTTCCTGTCTGTGAAGACCAGCAAGCCACAGGTTTCCTATAACAATCCCAGTAAAAAGGAGCACAATAGTCTAAAGATGCATTTTATCTAACCAGTAAACAGCAGTTCCACATCTGTTACTCGAGCAGCTGCTAAAATGTGTTCGCAAATACTATTTAAGGCTGTATTCACTCCTGCCACTTTTGGTCCGCTTTAAACGGACCAGAGTTCGTTTCCCCCGTTGGACTTTTTGTGCAGGTGTGAAAACACTCAAGCGAACCCTGGTCCGGACCAAACAACCGGACCGAGACCCTCTTTTTGAGGTGGTCAAGATCTGCTTCCAAACGGACTCTGGTGCGGTTCGCTTATGGTCTGAATACGAACCGGCCCCGGTGTGAACCAACTACAGAAAACACACGTCTCTTTGGACATAACAAGCCACAGTAGCCAGTAGCAAAGGTCTACTGAAATCATACCTGATAAGCTGTATGTTGCTTAGCAACGCTACTGGCATGTTGTGGGACACGGCACACGCTTTCTCCGACGACGTTCCAAAATTATAAATAGAACTTCACAAAGTCTGTGTTGAATGAGCTGCTCTTCACCTTCACAATAATTCTGTAGCTGTAATAACGGCACAAATGTGCAGAACAGAGGTGCTGCACGCAGCACATCTACCGCTGTTTTCCTCAATTTCCGGGTCGGTGCTCGGTCCCGCCCCCGTCATTTCTGTCCAATGGGAGAAATGATCATCAACCGCGTGGCTTTGTTTACAAGTAATAGTTCACTTGCAAAAGTACAATGTGAAAGCAAACCGCACCAAACAAAAGAAGAAATGGAGTCCGCTTTTGGTCCGGACTAAACAAGCGGACTAAAGGACTTTCCCAGTGTGAATACATCCTAAGAGGGAAGTTTTCTTTACACCATTTCAGAGATCAATATCAGCATCTCTCTCCTCTGTTCTTGCACCTCTTCCTCTGCTTCCGTCAGTCATTGTGTGACATCATTGATGTTTGCATTTTATTTGGGTTTCCATCCATTCAAGCTGCTTTTTTATACAAATGTTTTGCAGAGGAGATTCTTAAAGGCTGTGTTGCTCTGTTACACGGCAGAAATCCAAACTCTGTTGCTTTTATAGCAGGCAGCAGACTTGAGGGAAACATTTCTGAAAAACTTGATGCGCCAAAGTGTCTTAGTTGTATGATTTTGTTACTCAAAGTATTTGTTCTATATGTGCATGGTTAGGACTAATTTGTACCAGAGAGCTCAGTCTTAACTGCAGCCCCTTGCAGTTTTCACATATGTCTTTGAATTTGGCTGAAATACGAAGTGAACAATATCAGCTCCATAAAAAATCTCAAGTCTGCATTTGTATCAAAAGTGGCCTTAATTACCCGCATCACTCGTAGGGTTTTTGTTGTTCGTTGTTTTGTGACAGGCCCTCTGTTTGCTCGTTTTTCTCTCTGTCAGTTTCTGTTTTGGGGAGAATCCCGTTTGGTTTTTTTTCCTCCTTAAGTTGCCTCTCTGAATTTCCTTTCCAGGTTGATGCGATAAAGGAAAAGGTGAAAGTCGAATCCATTTTCTAATCATTCTTGTTGATCCCCCGCCCCCCCCCGCCGTGTCCAGTAGTTTTTAGTTTGCGGGAGTAAAATTAGCTGAAATTGCATGCCCGCCCTCCCTCCTCCCTCCATGTCATGCTGCTGCTTCTGACTGTAATCTCCACTAGACAACCCACCGACCCACAGTTCTCCTGAGTGGGGCTCTTCACAGCCAACCTCTAAGGCTCTGTTTGGAACGCTGGTGGTTGCTCAGACTTTCTTAATTCAGAGATGAAATGAGAATGGTCGTTAAATGAGATTAAAAGCAAGATAATGTGAGGAATTCCTCTATGTACATCAATATATTCATTATTAACTATCTCCATATTGTTTGCAAAATTATTTCCATGCCTTGAGCTTCTTCACATTTTGTTACATACAAACACAAACTATCACCCTACATTTAATTGGGATTTTATGTGGCTGACCAACACAAAGTAGTGCATATTTGTGAAGTGCAGCTGAGAGGCCCATGGTAAAACTGGATGAGCTGCACAGATCCACAGCTCAGGAAAGCTATTATTCGTGTAGTCCACAAATCTGCCCTGACGAACTGATAGAAGGCCAAAACAAAACTTGGCTGTAAGTCATGTAGGAGATGGCAAATGCGTCGAAGAAGCTGATCTAGTCAGATGAATCCAAACTTGAGCTTTTTGACCTACTTTTCAAAATGCGAAGTGTCGCGAAAAACGCTCCACATTACCTTGAATGTACACCCTCACGATGAAACATGGTGGTGGCAGCATCATGCTGTGGGGATGCTTCTCTTCAGTAGAGACATGATGGTGGGCTGGAGTTGGCGGATGGAGCTAAATAGTGCTGAAGTGGAAACCTGTTAGAAACTAAAGACTTGAAGCTGAGGCAGAAGTTCACCTTCCAGCAGGATAACAACCCTAAACACACAGCCAGAACTACAGTGGAATGCTGGGTATTAAATCATATTCATGTGTTAAAATTGGCCCAATCAAATCCAGGCGTAAAGCTCAGAGAATCTATGGCAAGATATACAGGTCCTTCTCAAAATATTAGCATATTGTGATAAAGTTCATTATTTTCCATAATGTCATGATGAAAATTTAACATTCATATATTTTAGATTCATTGCACACTAACTGAAATATTTCAGGTCTTTTATTGTCTTAATACGGATGATTTTGGCATACAGCTCATGAAAACCCAAAATTCCTATCTCACAAAATTAGCATATCATTAAAAGGGTCTCTAAACGAGCTATGAACCTAATCATCTGAATCAACGAGTTAACTCTAAACACCTGCAAAAGATTCCTGAGGCCTTTAAAACTCCCAGCCTGGTTCATCACTCAAAACCCCAATCATGGGTAAGACTGCCGACCTGACTGCTGTCCAGAAGGCCACTGTTGACACCCTCAAGCAAGAGGGTAAGACACAGAAAGAAATTTCTGAACGAATAGGCTGTTCCCAGAGTGCTGTATCAAGGCACCTCAGTGGGAAGTCTGTGGGAAGGAAAAAGTGTGGCAGAAAACGCTGCACAACGAGAAGAGGTGACCGGACCCTGAGGAAGATTGTGGAGAAGGGCCGATTCCAGACCTTGGGGGACCTGCGGAAGCAGTGGACTGAGTCTGGAGTAGAAACATCCAGAGCCACCGTGCACAGGCGTGTGCAGGAAATGGGCTACAGGTGCTGCATTCCCCAGTCCTGGGCTACAGAGAAGCAGCACTGGACTGTTGCTCAGTGGTCCAAAGTACTTTTTTCGGATGAAAGCAAATTCTGCATGTCATTCGGAAATCAAGGTGCCAGAGTCTGGAGGAAGACTGGGGAGAAGGAAATGCCAAAATGCCAGAAGTCCAGTGTCAAGTACCCACAGTCAGTGATGGTCTGGGGTGCCGTGTCAGCTGCTGGTGTTGGTCCACTGTGTTTTATCAAGGGCAGGGTCAATGCAGCTAGCTATCAGGAGATTTTGGAGCACTTCATGCTTCCATCTGCTGAAAAGCTTTATGGAGATGAAGATTTCATTTTTCAGCACGACCTGGCACCTGCTCACAAAACCACTGGTAAATGGTTGACTGACCATGGTATCACTGTGCTCAATTGGCCTGCCAACTCTCCTGACCTGAACCCCATAGAGAATCTGTGGGATATTGTGAAGAGAACGTTGAGAGACTCAAGACCCAACACTCTGGATGAGCTAAAGGCCGCTATCGAAGCATCCTGGGCCTCCATAAGACCTCAGCAGTGCCACAGGCTGATTGCCTCCATGCCACGCCGCATTGAAGCAGTCATTTCTGCAAAAGGATTCCCGACCAAGTATTGAGTGCATAACTGTACATGATTATTTGAAGGTTGACGTTTTTTGTATTAAAAACACTTTTCTTTTATTGGTCGGATGAAATATGCTAATTTTGTGAGATAGGAATTTTGGATTTTCATGAGCTGTATGCCAAAATCATCCGTATTAAGACAATAAAAGACCTGAAATATTTCAGTTAGTTTGCAATGAATCTAAAATATATGAATGTTAAATTTTCATCATGACATTATGGAAAATAATGAACTTTATCACAATATGCTAATATTTTGAGACGGACCTGTCGAGCAGCTGATCGCAGACCTGCTGTGCCTTAAATATTTAGGGACATCCCCTAAGATGGTTCTACAGAGTATTGATTTAGTGAGCTTGAACATATGCACACACCGCACTTTTCAGATATTAATTTGTAAAATAAAAATGAAAATCATGCATCTTTAACTTCTATTTTTACAATTACGCACAACTTTGTGTTGGTGTAAAAAATACAATCGTAGTAACACACACTGAAGTTCGTGGTTAGAATTTAGATGTTGAATGTTAGGAAGACCGCATGATGTCGGTTAACATTTAATAACACATCTCATTGATAATCTCAGATCAAACCAGTTGGATCTGACCTTTTTTAGTTCAAGCTGTATGTATGGCCCATCATTTAAAAAGTATCGAAACCTCTTTGTGACTTCATCAGTATTTACAGTGCCTTGCGAAAGTATTCGGCCCCCTTGAAATTTTCAACCTCTTGCCACATTTCAGGCTTCAAACGTAAAGATATAAAATTCAAATTTTTTGTGAAGAATCAACAAGTGGGACACAATCATGAAGTGGAATGAAATATATTGGATGTGTCAAACTTGTTTAACAAATAAAAAACTGAAAAGTGGGGCGTGCAATATTATTTGGCCCCCTTGCGTTAATACTTTGTAGCGCCACCCTTTACTGCAGTTACAGCTGCAAGTCGCTTGGGGCTTGTCTCTATCAGTTTTTTACATCGAGAGACTGAAATTCTTGCCCATTCTTCCTTGCAAAACAGCTCGAGCTCAGTGAGGTTGGATGGAGAGCGTTCATGAACAGCAGTCTTCAGCTCTTTCCACAGATTCTTGATTGGATTCAGGTCTGTACTTTGACTAGGCCATTCCAACACCTGGATACATTTATTTGTGAACCATTCCATTGTAGATTTGGCTTTATGTTTTGGATCATTGTCTTGTTGGAAGATAAATCTCCGTCCCAGTCTCAGGTCTCTTGCAGACTCCAACAAGTTTTCTTCCAGAATGGTCCTGTATTTGGCCCCATCCATCTTCCCATCAATTTTGACCATCTTCCCTGTCCCTGCTGATGAAAAGCAGGCCCAAACCATGATGCTGCCACCACCATGTTTGACAGTGGGGATGGTGTGTTCAGGGAGATGAGCTGTGTTGCTTTTACGCCAAACATATCGTTTTGCATTGTGGTCAAACAGTACGATTTTGGTTTCATCTGACCAGAGCACCTTCTTCCACATGTTTGGTGTGTCTCCAGGTGGCTTGTGGTAAACTTTAAAGGAGACTTTTTATGGATATCTTTGAGAAATGGCTTTCTTCTTGCCACTCTTCCATAAAGACCAGATTTGTGCAGTGTCCGACTGATTGTTGTCCTATGGACAGACTCTCCCACCTCAACTGTAGATCTCTGCAGTTCATCCAGAGTGATCATGGGCCTCTTGGCTGCATCTCTGATCAGTCTTCTCCTTGTTCCAGATGAAAGTTTAGAGGGACGGCCGGGTCTTGGTAGATTTACAGTGGTCTGATACTCCTTCCATTTCAATATGATTGCTTGCACAGTGCTCCTTGGGATGTTTAAAGCTTGGGAAATCTTTTTGTATCCAAATCCGGCTTTAAACTTCTCCACAGCATTTATACGGAGACTTGATTACACACAGGTGGATTCTATTTATCATCATCAGTCATTTGGGACAACATTGGATCGTTCAGAGATCCTCACTGAACTTCTGGAGTGAGTTTGCTGAACTGAAAGTAAAGGGGCTGAATAATATTGCACGCCCCTCTTTTCAGTTTTTTATTTGTTAAAAAAGTTTGACACATCCAATAAATTTCATTCCACTTCATGATTGTGTCCCACTTGTTGATTCTTCACAAAAAATTAGAATTTTATATCTTTATGTTTGAAGCCTGAAATGTGGCAAGAGGTTGAAAAGTTCAAGGGGGCCGAGTACTTTCGCAAGGCACTGTATGTTGATACCCTAGTCTTCCTGTAGTGAGAGCCAACCAACCGATGAAGCTGAGGGCCACATGCCCAAAATGAGGATTTGATTTTGTCTTTATAACATTTTGCTGTTTTGTGTTTCTGTGAGATCAGATTGTGGAGCCACACAGGGAAGACGGCTTTCCAAACAGCTTTCCTTAGCCGTGGGTGAAGAGTGCCTCTCTGGTTAGATCCCTCTCGTGTTGTCAGGTCCTCTCATTCAGAGTTACAGGTGGATTCGCTGACTTTTTAACACCACTCAGCTGCAGTCTGCTGTTAGCATCCCAAATTGGTTCATCATAACGTCACACACATCTTTTCTCATATTTGTTACTGTTAATGGTTATTTCCTGCTTGCATATAGTTATTGGGAATGGATGGGGCTATTAAATCTACATTTGGATATTGGTGCAGTAGTTTAGCCTGCAGCTAAGTGCGAGCCTAATTTCAGTGTTGAAGCCGCCACTAAGCCTATTTTTCCAGCAATTTGTTTCCCTGTACTATGTGGACTGCCTAATTTCCCTATGCTAATAAACAATGACATAAAATCCAAAATGGCACTGAAAGAGAAGTGTACTTTTAAAGACTCTGTGTACAGTACATCTCTTCAAATGACAGTTTAAATGTATGACGGCAAGAGGACGTGCATTTTGAGCGAGTTGGTGGGGGAAAAAAGTTGAAGAAGCATGCACCCTCTGCCTCCCACCCTCTGTAGCCGTCAGCAGCACTCTGACCAGGCTAAAAGATGTCGCCGCTGCCGCTTCTGGAAACCTTGACTTGGCTGAACAGAACCATCCCCTCCACCCTCTTTCACTCTCCTCCCACTGTAGCTTGCTCTCCTTCTGTCTTTCTCCTGCACCCTTCAAGAAGAAAAGAACTAAACTGCTGCTTCAGCATGTTTCTCAGCCCTTCTCTTGTCAAATGAAACTGCAGCCTGTATTTCCTCAACATAGCTTGCTTAACTAGATCGACCGTAGATGTTTGTCACGCTGTATGTAGAGAACTGAACCCAAACCCGTTGTAAGATGCTCTCCGGGACGATTCACTTGCAGCTTGATTCTCGCTTTCTTTTGTTCCTTCCCTGCTCGCCTGTTTCTGAGCTTTTTAATTGATTCTTCAGCACAAAAATGATAACCAGGTGGCTTAAACAAATTGTCATTTATATCAACTGGGTTTTTACTGGGGGGGGGGTGTTTCCCCCACATTCACTTGGAACAAAAACAGGACGTCTCATCTTTGCTTTTTACTTTTTAGCAAATGTTTAAATAATTCTTTTAAATATTCAGTGTTTTTTATGCTCCAACATTAATCAGGGACCCTGTGTCATTAATTGGAGTTTGGACTGTGAGCCAGACGTATGAAGTTCTTTTTATTTTATAGTTAGCAGAATATTTCAGTCATCCTCTAACAAAAAATGGGGGGAAACACTCATGTTTGCCTTAAAGTGTAATAAGGAGTTGGTTCTCTACATACTCATACATGTTCTGGGTGGCTGGATGGTGGGACCATTATTGCCCAATAGCTATTTGTCTTCGTCTTTCCTCCTAATTCCCTAACTGTTACCATACATAAATGGCCGTCCATCTGATAGACACCTGTAGTCCACATTGATTAGCCAGTAGCTTTGTAACTGTAGTTACTCCTCATGCCCTATGGAGGGCCTCCAACACATGAACAAGGTCTGCCTCCTGCAGCCTGTTCTTTTTATTGATTGATTTAAATCTGGACTGTATTGATCTTCGCCTGTCAGGAATGGTCCCATCTGTCAGCCAGTGAAATAACCCCGAGGTCAGTTTTGTTTTTGTTTTTTTTACAAAGTGGCGTCTCTGCCTATGCTCTATGGGAGCTCATCTCCGACTGTTTAACTGAAGTCTGACTCTGTAACGTTTTTCCACAGGTGGACAAACTCGAAGCCTCTGAGTCTCTGAGGAAACAGGAGGAGCAGGCCACGGAGTCCCAACCCATTGTTTACGGTAAAAACGGCACACTTTAACAGCAGTCATAATTTTGACAGTAGATTCGGAGTTCCTTTGCAGTCTGGCACATAATGGAAAAGTAAGGAATTTTAAGTATTTTCCATGTCTGGATTTGTATGGAAAATAGAGAACAAATGTTTATCAGACATTTTTTTCTGTCCAGTTGACTAAATGTTGTTGCTTCATCCATCCATTCACTTATGAATCTTCTTGCTGCCCATACTTCCATCCAGCCTGTCCACCATCTGTGCATCTGTCCATCCTTACCTTCATCCTTTTGTCCATCCTTCCTTTTTTCTATCATCCACCCATCCCTTTGTCCATCCTTTCATCCATCTGTTCTTATGTCTAACATGCATCCATCCACAGCCATGCAGGTTTTTAACAGTTACTTTTTGTTGCTGTTGCAGGTACACCTCAACTCATGCTGACAGCAGGGCCCAACATGGCCGTGCCTCCACAGCAGGCCTACGGCTACGGCTACACGGCCCCACCAGCCTACGGCCAGCCGCCACAGGCCAGCTTTGGTTACAGCATGTGAACAGCCCCGCCCCACACAATCTGACCTTCCATCTGTCCTCCCTTTGTGTTCCTCACCAGCTTCCCATGGTCTTCTACTCACTGCAAGGGCCACAAGCAAGCAACAGCCCACTCTTGTTTTGAGTTAATTTTTTTCCCCTTATTTTTTGATATGATCTTGTTTCAGGAGAAAATGTTCTACAGCACTGAAGGACTTTTTTTGTATTGTTTGAAAGTTGTTGGACCACCTGTTTTTCACATTCCATATTTATAACTACTTATGTAGACTTTTTTTGTTTTTCATGTTATTGTCTTGTTTTTTTTTATTGGTTTGTGCAGAAGTGGACTTGCTAAAGCTCAGCATTGAACCTTTGAAGTAGGTGGAGGAGCATTGGATTTTGCACTCATGAAGAAATTAATGTAGACAAGCTCTTACTTTTACTGTACTGAACATGTGAACAGCCTCCATTGTCTTGTCTGTAAATGCATTTCATTGTATATTCTGAGGAGAAAAAACGGTTACATATAATATTAAAAATTAAAGCCATTTCAATGGCTATAGCTAGAAACACTAAGTAATGATAGTTTATTCTGCACAGGCGTGTAGCTTTATGGAGTTTAAATGCATACAGACGTATGTCACTGTGTGACTGAGTGAGTGTGTGAGAGAGAAAGTGACCTGAGGGTCTAAACAAGACTTTGAAGCCTCCTCCCAGCCTCTGCGGGCCTGTTCACTCCATCCTCCTAGATGTTGGCTCTTCTTTGGTTCCATATATTGAGGTGACCTCTTGTGCCGTGTACAGTGCTTGTGTGAGACTGTATCTGTGTATGTGCAAGAACGAGGCCACGGCCACCCAAACCCCAGGGTCCCTAAGCGTACAGTGTGTGTGTGTGTGTATTTACTCTGAACCCTCCTCTTGCTGAGAGGTCTGTGTATGCCAGCTGTTGTGTTGTTTCCTTCGGTCACCGTTACCTTTCTTTTTTTGTTAGTTTTTTTTTTTTGCGTGTACAGATGTGAACATGACGAACTGAAAACTTCTAGCTGGAGATTGTACCTATCTGTCCCCCACCAACTCTTCCCTTTGTTAGTCTTTTTGGCAAAAAATAAACAAGGTGGAAGAAGTGGGGCGGGTGGACCCCGTGGTGTTCTAATGACGGTTTAAATGAAGATCCATAACACTTGTAGGTTGTGTGTTTAGATTAAGATGAAGAAAAAAAGATGGCTCTTTTGTCAAGAAGGGTCAGGAGTCAGAGCCTGTTATTGATGTACTTAACTTCCTTCCCTGCTTAAAGCTGTGTGTGTAAAGTGTCATCCTAACCCTAACATAAGTTTGATTCCTTTCTGTTGTCATGCATAATAGTAATTAAGGGGATCTGTCATTGATACATGGAAGATTATGACCCAACTGAAAGGGAAGTACCATCCCAAATAAAAATGGAAATTAGACTCCACTTTTGTGTGTACATGAAGCAGCAATTGGTCGACTTATTTCGGTAATGAAGGGGCATCACCTATCAGGTTTTTCTTGGCCAAATCCAATTTCAAGGCTTTCTTTAAATTATTTTTACATACAAATTTGTGTAAACTTTCAATACAAGTAAATGTAACAGAAGAAAGGTGCTGCAGCTTTTAACAGGTTTTACAGAAAAACCATTTTGTCCAAGTTAAATAACACATTTGAAACAAAGGCTAACCATATTGCTTCACTATTTGGCTCAATGGTAAAATAATCACTAAATAAAATAAGTCCAATGTTTTAATGAATAACATGATCAAAAAATAACAATATACTCAAGTCAAACTCCAAAGAAAATTAGTCCAACATGTCTGAGCACCATTTGAATGCAGAGGTATTCTCGACAGCTGCAGCTAAAGATCATCATCTCCACATTTTAGTATGCATAACAAAACATCCTGGAGAAATCTTTAAGGTGTGGAGGTGGTGAGGTCGTTCCACAAATAACACACGGCCAGACCTTTTGAAACTTTTAAAGTGAGCAAAAACATTTTTGCATTTGGAGTAGGTGTGTTTGAACTAGTTTGCCACCTGGATTTGCAAAGATGTTACAATGGTAAGAGCAGTAGGAACCTTGCAGCACCCAAGAGCAAGGGGCAGGTAGCCCCAGGCAGACAGAGCAGCCATTCGCCCAACTAGGAGGCAGGGCAGCGCATGGAAGGAAGCAGGGGTACTGAACCACCCGACCCCATGCAGCTCAAGCCTGCATAAAATCGGTGGCAGATGGAAGACAAGCTGCTTGATTCTGGACAGTTTGTAAACTCCAGTGAGAACTGAAGAGTTTACAAATCTTACCCCAAATACAGACTATAACAATTCTCAAGGTGAGAGGTCATAAAAGCATGAATAACCTCAAGAAAATGAAGAAATTACAAGATTTTTTAGATCGTGTCTCAAAGCTTTATCTGATTTTCTACTAAACTTAAGACAAAATAGCATCTGCTCCATAGTTGTGTTCACTCACCGAAAAATTGAAATGTTTGTGTTTAAACCAGAATCTGGATTTTTCAGCATTTGTCCTGCTGATAAAGTCTAAATTGACCCATCTTTCCCACTGATTGATTGCTGCATCACTATAGTACATAGGTGCTTCTCAGTAAATTACAATCACCTCAAAAAGTTATTCATCTTCTATACAGCTTATTCCATAGTGGGTTGCAGGGAAGCTGTTTCCTATCTCCAGCAGTCTATGGGCGAGAGGCAGGGTACACCCTGGACAGGTCGCCAGGGTGTACCCAGAGGGCAACACAGAGATACACTGGACAAACAACCACACACACCTAAGGGCAATTTAGAGAGACCAGTTTACCTAACAGTCATGTTTTTGGACTGTGGGAGGAAGCTGGAATACCCTGAGTCATACCCAGGACCTACTTGCTGCAAGGCAAAAGTGCTACCAACTGTGCCACCGTGCAGCCCTCAAAAAGCTATTTCAATTCATAATGTTACATTCAAAGATTGAGTTCACATAGTGATTATAGTTGAAATGTTTATCTCTGGTTGCCCTGTGATGGATTGGTGACCTGTCCGGGTGGACCCTGCCTCCCGCCCGTAGACTGCTGGAGGTAGGCACCAGCTCCCCCCGTGACCCACTGTGGAATAAGCGGTATAGAAGATGAATGAATGTTTATTTCTGTTGAGTCAGAGGATCATAACTTGCAACTAATGAAAAGCTCAAATTCTGTTTTACAGAAAATCTGAATATTACATAAGTAAAAGAGGGATTTTTATTGCAGAAATATGGGCCTCAGTTGTTCAGAATTGCATGAATTACTGTATCAATACGTTGTTGGATGGTGGTGATCAGCTTGTGGTTCTTCTGAGGTGTTAAGAAAGATCGGGTTACTTTGACAGCATTGCTGGTGTCTCAATTTCGTCTTTACAATACTCCATGGATTCTCTGTGAGGTTTAGTTCAAGTTGTGTGGCCAATCAAGCCCAGTGATACCACCATCAATAAAGTAGGTATCTTTGGTTATACCTGTTGCTTGTGCAACTCTTTCTACCACAGTTTTTCCTTCCGCTAAACTTTTGTGGCCTACCTTGCCTGTGGAGGGTGTCAGTGACTGTCTGCTGGACAAGTGTCTTCCCTATGATTGTGTTGACCAGAACATGGTCATAACTCGGTCTAATGTAATATTCAAATTTTCTGAGACACTAATTTGTGGTTTTCATTTACCTTTAAGCCAAAACCATTACAATTAACAGAAAAAAGCTTTAAATATATCACTGTGTGTTATGAATCTTTATGTTTTACTTGTTGAACACAAATAGACAGAAATTAATGAACCTTTCCATGAAACTTATACTTATTAAGATGCAGTTGTACATGCTTAAAAAAAGAATTTCTAAAACATGTTTGTTCTGAAATGGCTCTGAATGAACCTCAGACCTTTACAGTATTGAAATCCGTGATTGTTTTCCGGGCCTTCCGTTCCACCTGAATGCAGTATTTTTCAGAGATCCCTGTAGCCCTGCACACATTCATAGGAATATCAGATTCAGCAATGAAATATACACTTGTCTCGCAGACAGAAAAGCACATGAAACAGCACATGGGGTTAAACTGTGTCCAAGACAAACTCACTTGAGCTCTTTGAGTTTCTTTTCTTTGATTTCACTCAGCCGCATTCGTCTCTGTCTCTCTTCCTCAATCAGCCTATCAGCCTCCTTGAACTTTTCTCTGCGCTTGGCGAGAGCTGAGAGCTCTAGTTCCTTCACCTGCTGGCGGAGGGTCTCTGCGTGATGGAACGCTTTCTGAAGCTGCTTCTCCTTCAGCTCCTTCTCCTTGGCCAATGCTTCCTGCTGAGTTCTGTGGAAACAAGTGTAGCAGCAACTGAGAAGCATTTAAAAAGTACTTTTGGCTGTGAAAAAAATTAATCTGATTACTTACTTCAGAACCCTCTCAAGCACAGCCTTCTCCCGGTTGGCCTCCATCGACAGGCAGTGCTCCTTGATTTTAACCTGCTCCAAGCGAGCTGCCTTCAGAGTGGCTTCTTCGTGGGCTTTCTTTGCAGCCAACTCTCTCTGCTTCATCCTCCATTGTCTGTCTTTGATCTCCTGGTTCCTTCGAGCACGGATCTCGTCCTTCCAAATCCAAAAGAAATATGTTTTAAATAGATGTTTTTAGCCTTAAAAGCTGCTGGGTGCTCACAGTGTGCAGATCCCACGTTGCTGACCTGCTCAGCCTTGTAGTCTTTTGCTCTTTCTTGCTGGGCCCTCAGCTGAGCAATCTCCAGCTCTTTGTCCTTCTTGATTTGTTTTTGCACTGCTTCATATTCTGCCTCCCGGTCCTGTCATGAAAACATCGAAAAGATATAGGTGATCACTGGACACATGATGTGAATATTTTGCAGATTGTCTTGTTTGTTTTTGACCAGTTTCTTTTGGAGGTATTCCATAGTTCTCATGTCAGCCAGCTTCTCTTCTTCTAGCCGCATCTCCTTGGCCCGCACAACCTCAGAATTAATGCGCATGATCTCCTCCTGCATAAGCTGCTGCTCCATCTTCTTCTTCTCCTTGGCCTGGAAAAAGACAAGCATTTTGGTCGCATAATTTGTCTGAGCTTTACCTGCTTCAGTGAAATGGAACTGTGTCTTCTATCAGCACCTTGAGATCTTCCAGGTCCATTCTCTCCTGGTCCTTGTGTATCTGTTCTTTTTCAACCTGTTTCATTGTGTCTTGAATTAGTTTTTCCTGCTCACGTTGTTGGATCTGGTTGTTAATTTGCTCCTGTCCTCTAAAATATGATACAAAAATATAAGCAGTTCTAGCAGATCAAACTAATTTGTATAGTTGTTCCCTCTGTAGTCTGAAAATATATGCAATGTGATTAAAATGTGAATTATGTTTTAGCAATCCTTCATATGAATACAGCGTGTTGCAAAAGTATTCTTACCTCTCGGAAAATAACCCAACTTAATTGGACAACTATTGGGAACAACGATTTTCAAGTCTCTCCACAAATTCTCATTTAGATTTAGGCCTGGACTTTGGCTGGGCCATTCTGACATATTAATATGCTTTGATCTAAACCAGTGGTTCTCAAGCTGTTTATAGCCATTACCACCTAGTAAATAATAAGTTGTTCAAGGAGCACCATACTGAAAGGCATTAAAGAAGATAAGTACAACAGGATGTGGACTTTTTCACGTGTTTTGTCCTAAAAACACAATAGTTCTTATTTATCACCACATTTAGTTGAGGAGTGGATTTTATTTCTGCACTTTATTTTCACCTAGAAGTGAACATTTCCACCATCAAAGTAAAGAAAACTTCAACTCTGTCCAGCCACAATTGTTTCTGTTGAATCCACACATCGTGATGCCTCCTCCACCATGTTTCACCATGTCTATGGTGATGTGCAGTATTAGTCTACATATAGCATTTTGCATCTTGGCTGAAAAATTCTGTTTTGGTATCAACTGACCATAACCGCTTTTTCTACATATTAGCTGTATCCTCTACATGGGGTATGCTTCAAATCACACCTGTGCATTACTTTGAGTTGGTCTGTCACATGAGAGTCCAATAAAAAAGTTGAGGTTTGTGGTTTTTACATGACAGAAATTAGAAATGAAATGCTTTTGCAAGGCACTGTTTATATTTCTAAGAGAAATAAAATGCTGTATGTGTGTGCTCCTTTTTTACTTAATCCTCTGCTGTTTGCGCAGCTCATCAATCTTCTCTATTGTCTTCAAAGCTTTGCAGCGCTCCACCTCCATCATGATGTCCAAACGCTTCTCCTCCTCATCCAGCTTGGTCCGGATCTCTTTCTTTTCCTGAATCTGATCATCCCATGTGGCTTGACACTTAGCACCCAGGATCAGCTGAACAACGCACAAACAGAAGTACTGACATAAACCAGGAAACCTTCCTTTCATTTAACTTTTCAGATACATAAGTCTACGCCTGCCTCGTACTTGATTTAGCTTTTTTACTTCATCCTCCTGCTCCATCCTTAAAGCACTGGCTCGATCAGTTATGAGCTGTGCACGCTTCTGGGCATCCAGCTCCAGCTCGGTTAATGCTGGGTTTTGTTTGCGAGACAGGTCTATATCCTGGAGTTGATGCTTTCTTACTTCAGCAGCTTTCTAGATCAGAACCAGATAGGGAAACAGTAAAGCCCTGACCTTTAACTGGAATGCCGTTTTTTTTTTCTTTTATGAAACTGATATTGTTTACTGTTTTTTCCTCTTTCTGCTTCTCGTGAGCTTGCTTTAGGGCATCTCTCTCTTCCTTGACACCAATCTGAGATTCTGAGATTATCCTTTTAAACTCAGATGATGGAAGAACAATGGATTCTCTTGAACGGTCTTTCCGTGGAATCCTGGAAGTATCATGGGAATTATTTGTGTGTGTGTGTATATATATATATATATATATATATATGCAAACTATATGTGTGACTGCATCATCACTCTTCCACAATCAAGCCATCTGTCATTATGCAGCTCATGTGAGAGACATCTGAAGCCCTGACCTGATAGTTCGGACTAAGTCTTTGCTGATGATCTGAATGGTCTCACGTTCTTTGTTTGACTCCTTTGCTTCGCTGTTCTTCTGCATGTTCAACTGTGAAGACAAATAGATAAATGTTCCGTGGCAGTAGCTCACAAAACTACACAGAAAGTGCGATCTCTCCACCTTTTCAACTGTGATCTTATTTTTAAAAGGCTTGAAATGCTATTTAAAATATCCATAAAAATAAAATGCAGGCATCTGGAAATCACTTTGATTCAGTTTTCATTTGAAATATATAAAACAAAATGTCACAACTAAGTACAGATACACCAATCAATCAATCAGAGATTGGATTTTTGATTTGCAGTTCAAATAATAAATATTCAGATTTTTTCCCTACACATAAAATGCACCAAGAACTTCTAACATTTTCAGTCTAGAAATGCATCAACCAAAATCTTAATAAACTTTGAGAGTTTAAGAAAAATCAGATAACGTTTCGGGAAATGTGCTTTGGTGCATAAATGCGGATAATCCAATACTTTCTTAATATTTTGTTGGGTTCAAAATTATTACTTCTATCAAAGAACATGCCGCAACTTTTTTCTCTTTTACTTGTTATAATCCTTAGAAAAAAAATCAGAATTGGTAGATTAGGCCTAAGAGAAAACCAAAAAATGAAAATGTCTGATCAATGGATGGAATATAAGATATTTAAATGTATCTTGGCCTGCAAGCATATATTTGAGTGTCTATATTTACTACTAACTAGAAAAAAATCACCTGTGTTTCAAACAAGCCTTTCTTCTCCTCTTTTTCTCCTATTATTACATTCAAACTGTGTTGCTAAACCTTTAAAAGTTTACAATTGTAACTATTTTTTGTTATTGCTTTTTGCTTGTATATTATACCCAAAGACTCTCTGAATGGAGAGAGTTACCCTCTGAAACATTTTGCAGCCCTCAAATTTACAAGGAGATTTTTTTTAAGTCACAGTTTCAGTTTTAGTATTTGTTGTGTTATCTTTGGGACAACAGATTTGTAGGTGACTGTAATGCACCTTTATCCCTTATCCTCTGTCGCAATTGTTGTCCTGTAATACCGACTATACTAAATATTACTTAAACGAAACAGCAGGTCAAACTTGGTTACAATATTTGTCTCATATGATACTTTTATGATGGTAAGGAAATCAAACATGGCTCTTTCATCATAATGATTGTGGTTAAACTCCATCAAGTAAAGAAAACTCGTATCAGAATATGTTTATCTTGGCACTTTACTCAGGTAAATCTGGCGTGAAAAAACTGATGAATATGTGGAAAAGCACTCAATAACTACTTTTAAACACAGTGGCGTATCTGTGATGCTGTGGGTCTGTTTCAAATCTCACTAGATTCTGTGGCTTCATGAACTCTTTAAAACATCAGGACAATAAAAAAAAATCTGGTGGCCCCTGCAAGAAAGCTAAAAAAAAAACTACATCTGTCAGCAAACTGATCCAAAACATATCCAAGTAAGACACAAAATAAACCTTTTTTGGCCATCTTCGTAGCCGGACTTAAATCATGAAGAAAAGCTGAAACGAGAGCATTCAGGACAACCTAAACAGATTATTCACAGAGGAATGAAAAAAGATCCTTTGTGAATGCCCCAACCAAGAAAACTGACTACATACTTTCCTATTCTCAAAAGGGGGTTATAAGTATTACTAACAGGAGTGACAATAATTGTGGAAAACCAATAATTTTATAGCTGTGAAATTATGCTCCTGCAATAAAATATTAACTGAAGACATAGTTGGGGCGGGCTGCAATGTATTCTTGTATGTGCATTTTTGCTGCAACTGAACATTTGTATCCAGACTGATTTACAGCTGAAATTTCCCTCAGTAGAGAGGAATGTTGTTTCTCAAAGTTTTGATTCAAGAATGATCTGAATTTTTTTTTTTTTAAAGACAGCTGAAGTCTGACCTTTAGGTCAATGTGGCTCTCACCATTTTGTGGATGTCAGGGTCTCCTTCACCTGGGATTTGGGGCCCAACATGTGGTACCAGCCCACTTAAGATCTCGTCCCAGAAGACTTGGAGCTGGACGCAAGATTAAGAATAACTCGAGAAAACAAAAATCGATCAGGATTTGGGTTATTATGGCAATGAGATGGACACGGTAGCTGCTACTTTATCCTATAGAGCAAAGGTGACAAATTCAGGGGAAATAAATATAAATGTTGCTGCAGAACTTACCACAACAGCGAAGGCTTATCTTCTCTGTTTCCTAACTAGCCTACATTTGTAAAAGATAGGAATACAACCTTCTGGATATCCAGATGCTTTCTCTACGTACGTTTCCATATGTTTGTTGTCGGTTGCTATAGAAACAAAATGCGGTTAGTAAAAGGGGGAGGGGCACACCACCGGAGGAGACTTAGAAGCTCATTATAAGTCCTCTCTGTTTAATTACATTACAGGAGCTTTCTGTGATGATGTTCTTCCTTAAATGTCAGGAATCCTTATTTGTCAGAATGTCTTAAAGAATATGTTTTTTGTTCTGTGGGTTGAAACGATTTGAACATGTCTTTAATGTAATCAGGCGAGTTGTTTTGTTCATGGAAACAAAGATTCTTGATATTTAAAAAAAACCATATTTAGAAAAATCCCCACATAGAATCTATTATTTCTGTGCTTCATGACAGAGAAGCCAGCTGTGAAACCACAACGCATATAGCAGCCGAACTGACGCTGGATATCAGTCTCCGCTCCGCTGCGAAGCCTAGATGTGCGCCCAGAAGCATGCGCGGAAAAGCCAGTGACAAATGCGGAAGTCAGACCAAAACAACAAATCTTGTGGAAGTTAGAACAGTTTAAACTGCTTCACTTTACTTTTTTTTTTTGTTTGTTTGTTTTTTTGCATTTAGATATTTTCAGAAGTCTTGTCCTAAAATGGGTGAGTACACTGAGAACAGAGAAGCTACATTTTTCGCTTATTTTGGTGTTTTTAACGTTTAATCGTTAGGTTTTGATTACCTAAGTTAATGTGTATAGCACAGTAATTGATCTTATGTGTACAACACACACACACACACACACACACACACACACACACACACACACACACACACACAAACACACATAGGGTTATAAATATATTAGAGAGAGGTCTTTAAGAAAGTCCGGGCTGCCTTTAATGAATTATTTGGAAAATTCGGATGTTGTGTTATTTATATTTTAATTTATAAGTGTTATTTACAAAATTGCAAGATACAACTTCATGTTGTAAACTAGCGCAAGATTTCACAATATAATATTAAGATTCGCCAAAACATGAAATCAGTTAAGATAAATTTATTGATGTTTGTTTTTGTCGCCCCCTGCTGGTCCGAGAAAGACAGCGTAGAGGTTTATTATTGGTTACGGTGATAACGCTTTATTTTAAATGTTAAAATAATACAGGCAAAATGAAACAACCAAAAGATCCGTTATAGAAAACTATACTAATAAAGTTTTTTCAAAAGGCGAAAGAAGAAACATAGTCTTATAAGTACTTGTTTTATGCCGTCTATGGATAAAAAAACTTATTTAATAAATCACATTCCTAAATAATTATTTGATAGATTGTATTTCTGTTAGATTGTGGCCTCGGCATCAAACGGCACGATAAATATAAGGAGAAGCTGAAAAGCAACTTTTACACATAAATGACTCCAGGGCTCCTCCTTCGTTGTTGTCTTATTGGCTCTTAGGTGCTGGCCGGCGCCATTTGACCCACATAATACATCTCCTTTCAGCCTTGACGTGAACAAATCAGGACAAAGTAATAGTGAACTGTGCACTATTTTCTATACAGCACACTGGATCTCTAAAAAGGCTAGCCTTAAAGCCATTTAAAGGTACTTTGAACATGATGTGCTTTTTTTATTTAAATTGTTAACAATCAGAAGAGCATTGATCCTAAGTGTGTTTGCCTTTAACTTATCTCTAGTATATCACACTGGATGTGGACTGAGGGTTCCCAGAGCAAAACAATCACTCACATGGATGGGAGCATCCCCCTGCTGTGCTGGGACTATTGGACTCTGGTAAATTATTACACACTCCAGTCTGAGGACTCCTTCAATAACACTGTCACATGGACAAACAGCATCAGAGGACAAGGGCAACAGGTTTCCTAACAGGACTTTGCACGCCATATGCAGAGTTGATGTCTCATTCAGGTTTCCTGTCCTGACCAGCATGCTGGGTGACAGCCCAGAGTCAATCCGCCTCAGGCTAGAGAAGTTGACCATTAACCTCACCGCACCGATTGCAAACAGCTCCTTGTTGAAGCAGCTGCTCCTGGACCCTGGATCCCCAAGCAAAGTGCACTGTCACAGGCACCACAGGTCTGTGAAAAGGCAGCAGTTTGATCCTCTCTTAGGATCCTTTGTTTTTTCTCAGATTCTGCAAGGACCGAAACTGCAACCATGGCTATCGCAGATTATGGATACTACAGAGCCACAATATTCCTGGCCATGTTTGTGGGCTACACGCTGTATTACTTTAACAGAAAGACTTTCTCCTTTGTGATGCCTTCTGTAATGCAAGAAATTAAGCTGGATAAGGATGACCTGGGTATGAGACTCTGTTTTCTATAAAGGTTACTTGCATGCATTTTTATGTCACAACTTTGTGGCTTTTATGGAACTGGGCATTGCTGCTCTATCTATTCACTATTTCTCTGTTCAGGCATGATCACCAGCAGTCAGTCCTTGGCCTATGCTATCAGTAAGTTCATCAGTGGCGTGCTTTCAGACCAGATCAGCGCCCGGTGGCTGTTCTCCATTGGTCTGTTTGTGGTGGGAGGCATCAACGTGGTCTTCTCCTGGTCTTCGACTGTGGCCGTGTTCTCTGCTTTGTGGTTTATTAACGGCCTCGGGCAGGGCCTGGGCTGGCCTCCATGCGGCAGAGTGCTCCGTAAGGTACACGGCAGCATCCCAGGAAATCAAAGCAAACATGTTTGATTTACTGAAGATGTTTATTTTCCCACCACTATATTACACATATACACAACACCAATCTGCCACACAAAGATACAAGAAAGAACAGCTTATCAGAATACAATTAACACATACATGTGTAACACATATTAACACATATAGAAAGGTTAGTACTAAAGTTCTACTTCAGGTGCTGTGCATTAAAACTCTCAAATTATAAATTTGACCAAGATAGGCATGGCATGCCTTTATGTCCACAATTAATATAAATCTTGACAACAATCAGAAAGCTTTAGGAGCGTGTTAGGGACATTGTGATGGTGGAAAAGGAAGACTAGAGAACAAATGCAAGTTAAGCGTAATTAAAATAAACAGTCATTGTCAATAGTAATATCGCAACGTCATGGTTGCCTATTGTCATGCACTCCAAGTTTAAAATACAAGTATAGTGATATCTTCATCTTGTTTTGCTAAAACAGCCTTAAAAGCAGGATGATGCAGTCAATCAATGTTGAGCAACAAGGCAGCAGAATATCTGTAAAACTAAGTGCATTGTTTTGTAGCATTTAAAAACCTAAGAGGCCAATGGTTCTCAAACCTTCTTTTACAAATACTACCTCAGTTAATACTCCAAGTACCACTATGCTGACGAAGATGCTAAAACAGTACTCCAACAGGAATTTGATTTTTGCAGTTTTGTGTGTTTTGTCATACAAACAAAAAAAAAAAAAAACATGATGTTATTTTTTGGATAAATAGAAAGGCCACCTAAGGTCAGAGTTTCAGCTGTCTCAACCCTGACCTTAAAACTCCAACATGGCTGCCATGCATTTAATACTTCTGACAATTTGTATGTAATTAAAATTTAAACACTGGTGCTGCACGATATTAGGAAAACATATGATTTTGCGATAATGTTGAGAAACGTCATAATTACCATGTGACTTGCAATAAATCAATAAATACTTAATTGGGCAGAGTGAAAGTATTTCTTCTTTGAGTTCATTGTAAACGCAGGGCCCGGTTAGAGAGTAATCTGTCCATCTGCTTGAAAAATTTAATTCATTATTTCCATCTGAACAACATTTTTCCTCATTCATGCTTTCACAGTATTTTCTGCTGCAATTCTCTTCTTAGCAGCTTCTGTCCAAAGCAAATATCAGTGTCCTACAAGAAAGTATCTTCTTAGCTCCTTCTGCTTTGTATTTACTATGTAAATTGTCTTTTCAAAAATGTCTTCTGTGTAGGACAAAACGCAGCCCAGGTACCACCAGTGGTACCCTGAACCACAGTTTGGGAATCAGAGCAAGAAGCTGTCAACATCCCATAGGCAAAAGAAGTACTAGTACCCATACTCATTGTTACGTATGGGTACTAGCTGGTGGTCAAGCAAAAAATAATTGTCAGAAATAAAAGTATCAGTTATAAGGATCAGGATGTGCTGGATATGATTGGGTTATAATCACTGATATAGGACAAATATTCAGGAAAATCAGAAAGTCAAAAATATGGGACATTTTGAGTCACAGGACAAGGGATTGAACATCACTGCTAAGAGTTCATGATGTTTTGCATTCTAACAAGGTTCCCAGGGGCTTAGGAAGAGAAACATGCCCACACCATCACGCATCCACCACTGTACTTAACAGTGGGGATGAGGTGTTTTTCCACATTTTAATCCTTTGTATCATATCAGAGATTTCTTTTGGCCTCCCTTACCATTCAGCTCACTGCTTTTTTTACTTCATAAAAAATGTTTGTCTTTACCAGGAGTGGCAAAATATTGTGTAGGTTTTTGTACTTGTTCACTAAATGTCATTATTCCTTCCTTTTTGTATACTGAACACAGCGTCCTGACACTTTATTTTTATTTTTTTTTTGCAGTGGTTTGAGCCGTCTCAGTTCGGGACATGGTGGGCAGTTCTCTCCTGCAGCATGAACCTGGCCGGCAGCCTGGGCCCCATCATTGCCACGGTGCTGTCTCAGACGTACAGCTGGAGGACGATATTGTCCGTCTCCGGGATGATTTGCGTGGCCGTCTCTTTTGCGTGCCTGCTGGTGATCAAGAACGAGCCCAAGGATGTGGGGCTGCCTAACATAGAGGCGAAGGCCAAGAAAGGCAAAGGAGGTGAGTCTGATGCTGAGTGAGCATTTAGAAACAAGTTTCAGACGGACTCAATTGTTTCGACACAGGCTTGTCTTAGATAACTGGCTGTCTGTGGTGTCAAATGGGTCTGTTGTCGTACAGCATGTGTTTGTAGTGCTGTGACTAAAGGTCGGTAACTGGGTGGACTTTACTCATTGGTCTTTACTCATACCTCTGGATGAATATCTCATGGACGTACCTAGCAGTGGGTTTTATCCATTTACTTTCTCCTCAGGCACTTCCAGAGATGACAGCACCCTCTCTGAGTTTCTGCTGTCGCCCTACCTGTGGCTGCTATCTGTGTCCTACCTGGTGGTGTTTGGGGTGAAGACGGCCTGCACCGACTGGGGGCAGCTGTTCCTCATCCAAGACAAGGGCCAATCCACGCTGATGGGTACTGAGGACAAATAGGGCAGACAGACACCTCCAGGGTGTGTAGAGAAATGGGCTGAGAGTTCGGTATATGACATCTGGTTCGGTTTTCTTTTTTCACAGGTAGCTCATACATGAGCGCCCTGGAGGTTGGAGGCTTGCTGGGCAGCCTGGCAGCAGGTTATATCTCTGACAAGGCTGTCGCCAAAGTAAGGCTGATTGAATTTTGTCTTCTTCTGCTTAAAAAATGACAAAAAGTTGCTTCTTACAGGCTGCAGAGTTAAAATACATTCTTAATAACCTCAGAGGAAAAAATATTGATACATAAAAGGCATACCAACAAATTACAGCCAAAGTACAAATGTTAGTTTCAAATCAAATCAGCTTATCATTTCATTGTTGACCAAAGAGCACACAACTAAACCACACAGCATTGATCTTCAATGAACTTATTGATGAATGAATGTACATCATTTTTATGCATAACATTAAAACAAATTTTTTTTTTACACATGCACTGCTTCGTAGTTGGTGCATATTAAAACCATTAATAGCAGGTAAAACTGGACTAAAACCCATATATATTACAACTCTGCCTAAATAATAAAAAAAATAATTCAAAGATGGATATTAGAAAATAAAAATAATAAAAAATGTTGCAGTATATTTAGCAATAATGTAAAATATATCATCTTAGCAGCAGTTTAGGATTTCAACAGCTTCAGGTGGAAAGCTACTGAAACGGATCCCGGACAGAAGGTCTGGAAACTCCGTAGACACGTTCAGCTCCTCTCACTGTCCTCTGCAGGGCCTTCTTTGTCTGCCATATTGCAGCTGGAGTGCCGCGTCAGGATGTGACATGTTGAAAAACAAACTTGCATATACACTCATTTTATAGAACATGAACGATTTTAACATATAGCAGCTCCTCTTCAGGAATCCCGTAAATGCAAGCATTTATTAGGCTGAAAGGGCTCAACGTTTTTACTCTAAGACTTTACTCAAGATTTTTGTGACCCTAGCATGCTTTACATATTCTTTCCTGTTATTTTGTCTCTGTTTTTATACAGCAAGGGATGAGAATCTACGGCCATCCCCGTCACTTCATCCTAATCTGTATGATGGCTGGAATGTTTGTGTCCATGTACCTGTTCAGAGTCACAGTGGCTGCTGACAGCTCAAAGGTAACACTGAGATCTTAATGGATAGAACCTAATCACCGTAAGCATTCAATGGTTGTAGTAATTCACAAAGGAGGCTGGGCAATCACCCATCATGAAAGCATCTCTTTGTACCTTCAGGTTTGGATACTCATCTTGGGCGCCGCTTTTGGCTTCTCCTCATATGGACCAATAGCATTGTTTGGAATTTTAGCCAATGAAAGTGCTCCTTCCAACTACTGTGGGACGTCACATGCCATAGTTGCCCTGATGGCCAATAGTAAGTGTACAATGTTCTGCAGAAGTATTTATTCCTCTTGAACTTTTCAAGATTGCAGCCACAACCCTCAGGAAAGTTTATGCGACAAACCAACAAAAAGTAACTGACATCCCAACAGTGTGGCGTGCATTTGTGAACAGGCCCCTTTACTTTGATACCCCTAAACACAGGGCTTCTGCAAGTTTCAGCAAGCTAAATAGAAGATGTTTTAGGACATTTACGATTTTAATTTAGGAACTAAATGAATGATTAAAAAAAACAAAAAACAATTAAATTACGTTAACCTATAATTACCTTTATTAAATGCATAAGCTATTCATGCTGTTAAATATTACTTTGCCCACTCAAATTTGTGTTTTTTCAGCTCTGGTGACTCTGGTTTACACCTAAGCTACCTAACTTCCGACACTTTCCTACAGTAACAACTTCTAGTCAACTATTGAAACCCTCGTTTTCAAGGCCCGCCTCATTAAAGTATACACTTTTCCCACGTTGAAGGAGCTGGTAGTCAATAACATTAAACGAACATCTGAACTTTAGTTTCCTAACCATACAATAAGACATTTCCAGGAGTTAGATTCTTTCACAGGCTGGATGGGAATGTTGAATGTCTGGAGGGATTTTCCTTTTCATAGGGTTTACTGCTCTCATGCATTTTGGGGTTTGCCAAATCTTGGTCTGCTTGCAAGTTTGTAAAGCCTACATTCAAGATGATCAAAGTTCAGCAAGTCTTTGCAGAAATTAAGTAAATTAAATCCTGTGCAACCAGATGCCTTTAAAGGTTACGTAGGCAGTAGACTCTATCTGTGAGTGATGTAATCTCAGTGCAAATCTAGCTGTTCTGTGAAGGCCTCAGAAGTTTGCTGGAGAAAATTAGTGAACAAACGTGATGACCCAATAAATAGGCACACTGGTCATGGAGAAAGTTAAAGCAGACTTCAAACAATGCTATTATGTATGGGACATAGCAAACATGTATGTTGCATGCTCTCGTCAGATGAGACCAAAATTAAACCTTTAGTTTTTGGCAGAAAATCACCCCGAACATACCATCCCTATAGTGAAGCATGGTTTTGGCAGCAGTATGCTGTGGGAAAGCCTGACTTGAGTTTGAGACATTTTCTCAGTGATTTCTTAAGAATTCTGTCTCTTAAGCGTGCAAAGCCGGAAGACTTGCAGCTATAATCACATCGAAATGTTAAACCAAGACTTCAGACGGCTGAATACAAATGCCTGCCACACTTTTGAGATTTTCTTATTTGTAAAATCTTTCAAAAAACATATAACTTATTCTGTTCAGCTTGCAATTATGCACGGCTCTGTGCTCCATTACCTAAAATCCCTTTACAATAGATTAAAGGTTGTAACAATAAGAAAATGTGGAAAAACCTCAAGAGGTGGGGATTTATTGCATGCACTGTGTTGACGTTTATGTCTGGTGATAGAACTAGATATCACCATTAGATAAAAGGTGTTTAACACGATGTTCATCCATTGTCTTTCCCCTTTAGTTGGCGGCTTCCTGTCTGGATTGCCGTTCAGCACGATTGCCAAGCACCATGGCTGGGAAACGGGTTTCTGGGTAGCAGAGATTACCTGCTTGGTCACCACTATTGGATACTTTCTGCTGCGCAACGTCCGAACCAAGATGGGACCCGTGCCCAAGAAGGCAGACTAACATGACACCTCAACTCCTCCAACCACAGATGTCGCTGTGTTTTTCAGATATTTTTATACTGCAGTACTTCTGGAATCAGTCCTACAGGACATTTAAATAGATTACATTCATATATATATTCTTGTTTTTTTACATGTGCTTGTTGCTTCTTGCTATGCAATACTTAAGATTGTTTTAACACCAGGTTAGCAAATCTAAATGCTGTTTCATATAATGAAATTTTCAAGTGGATTCATTTTCTATTCAGACTATAGCTGTACTCCATAACAGGATCCAAACTGTACATTTGTTAAAAACTTGTGGCAATGACCAATCATACATGGAAAGTGCAATAGCTACTAAAAGACCTTTGTAAGAACTGTGTGTGTGGTCTCCATTAAGAAACAATGTAATGACTGCTGTCATTTTCACAGCGAAAACTACAAGAGGCGAAATCTACAATAATCCACAGTAAACCCACATGCAGACAGAAACAACTGAACATTTGCATAGTGTTGAGGATTTATTTTGCCAAGTATTTACAAAGCATTATGTATATACAGCTTGAATTAGAAACCTGGGGAAAAAAATCAGTTTCACACAGATGTTATGATGATAAAATTTAAAAATGCACTTGTTTCCTTCCAGTCGGAGATGTATTTCCTATACGCATGCCATGATGAGGAATTATTTCCACTCTGTGGTTTAGGACCCAGCTCCAAAGTTTCCAGCTTTCTCTGCAACCTCCAGTGCACTTTTCAGATTCTGATCAAACAGTTCACACCTGCATCCAAACACAGGGTAAATAAATGATGTAACCACTTGGTGCAAACGAGTACTGAGCTGAAGGAAACACAATCTTGTTACTGTGCAGGTACCTGATGGGCATTTCCAGGGAGTAGAACGGGTTCTTGAGGGCAAAGTCTGAGTAGATCTCGTAAATCTTTTTCAACAGTGCGTCGATGCCAGATTGTCGAGGGTCTGCCAGCACTATAAACTTTATCCCTGGAAGGGCAAAGATGGAACAGCGGAGCAGTGACAGTGAGCTTTGATAGGTATGACACAAAGCTGGCGCAGAACAACTTGTCTCACCACAAAACATTCAAGGAACAAACCACGGGTCCAGTTTCAGAGTACTAGGATGGTGCTCTTACTGTAGGCGCTGCTCAGCGGCTAGAAAAGCTGAATGTATGAACTCTTTGCTGCATCTACCACACAGTGAACTATCGTGCGAAAACACATTCTGTGTGAAGTACTGTGCAAAATTCAGCAGCCACCTCACATTCTGTTTAATGAGCTTAAAAGCAGACAGATGCTTCAGGGCCATGTCATATTATTACCCGGTGCAACAGGAAGTCATGACTAAAAGTTCCTAAAACATTCTGATCAGCCTAATAATTTCATGTAATTATGAAGCCACTGATAATTTGGCTAAAAACTAATAAAAAAAAAAAAAGGAGCTCAAGTTAAAAGTCAGATTTTTCTTCTTTCCTTGAGCATTTGCTGGTTTTCATTTATTTATGATCCGGTAACATCCAAAAACATGCCCCTCTGAAGGCCTACAAAACAGTTCCTAAACAGTACTTCAAGGAATCACTAAACAGTTTTCCAAAGACAGTTCAGACATTAATGAAGATAATTGCCTTATAAGTTCAATAAATTTGTTTGCGCGTTTAAAAACAGTCACTTCTTTCCAGTTTTTCTCGTATTATCTGGCAACAAGTGGGGAAGGACGTCCGGATAGTGGTGCATATTAATATTAATATAACAGAAACAGTGCCAACTAGTGTTGTACGAGGTACCAACCTGTAAGAGTCTGAAAACAGTGGAGTTTGAACACATCTGTTTCCAGCATCTCGATGCCTGAACTGCCGACTTCAGGAGACAACTGTGAACCTATGGCAAATAACCTGCGGAGAAATCCCACATGGAGGCAGGTGAGTTTAAACATCAGAGGCAGATTTCATTGTACTTAACTTTCAAACTAAGGTAACAAATGTAAAAAAACAAACCAAAACCACACATTTCTTTCACCCTCTGATCACACATAAGAGGGAAAACAATGATTCATTTGAAAGAATAGCTCTTAGTCCTACGGGTTATATAAATGCAGGGTAAAAACATAGGAAAACTTTAATTTAAAAAAATTACAATCCAAGAGAAAAAAACTAATAAGATACACTTCATATGGACATACACACTAGAGTTATTACACTGAATCAATGTTCTACAAAAACTTGAGTCAATCCTTTCGCAGGACCCCTTTTCACTGCAGCAGGTCAGGTGCAAGTCAATCTCTCTACCAACATTGTACATCTAGAGATAGGATTTATTACCCATCTTTATCAAAACAGCTCAAACTCAGTCAGATTGGATGTTGAGCATCTGTGGACTGGACCAGTCCTGTTGGACTTAGGTCAGAACTTTGACAGGGTCGTTCAAACACATGAAGTTTGCTTGAATCTTAACCTTTCCACAGTAGCTTTGGCTGCATGTTTACAGCCGTCGTTCTGCTGGAAGGTGAATCTCCGCTTCTGTTCTCAACTCTGACCAGCTTCCCTGTCTCTGTTAGAGAAAAGCTTCTCTAAAGTATGGTGGTGCCACCATATTTCCCCGTGAGGGTGGTGCATTCAAGGTGGGAGACAGCACAGACCCCATGCATGACACTGTTGCAGCACTGGACAGCTCCTTCAGTTACAGACTGCTGCATCCTAAATTTTGTCTCACTTGACCTCAGCTCTGACCTGAGCTAGAAATGATGGCATGTTGCACATGACAGCACCAAGCAACCCTGCCGTCCCAGAGTGACTTACGAGTGAAACATGGAGGCTAGCATCAGCTTCTCGTTAGAGCTAAGGCGAGCCCGTCCAAACCGGATCGACACCGGATAATTAGCTGGGTCCTTTAAGTATTCAAGGATATCCCTTCCATCGGCTGTGTTTTTTCCGAGTACATCAACTCCATTGATGGACAGTAAAGCGTGTCCCACTGAAAGACAACAACTCCGGTTACAAATAAAACTGCTGCACAAACGTCACATGGACTGATGAAGGCTTCATTGGGCTGGGGTGGTACCGCTCACATTACCTTTAATTCCGTCCCGCTGTCCAAACGATACGATGACTTTCTCATCATGATGTTTTAGCACCAGGTCTAAAGGGTGGCTGAAGGTCTTCTCCACATCAGTTCTCGGCACATAGTTGTCATACTGATAAATTAATCCCCCAGCTTTATTCACGACATAAACACTGAAAATCACCATCTTTGCAAGTTCCTGCTTCCTGCCACTTGTCGTGTGACGTCAACGCGTAGTCAGGGTTACGAGAAATGGTTATTATCATTTATTTTATTGCATGTATTATTTATCTGCGCTTGATCTAAGGGAAATGATTGCCTCGGTCATCTTAAACGTACTATTTTTTTATCTCTACTGAAGTGTAGGACGATAAAACAAAATGATAAAAAAAAAAAAAAAAGACTACAAAAACACGAGAAAACTCAGGCTCCCAGAATTCCTTCTATCTCTTCCGAATATACGGGTTGTCTAAGGGACTGTTGCACGGGTAGACTTCCTTTCGCTCCGACATCTTGACGAGGAAACATGGTGAGGCTACAGATTACACGTTTTATTTGGGAAAATTAAACGTTTTTGTGATTTTATTGTGTTTGTTTGGGCCTCGAATTATTCGGAATAGCTCCCTGGGTCAATGCATGTTTCTTGCTTCGTTAAAAGCGGGAGAGGGACTTTTATAATCGTTATAGTTTACTCACTCAGCAGCGGGCTAGCTAGTAGTTTGCTCACCCTACCATGCTTTCAGCTGCTCTGGCCGACAGAAAACAAGCTGCAATAGGTTTACACCAATCCCGGCTCTTACGTGAAAAAAAAAAAAAAAGTCACGACCTTTTAGTTAAAGCAATGTTTAGGAGACGTAACTGGAAGAAGACAGGTTTCGTGATGATCTAGTCTAAAGTCAAGGCCGTAACACCAGATTCTGTGAGCCATCACATTTCTGCTGTGATCGAGATGTTCAACAGTCGCCAATGTACATCTTAATCTCGCATAAAGCTTCTCTGACGCAGGTCTCGGATGGGAAGATGCCATTTTTTCAATCCTTTTGCTTTCTTAGACCTGATTGAAATCATGTTCTTATAAACGAGCTTCCTCATTGTGTTCAGAAGTCCTTTCGGCGTGCAGATAAATCTGTTAATTTATGACATTATTATCATATGCATGTACATTGTCTTCATGTTGACATGTGAAATTTAGACATTTGGCTATGAAGAGCTGTTGGTACAGATTGCTTTCTTGATCAATGAGCCATGTTTACGTCCTATTTGTATTACCAGTGCCCCATGAAAACCCTGTTCTTTTTCCAAACTCCGTTTTACTTTTTTAAATCCCACGTTTTCCAAGTTAAACTTATAAAGCATTCAAGTAAGCCATTTAAGTCAAGATTAAGGTGTACAGTTTTAACAGCCTAATAAAACAAACCCAAATATATTGGAATTTGCCAGATCAATGTTAATAAAGCTCTCCAAACTCTTGCCAGATTTTTATAAATATTTATGTAAAGGGAAAAAAATGAAAGCTTGATCTACCTAAGTTCATATCTTTGGGTTATTCGTGTTCATACAAAGTTCAGGCTATATTTCATGATATAACATGGCCGACCGTAACATTGTGCCTAAATCCCCTTAAAACACTCATTGATGACGATCAGGTTGCTGCTCTTGTTTTCGTGACTGGCTGGGATTTTATCCTCGCAGGAGAGGCTTTTCTGTTCTGACACAAAATCAACTGGGCTTTAAAAATCTGCCATGTGTTGTAATTACACCTTACCTAAACACAGGTAGCACTATCACTTATTTCTAAATGATTGTCTGATTCAGCACAAACGGATTTAAAAAGTCATCAGGAAGCACATGCCGATTCTGGTGGCAATCACTGCATACTGGACTCATTGATAATTTGTCTCCTGCTTGATAAATGTAAGTTCTTAAAGAAATCCTAAAGCCCTACACACATAGCTGTAGGGTGAGGGTGACGTTAGTGTGAAGTCCATTAATTTGATGCTCTTTGTTTCCAGCCTCCTAAGCAGGACAAGAAAAAGGATGCTGGGAAGTCCAAGAAGGACAAGGACCCAGTCAACAAGTCTGGAGGCAAAGCCAAGAAGAAGGTGGGCAGTGGTCAGCTTTCACTGAAATCTCTTCTAAATGTTCCTCTCTAACCTAATCTCTTTGCTCCTGAGCAGAAGTGGTCCAAGGGAAAAGTGAGGGACAAGCTCAACAACTTGGTCCTCTTCGACAAGGCAACCTACGACAAGTTGTACAAAGAAGTTCCTAACTACAAGCTCATCACGCCCGCTGTTGTGTCGGAAAGGCTGAAGATCCGTGGCTCCCTCGCCAGGAACGCCCTCCAGGAACTGCTCGCCAAAGGTAAACCCCACCTCCTCAATTCAGGGCGCCATTTGGAACAAACAGGACCGCATCTGAAGGGGTAAAGGCATCTTCTCCTGAAACTTGCGTATTGCCTTTTTTAGGCAGTTAAAATCAAAATGTTCTGTCACTTCACCTACAAGCTCCTTCAAGGAAAGTCTAATGAGATTTAGTTGGAAACAGATGTTCATAGTACGTTAAAACCGCACACAGTGCTGTATGCCAAGTCCACTATTAAGTTTGGTAACTAGTCAAATGCCAAGTTGATGGGTAAATCTGCATTGCTGAAGTTATTCAGTAAGTTAAATATAATTGTGAAGTCATTAGGATAACTTGTTTTTTTGTTTACATTTTTGTAGTTCTTGTTTGCTTTGAACCTCAGTAATAATGGGTTGAAATGTCTTAAATGTAACTTTTTGAAACCTTGTTCTGAGCCGGATTTTCTTGATTATGAGCAGGATTTATATCCTTAATGTGAGGCACAGGGATGAGGCTGGCGCCGAGTTCACTGAAAGGCAATAAAAGCTCTTAAAAACAAAAATAGTATGGGTCAACTTGAAGTAAGGCTGTTTCATGTCTGGATCTTATCCATCATCTTCTAAATGACCTTTTTTCCTTGGAGACAATTTGGCCTCTTTAAAAATAATATAGAACGCTTGACAGAAACAGATTTTGCACAGGAAGTCATTTTAAAATGTATATTAAGGTGTCGTTACATCACACTTCTTGTCTCTAATAGTTTTTTCTGAACTCTAGTAAGAGCTGCAGTCATAACCAGCATATCATTTGTGTCATTGAATATGCATCTGCCTTCTCTTTTAATGATGTGCATATTTAGCTTTTTACACCAGAGAAATATTGGTCACACTGACCTGCCATGAGCAGCTGTATGGGTCATTCAATTCAGACACTTTAAAGCTTCAGGGTCTCGCTGACCGAAGCAGCTCTTGGATCTGCTGCTCAGTGAAGTGCAGCCTGTGTGGATATTTGATCTTAATCTGTCAGCTGTCGCTGCTTTGCAACCCAGACATTTTCATACTTCATTGTTCTCCGTTGTTGTGCGTGTTGACTGCAGAGGGAACATAACAGTATAAATGAGAACGTTCTTAAGATTTTCCTGTTTTGTCCTGTAGGCATGATCAAACTGGTGTCCAAACACAGAGCTCAGCTGATTTACACGCGTAACACCAAGGGTGGAGATGAGGAGGCAGCAGCAGCAGAGAAAGCATAATCAGGTACTTCTACACAGATCTTCTTATGCAGCGTGTTTTGGTGTCTATTCTAACCTGCTTTCTTTTTTCCTTTCCAGGTTCTCCTACATGTTTCCTGTGAGCTGTTTGTTATGAATGGTGTAATAAAATTGTAAAGACAAAACACAGTTTTTTGCCATTAGTGTTTCTATAAACTTAATTTGTCAGTTCTCTCTGTTGCAAAACTTACATAATTAGTCTCTCATTCATCCAAGCAAACCACACATTTACATGTTTGTATGTCCTTAAGCTGTGGGTAATAATGCTTTCCTGTTCTCAGGTTGGCAACTAAAAGGTCAAATAGTGACTTGTTTGCTTGCTTTAACATGCATTAAAAGTAATGCAGGAATGAAAGAGTTAACAGTTTCAGTTAGAAACTGAGGGATGAGAGGCTCCTTTAATCGGACAGCATTGATGAATGTTATGCTTGGCAAACATGATGTTCTAAAGGAAACGGATAAACGATTACATTCATTTTTTTTTTTTTTTTTTTTGCTTTTACCATCTAAATGATTTGTATGAGATATTTGGTTCAGCATTTAAAACTTTCGAGATATTCTACTGTAGTCTCAAAAGGGATTTGTGTTGCCTCTACTAATCCTGTTTAATCCAAGTTAATGGAACCTAGTTTTCAGTTGTGAACATTATACAAATTTAAGATTTTTAACCCATTTATGATTTAATATATACCCAGTTTGACCATTTAAAATCAGTTCGCTTTAGATGTTTATGGTTTGTTGAGAAACGCATGAAAAGAAAGAAAGGTTGGCTCAGGGCAAGTGATGAGCAGGACTAAAATGATGGATCAAGTTAACCCTCCCTTTGTCACCCCTGAGCGACAACCAAACAAACCGTAGGGTTTACGCCTCTAACATATATGCAACATCCATCAGATCCTCCGACTTTCAGTCTGTAAAGAAAAACACAAAGCTGTCTGCCCAACACAATTGTTTTTTTTTAACATTCAGAGGGGGTCTCTGAAGTGTACAGACCCTCAGAGAAAGCCAGATTTTTGTCATGTGAAATCATTTCTCTGCCCTTTTATACACTTTTGTAATTCAAGTTAAAATATTAGGAATATAACAAACTGGTTGCATATGTGGTCAAAGCCCCTAAACCAATTATTCATTGAGGCATTTTTTTAATTGAGCATTCGTTGTTGCGTTCAAACCTGTCATCAGTTACAGTGAGTATGATGAACTAAACATAAAAGTTCAGTAGGATATTCACGGCCATTCATATTACTTACCGGTACATAATACTCGGAGCTAGAAAGCAGTCATTTCAAAACATCGACTTGAGAGTAAAAATGTATTTGGTGACAAAGACTAATTGTAATGTAGGATTTTAAATTTTTTTCCAGAAAAGGGAAAATTCCGGAATTTTTGAATAAAAAGTGAGTAGTGATAAGATTTTTACAAAATCCGGTGTGAGAAACAAATTTTCTCTTCTTAAGGCTTTGAAACCAACACCTACAGTGGGTAACAATTATATGTTTGAGCAGTGCAAATTATTGCCAGCAACATGGTATACTGTACAATAAATATGTACAGGTCTCCTAAATGGCTCAGCTGAAAGAAAATAACATTAGAACAATGCAGGTTAAGTGCATAAGCAGGTATGTGTGTTCGCAGCTGCATGTTTGGTTAAAATATGCTTGTGAAGCGACCAGAGGGGGACAGAGGATCCAAAAAATCAACTCAATTAGCTGTAGCTTCGCTTCCAAATAAATAAAGTAAATGTAACTTTGTACCTACTTCTAGTCGGAACAAGAGTACATGAAAGTTTCATAGCACCAATGCAGTGCTTCCAGCACAGTGAAAGGAGAGAATATGGGACAACAATGACGTTGAAATAATTTAACATTTGTCCTACATTTATAATAAAAGCAACAGCAACAATGAACGAGGTGGAAGAATGTCCAACAAGTTCTGGTTGTGTTGTATGCGTGCCAACAGTCTCTTGTATTCTCCATAAATGGGAATATATATGGAAGGAAGCATTGTTATTTTCTTCCAAAGAAATAACCAGACTTGGGTAAAATCTCTGTGATGATCTGAAGCGAAACTTTGAAACAACACTGCTCATTGCCGAAAGAATGACACATCCAGAATGAAAGAAGATGGTGGCAGCAACATGCTGTGGGCCTCATTTTTTCAGATGGAACAAGGGTTTTTAGTTTTTATTTAGCTCAAATTATGAACTGTTCCATGTAGCGGTTAGTTTTGACCCAAAACCTGCCGTTCAGTCTTCTGGCAAGATAAAGCTGAAAATGGATTTTATTCTTGTCACTGAGTAAAATACAAAAAAGTTTTTGAAAGTTTTGAAAATCCATAAGATTACCAGAACAGGGCTGTGGATGAGAGATGTCCTCACACCCTGATGGACTCTTACCAAGAGCACGATTATGGACCCGGATTATTGCAGATTGTGGTTTGTTATATCTTCATATCTACAAACAGATTTATTGGTTTTCCAGTTGATTTGTGCTGGATAAAAGGTTTAAACTATTTTTAATTGTCTTATTTCATTTACATAACAAAAACATAACATTTTAACAACGGTAAGAAATTGATTTCCAAGAAAGCATGTGTTTTGAGGCGCAGCAAACGGTTCACTTCATTCAACCATGTTTGGTTTTGATACCATTTCTCCAATAAGAATACAGAACAGGGTGCTTAAGACAGTAAACTCTGATTTTGAAACATTATTAGTTCAGATTTTTGATTATTGCAGTAACTTCTAAAAATAAATGTGCCAAGCAGTTGTATTACTACCTAAACAGTGAAAACTTGCTGCATGCAGCATTCAACAAATTGGCCAACAAGACAATAATGGTCTTCTTTGTGGCTTTATTGTCTGTCATCTTATGGCACAGTCACACTAAAGTTAATTCTTTTTTGTTATAATTTATCAAAGCCGTTTCTGACCGTAAAATGATGTGAAGCTTTAATACTCATCACTATTGCTGCCTTACGAAAAGCTCAAATGTAAGAAAATCAACAAAGTCAGTTACCTATCTTTAAGAACCTGGTGCTGCACATCAGCAATGGCTTACAAGACAAATGAGCCCAGTAATAACAATTACACCAGGAATTGTCCAGCAGGGAAAACGTCCCGACATGCATTCTTGGAGTCAAGATCGGTGCATCTCAATTCCACAGAGTAGCAATTAAATCCTATGTGTAAAAAGCTTTATCATAATTTCATCTTTAAGGGCAACAAAATAGTCCCACACTGAATAATTTAGAAAAAAAAATCAAATCATAATTCAAATACCTTCATTTGGAGCACAAAAAATCAGATGATTTTGATTATTTTGTTGACAAAATCATGTGTGTCACAATTATTGGTGTCCCTGCTGATAGCGCTTTGAAAAACAACCTTTTGCCAATAGGACAGGACTAGTCTTCTTCTGTAACCTTACACAAGACTGGAGTATACAAAGGGAGGAATCTTTGGAGAGTCTCTCTGCACATTCTCTTCAGGTCGTCCAGAGTCCTCGGTCCTCAGACTCTCTTTTATTCAGATCACCCTTACATCTTTTCTACAGGATTTAGGTCTCTGAATTGAGATCACCATGAATTTCATCAGATATTTATTTAAAATCTCCTGGTGTTTCAAAGAGTTCATGATGCTATGCGCTCTAACAACATTTCCAGGGAACTTTGGAAGAGAAACAGGATCACAGATCCTCCACCATACTTAACAGTGGGCATGGGGGGCTTTTTAACATATTCATTCTTTGTTACATGCTAGACCCACCTGGAGTATTTGCTACCAATAAGCTTAACTCATCTGAACAAACTCCACATGTTTACATTTTTGATGGTAGGACATGTAGGGTTTTTGTCCCCTGGCATTCCTCCCAAACAACCGTTTTACCCATACGTCAAAAGCTTTTTCTATGGAAACTGGGTGACCCTAAAATGAGACTCTTTCTGCAGTTCCCTAACTGTGAGCTTTACAGATTATTTTAACTCCCTTATCATCCTTCTCACTGTGTGTGGGGTCCAGGTAAACAGGGGTCTTTCCTAAAGTTTATGGCCAGTGGCTAAGACGAAATGTGTCATGTCATATTTATACCCCAAGGGAACAGATAGTAAGTAAACTAATTATTATTATTATTATTATAAAAATAAAGTATAAATGATTAAAAAAAGGCTTTATTTACAATTAGTGAAATAGATTTTTAGGATTACCAGCAATTGTGCTACTGCATTTTTTTCTCTGCTGAATTAATGTGATTCTGCTAAGGGTTGGCTTTTTCTCCAATGTTCAGTGTGAAATTATGACCCTGCACAATTAAAATTAGATTTATTTAAACCATTTATTCAGTCAGACCTCTGCTCCATCAGTTCCCTCGTCAACTAGTTTAGTTAATGTCACATTTGACCTGCTCCTAATAGTATTAGATCAGAAATATGCATCAGCCAGACTAAATTGCTCAAAAAGAAAACATCAGCAAATGCCTTATACAAAAAAGTTATTTGAACGTGTTTTTTATTATTTTACATGGTAGAATTAAGATGGATGGGTTTTGTTTTTGATTTATGAATACAAGGGTACTCTTGCAATTACTGGTGGTTCTTTTTACAGTTGGGGGAAAAAAGGGGCTTTACATGTAGGTCAAATTTCCTGTATGTGCCTACAAATCCACTCTTCCAATTGACTGTCACCCAGCAGAGTAATCTGAAAGCCCAGCTTCATGTTGAGATCCACGGCTGAAGTCTCAGATTAGAAGGTACTTCATCTGGCTCTGGACTGAGCAGTGAAAGTGACTCAGTACATGAAAAATAGCTGCCTTTGTTCATTGTGGGTGGCATTGTGTGTGCGTGTGTGTGTATGTGTGTGTGAGAGAGAGAGAGAGAAAGCGTGATTGAAACTCTGCCCTCTCCTTTCCATTTCTGTCTCTCTCTCACTCAGACCCCCACTGATGGTGATGTTTAAATGTCTGGACGACAGAGTCAGAGTGGGAGCGCCATCTCTCGGTGATCATCCTGGATACTTCTCCCAGCTCTGGACTCATGGCACGCAGCTGTTGAGCGGCTGACAGGCGTGTGAGGAGCTCAAGCGCTGCTGCTTCTCAGGCTGCTGGGAGCAGCGAAGGATCTGCTCGCTGCTGCTTTGGAAAGGACTGCTGTGCCTCCACACGCAACTGTGAGTAGCTTGGATTCCATTTTTCCTTCATTTCCCATGTATGTCTCCTGTTAAAAGGAACTTTAAAAGGTTTACATTGCTGACCTTTAACCTAATGTGTACAGTTTAAAGTTTTTGTCAAGCTTAGTGTTTTATATGCTGCGCTTTGATAACTTTCCATTCCACACAGAGGTTTCCTGGGATTTGGAAAGTATGTTTTTAGTGAGCTGGCTGTGAGCAGTTTTACCATACATGGCCAACAGAAGTGAAACACAAAAATAACTCAAAGAACTGCACTATAAGTCCTTACATTCGTCTTGTAAGCTATGGTTTTACACTGTTTGGTTATTACCAGATAAACCTTGTGAATCTGTAAACTGTGGTGCTCTTTTTTAATAAAGTTCACAACAGTTGTGCTCTATTTTTAGAAGTGAAGGCATCATAGGAGAGTATAGAGACGTGACACCGGCTACTCGCTATATGCTCAGAGGAAAACTTTAGCACAGCACTCAGAATATTTTCCTTCCTAAACACATTAAGAAGTTTCTAACCAATCAAAACCTCTAGCACATGATTTGATCAAGTTCTAGCTCATTTGGAAACCTGGATCACAACTCGGACCTGTGGATTTGAAGTGATCCCTTCAGCTCAGGTCCTCATTCTCATTCAGAGGCCAGAAATCATCAGGGAGACAATACCCTAGAGCATTGGTTCTCAAGTAGTTTATAACAAGTAAACACTAATGTTTACAAGTACCACCATACAAAAGGACATTTTCAGTAAAAAAGGGAGCAAACATTTCAGTTTATAATTAGTTTTTTCTTCTATCAAACATGGAAGAAGGTGTTATCTATTGGCACTGCATGTTAGGTTTGACAGAAGCTGGTCATTAGTGGATTACTGTGTCACTCAGAACTCAAACGTGTCCAAGTTCAAACTTGGAAAAATAAACAGAAAGGTCTCCTAAAGCAAGAATTTTCTGTAGGATAGTCAGAAGGTTATTTCCATGGTTAAAATGTAGGGGTACTGATCATTTCCGTACCTTTGTCATTTTGTACCCTGGGGACGTTTTGTACCCACTTTGAAAACCAATGGTTTAAAGTAATTTTTTATTGTCCATTCATAGTCTGCTGTTAGTAAATGCAGTTATACGACTCCTATAAACAATATCTACCAGAGGGTCAGAGTTACTTTAGTTTGATCAGGGGCCATGATCTGTGAGATTTCATAGGAGTCAGCTGGACCAAACAATGATAAAACCTAACTGCTAATTGTTCTTTGCCACAGATCCCAGCAATTAGCATATAACCCTGGTTTTCTAACTAGAGATTAAAACAGGCTTAAATTGTACTGAGAATTTGATATTTCTAACGAAATCACCAACCCTGACCTTTAAAATCCAGGATGGTTGCTGTATGTTGAATAGATTTTTGCAACAGTTATAAACTTTACACGGCAGTTTCTGTTTGACGCAAAGATCAATGTGGTTGACCAACTCATCTATTCGGCTGTTAATTAGCTTCGCCTTAACCCTGTGAATGGTTGATCACAACTAGTACAGCTGAAGGCAACCTAGTTACCCCCATGATACTTGTACACAGTTTAGGAACCATGTCCTGTCTGTGCTGCACCATGCATGTTCTTTTTTCTTAAAAAGCAGAGATTTGTTGAAACATTAGTTTAGCTTTATCTCGGTAAAGATGGACACATTTTTCATCTTTTATATTTGAGTTTAAACTAGCAGATTAACTTAGAAATGGAGAGATTTTGTGCCAAACACTGTACACACTGAACATTCCTGACAGTCTGGCAGCAAGGCTCTTCAGGGAGTGTTTATTTGGGTTGCTATGGAGGGATCAGCCTGCGGTTTAAAGACCAGTGGCAGCACTGAAAGTGGAGCTGAAGGGCGCATCAAAAGGATTCAAGCTTAAAGCTGCCTCCTCCATTTTTTCAGCAGCTAAAGGCACAGAAGCCTCTTAATGTGTTCATTTAAAGTAATTATACTGGATTACGGCAAAATTCATTAACCATCATAATGAACAAAGCAAGAGCTCATTCGCTTGAAGTTCCTGATCTGATCAAGGTGTCAGCACACAAAGCCTGCTGCTGTTAATAGATGTAGTGCAGGGATATTGGAATGGGTTTAATTGGGAAAGCTTTCTTCTCTTTCAAGCCTCAGTGGAGATCCCTTGAAATGGCAAACCTTTAAACTTGAATCAATCCATGTTCACAAAATCACCAGGTGATGGGCAAACCCGCTGTTTTCCGTGCATCTCTGCTGGGATTCACCCTCTAAAGCTGAATCATTCACACAGATATGATTAGTAAATTTAAATGGGGTGAGATACTTGCCAGAAAAAAATGAGCATTTCCACATAACCTATTCCTTATCAAGAGCCTTGCTCTCGCTTCTCCCCCCGTGAGGATATCTCAGTCATTTTTTCTCGTATTTGCAGGCAACATTCATTTATTTGTTTGTGAAAGAGGGGCTATTCATCACTGCTAAGCTTGCAAGGCATGTGACAGGTCCTGTGGAGATGCAGATTTGGTCATAGAAACACTTTCAGCCTTTTATGCCTTTAATTCGCCCTCTCCCAGTGTTTATTGCAGGCAGAGAGAAATAAGCTGGCCCTCAGAGAACTAGGGGGGCAGCTCCTTTTCTTTCCCTCACCTTGCAGCTGGAAAAAGATGTTTACCTTCATTATTTGCAGAAACTTATTTTAGACTGTACAGTTTGCCACTGCATGTTAATTCGGTTCTGCATGTATCATCGTTGGCCCATGGGGCCCACAGAAAGACAATGTGCTCGGCTGAGCATCTGTTCCTGTCGGGGAAGAATTACTTTTTGGTTTGAGAAGTGTCAGTTTAAACATGATGGAGAACACCTTAGTTGTGACAGATCCAACATCTGTCCTGTATGTAAATCATTGTGGCTCTGTTCAGAAAACCCAGCTGAGACAAGACATCTTTGATTCAGTTTATTTACAAACTGCAGAATCAGGGGCTCTGAAGAAACGTTGAGGATCTAAAGCAGTTTTATCTTTGTTTCCTGCCTTTTCTGGGTGTTTTTGTTTACTTATAATAATCCAGATATGTCAGTGTTTTCCCCTAGCTTTGCTACTCAGTGACAGCAATGTTCTCTGCAGCTATTTTTTGGTTATTATTACAGATCTATCAATAGAAACTGATAGAGCTCGTCTTTCACTGCAGCTCTGTTAGGCTTTTAGCCACTTGGACACACACTTGCCTTGTCTTAGTGAAATCTTCCCCCCGAGGTTCCCTGTTGTTAGTGTGTCAGATGGTATTAATGTGCTGACCGGAGTCTCTCTCGGAGGGTCTGCATTCTGATCTGCCCTCTTGTGACCTGAACACAAAAAACAAGTCTTGTGTTCCAATTTACATCTCACAATTATTCAAGACACAGCGTCTGGCTATATTACATTCACCCTCCCAAACCTTTCAACATTTTTACTTTAAAACCACAAACTTCCGTTTTTTACTGGGGTTTTTTGTGATAGACCAACACAACGTAGTGCATAGCTAAAGTGGAAGGAAAGTTATACATAGTTTCCTTTACAAATACAAATCTGGAGAGTCTGTGCAAAATAACTCAAGCTCAGTCAAGGTGAAGAGCAGCAATGAGTATCAAATTTCAAATGTTGCCATAGATTCTCAGTTGAATTTAGCAATGCCCTTTGACTGGGCCATTCTAACGCATGCTTTGATCTAAACCATTTTATTGGCCCCCAGCCTCAAGTGTAAAGAGTTTTATTCTAGGATTGCCCTGCATTTAGCTCTACCCAGTTTGTCATCAAATCTGATCAGGTTTTCTTTCCTTGCTATAGAAAATCATTTCTACAGCATGATGCTTCCACCATACACACATGTTTTGTTTTGCATGTAGCCCAAAAAGTTTAATTTTGCTCCCACCAGGCCAGAGCACCTTCTTTCACTTATATGCTGTAATCCCAACATGGTTTGTGGGTCTTTAGTCAAGTCGTCATTTTATTTATAAAGCACATTTAAAAACAGCAAGAGTTGACCAAAGGGCTGTACAGCCTCTAGAATAACAAATGTAAGTGAGACTTCTTTTAAGTTCATGCTAGTACTATCGGCAGATTCCCCCACCTGAGCTGTGGATCTCTGTAGCTCCTCCAGAGTTACCATAGGCTTCTTGGCTGCTCCCCCTGACTTGTTAATATCATGTATCAGTTTCCTTCTACTACACAGTCATGCTCTACATTGTTTTGGTCCAGGAAACAAAATCATAATAACATTTACTGAGGTTTGTGGTTGTAATGCTACAAAAGTAATGTTAATGTAAAAAGTTCAAGGGGTGTGTGTACTTTTGTTAGGCTCTGTGGAAAGTTGATACAGTATAAGCAGACACTGCTGCTTTTGTGCTGTATTAAGTTGCATTTACTTCAACGTTTTATAAAATGTGCTGGAAATTCTGTAAAGTTCTCTGCTGGCAGCACTCATACAAAGCGTCGGGCTCATGAATCATAGACTGCACACTGTGTGAGTAAAACATTATGTAGATGTGTCATTAGGCGGGGTGCATTTACAAAGCTGGAAGGCTGGAAAATGTATTGAAAATAAACATTGCGTGCCTAAATTCTGCAGTAATGGAAACACAGCGTAAAAGATGAAAATTCACCAAAATTACTGTATTCAGTAACCCGAGACCACGACCAGAGGAGAGATGACACACGTTTCTTGATAGATTCTTGCATTCATCAATCTCTCTAATGCATGTTGTTTTTCTTTTATTTGTAAACTCTAATTTTAATGATAAAGATGGGTGTAGATTAATTTAAACTCTTCTGTACTAACAATTTCAATCAAATATCTGGTGTATTAACTGTCTAAACAAACAGGAGGATACAGCAGGGATTAGGTATCCATGCTATTAATTACCATGACTGTGAGCTTAAAGCTCCTACAACCAATTCTAGAAACTGTTTCTTACTTAAATGTTAAATGATAAGGCTTGTTAATTATATTTTTATGTTAAACATTCTTGTCAGTTATGTCGATAATCAATCTGAAGGGTAATTTATTTTTCTTAATCGGGGAGCCATCTTATTGGTTACATTGCAATAATAAAATAATATTTCCATATTATAAAATTTGATTTATTTTTGAGGATCACAATATTGAAATGTCATTTGGAAATTATTTGGAAACTATTTGCCAACAGAATTAAGAATTAACCTACAAGGAATCACACAAATCTACTTCAATAAATAATTACAAATAACAAAAGCAAAAATATAAAATAACCTCAAAACTAACTACTATTTAAAGAGAATTTCCAAAGGGAGCTGAGAACGAATCTTCGGAGTATTATTGCATGATTTAAAGTCTAACCTTCTGTTCTCTTCTCTTTCCATCTTGCTCCTTCTGAAATTACAATGCAAGGTGCTGCACTAGTTTAGCCTAAATATCTGACCTAACTTTAATAGAAAGCTTGAAGAGAAAAAGAAGGGCTACACATGTGAACCACCTTTGTGCAATCAGCTTGGCCACCACCGTACTACTAAAATAAAAGTGATAAAGGGACTCCTTACTTTGGTCTGAAATCAGACTGTTGTGTCACTTCTTTCTCACCGAATGTCCGATGGCAGCAGGTGCAGCTCCCATACTCCTAACTCTGAAACTGCCAACAGGGAATCCCTCCACAGAAAGGTGTTGTTTGGAGGGGAAGGTTCCGCTTAGACTGGTCGCTTGTCTCCTGGAACGAACCTCTGAATGTCTCACTGGGTTGCTCAATTGGACGTTGGAAACAAATTGTTAAAAAAACAGACATCTTGCTGGGCAGATCTCTATCATAGGTGTGTGAAGGCAAACCAAATAAGGCTTGCTGGAACAAATGAGAAAAACAAAGAACATAGAACAAAAGATCTCAAGCGAACCTTAAATGATAATGAGGCTTGAAATGCATTCGGCTAAACCTCTTTGATGGTGCTGAGTGTTTCTTTCTCTGTGAGTCCATCACTCTCTACATCAAAACTCAGCAACAGGCTCTCTCCATGCTTATAAAATCAGGCCTAATCAACCCACCAGCGTTGAGGTTTGTGAACCATTTGCCATGTTGTTTTCATTGTAAAGACCTAAAGTCTTCTCAGAGAGCAACATTTCTGCAAAAGATCAGATTTCTGTGTCTGTATTTCTACAATTTGCCAGTAGCATATAGCAAAAATACTTTTGTGTATGCTCATTTTATTAATTAATGCTGTGCAAATTCCCTGAAGTTTTTTTTTCCCCTGTTGATAATTATCAGACTAAATGAAATGAAAGATGGTGTGTTGTCTGTCCCACTTTAAAGTAAATGAACAATTTGAAAGAAGTAATTCCACCTCAGGAAATAGTTTATACAAATCTAAATATGCTATTGCAGCTAATGTGTTCTATCAAGGAACTAACAAATCTTTGCATTACTTAGGTTTAACATTTTTTAAAGTCTTATTCAAACGATTTACATGTTTCAAAACAAAAAAAAAAGATGTTTCTCAGCTGTACATTGCTGCAGCAGGTTGTCATCTAATTTAGTGAAAGGCTCCAATCATGTTGTAATCCTTGTATTGCTGCAGACAGAAGTTAAACATTTAGACTGCTGTTTTTTTCAATGATTTTGTGACACCCTGGGGCTTTTATTCACAGTACTCAGACAGCAAATAGACAGAAAGATATGAAGCAAATGTCCCACAGTTAGGAATCAAACCCCAGAGGGATTCATTTTTACTTATCATGTAAAAGATTTTATTACTCTTAAAATATCTGTTAAAAAAAGCTCACTGGATCTGTTAGGTCTGATTCAAAATTTGCCTGAGTTGGTCACACTCCCTATTAAATGTTCCTTTTAATGACTGTAGTCAGATTTATTGTCCATAATTCATGACACAATAGTTAGACACTTCAGAGAAGCAAAATGGAGTCCTTTTGTATGAACAAATAATTTTTGGCGTGATGGAAATTAAGATCTGTTGTTTGTTTACTATAGTATTATATGTTGGCCTACACTATATATCAGTGGTCCCCATAAACAGATGTCATTGTCTTGAAATCTGTGATGATAAGCCAAAAATAAGCTTTCATGCTCTGGTAAATGAGGTTTTTACTCAATGTGAAAAACACAAAACAACTAACCTGTCTTCTTAGCTCTCAATATTTAGCCTAAAAAACTAAAATAACATAAATAAATATTGAGAAAAGCATTCACATACAGCTGACAGCTAAGTTAAAATTAGCTGAATTAAATTCAGAACTCAGCAGAAGACTTCTACTAAGCTTTGAAGCTTAATCCGTCCCAATACTGCAGATCATGTTGATCCAATTTATATATGTTGAATTACTTTGTAAAGGAATCTATGCAGTTCTGGGCTAAGTTATTAAATCAGATTGTAGTCAGTGCCCTGACTCAGTACTTTATAGAGCCACCTTTTGTCTTTATCAGCTTCGCACATCTGTCTGAATGCTTTACCTGTTTTCTTTTTAAAACAGCTCAACTGCTAAATGAAATTGGAGCCAATTGTTTGCTACTAATTCTTATAATATTTAGGTCTGGACTTTGACTAGGTCATACTAACACATTAGTGTTATTTCATATACTCTAAATCATAGCTCCAGCTGTATGTTCTGGGTTGTTCTCCTGCAGGTTGGTGAACTTCTGCCCTAGTGTCAAGTCTTTTTCTCCATCTTGCAAGCTTTCTTCCAGGACTGGATTGTTTTTAGCTTCATCCATCTTCCCATTAAAGCTGACCTGCGCCTCTCTGTCCCTACTGAAGAAAAGCATCGCCACAGCAGGATGCTGCCACCACCATATTTATGGTGGCAATGGTGTGTTCCATCAGACACAGAGTTTTGCATGAAAGCAAAACCATTCAGTTTTGGTCTCCTTTGATTAGAGCACTCTCTAGTCATGTGTTTGCCCAATGACCTATGGCAAAATACAAATCATTACCTCTTTTTTTCTTCTTTCCTTTCATAAAGGCCTAATTCTTGAATTGCACAACTTAAATTTGTGCAGCTATTCCAGATTTGCCATGTCTGTTAGCTGACTACGATTAATTCTTCCCTTGTCCTGCGTATCAGCTAAAGGGGTCAACCAGGTCATGGTAGTTTTGCATTTGTGCCTTATTCATTCAATTTTCAAATGATAGATATAGAAGTACCTTATGAGATGTCCAAAACGGTATGAATACTATTGCAATTTACTGTATTCATTGGCTAATTTTTAGAGAGTATTGTATTTTGTTGAGGTAGGTAATGTTCCTCTTCACTCTCCGCTGACAAATGCTGATGTTATGGCATGCCATGTTCAATCTGAGTGAAGAGCATCTGTTTCCCTCGCCTGTGTACCTGTCAGCATGTGTTACGCTCATCCAACAGATGGCTCGGGAGCAGTATGTCACCACCACCCAGGGCAGCAGCTCGCCCCGGCCTGTGCCCGACTACGTCTACAAGATCGGCATCTATGGCTGGAGGAAGCGTTGCCTCTACCTGTTTGTGCTGCTGCTGATCGTCATCCTGGTTGTCAACTTTGCCCTCACCATCTGGATCCTCCGGGTGATGTGGTTCAACGCGGTGTGAAAATCTCAGATTTCTATTACTTTCACTGCTTCTCTAGAAATCATTTGAAATTTGTTCGGTTATTTCCTTCACATAGTCCACTAACATTACATTGCACATTGCAGCAGAGGTATTTTCCCCATTAGCTGGTACTTGGCTGTTTAAAGCGAACAGTGGAACTGCTATTTCAGGGAATCTTTTCAGCTTTCTGTTTCAAGTCCAGATGGCAACTGTGGATTTATGCAGAAAAGGAGATGCACCAAGCAGGCTGACACACATACTCATATATTTATAGACACGCTATTTATTTAAGAGCCTGCACATAAGCACAGCACAACCCTATTGTTATGGGCCCAAAGTTGTACAAGAATATATATGATTATTTAAACTGAGCTTAAGCATATTTTATCATGTTACAGTTGTTTAAATTAAGTCATTTATTTTAGGAAGGGATGGGACTCCTACAAGTACACTCTGATGGAGTAAAGCTGGAAGAAGGAGAGTCTGAGTTTCTTTTCCCGGTCTACGCTCAGGAGATTCACTCCAGAGAAGTAAGATCATCATGAACACTCAATTTATCTCTCTCTTCTTCCCACATTCCTCCTCGTTGTCTGGTCTTTCTCTTCTCCCCCCTCCACCTCCTGCTTTCCAATTAATTGTCAAACTGCTGTTTGCTCAGCCTAGCAGCCCGACAGCATGCCCATTATTTCTTTCTGTTTACCAAACGTTAAACTGGAGTGCGAGTTGGAAATGTGTGCAGATTGCATGTGCAGTTGTCATCTGAATCTGCAGACACTCTTGCAGATATTGTCTAGCCGCAGTCAGTTTGCTGCATATTTCACACTGCAGTTCGTTTTTTTTTTGTGGGGGGAACGTGTCAGAACAAACTGGATTTGGCAGTCCCACGCAGTGCACATGGCGAAGCGCTCAGTTCCCCATTAACCTCAGGGATATTTGTGGCGGGGAGTAGTTTATGGCCTGCCTCCTAGCAGCAGATGGGAACACTTTGCTGCAGTTGTTTGCATGTTATGGCTTTTCTTGCTCATAGCAGCAATTTTTTAAAGCGTTTTCTTTTTTTTGTATTTCATGACTCTCATTAAAGAGGCAATACATCCCTCATTTATGGATGGGCACATTCTCTATTGTATTATATGGCTATCTAATGAGACTCAGTGACTCACATCGTCATCCTTTGTCTTTTGTATGAAAAGTTTGTTGCTTGGATAATTTTTGTAAAAGCGTCTGCCTCACAGCGGCACAGAAATAGAAGTGATTTAATGCTGGGCTGCTATATGTCAACATTTTATGTTGATGTCTGCTAATAAAAAATACAGGATACTTTTTGTTGTCTTGTCCAAACATTTCTGTAAAATAGTAAAAAGCAATTTTAAAAAGAAACAGCTTCTAAGTTTATATGTCATTGCTGTAATGTTGGCCAGTTTATTAAACGTTTGACATGTTAATGACCTCTTATACGAGGATCCTGAAGAATCATTGTTAGGCAATGAGTATTAAGGAGTTAAAGTGTTCAATTCTGGAAAACATTAATTTAGTCCACAAAGAAACCATAAATAAATGATTTGTGCCAATTATGAATCTTGACTTCAAACATAAACAGAAGTTTAAAAAAAAAAAAGCATTACCAGAAAGGACCCCATACTCATTTAAGATCAAATGCTCTTTGAGGATTTAAAAACCCTTTCGAATGTGTGGTTCCTAAACTGGGGATGAGAATCTGACTAAGAGCAAAGAAACACAAAGATCTCTTGAGATAAAGAAGAACATTTATAGTCTCAACATTTAGGAATCAGCATCATTTTGAGTCCTCAGAGGTAGACAGGTCACCAAAAATGGCACCACTGCTTATCTGTTCAAGCTAAAATTTATTCGTCCTCTTGCATTAATAAAAATGCCCCAATATTTCTCTTCAGCATGATGTTTGTCTCGTAAAGTGTCGTCTAGTTGCTGCAAACGTTTTGCTTTGTCTGGTGGGGTAGGTATAAGATATCATTGAAAGCTCTGGATGAAAAGGTGATTCAATCCACAATAATCTAAAGGACTATTTCACAGTTTTTAAAAATATCTGGACTGCATTTGATCATCGGTAGCTTAAAATCTGAAATATTTAGACTTGTCAAACCAGAACTGGATGATTATACATTGAACAGCTGCACTTTAAAACACAGTGTGACATTTTCGTTACCTTAATCTGTTTTTCCAAACACAAAAAGACATTTCTGTAGGTTTTTTGGCATTAGACAAGCCTAAAAACTTCAATGTAGGCTGGTCAAATTGGATAAATATATATTCACACTAATGGATTTGTAGTTTTTTTCACCATGTAGTGCTATTGTTTTTGCTGATAAAATTATGGATACTTGTTAAGTATGAGATTTTCCTCAAACACGCGATGGTGTGTTTTCAGGTAAATATAATGTTCAATTGTGTACCAATTATTATAGCTTTGCTGTGATCTTTACAATTTACCAGTAATAAAAGTGTTGATAGTGGTAGTGTAGTAATTACTACATTCTCTAGGCCATAGTCTACTATTACATGAAACTTTGTGTGTCTTATTTGCTAATAATTTCCACACACGTTGCCCTATGTACAGAATATACCCCTTTAAGGGAGAAAAAGGTAGAAATTACACTTTTAGTTGAGCATAGTGAAGACGGATTAAAATTATGCAGTAATAAAGATGACAAGATGCGAGAATACCTGGCCACAGAACAGGCTGATGAGGATGCGAGTGAGAATCAGAATGAGTGTGATGGCAAGCCACACAGGGTAAGAGCCACACCCTACTATAATCTGGTTTTCCTTTAATTTACTTTGTTGTCATTACTTTAAATATTCCTTAATTATATAGTTTCTTTGTTTATTCCTCTATCACTTTACAATGTTTATATGAAGTGCACACATATTAACACTGCAAGGCCAATTCAGTTCTATGTTGTATTAATACTCTTTTCTTAGTTTGAGTTTACCTGGGTGTTTGGCTTCCCCTTCCTGATGGGCAAAAGGCGTGGCTAAAGGGCTGAGATTCCTGAAGTACTGCTGATGGCCTCATTGGACTGAACCAAACGCTTCATGCCAAATGGGGGGATCCTTAGGGGGTGTTTTGGATTTATTTCCTGTTATTATGTGGCAGCCATTTTGTCTTCCCCTATTGTGTGTGTGTGGTTTAGCTAAACCTGTATTTAAGGGCCCTTATGTGTTAGTTCAGGAGGTCGGTTTTGGTTTGTATCTGTCTGAGTCTTGTCAGTGATGATTTTGAGTCTAGTATCTAGAGTTGACCTCTTTTATTGGCATGCCTGTATAATTGCCCATTTTGTTAACCATTTTTTCATGTTTTTTGGGTAAATAAAACCCACTTTTTTGAATTCAACACCTGTGTCCTCTACTCTGTACTGCTTGGTTCCTGACAATGAGGATGAGGATAGTGAGGGCGAAGTACAGACAGCTATCTCTGTTACAGTGAATGATAGATCAACAGTGTGATTCCGGCCCTCTATTTGAGGCTGATTCATTCTATAAATGGAGGAAAATGTGTGGAAATTATAAGAAAATAAGACAGGGAACTTCTGCTATAATATTAAAATATGACCTACAGAGTATAGTTATGGCCTGAACTTTGCTTTACTGTAACCAATATCAAATGCATCTTTGTTACATTTTGAAGTTTAAAACAAAATTGTTTAATATTTCCTCTTTAAGACATTCATTTTAATTGAGTGAGCCACAGTGTTGCCCACAGGCAGCAAAAAGACATCCTTATGAGGAGTTCTTTATAATGCTTTCATATTGAAAATGATATTTATTTCAGCCTTGATAAAATAAGTGTTAAACTAAATGTTCAACTTATAAAGCTTTCTCTTCTTTCTCACTTATGTAATAACATGGTACAATGTGCCCTACAGGTAACACTTCCCTTCACACCCTCCCTCTGAAAAATAATCTGTAGGTTTTGCATTTTTATCTAACTGGCATAACTAATTACATGATTAAATGTGGGTAGCTAAGAAGCTGGCAAGTTCAGGAACAGCTTTATTAAACACTTCAGATTTTAGCCGTGTGGTGACAGAAGAGGGAAAGTGGACCAAATAAATCGCAAGCAGCAAGAGGGATCCGTCCATCCCGGTTATAAATGTTTCTTCTTTCTAATTCTGTTTGCAGGCTATAAAGTTGTCTTTTTTCTGCCTTCAGGATTCTTCCCTGGTTGTGCATTCATCAGAAAACGTTTCCCTCAATGCCCGCGACGAGAAAGGGAACGTTACGGGGAGGACATCTGTGGGTAAGAGGACGCCTGTCCACACAGAGACAAACCAGCACTTACACCTCACATCTGCATGATGTATGGGGGCAAGAGTAAAGTCACTTATGTGCTTGTCCTGCAGGGATTCCTCATTCTACATTAGCAGTGACAAGACGCCATCTGTCAATTTATAATCTCTTAGATTTCCATTTAAAAGCCATTACAGGCAGTGTTCTTGTCTCTGACCATGCTTCTGGATCATTCTGTCTTCCATGGAGGGCTTGGGGCCCGTTGTGGGTCATATTTGTACATCTTTTATAGTCCTCTGATGGCCACGTTAGGATGTTTGTCATGATTAAAAGGCCAGCAAATGACCCAACTAATTACTGTGTTCCACGATGCCATTATGTGTCCTTGATCGTTAAGTCGTAAAACGTATAGCCTGCATCCTCTCAGCCCCAGGAGTATAAAATCAAAATGCTTGTTAGAGAAGATTGTGAGTCGATTCACAGTTGAAGACCGACACAGACACCGGGTTAAATATCTCACTGAGGGATCCACCTGCAGTAGATTTTACTCTCACAGGGCTGTGAACACAGATGTAGTCAAGGGCAAAGAGAATGACCTGTAATGAGGCACCTTTCAGTAAAAACCTAATGGGGTTACTTGTTTCCCTCTTGGAGTTACACAGGTTGAATTGATCCACTTCTCGTCAACACATCACCTCAGCAGCGCCACACAGCTAGAGAATGTCCCATACGATGAGAGGACGAGGCAAATTTTATTCATGTATCACTGCCAAACACCTCCAGGTATTTTCTGTTATTGTTGCAGGTCCAAAAGAGGCTCAGGGACACACTCAGAACATGATCATCAACTCCCACAATGACAACATGCTGTTCAGTGCAGATGGTGGGCGAAATGTGATCGGGCCGGACAAACTCCGAGTCACAGGTATGTGGGTGAGGGACTTTACGTGCTGTTTTCTTGGATATAGCACACACCTATTGGCAAGAACAGTTTGGAAAAAGAAAACAGACAGCAGATGTGATATCAACATGAGAGCTTGGATTTGAAGGCAAAGGGCTCTGCAGCAACCAACAAAGCAAGGACAAACACAAACGCGATTGTTTGGAAGGTCTTTTGGAATAAATGGCAGACTTGCATTAAACGATCAAAACAATCAATCAATCATTTATATAGCTCTTTACAACATCTAAAAGAATTCAAAAATCCATAGTGCCTAACAGCAAAAATAAAATGAAAACTGAAACACAGACACAAAAAAATTAAATAAAAGCACATAGAATCAACTAAAAAACATGTAAAAAATAATGAAGTCACATAAGTAGCACATACAGTAAAATGTGTGTCTGAGCAGCACAGTGCAAGTATTAAAAGCCAATTTAAGTTCTGACTTAAAAAGAACCGAATGTACAATAGATCGTAAATTGGGTGAAGCTTATTTCACATCCTGGGAGCAGCATTGGCAAAAGAATGATCACCCCTCTGTTTGCACCTTGACCTTGGTTGTTCAAAGGTGCATTGATTTGAAATCTCTGAAAACAGTATCAATCTGTCCAATTTCACGCATCTTCCAGGTTTTTCACTTTTTACTTAAATGTTGAAGCCAAAGAACCAAAATTTGACAATTTGACAGCTCAACAAAGAGCTAGACTTCACACTTCCACTGGATTTAGTTGGCAAATAGATACATCATCAGCATAACAGTGAAAAGACTACGATTATGTTTGGCTACAACTGAGCCTCAAGGCAGCATGTACAAAGAAAACACGATAGGGCCAAGAATGGAACCTTGTGGTACCCCGCAGAGAAGTGAAGCACAGGATGAAAAAACATCACCAACCATTACAGAGAAACTCCTGTTTACTAAATACAAACTGAACAAATTTAGGATGGTGCCACAAATACCAACATAATTCTCAAAGTGAGAAATGAATATGTCATAGTCCACTGTATCAAACGCTGGTGTGAGATCCCGTAGCAGATCTAGCATCAAGTGCCAAGGAAATATCATTGTTAACTTTTAAAAGAGCTCACTCTGTAGTATGTCGAGATCTGAACCCTTATGGGAATTGTTTGAGAATTCAGTTTGCTTCTAATAAAAGAGTGTAACTGTATAAAAAACACTTTTTCTACAACCTTGGAAAGGAAGGGCAGATGAGAAACTGGTTTGACAATGGATAAAGGTGAGTGTAGGTGGGTGACTGTTGGTGGAAATCATAGAAGAGAGATATTGACACTTTGCATCTTTCATGGCCTTCTGGTAATTTGCTAGAATGTCACGTAATATGTGCAGTTTATTGATTATTACTGTAACAAACAATGGAGTTAAACCCCAGCGAGTGCAGAATCTGCAAATGTTACATCTGTTTTAACCTGTTTAATCTGCCCTAACAACCTCTGAGCTGCAACAGACAACATTGTCTTACTGGAGCACCCACATATGGACAAACTGATTTTGGAATAAATTATCTTTCTTTGCCTATAACTGCTTTGTAAATTATAAAGCAAAACTAACAGAAGACTGATAATCTTCTAGCAGTGTCTAGTTCAGACCAGTAGCTTTGTGAAACCTGGATTTCTGTCTGAATACTTTAAATAATTTTCTCTCAGACACAAGTTACCATTTGAATATTGTTCAAAGCTTGCTGAAATGTCTACACCTCCTAGTACCTTGTATACAGCCTGCCCCATATTTATTGGCAGCTCCAGTAAAGGTATGTAAAAAGATGAGCAATTTTTGCACAGCGATTAATTTATTTTTTAATATTGAATCATTTTTAAACCATCTAATAAGAGGGACTATTGATAAATACACATATCTTCAGTCAAAGCAATAATTAAAAAGTTGAAAACAACTGAAACAGGACCAAACCAAATTCAATAATCCAAAACACAAGGCCAAATTGACACACAAATGGTTGACCCAATCGTTCTACTATGGTCATCTCAGTCCCCAATCTTAAACCCCTTAAAAACCTGTGGGGTGAGCTGAAGAGAAGCTCCAAACTTCTAACATGCTATAGAAGACTAAAAGCTATCCTATGGGCAAATGAGGGTTAAAATAAATATGGTTGTTGTTTAGAAGAGTCGTTGCTGATGTGTTCATGTTTGCCTTCTCAAATCTGACTGAAAATGTCAAGGAATTTCCCTTTGTTTCAGATTTAAAACCAACCATTTTTAGACTTTCAAGCTATACAGTTAAAGGCCTTTTGATGACCTTTAGTTCAACTCACTTGCATAAATGCATTAATACCATAGAGAATAAGACCCATCATGTACACAGTTAAAACTTTGAACCAATAGGCTGTATCAAAAAACCCCACAGAGTGTATTTGTATACAGCAAAGCGCTGGAGGGCAACTATTTTCTATTATATCTATCCTGCATTCTGAATGTCTCGGGTTTAGTGTTGTATGTTGGAGTGTGCCACTGGCCGAACACTGTGATGACTGATTAAACAGAGAGGCAGCTGATGGTTTAATTTTGCCTGGGGTCAGTATGAGCCCTCAGTGTTATCTGTCTCTTCGTGGTGCTTTACTTAATTTCCAGAGAGTCAAAGTGAGCCAACAGACTGTTTCTCCTTTTTAAAGTCAAGCTCAGCAAAGCTCCAATAGTATAGTGCTTAGCAATCAGCAGGCATCCTTCCTTGAATATAATGAGTCATAACACAGTTTGATAACAAATATTAGTAAAAACCCTGTTCAACAAAGTTTATACTCTTAGGATTGTTCTGCATACAATATGTCTGCAGAATCAGTCGGCGAGAGCCTTCATCTGCAGTATACCTCTACATGCTTTGATATATTGTATCTGTTTGTTTTCACAGGTCCTGAGGGAGCTCTGTTTCAGCATTCTGTAGAGGTGCCGCTGCTGAAGTCAGAACCTTTAAAAGACCTGAAGTGAGCACTGCAGCTATAACATATATAGCCTGATAACAGGTCATGTGCAAGCAATTATTGGGAGATATTCAGACCACTCCTCTCATACAGCCACTGCTTAACCACTCTCTTTAATATCTGAATCAGTGTTGTCCATGAGAGCACAGTGGTCTCTTTCTAACACTCAGCTGTCTTCCTGTAGGTTGGAGTGTCCAACCCGCTCTGTGACTATGGACGCACCGAAAGGAGTTCATCTCAAAGCGCTGGCTGGAAACATCGAAGCTGCTTCCAACATGGACGTCATCCTTCAGTCGAGTTCGGGGCTGGTAAGAAAACCGCTTTACGCTTCCTGATGTCTGCTTCTCCTCATCTTTCTTAAGATCACCAGGGGAATATATACGCAGCAGGCATTTGGCAGAGAACATGCAGCTTTATACTTCCACACCCTTGCTTGGCCACACCTGGAAGCTCTAGCACAGTTTGACATGAGCTCGGCTCTTTCAGTTTACTGAACATTTATGTCTGAAACACCTTAGATGCTGACCACCGCTAGTTTGTTTCCTCGCTTTCATTTCATGCTATAACTAACAGTATCCTTTACATTTTTCCTCATTTTGCCATGTTAAAATAACAAACCTCAATGTGTTTAATCAGGATTTTATGAGAAAGACCAACACATTTGGGCACAGTTATGAAGTGGAAGGAAAAGAACACATGGTTTTGAGAATTTGTAAGAAATAAAAATGGGAAAAGTGTTTCACACAGTTGTATTTTGCTCAGCTCAGTCATTACTTGGTGGAACCACCTTTTGCTGCAGAGACTGATATTTTGCCAAATTTTCTTTAAAAGAAAATAGCTGAAACTCAGTCAGGTGTAATGGAGAACATCAGTCAACATCAATTTTCAAGTTGTGCCACAAATTCACATTTAGATTTAGGTCTTTCACTGTGTCACTGTAATACCACCATTTCTTGGTAGGCTTGCAGTGCCATGGTGTTCCCCTTTTCCGATTATAAAACAAACAGTGCTCAATGAAATGTTTAAAGCTTCGGAAATTATGTTGTAATCTAACCCTACTTTAAACTTCTCCAACACTTTATTCCTGGCCGGACCATGTGTAATTTCCCTCCACTATTATGTAATGCTTTGTGTTGGTCTATACTCTGAGGTTTGTGACTGTATAGGGACAACATTTCAGGAGGCGTGAATACCTCTGCAAGACATTTTATCCTTGTGTTTTTCAGCCAGTAGTTTTCTGGATTTTTAAACTTATGTTTTCATTTCTCCACAAAAGAGCATATGGTCTTTCATTTGTAGGCTTCAGAGAGTTAATTCCACTTAGAGCCTACAAAACCTGGGTTTGGGTTCTGTTGTGGTTTGGTTTCCATGTGACTGTTTATAGTGGGTCTTGTGAAACGGTTCTGGCTGCATCAAGTCAGGCTTATTAATCTCTGTTGTGCTGCTTACTGGCTGAACTAAATTAAGTATTTGTACCACAGATATATATATATATATATATATATATATATATATATATATATATATATAAATATTCTGTTTTTGCTAGTGGAAAGAAAACTGCGTGTTAATCTAGACTTAATAATTAAATCATTTCTCTTGGTTTTTGCCACATTCTGTTTCTTTCAACATCCCCAAGGAACTGCTTAGGCATGAAATCCCGTAGTTCTATCTTACTTATCCTTGTCCATGTTCCTTGTCGTTTGATTGAATGAGTTATTATGGCTGACCTATGGAAGCTTGTTCTCCTCACTGTGCAGCTGGTGCTGGATGCGGAGACAGTGCGGATGCCGAGCCTGCCGCTGAGCAAGGGAGGCGTTTCTGGAAATACTCAGGGTCTCTATGAGGTCTGTGTCTGTCCCAGTGGAAAGCTCTTCCTGTCCAAGGCTGGGAGAACTTCCACTTGCAGCGAAAATCAGGACTGTTAGACAGAGTCTGACTAAGCCATCGACTTTTCATCTCTTTGAAGATACACCTTCTGGGAGGCAACAAGCACAACTGTTTATATGGAGCGCAAGTTTACTTCCTTTCTTGTTTTTTTTTAATGCTCACACCCAAGTGGATCTGCGGATTTCCCACTTACACATCAAGCTGTGTAAAAAAAAAAATTCTTCTGGCATGCATGTCACAGATGTCCTGAAATACATCTCTTTGTACTTGAACTGATGTTGATCTAAGTATTGAAGTGATGCAATTTTGCTTTGCAGTTTAAAAATGTCAGATTTTTTAAAATGTTTTCGCACATGCGGTGTTATGGCTGGGCAATGAGGAGCTGGTAACAGCTTACATCCTATGCAATATTATCTTGTGGTGCAATAAATAAAATAATGCGTATGAAGGCCTTGGAAAACTTGGAATTAAATGGTTATATATTTTTTTCTAGAAGTATTTCTTTTAGTTAATGATGCTTCATCCAAAACTCCTAGCCCTTGGTATGTGGTCTTTTTATCTTAGCGTATAGTGTGACTTTATTTGATTAAGGGGGAAATGGAGGTACATTTTGAGTTGACTAAAGACAATGTGAAAACTAGAGTTTGTCTTTATCTTCTATAAGACTTTTTTTTTTAGCAAATTTTAAATAAATAAAAATCACCCTATGTTAATATCACAAGTTCAGTATCACATGGTATGTTTAGCGCGTCATATTTTAGAGCTTATTATATAATTATGGAACCACAAGAAAGTTATTTAAGCAGGCCTTTTTGTTCAGGCTTATTTAAAGTCTAAAGTCAGTCGGAAACATTAGTTTTTACCACAGCAACATGGAAGCAGAAACAAATCTAAAGAAATCAGTCAGGAATACTTCAATAAATTAAAGAGGGAATGACTGTTTCTATCTACTTCAGTGTTTTGCATTCCTTTCAACACATCTTGCAGAACAGGAGCTCAATATTTGCTTTCACTATATGGATGGAGGTGTCTGTCAACAGCGTATGAAATGTCAGTATTTTCTAAAGGTTATGTTTTGTAAGTGATGCATTGGTGTATTTTACATGCCTGTTTTTATCAAAGCTATGTTGTATTGATTGTGCTGTGATGGCATTGTGATATGAAAGTAAAGGATAATAAAGGTGATATTGAAGTTTACACTTTAGGTGTGTCATATTAGAATAAACATATGGTGGAAATGGAATCTGTTATAATCCTGGCTGACTTTGTTTACTGGTGCACTCTGCTGGAGAAGATCTGCAGATGCACAAAAGCATTTCTATTTAAGGAACCAGCTTGATTCAGAAGATCTTTAGCTGTTTTGTGTATTTAGACATAAACATACAGTTAAGGCCAAAAGTGTTCTTACCCTAACAGATTAAGACATAAAGTTAAGCAACCAAGAAGTCTATTTCTGATTGAAAAACAGGAATCTGATAAATCATAACCAAACAACATAAAAGAGTATCAGAATTGAAAAAAAAATCTGACTTTATTAACATTTTATTCAAATTGTGTACACCAATCTCAATAATAAACATAAAATATCCTTTTGGCATGAAAGCAATTATACCCTTCTCATAATCGCTGAGCATCTTTTTACATCTTTCCACTGGTGTTTTGATGATTTATCTTTGCCGATGAGCTTCAAGTCTTTGAGGTTGGAAGGCCTCTTTGCCATCCCCCTAATGATGAGGGCAATCAACATTCGGTTCGGTTATAAAACATATCTGAGGCTTTCAGCATCTAGAGCACTGTTCAATCCATCATCTGAAATGACAACTGCAAACCTATCATAACATGACTGCCCACCTAAACTTATAAGCTGGGCAAGAAGAGGAATAATTAGAGATGGAGCCACAGGCCTATAGTAACTCTGTTAAGAGCACCAAAATTAGTCGTATACCCCCCGAACCTGCTCTTTGAAGAAGAGTGTCACGAAGAAGTCCCACTTAAGAGTTTTCCATCAGCCATGTAAAGAAAAATGCAAATATGTGGAAGAAGGTCCTCTGGTCGGAGGAGACAAAAATTAAAAAATTTTGACCTACATTCAAAGAGCTACATGAAGCACAAAACTAACATTCCACATTATAAAACATGTTGGTGGCAGCATCATGCTGTGGAGATGTTTTTCCTTCAACAGGGACAGGGACACTGGTCAGAGTTAGTGGGAAGATGGATGAAACTAAATATATAAGAGAATCCTGGAAGAAAACCTGTTGGAGGCTACAAAAAAGTTGAGAATGGGGTAGAAGTTTACTGTCCAGTAGGGCGATGACCCTGAGTGTACAGCCTGAGCTACAATGTAATGGTTTAAGATCAACGAATATCCGTGCGTTAGACTGAGTCAAAGCACACACCAAAATTCAACACTGGCAAAGTCTTGAACATTAATATTTACACTCCACCAAATTTGATTAAGCTTTCAGTTACTAGATGTGCAAAGCTGGTAGAGACATAACCCAAAATACTTGCAGCTGTAACTGCAACAAACGGCAGTTCTACAAAATGTTGAGTCGGAAGAGGGCTTAATACAAATGCATGGCACAAGTTTTGGGTTATATTTAAGAAAAACATACTATTTCCATCTAATTGACAATTATGTGCTACTCAGTGTTGGTCTATAACATAAAAGCCAATCGAAACACATTGAAGTTTCTGATTGTAACTTAAAAAAATTTATATACTTTTGAATACTTTTGCAAGGTGATGCAGTTTTTTCTAGAATCTAGCACTTCATCTTGCCTTTTGCTTATTCACTTTCTCTTATTTTTAAAGCAGTGCACATTATACAGTCATTGAGTCCTTGCAAACTTCAGGTACAAGAACTGAACAAAAAATGAGTCAGAAGTTCAAAGAAAAATTTACAGGACCTTCAGAAAGTCAGGAGAAAACTTGATCTGGAAGAAAAACAGTCTAGTGGCTTGGAAGCAAAATTTAAAGAAGGGGCTTAAAACCTCTGTAAAATATGTTCACTGCTGTGTAGAATATGCCTTATCTCAACACAGGAAGACACGTTTATTTAAGGGGAATTTATTAGGCCTCAATGTGGCATAGTGCACATCAGCATGTACGATAGTCATTCAGTGAGATGATCTCACCAGTTACCTGAAGGTTGAGATGAAATAAGGCAACAGATGACAAGAAGCACATTTTAGGTCTTATTTCATTGCAAAGACTTACAAAGTATGTGGTCAGTATGATCATATTTGTAAAATCAAAATCAAATCAGATTGGTAAAGCTTTAAATACACACAAGCACAGCAAACTGGTGCTGTAATGTCATTTAAACCAGAACAATTCTCATCACAAAAATATATGGACAATGTTGTGAACTAGTTGATGTTACATGTTGCATTTGGGCCCACATCATAACACCAAATTTATATGGCTCTTTCACACAGCATTAAAGTGTTCAGATGTTTGCTCTGAGCTTTGAAAAGAAGTACATGAAGTCCAGATGATGCAAAATATATCACTGGTTAAAAAAAAAAACTATGGTTACTGTTTCAATTAATATAAATGTTTCTTTTCACAGTTAGATTCTCCCGAGTTGCCCAGAGCACCTACGCTACATGAGTGAAAATGCAGGTGAGCTTCAAAAAAGTGCTTAGTCCATAAACAAGTGACTGGCTATGTTACATGCCTAATGTACAGCTTTTACAGAAATTATATGAAAACAACCTGGAAAGTACAAAAACTGAACATTTACAAACATGATTGTATTTTCTGGACTTGTTGATCTTTTGAAAGAAGGACACGCTGTATGAGAGCAGTCAATATATTTAACAGAGTATATATACTTTCTGATAAGCGCTTCCTTTAAGTACACTCAATTTGTTTTCTGTAGCATGAAAATATATTATTTTGTTTATATAAAAGATAAAGTAAAAAAGCTGCATATTTTTAAATCTAACACAGACCAAATATAGTCAGGGAGGGGACTTTGGTAAACAAAACATATTGCTGAGCATAGCTATGTACAACCTATGCACATGTATGGGCCAACAGGTTATGGGAGCAATGTATTTATTTTCTGTGCATGGGCCACTGTCCCACTTTCACAAATTGAAACTGCATATGTAGCAGAAGCTGCCAGTGGATTCTTTGTGATCTGTTTTGCATGCAGCCATATGAGTTTTTGATTCCACTGAAAATAAATGCAAACTCTAGAGCAATAGTTTTATATTTTGTGCTGCACAAATGTTTCAAGCTTTATGATAATCCTTGCGGTACATTCCATCACCCTCATTGCCACCTCAGACGTGTATCTGTCATTGGGGATCTGTGGGAAAGGCAGGAGATCGGGGTAGCGGGTTCTCAGGCTGTCCACCCCATACCCTTCCAAGATCTGAACATCGCTAGCAAGGCCTTTCAACTGGGAGCTGTACTCCTCCACTTTCTGAGCGAGAGCAGTTGGCTTAACATCTTTGTCAGACTTGCCTCTGACTGCGTAGTCAGCCGCTATCAGGGCAAGCTTTGTGGCTAAGTAGCATTTGAAACAAACCCACTCATTAGCATTTTTATGTAGATCGTTGCGAGCAGCGGAGTAGTTTGCTCTGGCCTGCCTCAGCCACCTGCGGGCCTCCACAGGATTTCCAACTGTCTTGAAGGTTGGAGGTACAAAGAAACGGTGGGACTGTGAGGACCCTGCATAGTTAGTGTAATGTTCTCTGAACTGTTGTCTTTCTGACTTGTGACTGGTTGCTTCCTGGTTCCATGACGAATAAAACCTTTGAAATGAGAACTTCTCTGATTGGAAACGGGTTGATGATGTGGAGAATGTTCTCCTGGAAGTTCTATCTGCATTTCGGTGGTCAGCCACAGACTGTTTCTCCATCCGACTGATCTCATTTTGCAGGTGCTTGAACACTTCTGTGGCAATGTCCAGATTCTCAGCATTTTTGTCAGGATGCCACTTGAGATACAATCGACGTATTATCTTTTTTCTCTCTGTCTCCGGAAGCTTCCAGGCTTGTCCAACGACTAAGGTCACCTCTTTCAGAATCTCAGGTAATGCGTGAAGCTTTATCTTTTTGGGAGACTGTTTCTGAGGAGACGGTCTGAGGTTTTCTTTCCCAGGAAAGAGAGGAGGCATCATTCGTAGGCCAGATGATCGACTCTCTGGGCTTGTAGGGGTTTGTGGGGCATTAGTATCTCGGATATGGGTGCTTTCGTCTTGTCTTGAAAACTTGTACAAGTCAAGGGAACTGACTATTTTGTACTCACTGTAACCAATATCAATCTGGAAGCATTTTCCAAGGAAACCTGTGCTTTCTTCCTCCTCTCTTTCTACTTCTTGAACGATTATGGCATATGTATAGGTGGGCTGATATGTCCCATATATATCTCCACCCTCTGAGTCAACAAGGTAGCCTACATATTCTCCTGGATAGAATACATTCATTGGATCCATGAGCAGTGTGTGGTGTATCTCAGCAGGTATTGGGGTTCCAGGAAGGGGTAGCTCAAGTTTTGAGGGCTCTGTTGAGTCATACTTGACACCGAGATTGTCCAGTTTCTCTGTGATTCTGTAGATGTCATTGCAGCCCAGCATGGCAATCAGATAGGATGTGTCAGAGATCAAATTGTCTGTAGCAGACTTCAGTGTCATTGCTAGTGCCAGAAGAAAGTTTATGTCTTTACTGTCTGAATGCTGAATGTAGAGGTGAATAACAGATATCCCATACCTCTTCAAGAAAGCAAGTGTTTCACTGCGACTGTGTGGGATGGGACTGCATCCTTTCACTCTTAAAGTAGTCTGCAGTTTTTCAAAACAGGACACTTTCAGTCCCTCACAAAGTGCTTTGCACAGACGTATTGCTTTTTCTTCATTCACAAGGTATGCATTGTCGTTCTCATGTTTCATTATCCGGATCAAACCAGTGATGAACTGCTCTGAGGATAGCAACAGTTGAAGTCGCCCTTGCAGCGAGCAAAGAGCTCCAAACTGACAAATATTCGGAGAATCCTCATCGAGCTGTTCCTCTAGAATGCTGCTTAATAGTCTAGGTCTTAGTTTCTGTGGCAGTAGCATGATAAGCTTTGTATGGAAAGCATGGTCTTTCCCCAGATAACACTGACTCATGTCCACAAGCATCTGAACCCCAACATTACCCTGAATTCTGCTTTTGTAGTGCGGGGCATCATCAAACACTAGAGTATTGGATTTTGCAAGTCTCCCATCATGGCTTGGAAGGTAAAATATCAAATCTCTGAGACTGTCAAGATCTTTGCGAATTTCCACAGGATCATTGTGAAGGGACTTTAACAATCCTGAGACCACCCTTTTCACAGTTCTCATTTCATTTGGGTCAAGCTGCTTTCCCTCTGAACTCCTGTAAATTCTCCACAGCACCTCAACGTATTGTTTAGTTGACACAACATCCTCTGTGCCGAGAAGCTTGAACAGTTGATGAAAGGTGCCAAGTTCCAAAGGTAATTTATACAAGTAGGGCTTGAAGTCAGATTCATTGTCTAAATTTATAACCACTTCCTCAGGTTTCAGTAATTTCCAGCCATCTTCAACCATGATGAATGCCACCCCACGGAGCAGGTAACGGAAATCTCGTTTGTCTGCACTGAGGAATTCATATGTGGACCTCAAAACTTTGTTCCTCGTTTTTACCATTTCATCATCTGGGTTGGATATGTTGCAGATGTTCTTGCAGTTGCTTATCACTTTCTCCAGAGGTGGGTCCAAGTTGACACCCAACATGTTCAGCACTTGGTCAAGCTGTTCCTGCCCACTGAGAGCACTCTCATCTTGTTCCTTTATGCTTGAAGGAGTTGCTTTCTCAGGTAGTATTGGACAGGATGTCCACAGCAAGTGTATAATATCTGTTTGTTTGAACTTTGGGTTTACTTGAGATCCACTGAAACGAATCAGAGGAAGTGTGCCACTCATCTCTTGATACTGAGTATGAAGTTTGATGAGTTCTTTGGGAGCTCTTTCAGGGCACAAAAAGGGTATCATTGACAGCTCCTTTAGAAAGGTACCCTGAAAGAGGTCTGTCCTTTCATTAAAGATATGGTTCAAATGTACATCAACAACTGTTTGAACTTTTTCTTTGGTCCAACTTTCAGTTTGGGCTTTGATGCTGACTTCTTTTGCAAACTGGAGAACTTGTTGCTGTGAGACCTCCTGCTTCAGACCAATATTTCTCAGAAAGGTTATCCATGAAGTCAGCGACAGTGCACCATTCTTAGGTTTTGTCACTTGCTCTACCTTCTTAAAAAAGTCACTTGGTATGAAAGATTTTGCAGGTAACATAACTTCAAACACCTTCACGGTCTGATCATAGAAAAATTTGGCTGATCTGAGTCTGTTTGAGTAGTCGTGAATGAACAACAGCCCCTCTAATTTCTCATACAGCTGATCCTTTGTTTTGCAAGCTTCTTCCATTGACATAAGTCTCTCCTTCAAATAGACTATGTGTTCGACTTTGGCTTCATAGGAGAGGCTGTCAAACTTTGGCAGGAGATGATGAAGGTAGATTTCAAGGTCATCGATTGACATGCAGCCAAGAAAGACATACAGCTCCTTAAGCTGTGGACTGTCCGCAAGAATTGCAAATGAAGGTGTCTGAGCCCATTTGTCAATATCTGTACTTGGTATGTTTTTTTCAAGGACATAGTTTGTGCCATAGTTTGCAATACTGATGAATTTCCCATTAACTGACTTAAAACATGGGAGCAGTTTCAGGGTATGTGCGTCTTGTTGAGAAAGGTTAGGTAAGTTGCAGTTAAAATACAACAGAAGAGCCTCAAAGTCCTTGTCAGTCAGGTTTGCTGTTTTGAATGCAGATGTCTGAATCATGTACTCCAGAGCTTTCAGAATGCTTGATGGATTTTCAATGTTGGCTGTGTGTTGTACTAGAAAAGGCAAGATTTGATTCTCTTTGACGCAGATTTTGTTCACTGCAAGCTGGATGCATCCTGCTTTCATCAGGGTGTGAAATACTTTGTCATTTTGGCCCTGTGGAAATATGGCAATGTTTATCAGGCTTAAAGGTAGGAGTGCATCATGATCTGGGACGACAAGCCTCTCTCTAGCCATGAATTTGATTCCGGGTAGTAAAGCCCAGTCTTTCAGGATGTCAAGCACTGTTTCAAAGCTGGGTTTGATGTCCGTCTGATCTTCCTTAACAGCAACATTCTCACTGATGAAGCTCCACACATTCTTTAGCCAGGATTCACTTGGAAAGGTATCTTTCCATTTTACAGGGATCTTTGTTCGATACTCTCTTGGTAGAACAGACCCCAGCAGGTCACTAAAGCTGCTGATGTCAAAGGGTTTTGAAACTCCTGCTTTCAATAGAATGTTGCTGTACCTCATGTACAATGTATTCATAAACATATCTTTCCTAGACGATATGAGTTCATGGTGACTTGTCAGAAACTTTGATCTCTTAGAGTCAAACACTTGAAGCATATTGTCCATTGTTATCAACAAAGGCAGGCCATCAATTTTGACCTCATCCACTTCTATCTCTTTGAAACAGTAGTCAACTAGGAGCTTCAGGTTATGAACCAACTTGAAGGTAGACTGTGGGAGGCGACAGGGGAGTTTTCCAACATGGCAAGATGTGTCAGGTGACGAGAAAGTGTGCAAAAAGTGGCGAACATCACTTGGTGTAACATAAGTGACTGGAATCCCTGCATCTTCCAGACAGAGGTAGAGGTTTGTCGTTTCATCGCAGCTGTGAACCAAGTTGAAACCGATGTCAAGAAGCAAGGTTTTCAGCCTGTAGATATTTTCAGCCACAGACTTCCTTGATGTTATGTTGTACTCTGTGGTTTTCAAGTGTTGAAGCTCATCCTGAAGCAAGTTGTCAAAGAAGGCTCTGCCTTTGTTTGCAATGGATGTATTCACCCATGAAATGTAAATTACAGAGTGCATTTCGGAGTTGTCCATGTGGGCTGCTCTGACGACAGGAAGCAAGCGCTTTAGATCAGCATGGATGTTGTTGTATACTGCTTTAACCAAGCAATACCAGTCTGCCTGAATGTCAAGCCTGTTAGCTGGGAAGAAAAAAAGGAATTTCCGCAGTGTGTCTTTAACAACATGTAGAGGTGTTCCTTGTACGATAGTCATGGTTGGATCAGGACCTGGAAAGTATCGACGCTTCAGCTGTATCAGCAGTTCAACATATGCAGGGGCTATAAGAGATGTCATCAAATTGTTATTCCAGTCACTCCTTACCCCTACTCCATTGTCATCTCTCCATAGGTTTCTTCTAGCTGAGTCTAGGGCAAAATGTCCATTGACATGAAAAGGCAAGCCAGTCTCCAGTGAAAGGGGCAAGAAGCAGAAGGCTCTGTGTGGTTTTTTGTAGTTGTGGCTTACACATGCTGCCACACCTCCACGTGGAAACAGAGTTATATCTTCATTTTTGTGTGCCGAAACCACACTTTTGGAGACATTTTCAATGTCCGGGAAGCCAGATCTGTTGCAAATCATCCATGAGGTCATATTTCCATCAGTGTCCTCTATGTCCATTGAGTAGGTTATCTGTTGCACTGGAATAGAAGCAAGCTGCTTCTTTTTGGTCACACTGTCAATGACAGAGGCATGAAATTGTTTGCGTTTCAGTCGATCACCATCTGTTATTTTGGCTGTGACAGAATAGAGCACTTTTAGTTCACCAGATGCATGATCTATTTCACAAACTGATATTTTCTCCATGTGGTTGAGAAACATAAGAAGCTCTGCACCGTCTGTTTTCAGCTTGTCAAGGAGGTTTTGCACCATTCTGTCGGATGCAGGAACAGAACTGATCTCTGATGTCCTTGCCATCTCTGTGGATCTGATAGGGAATCTGAACATTGTGCTCCTTTCTAACTTGAAATGAGCTCCCAAGTACAGATTCAGAACATCCGAAAACTGGGATCTGAAGTCAGAATCCAAGTCTCTGAACATCCTTCCAGGACTTACAGATGTAGCCCCTGGTGCATACTGTGCATGTGGATCAAAGATGCAGAGAATGTCATTGTTTGAGATAAACGACGGGCAGTCAGTTATATGGTATACAGAGTTGAATCCGATGCCATATTGACCAGTTTTGCCTGGATTGGCCTCTTTTGTTCCTCTTCCGAGGTTCTGAATACCTCGGACATCATCCTCTGTAAATGGTTGATTGTTGTATACACAGAGGGCAGGGCCTTGCATTGGGATCCATTTATCATCAAATATTCTGTCTGTGGGGTGTGTCCTCGGATCAAATACAAAGTAGATTTCTGTGGCTTTGGCATCATCTGCATTTTGAAGCAGCTCTTTTAGCATTTCTTTAACTGATGGATAGGCATTTAGAATGCTTTTAATCCTGCTTGTGAGTTTTTCTTTCTGTCCAAACTCACTGCCCAGCGGACTGAAGCAGATGTTTGAGGCATATCTCTCCAGTGCTTTGTGACGTTTTGGGATTGCTCCAAGCTTTACAGCAACTTCTCTTGGAATGTCAGCATGACAGTATTTCACAGAAGAATCTCTTACTTTGATCCAAGGGCAATCATTGTAACATAGTGATTTTGATGGTTGCAGTGTTAGATTGCAGTCCGGTAACAGAATCCCACCATAATGTGCTTGGCAAAACTCCTGGTTTTTATCTCGAATTAAGCTCCAGATTCCTTCACTAATGATTCTGCGGCACAACTGGAAGTTTTCCTCTGTTAGTGTCCTTCGTCCACACTCTTGCCTCACTGTTTCAAGAACGGCAGAGAAATCTTCAACGGCGAAGCTGGGCTGCACACCAACGTTTTCAAAGAGCTCTCGACAGCTATTTCTGTATTTGTTTGGAAGCTGATAAAGATGGGGAGCTGCATCAAAATTCAAGTGGAATGCAACTTTGGAAGGACTGACATATGTGTTCTCCACCAAAATGGAGTTAAACGCTTTCAGTTCTTCACTTATTTGACATTTTACATTTTCATCCTGTAGCATTTCCTCATGAAGATACTTGTAACAGGCATTTGTTATATTTTCCTGATACAAAGTGACACCATCAAAAGACTGAGAAAGTTCCTTTAATTGACTGATGACCAGCTCAACTGGGGGCTTCCTTATTAGGCCAAGACCATCTTTCACAGCCAATGACATTGCACCACAACCTTTAAAGGATGGTGAATTCTCATTTAGAATTGGCTTCATCAGGCACACTGTGTCCTGATGTTCAGTTGTGTAGAGCTCTCTAGGAGAGAAGATTGTGGTTGGGGAGAAACTGTTCCCATGCCATGGTAAAGAGAAGCCCGCAGGTCTTGTCAGAAACGGAAGGAACGTGATGTCTTGTAGATTCTCTAAGTGCTTAGCTGCTCCTGGATCTCTCATCCTCAGTTTCTCGTCGATGAGACTTAGTAGTATGCTGCTACGAAAGCATGCAGCTACGTGATCGTTTTCATTGAGATCAATGACAGAATGAGCACGCTCAGTGAGGTCCTCCCAGCACAGATCATCTTTAACCATGCCCAGCTGCACTAGTTTAACTAAACAGACTGGATTTATATAGTCTTTTGAAGTTCCTTCAGGAAATCTTCCGTCATCACCACTGTAGAGCTTGGCAACTCTTCCCTCCGGATGGATAAGTTTTGAGGGTAAAACTAGTTTCATTTTGGGGCCAGAGCAAGGTATACAAGGAGTGACTCTAAGAATTGATTCAAAATCTTCCAGTTTCTCATTAAGAACATAGTGCATCAGGGGATCCCGGAGCTCTTTGTCAATTTCCTGAATGTGAGGAAAAAATACTTCTGAAAAGAACTGCTTCTCTGTCAAAGTGTTTTCCACTAACTTCCCTCTGCATCCAGCATCATCAAATCCTTCCTTTACCCAGTCAGGAAGCTCAACAGCACAGAGGTTTTGTGAGCCACTCTTCTTGAGGTATTTTAGGAATATCTTGAAAGCAGCAGGACCAATATCCGGCCTACAGAGTAAGGTGTCATCAAGGAATCTGACATCTTTGACTGACACCCATGTTTTTCCATCTGAAAAAACCTTGGCCTGATCACTGTCACCACCTTTGGCTATTTCTTGGTAAATGCCCTGGCTGATCAGTATAAAGTCATCATGTACCTGACTTGGATCTGGCCATGCTGCATAGTAGCTGTACTCAAGCAGTTCTCCACTTTCAGCCAGTGAACGCATCATTGAGAGTGCTGCTAAGTAGGCCTGGACGATGACGTGCCTCATGAACACAGAGTTCCACTGTCCTTTGGTGTCTGTCTTCCAGATCTCTTTGCGGTTGGAAGTGACAGCAAAGCAGCCATTAATGTGAACTGGAAGGCCTGTTTTGATTCTGAGAGGTAAGTAACAAAACACCTCTCCGATGGGTGTTGCATTTGTCTTCACAGTCCATTTGCGATTCTCTTCCTCTGAGAGAAGAACAGCAACTCCTCCACAAGGCACAAGTCCAAGTCTTTTTCCACTATCACTGAGGGAAAACTTGAGGGCTTCACTCACATCCATGCATGAACAGATGAGCCAGTTGGTGATCTCGACTGCCTTTTGGGGCATTTCGTCTGTCAGTCTCCGTGACTGAACACCTTTAGCTGCCATCTCAAAGTACTGGTTGGGATCTTCCTCTGGACCTCGGAACAGTGGAGAGTGGAGGTCCACAATGCGTTTGAACACATTGTGAAACTCCTCCACCACAACACGAATGATGCAGCCAGATTTAGGAACATCAGCAGGAACCCTGTTGGTGCTTGCTACTTTCTTCATAACCTTGGCTGCAGATTTTAGGATGCTCAAGGGTCCATATGAGGTTTTGCTTGACCACACGCTTTTGTTGATGGCCACTACATCTTGTGCTGCTGCCGGGTTTGGTTCCTCAAATTTCAGGTATTTCAAGACCATACATCCAACATGCTGAGTGAAGAGAATGAACCTATGGCCACATATGCTGAATTCATCAACCAGGGAATAGATATCTGTGGTGTTGTAGTAGAGACTGCTGATTTCACTGGTTGAGGCCTCCTGCTCTGTTCTGAATGGAAGTCTGAAAAGAGTACCATTGTATTTGTATGGTGAGTCTTGAGCTAAAGGCAGCTGACAGTTGAAAACGTTGATGAAAGGTTTGAACTGATTGGGAAATTTTCTCAGCCTCTTTTGCTGTTTGCTCCAATTGATTTTGATGCCTGGATTGGACCTGTCTCGGATGTGTTTGCTGATGTGATTGATATTTGGATCGAACATGATCATGAACTCCCTGCTCATTATGATGGGGATATCAGTGACATGATAAACTGAGTTAAAACCCAAGCCAAACTTGCCAACTTTGTCTGCTTCACATCTCTTCACTGATCCACCGAGCCGTGTGATGTTCAGAAAGTCTGTGTCCGTGAATACAGCATTGTTGAAAGACCACAGAGAGGGCCCGTGGCAAACGATCATGCCAGGGTCAAGGAGATTTTCACGAATGTCATTGTTTTTTCTCATGTCGATGAGAAAACTGCACTCTGTTGCACTGGCATCATCAGCATTTTGGAGGAGCTCCTTAAAAATATCTGCTACAGATGGATATTCCTCCAAGATATTTTTTATTCTAACTGTTAGAGGTTCTTGTTGGCCTGATTGTTCAAAGCCAAGATTCTCTGGGTTGATCAACCTTGTGCTCAAGCATGGCACCTTCAACCACTCAGCTGTTTTCATCGGGATGTCATCATGGACCAATATAATAGGTTCGGAGGCATCTTCGAGTAAGTCATTTAAATCGTCGACCTTAATGTCACAATAGGTGCATTCGTGAATGGGTTTCATGGCTAATTTGCTTGAGTTCTTGTAACAAAGAATAGGCACTTGCATATTAGTGTCCATTGGGATCTGATTGTTGTACAGCCATCTGAGGATGTTGATCAAGAGCAAAATATTGTGTTTACTTTCACCCTTGCTTATCTCTTCTTCACTTCTTTTTTGAATTGTGGCAATGACACCAAACACATGGTTTGGGACAACCTCTTCAACTGAACCGCAAAACTTGAAAAGCTTGTGAAATTTTCTCATCGTTTTTGGCAGCGAGTAGAGGTAAGGCTGCAGGTCTAGATCAGGAAGGGATTTTAAGACAGTTTGGCCTGGTGATGAGAACGTCTTTCCAGTCCACACCCAATCAAACGGCAAGGATTTCATGGCTTCCCTCGCATCCTCAAGATGAGCTTGCATAAATCCATAAATCTCAAACAGAATCTGCTGAAAATGGTACCAATCCTCTGTGGTGAATGCTTGAGATTTATGCCAGTCATTTACAGCTTTCAAGTGCTGTAATACTTGATCCACATGTGGCTCTATTGTAAATTTCAAAGCCTTCTTGAAACCTGCAGAGGTCTGTTCAACCAGTGCTACTGAAGATCCCACAAGTACTGCATGAGATAACTCACACATCTCAGACAAAGAGCCGATATTGAGAGTATCTCCAACCCAAGCAAGGGATTTTGGGTAAGTTAAAGGTCTTTCTTTACAGACAGGTACCCATTTCAGTTGAAGCAGTGCTGCTTGGATGTCTGCTGATTTTATCAATTTGGTTTGTTTATTAAGAATTTGCAGGAGTGTTTTTGCCTTTTTGATTATTAGGTCCCATTCAGGCTCCCCGCTGCTTTGCAAGTCCTCTATAATTTTTGCCACTTTGAGGGCGTCTTTTTCACTGAGCTGCACCTCATTTCTAAGCCCCAGTTGTCGAAGTGAATGGAGAATATCAGAAGATTTTGTAAATGTATTCGTGGGAAACCGTGTTTTCTCCTCCATGTAGAACAGATGCTGTAAAATCTCTAGTTCAGGGTCAAAAAGATCTGAGGCTTTTACAGACCTTCCACAGGGCAACTCGATGAATTTAAGAGCAGACAGCCATCCAATCACAGATGAGTTTTCGTTCTTCAAAAATCCCAGATGTTTAAGAGCCCAGAGCATGATCTGGGTTGTTTCATCTTTTGAGTAGAACCCTTTGTCGATGTCCTGAATAATCATCTTCAGACAATCTGTTGTTTTAACTTGTTCTACGTTAAGCATCTTGATGAGACGTATCGATTCCTCATCATGGCAAGCCACAAGATTTTCTGACAGTTTCACATCTGGTGGATACTTTGCTCTGTGATGTAATGCTTTTGAACCTCTAATTGATGTAAATGCTAAGATACCCTCGACACAGCCCCCAACTTTTTCAAAGATGGGTAGATCAAGTAATGTATGTTTTTCCTTCTCCGTGATGTCGGACAGTCCTGCAAGATATTTTCTGAGTACAGTTTTCTCTTCCACTGAGAAAGACAAGACTTGGCTAGACAACCGCTGTGTTGGTAGTCTTTTCAGGATTTGCAAAAACATACTAGGAGAGCAAGGGTGGATGTAGCACTTAAGCTGAGGGTGCTGCAAACACGAGTCCAGCTTTTTTATGACAACACCTCCAAGTTTTTCCAGGATCTCTAGGAGGCTTTCAGATACCGGTGCCTCTTTATCATCCATGTGAATTATGGGTGAGGGGGTTTTGAGACGAAGAAGCCTTGCTGTGCTCATGCTTTCCTCAAGGGGCACAAGAGGGATCAAAGGCATGTCTTCAAAAGTGTTTAACTCATCAGCAAAATTGATATAGAGATGCTTCCAAACCATTTTTAACCAAGAAACTGAGGGATGTTTTAGCTCTTTGTTTCCAGGTTCCCACTCTACACTGAAGTCTCTTGTTGGCCAGGCTGTGGAGAGGATGTCCTTGATGAGTCGAGCTGATCGTTCTGGGTTCAACACTTGTAGCTGAGTACAGGGCCTTCCTGTTAAAATGACAACAAAGTAGTATTCAGACTCAAATATTACTTTAGATAATGCTTAAGTTAGATTTGATGCTCTTATAAAAGGATGGAGAACTTTTAGCTATTGGTAAAATTTAACATTGGCAAATTTGAGTTTTTTCCTCTTATAATCTCATCCTGTTTTTCTAAATTTAATTAAGTATTTTTTCTTAACGCAGTCGACTGGTTAGTTTATAAAAACAAGCAACACTTGAAAACCACATTCAAAATAAAATAAAACCCCATTTTAAGTAAAAATATGAATACACAAGATTTATAAAGACTCATTAATGCATGTGAGTCATGCATCACCATCCTATTATTCTTGAGGTCAGTTTTATGGTATCTCAATATGCAGGCAGCAAATAGTTCACACACCCTATAAAAAGCAAATCGCCAAATCTGGAACAGAATTATTCAGGAATCCTAAATATAGTGGGTCTAATTAATAGTAGAAGATGTTCTGACAGGAAAAAAATATCTACAAACTCTAAACATGTACATTGTTTATTTTCCTCATCATTATTGTGAGTCTGCAGCCACACATTAGTTTTGGTTAGTGATAAAAAGATATTTGGCAGACTTTGTAATACTTACCTGAACAACCCCAAAGAAACTGTTGCACTGCAATTTAAGCGACAAATTAATGAAAGATGAACATAACTCGGAATCATGGAAGAAAAATTATCTTCAAAAGCCATTTGTAAATTATATGTGTATATGGAGGGACTAGACCAGAAAAGAGAGCAGAAAGATAAAAAATTCCACAATTCAAACAATAATCAAGTTATTTAATATAAAATGCCTAGAATAGGTAGAAAATTGTAAGTGTGCCCCCTAGTGTTGTACTTATTTCTCAATATTCTCCTTATATTTTGCTTTGTGTCTATATAACAGATCTGTAACTCTTCAGAACCTTGAGAAAAAAAACACTTTTCAAAATGTACACAAAACCTAAAAAAAACAATATATTTTTTAATTGTTTATATTATTTTATTTAAAATTAAAAAGCATCTAGTATTCCTACTTCTGGTAAAGTAATGTAACATATAGATTACTACAGTTATATTAATGATATTAATAAGAAGTATTTATTGTTATTTTCATGAAAATATATGGCAAAAATAAAAATTGACACCTGCTTCACATCTACTAATTTAGTTGTTTTGAAGTGCTTATGTTACAGAATCCTATCCCTTTTTGCTGTTCTGTCCTTTAACAGTAACACCAGAAGTATAAGAAGCTGATAATAGCTGGTTAATTAGTCTGGCTATTTGTACGGGTAACCTGCCTTTTTTCAACAAGCTGACTGACAATGTGCAACAACAGGCTCCTGTCACTCCAGCAACATCTTTGTTCTTATAGGTTTTGAATTAGTAAAACTTTAGTGTACCTTGATACCCGTAACTACTCTATGACTAATGCCCACTCTCTGTTCCCTTTACTGTCATCTCTTTCAGAATTATCTGCCAGCTGTGTACCACATTTAATACATGGCTGGCACAGCTGTAGAGTAAGATAAAGGTCGGCTAATAAACATCATGTCTATAACCAAATAAATCACACTGAGTCATCACAGCATGTTCCAAGTCTGAGTACAAAGCCATGAATCAAAATAATATAGATGACTTGTAAAATTAATTATGAAATGTTTTACTACCTCTGCTTTTGGTAGCTTTCTTTAAACTGTTCATCACTGCAGGCTTCACAGTTTCCAGCAAGAATCGATGCTCAAGTCCTGGATAGAGAGACCTAAGAATAAAGCAAAGGAAAGTAGGTGAAATGTAGTAAAAGGAGTAATTAATACCAGTTTGAAACGTTGAGTTAAAGTCTTTGCTGGCTTGTATGTGCATACAAACAATGAACACATGTAACCGTCTTTTCTCACTGCCTAACATTAAATCAGATTAAACCTTTACTGTCGTACCTCAGTTAGGATTATCATAATTTTTTCATAGTTGGTAAACGCCAGAACAACGAACCCAACACACACCAAGATTACTAGGCATTTAAACAATTTGCAAAATCCCAGATGATGATGTCATGGCTTTGCAGGAGGCACACCTGTGTATGTATTTTAAGGAACATCTCAAACACACTGCTTTGTCGTTTGACATAATGAAAACAAATCCAAAGAAATCAGGCATCCGGAAGAGAATTGCGGACCTCCACAAGTCTGCATTATACTTTGGTACAATTTCCAGATGCCTGAAGGTGCCACATTCATCTTTTCAAACAATAATATGCATACATAAACATCATGGGAATTTCCAAACATTATATTGTACCGGAGATTAACAAGTTTTGTTTCAAATGTGTGTATGAACCTAGGAAACAAAAGCAAAAGATCTTGTGAAGATGCTGGCTGGAGCTGGTAAGAGAGTCATATTAGGGTCGAAAGGCCACTCTGAAGGGCAGAAGCTATTTCTCCAATAGCAACAAAGAAAACCAGAATGCAGTGTGCAAATGCACTCAGAGACAAATACCTTAATTTTTGGAGACAAGTCATATAGTCTGGTGATGTAAGTTAAAAGTAAGAGTTTTCGGCACAATGGCCATCAAAATATTTGCAACACCTTCCCAATTGAAGTACGAGTGTAGCCACATCATGTTGTGTGTATGTATCGCGTCGGATGGACTAGTGCACTTAACAAAACAGATGGCATTATGAAGAAACAGCATTATGTAAAAAAAATGAAGTCAAGTCTTCAGACATCAGTCAGGAGGTTAAGACTTGGCTATATATGGCTGTCCAAATGAGCCTCACTAGTTGCTAAATTAGTAACAAAGTGGCTTAAGGACAACAAAGTAAATGTTTTGGGGTGGCCATCACAAAGCCGTGATTTCAGTCATAGAAAATCCGTGGGCAGAGCTGAAAGGTGTATGCGAGTAACGCAGCTTACAAACCTGACTCGGTTACACCAACTCTGTCAGGAGAAATGGGCCAAAAGTCCAGCAAACTACTGGAAGAAGCTTGTGGAAGGTTACAACATGTTTGGTCCAAGTCATAAAGTTTAAAGGCAGTTCTACCAAATACTAAAAGATTAGTCTGATTTATTGTCAGTCTTTAAATACAGTAGTTTCAACTGTGTATGGGGGATCAGGAGTAAGGTAAAATGAGTGAATGAGTCTATAACCTTTCTGTAAAACCTGTCATGGTTTGTGAATCTTGTAAAAATTCTACAAATAAAAAAATAGAATTAAATTAAAACTACTAATTAATTTGTGGCGAGATAAATTGCTACTTATATTTCTAACAAAATACAAATTTTTGCCCCTCTATCTCTGACTCATTTAAACATATTAAAACCCCGAATGTAGAGTTTTACCTCGGGAACACTTCAGATGCAATGTAAATGGCGTCTTTTTCATTGACAGAAGATGAAAATGATGTAAATGTCTCATCCTGGAGTGGCAGAAGCTCGAGTCCTATAAGATCACTGTAATTGGCATCACTGAGAGCAAACTCCAGCAACAGCAGCTTCTCCTGTGAGGGACCTTTGTGTTTGCACTTCCTGATGGTCTGCCGCAGTAAAGATGGAGTAACCTTCTTCACCTCAGTAGTATCGGTCATGTAGCAAGCCAAGACAAAGTCCACTGCAGCCGGGACCCTTGCTACCTGCGTCCCTGAGCTTTGGAGGTAGTTAATCACTGTCTCTGAGATATCATCGTCTGTGTCCAGCTCTGAGAAGGCAGCCTGGTCCACTCCGATCCAGCTCTCACTGAGGGAATAGATGACTTGCTGCTGCAGCAGTTCCTGAAAGAGCGGCCGGAGAATGGGCGTCCAACGGGGCTTGACCTGTTTAGGGTCTGGCCATGCCCTATATGTCCCTGTTGGGGATAAAGGAAAGTCTTGGTCCTTTTTTATTTGGATCCTCTTTATAGCCTCCACTATGAGAGTGAAATAAGCCTTAGGGATGACAGTTATTATTAGCAGCTCATTCCACAAGGCAGCTGGATCCCTCCACTGGTCCACTTCTCGCCACTTGATGCTCCTGCGGTTGTCCGTGAGGCCGAAGAAGCCGCTGACATGAACCGGAAGCCCTGTCTCACTCTCCTCGCCTGGTGGAAGAGGAAGAAAGCAGAAAGCTCGTCCTGAGAAACCAGATGTGGCACCTCTGTCCTCCTTGTTTATGACAGTTAGAGGCAAGGCAATGCCAATTGTTGGCATGAACTTCAAATCATCTGCCAGAGAGTCCAGCTCAGCACACATCCCTCTGCCCCCAACTCCATTACAAACCAGCCATGTGGTCCTCTGAGTCTCTTTAGATGTTTCATCTTGAGTCTCTATGTGAAGTTGGTAGGTGACACATGTGATGATGGAGCTGTGAACCCCATTGCTGTAGTTGTCCACCGCTTGACACAGTGTCTTCAGTGCATTTGGCTTTTCTAGTTCATCATCAGGATTCTCTTTCGCTGTAACCTCAAACAACACTCGTTCTGTACCATCACACTCTCGCACATGCAATGAGATCTTCTGGACACTCTTCAGGAAGAGGAGCACTGTGTCTGCATCAGCTTTGAAAGATTCAAACAGCTCCAACACCTTTTCTTTGTTGTAAATGTTCCCACTGAGCTGGGAAGGTTTTACACGAAGAGGGAAGCGGAAAAGAGTTCCTGGAAAGCTGCCATCCCAGATGGTTTTTTCAGAAATCCCAAATATCCCAGTGTAAGGTGCGAACTGATCACTCAGCGCTGTGATCTCCTTCACTTCTGTCTTCAAGTTCCAACACTGCCCAGACTCATTCACCCCAAAAAGGGTCTGATGGGGGTCCAGCATGGCAATCTGGTCTCCACTGAATATACTGGGAACATCTGAAACACAAAAATAAATATAGACAGAATGGAAAGTATATATTTGTACCTTTATCAATGAGATCTTATAATTTAACACAATAAAAAGATGTAAAAAAAAGATTTAGCTGCTGACATAAAGTTGTGGTAGATGGGAAACGTCACATTGTTTTAGTTAGCTTTTTTTTTAAATAAAAATTGGAAAAGTGTGGCATGCTTTTGTATTTAACAACTTGATTCTATATGCAGTAGAACAACCTTTTGCTGCAATTATAGCTGTGGGTCTTTTGGGGTATGTCTGCACTTCTAAAGTTTTTACCAAATTGTTCAAGCTTAGTCAGATTGGATAGAGAACATCTGTGAACAGCAATATTCAACTATTACGAAAGATTACCAACTGCAGTTAGGACCGGACCTGACTGGGTCATCCTAACACATACATAAGTTTTTGGCAGCTTGTTATAAACCTCATCCATCTTCGCTTCAACTCTTACAAACTTACCAGTAGTTGCTGAAAAAAGCATTCCTACAGCATGATGCTGCCACCGCCATGTTTCACCAGGAGGATGGTGTGACCAGCATGATGTGAGGTTAGTTCTCCTCACTAGATAGTATTTTACATGCAGACCAGAAAGTTAAATTTTGACCTCATCTGACCAGGCTATCTTCCACATGTTTGTTGTGCCCCGTGCATGACGTGAAGCAAACTTTAAATGGGACTTCTTAATGCTTTCTTTCAACAATAGCTTTCTTCTTGCCTCAATGAACCCTTCAATGAAGGTTTGATTTGTGGAGAGTCCTGACAAATAGTTTCAACAGATTCTCCCACCTGCGGGAGTTTCTTATCCACCTAGGCTGCTTCTCTACTTAATGCTATCACCTGCCCAACTTGTCAGTTTAAATAGACAGCCATGTCTTGGTTACAGTTGTTTCATAATTTTTCCATTTTCAGGTGATAGATTGAACAGTTCTCCCTGAGATGTTTAAAGCTTGGCATATTGTTTAATTATGTAACCCAGCTTTAAAGTTCTCCACAACTTTATCCCTGACCAGTCTGGTGTGTTTCTTGGTCTTTATCATGTTCACTAATGCTCTCTAACAACCCTCTTAGGCCTTCATCAATGTATACTGAGAATAAATTACACACAGGTTGACTCCATTCATTAGGGGGCCACCCAAGGCAATTGGTTGCACTGGATTTAATAAAAAACAGGGGCTGAACACAAATGACGCTGAACTTTAGATTTTATTTGGAAAAAATTCCCAAACTATGCATCCTTTTTGTTCCACTTTACAATTAGAGCTGCTTTGTTATTGGTCTATCACATGAAATTCCAGGTAAATACATTGAAGTATGCCGTTGTAAAGTGACAATGTTTGAAAATGTTCAAAGGGTATTAAGACTTTTGCAAAGCAAAGCAACTGATGTTATTTTCTTGACTGAGTAACCAAGTAATCCCATTATTAACATTGGCTGTTTAATCTGTGGAAGGTTTTCAGGTGGAAATTTGTGCCCTACGTGTCCCTGCTCTGTTTTGTAAACCAAATTTATTGTTTTAGTACTAACTGTTATGTAAACATCCTACAAGGAAATGTAAGCAAATATATTAATTCACACTCACAACTCATTTTGTACACAGAAAAACACTAACATTTGGAATCATAAGTGCATTCCTTCATCTTCAGGCAAACTCTTACCAGTTATATGATACACAGAATTGAAGCCGATACCAAATCGTCCAACTTTCAGCGGGTCATCTCTCTTTCTGCTCCTTGCGATCTCCTGAATCCCGTTCCAGTCCTCCGCAGTGAACACAGCATCATTGTAGACATACAGCGCTGTCCCTGCAGGTCACAGCATCACCAAACTCAGGCAATTTGGAAATAGACAAACAATAAATGCACGATATATGGATAAAGTTTGCTATGCATTATTTTAACAGTGACAAAAAAAGTCCCTTCATTAGTTCGCAGCGAGGTCACTTAAGTGAATGTGTTAGAAAAACCGTAAAACAATACTAAAGCATTAGAGTGTTCATAAGATAGAAGCTCAGATGTACAAGCTCCTATTAAAGCATAGTACCACTGATCCCTCTGCTGCCCCGTCTACTTAACCAACAGCTGCTAACCTTGATGCTGAGCCATGTCTGGTGACCACAGTGACTCCACTCCGTACTCTGTCTCATTGTATAAGAACTTCACTTCTGTGGCTCCAGCATCCTCTGCATTTTGAATCAGCTCCTTCAAAATGAAGCAGAGAAACAGTGAGTTTTATTGAACAAAGGACCATTACAGAGAAATGAGAGGAACACATCAACTTATTTAGCAATGCTTTTATCCAAAAAGCCTTGCAGTTCAAATAAAAAACTCAAGTAATTAGAGTTGGATGGCTACATTTAGGACATCAAGCCTTAATTCTGATAATGTTACTATATTTTACAATAAAGCTTGCAGAAGCAAATTAAAGCCAGACAAAAATAGTGCTCTTTCTTGATGGCCAAGATTGACCATTTTTCTCATTACAAATCCCCAAAATACTTTGTGTACTGCCTGCTTCGACTAGAACAAGTTTCTACATCAAATGTCTGAGCTATTTGGGGAGCTTAAATGAATCAATATATGATTATATTGCAGGGTTAATAAGTGAACTTTTAGACAGCATCCATTTGAGCTACAGACAAATGCAAGAATGAGCACTTTAGCCACTTGTGATGTATTGTCTAGATATCTCAAACATTCAACAATGAACAATCATTCTATTTAACATGCATATGCAACAGCCCCCATTTTACCTGTGCAAAAAGAAAAATAACTTAATTTGTTGCAGCAGCATATTCTCAGACTGAAAAATACACAAATGTCAACCTTTAACTGGAGTACATTTATTCAGACAGGGAAAAAAAGCTTATACTAAGAAATAAAGTATACAGGTCCTTCTCAAAATATTAGCATATTGTGATAAAGTTCATTATTTTCCATAATATAATGATGAAAATTTAACATTCATATATTTTAGATTCATTGCACACTAACTGAAATATTTCAGGTCTTTTATTGTCTTAATACGGATGATTTTGGCATACACCTCATGAAAATCCAAAATTCCTATCTCACAAAATTAGCATATTTCATCCGACCAATAAAAGAAAAGTGTTTTTAATACAAAAAACGTCAACCTTCAAATAATCATGTACAGTTATGCACTCAATACTTGGTCGGGAATCCTTTTGCAGAAATGACTGCTTCAATGCGGCGTGGCATGGAGGCAATCAGCCTGTGGCACTGCTGAGGTCTTATGGAGGCCCAGGATGCTTCGATAGCGGCCTTTAGCTCATCCAGAGTGTTGGGTCTTGAGTCTCTCAACGTTCTCTTCACAATATCCCACAGATTCTCTATGGGGTTCAGGTCAGGAGAGTTGGCAGGCCAATTGAGCACAGTGATACCATGGTCAGTAAACCATTTACCAGTGGTTTTGGCACTGTGAGCAGGTGCCAGGTCGTGCTGAAAAATGAAATCTCCATCTCCATAAAGCTTTTCAGCAGATGGAAGCATGAAGTGCTCCAAAATCTCCTGATAGCTAGCTGCATTGACCCTGCCCTTGATAAAACACAGTGGACCAACACCAGCAGCTGACACGGCACCCCAGACCATCACTGACTGTGGGTACTTGACACTGGACTTCTGGCATTTTGGCATTTCCTTCTCCCCAGTCTTCCTCCAGACTCTGGCATCTTGATTTCCGAATGACATGCAGAATTTGCTTTCATCCGAAAAAAGTACTTTGGACCACTGAGCAACAGTCCAGTGCTGCTTCTCTGTAGCCCAGGTCAGGCGCTTCTGCCGCTGTTTCTGGTTCAAAAGTGGCTTGACCTGGGGAATGCGGCACCTGTAGCCCATTTCCTGCACACACCTGTGCACGGTGGTTCTGGATGTTTCTACTCCAGACTCAGTCCACTGCTTCCGCAGGTCCCCCAAGGTCTGGAATCGGCCCTTCTCCACAATCTTCCTCAGGGTCCGGTCACCTCTTCTCGTTGTGCAGCGTTTTCTGCCACACTTTTTCCTTCCCACAGACTTCCCACTGAGGTGCCTTGATACAACACTCTGGGAACAGCCTATTCGTTCAGAAATTTCTTTCTGTGTCTTACCCTCTTGCTTGAGGGTGTCAATAGTGGCCTTCTGGACAGCAGTCAGGTCAGCAGTCTTACCCATGATTGGGGTTTTGAGTGATGAACCAGGCTGGGAGTTTTAAAGGCCTCGGGAATCTTTTGCAGGTGTTTAGAGTTAACTTGTTGATTCAGATGATTAGGTTCATAGCTCGTTTAGAGACCCTTTTAATGATATGCTAATTTTGTGAGATAGGAATTTTGGGTTTTCGTGAGCTGTATGCCAAAATCATCCGTATTAAGACAATAAAAGACCTGAAATATTTCAGTTAGTGTGCAATTAATCTAAAATATATGAATGTTAAATTTTCATCATTACATTATGGAAAATAATGAACTTTATCACAATATGCTAATATTTTGAGAAGGACCTGTAGTTGTTGTTTTTTTTTTTTTTACAAAATCAGTAGCAGCACATTGCTTGGCACCCCTAACACTTTCTATAAAATTATTATTTTTTCATCTTTTATCAAGGTGACAAGGAGCTTTTGGTTTTAATTTTCTGGTGTATAAATATGATGTGACATGGAGGCCCATTTCTCCAAGCTACAGTTTAAAACGAGAATGACAAGAGAACAGGTCATTTAAGTGAGGCAAATGTTTGTTGGTCTTCATAATTCAGGAGATGGCTACAAGTGTATAACTATGTGCCCATATTAAATTTTTAAAAGTTTAACAACTGGAACTGACAAACCAGGTTGAATGGGGACCCAAGTTTCTCTTGCTACCAAGCAGAGTGAGGACGATGGGACAGCACCTTACACACTCAAACTTTTATGTATTTTATTGGGATTTTATGTGATAGAGTGACACAAAGTAGTGCTTACTAATTAACGGTAAGAAATATTAAAACATGGTATTCAAAATATTTTACACCAAAAAATATTAAAAGTACATTGTATATTTGTATTCAGCCCTTTAAGTTGTTACTTTGTAGAAGCACCTTTTGCTGCAGTTAAAGCAGCAAGTCTTTGAATGTGCGTTCCCACCAGCTGTGCACATCTAGAAGGTCTTGCCACAGATTCCCAATAGGATTTAGGTCAGGACTTTGACTGGGCCGTTTCACACAATGAATATATTTTTAACCAAACCATTTCATTTTAGTTTGGGATCTATGTTTAGGGTCTTTGTCCTAAACAAGTCTCAAGTCTTCTGCAGTCTCTAATGGGTTTACAGGTTTATTTTCTACAAGATTGCCCTATATTTATTTACCTAATCTTTCCATCAACTCTGATTAGCTTTCTTGCTCCTGCTAAAGAAAAGTGGCCTCAAAGCATGATGCTGCCACCATCATGTTTGTGGACTTGTTTCTATGGACATGGGCTTGTGGGAAATGGTACTTTTCCTAACTTTCTGTTAAAAATGTCTTTTTCCTGCTACTCTTGTATAAAGGCCATATTTGTGGCGTGCCCGACTAATAGTTGTCCCGTCAACAGATTCCATCACCTGAGCTGTTGATGTCTGTAGCTTCTCCAGAGTTGATCGGTTTAGTAGGACAGCCAGGTGTTGGTAGGTCTGTAGTTGTGAAGTACTCTTTCCAGTATCAGACAATGTATTTAACAGTGCTCTGCGAGAGGCTAAACTCTTGGGATATTGTTATATAACCAATCCTTTCGACATACTTTTAATATAAACAGATATGTGTTAGTTATCGTGTCACGATATGGCTGCATGAAAGTAGCTACTTACCTAGATCTACCTAGGTATAGAGTCAAAGCAAAGATTAATATGTATAAAACAACTGAGAGGCTTACCAGAAAAAAACTTTTCTGTTCTACTATTTCAAATGTAACCAATGAAAATATGTGACGTTTGCTAAGCACCACTGGGACTTTAACTGGCTGCCTAGTAATCAGCTGACAAGCGTCAAAGGGGAGTTTTATTTTACTTATTTATTTGTTCAATTTTTATTTAAGCAGGAAATCCATTGAGAATTTGTCTTTTTCGAAGAGAGACCTGCCCAAGAATGGGCAGTCAAAGTACAGCCACCGCTGTTATGGCTCTGATCCTCAGGTAACAACCACTAGATTAAAGGGTAAGACAGGACTCCAGAACTAGTGCGGAGTTCTGATACCATACAAAGCAAAGACACTAATGGCAGCCCACAAGAGCACGGGTTGCAAGCAGAGAAGGACTAATTTATGATGCTTCAGAATTGGTCTAATCAGAGAAATACGTTAATCAGCATAATCTGATGTAGATAATAACAGGATGAGGATGATGGGCAACAAATGATTATATTTGAAGCGCTGAATGCATTTAGACAGCCAAGGGGAGGATTGTGACACAGAGATATATAGGGTATGGGGAAAATGCCAGACAGTATTTTATGGATGGGCTCATGTCAGAGCTCCTCAGTAATACGCCTCTCTGGTTCTGCAATTTGCGAAAGCCTTGTGATCTCTTCTGAAAGACTTGTATTAACAAATTGATTTCTGAAGGGGGTTCTTGGTTACGTTTTTGTCATAGACGTAGTTTTTTGAAAGGAATTCATGATTGAACAAACACTCCAAGTGAATATATTGTGAAATAAACAATAGATATGTAACAATATACATAATGCCAACTGTTATGTATAGGGGAGGGTCTGGGAAGCTGTGGGCCTGTTTGAAACTGATAATAGGTTATTATTTGGTCTTTCAACATGATAATAATCCAAGATAAAGAGGTTACACAAAAATCCATTGAGATTAAAAGTATTATCAGCTGCTTGTGGGGGTTAGATCTTTTATCCCCACTGAACATGTTTTCAAATTAAATGTTGTTTTTTTTTCTCTTTTTTCAATCTGAAATCATGCTACTACAAAAAAATTGCTTTATTTCAGGCTCTTTTACACTTTCTTTTCCCATAAATACCAATAAGTGTTGAGGATGCTGTAAATGTTCAGCAGTAATAACAATTTAAGAAAAAACACACTTACCTTCAAAATCTGCCCCCCTTCTGGGTATCTTCTGAGAATGTCTTTCAAAAACTCCACCAGTGGAGGTGTAGTCTGTCCGAATCTCCCTGTAACAGGCCAGACTTAGAAGGCTGCCCTAATATAATGGGTGGTTCACTGCAGGAATAAACCTATTTCAATTTTACCTCCTCCTTTAAGGCCCCTTCCCTCCAGGGTCATAGATACTTCTGGGCTTCCTGCAGGGATCAAGCTGCCAATTTGTACTCTGTCATCCAGCTACAGAAGATTGAGGTAAAGACAGAACAATTTATATTCTAAAAATCATACAACAAAGATGTTGTAAGAAAAATGTGGACTGTGCGGTCTCATATGTGGTTAAAATATATTGTGGAAAACAATAGCAATTTCATGGAACAACATTAAATTTAGATCAAACACTGTGACAGTAAAATAATTTACTGAAAGGTTGATTGATACTTTGAGGATTAAAGAAATAATAGGTCACAGCTGCCGATAAATCATTCCTAGTGATTATTGCAAAGTGGGTGATAAGCAATCTTTTCCTGGTGCTAGTTTCAGAATCAATGCTGCTGCATGGCAGAACGTCGGTATCAGAGCCCAATGCTGCAGTCGAGCGTGGCTGTTCAAGGTGACACTGCGAGCTGCTGCACTCAGCACTCTTTAGCTGTGAAGCGCTGCAAGGCAAGCACGTCCACACACAGGTAAAGTCCTCAGTTATCACCCTCATCATGGTGACTGCACACAATAATAGTTACTGTATTGGTACTGCCCCACACTATTTATGTAAATATGATGTGTATCTTTTTTAGGATATTAGCTGCTGAATGTGAAAAAATGCCATCAGTAAAGCAGCTCTCTCATTGCCATTATTAATAAGAACTGTGAAGCATATTTGCCTGATGGAGATGATGACATTCATGCTGCGCCTACAACAGCACAAAGGGGACAACATATTGGAGAAAATGGGACTGTTTTGTACACTCGGGGGACTGTATATAGTATGATGCTGATGACCCTATGTAATGACAATTGTATGTACCTGTGACCTTATCCTTTATGTTTTTTTGTATGTTCGAAGCAAGTTTCAAAACGAAGTTTCAAAAAAATAGTTACTGTATAATTCAGGACAGAGACAGATCAATATTTAAACCGGGGCTAGTGTAAAGTGCATTGTTTAAGAGCTGATGGATAATGGTTACATTACGCATGCAAATAACTAGGAGAGGCTTAGCTACAATGTTTTCAGGAGATGTTTTCTTCTCACCATTATCTCCCTAGTTTAAAACTATTAAAGAAGCCTTTAGCCTAACCCCTGTATTCTGAAAAAAAGGTCTTGAGAACTCACCAGATTAGTAAACAGAATCAATCCGTGCATAATTTATTCTAAGTATAAATCCTGATGTTCTGTGAAGGCCTCTGAGGTTTGTTAGAGATCATTATTGAACAAAAAGCAGGGAAAACAGCAGAAGGACCAGGGAGAAAGTTGTGGAGAGGTTTAAAGCCGGATGGATCTAAATGGTAAATGGACTGAACTTATATAGCACTTTTCCAGTCATATAAACCACTCAAAACGCTTTACACTAGAGCCACATACACTAGGCACCTTGAGATTAAGTGCCTTGCCCAGGGGCACATCGACATATGGCAGGAGGAAGCTGGAATCAAACCCACAAGACGACTATTGCCTCAGACGACTATTCATTCCTACTGAGCCACAGTCACTTGAGGACTGACTCAGGGGGGGCTGAATACAAATACCTTTGCAGATTTTTATTTCTTAAATCTGTAATAACCAGGCATCCTTTCCTTACACATCTACTTTGTGTTATAATGTTATGTTGTAAAATACATCAAAGCTTATGGTTGTGATGTGACAAATTGTGAAAACGTTCAATGAATGCTTTTGCAACCCCCAGAGTATTTATACTTTTCTAACTTTTTTAAGTGTTTCCCAAAATGTGGCTAAAAAGAAAGACATTCTGTTTTATGTCAACTGAAATCCTCCACAGAGGGGCAGATCCGATGCAAAATGGCCACTTTTAGTTTCTTCTAAATAGAAAATCCCTCTTCAGTTAAGTACAACTTCTGGCACCGTTTCTCCTCCATTAGACTTCCCAGTTTTTAATACCATTAGCAGAAACAGCAAGCAAAGTAAAATATACACTTACATCTACGTGGCACAACATCCTTATTTCGTTCTAAGCAATGCTTATCATTAAAGCACAGACAGGAAACAATTGGGTAAACAATGAGACATTATTATTATATAAAAACAGCCTTATTTTGAGTCTGGTTGTAGCTGGTAGGCGGCGTTTGAAGCTTTGCTTTTTGCTTATTAGATTGGTTGAATGGGGGATATGTGGCGGTGGTGGAAAGCATCAACTCCCACCTGGTGCTTTTCATCAGTCAAGCTCAGAGACCCAGGTTCAGCTCATGTTATAGTAGACCATTCACTGAGTGAACTATCACAAACTTTCTCACCAGCTGTATGAAATCCACTAAATATACTTGTGGAACTGGACAAATGTAATGGTTGTGCAAATTGTCTTGTGCTTTGTACAGCACATACATTTTTGCTCCTCATGCTCTAAATTCAGCAGATATCTTAATCAATAGCTGGCAATCGATCAATAAATAAGATACACGCTGACCTTGGCCATGCTCAAGTCAGTCATGAGATCGATAGCACGAAAAGAACGCAATTAGTGCTTAATAGAAATAACAAATTATACCTCAGAGAAATCTTCAGACACCTTTAACAATGGAAGAGCTGCTTGGGGTGTATGCAACTGTCACAGCATCTGCGCTGCAGTTACAGCGTGGGATCATTAAAATAGAACCCTTGTCTCATGATTTCAATTATCTATCTTGGACAACAAACCTACTGTTCTTCTTCTGGGGTTGTTTTGCACTATTATTAGTAATGTGTGACAGGATCATGGGACAACAAACTAATATTGAATTAGAAAACAGTTGAAGTGAAAGACTTGTGTCCTGAATGTTGCTGTGATAGAAGCACAAACAAAGGCACTCACCATCCTCCCGTTGTGAAGCAGTCGCTGCTCTTTGACTGGCAGGTTCGTCTCCTCGTACAGCATCTGTTTGACATCTTGGACGGATGTGAATGGGGACACCTGGTAAGACCTCGGGCCAATGCACTCATGATTAACTGTCACCCATGGTGCCCTGGAAATAACAAATAAACATAATTTAGATAAAAGTACATGACAGTATTGAAAAGTTTTGAACTAATTTGGACAATGAATCCAGTCAACGAAGTAGACGATGATCTGGATGTCAAAAACTGAGAAAGTGAGCTGCCACATTTGATCCCTACAGTAGAGGACGGGAGAGTTTGAGTTACAATCAATACTGATTAAACCTAAAAGGTTGGAAGAAGCATGAGCAGGATACCTAACAGAAGCATCTGTTACTGGTATTTCAAGTGTTTATATATGGTGTACAGTGCAAAAGTATTCACCCCCTTAAAGTTATTCACATTTTGCCAGGCTACGACCAACAAATTCGATGTACTTTGTTTAGATTTTTGGCAGACCACCACAAAGTAGTGCATCACATTGAAGTGAAAATAAATGATACATAGTTTTAAGATGTTCTTACAAAAGAAAATTTGAAAACTGTGGCATGCCTATATTTTCAGCCCTCTTTCCATTGAAACTTCTAAATAAAATCCAATTCCTTCAGAACTCCCCTAATTAGTACAAAGAATATGGAATTTAATCTAATTATGAATCCAGCTGTTCTGTAGAGGCCTCAGAGATTTGTTGGAGAACATTAGTTTAAACAAATAACATAATGGAAAGCAACAAAATTTGTACCAGACATGGCTGTCTACCTAAAATGAAGGGCAGCCCAAGGAGAGCATTAATCAGAGAAGCAGCCAAGAAGCCAGGAGGAACTGCAAAGATCCACAGCTCAGGTGGAAGAATCACAAAAGTTGTTTGAATAGAACAATGGCAAGAAGCTGCTGAACTGTTGAAACAAAGTCATAAGAAGTCACTTTTAAGGTTTTCCAAAATCTATGCAGGGTATATGGCAAACATGTGGATGCAGGCGTGCTGATCAAATCAGACCATAATACATTTTTTGGTCAATATGCAAGACACAATGAATTGATCGAAACTGTGTGGCACAAAACTATCGCTTGGCATAACACTGGACATACCATCCCCACAATAAAACATGGTGGTGGCAGCATCATGCTGTGGCAGGCTTCAGCAGGAACAGGAAGTCAGGTCAATGTGTATTGTAAAAATGACATAACAAAATACAAGGCAATCCTGGATCATAATTTATGAGAGGCTGCAAAAGAGTTGAGATTGGGGTGGAGCTCCACCTTCCAGCAGGACAGCAACCCCAAACATTCAGCCAGGTTTAGATGAGGGCTCCACAATATCGGGAAAACATGTAATAGCAATACTATTGCTGAATATTGTGATAGAAATTTGGATTGTGTTTAATCCATATTTTCCTGACTTTTTTCTTTATTTTTATCATTGCAATATCCCCACCATTTTCTATAAGCTACAGCATCTCAGCCAATAAAAATATAGATCCGGTGTGCACTTCAAGGGCAAACAGAGAGCATCCAACTGGCTAAATATATGACTGACATCCAGAGTGCTTATGCATGGAGCTTAAAATGTGATATTCAATCAAATATTGCATCAAGGGAGTCATTTGTGATTGCAATATTGCTAAAACTGGGGTGGTGATATTGTGCAGCACTAGTTAAGATCAACGCATATGTGTGTTAGGGTGGCCTAGTCAAAGTCCAGACATTAAAAAAAACTATGCAGGATCTGTGGCGAGCCTGGGAAATCGCTGTTCAAAGACAATCTCCATCCAATCTTACTGAGCTTAAACCATTACCGAAAGAAGAAGGTGCCTCTAGATGTACACAGCTGGTAGGGATGCCATAAGATTAGACACTGTAACTACAATTGAAATGTGTTTCTACTAAGTAATAAATTAGAGGGTGGAATGCAAATGCACTCCACACATTTTAGTTTTTATGTGTAAAACAAGCAGTGAATTTTATTTAAAGATACCAGAGGGATTGGAAAACCATGTAAAAAAAAAACAACACATCAACATTAGTGGTTGTAACATGACAAAATGTGAAACATTTCAAGGAGTGGGCATATTTTTGCAAGGCACTGTAGGAAAGTTATTTCCACATCTGAATACATTGTTCCTATGATTTATTTTCCTAGTTTTTTTTTTTCTGTTTATGCTAAACCATTGTGCTCTTAAAGAAGATACTATCCATGTGGGATATTATGTAAGAAATGGTGTTTCATTTAGATAAGCCAAACCTAGAAGTTTGCAACGGCAAAAAAAAAAAGTGAATAGTCTTGCTTATCCAGCAGCAGGCTACAGGACCCACGCAGCCTAGTGCACAGTGGCGCATTCAATGGAGGGGGGTGGGTGTGGCAGCGGCTTCGGCAGAAGATGGGTCTCATCCTCCTTGGCTTACATCAAACCCCATGCACATAAGAGTAAACTGCAGACCGATAAAACCGCACAGGAACGATCAAAAATAAAGACAGAAATACTGACCCACCGCCAACCTGCTAGTCATGTTCAGAGCATCCAGTGCATGCAGAAAGCTTTTTGATAGCAGGAATGTTTTTAGTGAACTCACCACGGGCCCGAACAGTTTGCCATGTCGTTGTTGTTTTGTGTCCCAGCTCAGACACTTTCATTGGACTATCTTCTCCGCCGGGCGCAGGGATACAGCGCCGGGAGAACGGCTGCGATGAGGCGAGAAACCCGTTATTTACCTCAACAACGCTCTCCATTCAAAATAACACTGTAAAACACACATAAAAGCCTTCTAAGAGATATTTTTGCATGAAAAATACACTTCTGAAGCACTTAACGCTCGGTGACATAGATTTGTTTACCAGCGGCATATCACCGGTGGTGTGTTTAGCCCCTCTTTATCCCGACTAACCCCACTCACTTGTCTCTGTCTTGTGAGCGCCGTTTGCGGTCCTCTTCCCAAGCGGCTCACACATCTGAAGGCACCACGACTTCCTAGAAACAATAACAATAGCAGGCGGCATAGTTATTTCCCCTTCAGCAACAGCGTAACTCCTTCAAAGGCCATGTTCTAATAATAATGAATTACACAGCGCGGCTGAGAGCAGAAAGAGCGGAGATGAAGCAAGAGGATTCCCCCCCCCAGTCACTTCCGCATCGTCTTTAATCCTCTCAGGGTCATTAAGATGTTTTTTAAACAGATAACTGCAATATCTTACTTTTTTTTTTTTTTTAACATCAACCCATCCTTCTCACTCCCGGTTTCACCCAAACCCTGGCGATCATGAAGATAATTTGTGGCTAAATATTGTAAAATTAAATGTTTTACAGTCAATAGAGATTTAAGAGCTCCCACTTTGGCCCTTATTGTATTATGTGGGTGACGTGGTAGATGGTGTGCTTCCATTAGGGTCAGGATTACAAGTTAAATTCTAGGTCCTGTAGAATGTATTTGGATTGATTTATTTATTCTTGTCATTTAATTATACATAGCAAAGACTAAAACTAAACTGCATTTTTCTTGACTCTAGAACAGTGAGAAAAATGGACAAATACATAAAAACTCAAAACAATTAAGATATTATAAGATGGGTACAATAAGAACCCAATCCTAACAGCTTGTGGCAAAAAGTTGCGTGGTTTGGTTCTGCTCTTTATGTTGTGTCATGTCCTTATGGCAGCAGTTCGGACAGTTCCTTGGAGAGGATGCGAGGAGCCTTTGACAATGTTGTGAGCCCTCTTTCTCTGTTATAGATCCTGGACAGAGCATAGGGACTCTCCAATGATACTCCCAGCTCGCCTCAGCAGGGCACTCTTGGGTGCCACATTGCAGCTGGAGCACCAAGCTGAGATTCAAACTCAACACACTCATTTCACAGCTCTGTAAAATGCTGGTTGGAGACTCTTATGAAAGGATGCTTGTTTTAGATGAACATGCAGCCAGATAATACAATGGTCTGTTGGCCTAGATCCTTTAAACTGAAAACCAAGAACAGATAATGAGGTTTAACAAAGTGATAAACTCCAACTTAATCTACTGATTAATGTATAAAAACTGTTCCGCAATCTGCAATTATGCATAATAACCTCGAAGAAATTACAACATTTCTAATCCAGTCCTAAAAGTACATTAGTTGAGCAATTCTTGGAAATAATAAAACTATTAACTATTTTAAGAGAAATTATCCAACATTATGTAGGGCTAGTGCTGGAAGTCAAAGGATTGTAAAACAAAAAAGTTTTTATGAGAGCCTACCTTTTTTAAATGCACTGAAATATGTCTGTTACCTGATGGTCACCTTAAAGGGATTCTCGTATAAGTAATAAGTGGTAGTTTAAACTCATGCATTTGACTTGGTCATTTTAAGCTTTCGACTTCTCCTCACGGACTTGTTTTTTGTAAAAGAGTTTAGGGTTGTGTTTTGGCTCCTTGATCTGTTTTTGCTGAAGACATGTTCAGAAGCAGATGTCACGCCGTTTTACTTTATTACTGTTTTTAGTATGTCGAAGTATGAGGGAGTGGTTCATAAACCATTCAACTTTGGACCCACAAAATAACAATAACAACAATGTCAATTAAACAAGGGTCTAATGACAACAGATGCAACATCAACAGCCAACATATCGCTCGTATCTATTTGTAAGTATTTGTTTAAGCATTATAAATTATTTTACTATTATTATTGCTTGTCATTTGTATTTTCTTCCTGAAAAAGACCTCAAGACCCCACATTTGTTAACTTGCAACCCTAAGTGGGGTTCCAACCTCGACTTTGGGATACACTCATATAATCGTCACTATCCTCACTTTTAAGCCAACAGTCCTGTCCCAGATCACTCTTCTTCTTTCAAAGATGTGTAAAGGCACTTACAGTATGTCTCCTATCTGAACATAACAGACAACATTGTTGTTCAAATATTTTGATTTTAAAAAAAATGTGTCACCGAACATTTGCAAGTAATAATCCAGATATCCAGGTCGTGTCTATGCAGATATAATGAAAATGTGGATTAATAATAATATAGACTTTATTGATATCCCAATGGGAGGAGAATTATAATATGAAATGGGGGAAAACTTCGGGTTAGGAAACTAACGGAAAATTACAAGTTTTTAGCTTCAATTTATCAGATTTGTCCTTTTTTACTAATGGCTACTGTACATTGAAATCGGAATGTTTCCTATGTATGCAAAGTAATGCTGGATTTTGCATATACACGTTGCCGGAGTTTCTCATGCTGCTGCATGCTGGGAGTTGTAGGCTACGAAGAGGATTCAGTCGCTCGAGCACTGCAGTCAAAAAGATGCGCACACCAACTTTGTAGCTGAGACTCAGTGACTGAGAAGGTGCGCATGTCCCAATCGTGACGCATTTTTAAGCCAAGAAGTGAGTCCGTTTGTCCTTTTATCATAAAAAAAAAACTGTGCAGAACACATAAACATAGAATCTGCATATTTTTCTTTAGCTTGGTAGTTGATCGATTAGATAAGGTACCCATATACACTGAGAGTGCACCCAGATGTTTTTTGGTATCAGTTAGAAACACACAACAAAAATATTATCGATAAAAATCATCAGATCTGCAGTAGAAAAGTGACATCATCACATGAAAGTCAAGGACTCCCAGCATCTAAACACTAGTCTGCTCACAATTACATCATGTAGATTTCCAGAGAACCCACACCCGATCTACTGTATATTTGGTGCCAAACACAGATATACATTTCAAAATGCTGCAGTATAAATGAGATTTTAAAAAAAGCCTACGTCAAATTTACCAGAGTGCAGGATGTCAGTGTCCAGAGTATATTCAGGAGGACCCTCCCCAATACGCATCTAAGCATTGCTGATCTGTAAATATCCTAAGCTAAGTCACTTCATCTGGTGTATATCCTCCCAGCTGATCTCGGTGCCGCATTAGAGAAATGGATACTCACGGCTGGGAAAGCAGCAGCATCAGCACCGCTGCTGTGTGCCGCTTCCTGCACTGCAGAGGAAGACACGAGTCCCTATGATGACCGAATGAACTGCTCGGAATCTGCCCCGATCCTGGCGGAGATCCTAGGTTAAAGTGCGATTTCCAGAAGCCGTGGACACATTAGGATCGTTTCACACTGCAGGTTTTAAGGCACGGGTCCCTTAAAGAGACAGCCTCTGACAAAGTTCCGGTGGGACACCACGCCACCGAATGGTTGATTAATAGTTCATTGAAATGATTAGACAGAGTGCAAATCGATGTTCAATAAAACAAAAAAGAAAAGAAGGATTATTGATTTAATAGCAATATTTAAACATGATGGTTAAACCCATAATGTAAGTGGCATTCGTTATTTTTATCATTACTTATTTACATTTTTAACAGTCCACTACTTTCCACAGGACATACTATTTTTATACAAATTACATATTTATTGCGATAACATGAAAAGTTTCTAAAGAAAACTGTGGTTAACGGGCTGCTTTTACACATTAACACAGGTAGATGGCGACAAAAGCAAAGCGGTTGTCTTCTGACGCATGTCACAAACGTTTGATTGTAGTACTTTTAGTTCACCGCTAGATGGCCCATGTCACCGTGTCAATGTGTTTGTTTAACCCCCAACAGATAAAAATATCTGCAGTACAATCATGAACAGAATATTATTTATTCATTCTGATAAACTACAGAGATATAAAACTGTTTTATATAATCACCAGTAACTGAACTGAATTAATTAAATGAGTGTTGTGAGACTGTCGTTAACTCAAAGTAATTCACACATACATAAAGACAGTAAAAACTTCCATCACAACCTGCATTGTACATATTATAAATTAAATGTACCCTCTTATGAATTTAAAGCACAGCTTATTACATCTACATACAAAAGTAGACACTGATTTCCCTGATTCCCGGGATTGTTATTGGCCATGACATGTCCAGGCTTGTACTGTATAATTGGCTACTTTTCTGCAGTGGTGAACTTTTGTCCTTTGTGTCTTTGCCTTGGTTGACACTCACACATACATAGTGGGCATGCACGCGCATGTATGCAAATGTTTTTGCCACAAAGTGAGTTTAAGCTTTTACATTTTTTTTATTGGTGTGGTGTTTGGATATTAGTAGTGGCTCTCATGGTACTGAAGCCATAAATAAAAGCTCATATCAGGAAGCCTTTAGGGTAATAAGCAATAAGCCTGTTGAACTTTGGTAGAGGAAAGAATAATTGAAAAAGGCTTTAAAAATACGCTTCATATGCTAACCAGCCACTTTGTCAGGTACATTACGCTAGTACGGGTTTGGGCCCTCTCTTGCCTTCGGAACTGCCTTAATACTTTGTGGGATAGATTCAGCAGAGTATTGGAAAAAAAATCATCTGACATTTTGGTCCATCTATCAGCTACAAATCCCCTGATGTGAATATCCTGTTCTGACTGTGGAGACCATCGGACTGCAGCTGAGCTCCTTGTCATGTTCAAGAAACCGGTGTTGAGCTCAGTGATTTGAGCTTTGTGACATGGTGCATTATCCTGCTGCAAATAGCCTAGTCATAAGAAGATGGGTACACTGTTGTCATAAAGAGATGGACATGATCAGTTACAACACTCTGTGCAATGTGGCATTGATATTTGGGTTAATTGTTACTAAGGGTGTCTAAAGTGTGCCAAAAGTATGCAAAACATATTCCCCACATCATCCCACCCCTGACACCAGCCTGACCCGTTAATGCAGACACGATGGATCCATATCCTAATATTGTTTATGCCAAATTCAGAACTTGAATGTTGCAGTTGAAATTAAAGACTCTTCTGACCAGGCATCTGAAAGAGAGTTGTACATGGAAATCCCAAAAGATCAGTGGTTTCTGAAGTACTCAGGCTAACACAAAAAGGTGCTTGGAAGAAGTCCCTTAATATCAATCGATTGCGTTTGCTCTTTTTAAATTATAAAGGCAACAGAAACTGTCCAAATGACCCAGATGGAATGCTTGAATAACCTGGAAGTTTTAGCTTGACAACACAAACACAACAGAACAAGAATGGGTTTAAATGGCTACTAAAGGTAGCCATCCTCACCTGTCATCTGTTTGCTTGTAATAAGTGTGATCAATATAAAAGCGTCTTGACCCCTGACAGGCCTGCATGTTTCATCCCTCCATGGGCATTGCTGGATCCAGAAAAGCTAAAAAAAAATTAGGAATGCAGATGAGATTTTTTTAAGCAGTATTTAAAAACTTCAACCCCAACTGCCTGGAAAAGGAGAAAATAAAGTGCTTCATCCACAACTACCATAAAACGCTTCAAGCTGTTGTTGATGTTAAAGGGGTCAACACACGGTTTTAGGAACTATGTTTTGAAACTTTTGACTGCGGTCAATTAAAAAAAAAGTTTTTTTGTATTAACATTTATATTTTCTAAACATTTCCGAAAGAAAAAAAATCGCAAATTCTGCAATGACATGTAAAAGTATGAGAACAATGCTATAAGTGTTAATTAGATTTATTGAGTCCGATCATGTGCCTCAGACCGACTTGTGTCTGGCAAAGACCCCGGAGAAAAGGGGCTCAAGTCGTGGTCTTAAAATTTGATACATTTAATATTTTCTTTCATCGAGCTGAAAACAGCGGGCTGAGAAGACACCCTGATCACCTAATGAATACAGACCTCTGTGTTTGTGTGGACATTTCTCTCTCTCTCTCTCTCTCTCTCTCTCTCTCTGGGTGCGTGTGTGTGTGTGTGTGTGTGTGTGTGTGTGTGTGTGTGTGTGTGTGTGTGTGTGTGAAAGCGCGTCTTTGATGTAGGCTGGCTGATCACAGATCAGATCCATAAGCCGGCCCCTTCTCCCCGCCTTTGATCTGCGCCTGAGCTGCTGAGCTGCTGAGCTGCGCGGTTCGTTGCGGTGCAGAGGCTGCGGCGCTGACATGGTGAGCGGACCGGTGCGGGAAACACGCCTTTCGCCGGTCTGCTGTCCACGTTTTAGGATCTTTAATTAACAGCCTGCTCTTTTTAAAATCAGGTAAGAAACTCGCTTAGTTCAGTTTGGGACGTTTATGCTTCGTTCACTGACGACAAAAAGAGTTGGATTTTAGCAGATCACAGCAAAATACACCTTAACAAACCTGCATTGTTTATCCCGCTGACTTCTGTCTCTTTATTTGTTTTCTGAGGCTACATTATTGAGCTGTTATTTATGAAAAGTTGCTCACATTTGGATTGGCTGCATGTGGGCTAAGATTTGTAATGTAGGCTGTTCAGGATAAAATTGCAGAAATGAATAGGTGCTTTAAAATATAAGTGTACTGATTTTTCTTCATGTTCTACCTAACTATTGTCTACCTGTAAAATTGGAGATAAAACCATAAGGTATGACAGGTTTTCTTCTCAGTGATGTGGATTTTACCGAAATCTATTTTCTTTATTTCCTCCAGTCAAAACCCCCATATCCTCCTGACCAGATCTTTTTGTATATGAATTTGTTCCGAAGTCCGGGAAAACATCTTATTTTGGCTAAATTGCTGAACATTTTTGGTGCAAATATAATATGATCCCACTGCTATCCAAATTGTATGCAGTCTAATCAAGAAGGCCTCATACTTGAGAAAACTACTCTTATTGAATTAATTAGTCATTATTTAGGTAGGGAAAGAATGTGTCTCAAAAATAATCCAGTGTTTAAAAAATATGTACAGAAATATGGCTATAAGAAATTCAGCCTTATTACATGTTTGATTTCTTTTTTTGTTTTGTTTTGTTTTGTTGTAATATAATTTTTTTCCTTTCATTTTTTCAAGAAAATTTAAATACATGGCTAACTTTAATCCCATTTCAAGAAAATAGTTTTTAGAATAACCAAAGCCCTTTTGATGATTTAAGACTTAGGTCCAGATTTCAGTCTCCAGGGATGCTTATTTTATGCAAGTGTCTGTTTTTTTAAAGAAATTAAGTCCTCCATACATATTTGATTTTTTTTTTCTTGCAAACTCTACAGCTTTCATTTAAGATTACCAGCATCATGGTTGTAATTTCACATTAAAGTGGAAAACAGATTTATAGCCATTTTTTGACGGAAATTGTCAAATAAATTGTTATTAGTAAACCACAAAAGATTGTCCCAACCAAATACCCCGTTGCTTCTTAACAGGAGAATGTAAAGATTTGACTTTCAGCTGTCCTTCCTTTCAGCTTGAAGCATCAAGTGGCCCATCAGAATGGTCCGGAAGCCTCAACACATCTTGTCACTCCTCTTAACTGCACATGTCATCTACTCAGCTCTGGTACGAACACTTTTACTTGTATGTTTTACTTTTGATAGGTATGGGTAAGCATGGGTTTCTCATGCTAGGATAAACCTTGAGTAAAAATAACACTGTTTCATGATAGCAACACAAACATTTAAAACAAAAATGTGAGCTTATTGCTTTGTTTAAATTAGAAAAGCAATGATTGGTTTTGCTAATAAGATTATACATAATAACAATGTTTTGTGACATACTTTGTTACTGTTTTTGTTTATGGGAAATACAATTTGGCAAAAATGAATTAGTCGGGCTACCTTCGCAGGTAGCTAGCCTGCAGTCAACTGCCTAACAGTCAAGATGCCTGAGCTTTAAAAACAGCTTTAGTGTAACAGGAAGGGTGGGTGCCACTTTTTTTGTTTCCAAATATCAGAATTAGTCTTTCTTGGGAAAAATGTACTAGCCTTCTTTTCAGCCAGCTGACCAGTGCACAGAAACATTTGTGGGAGGAGTGTGGGAAGGTTGCATCATGGTCATCATGGACTGGAGTTTGACACCCCACCCTAATACAAGTGATGATTGGCGCTCCTTTAGCTTCTATGTCATGACTTCTATTTTTCATTACCAGAAACATTTCTGAAAATCGTTTTTCTTGTAGGCGATGAAAAAGTAAAGTAGCCTTCTTCCCATTAGCCGCAGCAATAGATGGGGGAGAGGCAACACATTACTGTATGATTGAAGCTGTCTCTAACATATCACAAGAACTTCAGACAGAAGAAATCCATGGCCTCTTCTGAAACCAATGTGCATGACTTTTCAAAACCTGATTAGCATTCACTGTGTGTCCTCCAGTGTTAGAAAGGAGACTGAGAATTCCCATCTGAGTGCACGCTGTCATTTTTCCCCTTTACGCTGCTCTTTTATATCTGCTGTCCAGACTCCCTGTTTTTCTGTGATCCCCATATTGTTGCCAACTATAAAGATTTCACAGGGCTTACTAGGGTTTGATTGCATCACATCCCATCTGTTTCAGATGTTACTATCAAAAGAAGTCTATAATAAGGATGTAGACGCCCTTAAAGTATTTTGAGACAAAGTGTGGAAGAGATTTTCTTTATCGGCTGTAGAAAGAAGTGGCAATGAAATGTAGGAATCTCTAACTTTCACCAAATGCCTGTTCCCCTTCAGAGTCGTGTGGGAGCCATGGAGGGGAGCAGAGAGTGCAGAGAACACGAATACAAGGACCGCTTCGGGAACTGCAAACCCTGCAAACAGTGTGACGCAGGACAGGAGCTTTCTAAGGTTGGAGCACAACTGTTTTGAAATACTTTTCTGTCTCTTAATCCCCTCTCCTGTTAGACAAATGTGTCCAACACACTGCATCCGACTGTTTGGACAGATAACACAAAATCCAGAACAGGAATGGATCAAAAAAAGAGTTGGAGAAACGTGTTTAAGATCACGTGTTGGGGAAAACAAGCAACAATATTTATTGCTTCCTTTCTTTCATAGAGAGAGCGGCCAAACCGTTATTAACTTCTGTCCAACAACTCCGGCCCTTCTTTAATCAGTCACACCCATGCTTTTGACCTCCTCCAGCTGAATGGCTTCCATTGTCTTTCCCCATCGAGCCCAGTCCAACTCATTGTCTTCACCCTCTGAAGCAAGCCATGCCTAAGCTTGCTGCTCTCTCAAAAGGGAATACAGTCTTTTCCACCCCCTGAGCCTCAGCTTTCTGTGAGCTTTGTACAAACAGGCCTCTGTAGTGTCAGTTAAGGCTAATGAGCAAAAAGCCTTTTTCCTCTCTAGCAGTGGCGGTAACGGCACCTACCCACTTTTGCAAGTGGAGACAGTGATCGGAAGACTAATAAACAGCATTTACCAATTTATGGATACCCTACAAACCTTTTAACATTTAGTTACATTACACCCATAGGCCACAATGTATTTTATGAGGGAGACCAACACAAAGTAATGCAGTAAGTGGAAGAAAAAGTATCCATGCTATTTAAAACAATATTTAGAAGCCTAAAAAAAGCCTGGTTAGGTAACAGAGTCTATCTGTGTTTAATTTAATCTGTGTAATTGTTTTAAGAAAGTTGTTATAAACCCACCTTAAAACATAGTGGTGGCAGCATCATGCTATGGGAATACTTTTCTTCAGCTGAGATTGGGAAGCTGGTCAGAATTGGTGGGAAGATGGATGAAACTGAATACAGGAGTTGTGAAAGAAAACCTATTTGTCTGCAAAAAGGTTTGAGAAAGCGGTAAGAGCTTCATCTTCCAGCAGGAAAGCAACCCTAAACATAAATCCGATTTGGCGAAACCTGAAAATTGAAAGTTCACAAACACTCTGACTGAGCTTGAGCTACTTTGAAATGAAAAATGAACAGACATTTTAGTCTCTTGATTGGCAAAGATGGTTCAAACAGCTGTAACTGCAGTGAAAGATTGTTCTAAAAGGTATTACCTCAAAGGGATTGCAAACATATGTACTCCACACTTTTCAGATATTTATTTGCAAAATCTTTAAAAACGTTTTACAATTATACACTATTTGTGACAGACTCCCATAAAGTCCAGATAAAATACACTGAATTGTGTGGTTGTAATCAAGCAAAATGTAAAGTGTAAGGGTAATCACTAGTTGTGCAAGGCAATCTTAACTAGTGACAAAGCTCAAGAATTCCCAACAAAAAAATTCCTTCATCAAAAGCATATTTCCAAAGTTTACATGTGTACTTTCTCTGGTTGTGATATTAAAAAAGCTTTATTCAAAATAGATATTTGATATCAACAGCAGTGCATGAGATTAGATAAGTTGGCAGTAAATGAACCTAAAGACAGAATGGGTATCAGAGCCCTGTGTCACTTTATAATTTACAGCATTAGTGTATGGCCGTACACTAGGGAAGATGTTTCTAACAAAAATACATCAGCGAAAGGCAAATTACAGATGAAACACTCTCTACTCCCAGTTTTACATCTGTTGAACACATTAAAGACCAGTTGCCTTTAATCTGTGAGCACACAAACATGCACTGTGTGCTTAGTAACATGCTTCAGTGGTCTTCTAGTTCCTCTGCCTGCTCAACAGGCATGAGTGCTGCCCGCCACCCTGGGGTCCTGGTTAATAATTGCCTGCCTCACTCTTTCTCTGAAGGTAGCGGGATGTCGGCTCAAACAGAAGACCAGAGCCTGGGACTGGGGGAAAGAGTCTCAGACTTAAAAAACTTATGAGCAGAGATCTGAGTAACCCTGAAAAATGATGGGGGTTTGACCCCAACCCGGTGGAGAGGGAAGCGGGCTGCTGGAGTCCCCCTGTGCAGCTGCTATAGAGATTTTGGAGGAATGTGGCCCAGTTTGCCTCTGGAAGCTGTTCTGACAAACATCAATTAGCACCGCCACGCTAACTGTTGCTCGAGGAACCACCCACACATGGCCCATTACAATCAGTTACTCTTTCTTTTTCCGACATATTTCTTTCCAGCTTTCATTCAGCCTGTTAATCAGTCGATTTTTGTAGAAGAAAGGCTTACCGCCTTTTCAGTGGATTCTAGAAAAATGCCTGTGGCAAGAAAGAAAAATAAATTGTCAGGAACACACATATTTGACATGTCAACAATATGTAGCATGTAGCAAGAGGATCATTTTTTCTTCAGCAACAACCAAAACAAAGAACCACTGACTGCTGCTGGCTCAAAGGCAACAGGAGGGTTAAATTCACGTTACTGTCCATTCGGTACAGTTTTCCTCCGTCTGAAGACATCTTCAGAGCTTTCCCAAACAAAAAGGAAGGTTTGAGTGTGTTGTGAGCTGTACAGAACCTTGCTCCAACTGACTTGGCAGTGTTTTCAGTGTTGTTTCATCACAGGATCAGATAACTGGCCACTCCCCCTCCCCTCTCCTCCTGTGATTTCCTCTTAATCTCAGCAATATCTGCGTCTGAACACGCATCAGGTCCCAGCCACCTCGACCCCTCGCTCCCCTCCACACGACTGTTATGCTTGGCAGTCTCAGTCAAACAAGATCAGGAGATAGGATATGCAGGGGAACGTGATGTCAAGCATCTGCTTATTTTATTATGTTTTCATGGTTTTTGAGGGGCTGTAAGGAAATTTCTAAGTAGTAAATAAAAACTGAGGGTTTGTGTCCATCCGTGTCTGTTGATTGTGGGCAAATGTTGGATACATAATTTGATGCATTGTCTGTAGTTTTGTTCTATAGTGCCGTTTTTTTAAATGGAGAAGATTAGAGAAAATAATACAGTTAATAAACTTACCTTTACTTTCCAGAGGTTCTGTACTCCCCTTTCTGTTTCAGCTGCTGATTTAGCAAAGGTAGAGTGACTTTCTCAAAATAATGAGTTGGTAACTCAAAATAATGAGTTGGTAACTCAAAATAATGTGCTTAGGGACGTTCAAATTGATATGCTGCCTTTTTGTTTATGCTACAGCCATCTGCACCTGCATTGGAGTCTCTTATATGGGACAGACACCATGAAGGTTTACCATTTTATATCCAAACTGGGTTTTTAATAAACTACGTGACGGGTCATTTCTGGACATTGTTTAAAGTAGCTATATGCTACAGTTATAAAGGCCTGTTACATTTTATTTTTACATACACTTGTATTTTTCAGTGTTCCCTGCGATGACCTTCTGTCTGCTATTAGGCATGGGTTGGTAACTGATATCAAGTTATACCAAGGTTTTAAGAAGTTACAGTTTCAAAACTGAAAACGTTTTCAGCATAACGGTAATTCTGTTTAACTTCTTTTCAATGAGATGTCAGAAAAGTAAAAGAGTTATCAGAGTTTTTTGTCAGGGTTCTTGGAGCATTGATACCCCTTTTCCATTAAAGCGGTTCGTAGCTCATTCCGGTTCCTGAACGTGATTTCGAACCAATGACGCACGTTTCCACCAACGAAAAGAGGTTCCAGGGTGCGATCTCTGGTTCAATTCCGACACCGCAGAATACTTGGTTTTTCTGAGTGAACCACAACATCACCCGTGGGCGGGTTGAAGCTGCAGACAATAGAAGCAAGAAGTACGTCGGTGAAGAGAAAGAACGTACCGTATAAAAGTTATTCATGTTTGCAAAAATACACTAAACACACATTGTATAACTAACTACGGTACTTGTTTCCATTTCACTCGCGGATACTGAACTGATGCAAAAGTAAACATTGTTCTTGCACGTAGTCGTCTTCTACTTTTTTTAGTATTAACTGTAGTTTATGGCTACTCATTTTTGCATTATAAGGAACATTGCAAGCAGCTCAGCAAGCTCCACTGTCTCACTACCACGCTTTCCACCCGCGTTGTGTAACCCCCACTTTTGATGACTCATGCTTGGTTCCCAAAACACCATAGTTTGAAAGGACCTGAACTGGTTCAAGAACGAGAGTTCTTTGGGCGGAAAAATGCTATGTGAAATGCAGTGTTGCCCCTACCTCAGCTGTTACCAAGAACTGCCAGTCAGCTGACTGAAAAAAACTCCTACACTTTATCTTGCTTACATGAAAGAGAAATGCAGGAAATCAGATATATTTCTGATTAAGGGAAATATCCAGAGTCATTACATAGAAACTAAAGGAGGTCCTATTCATCACTTTTATTATGGTGATGATGTTTTTAAGCTAAAGTTGGCATGCTATGAGCAGCATGTCTGTAAAGCAACTAACTGCAAGCTGGCTAGCTGAATAGATGGCCTGACTAACTAACCAGCAATTATCAGCTTGTTATACTTTCACTTTTATCCTATAAAGGGCTAAGCAGCAAAAAGGGTTGATATTTTGAACAATAAGCATGTTTACTTAATAAATTTATTGTTTTCTTTTCTATATTTCATCTTAAGTCTGTGTATTAAAATAAAAAAAACAACAAGGCATTGCTTCTTAAGAGTTTATCCGTTCTCTATGAGGAGCAGGACGTGGCTTTGTTTCTGTTTGTTTCAGTGTTCTGACTTGCTTGTGTCTACGTAGCATCGGCCCATCCTGGCATCTGGTGCCCCATGAACAGTACTTGTGCCAATGCCAGGCCTAGTGGGGATAAATCATCCTGGGGCCTCATTACTTCATGTGGAAACAGGTCACCAGACCCTATCCTGCAGTCTCTCCTCTGCTTTCTTACAAGTCATTTTCATTTGATTGACCTTCTTGAGAAAATCAAGATTATGACATGCAAATATGAGTCTTGTTTATTCTCCTTTTCCCACTTTCTAAGACATCCCTTCTTTCTTCCTTCCTTGGTGCCCTGCTCTGCCCTTCTGCACTGTAAGACCTTATATGGAAAGTTCAGAGGAACAGCTGCAAAAGCCAGATCCAAACTGGGCCACCTGGCCAAGCGCGGCTCAAGGTTTCAATGTCAGGCTCACATGTGTTTGGCTGAATGGACCGAATTCCTAATCCTCCCTCGCGGTGCCTTAGCAAGATCACATCTTTGCCTCTGACCTCCATTTTTATTTCCCCTCAATCTAACCACACCATATTAGAGTCTTCTGCCCACATTCCAGCGCATGTGCATGCCAGGCCAGTGAAACACGACACAGGAGAGGAAAGACAACAGGAGAGTAGTCCTTTTTGAAATTGACATTCAGTTTAATGATATGTGCCTGTCTTTCAGGATTTAGAAAGCAGTGTGGTGATCCTGGATTACAGGAGTACAGCTGCCACAGAGCTGATAACGAATGAACAATGTATGATGTCCTTTCAGAAGGGTCTTTTCATTCTGTGCAATGTACAGTAGTATCAGCTGTCGTGTAAATGTTTAACTGTTATCAAGGTCACCAGGCTTTCAACATGGGTTGCAGAGATATGAATGTTTGGGAAGAGAGATGCACAATGACCAGTTTTGATTCTTCTCTTAAAAAAATTACATTTTAATTCCTAAACACTTTCTTTTCGACATCTCAGGTTGGTGCAATAAAAAAGTTCAAATGTATTTGTAAGACAAAATGGTCCATAGCATCACAGACCCTCCAACATATTAAACAGTGGTAATGAGGTGCTTTTCTCGATCCTTTTTTTACACAATGAAACCAACCTGGAGTGTTTATGTTGCTGAAGAGCTCAATCTAATACCCTGTCAAACTAAGGTGTATCTGCCTTTCGTTTTAATGCTATAGGTAAGTAATGCACCTGTATCACCTTACTAAGTCAGTCCACCACAGAGTTTTGGGACATACTGAAAAGTTCTTAAGCAAGAAAAAGGATTCACTTACCTCAGTATGCTGGATGCTTGAAACAAAAACTGGTGGCTTGCCCTAATTTCACATTAGTTAAGGTAATACTATTAAGGTAAACTATTTGTCTACTTGTGGATACTCAGAGCATTGAAATTATATTCCCAGATTATTTGTAAATATGAAAAAATGGTCATGTCACTGCAAACGTAATGTACCATCTTGACACAGCAGAACACTTATTTCCACATCCTTGATACATATGCACTGGTCAAAAGAGAAGCTCATGAAAAGCAATACACATATGTCAAAGATGTGATAAGACGTGATGTTCCACATGATCTCCTTCAATTCCTCACATTTAGACCAAGGCAACACATGTTTTTCAATACGCCAGCATACATGGCAAGATAGAAAACAGTGTGACTGCAGCTTTAGGGGCTTGACATACTGGTCCATGCAAACGAGGTGGTGGGACCTCGCAGACAAGCATTTGCTCCTATTTATGTTCCTTTTAACTCAGCTCAACAACTTTGTTTCACTCAGAGATAGAGTTTTGACAGCCTCTTAGGAGAAGATAATGCACTGGTTTATACACTGTTTACTCAGAAGAGGAGAAGTCAAAAAGAACCAAATAGAAAGAATAAAGGGATTGTTCATCAGCATACCAGCTCAGGTTTTGTGTCTTTGTTGTGCCTGAGAGAGATTATCCACGCTGGGAAAACAGCAGATCTCTCCTCCCTGTATGTCTTCAAAACATCCTTGGTTGTTGTTTTTTTTTTTTGCTCTTCATTTAAACTTTAATTTCTTTATCTGGGGTTTGTTTGGCAGAGGTTAGTATTATCTTTGCTGGCACGCACAGCCAGTACGATCAAAAAACTCTGGCCTATAAACGGACATCAATAGAGACCCTTAGCAGACCCTAGCGGGCGGGTACAGATGAAGAAATTTATGTCACACATGCTTTGCAGTCGACCAGATAGCAGAGGGAAAGTAAGAATTAGGCTTTCTGTCATTCAGCACACAGTTCCAGTTACTGTGAACAGATGCAAGAAAAACTTGGGGTCCTCATCCAGGCTTGTTTGTGCCTTTCTGCAGCGGTCCTTGAGCAAGAGGCAGGGAACACCTTGAACAAACAGCAACAAAGATACACACAGGACAAAAAAAAACATGCACACACAGACTTAAGGGCAATTTTAAGAGACCAATTAACCTAACAGTCATGTTTTTGGACTCTGGGAGAGAGACGGAGTACTTGGAGAGAACCCATGTGTATGGAGAAAATGCAAATCCACACAGAGAAAGATCCCAGGCCGGGATTAGAACCTAGGACTTTCTTGCTGCAAGCCACGAATGCTACCAACTACGTCAAATACAACCTAGCTTAAAAATACAGTATAAATTAAAAAAATATTCAGGTACATTTATAGAAATTGTTAAGGGGTACCACTTTGTGAGTGTGCAAGAAACAATAATTTCACTCACAATATGTGGAATTTTTCTCACTAAAATAAATGTGTGGAGGGTGCTGTATTTTATACTTTAAATGTTTGCTCAGGTGAACTAATGCAGAAGAATGTTTAGCATTAGGTTATTCACACGTGCAAGAAAAGCTGGCCTTTATACCTGCACTTTCAGTTGTTGAGCACAAAACAAGTATTCATGCGCTTTTCTCCATCTACTTCTCTATAATCCCTGCCCTCTTCCTATAGCATTTCCTTTGCTTGCTGGCCTCTCAATCAACGGGACCCTCACTGAGTCAGCTCGGAGTGGGAGTAGTTTAAAAAACATAGCAATAAACTTGCGATAATGCAACAGTGGGTGTCCACAAAAGGCATTATTATTTAAATGCATGGCCTCTCTGGGTCTCGCAACGGAAGGCGACTCATTCATACTCAAAGAGTCAGGGAGATTATTGCCTGTGTAAGATAGACTCTCAAAAGAAGCAGGCCATTGTTAGCCTCTAACCCAGCGGGCTAAGATCATTCTTTAATTTCAGGACCCCCAGTAGTTCACATTCACACTCCCCTTTTCACCATCTGCACATCAGCCCAAATCAACCAACTCCCCCCTGCCTCTTACTCAGTATATTTTTCCCTGTTAATCCCCCCAGGAATGTGGCTTTGGTTATGGAGAGGATGCCCGGTGCGTGGCTTGCCGGAGCAGCCGCTTTAAAGAGGACCGGAGCCTGCAAAAGTGCAAACCCTGTCTGGACTGTGGCCTCATCAACCGCTTCCAGAAGGGCAACTGCTCCACCACCAGCAACGCCGTGTGTGGTGACTGTCTACCAGGGTGAGAGAGCACTGCAACACCCATCTAGCTTGTCTAATTTTACAGTAAAAAAGCTTGTTTTGTTTACTAAACATGTAACCTTGTTTCTGTAACAGATTTTACAGGAAAACAAAATTAAGTGGATTCCAGGACATGGAGTGCATACCTTGTGGGGACCCTCCGCCTCCATATGAGCCCAATTGTAAGCACCTTTACTTCATTTGACCTCTCCTAACCGTTGGCCTAAAATGTACCCATAAAACAGATTCCCCAATCCACGGCAGGAGATGTTTGAACATGAAACAACAGCGATACAAAAGTCTGAAAAGCAAATATCACCATCACAAGCACACTATTGAACTCCTTGCCAAGTGCTAGTAGAACCAAAATCCAGTGCCACAACAAAGCCAACACACAGACACACACTCAACATGCCAGCACAAGGTCTTCAAGAGTAACCAGAACCACAACTTTCGAAGGGTGGAGCAAGCCACGTTTGACTCACTAAATCCAACTGAGGCAGCCAGCTGTGCTGCGCGGATAAATAAATGCCAGGATTTACAAGCTGGGAAGTTAAAGAGCTGAAATGGATCCCCCTAATACAACCTAAGATTTTCCAGCATCAGATTACATTGGCTCAAAATGTGTCACTCATTTTCAGTGCTCAGTGCTTAATTTTGAGAAAACTTCCCTCCCCTTGAACTTTTTAACATTAGAGCCACAACTTAAAGTGATATATCATGTGAAGTGGAAGGAAATGACACAGGAATTTCAAATGTTTTTACAATTTAAATCTGAAAGTGTGCATTTGTATTCACCCCCCTCTTTCTGATACCCCTAAATAAGATTCAATGCAACCAAGTACCTTCAGAAGTCACCTAATTAGAAGAACTCTGTTCAATCCATCATCTGGACATGGAACAATGGCACATCTGTAAACCTACCATGACATGGCCACCTACCTAAACTGACAAGGCCGACAAGAAGAACATTAATCAAAGAAGCAGCCAGGAGGCCCATGGTAACTCTGGAGCAGCTGCACAGATTTACAGCTCATGTGGAAGACTATTGCTACAGGATAGCTATTAGGGCATTTATGAAAGAATGATTAGAGCAGCGGTTGTTAAAAAAACCCATAGGAAGGGCTGTTTGCAGTTTGCCACAAACCAAGCAGGGGAGACAGAAAACAAGTGGAAGAAGGTGCTCAGGTTACATGAGATCCAAACTTGAACTTTCTGGCCTACATGCGAAACTCTGTGTGTAGGAAAACTAACACTGCAAATCAAATTGAACATACCTTAACAGCATCATGTTGTGGTTATCAAATTTTTTAGGAGGGACAGGGAAAGTGGTCAGAGTTGATGGGAAGAAAACCTGTTACAGGCTGCAAAAGACTTGAGACTGGGTTGAAAGTTTACCTTGCAGTAGGACTACAACCCTAAAAATACAGCCAGAGCTACAATTGAGTGGTTTAGATCAAAGCATATTCATGTTTTAGAATGGCCTAGTCAAAGTCCACACCGTAACTCAATTCAGAATCGGTGGAAAGACCTGAAAATCTCATCTAATCATCCAGTCTGACTGGACTCAAGCCCTTTTACAAAGGAGAATGGGCAGACATTTCAGTCTTTAAATGTGCAAACTGGTAGAGACATACCTCAAAAGGCTTGCAGCTATTACTGCAGTAAAACATGGTTCTATAAAGTACTGACTCAGGGGGCTGAATACAAATGCACACCACATTTCTCAGATTTTTCGTAGTGGAAAAAATATTTAAAACCATGTGCAACCTTTCCTTGACTTTACAATTATGCACCACTATTTGTTGGTCCGGGACACGTTTGTGGTTGTAATACGTAATATGTAATAGGGTCTTTAGATGGTTCTTGATGAACCATAGAAAAATGTTGCATGTTTCTTTTGGTCCAGTACCAATTGCAACAAATCAGTGAGTTTGCTGGTTCAATTTATGGCTTTTGTTTAAACAAAAGAAGCTGTGCATGTGTTATAATGTATACACAAAGCTCACATTCCAGTATTTTGCACATCCTATGAACTTCTTCCTCCTGGCCAAGTCCAAACTCATGATTTCAGGTATCCAAATGAAATCAACAATCAAATGAACTTTTACCTTTGGCTGTGACTTCGTGCTGGCAACAGATACACCAGCTTTTTCTGAGAAGCTTTTTCTGGCGATATGAGCGTTGGAAGCAGGGGATATATCATCTAAACAACATGTGCAGTCTTTGCACAGAAGAATGGAGGCGTCATTGAACTGGCCGTTCTTGATTTTGTTCTTTAATCTTGCCTCTTTATTGATGTGGATTAGAAAAAGAAAACCTGGATGTGTACACTGACCTTGAGACAACAGGCCTCCCTCTGTCTGCTCATTTGTCCATCTGTGCCGCTTCCCGTTTAGATACTGGAGGAGGCCTGTGAAACAAAATGGCCATTGTGTCTGGGAACATAGGCGGTACTTAGCTCCTTCTGGGACTCTCAGTGGAGTATTTCCAAATGTTTGAAAGTCATGCCACGCCCCCCTACCCCCATCCACGGCTGTTATCTCGAGGAGGATGGTGAAAACTTAAAGGGCAGATCATTCTAATAGCCCACACTGGCCCCGGGCAGCGGTGCAGCTGTGCAGGGGGAGGCAGTTGTAGTTTGGGGTGGACTGTAAATCTTAACCCTCCACTCCACCCTCCGTTTTCTCTCTCTCCCCTTTCCTCCAGTGGCTTTTTGGAGCACACGTAAAATGAGGTTGTGTTTTATGGATTCCTTTAGCCTCTTTAATGTGTTTCATCTGCTGAAATACTTCACAGTCCTGGTGAAGTCAGACCTGTATGTGTGCTCTGGTAGCTTCCTCCTGTACTGGCTTTATTTACAATGAGCTTCATAAATTAGCCAGTCAGGAATTTTAAATGTTTTTTAGTTTATTCAACAGCGACAAAGGTGTTTAAATTCAGCTATTGAACATGATTAATGCATTCCCTAAATCAAAATGTTGAAAATCTGTGTAAAAAAGTTAGGGACCGAATCTAAAGCTTCATTCCTAAGAATGAGATAAATGTGATGCCGCTCTGCAAATTTACCAAATTACTTGGGAAATGTTGCACCAGGTCCATGTGTTAGATGTTGTCTAATTTTTGTTCCCCATTAGATAGATTGTTAGCATAGCCTTTTTTACTATACATATGGGTTCTTTCACATGCAAAATTCCCTACCTTTCAATGAGAGTTTTAACACTTAAGTCAGCATTTACCCATATACGTTTGATTTTTATCATTGCACCATTTAATCAGACAGAGATTGGAATCAGCCCGTTTTTCCTGAATTGGCTGTAATCAGTGATATGTACTTTGAATACTGGAAAATTAGTTTTGTTTTCTTTTTCCTTTCAATTAAATGCATCAAAACTAAGAACCCCAACCATTTCTGATCTATAAACACATAATCTAACAGCATGTTCTTGATTTGAATAAAAATCAGATGCAGGTCATTCAGATATGTTACAGTAATTCCTTCAGTTTCTGTTGGATTCAAAACCACAACATCTATCAGAGAACCTGCAGTAAATTTTCTTTCTTCATGTGTTTTACTCTTTAGAATAAAACAGAAAAATTTGAATTTTCTTGTTTCATGTTCAAAATCGGTATTGCCCAGGAAAAGTCTGATCGGTACACCTGCATTTAACAAGTTAGCTTCCAATTCAGGAGAGTAGTAAAGGACTGTTTCAAAGTTTGATTTTTTGTTTTTTTGCCACCTGGGCTAATGCAGATCAACCTTGTTTAAAATAATCTATAACATGCAGAATTTTCCAATCTGGATTGAATTATCCTACACTATATACAAATTCTGTAAAACAAAGCTTGGGACCTCTGATTTTAGAGTTTTTTTATCTTCTACTTTACAAAATAAGGATTAAAGTCATAAAAAGTGAAACAATTTAATATGTACTCAGACCCAGAAACCATTCAGGCATTTCAATATTCTGTAGGAAAACCTGATACATTAAAAGAACAACGTCCTAGATGTCAACAGGGCCCAGTCGGCACCCTGAACACTTTTTAAAACTCTTCCAATATGGTGGTCACATTTAAGTTCATATAGTCAGATCCCAGAAAAACAGGAAACCCTCCTGCCTACCAGCAGTTCACACCAGCAACTCCAGTATTTGAACCCACACTCATCGTAGCCACTCAGACGCAGGCGTGTGGGATCATGATAGCTGCTGATCGCAGAACACTTTGTCCTGACTGTTGTCTCAGTGAAAATACAAGAAAACTGTCAAAGCTCCACCTTACAGCGATATTCATGTTTGGTGTTACTGCAGAAGAGATGAGTATGTGCGCACAAATGAGTCCAAAACGAGTCAGTGGCACAAAAAGCTCAGACAGAGCTGCAGAGAATTTTTTTGTTATTTATGCTTTATTCAAAAAAAGTAGATTTCTGTGTGAATACTTCAGATATAGAAGCAGAATGTGTTTACGAAGGTAATGCTTTACCTGAGCAGACAGTCTGAATAACCAACCAGCTGATACCAACGTCTTATACTTGTGTTTCTGTGTAAAGATGTGTTTATTCTATATTTTTGCTTAAATCTATGTTTCAAAGTAAAAACAAATAAATGCTATAGATGACTTTAGCATGCCTTTAATAATCAACATGTTGTATTATTTTAACAGCAATACAAACTATTGCTTTTTTTGTTTTTAATAGATCATACTATACATTTTTGTGGTATTTTAGGCGGGGGCCTGCTGTGGTAATCCTGCCCTCTTGTATCTTGTATTGTATGTTGAATATAGTGACCTACATTTTTTACTGAACTGAAACTACCTTAATCAAATATCTCTAATGTTTAGGTATAAATGACAACTCTTGTCTATACCAAGGAGGACTTTCCTAAAATGCATTCTCTCTGCTATACAGAGATCAGGGTAAAACTGTGCCCGGCCCCAGTAAAGAAAGACCTTAAAAGCGTTCGTACCAACACAAGTCTAAGATCCCTCCAAGGTGCAATGAAGTGCTGCTTTTATTTGGACAATGAGTGCCGTTCCACAAAGGGAGCACATGCAGGGAAGTCTGTGAAAGGCTGCGGTTTATTGGTCTGGTTTGTGTGGAGATAATATCAGCAGGTGAGGTCTGTTCAATAGAGCAGTGTTTATCTGTGTGTGCTGCAGCTGCCGGCGCTCTGATAACAGGCTGTCTTTGTGTTGATGCTCACCTCGGAGGGGCTGGATCTGACCTTCACAATGAAGACCAAGTTTAAACACCATGGCCAGATGTCAAACACCACACAGGCATCCCGCGCTGGTTAAGAGTCCATAAAACTGGACACTAGCACACTGAGAAACAACATTTAGCTTTAGGGGGACATTTTATATTCTACATTTTAATACTCTAGGCTGAAGGAATTTTTTAACAGATTTACTGTGATTGAATGTTTTTCGCCATCACGGTTTATACTCTATTCTTCAGTTTGACCAGGAGGATTGAGAGCAAACAAGAACTTATGAGCTTCACTGCAGCCAAAGCCTTTCAATACAAACATACCTGAATAAACAGGAACTTATATAAACCAGCATGATTTAAGCTGTGCCACGATGTCTGTGCTGCACCACTTTCAAAGATCCCCCTCTGGAATGTTCCATGCCTCCGACATCATGTATTTTTTTTGTTTATATCAAACGGATCCTTAGCTAACCCTTTTCAGAGATTTGAAGCTCTGCTTTGAGTTTTTCATCATTTTCTTTCCTTGAGAAGGAATGTTAAAATACCCTTATCCCCTATCTGTCTGAAAGAGGAGGGGAAAAAAACTGCCCAGAGCTAAACCAGTGTTTACACCGCAAAACAAAGAGCTCTTGAACGTTGAAAGGCTGATACTGGTCGCATTTATGATTAATATACTGAAAAGCAAATAGCGGAGCTGACTAGAAAAAAGATCTTCTCAAACAAAAACTCATTCATTCTCATTGGTAACGGCTCAATCTGCTTCACATCACTGCTTGCTCCCTGTCACTGTTTGCTCTGTATTAACAGGTATCTGTATCTGATTTCTCTAACAGATCAAAGTTAATTGTGTGTAGCTATTCGAACATGGCATTATAGAGAACCGTCAATTACTTTGAGAGTTTAGGCATGCTTCTGTATTTCCTTGACTTATTGCATCAAAACATTGTTATCACCGAGCACAACTACAAACTGGCTGATATGTGAAGGGTGTACCGGTTACCAAGTACTGCTTAAAAACACACCTATTATCAAACAGCCTGCTTAACCTCACCAGCTACAGTAGTGCAATTGTACTGCTAAAGTCTACACAACCATTGTGTTCTATCTTGTATTCAAACATGAATGCAGCATTTATTGATGCCATCAAGGAACCAAGAGTGGATAGTATAATTCAGTGCAAACATAACCAACAGGGCTGTAAAAATCTATCCAGCTTATGCGTCAAACTGATACAGGATACTGGGTTCACAAGAACAAGATGGGATTTTAGCAATGATTTTTGGTAAAACTAAGGATTTTATTTGTTTCACAAATCAGAAACTGTATTTCTAATAAATGGCTCAAATTCTTAATTAGAGGTGCACAACTGCACTCCAGTTTCCTCGAAAACAGTAAGATAACCGTTTAGTTTGGCAATAGGAAGTTCTAAAACCAATACCAACTTTAGGGAAATTTGTGGCTAATGGTTATCCAGTAACAGTATTCTTGCAGTCTTTACAAATCATTCCTATATTGACTGACATTCTGTCAAAGTTCATTTTTTCTACCAAGTACCCATGTAGCTGACATATGGTTTAAAAGGGGTGTAGGGTAACTCAAGCTGTACTTCCTTTGCTACTTCAAAGTAATAAAGTAAGAGTCTCAAACATGAGTAGTCAAACTTAAAGTCGACATCTTCAAATCCAGGCTAACAAAAAGGAAAGTGATATGCTGAAAGCAGCTCTACGGCACTTAGAAATATTCTAATATTGTGCTATTTTAAAAAAATATTTTGCCTTGCAGCAAGAAGGTCCTGGGTTCGACTCTTGTCCGAGGGTCTTTCTGCATGGAGTTTGCATGTTCTCCCCGTGCATGCGTGGGTTCTCACCGGGTACTCCAGCTTCCTCCCACAGTCCAAAGACATGCCTGTTAGGTTAATTGGTCTCTCTAAATTGCCCTTAGGTGTGTGAATGAGTGTGTGCGTGGTTATTTGTGTGTTGTCCTGTGATGGACTGGCGACCTGTCCAGGGTGTACCCTGCCTCCGGCCCAGAGACTGCTGGAGATAGGCACCAGCTTCCCCACGACTCAATATAGAAGAAGCGGTATAGAAAATGACTGACTGACTATTTTGTAAACCAGATGTTATTAAACATTTTATCTTCATTTGAGTTCATCGTTCCTACTACGGAAGTGATCATTCGATCACAGTGAATCATAAATGATATGGTATTCAGATCCCTTGCTATCTACTTTACTGAGCAAAGAGACTGCCTTTACTGGATAATTATCAGCTGGTTAATGGTGGCTGGTAATGTTACTAACATCATGAAGAGATCCAACACACTACAGCTAACATTTACATATGGGTTCCATATGGTAGAACAATGAGCACTAGATGAGTGTCCATGGACCCACAGGACCACTTGGAGTAAAATGGAGGCTCTACACCAAATTGCCTGCAGTATTTGTTTATCTCCTCATATACATGTGAAATTGAGTGTGATCCCTTTGTAAATCCATAGGAATGGATGTCCAGCCATGGAAACCCATTCCATGAAGCTTTCTGCTCACTAATTTTAACTCACTAATCTGAAAGCCATATGAAGTTTGGAGGTCTGTAGAAATTGACTCTGTAGAAGGTTGGAAGCGTCTGTGCTATTTGCTTTAGCATCCACTGACCTCGCTCACTTTCATTTTGCTGTAATATGAGCAAGTGACTGTGGAATATTTAGTAGAAAGGAAATAAAAATGCACAGGCTGCATTTTATCAGAGTACCAAGCTGATATTTACAGAGCCCGTTAGAAAACAAATATTTGTAGAGGCAGTCTGCAGGCATAGATGCTGGATTTTATACACTTGTGGCCATGGAATTTATTATATCGCTCTCAGTTGAATGATTTGGAGGAGTGAGTCTAGCTTTTGACTATATAGATGGATCCTAGATGTTTTTTAGAACTTGAATTGATTTTCTTAATCTCCATGTAGCTGGGTCCATTTATGAGCAACAATCACATGGGCCCTCATGCACATGTTGCTTCAGCCTGGATAACCTTTAGGGTATTTACATGAGTATTTGAAGACTGGCTTCTCTTCTCATCTCAGTCCATTTATTCTGACCCTACAAAAGGCTGAACCCAAGAGAAGACAACAGCTAACCTTGACCTGTACAGCTTTATTAGAAAACAGTAGAAAGTGTTACTGAAAGACCTCCTAATCAACTGCTTAGCTGGGTCATTTCTGATTTCATTCAAACCACATTAACTTTGTTAAGAATGTAGTGCAAAATGTCTCCCCCATCTTTATCTTCCCCCTTCTACGCAAAATTTGCCGGTTTCGACAAATGTTTGGGTGACACTGAGGCTAACTGAGCAACAATGCTAGCAGCAAAAGACAGGTTAGAGTTCCTGACAAAATGGCTCTGCTGTGACAGCATGCTAACCACTGTTTAGTAGATGTCCTTCTAAGAGGGTTTTTCTGAGGATTTCTCCCAGACATCTTTAGAAATTATTTCTAAAAAATGTTTCATCAGTCATCAGTTTTAGGTTTTCAGTCAGTAATCCAAAGGGTCCATTGATTTGAATTTGCCACTTTGACCAGTAAACATGTGCAGTGTATTTGTCAAAGTCAGACTCACCCTTAGATAATTCAGTATTTTAAAACCTGAAAGCAAAACTGAAACACAGCAGAAGTTGATAAACATTTTACATTTTCCTTTCGCTTTTGATGGAATCAATTTGTGAAAACATGAAAAGAGCTGCCCATAATAATCTCCACAACATTAATTATCACCTGATTCTTCAGAACACAGCTGCACAATGTTTTTGTGACTTTTAGCTCACTGTTTTTATTTAGCTTTTGCTTAAATCTGTGGACTTTCATCTGAAAACTGAAAGAAGAGTTAATTGTGAAACCTGACTCTGAATGGTTTCTCGTGATGTGGCGCTCAGTGATCTTTAAACTAACAACAGTCTCAGAAAATGAGTCGCCTGCTGTAACTGTGTGGAGAATTTCATTTGATTAAAGGATGATTACATGTAGCAGTAGCAAGTTGTTGTTTTTTTTTTTAAAAACAGCTTCATCAGTTTTACATTGTGATGTTTAGCCTTAAGCTGCATTAAGCCCCGACGCTCCGTAGCTGTGCGAACATGTTAAATAATCTGCATTCTTCAAGGCTTTATATGAATGTGTGTTAAGGGTCCCGATAACAGGAGCAAACACAGACATTGTGTTTCCCCTCAGGTAGGATGATAGACGTAATGAAGATTCTTCATGAAATCTGTACAACATACAAGTTTAAATAGACTAAATTTTTTCATTTTATCCTATACATAAAGAAATTTGAGGCCACAATGTTTGTGGGGGGTGGTAGGTAGAGCTATGTGTGTAAATCATCCTCTGTTGAGAACAGGACAGAGGCGGTTAAAGAGGGAATCCACCACAGGCGTTATTTTCTCTTTAAACTCCTTTGCTAATTTCAAAAGGCTGTGGTAAAAAGGTGGCTGACCTGAGGCACAAAGCGATAATTACTCTCATGTTTCCACACTGGCTGAGGAGTGCTGCATTAGATGAGATACATGTGTGAACCTCTGTTGTATTTATCCACTCATTCCTAAGGACAGGTGTTGCATTTTAAGTAAGCAGCACTTTATTTTCCCAGTCTCATTCCCTGTGTGATCTCCTTGCAGGTAGTGGGCGTGTGAACTTGGTGCCTCTGCCCTCCGTGGTGGCCAGTCCTCGGGACATGGCCCTGGCCGCAGTCATCTGCAGCGCTTTGGCTACGGTCGTTCTGGCTCTGCTGGTTCTGTGCGTCATCTACTGCAAGAGGCAGCTGCTGGAGAAGAAGCCCAGCGGTCAGTCAGGATGCTCTCACACCATATGTGTCGTATTCTCTTTTCTAATCCCTTCTGAGTGTGCCTTTGATAAACTGCATGAGCACGCCTGCTAAAGAAGATAAGATTAAAACAGAAGATAATAAAAAACAAACGACTAAACAAAGAAAAAAGAACTAACCACCTAAACAAGATTAAGCATGAGGGAAAATGTAAAGACATGCAGTTCACAGAGGTGAACCAACAATTTTAAACTTAAAAAAAGATTAGGACTTTAAATTGAGCCTTGTGGAACTATATCTCACTTTTAATGTTGAGATACAGAGTTTTCATGATTTTATGATTCCAGTAAAGTATCTGTCAGATCCGACTTGAATCAGTTTTTAACATTTCTGTGAATGCCTTTCTTTGTGCCTCTTTTTAACAGAGTAACTGGTGACATTTCAATGCAAGATGGTTTTGTCAGGATATCCAAAACGAAGTCCGTATGTGCTCTAAAGCTTACCATTAAATTATTATCCTGATTTCAGAGATATTAAGTTGGTGGATTATTGTATTTAAAAAAAGGAATTGTTAAGGCCTTGAAATGAGGCTTCACTGCTGTCTGAACTTGACTTCATTTCTCCTTTATCTTCCCAGACCGGGTGCCGAACTAAGCTTTATTAAACGGCTCTGCATATTTGCGGGAACTTGTTTAATGAGCTGCTTGAAGTGATTAAGCCTGTGAAATATCCCAGGGCGACAAATTAATGACATCATGTGTCACCCGTGAGCATGTCAGGAACAAAGAGTAGTAGCAGAAATTGTCAAGGCGGTACCAGTCGCCTTTTTTCTTGCAAAAAGAGTGCTTCAGTTAAGTATTTTGTTGTTAATTTCCCTCAGTTAAAATATGCACAATGTGCTTCCTTTAACAGAGTTGGCACAAGATGTTAACTGTTGCAATTTCAAATTGTATGAAGGAGTTATTATTAGCCTAAGTACCATGATGCTGGTTGGGCTTCTCAGTTAAATCTGATTATTTTGCAACTTTGTTTTGTTGATATAATGATTGGAAATTTAGAAGCTGCAACAAATTGATGAGGTAATAAATTCAACGACGATTAGTCTACAATTTCCGGATGCTTTATAGATTAGTTGGTAATTTATACCTGTAGCCCATTGAATTATATAGTTGTTTACTGAACAGTTTGAGGTTTGCAGCTTATTTCTGTTCCTAGTCATGGAAAATCATCATATTGTTTCTTTTTTTCAGCTGCCTCTCTGAGGTCTCAGGACTGTCCCTACAGCGGGGCGGAGCTCTCCTGTCTGGACACCCGCTGGCTCCACGACTTCCCCCAGAGAACCTGCTGCCAGTGTCACCTGGACCCCGGACACCATTGTGGTGCGTTTAGGTTCAGCTGGTGAAGTCTGTAAGCAATGCAGGGGCTCTAAGCTACTGTATGTCATGCATTTTTGACTAGTGAGCCATAAAAAGGGATTCGTCCTGCATTTACACCAAACGATGGATGATAAAGATGACAGTCCTGGAATCTATGTTGTATAAAGCTGTATTGTGTGGGTATTTGTGTGTGTTGGTTATTTAGGTCCGGTCCACCTGATCCCCTCTCTGTGCTGTGATGAGAGCTGCAGTCTGGGCCGCAGCCAGGACATTCGTCCTTTCCAGTCACAGATGAGCCTCAGTGACGAGTAAGTAGTAGAGCTGCAACATATGTTCTCAAGCATGAACATGCAGAATGTTTACTTATAGATCCCGGGATTGAGTTTTAAAATTTAATTTTGGTAGAAAAGATATTTCTGCATGGTGAATAATTAACCATCAGACGTATCAGAAGGACCAAAGAAGATCACGCTGGAGTGATATTCAATGAGATCTTCTGTGAGAACTGTAACAATTAGATGATGCCTATGTGAAGCAAAGCTATTGACAATGAAACCCCAGCAATGTCCTATTGTTAAAAATGGGCTTAAGAGGTTACAATTAGCCAAATAATACACCGACTGACCTGAAGAGAACATTTTATAGAAGATGAAAGCAGGATTATTCTTTTCATCTTTAGAGGCTGCTGATGGTTTGTCAGATAATCCCTAAACACTGAATTCAAGCCACAGAATACTGTGAAACATGGTGATTTAGGTATCATGCTATAGGGATGTTTCTCAAACCACAGATCATGGATCAGTTTGAATACATCAAAATACTGGAAGGGGTCATGTTGTCTTATGCCCAAGAGGGCATGCCTTTAAATGGCTGTTACAACAAGAAAGTGACCCCCAAACACAGCATCAGTGAGCAGGATTTTGGCTCCTGACCAACAAAGTTATTGTTATGGAGCAACCAACCCAATTCCTGGTCGTTATTCCAATAGAAAACTTCTAGGATGACATAAAACATGATATTTCTGAGGCAAAAACAAGGAATCTAGAGGTATTGTGAAATGTAGTATTACATACAGTATATATTTAAAATGTTTTTAACAAACAGATTTTTTTTTCACACACTTTCCAGCCATGCACTAAACCAGTATATTAAAGGATATGTGCAAATAATAGTTGAATTACAGCTGACATGTACCTTGTTAGATTGGCATCGATTAGAGTTTTGGGGCTAATTTCTCATCTCTGGTTTTGTAAAGCTATACAGTTTATCTTTAAAAACCTGCCTGCAGTTGTTATTGTCAAACAGGGTTTTGCAGTTAATCGTTCCATATTAGCGATTGCAATGATTAGCATCAGTTACTGTAAATAATGGCAGCTTTGTTTTAAGACGTTTCTGGAAAAGAGAAAAGTGTGAGCTTGTACTTAGCTATGGTGTGTTTGTTGACCAGATAAAGATTGGATTTTTAAATTTTTTAATTACTAAGCAAGGATCCTGACAAGTCAAGCTGAAAGCAGATTAGAGCCAGTCACCAGCTGATTGCGCAGTGTAACTCTAATTGTAGCACTGTATTTAAACTTTTAAATTTAAAGTAAACTGGACACATCCCAAAAAAGGTGTTATTTTACCCCTTTGATTTAAGTTTGCATAGGTCCCTTCATGTTTGCTGACTTTTAGAGGCAGAGTTGTTCTTTATAAGCTTGGCTCCTGCAGATAGACTTGTCAACCAGTTTATCTGTTGAACTGCTCTTCTTAGGGCCTTTTATATCAAGCTGCTATAGGCGAATAAAAAGTAAATTAATCTGTTTGAAGTGCCGACAGCAGGAAGAAGCAACAGGGAGCTCCCAGCAGAAGAGATTCACGGCATTATAAACAATTTTTTATTTTTTACAGAGATACACACCTGCCTGAAGCAGATACTCCAATGTGGCTGGAAGGCCACACAGAGCCTGAGTGTGTGGGAGACGATGGGATGACAGGAAGTGTTGAGCCTCCTGAATACGTCGAGCTTCCTTACTGCAGGGTCAACCCAGCAGAAGGAAGTGAGGAGGGAGGAGAGGAAGGGGAAGGATTGAGGGAGTATTCATGTGGAAGGAGGAGTGAGGGCTGCACTGACACCGTGACTGATGCACTTCTTCCTAAACATCAAGGGCAAACGCAGGAAGGTGAGTGGGCATTTTTCTCTCACACAGCTAAAGATGACAGAAAGAAATCTTGAGGATTCAGTTCATTCAAGAGTGAACCATCACAGCGTAGTGGCAAGATACACTTGGAATCTCGTCTGCCTTATTTGCCGTAGTTCAAGATTTTTATTTAATTTTTTATCTTTGACTGTAGATCTGAACAAGTTTAGGTGAATAGCTGATTTTTTTCTCATTTTATTTCCCGACACACATCTGCCTTACTGGAATGGCCTGTTATTGTGTGTTTCCCATTTTGAAGAGTTGCTCGGAGAAACTGACCTCTATGTATATTTATTTTCTAGCAAAACAAGGAGTCAGAAGATGTCAAATTTAAAGTTTCTAGACTCTCCATTAAACCTAAAAAAGTAGTTATTTTAAAGGAGTTTTTCAGGATACCAATAATTTCTGTACATGTAATCAGATAAAAACTATTAGTATTACAATGAAGGGATTTTTTCCAACTAAATTTATATACTCAAAGGGCTGGATGTTTCTGTGTTTTTTATTTTGAGATTAAACTACTGCATTAAATGATGGATTTATCTTGAGGCTTTCTTTGCATCTTTAACAGTGGAGCTTACAAGTGAAGAGAGCATTGTACTGATGAATCATCTTCATCCTAAGGCCCATTTATTTTCAGAAAGCACACAAGAGGCAGGAAATAAGCACAGTAATCCCTCATACATTATGTGGACATGTGTCTCAGTTCAGCCTTTTTATAAACTGATATGCAGCTCTGGGCGTGTGTGTATCCATGATGAGCAGCCAGTAAACGAAACCGGAGACAGCTCCAGCTCTTTGATGTAGTCAACAGGATCCTGCTTTAAATCAGCTCCCAGCCATCTCAGGACAGATATGTTACGCTCTCCTCTTCCTGCTCTCTACCCAGGGTGACACGGATTTGTTTGGCTCGAACCACCTCGAACTCGTCAACGACCGTGGCCGGATTCACTCTCGGATTCCTACCTTGTCTCCCCCGCACACACAGACACACGAAACACAGACACAAGTGCAGTCGCGCCGTCTCCTTGAAATGCCTTGTCGATGACCTCAGAGCCCTCCGTCAGATGGTCCGGACAGAACATGTACATGCATCCCCACAGAAGAGCTGCCGAAGAGGGATAAAAACACTAAAACACACTGAGAATGTGAACTCAATGGCCCACAGGGTTTGATCATATGAAGTTGAAACATTGTGACTTTTAACAGTGAAGCAAAATGATTCCTGAGAATGTCTCACATCTTTACATGTAGGAGAATCTAAACTGTACTTCCCGTCTAGAAGCAGGTGTTATGAAGCTTTTGTGTGTAAAAGTTTGAGGAAATGTTTCAAAAGTGATAAAGTTGCACATCGAAGACAATCTTGATCGTACAAAACTGGTTGGGACGAGGAATGTCTAAGTGATAAATGCCCTGTAGATACTGTAAAATACTTAATAATTCAATATTTTTGTTACGGACTGTAGACTTGACAGCATGTTTGCCTTTCTCACCCCTATTAATAGTGTTGTTGGCTGTGAAAGATCACGTCTATGTATCGTTGTAAATAAACCACTTAAACAAGATGACACTTTTTATAGTTTTTTTAATGAAAAATATGTAGAAGAGCAAAATTTTATCAGTGAATTCATGAAGTACAATAAAGTCACCTTTAACCTCACCTTACTACTGAACACTCCTGTCTTTCTAGGTGTAAGAACTTTTTTATACTCATGTATAAATCCCACCAATATCATCCATGTTTGGGTTAGATGTTTATATACACTCATCATCGGCCTGAATGCCATATTTCAATTGGGGCTTTTGAACGCTTTTTCAAGCCATCAGCAAGATCTCCCATAATTCATACTTCTGGTTGGTCTTTTGGATCATTATTCTGCTGGAACAGGCATTTTTGTTTTACCATCTGTTTATTTTATGTGAAGTTAATGAATCTTGAGGGAGTCTGTGATTCCACCCATCAAAATTCACCTCGACACCGTAACATTCACTTTGTATCATTATGGCCAAACAGCTCAATCTTTCCTTCAGACACTATTTAGCTCATCAGCAGGGTAAGGGTTAGATTGTAAATGTCAATCATGCTAGGAAGTGTCCATTTTGATAAAGAGGCGTCTTTCTTGCTCCAGACCCTCTCACTCTCTACGTTGATGTTAGACTCACGGAAACACAATGTTTCAGGATCTTCCAGGTTATGATCAGCTTGAGCCCTGACAGTTCCTGGGATAGTTTGGTTCACATTGGACACATTGGATGTTCTGGTAGGACAATGATCCAAAACACACAACAAAACTGGTTTTAAAGGAGAAAAAGCAGACTAACAGTAAGCTTAACATTATGTTATTACACATAACATTATGCCTCTGACCTCAACCCTATTGAAAATGCATATTTTATTCTTAAAATCCAGGTTTGAGTTACAAAACCAACAAATCCAGCCAGAATTTTGCAAAGGACCTTTTTAAAGAATAGAGGGTTTTCTCTGCAATGTCTTAAGGGAAATTTGTGCAAATATCACTGGGGGTGTATTTATATATTTGACCCAATATGTATAATGTTGATACTGTTTGGAATAATGAACCCACCCTTTGAAAAAAGAAAGGTCCAAATAAATAATTGAAGCCTAACTTAGTGTATTTAAACTTCTGACTGGAAATGTACATTTACACAGGGGCTGTACTTCAGTGTAAATTCAGCTTTCTGCTGAGAGAATGCGCTTTGATAGGAGCTGGAAGTAGACGATAGAGGCAGCTGAGCTGTAACCAGACAGTCAAACAGTGTTCTCTGTGCGGTGGAAGCCACCCAGCTTGCTCGGTCTGATGGCGTGCTCACACCTTCTGCAACCATGTGGAGCTTCTCCTCAGGCTCAGGTGTGAGGCAGGCAAGCAGAGACAATGTTGAAGGGAGCAGCTGCAGCTCAGCGTGTGATTACTGTCTGAGAAGGACGCGACACAGGTATTCATTCAGGCAAAATCACAAAAGCCTTTATTTTAAAAGTCCTGTGTTCCTTCTCATTTAAACTTATTTTCTGGCATAAAGTGACCATTAATCTGATTGGACATGCCCAAACCCTTCCAATTGTGTGGTTCATATTAGACAAAACCCTGAACCAAAGTTCTGTTTGTCTCTGCACCCCACCCCCCCACCCCATACCCCTGACAGACAAAACAGATGGAGTGGCATTAATTCAAAGCCTAAACAATGAGCACATGACAGGAAGAGCAGATTAAGTATTCTTCCGCATGCTGATTCGAGTAGGAAAAAACAACGATGGGCTATCCTGTGAGCAGAACAGCAGAGCTGGAGAGCTGATGAATTCGTGAGAATCAACGAGAAAAAGAGAAAAGACTAAAGAAAGCATAAACCCAAAACTTCTTCAAGACTTTCAGTGTGTGGTTAGTATTGAACCAGTTGAAAGGACACAATCCAACTGCTGCCTTTAAAGTGCTCAACAACTCTTTAATTCATATTATGTCAACAGGGGACTGGGACTGGTACATTAAATAAGTCAATATGACTCCAAGTGTTCCTATAGAAAACATGTTGACAATTAATTTACAGGTGAACCGAACATGTGGCCAGAAACCATCCGTGTCCTTGCTCTGCCTCTGGAAGGTTGTTTTCATCAGTTTTCAGAGTCCATGAGAAAGGTCTCAAAGTTTGGGTTGAGCTCAGACACCAACGCGTCCACAAAGTCCTCGATGCCGGGCCGTCTCTGCAGCATGCCTGTCTCACACAGAAAACACAACAACTGGTTTTTAGGGGGGTCGCCAAAGCTTTGGAAAGGCACTGGTTTGAGCCCATTTCGTATTTTCATTTCCACAAAGGAGATAAAGGGATACAGCACCCTGAAAAAATATTTCAGACCCTCGGAATCTTTAAACATTTTGTTATATTACAACCACAAATTTTTATGTACTTTTTATTAAACTCTTGAAAGTGTGGCATGCATTTGTATTCAGCCCCTTTATTGTGATACCCTAAAATAAAATCCAACATAATTAACTGCCTTCAGAATTCCCCCAATTATGAAATAGCAACCTCCTGTGTTGCATGATTATGCTCTGGTCTGTTCTATGTTTTAAGCTTCTCTATCCACTGACAAAAAGCATCCCCACAGCATGATGCTGCCACCACCATGTTTCATCAGGGGGGATGGAGCGCTCAGGATAATATCCAATGAAAATGTTTCGCCACAACAGCATTTTTCATATTTTTCACCTATTTTACATGTTTGCTGTGTCCCCTACATGGCTTGTGGCAAACTTTAAACAGGACCTCTTTATGAATTGGCTGTACTGATTGATTTGATTTAGGGGTATCAAAAAAAAGTGATCTGAAAATAAGTCAGCACCACACATTTCAGACTTTTTTTCTCTTATTTGTAAAATATTCCCTTCCATTACGATCCTGCATAACTTTGTAACTTCTTTGGCTGTTTAAAGAGCTACATCCACAACGATAAGAGGAACTTTTCTTCTGTCTCATCGAAAATGTAACTAGTGCGGTGGAGTATATATATAACTGCAGACGAGTGAGAGCTCTGGGAACGTCTGTGTGATTTCAGAGGCCGTCTGCCAGCTCATGCATAGTGGAGTCTCTCGCTCGCTTTGCAATTCAGCTCCACACTTGCTTTGAAGTCAGTTCATTTCCCCTTGTGCAGCTGCCAATGTAAATAACACCCCCCAACCCTTCTTTCCTGCATGGGTCACCTCCGCTGAACGCACACATATACTAACAGACCAGCATATCTGCCCAGACACGCATGACTGGAAATGAATTGAACATACAGACGCACCGACACACACTGTGGGGAGTTTATGCTGCTGCCACCCTGAAACAGACACAGCAAGCACAAAGTACTCGTCTTGCATGAGAACATTAGAGGAAAAAAGGGGGTGGGGTGGGGCGGATTTTCCTCTCCTCTTACCCACCCTCCACACCCTGCCCCCTGGCTACAAGATGACACCAACGGTACAGGGGTCTATAACACACGGCGACCGCAGGGTTCCCGGGTCCCTGGGAATGAGACAGCCACATGAAAGCAGACCGAGGCTGGGGACGACAACTTTATGACCGCTTTAAACTGGACACCAACGTGTTGAGAACAAGTGGATATTTTAACGACTAAAGTTACACATAAGGTCAGGCTGGTGGCAGAAATAAAATGCTTTAAATATTTGTAACCTATTTACAGCCTGTTGCACATTACATATGGCCTGAAACTTTCTGTATAAATAAGTAAATGACTCTTAAATCTTAACAGTCTCCTTCACAATAACACTAATATTCTGTTATGCCCTGAATAAAAATGCTATTTAACTTTGTCTTGTGCTGTTCATATACTGTTCAGTGCATGCCTTTGCACATTTATAGGTCTTTTATGCATTTACATGGCACCAAAATACAGACATCTTTAAACAAAGTGTTTTGCTTACAAAGGTATTCACTGAATAATCTTGAACTTTTTCACATTTTGTCACAACCACAAACTAATAGATTCTTTAGGATTTTATGTGACAAACTCAAAAAAGAAGGATTCCAGTTATCAAAACTTCTTTACAAATAAAAATGTTTTTTAGTCACCTTTACTCTGATACCAGCAAATAAAGTCCAGTTACATCATTTGCATTCTGAAGTAACCTAATTAGTATATAGAGTCCACTAGAGTGTAATACAATCTCAGTATAAATACAGCTGCTCTGTAAAGGCCTCAAATGTTTGTTAGATGAGACCAAAACGCAACTTTCTGGTCGATATTACATTATGTGGCCAGAGACTAGCGCTGGAAATCACCCTAAAATCAGCAACCCAATGATGAAACATGGTGGCGGCAGTATCATGCTGTGGGGGAAATCGGTTGTGCTGCTTCATGTAGGTCTTTCACATAAAATCTCAATAAAATACACTGACGTTTGTGGCCACTAAGTGACAAAATACGAAAAAGGTCAAAGGGTGTGAATACTTACATACTGCATTTTGTTGAACTATTAGTACAGGCAAACTATTGCCTCTCTTTTACTGATCAGTTGTGTCACAGCCTTTTTGATTACTAGATAATCCAAGTAGTCTCTGACTGACCTCCAAATCATACAGTTGAGTATTGAGTAATTGTAGCCTGTTCTGGCTCAAACATCTGAATAACAGCTGAAATCTGCAGATTCACACAGTCAGTCATCCTTTCAGCTACTTCTGCTTTCCACCAGCAGCTGAGGCCCAGATACTCTAGCAGTCTTTCACCATGCTTGATAGTGTTTCAGTTGGCAGAAGGTTATACCAACTCTTGGCCAGAGCCAAACTAAACATGATCTGTGCTTTGTGTCCATTGTTGCGAAAGCTTTAGGATGGAGGCTTTGCCATGTGAGTCATCTCGTATTTAAGAGTTTCCATTTCCTTTCATAATGGCTCTGATGCAGCCATTGATGAACTGGGCTTCTACCCATTACAGTCATCTAAGGGCCACCATCGTATGCCAGCAGAGCCTGGGTAAAACAGCAGGTGTTAAAGGACACGTGAGAAATCGGGGTCTCTTTGGAGAAACTGCCAGTGGACTTCTTTTCTTCAGAGTACTTTAAGAGCCTATGCTGACTGAGAACTGCAATACTAACTGTGGCCCAACAAAATGTGTAAAAACTGGTGTGAGAACATTTAAATCAACAACTCTCCTCTGCATTTAACTGCTAAGGTTAATCTAAATGGATCAAATGTTCTAATCGCACAGTTCTCAAACTGTGGAACAAGTATTAATGGTGGTATATAAAAGTGCATTAGATAATCTGGAATTCATTATTTGCATGGTAAATGTGATGTAGAGCAAATAAGAATCAGCCAAAAAAGTGAGTTGATAAGGCACAAAGACATCTCCATATAATCAGAAGCTAATCAAAGGCGAAGTTCAGCACAGAAAATTGTAGGACTCCCAGTCAGAATTGAAGTGTAAGACTGGGAACCAGAAACAAGTGCTGATAGCTATTAATGCTGCTTTCCATTCACTGCAGAAGTTGGAACCTGGATCTAGGGATGACATTAATCCTAACTAAACCATGTCCAAATTCAAACAATAGAATTTGGTAATATCCTCAACCAAGCTAAATAATGGTTTCTCTGCATTTTGTACTTTCAAACACTGCAGCAACATGTTGAGCAAAGGATGCCTAACAGCTGTTTTCCTGAAAAATTCAATGAGACACAAATAGTCAGAATAAACCTTTTAAAATGAGGCTGTTGCTGTTTCATATGCAATGATTTTATAGGTTGATGAATGTTAATGAAAGAACCTCCAACTTTCTACCATTCACAATTCCAACTTCTATTAACTTTTCCGTTAATTGTTCCAACACAAAAAGAAGACATGATACATAATGTTAATACTTTTTTTCACAAATAATGACTGGGATATCCCTGGCAAATTTAGATTTAAAATTATTTTTATTCAACCAAGAAGTTGGTTTCTGATAGGAAATGGGACAGGAACTGTTTAAAAGATAAAACAATGTAAAATCATTACCAGCATAGAAAACATGACTTATCTGTTTTCAGTTACATTTTATTAAAATCGTGGGATGTCCAAATTTATTTTTATTCTTCTAAATAACCAAAATACTTTTCTTTTTGGCATTAGAGCAATAAAACCCTTTTTTGCCGACCAGCTTCTTGCATGTTTCCTCAGATTCTCTATTGAACTGAAGTCTTGACTCTCATAACTTCCAGCCTGAAGACACATGTTGGTAAAATATTACTTTAAACCCAAATCTGACAAGGGGTATGAATAATTATGGGCTTAATTGTATATCCAGTAAAATCTGACTAAATATCAAAGGTTTGTTAGAAGGAAAAACTCAAGGCGTTTAATAAACCTGTTTGATAAGGGTAAACACTTGTAAACTAATATTTCTTTAAACCAAATTCATCATTAAGCTCTCTTACGTAGGAGTCTGCTAGCATTCAACATCTTGACATGGTAATATCTGCCCATTCAATCTATCAAATTGTGTGTCCACAGCCACCACCAAGTGACCCCCACAGCTCTTCTGTCTCAGACCGTTGACTTTGGCTAGGCCATTCCAAAACCTTTGCATGTTCCTCTTGTGAAGTCATTTTTTTTTTTTGTGGATTTGGATGCATGCTTGCACTGATGCTGGAAAAAGAAATCCCTCTCCCTTGTCAGCAAACACGTGAAGGTCTTGGACCAAAACTGACTGGTATTAGGAGCGATTCATAACATCGCACACCTTCAGAAAAACCTCAGTTCCATCTGAAGGAAAGCAACCCCAGAGCATGATGCTTCCTCCACCAGATTTCACTGTGGGTGTGGAGTTTTGTTGGTGGTGTGCCGCTTTGTTTTTCTGCCAGTTGTACCATTTGGAAATATAGCTCAAACGTCCACATTAGGCTTCATTAGATCATAACACATTCTCCCAAACGTCTGGAAGATTTTAGCCAGGCCTGGATGTTTTTCTTGGAAGGAAATGATTCTGTCTTGCAAACCTACTCTTTAGTCCAGATATATGGGGAATACCGGAGATTGTGGTCAAAAGTAGAACACAAGTACGTGTTTTCCTGCAGCTCCTTCACTGTTATGGTCAGTCTCTATGTACAGCTTTTTGACCAGATTCTATCTAGTCCTTTTCATCAACTATGGAGAAATGTCCAGGTTTAATAATGCCACAGTTGTCTCCATATGTCCTCCAATTATTGGTGTCTGTCTTCACTGTGCTACAGTCCACATGTAAAGAAACTAAGAAACTATTCTTTACTCCTCTTCAATACCTTTTTACAAAGAGATCCTTTCGATGCTTTGTAACGTCTCTGCAAAGTACGGCTTAAAGATTTCCAACGAGCAAATGTGGACAGCTGAACTTTATTTCAGGGTAATCAGATTCACTTTGATTGGAGGCAGATGTGAAGAAGACTGAATGCTGAATCAAAAGGTGCTTCAACAGAGTGTTAGTTTAAGGGTGTACACATTTCTGCAACTAGGTTATTTCTGCTTTTTGTTTTTTAAATGTTTTCTTTAGTGCTTGGTTTTTACTTGAATTAAACAGGATAATTGTCAGATTATATGTGTAAAAAAATTGGAAATTATTTATCAAAGTCAGATTTTTTTACATAAAAAATGACATTTTATCAGGGTTTGAAGACCTTTGTTTTACTTTTCTGAGAGCCACTGTAATTATACTGTACCCTTCAACCAACATACCCAATGACCTCTATCATAACACAACAAACCGAAAAAGTCCAAGTCTTTTTGTGATGCTGTTCATAAATGTCTGTCAAGATAGTCGTAGTAGTTGGAAAACTTTCTATAAAACGTTTGAAACTGTTCTAATCAGAAAGTTACAAACCACAGTAAAACCAAATCCTCCACAGTATGCACCACTGTGATGTACAAACAGGCTACGACCCTGTCCTAATGTAACCTTCGAAGCTACGCTCTGTTTAAACTTACACTACAATCCAAAGGCATGTTTATTTACAGAAAGGGTGGTGTGATGATGGCTATCTGTGAAAAAAACTTTGTAGCCTCTAGCAGCACTGGGTCCTCGTAATGACAGCTCTGGGGACACAAATTCAACAGAAATGCTTCAAAATTGCTGTTCTGCCTACAGCTACTCTTGGTGAAACTCATCAATCCTTCTGAGTTATGCCTAGAAAAGGTTGCACCACAATCAAAAAAGCTACTAGGAGTTTAATGACCATCATTCTTTAAAAAAAAACTAAGCTCTCCAGTTTTAAAAAAAAAGGTACAAATAATTGTTTATGTATTGATTGTTACATAGTAACCTTAAATAGAACGCATGAAAAAAAAAAAAACCAGTTCATATAAAAGTACAACACGTCATCGATCTATCATAGTTAAAAGCCAATTTCTAAAATAAGTGCATCCCAGCTGCAAAGGTTGGCTGTTCATGATTTACTGGTTTCTTTAGTAAGTGAGATACACCCACAACTTGGAGCAGTCATAATGTTACATTTCTGCTTTAACATGCAAATAAACCTACAGCAAGCAATAACTCGGCACATAGCCTTAAGTCCTCCGCGGTGTCATCTTTCCTGTAATAGTATTATTCCCATATTTCAGGTTACCAAGATCTGACAGGAGTATATGATCCCACACTTCAAGACACATTGCTGCCTGCTTCAGTAGCTGCTGTGGCTGCAGCCGGTGGAAAAGATGTCAAGGTGCGAAAAGCAGTTACCTCTGTCAGGCCTGGAGGCAAACCAGAGGCCCACCAACTCTGTAATTACAGCTTTGAAGTTCAGGAATAGTTTCCTCCAAATGCTCACTTTAGACAGGTTCAGAAACAAGCAATACAAGGATGATGACAAACAGTGTGCAGTGAAGGTCTTTGTTCAGGACCCTTTCTCAAACTTAAAACAAGTTTAATGTTAGAGAAGACGAACCCTTTCAAAATCTGCAAACTAAACTCTGCAATCATGACACAATACTTTGGCAGAGGGAAATGTGTTTTGACTGGCTCAAACCTTTGTGTCAGCTTCATTTTAATCCAGCCTGATCATAAGCACAAGTAAAGCGGTTAGAGCACAGCCAGAATCACTCTAATTAGAAGACTAATTGCTATAAAAAGAAACAGGTGCAGATGTGCTTGAAATCATCTTGGTTACTTCCAAAGAAAAGTGTGCAGTCAACCTCACATGGTCTGTGTGAGGATGTCGCACTTTAATTGTTGCCCCCAGTGCAGAGCTTACTCAACAAACGTGGGTGTGAGAGCATCTGTTCGCACACTGAGGAAAAGACAGTGAAGCATCCTGATACGATCCAGGTGTGGAGCTGGCTTCCCATCAAAGAGGAATTGCTCAAAAATCTGCTTTGGAATTGACATAATCATCTAAACATCCAGGAAGTCTGGCGAAGATCTATATTTTCTAGCTTGACGGAGCACCCGGTCACAAGCACAAAGTGATAACTAAAGGCTCCGAAGATCATTCTCAGGTTTTGCACCCATTGAGAAACCTTGGTCAGCGATTGAAGTTGAAAACAAACTGATCAACATCTAGCAGTTGTGAGATAAGAATGAGTCGCCTACAGTCAGGACGCGGCCCGTAGTGTTAGTAGATGCTCATTAATATGACTTTTGATGCATATATGAATATAAAAATGTATGCCTTTCACACATTAAATCGAGCTGAAATAATCTTTTATCCCGCAGGTGATCATTCTGTGGTTTTTAAACTATGTCTAAATGTAATGTTTATGATTGTGAGACTGTTATGATACACTGTTTATTTAGATGCAAGCATTTGAATACATGTCAATTATTGCTCCTTAATTGATCTTATTCTGGTCTTAATGCATGTTGGCAACCTCGAGTCTGCTCCTAGTCAGCAATAACACCCTTCTAAAGGCTAGGGAAGCTTTCCAAATCGTTTTCTTTATGCCTTAATGCTGACTCAGATCAATTAAATAATCTGTAATTCCATATGGAATAACACATGAGGCCGGGGTGTGTTTTTGGTGCATTTTAGTCAAACCTGGGATGCATGTCCTTTGCTACCTGGGTCAAACTGGGGGAATGATAGGCTGACACCAACCAAAAACCACAGAATCCCTTCAGAGCTTTTCCTTTACACTTATGACAGATTTACACTACTAGTCAAAAGTCAGGATACACCTTTGCCATTCAATGGCTTATTTTTATTACTTTCTACATTGTAGAAACATGGTGAAGACTTTAAAGCTATAGAACCAAAGTATATAGAATTATAGAGCAAACTAAACATTGTGTAATAACGGAACATGTTTCATATTTTAGATTCTTCAAAATAGGCACCCTTTGCTTCGATCACTGCTTTAGCATTTGTTAGCTTCGATGAGCTTCAGGAGTCAGTCTCCTGAAATGGATTTCCAGCCGTGTTGAAGGAGTTCCCAGAGGTAGAAATAAAAATACAGATAAACCATTAAATCAGAAGGTGTCCAAACTTTTGACTGATAACCTATAGAGCACTAAATTATGTGTACAAATCACTTAATTTCAGACTGAACTGTTTATATTGTAATTTTAGGAAAAAATATATTTTCATTATATTTCTCTAATTCCTTTTCCTGAAGAATTCCAGTTAAGACTCCCTAAAAAAATGAACTTAACTGCATTTAACAGTACTCCACTGACTGATTAACAAGATAATTTTTTGGTCCAAGGGTCACATCTGTCAGTCTGCTGCCACGTCAGCCACATCCCAAGTGGCTTATGCTCGCTGTAGTTGTCTTTACGAACGGCATCTTGCCACAGAAAACCTACAATCAGACCCAATGCGTTTCCTCTTCTGCCAGCGTGTATTGGAAATGCAGATTTTCACTGTAGAGGCAGCTGCAGTGAGGCTGGTTTGCCTGAGGAGGCAGTATAAATCCAGAGCCAAAAATCATATGCAATCTTTGACAGTCAAGCTGGGAGGATTAATTCAGGTTTCTGAGAATTCCTACAGATGGTTTCCAGAATAGTCACATCTAGTGCTTAATCTCCAACATAACACATTTCTTTGATAACCTTTGGTCACACGTAGCAAAACCATTAAAATCTAGGGTGCCTTTGTCTGGCCCCAGCTATCTAGACGGAAACAATATCTAGAAGTGCAAATCATTTGCGTACATTTCTGCCTGCTTGGTGGTAGAAAAGCTACCAACTGCTATATGAACTGGAGAATCAATCCTCCTTTTAGAATCCCCTAAGACCCAATTGTTCAGGCTCATCAGGAGATGAGCCTCATCTGACATCGCTTTACTGTTACACCTGTTTCGCCTGTACTGTCACTTAAACACAAAAGGCAATCAAAGTGTTACTTGCTGTGCTGGAGCCTGAAATATGATCCTCCCCTATAGGGTGCTGTGGAAAAGCTGACAGAGAACAAATGTTTCATTAACTGACTGCCATGATACCCTAGATTTTCCTGTTGCGCTCGTTGAAAGTCAAAGTTTCCGCCTACGCTGCTTGCTAAAAAAAAAAAGGTCACAGTTGAAGTAGCGTCTTTACCAGCCTTCCTTTCAGCCTCCCGTGCAAGATAGACATCAGACTGAATGTAATCTGTTGAAAGCAAAACTTTTGATTTTTCCTAAAAATAATGTAATATTCACAAAGGCTTTGAAATATGGCTGCACGGTGCCGCAGTTGGTAGCAGTGTTGTCTTGCAGCAAGAAGGTCCTGGGTTCGATTCCCGGCCGGGGGTCTTTCTGCATGGAGTTTGTATGTTCTCCCCGTGCATGCGTGGGTTCTCACCGGGTACTCCGGCTTCCTCCCACAGTCCAAAGACATGCCTGTTAGGTTAATTGATCTCTCTAAATTGCCCTTAGGTGTATGAATGAGTGTGTGCATGGTTGTTTGTGTGTTGCCCTGTGATGGACTGGTGACCTGTCCAGGGTGCAACCCGGCTCTTGCTCATAGACTGCTGAAGATAGGCACCAGTTCCCCCGCGACACACTATGAAATAAGCGGTAGAAAATGACTGACTGACTGGCTTTGAAATAGTGTGTAATGGGACTAATTTGTGACGTAAACTGCAAGATGAAAAAAAAAACATACAAAGACCAAACAAAGTCCTGGGACTCGGCTGCCGAGCCCGACCAGATCTATTTCAAGTGTGCAGCATTCAAAGCAATGGAAACAGCCTGGACCATGATAGGACTTCAGGTTAAGTTAGTCGCTCACCTTTCACCCGCTCCTTTCCTTTTTCAACTCTGCCCCTCTTACTCACTTTGTCCTGAAGCCTCTGCTGTGGATTTAATAAAGGGGTTTCCATTTCAGCACCGTCTTTCCTGGAAAACATCCAGTTCTGGAGCAGGGAGGCATCCACATAAAGACTGGCCTTTGGGTCCCTCTGCTAGGTGTGCTTCCCCAGGAGCATTTGTGCCCCCTTCTATCACCTCACTGATAAAAACTGGGAAATTTTATGAATCTCATTGGAGGAAGGCATTTCTTTGTTTATGTGTGTTCTCAGTTACACTGTGTCCTTTCTCCTTTTTAACACTAAAGCTGGTTAAAATTTAAACAAAATAAATAAATCATAATTTTAAAAAAACCCCATATTGACCCTTTTAGTGGGTATCCAGCAATGTTTCAGTTGTAACTTAAAACTCTTTCCTACATCCTACTTGGATGCAGCAATCATGGGTGGATGTATGGAAAAATATGTGAGATGGAGAGTAAAGTATGGAGATTTAAATATTCTACTGTATTCTGTTTTTGTAAATAACAACCTTTAAGCAGTTATTAAACATACTTATCATTAAGCCCACATTTCTGTATTAAAATGTTTGAGAATTGCAGACCAGCAGCTAATTTTCAGCCCGGTCTTTAGAGCGGTTTTCCTTGCAGCTGATTTTAGGGGGCACAGAGTTCATTCCTCCTCCTTCTACCAGGCATGCACCTTTCAAGAAAGCCCATAAACACCTTACATTCATAAAACCACGGAGACTGCAATCCCAGTATGAGAACGCTCCCATGGTACTCAGCCTGAGAGATAACAGCTGCACACACAATAAACTCAGCTCCAGCTAAAACATAAAGAAGTGACAGAAAAATAGTTTGAGTGACCCAAAAACCTTCAAGTATAACTGGATTAATGGATGTCGGATGACTGCCAGATTTTCAGAGGGCTCAAGAATTGCACAAACTGATTAAGAGTTAAATAATAATCAGTTACAAATTCAGGAACTCATTAGGATACAACTAAGTAACCTAAAATTTGGTAATTCTTGGTGATCCATGTTATTTGTGGTGTCTATGGACCCCATAAATATACCCCCATAAAGGACCATTAGTTTGTTTGTGCCCAGGAACTGTAAATGTGATAATCCGTCCCTGATTTCACCCATTAACAGCTCACAGTAGAGAGCGTTATCATCTCCCTTTTAGGCATGCTCTAACCTCCAAAAACAAATAGAAAACAGGAAATTCTTCTCTTTTGGATGTGATAAAAACACTTTAGACAATGCTATTAATAACTTGCAAGATGAGAAATTCACTAGTGAGGCATTACTATCCTGTTTTTAAGTTAGGTGAAAAGCAAGAATACTAATTTTTCTTTACTGGGGTGCACATTGAGTGCTTCATGATCTGAAGTGAAAAAAAGGATTTTATTGTAATCTGGGAACATAAGACATTTCTTTCACTTACTGACTAAAGTTTTCTGGTGCCCCCGGCCACATGTTCTTTCAAGCACAGAAAAAGGCATGTTTTTAAAGAATGCAATGTAGCATCTTGGCAGGACAGGAACATAGACCCCAGCAAAATATTGTTCACATCTATCATACTAGTGTAATATATCCAAAGAAGTCAAACACAGACACTAAAACCTATAATCACCAGTTTCTGCCTCTCCTTCCCTTTTTGCTTTGGTCTGTGGACAAATACAGGAGGCGGGGAGGCAGAGAGAGCAGACTTTATATTTAAAATCACAGAGGAGGGCTGGCTTTGTCTCTGGGACAACGAAGCTCCCGTAAACAAAGATAAGAAACCACGTGAGGTGTGTAACTTTTAGATATATGCCATGGAGGAAGAGACTGTGCTAAACCACAACAGCTGTGAACACCTTAAAAGGGTGCAGCTGGATGAGCTGCCTCCATGCCTTCAAGGATGTTTTTTTGCTTTAAACAAGAGAAGACAAAGCAAGAAACCCAAGAGCTGCCCAATTAGTTTGATAAAACAAATTCATTCTAGTGAAGTAATTAAACACGCCTTTTTTTAATCTCGCCACAAGAAGCTAGCATTATAAGGCATTAATTCCTGTCAAGATACAGGGCTGTGAAATCACTTTTGTGAAATGTTGAAGAAGCTTAAATACATGTTTGATGTGTCTGAAACACTTTTAGCGGGGAAAAAGGGACTCACTCCTTCTGTATTAGCATGAAAACATTTAACTTGCCTTCTACCATTAACATGGGCTCTTTTGCTCCTCCGTGGGCCAGCATCTCCCGTCGGTAACGTTCACCCATGTCCCTGACAAAGACACAAAGGGACAGGGTGAGACAAGAAGGAGAAATGGTTAGAGGTAGCTTTGTTCTCCCATTACCACAGCTGCTGCAGCCCAAGGCCAATTTCACTCCTGTTAAAGCAAAAAGGTAAACAGAAGATAGAGCTGCTACGGTAGATGAAAAAAAAAAGAAACTCAAAAATAACGTAAAAAAAGATGCATCAGAAGGTCTGAATTTCAAAATGAAGTTGTGCTTTGTCCAGGTTCAGTTCTTTGTGTTATTACAGGATGTGGATTCAGGTGTATATTTGTGAATCCCAGTAGACACCTGCTGGTTCCAGTGTCATGTTCTTCATGTCCCAATCAGCATCCGGTTGAGACTTGAATGGTCCCCAGAGGAGACGGCCTGTCAGGTAGAATCAGTCTCAGAGCTGCAGGCATCCGACAGCTCAACGCTGTGTCTACATCCTTCATTTCCCTTTCTAAAGATACAGGACGTTTCAAAAAGACTTCTGATCATAACTTCACTAAACTGCAGCTAAGCAAATGATTTAACTGCATAGAAAAACTCCAAGAATCAAAAAAAAAAAAAAAAGGATGTAGTTAATGTGACTCCTCTTATAAATGATTCTGAATAAACTAGTTTTTAATCAAGCAATTAAGACTTGATTAAAAGACAAACTAATGCTAAACATTTATAGTACATGTTAAAAGGGCAACAGAGTAGTTAAAAGTGACACGTTTCCTGCTAATTTACGTACTGTGGAGATGCTCTGATCACCAGAAGAAGGCCGTGGACATGAGAAGTTCTCTCAGTCTGATAGATCTGGAGGAGCGTTAAAAGACTAGATGATGATGTTGAGTTAAAAGTAACTTCAACCAAGCATTAGTTTGAGGATGTGCACACAGATCATTGGGACGTCACTTATTTACACTTGTATTTGTTTTTTGTTGAATTTAACAGGATTAAACACGTTCAAGGTGGAAAAACGTATGAAATGATTTATCATTGTCTAACCTCAGCAAATCCAAAACCAACACACACCAACTAATGCTGATGACATACAGTGTGTTTTTTAACATTTAAAACAAGGACTGATTATGAAGTATTGGACTGGGACTGGCCAACGGTAAATGCCCATTCTTAAATGACTCGGGTCAGGACATTCCTAACACTAAAAACCAACAAAGTGGTATTTATCCTCAGTTTTAGGGTCTTCCAACTGAATGATAATCAAGAAGCATTAGGCTTACCTGTTTAATGGATCCTGAACGAAGCACTGGTTCCACACCATGGACGCCACGGCCCGCGACATGAGGTATGAGTAGTACTTAGCACCATAGCCAATCAGGTGGCTGAATCTCAGCTGCCATGCCTTAAACAGAGCAGCCAAAATAAAACATTAGATCATTTCAACTGTAGATACTGTTACGGACTTTACAGGCAAGATAAACTGCTTATGAACATTGGCCATCAAGCAAAAATAGACACATTAGCATAAGTGAGTTCCCAACAATGGTTGAGCTCCAGGGAAATAAAGATAAAGCAGTGATGAATCCAGTGCAAAAATGAATGTATTATTTCTTTTAGGTAGAATATTTCGACAGTTTTAGCTCAATAAATTGGATTACAAAGATGAGCTGCAAGAAGGACTAGATCAGAAAGAACGTGAAACAATAAATGTACAACACAACGTGCCCGCAAGGAAGCAATAAAACAGTACACTGGTGATCAAAAACAGTCAGTGCCTGACTCATAACCGCTGGCAACCCCCATTTTTAATGCAACGCACATCTCTGATTTTATTAAATACAAAAATAGATACAAAAAAACCCATTCAGTGCATAGAAATGTGTAAAAAGCTTAAAATAAATCAATCTTTTATCACACCCGCATAATCTCACACTGATATTTGTAGAAAATCTTGAATTGTTTAGCTGGGGGTGGAGGTAGAAATGAAGAAATCTTTTTCTTTGTCTTTATTTTCAAAATAAAGATCTCTGCTGGTGCAACAAAGACAAGCTGACAAAATATAGCTGTTGCTACATAAAAAAATGAATTACAGCTAACAAGGTCCTTCTATAAAAAGGACAAACATGGAAATTCCTAAATGCCAGAAAGCCCCGTTCTCCTCCTTTCTTCTCTACCCCCGTGGTTGCCAGAAGGGGCCCCTCGCCATATCTATAAAGGCAAAGTTTTTTATGATCTTTGCACTCTGGGGAATTCAGCTGGCGAACATTCAAAGACTCTGCAAGAAAACTTCAGTGCTACCATTATCGTGATATCAGACTGAACGCCTCCGTCATAAAGGTTGGTCTTCCTTTAGGATTTATGTTCTATGATTATTCTATCTGAGTGTTTGCCCAGTTAACTGATGATTTCTGTATGAAACCATAATAAAGATGACCGAGAAAGTTTCTTGTTTTCTGATTTAATGTATTCAAGTGGTGTTGTGTAGCTTGGTCAATAATTTCAAAGATGCGAGAAATACAAAAACGGTAGATTTGTTTTTTTTTATCCAACTTAATCTTTAAGCCTTTGAAACAAAGCTTAGAAAAATAATTCGGTCGCAGTTGAGAGACATATTAATATGTTGACTTAAAAAAAAACAACACAGTGTGATTAGTGATTTTATCGGAAGTCCACAAATATTTAATATAATGAATAAATAAATTGTCAATAAAACATACATTACATGAACTCATATGGAGAAATACAGCAATTAAAAAATATCTCAGAAGCACTGATTGTGAAGTTCTGGGACAAGATACATGCTACAAATAAACATCTGACCAAAGGCTGATGGCAACATTTTTAAGATTTATGTTCTTTCTAACAGGGAAACTATGAAATATGCATCAGCAGGGGGGCAGATGCTGGTATCAGGGTATACATGGTTTGAAAAAGCTACTGTTTCAGCTACTGCTGTACTGTTCCTGCTGCATCATGGCAAAGAAACCCGTCGTAGTAACCATCGTTTTCTCCGGCTATAAGGAGTATAGAGTAACACAGTACTGCCGCTCCACCACCTGTAGCTGCACACTGCCAGTCAGCTGGCAAAAAGAAGGCTGCTTCACTTTTTCTTCGCTTGCTGGAAAGACAAATTGACTGTCTGGAGGAAATTTCCCAGTTGTGAAAAACCTGGACAGTCATAGAATGGAAACTAGGTGCGTCATTCATCATCTTTATGAAGGTAACGCTGTTTTAAATTCACAGTTAACAAGCTATAAGTGGTATATCTGACCAACTAACCTGCAAATGTCAGCTTGTTATTGTCGTTCTACATCAAACCAGAATGTCTAAACGCTTTGAGCACTAAAAATAAACTATGATGAAGTTTAGTGGGATTTTATTCTATATTGTTGCTGAAGATTATGTAGCAAAAATCATAATAAAATGTATTATAACATTATTATAGTTTTAATAATCAATATGCTGTATGCTATTTTAGCAGCAGCAGGAATAACTGTTGCTTTACTCCAAGCTGCTAATAATTACTGCCGGGAAAATCTCATACCAGTCCATACAAATAAGGCATTATAGGAAAGTAAACAGTTCAGTGTTTAAACTTGCCATCCTAAAATTAATAAAGGAGCTCTATTTTGTCCACATTAATGCACAAAATAAATAAAAAACATTTTGAAAAAGAAAATGTGTTTAAATCAAAACCAATATCTAAACTTCTAACTGCTATTTCTACATGTTTTGTGTAACATGATTCATTTGTGAACAGTTCCTATTTTCCAAGAGGATAATGAGCGATTCTAGCTGACTGCAGTGTTTGTCGGCCATATCTGTGACTACTTCAATAACAGCTGTTTGAGAGTTTAAACCAAAGTGTTGGCTGATCCTCTCCAACTGTGGTCAAACAGCTTAGAAGATTCATCTTCTCTGAGCAATCCAGCGGCAGGAAAAATACTCAGGCGCTAAAGTGTCACGCCGACATGACTCTTCTGGGCTGAGGGGACTTTAATAAGAGGGGAGTGCACTCTTGAGAGGAGTCACAGCTCACATAACTTTGTAGCGAGGAGACGTTTGCTGTGTAAAGCAGATATACAGCAGCTGGGATCACAGAGATTAGGGGGCCTGTTGAAGCTGTTTGACATCTAATTCATATGAATTCATTCTTCTCATTTTGTCACGTTCCAGGAACAAACTTTAATGTATTTTGTATTACAGATAAACACAAAGGAAAGCATAATTGTGACGTGGAAGGAAAATCATTAACTTACTGCATTCAGCAATGTTGAGTCAATCCATTTCAGAAACATCTTTTTGCTCCAGTTACAGCTGCAAGTCTCGAGTGTGTCTCTAACAGCTGAGCTGTGAACACACCTCAGTCAAGTTGGATAAAGAGAGTATGAACATCCACTCTAAAGCATCAGCACAGGCTTTCAGTTGGATTTAGGATTGGACTTTGACTGGGCCATTTTAACATATGAAAATGCTTTGATATAAACCATTCTATTGCAGCTCTGGTTGCATGTTAGGGTCATTATTCTGTGGAAAGGTAAACCACTGCCCATGTCTCGAGTCTTTTGCAGTCTCTAACAGGATTTCCTCCAGGATTGTCCTACATTTAGCTCCATCCATCTTCCCATCAACACTGACATGTCCCCATTGAAGAAAAGCATCCCAAGTAATAGTGCCCTGTTGACAGATCCTCTCACCTGAACAGCGGATCTCTGCAGCTCCTCTGGAGTCACCATACGCCTCCAGGCTGCTATTCTAATTCATTCTCTCTTTGCCCTGGCTTCTTAGTTTTGATAGAGCACCGTGTCTTGGTAGGTTTACACTGGTGTCATAATCTTTCAAATGTTCTGATGATGAGTTTAAAAGTGCTGTATGTTATAACGTTTAAGTAAGAGTTTTATGCTCTAAACCTCTGATACACTTCTTGATAATGTCATGAGCTGCCTGATGTGTTCCTTGGTCTTCCTAAAGATGTTCGTGCAGTAACCTTCACTTACAAACCTCCGAGGCCTTCACAGAACCACTGTAGTTATACTAAATTGAAATTACACATAGATGGACTCTGATTGCCCTGGATTGTATGCTGGAGTATCGTAGTAAATGGGGCTAAAGACAAATGCAAGCCACAAGTCTCAGAATTTTAGTTTTAAAATAAAATTGAAAAGCATGGATCATTTTCTTTCCACTTCACAAAGACACACGGCTTCTTGCTGGTCAGTCACATAAAGGTCCAATAGAAATACACAGACGTTTGTGGTTGAATCAAGACAAAATGTGTCATGGGTATGAAGCTTTTCGAACAGCACTGTAGGACTTATGTGTAGATAAATAAAATAATAAATAACAAAAATAAAATCGACTCAAACTGGAAAAATGGGAAACACCACACTGCTGCTTGCTTTGATTCATGTTTTAAAACAGTATAACCAACTTTTCCTTAAAATTGGGTGTTGACACATCTGAAGAAATAAGAAGCCATTGAACAGCTGCTCACTATTATTTCTAAGTGTTTCTGAAGATCCTTTAAGTACCCGTCACACTGTCCTTCCAAATTAGATTTTAGACCTCTAAACTTCTCTTTTGCTTTTAATCCCTTTGCATCAAACTGGATGATTAACATCAACATATCTGAGAGAACGCATGCGGGTGACGCGTCAGCGCGATATCCTCCTGATCCTCACTTTCAAAAGACACAAAGTAACTGCGGGCTTTTCACTTCTTGTATGGGAGATAAAAGACACGTTACACTCTTTCCAAGCTAAACTTGCACTTTCTTCATCATGCTACACCAACAACTCCGTAATTGTAGAGAAGAACGTGCAAGACATGAGCTGTGGTGTAATTAATGCTTTTAAAAACAGAGGATCATCGTTGAAAAGAGGAAGAAACACACAAAGAACAGCGAGAGAAACGTCTCACTTTCTGCTAGTTGTTTCCCTCTAAACAGCATCTTAATCCTAAAATTGAGCATGTGGTCTGTGTTACTGGCAGCTGATCCTCTCTCTCAGTACACGGCAGTAACCAGTAGCCTAATGCTTAGGTCAAAAAGAAGCTGAAAAAGTTGCACGAAAAAAAGGAAAGCAAGTTCAAAGCTTTCATTGGAGAGTTGAAATAAATCCGCTTTCCCTTAAGCTGCTGGAGAACTGCTGCAGCTTGAATCAGGATCCATTTCTGCACAAAGTCTCTCATTATTGGTTTGGAAAGGTAACAAGTACCAGCAGTCTAAAACTACAATCTGTGACAAACAGGCAGGAGAGCTGTGAGGAGAACCACAGGCCCAGACATCCATGTTATGAGGGAACATTCAGCTTTTCTACAATCTCTATACCTGATGGCACCCCACGTAATTATAGCTCCAAGGGAATTCTGTATTAAGACCATTGCGAGTTGGACTACAACTTTTTTTTTTTATTCCATTTCGCCTCTTGGCTTCGTCCCTTCACCCACAGCTGCAGAAGTGGAGAAAACGGAGCCCGTTTTATCGTTAAAGGGCTGGGAGGAAGAGTTTCAAAAACTTCCCATAGGAGAACTCAAAGAAAGACTGAGTGTGCTCTGTTATTTCAGCAGAGCTTTAAACGGGACTTTAATCCTTTAACTGCCTCTGTGTCTGAGGGCATCATATAAAAACGAGACAGAAAGTAGAGACGGAACAACAAAGCTTAGGGGTTCTCATCACAAAAAAAAAAAAATGTTTTTAAAGGCCCTGATGAAAAGAATCCAAGTTACACCCATAATGAGAACAATGCTTAAGATGATGGGGATGTACCGTGTTGGGTATATAAGGCAAGCCATAGAACTTCTCCTGCATCTCCTTCAGGATTTCTGTTGTGGAGCGGTCCTGTGGTTTGCCATGGTAGATCTGGTCCAAGACTGCATAGAAAATCTGACAACAAAAAAAAACCCAACAGCCACAACAAAATCAGACATGTTACACACAGGAGGAAAAAAAATACCCTGTAATAACTCAAGGACGAGCTTAGCTGTGGCTTGAAAAACACAAATGATAAAAGCAGCGCCCTCTTTCCTCGGAAGGCTCAGGGCTCTCCCGCACGCAGGAATGTGAATTACCACACGAGCTGGCGGCCAGTTTCCTATATGACTTTTGCCCCAGAGCAAAATCATATAGGAAACTTTCAACAATCACATTTGCATGGGATTTGTAGCATTCTTTGAAAAGGTGGCTCTACCAGAATCATGAAATTTAGATTTTAGTTAGTGGGTATATTGTATTGGTTTACTTGTTATATGCAGGATAACACGCAGTCGCCAATGCAATGAAATGCTTGGGATAAGAAGAACCGTTTAACTCACTATAAAAACAAAAGCACTAATGGCGTGCAATAAAACAAAAGCATACATCGTGCAGCAGCAATAAGCTAATAAAGTGTCACAAATGTGCTTTGGTGTAGTATTTTTGTCCATTATACCATAATAACAATCCAATGTTTCGTTCTTTTAATTTTATAACAGGCTAAAACAAATCAAAGGGTTTCATGACTCCAGTGTAGTCTAGCAATGTCTGGAATCATTGAATGTTTTGTAATGAATCTGGATTTGTTAGCTGTTATTTTAGTGCACAATAAAGCTTTAGAGTTTCCAAGCATGTATAGAATTGACTTTAACTTGCAATCAAACTTTTGTGATCAAATCATCAGACTTGAGAAGGACTTTACCTGCAGCTGGGTGTCTGCTGCTCCACACACCTTCTTGGACTCACACAAGCGAGCCACCATGCTCTCAGGCAACGGCTGATGAAACGCAGACAGAGCAAACCTGTCAGCAACTTTGTCTTTCACAGCATTATGCTCTTCATTCTGCGAAGTTGCTCATACCTGTCCAGTTTCATAATGACGGGCAAACTGGCTTATTACTCGATAGTCTGTGGCGAAGTACTCCATGAGGATGGAGGGGACTTCGGCAAAGTCAGTCGCACACCTGGTTCCTTGAAGAGCAACATGAAAACTTATGAACTTTGGCTTTTCGTGATCAAAGGTCAAATCAGAGTGTGTGTGTGTGTGTGTGGGGGGGGGGGGGGGGGGGAGGGGTGGGGGGGGGGGGGGGGGTTAATCTTGCTATTCGGTAATGATCTCTTAAATTACTTGACATTTTTCAGCACCATCAAACACTGGAAATGGTCTCGAGCGTCATATAAACCTTTCCTGGGGTCTTACACTTGATCCGACTTACTTTCCATTTTAAAATCCCCACAGTGTAACAAAAACCCTTCAGGTCTGTGTTAAACAACGTAATTCTAGCTCGTGACATTTGGGACTACAACCAGTCATCATTTACAGATTGGGAGATCATAAAGCTCATAAAATGTCAAACTGGGATCACCTTCTGCTCTGTTGGATTGTTTTTACTTCACTAAATCCTGTCTCACTTTCCAAAGTAGACTTTAATTCAAATAAGCCCTTTAAGCTTTGCGTGGTTAAAGTTTTTGATTCGCTCAGAGGGCGTGTGCGTCCGCTCTCGCTGCACCTGTCACGTGTTGGTAGCGAGTCCTTCCTAGCATGGAGTGCATGGCGTGGCCCATCTCGTGGAAGAGGTTCTCCATCATGCCTGGAGTGAGCAGAGTGGGGGCGCTCTTGGTGGGGTGGGGGAGGCTCAGCATCAGCACGACAACTGGCAGCTGGTACTGGTCCGTTTCTTGGCACCAGCGTCCACCCCGGATGGTGAAGTGACAGTCCTGAAAAGCAACGCAGTCAGTCATATTCAATAAATTAGAATATCAATGAACAGTTTATTTATTATAGTAACTCAAATTAAACACAGAGATAAATTACACACAGACTAATGTTTTCAAGCCAGATTTCTATTAAAAAATTATGGTTTTCTGCTTACATCTAATGAAAACACGACATTTATGATTAGAATATTACATCAGACCAATAATAATTTTTAATACAGAAATGTGGGCTTAATGAAAAGCATCTTTAATGCCTGCTAAAAGGTTATTTACAAAATGTATTTAATTTTTATTAAGACTCATCCAAACTCATTTTCTAATTTAATTAATGGCTGTAAGGAGACTGTTGGTAAGATTTCTGCAAATATATGAACTAAAATGTAACTTAATGTTCATATAAGACCTAAAAATGAATAAAAAACTCCAACATTGCTACGTAAAAAAATTAAGATCTACCAATGTCATATTTTGCAAGAAAAAAAACGAACCTCTAATTTGAGGCTTAGGCAACAGACTCAGTACATCTGCAATGAACAGAATTAATTAATTAATTTAATGAGTGTACTCTTATTATTCACAACAAAGTGAAGTGTATCACGGTACAAACGGAGGTTTTTGATCATCTCAAGGAAGACTTATTCGTGCTCATCAGTCCTGAGAAGGTGAATTTCAACCATTTGTCTGCAGCCCGAGCCCAAACTCATCAGATGCTTTTATCCCAGTATCCCACATGAGGAGTAATCCAGGAGCTGATTTTCCCAAAAGTTACAAAGCTAAAACTCTAAGAAGCTAGATGCCTTTCTTATATTGTCTTTATTGTCAAACGTACACCTAACAACGAGGATGCGGATGGGAGAACTTCCAACTGGTCACTGCTCCTCATATAAAAAAAACCAACATCTCTGCTGCAGGTCTGAAGTTTGCCTAATATCAGTGAAACATAATGGTGGTAGTGTAACAAAGTGAACTTGATTTGCTAAACAGGTCAGGACAACTTTCCTTTCCACAACAGAAGATGAGTTGAAAATAAAACAAAAACATAATTAAATGTCTAGACATCCTGGTTGATGTCTCAGCTCCACCTATATTTGGGTGTTTTGTTCCATCTATAAACCCATTTTCCATTCCCATTTCTAAGCAAATCAACTGATTTTTCAGTATTTTAGGACATATCTATAGTGTCTGACCAGCAGCACAAATAAACATATAGTTGCACTTACTGATGACTAAAGAGAGCAGATACTTAAAAAAAAGATGAATGTATTTCTATCAGCCACAGAAATAAAACAAAAGACCAAGTTAACTTATTTTTATGTTATCTTCTTTAAGTCTGTTGCACTAATTCTTACTCACTAACTTTTTTCTTTATTTATGTTGTGGGATATATCGGCTGATCACTGTTAAACATATTAGGCGCTTATGAGGCTTTTGTTGTAGAGATGCACCGAGATACTGGTTAATGGCTGGAAACAGACCGTTGAGCTTGACCAAACCCTGACTGCTGACCAGCTGGTGAAAGTCTCAAGGGTCTGCAGTGTGGATGCTGTTACTAAGGAGAGATAGTTAAGTGAGCTACTTTTCAGTTTCAATAAGGCTTGTATATGTGAGAAGGTATGTAAAAGGAAACTATTTTGTGGGAAATGTCTGCGGTTCATTCAGACTGCAAGAAATATCAAGACTTTTAGCAGATAACAGGAAGGCTGAACGCACAGCAAAGTTGCTTTGTTTTCCTTTTGAGCTTCCAACCTCTGATATGGAAGATGCTGGATTTGGAAATCTCAGATTTAAAGCAATATTTTACTTTTGCTCAAACATACACAGACACTGCTGTTTTAGTAATGCTAGTCATGCTAATCCCCAAGCTAAGATGCTAACGGCAGTTTAAAATGTCAACTCTTTAAGCTCTTTAAACCCTGCTCCCTCACACACGACATGTCGTTGCCTCTGGTCCTTATTTAACTAATTACTAACTACTAATGACAGGGGGACAAAAAAATATTATATATAAAAAGATTGGCTACAAATTCTGATCAGTGCATCATTGTTTTTTTAACCCATTAAGATCCATTTTAGGCCTGATGTGAACACAAGCAAAAATGCTAATAAACTGCAAAACAAAGGCCAATCTAACATGTTTGGGTTATTTTATTAACAGGAATTGCACAATCTGTAGGTATGCTTACTTACCTGATGAGGTTTGTCTCGTCGGTGGAAAAAGTCACAGTAGATATATCCCAATAACCCTTCAGTTTCATGCACCACAGCCTAGACACACACACAGACTTTATCATATTCATAGCACAAGCTGTAAGTAAAAAAAAAACTAAAAAAACCTGACCTCTAAAAATAAGTGTGATTTCAAAAGAACATTCAGATGATTTCAATCACCAGTTTGCGGACGTCATCGCTCCATATTTCTCCAGCGCCGGGATGTTCAGACATGAGGGAGACACCATACAGCTGGGAGAAGAGGTTGTTCAAACCCTCCATACAAGCACCAAGGGACAGGTAAGGACTGTATAAGCTCGGCTCAATGTTGTACCTGGAAAGAGCAAAAGGGAAATCAGAACACTGAAAAGGAAAAAACCTATAATTGAAATAATCCTCATCCAAATGTGAGAGATTCTGCCAAACATCTACTTTATCTGTCAAGTAACCTTCAGGATTAAGATTGAAGCCTCACTTCTCTGTGTTCATTTCTTTCCAAACATAAATACAGATGTGGTGCACATGATTAGGCATATCCACTTATTTGGCAGCAGTGTCAGACAAGGACATTAAATATGGATTAAAATTTGGTGAAAGTGACTCATCGATTAAAAACGTGTTCTCCAAATGTTACACAAGTGACCTTAACTAACATAGGACAAGGCTCCAAGATGTCCAGATTTCATGGATTGCGGAGTGGTTTCTCCCCTGCTGAGACTCTCAATGTTCTTCTTATGTTTGACCACAAGGGATTTTAGATGAACACCACTAATCCCAAATGGTTATTTACCTCCAGAACTCCATCCATGTACTATCAGCAACTATTAAGAGTCAAGTTTCAGCTCTGATATTTACACACACATTTTAGCACTCCTTCAAGGAAACATTATTCCCCCTTTTCAGGGAATGGCAACATTTAATTGGATATATTCAAATGCCTAAAATTTACTTTGGTCAAAAATGTTTGACTACAGTATCACTGCCCAATTATGTACTACTTTGCATTGGTCCCACTAGAAAACACTGAGGTTTGTTGTTGAAACATGACAAAATACTGCATTATGCTATTTACTGTGCATGGTGACAGGATAAATTTGGGTACCCATCCAGCGTGGGTTTTCACAGTCCTGGATGTAAACTTTTTTATTTTTCCTCAGATTGTGGATGTGGACAAGCACAAAGATATTTTCTCATAGCCATTTCCTCACCTATAAAAATCAAGACAAATCTGCCTTACTTGAATGGCTTATAAGAGATACGGGCCTTAATGTTACATCATATTTACACTCTAGCGCAAGAAAGAAATTCTTTGTAGTTTTCTCAAGTAGGAGAAGGAGACAACGACAAAGCAGCTCCCATGCTTCTCCCATATCACCCTTTGTAACAAGTGACACCCGAGGCACAGTTTGGCTGCACTAACTGAGAGAATGGAAATATGACCGTCAAAGCTCATCACAAAAATACAGCTCAACCTGATTTTTTAATCAAATGACAACAGTTAAGGTTTCCACCTTTCAGCACGCAGGACACCACTGAGGAATGGATGATCCCAGGGCATTAACTCCTGTGGGAAAACAAGAGTTAGAGATTGTTAATGAAGCTTGAACTAATGTGCAATAATGAAAGTATCAGGGTAGCACTGTGTACCAAACGAACATAGTCTTGCTTGTAATGAGAAAAAGAAAAAAAACACCCACAGCATTACGAGGGTTGAGCTTCTTCTTCATGTCTCTCATCATCTGAAAATCTTTTGCTGTTCTGGGAGATAAAAAGAAAAAAGTAACAAGTTATGAGCCAACTGTCTGCAGGCATTCATTCCTGGCTGTGTGCACCTCTTTCTGCACAGGGCCAGTGGGCCTCAGAGCCTATCGCAGCATGCATTTGGCTGAAAGCAGGGGAACACCCTGGACAGGCTGCCAGGCTAACAAGTTCACAATCATTCCTGTGGGTAATTTAGAGCACTCTGGTCCACCTGACGTGCTTATTTTTGGACTGTTTGAGTCATTCACCGTGCACAGAATACACTTGCATAAAATAGGGAACACAAAACACGAGAAGCTTTTAAAGATAAGTAAATCTATTTGTCTAGGTTTTCAACTCAGGAAGGTTCTTAAAGACGGCCCACGGAGTTATTGTAACTTATCAAGGCAGATACTGAATGTCTGAAGATAAAAACACTGAAAAGAAGGCCATACCTCTGTGACAGTTTTTCTGTTAACAACTGGAGAAAGCTCATCACGGTCTCTACAAGAGGTGAAAAGGAGAACGTTAAAGCTTTCTGTAAGCTGTACATGGCTCCATTAAACGAAAATATTTTTGAGGAAACTACAGTTTTCTACAGCTGACTGGTTAATCCTTTAAATGAGTTACCTGGATTTTTGGCCATGGTTCCCTTTAGCGCTCTGTGTCCGTAGGAGTCATAGCCGACCAGTTTGGCCAGTTTATACCTGCACTTCAGCAGCTCTTCCAGACACTCCATAAGGTCAGCATTGGGATACAGGTAGATCCTGTACGCGACCTCTCGCAGCTAGATGGTGGAGGGACAACAAGGCAGAATTTATGAGAAGCTTTAAAAATCAGCATAAAAAGCAAGTCTGTAAAGCTCGGTACAGCATTTACATAATTGACATAAAATATGCATGGTGAAGTACAGCTTTAAATGTTATGTCTGCACGTACATTCATTATATTCTAAATGTGGTAAACAGGTATATCTCAAAAACGTTTTTATCACTCACCTCAGACATATATTATATAGATTTATTACACAGACAGTGACATATTTCAAGCTTTTACTTTTTATTATTTTGATGATTATGGCTTACAGATTGTGAAAACCCAAAATTTTGTGTCAGAAAATTAAAATATTACTAAAGATGAATAAAAAAAAAAAGGATATTTAAACAGAAATATCATGCTTCTGAAAAGTATGTTTATTTTATTATGTCATTGCTCCACATGGGTGCAACGAAATTTTGTTTTCAAAAAACAAAACAGAACAAAATAGTGCAGGCAAGTAGTGCAAATTGAAGAAAAATAAATATTAAAAAGTTAAAAAAGTTATAAAGTTATGAAAAAAAATTTTTTTTTATAATTATAAAATTATAATTATAAAACAAAAGTTAGAAGGACTGTGCAGGTGGAAAAAATATATATAGAAGAATATTGACAGGTTGTTCCAGTATTGCACATGATGTGAAATGATGTGAAATGGAAGCATAGGTTGCTTTGATAGCGGCCTTCAGCTTGTCTGCATTATTGGGTCTGGTGTTCTGAAACAAAATCGTAGAGTTTCTCAAATTCTAAGCTTTTTCTTAGAAATGTCACTCCAAAAGATAAAAGTTATTCAGGAAGCATCTTAAGCCTCAAGAGAGCTCCTCATGTGAGGAAATGTTAAAGAGTAGTGAAGAGGACCTTTAGTGAGCTTAAGAGTGTCTAAACAGAGAAGACGGTGAAAAGACAATGAACAATGAACAGCAAATTAATTAAATGCAACCAGCTCGATCACGCAGAGATTATCCTCATCAACCTTAAATTAAATCATTTCTGCCGCAGGAGAGATTAAAGGGGCACCTCTAATAAGGTAATATAAGAAAGGGTAAATAAATAATAGAAACAATAATAAATATACATGAATAAAAAGTGAAAAAAATTACAAATATAGTACAGAAATATTTTAATATTTACACACTGTAAAATAGTAAGATGTAAATGAGGTGAATAAGAATTTGCTGTATTGTACATGATGATGTCCGCAGCTTAAGCCTAAATGGTCATCTACAACACTCCCCGTCTGTGGAGACATTTTCTAGCTTCTGATTGCAGCAGGTACCAGAGCTGCTCACATTCCAGCCTGGTGCTGAAAGCAGAGGGAACAACACATTGATCTGCTCGGGTACGTCTGTTTGTTTGCGCCGTGATCCCAGGAACAAATCAACCTTTCAACATTCTTCTCTTCTCTTCCACCTGCAGGCTCTGCTCCTCTGTTCAGTTCAGTTTTCTCCACCTTTTTGTTTTGGCCATTTTACCAAACTAAATCTCATTATACAAGACGGCAATCACAGTAAAATGCTGAATTTTAATGTTAAATAAATTGATATGAAATAGATGCAGTGTGAAAACAACCAGCATGGTGAGTAAACATATTGAAAAGGAAATCAGAGTAATAATGAGCATGTAAATAAGCTATGTTCAAACATTTTGATGCTGCGTGACAATTAATTTAATCTTGCTAAGTTTTATCATAATGATTTACATATTTTTGAATCCAGTCTAAATTCTCTCGTTGTTTAATTTTTCTCCATTGATTACTAGGAGCACATTTTTATGTTTGTTATAACAACCAATCACAGCTCTTAGAAGACAGCATCCCACCTAGCAACAGGGTCAAACACACCTCCTCAATAAGGAAGGAATTTCTGTCCTCTTCTAGCTCAGAGTCACTCTCAGCAACAAAATGAATCACTCTTAAACTAGGACTCTGAGAATCTTTGTGAAAACAGGCCCAGTTCTTTTTTTCCTTATACAGGCTAAATGCTTCTGACATTGTCTCTGGTTCAGGATAGGATTTGTCTGTGTGTAGTGGATCTTGAGGCACTGACTTCCACCTCAGCCTGAATGAAATTAGCTTGTCTGCCCTCTCAAGGTTGCAGTTACCTCTGTTGCTACTGCATCTTTTCCTAACACACTTTTTCCTTCCACTCAGCCTTCTACAAATTTGCTTTGATACAGCACTCTGAACAGCTTCTTTATCTATGACCTTTTGTGGCTTACCCTCCTTGTGGAGGGTGCCGATGTCTTCCCCATGATTGTGTAACCTACTGACCCAGACTGAGAAACACTTTAGACGATTAGGAAGCCGTTGCAGGTATTTTGAGTTCATTACCTGATTAGGATGTGAAACAATGGATTTCCACTTTTTACTTTTTCACAATATTCTAATTTTCTGAGCATGAATTTTGGGGGTTCATTACCTATGAGCCATATTCATCAAAGTTACAAGAAATAAGGAAATATTTGAAATATTTCACTCTGTGTGTAATGAATCTATATATGAGTTTTGTTTTCTAAAATAAGTGACAAAAAATACTAATCTTCTGCACAATATTCACATTTTTTAGATGTACCTATATGAATCAAAACTGAAGTTGCATCACTTAGAAAAATTGCACAGCCAAAAACCATTCCTAAGACCGCTCGATATTTTAGAAAAAAATATGATGTAAAAAAATTAATTCTTCTCAAATAAATTGATCATGTGTGAGACTAATAATATCAGGAATTTAAAGTGTGGCAAGGGCGCCACCTGCTGAGCAAATAGGGAAACGTATCAGTGCCTCAGACTGGTAACATACCAAGTCATTGGGGGAATCTGCATGTAATCCTCCAATTTGAATTAAGCTTCCCTCACTTGCGAAGTGGACCTGCAGATGTTCAGGAATCGCAGACTTTGCGATTCTGTTGGGCACATGGGAGCTGATCAGAAACTCGTTGTTTAGATCCAGGAGCTTAACGTGAAGAGCGACAGCCTGTTTCCTCTGCAGGGAAAAACAGGAGAGATAAGTGGAGACATCGTTACCAGCATTAGTCTGTCAATGTTGGCATACTAATAAATACTCACCAGTTTATCATCCAGATGGATTCCACTGATTTCAAAGTCAAACATGAATAACTCCGCCACTCGCCTAAGAAGAAAAACAAACATGTTAATCATGACCATCCCTGGATACGTCCCCCTACAGCAAAGCCAGAAACTAAATTGAATCTTAATAAATGTACTTTGTGTCAGGGTCCAGCTCTGCCGCAACGTTTGGGTTGACCAGTAAATTCTTCAGGCTCTTGCATAATTCAACATTAGTGTTCAGCCTGTAACACAAATTCAATGATATGAATACAGGATTTTATTCATAACTGACCGGCTCTATGTTGCTGTAAATCATGTAACTATGTAAATAAATGGGCTTCTTACTTTTCCACAACTGTACCGATCTCTATGCAGGTCTTTTCTGCAGCGTCGCGGTGTGCCGGGTCTGGATGGGCCACTTTTATAAAGTCTGCCTGTGAATAAAGGGAACACCGAAGCTTGGAGACTTGCTTACTTTGAACCTTTTTTACCTTGATTATGTTTCCTTTTTCCAAAGGTGACAATCTTCTCTAATGCATATAAAGAAGTTGATAGAAAACACAATACAAATAAGAAACATGCAGGGGAAACAACCATTTTATTGGCTAACTCTGAGAGTAGGAACTGATTAAAACAGTAACTTTTGCTTTTAGAGCATCATATGATGTGGAATAGCCCTGATAAAATGTTCAAACTCTTGCCATATATGATAAAATGTTCAAACTCTTGCCATGCTGGTAAAAAAAGGTTAGTTTGTTTTGCAGAGATCATTATCCCTCAATTAAACTCTGTATAATATTTTAAATCTCACTTTTATTTCACTGACTTCGATTTTACTTTGATTTTACTACACAGGATAGAGTAATTCTTGAAAAAGATGCATTCATTTTAAGATGTGACATCGAGCAGGCGTTTGTTCAATAAAAAAACATTTTTACAACAACCGATGTGTTGGAATGCTTTAACAGCAGCATGAACAATTGTTGCTTTTCTGTATTAAATAAAACCTGCTAGATCGTGTTCTCCTTTTTTTATGTACCAGAATACCCTTAAACCAAGGTAACTTTTCACAAGGATTTTATACAATAAAAATATTCCCCATTACAAAAAACAAACTATACAGAACAGTTTAATCCTGAAAACAAGACACACACATTCTTCATGATTTTTGGTTTAAATACTGTGATCGACTGAAACTCTGGTATATTTACTGTATCTTATCCTACTGTAAGAATAGTGACCATAGAGGTGGCCAGAGTCTTATTTATTCTTATATGAATGTAAGAGAGGCCTCATTCTGTAAATATATCAACACCACAATAAAACTTTGCAAACGTGTTTGGAGCCAAACTTGTTAAGAGTCTTATACAAGCAAATGCCTAAAGGTGGATATACAGGTCCTTCTCAAAATATTAGCATATTGTGATAAAGTTCATTATTTTCCATAATATCATGATGAAAATTTAACATTCATATATTTTAGATTCATTGCACACTAACTGAAATATTTCAGGTCTTTTATTGTCTTAATACAGATGATTTTGGCATACAGCTCATGAAAACCCACAATTCCTATCTCACAAAATTAGCATATCATTAAAAGGGTCTCTAAACGAGCTATGAACCTAATCATCTGAATCAACGAGTTAACTCTAAACACCTGCAAAAGATTCCCGAGGCCTTTAAAACTCCCAGCCTGGTTCATCACTCAAAACCCCAATCATGGGTAAGACTGCCGACCTGACTGCTGTCCAGAAGGCCACTATTGACACCCTCAAGCAAGAGGGTAAGACACAGAAAGAAATTTCTGAACGAATAGGCTGTTCCCAGAGTGCTGTATCAAGGCACCTCAGTGGGAAGTCTGTGGGAAGGAAAAAGTGTGGCAGAAAACGCTGCACAACGAGAAGAGGTGACCGGACCCTGAGGAAGATTATAGAGAAGGGCCGATTCCAGACCTTGGGGGACCTGCGGAAGCAGTGGACTGAGTCTGGAGTAGAAACATCCAGAGCCACCGTGCACAGGCGTGTGCAGGAAATGGGCTACAGGTGCCGCATTCCCCAGGTCAAGGGGGAACCAGAGACAAAAACAGCGGCAGAAGCGCCTGACCTAGGCTACAGAGAAGCAGCACTGGACTGTTGCTCAGTGGTCCAAAGTACTTTTTTCGGATGAAAGCAAATTCTGCATGTCATTTGGAAATCAAGGTGCCAGAGTCTGGAGGAAGACTGGGGAGAAGGAAATGCCAAAATGCCAGAAGTCCAGTGTCAAGGACCCACAGTCAGTAATGGTCTGGGGTGCCGTGTCAGCTGCTGGTGTTGGTCCACTGTGTTTTATCAAGGGCAGGGTCAATGCAGCTAGCTATCAGGAGATTTTGGAGCACTTCATGCTTCCATCTGCTGAAAAGCTTTATGGAGATGAAGATTTCATTTTTCAGCACGACCTCGCACCTGCTCACAGTGCCAAAACCACTGGTAAATGGTTTACTGACCATGGTATCACTGTGCTCAATTGGCCTGCCAACTCTCCTGACCTGAACCCCATAGAGAATCTGTGGGATATTGTGAAGAGAACGTTGAGAGACTCAAGACCCAACACTCTGGATGAGCTAAAGGCCGCTATCGAAGCATCCTGGGCCTCCATAAGACCTCAGCAGTGCCACAGGCTGATTGCCTCCATGCCACGCCGCATTGAAGCAGTCATTTCTGCAAAAGGATTCCCGGCCAAGTATTGAGTGCATAACTGTACATGATTATTTGAAGGTTGACGTTTTTTGTATTAAAAACACTTTTCTTTTATTGGTCGGATGAAATATGCTAATTTTGTGAGATAGGAATTTTGGGTTTTCATGAGCTGTATGCCAAAATCATCCGTATTAAGACAATAAAAGACCTGAAATATTTCAGTTAGTGTGCAATGAATCTAAAATATATGAATGTTAAATTTTCATCATTACATTATAGAAAATAATGAACTTCATCACAATATGCTAATATTTTGAGAAGGACCTGTAAAGGTGCTTCATCCTTTAAGTCCTACAGATATCCCATTATAACAGCCTTGAATAATCCTGCCCATTTGGGTACAACATTAATAGTCTGTCTACTCAGATTCTTCTCTTCACAGCCATGAATTGCTTCTCTTCCCCTAAAATCTCAGTAAATCTTAAAGCTCATTGCATATAAATATATGACGACAATTAAAAAAGATGGACTCACCAAATCAGCCACTTTGCACAATCCATCTGAGAGCTGGTCGAAACACTCCACTGTCTCCACACCTGGGGAGCAGGAGCAGGCTCTATGCAGTAGGAGCTCAGTATTTTTCAGGGCTGTCTGTGTGGCTGTCTGGAAGCCTTCAGGACAGCTGAGCTCTGGCACTCCAAACAAACCCTGCAAACCCAGGTCACACAAACACACGATGACTGGAAATGTGTCACTATTATTCCCAACACAACTGAAGTGTTTGTTGATTCCTGCACCAAGACTGCCACAGTATGTCTGTGTAAGAGAAATGTCATACAAACCACGTTTTTCTCAAACAGGTCCAGCCTCCTGGGAGGTTTGGCATTAAAAGCAGCTCCAACAGGAGACCAGGTGGTGACTTTTCTTCGCACATGGGTCCACAGACTCCTGTATTTCACCAGGTGAAACAGCCTTGGTGAAGCAGACATTGTGAATTAAACCTGTTAAGACTCGTGTCCTGAGGAGCAGGAACTATTGCAGGGGTAACTCTTGATACTCTTGATAGAAAGTGACAGAGGGCATGCTAAACGTGAACCTTTACGTTCGCCTGTCTGCCAAGTCCAAAAATAAAATGTGTCCTTTTTAAATAACGCGAATACATCAGAAATCTTTTCTCCTCGGGGGAAATAAGTGGTATTTATCTGTAATTTTACATTTGAAGAGGACCTGTCCAACTAGCAGCAATACTGCCAGCGTGTTAGCTAACCGGCTAATCAAGGCGAATTCAAACTTTTATACCATCTCGTAGTTTCGCAAAAATGAAAATTAAAAATATAAGTTCTTTGAGAATTAAATAAAAGGGCCTGATTACATATGGTTAATTGCCACGGGAGTTTTTTTTTTTTTCCATTTAACGTATTGTGTGTGAATGTATCAAACAGGAACCGATGTTTGCGCAAATGCGTTGTGTCGAAAGTGTGAATAGCCATCGAAGTCTGTTGATAAATGCGACCTTCACAATAAAAGCAACCAATAGACATAGTCTCGCTAAAACGTTCATGCCACTTGAATATTTTCACATTTTCTCATGTTACACCCACAAACTTCCGTGTATTTTATTAGAATTTTAAGTGAACAACCAATACAAAATAGTGCATTATTTTCAAATGGAAAAAAACTAAAAGTGTATTTATGTTTAGGGACCTCAAACTAAAGACGCAAACAACTAACTTTTCAGATAATTTGTGTAAAAACCCCTCCATTTTACACCATTTTGTATTTAATTATATTGTAAATCCCATTAAAATACGTTGCGTCCAGAAATTCTGTGTGACAAAAAATCTTTAAGAGTAATCAAAGAGTACGAATATTTCTGCAAGGCACTGTACATAAAGTTTTGGCTGTCATTAGCTCTTACAACCCATTTCCTTCTTGTGAATACAAAAGAAATGTTCATCCTGAATTTCTGTGATCTTTGGATTTTTTTTTATAGTGAAATGTTTTCCTTTTGCATAACATACTGGCAATGAACCACTAAAACTACACAACCATACAAATAATAGAAATTATTTTCATTTTAAATGTTTCAATTAAATTTTATGGTCATGTGCTGTAGCAAATATTTACTTCATTTGATATCTGTTTTACGAATCAAAATCACTTCGTAAGAATAAAATTACTATAGAAATGGAGATTGGTCAACAACGGAGTTGCTGTGCAGGTTGACCAATCACGGTTTAGTTAGTGAGAAATGGAGGTTTAAATAATTGTATGATGTGCTAGGCTACGGGAATGTGATTCATTAAATTAGCTTTATTACTTGAGTAATAAATTGAGAACTTCAAAATATACAACATAATTTATTTCTTTGGCATCTATTTCCAATTCTGGATTTGTATCACAGCCTTCTACATCAGGATTATCATCTAGAAACTGCTCTAATGGTTGAAAACTCAAAAAACCATTTAATATAAAGCAGTGGAAAGACGGGAAGGAGGAGACTGAATGCAGCATCAGCCATGTCTTTTAATGGTAAATATTCAATAATTTTCTACAATTCCAGGATGCAGCAGGTGGGGGCCCATCTAAGATTAAATTGTCCCAGGCAGAGTCAAGGCTGTCAGCTGGTCTGCCGCTAATCACTGTTTTTAATCCATGTCTTTGTATTTTCCATCTATAGAATGAATTTTCAAATTGTTAATAAACCCATGAGACAGTCTTATCTAGTAGAGAATAAAATAAAAAATAAATGATTAGAAACTAACTTCATACCTTATAAACAAAAGTAACCCAGGTTAACAAGAGAAGTTTTTCCTAATGTTCCTGTCTGGTGGTTTTATTTCAATAGGAAAAACTGAGTCAGACACAGAATACACCTTGAACCGATGCCTTTATTAATGGGAGGAATAACTCATTCATTGCACTCCACGACCACATTTTATTAAGTTTTACCGAGAAATCTATTTATTGAAGGTGTAGTAAGAAAAACGTTGAGCAAATGGGTCATCAAGCGACTGCCTTTAGAAATATCCTCATAAACAAAAAACTTGGCCGGCAAAATATTTAAGTCAACTCTGCAAAAAGAATTTAATACTGAAAGTATATAACACAGGACAATGACAAAAGATCTTCCCAATATGAGAAATTGCAGCGTCTTGCTTTAAGTACTTTTGGTTATTTGAACATGGCAAAAAAGAAAAAAGTACCAACTTGTGACACATGGCAAGAAAATGCAGTTAAATGTAAAAAAAAGAAAAACAGTCAAATTTAAATAAACGCTTTGCTAGCGACTAATCATTAAATCTCAATCACTTATTTACATCTATTCACTAGAATACAAAACAAAAAGAAAGAAATGTGTGGGGAAGCGAATACATTTGAGTTCATTTGGCTCACCTCACAATACAGTCAAGCTTTAAATGTGTGGATTTACAAAGGAGTGCTGAAGTCAAAAACCTAGGCGTGGATTTGTTGGATCCAGTTGATCTGCTCAGACAAACATCCGCCGATCTGGAATCATTTATCGTCCTTACCTTGGCTAAAAACAAAACAAAACAAAACAAAAAACACTGCATCTCTCCAGACTACAGTAAACTTAGTTGACCCCTGAGTTTCTAATGCAAAACTAGTGTAGGAAATACCTCATTACAGTGTTTCTTAGTGCAAGCCAGCAATATGCTCGATTAAACAGAGGTATATTAATTAGATAGCACCCGAGCCGACGAGATTCCCCAGAAGCGGTTGTTCTGCCAAATCATAACCACCACTACAGGAGGTCACGTTCTTCCTGCGTCCTTGTGAAAACCAGCAGTTCAAATGCTTGAATTTGTATTACATCTATAAACGTGTTTTTCATAGAAAATATAAATAATATCCCTGAATAAACAGATTCACAGCATTTTATTCTTGAGGACTCCAGTGCTACTACCATAACTTGGTCATCGAGTGTCCCCCAACCTGTCCGGTAAATGTCCGTCTTCCCTGAAAAGCCTTCAGTTCCAGCCGCTCTTTCATTCGCTGTCACGATAACTCACGGTCTGCTTGCCTCGGTTCCGGGTGTTCACTCGTCTCGTTCTCTGCGGTTTGCTGTACGACTCGTCGCTGTCCTCCTCCGAGACACGTTGATGGCGGCGCTGCCTGAGCTGGCGGCTCGCAGTCCTTTCAGTCCGAGTGCGACGACTCCTCTTTGGACTGCTGTGGGACCCTGAGCTGGAAAACGAGTTTTCAGAAGCTGAAAACATCTGCTCGCTTTCTGAGTCTGAACTGTGTTTGCTGCTGCTGTAGCTTTCCTTCCTTTTAGGCTTTGGCGGCCTCAGGTTTTTCCTCCCCCTGTTTGAACTAACATCCTCCTCCGCCTCCCTGGAATCAGAGTGCGATGAAGTGTCACTCGCTTTGCTATCATGTGACCCCTGTTTGGATTCCCTTTTAAAGCTCTTGGAGGAGCCTGACCTGTTGTTACTATTACTCTTGTTTAGTGGCTCCTTCTGGCCATCTTCCTCCTCGTCCTCAGAGTCTGAGGTGTAAATCCGTTTCCTCTTGGAAGAGATCTGATTCCTTCCTTCACTAGGAGATGTTCTCTTGGACACTCTAGTGTTGTACCTCTCTTCCCTCGTCTCCAAGTCTTTTTTGTTTCCGTTTCTTTGCCTACGCTGATTTTCTCCAGTAAAATCTTCCTCAGAAGGAGAGTTGTCGACTATGTATTTCTTTTTCGGTAGAGCTCGAAGGTTCAGCCGTCTGTTTGATGCATCATCGGAATGGTCGGACTCTTCGTCTGACGATCCAGTGGAGCGTTTCCTCCTTGACTTCCTCCGGGGTTTGTACTCCTGCTCAGAACTCTCTGAAGCCGACGGGGTGCGAGGCCTTTTACTTTTGTTTCTCGTTGATCTCCTCGTTTCAAGGTCAGATTCGTCACTGCAGGGACGTCTTTCCCTCTCTGCTTTCCTCGCGCCCTTCTTCTGTGGGCTGGATCGTTTTGGAGGATCACCGAGCTCGTCTGATTCGGCACCATCCAGTTTTTTAGTTGAGGCAGATTTTTGTTTGTCTTGGCTTTTTGATGCTGAGACTTTACTTTTTTTCTTAGAGTCCCTTTGGATTGATTCTTTTTCTTTTCCGTTTTGTTGTGGCCGTTTCTGGGCACAGTCCTCCTCATCGGAACTTACTGGAGCTTTGTTGCGTGCGGTTTGGCGTTCATTGCCCTCCTCACTTACAATCCGACGTCTTCCAGCTGTGCTTCTAGAAGGTCTGTGAGAAAGGCAAACCTGATCTTCCTCCTCCTTTGCAGTTTCTTCTGGCTCTGAGTTAGTCTCAAATCTATGTTTTCCACTGTGTCCATTCACATGAGACAAAGCATCTGTAAGAGGGGGAAAGAAATAAGTTGTGCATAACATGAAACAAAGTGGAAAGAAAAAAAAGTTATCTCACCATTTCCCCTCGTCTTGGCAGTGTGTTTCGTTTTCGTCTGTTTGATGGATTTGTTAACTCCATTCTGTTTGATCTGGAAGGATGAGGAAACATCACTCCCACTGCCATCTTCCTCACCCATGGATTCACCGTCAGATTCCTGAGTATTCTGGGAACCTAAAAAAGTTTTCAGAAGGCAAATCAGTAAAGATCTGTGCCTACTTTGCCCAAAACAATAAAAGTTGAAATCAATGTATCTTTATATTTTCCAGTGATGTTTTAGACTTTCACGTCTTTGCCTACCGCTAGCCGACAACTTTCCATCCGACTCAGAGCTGCTCTGGATCACCGCAGAGCGTTTGCTGATGCGAGCTGTGTGGCGGAGCCGGCTGCTGCTCCTTCTTGGCATCCTCTCTTCCTCTTCATAGTCTTCATCAGATGCTTCCAGGAGTTTTATCTTACTGACAGCAGCCCTCGCTGTCTTCCTCTTCAGCAACCTGGGAAAGGCCGCCTCCTCCTTCCTGTCCGAGTCATGGGAGGAGTCTCCGTCAGAGTCGTGGTGACAGCGCCTTTCTCTGCGAAGTGTCCTGCCACTGTGGCCGTTCATTTCTGCTCTGCCTTCTGAAAGGGAGCCATTCAAAATATGAAAGGCCATATTTCACATTTTCACACTATTTACAGCATTACCAATTCAAAATCTGCCTTTCCATGGTTTTTCAGAGCAGAAAAGTAATATTAAAATGCAATTTTCTGACATAGTGAAAGCCTTTGGAGACAGGTGTCCATAAAACCAAGTTTGCACTCCAAAATATGGAGAGATGACATCATCGGGAACAGTATAGTGTAATAGCCCAGTGACGTCAACAAAAAACAAATTGAACAAAAAAGGACCTTTGTGCCTTTTATAACCACAAAACACCTTCAAACTTTCCTTCTGCATTGTTATAACTGCAGTAATTATCTGCTGTCAGATGGTATCAGTATTTTAATTTCCCTTCAAACCACCAAACATATAGCATTAGCTTCAATTTTTAGGGCCAGACAGCAGGAGAAAATCAACAGTAGAAGTTTTAGTAACACAGTTAAACCCTCACAAGTAGAACCAATGATGTGGACAAAATGAGACTTTCAGTTGCTTCCATTCACTTAATGGGTACATTTCATGCAAAATCCACTTTTCTAGCCTTTAAATACATTGTGTTGAAAGAGGATAAGTTTGGTTCGGTTCTTGGGTTCTATTAACCCACATATTCATTACACCGTCCCCCAGCATCAGAACCTTTTCGAGGTGCCTGATTAAACTTTATTTTTATGGAAATCTGCCCACTTCAGCGGGGAAATTCCTATTTTCCCCACTTCAAGGACCAGTTCTTCAGCAACCTCCGCCAGTATGAAGGATTCGCTGAAAGACTTCTTCTGATTAAGGGGTCAGTTCCTTCTGTCTATAGAAACGACGGAAGCAGCAAAGTGGTAAGCTGCAAATAACGCTAAATTAACAGCTAACTTTATTTTAGACGTATATTTATTGTGTGTTGATATATTACATCCTGGCCATTGTTTTGACCACACCAAAACCAGTTGCTCCCAGGCGCAACTCAGAACGTGGGTAAAAGAGGGGCCTGTGGAGCTACAATAACAAGGAGTTCAGACCAATGCATTGCAGATCCACTTTCTATAGACAACTGAATGATTTAAGTGTGAAACGGAAAGATTTAAAAGCATGATATTTCCACTTTAAGCAACCACTACTAAAAGCTTTTAAATCCTTGGGTTGGGCCCTGGTGTGGTATGTCTACAAATGACTAAACCTTCACATTCTTAACTCACCAACATCGACCATGAGCCGTTGTCAACATCACAACTTTATTTTTGGGTGGCCTCTGTGTTAGTCATTGAGTTCAGTATTGCGTATTTAAGGTCGTAACTCTTCGGCAGCTTTTAGCTGGGTTTTTTGGTTTCTTTTATGCTTTGTTACAAACATATTTGTCGACCTCAGACATGCAAGAGTATAACGATCATAAACGAAAGGCCTGGTATTAACTGGAAAGTTGTAAAACTGCTGATTTGTTATGTTGGACTGACTGTGAGAATGAAGACAGCACTGTTTCACCTGCTCTAGCTTTGTCTCTAGCAGTTCTGTTTCTGGTCTGCCGTGTGCTCCTGCTGGGATAGTGATGATCTGAGGACTTAGATGAAACGTCTCCATCTTCTTCCTCTTCACCTTCACTCTCAGATCCCCCCTCTTCATCATCTTCACTGTCACTCTTAGCAGCTGGCCACAATAAAAGTTTCCAAAGGCATTTCTTTTAATACACGACTTACGGATGACACATCAGGTTCATTTTGTGAAAGTTCATTTCTGACCTTTCTTCTTCTTCTTTGAAGTTTTGCTTCTTGTAACTCTGGCTTTGTGTCTGATTTGATGACGCTTTGAAGAAGCTGGACGTGTCTCCTCTTCGTCTGAATCACTCTGTTCAATCTCGCTTTCAGACTCTGAAAAACAACTGGCCTCATGTAATCACAATTTAGCATAACTGAGACAAGCTACAAGGAAAAAATGTTTTTTTAAATTCCCCCTACAGTTAAAAACACCGGTTTTGGTTTGCATTGGATTTGTAGCTGTAAATTCATAATATTGCTGAATGTTCCTCATTCAAAAGTAAGACTCTTGGTCTTTTCTTTGAGAACAATGAGGGTCATACATTGGTCTCAGGCAGTACACACACGGGTGTTTATTCGAAGGCTACATTTACTACGACTACCACAAAAATACAGTGCGTGTTTCACCTACTATTATTAATTAAACCCATGAGAAAGCAAAGTCTGCTTGTACCTGGCGTCGATGAGGCAGCTTTGGAGCCGGAGTCGTCCTCTGAGGAGCTGCGACCTGAGCTTCTGCCTCGACTTCGCCTCGCTCTCTCGGGAACAGACACTTTGGCTGAGGTAGATTTCGTTACAGACATTGACTCCAGTTTTTCCTGAGTTTTGACAGTAGACCTCTTTTGACTGAGGAGGGGAAGACAAATGAAAACATTTAGTAGTTTGACATCTGACAGTTTTAGTTACTACAATATGACCAAGAAACTATGTCATGTAAATATCGGAACACGTCTGCTCTCTTTACTAAGGCGTAAAAGTTGAGTTGTGGTGCGAAATCCTGTGCATGCTTTTGCAGTTTTGTTGTAGGATTTTGCAGTACTTCAAATCACTGCATACTTTTATTTTGGCTTCTGCCTGTGTATCATGGCTTTTTAATCATACTTAACATTTTTGTTTGCACTCTACTAATTCTATACAAGTTCAGACTTTAATTTTTTCTTTTAGACCTATTTTACCGATTATGTTATTCATTCAAATTAATATTTGTTATTGGGGTAAAGACATGTATTCGTACGGAAAATATCCGGTACGCACATGTACCGAACCAGTAGAGCGTTGTTTAATGCCTGGACACATGCAGAATGATTATGGATGGAACCAAGTGCACAAGGCAACGTTCTGTAGAGCAACTTTAAAAAGTGACACCAAAACAAAACGGAGAGGACTCCCAGCTATCACTATTAAAGAGCATTAAGGTTCTCATGAAGCTACAATGGAGAAGAAATGTGGACCGAATCAAAACGTACCCATTTCTCAAATAGAAATAAGGTACATAGATCGCTCTGAACAAACCATCCAGATGAGTGTAAACATCACAGTTACTGGAAAAAATCTAACCAAATCTCCATTCAGTTCTATAGTGGCCACTTTTAATTTGTTTCTCTTGATTCAAGCATACTGAAACCATGCCTTAAGATGGAAGTGATGTTTGTGCCGTTACACCTCTACGTTTTATATATAATGAAGTGTTTTTATTTCTCAATAAAAAAGAAAGCAGGTTGTCACAAGCCAGAAGTCCATAGCATACCACATTGAGTTTACTAAACAGTTAACCCCAGGCGGGGCAAGACGAACCTTGTTGTGGCTGAGGACTGATCCTGCTGCTGCATTTTCTTGCGAAACCTCTGACTGCGGCGGAGCCTGTCACTGCTTTTGACAGCAGTTTTGTACTCTGATATGATTGTTCTGATCTGCTCTTCGAAGAAGGCCGACAGTCGCAAGGTCATGCTGTAAATCTAAAAGAAAGCAAAGCGTGAATAAACTTCAAAAGGAAAAATCACTGACGACTGAATCAAGTTATACCCAATTTGATGTCAGCCAGGTTTACACTCCCTCCTCAAACAGTAATTATCCCCTACCTTAGAGCGTTTGTTGGGCGTGTAAGCCTTAGCATTGGCAAATATTAAGCGCGTGTCTTTGCACAGCTCTATAGGATTTTCATAGCGATCTTCCTCCAGGGTCCTTTTGACTGTGCCAAAGTCCATTGGAGCATCAATAATGTCAAGATAATCCTGGGCATGGAAACAAGACATGACTTAGAGCTCCAGACACAGCGTCCACAGCATAAAACAAAACGTGAAGCTGTTTCGAGTCGCAGTTTCTGTTGATGTGTTGACTTACAGGATAGTTCTCAGGATCCACAGGCTGTCTGAATGGTTCCGAGTCTTCACAATCAAATATGTAGTTGACCAAATGCCTACAATGTTCCTTCCAGGCATCTCGATCTGGCAACACCTCTGCGGAGTGCTGCATGGATCCAAAAAAACAGAACATGTCAGGGACCTTCGTGTGACCTTCTAGAGATGGTCCGAGAAATCAGCTGGTGCTCAGAATCAGTAAATTTGACACTTGACCGGCCCAGATCGGTGTTCAGCCTCCCGGAAACGTACTATGTCATCTTTCTAATCAGTGAACGTACTAAACCATGAAGTCACATGAAGCACAAAAGGCGTAAGGAGCTACTAAAATAAAAACTATTTTCTACAAATGCAGGTCGGATCTTCATTCGGGCTACTTTTAAATAGTATCAGACAAATAGGAGAATTAAACTGATCATTCATAAACAAGGCTAGACTGGAAAACGTTAACTGTGGGTTTTCCATAAGGCTAAGGTAAGGAACAACCTACTCTACATGCTAACTTAGGCTAAAACGGAATTTTAGTGGTGTGTTCAAAATGTGAATTTAAATAACTTTGTTTTAAAATATATCTGAAATCCTGTTTAACTGCAGAGCTGTGGAAAGCTGACTGCTCTCTGTCACTAGGAAACAGGGTGACTGTGACTAAATGATCAATCACGACAGAAGAGTCGTGTTTTATTACATTAAATAAAAGGGATTCAACAATCTAGCACAAAACTGTAAATTAGAGCTTTTTTTCTTAAGTATTAACTTGGACAGTTCAGGGATTTAATAAGAAAGGAGCATGAATAAAACTGGACCATCTTATTTATTTTGAGATCTGAAAGAATTTCTGTATTTTACTATAAACATTAAATGTTTTACCTAAATTTACCCAACAAGTTGAAAAAACAGCATCTTGTAGTTATTTGAAGGTCATAAACAAATATTGAAATGAACTAAAATCAGTATTTGACGGTCAGATGAGGAAAAGGGCCTAAAACCTCTGATCAGAGCATCAGTGTATAAATGTATTTGGTTCTGTATGGTGCCAGTGTGCATGTTTGTTTTTCTGTTCTCATTTACCTGACGCAGTCTGTGTCCAGAGGATGTGCCTGGTGCTTCTGCGTCTTCTTCCTGCAGAGAGCAATCACATCACCAGTTGTTCAATAGGATCGATGCCATTCAGTGAGGAAGCAGCAATCAAAGCTACTGCAACTCTAAGTGAAGCTTAGCTTCCTCTATTATCTCGAGTGTGCCAGAATATTAATATATACAATAGTTAGAGGTCACGACATCTTTCTTATTTCTGCTTGCAGGAAAACTAAAGTGCATTTATGAGAAAAATTGCTTAAAAGTCTTAAAACTCAGGTGGCCAGCGTGCCAAATCCGCAGCCAACATCAACTCTTCCTTTCCTATATATTTTTATTAACATTTTTACGTTATATTTTATAACAAAGCATTTTCACATATGAATGTTTACATGAATAAAAAAAGAAAAAACAACAAACAAGGGAAAAAACCCTGCACATATTTAACATACATAGAAAATGTACCTGAAATTAAATAAATAAAATTCAGAGAACAGATCTATTTCTTATTATAATAAAACAGTAAAACGTTGGCTTTCTGCCTCAAGGAGTACTTATTTTTTTCTAACTGTAGGTGCCGCAGAATATTCCTAAATATGATGAGTAGGAGGGATCAGTATAGTAAAATTAAACGCCAGACCAATAGCACCACAAACCACAACACATTAACCTGTGAACCTGATCAACAGGTAGGTTCACTTAAAGTCTTTTATTTTAGACCAGTAGAGGGCAGTCTTAGCACAGTTCCAGAATGAAAGCGATGTCGAAGCAGGAGCAGAGCTACAACATTGGCGAGAAGCATCCGCTCCTAGGAACATCTCACAGTCTTTGTTGAGATAGATGCAATCTGTGCAAAACTTTAAAGTGCAGTGAGCCGTGATTGATACAAACCCTCTTCTGTGATATTTATTCCTAAATCTTTATTCCAGGCTTTTTTAATATGATCGAGTGAAGGTATATGATCCAATTGTGACAGAATGTTTTGTATTTTGGATATGGACCCCTTTCTGACATTTAAATATAGACAGATCAGAAGTAGTGTAATAATGATTTAAATGCATTAGGAGCGAAGGCTTGGTCTGGTCCCATCTAGGTCAGAGGTCCATTCCAAAAGGAATTACACTGAATATTGCATGACCGATAATATAATCGAAGATTGGATAATCCCATGTCCCCGTGGTTTTGGGTCTGTGAAAAAATTATTTCTTAATTCCTGGTGTCTTTTTATTCCGCATCTATATTGGCAAAAAAAAAATATTGTTGATTAAAATCTGAATACACTGAAATAAGAATAAATGTTATGCCAAAACATTCATTCCAATAATTTTGATCATAAACCACTTCTCCAACTGTTGAGTCTGTTGAAACAGGTTTACAAAGGTTTTACTGAGGAGGCCAGCTTTAAGGTTAATAGGAAATAATGTACTTTTTGATAAATACATTTTATAACCTGATATTTTCCCAAAATCAGATAGTATGGCCGTAACCCTAGGCAAGGAGTCAGACGGTTCTGAAATATACAATAGCAAACCTTCCTCTTATTAGGACACTTTATGTTCTGTACCTCCTTTTACAATGCCCTGGTAATCTTTTATAGAGCGCAACAGAACGGCGCAAATAATAGGGGAGATAGAGGAACCAAGTCAAACTTCCAACAGGGTCGAGAAGAGAAATCAGAGAATCAGTGAATCTTTACCAGATTTATGAATTAAAGAAAAACATGCATCGCATGGTGCTGGAGGTAAAATACCTAACATGAACCTTTTAAGTAAGACCTGCAGCATCCAACTACTAGTGGTGACTGTTGCTAAGTGGGTAGTCGTCTTGCAATCAGAAGGTTGTGGATTCGATGTGCCCCTGGGCAAGGCACTTAACCTTAAGTTGCCTACCTATCTGTGTATCGGTGTATCGGTGTACGAATGTACGCGTGTTTGTGAGTGCGATTGTGGCTCTAGTGTAAAGAGCTTTGAGTGGCCAGTAAGACTGGAAAAGTGCAATATAAATTCAGTCCATTTAGTATTTAATTGTTTTACTAAACAAAAGCTTATTATTCTTCACAGACTTGCCTCATCATCATCGTCCATTTCCTCCACGGCATTGTAAATCTCCAGGATATCTGTGCAGCTCGGATTACTAGGAAACCAAAACAAGAAAATATGCTGAATATATTGAGCCAGTATATTCAGTGTGTCACTGGTTACTTTTCAAAACACCACTAAGGGTGAAAAACATCCGATAAATCTTACTTGACAAATTTCTGAAGGACGCTTGAGATGATTTTTGCAGAGTGGGCAATCTTGCTTCTTGGCTCGTTAAAAGTGCGGGCATTATGTGCAATATACCTGGCTTCCCAAACTAATGCAGAGAGCCGCCTGTGAAGAACAGAGGGGGAGAGTATTCAACTGGGTATTAATCCTAATTTATTCAGACTGAGACAGAATAAGACTCAGTCACAACATTTGTTGATTATGAGGTGAACGTAGTGAAAAAATGACTGGAGAAGCCTACCTGTAGAATCTGTTGATGAGCCGCAGTCTGATTGTGCCCAGATCTGTGGGATAGGCAATCACGGTGCAGTAGGTGGGATACTGGACTAAGTCCACTGGACCAGAAAACGGAGCTGCAATCTCTGCATCAGAAACGCATAGAAAAGCAGATTAATTTAAAAACTAAGAAGGTAGTTTAGATAAATAAGCTGACAAAGAACAGGGAGACAGACAATTATCTTCTTTGGCATACACACCGAGAGTAATGAGCTGTTCGATAGCAGCGATGATGCGTTCACACTCCTCGTCCCTGCTCCTCTCTCCCCACTCCCCTGGTACAGGTTTATACATCAGCTCTTTCATCTCTTCGGCTGTCGCAGGGATACCTCCTCCATCTGTGTCGGGGCACTGGGCTGCAAAGAAAGACCAGAGAAAGGTTAATCAATTTGCCATCAGGGTCCACAAGCAAAACTGTTTGTACAGACAACTTTGTCATTGAAATAGGTAGAAATACTTTACCATCCTCCTGAATAGGTTCCACATCCCAGGGACTGAGTTTTTCAGTTTCTCCATTGTCCCATCTATGGAAAACAAAAGTATTAATGCAGAAATTAACACCATGTATCAACATTAGAAAAAATAAAATAAAAAATCTCACTAGAAAACCACAGTGTTGGCCAGACACTACAGAAAGGAATTATTACTTTCCTAATTATCATTACTACTTCGAAACTTATAAAGGTTAAGTAAAAAAAAAATGTATTATTGAGTCTTATTAGTTTTAGTAGTAGTATAAAAATGTACTGCAGAAATCGGTTTTGATATGACATGACAGCTTCTATTCTTCCCACCTGACTTTGAAGCACTGGAAGAGGCTATCTGGGTATTCTGGCTGGTAGGGCTCCTGACAGACGATGGTCCCAAACCACCAGGCATCGTCTATCACTGAGCGAAACCTGTCGTCTACCACAGAAAAAGAAAAAATAAAGAGTCAAAATTACTGGCCCTTATTTGCTAAAATCTATAATTAAACATTTACAGGCACGCAGAAATAAAACAGTAACTGGGATCATTTACCTCATATTGTTTTAATTATGAACTTCAACACTGGAATAAGTTTAAACTAAATTCAGTCGATTTAGAAAAGATCAAAGTAAAAAGAAGTCAGGCTGACTTACTTGGTTGCCAGTTTCGACGGAGGGCCTCATCGTAACTTTGCCTAAGCACCAGAAAGTCGATCACATCTGGCATGTCATGGTACCTGCAGAAAAAAACATATCAGTAACATAAACTGAGACAGGATGGACAAATTTAAAGGTGTTATGTCTTTATTAAAACATCCTTCTTTACAGTGATTTAACAAATACGTGTTCATCAAATTAAACATGAGCTGCCTACTTGATAGAAAATGACTTGTCTGTGATTTTCTTGGTGCCGTGGTCGATAAGAGTCAGCTTCAGACAGCAGAGCGTTGGAGGGCAAACTTCATATTTAATTCCAGTGATCTTCACAAACTCTTGGTCCTAGCAAACATGAGGATTTTCATTTCATCTGCAGTTAATCCAGTTGTTTTATTTTTACTAGAACTTCAGTTACTTTAGCAACACAAACACAATTAGTGACATTTTTCATGTTGCTCTGAACACAATTTTAAGGGTTATACCCGCAGCTCCATTTTTTTCCATGGCTGTTTCTCCAGGTTGATGGGCCAAAGCTCGCTTCGACTCACAGCCTCAACGTAGGCCTCATGGCCCTGACGAAAGTAGATCACCTGGGAGAAACAGCAACTTTAAAGCTTGTGAAAAAACTTTTTATGGGGAATGTAACTCAGACTGAGCATCAACTCTTACAAAGCAGAAGCTTAAATATATTTATTACTTTCACTTTTTGCAATTTTGACACTAGTATTCACAGCCTCTGTCATGAGGCTCAAAATTGAGCTGAGGTGCAAACTGTTTCCACTGATCCTCCTTGAGATGGTTTTACAGCTTGAATGGAGTCCACCTGTGGTCAATTCAGTTGATTGGACCCAATTAGGAAAGGCACACACCTGTCTATATAAGATCCCACAGTTGACCTTGCATTTCAGATGCAAACACCAAGCATGAGGTCAAAAGAATTGTCTGTAGACCTCTGAGACAGGATTGTCTTGAGCCACAAATCAGGGGGAAGGATCCAGAACATTTTCTACAGCTCTCAAGGTCCTAATGAGCACAGTGGCCTCCATCATTCATAAATGGAAGTAGTTTTGGGATCACCAGGATCCCAGAGCAGGCCGGCCGTCTAAACTGAGCAATCGGGGGAGAAGGGCTTTAGTTAGGGACGTGAACCCCATGGTCACTCTGTCTAAGCCCCAGTGTTCCTCTGTGGAGAGACGAGGACCTTCCAGAAGGAGAAACATCTCTGCAGCTATTCACCAATCAGGCCAGATAAAAGCTACTCCTTAAAAAAAGGCACATGACAGCCAGTCGGGGTTCGCAAAAGGTGCCTGAAGGACTCAAAGACCATGAAAAACTAAATTCTCTGGTCTGATGGTGGTTGCAGCATCATGCTATGGGGATGTACAGGTCCTTCTCAAAATATTAGCATATTGTGATAAAGTTAATTATTTTCCATAATGTCATGATGAAAATTTAACATTCATATATTTTAGATTCATTGCACACTAACTGAAATATTTCAGGTCTTTTATTGTCTTAATACGGATGATTTTGGCATACAGCTCATGAAAACCCAAAATTCCTATCTCACAAAATTAGCATATCATTAAAAGGGTCTCTAAATGAGCTATGAACCTAATCATCTGAATCAACGAGTTAACTCTAAACACCTGCAAAAGATTCCTGAGGCCTTTAAAACTCCCAGCCTGGTTCATCACTCAAAACCCCAATCATGGGTAAGACTGCCGACCTGACTGCTGTCCAGAAGGCCACTATTGACACCCTCAAGCAAGAGGGTAAGACACAGAAAGAAATTTCTGAACGAATAGGCTGTTCCCAGAGTGCTGTATCAAGGCACCTCAGTGGGAAGTCTGTGGGAAGGAAAAAGTGTGGCAGAAAACGCTGCACAACGAGAAGAGGTGACCGGACCCTGAGGAAGATTGTGGAGAAGGGCCGATTCCAGACCTTGGGGGACCTGCGGAAGCAGTGGACTGAATCTGGAGTAGAAACATCCAGAGCCACCGTGCACAGGCGTGTGCAGGAAATGGGCTACAGGTGCCGCATTCCCCAGGTCAAGCCACTTTTGAACCAGAAACAGCGGCAGAAGCGCCTGACCTGGTCTACAGAGAAGCAGCACTGGACTGTTGCTCAGTGGTCCAAAGTACTTTTTTCGGATGAAAGCAAATTCTGCATGTCATTCGGAAATCAAGGTGCCAGAGTCTGGAGGAAGACTGGGGAGAAGGAAATGCCAAAATGCCAGAAGTCCAGTGTCAAGTACCCACAGTCAGTGATGGTCTGGGGTGCCGTGTCAGCTGCTGGTGTTGGTCCACTGTGTTTTATCAAGGGCAGGGTCAATGCAGCTAGCTATCAGGAGATTTTGGAGCACTTCATGCTTCCATCTGCTGAAAAGCTTTATGGAGATGAAGATTTCATTTTTCAGCACGACCTGGCACCTGCTCACAGTGCCAAAACCACTGGTAAATGGTTTACTGACCATGGTATCACTGTGCTCAATTGGCCTGCCAACTCTCCTGACCTGAACCCCATAGAGAATCTGTGGGATATTGTGAAGAGAACGTTGAGAGACTCAAGACCCAACACTCTGGATGAGCTAAAGGCCGCTATCGAAGCATCCTGGGCCTCCATAAGACCTCAGCAGTGCCACAGGCTGATTGCCTCCATGCCACGCCGCATTGAAGCAGTCATTTCTGCCAAAGGATTCCCGACCAAGTATTGAGTGCATAACTGTACATGATTATTTGAAGGTTGACGTTTTTTGTATTAAAAACACTTTTCTTTTATTGGTCGGATGAAATATGCTAATTTTGTGAGATAGGAATTTTGGGTTTTCATGAGCTGTATGCCAAAATCATCCGTATTAAGACAATAAAAGACCTCAAATATTTCAGTTAGTGTGCAATGAATCTAAAATATATGAATGTTACATTTTCATCATGACATTATGGAAAATAATGAACTTTATCACAATATGCTAATATTTTGAGAAGGACATGTATTTCAGCAGCAGGAACTAGCAGACTAGTCAGGATAGAGGGAAAGATGAATGCCGCAATGTACAGAGATATCCTGGATGAAAACCTGCTGCAGAGTGCTCTTGGCCTCAGACCGCAGCGAAGGTTTTCAGCAGGAAAACGACCCAAAGCACACAGCCAAGATCTCAGAGGAGTGGCTTCAGAACCACTCTGATTTGCCAGAGTCCAAACCTGAATCAGATTCAACATCTATGGAGACATTTGAATATGGCTGTGCACAGTCCTCTCCCATCTAACCTGATGTACTGCAAAGAAGAAAGGGCAGAACTACCTAAAGATGGGGGTGAGGCTGTAATTGCTGTCGAAGGTGGATCAACAAAGTATTAAGCAAATGCTGAGAATAATTCATGTGATTTCTTAGTTTTCTATTTGTAATAAATTTGCAACAATCCTAAACTTCTTTTGCATTGTCATAGTGGAGTATTGTGTGTAGACGTTTGAGGAAAGGTCAATTTGATACCGTTTAGAAGAAGGCTGTAACATAACTAAATATGGAAAAGGTGCAGCACTGAATACATCATGAAGGTGAAAACAGAACTGAAAAGTGTTTTTAAGGTCACATACCTCATCGCCCATCTGAGGAACAAAAGGAGACTTCCTGGGAATGACATCAGTGATCCACGATGACGGCCTGAACTCATTCGACACCTCTCTGTTCATAGATGGTCTGGGCTTTGGACGCTGATTGGAGCACAGCAGGTAAACCATTTAGATATTTGGTGATCTCGTTTATTTTAGACAACAGCATCGAACCAAATATTATTGATCCCTTTAGATCCCAACAGAAGCATTGGTAAACTCACCCGCGGTGACTTAGCTTTGGCTTTCTTAGCTTTCTCTTTGCTTTTCTTCACAGGTTTTTCCTCCTCCTCCTCACTCTGTTGCTGCTGCTTCTCCTCCTCTTCCTCATTCTCTTCCTCCTCCTCTTCCTCAGAGCTGCTGAGTCTGCGCCTCACTCGTTTACGTGACGACAAAGGGGTGGAGGGCTGCAGGTTTATGCCAGCATCTGCTGTCCAGTCCGAGTACTCGCTGGATGTATGGCTGTCCAATCAGAACACGCAAACCCAGTTTAACCTAGCAACACTAAATGGTCTAAAGCACAAACAAATTATACTTTTAGCAAGCAACATAAACTAGTATAAACTTATTCAAAGACTCATACTTGGAGCTATCACTGTTCCACTCCTCCTCATCATTGGAAGAATCCAGTTCGCTGCCATTCAATTCATTGTCCTGGGAAATAAAGGGAAAAGAATAAACTGGAACCACGCAGATGTGCATCTCACATTCACAGATTCACAACAGGAGTGTACAGTGAATTACCTCTGAGTGTATTTCTGAACTAGGAGTCTCCTCGCCTTCTTCACATGAGAACTCGATAAATTCTGCCGAGCCTCTGCAGCCATGGACTCGCTTTGCAGTGGAGGGTTCCTCGTCCGAATCATCCTGAGGACAGATGGGACTGAGTGAGTACCAGTAAATGAAAGGTTAACAGATTAACTGTTGCGAAATCAATTATACCACAAGTGCATCTCACTTAAACGGGATGTAAATTAAATGTTAATTTTGTTTTCACACTGCATGATGCACTTCATTTGCTTCTATTGATTTTAGCTAACGCAAACTCAAAATTCAGGTTCGCAGAAAATGTTTATATTATGCAAGAGAAAATAATAAGAAAAAAAGATTTCTATTCAGAAATGTTATGTCCATGTTGCGGCCTACGCAGTCCTAGGGAAGACCGCTGACTTAACATTTGTCTAGCCACAAAAGTTAACTGCAAGAGAAGCTGGATGTTCAGACTGCTGTATCAAAGTATTTTACCAAACAAAATGTTTTAGAAAAAAGGTGCGCAAACAACTATTGGGTGGATAGTGAAGCAAAACTCATTCAAGAATTCTATTTAAGAAATAAATATTAATTACAGTCTATGTGTAAGAAATCTTAATGCAAAGTTGTTGTTTTTTTTATTTAATCCTGAAATGAATCAACTTTTTGAAGATAGTCAAACAAAGGAACAGGAAACCTACCCGGCAGCTACCAAAAATGATTCGTCTCCTCTTTGTGTTGTACAGGAGCACCTCCTCATCTCCTCTGGCAGTTCGAACATCCTCCTGGTTCCTGAAACGTTGTCCATTTTGTTTATTTTGAGAAACAGAATAAAAGGGGTACGAGAAACTGCTATTAAATACGATGAACGCACATTTCCAACTCCGACTGATGGACATTTTTTTCTATTAATAAATATTTCAAAAGTATTAATAAATATTATAATTTTATTTACTCATAACCAAAATATTGATTGTTGAAAACTAAAATTCTAATTTTATTATCTATTTTTTCAAAAGGGGTTATGAAAATGTATCGAGCTGCATCGAGGAACTGGGAAGACCTACTATGAAGTAGTATTTAAAGCACTCCCACAGTCCTGTGAGAGTAAAGTTTGGATGTCTCTTTTTTCGAGGTAGAAATGTTGTACCTGTAGTTGCTGGTGGCCAGTTCTGGCACCACCACCCTGCGTCTCCAGGCCTGCAGGTCTCTTTCTGTGGCCATCTGACTACGAGGAGCATTTTGGTGCATCTGCCTTACACCCTCTACTTGTCCACTTCGTCTCAGACCCACGTTAGGTGGTGATTGCACGTCTGCTCGGTCATTCACAGACACTGCGAGGAGACGGAAAAAGAAAAACAATAATTGGACAAAATTCAAGGACACTCTGTTCCTCTGCATTGTTTTGTCTCATAGTACTCATACTACCTCTGCGTGGAGTACTTGGTGCTGGTGCCAACACTGGGCCTTCTGATCTGCCTTCGGGACCTGGTGCTGCTTCTGTCCCAAGCTGGTTCTGTCGGTCCTGTTGTTGCTGCAGCTGTCGGATGGCCTCGTCTAGAAGGCTGCTACGTCTCACTGAAATCTCCTCAGGTTCTGCAGTCTGCTGGCTGATCACCTGCTCCACCACTTCTCCATCACCTAAAGCGAAGATAAAGCAGGATCAAAAACCTGTGTGAATCATAGTTTAGGTGCTCTCTTATGAAGCTTCCTTGCATTATTTTTAAGTCGATTACATGATGAAAAAAAGTTTTGGTAAAATGTTTTCTGGAAAGATTAGTAAAACTCCAGCCTTACTGGTGGCTACATATCCCAGCTGAGGAACCAGGTGCTCAGCAGCAATGTTCTCCCTCCCCGGGACAAGACGCTGGTATCTGGAAACAAGTCAAATTTTACGTTTTGCAAGGAAATAAAAAACTAGAAAGGTGAGATCACCATAAAAGACCCATTTTGCAAAAAGGGGTACAATTTTGCTATGGGATGTTGATATTTGTGGAAAATGTTTAAAAAAAGCACAGTAACAAATTTAATGACAAGAACAACAGATTTGAAAAATAATTTCTAGTACTTTTAGTGTCGTTCTATTGTGGCAATTCATTGCAATTATTCCATGAAAAAGAACTAAAACTTGCATTTATTATACGTTTAAAAACCATTTGTTTGTTCTTTAGGGTTTTAGCTAATTCTAATAAAGAGCCAATATGGAAGGTCCAAGGAGCCACTTGTTGCTCCAGAGTTGCAGACCACTGATTTAAATTCCCTAGAGAAGACAAAGGGAGACTTTTTTTTTTTTTTAGCAATACCAGCGAGACTAATCACCGTCAGAAGGGACAAAAGCCGGCTTAGGAAAGACAACTCTTCACTTCACTGGCCTTTGTGTTTATCTTCTAGTAAATTCCTCTTTTACAGGAATTTTCTTCCACACAGCCACCTTTGCTCCAATTATAATCACTCAATAAACATGTATAGAAGGAAGGTTAGAAACAATTGTCAACACTGCACTTATAAATTAGTTTTTAAAAAGAAACTGAAAGGAGCTAAAACTGCTATTAGAAGGTATAAGTGTTACAAAATCTGAGATCTGAAATAAGTACATTTCTGAACAAACACCTTAATGAAAAAAAAACCTACAGAACGGGATTATGAATCTTAAATCCAGGACCAGTGTTTTTGTTAAAAAGGTACCTAATATTCCTTTCAAATTATAGTCTCCAGACTAAAAAAAGACAGCTGGCAGTAGAGATGTTAGATCTGAGAGCATGACAGGCCAAACCCGGTAGAACAATGTAGATCCTTTATTGTCTTGATTACCTGGGTGGATGGGGGTTTCCATCTACATCTACCAAGAACGGAGGGGGCATCAGATGAGGTGCCTGCTGTGTCTGCTCATCCAACACAAAGCCATTGGCATCTCGAATCAGCGGCCTGTAATCTGTGTGGAAGAACACCTGGTCTGGAAGCTGTGGAAACCACAAAAAAAAAAAAAAAACAGCTTCACTTTTCAGTTCTTCTCTAACCAGCCTAATGATTACTACATTACTACTTCTCTGTACAAAAATGCGTATGACAGGTAAGTCTGCAGTACCGACATAATGATAAACATTTTCTGTCTTTTTTTCTTGCCTTGTCATAGGGTTTGGAGCTGCCGAAGCCAAAGATGAGCAGATGGCCATGTGAGTCTGTGCAGGCAAACCGCTGACCATCAGGAGTGAATTTGCAGTCAAATACAGCTCCATGACCCTGACCTTCAATCTGCAATGTGCAAAACAAAGTACATGCAAGGAGATCACCACAAGTGTATTTTACCCCCCTTTGTTATATGTAAATAAGCTGGATTGAAATAAAAACAGATTAAAGTACCAATAAACTGTATTAAACCAAGTGTTTTCTCTCATCCTGTTGTCATTTGTCACAATTAGCTACATGAGAAATTCTAAATAACAGCACTACTGCTGCGTTTCCCATTCTATAAACATCCCATTGTGCTTGTGCAGAGAGTGCGTACCATGTTGAAGTAATGCTTTGTGTTTGTTCCTCGCTGCAGATTCCAGATGAAGACGTTCCCATCGTGGCCAGCAGACAGGATGATCCTGGGATCAAAAGGGTGAGGTTCGAGGACAAACACCTCGGCCTCATGGCCCTGAAGACAACATTGACAGCATTTAATCACTTCCTTCGAGAATGAGAATAAAACAGTGCCGTGGGTCTTCGCTGAGCAATAAACTGATTTGTGCAAACTTACTTTTAGGATATGTAGCAGCTGTCCTGTGTAGGAGTTCCACACTTTGAGGAGATGGTTGTTAACAGCCGTGACGACTGTATTGTCATGGCGATCCCACGCAACCATGGTAACTTTGGGTTTAAAGTAGGTGTCCTCTTCGCTTGTTGGTTCAACACTAATACAAAGAAATAATGATTTGGCACCAAAACAGTAGCTCCCCTACCAGCTCAGCTTCATTAAAACGACAGGTAAAATCCTGACTTCAAGCTTGCATCTCATGGTAATATCCAAGTATTTAAAGCTGACTTTTTGCAAAAAAGATTGCAGCAAAATGCAAGCTGGAACCTGTTTGTGTTTAACACAAATACTTTGTATACCTTATCTTTCACTTAGCTCAAAATCCACATTTAACTGGTGGCTTCTCCTATGCTACAACAAAGAAACCCTCCCTGTATTGTTGCATAAAACAGTCTGGCAGACTGTGTGACTGTTATGTGAGCTACCTCAGCTCTATCTAGGGTGTAGAACCAGTCAGTCAGTTTTCCCATGATCGGCTCTGATCGCTGAGTTGAATACAGGAAAATTAGAGTCGTCTTTATAGACTAAAGGCATCAAATGTAAGAACTGTCAATATTTTTGGCCAACAATAACACACACGAAGACCATGAACTTTGATGCATATTTTGAGTTTGGTAAAAATCCCTTGAAGTATGGGAACAAACGTTTTGATGCATGAAATGTTATATCTTTGTAATTAGAACTAATGCTTCTATCACCTAACCTGCAGCACAATTTCCATCTTATGCATTACACACCTTGGGCCATGTTTACACGACAAAGACCCAATGAATACGGGAACACATGACAACATTTTAGTTACAATCTGCGTTCTCAAAGCACCAGTAGAGCTGTGACAATGTGCAATTCCACCACCCCGCCACTATTAGGCAGTGTGTTCTCTGAAACTCAACAACATGCGCAAACACTGCTTAGAAAACAGGGGAGAAAATCAGCACTTTGTTGGAGAAACATTGTTAGATTAAGAAGGAGTTAGCAGCACAAGTACTCTGCCATTGTTATTATTGATTTCTTCGTCCTGTGTGGTTTTAAACCGGTCGGCAGCCGATACATTGTGCGCTTTCATTTCTACTGATTGCAGTCATACAGCACATGAGCCAGGGCTTCCTCATACAAGGAGATTCAGTTCTTCTGTCAACATGATAACTGAGACCGGGACGTTTTCAAACCATTGCACTCTGGAACCCATTCTCAGATTGTGCCGTTTTCAGAGAAAATGTGCGCCGTTGTCATGTAGACGAACAGCAGAAATGCAACTAAACGTTTTCGTTTTCACCAGAAAACGTTGTCGTGTAAACCGGGTCTTGGTGATAAAAGTTGAATCCATCAACATCTGAATCATTCGGTCAAATCAAAGATAGACAAGTTAGGTGGAGTAAAAAACTGGAGTAAATGAAGCTTTAAAAAGTATTAAACAAAATATGAGAATTTTCTCTTTTATCCCGATTCCTTTTTCACAAACGTTCCACAGAAAAATCTTCACAACTTGGAAGCAATTTTTCTTCCAACAGATGACAGAGCCATCTGACAACTGACCAAATACATGTGAACAAATGAAACTTTTTAGAGTGCGCCATAATCACAATACTCACTCAGCAAGCAATAATCTAAATGCCACCAGGAGAAATAAACGTTTTGAGGCCACACCAGTTCACAGCTAAATCAGCCCTTACCCTGGAAGAGTTGCAGACATGCTGAGCAAGATGCACCTCCACCGCTGCCGCTGATGGAGCTTCCAGATTCGAGCGGTTCCATCTCGACTTCCACTCACAAATCTAAGACAGAATGCAGCTTCCTTTGTACAATGCTACATTAAACTCAGTACTGACTTACTACAAGCACACATAGTGCCACATTAAATACACATACCTTTCACCGGAGTGGCAAAACTGGATGCTGTCCACTTTATCCTAACAAAGTAGATATATAGACAGTCGTTATAAGTTAAAATGTTACACCTTTGTCAAGTATAAAATTGCAAAGTTCTTTGCAAAGTGCTGTATGCTAGAAAACTGAAGCTAGCTAACCGTGTGCTCATGGAGCTCTGATATCTTCTCTGGACTCCCGCTTCCCAGGTAGTATATTCTAATGACATCGTCTGTACTTCCTGTTGCTAAGAACATCCCACCTGAAAACAGGATCATTTAGTGATGAGCATCTTTAAGCATTTGTTCATGCAGCAACAGTGTCAGAAATGACAATTACCTGGACTGAATGAGGAACACACAGTCTGGACCCCTGGCCTCGGCCGCTCTGTAAATTTGCATGGCCGATCGCTTTAACGAGAACAGACAGAATGTCGGTTAATTTACATGAACAGTGACAACCAACTTATACTGACAAGGGCAGACAACCGTCAAAAAGGACCAGATTTATCATCATGTAGGAAAAACACTGCGCAGTCTGTCTTATCAGCAGTCTGGTGCCTACAGGCTCATCCACGTGTCTGCGTTTTATACCGATTGCTACATTTTTCTGAAGTTTAGCTTCACATCTCATTAGTTCAGCTAATGCACAACTTCACTGGTATCCTGCCTGCTGTACATCATATACTTTATTTTAAAATGCAAATTATAAAAAAGGCAAAAGCTGGAATCTTCCAGGTTTTGTTTTTCCTCAGTGAAACAGCTTCATTGGCACTTAAATACTGAAGGCAAGATTCTTGAGATTTATGAAAAAGTTTTTTTTTCTTTAATTGCAATATAAAAAAAAAAGGACAAATGGGCAAATAGGACAAAAAAATGACAACATTTTGTTTAGATTGTTAAAATATTCTGGTGTGGATGCATTTCAGGTAAATTTCATTAAAAAGGTCAACATGATAGAAAACAAAAAACATTCAAATATAAAATTCATTTTAACATTTTTTCTTCCTCGTCTTTCTGAGAGCTCTTTTTTTTTTTTTTTTCAAATAAAGGAAGAGTGTATTAGTCTCAGCAGTCATTTCTAAAAAAAAAAAAAAAAAAACACTGCAACACCTAAACGGTGTTTAAATAAGCAGTGCTCACCTGAAGTTGCTGTTGTTGACGTCCCACTGCCAGAAGCAGACGGTGGCATCCGTTCCCGTGGACAGCATGTAACGTCTGGAGCCCTTGGCAAACGGTGAAAACTAAAAACAAAAAAGAGAAATGCACGTCAGAACAGGGAATCGCTCAAATCATTTTGCGCAGACGGAAAAAAAAAAAAAAGCTCAACAAAGGGGGTTAACATCCCCACAAAGGCCTGCTCCAGTGAAACAAAAAAAAACCTGCTCTCAGGTCATCAGATCCCTTTTAATTTCTGGTGCCTAAAAAGTGATGAGTAACTCATGAAACTGAAGGACTTGACTAGAATCATTTCACCCACCTCCATAAAACATTTAACTTCAAAATATGGTTCACAAACACAACAAAAAGGCTTCCATTACTCATGAAATATGTGAACCGGTACTTCTGCTCTTGGTTTCTTTGTTACGGCAATAAAACCAGAAGAAGTGAAAGCTGAGAGATGTTTTTCAAACACAACAAGATCTCAACTGACCTGCTGTTTTCATTCAGAAAACGTATTCAAAAGGCCGTATACTCAGTTCAGCTTCAAAACGTGGCCAAAACAAAGCAAAGTCTGTCTGGGCTATGTAGTAATATGTGTTGGGCATCTGTTGACATTTCCTTACTACAGAATAAATAATAATACAGATCGAATAGATGAAGTCGTTTCAAAGGTTATAGACCAAAAATAAATAAATCTTAGATCCAAACTTTTGGAAATATGCGCAGTAAACCACTAGACCGTTACGTCTTGATATAAATCTTCCCATTGCTGTAGCTGAACTTTGTGGTGGTGCTTTACTGAACAAAATAAAACACGGTAAAAAAACATGTTATACATTTTATATTCGTCTTCACTAAATAAACGGCAGCAGTATGTGAAAACTTGTCAAATACGTGGATTGTAAGGCTCCATAAAGCTGAGATAACACCAGCAGTGTGGTGTCTGTGTTATTTAGGAATGGGTGTTAAAACACTGCTGCTAAATCAGCTGCAGTTTGTCCCGTATTATCTGGTTGCAGGGACGTCTCTCATGGAAATACACAACTAAAATATCTGGTAAATATCTACTTAATTCACTAAAAATTTGCATTAGTTAACATTAGGAAAAGCTCAGCACATTTCCCTTTAAGAGATGGTGACAGCAACAGACAGGTATGGTGAAGACTTGCTACATAAAAGCAAGTTTCCAAACCTAATGGAAGGGGTGGAAATTAAAACTGATGCTTCTGTGCAAAGGCCTTTGGATAAAAATGGTCTCCGTTGCTTTGGCAAGTCCTAATCTTTCATAATCTAATATAGCTGTATCGCCCACCCCTGACCCGGAGGAAAAAAAAAAAGACTGTGTAGGCAGGTTAGCTGCACATATGGGAACCCCGTCTAAAGAAAGAAAACGTTGCTAGAAGACAGCCCTGCATGTAGTGACCAGGCTGCACACTTCTGATAGAGGGGGAGAGAACAAGCAGCAACACAACAGCTGACGAAGACCAGACTGAGTGACATTCTGTCGCGTCTTATGTAACTATGAATAATCTAACAGAACTGCACAGTTTTTTTTATTTGTATATTAATATAGTCAGTATTTATGCTCTTTTAGTCTAAATCACACTGATATCTCAAAACACAGCACAAACCTTGAAACATAAAAATATCCAAAAATCTGAAAAATAAAGTCAAATCTCCAAGTCTTACGTCCTCGGATATTGTTTGGAGCGACATGCAACGCCTTCTCAGTTTTAGGACTCCACTTTAGCCAGGACAGCCATTTCAACTGAAGTAACTATCACTGAATCATCAAAGGGCGCTTTGTACTTATATATAAAAAAAAAAAAAAGTTCTGACCCATTTTGCCTTGTTCTTCACCAGCTTTCAAGGCTAACCCAATTCTCTAAAGAAGCACTGCTTTTTTTCCATGTTACAATGTTCCAGGTGAGCTTGTACAATTCCTATCCCACGAGGCGAATGGGTGAGAAAAAAAAAAGACTCTTCTAACGGTGCAGTAACAGTTCTGACAAGGCATCGTTTCAAATCGTTACTAGACAATTAGATACTGCAAAAGTTAAGAAATATATACCTGCTCTCTTTTTATCTTTACAACAGGATATTGTCCCACATTGATAAATAACAGTGTTATTTTATTGAAACCAATTTCATTACCTGGAGGGAGGTAATGGATCCACTGTGTCCCTGCAGCACAGCCACAGGGGCGCAGGTACGAAGGCACCACACACGGATGGTCTTGTCACAGCTTCCTGCAGCAATTAGTGTGTTTTCATAGTTGACAGCCAGGTCTGTGATTTCTGCAGAGTGTCCTCGCAACGTCGAATGAAGCCTTCCATCAAATGAAGACCAGATCTTCACCAAACAATCATCTGAGCCCTTAAAGGAGGAGTTATTTTGGCTTTAGGAGAAAGATGATAGCAGCATGCCACAACATACAATAGGGATGTCATGAGGAAAGCCCACTTTAATGGTCAATATCCCAGTCCCTGATTAAACTAAACACCAAATACCTGTTGTTGGTGTACTGTCTGAGGCTTTGTTTGCTAAATCAACAAAATAATGTGCCCGACATGAATAGAGTTTGGCAAACACTGCACATGAAGTAGACCTGAAAATTGACAGGGCAAATTCCAGACACGCAGCTTTATGTGAGCCCTGCCTGGGTTTTCCTTAACAATATACATTTTTTTTTACCCTTAGAGTGATGTTCACAGTGAAAGAGAGACTATATTTGCTGCCTCAGCTCCTCTGTGCTCAAATATCCCTTGACAACTTTCTGCTTGTGAGAAAGCTGCATAGAGAGGAGCCGAAACAAAATCAATTCAGTTTTAATGACGATTAAAGCAAAGCCCTAAGTTTATGAGTAGGAAAACTATGTTTGCTGTTCGTTTTGTGAGTCAAATCATCTACAGGTTATATCAAACCAGAGAATAAAAATGCTTGGAAATAGCCTAGCACTTCAGCAAACTGCTCCATATAAAAAGGTTAGCTAAAGAAAAACATGAGTGCATTTAAGGCTGCAGATGTATATATGTAGTCAAATACAATTAGAAACTTGAAGTCCTACAGAAACTCCAGTTCAGACAAAATATCCATCTGAACTGGTATCAGTGTGAGCCACTGGGTTTTCAGGCACATGCATGTCATTGATATTTAATACAGTAAGAAACTAGGACTTGTTTCGGATACTGACAATTCAATTTTTATCAGAGAGTTAAAAAAAATCCTGATTTGGACATTCCTAATAAATAACACAATCAGGCCAACAAGATTTGTTCAGTTATGACACGTGCTGAGTGGTCCCATCTTACCGTGAAGATCCTGAGACCAGTGCGATCAAATGCGATACAGTACACTGCAGACAGATGCCCGAGGATCCGCCTATGCAGACGCATGTGTTCATAGGTGCTGACAGGACTGATGGAGCTGAAGCGCTGCACTCCAGTTAGCTCCCTCCCTACATGTACCTTCACTGTTAATGATAAAAACACACCAGATCAGAGATAAAAACTGCCAGGCTTGAATGACAAGAGCAGAGACAATGAGATACAATTAATGTGAGCGAAGGTGGAAACTATCGCCAGAAGATAAAATTAAAAAACAACAATAAAACAGATGGTTTACCGCATCTTTATCTTTACCACAAACATCTAGCTTGCCAGATAAAAATGAATGTTCATTTCTGCGAACATCAGATACATCGAGTCTGCATCTGTTGCTGTGGGGAACCCCTAAATGAATAAGAACTTCCACGCAACTAATGACCCAACACTTTAGGATTAGTGCTGATTGTTGTCAAACTAACAGGCTTCTGTTGCTATGAATTATCAAGCTATGCCTCAGGCTCCATGTTTTTAACCCAACAGAACACCATAGACCTGATGAATTTCACATTAAGGTGTCCAGAACAACAAACTTTTCATTTATACCCATTCGTATTTGCCTGAGAAAGATGTAATTTTCCATCACAGGAAAACGTTTTAAAACCTAACATTGAAATAATTACAATTGATGAAACATCTGCATTAGAAGGTGCCGAGGGCAACCAAACCAAACGTTGTTTCAGGATAATTTGATCCTACAGAGACCACAATGCTTGTTTAATGGTAACTCCATATCTATATAAAAACAACCCAAATATCCAAGAGCCAAACATGTGCATTGCTTTTCTCATGGCAGGACAGATTTCAAATAAGAAGCACTGCTGCAAACTGGTTCGACAAGAATATATGTGACACAGCACAGAAGGTGAGTCCCTCGATACACAATGAAACAGGAAAGGTTAGAGGCTGTCTAACATCAAGCAGCTCCGCTACTAAATTAAACAGCACAACTTTAATGTCAAGATTAGGACCAACAACACAAAAAGGTTACCAATCAGCCTTTACTAATAGCAGATCAGCAATAATGAGCACAAAAAAACAGTAGAGCACTAAAATTATGATATCACCAAAATATTTAAAAGCTTTTAAATAGCACAAATAAAAACAATTATAAGCAGGTAAACATACCACTTCTAAGTAAATATGCCAATTCCATTTTTTTTGTACAACACGGGGACCTACCCTGGTGTGGAGGTTGCTTCTGGTTTAAAGGCCTCTCTGGTGGTCTGCCCCGATGAAGGGCTGCATATGATGAAGCTTTGAGCTGCACGCTGTCACAGTCTGAAAGTCAGAAACAAAGAGTTCTGGAAGTGCTTCTGCCAACTCCCAGGTGAACGAGTGGAACAGACGTATCATCGCTGACAATTACACAATCGTGTAATGTTTTATACAAACAAACTGATCTACTCGTGGAGTCGAAAGGAACAAAACCCCATCTGACATTCCTGAACATAAAGATTCATGAAGATTGTACCTTTTGCAGTTCGAAGCATGGACTGCTTTCCAGACCCCAGGAGAGAGTGCACACCTGGGACACATGATGGCACCTCTTTGTCGAGGAGTGGTCCGATTTGCTTACAGATCTGTAGCAAATGGTCAGGTGCAACATGTCTGTTGGCAGCAACCTGTCAGGGCAAATGAAACAAGAGCAATCACTTTTCAACAGACCCCAAAAAAAACAAAAAACACTTTTTGAGTTGATTGGGGGCTATCTGCTTAAAAAAGTGTGTTGTTAAATGTTTAAATAAGATATATATATAAAAAATCTTGTCAGCTCATGCTTAGATCAACCAATTTTAATGTTTTGTATTCCGAACAGTAATTATTCCCGTTAGCGATAGTTGCATATAGCTTACATAGCTCTACCTATCCGAAGCTACGGCGACACATATTTTGAGTTTGCAACAATAGTTAAAGCTTGTCATAAATTCACTTCTATTTCTGTTCTACAAATGTCCCCCCAAGGCACTTTACAAGACAAACTAAATCAAATGTAGATAAAAATGTATGTAATTCAATCCACCCAACACAAATCCAATCATGAGAACAGATAAGAATGCATTTACATGTGTTCCAATTAGCTCCAAGTTATAATAGAATAGAGATCCTGATGAAATAGCTAATTTTACCACACCATTATTGAAAAGCATTGCTGTCTACATACATTATTTTAGGTTTCTTGCGAGTGTTGATATTAAAGCTGGTTCCATGTACAGCACAAATGCATGGAAGATGAATATAAGTATGCCATGGGTCCAAACCAATGTTCATTACTTTTTTTAAACTTTTTACTACATTGTTTACCTTTAGCTTCAGATCTTTTACAGATCTATAAGACTTGTTTATGTCAAAAAATATCCCAACAATGAACAAGTAAAACTATATCGGTTTTAATTAAGACTGTATTGCCTGGTTTGCAATAATCCAAAAGCTTTTTCCATTATTATAAACGTTTAATTTGTGCTCTGTGCCTGCAATATAAAAAATTGGATGCCTGACAAACTATTTTTCCTGTACTTATCAACCTTGTTCCTTAAGGCGTGGTTTGTATGCAAATATTATCTTTTTTTTAAAGGACCAATCACAGTGCAGGTCACATGCAAAATAACGCAGAGTCAAAGAAAGTCGGCTTCTGATTGGTCGACAAAGCCGTCTCAGCATAGCGATAAGCCGAACAACCCACCCTGACTGCAATACGACAGCTGGTACAAAAAAAAAAAAAAAAACCCATTAAAGTCTCACCTTAATGCGGGCTTTAGAAGAGCCATTCAAAAGTTAAAGATAAACAGTTTAGTTATTGGGAGCAGGTTATGCTTTGCGGTTCATTAAAAGTTAGAGATCTACATCTGCGGTCCAGATGGAAACAGAACAAAGACCGTAAACAAGCACTGAGCGTGCAGCCCCCCCCCCCTGTCACAAGACAATAACAAGCATCGGCAATGAACTTAAAAACTTAAAAATCTTACCACATCTTCGTATGTTCTGGGATGCTCGTTCCCCAGCCAGTCCAATCTCCCTGGTAAAAGCTGCCGAAAACACAGTTTAGTAAAGCGGAGTTACTTAAAAAAATTAAGGCAGGTACACATAGATCTTAAAACCGGATGATGTCAAATGAGTGGGACGTAACGGTGTATTAAAAAGTCCAGAGAGTTCACCAAGTTTATAAGCAGTCAGCCTACAGCGAAGCAGCTAGTTAGCAGTTACCTAGCAAAAAGAGACAACGAGAATACAGACCTGATGTTCCTCGAGTTCACTTGCTAGGACCTGGGAAGGAATTAAAATGCAATCCTGATTAGAGTACCTGTCTATTAACTATTATCAAGTAGCCCATCAACTATGGCGAAATACAACAAAGTGTGCCAGTCAAAGCACGCCAGCTCACCTCAGCCGCTCTCCGACACGGACCCGTCGTTAGGAAACGAGAAATCAAGTAATATAGCTCTGAAATGGAACAGTGAGTGCATTAATGGGCAGGAAATCAGTCTGAGAATCAATTAGTACGCGCGATACTGATGTAAATAAAGCTATCAATTGGGGTTCACTTCTGCAGCTTACCCGACTCAAGGAGCGAAATGTTCCGACTTTTGGCCATGGAAACGGCCGTGATTTGGTGAGGTGGAACAATCTTCAGACTAACTTTATGGCTAAAGGAAAATCTGATATATTTATTAAATTTCGGTTACACGTCGCTGACCCCCCTCCACGGTTGCTCCCGCTTTCTATTCAGCCTGTTTGCAGTCGCCATTGGAAGGATGAGGCCTCGGCGATACAACTTACTTCCGCCACGGCGGAGTAACACAGGAAAAAGGGGGCAGGGAGGGAGGAGCACTCCGGCAACAAAAGACAACACCACACGTTAGCTTGGTGGCTAGCTACACTTATATTACATCACTGTGAAAATATAGAGCAAGATTAATCGTATTATCTGTACTCAAACAATAACACGCATTTTAAAACGCATAAACACAGTGCTGTGAATGTTACGCCGTCCCCATTTTATGGTAGCAAGGTCGTGAGTTCTGCATGTGACGTCATCGATAACGGTTGCCAGCTCACTTGATCAATCCATCAATTTTTCAGGTTAAACCAGTAAACCTCGTTCATATTATCTTGTTCCTTAATTATCGAATAAAACATAGAATCTAGTATGTTCCAAGCTATTCGTATTTATCAATAGCTTTATATTTTAAAACCCAAGTCTTTTTTCTTTTTACTAATGTGTTGGTGAATGACTAATTCATACACTGCATCCACCTTTATAAATTAGTTAATATATTTCAGTAATTAAGTTCACTAAGTAAAACTTACATAATTACACACAGTTATATTTTCCCATTTTTTCTGTTAATGTTTGTAATCATTGGCTTATTGGATTACAACTACAAATGTAAAGTAACGTTTTTGCTTAATGGAAATGGCTATTTCTATTTAGAATTTTATTAATTTGCAATGCCCCATTTGAATAAAAACCTTTCTATATTTTATAAAATGCAATAAAAGTTTATTTTGTTCAGTGGAATTTGCTGTTTTTATATTAGAATAACCAAAAAGACACAGAACACAAAATAGACCTAAAATCAAATTAGTCTTGCATTGCCCCCCTGATCTGATAAAGTTTGTGTTGACCTGTAATAAGTGGTCATAAAGGTGTAATAATATTTCAGTACTACAGACATTTTAATGACTTCTGTTTTTCAATTTTGAATCTTATTAACTCATACAGGTACATCTCAAAAATGTTTTCAAAAATATTTTTTGTCAGTCATTTCAGAAAGTGTAACTCATATAGATTCATTACAGCCAATGCACTTGGCACCAGGGCACCCTAGGCAGGAGGTCGATGATCGACTTTGTTGTCATGTTGTCAGACCTTCGTCCGCATATTTTGGATACTGGGGTGAAGAGAGGGGCTGAGCTGTCCATTGATCACCACCTGGTGGTGAGTTAGATCCGCTGGAAGAGGAGAAAGCTGGACAGACTTGGCAGGCCCAAGCGCATAGTGAGGGTCTGCTGAAAACGTCTGGCGGAGCCCTCGGCCAGGGATGTATTCAACTCCCACATTCGGGAGAGCTTTGACCAGATTCCGGGGGAGGTTGGCGACATAGGGTCCGAGTGGACCATGTTCTCCACATCTATTGTCGATGCTGCTGCCCGTAACTGTAGACGTTTGCTCTGCGGTAACTGTCGCAGCGGCAATCCGCGAACCCGATGGTGGACACCGGCAATAAGGGATGGTGTCAAGCTGAAGAAGGAGTCCTATCAGCTGTGGTTGGCTTGTGGGACTCCTGAGGCAGCTGACGGGTACCATGAGGCCAAGCATGCCGCGGCCTGGTCTGTGGCAGAGGCAAAAACTTGGGCTTGGTAAGAATTCGATGAGGCCATGGAGATGGACTACTGGCTGGCCTCGAAGCAATTCTGGCAAAACGTCCGGCGCGTCAAGAGGGGGAAGCAGTGCTTCACCAACACTGTTTACAGTGGGGGTGGGAAGCTGCTTACCTCGACTGGGGACATTATCGGGTGGTGGAAAGAGTACTTCGAGGATCTGCTCAATCCTGCAGTCACGCATTCCCTGGTGGAAGCGGAGGCTGGGGACTCAGGGTTGGACTCTTTTATCACCCAGGCTGAAGTGACCAAGGTGGTTAAAAATCTCTACGGTGGCAGGGCTTCGGGGGTGGATGAGATCTGCCCTGAGTACCTCAAGTCTCTGGATGTTGTGGGGCTGTCATAGTGGACACACCTCTTCAACATTGCGTGGTGGTCGGGGACAGTGCCTCTGGACTGGCAGACTGGGGTGGTGGTCCCCCTTCATAAGAAGGGTGACCGGAGGCAGTGTTCCAACTATAGAGGGATAACACTTCTCAGCCTCCCTGGTAAGACCTATGCCAGGGTATTGGACAGGAGAGTCCAGCCAATAGTCGAACCTTGGCTTCAGGAGGAGCAGTATGGTTTTCGTCCCGGCCGTGGAACACTGGAATTGCTCTACACCCTCTGCAGGGTACTCAAGGGTTCATGGGAGTTTGCCTAACTGGTCCACGTGTGTTTTGTGTCCCTCATGGTGCTCTGTGGGGGGTGCTCCAGGAGTATGGAGTTGGGGGCCCTTTTTTAGGGGCCATCTGGTCTTTGTACAAGCGGAGCATGAGTTTGGTCCACATTGCCGGCACTAAGTTGGACCTGTTTCCAGTGCATGTTGGACTCCAGCAGGGCTGCCCTTTGTCACCGGTCCTGTTCATAACTTTTATGGACAGGATTTCTAGGCGCAGCCAAGGGCCGGAGGGGGTCTGGTTTGGGGGCCAGTGGATTTTGTCTATTCTTTTTGCAGATGACATGGTCCTGCTGGCCCCCTCTAGCCAAGACCTACAGCATGCGCTGGGGCGGTTCGCAGCCAAATGTGAAGCGGCTGGAAAGAAGATCGACTCCTCCAAGTCCGAGGCCATGGTTCTAGACTGAAAAAGGGTGGCTTGTCCTCTTCAGGTTGGAGGAGAGTTCCTGTCTCAAATGGAGGAGTTCAATTATATTGGGGTTTTGTTCACGAGGGGAGAATGGAGCGGGAGATCGACAGACGGATCGGTGTGGCTGCCACACTAATGGGGAAGCTGTGCCAGTCTGTTGTGGTGAAGAGAGAGCTGAGCCAAAAAGCGAAGCTCTCGATTTACCGGTGGGAATACATTCCTACCCTCACCTATGGCCATGAACTTTGGGTCATGACCGAAAGAACGAGATCCCGGATACAAGTGGAATGATGAAATGAGCTTCCTTAGTAGAGTGGCGGGCACTCACTTAGTGATAGGGTGAGGAGCTCGGTCATCCGGAAGGAGCTTGGAGTAGAGTCGCTGCTCCTCCACATCAAGAGGAGCCAGGCATCTATACCGGTTTTCTCCTGGACTCATTCTTTGGGAGGTGTTCCAGGTTCGTCCAAGGACACGCTGGAGGGACTATGTTTCTCAGCTGTCCCGGAAATGCCTTGGGCTCCCCCCGGACGAGTTGAAAGAGGTGTGTGAGGAGAGGGACGTCTGGGTGTCTCTACTCTCTGCTGTCCCCGCAACCTGGTCCCGGTTGAAGCGGAAGGCTACGAGTAAGAGTAAAATCAAGTTAAATATTTCAAATATTTATTTCATGTCATTTAGATGATTTTTACTTTCAGATAATGAAAACCCAAAATTCAATGGTCTGAAAATTTGTTTTGTAGACTCATGGTGTTACCTTGAGTCCAGAAGACATTGACACCCTCCCTCCACAAGGAGGGTAAGTCACAAAATAGCATTGCTAAAGAAGCTGGTGAATCCAACTATAATTTTAGAAAGTTGAGTGCAAGGAAAAAGTGTGGTAGAAAAAGGAGAACCGGGAGGTAGCTCAGTGGTCCAAAGTCCTCTTATGTAATATTCTAATTTTATGAGACACTGAAATTTGGGTCTTTATCATCTGTAGGCCTTGTGTGTTCACTTTCTGAAATAAATGACAAAAAATATTGAGGTATCTTTTTCACAAAATCTTTTTTGAGATGTGCGTTAGCTTCTGTAGAGACTATATACAATTTAACATATTAGCACTAAAACAGAATAGCCAAACCAGTATGATTATCTACAGTACTGGAACCTAAACAAAACTGTTGTAGAAGCCAGCTCCTTTGTCCTGCTTGTGGTCGCTTGTAATGTCTATGCCATGCATTTTCTGTGCAAAAAACTTTAGTGTTAAATACTAATGCCAATGATTTCTTAACTGATCCAGTTTTTACAAAACAGCATTGCTAAAGAAGCTGATTTTGTCACACAACTCCAAACATCAATATATTTAATTGAGATTTTTTGTGATAGACCAACACACAGTAGTGCATCGTTGTGAACCAATATATATATTTTTTTTAGATATTTTTTCAGCACTAGTGCCCTTTATTTTTTCCATTTTTTGACAGTAGGTAGACAGGAAAGAGGGGTAGAGAGAGGGGGAGACATTCGGTAAATGTTGCCGGGTCCCGAACCCGGGACAGCCGCCATTCGAGGATTGTAGCCTCTGTATATGGTCGCGCGCTTTTGCCCCTACACCACCAGCGCCGCCCTGAACCAATACATTTTTAAAATGTTTCAAAAATAAAACTAAAATGTTAAATACATTTGTATCCAGATTCTCTGTTGTGCTGGTACTCATTCTCAAAGTAGGATGTTGGTTTTCAGATTCACATTTTGCATGTACCAAAAGCCTAAAACTAAAGCCTAAGTCTGAAACTAAAACCTAGATTAAGGTTTTTAATGATTTTCATTCAACCAAGGAATTTGTTTCTGATAGGAAATAAGACTCTGAAAAGAAAATCTCTGAAAAGATAATGAAACGATGAATGACATTTTTATTTCAAACATGTAAACAAGTCAGTCAGTCATTTTCAATACCGCTTCTTCCATAGTGGGTTGGGGGGAAGCTGGTGCCTATTTCAAGCAGTCTTTGGGCGGGAGGCGGGGTACACCCTGCACAGCTCGCCAGTCCTTCGCAGGGCAACACACAAACAACCATGCACACACTCATTCACACACCTAAGGGTATGAATGAGACTGACCAATTAACCTAACAGGCATGTCTTTGGACTGTGGGAGGAAGCTGGAGTACCCGGAGAAAACCCACGCATGCACGGGGAGAACACGCAAACTCCATGCAGAAAGACCCCCGGCCGGGAGTCAAACCAAGGACCTTCTTGCTGCAAGGCAACAGTGCTACCAACTGTGCCACCGTGCAGCCCATGTAAACAAGTATTAGCAAAAAAAAAAAATTTGATAAAAGTAAAATAAGAATGATCAATTATAAAATCAAACTGTCATATTTATTTAGAAAAAGAAGCAGGAAGAACCCAATGCTTATTAAATCCTACCCCCATAGACTCATCCAGTATACATGATACATTTCAGTCTAAAATATATACTCTCCCCATATTATTTCTACCAATAAATTGTCCTCCATGTTACAATTATCCAGTCTACACTATCCACAAATGCACCTATATCATGGATTAATTGTTATAGTTTTCTCCTATAACTATAGACTGTCTCCTGTCCATGTCTATATGACTACAGGTCCTTCTCAAAATATTAGCATATTGTGATAAAGTTAATTATTTTCCATAATGTCATGATGAAAATTTAACATTCATATATTTTAGATTCATTGAACACTAACTGAAATATTTCAGGTCTTTTATTGTCTTAATACGGATGATTTTGGCATACAGCTCATGAAAACCCGAAATTCCTATCTCACAAAATTAGCATATTTCATCCGACCAATAAAAGAAAAGTGTTTTTAATGCAAAAAACGTCAACCTTCAAATAACCATGTACAGTTATGCACTCAATACTTGGTCGGGAATCCTTTTGCAGAAATGACTGCTTCAATGCGGCGTGGCATGGAGGCAATCAGCCTGTGGCACTGCTGAGGTCTTATGGAGGCCCAGGATGCTTCGATAGCGGCCTTTAGCTCATCCAGAGTGTTGGGTCTTGAGTCTCTCAATGTTCTCTTCACAATATCCCACAGATTCTCTATGGGGTTCAGGTCAGGAGAGTTGGCAGGCCAATTGAGCACAGTGATACCATGGTCAGTAAACAATTTACCAGTGGTTTTGGCACTGTGAGCAGGTGCCAGGTCGTGCTGAAAATGAAATCTTCCTCTCCATAAAGCTTTTCAGCAGATGGAAGCATGAAGTGCTCCAAAAGCTGCATTGACCCTGCCCTTGATAAAACACAGTGGACCAACACCAGCAGCTGACACGGCACCCCAGACCATCACTGACTGTGGGTACTTGACACTGGACTTCTGGCATTTTGGCATTTCCTTCTCCCCAGTCTTCCTCCAGACTCTGGCACCTTGATTTCCGAATGACATGCAGAATTTGCTTTCATCCAAAAAAAGTACTTTGGACCACTGAGCAACAGTCCAGTGCTGCTTCTCTGTAGCCCAGGTCAGGCGCTTCTGCCGCTGTTTCTGGTTCAAAAGGGGCTTGACCTGGGGAATGCGGCACCTGTAGCCCATTTCCTGCACACGCCTGTGCACGGTGGCTCTGGATGTTTCTACTCCAGACTCAGTCCACTGCTTCCGCAGGTCCCCCAAGGTCTGGAATCGGCCCTTCTTCACAATCTTCCTCAGGGTCCGGTCACCTCTTCTCGTTGTGCAGCGTTTTCTGCCACACTTTTTCCTTCCCACAGACTTCCCACTGAGGTGCCTTGATACAGCACTCTGGGAACAGCCTATTCGTTCAGAAATGTCTTTCTGTGTCTTACCCTCTTGCTTGAGGGTGTCAATAGTGGCCTTCTGGACAGCAGTCAGGTCGGCAGTCTTACCCATGATTGGGGTTTTGAGTGATGAACCAGGCTGGGAGTTTTAAAGGCCTCAGGAATCTTTTGCAGGTGTTTAGAGTTAACTCGTTGATTCAGATGATTAGGTTCATAGCTCGTTTAGAGACCCTTTTAATGATATGATAATTTTGTGAGATAGGAATTTTGGGTTTTCATGAGCTGTATGCCAAAATCATCTGTATTAAGACAATAAAAGACCTGAAATATTTCAGTTAGTGTGCAATGAATCTAAAATATATGAATGTTAAATTTTCATCATGACATTATGGAAAATAATGAACTTTATCACAATATGCTAATATTTTGAGAAGGACCTGTATGTTGATCTTAATGGGCATCAACCAGAACCAAACACTATCAAACCAGATTGCCACTGTGTACTTAAAACCATGTTACATCCATGTACTTTTGCAATAGCGATTTTTAAATAAAATTTTCCTAACCAATTTATATTCATACAAGTCCTCATCCACACTGTTCCACAAACTGCCATGGACATTCTCCTTATTGTATGTTTTCTAAAACTTACCCTTCACTTGTATTTCTTCCAGACTTTAAAAAAAATATTTTCTGGTAACTGGTTATTTCTGTTCATTATTTGACCAGTTTTGAATTTGACAAGATCTATAAATTTGGTCCTGATTCACTTGAATTTGTGCTACCCCCACTTTATGAACTATCTTCATTTCTTTTATTTGTAGTGTGCAAAGTGGCTGTAAACAAGAGTCTGTAGTGATTCAGCACATGCCTTTTTTTGTCCAGCATTGCTTTTTGTATTTTGAAAATGTATATTCCTGATGCATATCTTGTTTGCTAAAGAAAGATTTCTTCAACTAATTCCAATAATGCTAGAGATCTTTTTTTAAAACCAGACTGCTAGAAAGAAGCTTGTGTTTCTCAGTGAAGTAATCTAATATGTAGTTTTTCAGAATCTTGGATAGCTAAGAAACATTCCTCTAATTAGCAAAATGATGCCTCTTACCTGCATTACAAAAAGGTGTATTACTATTAATAGCATGAAAATAAAGTAAGTATTAACCCCACTACTTCTTCCATTTCTTTACTTTTCAAAAAACATTCATGGTAAGTTACATTGTTAGATGCATTTCTTATAGTACAGTTTAATAATTTTCACATACCTTTAATGTTATTCTGCAATATTTCAGAATATTCCTTTTTAGGAGATTCTAATAATATTAAGTCTCAATTTTGAAAAACTAATTTAGTTTGAGGAGCTGAATACATACAGTTTAGTAGACATGCCACTTTTTTTTGTGTCCTAGAATGGTCCCTTCATTTCAAACGTGTTACTTTTTGTTGGCGAAAAAACAAATATCGTAATAAAATACATTTGTCTGTGATTGTTACTAGAGAAAAAGTGAAAATTATACTCTTACAACACAATTAAGAATTTTTTTTAGCACCAATTGTGTTGTCCAGTGTAGAAAGGACACAGGAAACACAGGTTGTGGTTGTTAGAGAATTGGGTGCAGTTTTTACTCTTGGCCTTTCAGTCTTTGTTGCCGAGTAATTAAGTAAAAACAAAAAATATCTTACTAGCCCTTCCACATCATTAACAATACAGTACACAAGTATTAGATACAGGCACTTTACAGAAACAACCCCTTTAATTGGCATTTTATACCATCCATAACATAAATGCATTTGAAAAGAGAAAATCCCAAAACCACAAAGACATCCTAACAGGATAAACAACTAACTGTAATGTCTCAACATTTTTCACTGCTGTACCACAAGTACCAGAAAAGCACCAGGGGTATCAGAAAATTAAAAACATTCATCTCTCATGGAAAAAACAAACATGAAAGTGAAAGGCTGTGCACCAAAGTTCACAAACACAATAATGCCTCAACTTCCAGAGCACGATCCCACTCACAGCATATTGAGAATGGTACCGGTGATAGGGTCCCTCTAATTACTCTCCCACTCCTGAAACAAGCATGATGCCACAAAAAACCATCAATCCAATGACAGACGTTCCCTTCACAAAAGCCTTGGAAAGTTAACAGATGTTAAAGTATTTTAAAATGCAATCACATCCTTAAAAACAATGCCGTCTTAAGAAAATAGCTGATAAAAATATTCTCTGCATTTAACAAAAAGGAGTACAGGTAATCAGCTCCACTACTCTGCCTCTTTCTCCTCTTCAGCCTCGTCTTCCTTTTGATCTGCCTGATCATCTGCTGCTGTGGCCTGTAGATGAACAAAGCAAAACATGTTTCGTAGTTCTTGCTTTGAAAAAGAAAACCGAATCCATTAGATGCTAGTTGTATCGTACCTCCTCAGCTTTGGCTTCTCCGTTTTCTGCAGGAACTTCTTTCTCTGCCTGGGCCTCTTTCTTCTCCTCTGCCTTGGCCTTTGCAGGCTCCTTTACCTTCTTGGTCTTCGGAGGGGCCTGTCATGAACATCAATGCAAAGCATGGCCACGTTAAAAGGATTGAGGAAAGAACTAGATAGATTGTTTTTCAATCAAACAGCTAGAAATGGTTCTCTTTGGGTTACAAGGATTGCCACTTCCCCTACAGCCTCTTTTCCATGACCTCTACTTTGGCCGGCTCTTCTCTACTCAGCCCGTTTTGAGAACGTTTCCGTTTCTGGCTTTTAAGTACATAGGGCCGGAATGGCCAAGGATGTGGTCAGCCATATGAGTCCGTGACAGAACAACCGGCATTTCCCAAGCTCGCTACGCTACAGGCAAGCCATGGAGTCCTCACAAAAAAACCAACAAGGCACCAGTCGTTAGTGCAGCTGCATCACAAACACTACTGTTCAACAAAATCCATGGCTGGCTTAAGAGACCCGCAATTTGTTTCCACATGCAGGATTTCATGACTACAGAGGTAAGTGGTACAGGTAGGATGTCATGTTAAAGTGGCAGGACAGAGCTGAACGCTGCATTTTAGTGTTTTGACGAGTAAAGCATAAAAAGAGCTTGACATTTGAAAATAAACTGTAGATAACAGCTATGCGGAAAGCTGCAGTGCCTTGCATAATATGTTACAGTGACAAACCCAATTTAAAGCAACAGACCAACAAAGTAGTGAAGTGGAAAGAAATTACATGTTTTTTAGGAGAAAAAAAAAGTCAGATTTTCTTTTTCTTATGCAGTTGTTTTCTTACCGATTAAGTTACTGGATTGCCTTCTTAGCCCCATTCAGCTTCCATTCCCAAAGCATGACACTGCCCCCACAATATATCACTATGGGGATGGTGCATCCATTTGTAGTTTCCAGGCACAAATAGCATTTTGCAAATGGCCCAACAAGTTAAACAGTGATTTCGTCTGACCAGAGCACTTTCGGTCGTCTCCCCTTCATAATTTCTGGCAAACCGAGGTCACATCTACATGGAGCTGAAGACGGCATCCTCACAGAAAAGTTTGGCCGCTATGCCCGCAATAGGGGTTGTAATACGTATGCCATGCCTGTGAGTGGTGCAGTAATGCTGCCACAAAAGTAGTGTTGTGGGAAGAAGAGCAGTAACAGTACCTTCTCTGGTTGTTGAGGAATTTAGCACCTGTAGCAAACGTACCGTATTTTCCGCACTATAAGGCGCACCGGATTATAAGGCGCACCTTCAATGAATGGCCTATTTTAGAACTTTTTTCATATATAGGGCGCACCGGATTATAAGGCGCATAGAATAGAAGCTACTGCAGTCAAACGTTTGACTGGGGTTGCGTTATGCATCCACTAGATGGAGCTGTGCTAAAGAGAATGTCAACAAAACAGTCAGATAAGTCAGTCAGTCAAACTTTATTAATACACTACAAACCAGCGTTCTGATAACTCCATTCACTCTCATGGTAAGGTCTCCTCTACATAGAATTCTATTGAATAGAGCCAACCGCACGTTAGGAATGCATTGGAGTCTATGAAGTTGAAGTTGAAGTCAAACGTTAGTTAAAACGTGAAAGGGAACTTTTCCCTGATTCAGTAAACACGTAAAAGAAACAGTTTGATGCACTAAATCAAACGTTAGTACATTCACAATATAGTAGCGTTAACTGTTCAATTATCTCGCTGCTGCTCTATTCCCATGTTCGACTGCGTAGCTGACAGCCTTGAGTTTGAACTCAGCATCGTAAGCATGTCTCTTGAAAGGTGCAATTTTGGGGTCGTTATACACACACAAGTGGTGTTGGACTAGGAGTAAGCACAGTACAGGTGTTTACCGCTATTACTTCGGCGACGCCTCTGACTACGGTAGCCGTAATGCTGCAAGCGGTGCGGCTTTATAGTTTACCAGTCGTACTGAAACATTTTGACAGAGCGCCGTGTACAACCAGTATGGATCAACCAATTAACCAATTGATCCATATATAAGGCGCTCCGGATTACAAGGCGCACTGTCATTTTTTGAGAAAATTAATAGTTTTTAAGTGCGCCTTATAGTGTGGAAAATACGGTAGTTTTCCATCTGCCATTGAGGAGCAACAGATGTTGAAGTAAAACCCACAATTAATTCAATAGCGACTGAAAAACAACCAGAACTCGCAATTGTCGTTATTGGCTGGCTTTTCCTTCCACTTCACAGTTATGTGCTACTTTGTGTAGCTCAATCACATTAAATCTCAATAAAATACACAGGTGTTATCAATGGTGTGAGGGAGCTCCATTTCATACCAACGGTGACCACTTTTTACTTTGTAAGGAGATGTTTAATGGATATTTAGGATCTTTTGCACAACTAGCCATCACAGCGCTCAGTGGTTAAGTTCACCAAAGGGCAGCCCCAAACTGTGGAAGGCAAAAAAAGAAAAGCACTTTTGGGCAGAGCGTGCACAACAAATAAAAGTATCAGGACTATCAATCAGCACCACGTTGGTTGTAAGACTACTTTGTGACTTGGGGGTCTCCTGATAAGAGGTTTGTATTAAAGTAAATTTCTGAAAGAAAATGTGACTGGCATGAACCTCCAGCTGTGTTGATGCTTTTACAACTTTTTGCACAGTCAACACTTACATTCCAACTCCAGCAGACCAACAGATGGTACTGTTAACCGTCTGGTATGCTGTATGTTTATTTGCATGTAAATTTAACAACTGTGATCTGACCATTCAGAGGATTTTTGGGCCAGGGGAGAACGCGCATACTTAACGCCGTCTACTTGCATCTGAATTACCCGTGACACCTCTCGATATCAGGTCTGACCAGGCCCATTGAGATTTCTGAACTCCTACTGACCGCAGTTGTGGTAAAGTAAAAAAAAAAAAGGTATCCAGCATTGGGAAACTGTCTTTCTACCTTTGTCTTCTCTGGCTGTGGCTTTTCCTGGGTCTCTTTCTGTAATAAAACAAAATTCAACATGAGACACATGCATTGTAATAGCAGAGCCCACTAACTGAACTCCAGTTTGTACAGCTTACCTCTGACAACCTTTGGGACTTTCGTCTTGGCTGAAAAACAAACAAAGGTTCTGAATTAATTAAAATTTTGATGAGCCGGGAGTCAGCAAGTTATTTACCAATCAACAAACAAAAATTAGGATTAAAAACAATTTAAAGCAGAAAAAAAACAAAACCCCCAGACATTTATGTACAAAACAAAAAACGTCTAAAAAAACACTAGTTTGTTCCTTGCATCTCCAACTTCTATAAATCAGTCAGTAGGGAAGCCTTAAGTTACATAGCGCCCCCAGCTGTTGTTTATGTGCATTTTCTACTGGCCTGTTGGGGGCAAAGATGAACATTTTGCCCTGTACAGTACAATCTATGACTCGATCTGAATCACCGCCTGCAAATGAAATCTTTAAACTCAGCTTCCACGTAGGTTCATTTAGACATACATACCTCTGCAGCTGCATCTGCATCAGAAGTTGCCTGTGTAAATCAGAGAGGTGGAGAGGGGAAAAAAAATAATAATAATTAAGCATTGAACAACAACCATTCATGACTGAGCTAAAGTGGGTGTGCGATGAAAGGGGGATGGGCACCTCTCCCTCCCGCTAAATGATCAAGAACTTAGGTAATCTGTAGGATATGTGGCAAGGCTTCCCGGGCGTTTTTAACTCAAGACTGGGGTAAAGCGTGTCGAAACACCATTAATGATAGCCTGCAAACATGTTTAATGACATAAACCAAACATATTTATCCAATGTGAGGTTTCAGATCCCCTTATAACAGCCAGCTGCGTCGCTGTTTTCTTGGACACATCCGCTGCCATGATGATCCTAAAAGAAAAGGCAGGGCGCCTCGGGAGTGACGAGCACCATCTTAACAGTGAACACCGTCAAAGGTTTACATCCCAGCAATACAGGCGGCGAACACGGAGAAAACGCGCCACATGTCTCCGCTGCAACATTAACGCAAACGAGCACAAGGTACGGTGGAAATGCCGACGGGTTTCACGACCAGTCGCAACCTGTAGGCTTCACCGACGGTAGTTACAACCCTTTGTTTAATCCCAACACACACACTAACACACACAAGGACTTTCAAGTAGCCGAGCAGTTGCATTGCTATCAGGATATGTTGCTGCGGATGCATAACTTATCAGGGGTACAGGCGCGTTATCCCCGGACTGAGTAAAAAGGCGCCACTTTTCCCTTGTGAACACGGCAGAACCCGAGTACATCCGACTTGGACTCCATGCAAACCCATTGAACACCGAGGACGTTTATCCTGCTACATCCAGCTACTAATACAAACTGTCTTTACAATGTTTGCAACCAAAGCATTTTAGACATATTTAAACTTACCTTTTTTCTTCCCATTCTGCTTTTCTTTAGGCGAGACAGCTAAAGAGATAATGCAACCTTTTACGTCTGATAAAACTAGAAACACTCCGGGTCAAACGTACACCTCAACCCTACACCTCCAGGGAAAGTGTGTTAACGTTGTATTTAAGGTCCAACCAGTACCAGAACTAGCTTTAACCGGATTGGATCCCTCGCTCCTTGTATATTTTATCCCATGTCCTACCAACCAAGCAGGAAGAGTAAATCTCCGCCCAGTGTTGCCAGTGATTGGCTTTAAGGTCCAAGCAGCATATTTTTGAAACACAACATCTTTACCTGTGTGGGCAGGATGGTGTGCCAATCAACTATGGCTGCTTAACCGAGAAACAAACATTAAGGGTGTGTACAGTAAAAAAAAAAAAATAAATAAAAAAAAGCAGAGAAACATCGATGAAACTACAGGCTCGACTGATTAGAAGTAAAGACTCGTCACGAAAATATAAACATCAGCAAATCCTAAAGAATTGTCACAAAACCGGCAACAATACATTCACACGCATATGCATATAAAGCACTTCTAAGGGAAAATATGCCACATCATTCTGTTAGCATTTTGCACGGAAGTGTTTGTTTTTAAAGAAAATTTCACTAGGTTGTGGTTTTGCATAAGCAATCCAGCATCACCTGTAACAGTGCGCTGACTGGGAGAAACATGGCGACAGGCTGTGCATGGTTCCTGGTGCTGGGCTCCGTGTTTCTCTGCAATCTCATGAAAATACTCCTGCCTACCATTTCTTCTTTTGTAAGTATGGGGTTCTAGCTTGCATTTGCGAACCATCAAAACAATGTAAGCGCTGTGTCGTGGTGGTTTATGCAATACTGTTATGTGTCTTTGACAGAAGGCTAAGCTAACCGCTGCTAGCTTGGCCTAGCTTAGCCTTCAACAAAGCTAATAGTTAGCTTGCGGTGCTAAACAAAACAAGGCATAATTTAACTGGTGGACCGCGGGGTTCTCACCACAGCCCGATGAAGTTACGAAACAGACGTGGAAAATGTACTGCTTCACTTTTACTAAAATTTAGGAAACTGTTTTATATAGTCGTTTGTATTTAGGCTTAACTATAATGCTAACCATAGTTCACTAAATTAAAGATCTTTAAAGTCGTTTCTTGGATTGTATTGTTGCATTATGGGGAAATACATTTCAACCACTCCACCTTTTTCTTTTTTGCTCTGCTGTTGCAATGTTGGTGTAACAGGCCAATTATGTAGTTTATTCCAAATCATTCTTAGCCAGAGACCCAATAAATGTTTATAGTTTGAGTTATCCTGGTTAAACGCGATCTGCCCTCTTGTCACATATGTGCTATTCATTTTCTCTCTACGTGAAAGCCTTGCTGAACAGGACGGAACAAGACTTCAAAAACCTCTCAACCCAGGCCAAGCATGTCAGCGAGTGTGGCTATGGTTCACTTTCCAGGTATGGGGTAAGAACGCTGTCAAAAACAATGTGAATGTAAAGACGGAAATGTGTGCATGTTAGTCAATAGTTGTGCATAAGTAAAATCCAAAAGAGGTATTGTATATTTTTTCTATAAGAATACAAAATAAAATGTTACAACTTCAAGAAATTACAAACACAAAGTTCAAGTTTACAGTTGTGATTTATGCTTTATGAATACAATATGCTATAACAGTTTGTGAATACGATTTATTTTCTTTGAGAATACGAATTTACATCCGCGACTTGGTGTCACGTGATCTCAGGCTCAGAATATAGTGGGTGGAGTTATACAATGATACAGTAGGTGGCAGTATACACCTCTGAATTTGTTGCGAACCGCCAGCAGAAGAAGAGAAGAAGCAGCAGCACTACCGCCAAAAGAACGGACCAAGAGCATATATTAACGACATTAAGACATATATAAACTTTTTAACATTGCCTGGCTTTGTACCGTAGTTTCTTGGTCCGTTCTTTTGGCGCTAGTGCTGCTGCTTCTTCTCTTCTTCTGCTGGCGGTTCGCAACAAATTCAGAGGTGTATACTGCCACCTACTGTATCATTGTATAACTCCACCCACTATATTCTGAGCCTGAGATCACGTGACACCAAGTCGCTGATGTAAATTCGTATTCTCAAAGAAAATAAATCGTATTCACAAACTGTTGTAGCATATTGTATTCATAAAGCATAAATCACAACTGTAAACATGAACTTTGTGTTTGTAATTTCTTGAAGCTGTAACATTTTATTTTGTATTCTTATAGAGAAAATATACAATACCTCTTTTGGATTTTACTTATGCACAACTATCGACTAATATGCACACATTTCCGTCTTTACATTCACATTGTTTTTGACAGCGTTCTTACCCCATATTCCAGTCCCTAGTTTGGTCATTCTCATAATCAGCTCGTTTTCTACTTTTGTAGCTCGCAGTTTCAAGAATTTCCACTGATAAGACAACATACCCAGAATATAATTATAGTTTTTTTTTTTATTTTCGTTTACAGCATAGCTAGGATTAATTGCTGACGTATTGGGTAAATTAAACTGTCCCATTTAGCTGAAAATGAGTAGTTTTTTGTTTTTTATAAACCGAGTGTTTTCAAGTAGCTATATTTGAAACATGAGTGCATGCGTTTTTTGTCCGTACATTCAGATTCCATCAAAAATTAGACACAGTTTATTGCTTTCAGGATTTAACTTCAGTGTTCAATTTGAAACAGAAGGCAAATTGAATGCATTTTGTTTCAGTGCAGAATAATCTCTGTCGCTGGTTTTATTGCTTAAACAAATCTTGTTCTAAAATAACAGAGTTCACCTTTTGGCTGAATAAAACAACTATCACAAGGACATTACCTGACATTTATTTTGACCACTGAAAAGGCAGATTATTTTTTAAAAGTTATTTCATTCCTCTTTCAGATGAAATAGTTTACTTTAGAATTCTGTTAACCGATTATTACTAAGTTTTAAATGTACCTCAGCCATATTGGATTCTGAGGCCAGAACCTTTCACTTTCTCACACATAATTTTAACCTTTGTGGACCTTTCTAATAAATTTTCTTATTACAAATTTGCAACTTACAATGTCTGAATTAAAATGGAAGTCATAAATATACTGCGTCCTTCAACTGATCAAGCAGTTCCAATGGATCAGAAACATTTTTGTTTTGTTTTATGATGCTATAGCAGAATGAGTTGAAGGCTGTCAAAGTGGTGGTAGTTGAAAATATTGGAATGCACTGAAGTGGTACTTGTCATAAAGAAGTTTCAGAACCATTTTTCTCTACTGCCATTAATGAACTACTTCCTCCACAGTAATACTCAGACCTGTGTGCTCAGTAATGCTGGTTTTGTTTTCCTTTAAGCTGTCAAAGATGGTGCAGAAAGATGCAGAACAAGAAAGTGAGATGAGGACTGAAATTCAGCAGATGAAGAAGGAGCAGTCCTCCATCAGCATGATGGATGAGTTTGCAAGATATGCCAGGCTGGAGCGCAAAATTAACAAAACTACGGATAAGCTTAAAACACATGGTAAGATGAAAATTAACACACATGTTCACCAATACAAGAAAGACATCATACTTAAGGAATAGCACGAATACCTTTTAGAAGCTAGCGAAATGTAGGATATGTTCTTTAATAGTATCAGGACACCTTTGGTTGACAGAACAACTATTTGTCGTACACTCCACAAAAACCGAGTTTGAGTTGTTTAGTGAAGAAGAATAGGCAAAACCTCCAGTTGCTGGATGTGCAAAGCCGTCAGGGACATTGAAAGTATTGACCCAGATGTGCTGAATATACTGTAAAGGCAACACTTCTCAGATATTTATTTGTTAAAAACATATGTATCCATTTCCTTCCACTTCACAGTAATGCTGGTTGCTTAATATAAAAAATCCAACTACTTCACTTTTTGGTCATATTATGACAACGTGAAAAAGTTCAAGGGTATGAATAATTTTGCGAGACGCTGCATTTAAACCTTTGTAGGGCCTCACGTTGTCTCCATTGTGAAACACGGAGAACAAGCATATTTTCAAACAGTATGGGCTTGACTCAAAGGGAGACGTGCTCAATGTTTCACAGCTGTTTAGATCTGCCGCAACAACTGCAGGAAGTGGCTGGAGGTTTGATGCTTACTGAGTGGTTGCTAGGAGCAACTGCTGCCTGTTGTCGTTTACAGACAACCTCAGGACCGTTTCTCCAACAAACTAGATGTCTACATCTGGCCACATACCTAATGTTTGTACAACTGCTAAATTAATTAACTCGTGCTCCTTAACTCTGATTATCTGAAATACATTATAAAGATAAAAGGCACCTATGCTGGTGTTAGATCACTACCTACATAATAATATCAATTAATTGTGTCCAAATATCACAGATGATTGGATTAAATAATAATCGTAATTGCTGTGGTTTAATAGATGTTTAATTTACTTTTGCAGTGCAGTCCAGAACAGCTCAACAAGCCAAAATGAAGTGGGTTGTGAACATTGTCTTTTACATACTGCAGGTAGGTGGACAAAACAAGCCAAAGCACTTATATATTTCTAAGTTACATTATACCTCTAATGATCTATCTGATCTCAAATTATAGATTTTATTAGAAAATAAATAAAATAAATCATTGTGACAAGCTGTATATACAGGTCCTTCTCAAAATATTAGCATATTGTGATAAAGTTCATTATTTTCCATAATGTCATGATGAAAATTTAACATTCATATATTTTAGATTCATTGCACACTAACTGAAATATTTCAGGTCTTTTATTGTCTTAATACGGATGATTTTGGCATACAGCTCATGAAAACCCAAAATTCCTATCTCACAAAATTAGCATATTTCATCCGACCAATAAAAGAAAAGTGTTTTTAATACAAAAAACATCAACCTTCAAATAATCATGTACAGTTATGCACTCAATACTTGGTCGGGAATCCTTTTGCAGAAATGACTGCTTCAATGCGGCGTGGCATGGAGGCAATCAGCCTGTGGCACTGCTGAGGTCTTATGGAGGCCCAGGATGCTTCGATAGCGGCCTTTAGCTCATCCAGAGTGTTGGGTCTTGAGTCTCTCAACGTTCTCTTCACAATATCCCACAGATTCTCTATGGGGTTCAGGTCAGGAGAGTTGGCAGGCCAATTGAGCACAGTGATACCATGGTCAGTAAACCATTTACCAGTGGTTTTGACACTGTGAGCAGGTGCCAGGTCGTGCTGAAAAAGGAAATCTTCATCTCCATAAAGCTTTTCAGCAGATGGAAGCATGAAGTGCTCCAAAATCTCCTGATAGCTAGCTGCATTGACCCTGCCCTTGATAAAACACAGTGGACCAACACCAGCAGCTGACACGGCACCCCAGACCATCACTGACTGTGGGTACTTGACACTGGACTTCTGGCATTTTGGCATTTCCTTCTCCCCAGTCTTCCTCCAGACTCTGGCACCTTGATTTCCGATAGACATGCAGAATATGATTTCATCCGAAAAAAGTACTTTGGACCACTGAGCAACAGTCCAGTGCTGCTTCTCTGTAGCCCAGGTCAGGCGCTTCTGCTGCTGTTTCTGGTTCAAAAGTGGCTTGACCTGGGGAATGCGGCACCTGTAGCCCATTTCCGCAGGTCCCCCAAGGTCTGGAATCGGCCCTTCTCCACAATCTTCCTCAGGGTCCGGTCACCTCTTCTCGTTGTGCAGCGTTTTCTGCCACACTTTTTCCTTCCCACAGACTTCCCACTGAGGTGCCTTGATACAGCACTCTGGGAACAGCCTATTCGTTCAGAAATTTCTTTCTGTGTCTTACCCTCTTGCTTGAGGGTGTCAATAGTGGCCTTCTGGACTGCAGTCAGGTCGGCAGTCTTACCCATGATTGGGGTTTTGAGTGATGAACCAGGCTGGGAGTTTTAAAGGCCTCAGGAATCTTTTGCAGGTGTTTAGAGTTAACTCGTTGATTCAGATGATTAGGTCCATAGCACGTTTAGAGACCCTTTTAATGATATGCTAATTTTGTGAGATAGGAATTTTGGGTTTTCATGAGCTGTATGCCAAAATCATCCGTATTAAGACAATAAAAGACCTGAAATATTTCAGTTAGTGTGCAATGAATCTAAAATATATGAATGTTAAATTTTCATCATGACATTATGGAAAATAATGAACTTTATCACAATATGCTAATATTTTGAGAAGGACCAGTAGTAGCAAGGAAGGGACTTGTTTTAATTTCAAATGTATATTACTTTCTGTCTACAGGCTATTCTAATGGTTTCACTGATATGGAAGTACTATTCTGATCCAGTGACCGTGGTCCCCAGTAAATGGATCGCCCCTGTGGAGCGACTAGTAGCTTTCCCAACCGGAGTGGCAGGTAGTCAGTCTGCTTTCCTTGTTGAATCTGATATAGGACAATCCAAATAAAACACAGAGTACAGTTTTATTAATAAGGTGCACAATTAAATGACTGGTCAGTGAAATGCCGCTTTAAATCGGTTTCAAGATGTTCTGGAGTCAGAGCAATGATCACAGAACCCACCAGCAATGAGGGTATTTTCTAAAAAAAAAACCATGGTGGATCAGATTACATTTTAGTGTTTTGATTTTTTTATATTAGGAAAACCAGGAACTGGGTTGTCAAGAACCCTCCTACATTAAAAGTTTCAAATGTTCTCCAAAGTTTCAGTATCTGGTGCTGTTGTTGCTGTTTCTGATTAAACCTGATGGCACCGCAAGATTGACTTCCATTAAATATTAAACCATCACAGCGTAACCTGTTTAAATAATGTCTTAGTAGATATACTGGCACATTCTTTGTATTTTTAACCAATCAGTTGGTGCTAATATAGTCCTGAGCTACAGGAGCTTAGACTCACAAAGGTGTTCTCTTCTTACAGGTGGCGTGGGAATCACATGCTGGCTGGTGGTTTGCAACAAAGTGATCACACTGGGCCTTAATGCCTTCAGCTAGAGAGCTGCGCTGTGACTCAGAAACGTCTGCTCGTCTTCTTGAAATGAATGTTCTGTTTGGTGATTATTACGAGCAAAAAGCTGCTGCTCCGCAATTGCAGTATTATTTATTGTTATTGTAACTTTGTGTTTACTATTTATGTTTAATGTTTTGGTTTCTTATCAATGGGATAAAAATGTGTTTTAAATTGTGACATTTTCTTTTTAAGAAAAGACGAATAAAGAATTTAGTATTTTTATTTGAACTTTTCCAAATTGGGAAATATCCAGCAAAAACAACTCAGATAATTTTTGTTCAGTTATAATCAGCACAGTAGATCTGCACAGCCGTGCTTTGTCAAAATAAAGCACAACATGAACACTAATATTTATGGAATTTATTACAACAAAAAAACAATGCTTTCATTACCACAATGGAATTTTGTTTACAGGTTTATTCACAAAAATGGCAGCAAGGTGTTATAGGTGGTTAGCCGAAAGGTTCGCTGTGCAAGTTCTGAACTGACTGCTTAGACATGTAGCTCATTCTGTTTTGTTTAGAAGTGTGCATTAACTCTTCTGCGACATTGTTGCATTCAGGGTTGTTTCCAAATCGCAGGTCATTTCCATCTTCTGTGTCTGTCTTCTAACAGCTGTAAAGCTTCTAAAGCCTCGGTTTCTTTGACCCAGTTGCTCTCAGCTTGGTGTTCTGGCTCTGTTCTGGGCTTTCTTCCAAATAACTTTTCTCACTTGTATTTTCTTAGAAAAACACGTTTCCTGAGATGACACATTCAATTAAAAAAAAAATATTTTCTGTTTTTTCTCTCTTTACTACCTTGTTTACAACCTGCACCATGTTTACCTCTATTTGACTTGTCTGGGTGGTCGTCCTCTAATGTAGTGTTGTCAGAAATGTTTCTCTCTGGGTTTTCAATAAGCAAAGATTGATGCACTTGATTGTTATAATGCTGAAATGACAAGACAGTCAACAGGGCTGGGACGATCAAGGACACTTTACATAGACACGGTCTATACCTAAAATATCCAATTGCCTTCATAGCATTTAGCATAATTCAACAAATTAGATCTGAGTGTAACATACCTGAGCAGGTATGAAACTTGATATTTACTCAATTGACAGACTCCTCTTGGTTTACCAGGCCCTCTATTTGTGCCAACACATCTCCATTCAAAAAACCATGTGGTAATAGGACCAACCCATCTGTTTGCACCATCTTATTCTCTCTACCTAGAAGTATGAGTCACAGTCATCAGAAATGTACGAATAACCTTTGTTAAAGTAGTTTATTTTTTAACTTTACCTTTTTTGCTAGGTCCTTTAACAATCCAGTGGTAATAAATGTTATGTTTCTGCACTTGTTTTTCTCTGAGCTATTTAAGAAAAAACAAAAGATGTGTATTACACATCCATAGTCATTGAGAGTAGATACAGAGGCATCTCAGCAAATTAGAACATCATCAGAAAGTTGTTTCAGTAATTCATTTAGAAAAAGTGAAACTCCTATGCAAAGAGTGGTATGTTTTGAGATTTCATTGCTGGTAATTGTAATGATTATGACTTTCAGCTACTGAAAACTCCAAAAATCTGTTTTTTTAGAAAGTTCGAATATTACATAAGACTAAATAAAACAAAGATTTTTTATAAAAATCTGACATGACCACACTGCCAAAAGTAGCAATATCTGCTTTAATGACCGAGGCATCACTGTGATCGTTTGGTCGGCACCTTTTAGAGAAACTAAAAGTGATATGTATCAGTCTTTTCATGCGTACCTGCAGTTCCCTGGTTAGCTGATGGACGTACTCTTGCAGGCAGCTGGATGCTTTTCTTGCCTCTCTGATCTTTCTTTGTTCCGTGTCCATTTGTCGTTTGAATGATTCCTGGTGCAACTCGAGGGTTCTCTCCATGTTCTAAAAATAGAAGGGAATGGCAAAAAAATGCAGAGCTGTATAAAATAAAAGGGTTAAGCTTGAGGGCTCATAAATTTAGGGATTGATCATGCATACCGATTCTAACATTAAAGTGGGCTATATTTAAGCCTCCATACTATGCTGTTTCACACCTGTATTCTCCTGTCCTTGTCATCCAGCTGTGAAGTGGCCTTGGCCAGCCTCAGGGTTAGCTCCTCTCTCTCCAGCAGACTGTGGTCTAGGTTGAGCTGCTGCAGGTGTTGCAGAGCATACTTGGTGCTGAGCAGCTTTCTTTCTGTGGCCTGCAGCTGTCTGGCCAGGTTGTCACGGCACATGCGGATTTCACGGAGCATACCCTGAAGAGCTTTGGTTTCATTCTTGTGCTTGGCTAAAATCTGGAAACAAGGGGAGAACCTACATGATTTTTGCATGACATTGCACCTGAGGAGATGAGATTACCATCCAACCTGGGAGATGCTGTCCTCTGGGTCTCTGAAGTTCTGCTGCACCACCATGTGGCGATGCTGGACTTTCTTCAGCAGTTTGTTCTCAGTCCTGGCTTCACTCAGCTGTTGCTGCAGATCCCAAACCTGGCTCTTCAACATCCAGATGCAGTTCATGTTGGCAGACTGGTTTCTTGGCTTTGAACCTTGCAGGGGGCTGATTGGAGGCAGCTTTTGGATTTCATGCTTCATCTTCTGCTTCTGGGCCCCTTTGGTACCTGAAGGGAAAAGTAAATTTGGTTATAACAGAGTTGGTTGCATCTAACATAGTTCCATCTGCAGCCAATTACATTCTGCATGACATTTACTGTATTCAGATTGCTTTGATCCTTGCAGTGTGGGTGATTGCTGGTCACCTGGAGTCCTGTCAGCTCTCTCCTCACAGTTAGATGGATGCTCAGGGCCATCAGAATCACAGCAGGGACTGGACCACCTTGAGGTGTTAGTGCTGCAGCTCGCTATATCACAATCACCCTTATCCATTGGAAAAAGGAGGTATACATTTAAGAAGAATTGGGCACCAAACTTTATAAAATATTAACTAGGGGATCTCTTTTTCCTGTCAAAACCAAGCAGCCATTGCTGATTAAATGTCTTTCTAATCTTATCTTGTTTGTATCTTTATTGCCAAACCGGATTTTTACAAATTGAAAAACGCGGTTGTCATGGCACCCGCTGCGGAGCTCATAACGACATTGAAGTTAGCATCTGATTCGAAACTTTATTACAGTGCTATTCCTCTACATTTAATGAGTGTAGGGTACATTTAAACCACTCTAGTTTAAAATCTAAAATAGTTAGAATGATCAAACATGACCTGGATTATTTTCCTTGTCATCTGTGACGCTTCTATTCAATTTGAGAAAGCAGAAAAAAAGACGATTTTAAGACTTGTTTTAATTTTTATACATAGTCGGGCCAAACCTGGCAAGAATTATTCTGCAGTAGTAATGGGCAGGTTACTCCCACATAGCAAAGCTGGTCTTGGCCACATGTGGCCCACATCCAGCACTCACATCTGGCCTACATCCCTCAATGAATTACGGACCCCCACTGGCCCAGGGCTGGCACAGATATCAGGTAACCTCTGGCAAACCAGCCCTGAGCCAGAGGGGGCCCATCATCCATTGAGGGATGTAGGCCAGATGTGAACTGTCATCTTAGGCCCAAATGTTTTTTATATTGTGTTAGTCATATTAAAATACAACAAATGACAATTGTTTTATTAATGCAAAAGTTTACTTTCAAAAACAACAAATAACAATAAAAATGTATATACCAACAAAGATGGCTGAAAAATTGCTATGTAAAATAAAATCAGGTGAGAACACTTGGATAGGATAGTTACAGAATACTGGATACTTGCCTTAAAATGTATTTTATTACATAATTCATACGTATTTTAACATATTTTGTCCAATCAAGATATTGTATTCTGAATACCTAATAAAAAATATGCAACATAGGATTAAACACTTTTATCAAGGTACAGCAAGGTTTTGAAAAGTTACAGTTTAGTAACTGCTACTACTTTTAATAACATACAAAAGAAAGTGCCGGAGTGAGCAGAGTTTTCTGGTTGCTGCACACTGATGGTCAGCCGGTCAAAAGAACTCTACGACATTTGTCCCTTGCATAGAAGAAAGGAAGAAATTGGCTGGAAAAATTTCTGGTCAGAACAAAGAGCAGACAGTCATGGTGTGAAACTGGAGAGCCACCAAATAGAATGACCAAAGTAACACTGTTATAGATTGCATGTCTACCTGAGCAGACGGATTTGAACAATTAACCAGTGAATATCAATTTATTTTTGTGCAACCATTGATGGACAGAATGAACAGATTCTTCACAGTAGGCACTTAAACAATACATTTAGCTAAAATTTGAAATTATTTATGTCTATTCTAAATTAGACCAAATCTCAATCAGAAAACACTATGTACCAAAACAAAAACAAACCATAATGTTTCTCACAGACAACATTGATTTAACTGGAATAAATAACAATTTTATTATTTTAGAAGCAGTTGGGATGATGATTTTAAATAAAAGCAATTGGATCATGCTATACTTTTTGAAACTTTTTTTGTGTAAATATAGTGAAACCGCTATATTTTTACTCAACTTTATCACACTGCGACAATGTCATGCCCATGCCTATTCCTTTAGAATAATTCCATCTAGGTTTGGCCTTTCTGAGCGGTGGACCCCATCCAAAGGGATGAGAACAAAAAGATTTGGAAGCCACCTATATTAATTTTGATAATTTAAATAAAGTGTCACAAACTGTTTTTATACAATCTCTCACTGGTGTAGAATAACTTTGTCCAGGATTGAACAGCCTATGTAGGTAAGTTTTTAAGTTGGACCCCTATCTATGGTGAGTAGGAAGCCAAAAACGCTTACTATCACATTTTTGGAGTTTTCAGTAATTGAATAAAGGTTTCACAAATCACAAACTGTACTTCATAGAATGTGTTATTAGTATAGAATACTTCTGTCCAGGTATGAGCAGTCTTTTGGGCAGTTTTCAAGTTGGACCCAAATTAAGCAGACGAAGACGCTAAATAAAATAATAAAATCAATGTTTCTAAGGTTTTACAATCATCCTATACTGTGTTTTATAGAATCTGTTATTAATGTAAAATAATTCTGTTCAGGGTTTGTGGGTGGGGTGGGCTTGTTTTCAAAGTAAATCCTATTTAACTAGACCAAAAAAGCTTTAAACTCACCTTTTCTATTTTCAGATAATAAATAATGATTTTTTTACAGACTTTGTTTCAAAAAATCTGTCATTACCATTGAAACATTCTTTCAAGGTTTGACCTGTATAGTTTGGCGCAAAATGTATAAAACAAATTTATTTTCCAGTCTTCACAAATAAATAAAGGTTTGACCGTGTTTATAATGAGCATCAAATGATCCAGGGCAAAACCAAAGAGACAGTAGTCGACAAATGGAGCGGAATAACCCTTTAATCGGTGCCGAATCAGATACTAACTTCAACGTTGTGAACTCATACCACGGAACATTTTTTTTTTAATCGTTTAGCATTAAAAAAATACATACTTAAAAGACACACACACACACACACACACACACACACACACACACACACACACACACACACACACGAGGCTCAACATTTATCTTTTAATTTTGTATGTTTGTTGCTTTCATTGATTTAAGGCGGTTTATGTTAATTGTAGGCTCAAAGCAGGATAGCTTGACTATAGCCTATACAGTTAAATAATAAAGAAATAACCTCTTTAAATAAAAGTAAAGGTTTAATGGTATAAATGAGCACTCCCACAGTCCTGGTCACAGCTATTTCTGTCCCTCTCAGCATGGACTTGCAAAGCAACTTGTCTTTCTTTCCCGGCATCGACAGACAGCTGAAGCTGCCAATCAGTGTGCGGCGCTGCTTCCCAAGGGCCCAACTAACCAACCCGTCTCTAATGGAGCCCGGAGTCAAAAATACCTCCAGCCATGTGTGTCAGTGTGTGTGTGTGTGTGTGTGATATCTCACAGTTTTTTCTGTGTCCGGGGTGCGCTCTAATAATAGAGCAGGCAGACTGCTCCTTTAAGGCCCTTCTTGTTGCACAGCCACCTCTACAGAATAGTTGTAGTAAAAATGGTCATTAAAGTATTCCTCGCTTCTTCTTCTGGATCGACAGCGGTAAGTTTTCACTCGGTGTGACTGATCTTAACTTTAGGTCGAGCAGGTTGTACTCCATAAACCGAACATGACAGTCATTCACACTGACATTAATGGGTTAAATCTATAAATTAATGCCACTTGCCTTAATTGCCTGTGACTATTCGCTCTTTCAGCAAATTAAAACTGGCCTGAGTTGTGATCAGATGTATTCTTGGTGAGTGATCTTATGTAATTATCTGGGAAGACGCTGTGATTCAACAGGCGGAGCTTTCCAGAACAGGGGCTCCAAAACTTTTTTATGTCAGAGCCTGGGATATTTTATTCAGAGCCCAGCAGGTCTCAGCTTTTAACTTTCAGGGTTTTAGACCATTCTTGCGCTGTGTTTGTTGCCTTATTTGTAGAAATCACTGTTTATGTGCTAGATGAGGTGATTAGTAATGGGAGGAGGTTGAACTTTTTTCTAGATCTTCTCTCGGCCTGGCTAAATAAGTTTTAAGCAGAGCTAGCCTGGCTTTCTCACAGTTGTTAAAACTTAGCCAAAATTGTACCACTGATGAGGTCTTAGGGCTATCCTCACTACCAACCTACATATGCCTTGAATGATTGTATAAACCAAGTCATATTCCTTATATACTATTATTTTACCCATAACATATTGTAGACAATCCCATTTATGGTAAATCAATCTGCATAGATGATCTTCCTGTTATTTCTTACAGTTCAAAATTCATGAACAGATTCTTTGTAAATTGTTGCGTGTCTTGAACGAAATTGAACTGAATTGACATTTTCTAGATAGAAGAAAAACAGAAAATGCTGCATAGTATGGATTGACTATCTTTCACAAGTACACATATACTTTGAACTTTTCCACATTTGTCACATTAGAACCACAGACTTCAATGTATTTTACTGGGATCTTGTGTGATTGACCACCACAAATTAGTACACAAATCTAAAGTGGAAGGAAAAGGTTAAATTTAAAAAAAAAAGCTTTACAAATAGAAGTGTGGCATGTTTTGAATTGACGTCACCTGAGTCAATATCTTGTAGAACTGCCTTTGGCGGCTGCAGTCTGCTCGAGTATCTCTTTACCAGCTTTGTACTTTTAGAAGCTAAGTGTTTTGCTCATTCTTCTTTGCAAAATTCAAGCTAAATCAGATTGGACAAAGGGACTTTATCAACATCAAATTTCAAGTCTTGCCAGAAATTTAAAATTAGGTCTAGGTCTGGACTATAACTGGACCATTCTGACCCATGATTGTGCTTTAATCTAAGCAGTTGCATCGTAGCTCTGGCTGTATGTTTAGGGTTGTTGTCCTGCTGAAAAGTAAACATCCACCCCAGTCTCAAGTGTTCCAATATTGCTCTGTTTTTATCTCCATCTATCTTCCATTCAACTCTGACCAGCTTCTTTGTCTCTGCTAAAGAAAAGTATCTCTACAGCACAATGATGCAAACCGCCATGTTTTACCATAAGGATGGTGTGTTCAGGTGATGTTAAGTGGTAGTTTCTTGCCACATATACCATTTTGCATGCAGGCCAAAAAGATAATCCTCCTACATGAACCCAGGATTTCTGTAGCTTCTGCAGAGTTCACATGATCATCTTGGTTGCTTCTCTGAGTAATGCTCTATTTGCCAGACCTTTCCGTTAAGATGTATGGCCATGTATTGGTAGGTTTGCAGTTGTGCCATATTTTTTAAATCTTCAGATGATGGACTGAACAGTGCTCTGTGAGATGTTCAAAGCTTGGGAACAATGTTTTATAAGCTAACTCTGCTTTAAACTTCTCCACAACTTTGCCCTTGACCTGTCTGCTTTGTCCCTTGGTCTTCATGATGCTGTTTGTTTACTAATTTTCACGGAGACCATCAGAGAGGAGCTGTATTCATACTGAGAATAAATTAAACACAAGTAGGCGCTATTTAATAATTAGGTGACTTCTGAAAGTAAGTGGTTGCACTAGATTGTATTAAGGGGTATCAAAGTAAAGAGGGGTGAATACAAAAGCACAGCTGATTTTTCAGTTTCATTTTTATGTAAGCATCTGGTTTCACCTGTAAATACTCTCTTTACTGTCAAACAGTACACTTTTGTCTCCCCATGGACCATTCATGGGAATTTCTAAAAATATGCTGTCATGAAATGATGCTGAGCAGGACTTAAATACAGGTGAAATAGAAACAATTTAATATAAAAAAGGAAATTCAAAAACTTGCAAAGAATAAAGTCCAGACAGAATCCAAAATAGTAAATCACAACAGGACAACAATGTAACAGGTTGGTGGTAATAAAAGGATCATCTGACCAAGAGCTGATTGAGAGATATTTAAGTTGTTGACTTGATTACTGAAGGAGCAGGTGGTTGGTTAGAAACAAAAAGGCAAGTAACTAAAGTTGAATTAAGGAAATGGGAAAACACACAGGGATCCAGGGAGCAGAATATAAATACGTATGAAGAACCTTAAAACTAAGGAATAAACTGAATATAAAAAGCAAAGGGTGACACACCCTAAAATAAATCCTTCCACCTATGGGCGGATTCTACTTGCTCAATTGGTCTACAAACAAAAATCAACCCAAACCTGGGTGGGTGGCCATAAAAACAGGCCAGAAATGGCAAATCAGTTCTTGAGGGTGACCGTGTGAGGTAGAGCCTTTGGAGGTCAGGATGCTGCAGAAAACCACAGAGGAATCTTAGAGTGTATTGGGGCTGCTAGAACCCATGAAGAAGCCTACAGTGCAGCATGGCATTTCAGAAGACGCAGAGGTCAAGTCCTCAGAGACGGGCCTGATGGTCAATGCAAAGTCCTCAGAGACGGGCCTGATGACCAGTCGGCGAACCCACCCATGACCCCCTCGGAAACCTCGTTGTCAGGAACTTGAAACGGAGGCGAGGCTACCTGGACCCTCTTGGGGAACTCTGGAATAAGAGCTACAGATAGTTATTGACAGGTTAGTGGTTGAGGCTGAAACAGTTTGAGGCTAGAGAGGGCTCTGGTGGTCTGAGGTAACGGGGAGTGATACTGAGGAGAGGAGAGGAGAGGCGAGGAGAGGAGAGGAGGAGTCCGCCAGACCACCCATAGAATAAGTGGATGTCTTTTGGCAATGGCATCCACAGCTGCAAGTGTGAGGCTGCTGGAGCTCAGGTTTAGGATTATCATGCCTGGGACCACCCCCTCTGGGAGCCATTGCCAGTCTAGTGCCAGTATGGTAAACGTGGCCCCAGGTAGTCCTCAGAATATTTCATGTTCTTTGGTGCCTCTCAGCAAAAATTCTCAAATGGAGTTTTTGTTTCTCCTCCTCCTGAGTTCATACTGGTCAGATCATTCTGTCATCAGGACAGCGTAGAGCAGGACTCAAATGCAGGGAGGAGGCAGGTAGGTTGAAAATAAACAATTTTACTTATAAAAGGATATTAAAAAAAGGAAACCAACTTAAGTCTAGGGGGAATCCAAAATAGTAAATCACAAGAGGAACACAAGGAAACCGGTTGGTGGCAATAACAGGATGATCTGACCACATGAGAGATATTTAAGTTGTTGATTACTGAAGGAGCAGGTGGTTGGTTAGAAACAGGGAGCAGCTGTGAGGAAAGGCATGTAATTGAAGTTGAACTGAGGAAATTGATAGAACACACAAGGAACCAAGGAGCAGAATATAGATACATATGAAATACCAAAGTACAGAACAAAAACACGAGGAACCAAAAACCAAGAAGGGTGACAAAACCTAAAATAAGGCAAAACACAAAACCAAAGTCCCAAGACACATGGACTGTCCATGTTTCTGCCTTCCAGATCAAAAAGAAGCAACAAGATGTGGTTGCTTTCCTGGAGGCCCTTAAAGTGGACTACACTGAGCTGGACATCGCCTGCAATGAGCAGAACCGCATGTGGATGAGGCAAAATGTTCCCGAAGAGAAGAAGCCCCCTAACGGCATCCCACTCCCTCCGCAGATTTTCAATGAGGAAAGCTACTGTGGGGTGAGCAAAGATGCATTTGTAACTAGAATTCCTGTTTAACTCCATAAAATGGGTCATAAATTATGTTTGCATGTGTAGCATCATAGAAGAAATATTTGTGACTTGTGTAATTGCTTAACAGAAAAGGTTTAAATATGCTTCTATTTCCTTCAGGATTATGACACATTCTTTGATGCCAAGGAGGACAACTTGGTGTATGCCTTCCTAGGGTTGCCCCCTCCTCCTGGCTCAAAGGTAAGACCTGTTTTAAGATTTTATCTCTAAATACTTCACCAAATAGGCTTTGCCTTGTATATTCTTCTGCCAAGTAAATACTAGCTTTGTTTACTTAATTGAACGTTTACATCTGTGTAATTAAGCTCATATGATCTGAATTGTTTGCAATACATCATGTTTCTTACAACTGTTTTTAGAGTATTTATGATTTTCTCCAAGAGTTTGAGCACTAGAGCTAAATAACAAATTCATCTGTTGATGTTGCAGCAGCACCCTATAATAAAATATTTACAAGCACCAAACAGAGCTAGGATTAGTAATTATGGTGATGCAGGTTTTGTTATTGCAGTCTGTTTATTGGCTATTTGATTTATGGTACATAAGGATAAAAACTATATATGAAAAAAACCAAAACAAAACAAAAACAGTCCACCCCAGTGCAGAGTAAGGAATGCATATTTTGCAGGCAAGTTATAACTTACAGAAACATTTTCAGTTTCTTAATGGCGTTACGATGGACTGTGACTGTTTGTCATATAATTCAAAACAAAGAGTAATCACATGCCTGTTTGCAGGACAGCTGGACATCTGCAAAATACAACGCTTCCAAGTCAAATCAGATATTTACTTAATAAATACTGCAATTACATCATATCAATGTATAAAACTCAATATCTTTCTATAGTTTAGTTTATTTTAAAACAATATTTTGCATCCCTTCCTTTAGTCAAAAAAACTATGTGTTTGGAAGAAGAAAGAACCAGCTATATGTTTGGAAAGAAAAATATAAAGTTAGCTTTTCGACAGTTTTGGCATCTTATTATTGCATTTTCCTGTTTCTATTTTTCTAAGGCGTTGATTGTTTTCATTGGATAGTTGCTCTGAACTGTGGAGAGGCATACTGAGCACTGAGACCATTTTATAAGAGGAAGCACTGGTGTAATAAAATGTGGTGTGTAATTGTCTTGCTGCAGTGAGTGAGTACTTCTTTGTTAAAGAGAAACTCAAAGTGATACAACTCTTAGCAAGTATTCATAGCCCTGGAACTTTTTCACATTCTCTTATATTACAACCAGAATCTTGAGCATATTTTACTGGGATTTTATGCAGTAGACAAAAACAAAGTAGCACACAATTGGATATAGAGAAAGGAGATATGGTTTAAAAAAAATTTCATAAATAAAAGTCTGAAGAGTGTGGCACGGATATATGCTTAGTCCCCTTTCATGATTTATGATTCAACACAAAGAAACATATGGGGCAAAAATGGCATCCATGGTAGAGTTCTAAGGTAAAAACACTGCTAAACAAAACGCCCACAAAGGTTAGTCGTACATTTGTCAAAAACTCATCTTGATGACCCCAAACCTTTTGGAGAAATATTCTGGTGAGCTGATGAGATGAAGTGAAAATATGTTGAAGTTGCATGTCCTGTTACTTTGTGCAAAATTAAGACACAATTTCAAAAAGAAAGAGCATCATGCTTGGAGTCTAACATGGTGGTGGTGGTGTGATGGTCTGGTGCTGCTTTGCTGATTCAAGACCAGGACGACTTGTTGTAGTTGGTGGAACTGTGAATTTTGCTCTCTAGCAGAAAATCCTGAAGGAGAACGTCCATCCATCAGGTTATAACCTTAAGTTCTAGTACACTTGGGTCATGCAGCAGGACATTGATGTAGAGAATGCCAGCAAGTCCACCGGGAAATGGCTAACAATAAATACATAATATGAAGGAGTGGCCTAGTCATAGTCTAGACTGTGTCATAGCATGCTGCATGCTCAAAATCCATCCAGCATGGTGGAGAGAGGCCAAAATTCCTTTATAGTGAAATAAGACCTATTGACAGTTATCGCAAATGAAAGTTGTTGCTGCCAATAACTGCCATCAAACAGTGGCACAACCAGTTAACCAGGCTTACTGGGGGGAAAACTCTTTCACATATGGCCACTTTGGTTTAGCCCTTTAAGTAATTAAATCATAATTTTAACAGATTTTTGGATTTTCTCAGGTTATTGATTTTAACATTTGTCTAATGATCATAAACATTTAAGTGTGACAAAAATGCAAAACTAGAAGAAGAAGAATGAAGATGGTTGGAGTTAAATACAGAACAGTCCTGGGACAAAACCTGTTAAGAGGCTGTCAAAGACTTGAGACTGGGGTGGAGGTTCACCTTCCAGTATTACAACGACCCTTCGCTCAGAGCCAGAGCTACAGTAGAAGGGTTTAGATCAAAACATGTTCATGTGTTACAATGACACAGTCCAAGTCCAGACCTAGATCCTGAGAACTGAGAACATGTGGCAAGATGTCACTGTTCATAGGTGTCCCACATCCAGTCTGGGTCAGCTTGAGCTATTTTGCAAAAAACAGGTAAAAATTTTAGTCAAACTTCAAAATACTTGTAGCTGTAATTACAGCAAAATGTGTTTTTACAGGATATTGACCAAAGGAAGCTCAGATTTGTAGAAAATCTTTACTTTGAGATCATTAGTCACATCTGGTATCCTTAAGCTGCTTCACCAGTAAGATTTAAGAACACAGATAGCCAAATTAGTAATATTTCTGTTTGTACACCATATTAAGCAGACTGGACACTATAATTTTATGAAAATCTGCTGTTTCACAATGATAAATTTATGTTGAACCTTCCTGCTCTCCATGACACAGGAAGCAGTGCAGGCTCAGGAGCACATTATGCAGAACGGAACCCATGCAGAGGAAAACCCTGACGAATCAGTAGTAAAGCTGACAATACGTTTCTGTTTTCCCATCATCCTTTATTACATAACTACTCCACACCTTCTCGTCTTCCTCATCTGGTATAATTCAATAACTTCCCCTCCATCCATAACTAACGACTTGAGCAGGATCTTAATCCCTCCGTGGCTGCAAATTCCCACCCATTCCATCGTCTAATCGGAGTACTGCATGAAATGTTAGGTTGCTGTAGCACAATATTGCTCTTTTTTCAATTCTGATATTTTTTTATGTCACTGAAACCATCCCATCTCCTTTTCTAATTTCTCTTTACCTGCTGGATTCCTTTTTGCAAGACTAACCTCTCCAGCTGAGGAGTGTGCCATTTTAATCCTATTGAAACTGTGTTTTTTGTTCTTATTTCCCTCTTTTTATTGCTTTAGTTTTGATTCCATGTCTTGTTTTCCTTGATTACCTATTTCACCTCTCAGAAGCATAATGGGGATGCACAAGGAGAGGAGGAGGGTCAGACAGGTGATGAGGAGGAAGGAGAGGGTGGAGAAGCAGATGATGAAGGCACTGAACTAGAAACGTCAAGGGGAGAGGACCTGGCAGAGGAGGAGGAGAAGGAGGCAGTGGAAGAGACAGACGAGGTCACAGAAGACACAGTAATTGCCACATAACTCAAGTCCAGCCCCTCCATAACCCTGGAGCGTTTAAATCCCACTCTTCCTTGCATCTTCTTGTCATTCCAGGAATGCCCCGTTTTATGTCGACTCTAACTTCTTCTTTGTAGTTTAATATTTATCTACCATCGTCTTTGTACTTTACAGCACCTCATCCTTAAGTCTCTCTGTCCACTAACAAGCAAAGTGTGGACTTAAATCTCTCTACAGCATCAGCGGACTCTTAATGTCTGTAATAATACTTTTCCTTCTTTTACCTTTACAGGTTTCTTTTGGTGCTGGTTTTTATTCCTTGTTACCACTTAGCTTGTTGTTACAGTTCATAATAACCTGCATAATCATTCACCTTTAACTGTTGTGGTTAAGGTGTGTCAAAAAAAATCCTTAACCCAGCCCACTGTATGTCATAGTTTATTTTATTCTTTATTTTGTTCTGTGAATGCTGAAGTTTGTAGGTTCTAATGCACATTCTGTACACTGTATGAAAACTCAGAGATCTCTTCCTGTCTCTTGTTTTAGGAGGCACAAGAAGAGGAGGAAGAAGAGCAAGTAAGTTTTTTTTATTATTTACAGAAAAGTAGAGTTTGCGTCTAAAGAGGTAGTGTTGTTGGGGTGTTGTAAAATAGAAGTTTTGTGTTCGGCTTTTTTGGCTCTTTAGATTCTTATGTTTTAGTTGTGCTTTGCTCATTCTCATTCTCATCATAATTGCAGCATCCCTTCCCGAACTCTGTGGTATTTTCCTTGAAAGCCTTGATTATACAAAGTTTATTCATATATTCTTCTCAGTTTTATATATTCTCAGTTTTAGCAAACTCTGCTGCAATTCACAGCAGAAGCAAATAATTTCAGTTTGGCATTTTGTCCACAATTGCCACAGATTTCATGCACTCAGAAAAAATATAAAATGCTCAACTTTTATTGAGGGATTTCATTTCAGGCAATGCATGCCACACTGTCGATGTTGATGCTTCATTAAGTGTTTTCGTTCTCAGCAGTTGTCGCTGGTTTCTGAACCTTTGTTTCTTACCTACCATCACCTCTCGACCTAATCGTCACTGTAAAAGTGGTACCTTAACGGTTGGTTCCTAACATGAGCTGCACATGCGGGTTTTCTGGTAATTTTGAAATACAAACACAAACTTGTTATAAGTTATTTTTGACTTGCAAACTATATCAGAGCAACAGCAGGGTTCTGTCAACATCCTGCTTTGATAACCCAGTGCTTGGGCCTTTTCTTAATTCTTGGTGGCATAGATTTAGCAAGCTGTCAGAAGCATTTCCCAGAGGTCCATATTAACATGATATCATCACAAAGATCTCCTGTTCCACCACATCCCAAAGGTGCTCTGCTGGATTGAGATCTGTGACTGTGGAGGCCAGGCCATTGAAGTGCAGTGAACACATTGTCATACTCAAGAAACCAGTTTGAGATGACTTTCACTTTGTCACCTAATGCCTTATCTTGCTGAAAGTAGCCATCAGATGATGGGTACACTGTGGTCATGAAGGAACGGACATGGTCAACAACACTACATAGGGAGGCTCTGAAATTAAATGATGCTCAGTTGGTACTAAATGGTCCAAAGGGTCCAAAGAAAATATCCCCCATATCATTAAACTACACCACCTGTAGATACAAAGCAGGATGGATCCAACTCCAACCCGCTCATTTGATCAGGCATCATTTTTATTCTGTTATTGTCCAGTTTTGTTGACACCCAGTGTGGTCTTCTGGTGCTGTAGTCCATCTGCTTCAAAGTTTGAGACGTTGCGTCTTCAGAGATGGTATTCCACATTCCTTGATTGTAACAAAATGTTATTTGAGCGGCTGTTCTCTTCCTATTACCAAAAACCAGTCTGCCCATTCTCCTCCTACCCCTGACATCAACAAGGCATTTTCGACCACACAGGTGCTGCTCACCGAATGTTTTCTCTTTTTAGGAACATTCTCTGTAAACCCTAGAGATGGTTGAGTATGAAGATTAGCAGCGTCTGAAATACTCAGACCAGCCCATCTGTCACTAACAACCACGCTATGTTCAAAATCCTCTTTCTGAAGGTTAGTTTGAAATACAATAAGTTATCTTCACCTCAGAACATTAGTTTTCAGATATTTTCCTTCGGTATCTGCTGCTGGCTCTTTTAGAAACATATTTTATACTTGTTGACATAAGCAACAGTCTTGACTTATGGGAATGTTTCCTCACAGTTATGCATCACATCCATCCACTGTCCATAATCTCTGCTCAGGATGAGAAATCGCTGGGAAGTCAGGATTCAGTGCAGTGAGCTTTGCTTCCTTAGAAGCAAAATCTTACATCAATTTGCATCTTATAATCAAATAAATCTGCCTTTACTGTCGTATAACTGGTTCGATTATGTTCTGGGTTAACTGAATTGGATTGAATAGCATTATTTGAATGAATGAGACTATAATTTGACATAAATTGGACCTGTTTATCTTGTAAATTGGCTTGAAATATTATTTGGTGTTTTATGAAAAAACAGGTTGAACTGAACTAAATTAAGGTGTGCATAGTAAAGGACTAGATTTTTATTTGAGGAACATGGTCACACGTTCAGACTGCATGACTGAGATTTTGATATTTGCTCTCATTGTTACTCCAGGCTATTTAAACAGATGTTTTGTGTGCATTTGTTGACTGACTAACGCATTTCATCCAGCGTTCAGAACAGAGACATTCCAGTCCATCCGTCTTCTGTCTGATATCACACATTTACAGCATTATCACGTCTTTTGCTGTCTTTGTATTATCCTTGCTCATGAACACCATGAGACATTTGACTGCTTCTTTGCTTTATTGTCCATCTCCTGTTGGTTTGCTCCCTCCAGGAGGAAGAGGATTTGCACTCAGAGGTAACTGTACTCTTCTGTAATCTTCTGCGGTATGGTAGATCATCTACGGTTCCTCCGTGTAGCCATCAGCATTGATGGTTTTCAGATGAGAGATTCTAAATTATTTAGGGTGGAGTGTGAGGGGTCTTCTGTTGATCCTACTTGTTGTTAAACTCTTCAGTTTCCTCGCTTCAACACTTGAGCTCTTCCTCTGTCTATGAGCTCCCTTTCAGCTAACATCTTCATTTCCTCCTAGCTATAGCTACATCCTGAAACCCTCAAATGTCCCCTTTAGTTTCCTTTTCCACAGACATCCCTGTAGTGCTTGCATGTGCTACTCTCTTGCTCCCCACACAGCTTGCTGACCTGCTATATGCTATTTCTTTTAGGAGGAAGAAGAGCTACAACAGCTTGAGGTATATTTATATATATAAATATTTTTTTTACATGTCTCCAGCCTGCCAGAATCTCTCTCTGGTCTTTTTATCATATCTTTCTGGTTGTCATGTTATTGCAACCCCTGACACCTCCTGGTACAGCACCCTGCACATTTATTGCCACCCCGGGTGAAGATGTGTATAAAACCTTAAAGTAAATTGACCTTTTATAACACTAGCATAATCCCAAACATTTAGGCAACTTTATTTAACAAAATTAACAGTGATACACTTGTTGGCGCCTGTGATGTTAATTGTACACCTATCTTTTGTTAAAAGCACAATATTTTCATCTCTGTAACATTTAGCAAGGTTGGAGCATACAGAGAGAGGGATCTTTGATAATTCAACTTTGCACAGCCTCTCTAGACCAGTGGTTTTCAATCCTGGTCCTCAGGATCCACTGTCCTTCATGTTTTAGATGTGTCACGGCTCCAGCACACCTGAATCAAATAATTGCATTACCTCCTCAGCAGCCATCAAATGCTGCAAACATAGACATTAATACGTAGATGCCTCTTTGACTGGGTTGGCCTGCTGCTGAGACGTAACCGTGTGTCCGCCATGTTGCTGGAGGCAGGGCTGCGATGTGAACTAATACAAATAAAGGGACTTTATTTCATAAAGCACATGTTAACAGAGATTGACGTTAATGTCTCGGGGCAGGCTAAGAGAATTTTGTTTTTTAAATTACAAGAATAAAGTCAGAATTTTTATGAGAACTCTCTGAAAAAGCGCAGCTCTCCATGATTTGATTTGGACACCTAAACGGTTCAAACAATTCCATGCTGCATATGTACGTAAGAGGCATTTTGGTTCTCCGACTTCATTCCTCAAAAATGGATTCGATGTTGGAACGCGGTTCTGCGTTCAATAGGGCGTCTACGTATTAATGTCTATGATGCAAAGGCCTGTTAATCACCCATTTATTTAAGTCAGGTGTGTGAAGGCATGGAAACACCCAAAACATGCAGGACAGTGGGTCCTGAGGACCAGGATTGAAATCCACTGCTCTAGACCACCTTAGAGTCCTGAGTCCTCTCTTATGTTCGCCTCTCTTCAGCTCACATGACAGGTTTTCTACAGGTCTACAAGTCTGGAGACTGAGATGCCCATAGAAAAAGGCAGATTTGGTGTTTCTGTGCTGATTTTAATGTAAACTTTGAACCATTGTGCTACTGATAAAACAATGATGACCCGTTTTCAACCTTCTGAAGTGTCCACCAGTTTTCTATTTAAAATGATTCAAAGAGTTCATGATGACACTCTGACAAGTTCCCTGTGCCTTTAGAAGAGAAACAAGCCCACAGCATTACAGGTCATGATGTTTAACAGTTTCTTTTGACTGTTGTGAATGTTTTGATAGGAATCATTGGGGGTCCCAGTAATAGGGATTTTGTTAAAAGCAGTTTTTAATGCTGGGTATTTTTTCCCCTCTGAATAAATCTTCTCAAATTAAATGCCGGATTTTTGCATACATTTCTGTCTCAAATTTCGCTATTGCAGTAAAAGACAAAATTATTTTCAAGCTTTTTATACATCTTTGCTGGATACCCATAAATGTGTAGGATGCAGTATATTTCTTTCTGTTAGCTTATTAGAAACATTCAATGAAGTTCCATGTAACTGCTTAGCTTTCAGGTTATAAGGGACATATTAAATAGTTTGTTGGATCTGTGATAACACAGTTAGAATCAGCAGTGCTACGTTCAGCCACACCATATTGACTAACCTGTCTTTGCATTCTACTTGTTTAAATGAATGGAAAATGTTTAAAATGTATTTTTTAGCAACTCTTCTAAACTATCAATAAAGGGCTTTGTATTATTATGTGATAATGGATGACATTTGATAGTGCATCATATTTGTATTTAAATTTTGTAACAACAACTTACTTTCTGCAGTGCCTTGCATTTAGAATGCTTTTTACATTTGCATAACAGACTTCAATGTATTTCATTAGGATTTTATGATAGACCAACACAGTGTAGCACATGATTGGAAAGTTAAAGGAAAACACAATTTTCTACATTTTATACTAGCAAAAATCTAAAAAGTGTGGTTCCCCTCTGATATCCCTAAATAAAATACAGTGCAACCAATTCCCTTCAGCACTTATTAATCCTTTTCTTTTTATTGTATTTGCTACTTTGTGTCAGTCTATGATATAAAATCACAATAAGATAAATTACAATGTATGGACCAAAGTGACATAAAGTTTTAAAGGTATGAATACTTTTGCAACGCCCTGCAGGTTCCTGAGGACAGTAGGCTTTTATGACCTTTTAATGCAATCTCTTTTAGAGAATATTATGTTATATCCTAATGTAGTTGGATAGTCTGGAGTTTTTATAGTGGGTCCAGAGCTTTGATAAGCAGCACAATGTGTTACAGACTTCTTTTTACCCACAGTTTTATCTGTCAGGCTTCACAAAGGAAGACCCCCAACTCGAAGGTTTTCAAATTATTCCAAATTGAAAAATCCATATGAACTGAATGTTAACACGTGTTTCCAATATGTTGAACTGTTGTTGTGAAATTTTTGACTTTCCGAGTCAAAATGTTGACTTCTTGTCTTGGTAGATTTGTCTTGGAGCTTCTGAGTACAAATTGGATGTGCTATCAGTCCACAGTGACTTCAACCATTTTTTACACCACATATCTTAATATTTCCAGAGAATTGAGATTTAGGCTGACAGTAAACTATATTTTACATCATTTTAGAATGCCATACTGTCTAATGTCTATTGCTGGACAACAGGCAATCCTCTGCTTTTCTTTGACATTCCAGCCTGAGCTTCATTTGCTTCACTGCTTTGCATTCTCTGCTCCTTCCTTTCTATCTCTGTCTTGTCCCACCTTTCCTGCAGGACCAAGACGAACAAGGCAGTGAGGTAGTCTTGCAGTGATTTGTGGCATCACACCCTTTAGACTTTGCAGACCTTAGTACTTCTTCCTTTGTTTTTATATATTTGTGTGCTGCATGCTACTTTTATCATAGTTTTCCATGGAGGTGTCTAATGGTTTGCAGCATGATTCATGTATTTGCTTTAATTCTTAAGGTGGAATTAGTGTAGTGATGGAAACAGCAATGATAAATGTATCAATATTTCCCTACTTATTGATATTTCAAAGCTTAATTCCACCTAATTTCATCTTCTGTAGGAAGGCGAAGAGGCAGCGTTGCAGGAGGTATTGAGAATCATACTTGAGATTGATTGAGCGTTTTCTGCATAATTGGATCACACACAAAAACTATTGTTACTCCCCAAGTCATACAGTTTGGTACCCAAAGCACAGATGTGGAGTGTTGCAGCAGGTTCTTATTTATAAGCAATACTGCAGGGATGACACAACACAATATTTGTTCAGTGATGTAGAGACCTGTAAAAATATCCACAGAGGCACTTTCCTCTAGTCTGTCAGGATGTTTTATCTTGTTTTTATGAACAAGTTGGACACTTTTTTTTTATGTTCTTTAGATTTGCCTGAATGTAAAGAGAATAACACAAATATGCGTTTGTTTTTGGTTGGTTGCACCGACTTTACAGGATTTTCTTTTTTGTAAGAAGTCATGCTTGTTCTTATCTTTGCCAAGACGCTCCAAACAAAGTGAATACGAAGTGGATGTGACAAGTTTCACAGGGGACTGAACACACAGTGTTACTGAAACAAAGTTTGGAGGACAACTAAGAGGAAAGACTTTAAGCTGGATAATCCATTAGATGCCAACTGCTGCCTAATATGTCTCCTTTTTATTAGAACTCTTTTTATAGTTGAATCCTTGTCAATAACACCAAAAAGTATTTTCTCTGTCCACCCTGCTGTCACTGTTAAACACTGCACGTCTCTAGGGTTACGTCTTCACCATTTATAACCCTCTGACTCTGCAACTGCTAACAAGTGAAGGCCCCTCACTCTCCTTTCCCTCTGGACCATAATGTTACTGTACACTAGCTACTCTAATCTTTCTCCTTCTTTTAATGTATCAAAGGAAGAAGAAGAAGATCTGGAAGGAACACAGGTAGTATTGGTGCAAACTACATCTGAAAACATACCTGTGTTTGACGTGTCTCCAAAAAAGTCTTGTATTTGTCTTGTAAAGAGGAAAGTATAGCATCATGAGAGATCTTCTCCAGTTATATGGGAACTACAATTATTGGTGTAGAGCCCAAATAAGACATAATTGCAAATTTTTGTCAAGCTGTATCATTGCTGCTTTTGTTACACTGAAAAACATTAATTGCATTGTTTCCTCTTTGAGCCATACAAGTGCCTGTCCAAAACCTTCCTACTTCTTAAACTTTTACAGATTTTGTCACTGAACAACCACAAACCTTAATGTATGTAATGTAATCGAGCAACACAAAGTAGAGCATAATTGTGAAGTAAAAGAAAAATATCTCAGTCTTTTCATTTTTTCTACAGGTAAAAATCCAAAACGTTTGGCTTAAATTTTTATACAGCTTCTCTTACTCTGATATCCCTAAATAAAATTCAGAGCAAACAAATGACCTACTAAGACATTGCTTCCCACCTAAACTGATATGTCTGGCAAATAGAGCATTATTCAAAAAATGAACCATGACAACTCTGGAGGACCTGCAAAGTGCCACTGCTCAAGAGGGAGAATTATACGTTTTTATAAATTTATTTGGCCATCCACATAATCCACCATAGCACATAATGAGGTTTGTGGTCGAAATGTTGCAAAATGTGAGACAGTTTAAAGGCATTAATATGTTTGCAAGGCACTGTCTCTCCCTAAAGCAGGGTTAACTCTTTCAGTTGCGGCAGAGTCTGAAAAAACTCTGTGTCACTGGGACTGTTTCAGTTTTCTATAAGTATTATCTTTATCATTTAAAGAATATTTGGAAAATGCCTTATATATTCTTACAGAATTAACATGTTTTCCGGGGGTGTTTTAGTACACGTCCTCTTGCCATCTTTCACTGATTTGCGTTGATGTTGCATACCAATACCCTATTTTTGGTTTGCTTCTACCAGGCAGAAGAGGAAGCTGAGTAGTAACAATCAAGATGTCAAGATGAAGATCATCTCCTGTCCTGGTAAAGCACTGTACCAATTACTAACTGTTTGTAGAGGCTGTGTTCCACCACTGGAGGGCAGTACAATGTTGTAGGGTTTGATGAACCAGTGAACTGCTTTTTCATTACATTTATCATTTGCGCCTTTATTTTAATCACATTAATTAAAACCACAAACCTTTATTTAGAAGTTTGTTTTCCCTTTTTTTGACCCTGATCCTAAATTAAAGTCAAATGCAAAATTACATTTATAAATCAATCTGCTTCACTCTCTGCATTGATTGGCATGTTTTACTATTAAAATGTTTCTGACTCTACCGTAAAAGTTACCTGAGTGTCTCTGTGTAGTTTATGCTTTGCTCTAAGTTGCCTCAGTACTTATAGAAGTTTAAAGACTTGATCTAAAAAAGCAGCAGTCGATTAAGAAGGGACTATCACAGCAGGCTCCATCTGTAATCAGCTTCAGTGAGCATACTGTGCCTGGGGATCAGACAGAACCACAACAAAAGCATCTCACACTTGCTCTTTTTATTTTTTGAAGCAGTGGTAAAGAGTTTAATGTTGGTGATCATGGTGGTTGTGGTGACAAACATCCTAATTTTTAAAGCCTTCTGCTTCCACACTGCATGTTTGGGCTGCAGGAGCAGGCAGCCAGTCTCCCGTCTTTCCTCCGTTAGCTGTTTCTCCACCCTTGCGAGCCCCATGTCATACCATGTTAGAAGAAGCTGCTAAGTGAGCTTTTAGATGTGCCCCCGGAGAAGTGGGCACACAGGTTGGCACAGGCTTAGAGGTGGGGGCGGAGTCAGACAACTGGACAATGTGTGACCCCGTTTTTCTTTTGTCTGTTTGTCTTGTTTAACAGCCTGAAGGAGCTCCCTGTTCCATCTCTGCCTAACCCCAGACGTTTGGCCTACCCTCCCCTCAAACTTGTGAGACAGCAACCCCACCTACCAATGCTGCGCTGGGCACCATCAGTCATGTGCCTGACCTATGCACCACCTAAAACTGTCTTTCTGACTGCAATTTTGACTTCATTTTTATATTTCTTATGTAAACACATGTCGTAATGAAATTGTGCAGAGGAGCAGAATGGTGTTTGTAATTAGCAGCATTTGTAAAATTCAGATTTCTTCAACTTAACCACATTTCTCATGTTTTCCTTTTAGCATTTCTAGTTCTCTAACCTTAGGAAGCAGTGACCTTTTCAAAGGAACGGTATACCTTAGAGTGTGGCTCCCTGGCTATCATAATTCACTCTCTTGTAAATGTTCTGCTCTTTTATTCCAGCGTTGTGCCTTACTTACTCCTTTTCTCAGCTGAATGTTTCAAGAGACTTTTAATGCCCCAACAAGGAAAACAAATGCTGCAAGATTCAGACCATCTACCATTTTTACAAGTACCTCTAACAGTACTGCGAACTAATCAATGCACCTTGTTAAACAAAGAGTGAAAGATGTAACTAAGACATAGATACAATGGGAAAAATAAACTATTTTAGATGGATAAAAGCCTCATGTTGTTTTATGTTGATTCAGTTTCAAAGCGAACAGAACAATAGAAAAAATTATTCATTCCCCCATAGGTCATTTTCAACCTTTTTATACCACGTTAAAAACTACGTACCACCATAGTGACAGACAGTTTTTTTTTGTACAAGACTTATATTGTATTTAATTGTTGTTTTATGTCATAAAGAAAAAATGAAAAAGACATGGACACTACATGATTGGTTGAAAGATGCAATTGCTGTATATGTAAAATTTTTACTGAAGCTGAATTTGAGTTTTTATTTGCACTTTTTGAAGTTTTATCACATTGAATCGTTAGCACACAACGTACTATACAACCACTATGCATGCTGGTGTTTTGAAAAACAACTGTTTGTTCGGTCTTAACATTAGGACATTTTTATGATTTCGGTGAACCTTGTCATGTGTTTGAAGTATGTGACTCACTTTTGTGCTTCCGATGTGAAAATGTTGTATATAGTGAGACTAATGGGGTAGAGTTCACAGTGTTCTGCTGCTTCATGACTGGGTACATCACTTTTCCATCTCGTCACAGCCTTGTTTAAGTTTTTTCTTCCTATTAAAGGTTCAACTGACCTATAAGAAATTACATTTCAGTGATCTTTAAGTGCCACCTGGGGTCAGATAATAATTGACCAAATGCAAAATTTGAGATGCAGCTGTGTTTTTTTGTTTTTTTTTTCTGCGTTGGTGAATATGTTCGGTATGTATGCTGTGCGAAAACTTTGGTGCTAATCTGACAGAATGTTTTGCTCATGTGTCTGGTGGGTTTATGTGGTGATGAAAGTATGTATCATGCAGTATTAAAGACTAAGGAAGGTGATGTTGAAGCAAATGCAAAGCTGTAAGCAAACGCTATGCTTCAGAGGAAGTATTACTTATGATGGTATTCAGTATGGCAAAAAAAACACTTTTTTATATGAAAAATGAAAACTAAATCCATAAAGACAACTGAAAAAAAACATTACAAGGCTGGTGTGCCTGAGCCTTATTGTGTTTAGTTTGCATGTTCGCCCAATACATGTCTGGGTTCTGAGTACTCTGGTTGATTAGAAATTTTAATTTGACACTAGGTGTGAGTGTGTGACTGTGTTGTTATAGTCTGTTGTAAAATGTTGATCCCTGGAGATTGGGAAAAGTCCCCCTGCTGTGATCCTGCACAGGATTAAGGTGGTACGGAAGATAAGTTAATGAATAAAAAATATTACCTGTAATTAAATTAAAGCATTAAAAAAGCAGGCACAGAAATATGTATGTTGCACAATATTGGGCAACAATAGGTTTGGTTTGGCTATGAATAATTATTAAGCGCTAAAGGTAATTATTACCAAAGTTAGTAATTTAGATCAAGATCACATAGTCGGGGCAACACCTCATTATAGGCAATTATTAGCCAAACAATTCTCTACCAGTTATTCTATGAATACCTGCTTGGTGAGGAGTGGTATTAAGGAACAATAGATGAACAAGTGAATTTGTGCACTGACGTTCTCAAAAAGCAAGTCCTACACACATGTACAAAATAAACACAACTTCTCTCCAAAATACAAGAATTTGTAAACAAAATACTTCCATTAAAAATACTTTAGTCAATAAAGTCTTTAAACAGACTAGTAACATTCAACTAAACCACTAAGTAAAAATGAAAATAATATGGAAAACTAACAAACTACAAAAAAATTGTTAAAAGGAACAAATAACTATAAAACCGAAACCAATAAAACGATGCAGTGATATTACTGGTCACTGTGAATATATATGTTGAAGAACCAAGGGATTGAGGAATTGGAATGAAACCAAATTAGCTTTAAAAACCAACAGAGAGCAACAGTTTCTATCTGTTCAAACAACCTGTTGACAATGCAAAGCAGAATGGAAAATAAAACCATTTTTAACTAAATAAGGTTTCAAAAATCATTAGCTGAATTAGAAATAAATAACCTTTAGGACAATTGAGCCTTAATGTTGTGTAAACTAGCCATGACAGTGACCAGTTGAATGGAGTGACAGACTACCAAGATGGCGGCAAAAACAGTCACATTTTGGCTGTCTTAATAGCAGGCGTAATGATGTCACATCTGGAATTGGCAGATCAGCTTAACAACAAAGAGAGTAGCGCCTGCAGCTCTATTGAGCAACCTCTTTAAGTCTAACATGTACCTTTAAGTACCAGTAATACTTATATTAATGTGTGTATGAGCGCAGGTTGTGTGCTACAGGCGATTGCAGCAGGAACAGGTCAAGCTTATTTCTACTGTGTAAACACAGTAGAATAAATCTTGGCTACCATCTTAGAATTAGTAGAGCTTTAGCGTTTTAGGTAACGAAGACACAATTTTGCACATTTAAAAGGATTATATGTGGTAATATTTTATGCAGGTTATTAAGAGTAGACGTAGGGAAACACAGATTAAACAGAATAAGCTCGGACTGCCACATGCGTCAGTCGTGCGGAACTGAGATTTCAATGCCGCCTTCCTCAGACAGTGGGGTAAAACTGCTTCGCCAATGTAATTAGGGTCATTGTCTCTTCTTGGGGAATCTTTGGCTGAGATTCTTTTCTGTAGAAGCTCAGACAAACAGGTTTAGGCAGCTAGTCTTAATTTCAGCTGGGGTACAGTCACCAGATACACAAACAGCAGACTGTAATTTACGTTAGATCCAAGGTTTCTTCAAAGACATTCACGTGTGTGTGTCCCCAATGCAGCGGTTGCTGCAGGCAAAGAGGAAGGCCATGCTGTTGCGCCAAGTTTTGTAGCTCTATGATGTCAAAGGGATTACAGCTGTGAAACTCCTCCTGGGAGCTGTGTATGAAAATGAACTAGTGCAGTGTATTCTGGGATTCAGAGTTTTTACCAGTCTCTTCTGTGTGCACTCATGTCAGTTTGCTTCTCCCATGGCATGGGCTGCATTTAAACTATGCTGTTTCTTCCACTTGATACCCACGAATAAAATTCTGTTCAACCGAAGGCATCCAGAATTTACCTAATTGGTAAGCTGAGTCAACCTTTACAGTTGTGGAGAAGTTTAAAGCCGGGTTTGAATATTAAAAAAATGTCCTAAGATTTTAACATGTCTCAAAGCACTTAATCCATATGTGATAATGTAAAGTATAACAACTGCAATATTGCCAAGGGACAGCTGCCCATCTATACTGACAGGCAGAGCAAGGGGAGAATTAATCAGAGAAGCAGCTCTGGAGGAGCTGCAGAGACCAATAGCTTAGGTGGGATGATCTATTGACAGGACCAATATTAGTCATGCACTCAACAGATCTGGCCTTATGGAAGAACTGGAAAGTAGTAAGGCATTATTAAAAGAAGAAGTTGCTTGCAGGCGGCATGGCAAACAGTTGGAAGAAGGTGCTGTGGTCAGATGAGAGCATAATTAAAGTTTTAGTCCTACATGGATGATGCTATGTGTGGCAGGAAACTAACTCTGCACATCACCCTGTGCACACCATCCACATCTATCGTCTATCACATAAATCCCAGAATAAAACATGCTTAAATATCTACACAATTAAGATTGTGTTAGGATAAAGCAAATTAAATAGAATAATACCATGTATTTAGTAAAACTAGTGTCTTTAACATTTAATAGTGAAATTCTTCCTAGTTCCAAATCAAAAATTTAACATATCCAGTTATATTTTATTGCTGATATCTTAAACATCCTTTTTGTTACAAATGGTTTTATTATTATCTTATTTTGACAGTTTTTTAAGCTATTTAAAACAAAAAATTTAAAAATAACAACACAGTCATCCCATTAACATTTACTTAACTGAACAAATGAAAAAAATGAGATCCTCTATTTTCACTTTATTAAGTATCAAATGGGGGAGCACTCTGGGGCCCTGTTAATTGCCTGCCATTGCTAGTGTGCAAAATTCACTTCTGGTATATACACTTTCACCCAAATGCCTACATCCAAATGTCTAACTCAAAATCAAGTACTATCAGGGAAAACTGTTTGCAGTCTATCTCTATGTGTGCTTGTGTGTGTGTCATGGGACAAAGTTCCCAGAGCTCGGTAAAGTTTAACAGAACAGTTTTGGATGACATCACTGAACACTGCACCAGGTAGAAGAAAAGGAAGAAACAGCATGGTTAAAATCCATCCACTCTGTGTTTTTATGCACAGGAACACCAGGCCGAGGTAAGATAAAGGAAAGAAGCATAGTTTATTGATCTTTATTGTGCACTTATACTCAAATTGTATTGTGGAAATGAAGCTTTCAGCCCTGTGGGAAATAATTTAGAAACACAGATACTGTGCATATGATCACGATAGAGCTTGATGGTTTTGTTGGTTTGGGTAACTGGTGCCTTTTTCAGTGTGTTAATACTGTGACTTGTATTAAAAGTAGGTGTAACTGATGCAGTTTCACTTACCAGTGTTAAAAATGGTGCATACCATTGGTGAAGTAATTTGACAGAAAGAAACTGTTTGCATAGACTGGTTATGAGCAGCCACAGATGACAGAAAAATGCAGTAAGAAAAGCTCCTTCTCAGGTTTCACATAATACTTATACTCTGAGTCGAATGTTTCCCGAATAATGCCAAATTTTGTGATATTTTTCAGAATAATGTGTATCTATATTGCATTCTTTTAGGAAACATGATGCTATGTTGTTGTTAATGTTATGACAGTAATATAAATTTGTAAGTGCAACTTTGCAATATTTAAGGTAAATATAAAGTAATATATATACTAAAGCAAATCTTGTAAGAAAATGTCAGATGTTGCTTTTTAAAATTTAACATAAAAGCAGCCTAGTAAATTAATATAGAGACTGTTTGCAATAAAGAGTATATAAACACAATGTAGTCAAACTTCAGTTCTAATACAATAATAATCCCATTAAGTCCCTGTCAGTGCATCTATGCAAAATCCAATTCAACCCAGGAATATTTAGTGATGCACTCATTTTTCTACCAAAAAAATCCAATCAGACCAATACTTAGCTTGTTTAACTTGATGTCGGCCTATCAGTTGAAAGGTCATCCACTGTCATTGGCTGATATTTATCTGGTGCTTTCCTGTTGTGTTGCATTGGCTTACCACTGTCATTGTATGAATGGGTGGATGACTGATTATGGTGTAAAGCGCTTTGGGGTCTCTGGGTACTTGAAAAAGCGCTATACAAGTGCAGGCCACTTACGATTTAAGTACACTGTTCCAGTCAAGGACCCAGTGCCATTTTAAAAACTCCACTTTTGTGATGGTAGGACAGAAAGGGCTTTTGGTGCCATGCTTCCTAAACAACTTGTTGGCATGTAGATAACATTTAAATGTTGTCAGGTTGACTTGTTGACCTTTGTGTCCTTCTTTACCATCCTCAGTGTGTGGTGTAACCACCACCTGCGTTCTTGTCCAGTCTTGTTTGTCACAGTTCCAGTAGTTTTAAACTTTTTGATTATAGCTCTTTCTATATGGGCACGTTCTAGTGAGTAGCCTTGTAGTCATTTTCTAACTTATGAAGATCCACACACTTCAACCTTAAGTGAATTAATACACTATTTCTTAATGCTTTAAAAACGTTAAGTATAAATTACAAAAAGGCTTCGGTTACATATGTTTTATCGACATTTTAGAGGTGCCAACAAACATGGCACAAGGGGTTTTGTAAAAAAGACAAAAAGAGTAAATTTTATTTAAAAGGTTTTTGCACATTTTTACAAGGGGAGCAAAAATTGTGGAGGGTGCTGTATCCACTTAGTTCAAAATGGTAGCAAGCTGAGACACGTAAACTGGAATCAATAGTGCAAGTTGCAGTGTGAACTAATAGAAATGTCATTTACTGATGCATTCCTGTGGCTTATGATGTGAATGTTGGATTTAAATTCTTGTCCCCTAAATGGTTGTTATACGCCAAACCAATTCACCATGTTTAATCAGGAATTGGTCAGTCAGTAAGAAAGATCTACAGTCAGATTCTCCAACTTGGAACTTCAAGAGCACTCATGCTGGGTTACCTAAGACTATGATGTCTGGTTTAATAGAAAAAGAGAAAGACCTTTTCAGTCTTTTATGCTACTCAATCTCCCAATGGGCAAGCTAATGAATTTTGTGGTACCTGTGCATCAATAGGTTTGCCTTGGATCAAATTGATGTTATCTGCAGAAATCTCCACCTTTTAACCTATTGTATTTAAATCGGTTGGGCTTCAGAACTTATTTTTATTTCACATTTACTCTGCAGTGCAAAATGTAACCAGAGCCTGGAAAGCTCAGGTGTGCTGAAAACAGGTGTTGGGAGTTAAGGTGGTACAATTAGTGAACTGAACATATGCAGAATTTTTTTAAAATGAAAAACCACCCATTTAGAGTAAAGACAGAGATAAAAATGATTATGGATATTATTCTGGAGGTCATATTGCCACAGCGTTGTCATGTATTATATGAAAACACCAGTCAGATAATCTCCTTCAGATGAAATTTCAAGAGAAAGTTTACACAAAGTGCTGAGGAAATTTAACGCAGTGTGCGATGCAAAATAAATCTCTGAATAATGCAATTATAAGCCTGAAGCAAGAAATCTCTGCTGAAAGGGATCATCTAAAAAATTTGTCATGAGGAATCTGACTGCCAACAGGTACAATTTCAAAGAGCTTAAACAACATTCCCAAAGAAGTCATTATAGTTAAGGGTAAACACTGTGAGCAACAGCAGCAGCCATTTCTGGTAATTAGAAAAAGATTAATAAGACTAATTCACATTATTGATTAAACATGAGCCAAATGCATCATCAACTTGTCTATTATAATAATCTAAATAGTAGCCAATAAAGAAAGAGCTGAGCAACAAAGGGAAAGTCTTGATTTGCTGGTTTATCTGCATTCATCCAGGAGAACATGGAGTAGAGCTGTTGTTCCTCCTCATCAACAGGAGCCAGTTGAGGTGGTTTGGGCCTCTAATCTGGATGTCTTCTGAATGTTTCACTTTGGAGGTTTTGGGGCATGTCTCCGAGAGGAGACTCTTTTCCTGCTCTCGGTGGAGGTGGATGCTTTTTCTCTGTTTCCCGCACCCCTCCCATATCTGCCCGGCTTCAGCTCTGTGTCTTGTCTTTTTTGGAGCCTCTTTTTGCACATCTTCCAAATTCTTCCATCTTAAACTTCTCCTGGAAGTTATGTAAACATGACGCTCTGGTCCCTCTGCCCCCTCCCTTCCCTGAGGACATTTGTGGACCTGCTCAGAACTTGGCCGGTTGATGTACATTCCAATGAACCATCAAGGACAATGGTCTCTGGGACAATGCTTCATGGACTTACTTTCACACACACACATGCTCAAGATAAACATACGCACCCCTCACACCACCTTCACCGTTCCCGGCATGATGTTGTTTTGTCAACTTGTTGCTTCTTTGTGCTGAGGTTTTTTGCAATCTCAAACTGTAACCTGCTAAGGATAAAGTGTCAAATATAATTTTTTTCCCCTCTACTTACCTAATGTGGCCTCTTTCCTCATCTAGCAAGAGCAGCGCCTGTGAGTGGGCAGCAAAGCCTCGGTGACCCGTCCCCCCTTGTCTTGTGTCATGATGTATGTTTGGATGGGTTGTACTGGAATTCTAATTTCCCCTCGGGGATCAATAAAGTATCTTTGAATTGAATTGAATTGAATTGAGAACCTGCTGGATGGACTATAAATCTCCTGTTCCCTGAGAACAAATCGGGATCCCCTACATGGGCCATGTCACTAGGGAGATGGATGGATGGATTTTGTTCGATGGATGAAAGTTAGATGTTTTTGAAAAAAGATACATGTTGAAAGAACGTTATAAAATGTTTTAGTTCAAAGTGAAACACTGGTTTTTGAATCAAAAAAACATTAAGATATATGTCTATGGTAGAAATCTAGTAGATATTTAAGCTGAATCTATTCTTCTCTTCTACATTTAGTCACTTTGGACAGGTGTATTTTGAGGATTAGAGCTGGATCTTGGAGGTAAAGTGCAATTTTGTTTTCTTGCAGAAGGCATTTTAAGGGGCTGTAATGTTGCTGCTGGTTGCTGATGTTGCTTTTGTGTATAAGAGCCCTGAGACTTCGTTCACGAAAAGCCCTGCTGGTACAGATTAGTTAAAAACGGTGGAGTGTGAAGCAGCTGCTGATTGTTTGCTTGTGACTGTGCCAAACTCAGTTACTTTAGAGACATTATGTAAATACGGCTTATGCAGATGTAAACAAGTAAGGAAAGAAAAGTCTGGACTGTCAAGCAGGCCTTCAGTCATTTTGAGAGCAGTAACTCTCAGACTCCAAGGCACTCGAGCCAAACAAAATAACCTAAATACCTATAATGTCCATGACATTTTTATTTTGTGAAGGATCTAATGTGACATAAATGAATAAAATCTCATCTTGCATTTATTTGTGTTGCATTTAATGACCTGATCTGCCAGATGTTTTGTGATAGTAGCTTCTTCTATCTAATTTTATAATAGATATAATTCTTACCCCTATCTCGCCTCAGAAGAATTAACGCCTTTTATGACATGAATCTATGGTGTTGTAAAAGAGTATTTTCCCCCTTTTAGCCTAGGAACTGTTTTTACTTTTTGTCACACTTAGGATGTTTCAGATTAAATAATGTTTTATGTCATAGAAACATAACCTGAATAAATACAAAAAGCATTTTCAAGCAATGAATTAATTTGTTATTGAAAAAGCTGTCCAAACCAACCTGGTCCTATATGTGAAAATATAATTGTCCCCTTGTTAAATCATAAGATAAACAAGTATTTAGATCAACTTTACAAGCCACAACCAGGCCTGATATTGGCTTGACCTGAAGGAACAAGAAATCAGTTAAATAGAAGCTGTCTGACAACATGCAGTAGGCCAAAAGAAAAAAAAAATGCCTCGTGCCCCTCTGTAATAAAAGTTAAAAACAAATGAGAAATGAAATATATGTGGTGTATATGAAATAGTGACTTTTTTTGTAGGTCTGCCATTGAACCTTTGACTGACTGGATTGGCACTTAAACATGGACATTCTTCCTCTGTTGGTGCTCTTTCTTTCATGGCAGACTAAAGGTGAGAGTTCAGGTCCAAACAAACACTTCTTCTTATTTAAAATGCAATATTAAAATTTAATTGACAGATGGTCAGTTGATCGTAAAGGAAAAAGGATACTGTGAGGCAACAACAAAAGCAATGCACCCTATATTAACAATAAAAAACACTGTGAATTCCACACCCTTGAACCTAACATACATGCACCATTCAGATTATTAGATTATCATATTAGAATTTTTCCTAAAATAGTAGATCCATTAAATAATTTAATACATTTCAAATATATAATGCATGTTTAAAGAACTTTGTGGTTCACTGTCTTTAGCAGTCAGGACGAAGATGAAGTTGACCCCTGCAAGCCTGATGGTTGTCCGAGGAGACGAGGCCAAATTCACGTGCAGCACTTCCTACACTCCTTGGACTGCTATGACGTGGCTCCTTGGGGATAGACCTGTACTAACTATCTCCAAGCAGGACGGTGTTGTGCCCTCTGTCAACCCAAACATAACAGCTGTGAAATGCTCGAACTCAAAGACAGACTGCTGGGAGTTTATCCTGAGGAGCACAGAAAGGAACAACCAAGGACAAGTTACTTGTGATTTGCATCTCATTGATAGAAAGATGGCAGAGCTCTTTGTACAAGGTGGGCGCGTTCATCTGTGTGCATGTTTGTGTCAGGGTAGAAGCAATGAAATATCCCATCCCTGTTAGGATTTTTAGCATGCACTTGTTTCTTAAAATACAGAATAACGTAAAATTGACGTCTTCTTAAACTGTGACAATAGGCATCATATACAATCCCTTGCAAAAATGTTCATACTTCTTGAAACCTTTCACATTTTAAAACAACACAAAGTAGCACCCAAATGTGAATTGGAAATATAAAAATTACACTTTATTTTTAAACTTGTGTTTTTTTCTTTTTTTTGGACAAATAAAAATCTGAAAAGTTTGGCAAGCATTTGTAATAAGCGCTATTGAGCCAGTTCTTTGTAAAGCCATCTTCCAGTGCAGTTAAAGGTGAAAGTCCTTTGCATTGTGTCTCTACCAGCTTGGCAGGTCTGACTAAAATATTTCACCATTCTTCTTTTCAAAATAGCTCAAGCTCAGTCAGCTTGGATGGAAAGCATGTTTTATCATTATTTTTTTAGTCTGGACATAGATTCTTAATTGGATTTAGTTGATTTATGTTTTCATTAAAGCCACTTCAATGTAGATCTGGTGGTATGTTTAGGGTCGTCATGCTCAAAGGTAAACTTAACCCCAAGTTTTCTGCAGCTTCTTGGCAGTGTTTCTTCCAGGATTGTCCTGCATTTCCCATCAAATCTGACCAAGTTCCCTGTTACTACTGAAGAAAAGCATCCTCATAGCATGATGCTGCCTCCACTATGTTTAACCATGAGGATGGTATGTTTAGGATGCAGTTTAAGCTTTCCATTACGCAAAGCGTTTTGGATGTAGGTAAAAAAACTTCAGTTACAGTCTTATCCAACATCATCCACGTTTGCAGCGTCTCCTGCCAGTGTAAACCATGTGTCATTTTTCTTCCATTTCACAGTTATTCACTACTTTGTATTGATTTATCACAGAAAAAAAAACAAAAAAACATTAAGGTTTGTGCTTGTAACATGATAAAATGTGAAACACTTCAAGGAGTATGAATACTTTTATAGGCACCGTATTTCTACATAAATTATTCTAATTCAATGCTTTTCCATTTTTATATTGCAGAAATGTGTTTTTTTCACTCAAGGATCTTCTGGCAAACATAAGTCTGTGCACAAACAGAAATACATACACACAATCCAGCCAAATTAAACAAGCAGATGGCAAGTTGTCTCTAAAAAACATCTCCATGTGAGAGAGTGCAGAAACACACTGAATTTAACCTTGATGAAGCAGAAAGCAGCATGGGTAAAAAATTAGGTAAAAGAAGGCACACAGCAGAAGTTGTGCAGCAGATTTAATTCTGCCCACCCACTCACTCCCTGCTTCACTAAGAGGCAAAAGAAGTGGTATAGCATTCAACTTGCACTTCTTACATCCCTTTCTTTGAACTCACTTTGAAACTTGGAAGCTTTTAGTTTTCTGAGAAGGCAGCTCAACATGCATGCAAAAGATCAATAGAGGGTGGCGGGAAGGTGGTGGAGTGAAGTTGGCCAGACATGTTTGATGGTTTCTGTGACAACAGCTTAATGGCAGTGTGGGTGGGGGCAGCCTATTGATTGGACTGCCGTTATAAATACAAGTTGGAAATGGATAGACTCCATCCCAGTCGGATGAGGCAGCAGAGCAGGATTTATAGCCTACACCTGCAGGCAGTCTCCTTTCGTCTCTCTTCTTCATTTAGTCGATCTTATACACATGTTGATCCAGAGGTTGTGAGATAATTTAAAATTCAGGACTTGATGAGGACTGCTAGTTCTCTAGCATTCAGAAGCTGGAGAGTGCTGCAGTGTGATCATGATTTGTGGGAGAATCTCTCATTTATCATGCTCCTATCTATTGCACACGCTAACACAAAGAAATGGACGAGTTAAAAAATGATACTGGATGGAGGAGCTGAAAACAGAAAAGGTTTTTCCTTTTTTGATAAGAGAGATTACACTATTTTCATTTGAGAAGCCATCCAGGAATTTTATACTTTTTTTAGACATCCCACTTTTCTTTTTTAGCAGTGCTAGTGGCTTATATTTTGTAGGCTGCCCAACAGGAAATGAGGTAGAGAGAGAGGGGAAGACATGCAGCAAAGATCAACAGGCCGGGACTTGAACCCATGACGGCTGCATCGAGGACTGTACCCGTGTGCGACCGGCGCAACCTACACATCCTACTTTTAATTTATTTAGTGACCAAACAGTGGGTTATTTAATTCTTATAAAACATGAGAGATGATCAAACCAAAATAACCTTCAGCAAGATCCTGCTGTTAGATATTATTTTTTCAAGTTAACAAAAACATTTTCTAACAACAGTTTCACTATAAATAGAAAGTTTGTTTTATCATACATGCTTCAAAATGGAAGATGGGTGTAAATTAATGTATGGTATGAAACATCGCACATTAGATGGCTCCATAGCAATGTTTCAGGTTAGAAATGATCAAAACAACAGAACGAAATGGCGAAGGGGCAAAATGACCAGCACTCAGTAAAATGTCAGTGTTTTCAGCTGATAATAGTATATTTTTCAGGGTCAAATTACATCTTATTTTGAAATTCATCTCTTTTTATCTCTTTAAGATTTAACTTCTGAAATTCACAATGGTAATCTGGAAAAAAAGGGTGTTTGCATGCCCAGTAAATTAGGAGTGCCCTGGCCCCATGCCCTCATGTTGTACGCAGTGAAAGAACTGTAAACAATTTGCCCTACACCTCAGATGGCTAATTCAGCTAAAATTGTTGGATTTGCTTTTTGCAGTTTTCGAAAGAAACCACAGTCTACCTTTTCACATTGAATTGATCTTAAACATTTACACTAATCAGATGTGAACACTGGGTTGTCAGAGTTCTCCAAAACACTGACAACCCAGGGTTCAGACCAGGAAGCAGGGTTTGCAGCTTCTGTACTGCTACCCACCCATTACCCTATGAAGACAGTGTCATGCCCATGACCAAAATTGAATAGATTAAAAAATAATCTAAAAGAAGGAAATCATGAAAATCTCATAAAAATAAACAGAACTCAGACTGAAAAGAAAAATAAAACAATTAAATGTGGCTTACTGAAAATATGATCTCTTGAATGACTTGATTTGTGACAATCAGATTGATTTATTTTACCTCACAGAAACCTGGCTGCAGCAAGAGGATTATGTTACTATAAATGAGTCAACTAATTATTAAAATTTTCACATACCTCGAAATACAGGGCGAGGAGGAGGAGTAGCAACCATCTTTCAGTCCAATTTATTAACTAGTCACAGACCAACCAATAGCTACAACTCTACAACTCTTTTGAATATTTAATCCTTAGTTTTCCTCATCCAAATTGCAATGCCCTGAAACCACTTCTGTTTGTTGTTTTGTACCGTCCACCAGGCCCTTACTATTTTTAGATCAGTTTTCAGACTTTTTATCTGATTTAATGTTAAATACAGATAAGATTATTATAGTTGGGGCTTTTAACATTCATGTTGACACTGAAACTGATAGCTTAAATATAGCCTTTAATGCTACCTTAGACTCAATTGGCTTTACTCAAAACATTAACAGACCTACCCACTTTTGTCTTCATTCTCTGGACCTTGTGCTGACATATGGCATTGAGTGTAAAGACATAACAATATTTTCTCATAACCCTGTCCTGTCTGACCATTTCTTGATAACCTTTGAGTTGAATTTAACTGAGTACTCCACACCTGAAAGAAAATTTCATCATTATCACACAATGCTGTAACAACTTTTAAATAATCTGTTCCACTTTTGATTTCCCCATTATCTCAGAAAAACACGTTGGAGGGCAATAATTTTGTTTCTTCCCCTTCACAAATTCATTCTCTCGTTCATAGTGTTACTTCCTCATTGCGAGGTGCATTAGACAATGCAGCCGCCCTTGATAAAGAAGGTAATTATTCATAGGAGACTGGCTCCCTGGTTTAATTCAGAGCTGCGTACTTTAAAGCACAATGTTAGAAAATTGGAGAGAAAATGGTGCTCTACACACCTAGAGGATTCCTACTTAATCTGGAAAAATAGCCTACTGTTGTATAAAAATACACTTCACCAAGCTAGAACAGCTTATTTCTCATCATTAATAGAAGAGAATAAAAATAGTCGTAGGTTTCTCTTTAGTACAGTTGCTAAACTTACACAGAGTCATAGCTCTGTTAAGCCATCCATTCCCTTAGCTCTCAGCAGTCATAACTTTATGGGATCCATTTTAAATAAAATTGATTCTATTAAAAACAAAATCACCAGCATACTCATAATGACCACATTCACTCTCTGCTACATTATTACAATAACAGTGAAAATGTATCCCATGCTGCCTGATAATTTTACCTATTGGAAGCATACAAGGGTTGGACAATGAAACTGAAACACCTGGTTTTAGACCACAATAATTTATTAGTATGGTGTAGGGCCTCCTTTTGCAGCCAATACAGCGTCAATTCGTCTTGGGAATGACATATACAAGTCCTGCACAGTGGTCAGAGGGATTTTAAGCCATTCTTCTTGCTGGATAGTGGCCAGGTCACTACGTAATACTGGTGGAGGAAAACATTTCCTGACTCACTCCTTCAAAACACCCCAAAGAGGCTCAATAATATTTAGATCTCGTGACTGTGTAGGCCATGGGAGATGTTCAACTTCACTTTCATGTTCATCAAACCAATCTTTCACCAGTCTTGCTGTGTGTATTGGTGCATTGTCATCCTGATACATGGCACCGCCTTCAGGAAACAATGTTTGAACCATTGGATGCACATGGTCCTCAAGAATGGTTTGGTAGTCCTTGGCAGTGACGCGCCCATCTAGCACAGGTATTGGGCCAAGGGAATGCCATGATATGGCAGCCCAAACCATCACTGATCCACCCCCATGCTTCACTCTGGGCATGCAACAATCTGGGTGGTACGCTTCTTTGGGGCTTCTTCTCCACACCGTAACTCTCTCGGATGTGGGGAAAACAGTGGGGGACCAGGTACGACTAGCCCCCAGATGCTGCTAATAAAAGCATAAAAGCATAACTCACTCTTGTCCCCGTCTCCCTTCCTGTGACATGCAAGGAGGGAAAGGCACTTAGAGCAGACATGAATGATAAACAATCAAAAGTTTTAAAACCCTAACAAACAGAATGCCATGATATGGCAGCCCAAACCATCACTGATCCACCCCCATGCTTCACTCTGGGCATGCAACAGTCTGGGTGGTACGCTTCTTTGGGGCTTCTCCACACCGTAACTCTCCTGGATGTGGGAAAAACAGTAAAGTTGGACTCATCAGAGAACAATACATGTTTCACATTGTCCACAGCCCAAGATTTGCGCTCCTTGCACCATTGAAACCGATGTTTGGCATTGGCATGAGTGACCAAAGGTTTGGCTATAGCAGCCCGGCCATGTATATTGACCCTGTGGAGCTCCCGACGGACAGTTCTGGAGGTGCACATTTAATTCTGCCTTGATTTGGGCAGCCGTGGTTTTATGTTTTTTGGATACAATCCGGGTTAGCACCCGAACATCCCTTTCAGACAGCTTCCTCTTGCGTCCACAGTTAATCCTGTTGAATGTGGTTCATCCTTCTTGGTGGTATGCTGACATTACCCTGGATACCGTGGCTCTTGATACATCACAAAGACTTGCTGTCTTGGTCACAGATGCGCCAGCAAGACGTGCACCAACAATTTGTCCTCTTTTGAACTCTGGTATGTCACCCATAATGTTGTGTGCATTTCAATATTTTTAGCAAAACTGTGCTCTTATCCTGCTAATTGAACATTCACACTCTGCTCTTACTGGTGCAATGTGCAATCAATGAAGACTGGCTACCAGGCTGGTCCAATTTAGCCATGAAACCTCCCACACTAAAATGACAGGTGTTTCAGTTTCATTGTCCAACCCCTGTATATATAATGAAAAGAATTGGCCCAAGTACTGAACCCTGTGGTACTCCACAATTAACCCTGGAATTTGAAGATGATTTATCATTTACATGAACAGACTGGAATATGTCAGACAAATAAGATTTAAACCAGCCTAGTGCTGTTTCCCTGATCCTTAAAACATGTTCCAGCCTTTCTTTTTTTTTTTTTTTAAGAATTGTTTTCGGCACTAGAGGCCTTAATTTTTGACAGTAGGCAGACAGGAAGGAGGGGCAAAGAGAGGGGGAGGCATTTGGCAAAGGTCGCCAGGTCCAGGACTTGAACCCATGACGGCCTCTTCGAGGACAATAGCCTCTGTATGTGGTCGCGTGCCTAACCCCTACACCACCAGCAACAAATCTGGAATGACTTATTCTACGTTGGTGACAATTCCTTTGAATCTAAACTGGGACTGATGGAGGGACTCACCTATGGTGGCATTCGCACAAGAACTATCACTAGGCACATTGGAATAAATGACAACTCGATACTTCAGTCTGCAAGGTTTGTTTGGATCAGTCACCCCTTTATCATTAGGTATATTTGCATTTATAGTAACTACATTTAAAATGAGTGCTCAAGAAAAAAAAGCATGGAATCATCCCCTTCACCGAGTCAAGAAAAAAAACCAACGCCCCAGCGCTTCCAATATATTATGAAGAGAGTCCCCGTAGCTACCAGTGCCACAAATCCCCACTGACACAGGCAGCCATTAACAGTAGTGTGTGGTGAATCAGGCCCCCCTCCCTGTCTTGATACAGAAGATCGCTATGGCTTGACATAGCCCTTGAATTAATCGTGCGTGCTGGCAAGGCAAGTTAACAGTCAGCAACTCTGCTCGTGATTTGTTTACTGCAGCCTCAAATATACAGAGCAAGTTGAGCCACAAATTTACAGCGAGCCCCATTTACTCTGTGCAATCTCCTCCACCACTCTCTGTTTTAATTGTTCCATTTGAAAATGATGTAAACGTGACTGCACACTGGCTGCTATGTATTTGGCTGCTCACTCAATCATAAATGCAGTGCATCAACACAAACCCCTCACTTGAGCAGATCAATATGACTGTATATGCTGTTGACTACAAGCAGGAGATCACTGATATAAATCAGAGAAGATAGAACCTTCCTGAAGTAATACCTGTAGAGGTATGGTGGATACACAAGCTGGAATAGACCCTTACCCTCTACATTTAGTGTCTTGCAAAAGGTTTCATACCTTTAATATGTTTACTTTTTGTCAGTGTGCTTTATTTGGATGTGACAGGCCAATACTAAGTAGCACACTTTTCACACTTTTTGCAAATACAAAACAAAGGTATGGTGTGCATATATATTCACCACAATTTACTCTGATACCCCTAAATATTGTCCTGAACAGCATTCTGTCTTCAAAAATCATCAAATTGGTAAACAAATTCCACTTGTGTGTAATTAAGCCTCAGTTTAAATCATAGCTGCTTGGTGAAGGTTTGTTAGAGAGCATTAATGAAAAAACAGAATCATAAAGACCAAGGAGCACAGCGGACAGCTCAGTGTTAATGTTAAACAAATTTAAAGCAGAGTTAGGTTATAAAACATATTTCCAGCTTTTAACATAAGAACTGTTTAATTAATCATTTAAAAATTGAATGACTAAGCAACATTACGAAGACACGGTCATCCACTGAAGGTGAAAGGCCAACCAATGAGAATATTAATTAGAGAAGCAGCCAAAAGTCACATGGTAACTCTGGAGGAGGAGCAGAGACACACAGCTCAGGTGTTAGAGTCTTTTAACAGGACAGCCGTCAGTCGTGCACGCCACAGGTCTGACCTATTTGAAAGAGCGGTAAGAAAAAAAAAACAGGCCAATCAGGCCAAGCAAAGCAGTGATTCTCAGCGTTAAGTCAAGAAAGTTTAAACAAAAACGAATGGATTGCCAAGTAAATATGAAGTGCACACAAAAGAACTGTACTTTATTCAATCTTGTGAGTACACCTATTTTTTTTACTACAGAAAAGGGCAGCGTGAGAGTTTTTGGAGAGAGCAAGTTGGCATTTAAAGGGGAGTCGGTCCTGTTTCAGTGTCAAGCAGCAGGATGGTACCCTGAACCTACTCTGCAATGGCAGGTGCATGACAAAAAGGTAAATAGCTAAAAGACGTTTTCTGTTTTTCTTAGTTTGCTGTCTGGCTTTGATACTTTCACTTGTTATAAAAATGTTCTTACAGCATTAAGGTGGAGAGTTGCCGATTGTTTTCTACTTTCAAGATAAGTTAGGATTTTTGAGTGAAGTGTTGTTAAATGGTTATAAGCATTTAATATATCAGTTAAAGTTAAAATAATGTGTTAACTTTGTAAAAATACAGTAAATTACTTTTTGTGTTTATTTGGTCTAAACTCCCATCTATTTTAGCTGAGGCTGAAACAGTTTGTCTAAGGGCCAAGGCCAAAGTGGACTTCTACTTTTATAAAACAACAACATTCTTAAGAAAGTCCTTGTGGTTACAGCACACACAGTTGTATGAACTGTTAAACCAATAATTTTCAAATCCAGAACTGGACCAAGAGGAAAGTCAACCCAAAAGCTCCATAGCTTACTTCACGGTGTTGAGATTATGAATATCAATATATCATTCAAAATTAATACTTTAATATTTTATTACATAATATTTCGGTCTGTTAAGCGTTGTCCTGTGAATACCAGCCCAGTAAGGCGATGGTATTACGACAAAATTGAAACGGATGAGCCAAGCTCTGACATTATTGAACAGCAAAAACTCTGCACACACACAGAATGAATTAATACAATTTCTTAAAATACAAGAATTTATTAACAAACATAAGTCAACTCAAAGTCAAACATATTTCAATCAACAAACTCTTTACTATGCTAAAACAATCCAACTAAACTACCAAGCAGAATTAAAGAATAATGAGGACTAATGGGCTATGTACAATATAAACAAGTTGATCAAAGATGGTTGAAAACCATGACCGAAAGAGTGATGCAACATTACCATGCAATGTTTATGTTTGAGAACCAAGGATTATCTTGAAGAATCTAGAAATGAAGTTAAGTTAGTCTTGGAACTAACTTAGGCAATAATTGGTATACCTTTAAACAACCATTCACAATGGAAGATCAGATAAAACATTATGAGAAAATGTTTTTTTTATTTTTATTATTTGCTGAATAAAACCAACCTGCTGGATGACCCATTCTCAACGGTGTTTAAATAGCTGCCTTTATTTATTGAAATAATATTTATGAAAATCTTTTTAAAGAAATAGTAAAATAATATTTATGGCTACTGCTGTAGCCACGGTGATGCGGTCCCATCGTCCTTCCTTCAGACCGGGAAAAATTGCTCCACTGTAGTGACAGGGTCTCTGCTGGGAACTCTCTGGAACACAGTTTGATTCTGTAGACCTCAGAGAGAAAAGTCAAGCCACGCTTGTACCTTAATTACCCCGTTCATGATTGAATACCGGACACACAAACAGCAATTCATTCCTACTTAGTGCATATGATCGCGTGATCGTATGACACTCTTGGATTCAGTTTGAAGAGTTATGTCTGTTTGACAGCAAAGAGACATTAGCGTGCTATTTCCCTCCGTCCAGTTCCACTGGGGACCTGCGTGGTAGAGGTCTGTTTGTTGAAAAAGCCGGGTTTTTATTCAAACAGTGACGTCATGCAAGCTCCACTGTTAGCCCCTTCTTGTTCCTGTTCCTGGCTGTGCTGTAAGTAGGTTAATGCAACCTAGCACCTTAGTAAACATTTCTCTTTGCATCGATCCTAACAAATGAGATGTGCATCTACTGAAGACTTTATGAAGCCACATGTGCAGAGTCAAAAGGTTGTTTGGAAAAACTGATAAAGCTGTGGGTGCACATTTCTTTGAGACGTTTGAATATTACAGCATCTTCTCAAGCCCAGATCGGTTGTTTTGAAAAAATTTTTACTCATTTTAAATACATTTCTACAGTGTTTTTATTTGAGAAAATACAATGTTTCCTTATTTTATTACAAAAATACTTAGAGATACAAAACAGGTAGATTTTTCAAGAGCTTCATAAAAACATTAAATGAATCCAGATAAATTTAAACAGTTTTTTTGCAAATAAACTGTTGAAGTTTAATGATTAGATACTTTTGCAGTTAAATAATGTGTTTTCTTTGTAAAACATGGAAATATGAAACTGAAACAGTTGGAACCATGAATAGAAAATAATATGGACCATAGATAAAGATAAAATATTTCTTATGCCTCTAGGCTTCTGCAGATAATTGAGGCACTAGGCCATGCATCTGTGGTATGTGTAAGTTTTACTTTAGTTGTTTTGCATTTGTTTATTTTGTTTTCTTGTGTATGTGTGTAAAGAGAGAGGATTTATTTATTTAGGCATTAAAAGTAATTAACTTACTCAAGTTTAAGTAAATTTGGAACTTCAGTTACTCTGACCAGAAATTCTTTGTGTGTTCTGTTCTCAGTACGTTTCACATAGGAAGGTCATTATTGGTGCCGCGCCCCCCTACCTTAGCTTCCATGTGAACTGACTTCTGTGTAAAGAACTGCCCCATGCAAAGATGAAAATGGCTTTAAGGGTTATTAAATATTTTTTGACATAGATTGCTGTGATGCTTTTGAGACTGGAGATGTTTTAAAATACAAAACGTCTGCTTTGGTCTTGGCCCTGTCAGACGAGCTGTTAATTTCAGTCTTCAGGACCAACTAATCTGGATTTATACAAAATGAAGACGCCAAAAGAGTTATCTACTGCAAGTAAGAGTTCATTTGCTTTAGCCTTTTAACATAAGCTAATTTGAAAAAGTCTGATGTGTCCCTTAAATGTACTCCAAACTTTGTAAACCCTATTTGTATTTTAGAGAGAAAAAACAGTGGGAGGTAGACTATCCTTTGCTCCATTATATAAATCACTGCATTAAGTTTCCAGTAAGTGGACCAGTAGTGTGGCCTGAATGTGATGAGTCTTGATTTATGTGCCTGAGCTTGAAGAAAGAGAATCCTCTGGACTCCCACTGTTAATGATAGCAAGAAATAAATAATTTAAAATGCCAGTGTAGTACCTTGGTTAGCATTCAGGCATGTCCAAGGAATAACTAAAGCATTGTAGCATTAACCAGGCAGTTGGCTTCTCTCCACTCTCTGGAATCCTTTTGATAGAGGTGAAAATTGATTTCATCAGTTCATCTTGAGATTTAAGAAAAGTCGGGATTTATTGATCCATTAACAGCTTTCACACCAAACCTTTGTAATGCACCTGAGTCTGGTCTTTGGAGCGGATCATGCAGGTGTGAACCAATCAGAACCTTAAAACGGGGCAGAGAACTGTACCCTGGCATGGTTACAACTGTTCCTTGACGTTCCTTTGCGTTTGAATGTTGTTTCTAATTAACTTTTACTTTGTTGATACAAATGGCAATAAATTTGACCAAGTTGTACATTTTAAAGTAAACTTTAATTATTTGTTTCTCTTTAAGCCTTTCAAATTGATTTTGAACTAAACAGATAATTCTGGGTTCATTTGCCATTTTTGTGCCAGTGTCTCCCATTCAAAATATGTTTAATAATACACTCTTAGTACATTCCTTGCTGTTGAAATCTCTTCAAATTTCATGTTTTGTTAATTTGCACTAGATGCATGTATTTGTCCTGTAAATCTATTTCATTTTGTGACAAACTTGTATAAAAAATTAAAATAGATGAGAACCAGTGTTGCTAAAGATGTTTGACAGTTCCAGGTTCCAGTTTGCATCTATAGGGTTGGAAAAGAAGAAACAGATCCCCCAAAGGCTATTTACACAAAACCTTTGACTGCTTCAGTATTATTCTTGAGATTCTGTGCAGTTATCAAAGCATTTAAATAGTTTGTCTAGTTATCAACAAAAAAGTAAGTAATTGGTTGCACTGGGTTTTATTCAGGGGTACCAGAGTAAAGGGAGTTCCAAAACAAATGCACACTTCAGATTTTTATTTGTTAAAAACGTTTAAAAATCATCCATCATTTTTCATCTACTTCACAATGATATGCTACTTTGTGCTGGTCAGTTACATGAACTACCCCACAAATTCATTTAAATTTGTGTTTGTAAAATAACAGATGTGAAAATGTTTAAAGGGTATGAATACTTTTGCAAGGTGCTGTAATTGTTTATTGGAAGAATGTAACTGTTTTAGGAAAAAGTGCATCAGTGAACTGCTTTTAGGGGATTAAAAAGCTGATTTGATTGAGCATCTGTCCCACTGCAATTATTTTCGGTTAATGATCAATGTATCCTACCCAAACCGTTTTTCTAAATTATGCTATGAACTGATTATTAAATGGAGGTTAGGGTTTTGTTGACTACAAATGAGTGACCACAATCTCCTCAAAGCTGTTACTTCTGTAGATTTCTGACATTTTTTAGGATTTTGTTATTGTGAAAATATGCTTAAATTAATTGATTTCATTGGACATTTGCTTGTAGACCACATATCCCTGGGATTAGCTGTAAAAAGTCATGAGTATAATCCTTTATATTTCATCTGTATCTACTTAATTGATGGGACAAATCACATGGCAGAAAATCATTGTCTATTATCTAATTGCTCACTTTTTTGTAGTAAAGATGGAAAATATCAAAAAGATATTTATCTGAGGGAAAACATCACATCCTATTTGTATCACTTGATCATAAAGACAGATTTATTGCAATATTAGACTACAGCCAACCCCTTAAAGGGAGCAAATTTGCTTTGTCATATTTTATATGTGGACATGTGTTTAACTAAAACTCTTTTATGTGACTAGTCAGTGTTACTGTTTCTACAAATAGACAGAAATAAGGTTTTGTCCTTTAACTGTAAGTTCTTTAACAGGAGTTCTGCTATGAAATCGCTGTCAGAGTTTTCTGTAAAACATTCAGTACCTTGCAAAAATACTCACACCTCTTAAAGTTTTTATATTGTGTCACCTTAGCTCTACAACCTATATTTTATTAGGATTTTATGTGATAGACCAGAACAAAGGAGTGGATAATTGTGACGTAACAGGAGATTATATATGTCGTATTTATGTTTAGCTTTACTCTGATGCCCCTAAGTAATATCTACTGCAGCCAACTTTTATCAGAAGTCACATAATCAGTAAGCAGAGTCTATATGTGTGTAATTTATTCTGAATATAATCCAGCTGTTCTGTGAAGGCCTCAGAGATTTTGTTGGAGAACATTAGTGGACAAACAGCATCATGAACACCAAGGAACACTCGAGACAGGTCACAGATAAACGTGGAGAAATTAAAAGCAAGGTTAGTGTATAAAACCTAATAGCAAGCTTGTTCAACCCATTATCCAAAAATGGAAACATTATGGCACAACTGCAAATCTATGAAGACATGGGTGTCGACCACCTAAAACCAACATGTTGGACTGGTAGAGCATCATTCAGAGAAGCAGCAGAGGCCCATGGTTAGTCTGGAGGAGCTGCAGAGATCCACTGTTCAGATGGGAGAATCTGTTCAGAGGATGACTATTAGTTATGTGCTCCACAAATCTGGTCTTTATGACATTATGTAAATACAGGGGAATCCTGAAAGAAAATTGGTTAGAGGATGGAAATGACTAACTCATACATTAGAACGGCCCAGTCCAAGTCCAGAACAAAATCCAACGGACAATCTGTGGTCGTACATACAAATTGAGGTTTGCAGAGCCTCCAAATGAACTGGCCTATTTTGCAAAGAAGAATGGACAAAATTTCAGTCTGCAAGAATCATACTCCATACCACATAGCTCAAACTACTTATACATATACATCTTTACGTACAGCTATAATTGCAGTGAAAGGTGGTTCTACAAAGTTTCAACTCAGGAAGGTTAATACAAATAGATGCTAGACTTTTTACATTGTGTTTTTTGTCAACAATTTAGAAAACAATTTATTATTTTTCTTTACTTTGCCAACAGATTCTCAGCCTCTGCAAAGTTTACATTTAAAACTAACACAGATCTGTCAGAGCCATCTGCAGACAAATTCAGTTAGATATAAACCAAGTTTTGATTAGTCGCAGTGTGATAAATAACAGTTTTCTCTCCGGTTGACTTGTTGGAGGTGAGTCAGGATGAATACAACATCAGCGTAAAGGAGATGGAAAACTTCTTCACCGTCTCCAGCAACCTCAGCATCCCAGCAGAGAGGAGCTCTGTGGTGGACTGTTTGGTTTCAGTGTCTGCCCTCAAAGCACCTCTGAAGAGCAGCATCAATCTAACAGTGGGTGAGAACAAGTTTTTTCAATAATTGTCTGCATCTTAAGAGATTATTTGTCCCTGTTGCAAAAGTTTTAATTAGAATGCTTTTTGTAAAATGGTGTTGTGTGGAGTTTTTAGTAGCATTTAGTGTTTTATCTTCAGAGTTGTCTCAGTTTGAAGAATCCCAGAGAAGTTCTCATCAGAGTCAACATAATGGCTACTCAGAGCACGGGTGATTTAAGAGTACATTTCTACAATACAAAACAATTCCAACTCAAAACCTTCCCAACAGTTTGTTTTATATGTTAAGGTGAGTTTCAGCTAATGTTGGAATGTTATTTTGGAATAATCTTATTTTCAGATACATTGTGTGATATTTTTGGCAGAAATTCAACAATAAAGTTTTTAGAAGACAGACACTTCAATTTTTGTTTGTTTTTCAACCAAACAAAGTAAGACTTGCTTTGCTAACCGGGTGGACTTACAATATTAAAATATTCTGTCTTACATAACTTGAGACAACTTTTTTCAGCCTCTCTAACCACTATTTTTTCCTCTGTATAAACTAGATCATTCAGATTTCCTATTTTCATGACGTATTTAGTTTTATTCTAAAATTTGATCTATTATAGTTGTATTTTGAGATCAGAGCTGAGGAACTGTGTCAAAGCAGACAAATAGAATAAATGTATGCGTAAACAGACGGAAAATGCTAATGGGGAAAAAGGAAAAAGGGCATGGTTTTAAAATATCTTATGACGTCCATTCAAACTGCAATAAAAGTTTTAAATCTGACTGCATTGCTCATCGGTTGTCTAGGTATGCCTCGTTAATGTCATTATATTTAATCCAACATACAGTACAGACCAAAAGTTTGGACACACTATCTCATTCAAAGAGTTTTCTTTATTTTCATGACTATGAATATTGTAGCTTCACACTGAAGGCATCAAAACTATGAATTAACACATGTGGAATTACATACTGGTTTTCCAACAGTCTTGAAGGAGTTCCTAGAGATGCTTAGCACTTGTTGGCCCTTTTGCCTTCACTCTGTGGTCCAGCTCACCCCAAACCATCTCGATTGGGTTCAGGTCCGGTGACTGGAGGCCAGGTCATCTGGCGCAGCACTCCATCACTCTCCTTCTTGGTCAAATAGCCCTTACACAGCCTGGAGGTGTGTTTGGGATCATTGTCCTGTTGAAAAATAAATGATGGTCCAACTAAACGCAAACTGGATGGAATAGCATGCCGCTGAAAGATGCTGTGGTAGCCATGCTGGTTCAGTATGCCTTCAATTTTGAATAAATCCCCAACAGTGTCACCAGCAAAGCACCCCCACACCATCACATCTCCTCTTCCATGCTTCACGGTGGGAACCAGGCATGTAGAGTCCATCTGTTCAGCTCTTCTGCGCCGCACAAAGACACAGTGGTTGGAACCAAAGATCTCAAACTTGGACTCATCAGACCTAAGCACAGATTTCCACTGGTCTATTGTCCATTCCTTGTGTTCTTTAGCCCAAACAAGTCTCTTCTGCTTGTTGCCTGTCCTCAGCAGTGGTTTCCTAGCAGCTATTTTACCATGAAGGCCTGATTCACACAGTCTCCTCTTAACAGTTGTTCTAGAGATGTGTCTGCTGCTAGAACTCTGTGTGGCATTGACCTGTTCTCTAATCTGAGCTGCTGTTAACCTGCGATTTCTGAGGCTGGTGACTCGGATGAACTTATTGTCCGCAGCAGAGGTGACTCTTGGTCTTCCTTTCCTGGGGCGGTCCTAGTGTGAGCCAGTTTCTTTGTAGCGCTTGATGGTTTTTGCGACTGCACTTGGGGACGTTTCCAAAGTTTTCCCAATTGTTCGGACTGACTGACCTTAATTTCGTAAAGTAATGATGGCCACTCGTTTGTCTTTACTTAGCTGCTTTTTTCTTGCCATAATACAATTTCTAACAGTCTATTCAGTAGGACCATCAGCTGTGTACTTTATCCACCTCCTGCACACACAACTGATGGTCCCAACCCCATTTATAAGGCTTGTAATTCCACTTAAACCTGACAGGGCACACCTGTGAAGTGAAAACCATTTCAGGTGACTACCTCTTGAAGCTCATCAACAGAATGCCAAGAGTGTGCGAAGCAGTAATCAAAGCAAAAGGTGGCTACTTTGAAGAACCTAGAATATAAGACATATTTTCAGTTGTTTCACACTTTGTTGTTCAGTATATAATTCCACATGTGTTAATTCATAGTTTTGATGCCTTCAGTGTGAAGCTACAATATTCATAGTCATGAAAATAAAGAAAACTCTTTGAATGAGAAGGTATTTCCAAACTTTTGGTCTGTACTGTACGTATGCATATAAGAAACATGTCTTGAATTCCTTGAAGGATTTTCTGTTTCATTTTAATCTGTTACCCTTTTCATTCCCCTTCTGTTTTGGGAAGCATGTGAATCATCACAGAGTGCAGCTGTTATAAAAGAGGAGAGGAGAAAAGGAAAGGGTTATGAAACTGAAACAGCATGAGTTTGAATCATAGTAGTGTACAGGTTGAAAACAGCTGAAAGGACCACAGCTTTGAAAACGCATTTTCTATCTTACCCTGCTATCTATTTTCATCACCATTGTGACTAAAATACAAATCTTTCTCTGGTCTCTCCTCTTTTTGTCTGCATATCTGTAACTCAATTTCAGAGCATTTCCATTGCTTCAATGATCTGTAATAAAACAATGATGTGACCTTTTCTCTTCAGTCGCAGAGGTGTTGGAGGAAGAGGATGACTGCACAGTCCTGGTGGCAGTAAGCGCCTCTCTTGCCGCTCTTCTGCTGCTTGTGTTGCTCTCCCTCTGCACTGTCCTCTGCTACAGACAAAGGAGAAAAGCAAGTAGGCACTTTTCTCCTTCCTTAAATTGCTCTAAGTGAACAAATACCAGCTCAGCCCACAATTTTCCACCTCAGAAACTGTGATTAAACTATAATGTAGCACAGAGGTGGCTAGGTGCATGCTGGGACAGCCCTTTGGTAGCCTTCAACAAGGGCATGCAGCATCTTTTCTGACAAAAGCAGAACATTAGTTGTCAACAGATCACTGTACGCACCAGAAAAGAACAGCTAAAAAGGTTAGAGGTTTGTAGAGGTCTGGGTGTTGAAACAAAACAAAAAGGCGAAGAATACGGAGGAAGAAAGAACAGAAATGATTTTTAGTTACATTATAATGTTTTAGAATGATTGATGTGTAGCTTACAATTACACTGAGAATAACAGAACTTTTAACATTGATTTTTTGCAGTATCTTTGCTACCTATTTCTTAAAACTTTATTTGCCAATGTGAACTTCTAAATAGCATCAAAAAACAAACAACTAACACAACAACAACAGCTAAAAGAAATAGAAAATGAATAAAAAGCCATTTGTCAGCCTTGGTAAAACCTGTTCTACACTTCCGGAAGCTCTCAAACCTTTGCATGTTGCAGTTTCGGTAAAACAAAGAAGCTTTGTCCTGATGTTACTCTGTGTGCGTAGGAAGTAACCTTGGACAGGTTATCATTCTGCTTGCAAACAGGATCACAGCTGTTGTCATGCTGGAAAAAGTGTACTGTGCCTTTGGGAACATGAGGTCCTGACTCAAGCTTGGCTTCTGCTAAATGAGTCAGTATGTTTTGAATGGACACAATCTACTGTAATACATGGCTGCACAGAGAGCACAGGTTATTCTGGACATGGGAATAGTGAGGTATTATTGGAAATATACTATGTACTCATTGTTGCTGTTAATGATGATGAAAATAGGAATTAACTCCTTCACCTAAAGCTCAAAAATATTTACCAGCATCAATGAATTAAAAAGGTATTCGTCATATCTCAGTTGTATTTTTAATTCTTGGGTTTAGGTGCATTAAATTGAAAATGCCATGTTAAATAGGACATATTTATCTTTGAAATAATACTTTGTGCTTCTTTTAGTCAAGGCTAAAGTCTATCTTAGGTTCAAGTAAAAACAGCAGAACAATTCATAAATAATTAATAGCCAAATTAGGAAACACCAGAACAAATTTAAATGCCATGATTAGCTATGAAATGCTGTTGCCTTGCAGCAAGAAGGCCCTGGGTTGGAATTCCCACATAGGTATATGTATATATATATTTATATGTATATGTACAGTCGGTTGCCTTCTCCACAGTAATGTAACTGTCTTACAATACAGAAAATTATTATTATTGAAAATTGAAAAACAAAAATTTCATTGTAACATATGGAGACTAAAACAAACATGACCTTTTTGGAGCAAGAGAGGACATGACTAAAGTGTGCAGCCATTCTTGACTAAATTAGAAAAGTCTTTGATTAACTCTTTATCAGCTTCTATGACTTAAGGGCAGTTTTGTGGCCTATTTTGTTGTCACATAAATGTTAATACCTCCCGCACTCTCATAATGTGAATATCAGTCTTAATGTCGTATCATTAGTAATAATAACATTTAGCATAATTAAGACCTAGCTGTGATAAAGTCCGGGATTCTTGTTCTGGAAGGGGAAAGATGCCTGTTTCCGTAGGATAACATAAAGACTCAAACATTTTAATTCGTTGTAATCCCCTGCACAAATTCTGGACCACTGCTAAACATGGGTCTGGTTTGGATCTGAGGGATTAACCTAAAGCAGCTGTGACCTTCCAATACCTAAAACATCTCAGGCCTCAATTATTACTGCCCTTGCTCCAGTCTTGAAACTTTGAAGGAATAACCCTTAGTAATTTAAATAAAATTCACTGGATATTTCAAATGTCAGAGAACGTATGCTTCCAGAACACAAAACATCTCTTTGTGTAATCCGTCTCACTGAGGCGTAATGCCTGCTTTCAAATTACCGAGATAGGAGAATGGATCTAAAGAAGAGTTTAGCTAATGACAGCATTGATTTAAAGGGTAATTACAGGTGAGTTTTTCCTTCTGTAAAGGGGAGAGTTCAGATCTCTCCTGAGGCAAGAGCCATCTGCAGCTTCATAATATTGCAGCTCTTTTGCCATGACCATGAGCACCTTTGGGAAATGCAACCCATAAAGCCATGTTAACAAAACTCATAAATGCTCAACTTTTACTACTGTGCTACAAACCAACCGGAGGCAATGATATCAGTACAGAGCCCAAAGCAAATAAACAGCAGGATATTTACAGCTTTCTTATTGTTGTACTGTAGATGGAGTGAGCATACTGAGAGATACTATGCACTATGCTGTCATAATAATAAAGTTAGCACTTGATTACTCAAAATACAATTTTTTTTTACTTTTCAGAAAAAAGTCCACAGGAGGCAGTAAGGTAGGATTTGACAGCTGTTTCTTTTGCATTTGTTTTTATGCAGCAAATTTTAAACGATGGTTTGAAGAAAAGTACTTTCCTACAAAGATGTTGAGCTTTCGTTTATATTCAAGCTACTTTGAAGACTCAGCATGACTGTTGATATGCTATGACAATGTTTGAGAATGAAAAGGCCCTTATTGATCTTCGTTATGAGACATGAATTTGAAAAAGTCTTCATAATTCATTACAATGTCATTAAGACTCGTACAGTCAACGCTAATGCGTGAAGCATTTTATTTGTCAGCATTTTTCTCTCAAATTTCAGAGCCACATTTGAGGAATTTTGGCTGGCTCTAATAAAGCTGAGTGAAAGAAATATGACGATGCTCATTTTTTATCTGTCAGTGCACTTTATGCTGAGAACAATACAGGGGGCCTCTGATATACTGCTGCTCTGTCGGATTAGAAATTGCATGTTTGCAGCAACATGGCTTCTGACAATGTGACTTCACCGTTTCTCAGCTAAAGGTAATCTCTTTCATTGGACTATCCTCATGGGCTTTTGCAGGTTCGACCAATCAGTGTTTGGGGGAAGCTCGGTTGCTGAGGCGACAGGCGGGAATGTCAACCAGGGGTTTTCCACTGAGGACGCAACAGGTGAGAAAGTGAAAAACATTAAAAACATTGGTACATTAATTATTCATTTTGAATTGTTTTTTTTTATAATTACCTGATAAAGCACTACTTTCACTTTCACATTTTAAAACATGTGAACTAAACAGAGCAGCACCAATTGTATTATTTGTCTCTTCTGGAACATCTTTCCTCTTTGTCCTGTTAGAGTATATTACCTGCTGGTTTGGATGCAGGGTAAAAGCTACATTGTATAAACAATGTTTGTGCAGTCCTGTGACACAGTAAATGAAGTATAAATTACAAACAGAATGCAACATGTCCTGTCAATTGTAATAGAAATAATCAGAATGAAAACAGTTTGGGTCCATCTCAGTTAATCAGAATATCATTAAAAAACATTCATTGATTTTATTAATTCATTTCAAAATGTAAAACTCATGGAATGTAGACTTGATGCATACAGATACAATATCTATTAGTCTTTCTAGTTAAAGCTTACAGCTAATGAAATCCCAAACTTAATTTTTCCAGAACATTTGAGAATTACATTAGAGCAAAAAAGCAGGAGTTTTAATACATAATCATCAGCTACCTGAAAAGCATGTCCTTGGATTGTACAGTATATGCACTCAATACATGGTTGGGGCTCCTTTTGGATGAAGTTTTTCTAACCGTCCTCTTGACAATCCTCCATAGCTTTTCTATGGGGTTTAGGCCAGGTGAGTTTGCTGGCTGGCCAACCTTAAGGGTCATAGCAGGTATTGGTACTGCTGACAGTGCACACAGGTTCCAAGTCTTGCTGGAAAATGAAAGCAGCATCTCCACAACGCTCATCAGCAGAAGGAAGTATGAAGTGCTCAAACATTTGCTGGAAGGTGGCTTCTTTGATCTTTGCATTGGTAAAGCACAGTGGACCAACACCAGCACCATGACACCCCAAATAATCAGAAGGTTCATACTGGACCTCAAGCTGCTTGCATTCAGTGCTTGCATTCTCTACATTTCCTCCAGAATTTGGGACCTTGATTTCCAAATGAAATGCAAAATTGTCTTTCATTTGAAAAGGGGTTTTGGACCACTGAGTACCAGTCCAGTCCTTTTTCTCTTTAGCCCAATTAGAATGCTTCTGACATTGTTTCTGGTTCAGGAGTGGCTTAACACTTTTTGTGGAGATTCTTGAAGCATTTATTCCAGCTGCAGTCCCAACAGCTTGTGAATCTGTCCTAAATCCTTGAATGGACTTTGCTGAACAATTCTCTCAAGGCTGCAATTATCCCTGTTTCCTGTACACCTTTTTATATAGGTTTTCCTTCAACTAAATTTTTCTTTATCATGCTTGGATACATGCTTTAACAGCCGGTTTCTTGACAATGAGCTTTTGTGACTTACTGTCATTGTTAAGTGTGTCAGTGGTTGTCTTCCACACAACTGCCAATTCAGCAGGCCTTTCCATGTTTAGGACACAACATGATGGCTTAGGCCACCGCATCATATTTCTAAGTTAAAAATGTTGTTTTTTGGTTTCACTTAATATTCTTTTTTCTCTGAGAATCTGCATTTACTTTTTAACGGAGTTTAGATGAAAATTCAGAATGAAAGACACACCTTCACCGCCCGCCCCTTCCAATGATTTTTTGTACATCTCCCGGCCTCCAATCAGCATCCTCTCCACCTGATTCTCCATCCATCACCTTCTGACGCCTTGCTTTTAAAGGACCTTCAGCTGTGTTCATCCTCGCTTATCAGCTGAGCTCATCCCTCCTCCACCCCACCTCCACCATCTTCCTTCACATCTACTCCTGGCTTCCTCACTCCCTGGCCGCCAATTCACCACCAGTGTCGGATCAGCGGGAAGACATCTCTAAATCTAAACCTTTGAAGTGTTCATCTTAGCTCATCTCACTCTCAGCATTCATATCTTCCTCCCAGGTCCGAGCGCCAAAGAAATAACCATGTAATTTCACATCATTAAAACTTTTCTAATTGCCAACCTTTTCCTTGGGAGTCTTTTCAGATTGAATTAGCTGTAAGCCATAATCTTAAAAAATTAACAGATATGACATATTTCACTCTGTGTGTAACACATGTTAAAGAAATGTTTACATCTTTTGAATTTAATTACATAAATTAATACACTTTTTAATAATACTCTAATTGGAAAGCACCTGTACTTCAACAGTACACTGTATGTATTGGAGGTGGACATTTTTATTTAGAAATCTTTAATAACACTTGCTTCTGTAGATCATTTTTATTTTTATTCAGAATTTCAGATGTTTAACAGGTTAAGCCCTCTTAACAATTAATTTTATTGTTTTCAAAGAATTATATTTTCAGTGAGTTATGTGACTTGCTAAAAAAACAAGCAGGGCCTGGGACATGACCACAGTTCTGCATTGTACCATGTAAACAGAGGCACCACTGTAGAGTCACCCATTCTGACTGCTTTAGAGACTTTCCTTCTCCAGCTGAGCCCTGACAATGCTGTGTCCTAGATTTCCAGAAATAATTTAACATTTTGATCCCTCTCATGGCAGTTTTCCACTGCAGCTTCTTAAGCAGGTTTTGGCCAAAAGAAGAAAGTGGTGTTTCTGTATCTTTTAAAATATTTTATTCCCTCTGATGTCACATGTTTATCCCTAAATTGTGGTTCCAGCAGCAGACTCCTAATAAAATTCCCCACAAAATGTACGTCGTTTCATATATGTCGATCCATTACTGCCATCTCAATCCTGTAGAGACTCACAATAAGAAACACAAAATGCAATTAAAGAAGTTACACAGCGGATGTTTATTTGTTTGGCGCTCAGACCCCAGAGGAAGACATGAATGCTGATAATGCATGAACTTGATTGAACGTCTCAGAATTAGAATTAGAATTGTCTTCCCCCCGGGATCTGATACTGGTGACGGAGAGGAGGCCTGATGGTAAGGGAAATGAGAATCTGATGGAGCCGATGGGGTGGAGGAGGGTCAAAACTTGGCTGACAGCTGGGAGATCCATGAATAGGAGACTTTAGCCCTGTCCCAATACTCGCACTTCCACCCTGAATGCGCGTTCCCGTTGATGGGTTCGAGTGCGTAGTGTGTCCCAATTCTCCAGAGTGGTCCTTAGCCCCGCCCACTTTTTGCCCCCCATCCGCCCTTCGGCGAAGCCCGCATCTAAGCGGACTTTGCCGAAGTATATTACCCACAATTCACTGCTGTAGATGACGTTCTGAGCAAAAACCAATCACAACCGTCAACGTAACCAGCCATCAAATCAGAATTATAAGAACTCCGTAAACTTTAGACAGCAAGCCGACAAAAATTTTTTTTTACTGGTTTTCCAGGCTCAACATTGAAAGATACCAGTGGGTTCAGAGTGAGTCTGGGCAGTCAGTAGCCCATAACACTGAAGTTACCTTTCAAACAAACACTGGCACGGTGAGAGTCTGCTGTATAAGCCTCCTTCGCTTCCTGCACTTTCTTCTCCTCAAAACAATTGCTTGTTGCAGTTTTAAATAGTTTTTTTTTAGCAGCAAGACTGTGAAAACAGCGCTGGTTCCCGCCCTTTTTGATGTCGCTGTTACGGTGCAGAGGTGCAAGTTGATGATGTAACCCCTACTGTCCCAATTCTCCAATTTTGCACGCTTGTAACCTGGGCACATCAACCCCTACATGCACTTGTACAAAGTAAACACTTCATAGAGGGGCGTAGGGTGTAGTGTGGGTATTGGGACAGGGCCTTCAAATGCGGAGCCTTGAAGGATCATTGGCTGAGGATTACTGCGCACTTGATGCTGATTGGATGGAGCGGAGACGCATGGAGGAGCCATTGGATGAAGCTGGAGGAGTGGGTGAGTCTTCCAGATAGAATTTTCGTCATTACTCCATAACCTATCGTACATAAAATCATTATATAGAACATGAAATCCTTGGCATTTAGCTCCGACTGAAGACTCAACCTTTCTGTAATGATATTCTAAAACTCTTACTGTTAGTCAAGTTTCTGACCTGTAATTTATGGTTTGTAACATCTTCCATCACTATTTTGGTAATGCATTATAAAAGTCTTTCACAGATAAAAAATATTATTATAATTTGAGTTTGCTTGATAAATCTAAAGAGAAGTGCCACTTGGGTCTACCTTAAATCAAGAGTGAGGTGTACAGCAGTTGTTTAAAGGAAAAGTCCAGGAAAATGAAACAGTTTTTTCAATCTGCAGATGTGAGCAGCAGTGAAGTTATCATCGGAACTCGCAGCCAGATGAACTTTGACACCTTCCACAAGGTAAGATACAGGAAGTAAGGGTGGTTTGAAACAAGCCAGACAGCTACACAAATACTGACAGGGAGCGAAAGGAAGAGAGCCCTAAGAGAACATGACCAATTGAAGCTGAAAAATGTAAACTATTCTGTAGCTGCAACAACCTGCCAAGACATTAGGAAACTTCATGGATCTTTAGGTGTGACTCTCATCGCACAGCTTGACAATTGATATCATTCATTCAACTGATTATAAAATTCATTTCAAATGGACAAAATCTGTTCAGTTTATTTATTTTGTGCCAATTTACAACAAAAAGACAATTGTCACCTGAAGGTAATTTAAAAGATTAACTGGTCCAATTTATCCCATTATATAAAATCCAAAAATGATTTTATTTAATGAAACTGTTATAGCTGCAAAGAGTGAGTAAAATCAATATAGTATTTAAAGTCTATAAGCGTTTCAATATTTCTGACCTCCCTATGACAAGTTTATTTTTCTTCTCATTGCACTCTCATTATATTTATTATTTCTGCTTGATCAGTGTCAAAGTGAATGACTGTGCCTCTAAGGCATGACCTGTCAGACATCTAGTTTGCTGAATGAATAACAAATTGATATGACTTTTAATGTGTCTTTTGGGTTTATTCACAGGCAGTGCTTTGCCAGTCCATCCTTAACAAGAACTAGTTCTAAATTCAGCCCAGCCAAGTTAAAATGAATTGATTCATGTTCATAGTTCACTACCTAAATATTTTTGAACTAAGCTCACATCTCTAACTTGAGCTCGTTCTTGGTCATTTATTGTAATTTGTCTAAAATAAGGTTTGAAAAATACATAGGTCATGACATCATTCACTAAATATATGGTTTACCCCATAGCTTAGCAACCATTTTATTCTGTTCTTTTGTCTTTGCTTACATAAACTGTATTTTATATTGGTAGAATTTCCAAAACACCTGCTCTCATTTACAGATTTCAATAGTTCCATCAACAGGAAAAAAAAGTTGTGACTGAAAGACATCCATTTAGATTACATTTGTAACTGTGGCCACTTTTAACCCTCTTATCATCATGAAGTAAGATCAGATGGTGAGAGTTTTATTTTGCCTTTTAAATTGTTACTGTGGGTAGAAAACCTCTATCAATGTTAAAAAATGGCCATATAATGAAAACTGAAGTTGCTTTGGTCAATAGCACTCACTCATTGCATTTTTTTTATTACTCTCCTGCTACAAAGTCAAAATTAATTCAACTGGTCTATGTATAATTTTGGTCATAAGGGAGCCAACTTTCCCCCCAGATGATCCTATTCATAAAATTCTGATTGTGTTTAACCCCATTCTTGAGAAGTTATCATGCTTCTGTTTATTATTTTCATGCTCATGCTTTAGTTTTTATCTTCTGGTCCATGTTTTGTCAAGTTAGGTTTTTGAAACTGGTTATGCTTTAGTTTCATGTTTTTCTAGTTATGTTTCTATTAGTTTGTATTCAAGAGTCTCTTTTCTGCTCTAGCCACATTTGTTCTCTCCTGTCTGTTCACCTGCACCAAGTATTCAGTCTCCTCGTTTCACCTGGTCCTTGCTCCATATATACACATCGGTTCTGTTCATTCCTTGCGAAAAATGACACAGTTCATCTGTTTATGCCAAGCTTGTTCTGTCAAGCCTGTTTTGCCTATGTTTGTCCATGCCTGCATCTGCAACTACCTGTCTGCCTGCAAGTTTCTTTTTGATTATTAAACCTTTTTTCAACTCACCACGCCACGTTGCTTCCTGCTTGTCTGCATTCTGGGGTCCCCTGCCATACCAGCCGTGACAGTTCACAGAAATATGGTGGAAGTGAAATGTGTGTAGATGAGAAACTAAGCTCCTTCTCCCAATTACTTCTGACATGGAGCAGCTCTGACTCAAGCTCTGATACCCTGTTTGTAGTCACACACTCAAACTAACAGACCTGTGCTTAAGCTGGTAGACTTGGATTACATTATCTCTTGCATTAATGTTGAGCTCAACTTATTTCCAGAAAGCCTCCAGAATTTGAATCTCAGTTTTTGTTTTCATCTCAGTTATGTATGAACTCAAAAGAATTCAAGTTTACCAGTGTTTGGTGTATATAACTCAAAACCTTATGTCGTTCTCCAGGTTCCTCATGTTGTCCACTCCAGCAGCCTCTCTTTGCACACTGAGGGCCAAACCACAGAGTTTCAAGAAGACAACACATATAGCATTGTCAGAAGGATTACCACAGTTTAAATACTTTTTATTTTGTATTATTTGCAAATATATTATTTACATTCATGTTTTATATTATTTTAAAGCACTATGATATTGAGCTTGATGTTCTTCAATAATTCTTTTGCATGCCCTGATAATCTCTGCTTCTTTTTATATTATCCATGCAGGCCAAAGTGATTCATCATTCATAGTACAATTTTGTTATATAAATATGTTCATATCAGTGTTGACACAGCAGAGATGTTTCTACAGAAGATGCTCTTCAAAAAAATAAATATTTGAAAGTCCTGCAGAATGTCTGAAAACTGCACTGAGATCAAAATGATTGCCTTTTATATACTGATAAGTGAAGATATTTACACAATACACTGATTCTGAGTCTTAAAAAGGCAAGAAAGAAAGCATTTAATGCATTTTATTGACCCTTTGTGTTCCTTTTTTAAAACCTACTCCTACCTTTCAAGACATTGTTTGCAAGTCTAATTCCAATAGTACATCTTCGAACCCGGCTGTTATCATCCCAGTTAATTGTCAATGTTTGTCTTAGCAGAATTTGTTTGAAACACAGATTCGGAAGGAAAAGCTTGCGAGAAAATTGGCATTGTGATAGGTGCTGCTATGACAGCACTGTTGGGGTAATGCCTGTAATCCCAGATTTATCTCTCTGTGTGTGGTGCTTAATAAAACATTTACATTTCATAGTAGTTAGGGACACAGGGGAATGGTGAGGTAGACATGGACGTATGATTCTGCAGATTGTCTGGTACTTTAATTGTCTTGCTGCCCATAATATTTGGTGTCACATTTCAAAAAACATACCAACTGCAATTGAAATGATTTCAAGTTACCAACATTGCATGCTATAAGTTCAACATTTTAATGGCCTTTGACATTTATAGAATAATTCTGTAAGCCTTTAAAAGACAATTATGAGTAATAATTATCGTCCACAATTGCAAAAGAAGAAATAGGGAGTTCAGTTGAATTAAAAATATAAATTTCATTTAAATTAAAGGGTCTTATCTTACTGTGTACAAAATACAAAATAAATACAAAATAAAAGGCCAGTAAGAACCTTTCTAGAACTGTCAAAATAAATCGCATTAACCTACTTATAGCACAGCCAGAAACAGGGAATAACAGTGGACTTCCAGTGAGGTCACTGTCCAAATACAAATCCTGCTTTTGCAACAAACTGACCTCTTCCATGCAGGTCCCCAGCGGAAGGACACAGCGTTCTAATGTCTCTTTGCGGGCAAATAGACATAACTCTTCAAACTGGATCCAAAAGTGTCATACAATCATGCGATCATATGCAACAAGTTAAGTAGGAATGAATTGCTGTTTGTGTATCCGGTATTCATTCATGAACGGGGGTAATTAAGGTACAAGCGTTGCTTGACTTTTCTCTCTGAGATCAACAGAAGCAAACTGTGTTCCAGAGAGTTCCCAGCAGAGACCGTGTCACTACAACGCCGAGTGGAGGAGTTTTTCCCGGTCTGAAGGAAGGACAACAGGACTGCATTACCGTGGTTACAGCAGTAACGTGAGGATCAGCCAAGCTTGCTAACTGAAGCTTGGAAGCAGCATGGTAAGTAGACACATTTAATAACAGAACTTGTAACTTTCAGAAAAGGGTGTAGGACACGAAACACAGATAGAGTAACTGGCATGGAGCAGGCAGGCAAACAGTAGAATCCCATGCCAACCCATAAAAGCAAGTAGCTTTTACACAGAGGCAGGCTAGAGAAATGACAAATGAACCAGTACTGTAAATCAGATGAAATGTGGAGCAGGTGTGGCAGGGAGAATGTAGAGCAACAGAAGGAGGGAGGCTAATTAACAAAGATGAGCAGCAATACAGAGAAGTTAGGTAAGCAACTGAAATATCTAAACATAAGAATGAACCAAGAACCTAATCTACTATGAATGAACTAAAATAACAGCAACTAGAGAACATAAACAGGGAAGAAACAGATCCATTAGAAACATCAAACTCCTTGAGGTCATGACACTGTTAGCTTTGATTTACTTCTGCTTGCAGCCCTGATTGGTCAACATATTGGTCACATTTATGAACAACAGGATACTTAGCAAAGAAAAATCACTGAAATCAAAAGCAGTTAATGTCCAGGAAGATTAAACAGTCAGTCAGTCATTTTCTACCGCTTATTCCATAGTGGGTCACAGGGGAGCTGGTGCCTATCTCCAGCAGTCTATGGGTGAGAGGCAGGGTACAACCTGGACAGGTCACCAGTCCATTGCAGGGCAACACACAAACAACCATGCACACACTCATTCATACACCTAAGGGCAATTTAGAGAGACCAATTAACCTAACAGGCATGTCTTTGGACTGTGGGAGGAAGCCGGAGTACCCGGTGAGAACCCACGCATGCACAGGGAGAACATGCAAACTCCATGCAGAAAGACCCCAGGTCGGGAATCGAACCCAGGACCTTCTTGCTGCAAGGCAACAGTGCTACCAACTGCGCCACCGTGCAGCCAAGATTAAACAGATTCCTATATTAAAAAAACATATAAATGTGTGACTTCTAGTGGGTGACGGTACGGATCGAACTTTTGTACCAAAGATTTTCTACTAAATCATACTCTAAAGCAGGGGTCTCCATTCCTCGAGAGCCACTGTCCTGCAGCTTTTAGATGCTTCCTTGCTCCAAAACACACTTACTCAAATGAATGGCTCATAACCAGGCCTTAGCCAAACTGAGACCAATCATTTGATTCAGCTGTGTTGGAGCAGGGATGTATCTAAAAGTTGCAGGGCAGTAACTCTCAACGTCTGGAGTTAGAGACCTCTGCTCTAAAGCTTTCTGATGTTGACAATTTGGCACACAGATATCAGATGGTATGCTTGGCACTTGTATGGCAACCGAAATCAGAAAGTTGTGAGGTGTGAATTGATGTATGTGCATTTGTGAGTGATGCTGGGAGAATGTGTCCCAAGCTTAAAGCACTTTTAGTGGTTGGTATGACTAGAAAAGCACTGAATAAATTTAATTAATTTACCATTTACAACTCAGCTCCTGATGCAATTGATAATTTCTCATCGTGAAAGAAAGATCAGCTGATTGCTGAATTCAGAGCTTCCCTTAGCTACCTTAAAATGAAGCTTGGTGAGTTCAGTTTAGCGATGGGAGTGCATGGCCATTGTTTATCCTTGAACTGGCTGCAGTTAATCAAGGAACCCAAGGAAGCATACTTTAGCCTCTGAGAAGCTTGCTCCGAGCTATTAATTAAAATCAGTGATCTGGAAGACCACAGCCTTCGAATAAACCTGCATATACTTGGTCTGGTAGAGTCCCCTGAAACCGACCGCTAAACTGAATTTTTAGTAGGGACTCACAACATACAACTGCTAGAGATCCATCACCAGTTGAAACTCCGACTTCACTAATAGAGCTAAAGAGGAGATCTAGACTTACACAACTAGCAGGAATTTTGAGGCTTAAAGGGGGATAATGGGGAACATTTACAAAAAGGACTGAAACCATCTCTTGGATTCCCCACCTGCTCCACATTGTGTTGGTGTGTGAACAGCAGAAGTGCTTGAGCCCTGTTGACAAGGCTGGTCAATACATTAGTTACCATGCCGCTTCACATCCTCCACCGCGATGGACCAGGTTGACGACACACTTTCTTTTTTTCTTCCACGATAGACTTAGAAACATGAGTACTTTGTTCAGAATCTACCCGGATTGGGAACCTTGCTGTGACAGGAGCAGCATACAGTACAGACCAAACGCTTGCACACATCTTCTCATTCAAAGAGTCTTCTTTATTTTCATGACTATGAATATTGTAGCTTCACACTGAAGGCATCAAAACTATGAATTAACACATTTGGAATTATATACTGAACAAAAAAGTGTGAAACAACTGAAAATATGTCTTATATTCTAGGTCCTTCAAAGTAGCCACCTTTTGCTTTGATTACTGATCTGCACACTCTTGGCATTCTGTTGATGAGCTTCAAGAGGTAGTCACCTGAAATGGTTTTCCAACAGTCTTGAAGGAGTTCCCAGAGATGCTTAGCACTTGTTGGCCCTTTTGTCGTCACTCTGCGGTCCAGCTCACCCCAAACCATCTCGATTGGGTTCAGGTCCGGTGACTGTGGAGGCCAGGTCATCTGGCGCAGCACCCCATCACTCTCCTTCTTGGTCAAATAGCCCTTACACAGCCTGGAGGTGTGTTTTGGGTCATTGTCCTGTTGAAAAATAAATGATGGTCCAACTAAACGCAAACCGGATGGAATAGCATGCCGCTGCAAGATGCTGTGGTAGCCATGCTGGTTCAGTATGCCTTCAATATTGAATAAATCCCCAACAGTGTCACCAGCAAAGCACCCCCACACCATCACACCTCCTCCTCCATGCTTCACAGTGGGAACCAGGCATGTAGAGTCCATCCGTTCACCTCTTCTGCGCTGCACAAAGACACGGTGGTTGGAACCAAAGATCTCAAACTTGGACTCATCAGACCAAGGCACAGATTTCCACTGGTCTAATGTCCATTCCTTGTGTTCTTTAGCCCAAACAAGTCTCTTCTGCTTGTTGCCTGTCCTCAGCAGTAGTTTCCTAGCACCTATTTTACCATGAAGGTCTGATTCACACAGTCTCCTCTTAACAGTTGTTCTAGAGATGTATCTGCTGCTAGAACTCTGTATGGCATTGACCTGTTCTCTAATCTGAGCTGCTGTTAACCTACGATTTCTGAGGCTGGTGACTTGGATGAACTTATCGTCCGCAGCAGGGGTGACGCTTGGTCTTCCTTTCCTGGGGCGGTCCTCATGTGAGTTTCTTTGTAGCGCTTCATGGTTTTTGCGACTGCACTTGGGGACACTTTCAAAGTTTTCCCAATTGTTTGGACTGACTGACCTTCATTTCTTAAAGTAATGATGGCCACTCATTTTTCTTTACTGAGCTGCTTTTTTCTTGCCATAATACAAATTCTAACAGTCTATTCAGTAGGACCATCAGCTGTGTACTGTATCCACCTCCTGCACAACACAACTGATGGTCCCAACCCCATTTATAAGGCTTGAAATCCCACTTATTAAACCTAACAGGGCACACATGTGAAGTGAAAACCATTTCAGGTGACTACCTCTTGAAGCTCATCAACTGAATGCCAAGAGTGTGCGGAGCAGTAATCAAAGCAAAAGGTGGCTACCTTGAAGAACCTTGAATATAAGACATATTTTCAGTTGTTTCACATTTTTTTGTTCAGTATATAATTTCACATGTGTTAATTCATAGTTTTGATGCCTTCAGAGTGAATCCACAATATTCATAGTCATGAAAATAAAGAAAACACTTTGAATGAGGTGTGTCCAAACATTTGGTCTGTACTGCATGCGACTCAATAATGCGCATGCTGCATTGTGTTGATGTATACACATTGGCTACTTTATTAGGGACACCCTGCTGGTAACAGTTGGAGCCCCTTTTTCCTTCAAGTCCTCTGTAACTCTTCATTCTATTCTACAACACGTAGGGTCCACTCTTAAGAAATTTGAGTCCCTACTGACATAATGGTGTCATGCTGTATGCTCTTCTGGATTAAGATCCGGTGACTGTGGGGACCTTTGCAGGACAGTGAACTCATTGTCTTGTTCAAGAAACCAATTTTAAAATTATTTCAGCTTTTGAACATTATCGTGCTGGAAGTAGCCATCAGTAGCCAAGCAGAAGTTTTCAAAATCTGTTATTGTCCATTTTTGATGAGGCTGTGCAACTTATAGGCTCGATATCCTGTTCATAACAGACAGCGGTGGCATCTTGTGTGGTCTTCTGCTGTGGCAGCCCATTAACTTCAAGGTTTGACCTTTTTGCATTCACAGATGTTTTTCCACATAGTTTTGGTTGTAACAGGTAGTTATTTGAGCTACTGTCTCCTACCTATTATAGCAAACCTGGTTGCCCATTCTTCTCTGATCTCTGACACCAACAAGATATTTCTGTCTACGTGACTCATAATACTGGATGTTTTCTTCTTTTCAGACCATTTTCTATAAAATCCCAGTAGATCAGCAGCTTTAGAAATAGTCAGATCAACCTGTCAAGCACCAACAACCATGCGACATTAAGAGTCACTTAAATCCCGTTTACTTTCTTGATGTGATGCTCAGTTTGAATTTCTGGAAATTGTCATCACCACAACTAGATGCCTAAATTTTGATCTGTGTTGACAACCCATTGAACAGGTGTACCTAATGAAGTGGCTGTTGAGTGTACATCTCTCCTCAGGGCTCGGTGATACGGTGGTCATCTGTTTGTGTATTTTTTATGTAAAACATTAGAAAGCCTTCAATAAAAATATTTTTAGCAAAAAGGAACACATAAATGAGACTATGTCAAGGCTTTGTTATAGTGCCAGATCAAAATTTAGATACCTAATACACAAAGACTTCAGTTTGGGGACAAAATCTCCCTTTTAATTGTTAGGTTTCTAGTGACAGCACACATGCCTGCATTATTGAAAGCAGCATGCTGACATAGTTCCCTGCTTCTCTCCATCACCAGATGGCCGACACAGATCCTTAGTTTGGAAATCACATCTTGCCAATGAACGTGAAGAAAGTGTTTGTCCCCTCTCTCCCCCAGCCATGCTTTCATCTTCTGTTTTCTTGCACCAAACTCCTGGCACTGAGACAACAAGCTATTAAATATATTAAGTTTCCTTTAGCGTGCCTGACGCTGACAGTGGTTAAATTAGATATGTATTACATGGCCCGCTTTCACACTGTTTTGGTTCCTGACTTGACCATATCTTTTCTCTATCTTTTCATTACACCCCACAAAGTGTATTTATGTAATTTAAAGTTTCATCAAGTGTTCCTGGCTAGAGGTGTACCCAATCTTTCCAGCACAGAGGACCTTATAGTGTTCTTACCTTTCATTTCTTGTAACAGTAGCAGTCTTCTTGTCTGGTAAAAGCTGATCTCCTTCTTCTTGCATGATATTATTGCTGTGCAACACATCCTCAGTCTCCAGTGCCTCTTGGGCAAACCACACTCTTACATGAGCTTGCTAACTTTGGTGTGTGGGGACAACCTGACAGTAAGGCAGGTATCTACCTCATCTTTTCATAGTTCATAGGAAATTACTAAGCAGAACAAAACCATTGGGGATGAAGAGGGAAAGTCTGCTGCTAAGGTGCATCTCCTCAGTTATCTTTACCATGTTCTGTATGTAATTAGCAAGAAGTCACTGCTCTCGCTTTTTTGCTGTATGAATAAAACAAGTGGAAACTTTGCTTAATGGCTCTCTGGAGGGCAGCGTGATGTCTCCAGTGGCTTGTTATACTCTTCTTTCCACTTCCTCTTCGCCAAGGTCCATTAGCAATCCAAGCACTGAAGCACTGCTAGGAGAGCAGAGCACGTTAAAGCCACACACACATAAATCTGTCTCACCGTTTTTAAGAACAAAGCTGGGAAGTCAAAGTCATGCTTATTATTAGTCATGTATTAAGTAACACTAAGAATGGCAAGGAGTGCTTTTGGTGGGGACTATTTTTAGCTGTGAATACTCATGCAGTGAATAGTCATATTGGCACCTCATGCCCATGTTCATAACGGAGACAAAATGCAGTCAGTGCATAGCTGAGAAAAACACGTTTTGTAGATCTGTGATATTCCGATAAATACAGATAGCCATAAAGGGTTACTTTGAGCTTTCTCTGCTGCAAATCAAGACTCTTTACCTGAATTAATTACTCCGAGCCACAATCACTCTATGTTCCTCTATCAAGAATATACAGTGAGAAATCATTGTAAATACTATATTATGTAAAGACTACAGACAAAGAGAAAAATTAAATAAGAGATAGCAAAACGGATTGCAGTTGTTATAGTAAACTGAAGCTGTAATCCTCACATTACTGAAGGCACATCTCTGTACCTAATATATTGTGCACGGCAAACTGTGAGTTTCCATCAGTGTTATTTACCTGGAGAGTTTTCCTCGGTTATTTTTATTTTATTTTACTTTTGTTTTGTATGTATATTACCCAGGGCCCCTATTGAAAATGAATGTGATGCCGATGGCTGAGTTGTTGGCAGGCTGCAAAACCAATAACTTGAAGAAAAAAAAATGTATTCCATGCAAATGTGATAAATACATTTAGCTTCTTTTTAGTGTTACAGCTAAAAAACTGTTTTTTTGTTGTTGTTTTGTTTTTACCAAAATGCTGTGAATTGGTTTGTTGGGGTTGAGAAAATGTTTGATGGAGCTTCATGATTCTTCACAGACCACCATTTCAAATTATGCAACAATAGGATCAGTCACTAAGCCTCTTCCACAGGATGGAAAAAGACATAAAATTGTAAAATAATGCTGCATAATAATATTAATGTTTGTGTTAATGACTTAATTTCAGGTGAGTTTGTTCACTCCAAATAATATTAGTCTTTTATCTGCTAAATAGTTAGCTCAAGCTAGTGCTAGCTGATCTACATTCATTCACACTTTGAAAATTGTTATAAAGTTAATAAAGATATGCAATATTTTGTGTTATATTATTATGAACTAAAAAAAAAAAAGTTTCGAACTGCACATTTTGCGTCAATGTATACACCATTAGCAATTCCAGCTAGAATGTACTGAAGTCAAGTCAAGTCAAGTTTATTTATATAGCGCTTTTCAGCAACAAGGCACTCAAAGTGCTGTACATGAGGAAAAACACCACAATGATACAGAAAATCAAACACAGAAAAACAAATCAAATGACAATAATAATCCTTGGGGGTTTACTGGTAAGAGCTTTCTAATAGTGGTAATTAGATCATTAAGTCCTCTGTGGTAAGAAATTCATCCTGTGCTAGAAGAATGGTCCAAACTTTCAAATACAAATAATGTTTGGCTTTCACTGGTATGAAATTGCTGTAATACAATCCTTCAAAGAAATCTAAAAATCTATGGTCACTGGTGTAAAAACAGCTTTAGTCAAAATTTTAAAATACTAATAATATTTGGTTTTGCTGGTAATCCTTCTGAGAAATTTGAAAATCTATAAAAAGTAATAAAATCACACATTTATGTAATGTAAGAGAGGTGGGAAAAAAAAAAATCATATTTCAGACTCTATTCTTAGCAGAATAGAGTCTATACTAAAAACAAATTAGAACAAAATATCCAGATTCGACATTTAAAATTTCTACAAAATTTAAAGGTCCTAATAATTACATTGAAAGCTTAAAATTTATAAAACTTTTCTACTGAGGATGAGGGTGTGAGTGTTATAGTATTATTCCACCTTAGAACATACAGCTTAAAGGACGTAGCTGTGTGCAGTTGGGCAACAGTTCGGTCCATGTCCTCTCCTGTTGTGGCTGGGATGACTGCAAACTGATCAGTAGCTCGCTGGCAGAGTCCTCTCCCTATGTATGGTTGAGTAAGGCTCTTCTGGCCAACTGATTAGGAGCCCTTAGGTGATTGAATAAGGCTCTCCTGACTACTTGGCTGGAAAGAAGGCTATCAAGGTGCCAGAAAGCTTTGAACTCCTGTGGAGACGTCTGCAGGATAAGGAATATTCCCCTATTAACTGGTGCGTAATGTGTCTGACGAGTTCTAAGGAGACCCTCCTCCACACACACACACACACACACACACAGGATTTGAGTGCAACATCTGCGTTTTTGAGTCTGGACATTAGAAACCTGCCCTCCCCATGGCTACACTCCACCAGAGACGCTTCTTCAGCATGGCCTGGAAGAGAGCGCCTACCTGCCTATCTGCTGCAAATGACAGTGTGAGTTTCCACCAGAGTGAAACTCAGAAGAAGTCTGGCCAAAAGCCCCAAACCCACTGAGATGGACAACGATCCATGCTGTTTGCCAGAGCCAGACGAGCGATACACTGGACTCATCTTGAAAGCTCATCCTATGCGGGCAGAAGAGAAACAGGCTGGAGCAAAGTTCTTTCTCCCTCCTGGAGAAGTTAAAGTGGACAAGGAGTGAATGTCCCACCAACAGACCTGGGAAGGGCCTGGGATTTTGGACTAATAGAGGACTGTGTGCCCTGACAGTCTGACTCTGGAGCGATTAAGAAACCGATGGGGGTAACGTACAAACACACACACATTTGCATAAATCTTTTCCTATTTTCTGCAACAAAGAACGCTTATTAACCGCTGCTCATGTGACGCTTGCTTGACGTTGACAGACATAGTTTAAAATATTATTTTAGGGTTAGAAAGTTTTCTTCAAAATGGTGATAACTCATCTCATTTGATACTTTACAGTTAATTCTTTTAGAGAAGCAAGTTCTCTTTTGTCGTAAAATATTGAGGGTCAATTATTCTAGTTGTTAAAAGTTATTAAAAAGCAGAGGAAGTTACAACATTTCCAAAACTCAGCAGTAACCATGTGTTTCTATGTTATTCTCAGGACAGATCTCATGAAGGAGCATTTTTAAAGCCCATTGCATGTGTAACCTGATGGGCCCTCCTTCAGGTATTATTTTTTGTTGTCAGAGTTTGTATCCCATAAATCTAATGGTTAGAGACCTCATTAAAACAGTCTTAGTTTTACTGCAGAAGGTCTTCATACAGTCTCTAACACAGTACTTACAGTGGGGTGCAGTTTTTGTCCGCAAGCGCTAACTTACGCTATGGAAAGTGCAAATTCACTGTTTTCACAGCAGCTGATGGGAAGAGGTTATATTAGCTTTTTTTCCCCTCCCTCTTCTGATTCAGGCAGCATGTTGATTTGCACTGTACCTTATATCAGGTCCTGACAAAAACTATGAAAGGCTTGGTTCTGCAGTTTCTTTTTCTTTTTGTTTTTTTTCCTCTGGGGAAGGAAAGGAAACCTAATCACTTATGTGTTGCACAGAAATATAAAACACTTTTTGTTTTCCCTAAGATATCACCAACTAAAACTTTTAAAACTTTTGAGAGTAATTGGTTCTGTTAAACACATTTTCCTTGGCAAAAAAAAAAAAAACCTTTTAAAATGGGAATGGAAAAAAATTGGGTTATTATAGTTTCTGAAGGTAAGAAAAAATCTGATTGGACAGTGGTATTACAAAATTAAACTAATCTCATGTTCTCTAAAAGACTCTGCATAGAAAAGGCCTCCGTCCAGAATAGTGGAATTATTTTCCACCACAGTACCACATTTTTTTAAGCATACTTTTTCTTTATTTTAAAACAGATCTGTGTTTTTGGTTTTGTTTTGTTTTTTTTAGCATAATGTTTGTCTGAAGCTTCTTATGAACTGGGATAGGAGCAAATATGATGTGGGGCAAATTAGGAGCTGTGAACTTGTGATTGCAATCCCTAAATCTGATTATTGTCCAAGCCAGAAATAATACACTCTTAGGTCTGGAGATATTTAGCCAATCTTTCAATCTCTGCAGAAAGCTGGCATCATTGTTCAATGCAGCAGTCCCCAACCTGAGGTTCCTGGACCCCTGAAGCCTGTGAGCCATAGATTTTGGGTCCATAAAATTATAATACTTAAGTAAAGATAGACCTATTACCTATTAAAAAACAGATCTAAGCCAATGATGAGTTCCAGTCATTTTGATGGGTTCGAAATACATTAATACTCAAAATTTCTACTCTGGGGAACACAGATTGGGGCTGAAGAGTTTTGTTTTGGAGCCATGGCTAGGATTCTTTATAACGGAATAAAGACAAGTAAAGTCCTTTATTTTAGAAAAAAAAGAAAAGAAATAAAGGCCCTCTTAAACCTAAAGAGGACGGTCGGCTCAAACTCCAGTCTTCTTGTTTGATTTCTCAGGGTTTAAAGATTAAAAGAATACATAGGAGTAAAAAGGTACACAAGATAATTTCAGATTACTAAAACATAAAATACTGGAACATTTATCAGCGTTTAGATTATGAAAGAGGGGTTCTAGTAATAATTTTCTCCCCAACTCTCAAAAATTTAAATAGCCATATTTAAAGAAAATTATGTCTGTTCTCCTTTTGAAGCGCTATGTGGGAACAAAGTCCAGTTTGGAGTCAAGGTTCTTATATTAATTTCTGGTTAAGTCAAACACTGCAGTTTTTGTTTTGTTTGGGTATACCATAAAAATGTCAATGCCGGCTTAAAATACTTCTTTGCATTTAACCTAAGCAGAGAAATTCTTGAATACAGCTGCAATCAACGTGAGCCAAACAAAAAGACAATTATACCAATAACTCTCAGGATTGTAATTATTATTATTACAGAGTTACAGAACAAAGAATTGGCAAAGAATTTCAGGATCAGTAAATTTGGATTCATGTAAAAGAAAACTGTTGCTGTGCTTCTAAATTGTTTGAGATCTCTTTGGGCTATGTGCACTCATCTTAAAACAGGATGCTAAAGATTGTCATAACAAAATTGAAAAATTTATTTGAATTCTTGAAGCTTCAAATTTGGCCATTTGTTTGTCTTTGATGTTTTGTCTTTGTTTTGCTGGAATGAATGTTTGTTTACATGTTGCATGAAACAGTAATCCATGTTTAGAATAATTTTTCTAAATCCCAGATTGATTAAAACTTTGAGTTTTCAGGAGAGTTAAGAAGCAGCTTGTTTCTGAGGTAGGTGCATGTTAACAGTTTTGCAGTTTAAGGTTCACTAATATGGGTTGGAATGAAGAAACTGTGGGTCCGCCCATAGACTGTCAATCAGAGGTTAGTTCTGCCTGACTCCGCCCACCTACCAGGTTGGTTCATGCCTTTGTTGTCATGGAAATGCTCAACACCTCCCTTCCTGAGTTTTAACACTGTTTAAGAGACAATAGAATCAAAAGGCTTGTAGTGATTGTTGCTTTAAAAACATGTTTTTTTTGTATAATAAGTAAGGATGAAGCATGACATTTAGATTTATGTGTTTTACTATTAAAAGATTAATGAAATAGTTTAAACTTCTTTGAAGAATTAATTTTGCATGCAGAATCATTGGTGATTTATAAGATTGAAAGCTGGTTCTATGTAATGTGATCTTGGTTACTAGAACATTTTTTTCAAACTTTTTGCTTGATTGTTGCATGGGTTGGACCCTGTGCCAGAAGAGGTGAATGTCAGAATAAAGTAACATGGGGTTACAAACGTTTTAGCACTCATAAAAAAAAAGTAGCTCATATCTCCAGTGAGGACTCAGTGACAATGTGAGAGACATTTTGTACTTTGTTTTGTATAAGTGGTACCCAGCTCCTCCAGTTCGCATTCTGAAAATTCTTCAATACTGCACACAATACTGCACACATATATATATATCTATATATATATATATAGATATATATATATATATATATATATATATCTATATATATCTATATAGATATATATATATATCTATATCTATATATATCTATATATATCTATATATATATATCTATATATATCTATATATATATCTATATATATCTATATATATATATCTATATATATATAGATATATATATCTATATATATCTATATATATATATATCTATATAAATAAAGGAACAAATACCACATTTAGCTCTGTTAAGGCATCTAGCCACAGGAAATCTCTTTAAATATCTTTATTACGTAAATCTTCTTGTTGAGTTTCAATTAATATATTACATATATGTGGCAAGTAATCCTGTGTAGAGATTGTTTCATTCTTTTTTCATCCAGGCTTCTTCACACATGGCTGTGAACTGTTGCACACTCAAGGTCATGCCTTGAAGATGCCAACAGAACCACACCCTTCCCTCCAGGACAACACATTAAGATCCTGTCTCTGAACACTACAAACAGGACCAGAGACAAGAGATGGCCCTGGAGGAGTCTCACTGGCACTGTCACTGTTTTTACTTTGTTTTTTTTTTAATGCATTGTTGTGCTTTATATCCACCTTTTAAAATTACCTCTGATTTGTAGCCTAGGCTAAAAGTTGGATTTTCTCATACAGGGTCTCTTGTTGTAGAATCACATAGCTTTATTTTACAAATGGTTCATTTTCTATTGTTTTATTTTTGGTGTATTTCTCTCCTGCGCCCTTTGTTTTACTTCTAAAGGTCATTGAGACCTTGGCTGTCTTCTAAAATGATTGGGGCTGCTGAACCCCAATGAGTCTCTACCTACCCATTTATCACAACTCAAAGAGCAATGAATCTGACAGGGAGTGAGGCTGATGTCCAGCATGTCAGCACTTCTGCACACCACGTCCCCTGACAGTGTCCTCCTGATAAATGATATCCAGCTGTTACAAAATGGGCACCCAAAAAAAGACTTATGTGGCAACTACCTCTCGACAGGGAGCACATTTTGTGAGATTCATTGCTGATTTGTTCAGTGTAACAACCAAAACAACAGAGAGGTGAGGCAATAAGGAAATGCATGGGGTTCCTGTCTGTCATGAACTGGGCATCACTGGAATAATCAGCTAAAACCAAAGCAATACTGGAAAATGGAGACATGGTTGAGCAAACATGGAGTGCAAATGTGCACGAGTGGAGATTAAGCCACAGGGATTATTGTGAGGATTAAATTTAATTATAACCCTGACTCGGTCGACTGCAATTTATTTTTGAGACAGGTTGATTTTCTGCTTTTACATTGGTTTTTAAGCCATTTCATGAGAGACGGCACAGTTTTTTGCTGTTGGAACCACACTAAGGGAAAGAATATCAAACTGTTAAATATTGTTTTCCAGCTAACACTTATCTTCAATCTAAGAACGTTGTAGGGATTCATGAAACAGCTTCTTTATGGACCTTAAAATGTAATGTTTCCATAAGGCAGTTGGTGACAAAGCCTATGAAGCCCATGGTGGGTCACATTCCTTAACAGTGACCTTGTCAGAAACATACTGAAAATGAAGCATGCTAGCCATATCCAGCTAGGGGAACTACCTGGTACAACAATAAAATGATGTAAAAACAAATAACTTTAAACATTTAGTTCAGTTTTGTTCTTTTTATTTATATGGCATAAATTCACAATAAAATATTTTCTTAAGGCACGTCACAAGACAAATTAGTCTATTCAGTTCAAATCAGTCTAGTTCATTTCAATACTATTCAGTCATCTGATCCTAATTATATTATCCCATCCCTGTAAAATTCAGTCGATCGTTTATCGACAACTGTACAATGTTATTTTTCTAAAGAAGCACAACCAACTGCATGAAGTCATCCACTTTGTAACAATCTCTCATCCTGTGCAAGCCTGTGGTAACAGTGGAGAGGAACAACTAATTTCAGCACAAAGAAACCTTGGTTAGACTGACTAAGGGCCAGACAGGACAGGAAGGTGATGCAGAAAAAATGCAGAAGCACTGAGCAAGGACTACTTTCTGTATGGGAAAGAGAAACCAAGACAATACGCAAGTTTAATGGCAGCAATTGCTGTGTCAGTGTCTATGTCCAGGGGAGAAGCCAGGTTAAAAGTATGTAGCCAGGAGAACTTTCATTGGGAAATAAAAAAAACAAGTAGTTCACAAAGTTAATGCCAACAATAGCTCTGTAAGGGGTTTTGTCTGGGGAAGATAAGGAGCTAATTGCAAAAGCCCTTAGGGAGAAGTACTTTTAATGGGAAAGAAAAACAGAGACAGTATACAGAGATAATGGCAGTTTCAGTTGAAGTGAGTTGGGTATTTTGTGAACTTTTGACTTATCTTGTGGAAACAACATGATAAGCTGATGAGCACAACATTTTCATATTTGCAATAAATGTTTTACATGGGGAAAGTCAATGCTCTAAACATTGACCATTCACGGTAATGTAATTTATATCCAAGTGTATATTATGATACATTTCTATGTCAACAATCCAAGCACATGTGACAGTGATTTAAATGAATATAAAATAACTTTTGCATGAGCTGCCACAACGTGTTTGAGATATTGGCGAGGTCTGCTTCTATGCTGGCCCCTCTCTGATAAGCCTTCAGCTGGACAACTTATCTGTGTTTTAAGAGAGCATTATTGGCTGCAGGCAAAAACACAGAGGTACACAGAATACAGGTCCTTCTCAAAATATTAGCATATTGTGATAAAGTTCATTATTTTCCATAATGTCATGATGAAAATTTAACATTCATATATTTTAGATTCATTGCACACTAACTGAAATATTTCAGGTCTTTTGTTGTCTTAATACGGATGATTTTGGCATACAGCTCATGAAAACCCAAAATTCCTATCTCACAAAATTAGCATATTTCATCCGACCAAAAAAAGAAAAGTGTTTTTAATACAAAAAACGCCAACCTTCAAATAATCATGTACAGTTATGCACTCAATACTTGGTCGGGAATCCTTTGGCAGAAATGACTGCTTCAATGCGGCGTGGCATGGAGGCAATCAGCCTGTGGCACTGCTGAGGTCTTATGGAGGCCCAGGATGCTTCGATAGCGGCCTTTAGCTCATCCAGAGTGTTGGGTCTTGAGTCTCTCAACGTTCTCTTCACAATATCCCACAGATTCTCTATGGGGTTCAGGTCAAGAGAGTTGGCAGGCCAATTGAGCACAGTGATACCATGGTCAGTAAACCATTTACCAGTGGTTTTGGTACTGTGAGCAGGTGCCAGGTCATGCTGAAAAATGAAATCTTCATCTCCATAAAGCTTTTCAGCGGATGGAAGCATGAAGTGCTCCAAAATCTCCTGATAGCTAGCTGCATTGTGATAAAACACAGTGGACCAACACCAGCAGCTGACACGGCACCCCAGACCATCACTGACTGTGGGTACTTGACACTGGACTTCTGGCATTTTGGCATTTCCTTCTCCCCAGTCTTCCTCCAGACTCTGGCACCTTGATTTCCAAATGACATGCAGAATTTGCTTTCATCCGAAAAAAGTACGTTGGACCACTGAGCAACAGTCCAGTGCTGCTTCTCTGTAGCCGAGGTCAGGCGCTTCTGCCGCTGTTTCTGGTTCAAAAGTGGCTTGACCTGGGGAATGCGGCACCTGTAGCCCATTTCCTGCACACGCCTGTGCACGGTGGCTCTGGATGTTTCTACTCCAGACTCAGTCCACTGCTTCCGCAGGTCCCCCAAGGTCTGGAATCGGCCCTTCTCCACAATCTTCCTCAGGGTCCGGTCACCTCTTCTCGTTGTGCAGCGTTTTCTGCCACACTTTTTCCTTCCCACAGACTTCCCACTGAGGTGCCTTGATACAGCACTCTGGGAACAGCCTATTCGTTCAGAAATTTCTTTCTGTGTCTTACCCTCTTGCTTGAGGGTGTCAATAGTGGCCTTCTGGACAGCAGTCAGGTCGGCAGACTTACCCATGATTGGAGTTTTGAGTGATGAACCAGGCTGGGAGTTTTAAAGGCCTCAGGAATCTTTTGCAGGTGTTTAGAGTTAACTCGTTGATTCAGATGATTAGGTTCATAGCTCGTTTAGAGACCCTTTTAATGATATGCTAATTTTGTGAGATAGGAATTTTGGGTTTTCATGACCTGTATGCCAAAATCATCCGTATTAAGACAATAAAAGACCTGAAATATTTCAGTTAGTGTGCAATGAATCTAAAATATATGAATGTTAAATTTTCATCATGACATTATGGAAAATAATGAACTTTATCACAATATGCTAATATTTTGAGAAGGACCTGTATATTTACTGTATTTACAGTCATGTTCAATAAATTAGAATATTATTGAAAAGTTCATTTATTTTACTTACTCAACTCACTAAGTGACACATGTTATATGGATAAATTAAATACAGACTGATGTTTTCTAGCCTTTGTTTCTGTTAATTATGATGATTTTCTGCTTACAGCTAATGAAAACGCAACATTTTAGATTCGACTGATTAAAAAAAAACCAATTACTACAGAAATGTGGGCTTGTTGAAAAGTATGTTTAATACCTGGTTTAAGGTTGTTATTTCCAAAAGGTACTTTTAATCTGACCTTAGTGGAATGCATATTGTAATTTACTGAATATGACTATGTATATTTAATTTAATTAGACCTAAAAAAATGTTGGTCTTTTGTTATGCCCCTGTACAATAACAATCTATCGTCTACAGATTATAATATTGAGCACCAGTTGCACTTACTTTTACTCAGCCATGGGATGAATTGTGGACTGAACTGTACACAATCCAAGAGGCTGGTGGAAAACTCTAAATTGTCTTTGAAAACACCACATTAAGCTAATCTAAGGACAGCCCAGGAAGGAGGAGTCACAGCTGGAATCTCCGTGACGACATGAAGCCACTAACAAAACATTTCTCCCAGCCACACCTGTTCTTCATTGACCTAAAGCGGCGCTGCTGATGTACTGAGGAGGCAGCGCACGGAAACGACCTGAATGTCTTTGAAACCCGCTGCCGAGTTGGGCTCTGCTACTTCGAAGAGTCCTTGGATCCAAGGTTGACCACAATCTGATGTTAGTGTATCCAACAGTCAAAGAACATCAAAAAGTTACGTAATAATCTGCTGTTTGTGAATCCAGTAATCATGCTAAAGGGTAGTTAAGACAAGCTGTCCTAAACCTTTCTTTCTGAGCTTCTGCAGAAATGGAATCTGAGCCAGAGATTATCCCAGAAGAGACGGTGTCTAATCACATCGAGTGGAGCGGCTTCCTTCTTCCATTGCCCTGAAAGAGGACAGTGTAGGAACCGCCAGTATCTTGCACCTTCCTGCTTGCCAGTACGGGTAGAAGGAGGTACTCCCCTAGCTGCTACTAAAAGCTGATTTCTCTGTTCATCACTTTCACCACACAACCCAACACCCTTTGGACCTCATGTTCTGCAGAATGGTTTACATAAGAGATGGTATCAGGGCAGAGAAAGTTAGTTTAGGATAAAGCAACCTAAATAGTGTTTATTTTTATGGTGCTTTGCTTTGTGTGTGGTGCTATAAGTTGAACCATTTGAGTGCTGGCAGTCTATCTGCTCAGCTAATGTGAACAGGACTTTAAGCTTTGAGGCTGGATTTCTGTGATGTGTTTTAAAGTTATGACAAACTTTATTTCAATGAGTGGCTTAAACACAGATTGGCCATAATGCACTGCTGGGGCTCATATATTCTTTAATATTCGTATTATTGGTATTTCAAGCACATGTGAAACTAAAATAGTTGCTAAACAAGCAACTTAACTTTGTTAGCTGAAGGTTAGGGGTTAGTGTTAGGCCATTACAAAATGGCCTAACACTAACCCCGTCGCTATCCTGTGATAGTCCATAAACATTCCTCTCCACCATTTTAGTAGTCCATTACTTACTGTGATGGCTAACAACAAAGACATTTTTCAAAAGAATGTTGATTTCTATTTCAGCAAATAAAATTTCCTTAAATATTATTTTTACTACAATAACGGTGGCGGATTAAAACAACATCTGTAAGAATCAACTGTCAGAAAAGGTTATTGATTTCTAATTTGGCAAATAATTATTTAATATATTATTCTATTAAAATAAGGTTTTACTTATGACTGGTAGTTTAAAGACATACTAATTGCTGTCCTAAATTATTTTGAACCTAATTTGACCTCATTCCAGAATTCTTAAGCATAAAGATCCACATTGAACTGTCAGATCATTGCATCAATTTTATTGGTTCCCTTATTTTTAGTTAATTAGTTCTTTATTCCTTTATTTTGCCTGGTTGTTTTAGTTAAATTGTTCTAGTCTGGTCAAAAAGTTTGTTAATTATTTTATTAAAATAATGTTTTACTTACCTTCTGATTTTGCATTGTGGCTGGCTGTTTGAAGATATACCAATTGCTGTTCTTAATCTGTTTGAAAGTGACCTCATTTCCAAATTCCTTGCGATACTTGATTCTTAAACATAAATATCCACATTAAACGGTCATTGCATCATTTCTATTGTTTCCCTTGTTCATTTATTTGTACATAATTCATTAGTTTTATTTATTCCTTAATTTTGCTTGGTAGTTTTGTTGAATTGTTCTAGCCTAGTAAACAGTTGGTTAACTGAAATATGTTTAACTTGGAGTTAAATTGGTTTTGTTAGAAAATTCTTAGATTTTAAAGAGAAGTTGTTATAAATTTACTCCATGTGTGCAGTTTGCTGTTTTGAGAAAGCAAGTGCTGGAATCACTCTTTCATCTTTTGTTCCAATACCACCGCCATATTGGGCTGGTATTCACAGGACAATACTTGACAGTTTTAAAGTTTTTAAATTAAATATTAAATAACTTAAGCATATTATTGTACAATGCACGTAAAGCCATTTCTTTTTATGTATTGTTTTCTTTTATTTATTTTTATTTTTTAATAAGTGAGACAGTTTTATGAGACACAAAGTATTTAGTGCAATTAAGAATGACTGGTTAAGCTGGTGTTCTTTTTGGCCAGACCAGAATAATAACCAGAATTATTTCTGTTTATGACAATCAATTAAAAACGAATAGTTTTCAAACAAACTTTCTGCACCTTTTTTTTAGGAATTGCAAGATGTTTAAGGCTTTTGGAGTTAGCTGAGCTTATCAAATAAGGCAGCTACTGCAAAATTGCACATTATCCTGTCAATGCACTGGTTGTGTAACTGCCATTTATTTGTATGTTTCACTTTAATGGTGAGAACTGCCTCTGCTACAACCCAGAGGACGTGTCAGTAAATGTAGGCAGTGATTTGATTGCTTAAGATACTTCTAAGTACCACATAAACGAAAAAGAGAATATGTTCTTTGATTTCAGTACAAATTCAAGTTTGATTTTATACATGACTTGAGCTGTGAAGGGCCATTATAATTTAATTCATTGTGGTAATCTTAAACGTATAAAAAAAGCGGATCTGCCAAGTATCTATGTGTGCTGTAAAGAAAATAAAAAGAATAAAAAAGACCTGCATATTAAATTCTCAACAACAGCTTGCACCAAACATTTTAACCGCATCAAGGTTTGAAACTGGTTTCATTTTTGTCAACTTTGACTGTGGAAATTAAGCATTTTAGGAAGAGGTTTCAAGAAGGAGGACATGTAAGAAGATCACCCAGAAGAGGCAGCTGTGCCTCTTGATAATGCTGCAGTACATTAAGCTGTTCAGCACTTTGTGATGAGGTGAAAGCCTCTTACAGAACCAACTACAATCTCTATGTGCACTTTTCCCCCCGACACAGCAGTTTAAGAGAAACATATGAATCACTCTTGTAGCAAAATATGAACCACATTTTCTCCATCTGGTTATTTTATTTTATTTTATTTTTTTTAATATATATATATATATATATATATATATATATATAATTATTTTTTTAAATATATATATTAAAAAAAATAAAATAAAATAAAGTAACCAGATGGAGAAAATGTGGTTCATATTTTGCTACAAGAGTGATTCATATGTATATATATATATATATATATACACATACACACACACACACACACTGCCTGGCCAAGAAAAAGGTCGTCACCTGGATTTAACTAAGCAAATAGGTGCGAGTCTCCCATTGGATAATTACTGTAGGGGCGATTATGTTTCAGCTGGCAACAAGTTATTTAACCCCATCTGGTGCATTGAGTTGCTTCTCATTTATTAAACAACCATGTCGAAAGACACATCCCGTGGTCGTGAAAAAGATGTCAGTCTGTTTCAGAAGGGTCAAATCATTGGCATGCATCAAGCAGAGAAAACATCTAAGCAGACTGCAGAAACTACCAAAATTGGGTTAAGAACTGTCCAACACATTATTAAAAACTGGAAAGATAGTGGGACTCATCGTTTTCGAGGAAAAAATGTGGCCGGAAAAAACTCCTGAATGATCGTGATCGGCGATCACTTAAATGTTTGGTGAAATCAAATCGAAGAAAAACAACCGTAGAACTCCAGGCTATGTTTGATAGTGAAAGTAAGAGCATTTCCAGAAGCACAATGCGAAGAGAACTCAAGGGACTGGGACTGAACAGCTGTGTAGCCTTAAGAAAACCACTAATCAGTGAGGCTAACTGGAAAAAAAGGCTTCAATTTGCTAGGGAGCATAAATATTGGACTCTGCAGCAATGGATGAAGGTGGTCTGATGAGTCCAGATTTACCCTGTTCCAGAGTGATCAGGGTAAGAAGGGAGGCAGGTGAAGTGATGCACCCATCATGCCTAGAGCCTACTGTACAAGCCTGTGGGGGCAGTGCTATGATCTGGGGTTGCTGCAGTTGGTCAGGTCTGGGTTCAGCAACAGTATGTGTTCAAAGAATGAGGTCAGCTGACTACCTGAACATACTGAATGACCAGGTTATTCCATCAATGGATTTTTTCTTCCCTAATGGCGCGGGCATATTCCAAGATGACAATGCCAGGATTCACTGGGCTCGAATTGTGAAAGAGTGGTTCAGGGAGCATGAGACATCATTCTCACACATGGATTGGCCACAACCGAGTCCAGACCTTAACCCCATTGACAATCTTTGGGTCGTGCTGGAGAAGACTTTATTGAGACTCAACTATCATCAATGCACGATCTTGGTGAAAAATTAATGCAACACTGGGTGGAAATAAATCTTATGACATCGCCGAAGCTTATCCAAACAATGCCACAGCGAAGGCATGCCGTAATCAAAGTTAATGGCGGTCCAGCGGAAAATTAGTGTGACTTTTTTCACACACATGTACTGTACTTTCATAGAAGAGTGCATATTTATCCAATAGCACTTTAGAAGAGGCTTTGCATATTAATAAAGCTTTCTAAACTCCCTCCAAGGTGTGTTGCAGACAAGGTGCAGAGACAATGGATTTCCATATTTGTTTTTAGAAAGCGGTATGTATTTCCCTATAGTTTATCTGTGGTTAATTGGTGCAAAACTGTGCAGACAGATTGCAGAAACTGAAAGCACAGTTTAGTAAAGCGTGAGCACAGATTGCAAAACGGAGCGGACAGTTTAGTAAAGCATGAGCATGGATTTCCAACGGCTTTGTTTGTTTTTACCCGCTGACACTTGCCGGGCTCCGTAAGGACCAAATCTTCAGGTAGCTCCCTGCAACATATCCGAGAAGAACCTGCAGCTTTTAGCAATGAGAGGGTCTGCGGTCTCTTGCAGCAAGCCACAGTAGTTAAAGGGAATCTTAAACCTAAGCTCGCTTACAACTTTGCAAGTACATTACAAATTGATTGATTGAAGGGTGGATCGAGCTAGGGTTTTATGTTATCTACATTTTTATTAAAAACACTTGTAAGGGTGGTTAGCTAATGGTTTAATTATGCAAAACGTAGATCTGGCTTGGGAATGTTACGTCATGCGTTCTGTGCTTCTGATGACCTTTGGGCTCCTTCTGCCTATAAGTACATTTCATATTAATACTATAACTTGCCAAAATCTAATCGGTTTCACTGTATTTTAGATTGTTGATAGGATTCCCTTCACAAAGGCAATGCTGTGTGTGCTGTGGTTATAAAGCTCAGTGAAGAAAAGGCACAGAAATAAACACTACTCCGAGGTTTGGTGCTGGAAAAGTTTGAAAGTTTACCTTGAAAATGTTTGAAAAGTGCTTACATTTTACAGTGGGAAAAGTGTACAAACATTGCATATATGGCATACTTGCTTTCCCAGTGAGCCACGTAGTGGCCCTTAATTTTTGTTTTAAAGGAAGATTAAGGCCCTGTCCCAATACTCGCACTTCCACCCTTGTATCCCTGAATTGCGCGTTCCAGTTGAGGGTTTGAGTGCGTAGTGTGGTCCTTAGCCCCGCTCCCTTTGTGCCCTCAATCCACACTTTGGCTAAGCGGACTTTGCCAAAGTATATTACCCACAATTCACTGCTACAGATGACGTTCTGAGCAAAAACCAACCCAACCATCCCTGTAATCAACCATCAAATCAGAATAATAAGAACTGCGTAAACTATAGACAGCAAGCCGACAAATAATTTTTTTTTGCTGGTTTTCCAGGCTCAACATTGAAAGATACCACTGGCTTCAGAGTTAGTTTGGGCAGTCTGTAGGCCATAACACTGAAGTTACCTTTCAAACAAACACTGGCGCAGCGAGAGTCTGGTGTAAAAGCCTCCTTCGCTTCCTGCACTTTCTTCACCTCAAAACAATTGCTTGTTGCAGTTTTAAAATATTTCTTAGCAGCAAAATTGTGAAAACAGCACCGGTTCCCACCCTTTTTGATGTTGCAGTTACGGTGCAGAGGTGCAAGTTGATGACGTAACTCCTACTGTCCAATTTTCCAATTTTGCACGCTTATAACCTGCGCACTTCAACCCCTACGTGCACTTGTACAAAGTACACACTTCATAGAGGGGCGTAGGGTATAGTGTGGATATTGGGACAGGGGCTAAGACTTAATGTCCCTTAGTTTCGCAGAAATGAGATTTCATTAAACAGCAACTCTAATAGGGAATGCCCAATCAGAAAACAGATACCAGGGCACCATCTATAGATCTAGATTGGGAGAAGTTGGGAGAATCTGTGATTAATTTTGGTGCAAGGCCATTTGGGACATTAAAGGTGAGAAATAAGATTTTAAAATCAATACAGAATCTAATGAAAAGCCAGTGTGGTAAGCACATGGAAATGTTTTTGTGCCTGTTAATCCTAGTAATGAGACTAGCTGGAGCATTTTTAACCGCCTGCAGGTGATATAGGAAGCTCTGACTAATGCCCGATCACAGAATGTGATCGAGGAAAGAAAAAAGGCAAAACCAGGCATTGTCTTATTTTGGCAGTCGGGGGAAATGACATGTTTTCTTTTTAATCATCTTGAGTTAGAAAAACAACACAAAACAATATTTTTAAGTTTGGCATCAAACATTAGGGATGGATTCCTGACTGATATAAGATTACTCCTTTTCAGTTTGAAATTATTTAACCAAAACAATTGTGTCAAAAGTGAAGGTTCAGATTAATGAATAGATACTTTTGTTTTCTTTGCAGCACACCAGGAACTTTCTTACTATAGGAAATGGAGCATTTCTTTTGCCTTTCTAAATAATTTGAAGTTCCAACTATGGTCACCCTCAAAAACACAACTGAACTACATGTTCACACACTGTAAATCTAAAAGTAAACATGTTCAAGAAATTAGCTGGTGATCAAAATTGGTTGATTTTCCAATGATTTCCAATATTTTTCTGGTGATTGAACACATTATAATAGGGGTGTTCAAAGTGCAGCCCGGGGGCCATTTGCGGCTCTGATTGATTTTGTGTGGCCTACAAAACCAGAATGGAGCAAATCTGGTCTGCAAGCATAGTTGATGCAGATGGACACTTTTAAAAAAAAATCTTTTAGGGCAATATTTTCAAAGACAAAAAAAATCATCCTTAAAATAAAAAATGTTAGGTACATTACTAATAATTTCTAATTTATTAACCAGATTTCTACATTCATATTAGTTACCACAATTAATGTAACTAGAACCACAAAAATCCACCAAATTTTACTCAAATGCAGACTTTGGTGCCCCGCCCATTAATTGATACAGCGAGCGCCTTAGAAGAAAGTGACCCAGGTCTCATTCTTGTTGCTGAGCTTAGTCTAAACATTTCTTCTAGCTCAAAAGAGAACAAAATCACCCTGAAAAATTTAGAAACTGTAGGCCGGTCCTATGATAAAACAATTGTGCAAGACCATTTTCATGTTTTGGATCTACAGTGATTTACAGATCCATTTGCAACATTCCTTTTATCATTCAATAAGATCTTGCAGGTTTAGTTCATTACTGAGCAGATTAAAAACAAAAAAACAGGCACAATACATTTATTTAATTTTTTTATTTTAAAAAATAAATTTCAACTGGACAATTTTGGCCCTCATGGCAAAAAGTTTGGACACCCCTTCACTGTACCAAGATATTAACAGGTGCATTAACAACACTCTTTAGTAAGGGAAGTTGTAAGGGATAGAGGACTCAAAGTTGACTACTTTCATTATTAGCAAGATGTTTAAAAATGAAGCCAGAGGGAGCTCAAAGGGTGGACAAAGCTATTTAAAAGGAAAATACTTTCTTAGGAAACATGCCTGCTGTTCAATTGGGTTGTTGCCTTTAAAAAAGGACTGAGATTTCATAGAATACCAGAACGACTGAATGGAGAACAACAGTTCAACAAAGTTGCTTGGTTTTAGCTTTTGGAGCTTTCAGCCTTTTATTGGTTATGCTTGATTTGGAAATGTTTACAGCCTTTAGTAAATCTTAGAGTTCAGAGAAATGTCTACATTTTGGGGAATATACGCAAAGCCTGTTACACTTCATAATGCTAATTTGGCTAATTGTTAACGTAAGATGCTCAAGATCCAACAAGGTCAACTCTGTAATAATTTTGTGTTTGTTTTGAAGTATTTGTAATACAGCAATTGCTCTCTTATATTCATGGTCTAATGATGCCTTTGCTCCAATTAGTCTATGTTCATGGCACAGGAGCTAGAGATAATATTTTGAATAATATAACTTTCATACTTTTTAGAAATAAATCTAAATCAGCTAAAACTAATTTCAGCAGATGGCTGCTTTACAAACCAGGACAATGGAGTCAGCTTAATTTCTTTATTCAGGTTGCATCTCAAAAGTGAGCAATGAACACACTGAATCTCCATGAATTGGCTTTAGAGTGAGTCCTGATCCTGCTGACTCATTGCTGATTATTGTGCTAGTGGTGCAGGTGGGAGAAATATGGTAGAGCGAGCCAATCTGATTGGATGAAAGGCTATTATGGTAAGATAAAGGTCAGGCTGCAAGTTTGAAGAAAGAAAATGGGCATTGAGATAAAGGTGACTTCAACCTTTTGCTGTAACTTTAAAGAGATCCAATAGAAGCACATTATCCACAGTCAGATCCAAAAAACTAAGGGGTATGGTTATTTTGTGGAAACAGTTTTCAACTTATCACCAACCCATTAATGCTAATGCATTAGCTGAACAACTGTTCAGCACTGTTAGGATTATAGAAACATGAAGTGTCAAAGGTATGATCATGTGCTTCTTATGTGAATGTGTCTGTCTGCCTTTGTCCTCTCTCATCTGGGTAAACAAGAAATAATTAACAGCTTTTCAAGCTAATGGGTATTGATCATCCATGGGGCCATGGGGCCACACTGCCAATGTCTTTGGTGCTATCTTGTTTAAGAAGCCTTTTGCCATGTTCAGCACTTTCAGGCTTAATAAATTTGTAGTAATCTTTAGAATCAGTTTCCATTATTGTCATCTGGAACTTTTGAGGAAACCAGAGTGATTTGTTTGGGTATTAATTAGCCAGTGACTCATCATGGCTGCATCAGTCTATGGCATAATCTACATAATCTCTCCCCCAGCAGAGCCAAGGAGAATGTGAAACAATATAATTGGACACCTCTCTCAGTGTGGACTTCCTTGACCATGCTCTTGATTTAACACTATTTCTTTGGAGGAGTTGGAGAGAAGATCACCCTGTCTCTGAAAACAACTGCTGGGTCTCTGTTGTTTTTTTTTTGTCCTCAAGCAGCAAAACCATGCTGAGATCAGCTGAATATGTGTTTGCCTCTGAATAAAACTTGACACGTCACCATGTGCTGTCTGATTTTAGTTGACCTTGTTAGACTCATAGGTTTTTGATATACAATTATTCCAGGGTTAAGACTGTATGTTGTTCAGCATCCAGATCAACATATCTGATACAAAGATATTTATTTTTTGATTTAAAAAATTTGTATTTAATAATAATAACAATAATAATTATTATTATTAATATCATTATGAGTATGATTATAATCATTACCACTATAATTGATCAATAATAATTCTGTGGTCAACAAGACCATAGAACGGTTTTATAAAACTGCATATCAAGAAATTACAATATAATAGTAGTGTGGCTGTGTAAGTTTGAATTATTATGGCTTACACTTAATGAAAACCAAAAACTCCATATATGAAAATTAGAATATTACAAAATAAAAGCAGGCTGCACGGTGGTGCAGTTGGTAGCACTGTTGCCTTGCAGCAAGAAGGTCCTGGGTTCAATTCCCAGCCAGGGGTCTTTCTGCATGGAGTTTGCATGTTCTCCCCGTGCATGCATGGGTTCTCACCAAATACTCTGGCTTCCTCCCACAGTCCAAAGACATGCCAGTTAGATTAATTGGTCACTCTAAATTGCCCTTAGGTGTATGAATGAGTGTGTGCATGGTTGTTTGTGTGTTGCCCTGCAGTGGACTGGCAACCTGTCCAGGGTGTACCCTACCTCTTGCCCATAGGCTGCTGGAGATAGGCACCAGCTTCCCCATGACCCACTATGGAATAAACAGTAGAAACTGACTGACAAAATAAAAGCAGATCTTGTTAAACACTCATCAGCTTCAGACACACATTAAGAAATAAATCCCACAGAGGTTGCATGTGGCTGGCACTGCAAGGTGTGGATCCCACTCATCCTTTTTAAACTTCTTCTTTTCAGAGGAGTTGACAATTCTGATAAAACAGAGTGAAATAATCTGTCCGGTTTCAGCACGCTTTAATGCAACCCATTTAATGTGTGTTGAAGGTGCCAATCGATGCATGTTAATTGACAAGGTGCTGCAGATGTGCTTTCCCCTGCCGCCAAAAAAGGTAATTGCTAAAACAATGCTGGCTGGTTAGAGTACTATACTCAAGTGCCCTCATGGAACGTTAAATGGAAGAAAAAAAGTGTTAAAAACGTGCATAAGCGAAAAGGATAACTGTAGTCTGGAGAATATTGTAAGGCAAAGTCTATTAACGAGATTGAGGGAGATGCACATGGATTCAAAGGCCTTCAAGAGTCACCGGACACTGGTGCATTCCCTTCCACAGTCCCGGTGGGGTCGCTCGGACCCCGCGTGCCCTCCTCAACTTTTCCCTTGTCTCTGTCGTGGTTTTCCCACACCCCGGGCTGTAGGGAGCCCTCCACATCACTTTTCCAACCATAGAAGTGTCTTACCTGGCTGAGGAGAAAAATTGACTGAAGCGTTAATCAGTGGTCCAAAGTCCTCTTTCCAGATGAAAGTAATTTTTCATTTCAGAGTGGAGAGGCCCAAAAATATTTTTGGGGTCCACTGTAAAGTTTTCTTGTTCAGTGATAATTTTAGGAGCAATATCATCTGCTTGTTTTGATCCACTGTGTTTTATGGTTTCCAAAAATTAGCACAGACATCTACCAGTTTAGAACCCTTTTTTCTTCCCTCTGCTAACACACTATATGGGAATTATGATTTCATTTTCCAGCAAGACCTATCCATAGTACCAAAAGTAAAAATACCTGCTTTAATGGTCATGATGTCACAGTGATTCTTAGCCTGCAAACGTGCCTGAACTAAACCCCATTGAGAATCTGTGGGATAATGTAAGGAAGATGAGACACCAGAGCAACAATGCAGGGGAGCTTAGGACAACCCAACAGTCCCACAGGCGGAGTGCATCCCTGCTATGCTGCATTAATGCAGGAATTCATGCAAAAAGAGCCCTGACCAAGTATTGAGAACATACTTTAAACTGTACCGCTGTAAGCCGTGATCATCAACAAGAATAGACATGAACACTTGAAAATATCACTCTCCAGGTGAATTAATCTAATCCATGAGTCTCTAATGTTTTAATTTGAACTATAAACTCAGGCCATTCATGGTTGTCTCTCTTCAAAAATCACTGAGGACAGTAAACCCAAATATTACTGACAGGTTTATGTGGTTATTTGAAATAATTACAGAATTTTAAGGACCCATTTCCGCTGTAACATTATAAAGCTGCAAAACTGCCACAATTTTCCTCGACACTGAAGGGTTTTTTGGTGGTATGAATGTTTCTAATCCATGTCATTCTATGATTTTATTATATTTCCCAGACTGTTATGTCTGTGTTATGTTCTCATCTCACTATTGGCAAGGAAAAAGACTTTGAAAGTGTCATAAAATTTTCTTACCTCTTCCTTTACAGCACTTTTATAATTTTTCAAATATGACTTTTCCAAGCCACAACCCTCAAATTGTGGTTGCAATCGAATGACAATACAGTTACCCCTAATTTGCCATTGATATGATGATTGCGTGAAGATGGATTCACTTAGTATTAATGTGTTTCTCCCTAATATAAAAAAGCAGCGGCAGTGCCAATATTCCCACACACCCATCCATCTGTATGCAGGTGCTGACTGTGCAGCTGACTGGCTCTGTTCCATGTGTAATACAATTGGTATTGATCAGCAGCACAGACAGACCAAGACAAATCGAGCCTGGACCTCACATGAAGGCAAAAGGCCCCCCTGGATATCAGGTTGGTCATTTCCACATAGACCTTAAACTGGTGGGTGGCATGTAAATAGCTGATCATAACCTTTTTTGAAATGTTAATGCTCCAACTAATTAAGTTTGCAAAGCTGAGACATGAAATGAGCAGATTACCAACTTTTTTTACAGCTGCAAAACTGCAGGTTTCGATCAACATATCAATAAGGTTTGATACATGAAACACGTATATTTCTGTTTGATAATTCCTTCTGAAAACTCCTACGGTTTCTTTTGTTAAATAAAAAAAAATCGTTTAAACAAACAAACATTTTCAGAATTATTTGGTATATGATAAAAATGCTTTATTTTAGCTTTGGAGTTTTGCAAATTGTCACTTCCATGTTCTGTTTTATTTTGAAGCATTTTGTCTATTTGTACTCATACAGTGACACCCCTCTTAAAATTCCAGCTAAACTTTATGTCATGCACTGTTTAACTTAAAAAGAAACAAATTGGATTGAAGATGTGGTCCCCAAAATAAAAAAAGTTCCAGTAACCTGCATAAATCCGTAATCTAATACTTTATTATAGCACACTTTGATTTAATTGGAGCACTCAGTCTCCTTGACCAGACAATATTGCCCAATTAACCTTGCAAAAGCTCTCCAAATTTATCAGATCTGATCAACTTTTGCTGAAGCAAATTAAAAAATTTGTTATTAGGGGAAAGTCCTGAATTTTCCCGTGGTTGTGGAAGTTCAATGAAATCACCCTTTTGCAGGCTTTGCTGCCGTGAAGGTGCTGGCGACAAAGGTGGGGCCCTATAACTGTGTGCCGCCCTGGGGGTGGTTATGGGCTTGAAAGACTGTGCCATCCCGGGCCTGGGCAAATCGGTCAGCGGGCCTGCTTGTAGTCACGCAACTACTTCAGCTAATGTAAGCAGAACGTGGCTCTTATGAGAAGTGAACAAGTACCAAAACCAATCAGATGGAAAATTATAAAAAAGAATATTAATATTTTTGTACCAGTTTGTTTTCTAAACATGATAATTGTCCTAGTCCATGTTCCGTTTAACTTTGCCACCCACTGCAGAGCCCACCAAGGTGTGGGGATCATCAGAGTCAAACTCTGAATCAAACTATTAAGGTTTAAACCAATCACAAGTCAAACTCTCTACTTGTTTGTATTGTATTATATTTTTTCTGAGTTAGGGAAAAAGTCTAACAGACTATATGAAAAAGCTTGCACATCCACATTGGAATCTGAATATTTGCTTGTCCACCGCAGAGTTTAGAAAAGCCAGATTACCCTGAAACCTCATCTGCACTATGTGGAGAATGTCTGGTTTTTTATCAGCATGCTTTTTGAAAACCTTGGAATTTTATGACTTCGTACGCTAGAAATTAAGGTTTCATTACCTTGCTGTTTTTTTTATATCTGACAAGTTATTATTAAAAAAAAAGATAACTGTTCAATATTTTCTAAAGCATTCAGATTATAATGCACACAAAGAAGCAGTAGAGACTTCTGGGGCTGCTTGTGGATGGTTGTGTTTCTGGGTTTTAAAAGAAAGATAAACACTTAAAATGATAAAGAAGACAGAAACAGTTTTAAAATAGCATAACACTGGAACATGAACAGCAGCACGTCATTTTTGAACATAAAACATTATTAAGGATGGGGAAGGACGCAAAGACTAAACTATAGAACAAGACACTCATCAGTAGACAGATCCAGAGCATCCCAGGAACGCACATTTAATGTGCTGTCTGACAGCAGCTTTGTAGTGGAGGGGAAATGACACAAAGAAGACATAAAACAGCACTGAAGGAAAGAGAGACAATGGCTGTAGATGACACCATAGAGTCCATCTGGCTGAGCTTTAAAAGCTTTTTTGTGCGAGTTTATTATGTCACAGTCACTGGTAGATCTACTCAAATGATTGGAGTAAGTTGCCAGTACAGCTGTGAAAAAATGATCATGTCTCAGTTCTGTTTCTGTTTTGTTAAATAGTTGCGAGGACGTGAAGATACTAACAGAAATCAGTAACTGTTGACAACCTGTGCATACAGTTCCTGTTTGTCCAAATGAACTGATGTCATCTGAAGGTGTACTTAACATACTGACACAGCTGTATGATTTATGCAAAACGAAAAGCTCTATGCAAGAAGTGCACATCAATAAAAATGCTTTTGTGTCTAGCCGAAACTACAAGCAGCAAAATTATCTCGGCCCGTTCTAAACTTTTCTGGTGTTTTAGTGAGAATAGTTTTGAGCTGAGGCTAAATATCTGAAGATGAATTTTTAAACTTTTCTGCAGATTTTCACCACTTGTCTCAGTCTGAGTTGCTTTTAATCATCTTTTTTCTAGATTCCTCATCTCCACTTGCTGTCTCCCCCCTACCGTCATTTCTCAGTCAGCTTTTTTCCCACTTTTTCCTGGAGCTCTCCTTCTGAACATCATAATTATGTTTCCATTCCTTTTTGCTCTAAACCAGCTCGGCTTCTCGTCACAGTTGATGGATGCAGACCTTGTTCAAGATGCTTTATTTCACTGCTTGGCTGTTCTAGGTCTTTTTGCGCTTTATTCTGGCCCCGTTAGGAATATTCTGTAGATCAGTAACATTTTATTTCCTTCACCAGATGTCTCAATCTAGCTCTAGCTATTTTTTTCAAATAATTATTTGAAAAGTGTTTTTTTTTTGTGTTTTTGTTCTGCCCCTGGGAGTAGGCACTTGGTGGAATCATCTTTTTATGTAGTTACAGCTGCAAGTCTTCTGAGTTATGTCTCTACCAGCTTTGCACATCTAGAGACTGAATTTCACTTCTCAAGTAAAAGCCATTCTAATGCATTAATGTAATTTAATCTAAACCATTCCATTGTAGCTCTGGCTGTATGTTCAAGGTTGTTGTTCAGCTAAAAATTATTGGCCTTAGTCTCAAGCTTTATGGAGCCTATAAAAGGATTATTTATTTCCAGTATTACCCTGTTTTGAGCTACATCCAATTTCCCTTAAACTCAGACCAAATTTCTTGCTTCTTCCTGCTGAAGAAGAACATCCCCACAGCATGGTGCTGCCACCCCCATGTCTCCTTGAGCATCTTCTCAACTGCTCGAGGATTACACTGAGCCTCTGTGCCGTTTCTCAGCTTACATTCTTTTTTTTGGTTTTATAACCTAACCCTGCTTTAAACTTCAGCAGAATTTCCTCTCTGACCTGTTATGAGACCCAGCCAAGAATAAACATGGATGAACATGAAGTGAACATGGATGAATTAGGACTCTACACCTGCCGCTATGACCTTTTCTACACATTTCAGTGTCACACTAACTTCCACTTCAGCCCAGGAAGAGGAGGAGTCAGAGCTAAAGAAAAACGCAGTGCCCCAACATGGCGGCCTCTTTCCATGCGGGTCTCAGACCGGAACCGGACAGGAGAGGGACGACGTGCGAATGTCACCTTGGTGGCAAGCAGACATGACTCTTTAACTTGGATCTAAAAGTGACTGCAATCACACCGATCATATGCAACAAGGTTAAGTAATGATTTTGCTGTTCGAGTATCCAGCATTCATTCAGAAAAAGGGCTACCCCCAGTTAAGGAGCCGAACATGCCTTTGTTGTACAGTTCGGCTGGACCAGCTAAACAGCCGACCCTTACAGCTACTGAGATTAGCTTCAACGCCAGTCCCTTTAATGCCCACACATGGATGACCTGACTTGCCTCAACTTGTTGCCCAGAAACCTTTTCCTCAGCACAGTTCACGTAAGAGGTAGTGTTTGGGCAGAGAAGATTAGTTTAGAGTGAAATAATCTAAATAATGTTCGTTTCATGACTTTTGGTTCTTGTTTGTGTGGAGAAATCTCAGCTAAGTGCTAGTGGACTAGATGCTCAGTCAATGATGTGTTCTGTGTTGTGTTTTTAAAGTTAAGACAAACTTTATTTAGATGGTGGTTTTTAAATACAGATCCTCCATAACGCACAGTCAGCGCTTACGCACATTGGTCCTTTTATTGCTGGTATCTTAAAGATACATGTTCGACTTTAAAGAGCAATTGGCTTTCTTTTCTTAGCTTCAACCGCTAACGGCTAAGGTTACACATGACCTATTAGGAGTCACGTCTATTGAGACTCATTTATCCAGAAAGGTTGTTGGTTTCCAATCTAGGAAAATAATATTTCCCTAAATATTATCATACCAAATGTGATAGCTAATTAAACACCATTAAGACTAATTTATCCAGAAAGGTTTGGTTTTTATTCAAAATAAGATTTCTTTAAATATTATTTTAATATTTCCTTAATAATATTTCCTTAAATATTATTGTACTAAATTAAGGCAGCTAATTAAACACCATTGATAATTAGTCATCCAGAACGTTGGTTTTATTCAGCAAATCTTCCTTTAAAATATTATTTTATTAAAATAATGTTTTATATGATCTTGCATTGTAAATGGTTGTTTAAAGGTATACCAATTACTGGTTAAGTTAGTTCCAAGACTATCTTAACTTAATTTCTAGATTCTTCAAGATAATCCTTGGTTCTGAAACATAAATAACAATGAATGGTAATGTTGCATCACTTTATTAGCCACGGTTTTTAACCAGATTTGATTCACTTGTTCATATTGTACAAAGTTGGTGTTGCTTATTCTTTCATTTTGCTTGATAGTTTAGTTGGATTGTTCTAGTGTAGTAAAGAGTTTGTTGATTGAAATATGTTTGAAATTATTAATTAAATTACATGGACACTAGAAGCTTAGCTTTCTTGCTTATAGGGTGACTTCTGAAGACAATTGGTTGCAGTTGACTTTATTTAGGGTCTCAGAGTAAAGGGGGATAAAAACAAATGCATGACACATTTTCTGTTTTTCATTTCTAGTAATCCTTTAAAGACATGTGTACTTCTTCCAGTTCATAATTATACACTACTTTGTGGTGGTCTGTCACATAAAATCTCAATACAATACACTGAAGTGTGTTGTTCAGTAGAGACAAGCTGTGAAAATAATCACATATTCAAACTAAACTTAAATTCTGATGCCAACAGGAACATCGTTAATAAGAAAAAGAGCATAGGGTTGGTAGACTATGCTATTTCTGCTCTAAGCAAAATGAAATTATTCAGAAAACTACATTCAAAGCACAGCAAGTGAAAGCCACTGACATGTTCTTCTTCATGGCGTAAAACATGTGGAGTGAGGTTTACTGTCTGCAGAGCTCTGTGGGGGTCTGTATGGGGTTTAAAATTAAACAATGATGAAGACAAATCATTTCTCTCATCAGATACAATCATATTACTGTAAGGCACTCTGTGTTGGAACATTTAGCCATGAATGTTGCTGTAGGGTGCCTGACTCTGAATGTTAGGATGGATTTTAAACTGTGTTCTCATCTGTGTATTATATATCTAGTGATGTCCCCTGTAGAGCAGACTGACTGTGAATTATGCTTTACACTTAGCTCCTGCTGCTCAGGCTATGTGCTCTGTGAAACTGTGCACAGCCAACAAGACCACAAGAGTGTTACTGAGATGAATCTGAATGCATCTGTTGTAACCTTCCTATGAATCCTATAGAATGAAAATAAATAGATATAAAAAAGCACACCAAAGTACTTTAAATATGACAACATTTTCTCTAAAATGTCCTTCCTCCATAAATTCTGATGACCTGAAGTCTGAGGATTGCATCCACAGTTTTAATCAAACTCTCACTTTAATCTTTAGGAGGTTTTCAACTCATTTACTCCTCAGGCTTTAATGACCAACCCATGCTTTTGGAGCTCACCTGAGTTTTAGCTAAAAGAAATCTGTGTACATTTATTTATTTATTCTAATTTTCCAATCAGATTTGGATAAGAACTCCGTAAGGCTTCAGGGTGTGTTCTTAAAACATGTCATTAAACTTGCACATCTTGGGAGTCCTTTATGCTACACAACATTTTCACAACCTCCAATTACTAATGAAACATTAATGGGCGTGCGTCACCATTAGCCAATGGCCAGTATGCCAGGGTAAACTGCAGAGGTCTTAAAAAAGAACATTGACAATGCATATTGACATAAACTCGATGTAGTTCTCAATAAAAAAACATTTGAAATGTTTAATATTAAATAAATTACCAAAATCTGACAAAAGGATCTGCCAGTCTTAAAACACTTAGCCGTGGCTGTACATTATGATGTTATTTAGAATATAAAAAAAGCTTTGGTAAGAGAAGATCAGCAAATCCAATTTAAATATGTTTACTCTTCTCACCTGGGCCTCCTCCTGGTGGAACATGCCTGGAACACCTCCTGGGAGGGATGCCCAGGCCACCTTGATTGACTCCTCTCAATGTGGAGGAGCAGTGGCTCTACTCTGACGTCCTCCCGATTGGCCAGGCTCCTCACCCTATCTGCAAGGGAGTACCCGGCCTCCCTGCGGAGGAAGCTTATTTCATCTGCTTGTATCTGGGATCTCTTCTTTTGGTCATGACCCAAAATTCATGCCCATAGGTGAGAGTAGGAACGTAGACCGACCGGTAAATCAAGAACGTAACCGGTTGATCTTCCCCCACTGTAAACAGTGTTGGTGAAGCACGGCTTCCCTCTCCTGAGGCGCAGGACGGTTTGCCAGAATCACTTTGAGGCCAGTAGTCCTTCTCCATGGCCTCACCAAACTCCTTCCAGGCCTGAGTTTTTGCCTCTGCTATTGCCTGGGCCACAGCACGCTTGGCCTCACGGTACCCATCAGCTGCCTTAGGAGTCCCACAAGCCAACCAGAACCAATAGGACTCCTTCTTCAGCTTGACAGCATCCCTTACTGCCAGTGTCCACCGCTGGGTTCTGGCATTGCCACGGTGACATGCACTGCAGACCTTACAGCCACTGCCACAGAGTCTATGCCTCCAACCTCCCCCGGTATCTGGTAAAAGCTCTCCCGGAGGTGGGAGTTAAATGCATCCCTGGCCGAGGATTCCGCCAGACATTCCCTGCAGAACCTCACTATTCGCTTGGGCCTGCCCAGTCTGTCCAGCTTCCTCCTTTTACAACAGATTCAACTCACCAATAGGTGGTGATTGGAGGACAGTTCAGACTCCCTCTTTACCCAAGTGTCCAATACATGCGTCCAAAGGTCCAGATACACGTAAACAATGACAGCCATCGACCTCCTGCCTCGGGTCTTCTGGTGCCAAGTGCACTGATGGTCACCCTTATGCTTAAGCATGGTGTTCGTTATGGACAATCCATGATGTCCGGAGGGGATTACCCTCTGATACCATAAAATTAATACAGCTTTCAGCTGCAGGTTGGCATAAACAGTATTTTGGGAGTATGAGGAGTATGAGTAGATTGTGTTCACAATCAAATGTTTTTTAGGTCAAACATGTGCTCTTGTATGAAATTGCAATTACAAACACTTTTTTGTCATTTTGATTTATTTACAAAGCCTTTGCTTGGAAAGTATGAAGAACCTCTCAATGTATCTAAAAATAGTCAGAATTTTATTCAATATATTAATAATCATATTTGTCATCATAAAAGTGAAGTTTTCATCCTTTTTAGTGGATCCTTCTCATCTTCACTTGTATAACTTCAAGAGGAACAGTCAGGGTGTTTATTTTTATCCAGCAGCCTCAACTTGCAGCAAGAAGAGCACTGAGGTCAATCTTTGTTCCCATGAACAAGCCTGCTGGGCTTAGATTGGTTCTTCGCTTTGAGATAGATAAAAAGAAACACTGCAGGTGAAAAGCTTATCTACTCTTCTTTAATAAATATGGCATTCTGCAGAGAGAGACAGGACATTGGCTGCTTTGTTGAGAAGGAGTAACATGGTGGAATGTGCAGAAACTTAGGACATGCGTCTGAACCAAACAGAAACATATTTCTGCTCTTTGAGAAATCTTTGCTAAAGGACTTGTTAACATACATTTACGTGAATGGTTTAAATGAATAAGCAAGCTGGAGGTAGAGCATAAAATTAGACATCATGCATCTGTTCTAGAGGGTAATATCTGCATAAAACAAAGCACAAAATAAAATGTGATATAGTCAGCAATTCAAAAGAAAAAACCATGATGAAAATAAAAAACAAGAAATCACATTTGATACAGTATGCCACGCAGGAAAAACTGTAAACAATATAAAAAAGCAATCTGTTTTTGTATTTGGACAAAAACTTTAACATTGTGAGAGCTTTTGTTTTTTTTCTTTTTAGAGTTGGCCTGAGAGCACTCAAAGGAACAAGGGTACCCCACTTAGGCTGTCCGTCAGCCCTCATCCACCCTGCTCTAACGTGTCTTCATTAGTTTTGTGGCCTGCTTCCACCCCTACAACACCTTCCTTCTAAGAGCACACATGACGGTGCCAAACGCACATGAAAACTGAAGCTGAGTTGACAGCTGTCCAAATTAAATATGAAAAACGTCATATATTGAAAGACACACAACTGTTTTGAAATATACAGTTCAAACGACAGAACTGACAGAATTATCTCTATTTGCTTAATAGAAGAATAATGAAAGAGAGAATTTTTTAAAAGAAATTTAGAAGAAGTTTAGATTTTTCTAGGATTTGGCAGAACTGCCTTTGAGACTGTATGATTTGTGTTGGGCACTTCCATCCCTGCAGACACAACAGGTGAAACTGAGTCAAGTTTGCAGGCTGCTTGCTCACACCCACCTTTTTAGTTTTGCCCACAAATGTTCTGTGGGACGGAGATCAGGGTTTTGTGGTGGACATACCAAAACATTGACTTTGTAGTCCTGATTCCACTGTATAACTTATTTGGCGATATGAACAGGACCATTAGGAAGACCTATTTGTGCCCAAGTTTTAACTCTCTGGCTGAAGTATTGAGATGTTTCTTCAATATTTCCATATAATGTCGTTTTATGAGGATGTCATATATTCTGTGAAGTGCACAGAAAAACCTGCAGTAAAACACCCTCACAACATCACACAGACATCTGGGTAATTCAGAACTGGGATAGTGTTCCCAGGCTTGCAAGCCATCCCCCCTTATTCTTCAAAATGTAACTGATTATGGCCAGCATATTTACAAAGCCTGTTGCATTTGTTCTGTGGTTGATTCACACGTTTTGGACCAAAGCACATTCATCTCTGGGACACAGAACCCGTTTTGTTCTAGAACGGTATGATGGATTGACTTTCCCATGGTGTTTATACTTTCATGTAATTGTTTGAACAGATGAGCGTGGCACCTTCACTCATCTGGAAATTGTACCCAAGGATGAAGCAGAGTTGTGGAAGTCCGTCTTTCTCTTCCTTATGTCTTGGCTGATTTATTTTTGTTTTTCATGATGTGAAAGAAGGAAGCAGTAGGTTCAAGATGTTGACTTAAAATACATCCAATAGTGTGCCTTTTAAATCAAATGTTGTGAATTAACCTTTTAGAAGCTTTGAGATCATCAAATCCAAACCATATATAGGAAAAGTTATGATAGGGTGTTTAAACCTCCGCTGTTGCAGAAAGTAATAAAATAGTATCTCCTTCATTACCTTCATTTAGACAATCCAAATAATAATGGCAATCTTGACTGAAGTAAAATAGAAAATGTTTAGTCTTACATTAAATTAAACTGAACATTAAATGACGGGCAAAAACGGTCAATCAGTCTATTTGTACAGTGTATGTTAATGTCTGGTTTAATCTAGAAATAGATTCAGCATTTTCTGTTGCAGTCAGACAATAAAATATATGTCAACAAAACTGGTTTTTATTTTATGTCCACTTTTTCACTCGATTGACTTTAAAATGGGAGGTCTGACTAAGCAATGTAGCTGTGATGCTACATTGAGAGCTGCTCCAGATTGTGTGGCGTCTCGCTAACTTTCATAAGCTTCCACTAAAACACCAACACCATCTGGTGTGTTTGGCAAAAGGAAAATAACTTCCTCTTACTCTGAAATATCCTACACAGAGATATTTTGCAAACTATTCCTGCAGAGAACAGACCCCAAAAGCCAGTTTTAGCCAGCCCCAGCTTTCATAGGCTCTGACAGTTACATGGAGACACACACAGGTCAGGTCAGACCAGCAGAGATGATTTATGTGTAATTGCTTTCTTCTTTTTTCATCCATCTGAACTCCATTGGGACTTCATGGCATTCCAGTAGCTGTCCATGTAAGTGGCACAACCTTCGATTTCCATCTACATCACAGGTTTGAGAAAACACTGGTCCTGTCTGAATCAATATACATTTACATATATGATTCAAGAATCAGACAAAGGTTACCTTGAGTCTCCTGGACTCAAGTGTAGGCTATGCTTAACTATATTTTACACTGTTTGGCTTTGATACAAATCCAAGTCATTTCAGGAGAGTCAGTGCCCTGGGCATGCAGTAAAATGGCCACACTACTTTCCAGCAGTATTACATTGTCCTGTGATTTTGAAGCACTATGGTTCTCAAACAGCGGTACAAGTTTCACTAGTGGTACTTGGGCTGCCGGGCAACACTTTACCTGTGAAATTAGAACTTGGATCAGGGAATGACACAAAACCCAACGTAACCATGTTCGTTTTTCAAGTTCGAAAGCCATTTGTGATTTTGAAGCACAACCTAATAATAATGGATTATTCCAGATATGCACCAGCCCCTCTGTTACCTTGGAAGGACAAGCAAAGATGGATGAATGGATGGATGGATGGATGGATGGATGGATGGATGGATGGATAGATAGATAGATAGATAGATAGATAGATAGATAGATAGATAGATAGATAGATAGATAGATAGATAGATAGATAGATAGATAGATAGATAGATAGATAGATAGATAGATAGATAGATAGATAGATAGATAGATAGATAGATAGATGGGTTGGTGGGAAGCTTTCAACTTCAACTTCAACTACGGACTATATTTTTTTGAGCTTGCTTTTATGACATAACAAAACAAACTGAAAAATCCAAATTGCTGTTGTACTACAGTTACAAAATGTGTGTGAAGATAGTGGAACTTGAAGAACTTGGTTTTCTACAGAGATGGTACTTGTTATAGAAAGCTTAAGAACCCCTGGAGTCATGCTCGGGGTGTCAGTACACCAACAAAATGTTTAGGTAGTTGAGTTTTGTCAGGTACTGCTTGCAGTCATTTAAAAATGCATTGATCAGGACCCAGATCCAAAAGCTTGGCTTGAATTGTGACATAGCCAACAATAATTTCATAAAGTTATTAGTACTGAGTTACTGTTGTTACTGTAAACTTGAAACTAAAGTGGATTAAAAAAAGGAAAAAGATAGACTGGATTACGGTTTCAGTGAATTAGTATTCCCTCTGTAAAAATCAGCAGTGTTTTCATGTTCAATTAGGAACATGAATTTGCACAAAGCTCAGTCATTACTTATGCAGTAAATTCGAGACGTTGTTGTTTTGGAAAACCAAATTAGTTTATTATACTCTAATAAACTTTAATAAACTAAATTATTCCTCTTGTAAATGTGGAAATGTCTAGTGTGACAGAAAACCTAAACTGTGTGTCTTGTTTGTATAACAGCATAGAAGTATCCACATCCTGTATAGTCAGGTGTGCTTGTGAAAATGTCTAGTTGCAAAACAGGTTCAGCAAAGCAAGTATAGATATGCTTGAGGAAGTTTTCCGTTGACAAACTATTTTTGTTAGAGAAGAGTTTCACTTTGTGAAAGCGGAACTGCATTTATAAATATTAGTGTTTGAGCTCTAACTGACAGAGCAGCTTGATACTTTGTATGCGGTTGTTCTCACTTTCTGCAAGTTTCAACAAACTGCTGGAGTGTACTTATCCTTTGGCCTTTTTTGCTTTTTAAAGGTGGTTTTTCCACAACACAAGCACTAAGCACAGTATTGCAAAGCATTCATTTACCTTGAACTTTGCTTACATTTAGACACATTGCAACTATGAACATCAACGTATTGGGACTGACCAGTACAAAGTAGCTTTTAATTGTGAGGTAGAAGGAAAATGATACAAGGTTTTACAGTTTTTTTTACAAAACAAAATCAAAATAGAGTGTGGCAGGCAATTGTATTTAGGCTTTTTCACCTCCAACTAAGATCCAGAGAAAACAAATGCCTTCAAAAAATCACGTAATCAGAAAATCGAGTCCACCTGAGTGTAATCAAATCTCAGTATAAAAACAGCTGTATAAGGCCTCAGAGGTTTAATAGAGAACATCAGTGAACAAACAGCATCATGAAGACCAAATCTGTTGACAGGATGACTTATTGTCATGCATTCCAGAAATCTGTAGAAGTGTTGAAAGAAGAAAGTCATTGCTGAAAGAAAAACACAAGAAGTTCTGCTTACAGCTTACCATAAGCAATGTAGGGCATGCAGCAGATGTGGAAGAAGGTGATCTGGTTAGATGTGAAACAAACTAAACTTTTTGACAAACATGCAAAATGCTATGCATGGCAGAAAACCAAGACTCCACCGTGAAATATGGTGAAAGCAGCATCATCTTTTGGGGGTTATATATTGACAGGTAAATTGGTCACAGTGAATGGGAAGATAAATGGAGAGATAAATACAGGGCAATCATGGAAAAAACATGTTGCTACTTCAAAATACTTGAGGATGGAGCAGAGGTTCACCTTCCAGCTGTAAACATACAGCTACAGCGTTTGGATCAAAGTATAACTGGTGTGTTAGAATGGCCCAGTCAAAGTCCAAACCTAATTCTAACAATGTATACATTTTTCTTCAACTTCACAATAATGTACTACTGTGTGTGATTCTGTCATATACAGTTTGATGGTTGTGCTTTGCATAAGAAAAATAATTATTGAATAAAGATGATCAACACATACAAAAATGATACATTTATTATGAAACAATGCCCAATTCCTCATAATAAGGCAGATGAAATAAATTTTTTGTGTTCACACCCACGCACGCAGGTGGAAATGACAATACTACATGCCCTCTTTGTGAGATGAGAGTTTGTACTGATGACATGGCGCCTGGTGCATGAAATGCCTCGCAGAAGTGAAATACAGTTCATCAGCAGCACAGAGCCGCTGCATTTGGCTGATGATCATGTAAAAAGAGCTTACACAGCAACGCGTGAACCCTCGAAGAAGTTGGGTGGTGACTTGGGAGACACATTTGCCCACGGCGTTCCTATTGGTTTATTAGTGACGTGATGACACGGAGGAGTTGGGCTTAACACTTTATAAAGCTGCTCCGTCCGCGGCGAGCCGCTCTTTTAATAAAGACCGCTGAAGCTGAAACTCCTTCTGCATCCCACCTACTGGAAGCAAGCGACACATCTGCGATACTTTCTACCATGAGTGAGGTAGGACTGTTTTTATGTTTTAAAACAAAGAGGTGTCGGGATTTTATCCATAGTACGCAAGGGTCCTGACGCAGGGCGCGCAGGGAGAAGCAACATTTAAGACAGATTCGGTGGTCAGGTGTGAGCCACGGATTTGCTTAACCCGATGAGCTTTCACAGGTTTAAGTGTTGCAGGGTTATTGTGAGTTATTGAGTGTCAGATGGAGCGCAGCTGAATCCAGGATGGAACAGCGGGGCGCACCAATACTGTCAGATACCTACAGAATCCCACATTTCACCTTTGAATGTGTTGCGTGCTGCACAGCACAATTGGTGAACTGAAAGTCATACACCATGTTAACAGGTGCAGAAGTCCTTAGGTTTTTTTTCTGGCACACCTGGACTGGCCCATTCAGAGAATCTGAGTAAATGTGATGCCTTCCCAGCAGATGGACTGGGATTTCACATACTCGGTTGCGGGTTTATCTGGGTGGTTGAAGCCGATTCTTCACCCATCCAACGACTCATTTTCAAGTCGAAGGAGAAAAAGTTTTTATTTAAAATTTTCATTATGCCACCAATAATGTTTTAGATGTTACAGCCAATTCCTGATGCTTTGTTTTGTAGTATTTCTAAGCCTAATAAAACTGAAATAAGTGCTTCCTGACTGGTTATCCTCTAACAGTTATCTGATAAGGGTGTTTTTATTTTCCTGCATCCAAACGATTCTGTCAGTTGCTTGGAAAGTCTGCACACATCTGAAGATTGTAGAAAATCAAAGTCAGGGCAGAAATAACGCATACGCTGGACAGATGTAAACAGTAAAATGTGTGTGGTGTAGTTCTTTTACATTAAATAATGGTAAGAAACAATGAATTATTTAAGCAGGAATGTTAGTGTCTCTTCTCATTTTATTAGCTTGAAAGTGGGTTTTATGCCACTAACCACAGTTTGAATTGCATTTGAAGAACATTTAAACTGTAGTTAGACTACTGAACTATGCTACTGAAATATGCTTATTTGTACTCATTTAAGTATTTTTCTTGTGCTTGTGATTCCCCATCCGTGCACACAATTTGGGAGGACAATGATGGAAATGTTTATAGAGAAAAAAAAATTTGCATGAAGGTTGTCCAACTTGTTCTGCCTCTCGGTGGGTTCAACAAAAACTCTTTATGCTGCTTTAAATTCCGACTAAATTCCATCTAAAGGAGCTATAACATGCTTAGAAGACTGTTGGTCCTTTATCTTTATCTTTTTATACATTTAGTCTTTTCTTTAAATACATCCAAAACAGGTATCAACCTCCTTCTCTTCACGAGCTGCATATTAACATGTTTTTCAATGCTTCAAAGCAATATGACTTCAGGGTGTCTAAATAAAAGAAACTCTGACAGCAGAGGGATAACTGATTCCTTGCCAGGAGGGAAATCTCCTCTGTATTTTGTTTCATGATGACATGCAACGGAGGCTATGCTCTTTAATTAATAATGATTGTTATATTAAGGGACAACAGCAGCCCAGAGAAACATTAAGAAGACGAGGATATGCATGGTGTGTGGAGTAATATTTATGCTTAGTTGACCCTTTTGTGTTATGCCGTGAAAAGTGAAGTTTTTCTCAGTTGAAGTTATGGGCGTAATCAGTCTTCATAGTTGACTTAACTGAAGCTGGAGCAGTTTAATGCATTCTGGATAGATGAGTCTGCAGTGGTCAGCATTGCAGTGCTCGCTTCATCATTGCTGCCGCACTCTCTGCCCTTAGACATGTTTTCTCCCATCATCTTAAATCTCCTGCTCAGAGGTACAGTACTCATAAAAAAAACACACCTTACTTTTCTCTTTTGTAGCACAACCTTCTGGACATTAATCCACTTTTCTATAAACTACAGAAAATCAGCTTTAAGTCCTTACAGTTAAGACAAAGGCAAAGACAAAAAACAAGATTTAGATATTGATAAAGTTCTCAGCCCCATTATCACGATAGTGAATATGCACTTTCAAAAAAAAATACCAACTTCTGGATTCTAGACCCTTGATTCAGAGATGTCATAGTCAGTTTCAATCTCGAGAACCGAGTGTTGCTTAGTATGTCTTATGCGCCAGAGTATGAGAGCTAAAATGGACACCAGTCAGGGAATTGCATGGATGTGAACAGCTGCCTCACATTTTGAATCCAAACCCTAGAAAACCTGTGCTATACTCAAAAACCAGAGCCACAAATGACTTAATTGTTTTGCATTTGATGTTGTGTTGAAAAAGAACTTATTAATGCCAATAAGACTCTGTGCCAAAGACGGGCTTAAGAACAAACAAAGATCTTTTCTAAGGGAGATTGTCTCATGAAGCGCTATCCCATTGTTCCATCCTGTCAAAGAAGCACAGAGATCTAAGAGGCTATTTAAAACGTAACTGTAATTTTCTCACGTGTGTTGTTTATTCACACTGTGAAAGAGAGTAAGACTTTCAGCAGATAATAGGAAGGCTGAACGGAGAAAAAACAAGGTTGCTGTGTATTATTGTTTTCAGCCTTCAGCCTCTACCTACCATGGAACATGCTCGATTTTGGAAATGTTTGCAGCTTTTTTGAAATCTTAGTATTATAAAAAGCTATGCTAATTGTATTTCTCTAGGGAATTCATATGGATGATTTGGTACTGCTGCGTCAATCGCTGATATAAGATGCCTTCATAAAATGTACACTCTCCAATCATGTTATCATTGTTTTAAAAGATCAGTAAAATCTTATTTTTTCCCACTTCCCACTTATTTTATCTGGAATGGTTTTCTTACAACTTTTTATATTATATTATATTATATTATATTATATTAAAGCTGATTCCACCTTTTTAAGGAAAAAGTGGAATCAGCTTAAATTGGTTATTGGTGGGACAGAGCTTTGTGAAAACCGGGACATGAAAGTTGGTTTCAAAATGGCTGGCCAAAAATCGAATTAGTTTTGGTGAATGTAAGAATTAAACAATTTAAAACATAAACAGCCCCAAGTTGTTACCTGATGAAAAAAAAAATCCTTCTGCTAGTCAATTGTCCGTGGAGTCAGTGTCACCTTTGCACACAGTGAACTGTATGCACACAGCAGGTGTGATTATTTCTATCTAAATGTGAATGAATTGTTTTCTATATCACCAATGCAAACACCATAATTCAAAGTTATTATTGATATTATTGTTTTATGATTGAAATTATTGCAATACTGATATCAGTAGCATTTAATCCACAATTCCATCACCCATCTCTGTCATTTCCATAATTACAATGTCCCCGTCCCTCTCCAAGGGTTTTAGCGTCTTGGTCACTAAAATATATATCAAGTGGGGCAGTAAAATGTCATCAAATTTGCCAAATATATTATTTGAAACATACTAGGTGACCAAAAATTGAGTTCTTTGCTACAACACACACACACACACACACACACACACACACACACTGGTATTGTGATGATGGCTGCGAACATATTGCAGAGCTCTAATTGAAATCTTGACTTACTTTGATGAATTGGACATACATACAGTACAGACCAAAAGTTTGGACACGCCTTCTCATTCAAAGAGTTTTCTTTATTTTCATGACTACGAATATTGTAGCTTCACACTGAAGGCATCAAAACTATGGATTAACACATGTGGAATTATATACTGAACAAAAAAGTGTGAAACAACTGAAAATATGTCTTATATTCTAGGTTCTTCAAAGTAGCCACCTTTTGCTTTGATTGCTGCTCCACATACTCTTGGTATTCTGTTGATGAGCTTCAAGAGGTAGTCACCTGAAATGGTTTTCACTTCACAGGTGTGCCCTGTCAGGTTTAATAAGTGGGATTTCAAGCCATATAAATGGGGTTGGGACCATCAGTTGTGTTGTGCAGGAGGTGGATGCAGTACACAGCTGATAGTCCTACTGAATAAACTGTTAGAATTTGTATTATGGCAAGAAAAAAGCAGCTAAGTAAAGAAAAACGAGTGGCCATCATTACTTTAAGAAATGAAGGTCAGTCAGTCCGAACAATTGGGAAAACTTTGAAAGTGTCCCCAAGTGCAGTCGCAAAAACCATCAAGCGCTACAAAGAAACTGGATCACATGAGGACCGCCCCAGGAAAGGAAGACCAAGAGTCACCTCTGCTGCGGACGATAAGTTAATCCGAGTCACCAGCCTCAGAAATCGCAGGTTAACAGCAGCTCAGATTAGAGAACAGGTCAATGCCACACAGAGTTCTAGCAGCAGACACATCTCTAGAACAACTGTTAAGAGGAGACTGTGTGAATCAGGCCTTCATGGTAAAATAGCTGCTAGGAAACCACTGCTGAGGACAGGCAACAAGCAGAAGAGACTTGTTTGGGCTAAAGAACACAAGGAATGGACATTAGACCAGTGGAAATCTGTGCTTTGGTCTGATGAGTCCAAGTTTGAGATCTTTGGTTCCAACCACCGTGTCTTTGTGCAGCGCAGAAGAGGTGAACAGATGGACTCTACATGCCTGGTTCCCACTGTGAAGCATGGAGGAGGAGGTGTGATGGTGTGGGGGTGCTTTGCTGGTGACACTGTTGGGGATTTATTCAAAATTGAAGGCATACTGAACCAGCATGGCTACCACAGCATCTTGCAGCGGCATGCTATTCCATCCGGTTTGCTTTTAGTTGGACCCCAAACACACCTCCAGGCTGTGTAAGGGCTATTTGACCAAGAAGGAGAGTGATGGGGTGCTGCGCCAGATGACCTGGCCTCCACAGTCACCGGACCTGAACCCAATTGAGATGATTTGGGGTGAGCTGGACTGCAGAGTGAAGGCAAAAGGGCCAACAAGTGCTAAGCATCTCTGGGAACTCCTTCAAGACTGTTGGAAAACCATTTCAGGTGACTACCTCTTGAAGCTCATCAACAGAATACCAAGAGTGTGCGGAGCAGTAATCAAAGCAAAAGGTGGCTACTTTGAAGAACCTAGAATATAAGACATATTTTCAGTTGTTTTACACTTTTTTGTTCAGTATATAATTCCAAATGTGTTAATTCATAGTTTTGATGCCTTCAGTGTGAAGCTACAATATTCATAGTCATGAAAATAAAGAAAACTCTTTGAATGAGAAGGTGTGTCCAAACTTTTGGTCTGTACTGTAGATGTGAAAGAATTTTGAAGCATCACAAGTAGAACTGCATAGTGATCAAATTGCTGTAGTCATCACTATATTAGAGTGTGCAATGTTGCAAATGCAAAGGACTGGTTGGACGTCATATTTAGATGGTAAATCTTAATTGTTAGGCATATTTAATTGTTTGTTACATTTGGCCTGTTAGACGCACTCTAGCCGCCCTTGATTTCCACACCAGCACACACCTGGGCAACATTTTTATTAATATGTCATCATTATTTACAGCAATGGTATTGCAATTAGATATTTTCCAGATATAAGCAGAATACAATGTTCTACTGTTAAACAGTTTTAAAAGGACACGTCCATTTTCCAAGGTAATGACATTAATGAAGAGCTCAATAATTTTGTGTCCATACCCCAGAAGCATCCTGTGAAAAGGCTGTCAGTTTTTCTGAATTTTGGTATGATCTAATTGTTCCGACACTACAGAAAATGGCCTGAAATAAACATGCAACCACTGCTGTCTCATTATGTTACTAAGGCAACACGGTTGCAGAGCTGTGCCAGAGACTTTGCTTGCATTACACTGATATTAAAGTACTAATATGTAGCACAGTGGTTGGAAATTCTTCACATAAATAGCATTTTACTTCAGAATATTACAATTATGCCAAATGTGAAATCAGCAGTCCTGGAGGATCCTGTCATATCTATTTGATTTTGTAAAAGTCACACATATGACAGAAATCCACCTTATTTTAATTTGGAAGTGAACATTTTGGCCTTGTAAAATACCCTTTACAGGAGAGAAAACTATTTTATAGTTAAAATATGCTGCCTATCAGGCACAGTAAAATAATTAGCCCAGAACTTAGTACTTTGCTGCACCTCCTCTAACTTTGATAACAGCACAAATATTTGGATTTAGTTGAAGGGAAAAAAAGAGACACTTTTTTATTGATTAGTTTCATACTCTCTGTGAAACAGCTGACAGATTAACTTTATAGGATGGAGTCTTGTCACGCACCATTTCTTTCAATTTACACCATATGTTTTCAGTTGGACTGATCCCCTCTGTTGCTGCCTGTGTCAATGAGCTGAAATGTGTTTCCTGATGAAGTGTTACACCATCATCCTGACAGGGACAACCAAATCCATGTCAAACAGAAGGAATAAAAAAGTGCCCAAAACTCTGTTGTCCACCTGCGGCTTTACTGTTCAAGTAATGAGCTATCTGCTCTGTTAGTGGCTGCAAAGGACTGCGTGTCGCTCATTGCTCGCCAGCTGTGATTTTATGACAGCATTATCTTAGTAGGAGTGATGGGTGGTGCTCCTTTAGGTTTTAAGCCTTGAGTTTATATATGTTGCAACTCTATTTCTAAATGGCATAATTTTTCTATGTTGTAAGGAAGGGAAAGGTGTAGTAGCCCTTTTTTAGCCAGCCGACTAGCAGCATGCAGCAACATATGGGGGAGTTGGATCACAACCTTGTGCTGTGTTGCAGACAGCTGGGAAAAACTCTGGTCTCGCCGGCACTAACTCTGATAGGAACAGAATGATGCAAAATCTTAGCGGTTTTGAAATCAGAAGCCTTTAAAGTCTTGTGATTACTTGATACCATATGGCTCTTGCCTAATTCTAACCACTTCAAACTACAGCAGCAGTATTATTTCTTTGTCCACTGCAGTTTTTTTTTACTCAGTCAGCAATGTCCTCATTTTTTCCCAGTAAGTTTTAATGAGTAAATATACATTATGATTATAGGGTTGGAGATTCTGTTTACGTTTTCTTTTTCTTAGTGCTCAATCACAAAAATTAACTCCTGCCTCTGTCCATATATTTGTCTTTTCTTGTAAGTTCTGCCTTTTAAAGCTACTTTGCACTCAGTTTTCTGTTTTGAGGTGTGCCTTTGAACAACCAGCGTCTCTTCCCACAGTCACAGAAATCTGTTTTTAAATAAAATCCATTGCATTTTTACAGCTGACAGCTGTCTTGCTAGGATCATATTTATCTTTAGCAACGTGTATTATTGCGATTCGATTTGTCCCTGGGATTAAAGCTGTCAGCAAAGGATAACACACCCGAGAAGCATGCCTTCTAGTTGCAAAATAAAGAAAACAGTTTGATTGAAAGTAAAGTTTCCCAAAGCTAATTAAATAAAATATCACTGCTAGATGCAAGTACCTCCTATACTGTCTAATTTAGGCCCATAAAAATGCATGCACAGAGAGTAACAGATCCATCCATCGTGTATAACTGCTTCTCCATTATGGGTCACAGGGGTGAGGGTGAGGGCTGGTGGGGCACTGGTGCCTATCTTCAGTGGTCATTGCATAAGAGGCATGGTTCCTCCTGAGTGGGTCAACAGTCCAGTATCCAGAGCAACACAGAGACACACAACTATGCACATCCGCACAATCACACCTAATGGCAATTTAGAGAGACTAATTAACCTAACAGTTAACCTAACCTGCGGGAGTAAACTAGTGTACCCGGAGAGCTGCATGCATGGGAAAACATGCAGTCTATGTAGAAAGACTAGAGGCTGGGATTTGAATCCAGGACCTTCTTGCTGTAAGTGAACAGTGCTCCCACCTGTCCCCCAGCATGCAGCCCCTCAGTAATAGATAGCTTGGATCAATCAGATATATTTACTTTTACGTGAGCTTTTAATTTTGTTTCTAATTTTCTCAAAAATCATAATTATAGTAACTGAAGTGACCAGTCTCATGTCTTTTAGCAATAAATGTCTAAATGCTACCTTGTAGTTATATGTTTTAAAGCATCTAGAAATCATTGATGGGTTTAATGTTATACTGATTTTATTAACTTAACATGCTTTAATAACATACAGAGGTAAACGTGTAAATGTTAAGTTAAAATTAAACTTATTTTTGTGTAGACATATGAAAATAAGAAGAAAAAAATATTGTTCTGTACAGATGGAAGCCAACTCAGTTAGCGTTTGGACAGTGAGTATAAGCAGTTTACACTCCCAGCTACTGAAATTTGACCTTACTAATCATCCATCTGTAGGCGGTTATCAGAAACATACTAAATGTCAGATGATGGTGTTTTCTTACTTCTCATCTCCCATATATTTTTCCACTTCTCCTCATGTCTGTATGAGAAGTTCCCAATTCCAAAGAAATAAAGCAATTTCATCAAAAAAAAAAAAAAAAAACACTGATAATGAAGGTACAGACAACAGTCGTGTAGACTTGCACAACAAACATCTTTTTCCCTTCGTGATTTTTAAAGTTGTATTTTGGTGGGAAACACAAAGAGGACAGACTCATTGCAATGTAGTTCATGCATATTTTATGGGACAATTTCCAGGTGTGCCTGAAATCAATGTTGACTCATTGTCATAGCATTGAACAACATGCTGTTGTATTCCTGCAGCCATTCAGTCATTACTAAGGAATATTCAAGATACAGCTTCCCATGCATCAGGAGACATTTTCTAGTTTTCACAACTAATATTACGCTGGTGTAGATTCTCAGTCATCCAGGACACGACAATCTTATGTGTTTGGGTAAAAAGCAACTGGTATTCTTTTCTTGTGTCTTGAAGACTTTTTTCCTCTCATCCACAAGGCTTCTTCAGTTCTGAATTGATTAAAGGCGAAACGTTTTCAACAAATAAGAGTCCAATTGCCCTCTACTTAAGCACTTAGCCCACCTTACACAAAGAATTTGTGTTTTGCTTCCATTTACCTAAGCTTCAAAAGTGTTTGTGAGAGTTAAATTACCCTTAAAGACAGGGCCTTTACTAAATCAAATATATTTTTTCTCAATTACATATTGTGTTTTGCTGACTAGTATTAAAGAATAGCTGTTACATGTTATATCCATTATAACTTACAGTGCTTTATAAAAGTTTTCATACATCTTGACCTATTTGACATTTTTCCACATATAACCACAGACGTCAATACAATTTAATGGGAATTTATGTGGTAGACCAAAGCAAAGTAGTGAATATTTGTGAAGAATACTAAGAAGAATATGATATGTGTTATTAACATTATTTTTTCAACATCCAGTCCAACAAATTGCCTTAAGAAATCACCCAGAATGTCATTTAATCTCAGGAAATCTGTGAAGGCCTCAAAGGTATAGCACTGATGTAGCGCTATATTAAACTATATGGCTGCATAATTAACCATTTGAATAAATTACTTTAATATCAGTCATTAATCTCAGATATTTATCAACTCATTAATTATTCAATATATTTATCAGACAAAGAACAAACTACCTTTACTGAATAATATAATACCTAAGAAATAAAAGGATAGATGTCAAAATTAGTAAACATGAAGTAATCATATTATGATAAAGTTCAAATTGGTATCTAGACCCCATCAACCTGTCAGGAAGACTCGTATGAAAATATCTCCACTTAATCTGATTACTATTTGGTCCAAGGGGAAGAGCAAAAGTTAGGAAGTCAACCCAACCAACACAAATTCATTAATATTTTCAAAGCAGGCAGTGCAAATTATTTATCCCACCTGGATCTAATGGGAATGTATGCCTTGCACTCTTTATTCACTCTCAGGCTTTCAAAAAATCAGGCAAGATAACAGTCCAGCTTCTTATTGCTCTCAAAGGAGTCTCGGCCTGTAGCCCCTAATACCAGAAAAACAGAAAAACAAAGAATCTCCTTCAGTACTGCAGAAAGACAAACTAGCAATTTTGACGAAAAAAACATTGTTCAAGCTGTCTCGCTAGAGATAGACAATGTTATTTAAAATTAAACGTGCAAATAATCATGAGATTTCTTTATTAAAATATGAACATGGTGACCCTGGAGGAGCTGCAGAGGTCTGCAGCTCAGGTGGGATAATCTGTTGACAAGATACACATTTGTTGTACACTCCACAAACCTGGCATTTATAGAAGACTGAACAGAAGAATGTAAATGTTAAACCATAAGAGTCCCTGTTTGCAATTTACCACAAGCCATGTAAGGGACACAGAAAACATATATATAAATAACTAACTCTCCACATAACCCTGAACACACCATCCCAAAAGTGATATATGTTGGTGGCAGCATCATGCTAAGTGAATTTTTTTCTTTGGCAGGGATAGAAATGCTGGTCAAAGCTGATGTGTGCTGAGCTAAAGACTGGGGCAAAGGTTCACCTTTTGCAGGAAAATAAAACTGAATATACTACATGAGCTCCAATAGAATCGCTGCTTTCAGTACCAGCCTGAAATGTGAGCAGCGATGGTACCTGCTGCATTCAGAAGCTAGAGAAGAGATAGCAGCACACCAGAGAATTTCTCCACAGATGGGGAGCATTGTAGATGTGAATTTAGGCCCTGATACCGGAGCAGATGTTCGCCAACCATCAGAACAACGACGCAGTGAATACTTTTGCAAGGCACTGTGTTTCAGGCAGTTCTTTTTTGTTACATAAGAAAATTAAAAAAGTTTATCAAATTTATGTTAAAATAATAGGAAAATATGTTGCAGATTTGTTTTTCAAACTTTCCAGCAGTTTTGGAAGTTCTGAGTTTGAGTTAAATAAGTGGATGATTTTAGAGAGAAATCATCCTGAGGATTAAATCTGCTGATAAAACTCATGCCTTACTTTTGGTTTGGAAAGGAGACATTAGTTAAATAAAATGCTGTTTAATCAACTTTAAGCCTGGAGAGTGATTTCTTGTTCTACTTAGACTGAAAAAACCTAGCCACAACACTAACAGCCAACAGAAATCAAGTTTTCTCTCAATCCCTTTTCAGCTTCAGAGATATTGGAGTTGCTGCAGCTTTTTAAGATATTTTTTCAGCACTAGTGGCCTTTTTATTTTTTGACAGTAGGCAGACAAGAAAGAGGGGTAGAGAGAGGGGGAGACATTCAGCAAATGTTGCCAGGTCCGGGACTTGAACCTGGGACGGCCGCATTGAGGACTGTAGCCTCCGTATATGGTCGCGCGCCCCCTACACCATCAGCACCGCGCCCCTTCCTGCTACAGATTTTTCCTCCACTTTTGCTACCGTTCTTCAAATTATTTACTCCCAATATGACAAATTTGGTATTATTTTCAGCATAAAAGGCAACTTAAATTACATCTGACAAGACAAAGATCTTCATTGAGTTTATAGACCCGAACCCTCCATTTTCTGGACTTATCTTTATTTACCATCACCGTTATCAGATTGGACCATTTGCTGCTCAATACCACACTTTGGGTAGGAGTTAAATAAAATGTAATTGATCAATTGTGCAAATGCCTTTACACAAAATTTAATTTATTTTTAAAAGCACCTTTTATGTGTTATTTTTATTAAGAGAGCGCATTTTGTGAAACATCAAGTTCTCTTATGTTTTCGAAGTATGTGTGTTTACTTTTACCAGTGTGTGTATTAAGATGAAGGATGTAGCATTCACAGTGTTGAACTGCATCAGGGCCAATTATGTTACTTTTGCTGTGAGGTCACTGTCTTGGTTTTTTCCCATATTCAGTGCTGCATTCCACCAGCCTCAGAAGTTGGAACTGGGATGTCGGAGTTTACGTCATCTCTGAGTTGTAGCGTTCAAGTTTCCTGCTTGTTTTTGCTCATATTGCCAGCAACTGTAACAGCAGTCTTACAACAACAATGTTCTATGTGATATTTCAGGCATATAAACAGCGTTGAAACATCTCGTCTTATAAACAATGAATAGTAGTACGTGTATGACTGGCTAAATGTTGCATAAATAGTAAAGAACTGTTAAAAACAGTCACAGTAAGAACGTTTTACTACTATTGATGCGAGGAGCAACCTTCCTGAGTGCGGAAGTCGGGTATGGTCGTGTTGCCCCGACTTAGAAATTTATAATTAAGTTTTAGTCACTCAGAGTTGGGCATTGTAAAGTCTGATGGCTACAGGCAGAAATGATTTCCTGTGGCGCTCTGTGGTGCATTTTGGTTGATGAGTCTCTGGCTGAAGGTGCTCCTGTAGCCGGCCATCACGTCATGAAGTGGATGAGACTTGTTGTCCAAGATGACCTTCACCTTGGACACCTTGGATCATTCTCTCTGACACCACTGATGCAGGGGGGGATCCACCTGCATCGCTTTCAGCTTCTCACCCAGTAGAGCCGGACGGATGGTGTTGAATGCACTGGAGAAGTCAAAAAACATAATTCTAACAGTGGTTGCCGGCTGGTCCAGGTGAGTGTATACACGGTTGAGCAGGAAGATGATGGCATCCTCAACTCCAAGTTTAGGCTGGTAGGCAAACTACAAGCCAGAGCTGCTCCAGGACAAGTCTCTCCAGAGTCTTCATGTTGTGGGACATCAGTGCCACAGGCCTGTTGTCCTTGGAGCCAAAGGGACTTTGTGTTTTAGGCACTGGAACGATGCAGGATGTTTTCCACATCACAGGGACCCCCTGTAGGCGCAGGCTCAATCTAGTCTCAACCAACCAGCTAATAGACTTTTTATTTATGTGTTGTTGATTGAACCAGGTTTAGATTCCCCCTCAGAGTGTAATCGCCAAACTCTTCATCAACAACATAATCTTGATCTTCAACAAAGAAGATATAAATGGGAATTTACCCACTCCTTACCTCATAAATCAATTGGATTGTTGCCAAATGAACGCAGAAGCTATTACACATTGGGCGGTTAAGTGTCTGGGGTGAAAACAGTGTTTGCAGTGCATGTGTAGCTACCCTCTCATTACCATACAGTCGTAAATACACCAGCTGTGTACACAAGGTTGATGGACTCCTGTTTCCCAGTTTAATTTTGCACAAGCAATACTGTCTAAAGTGAATCAATAAAATAAAACGACATCTTAATTTCGTCTGTCGTATTGGAAAATGTTTGCAAAGGCTGTTTTATCTGGTGTGAGGCAGATGAGTCACTGTTAGATTAAACTACTGTTGTGCAAATAATAATTAAAAAATGACTGAATATCAAAGTTTGTCTTTGAACTTGGTCGTTAATTATGACATTTCTGATATACATTAAGGTGTAGGTTTTGAGCATCATTTATGTGGTAGCTTTCACTGTTCACATAGTAACACAACAGACTGGAAAGTGAAAGGGCATTTTGACAACCATAAATGTGTTAATATATGGTCGTAGCTGGTATTAAGGTGAGAAAAAAGAGACTACAGTCATCTGTGAGCTCAACCGGGTCATGCAAATCAAGCCTTTTCACCATCTCTGCCACAGTGCACTATGTTGGTAAGCTTTTGTTAGCATTTTAGTCATTCATCTCATGAGTTCAGTATGTGCAGAGGTGCTGAATTAGTAAAGCATTACTGCTTCAGGCCGCAAATTTACCTCCCACAAAAATCATTACTGCATCACTCCGCAGATTCAAACCAGAGAGACTTCTGGGACTGCAGCGCCTGCAAGGCAATCTAATAAGTAGGCAGGCCACCAAAATAGGTTTGTGACTGCAGGGGTCCCTGATTCAGATATCTACACTAATGCTGACATGAGGCACTTAAACATGTTGGGTGTATTACTTTCTCAGACATAACTATTAATGTGCTCATAAGCAGGGCGATTAAATTTTAAATGGTGAATTTCCCTCCCTGTATCCTTTCTCAGACTTTACACCCTGTAATTGGTGCATTCATATTTATTTTCAGACTTCAGCTACATAATTATTTTTGTTTTACAAAAAGAAGAGAACTTAGGAAAAAAGACAGCACAATGTAATGACAAAAGGCAACAGATGTGGCTGTTTAAAGGAAAAATTGTCACAGTTTGTATTGTGTCTTTGTTGAATGCTTGTTTCACAGCAGCAGCAAAGCGTGTTTGAAAATCTGCATTTTGTGATCTGAATAAACTGATGGAAAAACAAGAGGACCTTAAGGTCACCAGGATTGTAGGTACTTATTGTAAAAGGGATTTTAAACATTTGCCTTAATTGTACTTGAAAGTTCAGCTGTTCTTTGGCCAAACATAAAAACAACTGGAAACAAGGCAATTGTCGCTGGACTGTAAAATGGACTAAGTTGGCAAATGAGGACCTGAATCATTTAGCAGTGGGAGCTTGTCATTCATAAACATCTGAAGATGTAAACAGTTTGTGTTTGACCTGCACCGTGATTGTCCACTACATCCCCATATTATTTTTGAGGTACTGGATGCTCAGTGTGATATCTAACAACAGGTTCTGGCTTGATTCTTTTTATTCTTGAGATTTGTTTTGCGCCACTAGTGGCCTTTATTTTGTAATTTCTTGAAAGTATACAGACAAGCAATGGAATGAAGATTTATTTATGCCAGCTGTATGTTTGTCTATGTGTAGCGCCTGACCACCAAAGCAAATTCCTCGTATGTGTGAAACACTACTTGGCAAGAAAGTTTTTCATGATTCTGATTCGGAAAATACACGTTTTGTGTTTTCTCAAAAGGAGTAAAAGTTATATAAAATTCGATATCAAGATAAAGATAAACATTATTATTCCCAGAGAGCGATTTGTTTTGTAGCCAGCAGAGAATCATTAAAAAAATTCTAAATACATATGACCGCACCACAAACATAACATTCAGGATACAATCAGGATACAAATATAGGCCTCTTTATCGATGAGAACTGACTGTGTCCTTCTGAACAAGGACAAATTAAGATTTGTACATTTTTGGATTTGAAAGGGATGGAGTATTCTATAATACATTTATAACACACTGTGATTAGCAGACATAACACTATTAGCGGAAGAACTACTTCCTTTCTTACTTCAAAACAAGAGTCTCAAATATAAATTCAGGTTTGTCAAGCTTAAAGTACACAACTTCTCATCCTGACCTCATAATAATAGCTTACACTAAGTTTACTGGTGTGGTCACATGCTGACTGCACTAGGACTTCACTTCCCTTTAGCAAGAACTATTGTGAAGTTTTAATATCGTAAGAGCTCATTACACCCAGACTAAATGTTAAAGGCTTAGGGGTCAGAATCAAACAATAAAGCCAATAAAGATTTTACCAGAAGTTCACAGCAGCCTTTGTTCTGTTTCCAGTGGTTTTGTTGTTACAGTTTTAAATTGGACTTCCTCCTTCTTTTTGAATTGAATTGAATTTGACAGAGGCAGTTTGTCCTTGCGTTCTTTCTTCTGGAGTTTTCGTATGGCCTACTTGTGCTTTTTTAAATTGTTAATGTCCATTGGGTGTGAGATGGGAGCTCTTGGACGAAGAAAATTGCCAAGTCTCAAAATAAACACAGAGACAAAGATAACAGCCCTATTTCATTTCACTGCCAATTTTTTCTCTCTCTTTTTAAATCAGCCCACTGCTTTGGTTGCTCTAGCTGAGCAGTGAAATTCAAAATGAGCAATGCTTTGACTGCTGGCCATTGAGAGACGATCTTAAGATCTCAGTCAAACAGTTTGAGCTGAGTCCTCACATTGGTAAAATCACATTGCTGGAAGATGTTCTGCAGGACATTTCCACCCAAAGGTGCCTGGTGGGACAGCATAAGCGGAGAACAGATCCATCATTTGACATAATTAGAGGCTTAATTTGAACACCTTGTTCTTCCAAGTTCATTTGGAAAGCTACTCTCAAGTTGCCTGGCCCATAAAGGCTGACAGAAGTGCTATCTGGGTTACCTGGGGACATGGTGAGCACTTGCTATGACACGTGGACACTCCCTGACGGCTGATTGGACCTGGAATCTGATCAGAATGACACAGTTGGTTTCTGCCAATAAGTTGATCAATCCGTAAACAAACCGATCCCTTCTGGGTTTGAAACTTTACTTAAAAGTTTAAAGTAATTATTGCTGAGTCACATGAAGCAGCTGATGCTGAGTCACTTTTTAATACAGTCATATTAAATTAATTACAATATTTTTGAAGTTTGTTTATTTCAGTAACTTCATTCATTTAGTAAAATACATTAATATAGGTTAATTACACACAGACTGATGTTTTCAAGCCATTATTTCTGCTCATCTTTACCACCTTTTTGCAGCTAGCATGATTAATGCAGTTAGCATTAATAACTGTGTATAACCTGTAGAGTAAGCAGAATCTTACCATAACTGATGGACTTCAAAAAGTAGCTACTTCCTCTCGAAACAGTGTTGTTGTCAGGTAAACATGGTAGCTCCTTTCATGACTTGTGTAATGATAAAGAACAATGATTAGGCACAATTTAATGCTCCAGGATCATTTGACACACTTTGTATTCAATGCAAGGCACAAATATAACATTTAGTGGTAGCATCAAAGTGAAATCTGCCTCAGACATACTGAAGAACCCATCTCTGTGAAAATCTTCTCTTGAAAACCGGGTTGCTCAAAGGTGGGTCAGCTTCAACTCTTCATTCTGTATCTGATCTAAATAATAAACTCTAGGGCCTGCAAAACACATCCCAGCTTTAAAATGTCTTCTAAAAGGGGATTTAGACTTTCAGATAAAAAGAAAAGGACCTTTGCAGTCCTGATTTTGAATCAAAAGACAAAAAAACGGGGATAGTTAAACAAAGAAAATAAGCATACTGTGTAGCCGCTGCCAGCAGTGTCAAATCCACAAAGATGATTTAACAATTAAAATAAAAAACAGACCTGGTGGTTTTAGAAACTGCATGCTCGTAACAAACTTTCATTACAAAAAACTTTCTGTACTTCTGCAACAATCTTGCTTTGAATTATAGAATGTGCTGCAGAAGCAAAACAGTTAAAAAAAGAAAACACGCCGTTGTCACAGTACATCAACAGCTAACAGAATTGCACAAATAACCAATAACAGTGCACCAAATAATGATAGGATTCGAGATATCACCATGAATAAATTCAACAATTTTACCCAGCAAGTAACGTACATTAAGAATTCACCCCCAAAAAATCCCATAAAGCAACTGCATCAGTACAGAACACAAGTGCACATCTGGGGGCATTGTAAACTTATCAGATCTATTTAAATTTTAAAATGTTCACTAGATAAGAAGCATTGCTGTGAAAACATGTGTTGATTTCCTTGTGATTCAGCCAGAAAACATGTTTGTTCTCTAAAGCTGCAGAGCTTTGGTAAATGAGCTCAGTGACTGAACCAAATTTCCAGTTGATCAGAGCGAACAACCTCATTTATTTACTGGCTTGCTGGTTAGTTTATTCCGGCTTTTATCAATGAAGTGCACTCCCTGTGCTAAATCCCAAAGTGAGGAAACTAGTCCACTGAGATTAGTGATACCCCCACTCTAAAGAAAAAAAACTCACCAATTGTTTGGTTCATTAAGTTGCATAATAGACAAAAGTCAGAAAAAACTATTCAATGCCAGGTTGCAATTTTTTCCTTCCTTTTCCTTTTGTTTTCTTTTGTTCAAGAACAGCAGCATCCCTATTAAAATAAAAAGCTTTTTTTCCCAGAAGTATTTTGATGCATATTACGTTTTATGATTTTCCTTTATGGGCTCCCAAAGTATTTAGCATATTATTCTTTATTAAATGCAGTTAAGGAGTGTTGGGTTTCACAGCTGCCAAGCAAAAACCCTCCAAAACAATATTAGATTTACAAAAATAAATGAAAGAACTTTGTAGGAGATGCTTTAACAGATTCTTTCTAGCCAAAAAAAGCCGTTCTGCTTTTTGCTTACACTCGTTATTTCAACAGAAGTTCCCTTTATGTGTTTCTCAAAGGGTTGGCAGACATGTGCACTGAGCTGAGGCTGTCTGACAATGGCAGCAGCCATGAACACTGCAAACAGTGAAGCAGTTACTATATTTCTCACGTCTGAAAGAAGATGTGTGGGGATGCGTGTGGCTGACTTTCTGGTATGCACAACATTTAAAAGATGTTCAAATTTGACAACTGGCTTTCAGACCTAGGAGAAAATAACCTTTTCTCTGCTGTAGCTTGCTGTTTACTTTCACTTCACTTTTATGGTCTTAACTTCCTTTTAGGTTGTGCATATTTAGTTTAATTCAGTGTTTAGCTTTGAACCTGTTGAACACAGAAGGCCAAATTCACACAGCAATGCTATTTGCTCCATTTCTTGCACATGTCATCTGCTTCATTTCTGCACTACAGTCATGAAACATTGCACTAAACACATGCAGATACAGATATACCCATCAAGTTCAGCAAATGTGAGCAACTTGCATCAGTTTATGTTATCACTTACATATTGGTGGAAAGGAAAAACATTACAAAGGGTTAAGATCAATACATTACCTAAAACCTTAAGAACAGAATCGTACTCTTTGAGGAATTAATGAAGTTTAACCTTTCTAACCCAGTAAGCTTTTTTTCATATTTTTACTTTTTCAGTTCATTGTTTTTAGGAGGAAAAAAACATCATTTGAAATAAATCTTAATTTACAATTTATTTGAGTAGAGAAAATATTTGCAAAAATGTCTGGTAGTCAAGCAGATGGTTGCTTTACCCTTTTTTCTTCTCTTGTCTTTGAATTACCACCGTTTTTTTTTCTTAATCTGACACAAACAGCTCTGGTTTTTAAGAATTCAGCGACATTTGCTTGGGCTGTAAGTATAATAAATACAAATAAACATGTGCAGACGTTCCCCTAAGTGCATGCGTAATGTCAGCAGAGTATGTCAGTGCAGAGACATTGTTTGTTCAGAAATGCTATTTTAAAATGAAACTGAAAAATCAAATTTCCTTTTTTAGGAAAACAAACCATGAACGTTTACAACTCCTGCACTTTTGCTCAGAGACCTCTAGCATTGTAATGGTACAAGATAACTTTCCTACTAAAAGTAATTATAAAGGAAGCTTCCACAATGCAAATAAAGGATTTTTTTGTTTTTTCTTCATCTCTTATTTTATTCTTAGAATGATTTGGATTGAAAAAAGAGCCCTGACAAAACAGCAGGATTTGTTCAGGATATTGGTAGAAAATGAAACTCTTGGCAACAACGATGGAAACACCTACATTCCCTCTATTTAAGGCATCAAGCCTTCAAATAGAGGGTATGTAACATTTCTGGAGATAAAAACTCTGTTACAAACCTCCAATATTTGCATTGCACACAATTCTAATTTATATTTCTACAAGTAACTGTTGCAGCTCCTCATCTATTTTGTTTTTATTTGGTCGCTCTCTGGATTTTTCTACAGCTAAACAACCAACCGTTGGCTTCTTCAGCAGTCTTGTATTAAATGTACGGTGCATGTAAATGGTCATCTTATAAGAGTTTGCAAGTTGGTTACTCTGCGTTTAGATGTTATTTCTGAGACAGATGCTCATACATTTGTGTCTAAATTTGATTATTAGTGTTATTGGTAAAGAGTTTGCATATCCCATTATTATTTCTCTATTTATAAGATTTTACCGAAGAAAATAACTCATCTTATTGTAAATGGTTCTTTGTAAAACCGCATGCAAGGTCTACAAAGTACCATTTAATAAATCTTATTCTTTCATAGCACACTTTATAATGTATTTGTGACATCAGATTATCATGTATTAATTCTAAATTAAATATTCATAGTAAAGAAAATTTCATCTGAATTATTTATTTTATCCTTTAGTGTTAGAATTTGATGATTTTAAGTATTCTTTTCTTGTGGGCTTTTATGTTATTCACAAAAATCTTTGTTTTGATTACTGTGCCTAAAGTCTTTGGTTTAAGATAAAAAAGGGTCCCATAACACCTTCAGATTTCATGGCAATTACTGACCTTAGTGCCACACTGCATGAGTTAGAAGCCACCCACTATCTCCTTATTTTTGACTAGATGTGCACTGGCTTCCATACAAAAGAAAGAAAATCCAAAAAATCTGCAACGGGGAGTTATTGACCCAGCACTGATTTGGCAATGCTTCAGTATGCCCTGCAGCTCTTATGACAGTATGCTTTATGTAACTGCCAGTGGAGCTCATACAGATGAGTGGTCTGTAACACACACACACACACACACACACACACACACACACCACTTGTAGTAAAGAGCATACAGTACACACACACTCCCACTGGCTGCACGGTGAGGATGGGGGGACTGATTTGTGAGGAGGTGAAGAGAGAGCAGGAGAGAGAGGTTCGAAAATCAACAGAGAAAGTGTCTGCGGTAGTTCAGGCTTTCAGCAGAGCAGCTTCATCTGAACATAACCTTGAAGATGATATTTGTGAATCATAATGTGAACATGTCACTGTCATGGAAACAAAGCTACCCATCCAAACTCTTCCCACTATGTTAATGTGTTCAGTGTGCGTCAATGTTTAGGTTTCCACCTGTTAAACACAAAGGGTCACATTTTCAAAGCAATGCAATTTGCTTTCTTTTTTACACATTTTGTTTCTACACTGCATTTCAAAGCAGATTGCGCTAAATACATGCAGAGAAGCAAACAAGCCCGAGAGGACAACCTCTAGGTGCTGACAAGATTAAGGCACTCCTGGAAACTTTGAAGCCATCTGACTGTATCAGGGAGTAATCATAGTCAGAATGGCCTTCCTAAATCAGTAATGATGTTCATTATTACATGCATGAACAAAAAAGAAATGTTCTTGCTCTCCTCACAATGATTACATCTTGTTATCACTAACACTTAGAAATCAAAGCAAATTATTGGTTTCTGTTACGGGCTGCCCCAACACGCCCTTCTCTCAGTACATCTGAGCAGGACTGATATCCCTCAACATGTGACATTCCAGCCCTGGCCGTTTTGTAAAATAAATATTCATAAATATGGGCAAACTTTCACCCTAAATTCATTCCTAATGTGTGGAAACTACATCAGCAAAGACACTTTATTTCCTCTGTAAGGCCATTTGAGGTGCAGATCTGTTTTTGCTGTGCTGTGCGAGAGTTAGATGAACACACAAAATCTGGTTTGCACACATTTAGTGCAAACCAAAGCTTTTTGAATTTGCCCCCAAAGTTGTAATTACATTACATCTTTGTACAGAGTGTTTAAACCATAATGGACAGTCACTCTGTTATAATGTTAACATCCTCCAAACAATATGCCACTTATATAAAAATATTTTAATTTGAAGTATTAAGGAAATTAACTTAATGGGAAAAATGTTTTTGAGACAATAAAAATAGAGGTCAGGATAACCTGTGCTTTGGGTTGCCTATTTTGTTTATCTTGATGAAATGTTTGTTTTTGAAATGCTGACATGTTTTCTCAACAAAACAATCTTCTTTTGCCAGGATCATTAGACGATTATTGTTGGGTAAGGAGTGGCTTTCGTGTTACACCCAATTTTATGGTCCAGTGTGAGATAATCTATGACAAAAGGTTAAGTAATGTGCTGGATATTATGGAGGATCGTAATTAAGAATACATATAGAGAAAAAAAAAAAAAAAAAAACGTAGCTAGACATATAAATTAGAGTGTCCCTAAATGCAACAAATTAATAAAAAAAAAAAAATATATATATATATATATATATATATATATGTATACATACAGGGGTTGGACAATGAAACTGAAACACCTGGGTTTAGACCACAATAATTTATTAGTATGGTGTAGGGCCTCCTTTTGCGGCCAATACAGCATCAATTCATCTTGGGAATTACATATACAAGTCCTGCACAGTGGTCAGAGGGATTTTAAGCCATTCTTCTTGCAGGATAGTGGCCAGGTCACTACGTGATGCTGGTGGAGGAAAACGTTTCCTGACTCGCTCCTCCAAAACACCCCAAAGTGGCTCAATAATATTTAGATCTGGTGACTGTGCAGGCCATGGGAGATGTTCAACTTAATTTTCATGTTCATCAAACCAATCTTTCACCAGTCTTGCTGTGTGTATTGGTGCATTGTCATCCTGATACACGGCACCGCCTTCAGGATACAATGTTTGAACCATTGCATGCACATGGTCCTCAAGAATGTTTCGGTAGTCCTTGGCAGTGACGCGCCCATCTAGCACAAGTATTGGGCCAAGGGAATGCCATGATATGGCAGCCCAAACCATCAATGATCCACCCCCATGCTTCACTCTGGACATGCAACAGTCTGGGTGATACGCTTCTTTGGGGCTTCTCCACACCGTAACTCTCCTGGATGTGGGGAAATCAGTAAAGGTGGACTCATCAGAGAACAATACATGTTTCACATTGTCCACAGCCCAAGATTTGCGCTCCTTGCACCATTGAAACCGACGTTTGGCATTGGCATTAGTGACCAAAGGTTTGGCTATAGCAGCCCGGTCGTGTATATTGACCCTGTGGAACTCCCGACGGACAGTTCTGGTGGAAACAGGAGAGTTGAGGTGCACATTTAATTCTGCCGTGATTTGGGAAGCCGTGGTTTTATGTTTTTTGGATACAATCCGGGTTAGCACCCGAACATCCCTTTCAGACAGCTTCCTCTTGCGTCCACAGTTAATCCTGTTGGATGTGGTTCATCCTTCTTGGTGGTATGCTGACATTACCCTGGATACCGTGGCTCTTGATACATCACAAAGACTTACTGTCTTGGTCACAGATGCACCAGCAAGACCTGCACCAACAATTTGTCCTCTTTTGAACTCTGGTATGTCACCCATAATGTTGTGTACATTTCAATATTTTGAGCAAAACTGTGCTCTTACCCTGCTAATTGAACCTTCACACTCTGCTCTTACTGGTGCAATGTGCAATCAATGAAGACTGGCTACCAGGCTGGTCCAATTTAGCCATGAAACCTCCCACACTAAAATGACAGGTGTTTCAGTTTCATTGTCCAACCCCTGTATATATATTCAATAATTGATCAATAAGTCAGATATAAATATGTTTCTCTTTTAATCTTTAACTATTGTAATTTATCTGTTTGCTATTATGCTTATTTTGTATTTAAACCCCTAAATTTCAGTCATACTTTTTCTTGAACTCTAAAGTTTTCCTTTATTTAATACAAGTTAATTTTTTCCTGTTTAATTTTTCCTAGCCATTTTATTTCTTATAATCCTTTATTATATTTTTCCTCTAATATACAGTACCACCAAATGTACAACGCTTCTTTGGAGAACCAGGCAGCCATAATGAGACTCAGCACCTACTACCCAGAGGCTTTACCTCAGACAAGCTGAGAGGGTGATGCTGTCCCAACGGTCACCCCCTCTGTCTCTGACCCGCCCCACTCCATTCTACATTTCCAGCTGCATGTTGAGACGGAAAAGACAATACAGCAACCAAGGAATGTAAAAAAGAATGACGGAAATAAATACAGCAGGGATCTATTAGAGGGGAAAATGTATTTGTGCTTAAGAAATAAAAGAACAGTAAAATGATTTGAAAAAAATTATTTTTGATGAAAAAAACATTTTTTATATATGATTGGTAATAAATATAAAAGAAATAGAAAGGCTAGAAAAATACAGGAAAAATATAGAGTTAAAAAAAATTTTTAAGTAGCGGTTAAAAAACTAAATAAGCATAATTGCAATTACAATAGTTAAAGCTTAAAACAGAAATCTTAATTTATTTTTGACCAATTGATCAGTTATTGAATAAATCTCTTATTTTTATATATTTTTTTCATTTAATGGCACTCTAGTTTATATGGCTAGCTACTTTATGGCCCAGTAATTATATTATTGAGTCATTTATTTATTGCCGTTTGTACTCCTAATTATGGCAGAATTGATCCTCTATAGAATGTCCCTTAATGAGTAGTTCTCTGCTTCAATCAGTTTTTATAGGTTTTAGTTTGTTTTGTGTTGTTTGTGGTGACATTGTGAATCGGTTTTGCACTTAGTGAAATCTGTTATTGATTTAAATAACAGATTAATCTCTTGAACATTTTTATTTTTTAGTAATTGTATGTTCAATTTGTATAAAACAATAGCAGAGACACAAATGCTTTAAGAGTTTTTCAAAGATCTTGGCAAAGTTTTTGAACAACACTGATGGTAATATTTTGGTGTATTCTGTTATTTTACAGTGTTTGTACCTCTCATAATATTGAAAGCCATGATTTTGCAAATCATTTACTTCTGTCAGAGATTGATAGTCCTTACTGTTGCTGGGCAGATCTTTACCAAAAGCCTGCTTCCACTCCAGGCTATGCTAATAGGCTGCTGACTGTTTTCTTATTATAGATGGCATTAAAGCTGTATCAGTCTTCTACAGTTCTCCACAGCGAACTGTACAGCAAATAAGCACATTTGTTAAAATGAGGATTTGTTTGCTCCATTAAACTCTAAACACTCTTCATGGGTTGCAGAATTACAGCAGTGAAAATTGCAGAATAAACACATTAGGGCTCCATATTTATCTGGATCAGTTTTTGTTAGATCTAAGAAGGATCAAATTTGACCCCATTTTAGGTTTTTGGGGAGTTGGATACATATTAGTACTCACCATCCAAGCAACTGGGAGTTTAATGAGTTTCCACATCACGCCCAAAAGTTGGGTGGAAAACAACAAAATAAATTATGGCTCATATTTAAGAGAATAAAGATGTGTTTTCTGAAGAATGAAAACAGACAGATATTTGGGTGGATCCTCAAATAAAATCTCCTTGCTCATTTCCCTCTCTGTACGCTAATATATATTTATATTTCTCTGATGGGGAAAGAGCCTCACAGTAAATGCACACTGAAACAAGGATTTTATTGCTCTGCTTGTTTTGGCTGACCATGTTTTTGTGTGACTTTATTATCTCTGCTTTATGTATGTTTGTTTATGGCGTCTCCTAATGGCATTCCAGCTGAAAGCCCAGAAGAATCAGTTCGGAGGCAGTATGCTACATTGGTTATTTCTAAAAGCACACAAAACACGAAAAACATTCCTTACTGACCTTGTGTACCTCTGAGTCTGTTAATGATTAAAAGGAGCTATTACAAGTATCTTTACTTTCCATCTTCTCCTTCAGCTTCATATAATTACTCTTTTTCAGCTTTGTTGGTTTCTCATTTACTTGTTTTAGGTTATTAGGTTGTGTCTCTAGCTTTACTGACTTGTTCACTGGGGTCAACATGTATTTGTTTATCTGCACAGTGAGGGTATAGTCCCTTACCCCCTCAGTAATCGAGCCACAGTTATTGCTTTTTACACTTGGCTCAGCTCCATAGCTGCTCAGCAGTAGTTGGACTGCCTTCTTGTCTACTCGAGAGGGTGATAGCTCCTCATCACCTCTGTGCTGGGTAGAACATTCTCTCTTTAAACCTAAGGGCCTCAGGGCACACCTTGAATTTAAGACAAATTATTACCCGTTTAACCCGCCTCCACACCCCCTTCCTTCTGAGTACAACATGATTATCATGGCTGGAGAGCTGACATCTACAGTAGCATCACCACAGGAGAGATTAAAATGTGTAAAGAAGTGTGAAATTCTCATAATTGCAAAGGTTTTGTTCATTATGCATTTGCTCCTGTATGATTTAAGGCCTTTTGCCAACCATTCGCTATGTTCCCAGGTTAGAGCAGAGAAATCAGCTGTTATCTGTGAACCCTTGTAATGTTATTTCATTTATTTTAACCAGTATGGTTGCTTTCTGGAAACTTACTGAATGATTGCAGGTCTATGAAAATGAGACCTCGGGTCTCAGTGTACCTCACCTGTATAAAGAAAAGTTATAAACAAATCTACTCTTTTACAGGTTGTTAGTTGTCGGTTGCTGCAGGGGGCAACTCATACTGAACGTGGCTCTGCCAGAGCTTTCTCTTCTTAAAAGGGATTTTCTTCTTTCCACTATTGCCACATGGTCAGAATAAGGGATTTCTGCAAAGATAAAGACTTCATGTAAACAACTGACCACTGCGCCAACTTGCTTGCTCAGGAGAAGGGCCGGGTGCAAATTCAATTCAATTTGATGCACATTTGTAGGATCACCTACAATTAAAATTAGTTGCACCTTTATTTTTATTGTATAACTCAAATGGGCTGTTTAAATAAAGGTGGGGGAGCACAATACTGGAAATGACTGGTATTTGAATTGTCATATGTTCTTCCTCATATCGTCCAGCTGTCTGGAGAGATTAAAATTTTTTTAGCATACTATTTTGTTAAATGGAGATATTCAAATGTGCATCACCACTGCAAAAAAAAAATAAAAAATGTCTTTGTGGTGGTGAACTTCAGAGAGACAAGGGAATTTGACTCAGTTACATCAGTTGATGAATGGGTCAAAATTTCAGCTATTCAACTATTTTCAAATTCAATTCAATTCAATTCAATTCAAAGATACTTTATTGATCCCCGAGGGGAAATTAGAATTCCAGTACAACCCATCCAAACATACATCATGACACAAGACAAGGGGGGGACGAGTCACCGAGGCTTTGCTGCCCACTCACAGGCGCTGCCCTTGCTAGATGAGAAAAGAGGCCACATTAGGTAAGTAGAGGGAAAAAAATCATATTTGACACTTTATCCTTAGCAGGTTACAGTTTGAGATTGCAAAAAACCTCAGCACAAAGAAGCAACAAGTTGACAAAACAACATCACGCCGGAAATGGTGAAGGTGGTGTGAGGGGGTGCGTATGTTTATCTTGAGCATGTGTGTGTGTGCAAGTGAGTGTGTGCAAGTAAGTCCATGAAGCTCTGTCCTAGAGGCCATTGTCCTTGATGGTTCGTTGGAATGTACATCAACCGGCCACAAAGCTCTGAGCAGGTCCACAGATGTCCTCAGGGAAGAGAGGGGCAGAGGGAGCAGAGCGTCATGTTTACATAACTTCCAGGAGAGGTTGAAGATAGCCAGCCATCAAGGCCGTGCAGGGGAGCCAGATTCAGAAAAACAATAATTATTTGGGTTAGGCTGACTCTTAATTTTCCGTCAGCCTTGAGAGTCTCGCTGGTGCTTCTCAAAGGCGTATCCAAACAGCCAAATTCCTGGTCTTTCGCCAGATCCGAGCGAACAACTTTCTCCAAGATTTATCCCATTTCACCCCTGAGTCCAGGAACCGCAACCTGCCTGCGATCCTAAGGATCACATCCAGTCTGCTATTCAGCTCATGCAACATCTCAGTCTGAGTGCTGATCGCCCTGAAGATCCCATCATACATGCCAGACAGCCTTACAATTGCCAGAACAGCTGCTGTTCTCCGAATTTCTCGATATGCCAGGAAACCGCTGACTCCAAAAAGCAGACATCCTGATATCAAACATCCAATTATGTACACATCTTCCACATCCTCGACTGACATTATTGACAAACACACAATCCTCCACTTCTGCCAGGAGTCCATTGTGTATCCAGAGAAAAACGTCCAGTCCGGACAAGTTGGGCTCTCCTTCACCCTGTCTTCTCGTCGAGATAATTTGACCAATTGCATTGAGAGACCAGCTGACCAAATCCATAACTAAGAATTTGGAAGATATGCAAAAAGAGGCTCCAAAAAGAAGACAAGACACAGAGCTGAAGCAGGGCAGATATGGGAGGGGTGCGGGAGACAGAAAAAATGTCCTCCTCTACTGAGAGCGGAAAGGTTTTTTTGTTTGAGGAACTAGCTAGTGGAAGAATAATCATAACATTTGGTCCAACTCATGCATTGATTTAACATGCCATTCCACCAATACTAAGGAAATATAGTCAAACATTTGTCTCCAAGGTTAAAACAATTTTGTAAAAAGGTTCTTTCACTCATTACTCTGGCAATGGTTATGTGTCTTTTCTTATGGTGGATGTAAACATCTGGTTTTAAATGAATGTGCAAGATATAAATCAAGTTGACTATGCCTGTAAATCCTATTACAGGCCTATCAGAATGCCTCCATAATATAAAAATAAACAACTATCCAGCCCTTGCAATTAATCTTGCTCAACAAAGCTGCAATGTTACGTCAACATTAAAGGTCTACAAGCAAACATGAATGCAAATGAGCTGGAGGGCAGCACACTTGCAGGTACTGCCGTCTTGTGTTGCTCACTCAGCTTGCGCTACAGAAGGTTTTTGGGAAACATATTGGTACTTTGTGAAGGATCAGCTACCATAGCCTCTGCAGTTAATTTCATGGGCATTAGAAAAACTGCTGGAAAGACTTGGTTGCTGCCTTTTAACTTGGATTAGTGGTTGGAAAAACAATACAAAAGCTAAAGGTTGTCAGGAGGCAGGCTCAGGTGAGTTACTGTAATATGACACGGTCCAGAGACATATGATAAGTTGTTCCGCTTCTGAGTATTCCTGACAAATATATAAAAGGCTAACAGGTATTCTGATGAGCATAACAAATAAACATCATCCGCAGTGTTGCACGTACATACAGCATTTTCCACAGTTTGAGTGATGAGTTTTCAGAAACTCAGAGATGCATCAAAGACCTGCCCCAATTTAGATGCTTCTTCTCAAAAAAAGTGAGCGTGTTGTGCTCTGAGCTAACAAGCGTGCCTCATACTTTCGCCACACGTGCCGCTCCACACAGCATCAAAGCGTTGCTCGTGCCATTTGAAATTCATTTAAAGCATTGAATTAATAATGCAGAGAGAGAATCTCTGAAAAGAAAACACATAGCATGATGCCGTCTCGACTCCTCCTCCATTAAAGCATGCAAAGCCCTTCTGACACGATCCAAATTGGAAACCTTTGAACAAGGAAGTGAATAGCTGTGAGAGTTGTGATAAGTTATTGGAGCTAAATCCCCCAGGAGGTTGACAGATACATGCTAGCTAAATTAAACCATTTCCTGTCTCTCTTTTACTATGCCTTGTTCCTGCTGCCTCCCCCTGGGTTTATTCAAAGAAGATTATAAAAAAATAGTAAAAAGGTCTAAGAGAATTAGGTACAATATTGCACAGAGGTTCTTCTCGATTTTTTTGTGGTGAGCATAAAAAATGGCCAAAAAAGGACACTGGAATGGCATGCAATGTGGGACAGATAGATTTGGTGCTATATTCTAAAGATGTATTATCATGAAATTCATTGGTAATTCATCTTAGTCTGATTTTTTTATTCAAGTGGGAGCCCTTGATAACATTGTGGTTTGCAAATGTGTGTCAGATTTTCCCATTTCAACATCAACATTCTGTCAATCTACTTAAAGGGCAGTAATATCTAAGATACAAACTGTGTCCACTTTAATTTTCTGCAGGATTGCAATAGTATTCATATCCCTTTAACATTTCCATGTTTTTACACTTTAGAATATACAACCTCAGTGGATTTCACTGGGATTTTTTAGGTCCTTGGTAATGGCTGAAAGTCCCTGCAATGCAAAAGACAGCTCCAGAGGTATGCAGGGGAGCACATTGTCTTTCTGTGATAAATATAGTGAGGAGGGGAATTACAGCCAGTATGTGCTAAAATGTTCAAGGAAAGTAATGAAAAAAACGTTAACACTGTTGTCAGGACACAGGACGGGGTGCAGCTGTACATGTATGACCTACAACACCAGACGAATGAGCTGACTGAGCAGCCAAGGGACCCAGTGGGTGACCCAGATTGCCATAATTTCAGTCATTTGTTGCAATTTTGAATATTATGTGAGATGACCATTTGTTTAGGTGTGGAGGGGAGAAATGCATTTTCTGTTGTGGTTTCATGTTTTGGGACATAATTAGAATCTCAATTGATGATTTACATTTGTAGTACATATGCAGCCTTATGTAAGCAAACAGCATGTGGTCTCGAAGAGCAGAAGTGGCGATTACAGCATGCTATCAGACTCTGTCCTTTTTTTGTCTATAAATCTAATAAGAATGACTTGAGAATAAAGTTTGCCTTAGTTGTCTATTAGCTGCATAATAAGACCTAATTAATAAGAGACTGTAAACAAACCACTGGGTAACATAGCCCTTAGCGAAGTGCAGGTAAAAGCACAGAACAATCACAACACAGCATTGTCCTGCTAATGTGCTCCAGTGTCAACTTGCACATTCGTCACTTCCTATTAATTCTGAGGATAACAGTGGATTGCTGGCATCATTCTTATTTGTATAACAGTACATTTGTTTCTGAATACTGAGCAATCCAGCTCAGAGATAGTGATGGCAACCCTGCTGTATATGTTTAATTTTACCTTTGTGTATAAACCTGCCATTTAGAGATGCACTGATCAGAATGTCATGACCGATTTTTAAACTCGTGTTTTCATAAACGTCTGACCTACAGATTTTTTGCTGATTCTGAATTCTCTTTAGAATAAGTACTATAAAAAGATATAACAATATTCAAAGTATTTTTCTGTGGCTGTCAGCGCATGGTTGCTTTTTAACTATTTTAACTAAAATTGTAACTGTAATATCCAATTGCAGACATTGCCTGGATACAATATTTGTTCTGTCCTTGTGTCTCCGATCAGGTCGTTATTGTAAATAAGAGCTTGTTCTTAATAACTTGTCTGGTTAAATAAAGGTTCAATAAAATAAATACAAAAGAAAGCCATAGAATTTCCAGTGACATGCATCGAAGCAATAACATATTTGGACTTTCACTGTCCTTTATGCTTTCAGCTAATATAGATCTCAGCGATCAAGATCATACAGCTCAGGGAGATTGATGGGGACATTCTGATGATGGCGGAGTACAAAGGAAAATGTGGGTTAACTGTAATTGTAATTGTCATTGCAATGTTCAACAATAAAACTGCAATGTCATGATTTCATAAAATCGTGCAGTCTTAGTTGAAAACTCAAAGGGATAAAACAGAGAATCTTATATACTCTACTCTTTCTTTCATCTACTGTAAGGGTCTGTCTCCTGCACTCTTGCAGCCTGGTTTAACCACACGCATAGAAAATATAACCTGACCTATAGCTTGTTGAATCTCTGTGATTCCCCTGACAATATTTTTAAGTCTTAATAATACTTAAAATAGTTTAAGACTTCCTCAATCAGTAACAGTGTCCATCCACATTGAAGAGTGCTGTTAATGCAACCTGGTAACACTTAGGTATGGTGTGTTCACTTGTTCTAAAAGGATTTAAGTTTTAAGTTTCTTTTTCTGGTCAATGATCAAGGCCAAGTTCTGGGATCATTTCTGACACCACTCACACGGTTACCCCAAACCTATAGTTTGTTTAAATGACTAAATGATAAGAAATAATCAAACAACAATTGCATTCTGTCTCATATACATGTAACAATTATTTTTGAGAACACACAAAGAGAACAAACACTGGAAACGAAAAGCTGCTAACATGCCCACATTAGTTCAGCCTAAAACTCTCCATTTTTTCTATTTAAGGTACATGACAAAAACCTTTATTGCTTCTAATAGTTTTGAAGTGTTGTGTTCTGTAATATTCAATATTAGTTTGCAACAAATTGTATTTTATTTTTAAATAAACTGGTCGCTCTTGTGTAAACACAATTACAATAACCGTCCTCTGTGAACCTCATGACCGTGTGGGGAAATAAATCAGGCGGTTGAACAATATGGAGTTACCTGAAATAAATAAAGAATTGAGACAAGAGATTTTGCCTCGGGGATTTGTTTTAATCAAATCATTCGAGGAATCATTGCAGCCCTGGTATTAGTATGGAGTTCCAATTTGTCTTTTCTTAATGCAATCATTTCTAGACTGTCCCACTCCACATTTACAGTTCTTCCAGTGCTGATTCAAACCTATGTTCACCAAAATGTCAAATGTTTTTCCAAAACTGTTTAATTAAAAAAACAACAACAACTAAATATTGAATATTAAACTAGTGTAAGCCAGGCTTTTCACACAGTAGCATATTGATGCTCATGCATACTAACGTATTCGTTTTTACTGGAAAAAAGTGATTGAGATAATTCATCATTCTTATTACATTTCTCAGTCTGTTCCTCTTCCTTTCAGACCAGATTGCTTTTATTTCTTTTTATCATTATATCCATTTTCTCTCTCTGCTGCATATTAAAAGGAGAACTATTAAATGTAGCTTTAAGCTGCTCACAGTCGCTAGTACTCCTCTACTCTTTTCTGTAATGCGCTCTATAAAGCTTTTCGCTTTTCACGACTATTATACTGAAAGTACCCTTCTAAATCCAAAAGATGTGAACAGATATATCCAGTATTTTAATGTTTTTTAAACATATGTAAATGTTTAAGTCAAAATATTTTTAATTACAAACTGTCAAAGAAACATTTTCACCAGAGAGAAAATGTTTTACACAATATACTAGGTGTCAGACTGGAGATATTTCACCTTTCCAGTTTTTGTGCTAAATGTATTTTCATTTTAAATACGCACTGACAAAAAGAAGATCAGCTCCTCCAATCCGAGGCCATGGTACTCGACCGGAAAAGGGTGGCTTGTCCTCTTCAGGTTGGAGGGGAGTTCCTGCCTCAAGTAGAGGAGTTTAAGTATCTCGGGGTCTTGATCAAGAGTGAGGGAAAAATGGAGCGGGAGATCGGCTGCCACAGTAATGGGGGCACTGTGCCGGTCCGTTGTGGTGAAGAGAGAGCTGAGCCAAAAAGCGAAGCTCCCGATTTACCGGTCGGTCTACGTTCCTACCCTCACCTATGGCTATGAACTTTGCGTCATGACCGAAAAAATGAGATCCCGGATACAAGCGGCTGAAATGAGCTTCCTCCGTAGGGTGGCCGGGCACTCCCTTAGAGATAGGGTGAGGAGCTCGGCCATCTGGGAGGAGCCAGTTGAGGTGGCTCGGGCATCTTTCCGGATGCCTCCTGGATGCCTTCCTCGGGAGTTGTTCCAGGCACGTCCCACCGGGAGGAGGCCCAGGGGATGGCCCAGGACACGCTGGAGGGACTATGTCTCCCAGCTGGCCTGGGAACGCCTTGGGCTCCCCCCGGAGGAGCTGGAGGAGGTGTCTGGGGAGAGGGACGTCTGGGCGTCTCTGCTGAGTCTGCTGCCCCCGCGACCCGGTCCCGGATAAGCGGAAGACGACGAGTACGAGTGACAAAAATCTCGTTGCATCACGTCTTAAAAGAAATGGGCACTGCATAGATTTACACAGCTGGGCTGTGGTATTTCTCTGGAGAGCAGCTCTCCATTTGCAGTTTAAGAAATGAAAACCGAAGCGAGAGAACTTGTAATATACGTAATGTGCTTGGGTAAATAATTGACCGTCAAACAATGCCAGCTGACATTTAGATAAATGTTGTCCATTTACAATGTAAACATACAAGGATTATATCTTACATCGTAACAGTGAACATGTACAATTATACAGCATCACAAATGTATGTCTGTTGAGGAAGTCTGTTTACACTATAGCTGACTTTGTCCTTTGTGACTATGTCAGTATGAACGCGTGTATATGGGTTTTTATTTCATGTTTTTAACAAACTGCTTCTATTTTTTTATATTACATACAGTTTTTTATTTTTCTATGCACTGATGAGAGCTTTTTTTCAATGTCATTGTACTTGTGACAATTGTCATCGTCAAAAAAGCATCTGCTATTTTTTTTAGGCCAATCTAAAAATCTATTCTATTCTATTATTCAGGCAGCCTAAACAGCATTTTACAACCTATTATTTTATGATGTAGATGGAATTTTAATGAGTATAATCAATATGTCATGACCACGTAGTAGCAGGCTCTTTATAAGCAGTCTAAATCCTCACACACACAAACTCATAACCACACAGATTGCTGGTTTTTGGCCTCCTGGCAACTTTGTTTGCAAAATCTTAACCTCTTATTCAAAGCAGCACTCAAGACATTCACCTAGCGCTGTGTGTTGCATAAAGAAAATAATGTGATGTTGATTGTGATGCTGCTATGTGGCAGTTCAGAAGTAATCAGGTCATTTGCTTTGATTGTGTCAGGGCTTTTCTAACCTTGGTAGTGTCACTGTGCCAGATCATGGTAGAGGCAATACCTCTGGTTCTGTGTCACTCCTCGTTACTGTATAACATTTAATATTTATGTATTTTTACTGTGAAATGACCCTGAGTCTGCAGGGCATCCTCTGCCCAGCCAACATGGTATTAACGAAACTGCTGTTGGCTGAAAAAGTCAGTGGAGGCCTCTTAAGAAACAGCAGCTCTTGTTTCCAGTAGATGTCAGAATAATCATGAGGTTGAAACGTGATTACCTCAGAGGAAAGAGACATGGCACATCAACTTTTGGTTTTAATAACAAGTTTAATACATCCATCAAACTATTTCATATCTACCTTTTAATTCAATGACATAGGAAGTAACAATGACCCAGGAAAATAACACTCAGCCATCATCTTACTACACATTTAACTCTGCATTATAAACAGCACTGTGACTCTCACACACATTGTATGCTGATGTTTGTGCCACTGCTACTAAACTAACGCAACTGTAAAAAAAAAAATTAGTAATAACCAAGTCATATAATTTAATCTCACACATCACACTATGCTTTTGAGCTGCTTTACTCGCGTTGGCATGCAGGAGGCTTGAAACCAAAAGGGGAACCTACTGAGACTATACTTTCTGAATAGGTCCCCTAATGTAGCAGCTTAGGGAAATACATGTTCAGTTGTTTCAGAATTTGATGGACAGAAATGTGCTGTTGTAACTCATTTATTTTGTTTTATGTTGCAGAGACAAGGATCCGGGCCAGCTGCTGGCAATAACAAGACCTCTGGAGGAAAAGGTAAAACAAACAGTCATGTGAAGACAGTTTATAGATGTTTTTTCTTTAGCAACAAAAAATGAACAGACCTATGCCTTATGTCAGTGGAGACAAAGTAGAGAGGAGAACCAAAGTGGCAGTAAGTAGACTGGAGTTTACTGTATGTCGCAGCTTATAAATCTGCTACGAGCTTTAAAAGACTCATGACAAATGACTGACAGTAACAGGGGCTGAAGTACACACACACAGCCCTACCTCTGGACTTTCTGTCAGATCCAGTCACTATGTTACAAGACTTTGAGATATCATGTGATTTTTAGATGGAATTAATGAAATTCACTGATAAAACGGTCATTGATAGGTGATGGTTATATGAGCATGCCATAACTTCACTAGATATAAAAGTGTCTATAGTAAATATGCAGTACAAATGAGAAATTTCCCTGTCAGGAGTTTTGAATCCTTGTAAGTCACATAAAAATAAGCATTTGCCTATAATACAGCCCAGTCCGAAACTGCACTAAAATCAATGCCTTGTAAATACAGTAAAATGACTCACTATGTTCCATCCACATTACATGGTTTATATTAGTATTGTGAAGGTGCAGCACTTGAATCTCTTCCCTGTCATGTTGCAGAGGCTAGAGTCTCTCATCCGTTTCTGTTGACAGCCACAGATTCTGCGCTGATTGTACAGTTGAAAGGTCAACTTATTTGGGATTGTGAAGCGTTCACATGAACATGTTGTTGAAAACAATATAATTATTAATTTAGATGGTGACATTAAGCCATTTGTTTGCAGAGCTACTGGGATATTAAGGTAAATTGTCCCCATGTCCAATGATCATTTACAAAAACATAGAATAAAACAGAGGGTGCACCAACTATTAACTGGATGAGACATTTATACTGACTCTCAGGTTATGGAAAAACGATCCGGTTCTTTTACAGAACCAGTTAAGAAGTGGCTTCTAGCACCAGCCCCGTTTAAGAACTGGAACCTCTTTAGTGAAAAAAGCCTTCATGAGGTTTAGGTCAGGCAATTAAGCCAAACACTGTGATTAAAACATGTATCAGCACTTTCGGCAGTGTGAGCACTTGCCGAGTAAATAAAATCATAAGCTTTTCTGGTGAGGGAAGCATAAGGGGCTCCAGAATTTCCCGGTGGATGACTGTGCTGGCTTTGGACTTGTTAGAAAACAGTGGACCAACACCGGCAGATGGCATGTCTCCCCGAATCATCACTGATTTTGGAAACTTCCTACTGCACCTCAACCAGCTTTGATTCTGTGCCTCCCCATTCATCCTCCAGGATTTACTTTCACCTATTACAAAAAGAAGGACTTTGAACTGAGCAACAGTCCAAGCTTTGTGAATCTCCCCCAAACTCTTATGTGGCTTTAACTCACAATCTTCTTAATCTGTGGTTATCACTGTAGCCTGTGCACCTTTTTCTACCAGAATTTTTTCTTCCTCTCAACTTTACATTATTTTGCCTGGATGCAGCTCGCTGAACAGTCAGCTTCTTTAGCAATGACCGTTTGTGGCTTATCTTCCTTATAGAGGGGAGTCAGTGAATGTAAATAAATAAACTTTCCTTTGATAATGAAATCATTACTTCAGTACCCTGCTGTGCTTTTATTATTCTTGTACACTTATTAGAGAAAACAAACAATCCACTGGCTAGTATCATCACAAGAGATAATTTACTGTACTTCTTCCAGTTTTTGCCCTGGTTTCCAAAGCTGAAATCGGTGGTGATGCACCTTTAGTTGTATTGTTTTCTACTCATTGTCCGGCATATTTGATCCCATCAAATTCTTGCAACAATGCAAAGTCCGAACTTATGTTGAATATGTGCAGAATCTGTAAAAATTCACAAAAGCATCAAATCCAGGCTCCTCACAATATAGTCGGATTTTAAAAATCACAACTGATACAATTAGCCAGTTACTCACACACACAAAATACCTGGTCCACAGCGCCATCCAAGGAAGTAGGCAGCTAGAAATGGCTCCAACCTTCTGATCTAAAATTTAATGTTAAGACTGGAGACACAAGTTGTTATATGGCCATCAACTTCTCTGATCACATCTCATTGATGATTGCCATGCCTCCCTCCACAGAGATAGACAGCCGGTGTCAGTTTGGTCCTGGGGGAAATAAAGATCTGCTCCATGTGCCAAGTGCGTTGCAAATCATGCTTATTTTTGAGTCTCCGTCATGAAACCTATCACAGCAAAGCAAATAAAGGCTTCAACGAGAAAAGTAATATCCTCTCTCTGCTTTCACCTCCCTTAAATCATGACAGTAATTTGATCTGCTGCCCTGACTCAGCATAGCTTCACGGTTCTAGATGGATGCAAGCAGAACAGTGGCAGAACTAGGGTTTCCAGAGTCGGGACCATGTAAGAGTAACATTGGGTCATGTATATGGACAAGTTATTCAAAACATACTGTAAAAGATCCATAGAGAGGGAAATTGTGGGTTAACATCAAAAGAAAGCATGTGCTGATCAAGTCAGCTGATAATTTTTTTTGGTAAATATGTATTTTCAAATATGAACTTACTGACAGAAAGAATTGTTATCCTTAGTATAATGTTTTGTTTTTAAATTGGACCTAAATTGTAGGATCCAACATAATTAGGCAAGACTCCTGAAATTCTGTTATGCCTTATGTTTTTAGTGTGCCCCCATCTGACCTTCTTTAAAAACCCTTCTGGATGTGCCCTGTATATGAGAGCCAGTCCGAGAGTAGAAGTTCTCCTTCTTAGCTCCAGCTTGGCCCTGGTTCACTCAGATATCCCAGAAGGCCCTAGTAAAGGACGCCTAGTTCTTGGAAAAGGTTTTTGTAATTAAACGTTTTAAATGTGCTTTGTAAGTAAAGCTGATCTGATTTTAGCAGCTCATGATTACATTCATTTTGATTTTACTAAAAATAATTGAATGAGGCCTGCTTGGGAGGTTGAAATTGATATTTTAGTTTATTTTTATGGTAAGTTCTGTGAGAGAGTCCAAATTGCTTGTATTGACGACACCTTTTTATTTCCTTTTCCCTATTTAATTTTCCGGTAAGTAGGCAATAAAACAGTTCATTGTAATTCTTCTATGCTGTTATTTAAGAACACACACACACACAGCACACTTTTCTGTAAGCTTCTGAACTTCGAGTAGGTATTTTTGTTTACATTTTTATCATTGATATTATCATTAATTTACTCAGGTTGTCGAAATATAACCAAATCAGAAGATGACACAGATTCGATGCACAGAATTAAATTGAAATGAGGTTTTATTGTTCCAACTTAGGTAGACCTTGATTAGAGTTGTTAGAAGCCAGAGGATGAGGAAGCCCCAAGGATCCGAGCAGAGAGAGAGTGTTCTGGCGGTGGAAATATTTACAGTGCAGATTTCCTGAAGAAGAGTTCCATATGGCGACAGGCAGGCAGACAGATGGGCAGATCGACAGGAAGGCAGGACAACAAGCGATCAGGCAGGCTGACAGAAGTCCACATAACAGAGACTATGTTCCAGCAACAGACTGTGTCAACAGCTGTCTTAAAAAGCCATGAGCTCATTAGCTGGATGAGTTGCAGCTGAGAACAATGAAGTGCCAGAACCAGCCAGCAGAGATCTCACAGTACCCTCCCTTCAACGATTGCCTCCAGGCAATCCTGTACGTTTCTCCGGATGACGTCTGTAAAAAGATGTAATGAGAGCAAGGTCCAGGATAAGAGAACGAGGTACCCAGGTTCTTTCTTCAGGTCCATATCCAGCCCAATCCACAAGGTACTGAAAACCACACCCCCTACGTCGAACATCCAGGATACGATTGACCGTGTAAGCTGGATGGTCATCAATGAGACGAACAGGGGGAGGGAGCTTGCTGGGTGGATTCAGGGGACTTTCCGAGACTGGCTTGATCTGTGAAACATGAAAGGTAGGATGAATGTGCATAGAAGCTGGCAACTTGAGTCTCACCGCAGAAGGGTTGATGATCCTTTCTATGACAAAAGGACAGATGAAACGGGGGGCCAGCTTTCGAGTAGTATCCTTTAATTTAATATTCTTGGTGGAGAGCCAGACCTTCTGATCAATGCAGTAGACCGGTGCAGTGGAACTGTGACGGTCAGCAAACCTTTTATTTTGTTCCAAAGTGCGTAGAAGTGTCCTCCTGGTCTGACGCCAGATCTTACGACACCTGGAGATATAATGCTGAACAGAGGGGACAACAGTGTCAGGTTCAATACTGGGGAATAATGGAGGTAGATAGCCCAGAGAAATCTCAAAGGGAGATAAACCAGTAGCAGAGGAAGTATGAATATTATGGGCATATTCTATCCAAGTGAGATGTCTACACCAGGAAGAAGGGTTGTCATTAATCACACATCTCAATGCTACTTCCAGTTCCTGATTGCATCTCTCAGTCTGCCCATTAGACTGAGGGTGGTAACCAGATGAAAGGCTTACGGTAGCACCAATAGCCCTACAGAACTCCTTCCAGACTTGTGAAATGAACTGCGGGCCTCGGTCAGAGACAATATCCAAGGGCATGCCATGAATACGGAAGACATGAAGAACCAGAAGTTGAGCAGTCTCCAATGCAGACGGAAGCTTAGTTAAGGGAATAAAATGAACAGTCTTAGAGAATCTATCAACAACGGTAAAGATGACTGTGTTTCCGTCAGATGGCGGGAGACCAGTGACGAAGTCAATAGAGATGTGGGACCATGGGCGACTGGGGGTAGACAGAGGTTGAAGAAGACCGGCAGGAAGTTGATTTGAGTTCTTGTTACGGGCACATGTGGGACAAGCTGCGACAAACTCTAATGTCGGGATTCATAGTGGGCCACCAGAAATACCTCTTGGTAAAAGTGATCATACGATTAATCCCCGGATGACAGGTAAGTTTATTATTATGAACCCAATCCAGAACTTTATTGATGATGGAGTTCGGAACGAACAGTTTGCCTACAGGACCAGTACCTGGGTCTGGTTCAGATTGTTGTGCCTCCCTGATGTCCTTTTCAATGGCCCAGGTGAGGGCGCCCACAATGCAGGATTCCGGTAAGATGGAAGCTTCAGTCTCGGATTGCTCAGAATGAGAAAATTGGTGAGAGAGAGCGTCGGGCTTGATGTTCTTGGAGCCGGGTCTGTAAGAGATAGAAAAATTAAAACGAGCAAAAAACAGGGACCAACGGGCTTGTCTGGAGGTTTTTATGGTCAGTCCAAATGAGAAAAGGGACTTCCGCCCCCTCTAACCAATGCCGCCACTCCTCAAGCGCCAACTTGATAGCCAGAAGCTCTCGATTTCCCACATCGTAATTCTGCTCTGCTCACGACAAACGACGAGAAAAATAAGCACAAGGATGCACCTTGTTGTCTATAGGAGAACGTTGAGACAAGATGGCCCCTACTCCAATGTCAGAAGCATCAACCTCCACAACGAATTGCGCACTAGGATCAGGATGAGTCAGAATGGGTGCAGAAGAAAATAAAGTTTTCAATTTGCAAAAAGCTTTCTCTGCCTCAGGGGACCAATGGAATGTCTTCAGAGAGGAGGTAAGTTGAGTGAGAGGCACAGTGACCTGACTGTAGTTCTTTATGAACCTTCTATAAAAATTTGCAAAACCTAAGAACCTTTGGAGTTGCCTGCGATCCGTTGGAGTAGGCCACTCTGCCACTGCCTTGGTCTTCTCGGGATCCGTTCTGTACCTGCCTGCTTCAAAAATAAAACCCAAGAAGGTCACAGAAGAAACACCGAATTCACATTTTTCAGCTTTTACAAAGAGTTGGTTTTCATAAAGCCTCTGGAGTATGGTCCTGACATGCTGGTGATGCTGATCAATGTTCTGAGAGAAAATCAAAATATCATCCAGATAAACAAACACAAAGAGGTTGAGGAAATCACGGAGAACATCATTTATAAGAGCCTGAAAAACAGCGGGTGCGTTAGTCAATCAAAAAGGCATCACCAAATATTCAAAATGTCCCAGGGGAGTCTTGAAAGCTGTCTTCCACTCGTCACCCTCTCGGATCCGAACCAGATGATACGCATTGCGCAGGTCGAGCTTGGTAAAAATCTTGGCAGAGTGTAATTGGTCATGTATAGAATCAATGAGTGGTAAGGGGTACTTATTTTTGATTGTGATTTGATTCAACCCCCTATAATCAATGCGGGGTCTTAATGTGCCGTCTTTCTTCCCCACAAAGAAGAAGCCGGCGCCAACGGGGGAGGTAGATGGCCGAATGATCCCGGATGCTAAGGAATCCTCAATGTACTCCTTCATGACTCTTCTCTCCGGTCCAGAGAGATTGCATAGTCTGCTGGATGGTAACGGAGCACCTGGAAGGAGATCAATAGCACAGTCATAGGGGCGATGCATGGGTAAAGAAAGAGCCCCCTGTTTACTAAAAACAGATGCAAGATTGTGGTATTCAGGAGGAATCTTAGACAGATCAACAGGCTCAGGTGGTTCAATTTGTTTGCTAGAGTGAGAGACAGCAGTCTTTAGACAATTCTGGAGACAGTAATCACTCCACTTCTCTACTCTGCCCTCCACCCAATTAATCGCAGGATTATGTCTCTGCAACCACGGAAATCCTAGAACCAATTGTGGGGAGATAGAGGAGACAACAAAGAACTCACCCCATTCATGGTGGTTACCTGAGGTAATGATGTGAAGGTGGGGCACTTTAAACTTCACCTGAGATATGGTTTGACCAGTGATGCCCGAAACAGAAAGGGGGTGGTTGAGAGACTGAGAAGGTATCTTAAGTTTGTCAACTAGATCCAAGGAAATAAGATTCTGTTCCGCACCAGAATCAATAAAAGCATCCACTGGACACTTTTCTTGGCCAATAATAATAGTGACTGGAAAACACAGACGAGATATAGGGGAAAAATGGGACATGCTCATCAAAGTCCCCTGACCTATTGACGAGCCCCCTCTTTTCCCTTCTTAGGGCATCTTGCAACATAATGTGCACCTTGTCCACAATACAAACAAAGACCAGCCCCAAAACGACATTGTCGCTCTTCAGGAGAGAGACGAGTGTGACCAACCTGCATAGGCTCAGGTTCCACAGATCCCTCCGAAGAGGAAGTGGGTGTATCAAGGTAAGCGGTCCGAGGTGCCATAAAGTGCTGCCACTCTGACTTATGATTCCTCTCTGCTTGTCTCTCTCTTAGGCGGTTGTCAATACGGATTGACAGTTTGATTAAATCATCCAGTCTCACGGGTTGATCTCTTAAAACCAACTGGTCCTTTATCTGATCTGTAAGGGAATTCACAAAAATACCCTTGAGTGCCGCTTCATCCCAACCCACCTCCTGTGCTGCCACCCGGAAGTCGATGGCGAACTCCGCCAATGTCCTCTTTCCCTGTTTGAGGGTACGTAACTTCTTAGCAGCTGTCTCCTGTTGGAGTTGTTGATCAAAGACTTCCTTGAAGTGACTGAAAAAAACAGCGTAACTCAGAGACTCAATAGGGTTAATTGTGAGAAAAGCGTGCGCCCAGCGTAAAGCAGATCCTTTTAGGGAGGTAACAATAAAAGTGATCTTGGAAGCAGCAGTCGGAAACAGAGAGGGGGAACGACTAAAAGCCAACTCACATTGGAGAGAAAACCCACCAAAATTATTAGGGTTGCCATCAAAAAGTTCAGACGGACGGAAATCAGGTTCTCGGATTCCGGACGAGTGGGTTGTGGGTGGCTGAGGATTCTCAGAACGAGCTGGAGGATTGGAAGGAGCGGGTGAGAGTTTGGTTAATATTTCACTTAAGGCATGTACCATACAACCAAGTTCCGTGAGATGGGCATCTGTCGTCCTTTGTTGTTGTAGCAACTGTTGAAGCATGGTCTCAGTGGATTGGAGGCGTTCCCTCCAGGAGGTCTGTTCATCTTCATCTGATTTGTTTTTCGACATGTCTGCTGGCTGGAACATACTATCATTAATTTACTCAGGTTGTCGAAATATAACCAAATCAGAAGATGACACAGATTCGATGCACAGAATTAGATTGAAATGAGGTTTTATTGTTCCAACTTAGGTAGACCTTGATTAGAGTTGTTAGAAGCCAGAGGATGAGGAAGCCCCAAGGATCCGAGCAGAGAGAGAGTGTTCTGGCGGTGGAAATATTTACAGTGCAGATTTCCTGAAGAAGAGTTCCATATGGCGACAGGCAGGCAGACAGATGGGCAGATCGACAGGAAGGCAGGACAACAAGCGATCAGGCAGGCTGACAGAAGTCCACATAACAGAGACTATGTTCCAGCAACAGACTGTGTCAGCAGCTGTCTTAAAAAGCCATGAGCTCATTAGCTGGATGAGTTGCAGCTGAGAACAATGAAGTGCCAGAACCAGCCAGCAGAGATCTCACAGATATAGCACCAGTTTTGTTAGGCAATGCTGAATAAAACCAACAGCAATTAACTGGATCCACATTATCATAAGACGTTCAGACGCTGGGATGCAGGGGACACATTTTTGCCTGACAACAAAATGCAGGTCTGTTTTTCTGCTCACTTAATGCAAAAAATAAAGGGAGGTGCGTACCCTGCTGCACACTCACATAAACACAAAGTATTTCTCTGTGGTGTGACCTTGGAAATTAATTTGTAGCTTGTAAAAAGTGCTTTCCCACAGACACACAAAGCACACACTGAAAGTGAGGTAGGTGGGAAAAACTCAGCTATTGACATTCGCCCACTCTGCATCCCTGAGCACCGAGCACAACACAGTCTTCAGAGAAAAGCTCTCTCTTGCTCAAGGACCATTACAAACAAATGTGTCCATATTCATAGGAACTCATTTTGAACTGGGTAAATACAAATGCATACAGCAGTTCTTCTCAGTGAAGCGGCAAAGCTTTTCTCCTGATATCAGCAGTAACAGGGAGGCTGGATAAAGCACGGAGGAGAGAAACTGCTTGTAAAAAATAATAGAACAAGTACAAATGCCTAGCAAGCTGATGGAATCGGATGGAAGTTTTCATTTACTTTACATAGCCTAATAATACCAAAATAACAACTTTTTTCAATTGCTGTATAGAAGCTAAATGATAAAGAACTGTAAATTATCCAACTGCAGGATAATTGAATTTGATGAATTTAGGTTTAGTTAGTGAAAGCTAACTTTTACTTTGTTAGTGGTTGACTGTTAGCCAGTTGCAGTGTTCTCAAAATGTTCACAAATTGCACTGCACACTGTCACCATTTCCTTTTATTACAAGGTACATTAGGTATGGCCATGCAAATGATTAAAATCATTTGCGTGGCTGTAGTGGAAGAGACTTCCTGATTGCTTCTGTTGCCGAAAGTTAGCAGCCAACTCTACAAGACATCTTAATTAGTCTATTCTTGTCAAAACAACAAAGGAATGCATCTGCTTCCTTTTCTATATACCACCATCATATCCGTCTTTGATTTTAATGGCAAACACAATCCCGTAGGAACATTGTCTTACTTTTCTTTTGGCCCTGTAGCATACACAATGGGATCGCCACATAAGCCTGGCTGTCACAGATTTCCTTAATGAGCAGCCCTCACATGTCATATAACGCAGATGTGCACTGCTGCTATAGAGTTACAATCCCGACTTCATTATCATAGCAGTAACACTTTATCTCACGCTCTGCTATGTAGATGTTCCACTTACCTCTATATGCAGGATGCTTGAAACTCAAAATGAAACTGATGGGATGACTTTTTTCATATTTTTAATTACCTGAGCACTTGAAAGCATTTGTAGAGTGTTTTTTAAACATGAGATGGTGGCAGCATAATGTATTCCATCTTCACACAGCAGAACATTATAAATTCCAAACCAGAAATCTTAATAAATATGCATAATTGATAATGGGAGGGTATTAGAAGTTGCACTCATACTTTAAAGATGTGACAGGACTTAATATCCCCTGCATTCCCTTATGTTTAGACCTAAATAACGTTTTTTTTTTTTATATATGTCAGCATACATGGCACGATTGGAAACAGTGTGACAGCAGCTTTAATTAAAAGTTTGTCTCAAACATACAGTGTCAAGCTAATAGGAATCTGCTTAATATCCAGTCTCATAGTAAAAACACCTTTATTGCACCAGATTAGGTCAACATATGGATAGCGCTTCTTAGACAGATTTTTACGTAGAGGAAAATTATTGTGGTGTTTCTGTATCATCAGATTTTGTCCAAAATATCTTTTTTCCCCATCCCACCAAATAGTGAGCAACGTAAATGTTTTCACCACTCTACAGTAGCAACCACCATCTCTGATTAATTTCTCAGTCAGGGAGTATTTTGTCCTATCACAGACACTGGTAACCTTAAAGTAATGATTTGTAGCAGTTTAAAACATAATGTAAGGTGGTTTTATTTGGTAGAGTATAAAGCTTTAAATCAGAACAAAACAAACCACACTGATCACAACACTGAATTTACTTGTTCACACTGGGTATTAGATAATTAAAACTGCAAGATTCCTCTCTCTGAATATTGCGGTCTTAGGATTGTTGGAGAACAATGTAGAAAGTGCTACATCAACACCACCTCCCACCTCATTTCAAAAAGGCAAAGGCGTAATTTCAAATAGGCTCACCTCAGAGATCAAAGTCATCTTTTTTAATTAGCATTGGACATGCTCCCAAACTGACGATGACCTATTTTCTTTACAGTTTTTAATTAGCCTTGCTGTTCTAAATTATTGTAGGAGTGAATCCTTCTTGGTTTGTCAGATATGTTAGTAAATCATTTCTGCATTAGACCTTTGAATGCTATAAAGAGCTGAATTCACATATTCCCTCTGCAGGACTTTAAAGCCCCTAGCTTCCTTGTTTGTTTTTTCATCCTCAAGTGGGTTACACATATATATTCTTGCCAAAATTCAGCGAATGTTGACCTAAAAACCAAGCTTACCGTGCCAATCAATACGCAACCAGCCCCTCATGTGTTTTTGTATGTTGATCACTGGGGTCTCCCTCGTCATTTTACTCCTCTCTGGTGTTTTAAGGCCTTGGGGCTGATGAAATTTTGTTTCACACACTGACATTCAGCTAGAAACAGAAATATACCAACAGAAAGGCTCACTGCATGAAAGCAGACACACACACACACAGGTTTCTGAATATTATCTCTGTTGATAGACATAAGCTTGCATCTGCAGAACCTTCCATATACAAGCACATATAAGCGAGTATAGGAGGATCTCATTTGAAATTTTTAGAAAATTTTACCTTTATTGTTCACTAATGGTCTCTATCAAACCTCAGAAAGACAGAACAGTTCTTTTATGTTGAGGTCAGATTACACACAGACATGTATTTTAAAACCAGTATATTTGGACCAGATTTTATTTAGAGGTTATCAGAGTAAAGGAGGCTAAATACAAGTTCCTTAAATTCTTAATTGTAAAATGTTTTGAAAACCATGCATCCTTCATTTTACTTTACACTTACAGTAATGTGACAAAATGTGCAAGAATTTAAGGGTAATGAATACTTCTTTAAAGGTTTTGAGGCACTAGTGGCCTTTATTTGCATTACTCAGACAGGAAATGGGCAAATGGAGAATGGGGGAAGACTTGCAGGAAAGGTAGTAAGGTCCCAAGGTCAAGGACTGATACCCTCCATATAGAATTAAAAACATCTCGAAAGCTAATTAGAGAAATGCAGCAAGGAGGGACATATTGGGCCTTGAAAGCCAACCAAAGAAAGAAAAGCAAAAAATTTATTAATTATAATATACTTTTCTATTTTAAAGGGGTAAAACAATTATGCATATGTTGGTAGTGCCTGAAAGGCAAGTAAAAAATGTTGGTTATTTCATTAAATCACTATTTTGTTATTTTGCAGTCTTAATCTAAACCACATCCAGCTTTTCAGATCCAAAAAGGCATTGTCTGCCATACAATGTTTCATACTGACCAATTGATAACCTCTTTTGGAACATTTCATACCTGCTTTATTAACCAATTGTTTGAATTTCCTATCAATAGGTATCTATAATGTATTCATATTTTACTGTAAGAATGTGATTATGCAACTATAAATAGGAATTATATGCCCAAAAGGTCTATGATAGTTGCTCTGGTTTGGAATAGGTCAAACACTATTTCCATCATGGGATAAGAGGTGGAGGTGGTGGAGGAGTATAAATACCTCGGTGTTCACCTGGACACCAGACTAGAGTGGAGATGCAACAGAAGCCATCTACAAGAAGGGACAGAGCAGACTGTACTTCTTGAGGAAGCTTAGGTCCTTTGGTGTTTGCAGCAAGATGCTGCATATCTTCTATAAGTCTGTTGTGGAGAGTTTGATCTCTTCTGTCATCATCTGCTGGGGAAGCAGCATCAGAGCCAGGGACTTAAAAAAGCTCAACAAGCTGATAAAGAAGGCTGGCTCTGTTCTGGGGACTTCTCTGGAACATCTGGAGATCATTGTGGAAAGACGGATTCTTCATAAAATGAAGAACATTACGGAGAACCCTGAGCATCCTCTTCATGAGACTGTCCTACAACAACAGAGTGTCTTCAGTCAGAGGCTTCTTCCGATTTGCTGCAAGACAGACAGCTACAGGAGATCCTTCCTGTCCACAGCCATCAGCATCTACAACGGCTCTTTGAGGAAACCTTCATAATATGAGCTATAACAACATTTAATTTCCCTTCAGGATTAATAAAATATTTTTGAATTGAATTTGAATCAGAGGTCATAATCTCTCAAAATTCATAAGTATTAGCTGGTCTATATGTGGACCAGAACCACATTCAATAAAAGTAGGTTGTAATGTAAAGACTTTGGAAAATAATTTGTAATTGAATTTAAATATAATGTCAAACGTGTGGTTCTCGGACCGGACAGAAGTGCAAACAGGCAGGCAGAGGCAGCGGTATGTCGAAAATAATAAAAGAAAAAACAGGGCGGGCCATGAGGGCAGGCATGGATGTGACATGGCAAAAAACAAACAGTATTCTCCAGCAAGGAGTAGACAGAACAGAAGAGTGTATATGGAGTATGGAACCGGTGAAAACAGTGAGACTGATTGGCAGAAGCAGCTGGACCGGATGAAGATAATTGTGGTGACAGTGGCTTAGAATAGAAACAAAACATTATTGGAATTGAACAGAGAAGCAAAGACAATGAAACCAAAGGATAAATCTTACAGAAATAACAAAACTATGAACTATAAACAGACCAAGCAAGAAACCAAACCTAAAGGAATTAACTAAAACTCTATCTGGAAAACATAAACAATTATGATCAGAGGCAGAACCCAGAACAAATCTCAGCACCTACAAATCAAGACATACATACAAAATCTGAGCACTTATTTTGATTATTTATCTCTATAATTTATTAAATACCTCATTGCTAAGAGAAATAAACCAATACACAATGGTTAGGTACATGAGATCAAAAAACAAGTAGATTGGGTTTAAATGACAATAGCTAAGTATGACATGGGGGTAACAACTATAATGACTTTAAGACAAAATTACACGGAGACAGAAAAACAACTGAGGAAAATGGTGCGTTCTCCTTGTATTTGGAAGTTCCCAGTCAAAATACAATAAGAATACCTCCTGAAGTCAGAATTCCAACTGGGAAAGGTGAATGGTTAGCACTTCTGAAATTGATATCTCTTTAAATCTGTGACACACATAGTGGTGTAAAATATTAATTTGTGAACATGTTCCTTTTATGTTTTAACTAACAAAATTAAGAAACATAAGATAAGCAATTGTTATTGACTTCTATTGGCTTGCAATAGCAGTTAGCTAGCACACTCATTAGCCAAGCCCACAGTTTTCTGACTTGCAACTATAATGCTCCCAACTCACTCTTTACTTCATTCCCAGTTTCATGCTCTGACTTCCGGCAGAAACTGAATGGAGCATCATTTTATTCGGTTTGTTTGTGTAATACTCATTTTTGCCACAAGAGGTGCTAGCCTTCAATCTAGTAGACTGAAGTTCTAGCCAACAGTCTGGACCTCAGGGAAGCACTACCTCATGTAAGATTGTATATCATATATGGTCACTCAATGCTAGCATTATATCGTTATGTTCAAATCTCCACCCCTGCTATTGCCATTACACGTCAAAGCAAATATAACAAATGTCAGTAACATTACATGACCCATGGACACAAAATCTCGCAACAAGCTATCAAACTATTTTGTAAAAGGAGTCTGTCTCCTTAAGAAGTTTTTAATTCTGAAAAGCACAACTCACAATTCATTATTTTTCTCCTCCTCTGAAAGCACAAACAGAATTATGTGCTCTGACTCCTCGGCAGCAGCTATTGCACACTCACTCGTTTAAGACAGAGGTAATAGGCCTGATAATTCATTGTGTTTGTGCATGATGATGAGGTCCTTAAATCCTTTAATTGAGAATCATCCATCACGGTCACATTCAGCTTCTACCCTCAGTCTCAAAAAGGGATGACAATCTTACCTCAGGATTGAAGATTTTAATCAAGGTAATGGTAGGCAGGCTGATGCCTGAATCCTAAAAAAATGGGCTAATACGTTTATAGTGATTACAGAAACACATACCGCACAATATGGAATAGGAATTTACTCCATAAACACATCAGCAAAAATGTCATCAGGATGTTTCATTACCTCCTCCTAGGAGGTTATGTTTTGTCCACGTTGGTCTCTGTTTGTCTCTCTGTGTACAAAATATACCAAAGTTCTGAATGAATTTGAATAAAATTTTCAGACAAGGTGATTTTGGATGGTGATGCGGAGCACCATCTTGATCCAGGATTTTTTTAAAGATTCTTTTTGCCAGAACTAATATTTGATAAAAACTCTTTTACCAGCATTAAAAAGATTTATACTGTAAAAATGTATCGTTTTTATACATATTTTGCCATGCAGTTGCAAACTGAATAAATAAATTGAAAGAAAATGTAAATGACGTGTGAATTACTACATGAAGGTACCAGAACCGAAATTTGCTTCACACAATAAGCTTTACGCAAAGCTTTACTTTTCTAAGAGTTATAGTGCACACAGAATTCGAGATTACCCTTATCCTACAAAGGAGTCCTCTAAAACTGTCTTTGTTATGCAGTCTCATCCTTTGACTGTGTGAAGATGAAAGAACAAAATATTGCACTTTCAAATACACCTTGGTTTTGTGGACAATCCAGATATGTGAGAAAATAAAGACAGTCTGAGGTTATCTGGTTGACAGAGAAGCAAAATCAGTCTGTACTCATAATTTAGGGATAGAAAACTAAAAGCATGGTTTGGAATTTGCTCTAAAAATAAAAAAAACAAGGTAAAATTGTGATGGTTTATTGAGACAATTTTACCATTGGCTGATTAGCATCAAATGTTTTATTTGCAAAATGCAGTCAGGTACTTATATTTTCAGCCCTAAACCTTCCAATTGAACTACAAACCTGAAAAAGTAAATATTGATTAAATGTAACAAATTGAAAATAATAATTTAGAGTGATGCGAAGTTTATGCTCCAATAGCTTTTTGACATGGAAAATATAAAAAATAACAATAACATCAGGTAAAAGATTACAGAGTCATACAGTGCCTTGCAAAAGTATTTATACCTCTTGAACCTTTTTTGACAATTTGAACACTAATCTATTTGTGGGGATTTTATGCAAAAGACCAACTCCAGGTAGTGCATAGTTGTGAAGTAAAAGGAAAAATATACATGTTTTTTTTTTTTTTTTTACAAATTCTTACAAGTAGCAATCTGAATGTGATGTAATACATTACATGTAAAGATGTAATAAATGAACCCCTTTACTCTGATACGCATTAATTAAAATCCACTGCAACCAAATGTTTTCAAAGTTAGGCCATAAAGCAGTATTGCTTTAAAGACCTCATGAAGCAATGTTGAGCCTATCAAAAAACAAAAAGCTAAGAGATCCACTATTACTCTGGAGGAGCTGTGGAAATCAACCGCTCAGGTGGGAGAATCTGTTGACAGAAGAAAGTAAGAAAGCCAAATAAAGTTCTGTTTGCAGTTTTCCACCTTTTACATCTTTGCCATCTCCGTTGTGGGGGACACAGCAAGATGTGAAAGGTATTCTTTGGGAGTAAAAACTGGCATTGCACACACACCATGCCTATAGTGATACATGGTGTTGGCAGAGTCATGCTGTGGGAAAACTGCTCAGGGTTGAAGTGGAGATGGATCAAACTCAAAGAATCCTGAAGGAAATTCTATTGGAGGCTGCAAAAGGCTTGAGACCGGGGCAGAGGTTGAACTTCTTACAGGACAGTAGTCTGTTTTTAGCTACAGCAATGATAGTCTTTCAACAGCTTTGATCATAGCCTATGGTCTCCACCATGGCAAACTTTGAAGTTAAAAAGCAACAATTTGTCAAATAAAGATGATGAAAATGTCTGTGTTTGACACTGCAGACAGAAAAGGGCACAGCCCAACAGCTAAAGCAGCTGGGATTAAAACAGCAGGCAGTAGAGTGTTGGACAATTCAATATCAATTAATGCAGGATTCAAAGCTCATCTTGACAGAGAAGTTAGTGTTTCCTCCTTTAGCTGCAAGACAGAGGTACACAGTCTCAACCCCTAGAGAACCTATGAATTAGCTGCAGAGTCAATTCAGGAGTCTCCTCTCTGCTTTTGGTCTCGTCTCTTGTCTGTCATGTGGTTGTCTACAGTAAGATCTGCGGATCAGACTCCACCAGATCAATATATTGTTTTAGGCATAGAAAGAAAAAATAAAATAGACAGAAAACACAGTTATGTGTTGAGGAATACTTGATTATTACGCAAAGGCAAAAAACAGCACAGTCATATGACTCAATAGCAGTCCTGGGATTACAATGTTCAGGACAGGAAACAAGTTAATCTTGCAATGCACAGGCCACTGCTGACTGAGTCACGGTAGAACTGTCTTAGGTCAGTATTATCTTGTCATGGCCTCTCAGAGTACCAACCTGCTCTGCTTTTTTACCTTAAAAATCCTGATGTCTGCTATTTGGAAGCAGGTTCCTGAGCTCCCGTGGATACATTTGATATGTTGACAGTAATAAGACCACTATTATTTTTTTTATACTGACTTGATCCAGTAAAGGAAATGCATAGTTAGTCAAATGGGAGGGGCACAGGTCACAAGCCCACCACAGACTGAAGAGAAGATGGAACAATCCTGCTCACCCAGTCTGAAGGGCACCATCCAACTACAAATGCATGTTTTAGCACACAGAGAGAAAATACAAACATCTGCAGAATTAACACACAGACTGTGGTTAGGAGAAACCTAAGCTAATATTTAGACACACTAGCTGAAGCACAACAGTGCAAACCATGGTCTACCAACTGACCCAAAAATATTTAGCTTGTTGTTTTTTTAAATATTGTTACAGAAAGTAGTAGTAGGTAAAACACAGCATATTACCTTATGGATTAAGAGTTGGAGCATGCTCTTCTTTCCTAATGTTTGCTGATACCAACTTGAATCAGTTTTGTCCTCCCTGAGTCGTCTGAGCTCCAGAGAAAATTAAAAGATAGTGCACTTTATGCTTTGCCCTTTGCCTGTGACACAACAGCTCATTTCCTCTGTAAGAACTCTGTTTCAGTCTTTGGTGGATTAATGGAGTTTATCACTCTATAAATGTATGAATGAGGAATATTAAAGGTATTTATCTCATCACTAGGCACCTCTTTGAAATGTTTTGTGCATTTTTTGTGTCTATAAAATGACGCTCGGTGGCGCTTGCTCTTATCCGACCAGAGCACCTGTTTTCCCATGTATGTTATGTTCCCTACATGGCTTGTGGCTAACTTTAAACAGAACTTTTAATAATTTTCTTTATGTAACGGCTTTCTTCCACTATTTCACAGAGGCCAGATTTGTGCAGTGCATGATTAATTGCTGTTCTGTCAACTGATTCTCCCACCTGAGTTGTGGATCTCTCCTGCTCCTCCAGAGTTACCATGGGGCTCTTGTTCTACTATCCTAATTAATGCTCTTCTTGCCTGGCCTGTCAGTTTAAGTCGATGGCCATGCCTCTGCAGTTTTACAGTAGTTCAATACTCTTTCATCATTTTCAAATGATGAACTGATCAGTACTCGCTAAGAGGTTCTAAGTTTGGGATATCCCTTTATAACTAAATTCTGCTTTAAACCTCTCCACAACTTCATGGTCTTCACGATACTGATTGTTCACTATTGTTCTCTAACAAATCTCAGAGGCCTTCACAGAACCACTGGATTTATAATGATATTAAATTCTACACAGCTGACTCCATTCATTAATTGGGTAGTTTCTCAATGGTTGCACTGGGTTTTATTCAGTGGTATCAGACCAAAAAGGGGTGGGTCAGTATGCATTTTGCACTTTTAAGATTCACAATTATGCACCACTCTTAGTTGGTCTATCACAGTAATCCCAAACAAAATATGTTGACATTTGTGATTCTTATGTACCAAACTATAAAGATGTTCAGGGTGTGAAGGATTTTGCAAGGTACTATACATTTTAGCTGTATGGGTTGGAATCTGTTTTCTAAAGGACAGTTTCCAGTAGTGATGTGTAGTTTTCACAGCAGATTAAACTATTCAGATATAAACTTATACAGATATAACTATGTTCAAGCTCCAACCTCTAAAAAAAAAAAACGTTTTTTTGACCTTCTTCACGATTGCTCAGCAACTGGAGAATAGCTGTTAGGAGTTTAACAAAGAAAAATAAATAAATTAATCACTCAACCTTTTACTCTTTCCTTTCCCCTCCAGATGAGTCCAAGGCGGACGTCCCAGAGGATTTTGACATTGACATGGACGCCCCAGAGACTGAAAAGGCAGCGGTTACCATCCAGTCCCAGTTTAGGAAGTTCCAGAAGAAGAAGCGCGATGAGAAGTCCTAGTGAGCGTCATGTTGATCTGTCGCCGTGTGGAAACGACAGCACTTTGGCGCCGGTGTGACATTTGCATGTAAACAAATTCATACCTGTTGAATCTGAAGGGGTTGTGAGAGGGTTGGGTGGGGAAGGGAATGCAATAGCCTGTTAATCTTATGACTATGTCTGTGAATTCTCATTACCCTGTCATTATGATTGCTATTATTTAGTATTTTGACTGCTGTATCAATAGATACGAGAGGAAGGTTAAAGATTTAGGTTTCTGTCCTGCCATATATACTTCATGTATCATAAGTTCTCTATGTTTTTGTACTTATCCTCATAATCTCGCTGTGCTAGCCCTTCCTGTACTGTACCTAGGACTGTTTCCTGAGCTGATGTTAAAGCGTGGTTTTAGGAAACCAGGCCAGGAACTTTTCATTCACCCTGAAGCATTTTTCTTACCTGCATGGATCTGTCCAAGCTCTGTATCAGTGTACATTGAATAAATAAAAACTGTGTGGAAACTGTGTGCGTGCATAAAAAAACTGCAATCTGTCACCACAAACTGAATGTGCTACTTCCGTATCCTGTGCACACTTGTACTCTTATGATAATACTAAAAGTAGAAAGTTGTCTGAATGAGCCTGGTTGAGTTGCAGAAGGTCATCAGCTTGACCTCCAGAGACGTCACAGCAAAGCTGACACGCACTTACACCTAAGAGAAATTTAGAGAAGCCAATTAACCTAATATGCATGGTTTTGTACCAAAGTAGGAACCAAGTACCTGGGAAACCCACATATGGGGAGTAGGGAATATGCAAAGTCCACACAGAAAACCACCAGCTGAGATTCGAGCCAATGACCTTTGCTACAGTGCAGTGTGAGCAGGAAATACAAAGCAATAAATGCTACTGAAATACAGAATTATAAAACAAAAACAAACAAAATGTAATTCACAGAATTCCAACAAACAGCAAAATCTTATGAAAAACACAACATAAGACAACATTCCCAAGCTATACTATTACATCACTTATACATCTAAAGCAGTGGTTTTTCAGTCTATCCATTGTGTTTCAGCACATGCTTGAACTAAGGATGACCAAATTAATGTTATTTATTTCTAATATAGAAGTTATATCTAAAAAACTTTTGTGATTAGCTATCTTTTTTTATCCAGATCATAAAGTTAAAATGACAACCTACCTGCCATCCAGAAGGTGGAAGCAATATCATCAAACATGACTAAAACTATGAGCATCACCATCACAGACAGTACTGGACATTAGAATGGTAATGATGATGATGTATCAATGTCAGTTCTTAGCTTGTCTGTATTTCCTGGAGATTTATTGTAACTTCCCAATGTAAAATGTTTAGCAATTACACTGGTTTCCAGTGCAAATGGGTTCCTGCATCTCTTCTTTCAAAATATAAAACTAAATATTGCTAAGTGGAAAAGGTTTAAACTCACCTCCCTTTCTGTCTGAGGGGGCTTTTTCTGTACATATATTCAAAACTTGAAGTTGAACTGATTCTCTTATTCAGGTTCGTGACTGGGCATAACTGGTGTTTGAGTTAATTATATGTTAGTCAGTGATAACCTTTTACACCACAAGAAATTGAGCCCACATATCACCTTTGTAAGTCTGGGAGGATTAAAAGTGTTTCTCGGTTTTCACAGATCCCTTTTATCTGCAGCTAGATGGTTTATAGCGACCAAAAAAAATACTAAAGAAAGTATTACAAAAAGTAAAACATCTCAGTAATGTTTTCAGACTCACTATTTAAGCTTCAAAATAATAGTCTTACAGACCTTTAAAAAGTAAATAATGTTTAAAATCCTTTAAATATATATTTTAATTTTATTTCCTTGCTCGTAAATGCATTGGGAAAATTATACATTCTATTCTAAACTAGAACTACTGAAGAAAGATTTATTCCAGCTCATAGTTCTTGGATTGGCAACATTTTTTATGTCACCCACAAGTTTTCTATTGGGCTAAGGACCTGGGTTTGAGTTGGTGATCCACAATGTTAATCTTGTTGGTCTGGAACCAAGATTCTGCTTGCTTACTGGTGTGGTTGGAGTTGATTTCCATTTCAGCAGCATTTTCTCTTCAGCTTAAGTCAAAATGACTCCTCCAAGTATTTTGATGTATTCAAACATATTTGATATATTCAGACAATGTAAGAAATTGCACCGAGACCACAGTATGAGAACTGTCCCCATAAAATGATGGCAGTACCACCATTTTTGTTAGTGTAATGAGACTTAAATTCAATGTTGTTAGGTCTGACAAACCTGTGGCCTCCAGACCCCCCACCCATCACTTCTCAAAATATTGCACAATTTCCCTGTACGCCAGACAATCACTGGTAGCTTAGTTTCACATTCTGATTGTTACAGCACTCACAGGTATATATAGACCTTTGGTCACCCTGGAGCTCAGCACTGTCTGAGTCTCCAGGGTGAGTTTTCAGAGAATGATCAACCTCACTAATGAAACTCCACACTGCTATAATTTCAAATGTTCTCCTTTAAATTAATGATTCAGTTACAATTAATCAGCATGATGGATCTCATGACTATTGGGTCTTTTGTTTTTTTCATTTCTCTATTACATTAAATGTTGAATTGTTTTCCTTGTAGAAAAATAAAATCTCTACCAAAACAGTGATTAATCTAGTTTTGGATATTGGACAGTGGATAGTTGGAACACAGCTGTATTTACCTGCTAACAAGCCAACTTAGGGCTGGCTTTGTCAAACAATTGTACTCCTTTAAATGCATCCATGTTTTTGAATTTTCAGTCAAGGTCTCATTGAAGAGGCTGTCTCAGTGGAGTTTGTTTGTTTACTTGGTTGCTTTGTTTTCTCCCCCTGATTATTATTAAAAAGCATCCTGCCAAGTCTGAATGTCCATAGAGGAAAGCATCCCAGAGGCAAAGTGGGCTCTTGTGGTTACTATGTCAGTGTCCTCTACTAGAATTTGAATCATTACATTAACATATGCAGATTTTGTTCTGCTCTTGTTTCATATTTAGCGCATCTTCTCGCCTCTCAGGCATGATGACAAGGCAACAGTCCATTGTGTCTTCATCTACCTGTACTAACGTGTGTTGTGTCCTAACAACAAAAAAGCTTTTACAACAATCTGTTGACAGAGTTGTCTCACTCTGAAATTAATTTTTAGAGTATGGGTTCTGAAGTCAACAGAGGCACCTTTGTTTGTGCTGTCTGAGATCACACATAGCAGAGATGTGCTGTGAAGGCCATTGTGGCGATAATGACATGGTGATGCATGGACTGTAAGTGTGTTTCCACATGCGCTGAGAACAGAACTGTGAAAGTCACCACGTGCCGTCTGTGCTGCCTATGGAGATGAATTTCTCGTCTGCAGATGGTGGAGTAAATCTTTAATATCCGGAGGTAGAGGGTGAAAAAGCGACACGTAGTCTAGATGTATTTTAGTTATACTCTATCTGCTGATCTCTGCCTAAATCCACGGTGCATTAGTAAGGAAAAATGAATCATGTGTTTTTATGATATGTTACTGTTTTATTTGCTTTTGTACTGACAGCTACAGAAACCAGTTTCACAGTGCATGGACACAGATAATAATTATTCATCTGTGACATTTTCATGATTGGCTCACACATAAATATTTCGCAAATATATTTCATCAAAAGAATGTAACTATTCGGATAGCTTCTTTTCTCTAAAAAATCACTCCATATCATGGTTTTTACAGGAACGCAGCTCAGCCTAAACTTACATTATTCTTGTATGTTTTGACATATTGTTTGTAGACATGTCTATTTTGACCTTAGGTCTAATGCTCCCATTACATTCAGAGAACGATGACTCTTCTGGGTTTGCATCATTAAAATTGCATTAGTCATTAGTAGCCTGTCACTCCAATAGGAGCTTGGATTTGTTCTAAATAACGAGTGTGAGCCTGTGAGTACGTTGCAAGAGATTTCATTGTCAAAAATAACAGCCTGCTGTGTGCACGACTGACTGATGCTGCCACTGGAATCAGTATAATTAGACTCTTCACCTCGTAGACTCTAGTCTATAAGTGAAAATCAATTCTTCTGAAAGACTGTTTTTTCTGTGACATGTCTCAAGAAATGAGCACATAGGAATATTAGCATCGATTGATGACATAAAACTGTAATACCCACTGTGCAGATCAGAGCAATAAACTTGGCTTGACTCTAGAAACTGATTAATGTTAATAGTTCAGTTTTGCATCTTTGTTGTCAGGAAGCTCCCTGGCCAAATTTCAGTAAAATACAACTATCTTCTTGTTTTTATATCTATTGGTATTTTGGGACCTGACGTTATTAAAAACGAGTTAGAAGACCTGTATAGCAGAAATCAGCGTAAATTATGTCTGCAACAGCATTAATATATTTGTTTTAGCTCAGTGCATCTTAAGGAGACATTAAAGAATGACATTTTCTATTTTTTTGTTGAGAAAATTCACAGCAGATTTTGTGGTGACTGCTTAAGAAGTTTATAAATTGAATAGTTGTTTAATCAAATGAAGTTATCCTTAAACTAAAGCAATACTAGAAAGCACTGATAGAGCGCTGACCTCTCAGACATCTGAACACAGCACGTGAGCTGCTGATGTGGTTACGAACCATGTGGGAATTCATTATTCATTGACACTGAAGCAAATGTAGTTAAAGAATAAAAATAAAGTACATGAAGTACATTCCTTGGAGGAACAATAATTCACAGTCTGTGAGAAATATTGCATACAAATGCACGAATAAATGATTATGTTGTATCTCAACTCTGAGTAAAGCAAAGCCACTTTGTCGATCAGAAATTACTTTATGTACTCTATTGTTTGGTAATATTTCCAGGCTTTATATCCAATACAAAAGAAAGCGAGCTTATAAAATTTGGCCTTTCAGCTGATAACATTTTTCTTTGACTTAAAGTGCACTGCAAAACAAAATCTAATCTTTGTCGTGAAAATTAATCAATTCAGTTTCTCTAATTTGGACATTTTATACAACACAACACAAAATAGTGCATAGCTGTGAGGTGAAAGTAAAATGACTCCTAAATAAAACCCAGTGCAACAATTTAAGTAACCAATCCACCATCTAAAAATGGAAATTCATGGTGCAATAGCAGACCTACCAAGACAGTCAAGAGACCCATGGTAACTCTAGAGGAGCTGCAGAAACCCACAGCTCAAAGGAGAGTTTCTTGAAAAAACAGGTAGGTTTCTTAAGCATGGCCTTTATTAAAGAGTGGCTTGCAGTTGTAATGTGATAGAATGTGAGAAAAAAAAACAAGGCCCATGAATACCTTGCAAGGCATTGTACTTCCAACACGTTTAGTATAAACCTCACTCCTGTTCATCCTAATCAACAGACAATCCTAAACTTTTAGTTTTAATGTTTTGTATTTTTCTCTCAATAAAATCCGCTTTTGCTTTGGAAAGAATGTTTTAATAATTATTTAATTTTGTCATATGACTGTCAAAGCAGCCATAGCTGTAGATTTTTCTTTCTCTTAGCAATATTGTTGTCTTGAACTGACAGCAGTGTTGTGTTCATCTAAGCTATTTTTGCATAGTTCTAGCAAGAACTATTATCAATATTGATAACAGTAAGTGGACTAAATAGTGTATGAGGCAAAAACACTTCATGAAAACAATAATATTTAGTGTTGGCAGGCTTTACTGTCTGTGTACATTTGCTGTTTTTTTCAGAAACAAGGCCTAAGAAAGCTGAAATTAGATATTTGTTTATCACATTCACCACCCATAGGAAAAAAAGCAATTGTACAGTTGTGCCAGATTAGACCACTGATGTAAAGTCTGTTAAGAGTATCTCACAAGCTCACTGTAAGGCTAACTACAGTACAGACCAAAAGTTTGGACATACCTTCTCATTCAAGGAGTTGTCTTTATTTTCATGACTATGAATATTGTAGCTTCACACTGAAGGCATAAAAATTATGAATTAACACATGTGGAATTATATACTGAACAAAAAAGTGTGAAACAACTGAAAATATGTCTTATATTCTAGGTTCTTCAAAGTAGCCACCTTTTGCTTTGATTACTGCTCCGCACACTCTTGGTATTCTGTTGATGAGCTTCAGGAGGTAGTCACCTGAAATGGTTTTCACTTCACAGGTGTGACCTGTCAGGTTTAATAAGTGGGATTTCAAGCCTTATAAATGGGGTTGGGACCATTAGTTGTGTTGTGCAGGAGGTGGATGCAGTACACAGCTGATAGTCCTACTGAATAGACTGTTAGAATTTGTATTATGGCAAGAAAAAAGCAGCTAAGTAAAGACAAACGAGTGGCCATCATTACTTTAAGAAATGAAGGTCAGTCAGTCCGAACAATTGGGAAAACTTTGAAAGTGTCCACAAGTGCAGTCACGAAAACCATCAAGCGCTACAAAGAAACTGGCTCACATGAGGACCGCCCCAGGAAAGGAAGACCAAGAGTCACCTCTGCTGCGGACGATAAGTTCATCCAAGTCACCAGCCTCAGAAATCGCAGGTTAACAGCAGCTCAGATTAGAGAACAGGTCAATGCGTCACAGAGTTCTAGCAGCAGACATATCTAGAACAACTGTTAAGAGGAGACTGTGTGGATCAGGCCTTCATGGTAAAATAGCTGCTAGGAAACCACTGCTGAGGACAGGCAACAAGCAGAAGAGACTTGTTTGGGCTAAAGAACACAAGGAATGAACATTAGACCAGTGGAAATCTGTGCTTTGGTCTGATGAGTCCAAGCTTGAGATCTTTGGTTCCAACCACCGTGTCTTTGTGCGGCGCAGAAGAGGTGAACAGATGGACTCTACATGCCTGGTTCCCACCGTGAAGCATGGAAGAGGAGGCGATGGTGTGGGGGTGCTTTGCTGGTGACACTGTTGGGGATTTATTCAAAATTGAAGGCATACTGAACCAGCATGGCTACCACAGCATCTTGCACCTCCATGCTATTCCATCCGGTTTGCGTTTAGTTGGACCATCATTCATTTTTCAACAGGACAATGACCTGAAACACACCTCCAGGCTGTGTAAGGGCTATTTGACCAAGAAGGAGAGTGATGGGGTGCTGCGCCAGATGACCTGGCCTCCACAGTCACCGGACCTGAACCCAATCGAGATGGTTTGGGGTGAGCTGGACCGCAGAGTGAAGGCAAAAGTGCCAACAAGTGCTAAGCATCTCTAGGAACTCCTTCAAGACTGTTGGAAAACCAGTATGTAATTCCACATGTGTTAATTCATAGTTTTGATGCCTTCAGTGTGAAGCTACAATATTCATAGTCATGAAAATAAAGACAACTCTTTGAATGAGATAGTGAGTCCAAACCTTTGGTCTGTACTGTACATTCAACGATTTTTGTCCCACTTAAATGAACATACCACACGTGGGCTTTAACTGTTGAAGCACCACACCTTCACCGAAAAGTGTAAAGTCTAAGATGAGGATGAACAGAACAGATAAATATAGATCTCAGTCTCCTTATTTTGACCTGGGTTCGCTGATTGCTTTTAATGCTGAGTCTGACAGATACAAAATATGAACCAGTGTCCTAGAGCAAGAAGACTGCTAGTAAATTTCTCACTCTTCTTGTCTCCAATTTCTGCCATCTCAGTGTCTCTCAGAAACCAAGGTGGTGCCTATTTCCTTATCTTAAAATTTGAACAAAGTCCTAGAAACCCTACCCTCCGGCAGCATTGCTGCTCCACTGACCTCATGATTGTGAATCTACCTCAGAAACTAGGTGCTATTTATACCACACTCCCCTTCAGTAACAGGACTGCAGCTTTTGCAGCTGCCAATCCAAGCCCAGTGGCGTGTTTAGCTTTCAGGTGTGTTTGCTGTGCTATAATATCTAGTGGCATATATCACCTCAAAGAAAATAAATAGAAAAAGGAACTTGATCTACAAACTTGTGCTCAACTTTATATGTAAACAGCCTGTTATAGTGTGTATGAAACACTTTCAGGTGATAAAAAGCAAAACAATCAGAATGTACCTGTCAGAATCAATACCAGCCTTATCTGGTGGTAATCTGCTCATGCGTGACAGATTTTGAAAATATAGTTTTAATGTGTGACCAATGAAGTTCCAAAAACAATGTCCGTTCTACATCCCAGTAAACGTTGCAGATTAGTAGTGTCGGTCAGAAGTTTACATACAGTCATACTGAATGTTGAACGTTGCAGATAATGAAAACCCAAAATTCACTGTCACGGAAAATTTGAATATTGTAAAAAAGTTAAATGTTGGAGACTTGTGGTGTCACACCCTAATCAGCTAATTAACTCAAAACACCTGCAAAGGTTTCCGAAACCTCTAAATGGTCTCTCAGTCTGGGTCAATAAGCTACACAATCATGGGGAACACTGCTGATTGGACAGATTTTTGGAAGACAGTCATTGGCACCCTTCACAAGGAGGGTGAGACACAAAAGGTAATTGCTAAACAAGCAGGTTGGGCACAGAATGTTGTTTCCAATCAAATTAATAGAAGGTTGAGTGGGAGGAAAAAGTGTGGCAAAAGTTACACAGCAAAAGGTACACAAGCAACAGGGATAACCACAGCTTTAAAAGGATTGTCAAGCAAAATCCATTCAAGAACATGGTAGAGCTTCACAAGGCGTGGACGGAGACTGAATTCAGCACCTCAAGAACCGTTACTCAAAGCCAAACCCTACGCATGGGCCACATGATTCACATTCAATGTGTAAAGCCACTCTTGAACCAGAGACTGGACTTTTGCTCAGTGATCCAAAGTCCTTTTCAGATGAAAGTAAAGTTTGCATATTTTACAGGAATCAAATATGTTACAGGATCGGAAGAAAATATGGCAGTTGTAGCTGGAATCAGACATCTGGTTGATGATATCACCTCCCCTGGTCCTGGTTCTCACATATTAACATGTTACAAGAGCTCATCGTTGTCCAATGAGCTAACCCCTTCCTCCTACTTCTCTTTTTTGTAAGAGGATTGCTCAGTTCAGCTCTCCATCCAACGGGTCTGGACTTTCCTTAGCCGAAACGTTCTTACTAAGCAGGTTTGAGGAAAGATCTGTTTAAGCTAGTGTCGGGAAATGACACACCTAACATCCAACAGCCTACATCCAGAACTCTCACCCTTCTTCAGCTGGTGGTTTGGACAACCGAGTAGCCCACAGCAGTCATCCAACTCTCAATAGTCACTTCTGTTAATGGCTGTTCATTCCCTAATTTTACAACTTGCACTTGGTATATGGGTTGGGTTAATTTTAGTGACTTGGCTCGAGCCCTGAGGGCGTTGTTTTAACAAGTTTGGCTTAAGGCAACCTATGAAAACCTTCTAATGACAATTTTGAACCATTGCAATAAGACTTTCTACCACCAATGAAAAACCAAAAATAAGGTTACTCAAATAACTGACCACAATTCATCTAGAATTTTATATGCTTCCTTGAAATAGTAATGGATTTGCCGGAATCAGTAACAGCATAAAACTCAACACATAATAGTCAGATAATAGAAATGGATCAATCAACTTAACTTAACTTAAACCTAATGCTGAAACTGGTGAGCTTAAGGAGGAGGCTTTGAAGACGGAGACTCATCCATGCACCCGATGAAGATGAATTCTTCTGGAGGCAGTGAGTGGATTTCTTGGGCGGAAAGCAACCAAAATCTTCAGATTTCTTCCTCTAAGCAGACAGGCACTGATGCTCCAGGTTTCGATGGTGTGCCACTGAGGTTTTTAGTGAAGTAAAGTCAGAATGTCTCAAGAGTCAGTAACTTCCAGAGGCTGAAGAGTTGAAGGGAACACTTAAGGTATAACAGAGGTTGGTTCAGGACTTTCTGAAAGTCTGAAACTCGGAGAAATCAGTTGTTCATCGATCAAGTTCAAATTGCAGTAGATGAAATCAGATTCTCAATTTCAAGCCACAGTTCTTCTCAGGGCACATGGGTTGATCCCTTTTCAAGCAGATTATCAGCTGGGCTGTGTCTCGGGTCCTCTGATTCGTCTCTAGTGTCTTTCTCCGTCCGATCTTGCTTTTGGTCTTCTGCGAGAAAACAACGGCAGTTCCATTTTTTGGTAGCCCTTTTATAGTGCAGATAGCCTCACTGGCCAGCCCTTGTTGTCATGCTGCTCCGCTATTGCGCAATACCTCCTTATTGCCCAACACATATTCTTGCGGTCACAGTGACTTTTTTGTGCTGTTTGTTGGCTTCCAAAATAAGTCAAGTCAAGTTTATTTATATAGCGCTTTTCAGCAACAAGGCACTCAAGGCACTGTACATAAGGAAAAACATTACAATGATACAGAAAATCAAACAGAGATAATCAAAAAAAAATAAAGAGAATAGAATGATGGATAAGAAACAAAAGGAAAATTGGACTGAAAACTTAACTAATGTTTAGATAACACATTCAAAGGCCACTCTAAACAAATACGTTTTTAATCTTGATTTAAAGCAACTTGGGGTTTCGGCACTTTTACAGTTTTCTGGGAGTTTATTCCAGATTAGTGGAGCATAAGAACTAAAAACTGCTTCTCCATGTTTGGTTCTGGTTCTGGGTATGCAGAGTAGATTTGAGCAAGATGACCTGAGAGGTCTGGGTGGTTGATACACTGACAACAAGTCTGTAATGTATTTTGGTGCTAAGCCATTCAGTGATTTATAGACTAACAGAAGTATTTTAAAGTCTATTCTCTGAGCTACAGGGTATCACGTTCTTGGTTTGGATCGGACCAAAGTGCAGATAAGAGCTTGGCAGCCGCATGATGGGAGGAAGACTTTTCTTTAATTAAAAGGTCTCCAAAACGTAACATAATCCAACAAGTACAAACATGAGTCGAGCCAAAAACGTACATGTGTACATGTGAACGAGGAATAGTGACGGAGGAACCATTGGGGAACAAAGAACACAGACCAACTAATATACAGGAGAAAACAAAGGCAGGTAATCACAGGAACTAAGAACAGGTGTGGCAAGGAAACATGGAGGCATAAGGGACAGGTGGAACTAATTAACAATAAAGGAAACCATAGACCTAAGAACGGTTAATACAAAAACACAAACCAAGTCCAAGGATGTCATACCATGACACAGGGAGCCAGTGTACGGACTTTAGAACCGGGGTGATGTGCTCCACTTTCTTAGTTCTAGTGAGGACCCGGGCAGCAGCGTTCTGGATCAACTGCAGTTGTCTGATTGACTTTTTAGGCAGACCTGTGAAGACACCATTGCAGCAATCAATTCTATTAAAGATGAATGCATGAATTAGTTTTTCAAGGTCCTGCTGAGACTCGCTGTCAGCATGCAGCTAGGTCTCATCCCTCCTTGTCAGCATACAGCTCTCTCCCTTATCTGCTCAACCTTAAACTTTACATAATATCACACTTTCCACTCTTGGCTTTTTGCTTTTACTTCAGTTACAGTTAAAAACCAACACTTAATTCTTTTTATTCATACGTCACCACAACATATCTCTTTCATATATAGTTAATTAATAGTTCTAAACCTTAATGTTTTTAATCATCAGTTCACAATCTTAATTCAATCATATTAATAATTATATATGTTTTGATTTGATAGTCAAAGATCACTCATTACATTTATAACTGTGGAACATCATCGTACATAATTTAATTTGTTGGTTAATATACGACTCCATTCAAGCCTCTTCTTCAGTCTTTCAGTCAGAGTGTGAAGACATACTCATTTTACTTTTTATAGATTTAACTGTGAGCATTTAATAATTGTTGCATAGATTACATGGAAGGATCTCATCTCATTTTGGCATTATGCCTTCAACATTTCTGACCTGAGTTCAATTGATAGTAACTAAAAATGGCCTAAATAATGCCACATCCTTAACCAGACAATGCATCACCTAATCAGAAGCAGTAACATGTTCTAGAGAGATCAATGTTGGCCAAATGTCTTGCATGTCCATGGTAATTGATTATGGAAGGACACAAGTGCAGATATTAAAATGCGACAGAATACTTTTTAAAATAACAACTTACAAGTGATTTGACACAAGAAAAACAGGACACAAAGCATGAGCAGGGAAACAGGCAGATCACAGATGGAGATGAGGTGCATGACAGATGAATGAAAGAATCTGGCAGTGAACAATAAGAAGTAAGGAGCTTAGTGTGGAGAAAGGCATAGAATGCAGATAAAACATAGGATAATGAGGTGCTGCTGGGGCAGAGACAAAGGCAGAGAAGCTGAGGGGAGGAGACTAATTACCCAGAAGGAGCAGAACAGAGATGAAAAGAAACCCAGGGGAAGATCTAGCAGAAATTATTCAGAATAAACATAGAACACAAGAATGAACTAAAATGACAGCACTTGGAGATCATAAACAACAGGAAATAGGAGAAAATAGATAAAAAAGAAACCTAATCACCTAAGGATCATAACATTATATGTAAACTCAGTTATTTTGGTTTCCTTTTATTTTGTCTATATTACAACTTGAATAGAAATGATTCAAAGTATAATGCATATCACACATTTTACAGTATCTTGTAAATGTATTCATAGCTCTTAAACTTCTTAAGATTTACTCACATTTAATTAGCAATTTCTATAAATCCTGAAAACAACGTCTAACTTTGGATTTTATCCAGGATTTTCAGAGTAAAGGGGGTGTGGTGTGAAACATAAATACACTGTATGGGGAATGGGATCAAGAAATTACATGCAGCTCATGTCCATGTTGGGGGCAAAGATGTACACAGCTACTGTGCAGGAATATGGCAGATCCATGCCCTGACAATCAGTGTAAGATTGATATGTGTAAAGCATTAACCAAGGAAGAGATGCCACAGATGTAAATGAAACTGCTAATTTTTGACTTCATGTGGAACGTTTATCACCATCATTTACATCAAATGCACCTTACCAGCTGCAAAGGTACTTCTGACGTGAAGCTGAGACAATTATACTCAGTTATTAAAATAGTTTATGATGCCTAAGGTTTTGCCACCCTTTGCTCTGGAAGTGTTCGAAAACTTCACAAAATTTGAAATGAGAAACAACCAGTAATCAATATGACTTTGTTTTGAGTTCACATGGGGATTAACGTGTCTCCGTTTTCTCTTTTCTATTTTTCTTTCTATTGCTCATCTCTCTCTTTGACCAACACCTACAGACAACCATTTAACAGGGCTGAGTGTAGGTTCCCAGCAATCTCAGAATGCAAGGCAGTGTGGCATTTGTATTCTTTCCTTATTGTGCATTTTGATCGCCACTCAATCAAGAGATCTTCTCCATTACCTTTTGTACAAACTGCATCATATCCTCAGAGTATAACAGCTTGATCACATTAAGACAGTTTAATTGAGTTTTGTTTTAACCAAGTAGCTGCTGTTAAAATTTACTTTTGCCTGGGCTTGACAGTGTTAACTCATGGAAAACTATTTTCTTGTCAGGCTATACAGTATCCCAAGCTCTTAATGGCTCACTGTGGACAAGGATGTTGATGTTGCTGGATCAGTAGAGGACTCTAAGACAAAAGCACAAGGGTCAGTGAGATGGAGAAAAATATTGGATCTGAATTGGAGATAACATCATGAGCATGTTGTCAAGAAAACAAAGTACATCAGTTCCTGGGAGGCTGCAGAGAGAGCTGGAGATGTGATTGATTAGAGGAGTGTTGTGGGAACTCAGGGGAAAGGTACTTCCTTTTCATGCTCTGTAATATACAGCTCTGCTTCGTGGCTATTCTTCAGGCACCTCATTATGAAATACAGTTGGGACACCATCAGTCTTTTCCTTGTCACGCTGTGGTTTTCCTTTTCAAACAGTTCATTTAAATTGCTCAAAGAGTTAAAAACGAAACCAGCTTCAAGAAAACAAATAATCATAATATTCTAATATAATACATGATAAAGCCTTCTAAGCCCTGTTGAGGGGGAGAAGCTTGTGAGAAAATGAAATAAACAATAAAAAAAACTAAGAATCAATTAGTGTACTTACTTTTTGTCTTTCTCCCACATAATGACTCCTCCTATTACATTTCTGTACACATGGGGAATTATAAAAATTATGTGAAGATGTCATTTTTAAGGCAGCCAAAAGCTACTGTCTTTACTGAGAAGTTGGAACAATGTCATGGTCTGGGGGATGCACTGCCTTGCTGGTTTAATTGTGTCTGGGTTCCATCGCCCCTGATTCAAATGACCTAAATTTCTCCTTAGCCTGTCACGAATTTAAGCAAAACAGTGTTAATGACCCTTTAATTGTGTGTTCTAAATATACTGTACAAAACAGTGCATCCAAGGTACCATGAAACACTCCAAATTTAACAGTAAAAATGCAGGATTAGAGACAGCTAAACAAAAGGAGTAAACGTGACTAAAACATCCTTAAAATGTGTTGATATTCCTTTCGTGAATTAGGAGCTAAATGTTGTAAACAACTGGAATTTCCTCCAAGTAGAAGATAATTTAAGGAAACTCTACTGTTAGCATTTTAATCGTGACATTGTCAGGGTTTGCGGTGGTGAAGCACCAAAGCGGCAGCAGGATATCAGCAGGCGAATGGTAGAGTGATACATTTATTAAACAAAAATAAACTTACTGGACACAAAGGGAATCATGACAGACATATTTTACAGCGTGGCCATCTTGCCAGGTCCCTCCAGGAAAATATATTTTCCAAGAGGGATAAACCTGGTTAAATAAAGGTCATAAAATGAAAAAATATACAGGGGTAGGACAATGAAACTGAAGCACCTGTCATTTTAGTGTGGGAGGTTTCAAGGCTAAATAGGACCAGCCTGGTAGCCAGTCTTCATTGATTGAACATTGCACCAGTAAGAGCAGAGTGTGAAGGTTCAATTAGCAGGGTAAGAGCACAGTTTTGCTCAAAATATTGAAATGCACACAACATTATGGGTGACATACCAGAGTTCAAAAGAGGACAAATTGTTGGTGCACATCTTGCTGGTGCATCTGTGACCAAGACAGTAAGTCTTTGTGATGTATCAAGAGCCACGGTATCCAGGGTAATGTCAGCATACCACCAAGAAGGACGAACCACATCCAACAAGATTAACTGTGGATGCAAGAGGAAGCTGTCTGAAAGGGATGTTCAGGTGCTAACCTGGATTGTATCCAAAAAACATAAAACCACGGCTTCCCAAATCACGGCAGAATTAAATGTGCACCTCAACTCTCCTGTTTCCACCAGAACTGTCTGTCGGGAGCTCCACAGGGTCAATATACACGGCCGGGCTGCTATAGCCAAATCTTTGGTCACTCATGCCAATGCCAAACGTCGGTTTCAATGGTGCAAGGAGCGCAAATCTTGGGCTGTGGACAATGTGAAACATGTATTGTTCTCTGATGAGTCCACCTTTACTGGTTCCCCACATCCAGGAGAGTTACGGTGTGGAGAAGCCCCAAAGAAGCGTACTACCCAGACTGTTGCATGCCCAGAGTGAAGCATGGGGGTGGATCAGTGATGGTTTGGGCTGCCATATCATGGCAGTCCCTTGGCCCAATACTTGTGCTAGATGGGCGCGTCACTGCCAAGGACTACCAAACCATTCTTGAGGACCATGTGCATCCAATGGTTCAAACATTGTATCCTGAAGGCGGTGCCGTGTTTCAGGATGACAATGCACCAATACACACAGCAAGACTGGTGAAAGATTGGTTTGATGAACATGAAAGTGAAGTTGAACATCTCCCATGGCCTGCACAGTCACCAGATCTAAATATTATTGAGCCACTTTGGGGTATTTTGGAGGAGCGAGTCAGGAAACGTTTTCCTTCACCAGCATCACGTAGTGACCTGGCCACTATCCTGCAAGAAGAATGGCTTAAAATCCCTCTGACCACTGTGCAGGACTTGTATATGTCATTCCCAAGATGAATTAATGCTGTATTGGCCGCAAAAGGAGGCCCTACACCATACTAATAAATTATTGTGGTCTAAAACCAGGTGTTTCAGTTTCATTGTCCAACCCCTGTATATAAGAAACCTCTTTCTTCAATATAATTCAACCAATCATTCCTATTGGAAGCACATTTATTTATTTCTAATAAAAGAAACAAAATTCAGCAACATTTAATGGGGGAAAGGCCTCTGTTTCCGTTCGCCCATCTCAGTTTACCATTCTGTCTGCTTAGGGCAGTGGGAGGTGTGATAATGGTTTGCAGTAACAAATTAACACTCCAGTCCCGTCTCTTCCTAACAGTAACGTATTTTCAGTGGCAAGGTGGGTAATCCATCTTCATTAAAGCACCACACACCAGCGAGGGGAGTCCACAGATTTAAAAATAAACTGCAATTATTTCCACCCACGGTAAGTTGTATTTCTCCTGCCACCATTTCCATGGAACAATTTGCAGAAAATACATACAGTTTGAATCAGGAAGCTAGTTTCCAAGCATGCAGCACATTTTTGTTGCATTGCATGCACAAGCTGAATAAAACAGGCAGCTCTATTATTAGTGATTTATGTCACAAACCAAACTGGGGTGGAAAAAAAAAAAGAATATTCCCTTATTTGCATAAATTTCCCTGAAGAAAGAGATAGTTTGAGTTTGTTTTAGTGTGGATGCAGTCTCTGCTGTCTCATTCAAATTTTTGGGCAGCATAGGGATCTCCATGTTGGTATAAAACTGATAGACGTCCCAGCGTACGCTCTGGCATGAATAATTCACTACGTTCAGCACAGTGTGCAACTGCAAGAGGCAGACTCATGATAGAATAGAATGCTGGGTTGCTCCTGTTGTTTCCATGCAGGCTGTCACATATCATTTTCACACTGAACCGTGTTTTTGCACCTTTTGAAAGTCACCACCCTCATCACTTAGGAAACAGGCTTATTTCAGTTACTTTACAGTGCCATCTGTTGATGAAAACTAAGACAAAGCTTACATACTTGCACATAAATGGTGGGCGTGCTTGTCAAAGCCGCTTTTCATGTCCAAGAATTCCTACTGTAATGTGTTTTTGGATATCTTCACTACAAGATCAAATAAACATTAAATTATTTTTCTTCTTTCCTAACTGAAAAAAAAACTGCTTAAATTTTCTTAAGTAATCACTTCAGCTGCTCCTTGGTTGAAGACCAAGGTTGTACATAATTTAAGCAGTGTTATTTTGTTCAATATATGGAACTACATTATAGTTCTTATATAAACTTTTAAAAGAGCATAAAAGAAGCAGAAACAAAATGAAATGTAGGGGTGCCCAGTCATCAAGTTCTGCTATCCTTCAACTTTTAGTTGTGTTGGAGCAGGGATGCATTTAAAAGTTGCTGGATAGTAGTTCTCGAGGACAGGACTTGGAAACCCCCCTGATGTAAATTAGTTTCTGTCCTCGGTGATCATCAGGATCATCTTCAGCTGAAAGATTTATCACTCCAACAAACTCTTAGCATTATAACAAAGACGTGTTTTGTTTTATTGGCCATTCTATGTTTGATGAGACTTAAAATTTTAGTAATATTTTTGTCTGTCTTTTATTGTACGTAGTTATATTGTTTTATTAAAATGTATACAGATTTGTTCCGTGAATGTTAAAAGCTAAGAAAAGATATTTCACCCAGGTCTCAAAATTGTTTGTGTTTCTATTAACTACTTGAACTGATACTGCTGAAAATCAAAGAAGCTGAATAAGTCTCGTTATTATGTTTTTCATGTTAACGAGTCTGGAGACTGTGTTTGGGTTTGATGCCTGTTGCCATCTCATCTCTGTTGTTTGTCCAGCTTATATTGCTATGAAGACTGTCAAAGGCATCCTCACTGCATTAAAGCAGAAATAGTCCTATTGTTAATCATTTTAACATCTCTACTCCACAACCCTTTCGTTGCACATTTTCTGGTGGGTTAGATCTTCATTTATCCCCCATCTAGTTGCACTTTATTCTGTATGTGTAAGAATTTGGTACCATTTGATATCACAGCAACTCCATTTCCCTAGTTCTAAGCATGCTCTGTCAGCTTCTGTCCAAATGCAAGCAGTCCATCCAAGTCCATCCAAAAGATTTTTTTTCTTATCTTTCTCAAATTTTACATACATCGTTTTGGCAATCCTCTTATTTTGTCACTTTAGAATAAAAGAACAAAAAGTCAAATAATTTGACCAATGCATACCCCTGCTCTCACCTAATTTGCCTTTTTGTGCATCTTTATCTACAACAACTAACCAAAGAAGCGTAATTTTATCTTTTGAACTAATCCATGTTTCCTGCAGAAATCCATTGCAATCATTGGAAGGACAACCAAACATTATGAATGCTAAGGCCTTCCTAGGCCAGTTCGTTCACTGAGTTATGGGTGTGGCACCAGGTCTCCTCCTAGTAGGTCATGCCAGAATAAACCTCCAAAGAGAGGCAACCATGAGGCATCCTAATCAGATACACAAATCTAATCAGGTGACTCGTTTTAATGCTGAGAAGCGGTGGCTCTAATCAGAGCTTCCCACGAGTGTTCAATATTTATTGGACTTTTAACAGGTATGACAAACTTAGTCCTTTAAAATACACTGTGTAGCCAAAAGTATTGGTCTTCTCTCCAAATCACTCAATTTGGGTGTTCTAATCACTTCCATGGCCACAGATGAAAAGTCCCACACCTTGTCATGTGACTGTTTCTACAAACATTTGTGAAAGAATAGGTCACTTCAAGGAGCCCAGGGAATTTCGGGGTGGTTCCATGATAAGGATGACATCTGTGCAATTAATTTTCACATGTAAACTGGTGGTGGTATTATAAAAAAAGTGGAAGCGATTGGAAAGAACACAAACTCAGCCACGAAGTGGTAAGAGACATCTTGCTGCTGCAACAAAACATTTTGGAAAATTTTCAGATTTTGTGAAAAGTTTGGGGATGGCCTCTTCCTGTAGCTTCTCATGCTGTGCACCAGTCCACAAAGCAAGGTCCACAAACAACACCTTTTGAAAGAATTAGAGTGGAGACTGTGAGCCAGTCCTTTTCATTCAGCATCAGTGTCTGACCCCACAATTCTTTCCTGGAGAAATTGTCAACTATTCCCATAACAAAACTGTGGAAAGAATAAATCAAACTCTGATTTGTGCAAACAAGACTTAGGACTTTATTAACCAAATCATTTTCTCCATAATATCCACAAATAAAAGTGTTCTCTTTATATATATTCACATTGTATAATTTCTCAGGGTGACAAAATTATCTTTTTTTGGATTTCCAGCCATTCCTAGTAATTGTCATTTGATCAGTCGCCATGCAAGTTGTCAGAAAGTCTGAAAAACATTACGATTGGTCAGCATTGGCGGTCCTGTCTGGCATCACTCTTCCTCCTCCTCCTCTATAGGCTCTTCGCTGTGTTAAAATCTCCACTGTTTACCCAATCACATTACACTGCAACAATGAAAAATAAAAATAAATTAGAAAGCAACGTTCTCCTGCACAGTGCCTCAGAGTCCTCTTCAGTTTCCTTTCTTATTTTTTAGATATTTTCTGTTTTTATACAATATTAATAATAATAATGACTATAATTGTCCTTGATATAAATTCAATAGTATTTTTTTATCTTTCTCAAATTTTAAATAAATCATTTTGGCAATCCTCTTATTTTGTCACTTTAGAATAAAAGAATATTCAAGTAGAAAATAAGAACTGTGAGAGAAAACTTTTCTGAACAGGAGCGAGTTGTGAGAGAAAGAAACATGTGAAAGCAACAGTGAAGAGCAAAGAGGACAGAAAGAAAAGAGTCAAAGAAAAGCATCCACTTCAGACGCATGTCAGAAACAGCTCTATGTACAACAGTTTCTGTTGTGGTAATCTGTCCTTCCTGTGCCAGTCGCCTGTCTCTTGTTCATCCTCTCAGTTTGTGTCTGCAGCAGTCCTGTTTGTCTGAAGCAGTCCCATGTGTCCCAGTGTTATACCAGAGTGTAAGACTTGGCATATGGGTTGTTGCTCTGTTTCAGGTGTCCTCTGGAATCCAGCAGTGACTCCTGTGAGGTGCTGAGCTTGGCAGCCTGTGCTTGGGCTAAATCTCCTGAGGGGGGGGCCTCTCCTCGGACCTCACCCCGGGCCTCCCCCCTCTCCCGGACATCCCTATGTGGAAGGGTAGAGGCAGTTCCTGGCTGCCACTGTTGAACCTCCCTGGGAGAGGGCACTTCCATGGGTGTGGGCTCCATCGGAGGAGGCCTCTTTAGGGTACGGCTCCTCTGGGGTTCAAGGCAGGCCTGGCCCATGGCTCCTCCGCCTCCTCTCGATTCCCCTGCAGCACCAGTACCACCTCCGCTTGCTCCAGCAGCTCCTGCACCGCCTCCTCCGCTGCTACTGCTGCCGCTACTGCTGCTGACTGCCCCTCCTCGGGCTGGCAGAGGCACGCCACGATTCAACAGGAAGTCCATACGAAGGTAGGGCGGCAAGTGGACCAACTCTCCTCCTAGGAGGCAACACACAGAGAAATAGGAAGCAGCATTAGAAATAAATATTACGCTGTTTGAGAAAACTAACAACACTATGAAGCAACAGCACTGATGCCATTGTATAAACATTAATGGGATTGGTTCTAAATTTTTGAAGAGATGTTCTGGTAAAAAGTTAATTTACTATAAATCCAGATTAGCTGTTCCAGAGCTTTAGGCTAACTGCTAGCTCCAGTTGGGCTAACTTCTCAATATAATTAGTAAAATACTATTTTATGAACCCATAAATTTTGTTTTTTTTACATGGGGTGGTAAGAAAAACAGAGGCTGATGATTGTTTACATAGGAAATGGATGTAGGAAGCGGTGCACCACCAATGACCTTTCCCAATGAAACATGTACTGAAAACACAACATGTAAAGTATTTCTGGTCAGAGTAGCTGTCTCATTGAAATGAAAGGTGGAGTAAAGTAGCATTTATGTAAACCAATAAATAATTTTAGATTTTTACATTGCTTTACCTCTACCCTACCTTGCTATAAGAGCTAGTGCTTGCATAAGTGGGGACAAAATGAACTGGTGCTAAGAAAGCACGAGTACCATTCTAGCAATGAAGCAGATGGAAAAACACATTTGTGCTTTAAACAGGTTCGGATGTTTCACCAAGACACCATTTATTTAATTCCTTCCTGTTAGTTTAAATGATCTTCACAGAAAAAAAGGCTGTGTTTTACACATTTTCAACAATGATCCCTTATTACCTCGGTTTTTCTCATAGTTAAGGTTAATGTAATTATATTAGCAAAATATGCAAGACTTAATGGATAACTGAATGTATTTTGTTATATTGTCTGTTATTATCAGAATCTGATCTGGCCACGAAAGTTAATATTTCGTATTAGGATAGAGCAAGCTAACTGAGCATATTTCTGATTTAAATGAATATGCACAAGTTAAATACTTCATTAGGTTAATGTGAACCTTTTTGTGGTCACATGTTAGATGCACTTTTGCAAAAACATTCCGACACCAACAACTGTCAAAACATCTTGCGTAATCAACCAGGTCAAATTTAAAATGTGTTAAATCAACATGAGTTTTCTTTTATCTTGTCAGATAGGCTAAAGGAAGGGAGGATGAGCAGACTTCACATCCAGCACACCCCTTCTCCTAAATGCTTTATCTTCTGTTTCTAAGACAGCACAAATAACTCTTCAAAATATAATTCTAGATGTACACATCTGCAAGATCACTAGATGCTCTACCATCTGTACAGCTGCAACAGAATTGACACTTTACAATTTCATAGCTGCAGAGATCAGCACATAATTAGAGAGACAACATTCACCTCTAAAGTTGCTCTTAGCACATCATCTCTCCCACCCATGGAGACACACTCTCACATACACAGCCCACACATGTACTAATATAATGTAGGTGTGCTATCTGCACTAATGCAAGCTTAGACAAGGTCGTCTTTGCACATTCAGTGCTCTGTGTGACCTTAGGGGAGAGATTCCTGGGTTCACAGGAAGAATGAATAAATTACTCTGGTTATGGATAAGCCCCATTAGTGCCGGCAAACATGATGAATGGCTTGAAGCGTTAATTGAATTAAATATAGATTCAAGTGTTTCCTTGGAAGCTCATTAGAAATGAAGTTTGAAAATTAATCAGTTAGTAAACTGTGGATGTTACAGCAATGAAACCAAGTGCATCATCTAAACAGCATTTAGTGCTCTAAAAAACATTCATCTGTTGAAATTTCTGATGCATCAATAGGTTGTTCCTCTGTTTGAAAGATATTTACATATTTTACTGATGTTTGTTTGTTATACAACACATTTACATGGCTGTCAACAGATGACACCTTCCTCTGTTGTGCAGAGAGAAACTAAATGTATAGAATGTTTTTCTCATTAAAGCTCAGTCAGGTGAGCCTCTTTGCCTCAAGTAAAAGCTGTATCCCTGCCTCTGGCCTATATAACATGGTATACAGGTGAGGTCAGCTCAGGTCACTCTGTAATGTAATAGAGATGACAATGAAGCTGAAGGTGTATCACTCACCTAGTGTAAGGCACACCAGCAACTCTGCTGTCTCTGGGATTTACACTGTAATACACCCTAATTAGACTCCTTTAGTTGTGATATTTGCAAATTCACAATCTGGCATTTCTTCCCCAATATTGAGAACACGAAAATATTAATTACCCTCTCATATCTGCTAAGAAAATGAAATAAGCTGCATGTTTTAATTATGTCTTGGCTGGATTAAGCCAACTGATATCAGCTGGGGGTCAATACACCCATTCATCAGTTGTACATTGTTATTTTGTCCCTTCCTACTTACATTTCATACCTGTAAAGAAACCTTTTTGTACCCATATACTTAAAATATTACATTATTTCAGTTTAATTTTCTTTGAAGTAAAATATTTTCATTCATTACTGAGATAGATACAAAGCTAAAATTATACATATAATATTTATTAATTGTATACTCGTTGCTATTTTCTTTTGGTTCTGGTTCTCCTCTGAACCAGTGGATTCTTGATGAGACAATGAACCATAATCAAACTAAAATAATTCTAAGGTAATGGTGTCCTACCTTTTCTTTTGTCTGGAATGATCCAGATGCAAGAAGAAAAGTCTTGCAAGGAGTTTTATCGTAAAAGATATGTCATGGCCTTTGTTTGTGAATTGCTCCAAATCAGACCTTAGATAATTTAACATAAAATCCTCTATTCTCATCAATTTTAAATATTTTTATTTTTGACAACCCACATCTGTTGGCATATGTTGCATATGTTGGCAGAAGATTCTCTCTCTCTGTCATCTGTCATTCCACCTATGCCTCCTTCTGGCCACAGTGACAGCAGACATTTTTGCGTCCCAGTTAGTACCTGCATTTCAAACACGCTAAATCTAGATGCAAAAAACAGCACCCATAATCAGTTCCTGGTTTGATCATACGCAATGCAGGTGGTAAGGCATCACATTTGCATATCCTCCTCCCATATATTTGCACGTTTGGGTCATTATCATAACACATGGTTCATGTGCAGAACTCTTGATGCAAATAACACAACATTAGCAGTTTAGGAGTTTAGGAAAGCACCTTTCCTCTTTACATACGTTTTGTAAATTATTTTGTATACAGCTATGTAAAACTGAGCGATTATCCAAAGAAAACAAGTATTCATTTCGAAGTCTTCAAGGTAAGGTTTTGCCCATGAACAGTAAAAATATGGATGGAAAATAATTCTCAAAATGGATGAAAATACTCCTCTGAGTACTTGCACCATGGATATTCTTTGCTGGAATGTTTGCTGAAACAATGCTGAAATTACTTATACTGCAGTAATACATGAATTATTAACACCACAAAAATGTAACTGTCATATTTCAGGTTTGGAGGTAGGACCAACATGCAGCCAAGATGCTAGGAGCCAGCGGAATGAAGGTAAGTTGAGTTTTAATTATTCTCACTTACAATATCAGGCAGAACATCAGGAGTAAGCAGGATCAGAACCAGACCAGGACATAGAGTAACCAAACTAGACACAACGATGTGTTAGACAGTTTATCAACACACAAGACACAACAAGGAACCAGCTGGGAACTAAGGCAGCTAAAGAATTTAAATACAAACAGGAAATGCAATGACAACCAATGAATGGCAAGACCAGGTAATCAAGGAAAACACAGAACAGCTGTGGGTGACACTACTGGGAGTCAGAGGGAGTGAAACCAATTAACAAGACAAGACACAGAACTAAGGGGAAACAGAGTTCCAAACCAGGTAAAAAAAACCACAAACCCCAAACTCAGTCACTGGCTCGGTATGACAGTAACAGCTAATAAACATCCTAAATCTTGTCTTTCCAGTGAAAGTGACACCACAGTCTTCTCACTGAGAGCTGCCACTCTGGTCTGATTAGCAAAGAGCTTGTGATTATCCTGATTGGTCTCTCCTTTATCAGCAAAGTGCTGTTTTGTATTCAGTGACAATACTTTGAGATCAGGTTGACAGATAGCCTTTAGCTGCCCTCTCTCTGCTAGACACATCTGCTGTCCTGTGCACAGTACTTTATAATATAATTAGACCTGAAACGTAAGAAGGAGATCTGATGTCTTCGGCTGCTGTCTGACGGGGAAACCTCCGGCACATTTGCAGACCTAAAGTACTTTTCGGCTCCTCGTAAGAAAAGACCTCCAGCAGAGGTCCTAGACAGACTATAACATGAGAGCAGGATGGATGATGGACGAGCTGTCTGCATGTGTCAGAGAGCAGAGTGTTTTTCAGTTTGTGTCATGTGTGCATTGTGTGTGGTCGACGCCTGTCTCTGTGTAGCTCCTGGATCAAGTAACTGATGGGTTTACCAAGAGGAGCTGAGGGTCATCTAAGGTAAGACCGCAACTAGACTGCATATGCACAGTAATGTTCGGCTTTTGAGACCAAGTTTTTAATGTGTAGTTATGAAACAGGAATAATTTAGCGGAAAAAGTTCCCTAACAATAAAACATATGCCAGGATTGCTGTAGGAAAACCTCAAGTCCTAATTATCATTTTATGATGTCTAATAGGCTTAGTTTTTCTGTTAGGGGGGAAAGCTACAGATAAATAATACGACTAAAGGCACAGAAAGCTCTTGTAATATATATTGAGTGATGGTTAATGAGTCTCTACCTGACTTTGCTGCAGATGTCTGAAGACTAATAAGATACACAACAGGATACAAAACTAAACCAAGTTCAATTAACAAAGATGCAAGGCAAAAGTTAATTAAGGAGTCTCCACAGACAGGCTATTAACTAGCTAATCAAATGTGTTGCCATCTATTTTCCTCCTTTAAAAGAACTGTAGACAGATTATTGAGGATTGCCATGCAAAAAGATGGATAACATAAGTAACAGAAAAGTGTTTATTGTCAAACTGCTTAGATAAATATCCTTGTGAAAAATTAAAGATGCTGCTTTATGGTTATACTCTCCTGTCATTTGTTTTTTGTTTTTTTGCAATAATAATTTACATGCAAAAAAATACATTACATGCAAAAAACAATTACAAGCAAAAACGGTTTAATCTTCAGCTCAACCTCATTGCTCTTTGTTTTTTTTTAATTATGTTACATTACTTTGTCTTAAGAAGTATACTTTAGTTAACTTGATCTAACTTGAACGTATAAAGAACACCAGTTTTCTTGATGCTAAAATCTTTTCCAGTTCTCTTTGCAAAATAGCTAAGGCTCAGTAACATTGGATTGATAGCAATAATTCTCAATTGGACTTAGGTCTAGACTTTAACGGGGCCATTCTGGCACTTCCTTGATCTTAACCATTCCCTTATAACTGGCTTCATGCTTAGTGTTGTTGTCCAAACTCCCACTTCCTCACCTGGTCTGTGTGCTTTGGGCACGGCCATGTTCATGACCCTGCTAACATCCTGAGGTTTGGGCGGGGAAGCGGTAAAGCGGCAGATGCCAGACTCCGATGGTGTGCTGGAGGTCAGGCTGTCGGTGTAGTCGTTGGTCCCTGCTGTCATCTGCTCGGATGACGTGTCAGAGATGAAGCACTCTGTGATAGTGAACTTTGCGTGACGGAGCTGCTCCTCCATCTTGGCGTGCTCGTAGGCTCTGGCCAGCTCCTCGTAGGTGGAAGATGCACTCTCTGTTGAGACCATGCTGCTCCGGGCACGATCTTATGATGAGAAGAGGAGCACATTGTATGGTGACACATATTATCTTGTGTAGCATTATATTTCTTTAGAACGAAGGGTATATTTTGATGTAATATTCTGCTGGTTAAGGGGATTTATTTTGTACAGTACAGTAAACCCATTTTGTAAAAAGTAAAGATAAATGACGTGGGTTCAAGATGGAGTCACATGTATAGCATAAAAATGTTAAGCAAGGCTGCTCTATGAAGTTTGACTTTAAAACTAAATAAGTACCAATCCAACATTTTTTGCATAACAAACATGAAAATATAAGATCAGTTTTTTTCACAACTTCACAAAAACAGTACAAGTTCTGCCACGTTGTTTTAACTGTTAAAAAAACAGACTGAGTTCATGTTGTTTCTGTGTGATTTCCTGGTGTTACTCTCCATCTCTTTCGGTTCTACCTGTGTCCTGTGAGGGGCTGACACTGTAGCTGTCACTCTCTTTGTCCACAGATCCAGCGGCGCGTGGTGTGGGGAGTCTCCAGTCAGTGGTCAGCGTATGTGAGGAGCTGGTGGGATGCGGCCGGTTCAGAGTCCACTGGCTGGCATAGCGGCTCCGTGCTGCAGCAGGACCAGCTTTGGCAGTACGTCTGGCAGTGGGATCTAGCGTAGATTAGGGGGGGAAACTGTGAGTATTTATGTTCAATTAATATTAGGTTATCAGATGAAAATCATCTTACTTCTGCACTTGTTGAATAACCAATCAATATATAAGTAAAAGTTCTACACAATTTCAACTTAAGAGTCCAAACAGTGCTTTGCAATGGAAATCATGGTGCTGTGAGGGGGCTAGACATGCAAACCCAGCTATACAAATACCTTTAAATATATGTAATCAAAGTAAATATAAGTCCAATTTACTAAATATATTTTAGAAATTAATTTAGTGAGCAATAGATTGATTAACTTCCCAGTTGCTCTGTCGCCGTCAGATTGTACTTATTCCATTCAGGTACAAACCAACACAACAATTTGTCCAATAGAGACATGTTTTCCCAAACACATTCTTAATAGATGATACCTACACCTACCAGTGGACCCATGATATTAAAACCTATCAAATAAACAGTATGAATACCAGAAATTTGTTCTATTGATATTTATATATATATATTTTAGGATAATTTATAAAAATAAAAACCAAAGGGAATTTTTTGCCTGGATTCCTGCTTGGAGTAAAAAAAGTATGAAGAAGACATATATTTTGGTAATAATCTCAAACATAATATGCATTTTGGACGATATAGACTATAATAATAGCTACTAACTAGTTAGTAGTTGACAAAATTTCAATTGGTCCTGGATTCCATCTATCTTAAAAATAAATCAACTATTTTATTTTTTTTTTCCCTAAGTTTGTAAAAGGCTAATCTTTAATGTTTTCTGAATACATTTGTGCAGCTGATTTGGCAACAGGTCTACCATAGTATCTATATTTTCAAGAAGTTGGTTGTAAAGACTGCAGCCAGTAGGTCATCGAGCCTTTTTCCCCCCATTAACCTTGTGTGGAACATTATTTAAAGTCACTTTGAGTCTGTTTGCTTGTTTAATGAAAAAATATCTTGGAACTTCTTAACCTTTACTGGCAGGATATTCATGCAACACTGATTACATGTAATATTTAGGTGGAAGGATACATTGGCTAATCTCTTTTGATACATTTCTGCCTCCCTGCATACTTTTTCTGGACTCACCAAATATTTTTACTAATGTCAAACTTAAACCTAGAACCTTTGTCTCATTCAGCCTGACCCAGACATGCTGCTGGTGCCCTGTTCGCTGCAGGAGGTGATGATAATAAAACCATTCAGAAAGGTCTGAGGCCAGGTTCATGCAAAGACAAGAATAAAGCTGGTAACTTTAGTCAGCAGAGATGGAGGTACAAAATGATAGAGGCTGTGAACTTACCACAAAGAGAAGAAAGATCTAAGTGAGCAATGTGAGTTTACATCACACTGGTCAGGTTAAATGAACCAGTCATGTGGCTCTTTGCTTGTGTGTTAACAGCTGTGTGTTAGACTTGGATGAGCATATAGTTTGTGCCAGTGTTTGGGTGCTTTTTACATAGATCAAACATCGTTCTATGCCCTTCATGCTTTCACATATGTTTATATAAAGGTGAATTGGTATATCATCTGCAAATCTTTTATAAAAAAAGAATGAATAAAACATTTTTTACCAACTTTAATTTGCGGAATTAATTGCTTAGACCTTATAATGGTGTAAGTGTAGGTGCACCTTATAATGTTTTGAACAAAATGCTTTGGGGTGTTGGACCACTTGTTTGCTGAGTATTGGACCGTTTGCACGTTGCTGGACGCCACTATGCCTTTCCAACGTCATTGGCCATTTTGTATCCCAGTATAGTCCGCTACTACAAATCCCAGCGGGCACTGCGGCTGATATGACGGGGTGTCCCAAGTCTGACATCACAGGACACTATATAGGAAGGTGGCCCCTTTAAGGAGGTGCTTTCAGCTTGGGACCTAGACGCGGTTACCACCTCTGGCCCCATGTCAAGTTTTCTACAGCCTCTAACTGGTTTTCCAGGATTACCCTGTATTTAGCAGTTTATCCTGAAAGCACGATGTTCCCACCACTATGTGATGATGACAGTGCATTCAGGGTCATGTACAATCTAGTTTTCCACTTTACAGTGTTTTGCATGTAGGCCAAAAAGCGAAATGTTTGTCTCATCTGACCAGAGCACCTTCCCCTACATGTTCGCCACATCCTCTACATGGCTTATGGCAAACTTTATATCTGGACATCTTCTGGCTTTTGGACGACGTCTTGCCACTCTTGCTTAAGGCCCGCTTTTTGGAGTGTATGACTAATGGCTGTCCTGTCAACACACTCTCCCATCTGAGCTGTAAATCTCTGCAGCTTACCATGGTACCTGATTAAATTGCACACCAGTGGAATCCATTTACCAACTAGGTGAGTTCTGAAGGTAATTTTTATCAAGTCTGGTTTGTGTTAGTCTTTACATAAAATCCCAGTAAAACTCGTTAGAGTTTTGTGGCTGTAACATGACAAAATGTGACATAGTTTCAGGAATGTAAACACTTCCGCAAGTTACTATATGTAGGATTCACATATGCAGAACAACCACATAAAACTAAATCATTGCATTATGCATACAACAGCTTTGTTATTGTCACTAACACACAACGACACATTGTTAGTAGTAAAGGAAGTAAATGTTGAGCACTGACGATGGTGGGACTCACTGGTTCCAGGCCTGGCATCAGATACATCCACCAGGGGCCCAGTGGCCTGGGACAGAGACTGGTAGTGGACTGTGTGGGTCACTGTGGAAGACTTCTGCTTATTGGTCTCCCCAAAATCATTGTCTGTCAGCAGCACAGTGGACCTGTCATCTAAGAGAGAGGAGGCAGGGTTTAGGAAACGGTGAGTATGGAGCATATGGCAAAGGCAGGTTTCACTCCCTGCATTTTACCGATTGTTTCCATTGTATCTCGCTCTTCAATGAGGAGCTGGGCTCTGGGGATGTCAATGTGCATTCTCAGTGTTTGCTGCTGTTTGTTCACCGTGTCTGGCGTCCGTGTGTTCTTACTGTGGAGAGAAAAAAAATCTCCTCAGCTGTGTGACTTCTGTGTTGCAGAAATGCAAACTCAGTTCCACTTAAGCTGCTAAGAAGTTGAATGAAGGCAAAAGGACCACCAACACAATATATCTGATTTTTACTGAAAGGGGCTGTACTTCTGGCTTGCAGTGTGATTTATGTTCTGTCTAAAAGCAAATGAGCGTGCACAAATCAAAATTAGGAATACATACCTCATCAGCATTTCTGCCAGGCTTTTGGCATCTGTGAGTCAGCAAAGAGGTGGTTAATACCATATATAGCCCTGTCAGAGTTGTAAAAGTACAGAACTGGAAATACACTGCTCAAAAAAATAAAGGGAACACTTAAACAACACAATATAACTCCAAGTAAATAAACTTCTGTGAAATCAAACTGTCCACTTAGGAAGCAACACTGATTGACAATCAATTTCACTGCTGTTGTGTAAATGGAATAGACAACAGGGGGAAATCTTTGGTGATTAGCAAGACACACTCAATAAAGGAGTGGTTCTGCAGGTGGGGACCACAGACCACTTCTCAGTACCTATGCTTTCTGGCTGATGTTTTGGTCACTTTTGAATGTTGGTGGTGGTTTCACACTCGTGGTAGCATGAGACGGACTCTACAACCCACACAAGTGGCTCAGGTAGTGCAGCTCATCCAGGATGGCACATCAATGCGAGCTGTGGCAAGAAGGTTTGCTGTGTCTGTCAGCGTAGTGTCCAGAGCCTGGAGGTGCTACCAGGAGACAGGCCAGTACACCAGGAGACGTGGAGGAGGCCGTAGGAGGGCAACAACCCAGCAGCAGGACCATTACCTCTGCCTTTGTGCAAAGAGGGCCTGGAGGAGCACTGCCAGAGCCCTGCAAAAATGACCTCCAGCAGGCCACAAATGTGCATGTGTCTGCACAAACGGTTAGAAACCGACTCCATGAGGATGGTATGAGGGCCCGACGTCCACAAATGGGGGTTGTGCTCACAGCCCAACACCGTGCAGGACGCTTGGCATTTGCCAGAGAACACCAGGATTGGCAAATTAGCCACTGGCGCCCTGTGCTCTTCACAGATGAAAGCAGGTTCACACTGAGCACATGTGACAGACGTGACAGAGTCTGGAGACATTGTGGAGAACGATCTGCTGCCTGCAACATCCTTCAGCATGACCAGTTTGGCAGTGGGTCAGTAATGGTGTGGGGTGGCATTTCTTTGGAGGGCCGCAGGGCCCCAGGCATTGTAGGGTGGTCATACAGGCACATGGAGGCCACACACACAATACTGAGCCTCATTTTGACTTGTTTTAAGGACATTACATCAAAGTTGGATCAGCCTCTAGTGTGTTTTTCCACTTTAATTTTGTGTGTGACTCCAAATCCAGGCCTCCATTGGTTAATAAATTTGATTTCCATTGATGATTTTTGTGGGATTTTGTTGTCAGCACATTCAACTTTGTACAGAACAAAGTATTCAATGAAAATATTTCATTCATTCAGATCTAGGTTGTGTTATTTGAGTGTTCCCTTTATTTTTTGAGCAGTGTACTTTACAAGCATTGATGATTCCACTTATTGACATACCAAAACACATTCCAACTTTATTAACAATATGAGCTTACTTTATCATCTCCTTTGCCTTTATTGCAGCTGTTCTCATAGGCTTGATCATTGAAAAGATTTTAACAACATGGTTTTCTGTATGTTTTCTTCTGTATATATCTGTTTATCTGCAGTTTGTGGTCCCTGGGGTTCATACACAATGTTAATTTCAAAATTCCAGACTCAAAAATAAAAGCTTTTCTAGACATTTTTTGTCCAAAAAACGACCTTGTTGGGTTTTATTATGTGTATGTTCTACAAACAGATTTGCTTCTGATCCAGCAGTGTCATAAACATCACCGGTTTATTTATTTTTGTAAAATTAAATCAGTTCTTTAATAGTTTTTTTTTTCAAAATCTGGATTGAACATTCCTACACTAAACACAGATAGGGGGACAGCTTGTATTTTGTTTGTTTATGAAAGCTCAGGAGATGGAGCAAATTGCAGCAAATTTCATACTTTTGCAGACTTTTCAAGGCTGTGTAGGAATCCTAGTGCTAATGATATGAACGTACCTCTGAGTCTTTTAAGCCTCTGCTCCCTCCTTCTCCTCTTTAGCACCATTAGCATTATAAACACCAGCACAGCCACCACAAGAACAGAGGTGATGGTCACTACCATCTTCAGACCTCCGCTGCCGGACATGTTGTCTGAGATGGGATCTCCTGTCTTCAGCAGCGGAGGGATGGTACCTTGGAAAGAAATGTACATCATTAGGTGTTTTCTGTGTAATTCAACCAACACCTTCATCTGAGTGTTGACCTTAAAGCTTGTGCCTTGATTTCTGTTCAGGTAAATCATTTTAAACCACACTACAGGGCTTATGTTGTGCACAACTATCTGAAACACTGAAATGCTAAGCACAAAAATACCAGTGTTGCTGTGTGCAGAAAACGAGGAACAAATTTTATGTAACAGTAAAGGTTCATAACGATGAAAGATTCCTAGGAAATAAACTTTGATTAGTAGTTTTCCATATGCATGATTTGTATGTGCACTTTTAAAGCTAATCATCCAAGGATCTTAAAAAATATGTCCTTTATTACACTCTACAGACAAAGTATAGCGCGCTGTATATTATTTAGCGACTCATTTCCTCCCCACTATCAGATGAATGATTTGCAAGATTATTAGGTAACCGAAACTAACTTAACAACAAAAGTTTTTTGTTGTAAAGTCTACACAGCAAAAGTGTCCAAGTGAATAAAATGAATGCATAAAAATTACTATATAGTAAGAGAAGGAACAAAAACAGTAGAGCGTTTCCCATTCTCTCCTACCACTGCTGGTTTAACTGTTAGCATGTAATGTATGAATTATTAAATAAATTCAGTACAAAAGCTATATTCTCGCTGTACTGTCTGATTTCCAAGTTCTCAGACAAAAATGAAGTTGGAATTGGAAAGTCTCAGGTCCCTCAGCAGTCTCAAGATGAATACTCATAAGCGTCTAAAGGCGGCACTAGTCTAATTAATCCTGAGGGTAGTTTTGTCATCTAAGTGTACAACACAAGACAGTACTTCCAAGGTAGGTAAACTTGTAAACATCTGGGAGCTGCTCGTTGTACACAGTTTATAAACTGTTACCTTTTTCTCCTTGGTTTGAGCTTGCAGCTTTTGCAAGTTGATTATACTGACATCAAAACAGTAGATAATGTCAGTGACATTGTTGTTGCCCTGGTTTCCATTTAGCAGCATCACAGAGTACACCATTCTGAAAAGGTTTAGAGCTAGTATGTAACCTAGCTTTCCGTTGGAGATTAGGAAAGAGATTTCTTGCCTTTCTTGTAATGGGTCTGGACCTCATTTTGCTTTCACAAGTGACTTAGTTTTTTATGGCATAGAATCAGCACATGTCGAAAACGTTACTCAAATGTTTTGGTCCATATTGACCTGATAGCATCATGCAGTTACTGCTTATTTTTCAGCTAAACATCCATGTTGTGAATATCCTGTTCCACCACATCCCAAAGGTGCTCTATTTGACTGAAATCTAGGTACTATGGAAGCCACTGGAGTACACACCGAACTCACTGTGATGTTCAAAAAACCAGTTTGAGATGATTTGAACTTTGTGACATGTGGGAAATCCTGCTGAAAGTAGCCATCAGAAGATGAGTACAATGCAATCATTGTAATAAAATCATACACCATGCGTTCAAAGTCACTTATATACTTTTTCTTTCCCATTCTGATGCTCAGGTCAACTTTAGCAAGTTGTCTTCAACATGTCTAGATACCTAAATGCATTGAGTTGTCCCCATGTCATTGGCTGAGCTGCTATTTGCATTAACCAGGAACTTAGTAGGTGTCCTAATAAAGTGGTCGGTGAATGCGTGTCTTTCTGGCTACAGTAGAAAAGATTTAACTCACATGGTTTGCAGGAGAATGCAGAGACTGTGTCAGCCTGAGCAGCAGAGCAGAGCTATTAATTTACTGTCAAAGTGACAACAGCATCCACATATACTCCTTTGCCCGGAGACACAATTATGCACTCATGACAAACTAACAGACAGCACACACAGTTCTGCAAAAAAACAAACAAAACCAGAACCAAGCACAGAGTCTGTAGTGCTCTTCCAAGGTTTCACCAGCTCTTATCATTCCTGACAGGTTATACCGTTGTTTCTTGCTGAAATCAAACAAACTGTGGTCCTGAAAGCCACATAAAGCAACCAAATGACCAGTAGAGAATGTGAGGGCCAACCAAATTTTCTTTATACACTATAAAGGCTGGTTTTAGGCAGAACTGCAGAGAGGTTTGATATAAAATAACTATAACCCTGTTATTTATGGAGCTATAAATTAGACTCAAACAGACCACTTAGATTTTTCAGCATTCATCTTGGCTGCATGGTTTCAGAGAACCCTTTCAGGTTAACATTAGGTCTGTTAAAAGTGTAAACCTCATGTTTATTATCACATCGAGAGTGATTTTTTTACTGCCTCTTTTTTAATTAAAAAAATATTACTTACATTTTGTTTTCTGTTTATCTCACTTGAATCTGGTCTCCTCCAGTTGGAAAGGTGTTTATGTTCAAAGGTGTTTAACACCTGTGCTTTACATTATCATCTTACTGTGTATTTATTTTCCTAGCTTGTTTGTCAACCTCTAACTTCAGAGTCATATTCTATGACTATCACCACACATCGCTGAGTGTACAACAAGGTTGCAACTACTTTAATGGTTGTTCACAGGTTTAGAGAAACCCAAAATTTACTCCCAACTCACTTCCATCAGCATTTAGAGTAGCGAAGGTGACCCGTTTCTCAGCTGAACCAGCGCTGTTGGTGACCTTCATCTGCAGCTCGTACCATGTTGCCTCCTGCAGGTCATACAGGATGTAGCTCTTGGTGAGTGAGGTGCGCTGGGCTGTGGTCCATGTGGCTGAATCCACCGCTCGGTACTCCAGTATGAAGGAGGTGATTGGACAGCCGCCGTTGTTCCAGCCGGCCAGGTTGAGCCTGGCCCTGGTGGAGTTGATGCTGGTGAAGATTTCATGTTCTTTGGCAAATTGTGGTTCTGAGAAAACACACAGAAAGCAGAACCTAAACTGAGTATTAAATGTTTCAGATTTTTGACAAAATATTTTATTGACAATTTAGCTAATTTTGATTTATAATATTCTTGTATTACATGAAATTAAAATGTTTTAAAGCCTAACATAATAGATAGGAAAAACAAAATGTTTTCAGTTATTTGTTTAAGTTTGTCTCTCAAAGATCATACATAAATATTATAGCAATTTGATTAATTAGGATGTTAAAAACTAAGAAAAAATCAGGGAGTACCACAGTGCTCACCTTTCCCATGGGTCTTTGCTTCAATGATCTCACTGATGCGTCCTGGACCCACAGCGTTTTGGGCTGTCAGGGTGAATTTGTACCAGGTGCCACACTTCAGATTCTCCAGACGGTATGACCGCTCACTGGGGCTGATGGGAAAACTGCCCCATTGTTCGCTGTTGTCTTCTGAGTACTGCAGAATGTAACCTGAAAAGAGGGACGTGTGAGAGAAAAGGATGGAAACTGAAATAAATTCATATTTTGTTCAGAAGAAACATAATATGCTTTTTTTTTTTACTAATTTAAATGAGTCCTATTGCATTTGCAAAAATCAGTAGAAAAAAACTTTATAAAAAAATATTGTAGTAATAAAAGAATAACGAAGGGTAAATGTGTGACTATAATTTAAAATATAAATCAGAAAGAGGTTGTCAGGCATCTCTTGTTTCTGAAAGAGAACTCGAAGGGTAAAATATGACACTAAGGTTTGGTAGTAAGAAGAAAACACCTACACATTTACAACTCTCTGCTACTCATAAATTCAAGTAGAGCTGCAGCGTATTGAATTACAGTCACCATCGCAATATCAGTGTTTGCAATATTTCAACTGCAAACAAGTATTTGGATTGAAATAATTGGTAAGCCATATTATTTCATGTGCATTGCATTACATCCTACTTGCAGGTTACTTGTATTGACTTTAAATGTCCTTTATGGCCACATTTAGATCTTTGTGACCAAGATCCAGAGATTGGTGAGGACATTTTCATGATGGAAAAGAAAGACAGTAGTAAGGAAAATGCAGGTTAATCACAACTGATATTATCATCACAATATTTAACATAACATTGCAATTGCATGTTTCCTAAAATTGTGCTCCCCTTACATATCTTTTATTCAAACAACCACAATTTGATCCCCTCCATGCATTCGGTAGGGCTATGCATAGACCATAGTAAGCTCCGGTAAGTGTGTTCTGGTGATAAATGATGTTATAAGGAGGCAAGCAAAGCAAATATAACAGAGGAATGAACTTAAACAGCTTCTATAATGACTGCAACACAAAAGACAGAAGCACTTTGATTAGGAACATTGATAAATCACCACAAATAGTATAGTTGTGATTGTGCTTTAAGATGAAACGCTTTAATCTTCATCCAAAAAGGACCTAATCTTTTCTCCTGCTTTTTTAATCTAGCTTTTAGGACTTAACTGTCGTGCTGTACCTGCAAATAATGAAACCCATTCACGGAACAGCAGAGTTAGACCAAAGTGGAAGGGGAAGGGCAAAGGCTATCACAAACTGCAGACAGGAGCTGATTGTTTTCACATTTTTATAAAGCTGCAGCTTATTTATGGCTGTCTTCATTACATTTAGTTGTAATCAAACTTTCCACGTTGCTTCAGTTGTTGTATGTGAGTATGTGGGAGTTAGTGCAAGGGTGGCACCCTCACCTCTGATGGAGCTCCCTCCGTTGTCTCCAGGTATCCATGACAACGTGATTGATGTGGTGGTAGTCTTGGTAACCGTGAGGCGTGGCTGGTCAGGGGGCACTGTGGATGGCAGGTAAGCATACTGATCATGTTTTGTATTATAATGTTTTTTGTCACCAGTTTACGGTTTTATTTGAATAAAAATCAACCAGCACTGAATTTTTCCTACGTACACCATTGTTAAAAAGCAAATACACAGCCTTTAAATTCTAATGTTTTCACATCTTTTGTATTTATGTATGTCAGAATTTTGTTGTGTACCGTAATTTGTTTCTCACAAACTTTTCCATGTTAGCTGTGTTTAATAAATGATAGTATAGTGCAGTCTGTTTGTGGTGGATCTAACACTTAATGTTAGATCTTTGATATGTTCAAAACCTAAATCAGACAAACGTTCTTTATATCTTAACTGTAGATGTTATAACACTGAGATTGTTCTAGTTTTTTAATGACTACCAGCTTTATGAAGACAGACATCAATGGACCTGTGGCTGGTTAAACTTTCATCATTATGGTTGTTAATTGCCAATATTAAAGCACCACCAGTACAGAAAACAGCACAGAATAATGTAACAGCTATCTGCATAAGTTGTTGCCAAATGGATAATAAATCATAAGCAATCAAAAAATTTCTGAGTCAACGCCTAACATAAGTTTATAACTACTCCCCTTCTAAACTTTCTTTTACCTACTCCTTTCTGTGTTCCTGTAGCAAACATCAGCAAAAATTGGATTAAGTTTAAACTTATAAAAGACCTAGTGCTAAAAACATATTTTTTAACATTTCCCATTTTGACAAAAAACTATATTTTTGCTGACTTGCTATGTCCTTTAGTCAAAGGGGCAGATGGAGAGTGACATTTAACCCTTATTTGACAATTTTCTTGTAATTGCCTCAAACACCTTTCATCCTTAATGTCTGCTAATACATATTCTAGAAATACCAACTATCGTATTGGTAGCACTTTGTTGCCATCCAGCAGTCACAGCGGGAAGGTCATCCGGTTTGGATTTTACACTATTAAGCTATCTTTGAAATACTGTAATAATGGACCAGGATGGATTGTACATAAATGTATGTTTCAATTCAACTCAAAAGTCCTTTTTAGAAATAGTTGCAGAAAAAAAAATTTCAATACTTGATTACTATTATGCCTAATTATACTTAATGTCTCAAATTTGCATAATATCTAAATGTATATCTTTTGTTGGTATAATATTCAAATTAGCTTACTGTTTTTAATTAAATGTTTGACTGACAACAAAAACACAGTTTTTTCATACCACCCTAAATAAATTCATACAATGGAGGATTAAATTTATATTGGAAGAATAATGGAATTATTCTTAAATGCCCTTAGATTTATGTTATTATAGAATAGTTTTTACACCAACCTTTGACTCTATAAAAGTGGACAATTCACAATGAACCACTTAATGTTTCATGGTAGGTGAGATGTCTGTCCTGGCTCCATGTTTTCATTAGTCTACGGTTCATGTTTCATCTTTTGCCAAATTTTCTTGGTTTCTCAGTCAGATAATTCTTGTGCTTGTAGTTTGTTTAATGGGTTTATCCAGAGATGGGTAGAAGGTAGTTATAGTTACTTGAGAAACCTTTTGACAAAATGCTCTTTTAGGAGTAGTTTTAGTCCAAAATGCTTTTTACTTTAATTGAGTAATATTATTATGAAGTATTGCTACTCTTACCTGAGTAGAATTTTTGGCTACTCTATGAACCATGAGTAACTTCACTGAATGACGAACAATCTTGTTTCAACCAAAAATGCACCAGAGACACACCTACAGTTTATGTTTAAGTGAAATATCTTGTTTGTACACAAGCTGCACTGTTTTAATGTTATTTTCTATCTGCTGAACCAGCTGTGCCATCTGAAGATCAATTGAGTATAGAGTAAACTGATATTGTCACTGGAGGTATCTTACCCTGTTCTAACATATATACAGTACTGGTTTCAAACGTTTTATGCTGAAAAGATTTAATATGGAAAATTGTTATTTTGTATTTATGTAATGTATTTGTATTGATTTTTAAAATACCAGCATTAAATACCGGAATTTGCACATACATTTATACTTTTGTCTGGCTGATTACATCACTTTTAAATATTAAATCAGATGTTATGATCACATACTCAGTCCTTCAGTAACCTTTTTACCAAATACTTTTTCACTCTTACTTGAGAAAAAATATGTTGTAGTTCCACTTTTACTTCAGTACAGTTTTTGGTAACTCTCCTCAACTCTAGTGTTGTCTCTCTTTATTATGTGCCTCACTCCAGTCTCTGTAAGTATTCTTGTGTTGCTATTTTACCTTAATTTCTTTACATTCTTTGTTTGATTATTGAATTTTATTTTTACCATGCAAATATTTTTGTATTACATACAGTTATCTATGTTTCTCGCACCATTTTTACTTAATTATAAGAACTGCATTCAAAACATTTTTACATAACTTCCTACTTTACTTTACAACAGGTAGTTGCTATGGAATATAGTTAGCTTCATAGCATAATTGCAAAAGTTGTCAAAATATGACTCAGGCAATTATGCATTGGGGCTAAAGATATGTTAAACATAATAACTCACATCTTGAGATACTTTCAGCCAACTTTATATAACAATGTGTTCTTCAAATTATGTCTCAATTTGGAAATGTAAAAACCTAATTTGAGATTAATCTTTCTAAATTAATTCATTTGTACCAAAGTGACATAAGGTATCTTTAAAAACATCTGACCACTAAAGCATCTCTAGTGCTTTGATCACTTGCCTTGGACCTGCAGGTTCAGCGTGACCTCATCTGACCCCCAGTTGTTGCTGGCCACACAGCTGTAGTTCCCAGAGTCTTCTGCTTTCACTGTACGTATAATGAAGCTCCCATTCCCCTGAACGCTACGACGACCATCCACGATAACAGGTGCAGGTGTCCCATTTGTGCTGGAAACAAACAGGAAAATTCCATATTCAAGGAATACCTTGAATTATGGCTGTAATAAGACACATGAATGCTCATGACTTACTTCCCCTTGAGCCATTTGATGGTGGGAGGAGGGTCCCCAACAGCTTTGCAGGGTAAGACAATGTCCTTCATCCAGGGAGTGGTGACCGTTCCATTAAATGTCAGGATCCTAGCTGGAGCTTAGAGCAATGCAAACATAAACAGCAATATATTAGAAAGGGCAAAAAGGTACTCACTAAAAACTATAAATTAAACACACGGTTTGTTGAATATTTAAATAGTTGCTTGTCAACAAAAATATTGATTAGAGCTTTAAAGACCAATCCTGTGGAAAACATACAAGTCTTCTTAAAACATCCAGGCAGTCTTGTTCAATACATAATATCAGGGGATACTTTGGAGGATCCAGTACCTTTTGCCAGAGGCTCCACTGTGATCTTCTCACTGTTGTTGCCATGTCCTGCAGCAGTCACAGCCACTACCCAGACACTGTACTGTCTGTTTCGAGCCAGATTTGGGATCCTGTAAAAATATGCATCGGGAGATGCCTCAAACTCACTCATCACCTGTAAACCCAAGAGAAGAGAAAGGATAATGTAACACAAGGCTGCGGCAATATTTAGCACAATTTTGCTGCATTGGCTTGGATTCAGTATAAATAAAAGGAAACAGAAGATCATAAACATCTCATGGTATACAAATGCTAATACCATCGGGTGCAGGTTAGAACAGAAGACGATGTATTTTCTGATGATGCCATTAAGTTTAATTGGAGGCAGCCAGGAGACAAATACAGCTGAGCTGCTAGAGGCTGCAGCCTTCACCCCTGCTGGTGGGCCAGGAACTAGGAAAAAAAAGAGTCATATAATTATTATGAGCTCTCCAATAGCAAACAAACCTACAGTAAATATACATTTTTTTCATACCATCCTCTTTGGTGCGAACATAGATCTGTTCACTGCGGACTCCATCTCCAGCGTTGGTGAAGGCTAAGACCTGGATGCTGTAGTTGGTATACTTCTCCAAACCATCCAGCTCCAGAGATGGCTGACCGGTTGTCACATTCATAATCTCACCCAGTTCTGACACAGACGAGGAGACACAACAATAAGTCTTGGGTGCGGATTTGGTGCTGCTTCATGGAATTGGTAGCGATAGATAGATAGATAGATAGATAGATAGATAGATAGATAGATAGATAGATAGATAGATAGATAGATAGATAGATAGATAGATAGATAGATAGATAGATAGATAGATAGATAGATAGATAGATAGATAGATTGATAGATAGATAGATAGATAGATAGATAGATAGATAGATAGATAGATAGATAGATAGATAGATAGATAGATAGATAGATAGATAGATAGATAGATAGATAGATAGATAGATAGATAGATAGATAGATAGATAGATAGATAGATTGATAGATAGATAGATAGATAGATAGATAGATAGATAGATAGATAGATAGATAGATAGATAGATAGATAGATAGATAGATAGATAGATAGATAGATAGATAGATAGATAGATAGATAGATAGATAGATAGATTGATAGATAGATAGATAGATAGATAGATAGATAGATAGATAGATAGATAGATAGATAGATAGATAGATAGATTGATAGATAGATAGATAGATAGATAGATAGATAGATAGATAGATAGATAGATAGATAGATAGATAGATAGATAGATAGATAGATAGATAGATAGATAGATAGATAGATAGATAGATAGATAGATAGATAGATAGATAGATAGATAGATAGATTGATAGATAGATAGATAGATAGATAGATAGATAGATAGATAGATAGATAGATAGATAGATAGATTGATAGATAGATAGAGTACTGACATTGTTAGTTAGCTTTAAAGAAAAATTACCTTTTGCAAGTCTGCAAAAATTAGTTCTAGTTTATGAGATTTGTAATTAGCTAAAATGAGCTAATATTAAACTCAACCATATAACATTATGACAAATCCACAGCTTCCAGCTGGTGGTTCCATGAAAAAGAAAAAAAAATGGCTGTATCAGGATTTAGCCATCTTAATAATTCCTTCATTTAAGGCAAGTTAACTATAAAGGCAGTACCTCCATCAGGCAGGTTGGCCCAGTGGATCACTCTGTAGCCTTGCAGGTTCCCATTGAGAGCTTCTCTGGGCAGGGGCATCCAGGAGAGTGAAATCACCTCTGGAGACTTGGCCACTGCCAGCACATTTTCAGGAGGGCGAGAGGGCACTATCAAGAATAAAAGGCGAGAGTTTAGTTCTAACATTTCTGGATGCTTGATTATGTTTCCTAAGAGACTATTTTAGTCATTGGCTGGAATTTCACATGGGCAAATAAATGAGAACTAAACAATAAGTTACACAAATAAATACTGATGGAAAATACATATCGAAGAGCTGCTGTTTCAAATGTGAACATGTTTATTTAACAAGACTCTGAGATAAAGAGTTATAAAGAATTGTTGAAAACAAAATCACTGATTCACTCGTCGTAGGTCTGAGCATTTCTTAGAAGTCTGTATGATATAGTCATATGATCAAATTAAAACTCATTAAGTAAATCAATATATACAAACTGCTATTTCAAAATAGATATGATATATTTTTAAATGCATTAATTAGCCCATATCATCTGGGAGACTGAGAGAACAATATGATACAGCTTCCCCAAAGCTAACTAGTCTCCCTTTAACCAACGGTTTTCTGTATTTTTACTGCTCCACTGTGAGAACTCCTATCTTACAATACTTTGAAATAATTCCCTTATTATTGAGAATATGCAAGGTTATACATAATTTAATCACACGTCAGTTTACATTTGTTTGCAATATATACTGTTTTTGTTCCATTTTATTTCAAAAAGTCTGTCTATATTCATTTATAGTTCCAACTGATCTGAATTCATTTCATATATTCTTCACTCATTTCAGTAGAAGTGATACCTTACATAAAACGAGTAATATTTTGACATGTAAGAGAGAACCGTGAAGACAGAATTAACTGTGAAAGCTGTACTTTCAAAATGTGTCCAGTAGATGGAGGCCTCTTGCAACAAGCTATGTCTGTGGCCTCTCCTGCCACAGCAGGTAATAGGAGTAAATGGTATGAGGCTGGCTACATTAGGTTTAGAAAACAATCTATAGTGTCTTATACAATAATCTATACCTTTTGATCTTCTCACATTCACAATAAATGCATTTTATTAGGATTGCATGTGATAGACCAACAAAACGTGACATAAATGTGAATGTAAAAGGGTTCATGGTTTTCAATGTTTTACTAAATACAAATCTGAAAAGAGATCCCACATAAGCTGGGGATCTCTGCAGCTCCTCCAGAGTTACCAGGGGCCGCTTTTGTGATTAATAGTGTTCCTGTCCTGCCAGTCAGTTTAGGTAGATGACTTTGTAGAACTATCCATTTTTTGAATTGAACAGCGCTCAGTAAGATGGTAAAAGTTTGGCATATTGTTTTGTTATTGTTTGCTGTGTTCCTTGGTCTTCATGATGCTGTTTGTTTACTGATGTCCTTTAACAAAACTCTATAGCCTTCACAGAACAGTTATTTATACTTAGATTAAATTACACACAGATCCATTCTATTTACTAACTTCTGAAGGTAAATTTTTTTCTGTAAAAAACCTTTTATCTGCACACCATGTGTCCTTTTTACAGCTTTCTGTTAGTCAATCAGTTAACATCCTAAAGAAATACTTTAATACTGTTCCAAGGAACAATATTTTACATATATTCCCCAAATTTTAAGACCCCCACATGCCCAGCTCACCATCCTCCAGGGTCTTGGTTACCACCTGCTGTGAAGAAGGTCCTGTTCCAGCTCTGTTTGCAGCCTGGACGACCACGCTGTACTGAGTGAACTTCTTTAGATTGTCCAATACAATGCTCTCTGTGGTGTCTCCTGTCGAATCCACACTGATAATAGTAAACTGGTGACTCCCACCAGGACTGTACTCCCTGAAGCCCACCTGGTAGCCACGGATCACACCGTTTTGCAGATGCTTCTGGGGAGGCTGTGGATGAGGATGACATGAGATGAGATGAGGAAACACAGGCAACTGAGCATCACATCTGACCATATTTTTTTTATCACAACTGTTTTTAGTGGTAAATAGTGGAATATATTGTAAAAAGGCAAACTTTTACAATAATTTTTTTTTTAAATGTTTTGTCATTTTCATACAGTTATGTCAAACTAACACTACACAATTACAACCCAAACTGCTACTACTTACAATATGAAAATGATATGAAATACATTTATGAGCGTACCTTCCAGGAAACTTTGATGCTCTGTGGGGAGGTGGGCTCCAGAGTGACATCTTGTGGAGGGCCATCAGGAGCTGTGAAACAGGTATATCATTTACCATTACCACAAGTCTGTACCGAAAACAGAAAGGAGTCGAAAAACATGCCCACTAGATGATGCTGTTGAGCTACAAATCTCTCCCTTCACAGTCAAACTCAGTAATGAACATTAAAGCTTTAACCTCACATCAATAATGATTAAAAAATCTAATATCTTCAACTTTCCACTTAAATAATGAGACAAAAAGAATGAAAATAAAAGATCTTTATAGCTTCAGTTTAGTTATTAATTTGATCGAATGTGCCATTTCAGCATACTATAATGCCCAGGAGGAATCATTACAAGCAATAGAAGATAAGTGAACACTTATAGGCCTAACTAAAAGCAATGTTGAACGGCTCTATTTGTCATTTATATGAGATTATAGTCTCAACAGCTATGCAGTTATTATTTTTAGAATAATCATTATTCTTTGGAAAATGTCCCTGCCAAACATCCATCTGAATATTGTCAAAAACTGAACAAATTTTGGCCAAAACCAAAACTTAAAAACCTCTAATTAGAGAGGAAATATTTTTGTCTAACAAAAATATTTACATTTACATCTGTTTGTCTTTCTTCAATGTAATGATTAAATTAAGTAAATAATGTGAAAATAAAGTTTCTCCATTAAAACTATACAAAATGTGTTTAACCTTTATTTTAGATGTATTTTTTATTGCAGAAGCATAATTTGAAATTATCAGTCAGTAAATGTGTTTTGAAACTTATCTTAATGCATTATGTTGTAAATAATTGCTTGTTTTACTTCTTTCATGAGATCACGTGTGCACGTCTTTCCGCCTGTGTATGTACAGATTCAGGTTGTAAGTAAGAGTGCAACTAGGAGATGATTCCTGCTTTGTAAAAAATCGTAGTACTACCATCACACTCGCTATACTTTGAGTCTCACTCCCTACAGCAAGGTGCACTCTGTTTTTACGTCTCTGTACTGAAAAGCAAACTAACTCTTGATCATTTCATTTAGGTTTGTGGTAAATTATAACTATTTCCTCTCCACAGTGTCATAAATAAAATATTTTTTGATTTGGTTTCTTTTTTTACTTGGCATATAATTGTCTTTTTTTGTTAATCTTCACTATTCTATTAACTTTAAGATTCTTCAGAGTTGGTGGGCAGTCTTACTTACAGCCTGTGTTAGGTGTTATATAAAGTCAATGGGAGTGGAATGTTATCCTCAAATGAAGCTAACTAACCTGCTTCATCAGTAGTGATGGTGAGCTCATTGCTGGGGTTGCTGTTGCCAATAATGTTCTTGGCAACCATGCGGATATTATAAGTGGAGGAAGGGTGGAGGTCAATAATAGTGGCTTGGTTAAGCTGTGGTGACACATCTTTGGTTACCTGGGCTGACAACCATGAAGCTGGAAGAAACAACATGGGGAATTGTGAACATACACTTAAGTTTAGTGCAGTTTTTAATCTCATTTTAATCTGTACCTGATTTGTTCTTGCACTCAATATCATATCCTGTGATCGGACTGTTGCCATCAAACCCCATGGTCCAGCGGAGAGCTATGGTTCGATCTTTGACTTCCCGGATCTCCACCTCTGGAGGATCAGGTGGTTCTGAGGAAATGTAAAACAAAACAGTATATTTAGAGAGAGAGGGGGGAAAATATAAGCAGATATCCTCAAACAGACATGTATCAAAGAAAGACAAGTCCTATGGATCAATTTACACTGTAATATCACCAGTAAAATCATATAAATACCAGAACTTAGGGCAAAAACATTAATAAATGTGGACAGAAAATAATAAAATTAATCTTTACAACTCAGAGATAAGGTTTTATTCACATCTCCTAAACACAAGTTTCCTGAGCTCAGAGGAGACGAAATCTTACCCTGCACTGTCAGCTGTATTATGCCTCTGTCCTCGCCGAAGGAGTTGATGGCATGACAGGAGAAGAACCCTGAGTCCTCACGAACAGTTGGCATGATCTGCAGAGAAATGCACCACACTCTGGATTTTCAGAAAGGCACAGCTGGACTACCACTTATAAAACTGGTTCATTCTAGTCACTGAATTGTGTGTGATTTTTCCAGCAGTTTCCTGTCTTACTCTAACATAATCCAAAAATCTTCCATTCGAAGCCAAGAGGGAAAATAAAGACTAAATTATTTCTGAACAAATATTTGTTAAACTTGAAAAAGTAGACATGATGCTGTGAAAACGTATTTACCCCATTAAGGGTTTCTCCTGTTTTTGCTTTTTTGTCACTCTTAAAGATTTAGATCATTAAACCAACTCAACATTTAACAAAGATCACCAGAGTAAACACACAAAGCCCTTTCCAGAAGATGTTTTCATTTATTAAGAGAAAAAAGCTTTCTCAAACCAACCTGGCACATGTGATAAAGTAATCACCCCCTGCCTTACTCAGAGCTCCTTTACCGGTCACATCAAAAGTGCGATCAACAAATCAGTTAAACAGAACCTGTATGACCATAGGAAGTAGGCTAAAAGATTTGGGCAACACATCATGCCCCAATTGAAAGAAATTCAAAAGCAGGTAAGACACAAAGTCACTGATATAATTAAGTCTGGAAAGGGTTACAAAGTCATTTCTAACAATCCTCTGAACTCGAGTAAAAGCTATTATCCACAAGTGGAGAAAACAGTGGTGAACCTTCCCAAGACTGCCCAGCCTACAAAATTACTCCAAGACCACATTGATGATCATCCAGGAGGTCATAAAGGACCCAGAACAACATCTTAAGTACTGCAGCCCTCAAAGCTTTAGTTAAGGTTACTTTCTCATGTGCACCAGATACTTTAATCTGTACCCCAGATACTTTCGCTAACATAGACCGCAGAACTTTAACATTAGTTTCAAGTGTTGTTCTTAAACAATATAAGGGTGACGTTAAGCAAGCGACGCAGCAACGTCATTTTATTGAATCCCAAGCCAGAAATAAAGCACATTTAGGTCAGGTAGTTTGAAATACTCTGTTAGTTGTACAATGAATTGGAGAAAGAATCTGGTGCGCACAAAAAAAGAGTCTGGTGCGCATATGAAAGTATCTGCCCCGCATGAGAAAGTATGTGGTGCAAATGAGAATGTCTTTTTATTTTAATTTTACCCCTTAATGTCCTTTGAGAGGCTCCGTATTTCCAAGACTTTTGGAAAAATATTTTATAGACTGACAAGCAGGGCAGGCCCAAGGTTGTATGGGGCCTTAAGCAGAATTTCATTTGGGGCTCCTCTTCCTGTTAAGAACATCACCACTAACAGCGTTTCAATACAGATTTAACATACTGGGAGAGGGGGCCAAGTTTGATTCGCTGAGCTGAAATGCAATCATGGAGAATTGGTTTTTATTTGCTGGGAAGTATTTTTAAATAAACCTAGACCAAACACAAATAAAAACTAAACTCATAGCATCAAATTGTATTTATAACACAGCAATCAAACAATTAAAATTATGCTTTGTACACTTGCCAGTTCTTTCAAAATTAAAATTTTTATTTTAAACCATTTAAAATCTTTTACTTTATCTATGCTGAAACTGTTTAATCAAATGTAATAGTATTTGTATTCCCAATAGCCAACTATAAAAATTCTAGACCTATGGTCTGTGTTGAAATTCAAGCATTTTGGGAGGCCCAAGATGATTTGGGGGCCCTAAGCAGCGGCTCAGCTTGCTTATGTCTGGGCGGCCTCTGCTGACAAGACAAAGGCTAAGACTAACAGCATTTTAGAACAAGAATATCACACCGACAGTCAAACATGCTCCTGTCCTTGAGTATTAGTAAATACTGCTGTTACATCTGCTGTAATGTTCAATAAACATTTTCAAATGAAATTAAATGAAAAATTCCTCCACTGTGATGTAGAAAAAACATGTAAAAAAATGTTTGATGGCAAGTGTTGTCACTAGTGGTGGTACATATAGTTAGGTCATTTTTATTTACTCAGATTATATGTCTGAAAATAAATGTGAGGAAACATTTGAGCGTGACAATAAAGCAAAACCAGAAGAAAATCTCTAGGAGGTCAAACACTTTTTCACACCACTAAACTTTCCCCGTAACATAGTAGTTGATCCAACTCTACTCCAACTCCCCTTACTGTTGTTTTTACCTCAGAGTGACATCACTCCCCTCACATTCAGTTAGATTTACAGTCACACTGATTGCTCACCATCAGTGTGGAGATGACTTCGTCAGCCACTTCTTTGACAGTAACCACGTAACGGCTGGTCTCGGGGTTGATGATGCGCTCCTCTTTCTCCCAGCGAACCATGATGGGTTTCTCCCCGTGAGCAATGCAGCTCATCCTCTTCTCCTCACCCTGCGTGGCCAGAGTGGTGTTTGGGTAGGAGGTGATCATGGCTGGTACTAGGGAGCAAAAAGTAATGAGAAAAACTCAAAAAGGAGTATTAATGGGGCAGTAGAGTGGACTTAGTTTTACAAAGAATTAAAAAAAGAGATAAATTTGTGACTTGACGTCACAATCTTGCTTTGTGTGGAAAAAAAAAAACATAGCTTCACTTTCTCTGAGATAATTGTGACAACCGTTAAAACTCTCCAGGGATCATCATGAAGCCACATTTGACTTGCCTGTCTTCCTCGATACTTAGAGATTGGAAAGGAGCCCTTAAGGTGAACCTGCGCCTGCTTTGATAACGACAGCAAACGGTTACATGCTGCTTTTCTGAAGATGAGGCAGAAGGATGAGGAAAAAAGCTCTGACTCTTGTGTGAACTCCCATCAGTCTGAGTGTGGAGCCAGTCTGGCTCTATGCCGTAACCACACACCGAGCTCATTAGCAGCAGATCTAGTCAGTGTGTGAGTGTGTGTCGATCAGTCGCACAAATGTATGCTGTGAACGTCTCACCTTCAGTTTGAAATCACTAAACACAGATACACTTGCATACTTCCTTTATTTCATCTTTTTGTCTACTTAAAGCTGACTTCTTAGCATAACACTGAGACTGTTGGGTGATGCTTTCAGTTTTTTAAATCTTAACATACTGAGTTGGATTCATGTTGTGTTAACTTGTGGAGATTGATGAATATGTAAGGTTTATTTTATATCTTCCTCTTACTGTATTTTATCTTAAATTATAGCCTAAAATGCGATCACTCAGACTTTTATGTGTTCACAGAAATATTTAAATCACTATATAGCATACAACCCATTTGTTGCATTCAACAATATTTTTGCCACAAGTTTGACTTAGAGCATCACAGATATCAAGGATGTTTTGTCCAGTTGTATGCCACTTTGAATAATAACAATATTTTTTCAATATCCAGTTCCTTGTAGTGCATAATTGAGTGGAAGCAAAAATATACATGGTTTAACATTTTATTTTTACAAATAAAACACTGAAATGTGTCGTTCTTTTGTATTTTGCCCCCTCTGTGTCAGTTCTCTGACCTTGTGCTTCAGCTGCAAGTGTTTTATAGTATGTCTCTACCAGCTTTGTACATCTAGATAATTTTTACAGATTCTTCTTTGCAAAGAAACTTAAGCTTGGACAGAGAGCATTTGTCAACAGCAATTTTTAAGTCTTGCTACAGGTTGCTTCAGTTGGAGTTAAGTCTGGGCTTTGACTAGGGCATTTTATTACATGAATATGCTTTGATGTACATCATTCATGTTAACTCTGGCTGGATTTGTACTTTTTTGAATAAATTACACATGAGTGGATTTCATTTAACAATTAGGTGACCTCTAAGGGCATTTGGTTTCCCATGATTTTAATAACAGCTATCAGAGTATCTATGTAAGGCTATATCGGTCTATGAAACTGTAACATTTCACGTGATGACATAGGTCACTGCTCACCTAACAAAAGGCAGCAGCAAAAACTGTTGTTTAGCTTGATGTGTACTTTTAAAAGACAGTCTGATACATGGATTTTATGTTATGCAGACATTTTTATGATATTCATTTTAATGGTTTGATTTGTGGGATCTGGGGAGTTAGTATGCTGTACAGAACACTGTGTCACTGAACAGAACTGTAATGGCAGCTACATATGGCAGATTCTAATGCAGCCCTGGTTAGAGGTCTTTGCTTCCTAGAAAAGATGCAGTTTGTGTGTCTGAGTCAGTGAGCGAATGTCTGTACACTCCTGAATAACATATCAGTGAGCTAGAGTGTTTCACTATGTGTGCATATGCACAAACTAGTGTGTGTGTGTGTGTGTGTGTGTGTGTGTGTGTGTGTGAGCAGCTGTGTCTGGGGGAGCTAAGTGGGCGAGCAAAGAGAGCAGAAAAGACTTGTGCTCATGACACATCTCACCCTCAGTACACGATAGAGGAGAGGGAGAGAGCATGTACCCCTGCAGCGTTAACTATGATCCCTCACTCACTCCCTCTATCTCCCTCCTTAGGGTCCCACCAGGACAGCCATGATTTAATGATGAGAGAGACTACTTTGATTATTCGTACACAGCAGACTAGTCCGCTGGCCGTGCTGTTGTGTCTTACAGGCACAAACAAAGACATGCACGCAAAAAGACACGCAGATACATTCTCATTCAGGAACACACCATGACAAGCAAATACTTCCTGGTCTACTCTGAGCTGTGCATCTGTACTCAATGACTAAAAATGACATGTAAGTAAAAAAAATAAAACAGTAGTAGAGACATGCATACACAGCAGAAGATCATGCCCTCAAGGGCTTTTATGGATCAAGCTGCATTTATTTTGACTTCACAAATGAGCTGCAGTGAAGTGTCAGGGAGGTTACATGGTTACAAAAATTTAATGTTTAATTCTGGTTTAATTCTAATTAATTTGGGCAAATACAATGCTGTGGAATATTTTAGTGAGCCTAAAGTAAGCTCGGTGTCAAAAGATTCTACCCTAATATTTTAATGCTTGTAATTTTAATCTATAGTTACATACAGAAGAGCTATTGGGTTTGTACTTTAAAACTAAATTCATTCATCTTCTGCACCGCTTATTCCATAGTGGGTTGCGGGGAAGCTGGTGCCTATCTCCAGCAGTCTACAGGTGAAAGGCAGGGTACACCCTGGACAGGTCGTCAATCCCTCGCAGGGCAACAGAGAGACATACAGGACAAACAACCACGCACACATTTATTCACACCTAAAGGCAATTTAGAGAGTCCATTTAACCTAACAGTCATGTTTTTGGACTGTGGGAGGAAGCCAGAGTATCCGGAGAGAACCCAAACATGCATGGAGAGAACATGCAAACTCCATGCAGAAAGCCCCCCAGCCAAGAGTTGAACTAAGGACTTTTTTGCTGCAAGGCAACAGTGCTACCAACTGCACCACCTAGCAGCCCCGTGCAGGTTAGTTCTTCAAAACTAAATGCTGGGTTTATAATGTTGGCACTGAAGATGGGTAGTTTTAACCAAACACTGACTAAAAAAATGTGTGTTTGTTGGCTTAGAGTGGAGGACAGAATTGTTCTTCTCAAGCCACCATTTTGGACTAGGCAAACCCGTGATCAGACTTTACTGAACCTCCTCTGCATATGTTTCAAGCTATGACCAAGGCATTGGTATAAAATAAGTCTTTAGGAAATCCAAATTCAATTGTTTGCTCATTAGTAATTCAGGTAATGGGGTATTCGTTCTTCTAAACATCTTCCACAAGGATTAGGACTGTGTTCATATTTATATGAAAAACCAGATTTGCATCCTCTAATTCATCCCAAAGGTGGTCAAGAAGGTTGAGGTCAGGACTCTGTGCAGGTCAGTCAGGTTTCTCCATACCAAACATTATACACCTGCAGCCATGAAAGTGATTGGAACACTGGAATTCATTGATTTGGTGCTGTGTTGTGCTCTGATGTGTTCAATTTAGATCAACCAGGAGCTGTTCTCCTTGTAAGATGAAATAAATACCAATTATAAGGCGACTGTGGCTCAGTGAAAAGAGTGTCTTGCAATCCGAGGGTTGCGGGTTCGATTCCAGCTTCCTCCTGCCACATGTCGATGTGCCCCTGGGCAAGGCACTTAACCCCAAATTGCCAACGTATCTGCACATCGGTGTATAAACGTAAGTGTTAGTGAATGTGCCTCTAGTGTAAAGCGCTTTGAGCGGTCAGTTTGACTGGAAAGGCGCTATATAAGTTCAGTCCATTTCCCATTTATAGCATCCACTCAGCTACTACAGTTTCCAGGGCTGGAGCAGAGTTGTTGCGTATCTTAAGCAGCCTCTCATGCCTGGGAAAAACATGCAAAACCCACACAGCACACATGCCTAGACTCGACTAGGATGGATGGATGGATGCCTGTACATAAAGAAGTTATTAATACCAATAAAAGTTAACAGTTGGTCTGTACTTTGTATGCTAAACTCAGATCAAGAGTTTGGAAGCACATGCTGTACATACAAGCACACATCCCACGCACAACAACCACCCACACAAACAATCACACAGATCTGCTGAGCACGTTTGTTTCCACAAGGTACCTTTCCATGCCAGAAGCAGAGAAAGAAAAATCAAAGAGTTGTGCAGCTTTCATGTGTTTATATTTGCAAGTGAGGTTCTTGTATGTCAGTGTGGTTTTGTGTGTCAGACTTGGGACTGCTTATGTTTAAACCTCATTTCTTATTCATATCCAGCCCCGCCCTCTCCCTCGATCCCCACGCCATCATTGCCTTACTCACTGCCCCTGCCAAGGAAGCTGCTGATTTATTTTGCATACCAACTATGAATTTTAAGTGAGTCCAATAACTGTAGTTTCCTCTGCCCCTTCTCTAAATGTTATTGCTCCTTAATGGAAACTTATTTCCCCATCCAAATCGAAGACCTTGGCAGAGCAAGTTAACATCACTGAGAATCATGTTTGCTCATTTGAGCAACTTTAAAAAGAGCACCCATGAAAATATTCATTGGTCAACTGCCTGCATGAGTACAGAGTGAATATACGAATTCATTTGTGCACTAAGAGACATTTGAGTCTCCATTTGACCTTGTATCAATGTGTTTTGCATGTGAATGAAACATATAAAATATGTTCTCTGATCTTTACTGACCTTGGTTGTGTTTCATTGCCTCACATTAAGGTGAGGTTTCCTCATCTCCTCATCTAATCTCCCTGCATCTACCAGGCAGCACTTGCATTGCCCCAGGCTAAAGGTATTCTTTTTGATAGCCTGTAATTGCTCTGTCGATGTATATTTCTTAATATGCAGCAATATTACAGGGGTCAGATAATAAAAAAAACACATGGGAAAAGAAAGATGCGAGCGCAGAAAGACGAGGGAAAGAATGAAAGCTGAGGTGCTGAAAATGAGAGGGACGTAAAGGGAGCAAGAGAATGGTGCAGAGAGGTAGAGTATGTTGACTCATATGGAGGGATCAGGCTAGAAGAGAAATTAGGGATGGGCAAGTTTGAACATCTCATTTGACTGCACAGTTTCCTTATGTTATTGGACATTGCACTTTCTTCTGTATTACAATAGAAAAGTTCAAATGATTTATTTAAAGAACTCTGAAGCTACCAATTTTACGCATTAGTATTTCTTATTAACTTTAAAGTAATAGTCCGTTTTCAACTTTAGATTTATTTGTCATAATGGATTATATTTGCAGTTTATCAGTTTTCGCTTGTTCTTTAGGTTTTACACGTGGAAATTAACTTTTATGTTGATTTTCATAAACTTCTGTTTGATCTCACATAAAAAATGGATTTAACAGCCAAATTAAATAAATGCAAATTACACAAACCTCTGCACCTTCCCTTAAATTAGAGAAAAATAATGCAATGATCATCACACAGAAATTGATATAACCACCCTAAAGAAACTATAGTCATATTCAATAAATTAGAATATTATTGAAAAGTTCATTTATTTCAATAACTCAATTCACTAAACACATTTTATAGATTGTTTACGCACAAACGGGTGGTTTGAAACCTTTATTTCTTTTAACTGGGATGAGTTTCTGCTTACAGATAACAAAAATGACAAGATTTGAATATTACTTCAGACCCATTAAAATGCAGACATGTGAGCTTAATAAAAAAGTTTGATACCTCCTTAAAGGTTGAACAATCCATTACTGGTGATCAGACTCCTATTCTGGTCAAAGTTTTTTTTAAACAATCACGGACTCTTTGACACTTGTTCTTGCTTTTGTCACTGGCACCTCCAGCTATTTATTTTGTTTTTTATCATGGCTTATTTCAATGTGTATGGCTTGCAAAACTGCATGATGGGCCTTGCACATTATTTTATTGGTCAAACAAATCTATGTTTTCATAGATAATGTAAATAATGAAAGTGATACCTAATTGACAGCTTCAGGTCCTGGTTTGTCTGTGTCCTATGAGGTGCATGAGTCCTGCTAAGACAGTTGTCCTATGTAGAGGGAAAACGGCTGAAGCACTGGTCAACAAAATTTATGACTTTCAAAGCAGTTTATGAAGTCAGAGATTAACCTTTTGATCACACAACTGCAACTGAAGTAAGTTACAAGTCGAAATATCAACAAGTCGCATCAAAACCTACAATTAAGTTGCTAGTGTTAAGCTAGTATTTCAGGAAACTGCTCTTCTTGAAAATATTGTCAGCAGAAGCTGGACTTGAATTTATTTCCCAAGAATTGTGTACATCAAGTGCTCTTTAGAAACAAATTATAAAGCTATGAATATTTTAGATTATATCAAAGTAATTAATTTTAAGGAAGAGTGGAACTGGATATCTGCAAATAGGTATTTTCATATGACTCGGATTGTTATCCAAGATTGTGCCAAAAATCCTGATGGGGCATCTGTACCAAAACCTCTGAACAGTTGCCACATCATTGACTATGTTGATGCTACATAGACTGGCATCAACTAAAAGGACTAACAGCAAATTAATGTTTACTTACTTTAAAACAAGTCACCATGAATCACTGTGTACTAAATTTTAAGCACAGTCATCCAATATTTAGGTTTTATAGAAATCAATATCACCATCAAACACTTTAAGGGGCCCTAATCTAAAAGCGCATAATTTTTTCATTTCAAATAAAGCAAATAATGTGTCGTTTCACCTTTGCATCTTTCACTACCAGCTGAGGGTGCATAAACAGAGAACGACTGAGAGTGCAAATAAAGCAGAGAAACATGCAGACCACTCTTCCCCTGAGCCCCATGGTGACTTCTAATTGAGGTTTTTGACTGATTTAAATGAGGCAGAAATGCACTCAAGAGTTCAATCGTCTCACGCAGGCATTCACGACTGCACATGCAGCATGCAGGCAGAATGCACAGACTGCAGCATGCATAGATACACCGACACCCTCACAATAAAATACACCCTCAGTATGTATAAAAACTAAGATTGCTTACAAATGACAAGTAATATTTAGTTAAACCTGCAAACAGATAAACACTAAACTGCAGACACAATAGTGTTGGTGAACAGGAATACAGTAATGGTCTCCAGTTTTCAAACCACTCATGCGAGTAAGTACTCTTTTATTGAAAGCATCTTGAATACATAAGTACATTTTGGGAATTGAAATGTGAAATGTGATCTGCTGATGAGTGAAAAGAGTGTGGCTGAGCCAGCATGTAATGACTACATCAGCCAATGGCAGCAGGGTTAGAATAGCACATATAGCATTATCCTGTGCCAACATGAAAATAAGGCCGCATCAAAGCTAAACTAAATCATAAAAGACTTTATAATATTGCAGGAAAATTCAGCTTTAAATGCACAGAGCATACATTGTAAAACAAAATTTTTGTAAAGAACAACTGGGATTAATGACTAAGTTGCATCACCTCCAATATGTGCAAAAACAGCACTTAGTAATGGTAAGAGCAACACAAACTTTGATTAACAGTTATTAATCTGAGAAAATATGAAGGATTTGTACCTGAATTTCAATCTCAGGCATTTTAGAAGCAACCAGAAAAATTCTAAATAAACATGGTAAATGTTTAAATATCTATACAACTATACAGCCCTGAAGCTGTCCATATCCCCTTGATAAAATCCAAAACAACATAGAAACTGAAGCCAGCAGCTATAGCAAAGTGCATTTAAATATTTTATTGTTGTTTAATGCAGCGTAGATAACATAACATGCACTATAGGATGAGAGAACATTTTGCTTAAAGCAGCTGTAACTGTTATAATCCTCAGGTTTTGGTTTTTATTTGTGATTGTGTTCTCAGCAATTCCTTGTTGTTTATTTATGGTCTCTGGTTCTTGCCATATTCAGTTAATTTCTCTTTGTTCATTGTTAAAAGGGTGTTGCCCTATTAATTCATTCCTTGTTTAGTTTCTTAGTATATTTTTGTGTTCTGTTTGTACGTTTGGAATTATTTCTGTAAATTTTCCCCCTTGGTTTTTTTGTGTTTCAGTTCAGCAGATAAGCTATCTAGTTCTCCTTGTTCTTTCACGGATCCTCCCAATATTCTTCCCGTTATTTTCCGTTTGCCTGTCTCTGCACTAGGCACTGATTATTCAATTCTCATTATGCAAATCCTACCTTCCTTGAACTTAGGTCCTACTCCAAACACACCCATTGAGACACTAAATGAGTTTTTTTTAATCTAGCCATATACTGTATGTCAGCAAATCTAAAATTTCAAAAATGTTTTACATGTTTATGTTTCTAAAAAAGAAATTAGGCAAATTTTGTGAAACATCAATTCTTGTCATGTTTATGAAGTATGTGTATGAGTATTGTCTATGATACAACCTAGTTAAATACTGTATGAGGACAAGTTATCTCTTGCCGAGAAGTCACTATTTTGTTTTTTGCTGTGTTTTACTTCAGTGCTTTATAAATAGTTTCTAAGTGCTACTGAAGCTCAAATAATTATTATCTGAATTAAGCAGAAAGCGGGAACAACTTCCCTGCCATGTCGGACTGATTTGCATGTTTTTCCCATGCTTGAATGAACTAACAGATTATGGCTAAAATGTTCTTGTTCTTTGTACATAATCTCCATAGCAGTGATGCATATGCACAGTGTATGTGGCAAATTTTAGTTGTGTCGCTTATGACACAAAAGTGTTAGACTAAAAGATCTGATTGTAATTTTCTTAAATACATGACAGAAATACACAATGTGATAACATGAAAGGGGTATTAAGTGTGAAACTGCTGTATTTACATAGCAGAGGTCCCCAAATGTCGGGCGGTATTCCAAACCCGAACCAAAATTAAGTTTTATCTGGGCTCATGTCAACACTGTTTGAATACATTTTAACAGCACATATTTTTCACATACTCTATAAATAAATAAAAGTTTATGAGCTCTTTTAGAATTTATGGTACTTGCAGTTATATGGCAGAAATGGGGAAGCAGTGATAGAGAAGTCCAAGAATATAAGTTAAAGAAGAAAATCTGCATGGCATTTTCTAAAAAGGAAATAAGTTGTATTCTGGCTGGACACTCTTTTACATGTTCTTTCATTCTATGAAGTTTAAAATGTGTTTGTGGTATACAGAGGATATAAAAAGTGTAAACACCCCAGGGTTTGTGCTTGTCTACACATTTGCCAAGAGCAGATGAAGGAATTTCTCAATGGTACTGGTTTTGTTCTGCATGTGACTATAATCTCTTTCCACATGTATGGATTTAGGAGTGGAATTGAAAGACAGAAGCCCTTTCTTCGAAAAAAAGAAAAAACCAAACATCCAAACCACATGGAACAAAAGTTTTAAAATTGTTTATCCTGTGCTATTTTTTTATAACACAGAAACGGGGCAGTTTAACAGGGGTGTGTAGATATTTATGTCCACTGGATGTTCAGAAACAGAGAAAAGTAATAAACTTTCAATGTAAAGACTTATAACATGATAAAATAATAGAAATAAATAAATAATACAAATTTAATTCAAGAATACAATACAAAAAAAAATCTAAAAGCACTTTTTGTTGCAGTTCAGCCCCTCAAAACAAATAAACAAACATAAATGCAGGGACAGACACACTTCCTCAGCAGAGTGAAAAACATACTTATGTGTGTGTGAACTGTATGTGCATACACCAGCAGGAGGCAAATGATACCAGTTTGAATAAACGTATGAAAAAAAAACCCGATGTGTTATTCTGCTACCAACATCCTGCATGCCACATCATGGAAACCAACCATGTTCCAATAATATTAGGGATATGTGACCATTACTGGTGCTTTTAGTAATTACATTGTTAAACAGATATAGCATACCTAAACAAACAAATTCTGGTTAAATAGCTGCATTTTCGGCCACAGGTCTTTATGACCTTACATCCATCTTAGATATATGTATATTTTGAAATGCAACTACGTGTTGAGTCTATAGCAGCTTTAACCAGAATTTTTCCTCCCTGTGTGGTGCAAAATAGATACAGAATGTAAGGTTAGTACTGCCATAGGTCAGCTTGCTGCATAGCAACTGGATGCCACAGTCAGAAAACTGACCTATGAAAACACAGTATGTTTGTCTCTGAGCACTCTTCTGCAGTGCTGACAGCTTCCCAGCCTTAAACACTGGGAGACCTAATCATGGTGACACACAGGCATCTATGGCATGTCAACACATATTACTGATATTAAATGCATATTTACCCACAAGGAAAGTACCATACATATTATTTTTATTCAGAGTGGCCGTAAGTCAGGGCCAGACTGAAAAACCCTTTTTTAAACACATAAAATCTCTTCTATTTTGGTCATGATTTGTAATATGTATGTGTTTTCACATATCAGACGGTTGTGGAAAGAAGGATACAGAGAGCAGAATGAAACAGAGACAGGTCTGCCCATCAGCAGGGATACTCGTACTCTAGTTTGATGACTGTAGTGAAAAAAGTGAAAATAAGCTCCACTCACATCTGAGCTCCATGAAAATAAAGAGCCACTCCCAGCACTGCAGGGAGGCCTGGGGGGGTACATGTTCAATAGTCTGTGACTTTACGACATAAACTACTGAAGAAAGAACTGCTGCTTTTGCTATTGCCAAATTGACAGCTTTTTAACAGACTGAAAATTTGTTTTCTGTTCTTCGCTTTGACTACTAATATTTTAAAAGTGATGTTCCCTGTCAAACTGTTAAAAAAGACTCCAAGTTATCATAACCCTGTTAATTCTGAGCATTTATCATATTTATCTTACATTTAATGCTCATTTGTAACAATTGTGCTACACACAAACAACTCAGATTTGACCTTTTACCAGCATTAGGCATCTAGATGCAGGTCGCTTCAAAATGTCTGAAAGATCACAAATTTAGACAACAGACAAAATGTATTTTGACAGTCTTCAAAGTCTTTATGAACGATTTTATGACTTAAACTGTTACACAATTAAGCCTGCCAACACATGTCAAACTTTCTCTTAAATAAATGATCTTATATTGCTAATATGAATCTTTGGAATAGTCAATGATTAGTTGTTACCTTAAATGTTAATCCGTGTGCTAAACCCTGAAATGTGAATCTGGCTTTTTATTCAGTGGGATGATCATGTGTAAAAATAACCACAGTCATGAAATAGTTAGCACATTTAGAATAATGTAATGTTGAAAGGTTTGGTCTCTATGAGCCCAAAGAATGTGACTTTGAAAAAAATAATAGACTTTATTTTTATATTCAACTCCTAACATTGGCCTAAGTCCTCCACTCATTGGCTGATCACCCCTTCATGACTACTCCTCTACCAGAAGTGTATGCAAGTCTAGGTTCAGTAAGACAGAACCAAAAAACTTCTCAAGTAGCCGTTCCCAACCAGGTCAGAGCGAGGCACAATCCCTGTGTCAGATTAAGTTGGAATAAATGTTTTTTTTTACACTGGACATTTTGCTGTATTCCGCTATTGCTGTGTAAATGTACTTATTCTTTTCTTCTCCGCCTGACCTTAGATGTTTTATCAGCGTCACTTAACTTTCTTTAAGACACTCTTTTCCTCTTCTATCATGGCAGTCCTGGTGCTGAAGCTGGTTCTGAAACTTAATCATCTTTTCCTTTTTTAGAGTAACATTGAGATTAGACTAAAAGTTAGCCTGTAAAACCCCTTTCTTCAGGATTTTGAGTGAAAGTCTTAGACTTTAATAAGTTAAACTAGTATTTTAAATATTCATTCCCAAGTCATTAAACTGCCTCTTACAGTCTGAAGTAGTATAGCAAACTTAATTGGTAATATTTGTTGTTAGCTGATAAATTTGTGGTTTTGTTTCTTTTTGTTTATTTAAATCATTAGTAAGTACACTTTAGTGTGATTGATTATACATTGATTTATTCATTACATATTTTATAAGTTTTTTTCTTTACATTAATTGAAGTGTTAATTTTAGAACTGATCCTGCATAAACCCTAATCCTGAGAAACATACAGGACAGATTAATGAATAGATAATAAATTCATCCTCTATACTGATTTTGAGAGACTGATTCATTATTGATAAACTGTGAGACTAAAAGGTTTATGAATGCTGATATGATTTAACATGGCTTACTCACACTATATCCTATATTAAGGGGCTATAGATCATCATTAAACACCAGTTCTTACTTTTGATGGTGAGGTACATGGACTTGCTGACATCAGCTCCAACGTCGTTGCTGACCTTACACAGGTAGAAGCCACTGTCATCCTCCAGCACGTGTTTGATAAGCAGCGAACCGTTGCTCAGCAGCTGGATTCGAGAGCCACTGTTCAGAAGGATGGGCTGAAACTGGGGGACGCCAGCACCTGATGCAAGAAGAATAGGCAAGATTAGATTGTTTGGGAAAAACTGATTTGTGTGGTTCATACAGCGTGTGCACGTATGTGTGACCATGCCTCTGCTTTAACCGATTTGATAACAAAGTCTGTCAGATTTAAAGAGGACTGTTAACATGTTTCTTAACACAAAGCCTGAATCCTTAAATCGCCAAACAGCTGCTGAGCAGAACGAAACCAAGGTCTGAGCTGCTGGAGTAATGTAATCAGAACAGACATAATGTTCATGTTTAACATGATTGGTGCAGGCTAAAAACATCCAGAAGGAGAGAAGAGAGCAGCCTATCTTTGAGTTGATGAAATTCTTACATGTCCTGGAAAATTAGACAAAGCATTTTTTTCTGTAGTTTTATTCTGCGTCCAACTCTGACTGAATATTTTGCATATTATTGGTAAATCTTAACACCCTACTGCATTAAGTTTTGCATTAAGTTATTTAAACACATTTAGTAGAGGGAAAAAATATTCCTAAAGATTTTCAGTTTTAGTTTTGACTTTCAAAATCACTCACATTAAAAATCCACAACAGACATAATCTGGATGTATCAGACAGATTGAAAACTGACCTGAAATAGATTATTTTACTCTCCCTAAGATGACTTCTGTTGTTAAGTGGCACCAAATAAGTAAAATGAACTGAATTTTACCTGATCTGAGGTTAAAATGTGGTTATAAATAATTGAAATATTCATCCATCAATAAATTTTGTATGTTCTCTAGAGATGGCCTATACCTACAGATGATGTCTCCAGGACCTAATATTTGTGGTGTCTACATTAGGCCTTTCATTTTTTCTTAGCAGTTTGCAATAAAAAAAAAACACTCCTTTGCAAATACATACAGTTACCCAGACAAAAGAAAAACTCTGCAACCAGGCTTTTTGTGTTCTGCCTCTTGTGTGATTGCACATGGTTGCAAGGTAAGAATTTCTAAAGTTAGAAACAAGCCTAATTAGAAATCGTCACTTTGGTCAGGTACGTGATTTTGGCCAGAGTTCACTAGCCACTCACATGTAATGTGTTAACAAATACAACCAAGGCCAATTGTTAAGGTCAGAGTGCATGGTCAATATTTTATGATGACTAGTGAGTTATGACTTTGTGAGTGGACCAGCTTTTTACATGGAGAATTAAGTTGAATCACTTCCCAGCAAATAAAAAAAACACTCCAATGGTCAAGTGGTAACTGTTCAGGCCTCCAGGTAGGTAGGTGTGTTTTTCCTTGAATTACAGAGTCCACGTTGGGCAAGTTGTGATAACGACAGCTGACCTTTATCTCTAGTTCCATTCATTTAAAAACAGCTCTTTATTACCTAAATCTATGCCAGTAACCTATTTTCTGGACCAAAAATGGTCTTATGACAAATAATTCACTGAAAGGAGTGATTTTTATTTCTACCAATAATAGTTTTTTACCAGACGTTTTTTTTTTAAATCAACAGCCAGTCTAAGATGCCCATCATACCTCATGAAATTGTCTGCTTTTATATAATTTATTACTGCTTTTACTTTTTAATTTATTACCCACACTTCTTGTATTTAGCCTAATACAGTGCTGTGAAAAAGCATATCCCCCATTACAGATTTCCTCTGTTTGCTTTGTTGTCACACTTTTGCTTCATTTATTTAGAGAAAAAAGCTATCCAAACCACTCTGACACTACATGAAAATGTAATAGCCCTCTAAACCTAATAACTGGTTGTGCCAACAACAGCTGCCATCAAGCTGCCACCCACGGCAAACAGGTCCTAGGTGAGGGATCAGACAAAGCACAGCCCACAAACCCCTTATGACGAATAAGATAAATGGAAACAGTGTTCCCTTGCCCGTAGCCAGGCCTAGAAGTGGGGCACGCTGGCGAGCACCTGGTGGCCGGGCTTTCACCCATGGAGCCTGGCCCAGCACAACCCGAAGAGGAAATGTGGGTCCCTCTTCCAATGGGCTCACCACATGTGGGAGGGGCCAAAGGGGTCGGGTGCATTGCGGTATGGGTGGCGGCCGAAGGTGGAGACCTTGTTGGTCTGATCCTCGGCTGCAGAAACTGGCTCTTGGGACGTGGAAGTTTCCTCTCTGGTGGGGAAGGAGCCTGAGTTGGTGTGCGAGGTAGAGAGGTTTCAGCTAGAAATAGTCGACGCAGGGCTCCGGCTCTGGAACCAGTCTCCTTGAGAGGGGTTGGACACTCCTTTACTCTGGAGTTGCCATTGGTGAAAAACGCTAAGCTGGGGCATACTTGTTGCCCCCCCTTCTTGTCACCTGTATGTTGCGGTTCACCCCGGTGAAGGTGAGGGTAACCTCCCTTCACCTACAGGTGGGGGGACGGGTTCTGACTGTGGTTTGTACTTATGCACCAAACGGCAGTTCAGACTACCCACCCTTTTTGGAGTCCTTGGAGGGAGTGTTGGAGAGCGCCCCATTGGGGGACTCCCTTGTTCTGCTGGGGGACTTTAATGCTCACGTTGGCAATGACAGTGAGAGCTGGAGGGTTGTGGTTGGGAGGAATGGCCCTCCCGTTCTGAACCTGAGTGGTGTTTTGTTATTGGACTTCTGTGCCGGTCATGGATAGTCCATAACTAACACCATGTTCAAGCATAAGTATGTGTCCATATGTGCTCTTGGCACCAGGACACTCTTGGCCGGAGTTTGATAATCGCCTTTGTTGTCGTGTAATCTGATCTGCGGCCGCATGTCTTGGACACTCGGGTGAGGAGGGGAGCGGAGCTTTCCACAGACCACTACCTGGTGGTGAGCTGGCTCCAATGGTGGGGGAGGATGCTGGTCAGACCTGGCACACCCAAACGAATCTTGAGGATCTGCTGGGAACGCCTCGTGGAGTCTCCCGTGAGGCGGAGCTTCAACTCCCACCTCCGGGAGAGCTTCAAACACGTTCCAGGGGTGGTGGGGGACACTGAGTCCGAGTGGGCCATGTTCCGCACCCCCATTGCCGAGGCAGCTTACTGGAGCTGTGGTCGCAAGGTTGTTGGTGCCTGTCGCGGCGGCATTTCTTTGAACCCGCTGGTGGACACCGGGAGTGAGGAAGGCTGTCAGGCTGAACACTGCATGAAACGCGGGATTATCGGCTGTTATTGACACGTAAAATTGCAGCAGAACTTCAGGATAGTGGCTGAAAACGGCAGTTTTCTATCAGCACCGTAAATTGCTAGGAATTGACGTCAGCTTTCTTTGTCAATGTTGCCCCCCTGACCCCCCTCTCCTCAGGTCAGGGGCAGGCTTTCACATGTAAAGAAAGTTTCTTGTGAGCCATACAAATGCAAATCAGTTAGTCAACACAGGTCTTGGCAAACACAGCAGTGTGACCGCATATTTATATTTGAACAATTGGTTGACGCAAATAACACAAGTTGTAACAACAGTTTGATTTTTATTTTCCTAAAATTTTAAAGAATTTAACATTTACAGTCCTTGTAATCTTTTAGAGCCTTTGACATATGTGGCTACACGTGAAATATAGTACAGAGGGATCATTCAGCCAACATTAAATTCTCAAGAATATCTTTCTCAGTTATTTTTGCATTTTGACATTTTAATGTATGGTATATATAAGGCAATGATGAAAGTCTCATAAAATTTTGCTTGTGTTGGGGAGGGTGTGTTCCCTGTTTATTCAGTGGGGAGAGACTAGTGGTTGTATGTTTATGTAGTGTGTGCAAGTGGGTCTCAGAGGGCCCTTGTTGTTAGGTTATTCTTCCCTGCTTCTATCTGTGGTGCATGTATGTTTGGGTTTTGGAGTTTACCGTTTGTGGTTCCTTTCTAAACTCCCCTTTTCTTTAATGAGTTGTAAAAAATTGTTTTTACTATGAGATATTTGAAGGTGGTATAAATACGTGTTGATTTTTATCACTGTCCAATGCATTATCTACATGTTCTAGATCTCAACCCCTGTGCAAAGTGGCATTACAACAAGTCACCCTCTCTACTGTCCTGCTCAAATGGACAGTGGATGTATTTACAACACATCTTCCAGCAATGCGCTCAACAGGTAGAAATGATGCTGGGTATGAGGGTGTGTGTGTGTGTATAAATATGTTCATGTTTTGCTATGTTTATATCTATCTATCTATCCATCCATCCATCTTTCTCTCCATCTATGGGTATGCATCCATAAAATTATGATATTTAAGTCAGTTTATCTAATGAGAGCACACTAGCTCAACAACTGTAGATCGACTTCTCCGAAACACGATGTTTAAACTTTCAGGGTTACCGTAGTTTCCCTGTGGCACGAGCACAGCATGGCGGTTCCGAGCCTGCAACAAGCACGCGTGCTTTTTGCTGCCTGGGCGGTGAGGAGATTTAGGGGAAACCGTATCTGATGGGGAAACGTTAACAGAAGTAACACCGCCATTGACAAAAAGACAGTGTTTGCTACAATGACTGGGTTGTCTCGCCAGATGACTCAGTTTGCTACCGAGGTCAGCCAGCAGTTAGCGCGGGTCCGCAATGATTTGGGGACTTGTAATGAGAGACTGAGTCGTTTAGAGTCCAAGGCCCCGTGTTCCGAAGAGCTGCAGAGGAAAAGGTGCCGAAACAACCTGAAAATTGTGGTAAGACTTGGTCATTTCTAAACCGAAAACGCAAAGAATCGGGTGAGATTACAATAAATTCACTGAGCAAATTAATTTTTTTTCCATCTTTTCTTATAGGAGGTTGTCCGCCGCCTGCACACTTCTAATTCGAATTTCAGCCACTACAAGGGTAAGGGTAATAACAAACAGTGTGAAAGCTAATAATTTTAAGTATGCGTTTGCAGGGGCTCTATTTTATTTTCATTCTTACTTAATCACGGCGTTTGTTTTCACAGACTTTGTTTGCCTTACAACGCGGAGGTCACATCTGAGTTGGCCGAGGCTCTGAAGTCAAGCCTAGAGTAACATGGTGTGGATTATGCTTCCATTGTGTGTAAGTATCACTATCACTGTGGTGTGTGTGGTTCTGTTTATTATTATTATTATTATTTTTTTTTTTGCTTGATTATAGTTATTGGTAACGCTATGTATTTAGAACATAAAATGTATTCCTGCTGGATGCAAGACTCACTATGAAACGGTGTGCCGGAACTTCCGGTACAGCCAGCCAGATCAGGCAGAGAAAGCGACAGCTATTAAAAAGTCTGCTCGGTGCAGGTCAAGAAGGAAACGGGTAAGATTACTTTTAAAGAAGTAGAAAGTGAAGTAGAACAGGAAATTACACATGATTTGAAATATTTTTTACATAAACATGTGCATAGTTTGAATAAGGGCTATATTTGTGATACAGGGTTATTATAAATCATAAGGGAGGGGTTAACTGAGTCCTGTAAAAAGGCTCAGTGTGTCCAATAGGGACAGGGCTACCTATGGTATGACAGCCAATCACATGTGATTAGTGATTGATGATGTTAGCTGTTTCATCCAATGACTGAGTACCCATGTGGGGATACTGCTGCGGCTGGCCTGCTTTCATATGTTAATAGAGTCGTTAACACCTAGACGCTCCGCTCCACTCCTCCTACCCACCCCTTCCCCCCTGTGTACGTCTTTGGCTTAAATGATGCGAGCTTCGCCTGCCGAAGACAGCTGTATAAAGCTGCAAAGTAGCGGGATTCATGGCAGTTTAGGGGGCAGAAAATCCCGCTCTTCATGCGGTGTCTTTTTGGCCTGTGGGACTCCGGAAGAAGCTGATGGGTACCGGCAGTCCAAGCGGCATGAGGCTCGGGTGGCTGCTGAGGCAAAAACTCGGGTGTGGGAGGAGTTCGGAGAGGCCATGGAAAACGAATTCTGTATGGCTTCGAGGCGATTCTGGTCCACCATCCGGCATCTCAGGAGGGGGAAGAGGTACACCACCAACACTGTTTACAGTGGGGAAGGTGTGCTGCTGACATTGTGGGTCAGTGGGCAGAGTACTTTGAAGACCTCCTCAATCCCACCGGCACGTCTTCCACTGAGGAAGCGGTGCCTGGCGACCTTGGGGAGGGCTCTCCAATCTCTGGTACTTCGTTGGTAAGGCCCCGGGGGTGGATGAGATTCCTTAAGGCTCTGGATGTTGTAGGCTTGCATTGTTTAATGCGATTCTGCAGCATTGCATGGACATTGGGGGCAGTTCCACTGGTTTGGCAGACCGGGGTGGTGGTCCCCCTATTCAAAAAGGGGGACCGTAGAGTGTGTTCCAACTATAGGGGAGTCACACTCTTAAGCCTCCCTGGTAAGGTCTATTCCGGGGTTCTGGAGAGGAGGGTCCGTTGGATAGGCGAACTTCGGATTCAGAAAGAGTAGTGTGGTTTCCTTCATGGCCGTGGAACACTGGACCAGCTCTACACCCTCAGCAGGGTCCTGGAGGGTTCATGGGAGTTCACCCAAACCAGTCTACATGTGCTTTGTGGACTTGGAGAAGGCGCTTGACCGTGTCCCTCGGGGAATCTTGTGGGTGGTACTCCAGGAGTATGGGGTACCAGGCCCTTTGATACGGGCTATTAGGCCCCTGTACGACTAGTGTGAGAGCCAGGTCCGCATTGCGGACTTGTTTCTGGTGAGGGTTGGACTCCGCCAAGGTTGCCCTTTGTCACCGATTCTGTTCATAACTTTTATGGACAGAATTTCTAGGCGCAGCCAATGTGTTGAGGGGATCCGTTTTGGTGGCTGTAGGATTCGTCTCTACTTTTTGCGGATGATGTGGCCCTATTGGCTTCATCGAATATTGATCTACAGCTCTCACTGGAGCAGTTTGCAGCCGAGTGTGAAGCGGCTGGGATGAGAATCAGTGCCTCCAAGTCCGAGGCCATGGTTTTGAGCCAGAGAAGGGTAGAGCGCCTTCTCCGGGTCGGGGGGGAGGTCCTGCCTCAAGGGGAAGAGTTCAAGTATCTTGGGGTCTTGTTCACAAATGAGGGAAAAATGGAGCGGGAGATCGATAGACGGATTGGTGCTGTGTCAGCAGTGATGCGGTCACTGTACCTGTCTGTTGTGGTGAAGAGAGAGCTGAGTCAAAAAGCGAAGCTCTCGATTTACCAGTCGATCTATGTTCCTACCCTCATGGTCATGAACTCTGGGTCATGACTGAAAGAACGAGATCACGAATACAAGCAGCCGAAATGAGTTTCCTCCCCTTAGAGATAGGGTGAGAAGTTCGGTCATCTGAGAGGGACTCAGAGTAGAGCCGCTGCTTCTCCACATTGAGAGGAGCCAGTTGAGGTGGCTCGGGCATCTGGTTAGGATGCCTCCTGGACGCCTCCTGGACGCCCCTGATGAGGTCATCCGGGCATGGCCCAGAGGAAGACCCAGGACAGGAGGGACTATGTTTCTCAACTGGCCTGGGGAACGCCTTGGGATTCCCCCGGACGAGCTGTTCGAAGTGGCTGGGGAGAGGGAAGTCTGGGTCTCTCTGCTTAGGCTGCTGCCGCCACGACCCGACCCCGGAGAAGCGGAAGACAATGGATGGATGGATCAGAATACCTTTCCCTCCTTTGTTTGAAAATTTGAAGCTTTTAAGCGGAAAAAATGCAAAATGTTTGGGAACTCAATAAGAGGGAAACACTATTTCATGGTACTGTATGTGCATTGCTTTTATGTTTACATGCCAATACAGAAACAGAAAACCAAGTTGCACCTTTCATTTTTGAGTAAAATGTGTAATAAAAATAAAGCGATCTGTCCTGTTCAGATTTATGTGTTCTCCAATATTTTGAACAAACTTGAAATCTGTAAAAAAAAAAAAAAAAAGTTGATGGACGCCCCTAAGAGCACAAGACTAAAATCCGCAGCCTGGTTAACTTTGTGTTGCATCCCTACAGAAGCTTATTTTAAAACTACACATGAGTGGACATACTCAGAGCTCATTCAGACCTATTCATTCAGTGTGATCAGATACAGAGTTAATCAGGCCTGAAGGCCTGCCTCTCATACGTTCACAGACAGACCCCATCAAAGACAAAAAAACACATGTGATTCTTGTATTCCTTTGATCATTGAGGCTAGCCCGCATGCACACACACTTACACAAACACACTCTACTCTGCTGTTGTCCTTCTTTCATCCCAGGTTATATAGATGGTGAAGCAAACATCTGGGCCCCCTCTTCATCTGCACTGCTCAAGTGGTTGAACGCACCTGCTGCCCTGCTGTTTCCCACTCCATCTGCTTCAGTCAGCCTGTGTCTCTCCCTGATTTTCTAATGATTAAGATGGAAACTCTACAAACCCTCAAATCATCTGTGCTTAATGTACCTTTGGAGTGTTCCCAAACAATAGTGGGTGGTGGATAGCCTTCAGCCGAGCAGTTAAGGGTCACAGTTTTCCCATAGATCCCATCTTGATCCTCAGGCTGAACCACAAACTGAGGAGGAACTATGTACAGACACAAATATGAAAAGAACAGTTTACTGTTATGCACAATGCATTTGATGTCTTTAATATAGGACAAGGTTTGTATAGGTATTTATTGTAGGAAGGGACTTCCAGTGGGGATTAATATAAGTAAAAACAAAGAAATGCACCAAGATATTAGCTGGTGACTGGATTTCTTGCTTGAACAGGCCCGATTAATGACCAGCAGCTCATTAATCAGAGATGTAAAATTCTAATCGTTTTCTGTTTTTTAGTATCAGATAGCTGTTTAAAAATTAAGTCAAATGGATCACAGAGATGTAAGAACCTATTAAAAAAAACTACTTTCTATGACATGTGCCTACAAGTCTGAAGATCAGTCAAGCTGCACGTGAGCAAAAGAGTGCATCAGCAGACAACACGAAGGCTAAACATTTTTGCAGTAAAGCAGCTCTCTTTGATCCTGTTGAGCTTTAAACCTTGTTTGTTACAGAGAATGCTAAATTTAATAATGTTGGCAGTCTTTTGGAAATCTACATTCTCTATGAACACAGAGTCTCCTTGTTTTTTTAACGCTTGATGTGCAAACAATGCTAATTGCTAATATATTAAGCTAAAGAGAGCAGTGTGACACAACCTCTGCTTCTAATATAAATTATTAATGATACCTCTTATGCTACAAAAAATATTTTCAATTGTCTACAATTGATATTGGCATGTCAAAACTTTGCAAAAACTGGAGATAAGAAATCGGGGTTATAAAACTCATTGGTGAATCTTTAGTAAAGGTCTGCAGGCATACTGAGGAAGGTGACATAAACATTTAAATATTGCTTTCTGACCTCGAACAATGAGCTGACTCTGATGCTCCACAACAGCGGCCTCGTTGCGGGCGATGCAGGTATAGTTGCCATTGTGGTCAGGTGTCAGGTTGTTGATTCTCAGTGAGCTGGTGAAGTCAATGTTGTCAACCGTCACACCCAGGCTGGCGGGAATTGGGCGCCCATCTTTCTGCCAGGTTATGTCCAATGGCCGGTCCCCAGACATTACCACGCAAGGTATGAACACACGCTGACCGATTGTGAAGCGCTGAAACTCAAAGGGCTGGATGTAGGGGGGGACTGCAAACAAGAGCATAAAAAATACCAGTTTAAGGCCCTCACATAATTATAGAAACTATGTTGAACAGGTCATTAATTTTTTGGCAATCACAGATTGGGTCATTTTGGCACAGCTGAGGATACTGTGTGAGACCAAATGTCTGTGATTTGTTTGTTAGAAAATACAGTGCCTGAGCATTTATATCCCTTGAACTTTTACTTATGCTTCTCATGTTACAACCAAACTTCAATGTAATTTGTTGAAATTTTATGAGATTTTTACAAATAAAAATAATAAGTGTAGTGAACATTTATTTTCAATAATTTCACAATAGATTTTCTGAAATCTATCACACTGCTGTGTCTTTTTATTAATACATTTGATGACTGTTAAACTATGATTTTTGTCAATCTCACAGGAAACAGAGCTTCCCAATGAGCACTAAAATAATTAGAAAATGTTTTATATATAAATTTTATTTGTCCATTCATCGTACAGTAACTGAATTTAATGCCACTGTAAAAATATAATCTCATTCCCATGCAAATAACCAAGCCTTCTAAATACAGGCAGATTTCTAAAATGACTCCACTGCTTAGTGGGTCAGGAAACTGAGTCTGGCTGCGGAATCCCACAGTTATATGAAAATAATGTATTCAAATTGCTTGTTCTGTATTCAGTGGGAAATCTCCAACCATTGCACAAGTCATCAGCTTGTGTGTCCAAGCGAGTTCAAACTGCACTGAAATGCGCAGCACTTTAGCAGCTTATTTAATTCAAAACAAAGTGGAGATAATGGACTCCAGGGATTCCCCCAAAACACTTCCGCATTTTAAGCATGAGCAGAGTAAATTAACAAATGCACTCGCTAGCTACAGCACCACTGGGAAGGTTTGCTTTATATCATCACTCTCTCCTATGCTATCAGTCTCTTTTTGCCCTGGTTTCTTTTGCTCCACGGGAATGTATTTTATAGTGACAACAAGACACCTAAATGGAGGCGTAATGGGGAAGCCCTTTTTAGTATTACCTATTTCAGTGGTAAGATCTCAGAGGAGATCGGTCACTCAGCCCAGTGATATGAATGACTCAAACAGCTTTATATGCATTGATTCAGTGACTTGACTTGCCTAATAAAGTGAATTTCGTCCCCTGGGAATTTTATCCCATAGATTTTAATTTTCAAAGCTGATGATATCTGTTCATTGCATATAGTTGTCCTTGAGAGTAGAAAGGCTAAAGAGCAATGACCTATACTATTCATAAAGCTCTATTATATAATCAGTTTTATAAAGTGACTTTGATGGAAGCACATGTTATAAACCTACTTTAATTGTTTATTCAAGTTGTTGGAAAAGCAGTGAGTTTAGCTATTATAATCACCTACGTTTAAGGCCCATTTAAGCTTTCTTTACACACGCAATTAGGTCATCCGGTTTCTAACGTCAAGCCTTCCTGTCCTCATGTTATTAATCAATTTGGCATTGTTGTTAGTCACTAGCAGGCAGTTCTGAGTTAGCTGACACTACAGGAATTCTTAATAATCTACTTTTTTTTTATGTTTGATGACCCATTGAAAACATGTCCACCAGTTTAAATCAACTGTTTCTTGACAACGCAGCAACACAGTCAGTGGCACAGGTTGTATGTTTGTGACTGACTGAAGCACAATGAAAAATTGAGTATCCCATCTAGTTCTACTTTATATATGTCTCAATTTATTTTTGAAAACTGACTTTAAGCATGATTTGTTGTGAAATGCTGTTATTTATTTTAAAGAACTACCTCTGAGGACATTAATTTTAGTACTGAAAAAGTAATAAGTGACAGCTTGTAAACTTCCAACATCCTCTTCCTCAAAGGTGACAAAACATTCTAGCTTTTGTTCAAACAATAATTTATAACTTTGATATTTTCAGAACCTGCTTTTTGCAGAAGAAAACCTCTCCTACAAAAAGCAGGAGTCTGTTTGTATCAAAGTTGAAAAGAAAACCTCTAAAGTTCAGAGCAATCCCAACTATGGAATAACAACTTCAATTGTTCCTTGTATAGCTAGTAATACTGTATATTGTGCTGCTTCTTTGTTTACTTAAAATATGAAGTTTTAAGAAAACAAAGTTAAATGTGAAGTTTGTTATGGGCTAACTGCTTGTCCACAAGGTTTAGAAAAGTTTTGATTTAAAAAGCACTCAAGCTGTTTCTACATTGTCCTTTTAATGAATGACCAGCACCTTCACTGACTGTATAAGGCATAGTGTGAAGGAGAGCAATTCCCATATCTAACTGTTGCTGCACACTGCTGGGCAGCTGGCTAAAGAAGGGACATCCCCACTTTTACTTCGTTTAACAGAAAGATATGTTTGACTTCTTGTGGCCATTTCCAGTTGCAGAAAACACAGAATCAGAGTATGAAAACTAAAAGGAGCAAAACCTGTCATTTTTATTAAGTTAATAGTTTTAAAGTACAGTTGGCAAACTATAATTAATATATTTATTAAGTATCTCCATGGAGACTGGCAACCAGATAGCCTGGCTAAATAACAGCCAATATGAACTTTATTTTTTTTAATACACTATAAAGAGTAGAACTAAAAAAAGGAAAAGGGAAAACTACTACATTTAGTTTTTCTTCACGTTTTTTCTTATATATTTGTCATGTAAGAAAATCAATACAAAAAAAGTTATAGATGATATTATAATTGTACTAGTTATGTTATTTTAGTAGCATAAAAAATGTTGCGTTTATGTTTTAAATAAATGCAATTGGTTCACACTATTCTATTTTGAAGTAAATACAGCACACACTATAAAGTTGTAGATGTTTCTTACTGACGTTTATCACACTTAAGAATACATAAACCCACTCTATCTAATGCACAATTGCACAAGGATTACACGATAAGTCAAAGCTCTCCTCAGCTTTACATATTTAAACAAAATGGCATGTGCAAAAGGAAAAAAAAAAGGTAAGTTTTTATTTGCACTAAGTTAGATCCAAAAAGATAAAAATGTTAATATGTGTGTCTCACAAACACTGACTAGCATCACAGTAGACCTCAAAATCACCCCAAAACACATGCACTAACTATTTAATGCAAGTTTAAAGTTTAAGCAAATGGATTTAAAAATGTTTAATGATAGAATTTGAGGTGCTTGTAGACATAAAATTATCTAATTAAGGGCAGACTAGCAATTTGAGATATGACAGTTGCATTAAAACTAATTGTTTATGTGGAGCATTACACTGACATTTCCTACAAAATGTCATCTACAGTTTGGGCAAAGCTTATATCTTGGCAAACCCTTTCTCGTGAAGCCTAATATACTGACCTCTGACCTGAACATGAACACTTTGGGATTCCATCTTGTTGGGCTGCACCATCACCTTGCAGTTGTACTCCCCAGCATCCACCTGCTGTACGTTGCTCAGCTTCAAAGTACCATTATTCTCAAAAGCTCGCTGTCGGTGGTTAAATGGGAGCAGGGCTGAGTTTTTGTACCACTTTATGGAGTAGTAAGGGTAGCCGATCACACGACAGTGAACAAAGGCATCCCGTCCTGCAATTGCTGTGATGTTTTTCATTGGACGGATGCTGGCACGGCCTACAAATGGACAGAGATTGAGAATTGGTTCTCAATTCAAAAACACTGAAAGAGACCGGAGTATTAATATCACATCGAGCTAGCTGCAAAGTAGCCGCTACTTTGTCATTTTGGTAAATAAACTAAGTATGCTGTGAAAAAGCATTTGGCCAACTTACAGTTTGTCACACTTACATGTTTCAAATGATTGAAAAAATCTAATATCAGACAAAGATGTTCTGAGTAAATACTAAATTCAGTTTTTCGAATGATTTATTAAATGAAAACCTTTATCAACATCAACCTGCCCCTACTTAAAAATGTTTCTTACCCCCTTCATGAATTAACTGTGAATGATCAGATTTTTTGGTTTAATTTCACTAGCCACTGTCACATTAGGCTTTATTACTCCTTGAACCTCTAAAATAAGCAAACCACTTACAGCTGATTGACAACACAAAGCAGGCTAAAAGATCATAAGATGATATCTAAAGAAAATCAAGACCAGGTGAGAAAAAAAGGCATCGAAATCCATCAGTCTGGAGCATGCTACAAAGAAGCTTTCTACCGCTTTGGGTAGAAAGGTCTACCTCCAGTGAACCATAGTTAGAATCATTATCAACAGATGCAGAAAACATGGAACAATAGTGAACCTTCCCAGAAGTCGCCAGCCAACCAAAATGACTCCAAGAGCGCATTAACGACTCATCCACAAAGTCACAGAAGAACCCAGAACAACATTTAAATCATGGCAGGTCTCTCTTGCCTGAGCCAAGGTTCATGACTGAACAATAAGAAACAGCCTGGGCAAAAATGGCATCCATGGCAGAGTTCCAAGACCAAAACCACAGCTAACCAGAGAGAACACAAAGACATCCCAAAAAACATCTTGATCCCCAGAATTTTGGGGAAAATATTCTTTAGACGGATGAGACAAAAATGAAACATTCTGAAGGCTGTGCATCTTGTTACGTTTAGTGTAAAATTAACACAGCATTTAAGAAAAAATAACATAATACTTACAGTCAAAAATGCTGGTTATAGTGTGACAGCCTGGGGCGGCTTTGCTGCTTCATGACTTGGACAATTTGCCATGATTGATGAAGCCATGGATTTTCTTGTCTACTAGGTAAAGTCATGCTTTACCACATGAGGTAACAGGTAAGGTCTTACTGTGGCATGACCCTAAACAGGCCTTTCACGTTTGAAAACCCGTTGATGTGACTGAATTAAAACCATTCTTCAAAGAACAGTGGGCCAAAATTCCTTTACAGCGATTCATTGTTATCACAAACATTTACTCAGGTTAGTTTTGTCTGATAAAAAAGTTAATTTGATAATCAGAAACAATTAAGTGCGACATAAAAAAATAAATAAATAAATGTGTAAGCTGGTAAATACTTTCCATGCTACTGTATATTTTCAATCTAGCTTTAGTTGTGCTACCTGTCTCTAAATATGCTGTGAAGCTGCTGTTTTAAGCTGCTGTTGCTGCTGCACAAGCTCTAAATGTAAATAAACATAAGGCTATGAAATGACAAGCAGATTAAAGTGGGCTAACTATCTGAAGGAAATGTAACATTTAAGTAACACTCGCTCTTATAACTCAACTGTTGTACATTAAGCGTCTAATAAAATGTAATGCATTCAGAGTCTCATCTTGTATCTATTAAAATGGAAACAGAGTAATCTCTTTAACATCTGCTGACAAAAAGCTGGGCTGGCTGCTTGAGTAAATACATGCCGACGCAGACACACATGAATAGTCACTCGCACTCACAACCACACTGTGGATGAATGTATTTAGACAGAAGAAATATATTTGTCTTCTGGGTATTTGCAAACCTTATTCAGATAAATTTATGTGCAAAAACCCCAGATAATTACCTTAAATTATGAATACAGCTATGATCATTCTGTAATAATTCAAAGAGACTATAATATTATACATTATTCAAGGCTGAAAGAAACAGAAATAGGCAAGCTCAGCCCATTGAGTGAAGCCATAAAGGGAACATCCATGTGATGAGATTTAATAAATCAAATAAAATTACTGAGCAAAATTCAGGTGTAAATAAACGTTAACAAACCTTCAGACAAGCACATAGGAAATTACAGAACATTAACAAAATCTTAAAGGAAATAAGCTGCAATTCATATTTCAGTTCCTAACAACAGCATTCATTCCTTCACTGCAGACAAACACAAAGAGACACACAGTTTGTGTATTGTTGTTCTTGGAGGAGCTGATTTGACAAGCACCTCTTACGTTTATTCGAGCCTGGTGGTACACGACCCCGGCCGAGTTGCTGCACGTGCACCGATACAACCCGCCGTCCTGCACCTGGGTGTGGGTCACGTTGAGCTGGCTGACCACGTGGCCTTCGTGGGTCTCAAAATGGCCCAGGTGGTGGTGGGCGTCTTTGATGACGGGGTCGTCATCCAGTGACCAGCTGCACCTGGGAGGTGGCGTTCCCTTCACATTGCAGACGAGGAACAGGGGCTCGTTGGGGTTCATCACCTTCTCACTGAAAGAGGACAAGATTTTTGGGGTCCCATCTGCGTTGGGGGACGATGCAGAGCACAGTGGGGAATGAGACAGAGGGTCAGTCAATCAAAGCATTGCGTTAGACATCTGTCTTTTAACTTGTCTTCAGATGGTACAGTATCTTTTGTCATAAGCCAGTCTTTATTGAGTTGGCCTAAAACCATACAGAATGCTGCTGTCTGTCTCATAACAAACACTAAGAAACACGGCCGCATCACTCCGATACTTAAAATCCTTTCACTGGCTCCACCTCTGGTTTAGGGTAGGGTGACCAGACGTCCCCGATTTTCCAGTGACAGTCCCCATTTTAGACGACATGTCCCCGGAAATGTCCCCGATTTTACCGTTTTGTGAATGAGAATTAAAAAAATGTCGCATGTGGACTGTTATTAAGCCAGGTAAAACCAGGTAGAAACTGGTAGAATGCGCGAGTGAGCATGGTGCGCTCAACAACAGCTATTATGGTAGCCAGTCGCACTGCTATTAACGTCACAGACAGAGTAGAAGAAGAACTGAGCACATTGCCCTGAACTGGACTGCCCTTGTCATGATGATGGTTTGGTTCATTGTAGGAAAAGTTACTAGTGTTGTCAACATTCGCTGTGCCCAGGTAAAAATATAGCGCTTGGATGTGTTTTGTTTAACTAAAGGTGAGAAATGCAAAGAAACCAAGCTTTTATGAACGAACAGAACAAGAAAAGGCAAGACAGGAGCACAGGGGTAGCTGCAGCTGAGTGAGGAAGAAATCACTTTTTAAACACTATCTGAATTAGAAAATAGAACTACAGTGTCAACAAGGCAGTGGCGGATCTAGAGGTATGGTGGCAATGCTGGACATCTTCATTGAAGTTCCCTAATCTAAAAAATATATAGTGACCATTAGAATGATTTAATACAGTTTTCTGCATTTCTGCATTGTGGGATTTGCTTTTATTATAACATAAAATTATAACATAAATTGAGTACATCTTTAGAAAGCCTGGACTATCTAACTTCATAACACATCTGTAGACTTGTACAGATATGTTATTTCTCTACCACCACAGAGGAACGCTGCCAGAACACCAGAATCACTGTCCAGAGAGAAGTGTTTAACACCAACATCGACTAAGAAGGTGCCAACCTAGAAATAACCTCCTGCTCCAAAATCAGCACTCTCAGATTGGACTGAAATATGGGGCTATCTACATGGACAAGATAAATGTGTTCTGGAGAAAAGTTTTATGATCAGACAAGACAAAGGTTGCCCACAATTAGAGGAATATTTGGAGGAGTCAAGGTGATGCTTTTGAATCTAGGAACACTCCTAAATCTGGTGTTAGCGTTATGCTGAGGATGAAGTTTATGCTGGTGGTATTGGTGCACTGAACGGACCCAACCTCAACTGTATTGACTATATTAAAAATCAAGTCCATGGTAGGAGACCAACCAGTTGAATTTAACTCTACGAATTCTTCCAAAAAATTGTCAAATATGCAGCAAAGGTTATACAGTGTTTAAATTAATATGACTTTGATGTCAAGGATTAATGTATGTGAACTTCAAAGCATTACCTTTTTGTCAGAAGATTTAAAACTGCTTTTCATTATGGATCTAACTTTAAGATTAGGAGTCAGAATGCAGGATCGTTTCTCTTCACTGTCTGAACACATCAGTCAACAAAAAAATACAACTTTTATTTAATCAAAACTGCCAGTTTCTTTTTTATATCATTAGTACTGTTCCAGGAGCTATCCTCTAGACATGCAGTGTGTTTGGCCTTTGAAATTTCTCTGCCTGCCTGCAGCTTCTCTCTGATAATCTAGGTTTGTTCCACGTGATTATAGATGATCAATATCTTCTTCTCATGCCTCCCTGACCACAGAAGACAGTTGCCTAAGCAACAATGCCAAGGCTGGACATGACCATGCACTTACATTTTATATGTGTTTGTGTGAAGTCTAGTATGATCATACTGGTGGTCACATAAACCCCATGTTAATATCCAACTCATTTATTATACATAGACCAGCTGCTAATTCATCTGTACACAAGGTTTTTTTTATTTTTTATTAAAGGGGTATTTTACCTTCCAGGATAACCTGCACAAAGTCTTGTGCAGACATCTTGCCCTTCCTGGCGAAGCACTGATAAGCTCCGCCATCACTTTTTGTCATTCCCTCAATGATTAGGTTCTCTCGGTTAAGCCCTGTGAAGCGAACATTGTTTCCAGGGTAGATGATCTCTCCATTGCGATACCATGACAGCTCGTACTCATCGGAACCACTCATGCTGCAAGACAGAGACACCTTGCTACCCACGCTGCCTTTCACCTTTCGAGGGCTGACCACTGCTTTCAAGGGCTCTGTAGGTTCAGAAAACAGAGAATTGCTGTTGTAGAGAGGTTTTCTTTTATTGCGATGGTTAAGAGACAAAGTTAGGAAAGATTATCAACACAGTTTATTTTCTTTGATGATACTTACGCTTAACATACAGATGTCCCATAACCTCTGCATTGCCATAACTGTTCCAAACCTCACATACATATGTTCCCGAGTCACTGGGCTGTGCATTCTCTATGAGCAACCCTGAGATGGTCTGGCGAAAACGACTGTCTGGCTCCAGAGGGCTGTTGTCCTTCAGCCAGCGGTATTTGGGTGTTGGGAAGCCTGAGGCCTTACAGGGCAGCTCCACTCGATGATTAATCTTAACCTCTCTGTGGTCGAAGCCATCCAAAATGGCTGGCTCTGCATTGGTGGGGTCTGGACAGAGCAGAGACTTTTGAGTTAATTTGTTGTGAGCATCTCCATGCTGAACATTATGATCAAAGACTAATATTCATCATCACTTGTGTTCCCCTTTTAAAAAACATTCATGAGCTGTGTTTGTTTTACACTTAATCATATTACAACCATTAATTTCACTGTATTTTATCTGAATTTTATATGATAGTTTAACACAAAGCAGCAAATGAATGTGAAATAGAAGGACAATAATAAATTGTTTAATTTATTTGTTTTACAAATCTGAAAATCTGACATACACTACATTGCCAGAAGTATTGGGTCTCACCACCAGATCAATGAATCCAGTGTTACAATCACTTCCATGGCTGCAGGTGTATAAAGTTTGGTGTGGAAAAACCTGACTGACCTGCACAGAATCCTGACCTAAACTTTCTTGAACACCTTTTGGATGAATTAGAGCAGAGGCTGCAATTCTGGTTTTCTCATCTAACTATGAATACACTCCTAAACCTTGTGGAAGATGTTAACAGAATAGTTAAAGTAGCTGTTGCTGACAACGGTGGGTCCATCAACAAATTGGACCTATTGATCAAGAATAGGATGTCATCAAAGTTCATGTACATGTTAAAGTAGACAGACAAGGATAAGCTGTGAAGAAGTTTAAGGCAGGTTTAAGTTATGAAACAATATCTCAAGCTCTGAACATCTCATGGAGCACTGTTCAGTCTATCATCCAAAAATAGAAATAGTACAGCACAATTGCAAACCTATCAGGACTTGGCCATCCACCTAAACTGGGAAGAAAAGGGAGCATTAGGCAGAAAAGCAGAGAAGATGTTCTTATTAAGTCTAGAGGAGCTGCAAAGGTCCACAAAGTTTACATGGATCCACAAAATCTCCTGAGATGACGACAAGTTGTAAGGAGGTTTGCTACAAACCATGTAGTGGACACAGCCAACATGTGAAAGCAGGTGTTCTGGTCAAACTACATGTAAAACACTATGTGTGGCAATAAACTAATATGCCCAACCTCCTGAACACACCATTCACCCTGGTGGAGGTCATTGCAGAAATTACACTTAGGTTTGTAGTGACCAAATATTAAAAGGTTCAAGGGGTATGAAGAATTTTGCAAGACACACTATGTGTTAAATGATAGAACCATGGATGGATCAGTTTCAGTCTAATTATACATCGCATTAACACACATTTTAAGTTTATTTGGTTAAGCATATTCCGGTATGAAACCAGTATACTGACCTGACACAATGAGACGCGCGCTGTTACTCTGGCGTGTCTCACCAGTGTAGCGGTGGCGTGTTGTGCAGCGGTAGTTATTTAGGCCATCCTCAGGCAGGACGTCCACAATGTACAAGGCTCCCGTAGATGTGATGAGATATCTTTGTCCTGGGGCAGATAGAAGAACAAGGGGAGAGACATGTTGGGGAGCAGTTGTAAGACTGTTACACAGATTTCTTTCTCCACGGGATAACAGTTAAGAATAAATCTGAAAGAAAACACAGGTTTAGAAAGCCTCTTAAACAGAGTTTAAGTACATATTTAAATGAGTAATGTTAGCTGTGTTGGAACACAAAATAGAAACTTGCTTCATAACGAACCAGCAGTGTCAGAATCAGGAATTCAGATCTGCATATCTTAAGCATCTCTGATCTTTAACAGCCTTCATTGTCTTTGTGTTCATGCTTGCCATGTAACCTCACCGGTGTCGCTGTTTAATATAGAAAGCCAATTTTTTTTTGGCTGTCACTGTCACTTCCTTAAGTGAAGTAACATTATGTTAATTCAACAGATCAAACCAGGCTGAATGGGGTTGTCAACATCCATGAGGTAATAAACCTTCCTCTGCAGCATCAAATGGAACCTCACATTCCCAAGGGAGCTGACTGATGTCAGAACTGATTGAAAAGGCAATTTAAAGGAGACTGTGTAAAGGTGGGTATTCTAACACAGAGACTGTGAAGAAGGCCTCCTAAGCCAGAGGAGGAACAGTTTTAGAAACTTTGATAATTACACAGACAGTGACAGATTAAAGCCTTAGCGCACAAATTAGTGTGGCATCTTTTTTGTCAGGTTTGAAAAAAATAAATAAATCACACAATTAGCAGTTTTTTCTGATCATTTTGTGTTCAAACTTTTTTTCATTCCATCATGCCTTGCATGTCAGTCCTTTGTCATCCGGTGATTTGATGTAATTTTCTATAATCTACTCAGATCTACTGTAAGTCAATGTGGTGATGTGTCCCCAATAAACATCTACCAGCAAGATGTTGTTCACAGTTATTTTGGTATGATCAGGGGTCATAATCTGTCATATTGAAGACGGGTCAACTGCCCCAAAAGATAATCAGAACCCAAATCAATTAAATTACAGTTCAATACAGAGTCTTCAGCCAATTATACTTAATGAAATGGAATTATGCTGACATCTGAGTATTTTTACTTATTTATCCTCATCCAGCATTCTTATCAAATAGTTAACTGAAAAAGTGAAATAAAATTTCACACCGTGGTGAAAGTACATCGGTGGAAAATGTTTTTAATAGATAAAAGTGAAAGTAGGCATGAAATCGGGGTACAGTTTGGTGAATTGGAAAAATTTACCCTGAACTCCTGATTGTATTAAAAAGACACAAAATAACTAAGGAGGAAGATTTTAGACTGATCTTCAGATATGAACCCTATTAATGTAAAACAAAACAAAAAGCTTCCTATTTCTACCCATACAAATATAAAATTGTGTATAATTAAAAGTCTAACACTTTAAAATAATTTTCAAAAACAATGAGTGACAGATTAATATTATAGTAACAGTTATTAACACATTCAAATGTACAGATAATGTTTACACTGGCTGCTGACGCATATGTTTTGAACAGAAACAATTGCAGTATACTGAACATTCAGCTTTTGCACACCTGCAGAAAGATTTTTGAAATAAAACAAACGTGCATCTTGCAAAGTTCTGTACAGAACAGGATTGCAAGTACTGCATCATTGCAGAACTTTGGGTATTGTATGAGAACTATAACAAAAGAAATCCGCCTGTATTATTTTATAATTGCACCCCAGTTAAATTAAAAAAAGGATGGCAACTAGACAGCATTAAAGCAGCTAAATCAGATTTGTTGTGTAATTTTAATAATACATGTAATATCCAACAAGAATCCCACACTAATTTAAATTAAAACAAATGTTTTTGTGCAGTACAGGGTAAATAAAACTATATTTTCCAAACAGACACAAACAAGCAAGTGGATGGTAATCTTGTCTCTGTGTGGGTGACCAAATTACATATGGCCTTATTTAGGCCTTTTAACATCATCCCCTATATATCAGACAAAAACAACCATATGTCAGGCTATAATTAGTCTTTCTCAATGTTTCATGTTTCAATGGCAGGCTGCCATGCTGTGTTCTTTTACAACATTTCAGGATGGAAATGCTGAATTAGGACATGGCCTGGACCAATTTGCTGAATAAAGAAAAGAAAAAAAAAAAAGAATTCCAAACAGGATTTTGCACTCATATTAACATCAAACCATCCTGTTTTAATATTTAGCTGGAGACTAATATGTGTTAAAGAAGCAAAGCATGCTTAATATGCTTGGATTTTATGTGCATTTTGTGATGTTTACACAGGCAAAATGAAATCAGCCTTGTGGGGTTCAGCACAGGGGGGTGGGTGGGCGGAGGGTGGGGGTGACAGAGGCGGGAGAAGTGAAATGAAACTGCACAGCTATTGTAAGCACTGACCTAGATAGAACCGACAATGGATTCCACGGATATGATGTCCTAAAGGGGTTTCACGGGTTTTACATACAGGGCTGTTAGACGGGCAACCAGCAAGTAAAATCTATAAACAGAGGGAGGGAGGGTGTGACGGTGTGTGTGTATCTGTTTGCCCAGCAGCCATGTATGCATACCAGAAAGCAAGACAGTTGGTAAAAAGAGTTGTTTTCACTGTTAAGAAGGCCTGTTTTTATCATTTTGTTCGATATTTTGTTTCATTCTGAGCGCTTCTTTCATGTCTATTCTGAAATGGGTTGTTATAATTTAATCCTTATTTAGGGCTGCATAATGTGCAAATAGTTGGAGCCTAACACTATAGCAAATAACTTAATATCTAGAAAGAGTAAAAAAACCTGAAACCTGTGCATTGTGGCACAGAAGGAAAAACCAAAATCCAGTCATCTGCTCCAAATCTATCCCCATCCATGCCTCGCTTCTCTTCCTCCCTTCTGGCTTCTCCATTTTGAATCAGTACTGGCCCTCTGAAATCTCACTGTGGAATCCATCTTGAGTGAGACAAAATGGTATTTCACTCCAGCCGCTGTGAGCTGCAGCAATTTTCTCCTCACGCACCCCTATGCTCCTGCTAAACCTTTTAAGACATCAGAGCTCAGTTATTGTGTTATGACAGAATAAAGTGCAGGCAGAAGGGACACTACAGCAGGGAAGAGATTCAAAATGTGTTCTATTGTGTGTCTCTTTAATTTTGTTGCTCTTTCACCTGCTTACAGCATCAGCTTTTAGGAGGATTTTTTGTGCACATAGGTGTAGGCGTGGGAAAAAGGTATACAGTAATTTAAACACTTGACAGCAAGTATGCTAAAACGCACTGTAGTGTAGTGTGGGGTTTACACTGGTTTGGATTAACTAAGGAGCTAATCGAAGTCTAAGTTCCCACATGCATTGAAAATCCTCTTAGAAGATACTTCGTTGCTATTGTCAGACAGTAAAGTCCCTCTCTCCATTCATTCACAGCAGTGCCGCTGCAAAGTGAAAAAGTGCTCCACTCAACCAGACACACTTTATCTAATCATCTCCACTTTGCCAAAGACAGGATCTAATACAAACCACGGGCCCTTCTTCTCAGCAGGCTAAATAAGCCCGGACGTACAGATGAACTGGTGTCACACTGCCAACATGCGCTCTGATCTCTCTGTGATTCAAATGAATGTCAAGCTGGTTTGGTCTCACCTGACAAATTTAAGACTGAATAAGACAAACTACCAACATTTTTACCCTAATTGGCAATGCAGCGTTCATCTGTCGCTCTGCACGACCGGAGGTGATTCATACGTCTCCAAAATAAACATAATTTTAGTGTTTATCCTGGCTTTAAAAGCAGCTTGGTGAGATGTGAAAAACATATTTACTTGAATAAATATATCAAAATCATTCTTCAATGCTTTTTAGAATGCCTAGCAAAAGTATTCCTACCCCTTCAATATTTCACATTTTATCACATTACAACCACAAATGTTTTTATTGGATAGACTAACACAAAGTATTGTTAGTTGTAAAGGGGAAGGAAAAGAATACATGGATCTAAAAAGTGTGGTGTGCATTTGTATTAACTTCCCTTTATCAATACTTTGTAGAATGCTTTTTCACTGTAAATACAGCTGCATATTTTTTGAGTTTATATCTCCAGTCAATTTGCACAACCAGAAATTGAAATCCATTTTTTTTACTAAATAGTTCTAGCTTAATCAGACTTGATGGACAGGATGGGTGAATATAAACTTGAGGACTTCCCAATTGGATTTGGATCCAGACTTGGGGCCATCCTAAAGCCTGGTATGGTTTGATCTAAACCAGTTAGTAGGTCTGGTTGTATGTTTAGGGTCATTGCCTTGCTGGAAGGTGAACCTCAGCACCAGTTTCAAGTCTTTGGCAGCTTTTACCAGGTTTTTTTTTCCATGGTTACGTGTTATTTAGGTACATCCATCTTCCCATCAACTCTGATCAGCTTTCTTATTCTTTCTAAAGGGAAGCATCCTAAGCAATGTGCTGCCACCAACACACTTCTCCAATGTGATGGTTTTTAAGGTGATGTACAGTGCTGGTTTTTTTTTTGCATGGAAGAATGAAAAGCTCTGTTTTGGCCAGAACAGCTTTTTCCACATGTTTGCTTTGTCTCCTTCATTGCTTAAAGCAAACTTTAAACTGGACTCCTTATGCCCTTGTTTTAATGGTTGGTGCCTTCTTGCATCTCGTCTATAAAGGACACATTTTTGAGTGCTTCAGAAACATTTGTGTAGTCAGAAGATTCTCCAAACTGATCTGGGGATCCTCCAGAGTTACCATGGACATCTTGGCTACTCTTTTGATTAATGCTAGTCCCCCTGGTCTATTGGTTGAAGTGGTATGGCCCGGTCTCATTAGGTTTCCTATTCCTAAAGGATGCATTGAACGATGCTCTGTAAATAGTTCAAAGATTTGTATATCTTTTTATAACCTAACCTTACTTTAAACTTCTGCACAACTTTATTCCCGACTGCCTGCTCTTTCTCTTGTTCTTTATGATGCAGTTCACTAATTCTCAAACAAACTACTACCAAGGCCTTCACTGAACAGCTGTACTTATAATGAGATGGATACCATTTATTAATTAAGTCATTCTGTGGACACCTGGTTGCAAAGAATTTTATGTAGAATCAGATTAAAGGGGGATTAATACAAATGCACACCACCATTTTCAGATTTTCATTTGTAAAAAAATGAATGCTATGTATTATTGGCCTTTGACTTTACAATATCAAACAGCTTTATGTTGTTCGTCACAAAAAATCCCAATTAAAGACATTAACATCTGTGGTTGCAGTGTGACAAAATTCAAGGTGTATGAATATTTTTGCAAGACATAAATTGATATAAATATTACACCACAAAAACATGAATCTATAGGTTAGATCATTAACAGGTCAAAAAAGTGTAAGAAAAGGTATTCACTTCTGTAAAGGTTGGCTTGGTGAGTAATTGCTGTTTAACGACAAAGGCAGCTCTGATTCTCATACTGTGTATACAACACAGTGAAGAGGGTCCCAGTAATTGTCAGGTCAGCAAAGCCACAGAGATGATGAATGGGATGATAAATGGGCTCATGAATGTACTAGGTCCAGCTCCTGCTTTGGCCCACTTCAAATTTTCAGTGTCCTTTAAGACAAAACAATTATTAACAAATAGCTATCACTGGTTCTCATTAGGAATATCCACCTATTTTTAGGCTCTGATGTCACTCGTTCTTTGGAAAAGCAGCAGAGGGGATACACTGCTTAAAAGGAAAGAGTTTTTTCATTTCTGCCTGCTCTGAGTTGCATCGTGAAACAGGTCACAGGGGGGCTACAAGTCAGATCACAGCTTTAATCTGCTCTGATTGAGGTCAGATCTCTGGACTGAACTCTCCACCTTAGAGCTCCTCTGGGCTAATGCATAGCAGCATGCAAAATAACTGAAATCAGTACCATGATGATTCTGCAGGAAGAACAAGTAATCTTATTGCCTAAGTTTCTAAATATTTGAATATCCAAAAGCAAGCAATGTTAATATCTTCACAGTGGTAAAAGTTGTGTTATGCTAGCTATACTCAAAATTCATTCTTTGACCAAGAAATTGGTCATAAAGTCCATATAGAAAGGCAAAATGTTATGCTCCCTTTATATAGGGTATATATTTTTGCCATTAAATTCAATTATTTGTAAATGGAAGTGTCAGACATTATAGGGTTACTTTCTTTGTTTCTTAATATGATCATTTTTAACCTAAATATACATTTATTTTTAATCCATATTATGGGGAATTCTTCTCTTTGGTAGTCTTAGTGTTACATTAATGTTACATTACAGACATTAATAAATTTTTTCTAACAGTTCAGGTTGAAAGTTAAAGTCAGTATTCTAGGTCAATAAACCAAACCGTATTTGAGTTGGGCTGTTTTTAGAGTGTAATGAGAAGTAAGCATTAAACATGTGTCAAAGGGGAATAAATAAACAAAAACTCTGGAAGTTTACAAAAATCATGATCAAATTTAAAATCCACATCTAACATTTTTGAGAGTTTCAATAAATTTGGGTGGGGTACTGACACTGTCTCTAGCCCAGGGGCCCACAGTCTCCTAAATCCGGCCATTTTGACAGGGTGTCTTTTTTTGCATCAATACTTATGTGTTTGTCCACTTGCAGGTCTCACTCATGTGTCTTTTTTACTGGCTAGAAAACAGGTTATTACTGTATGACTAAGTTAAGTTAATTATAAATCCTTAAATAGCCCTGCACTACTTAGCATAGCTTTGTGCAACAACGTTTCCTCACCTTTTGACTTTTCATTTAGTTCTTTTTTAGGAACTCCGGGTTTTGAGTATAGAATGGCCGATCTGTAGTCAGCTCTCTCCCAATGACCGCTGGAGATAGGCACCAGCCCCCCTTCAACCCTACAAGGTTAAGCAAGTCTGGACAATGAAACAGTATAGACGGGGGTGTACTCTGAACAGGTTGCCAGTCCATCACAGGCTAACACAAAGACACAGGACAAATGATCATACACATACACACACTTAAGGGCAATTTAGAGTAATAAATTCACCTAACATTCATTTTTTGACATTTTTGTGCAACCAATGCCCTGTTAATTGTGATAAGGCCTCAAAGAGGGGCTTTTGGGACTTTTTAACACTGCCATCCCCAGAAACCTGGAAAGCCCAACCCTTCAGAAAACGGAAGATTACAAGGTATAAAGTATTTACTGTTTCCAGTCTGCCAATATGTGATTTAAATGTGCACAAAGTAACACTTCCAGCATAATCAAAAGTCTGAGGGAAGCACTAAGTGAACCTATTTCTTCTGTTTTAAAAATAGATACCTTTAGAGAAGTAAAGATACATTTTCTTAGAACTGCAGAAAAAAGTGAACAAAATATATTTTTAATGAACTGTGAATAAATAATAAATGTTTATAAATAAATATTTAAAATACAAATTAGTCTGCAAAAATCTTCAGCACCTGTAAAGGTCATCTAAAAAATGTCTTTTTATCAATGCACCTGCGCTGTGAATAGATGTTCAAGATACAAGTAAATGACAGAGCTGCCATTGAAGCCCGAATGAAGAAGGCATCCTTGATTCAGTGAAAGTTTTGGCATCAGAGCTGGAATGTAAAGAGGCTCTCTGTCAGCCTCAAAACAACTCTGTGTTCCTGTTTGGCTGATTTTACTTCCTTCTCCTGTGCTTTCTTTCTCTCTCTCTTTCTCCTCCTCCCCGTCTTTCCTTCTGTGTGCTGAACGCTAAAACTGTGGCTGGCTGTGTGAGAACACTGCAATGAAATCCTGCAGTCCCAAACGTCCTAAATGGAAGAATGAACTTGTTTTACAAAACAAAATAATAACAATGTGGATGCCAAAAAGCAATGTTATTTCATATTTGTCTACTATTTCAATAATAACCTTAAAAAAAATTATGTCATTTTATTTTATGGTACATGCTCCATGTGCTTAAAAGTTATGACTCTTTTCTGTCTGCATATGGCGTCACTAAACAAAACATAAACTATACTTGCTAATAAGATATAGGATATAAACACATTTTTAAACACCTCTAAGTAAACAAGCAAAATATGAGTTAGAGTACCATATTTATGATCCCTCTGCCCACCATCCATATCATGATAAGTTCTATGCTTTCAAAACTGGCTTATGAAAATTAAAAACAAATGTATAAGTCTAAAAAGCAAATTTTTTGTTCACATTTAGCTGGCATATTTAATATGCCAGCTAAATATTCCAAATATATGCACCTTAATCCCAGAACTGAAACCCAAAAATAAATGCACTTTTTCCATATTTGAAAAGAACATGGACTCTAATTTGCATTAATTAATATAGTGTTCACAATTTAAGAAAATACTCACTTTATTTTAAAATGTGTGTTAAATCATATCACTTAAATGAAACTTAAACTTAAAACTTGGTATTTTTCTAAGTATAGGAAGAAAAATTTCAAAAAGGTAACGACAACTTGACAGAGTGAAACGAACTGAATGGTAATTCAAGAACACTACTCAGAATTCAATCATTTATTTACATTTTTTTATAAATAAGCTGTGCTTTATAATTCATGCAAAAATGTCCAAGTGTCATGAGATGAACAATTACTTTTTAATAAAGAAAAAGAAAAACAAGTAAAGATGTTGTTTTAATAAATAATGCCTTTCACTCCCTCATTTAGGTTGATGCAACTGAGTAAGAGGAGGTGGAGCCTGTTAACCAAAAACTGGTTTGCATAAGTCTGGATATTGAAGCGTTCTTAGGGAAAATATAAAGTAGACAAATACCTCCATGTTGTGTAAATTGCTTATGGTTGAGTGTAGAACAATGAAATAAACAATTCTGTCCAGAAATCAATTTGCGAAGGTTTTACTGGGTGAATTAAAGGTTTTGATTTCACTCTTTTTTTAAGTGGGGTTGTGCTGGCTAGTTGCTGAGCAATTAATATCTTACCTGCAATAGAACGCAAACAAAGCAATCATATTTTGGAAAATCTAGAAAACGGTCTCATGAGGTACTCAAATCATACAAGGCCCATTCTGAAATGTCACTCATTTAAATGTGACAAAATTTGAACCTTTTTAACCATACCCCATATTAGTTATTTTTTGGAGTCACTGTTGCATTAGAATATGTTTTTCAATAGAGCAACATTCATGTCACTTCATGTGACTTTAAAAGCCCAAATTGTACAAACAGTAACAGAACATGAATTAAATGACTGAAAAAAAAAAAACAACATACATTTTCTAATACATGTTTAAATCAGCTGGAAAACAGCACAAAAAAAAGGTAGGATATTTTAGCATAAAACAACATTGTTGAGCTAAAGAAATACTGATAAAATTCTCTTAGAAAAGTGTTTGATGACAACGCAAAGAAAGTTTAGAGCTTGTTTTTTTTTTTTTTAACAGAGATTGTTGTCTACTGCAGGTTAAGCGCTGATTGCTCATACCTACTCCACACAACCCTACTTAAAAAAACTATTTTCAGAAGCATAATTAATTTTTAGAAATAATGCTTCCAGGAGCCCTCTCATCAACATTAAAGAAAAAATTTAATCATGTAGAACAAGACAATATTTATAATGCTAAATGTACATAACAACAAAGCACTTGGGACAATGAAACAAAAACAGGTTTTCATCAGACTATCCATTTAATGCTTTTCCTTAAAAACAGATTTTCCTTCTATTGTAAATGCTGTAAAATGCTAATGGGGCTGCTAAACAGCAAGCTCGGAGCCATAAATTCTCTCAGAAAACAGTGTTTATCAAGGAATAATTAGCCTCCTTCAAAACATACACATCAGATTTAAAGGCAGAAGTTGGCTTAACAGTTGAGTAATACATTTCAAAGACATAAGCTTCAGCATGCTACAATAAGAAAGCTACAGAAAAGCAACACTCTACAAATAAATGAAGAAGATGTTTCTGTTCCCAATAGGAGGGCACCTTTGTACAGGACCACATGGTGAGAAGATTAATTTTACATTAAAGTATAGCAGCTTGCTGAGGCAGGCTGCAGGCATTCACCTGTACACACATACAGTACTACACAAGAACTGCTGAAAAACAGTCAGGTCTCCAAGGTTAAAGAGACGGGGGGGGGGGGGGGTTGCTGATGTCTTTGATGAGGTTAGCAATCCAGTAATCTCTGCTAAAGCCCAGAGCCATTAAACAGCATGTTGATGAGCAGGTTGGCACACGTCAGGACAGGTGCATCAAAATAGCAGCAGGACTTTAGAGCATTTTTAGTAGGACAGAAGGTGCTTTCAGCTAGTAAAGCAATGTTACAGTATTTAAGAAATGTATGTGATTGTGCAAACTTTTCCATGTGGTTGTTTAGCATTTTGTTAATGCAAATTCAGTTACTCGATGCAATCTATTGGGTTTTCGTAGATAAAATAGTTTACCAATTGTACTCATAAATAGAACTTGATTGCCTTTACAATATGACTAGGATAGAACTAAAAGACTTTTGACTTTGTATTTGACTTTGAATCTGTCTATATCATTGGATTGAGTTGACTACATATATCTCTATATAAATTGGACCCATTTGCCTTGTAAAGTGCCATAAGTCAATGCTGGTTGTGAATCTGTGCTAAATGAGTACATTAAATTGAACTAAATTAATGCTCAATGCATGGAAAACAGTTCACAGAAACAAGAAATTTACTCCAAGTCTGACACTGTTGGAGTTCCACTAATGAAGTAAGCTTACTAATTTGAGGAGGGAGGCACGCAGCTTAAGTAGATCCACTTCTACCACCCTATCTTTGTACCCATAAACCTCAAGAAGGGGGGATTACCAAAGCTCTTATTACACAAACCTTTATCCCTTGCATCTGTGCTTTGTCTTTTTCATCTTATTAGAGAGATAGTTCGCAGCCAAATGGCCAGATGACTAATCTAATAATTTGCAAAGCCTTACTTCATGGCAATATATGGTAAAAGAATAAAAACCTCCCTAAGCCACAGCAGAGAAGTGGCTGCACTCTGTGTTGACTTTATGTCTGAAGAATTATTATACTCACAGATGGATAATAAAATGATTAATTAAATCTTGCCTCTTATTTCCACTGCAGAGGGACTCTTGGCTTCAGGCAGATCGGGTGCACATTCGCCCAATAAGGAATGTGTTATATGTGCAGTTGGGTGCACGTGTATTTGCACATGCAACATGTGTAGCAGTCTGCCATCATAACCTAATTATTGTAGCAGCTTAACAACACCAATTAGCACATTTCCATCAGACGACACTAATTTGTGAATTCCATTCCAGCGCCATTCAGGACGAGCACAGCGCGAGAGGGAGAGACTTAATTCACTGCTGAGCTAAAGGCAAAGCTAAATCCATATCTATAGAGCTGTGAAAATTGCTTATGGTAATTCCAGTTATTGTAAAACTAGGCTGGCGCTTTAATGAAATTTCAAATTTTAATCATTGTTTTTGTATAGTCCACATAGGTTTTCCCCTTAGGTAGCCCATGCTTCTTCAACCCCACGAGATGCCTCTCCCAACATCTTTCAAAGACAAATGAAATTGTTCTATTAAACAAAAGTTTCCAAGGGAGTGGAGAATGACATTTTTGTAGCATCCTAAGTAAACTATTGTAATATGCATATTATTATAGCAGATGACAGGAAAACATTATGGCTATGATAGGGGTCCACAATATTAAGGGAAAAAAGAAATTTATATTATTATTGATGACTAGATCATGTGCAGTTAATCTACATTTTCTCATCATTTTCCATAATGTCTACATCACACTCCATAAACTAAAGACTCTTTGGCCGCATTTTCATTAGTATCTACTGTACTCAACTTAGATACGGTAAGGTTTGGTTCTACATGTTTTGGTTCATTTTCCGTTACAATTAAGTACCATCTCAACATGATGTGATTTGCAGTGGCACAAACAGAACAATAGAGGACCTGCTGCTCAGTCAATGGCTGTGGTCAGAGTGAAAGAAAAGAGCCAAAGAAGCCATGGAGCAGCATCAAACTTTAGCTACAGGACATGTGAGGTTAAGCTAACGATACTTAATGCAAGCTTGCTATAGCACTCATATACACAATAATGGTAAATGGCCTGAACTTGTATAGCCAGAGACCCCAAAGCGCTTTACACTACAATCAGTCATTCACCCATTCATGCACACATTCACACAGTGACAGTGGTAAGATACAATAAGCCCAGCATACAACGATTTAACACTGAAGATATTGGTTAATTAAATGTGCTGTGACAGTCTTCTAATGTTGTGTTTTCTGCACCGGTCAGCTCATTTGGAACTGCAAGCAAACAGATATTAAAAATAGTATCGTCAGTACACGTTACCAAAGGAAAAGGCTAAAAAGCGAATATAGCTGTACTGAACCGAGCTGAGTAGGTACCAGTGGAGAGAAGCATTAGTCGCCCAAATCTGTAACGACTGCTTTCTGTTTGCACTCTTAACATTTTGTCTCTCGGGTATAGTGTTAACAGCCAACCATGCTGAGTGGGAACACATGGGACCAATGTTCCCAGTCTATTTAAACCTGCCTGCTTCTCATATCCTTTGGTGGAAGCAGGCAACTCCAGAGGGTTGGCTTGGTTTAGTCTTGGTTTGGTTCCAGTTTTCTTTTAGTTTACATCTGGTTTGGGTTTGATTAGTTTTACACTATGCAATACTTGCACATTTATGCTTCTTTGACATCCACACCCTACACCACTGATTTAGTGATGCTCACGTCCTATGCTTTAATCATTTTTGGTTTATAATGTTAGCTTAAACTTAACAACTGTGTATAAAATGTTCTTTCCAAGCAGCTTATTGTGTTTGTGATATAACAGACACTGATAATGCAATAATTTCAATTCAATGGGTTCAGTAGCTCTAAGTAGGGCCATGTCTTTGTAATACTAACAAAAATCAAACTTAAGAACAATATTTGGAATCAACTTCAGTGTCTAGTGACAGAAACTAATGACAGAAACTAACAACTTCAGTGTCTAGTTCTTTCTTTCTTTCTTTCTTTCTTTCTTTCTTTCTTTCTTTCTTTTGCCGTGCTATGCAGACGCTCTGCAAAGATTTACTCACCTCAGCATGCTGAACGTTTATAGTTGCTGAGACAGCAGGGAAGCTTGCCCTAATTTCGGAATTTTCAGATTATGATTATTTGATCACTTGGGGCCACTCAGAGGTCATGTATCGAGCATTGCACTTTTACCCCAAGATGGTCAGATAAGAAACAATGTGAACAATTTAAAAGTGGAAAGTTGCAGCTCTCTTTGTGCGCACAAGTAAAAAGTGCTCTTTTTATCCTCCCCATTTCCTTCTCTCCCTGTCTCTCTCTCTGCCCTGCCACCCTGCATCCCTTCCTTCTTAGGCAGAGATGCATGTTGAGTGATAGGCCTGCAGATGAATCTGGACAGTGGGTCTGAAGCCCTGGTTTTTAATATGGTTCTGTTCCCAGTAATTATGCTGACACAATTTGATCAGTGAGGGGCTAAGTATCTTCATCTGAGGGAGATCGGGGGGAATTAACGCTGATGTAATAAGGACAATTTGTCACTATTAAGACGGAGGTGTTGACAGGCACTGGTGTTGTCAGGGCAACTGATGGTGCTCCCTTGCTACAGTATGCATTCTGCTGCACACAGCGGGCAGAGCTGTCAGCCCCCCTCACTAATCGATTCTTTAGCTTGCCTTGCACACAAATGCACACATTCTGGGACAAACTGAAATACACAGAATATAATAAAGACAGACTGCACCTGGAAGTGATCCAGCGTTGAACAATGGCATGTGAGCCCACACTACAAAACATTTAAGGCTCATCCACCTACACGCACATGTGCACACAAAAAGAACAACAAAGCAAAGAGAAAGACATGTTCTGCCCAACAGATCCAGCAAATTAATCTAATAACTGTGAATCGTCTTTATCCCCAGCACTCAGTCTGTGGACGGTTACAGAGTTCGGTCTCACTATAGAACCACTGTGAATCATTACATCAAGTCTGCAAGGGTACAGGGTGGGTGGAATAAAAAATGTACTAACGAGACACAAGTTCAGACCTCACTCAATACCGATGGGGCCAACTAATACAAAGATCTTCACTCTCTAATCATCATCTGAGCTATTTTCTGAATTGAATCCATGTGTTAAGGAGCAAACTATGTTTTGTTAAAATGTCTTTAACTTCTAACCTCTACACCAGTGGTGCCCAAATTCAGTCCTCAAAGGCCTGCATGTTTTATACATCACCCTGATTCAACGCACCTGACTTAAATTGATGGTTCAGTAGCAGGCTGCTGCAGAGCTAAGTGACATGCTAAAGAAGTGACTCAGCAATAATCTGGGTTGAAGCAAGGACACATGTAAAACCTGGTGGATACCGGCCCTTGAGGACTGGAGCTGGACACCCTTGCTCTAATTAATCTTAAGTCAGTGTTTAAAATGCACTGAACACAATTAAAATCATTTTCACGTCTTTATTACCATATTTTCCGCACTATAAGGTGCACCGGATTATAAGGCGCACCTTCAATGAATGGCCTATTTTAGAACTTTTTTCATATATAGGGCACACCGGATTATAAGGCGCATAGAATAGAAGCTATTGCAGTCAAACGTTTGACTGGGGTTGCGTTATGCATCCACTAGATGGAGCTGTGCTAAAGAGAATGTCAACAAAACAGTCAGATAAGTCAGTCAGTCAAACTTTATTAATACACTACAAACCAGCGTTCTGATAACTCCATTCACTCTCATGGTAAGGTCTCCTCTACATAGAATTCTATTGAATAGAGCCAACCGCACGTTAGGAATGCATTGGAGTCTATGAAGTTGAAGTTGAAATCAAACGTTAGTTAAAACGTGAAAGGGAACTTTTCCCTGATTCAGTAAACACGTAAAAGAAACAGTTTGATGCACTAAATCAAACGTCAGTACATTCACAATATAGTAGCGTTAACTGTTGAATTCTCTCGCTGCTGCTCTATTCCCATGTTCGACTGCGTAGCTGACAGCCTTGAGTTTGAACTCAGCATCGTAAGCATGTCTCTTGAAAGGTGCAATTTTGGGGTCGTTATACACACACAAGTGGTGATGGACTAGGAGTAAGCACAGTACAGGTGTTTACCGCTATTACTTCGGCGACAACCCCTGACTAAGGTAGCCGTAATGCTGCAAGCGGTGCGGCTTTATAGTTTACCAGTCGTACTGAAACATTTTGACAGAGCGCCGTGTACAACCAGTATGGATCAACCAATTAACCAATTGATCCATATATAAGGCGCTCCGGATTACAAGGCGCACTGTCATTTTTTGAGAAAATTAATGGTTTTTAAGTGCGCCTTATAGTGCGGAAAATACGGTACTAGATGAATTCAGATTTTCCCTTGCATCTCTTTCAATCTGTTTATCGATTGTTTTCATATTAACATATTGGCTACATTTGCTCATAATATACCATTAGAAGCTACCTCCATGGAAACATACAATCAGTGAGTGGACGCTGGCGCGCTTTGCTGGCGCGCTTTGCTGGCGCGCTTTGCTGGCGCGCTTTGCTGCCGCTGCTCATCACCATACCTTTGACTCTTTTGTGGACTCTTCTGTGGACTTCTGTGGATTTCTTGTGGATTTTCTCATCTTATCAGCCGAACTCTTGCCGCGATGTGGATTAATCACTATTGCATCTGGTTTTTGCTTGTATGGACTATCCTGTCCTTCCTCGTTGAACCGGTTTTGCCCATTCTACATATTCATCTGCTGAGCTCCTCGGTCTGCGTTGGCACCTGTCCAATTCTCTCCCGGTTATGCTGCACCTTCATCCGGATGTCGCTTTCCTGCCCCGCCGGAGATACCTCCACCATGGGTCTTGACGAAGTTTTCAGCTTGACAGATCAAAAACCATCCATTCCATCTGGACTGATAACCGTCAACCTACTAGGAAAGCTTCCTGGATCGCAAATCTCAACATGCTAGCTAGCATTGCTAGAGCAGCTAACCACCATGCTAAATCCATCTCTGTCAACTTCGGACTGCTCAACATCCATTCACTTATGGACAAAGGACAACTCATCCAGGATCTTTTAACTGACCATAAGCTTGATTTTCTCTGCCTGACAGAAACTTGGCAACTACCTATGGATTTTTCACATTTTAACGACTCTACCCCACCTGGCTTTGTTTACATTTGTCAACCCCGTAGCTCCGGTTGCGGGGGTGGACTCGCAATAATTCATTGCGACAACTGGAAAATCATGCGAGTGAGTGTGCCTACTATCAGCTCATTTGAAAGCGTTGTATGTAAAGTCTCTGGACCAACTCCTACCATTATTGCTACAGTTTATCGCCCCCCTAAGCCTCACAAAGACTTCTTAAATGATTGTTCTTCCTTCCTTAGCCATCTGTCTGCTCTCTCACCAAATGTTATTTTACTGGGTGATTTTAATATTCATATTGATAACACTAACCTCGCACTTACCAACGATTTTTTATCCTGCCTGGACAGTTCTGGCTTCAGTCAATCTGTTGATTTTGCCACCCATGTTAAAGGACATACCCTGGACTTGGTTTGTTGTTCTGGAATCATTCCCGTTGGCTGTAAAGCTGATGAACTCTCTTTCTCTGACCACTTTCTTTTGTCGTTCAGTATTTCACTGTGTGTTTCATTAACCAAGACAGCCCCGCTCATCTACTTTTGGAACATTAAAGATATCAATACTCATTCTTTCTCCACTACTGTTTGCTCCACTTTGAATTTTGAACATCTTATGACTTCTGATCAACTCACTGATCTTTATAATAGTCACCTAACCCATATTCTTGATTCCTTTGCTCCAGTGAAAACACGATCTGTTACCTTTACTCATTCTGCCCCCTGGTTCACTCCTGAACTCCAGTCTATTAAATCCAAACGTCATCAATTGGAACGACTTCATAAAAAATCGGGTCTTACTGTCCATAAGGACATGTATATTTCTCATGTTGCACACTATAAGACTTTAATTTCTCAAACTAAATTGGCTTACTATTCTACCATTATCTCTTCGCATAAAGGAAATACCAAGATCTTGTTTTCAATGTTAAACAATATCTTTCATACCCCCGATCCTCTACCCTCTCACTTCTATTCAGATGACACCTGTAATTCTCTCATGTCCTTTTTTGATGATAAAATTAGGAAAATTCATCAGCAACTTTGTCCTGCATCTCCTATCACTTTTCTCTTTGATCCTCATTTCCTCAGTCAGCCTTTTTCTTCCTTTCTGCTTCCTCCAGTCTCTGAAATAGCCAACCTTATCCAGAAATCTAAACCCTCCACATGTTCATTAGATCCTCTTCCAAGAGCTCTTGTAAAACTTTGCCTTTACTCCCTTCTTCCAATTGTCTCTGCCATCATTCACTCCTCTCTTTCTTCTGGAATTGTACCTACTATCCTCAAAACTGCAGTTGTTACTCCTATCCTCAAAAAACCTGGACTGGAATCAAATAATTTCAATAATCTCCGCCCGATTTCTAACCTTCCAGTCATTTCCAAAATTCTAGAAAAATCAGTGGCATCTGAACTCCATCTTCATTTAACCAAGAATAGTTTGTACAAACAGTTCCAGCCTGGTTTTCGTTCTGGTCACAGCACATAATCTGTTCTCCTTAGACTCACCAACACCCTTCTCATGGCAGCAGATTCAGGTTTACTGTCTCTTCTCATATTCCTCGATCTCAGTGCAGCCTTCGACACAATTTCTCATTCAATCCTGCTTCATAGACTTTCTTCCATGGGTATCACACACACACCCCTCGCTTGGTTTCAGTCTTATCTTTCTGGCCGTACTCAGTTCATCCAGCTTAAATCATTCAAGTCTCATTTATCCTCCGTGGTCTCTGGTGTGCCCCAGAGATCTGTCCTGGGACACCTTCTTTTTATCATCTACCTTCTCCCCCTTGGAAGTATCTTCCGTAAATTTAACATCCACTTTCATTGTTTTGCTGATGACACCCAGCTCTTCTTATCCACTGCACCTGACTCTTTGCTCCCTCCTTCCTCCCTCACTTACTGCTTAGCAGAAATAAAATCCTGGTTCACATCCAACTTTCTCAAATTAAACAGTGATAAAACAGAGTTTCTACTCACTGGCACTAAATCAATTCTCTCTAAAGTCAATACCTTTTCTCTCAGTGTTGACAGTTCTGTGGTCTCTCAAACCCCTCAGGTCAAAAGTCTGGGTGTCATTCTGGACAGCACTCTGTCTTTTTATTCTCATATTACTAATATTACCCGGTCTGCATATTTCCACCTTCGTGACATTAACTGACTTCGTCCATCTCTTTCCCTGCACTCTGCTTCCATCCTGGTTCACAGTCTGGTCATTTCTCGAATTGTTTACTGTAATTCTCTTCTCATTGGTCTGCCTCTGAAATCAATCCGTAAACTTCAACTGGTTCAAAACTCTGCTACTTGCATCATTACTAAAACGGCCTCATTTCATTACATTACTCCAATTCTACAACAACTTCACTGGTTTCCTGTTTCATTTAGAATTCAATTCAAAATCCTGCTGTACACATTCAAGACAATTCATAACCTCGCCCCTCCTTATCTGTCCGATCTTCTACACATCACCACCTATTCACGTTCCCTGAGTTCTTCCTCTTCCATCCAACTCAGTGTGCCCTTTGTCCATCTCAGTACCATGGGGAAAAGAGCCTTCTGTCACTCTGCTCCCCCACTCTGGAACGCTCTTCCTCCTGACATCCGTAATATTGATTCTCTTCTCTTCTTCAAAACACAATTGAAAACTCATCTGTTCAAGTTAGCCTTCTCACTTTAAATGTTTTTATTTTGTGGTTTTATGTTTTTATTTTATTCCTTTCCCCAATGTTTTAATTGTGTTTTTAATGTTGCAAAGTGTCCTTGGGTGTTTTGAAAGGCGCTGTCAAATAAAATGCATTATTATTATTATTATTATATAGGTGTAAGTTGGAAAAAATGTAATCAATGATAGCCTTTTAAAACAACATACCTAGTGTTCAGAGGCTACAAAATATGATATAGAACAATGAAACTAAATTTAACTCTTAGCCACACACAGTTCATGTCTTTTGTGTCTCTGTCTTGTGTTTTCTTTAATGAATTTTATAACTTGTTGAGGTTGTGTTTTTATTTGAAGAAACTGAATTTAGAGTTGCTCTCTCTGGTGAATTTTAAAGTCATTCTCTTTGACAAGGAACAACTGCTGTAAGATAAGATACTTTTAGGACACATCTTACATGTTTATCCAGACAAAATTAAATTATTCAGTGTTTACCTAAATTTTCAGCTAGTTATCTTGCAAGATCTGGTGTTCTTTTCTTGCCTTGCAGTGCCTTGCAAAAGTATTCACACTCCTTGGCATTTTTCATGTTTTGTTGCCTCACCACCTTACATTAAATTGGTGTGACTGACGGTTTGAGAGTTATGTAGCACCACATCATTTAGAGAACATACAAAGCCTACAATTTTGAAGATGTAATATCTTTTTATTGTGACACAAACAACAGATAGGACAAAATAAGAGAAAACATCAGCATGCATAACTGTTCGCCCCCCATAAAGTGCTTTGTAGATGCATCTTTTGTGGTCCCACAGGATGATGCAGTCACCAACATGTCTCACTGTGGGTATAGCATTTTCCTGGGATGCCGAAAAGTTCAATATTAGTCTCATCTGACCAGAGCGCCTTCCTCCATACATTTGGGGAGTCACCCACATGGCAAACTCAAAACATACCATCTTATTTTTTACTCTAAGTAACAGCTTTTTTCTGGCAACTATTTCATAAAGCCCAGCTCTATGGATTGTAAAGCTTATTGTGGTCCTATGACAGATTCATGATAAGATGTCTCTTGCTTAGTGGTATTGCAGCCTCTGGAGCCTTTCATAAAAGATGTGTTTATACAGACAGATCATGTGACACTTAAATTGTACACAGGTGGACTTCATTTCACTGAGTAAATTGAAGAGTTAACTGAACTGGCACCAGAACATTTATGGCCTTTATTGCAAATGGGGTGGATACATATGCACATGCCAATAGTCAGTTTTTTTTCTTTTTTTTATTCTTATTTTATATATATATTGTTCTCATTTCACTTAATCAACTTAGAGTATTTAGTGCAGATCCATCACATAAAATAAGATTAGAACATGTTTAAATTACAGGTTGGAATGTAACAAACTAGGTTAAAGGCCAAGGAGGGTGAATAATTTTGCAAGGCACTGTGTGCAAAGACATTTGTCAGGTTTTAGGTTTTTAGGTTTTAGAATGAAGACATTGATATTTTTTAGAAATGGCTTAATATGGTCCTTCAAAGTTGCTATGAATAGATATTCACAGACAAAAGTTAGCTTTTAGAGCAGGTCACAGGTATCTAAGGAAAAAGGCAAAGTGGCAGGAGCTTGTCTATTTGCTTTATTGTAAGTCATGCTAACTAAGCCTATTATTCACAGAGAGTGGGCGATAACAGAAAAATAAGTAAGAAAAACAAAAGAAGCATAACAAAAAAAGGGCAGAACTATCAGAGCTACTCACACAAGATGCAATCAGAAACAAACTGTAGCCTCTGGCCTTTTTTCTTGTACCAAATAAAATGCCTCACATAATATTATATTCAGTGTATATCCTCTAAGCAAAATAAAGAGCATAAAGGCATACCCAGTTTCATGTAAACAATGCATTGCTCCTAGGAGATCTATCCAACACATCTAATAACTTGGTTTTACTTATTTCAATGAGTGTAACAGCATATATTTATATGAGCTTTTGGATATACCGGTTTGTACTTTAAGCTCAACACTCTTTTGTGTCTGTGTTTGAGACTGTTATTTTGACCGCGAAAGGAAGCAATTCTTGAGTTACCCTGATGTATTGCCAGGGCGGGCTAATAAAGACAGCTTTTTGGGCTGGCTGACCACGTTCATAAGCGTTAAAGAAGCCCTCTTTACTCTTAAATAGTTTGTGTGTAAGCATTTTGGGTACACTGTAAAAAAAAGAGTTTTTTGACAGAGCGACAGAAAAGATACAAATTATTTGTAAGCACTATAAAAAAAAAGGCAAACCATACAACACGGATTAAACCTCCAAATGATAATTCTGTAATAAACAGAGATTGTATAAAAGACAGCTTGAGATTTATGGAACGTTTATTCTAGTTGTAAAAATCCAACTCTATCTAGCTCTTTCGATGCTTTTTTGCATTGGAGCCCACATAGATCAAGACAAAGCTGAACTAGATTATTCTCCACTGCAACAATTGTTTAAAACAAAACAAATATGTCAAAGCTAATTTTCCACAAAGTCCTGTGTTATCTAGTTCCTTTTTGTATCATCTCTTGAGGTGAATGCATTGTTACACCCCTGCTTATTCCTAACATATAGTCTTTGGCTTAAAACTAAATGACAAACTGTACATTGAAAATATTTCAATGTCTCATCTGTAAGTGCAGGTGTCATGAGCTGGCGTACAGTCATTTATTTTAAGTAAATGAATATCAACGTGGTTTTTATCGACACAACCTCTTAAACCAAATATGCCTAACATAAATGAAAATATGATAACAAGTGTAGCTAAACTAAAGGGCAGTTCACACAGTTGTCAGTATCACCCCACAGCCCTCAGACAAGATGTAATCTGATGATGAAGACACCTTTAGCCCTTTGATTTTTAAGACCTGATGAAGTGCGCTGTGTCTATGCAGTAGTGCTTTCTTTTTTTAGTCTTTGTGCTTTTTAACTGGAAATAAAAATTTCGGACATTTGCCTCATTTTCTTTATGTTAACAATAACACGACTATGTAAAAAGGTGAACATTTACCAAACAAAAACCTAAACAGGATTTTCATACAAAATATGATCTTACATTTTATCATGCTGCGACCACAGACTTAGTTGTGATAGGTTTAGCTGTGAAGTGGGAGGAGAATAATGCGTGATTTATTTATTTATTTACAAATTAATACGTCCTCAACCTAAAACATGTTGGTGGCAGCATTATGTTGTACTTGCTTTTATTCAGCTGGAAAAGAAAAAGCTGGTCAAAGCTGAAGGAAAGATGAATGGAATAAATATAGCGCAATACTGTAAAAACCTGTTAGAGGTTGCAAAAAAGTGAAACTGGGGCAGAGGTTTAACTTTTAGCAGCAAAACCACATAAACATACAACCCTAGCTGTAATGTCATAGTAGTGATGAGAAAATATTAATGTCATAGAATGGCCCAGCCATAATCTAACTGGGAATCTGTGAAAAGGTGTTCTACAAAGTACTGAGAAAACAAGCCTGAGTACAAATTCCCTCAGACTCAAAATAACAAAACAAAAAATAAAACATGAAAACTATCTTTTTCCTTTTAATTTCTACTTTTATTGAAATTGTAACTTGTTATACAATCCAGCTCCACTGAGGTTACAAAATCTAAATAAATGCATATATTTACACCATATTCATTTAATATCTTATAAGGTTTCTGAAAACTAGACCGTATGCGGAGAGCTGGGAAACACCGGGGACCACAAACGATTGAATGACAGCTAATCTTACATTATAAAGACCAGTACACAGTGTTACAATGCTACAACTGTAGTAATACATACAATGTCCCATGAAGCATCTGCCCTTCTGTAAGGATTAAGGAAAGGTGACCATATTACATTTGTCCTTTGTCAACCTGATCTTCTCCAAGTACAAGTGCTCAATCACATATTACGTTTATGCACCTCTTTGTGTGTTCTACCACATACAATCCCAGTAGAATATATTGAAGTTTGAGGCTGAAACGTGAAAAAGTTCAACAGGTATGAATACTATTGCAAGGCAATGTATATTAACTTAAGGGGTTCGTACCAGGTACATTCAAGCCTACCTCAAGAAGGTACATGTCAAAATAAGCAAGTTTAGATCAATGTGTGGTCAAATATGAGTGAATTAAACCCTAAATTCTATCCCATGTTGGCATTTTAAGCAAATAAATGCTTATGATAAAATAGATAACTACTTCGTTATGTTAATTGGTAACTAAATTGCCCTTAGGTGTATGAATGAGTGTGTGCATAGTTGTTTGTGTGTTGCCCTGCGATGGACTGGCGACCTGTCCAGGGTCTGCCCTGCCTCTCGCCCATAGACTGCTGGAGATAGGCACCAGCTCCCCCGTGACCCACTATGGAATAAGCAGTAGAAAATGACTGACTGACTTTGTTATGTGCAGGACCTCCCTTCTATAATCAAAAAAATTTTGAAATTTTGTGTATCCCAGCAGTTACTTTTAAATATCAACTCTGTAAAGGAAACACACTCCAGTCATAGATTTCTGTCAAGTCACGTTGTCACAGGGGCTGAGATAAAGGTCTGTGACATGTGACATTAACCAGAGGTCACATGTAGACTACTGCCACAGATGGAGTGGCTCAGAGCCTCACAGTGATACATGCTTTCCTCCAATCATGTGGCAACGTTCGTAGCCAAACAGGAAGTGAATCGTGTGGCTCCATTTCTCCACTGGGCGCTGTTGTGACATAATCGCCTCTGGCAACTCGAATCTGGATTTGGACAGCGAGCTCTCACGATGATGAAAAATGTTAGGTTGCTGTTTTTGACAGGGGGCTTGTTAGCAGTCGGAAAGCCATGTTCATCTGGGAATGTGACAAGGGCAAGATGCTGTGGACTGCAGAAGATAGGAAGCGACGGCACGGATGAGGACTGGGCTCTCATTGGATGCTATCAGCTAGGGCATCTGTTATTTTGGAGCCTGAGACACATACACACTAACCCATACGCAAGCACACACACTCTCTCTCTCTCACACACACACACACACATTTGCTTGATATGCTGTGATGTACAATATTCAGGCATTGTCTTTGCAGGCATTTTCCCCTTATGTGTGTGTGTGTGTGTGTGTGTGTGTCTGAGGCTCAGTCAGCACTTCCAGTTTGCTGTCCAGCTGACGTCAGGAGGGCAAGAGCTACTGTACCAAACAGCCAGGCAACCTCCATCTGCAGCCCCATGAAGGCTTTGTGTGTATGCACCATATGGTCACATCCTTCTGTTTTTGTCTCATTTCTCTAATGTTAGTTGCTATGTCCTTCTGTTTTATTTCTACATCATCTCTGGCTCCACAACTATTTTATCTTCCACATTTTTCTTCATAAATGTCCTCTTCTCTTAGAGCATATACTTTTTCTGTGCTTTCGTCTTTTGCCTCTTGCCATTCTCTCCCTACATCTTCCTCTTTCCTCTTTCGCTCTCTCTCCTCATCTGTCTCCATCCCTCGCGCTCCTCTCAACGAGCATCCCTTCCTCTCTCCTTCCTCCCATTTTCAAAGCGAACACTGCCTCTCCTTGTCTACAGTCAAAGACTCTCCTCTGTCCTCTATGCACTGTGTTGGAAAGCCACTGCAGGTCTGCCACTTAGTATGCACGGTGGCCACGTGGCCTAACAATGGCTCATTTCAACCTCAATTTCCCCCGAAATGAATGGGAGTGCACCCTAGTGCACGCAGCGTGCCTTTTAATTGGCCTAAGTTAGATTCAAACCATTAAACCAGTGATGTCGACACATCTTGGCCGCACCCATTGCTCCCCCCACCTCCACAGCCCAATTCACTCGCAAACACACACACACACACACATACACAATTCTTCCCTCTTTGGCTGCCAGAACATAAACGTCTTATCTCCTGGCCCTAACTGAACACAGACATTATGAATATTCAGCAGCTCCCATCTCCGTTTCAGCAGACACAACTGCCAGCACGCATGCAGACACACCAACACATGTGGGTAAAAGCACAAAAATACATAAATACACACATACATATACACAAACAGGACTTTTCTCCTGCACCAACCATTTTAAAACGGGAATTGTTTACACATTACTGAGTTTCGCTATGTTGTGTCTTTGCCCTCATTGGCTTCAGAAAGAACAATGTATTTCTGGGGGTTATTGATTAAAATTCAAGGTGGATCCACAGATGCAGTTTGCATGCTGTGTAGATATTACGCTTGTTCTGTGGGTTGGGAATGGACTTATTTTCATTTTAGAATGTCTGTGAGTCTTATCCATTAGATGAGTCTGTAGCCATTAGGCAAAAGCATGAAACAGGGAGGGAAGGAAAGCTTTAGATTCAGGGTATCCGTTTCAGAGCACAACATGATCATATGTTAGCAACAAGGTACATGATAATTCCTCACAACTGTTCCCTTTTAAGGTTTTCACATTTTTTTCACCTAAAAGCCACAAACTTCAAGTCATTTTCCTATGATTGTATGCAATGGATGAACAGAAAGTAGTGCATAATTGTAAAGTGGAAGGAAAAACATACAGGGTTTAAACTTTTTTGCAGGTACTAAGTAAGTAGTAAAGTTTATTTGTTAAAGCAGCTTCCACAGACAAAAACATCACAAAAAGAGGCAAGAACCTGACTGATCCTTGCTCAGGAGAAGGTTTCAGTCATTTTGTGTTTAAAATAAGGTAATTGCTGGAAAGCCAAACATAATCTGAGATAAACAGTGGATTAAGGTGGACAACCTATCCAGCTGATAAGGCTTAAAAGACATATACAGCTGAATATCATCTTCATAAAAAAGGAAAGGAATGCCATTATGGCAAACATTTATATTCACTCAACCAGGGTTTATACTGTGTTAAACCGTCATTCACTGCAGTTACAGCTACAAGTCGTTTGGGATATGTCCCCTCAAACCTTATACATCAAATCATTCAAATCATTCATTCAAAATTCAAATCACTGCTCACCAATTAATCTTTGCATTCAGCCTTTGGCTAACTCCACTGACAAGGAACCAGATTATAGCAAAGCCTTCTAATTACATTCTTAAACAACATGAACTAATACGAAAGGCTAATGTAATTAACAAAGAAAATTTCAGTAAAAAATAGAATGATCGGCCATTTCAGCACTGCCAGATAGAGGCCTGTTTAAATAATACTATCAGCCAGAAGTTAAATTAAGAGCAGATTAATCAGTCAGTGCCTGTGGCATTAGGGGACAAACTGTGGTCTAATCCAGAAAAGGGCTGGGAACCAGGTGTGTTTCATCTCACAGCCGGAACACAACCAAACGAAGCCCAGCCCGAGCTCTGCGCCAGCATCCCTTTGAAATATTTCACTCCACATACACAATAGCCCAATCTCCCCATGGATGTTGTCAGAGATGAAAGAGGCAGCATGCACTGGTGCTCTGTCCGCAACGCTCTCTCTTTCTCTCTGCTCATTCTCTCTGGAACAGAGAGAAAAACAAAAAGTGAATACTCAAGTAGCTCCTGCTCTCTTCAACCATTTTACTCCACCTGCTTTGATCTCCTTACAGCATCCTGCCGTCATAGTAACGGATCAAAATCTCAGTGCCTTTGTATCAGAAGCTTTTCTCCCTCTTTTGCCATTAGTTTGACTCGTACATGTTTATTTGTTTGTCTAAGCCATCTCTCTCCTCTCTTCTTCTCCCTCTGTGTGTCTTCTCTTAGCCTCCAGTTGCTGGGAGGGTTTTCCTCCTCATTTAGCTCGTTAGTGCGAGGCAGCCGGCAGGATCAATTACGGGGGAATGTGAGCTTGCATCCCTGTATCATTACCCAGCAAAAACTATATTAGTTCAGTCTGAGGGGAACACATGGGTAGAAGACAGTTGGATTATTATACCAGCCTGCTGCTGTTTCTGCTTTTAGCAGCATCTACATCAGATCTCCAGCCAGTATTTGCCTAATTTCCCTCCTCTGTTATCTTCTGAGGCAGAGAGGGTAAAATGTTCACTTTAATAAGGGTCAAACATTCCTTTGACTGACGCTAAAGGCAAGGAAGTCTTCCAGGTGACCGAGCAGTAATTGGAATAATTCTGTTGTTTTTACAGTCAAATTTGTGTATCTAATAATTTTCAGAGGAATGTTTGTATTTGTTTTTGTTTCACCATAAACTGTTCAAGCTTACACGTTACCCAAACTCAAGGGACGAACGAAAGTTGTATCTTTGGTGTGCTGTTTGTACCCAGAGTCAGCTGTAAATCTGTAATATGCTCCTGTTCCTTTAATAAATATATGTCACAGTTCAAAATTGATACACTTTGCTAGATGTAAAACAAATTTTTTCATCAGTGTAACTTTTTATCTTTTTTTATTTTATAATGTTTCACTAAAGAACGATAAAGATAATCACAAATGACATCATATGTAATTACTATAATTTCTTAATGCATCTTTAATCACCAAATGTGGGCTTTGGGAAAAGTCTTCAAATCCCTTGTTAATTTTCTTTTCGTTTAAGGATATATTTCCGGGCTGCACAGTGGGTTCTCTCTGGGTACTCCGGCTTCCTCCCACAGTCCAAAAACATGACTGTTAGGTTAATTGGTCTCTCTAAATTGCCCTTAAGTGTGAATGGGTGTGTGTCTGGTTGTCCTGTGTGTCTCTTTGTTGCCCTGCGATGGACTGGCGACCTGTCTAGGGTGTACCCTGCCTCTCGCCTGTAGACCACTGGAGATAGGCACCAGCTCCCCTGCCACCCTGTACGGAAGAAGCGGGTATAGGAAATAGATGGATCTATCTCAATAAATAAAACAATGTCACCATCACACTGCTGTGTACCTGCGATCTGCAGCTAAGACTGGCTGCCACAGATATTTTGAACATGTCAAAAAAATCTTTGGCAAGAGTGTCAAACTTAGGCAGGCAGATGTACTGCACCCATATGCAGCACTACTATGAAATCTATATAATTGCGACACAAATGTCACAGTAATAATCTAAATATAAGTGTTACTTAACCTACTGTAATGCTATGTTATGCAGATGCTCTGTCTGCACTGATGAATTTGACTTATCTCAGCATCCTAAATGCTTTCAGAGGCTGAGACATCTGCGCAGTCCAATCACTTTTCAAACCAATTATGTGACCATTTGGGGCACTAGTAGGCTGTTTTACAGATCACTGAACTTTCATCCCAAGGTGGTCAGGGAAGGATTATTGCATTTAAAAAAAAATTATTATAATAAAATATTATAATAATAATATTATAACTTTTCTCCAACATAAGCAGGGCACAGGACATATCATGCTGACTGATGAAATGGTATTAAAATGTGTTTCAAAGCAAAACATTTGAAAAAAATAAAATAAAATAGATAGACCTTCAGGATGCCTGTGACAAGATAACAAGAAGGTCAGCTTGGTAAACCAATAAGGAAATAACAGGTAATTAATTCTCAATAAAGATGGCCTTGTTTTGTTCTGTTTAAGGGCTCAACAAGGTACTTCTGTCAGTTCTTTCAGTTTTATTTACAGTACTTGCTTAGCTATGCCAGGTATTTACTGAACTTTAAGTTAAAGGCAACAAAGCAAAACGTAATACAATAATACACATATTAGAAGACTTTACATTTTTTCATCATGTCTGACACTTTCTCTGCATCTCATCTAACTTCTATTTGTAAGTGTTTTATTTACCTTCAGTAGTCTCTATCTGCTTAGTTCATTTTCTCCTTTTTCATTTCTTTCTTTTCTTTGAGCTTTACTTTTTTAGCTCTTGCCTTTCTCTAAAACGTCAGACTCTGGGGAGTAATCCAGGTTTTCAGACAGCTCCACATCAACATCTGTCTGAAAAAGCTGCACAATCTCCCCATTTTCCTCCATCTTCCTCCTCTCCACCCCCATTGTCTTTCGTCTCTCTGCTGCGTCTAAGCTCATCTGAAGTTAAAGAGTAGGCACTGGCTGATGTGGCTTGTCACTAATGTCAGATTGTGGCACAAATGACCTCTATTTGATGGGTAATGGGAGCTATTCAGTGTCAACTAATTCCAGACTGCTGCACAAGGAGAGAGTGTTTTACTTAAAAACAAACTACTGTAGAATCTTACTAAAGAAGATTTAACACATCCTCATGCCAAAGTGTTTCTTTATCTGTAGCAAAATATTCAGTAGAAAACTGTTTTAAATAAAGGTGGTAATTCTTCTTCTTGAAAATGATGTGAGACAACTAGTCAAGGAGAGAGGCTTCTTTATTTACTCCAATGTTTGTAACTATGGCATAAGGGTGACCATTTAGGGTAGATTATGACTAACCAAACAAATGAAAAAAATACATTTATCCATAAAATCAACATGCGTGGCTGTTGATCTTAGTATTTCTGCAGCTCTAGTTGCTGACTATTTAGTTTATAAAGATTTGTGGTGGGTGAGAGGCAGTTTAACAGCAGGTGAATGTTCAGTCAAACAGCTGAAGCACTACTTTGTTCTTCATGTCTTTTTTTAACATTTTAACCCATAATGACAACTGTGAACACTTTAAAAAGCTACTGATGCTTGCTGCCGTCTTAGTGCAGTTCTCCACTCTGACCATTATGCACCCATTTCAGAAAATGTTTGATTTTAGCTAAAGAGATAATGTAGAGGCAGTTCTTGACAAATTAGGAAATCACTGAAAAGTGAATTTTTTTCAGTGATTTCATCCCCAAAATGCTAACTCCTGTTCTTTTTAGTATTTTTTTTAATTATTATTCATTAGTGGTATATTTCAAGAAGTTATTTTAAAAAAAATTTAAAAGATAAATAAATTCAATTTTCATACAAAAAGCAAAGGCATAAACTTAATTCTCTACATCAGAGTTTTCCATAGAAACTGGGCAATCGAAGTTGTACCTGAGCCTTAAGTAACAAAAGGTCATTCTAAAGACATTAACTGTTCACATAGTGAGTGCTAAGCATATTAATGAGAAGCTGAGGGAAATGAAAAATGGTGGTAGAAAAATGTGAGCAAGTAACAGGAACACCAGCAGCCTTTAGAGGATTGTGAAGCAAGTATCATTAAAGAGTTTGGAGGAAACTCACCAGGTGTGGACTGCTGCTGGAGTCAGAGCTTTAAGAGTCACCACACACAGAGGTATCAGGGCTATTGTGGGCTACAACTGTTGCATTCCTTGAGGTAAACAACTCCTGCACCAGATAGAAACATCTTAACTGAGCCAGGGAGAAAAAGGCCTGGACCTTTGCTCTGAAGTCAGATAAAAAATAATGTTTGCATTTAATTTGGAAAATAAACCCAAGCACCAGATTCTGGGTTGACTCTTTATACTGCAAAGTCAATGGAAACACTTTTTATTAGGCTCACATTTCTGTATAAATGAATGTTTTATTCCTCTAATGTAATATTGACTTTTTTTTTTTTTTTTGCAAAAACCTATTTTGAGCAATGTTCATTAAAGTTAACAGATTAATTAATGGTTCATTGTGTAATTCATTTGAATTAATTGAATTGTGTATGAGATTTAGTTTTTGAATTGAATTACTTAAAAATATACATTTTTGGATGGCATTGTAGTTGACAGACATGCATTTGTAAATGTTAACTAGTTTCTCATCTTGGCTTATTTTAAAAGACACACAGGGCCGTTTGCCACAGGGCTTATTTTACTTCTGCTCCTTGCTGTTGTAGGTTTTATGGAGGAGGCTGCATCAAGGACCCTCGATGTTAAATCTGAGGTGTCAGTTACAGAAAAACATACAATTTAGCAACTGTGCTAAATGCTACATCTAGTTGATTGTGTCTTTTTTCTGTTATCTGCATACAGATGTTGTTAAAATGTTGAATAAAGTGAAGTGAGATAGTGTCCCCCGCTCTATTTCTGGTGCTATATGTGAGCAAAGAAACACTGCTAGCCCCCTGCTGAGTTTTGTGCAGCTGGACACATAACGCATTATTCAATGTTGGGGATCATCTGGGGTACAACGCAAACAATGGCCAGTTGTTTGTTGGGAAGCATTTACAGAGGGCCACATATAAAATAAGAATTTAAAAAACTGTCAGAATAAAATCAGAAATAAAATATGTTTTGGCATAAAGCACATTATGAACCCTATACACGATTTGTACAAATCATTAAATTGTTTTTTTATCTAGCACATCAGGCAATAAACCTTTATCAGTTTTATTAAGGTACACAAAAATGATTACATCATGTAAGTAAAATAATGTTTGTAATTACTAAGATGCAGGAAAGAAAATAGCAAGGTAAAATTGTTATAATTCAAAAAGAAGCATTTTAATATGTGGCACAAATTTGCAGAGATAACTCTGACAATGTCCCTCCCAGATTGAGTTCTACAGTCTCTGGTGGTAACACGGTCAGCATATTCGTCACATATGTGGGGCTACAGGACTGATGAGAAGGGTGAAGGGTTAGGAGACTTTGGCTTACAGCGTGGCTGAAATCTTAATGATGGCACTGATGGGACACAAGGTTGGAACTGGTGAGAGCAATATGCCTACAACAAGGTGACTGCATGTGTTTGCTTTTAGGGATTTATAATTAAAAGGTTCCTGACTGGGGTGGAGTAAATGACACAAAGGTCAGTTTTCACTACTGCAATAATCTAAATTTTCATTTTTGTGATTCACATTTAGACAAGTTTCAAGACAAACAAAACTTAATTGTTGATTTCAAATTTTGTTTTTTACTACTGAAATGTTGTTTTCATTAAATACTATTCATTTTCTGCAAAATATATAGCACAAGTATGTATCAATACAAAAATCATAAATGCTTCTTTTAAAATTATGTCCAAATATTAAATGAACTTTCCAATTTCTACCAACTCCACTGAACATCTCTATGGTTTTATTGTTTTTCCTAAAGCAATTCTATTGATTCCTTCTATTGTCTAAATGCATATAGCAGCTGGTCATAATAAATAGCTATGATAAAATCTCCAACATTTCCTAAACAACAAATCAAAATCTAACTACTTTATTATCATCATGTTGTTGAAGAGGATTCCTGGGCAGCCAATTTTTTAAAACTAAATCGACACCTCTAATAAGTAATAAATATTTAGACATTTTTTTCTTGAGGTGATATTTATTCAACAAACTGCATAATTTTTCACCAACATCAATATCAGCTTTTGTGCTTTGACACAAAGCACAATGCATGTTTTTATGTTTTATTGTTAATAACAGTGGTGAGATTACATTCTCCCTAAAAAGTTACCTCGTTGTTTACAAATGTACGTTAAAAGCTTAAATGAGGGGATGTTAACTTTTACACAATTTTAAAATTTCTGTTAATATCAGTATATACAGTAATTTCTCACACCTCATTTAGCTAGTCAATCTGAGTACCTTTATGAGTCATCATGGCAACCATAGCGATAAAAACACACCAGGATGTTCATTGCTTTTTAATATTTTGTTGGAATTTGTTTATTGATTTAATTACTTGGATTTTTGAAAATGCAGCTGATATTAGATATTTACATGCACTGTATAAGCAAACACTGTTTAAAATTAAATCAAACCATATTTATTCTATTTTAGAACAGTCAGAATGACCAGTTGACCAATTTTGGTTTACTATTTCCTATTTTCCATGATGTCACACAAGGAAGCAGTGTGTTTGAGATGTTGCATCCACAGATGTGCCTCCATTTTACTGATATGTTGTGAATCAGACCCTTGCAAAGCTGTCACCTCATCATCTGGACTTTTCCAAGTTGTTTCAAGGCATTGTATACTTTGTGTATGTAAACATTTAAGTGTGAGAAAAGTTATGAAAATTCTCTCTCTAATTGTTCTGCCATTTAGTAAATAGAAATAACTTTGGTAATCCTAACTGACCAAAAACAGGAATAATTTAGTCTGATTTATTGTCAGACAGAGAAAAAAATGTTATATCTTTTTATACACTGTATGTAAAAAATCTAGTTTCAAATGTATGCAACATTAATAACTCGCTAACAGCTAGTAACTCGCTAACAACTAGTATGCAAGGTGTGTGTCATTTCCACAGGACTATCGAAACACAGTAAAACTTTGTTGGTTTTGCTCCCAAAATAAAATGAAATTGATTTATTCTTTGATTGTATCTCTTTCTCTGACACACATTCGCACACAATCCCAGCAGAGATTAGTCACTTCTCTCTGGAAACTTAAACAGACAGTCAACCACCTAACTAGCCTAATAGGGGTGATTTCCACTGTAAGATTTCATTTAGCAACTGATGACAAGCCTCACGTGTGTCCTCCCAACAGAAATAAGGGAGATAGACATTGTTGCCACAGAGACCTGGAACAAGACACGCCAGCATTTGCATAGAGCTTAATTTGATCTACTTGAGATTTCAACCTCCTTCTACTTGATGTAATTAAACCAAGAGATGTGACTAATTAGGCAGACTGTGATAAACGAGAGCGAGGCAAAGACAGCAGATGTAACAGCAGGGGCAGATGACAGTAAATATTGACAGCAGAAGTTGATTGGGAGCGAACACTACGACAGGGTGAGGATTGTGAGAGCTGGAATGTTATCAGGATAATCAGTTTTCATCACTGATAAAGTGAATGTCTACATTGTGTTGAGTACAGTGCTGGGCATGCGAATGCAACGCTGCAAAGGTAAAGAAATAATGATCGAAACACAGATGTGTGTTTTTAATGCATAGTGAAGTACCACGTTTGACGTAATTACAAAATTACAAAAAGAAGGACAAAACTGGACAAACAAGCTTTGAGTTCTGCTACTAAACTTAGTATTTTACTTAACATTTTATCTCTGAAGACCATTGGCAGGGCATTGTTATTCCTTATTTAAAGATGTTCCATTTGTAGTTTTCATGACCAAATTCAATTTCCATTTTTTTATACAACTCTGATGTGCCAAATTATAGAGTGCTCCAGGTTACTGGACAGGGTTTTTTTTTTTTTCCTCAAAAGATAAAAGTATATTAGATTACAGAAAAAACTCTTTTTATTAAATGCCCTGAGTCTACAATACATTGCAGCATCCTCCAACGTAATGTTTAAAGGCTACAAGTCAAACAGCTTGAGCAATCTGACTGGTAAATTACCCACTTTATTATAGCTATGCACATGCTGCAGCTTTGCAATAATAACTATAAAGCTAATAAATATTTACATTTGTCCAAAGGGTCCACAAAATACGCTTGTACTATATCACCTGTAATATTAAGTAGTGGCCACCTCAACCTACTTGCTATAGGCTTTGGTCAAGCTGAAAATAATTTGTCTCCAATAAACGCATCACTTATAATGTATCGTCCAAATACCAACTGGGTTTTTTTGTCAGCTGACATTTAGCATTATATGTTGCACAGTTACAATATTACAAATAATATACATCAAGATCTTTCATGTTAAGCTATTTGTTTGCAATTAGATCTCTAACTAGCCAGTTACCTCAATGCATTGTTACTGCCAGTCTGTTTCAAGACACTTTTCTAGAGCAGGAACCCTTTCCAGGGACCAGAGTAATTTTCTGGGGCCATTATCATCTCCCAGTGTTTCCACTGTATTTACCAAAGTAAAACAGGCTACAAATTTACCCCATAGCAAGGTAGCACGCTTTCATCTACCAGAAACATTTGGATTGAGTTTTGAGGAGGGAGAATGCTAACCTCTTTGCATTGGTTCAATCTTTGTTTTTAAATCTCTGTCTCGTCTCTCTTGCATTAAAAGCGAAAGAGGATGAAAGACTTTGACTTATGTAATATTCCAAGAGAAACAAATTTGCAATACATTTTTGGTAATATTAGTAAAAAAGTATTAGTAAAAATATTAGTCAATCTGTATGTTATAGCTTTGCTCATTTTAAAACATAGCGTCACATAACTGTCCTGCAAAAAAGGTTTAATCGAACATTTATGTACGCAAAAATTAATAATTTTCCAATGATTTAACTAAATTGGTTTTATTTCTTCTGCCAGTATTTTAACAATATACAATGTGTTTGATTGTTTAAATAGTTTTTTGGTGATGCAAAATAATTTTTACCGCATAAACAAAACCCTCCCCTAGCATATGTTCACATTTAAACAACGTAATCAAACTGATCCAGCTCCGATTGCCCTGCCATGATATAACGTACTGTCAATAATGCTGCCTTAAAATGGTGATTTTTCACCTGCTAAAATGTGATTTTAGCATCCAGTTTGCAGATGAAGGATTTAAGCTGCCTTATAATGTCTTCAGCTCTTTCCTATTAATTAAATTATCAACATCAAAGCACAGTGGTTCTTTATCATGATGTGTGATTACAGGCTGTGCGTGCTTGATCAGTTATGTGCGCGTTCATCAGATGATCACTGACAGCGATGTTACGCTGGAAGGATGTTAAATGAAGTGTTGCCAGGAGTTTTACCATAGGAGAAATATCGTGGCTTTGTTTGTGATTGGCTCCAAATATGAGCTTAGATAATCCTTTATATAATCACCTATTCTCATTTATTTTAATATTTTGATTTTTGACAACCCAAATCTGTTGGCACATGTACAGAAGATTCTCTCTCTCTCTGTCATCTGTCATTCTATCTTTGCCTCCTTCTGGCCAAAGTGACAGCAGACATTTTTGCGTCCCAGACAGCACCTGCATTTCAAACGTGCTAAATCCACACGCAAAATTGCGCCCGCAAACTGTTTCAGGCTTTGAAAATCGCATTGCAGGTGGTAAGGGATGACATTTGCATATCCTCCTCCCATGAATTTGCGCTTTTGAGTCATTATCATATGTTTTGCAGACTCATGAAGGCAGACATGCTAAAAAGTTTGTGACTGCAGTTCCCCTGATTTTGGAATCCGATTACCACCTCGTTTGACACAAACAGGTTTGTGTGCGGCTTTGTACACGCAAACCTTTTGAAGATCAGGCCCTAAGTGTTGACAAAAATACTAACAAAAAGATCAACCCTGAAGATGCAGATCCTTCAATCTCATTTAAAACATGCTGAAAAAAAATGTCTTGCTTTGAAAACTAATACATTATAGTTCACTGTCAAAAAAAAAAAAACAGCTCACAGCTTTTACAGCTTCTATCTTACTTCTCTATCTGTTAAGTAGTCTCAGTACAGTATATGACTTCATTTAGAGAGCCTTTAAACCTGTTGCTCACACTAATAGTCCAAAAAGCTTGCCAAATAACATCTGCTAGTTTAGTTCCTCAATATGAAATAGTCAGCTCTGAATCAGTAGAGGGTAATTGTCCCTCTGTTCTAAAAACCTGAGGACTCATTAACTCCTTTTAAGGTTTTTATAGTAGCATAGCAGCTGGAGGGACTTTAAAAGTACATAAAAGGAACAGATGTCAATGTAATTCTGGCTGTCTGCTCTGGCTTGCTCTTTCTCTTTGTGTCTGAATGCTGTACATGTGTATCTATGTTTGTGTGGTTTTGATCACAGTTATCCTAATATTACCATATGATTATTAAGTATTCTAATGCAGCTGTCATTGAATGGACATATTCCTTCTTGTTAATAGTGATTTAAATCTAGCCATGAGGACAATTCTGGAAAAAACCAGCTAATATGCCAAATAATTTGGTCAATTCTCTTGTTCTACTTAAAGTGCTTAAAGTGCTTCTGAGCAGCCTCAGGAAAACATAGATCTGATGGATGCTATTTCCCCCGTTCTAAACTGTCAGAGGTAGTTAAGACCAATAGGCCTGCATCCAGCTCCACAATCATCCCTTTACACTGGTGTAAGAGAGAGAAATTAGACAGTAAGACATGTGAGGAGCTCAAGTCAACTTAAAAATGGCAGAACCATATGTAAAACTTCACTTTAAAAACTGTTACAAATTTGTTGCGACAAATGCTGTTGAAATTCACAGTGTATCTCTAAATCACGGTTATATAGTAAGAGTGGCAAAGACAAAGGTTAGATTATTCGTAGATATTAGATGAACAGGTTGGAAAAATGTAATTAAAATACAGCACAATAGCAGCTCCAAGGCCGTCCTTTACAGTGTTCTTCTATTAACGTTCTTACGTATATTTTTTACAGAAAATATGGATAAAAACCAAATCAAATACATTACGATAAATGTCACTTTAGTTTGTCATTTATAATTAACACTGTTGTGAACCAATATAAACCTGTCTTTCTCAACTAAATAGTGACACCTATACTTACATTTAACATTATACTATAAAGTAAACATGAATGATTAACTCAAATATTGTCCTGTCACATTAGATGAAGACCACACTGCTAGATTTAGGCAGTTTTGGAATCATGTTGCTGCAACTCTGTGTTATGCTCACAGGTTTTGTGTCATAGAAACACCCTCACCAGACTCCATGTATAAACAGCACATTTCCATGATGATCCCACATGGATACTATCAGGTATGCCCACAATTAGACCGCACCCAGGTCCAGCACAGCAGGACACCCTCAGACCTTGTCAGGACTTAGCTGTATGCAGGTAGATCATGCCAGTCTAACAAGTCCACATATTTTCTCATGCTTCAAGCTGTCCACCAGTTCACATGGTCCCAAGTCATGGATGCGCTGCTGCCAGCACATTCTGCTACACTCCATCCAAAATAGTGATGCACTGCCACCACAATCATAAACAACCATGATCCTGCGACAGAAGGTTTTTGCTTACTCATGAAAGCTTATTGTGTTCTCTAAACACCCAAACGATCTAACCAAGACTGTGCAAAAGACTATACCAGTTGTAGCAGACATGCCAGGACAAACTATTTTTCTTTACGAGGTAGGTTCTCCTACATTGTCTGGTCTTTGCAGAATGTTACAAACATGATTCTTAGTGCTACTTTTTTCAGCTCTTTATCATAACATTCTATTATGTCTTGCTGCAGTTTCCATGAATAAGAGAGCAATGCTGCTGAGAAGTGTGGTTTCCTTTGCCAATATTATTGCAGTTAAAATTATGGGTATGATTTTTTAATGTGAAAAGAGTAACAGGTATTTTTCTGTACAAAACTGACTTTTCAAGGAAAGTAACTTATTTTTTTAAGTTGTTAACAAATCTGAACTAAGGCATAAAACTTTTAAATGTTTAAAGATAATTTTTCTTGTGCGGTTAAAATAATCCCTTTACCGTTCTTTCAATTTTTATGCTACAAATAACCCAATCCTCTGCTGAGAATGAAGATGAGTCTGAAATTAGACACACTGAATCTGACTGCTAAAAAGAGAGAAACCGTTGCATTTTAATAAAAATGCATATGCACACTATTCAACAATGGGTTCTGGATAAAATGTAAATAATTTGACATTTAGATTGAAAATTCAAAAGACAACAGAAGTGTTTAGGGTTAGAATAAGTCTTTTCCTTATAAATTCTGGTTGCACTTATTTTATTAATAAATAAAAATTGCTCTAATATAATTTAATGTAGGTGTAAGATGTTGAAATGTATTAATCCTTTGTTTTTAACTCACTTAAGTGGTCAGTGAGAGAGGCTTCTCTCTAACAAAGCTTGTAGAGAACATGTTAAAGAGCTTGCTGACTCAGGGGCACTTAGAGGCCTTAATGTTAATGTGCACTCAAAATAAAACCCTCAGAATAACAGAAACTGTGACAGAAATCAACAAAGGTGCAGAGAGTGTTGTGGCTGAAATGTTGGGATACGTCCTACGTAAACATTTTAATCTTTTATTTTTTTCAATTTATTTGATTTCCCTCTCTTCACAAAAGAAATGTGCGGGTTTAGAACTTCCGTGCTGAAAATTGGTTGCTCTCTGGCCTCGGCCTTATTATAGGCTCGTGCATCAGATATAATTGCTGAACGTGATTCATTGAGTTTATTAGGAGCCACTCAGCAAGGCAGAGCTGGCAGCACCCACGCACACTTTTACCTTTAATTGAATTTTAATCTCTGTTTGCGGTCACAAACCATGCAGCGTGGAGTAATTATCTATTAACGATGTTATTGGATTTATATGGAAATGCCCAGGCAGCAAACTGTGGTGCGATCAGGAGCAGACGTTGTAATCAGCAGATGTTGGCTGGCAGGACCACGACATTTGTTTCCAGAATGATCCTGGCCGTTTGACGGAGAGTGAAGCTTGTATGCATAAAGCAGAAACAAGATGATGGCGATTCTGCCTGCGTGCTGCTTATCTTTCCTGTGATATATCTCTGCTTTGCCTTGTGCCTTTTTCACTCTTCCACCCCCTTGCTTCTCTTGCTGTCCTCCAGTGGTCTCATTAGGGTGGGACTGTGAGGGAAAGGTGAGATGGTTACTGTGACAACAGCGGGGAATGATGGGCGAGTACATCCTATGTGTGTGTTTGTTGAGTAGATGGGTTTGAGTGATCACAAAAAGGTTTTTTAATTGTGTTTGTATTTATCATTAGGAGACTTGGAACTGTGTAGCAGCTCAGCGCTGAATGTCACTCATAGTTTTCTAAAATAACAGAAATTAAAAAAGAGATGTGCGCAGTTTGGAGGATCCCACCAAGAAAGATGCAAGACAACAAACCATAGTTGCATAATTGAGCAGGCCATCCATTAAGTCTTATCTCTTTCAGGGGAATTAGGTACACTGGATCTACTCACTGCAGCACAGTGCCAGGAAATGATGGGCAGCACTGAGGGGCAGAGCTAAGATTAGGCCCCGAGTGATTGACAAGTTGATAGAGCCAACTGGAAACCTGCCATTCCTCTCTTAAGATACTCTCCTTACAGTAATGAAGCAAAGTGCCCCAGCTCTACACAAGGGCATAAGCAGCCAAGAAGATAATGACAAAGTTGGGGACATTTTATGCAATCCTTCATCTTAGTCCATTGGACTTGCTCTGCGTCTGAAGGATGGCAATAAACAAGATGAAACATCACTGAGCTATGCTGTCTACCTGTGAACTATTGATTCTTTTCACAAATGACAGAAAAAAAAATAAAGACAGAGATTCTAGAGGCCTGAGTGGAGCTGAAGAGATAGAAGACTGTGGCAAGTCTCTATCTGCTGCTTCCTACGGTGTGGATGACCTTTGCAGCGCCATATAACTCTGCAAGGCTCTGATAAGACCAGCTGGGTGGTGACAAAATGCCCTTGTGGGAGACACAATACCCACACAGGAGACTGAGACAGGGGTAAACACACAGGGGCAACCAGCTGGTCTAGAAATATAGTCTGACTGAGGTCAATGTTTTACAATCGGTTTCTGATAGCAGGAGTATTTACAGTCACACATGGCAGCAGGGACTGAGCTGGAAGAAGATTTGTGATGCTCTGCAATGATGACAAGTTATGAAAGGTGCTTTAAAGAGATTTTTTCAAGTGAGGTCCTGTTAAAACCTTATAAGTAGTTAATATGAACTAATCCAGATTGGTTGGTCCTGAAGGCAGAAGCTAATAACTAGTCTGAGAGGGGTCATAAAATCATACAACACATACTAACATTGAATATATCATTAAATTGTGATACTATTCAGGTAAATTATGTGGTAGACATTGTTTTTGGTGGATTTACTTCAATTCAATTTGTACCATACATGTCAAAAATAAAAACTGCTATTTATTTAATGACTAATTTACACCCCAATTTAGTCACAAACATTTATTTTGATTGGAATTCAACATTCATGCCTACTGTAATTCCAAATCAGTTGTTATATGCTGACAAAATATTACTTTCAAAATATATTTTAACTGGCTGAAAGAAACACCTAACACAGCAGTAAATGCTGAAAGGATGGAACTTTAAAAATGTCTAAATTAATTTTAGTAAAATCTGAATCTGGATGTGTGATAAGATGCCCTCAGGGGAAAGAGAAAACATATTTTAAGGACTTTGCTAAAGAAAATGTCCTTTTCATCATTAATTAGGTTTTGGGAATTCTACAAGAGTCGGAGAGCGAGAGGAGCAATGTAAAAATTAAAGATGAAAGGAAAAGATGAGAAGGCCTGTGTGTCTGCAATAAATGGAGCAGAACATGTAAAAGCACAGCTTGTGTGACACACTGACACACTACGCTTCCTTTTAAGCGGTGATGTTTTGATCAGTTATCTCCTGTGAACCGACCTGCAGCCACAAACATCTAACAAAAACACGCACAACAGACACACAAGACCTGGTAACGTCATGAGAAGAACAGAGAAGGAAACAGGATCAGACTGAGTGGCTGTGGCCACGTAGACAGACCCACCACACAGACAAAGCCAAATTGAAGCAGTAGTAATTTGATTATGTAGCAGCTGTCACAGATGGCGTCCACAGCCGTACTTTATGAGTCACTACACACACGATTATAGCCACGGATTCATAGACAAGCATGCGTCTTAAGACCTCCTGCGCACAAACTCGCACACTGAAAGTCACACATTCAGTCCGCCATGTGGCCACAATTTGTGCATCCAATAATTAGAAATCAAAGCATATTTTCATGTGAATGACCCATAAGACAGCATTGCATGCAACTTCTGTTCTTGAGCTAACAAGTCTAACAATTCTGTCTTTTTATTGTAATGTTTACTGTGGCTGAGAGAGTGTATGCACCTGAAAAATTCATGTGACTATTAATTTTTGGGGTTAGAGTTCTTGAAGAAATTAGAAGTCCATTTTGGTCTTGGCCGTTCTCGGACTAACCGTTAGCTTTAGCCTCCTGGACCAGCTAATCTAGATTTACTCTAAATAAGGACAGCATGAAGGTTATCTATTGTGGTTAAGATGTTAGGGTGCTTGAAACATATTAAGAATATTTGAATTAAAATTGTTGAAATTGTATCCTCTAAACAATAGTCATTTTTAGGCAATTTAAGGTTGTCCAGTCTTGATTTCTATTGAAAACTAGTTTTTTGTAGCCCATATGTCCTCTCCAAATTTCTCCAAACTTTTCAAACCTAATTTATTGTTGTTTTGACAGAAGACAACACTATTCTTTTTATGCCCATCCATCCATTGTCTTCCGCTTATCCAGGGTCGGGTTGCGGGGGCAGCAGCCCAAGCAGAGAAACCCAGACTTCCCTCTCCCCAGCCACTTGGGCCAGCTCATCTGGGGGAATCCCAAGGCGTTCCCAGGCCAGCCGAGAAACATAGTCCCTCCAGCGTGTCCTGGGTCTTCCTTGTGTCTGTTTAACACATATTTGCTTAAAGGGGAGTCGCTGAGTTACTAAGAAGTAAAGAAGTTATAGTTATGTAGAAAATCATGTTTCCCTTTATCAAATGCTTTTATGGTATAAAAGAAGCTAATCTCAAGTCTCTGTCAGAAATGTTATTGTTTTTCTGGTCCATGGATGAGCGGCTTTGTAGGGAAGATCTTCTGATTACTAGATGCTGCACATATTTAAATCTCTATCAAATGTCTATGATAATCAAAATATCACTAGATTGTTGGAAAATCTCTCCATTAAAACTAAATTAAATACACAACTGAGAATTTTAATTTAACAAACTAACCAATGAAACCCACAGCCAACACTGAGAAAAAATAGACAACATTAAGCAAACTAGTAGCAATAAACTGAACATACAAATCAGGCAGCAGCTCAATATCAACAACTTGCTCCAAATCCTCGAATACACTGATTGCAGATTTAAAGACATATGCAACAGAGCTATACACAACTTTGTCAATGGATGAAACAGACTGCAGGGTTGGAGTCTCCTATTTAAATAAACACACACGCACCAACAAAGAGGCAACGCTACCAATACAAGGCCCTTTTCATATCTCATCATTCCGTCACTTTACTTTCCATCAGACTTAATTGGAAAAAATGGAAATGGGCCCCTCAGTCTGACATTTCTACTGATGCGAGGAGTTAGGCTTCCCTCATAAAAGTGATGAAAACATATCCAGTGACAGGTGAGTCGGGGGAACAGGCACTTGGTCAGTCTGCAGATAGCAGGTCAATCAGTCAGGAGAGAGCCAGGACTTTAGTAGGTCACTCAGTAAATTAGTGAGTCAGTAAACCAGGCATGTGCCTGTGTTAGTTATTAAGCAGGCCAGCCAGCCAGTATGTCTGTGCTTGAGTCACTCATTTAGATGTCCAGCCAGACAGTTAATTAGAGTCAATATGTTGATCAGTGACTGCTGTCAGTCAGCCAGTCGACGTGATGATGAACCAGAAGCTCATGAAGGGTAACGACAGCAGTGTGTCTCAGCCAGATGTTTCTTTGGATCTTCTTTTCCAGTCTGACAACATGTGAAAAAATCAAGCTTACCAAACTGTCAACTGGAAAACATGTACAAAATCTACAGAGAGGGAAGAAAGGAAAGTTGAGCCTGGAAATGGAGGTGAAAGACGCTGTTCCCCTGGAAAACACCTGTTAGCCAGGATAAAAAAAATTAAGAATTAGCAACCAGCTGGGAATTGTTTCTTTTTCTCTAGTTCGAGTGTGCTTCAATTCGACTGGGAGGTGGGACAGACAGTATAATGCTGAGAAAGGGAGACAGAGAGAAGAGCGGCGATGCGATCCCTTTCTGATCACATCCACGCAGCACATTAAAAACCAGAAGCAAAATAAGCTCACTTTCATCATCTGAGAGCCATTTGCTGAGGGGAATAGCAGTTTGTCGTTGTCTTTGACTGACTGAAAAATTGTGTCTGTAGTGTGTGTCTGAATGTGAGCGCTCCCAAATGTACAGGGGTTGGACAATGAAACTGAAACACCTGTCATTTTAGTGTTGTTAGGTTTCATGGATAAAATGGACCAGCCTGGTAGCCAGTCTTCATTGATTGCACATTGCACCAGTAAGAGCACAGTGTGAAAGTTCAATTAGCAGGGTAAGAGCACAGTTCTGCTCAAAATATTGAAATACACACAATATTATGGGTGACATACCAGAGTTCAAAAGAGGACAAATTGTTGGTGCATGTCTTGCTGGCGCATCTGTGACCAAGACAGCAAGTCTTTGTGATGTATCAAGAGCCACGGTATCCAGGGTAATGTCAGCATACCACCAAGAAGGACGAACCACATCCAACAAGATTAACTGTGGATGCAAGAGGAAGCTGTCTGAAAGGGATGTTCGGGTGCTAACCCGGATTGTAACCAAAAAAACATAAAACCACGGCTGCCCAAATCACGGCAGAATTAAATGTGCACCTCAACTCTCCTGTTTCCACCCGAACTGTCCGTTGGGAGCTCCACAGGGTCAATATACACGGCCGGGCTGCTATAGCCAAACCTTTGGTCACTCATGCCAATGCCAAACGTCGGTTTCAATGGTGCAAGGAGCGCAAATCTTGGGCTGTGGACAATGTGAAACATGTATTGTTCTCTGGTGAGTCCACCCTTACAGGTCCTTCTCAAAATATTAGCATATTGTGATAAAGTTCATTATTTTCCATAATGTCATGATGAAAATTTAACATTCATATATTTTAGATTCATTGCACACTAACTGAAATATTTCAGGTCTTTTATTGTCTTAATACGGATGATTTTGGCATACAGCTCATGAAAACCCAAAATTCCTATCTCACAAAATTAGCATATAATTAAAAGGGTCTCTAAACGAGCTATGAACCTAATCATCTGAATCAACGAGTTAACTCTAAACACCTGCAAAAGATTCCTGAGGCCTTTAAAACTCCCAGCCTGGTTCATCACTCAAAACCCCAATCATGGGTAAGACTGCCGACCTGACTGCTGTCCAGAAGGCCACTATTGACACCCTCAAGCAAGAGGGTAAGACACAGAAAGAAATTTCTGAACGAATAGGCTGTTCCCAGAGTGCTGTATCAAGGTACCTCAGTGGAAAGTCTGTGGGAAGGAAAAAGTGTGGCAGAAAACGCTGCACAACGAGAAGAGGTGACCGGACCCTGAGGAAGATTGTGGAGAAGGGCCGATTCCAGACCTTGGGGGACCTGCGGACGCAGTGGACTGAGTCTGGAGTAGAAACATCCAGAGCCACCGTGCACAGGCGTGTGCAGGAAATGAGCTACAGGTGCCGCATTCCCCAGGTCAAGCCACTTTTGAACCAGAAACAGCAGCAGAAGCGCCTGACCTGGGCTACAGAGGAGCAGCACTGGACTGTTGCTCAGTGGTCCAAAGTACTTTTTTCGGATGAAAGCAAATTCTGCATGTCATTCGGAAATCAAGGTGCCAGAGTCTGGAGGAAGACTGGGGAGAAGGAAATGCCAAAATGCCAGAAGTCCAGTGTCAAGTACCCACAGTCAGTGATGGTCTGGGGTGCCGTGTCAGCTGCTGGTGTTGGTCCACTGTGTTTTATCAAGGGCAGGGTCAATGCAGCTAGCTATCAGGAGATTTTGGAGCACTTCATGCTTCCATCTGCTGAAAAGCTTTATGGAGATGAAGATTTCATTTTTCAGCACGACCTGGCACCTGCTCACAGTGCCAAAACCACTGGTAAATGGTTTACTGACCATGGTATCACTGTGCTCAATTGGCCTGCCAACTCTCCTGACCTGAACCCCATAGAGAATCTGTGGGATATTGTGAAGAGAACGTTGAGAGATTCAAGACCCAACACTCTGGATGAGCTAAAGGCCGCTATCGAAGCATCCTGGGCCTCCATAAGACCTCAACAGTGCCACAGGCTGATTGCCTCCATGCCACGCCGCATTGAAGCAGTCATTTCTGCCAAAGGATTCCCGACCAAGTATTGAGTGCATAACTGCACATGATTATTTGAAGGTTGACATTTTTTGTATTAAAAACACTTTTCTTTTATTGGTCGGATGAAATATGCTAATTTTGTGAGATAGGAATTTTGGGTTTTCATGAGCTGTATGCCAAAATCATCCGTATTAAGACAATAAAAGACCTGAAATATTTCAGTTAGTGTGCAATGAATCTAAAATATATGAATGTTAAATTTTCATCATTACATTATGGAAAATAATGAACTTTATCACAATATGCTAATATTTTGAGAAGGACCTGTATTGTTTTCCCCACATCCGGGAGAGTTACGGTGTGGAGAAGCCCCAAAGAAGCGTACCACCCAGACTGTTGCATGCCCAGAGTAAAGCATGGGGGTGGATCAGTGATGGCTTGGGCTGCCATATCATGGCATTCCCTTGGCCCAATACTTGTGCTAGATGGGCGCGTCACTGCCAAGGACTACCGAACCATTCTTGAGGACCATGTGCATCCAGTGGTTCAAACATTGTATCCTGAAGGCGGTGCCGTGTATCAGGATGACAATGCACCAATACACACAGCAAGACTGGTGAAAGATTGGTTTGATGAACATGAAAGTGAAGTTGAACATCTCCCATGGCCTGCACAGTCACCAGATCTAAATATTATTGAGCCACTTTGGGGTGTTTTGGAGGAGCCAGTCAGGAAACGTTTTCCTCCACCACTATCATGTAGTGACCTGGCCACTATCCTGCAAGAAGAATGGCTTAAAATCCCTCTGACCACTGTGCAGGACTTGTATATGTCATTCCCAAGATGAAATGACGCTGTATTGGCCGCAAAAGGAGGCCCTACACCATACTAATAAATTATTGTGGTCTAAACCCAGGTGTTTCAGTTTCATTGTCCAACCCCTGTAGGTGTGTGTCTGTGCCAGCGTCCGTGCATGAGTGTGTATTTAAGATGACACAGGAGGTGGTCGATCTTACAAAAAGAATGACATATGGTGCCTTGCTTTTTGGCAATCACAAGTGACAAGTGAGCAGGGGGATCACCAGTGAACACAGGGTGTGTTGCTGGGTCGGGGGTAGCAATGGGAGGGCTAGGCTTAACAATCTCATCTGCGTGTGTCTATTTGCCTGACCATGAACGTGTGATTGTGCATCTTTTTCCACCCCTAGGCAATACAGCACTGCTTTATGTAGGTGAATGTGGAACAAGTCTCGCCATTTAGCGGCGTTATGTAAATACATTAAAACAATACTGAGCACAGGCTCAGTGTTGTTTTAGAGCAGAGCAGCTCTGTATGCAATGCCAACAGTTGCTTGGGGGCACATTTTTCTTTCTTAATGCATTTAGATTGCAAGATGAAAATAAATCCCTAAGTCCCACCAACCACTTCCACCCACCACTAACACCCTGACATGCAAACACCCTCCTTCCTGCAGTGCTAATTGCAAGGCCTTTAAAGCATGACGATGAGTAGCCCTTAGAGGCTTTACAATTTGTTGGCAAGGGTCTTTTAGGTTAAAAAAAACCTAACTAACAAACTCTACGTCCTCGCGCGGCCAGATCACAATTTCAGGTTTTCATATGTGTGTCTAATTGAGATATGAGATATTTTCAGGAAATATTGTTAAAAAAGATATGTGCATGTAAATATGAGTGTGTTTTATAAAGAAAATGTGAAAAAGCAGAGGACGTTGGATCTGTTTTGATATAAATGAAGGTTGGTGAACTGATGTCTGCTACAGAAGACATGTAATCGTCACCTAAAGTAATTTTTTGTGCAGCAGGTGAGGCTGAAAAGCATCTTCTCCTTGCTCAAGAATCATTAGCACCATCATCTCCCAGGAGTGTGTTCTTTCTCCACTCCACTTTTCTCTGTACACAAATGACTGCACCTCGGCTGACCTGTCTGTGAAAGTCCTGAAGTATGCAGATGACCACTGTCATTGGTCTGATCCAGGACATTGACAAGTCTGCATACTGTCTGTATGGAGGTGGATCGACTGGTCCACTGGTGCGCTCAGAACCACCTGTAGCTAAACCCACTGAAGACAGAGGAGATGACGGTGGACTTCCAGAGAACACCCCTTTACATTGCCTCTCCTCAACATCCTCAACAACACTGTGCCTATTGTGGATCTAGGAACCACCCTTTCTCGAGACCTGAGGTGGTCCTCACACATAGACACTGTTCGGAAGAAGGCCCAGCAGAGACCGTATGTCCAATGGCAACTCAACAAGTACAACCTTCCAAAGGAGCAGCTGGTCATCTTCCAAACTGCCATCATTCAGCCTGTTTTGTGCTCATTCATCATTGTGTGGTTTGGCTCATCTCCAAAACAGGACAAATCTGAGCGGTGCGCTGGTGCAGCTGTAGAGCGAGCAGCCCATGTATAGAGAGGCCTCAGCCCTCGACGTGCCTGCCCCCTGGTTTGAGTCCTGGCCATGGCGATCTGGGCTGCATGTCTTGCCCCTCTCTTCACCCCATTACCTGTCTGCCTACTTTCAAAATAAAAGGTCTAGGGTCAGGAAAATGGCAGCCAACATCTCTGCAGACCCCACACATCCTGGACACAAACTGTTTAGAGCTTTACCTTAAGGTCGGCACTTCATAGCGCTAATGAGACAGCCACTACAGAGCGTTTGTTTCCCCAGGCTGTCTGTCTGTTGTACACAATAAACACCTTGCAGCCTGAGTAGTCAGCTACTCTGCTGAGAAACAAAAGAAGTATACTTGCACTATCACAATCTGCCATCCATATTTTATATTGATTAAGAAAAAAACACACATTTGTACATACTGTTCCTTGTCCTTATTTGTTTTTACACAATGTGGTTGTTGTTTGGACTGACATTGATATCCGATGTGTATATATATTTTGTGCAAAATATATACATAAAACCAATAAATGAGCACTATATACAAACGTTTTTATACAATTTTAATATTGCTTCCAAAGGTTTGGCTTGTTGCGTAAGTACAGAAGAATCTGTTGTTTTATTAAAAGCTGTAATAATAATAATGAGAAATGTAGTTCCTAAGTTGTTTTGATCCAGTGAAGTTACTGCATCTCTAGAGTAAAAAGCTTTAGGGTCGATTGGCAGAAAATGTGAACCTTGCTGTGCCATTGAAGCACAGCCAAGCTGTACAAATAACCAGCATAACTACAGAATGAAGGAAGAGCTGTTTTCTTGAATTGATAAATCTAGATCTAACTTTTTTTGATACTAACACAACCCATTTGGCAGTAAACAAGTTAGCAAACCGCTCTTTCTCTGTAGTGTTCCCTAGCCCTGGATACCTACGAATCAACAAATCTATGCTGTACAAAAATGCCAGCTCTGATAGAGACAAAAGAATAGGTAGAACAAATGTAACATTTGTGAGGTATTTCTGACTACTCAGGAGAGACAAGACCTTTAAGACCTTTAATTAGCCTGGCTTGTAACCCTGTGTTCCCTTTGCTGGGGCTTTGAGTAATTCAGAGAATTACATTAGCTAACAGCAGCAGAATGACGGCTATTGTGAATCTTGATGTGCATGGCCACCATGCTGATTGCTGCCTCGCTGTACATGACCAAGGCCTCCTGGACAATAAGGGGCTATCTTAGACCAACAGAGAGGGGTGGGGGTAGGGGTAGGAGAAAAATGTGTAAGGATAAATCAGTGAGGGAGTACAGGAGGTGAGACAGAAAGGAAGATTGCATTGACAATCATGTAACACTTTAGTAGCAAAGGGAAGACAGGAAAATGTTATGGGCAACCAAGCAACTAATAAGCTTGAACCTCAGCACTCTGCATAATTCGACAGCTCATTACCGCCCAATTAGGCATTACAATGCCTTGCTTACTGAGGTTTATTGATGCAAATCAACCAGGAAAAGATACCCTGGTGCCAAAGAAAACAGGAGGTGAAATTGGATGAGAATTTGTCGAAAGTACAGGCTCTGTGGCAGTTCAATCAATTTACAAAGTCTCTGTGGGGGAGGTTATCCAAATTAGTGTGTGATTTTGACAATATGGAGCTGATTTTTTCATCATGTCCTTATCAAGCAGCTGAGGTTTCCTCTGGTAATATTATGATGACCCTTTTTGCAGCATGCAGCTATGTGCTGTTTTTAGTGATGTCATTAATTATTCCATCTGTCTAATACTCTAATACTCAGGAAGCACGACCCAGCTTTACTCTTCTGTTATCCTCATTGCAGATTATATACATGAATGCTTGGATGTACATACAGAAAATGTATCATAGTTTGAGATCTCCTTGCACAGTTGTACTCAGACACCTACAATTCACCATTGGAAAGTCACAGAAAAGCATAATGTTCAATCCACAGCCACCAGAACATTTTACTTTCTTTATTTTTTTCCAAACTTTTAATTCACTTCCTTCAATACGCTGCCATCACAGATTATCACAGGCTACTGAACTTAGCCCAGATGAGGCCTTAGGCGATGACTAAATTCATAATACTGTGCATATGTGCTTATAGGCTACAGCATTAAAGTGGCTGCTTGTCTGCACAGGTGCAACCTAAGCTCTAAAGATACATCCCATGTCTTATTGATAAGCATAAAACATTGTGCTTTAAAATATCCAGTTTCTTTTCCATTGATTGTATTTGTTTACTCTTAAATGTTTAGCTAACCACACACATACAAATCCACAGACGTGGATGTTTTCATATATCAAAACTTCCTCCTGAAGTGAAGAAAAACATTTTAATTGCATTGGAGGAGTTTTTCATATTATATAAAAACATAACTGACGCAAATTAATGTTTGCTACTACATCTAACAATATGTAGCTCAGTTTAAGTTTTGTTACGTTATGTTTACTTTTTAAAACATTTGTTCTAATGCAGGTTTACCTATGGACATAAAAAGGTAAAAAAAAAAACAATACAGTAATTCTTTTTTCTATCTTACATTAGTTACACTTGCAATTTTACTGACAAGCTTTCATATGAAAGCTCAGAGGCTGTACAAAATAAAGAAGCAGACAGCAAATCAAGTTTGCAGCTTATGATGCTGTGCTTTGTAATTTGATTGTAAGCCAAGTTTTATGAATCTTTTATGAAAAATATGGGATGCACTGCTATGTTTTTCCTTGCATGCCTTCACCCAAATGCACCCAAAAACAAGATTTAGGATATTAAAATATTCTCATATCAATTTAACTGGACAATGGTCTGTAAAGTTCAAAGCACAGTAGAGTAATTAAGTGGGAAAGTATAAAGTTTGTGCTGTTTCAGCTTTTAGTGACACATTCAACAGTGAGCTGTTTACATCAGCCCATTTTTAGATGAAGACCATCAGTGCTGCACCGGTGATGTGTTGGCAAAGCACTATTTGCAATTGTTTCAATTTAAGCATTTTAACAACCAATTACTCTCACTATACAGTTTATCTGGGGGTGTAATACAGGTATTTAAAACAATCTGTCCTTTCAGTTTCTCTAAAGCTAATTGTGGAGGGATCTGCGTTTCCTTGCTGCATCATTTGGAGCAGAGGGAGACAAAAGCAGGAAAAAAAAAAAAACAGTCTCCATTTTGTTTCTTTCCCAAGGACAAGGAGAAGGGAAGACACTTGCAGACAGTTTCTCCCCTTGTATGTCCAATTCACTGAGAGATTTTGCCAGTCAGTCACACTCATTCACAGACACACTGCACAGAAGCAGTTTTCAACACAGAAATTCAGTATACACAGAGGAAAAAAAGAGAACACACAAATACACACACACACACAGTGACAAACACACCCTCAGCCTGGGCCGAGCTAATATTCACGCGTGTCAGGTGGAACGATCCATTCAGGCTGAGCACACAGGGGTGCGTGCAAGCAGGTCTTTTCTCGTTGCTTTTGATGGAGCGGTGGTGTAGTCCGATAAAGGGCAGCCATCTATCTGCACCCACTCAATCAACTCTGACACTGTTTCCAAGGAAACGCCACCCGTGGGAGCCAGTAGGGGAGGGTGGGACCTTGAGGGTGCATATTCTCCTGTGCTGTCAGAGTGCCAGGAGGAAGGAGAACAGGGATGGAGTGATTGAAGTGTGCAGAAGCAGAGGGTGGGGGTAAAAGAGAAACAGAAGAGAATGGAGGATACAGAGGAGCGGTGCACCAGCCGCTTCAGAGGGGTTAACTTTAATCAGACATGACACAGACCCCAGGAAAAAAGAGAAACAATTGCAACCAGAATCTCATATTTTCATAGATACCCTTGCAAAGGGAGAGGCTGGTTGTCAAACATGTTCTGTACGCACAAATGACACAATAGAACTACTGTGTGCACATACACTTGTGCGTCTGGACATCATGGTTTTACAGGTGTGCATCATGGTATCTTTTGCAAAATGTGCAAAAATTAAACAAAAAAAACCTTCATGATATTTCATTTGAGGATCATTTTTTACACTTTGCCAAAAAACTGTAAGTGAGACAGAGAGAGTGAGCAGATGAGTTTGTGATGCACTTCCAGCATCATCCTCATCACACTGTCATCTCCAGTAATGTCATATATTAACAACTTCATCATCATTCATCATACGCCTTGTGTCAGATGTTTGTGTAGCCTGATTGATAATTTACAACATAGAGCGCCAGATACTTTGTGTTCACAGAGACACTTTATATGCATGGGCTCAGACTGTAACTGTATACACAATTTTATATACTTAACAGCATTTTTTTCTGTTAGGTACAGGGATGGAGGGATTTTTTCTCTTTCATTTTAAGGACTCATGTATAAAGGTAAAACAAGAAAAGGATTTTGTTGTTTTAACTTTACAGTGCCTTTGGTTTTGTTTCTTTTTTTTTGTAGTAACGAGTGAAAGCTTGTCTGACTTGCTTGAAAGCATCTTTGTAATATTAACAATAATAATATTATTAATAATAATACAAAAATATTTAGTTTAATGGAGTAATTAAAGGGCAGATAAGAAAATACCAGAGTAATTAATACATGGGTAATAAAAAATAGAAACAATTCATATTAAGAACTGATTGAGCGAATTAATGAAATAGAAAATCACACTGCTAATTAAATAAACAGGGGTACTGAAAATGAAGCAAATCGTTCCAATTAGAAACTTAAATATATCTAATTTAACAGGTTTTTAACTGTTTTCATACAAGATATGTTTCTGTATACATGTTTGAATTTGCCAGTCTTGTAAAGCTTCAGAACAACGATCTGCTAAAAATTGCTGTTTTCACATTCTCTACATATACAAACACAAAAATCGAAAGCTTATTTTCCAAAAAAAAAATGGAATAAAGAATTCTTTTGTCTGAACATAATTAAATTTATAAAAAATTAAAGAAAACCCCCGACAGGCTTCTAACACCCAGTATCACACCACCCTTATCTTTAATAAAAACCTAAACAAGTTTATAATTAAAGAGCTACCAGTCAATCAGTAGTGTCAGTCTACTTCAACTACTCTAAGTGTGACATGAAATATTTATCTCATTCCTCCTAAACATGCATTTAGTGTGTTTAATTTGGTATTAAATTATTAATCTTTTTGTGCAACCATTGCTGACTACATATTTTTGAATGCTTTAATTTACCTTATGGCCACACAACAAACACACATTCTAAAGCCATTATTGTCATTACTACTAACCCACAATGCATAAGAACCTGTCTACGCAGCACTAAACTACAGTGAACCACTCCGTCCCACCGCCACTAGCACCAATTAGAAGGTGTAATCTCTGCACATCTATCTGCCAGGAGCCCTGAGCACAAATGCTGAGCAAAGAGAGAGAAGAAGGAGAAAATAACCATAATTATCAGCAGACATGCCTCTCTGTACTGAAGCCCTGATCACCTTCTTTACACAAGCTCAGATTTTCTGTACTTACACACATACACAGACAAACACCTCCTGTCTTCCCTTATAATTTTGACTTCATAGCGACAGCTATGAGCCGCAGCGGAGCTTTTGTTGTGCTCTGTAATTGGGAAGTTGTAAAACCGAAGGATTTCTCATCTGTCCATGTCTTAATGCTGTCATCCTCCTTCTGCTTGGCGACTGATTACAGTCTGTGTACTGTCTTACTCTGTAACACTGACTTAATGTTATTTCATTTGAGCAGAGCCATCACAAGGACCCAGATGTCCATATACTATAATCTAATCTAAAATGATTCTGGCTCTGGATTGGCTAATCCAACACCAGTCTCTTCCTAATCTGATGTCTAATAGATGACATCTGGACAAGATGACATAAAAACACACAACAAGGAGACAATCTTTGACTTGTTTGGGAACAATCATCTTGTTTCTACAGTAAGTAGTTAATACATGTATGCAATAGTTAATCTTCATGTTTACTAAGGAATAACACAGACAAACAACTTTTTTATAGACAGTGTTTAGAAGAGCTAAAAGCGAATGCCATTTTTTTAATCAAAACATTTCACCATAACCACATTAGCATGATGTTTGCGACAATTTCATCGAATTACAAACCTGTTCAAATGTCCATCTGAACAGGTTACAGTGTTCTGAAAAAAAATTTGCCCACTTACAGATTTTCTGATTTTGCCTTTTAGTCACCGTTGCATGTTTTTCTCATCAAGCATGTTTTTTTGTTTCAGATAAAGGTAACCTGAGTACATAAAATAGCTGTTTTCAAATGATGATTTAAGATATAAAGGAAAAATAGCTATCCAACCAAAAAGGCCCAAGGTTAAAAAGTAATTGCCCTAAAAACCTTTTTCTTGGTTGTGCCACTCTTGGCAGCACTAACTGCCATCAAGCATTGGTGATAACTGACAACGAGGCTTTTCTGGTAGAACACTAAATGAAAGTTTCAATAATTATGGCAAATCGGTAAAGTGATAAAAAAGCAAAACCACCACCACTATCACCACCATGGTTGATTGTCAGTATATGTCTTTTTTCTGAAATGCTGTGTTAGTTTTATAACAAATATTACAGGAAGCACACACTGCATTATGTTTCAATTTTGTCCTGTCAGTCTAAAGAATATTTTCTCCAAAGTCTTGGGTATGATCAAGGTGTGTCCTGGAGGAATGTGAGATGGGGCTTTTGGTACTCTTTGATCAGCAGTGGTTTGGGCCTTGGAACACTGCCATGGGGGTCACTTTGCCTAGTAACTTTCTTATTTTTCAATCATGAACATTAACTTTAACTGATGCGAGGCCTGCAGCGCGTTAGATATCATTCTGGGTTCTAATGTGACCTTTTGGATGAGTTGTCAATGTGTGATTTTGGGGTAGTGTTTGTAGACCAGCCAGTCCTGCGATGGTTCACCACTATTTGATGTTTTCTTGTGGATAATGGCTCTCACTATTTGTTCACCAGAGTACCAAAGACTTGTAACCCTTTCCAGACTAATAAATGTCACAGACAGATCATAATTTAGAAAACTACATTTTGCATTTAATAAGGTTATCTTTGATATTAAAAATTTGAAGAACTCTGCATTGGGCAAAACGTTTGCATGGCACTGTTTTATTCCTTTGTTTAAATCCAACATTTGAATAATAAACAACTTAATAAATTGTTAAAATTCATTCCGTATGTGTCCCTCTTCTTTTGACAGAAAGCTTGGGTCTCACTGCATTCACACCTCCGTCAAAAAAGAAATAAAGGAATGCAGTCTATTTCTGCTGGTGTCAACATGTTGCTTTAATGGTATAATGGATCAAATCATTAATAAACAATTGAATGTGTGGGGCTACGGAGGCAGCTTGTCTCATTTTGGTGGGTCCTTTTTGTTTCGTCCACCCTGGAGGTGTGACATGAACCCTGAGTTGAAGTTCTCCGTCTGCTTCAAGCTGCAGGAGTCCTTCTCAGAGAGCATAGCAACAGACATGTCTCCCCTGTAAAAATAGGATTGGCTTTTTTGAAGCCGACTCAATGCCACAGATACAATACACATTGTGCTTCATTGATTATGCGCCGAAGCCCCCTCAGAGTCCAGGTTTACAAGGGAGTTCTTCCCATCTTTGCCTCAGTCACCCTCCTCATAGCTCCCATTTTCCTCCTTGCACTCAGATTTTGAGTCATTTACCTGCTACTTCATAAATATTTAAGCCTTAACGGATGCGGAGACTCCAATTTTTTTTGTATTTTTCTATTGTTTTTCCTGGGTCATTAAATGTTAATGTTACATGGGCTTGAGAGATATGCTGTAACCACAAGACGACAAAGGCAAAAAACCAAGGAAACGAAGGTGTTTTTTGGGGAGGTACTTCTTTTCTTGGAGCAAAAACATCAAGGGTTGAGAGATTCTAATCTCTTCTAATCTTTGTTAATAGTTATAGTACATACAAAAGACCTGTTGGTTTTTTAAGTGATAGCATGTAACATGAGGAAAAGAAGTAGCATTAACATTTTACTTCAACAAGATCAAGAAAAATAGCACAAGCCTGTCTTGTTCCAATGTCTCATAGAGAAGCAGTGTTTTTCAAAATCTTAAAAATATATATATATATATATTCTTGTGCTTCAAAAAGTTAGCTAAGTACTATTAAATCCGTCAGTATCTGTTTTAAAAAAATTCTTAGTTTTACATATATCTTTTTAGTAAAATAAAAATATTTTGAGTAGGACAAGATCCACTGTAACACAGACCAGGAGATCCTTCCTGCCCACGGCTATACCCGTCTATAATCATGGTTTGAAGAAACTTAGATAAGGAAAATCACAACAACATCTAATTTTCCTTAGAGCTGAAATAATAATAAAAATATATTACTTTAGCTGCAGTTTCATATAAAAGCAATTAGATAAATTAGATCATATTATACATTTTATTGTAAATCGTACTATAAATACCATGATACTGGCAAACCTTGCAATTTATACTCAAAGTTATCATCATCTTGCCTATTGTAAGTACATGTAACTGACAGGCAGATTCTATAATTGACCATGACTCCAACAGAAATTAGGAAAGTCTCAGATTAACCAAGTCAGTCCTAAACCCTACACCCTAAACCCAGAATAAGAACCCTGTTCTTATTCTGCTAAAAAGCAGATTGCATTCTGCAGCACACCCCATAACAAACAGCTATTAAATGGGCTGCATTGAAAGGCTCACAAACCAACATAATAACATGATGCAGAAATTAAGTGATGTTATTTGGTTGACGGCTTCATGCAGCTACACTTAATAGCAAATGCTTTCAATTCAGTAATCAAGTCCTATAGTTGTGACCATCTATTAATTTGTTTACAAGCAATAATACATTTTAAGTTGTATAACAGATTTAGATAAAACTTCTGGAAATAAAAATAAATTAAACACTGATCTCTTGTCAGATTTTTATGTGACTGTCAAAGTCGTTCTTCTTAAGAGCTCTTCTGATTTAGGTTTAAGTGTGTCACACACTTGAGGAAATATTTTTAGGTCTTTAAGTATGTAAAGCTGATGTGGTGGATCTAAACTGCAGCAAACGCTGATGGCAAAGCTGCGCCAATAAAGGGAAAAATGTACCAGTTTATCTTTCAGCTTGGTTATCACATCCCACATCCTTTAGATGTGAGAGCTCTGTGGATCAGCCAACATGGGGTCCACGCACTGTAGCATGCAGACAGTATTTCTTTCAGCAGCTGTCTATTACTGTCCAATAACACTTTGGCAGAGCTGTAAAATGCTGGTACGGGGGCAGAGGAGTCTAAGGAAACAAATACCCTAAAAGGTGGGGAGAGATGGGATGGAGGTATTGAAAGCTTTTGAGTAATGTGGGTGGGCTCCTTAAAGCTGTGCACACTTTTGGCTGAGACACAAGAAAAGAAGAATATCAAGCAGATAGAAAGGAGAGGTGTTAAGAAGAAAATCCTTTCAGTCCTCTCATATGGCTTTTATTCCCACTGTGTTAACCAAAATATGTACAGACTTTTACTTATGGGCAATTAGGGCAGAAAAAGTGCGTCCATGAAGATTTCATTCAGCGGCATGTATCTAAACAAAACAAATCAAGCCTCTGATTTCAGATTAGCTCAAACGCCTGGATTATTTTTAGCCAAGGCAAATGTTTTGAAACAGCATGCTCTCATTAATGGTTCCTCACCACATCTATTCCAATGTGATTTTAAACTACCTAGATTACGGGTTATCCTGGATTATGCAAAGGACCCTGCGCACAAACACTTATCAGTTTAATTTCTTTGTCCTCCCAGTGATATTCATGCCGAATCCCACAGTGCCCTATCTTTGCTCACAGCTGGCAAGTGTAACTAAAGGATTATGCAAGCAGCTTCTACAAGCAAATAGATTTCTCCCTACTTCAGAGGAGAACTGTTAGTTATGCAGCGCCTATCTATCCGCCAGGCATGCACAGAAACATGTCTCCTCCTTTTTTTCATTTTTCTTACTTGTTTCAACACTGCGCTTCAGAGAGAGAGATGGAGAAGAAAGCAAGGAAACAGGAGACATAACAATGCATGCACCACACCAAGAGGCCTTTAAGTGTGTGGACACTGCCGGGCTCTGTCTTTCAACAAATAATGTGAGCAACTCTGCATCTAGGTGTTGTGTGGTTGAACTTTTGGTAACCTGGCTTGCAATTGCAGACCTTGTTTGGAAAAGGCACAATCACAACTTAATAAACCAAATTACATTCAGAGAGCAACGAAATGAACGTTATTTGTCCAATTAGAAACTGAACCTAAGCTTATGACTGATTCACTGTAAGAAACACATGACACAGGCTGCGACTTCTTTCTGTATGGTCACATTTTGAATTATTTAATCTGCCATCTTCAGTACACGCCAGCTTTGTTACTGCCTTGGATGGTATCTTTGGTTCTCAGTGTAGCTACTTCACTGTCCCTGGGGCATATGTGTATTAATCAGCATTGATCTGGCTCCATAAAACACGGAGCAGGTTGGTGCAGGTCCAAGGCTTTCACAGATGCAGGAGCTTACTTTAAACTCATTGGCTCCACTTTACACTAAAAGGAACTAACTGACATCACTAACCAGAGTATTACAAAAATGCAACACTGTCCAATTAAATATTACTTTATATTTTGCTGTGTGTTACTTTACGTCGAGGAAATTCATCTGATTTTTCTGTTTCAAGCATCCTGTCTTTTACTCATGGTCTCAGTATGGATCTAGGCTTCCTCTCTGGGAATGTTTTTTCCCTATTTCTTCTCAAGTTAATGTTTCCAGATCAACAGCAACAAACATAGATATAAATCTATACTTGCTGAGTTGGGGCAACATTATTGAACCAACAGGCCTAGATTTCCTGTAAATGCCTTTTTTAAAGTAGGGTGTCATTTTATTCCTAAGAGAAAGAATATGTCACTAAGGGCATGACTATAGGAAACATGTGATATGTGATAATGTCGGTCAATGCGATAAGTCAGGGATGCCCAAGTCCAGTCCTCAAGAGCTACAGTAGATGCACAGCATCAATAATAACAGAAACACAATTACATTTTGAGGTCCACCCATTTAGTTGTTGGAAGTTACAAAACTCTTAAGGCAAGAGACTAAATCCTGTGACAATGAAAAAAAAAACTTTTGGCATGATTGCTTAAAAGTTGATGCAATTGGCTGGGATTCCTTAGAAACATTTTTACCAACTGGTGTTTACCAACTGGATTGACAGATTTTGACTTTACTGTATTAAAGTATTAGGATCTAGTTGCCATTTATGTTACTAGATCTTCGTGTATGATTGGACTGGATTGGAATGACTTAAACAGTTCTGAATTGAATTAGATTCTATATAGCGACACACAAATAGACCTGTTTGAAATGACATCTGTTGTAATTTGGTGCAGTATAAATAAACAAAAAATTATTGAATTATATCAACTGAGTATCTTTAGATTTAAGCTGTTAATTAGGTAAAACAGTACCAATATGCTATTTTTAGCTTTGAAATAATTTGAACAAACAACAAACCTTTTATGGAAAAAATCTACAAAAACACATAATAAACTGTGATAAAATCCCTTAGGCAAATAAATTAAAATATGCAATTTCTGCAGATTTTCTCACATCATAAACCTTCCTTATAGCTATTGGTATAGATATGCAGTGAAGACAATTTTATCTGCTCAGTTTCTAAGCCAAATATGAAAGGAAAAGAAAGGAAAGAAAAGAAAAGAAAAGAAAAGAAAAGAAAAGAAAAGAAAAGAAAAGAAAAGAAAAAAAAGAAAAAAAGAAAAGAAAGGGAGCTAGGCTGGGACAAATACAAAACAATTACACTTGCCCTAGGAGGCCGAGAGAACCTGACCATGTTGCTATGGAAACTAAAGTACAGCAGAAAGTAACACAAAAATCAATTCAGATTGAGCTTATCTCTCCCTCTTTCTCGTCCCCTTCTCATTTCACAAGGGCTACGAAGCATGCTTCCACTCTAAATCACATTTGAACTATTGCAGGACTTTTGCTACGTACAACAAAAATAAAACTTGTTCTTTTTTATTTATACTAAATTGCAAATGTGGATTGTGCCATTAAGTAAAAAAAGGCCTTATACCCACTTCTCAGAAAAAATATGAGAGAGGTGCTGCTTTGACTGTTCAACAACAGAACATAAATCAGCCTCTGTCTTGGATGCACCATTCCTCCTTTCTCTTTCTCCCTAGTCCCGTCACTCGCTTACTCACTCGCTCAGAGGGGCAGCAGCAGCTGTATGCAGGTGATAAGCGTGTGCAGCGATGCGTACTTGGCTCTGATTGGCCAGCTCGACTCCTACGCTGATGGAAGGATTGCAGGCTGCGTCTGTCAAAAGGCCACATGGCTGTCACCTCATAACGTCACTGCCGCAAACAACAGTTTGACTACAGTCTGAGTGCAAACCCTTTGATTTAACTCTTTATGCCAATTTACAAGTGTGCTGGTGAGGATTCTGAGTCATCCAGGACCTGGCAAATCCAAAAAAAGGTTCACATCTTTCTGCATGTGACCAAAACATCTCTCAGTGATCCAGACTAACAACGGCACTAACAATGCCTTATTGTTAGAGGAGTCTGAGCTGCATGTGTATTTAGATGTGCAGAACAACACATTTCTAACAGTTCAAAAGCTTGGATTTTCTCCTACCCTCGCTTAGAACTGAGAAAGCCCTTCGGATGAAGAGCGCAGCGTCTTCAACTACAAGAACTGAAGTCCAGTTGCTCTGTTTTTTAACCATTTTTGGATTTGCTCATTTACGAGCCTAATTTAGAAATCATGCCTGGTAGGTTCTCACATGATAAATTCATTGGAAATAACATGAAAACAATCATAAACATCTCAGGCAAATGGGCGTGGCTACTTAGAAAGGAGCAAAGCAGCTGTGAACATTAAAGTAGGAATAAGGCAGGGACTTACTCCCTGTTGCCTATCCAGCGCTGTTGATTTAACCACATCCACTTACCAGCAGTCAGCTGGGAGTTCTGGTGTTTGAAACTAAGTTGTTGGATGTGTGATGGGAAGGTGAGGTCAAAGACAGGCTGCAAGAATACTCGTTGCGTGGGACTGCTTCTCTGCGAGAGTGGATATGCCAAGAAAAAGGCAAGAAGAAAGAAAATGAAGCCTTGAAGAAAACTAATGGTGCTGTGTGCCTCATACATCAAGAATAATATGGAAGGTCACCTTGCAGTGAGGTCAGCTGGTCATTTGCTGGTGAAGGATTCAATTTGATGAAGAATTTGTTGAAAACAAAAGTCCACTGGAACTACCTAAGAGAGTAAGACTTTAATATTTTAGGCACAAAGGGTTGAAGATAGAGAAATATAAAATTTTCTTACCAAATAACATTTGCTGATTACATTTTACTGCAAGAAGCCGCAACATCGTGTATCTCATGTAATTTACCATGTTTATTTATATAGTACTTTAAAAAAAATAAAATCACGTGATTAACCAAAGTACTGCACAACAGGTAAAAGAACATGATAGAAATAAAAACTATTAAAATTTTTAAAACTCTAACATAATTAATTCAAATGAACTAAGTAATAACATACAGCAATATTTACAAAAGTAGGAATAATATAAATTTCCGAAAGGCTCCTTTATTATGATTTATATGTTCAAAGCCAAACCAGACCAAAAGAGAAGCTTATTACAGTGCCTGACAGATGTATTCACAACCTTTACACATTTTGTCACATAAAAATCACAAACTTGGAGTTTATATGACAGACCAGCATGAAGCAGCACACAACTATTAAGTAGAAGGAAAAAGAAAAACATTTTCAAACATTTTACAAATAAAAATCGGAACAGGGGGGTGAGTATTTGAATTAAACATCTCACAGGGCAATCCTAATCCATTTTTCAAAAATGGAAAGAGTATGGCACAACCGTAACTTCACCAAGACATGGCTGTCCACCTAAATTTGATAGGCCAGACAAGGACAGCAGTAATCAGAGAAGCAGCAAAGACACTCATGACACCTCTGGTGGACATAAAGAGATTAGTCGCATATTTCACAAATCTAATGGAAGAATGGCTAGAATACAGTCTAGAGGTCCCATTTGCTGTTCATCTACACAATTCATGTAGATGAAACGGCAAACATGTGGAAGACATTCTGGTCAGAACAGAGCAAAATTCAACTTTTTGACTCAGATGGAACATGTGATGTGGAGCAGAAAGCTAACACTGCAAATCACTCTGCACAGCATCCCTAATGTAAAACATGGTGGAAGCAGCATCATGGGGTGGGGATGCTTTTCTTTAGTAGGCACATGGAAGCTGGGCAGAGCTGATGAAAAGATGGATGGAGCTAAATAGAAGGCAAACATGCAAGAAAACCTGTTAGAGACTGCAGAAGACTTGAGACTGAAGCAGAAGCTTACTCTCCAGCATGACAACAAACCTTAACAGCCAGAGATACAATGAAATGGTTTAGTTATTTGTTAGAATGGTCCAGTTAAAGTCCAGACCCAAATTCAATTGAGGTTTGAGTTCATGTAATGAAAAAATGAATGTTCATAGACACTCTCCCTGGCACCCTTGTATTTCATCCTGTATGCTTACATGTCTTGCTAGTAGAAAACAGTCTGAGACAACAAGGTTATATCTACACACCTTGATCAACTCGCTTCTAATCCACAGAAAAAATGAGGCTGAATTGTAAATTTTATCATAGGTAAACTGGACATTCAAATAAGATGTTTAAGTATAAATGTAACGTGAGCTGATCTGTCTGATTGTTCTGTACTAAAGACGCCCAATTATATCTCCTCCTCTGAATGGTGTCCAGCAGGTGTTCTAAAACCATGCTCATGTCTAATCAGTGTTATAGATGCTTAGCATGGGGCCGTCGGCTCTGAAGCTCAGTGTGAAAGTTTGAAGAGGCTCAGTGTGATTTACTGTATTTTTCCAGATTTACCACCCTGGGAGAGGAATAAGAGCGCGTAATAATCCTTGATTGGATAGACGATGAGGGAGTAAAAAACTGAGTGTACAATCCTTATTAGGGTCAGCAGGGTGATTTTAGTTATTAAGTGCTTTTTTTACTCTAATCAGGCACTTTTAAGATGGGATCAGACGTTGTGACATTATCGCATGTGACTAAGCACACCAGTATGTCTCCATGTATCCCAGTTATTCAGCTGGGAACATATGGACCTAAACCCCACCACCTGTCACAAAATAAAATCTACATACAGGCTGCCTTTTAATTAGAAATATTGCAGGTCCTGGGTGTAATTAGCTCACACTTTGCATATTACTGATCTGTGTTTTGAGCTGATGCCAGGGTGGTTCTGGTCTGGTTCCAGTCCACAGCAATCCTTAAACTCTGGCAGACCCTCCACTATAACTGAGCTTTTCCCTTGTTAAATCCCTATTTCTACATATCTCTGAGCAAATGACACAAATTATCCTTTGATATTTCTTTATTCAAAAGGTATAAGTGTTCAAATCTAATTCTGGTAATAATATTACACGGATTGGTAGCAGATCTTTATAGCATCAGCTAGCCAAAATTTAATTTATTCCTCATATTCTACACCTTATTTCAGTAAATCTCACTGGTCTGCATCCTATAAATTTACAACATTTCTATAAACCAGATTACTGCAGCGCGCTTCTTCAAATCAGCACCCATTGGAGCTGCGTTGAGTCCAAGTCAAAAACAAAGAGCCATCCTTCACAGCCAAATTGCCTATTAAAGATGAGAGCGTGTTCAGTCTCCCATTGCGCCCAGCCATCACCACCCTAATCATTCCCTGCCTAAACAACCTAATGGCTGCCATATTGCCACTGTTTATCAGTAAACACTGATGGAAGGATGCCCGACTCAACAGTTGTTGATTTTGTCTATCCGTATGGAGTATCAGCTGGGAATCACAGCCACCATGCCAGAATGTTGTCTGCTGTTTAGACTCTCGTCACTAAACAGATTGCCTTATTGTTATATGTGCATAATGGTTGTAAGTGAAGGATTCACAACAAATAAACCTTAGATAGGACATTTAATAACTAACAAAGAGCGCTCTTGTAAAAAAAAAAAAAAAAAAAAAGGAAACAAATGTATGACCTACAATTTGCATTGCATTTGAAATAAAATGTACAAGTCTATAGCTATGCTGCTGAGCCAGAAAGATGCTCCAAAGATCACATTTGCTTTAAGATGCTTTTGGGAAGCCTAGTCCAGGATCGATTTCCCTCCATCTCAGTCTCAGTAACCCTGCAATCGATCCTTATCAAATATGTATCACGTCCTCAAACCCTCAACCCAGCTAAGATGGAGACTTCAAACACCAGCGGCTCAAAGAGAAAGTCAGAGGAGGACAAGGTTTACTTCTTTTCCAAATGAAAAACCTCATTACTGAGTGAAGATGAGAAACTGAAAGATAATGATAAAGGAAAAAAAGCCAGTGAGCCACATTATCAAGAAACCACTGCTTCTAGGAAAGGTTTTACAATTAAAATATAATAAGCTGTAACATCAAAGCCTTTAAAATAATACTGAATAAATGCAAGTAGTGAGCTTTAAAAATTACAATGGGTTTAATGTCACTTCTGCAAACAACACCAAAAAAAGCACCACCCAGCTACTATGTTTTAATGTTGCTTCTTGCTAAAAGGGTCTTGTCTTGTCCTCCAATTCCCCAAACTCCCCTTCATATGGCACTCCTATGTTGCAAATGCATGAAATACATCCGTCAGCTCACGTTTCCATAATTCTTTGTGGCAGCAGCATGATTAATGCACACAACTATTGATTTTTTTTGTAGATTCTTCTCCTCCTTGTTTTTTATAGAACTGACCCAATCCCCCAAACCCAAAAACACCTTCTATCTGTACAGCTGCGGATTATGGATTTAAATTAAAATAAATGTAAAAATGACAACTTTGGAAAAAAACCACTGAAAATAAGCCTCCCACACCGTGTGTGTGTGTGTGTGTGTGTGTGTGTGTGTGTGTGTGTGTGTGTGTGTGTGTGTGTGTGTGGTGTGTGTGTGTGTGTGTGTGTGTGTGTGTGTGTGTGTGTGTGTGTGTGTGGACTGGGAAAAGGGGTGCAGTGAAAGACAAGGGTCAGCATTTCACTAACTGCTGATCTGTGTGGGAGGTGGAGGGATGGTGAGGAAGGTGAAATGATGAGGCTGTGTTGTTTTCATAAGGTTTCACTGCAGGACGGGTGGAGTAGTGTGCAAAAAATAACTCCTAACACACACTCAGAAACCTATATGTATGGTACATACACGCACTTTTACATCAATATCCAGATCTGTCGCCCAATTGGTATTTATTTATATACATGGATCAGCCATTTCTGCTTGAGCCATGACCCAATTTCCAGCCTCCAAACAGCGAGATCAACAAAGCACATTTTGAGTGAATAGAACAAACTGAAATCTGGGAGTGATGCAGGAAAGAAGAAGACAATTCATGTGGTTAATACAATGCAGTTTACCAAAGAACACCCCCCTGTGCCTTTCAAGTCTTTTCCTTTTCATGTTTTCTCAATCTGCTCTCTCCTTCTCTAAATTTCAAAGCTTGATCCCACCACTGTGCCCTCCTTTCAAGGTTGGCCTGACTTTGGGCATGTTGAATTTACAGCCCTATCCCTGCCTGCCTCTCTTTGCCCTCACTGTCAATCTCAGTAAAAAATGGAGGTGGTGGCACATCACTGGCATGATAAATCCCTACACAAACAGTAGCCCCTTGAGCCGAAACACCTACAGCTGCCCCTCTGAAGACAGTCTGAACAATCCTGCGAGTCGGCTTGTGGATAGTTGTGACTGTGATTCTATTAGCAAGCAAACTGTTTAATTAGCCTCTATAAGCACTCACACAAACCCATGAGGGAGGAGTGAGCAGAATGCAAGAGAGGAGCAAAATGAATGTGACTGAAAAATGTTAGCAGATTTATTCACTTTTTCACTCAATGCTTTGGGTATTGGATTGGATTGACTTATTTGCATAAAACAAATAAAATCCAGCATTTTTCCATGCAGCTAGAAATTGACTGGGGCACTGTGCCAAATAGGTTATGTAATGAAATATGAATAGTTTAAAGTTTGATTTCGCATAAAATGTGAAGATACCAGAGCTGCTTTTATGGTACTATAACATTTGATTTTGCTATCTTATTGCGCCAAAGCAGCACTGAATCTTTGACACACCACTACAGGGTTTGGGCTTCTCTGGCATACATCACAGGCTTCGGATCTTTGATGTAGGGACAACACTCCTTTACCTTTGCCAGGAAGAGATGTCTGCTGTATATACTTTAACTACACTAAAGTTTGGAATAGCCTAGTAAAGAGTAAATAAGTGAATCAGCCAATCACAAGACAGTAACTGACAGCATTTAGACATCTAGACGTGGTGACAATATAGTTCAAAGTCAGCATAGGAATGGTGAAAAAAAAGGATTTAAGTGGCTTTGAATGATGGGTGATTGTCGGTGCCAGATGCACTGGTCTGAGTTTTTCTGACTGCACATCTGTTGAGATATTTATACACAACCATCTGGTTGGTTTACAAAGAATGGTCCAACAACGAGAAAACATCCAGTGGGCTGCAGTTGTGTAGACAAAAATGCTTTGTTGATGTCAGAGAAAGATGGGGTAACTGGTTTGAGATGATAGAAAAGATACAGCAATTCAAAAAACCAGTTGTTACAACCAAGGTAAGCCGAATACCATCTCTGAACATATTATATGTTAAACCTTGAAGCATATGAATTTCAGCAGGAGAAGACCACAGCTGGTGCCACAGCCTACCTAAGTATATTTGTTAACCAACCTCCATCCCTTTACAACTACAGCGTACCTGTCTTCTTGTAACTACTTACAGCAGGATAATGTACTGTCAAAGAGCTCACTTTACCTCAGGCAGGTTTATTAAACATGACAATGAGTTCACTGTACTCTATGGTCACCAGATCTCAGTCCAAGAAGCACCTTCGGGATGTAGTGAAACAGGACATTCTTATTTTGGAAGTGCACTTGATAAATTAGCAGTAGATCAGAGATGTTGAAATTTAAATATGGACAAAGGTCCAAAATGTCCAGGAGGAATGTTCCAAACAAGATATGTGCCACAAAGAATTGAGGCAGTTCAGAAAGTCAAAGGAAGTCCAACCTGGTAAAAGCAAGGTGTACCTAATAAAGTTGTCAGGGAGTGTATATTCGCTAAGAAAATTGTTACCAAAAGTTGGCAGACCTCGAAAAACATGTGGATAAAAAAAGAGTTTATCAGAATGATGAAAGAAATTATGAAATGGTTTGCCAGGCATCTACAGTGCCTTTTGAACGTATTCACCCACCTTGGCTTTTTACCTATTTTGTAACTTCCAAACTATGATTTATTTTTTTATTTTATTTTATGTTATGGGTCTGAACTAAAAAGTCTAGCATGGTGACGCAAAATGAAAAACATTTATCAAAAGAATAACGAAAAAAAATAAAAAAATGAAAAGTATGTGCTTATATATCCACCCCCTTGCAATGAAGACAATACAATATTCTGGTACAACCAATTACCTTCAAGTCATATAAGTAGAGAAATGAAGTCCACCTGTGTGCAATTTAAGTGTCACATGATCTGTCAGTATAAACATACCTTTTTTGAAAGGCCTAAGAGGCTGAAACATCACTAATCAAGAGCCATCTCACCATGAAGACCAAGGAGCTCTCCAAACAAGTCAGGGACAACGTTGTTGAGAAGTACAAGTCAGGGTGGGGTAAAAAAAAAAATCTTCAAATTGAAAGCACATGACACCAAAACAAACCTGCCAAGAGAGGGCCGCCCAGGATAACTCACAGACTGGGTAGTGAGTGCATTAATCAGAGAGGCAGCACCAAGACCAAAGGTAACCCTGAAGGAGTTGCAGAGTTCCACAGCAGAGACTGGAGTTTCTGTCCATGGGACCACTATAAGCCATTTGCTCCAAAAAGCTGGGCTTTATGGAATATTGGCCAGAATAAAAGCAATTACTTAGTCTTGAAAAAGAAGGCATGTTTTGAGTTTGCCAAAAGGCACGTGGGCAATTCCCCAAATGTATGGAGGTGCTCTGGTCAGACAAGACAAAAATTTAACCTTTTGGTCACCAAGAAAAACACATTCCCCACAGTGAAATGTGGTGGTGACAGCATCATACTGTGGATGTTTTTCAGCATCAGGGACTGGGAAACCCCGTCTGAGTTGAGGAGAAGATGGATGGTGCTAAATACAGCGATATTCTTGAACAGAACCTATCAGTCTGCCTGTGATTTGAGACTGGGACAGAGGTTCACTTTCCAGAAGGACAATGACCCAAAGTATACTGCTAAAGCAACACTCAGGTGGTTTAAGAGAAAACATTTAAGTGTGTTACAAAGGCAGCTCTACAAAGAACTGACTTTAGGAGGGTGAACAGTTATGCATGCTCAAGTTTTTTGTTATTTTGTCCTATTTATTGTTTGCTTAACAATAAAAAATAATACATCTTCAAAGTTGTAGGCATGTTCTTTAAATGAAATGGTGCAAATCCTCAAACAATCCAATTTAATTCCAGGTTGTGAGGCAACACAACATGAAAAATGCCAAGGGTGGTGAAAAGAAAGGCCCCTCTCTTCTCTGTTGTCAGGTTATAAGTCTTCTTCTTAGCAACATAAAACTGTCTGTCCTCCAATGACAGCCAAAGTTCTCAGTCTGTCATGTTTATGTCATTTTATTGATTATACATAATAAAAGAATGAGACTCATTATCACAGATAATGCTACACATGTTTGAAGTGGGCTGACAAGAAAACCTTAGCTTATAACATGTATTTCTTTCCAGACCATCAATATAACTTGATATATCTTTAAGTAAAATTAACCAACTATGATATTCTTCATTATTTCATAAAAAATATAATCTGTTATTTTAAAAAAATATACATTAAAATAAAAAATAAACTTGCATTCTGTGAAAAGACCAGAAGACTTACAGAATGTGCCTTGCAAATGTATTAATACTCTATCAACTCTTCCATATGTTTACATGTTATTATAGTGTTATTTAACTTCATTCATCTTTCTGCCCAGTTTTTCTTTTGCTGCTGAATAAAAGCATCCCCACAGCCTGATACCGCCACTACTGTCTTTCACCATGGGAGTGGTGTGTTCAGGGGGACCAACAGTTTTTAGGTCTTGGCATGAAGTAATTTATTAAGATTTATTTTTATAGTCTGATAAAAAGTGGAAAGGTTCAAGGGGTATTAATTTTTCAGTGCATTTGTAGTTTGTCTATTGACCCAAAATGGGCTTAATAATGTATTCTAAGCAGTAATCTCATCATATTTTTAAATGATGGACAGAGACATAGTCTCAACACTGTTCCAAATTAAACTTTCCCGTGTTGCTTTCTCTGTACATTATAAATTATACAAGGATTAGTACACAAGTCTGAGCCAATTTAAAACCCATTATAGATATAAGTGAGCAATATTATTGTAGATATCCTAGTGATTTTTTGTACATTTTCTAATTATAAAGTACAGCTGAATTAAATATTTCATGAAAATTACGTTAATCACTGATCTGAAAGATGGATCTGAAAGATCCATCAGGAGGATTCAAGTATTTAGGATTTTGCTGCAATCAGACACCAAATTTATGCTTCATCTGCACAACATTTACAAGTAGCACAAGGTTCCTGCAGCAACTTGAGTTTGCATCTCATTCTGTATGTGAGCTCTTGTGTTCACCCAAGGCCACCAAACTAATTTCTCTGTCTTCAGAGACAAAGGGAAGTAGATGGTAAAAACAAAAAACACAAACCATCCCAGATCCATCCCTTTTGAAAAGCAAAGACACTTCACATAGGTACATACAAGGACATGCAAACAAATGCAACCTGCACACATGAGGTGTCCAGGTTGGCCATATAAAATCCTGGTAGGAACAGAGTAGGCAGGGGCTCAACCCCTCCCCCCCCCACCCCCCACTCCCCACTTCCCACTCTGCTTTTTTTGTCTTTTTCTATTCACCCTTTCATGTCTCTATTAGCTCTGTCAATTGTTTATTAAAAGCAGTGAGGAGGCGATCGGAGCCGGGCATTTGAAAGCTCGGGCAGACAGATGCGCTTTAAAATGCATGACAGGTTAATGGTATGTTAGTGGCAACATTAGGACCCAGTGAGCCTGCATCGTGCCCATTTACATTGAAGCAGGCCACTTCAAATGACTACTAAGCAGTCCTCGTTCTGAAAGGTAATTCATATTGTAATTAACTTTTCAATCACAGCTGATTAATTAAGACAAGCCCTGGTCTGTAATTATGCATCTATTTTTACTTCTAATGTGAATCACTGGTTAGTCCAAGATTTTAGCAGCTGTGGTTTAAACTAGTTTCATTTTTGTGAGTTAGTGAGTCACAGACCTTACACAAACACACATTTACAGTTCATAGTAATACAGTGGGGACCAAAGGTTTAGTTGTTTTAGAGCATCTACTCATCTCCAGACCTGTTTCTGCTCTTATTCTGATGAGCAATGCAAGGGTAGAGAAGTGCACTTGATGCTACCATTTCGAACAAAAACCCCAGATTAATAATTTAGTGCATCTGTGGGATAGCTTTATTTTGTTTCCACTGAGACTGAATCTTCTTTTATGAAAAGAAAAAAGGGGCTTAAAAAAGTCAGAAAACTAGGCTGGGTCAAATTGCATGCAGCTGCCATTGTCAAGTTTCTTCATGGTGTGTCTCTCCCTTGTTCTTTGCTCTCTCACACACACAGACACACACACACACACACACACACTCCTTGAGTCAACATACCCTCTCCATAACAGTGCGAGGTGAATCCGCTCATGCATCAGAATCTCCCATCAAATATTTATCACCGAGCAGCAGTGATTTTGACCGTGTGCTCATACTTTTGACAGCACTCGCCTGCTGCAGTGCTTATTGGAGTAAACATGGACAATCCACTATTGTTGTTCCCTTGTACGCTAGTGAAAAAACCCAAAACAGAAGAAGGATACAGTAGGATCCATTAGAACTTCTTTGCATATAAAAAGAAAGCACATCATTAAGAGTACTGATTTAATTGGTAACAACTGATTTTCCAAATAAAGAAACAAACATTCTTCTTTGTGTTTAATGTGGGATTTTGTGACAGACCAACACAAAGTAGTGCATAACTGTGAGGTGGAAGAGAAAATGATGCATGGTTTTCAAAGTGTACACCTACAAATTGGAACAGTGTAGCATGCATTTACATTCAGCTCCCCTGAGTCATTACTTTAAAGAACCATCTTTCACTCCAATTACAGCTGCAAGTAATTCCGGCTGTGTCTCAACAGGCTTTACACATTTAGAATAAATGGTTTGATTATTCATCATCACAAAATATGTATTGGCTGAGTCAGACTGGTTGGAAGCGTCTGTGAATATCAGATGTCAAGTCTTTCCACAGGTTCTGGCTTTGGTGGTGTGTTTAAGGGTTGTTGTCATATCAGAAAGTTAACCTCTGTTCCAGTCACAAGCTTTTTTGCAGCTTATAACAGGCTTTCTTCCAGAATTGGTCTTTATTTAGCTCCATCCATCTTCACCCTCATTGTAGGGATAATGTGTTCAGGGTGATGCGCAGTGTTAGTTTTCCTCCAAACAAAGTGTTTTGCATGAAGGCCAACAAGTTTAATTTGGGTCTCAGCCTACCAAAGTACCTTTTTTCACATGCTTGTTGGCTTGTGGAAAAGTTTAAACTGCACTTGTTATGGCTTTCTTTCAAAAATAGCCACTTATCTTTGCAGGCTAGATGTTTGAAGTGCAAAACTAATAACTACTTGTCTGTCCTGCCAACATACCTGAGCCTTGGATACCTGAAACTCCTCCAGAATTACCATGTGCCTCTCAGCTGCTTTTCTGATTAGTTTTCTCTTTGTCAATATACCAATAAAACACATAGAGATGTGTGATTGTAAGGCAAAAAAGGTACTGTAAGTTGCCAAATTATTACCAATAAACTTTTTTTTTAAAGAACTGAAACAGGATTTTGGATGTTAAACCTTGACATTGGAGAATTTTTTTCACATACTGCAGAGCTGAACATTAAATCCTTGTCTACACAACTCATTTTATTTGCAGAACATAATCATATCTGCATGCTGCATATTTGCTCAATCTCTGTGACATCAGGCATTGTCTTCAACCTGAAACTCTCAGCGAGCAGCTCGGGATACTTCAAGTAAATAAGTCCGTGGCATGCATCAGAAGACACATCTTCATGCTTGAGCAGATGCATTTAAAATGCCACCAAAACACTGTCCCAGATTCCGCCCTCAGTCAAATGACATCAAGGGCTCACTTACAGGTCCCCGAACGCCTCAGTATGGAGTAGGAATCAACCAGCGGGCAGCATATGAAGCAATCAAAAAGATATGCATCCCATTTAACATGAGTAAAATTCAACCAGCTGAATGCTGAATGTTGTGTTATCATGTGGTTTTGCTGGATTCAAGCAAGGCAGGTAACTAGGTCAGTGTAATATAACGCTATGTAAACTGAGCCACTTTACCCCCTTGCTGGACTCAAAATGGAGTTGGCTGAGAGGGGAGTGTGTACAGGAGAGAGAAAGCCAGTGATTCAAACTGACAGTTATCAACATCCTCTGGCTAGTGGGAGACTGAGCTGTAGAGTCTGCAGAGCCCCAGCATACAACAACAACAACCATGTAAGAAGATAACTCACAGCACATATTGGTCAAACAGTAGAGACCAATGAAAGATAAGTCAGCGTTTTCCTTTGTCAAAAGTTTAATATCACAAATATAAGTTTACATTTTACCCTATTTCATGTAAAATGTCAAACAAAATTTACAAGATTTCGCTGCCATTGCATTTATTTTTTACCTTCAGATTTTACGGATTGCAATGCACTTTCTTCTGCCTGTCACCACAGGCAGTTTGCATGCAGCTACAGTATAATAATATAATAATATAATTAGTCATACCTGAGTTCAGTGAAACTGTGTCTTTCTCCCATGATACGACCGAGACATAGGCCTCCACAGAAGCAGGGATAATGCACTTGAAGATGGCCACACTGCCTCGCATAGCCTTCTGGTCAGCCACTCTGACTGTGTAGGGTTCCCGCGAAACTAACAAGCAAGGAAAAATACAAAAACATGTCAGTGTAACAGTACAGTGTGGTAATGTTGCATTATCAAAGAACTTGTGGAATTAGTTAGCCTTCATAGCAAGAAAATAGTTTCTAAATATACACTTGATAAATATATATATATATATATATATATATATATATATATATATATATATATATACTTAATTACTTGATTGAGCATTGATTGTGACGGGATTGAATGGTCATTGTCAATTTGAAATGAACTGGATTTGCATTTGACCTGTTCAGAATGGTAAAAGGTTCATGCATATGACCTTTTCACTGATGTTTACCAATGGGATTAAGCTCATAAAGTGGCAGAAAGAACCCTAACAATGGTTTTGGACTATAAACAAAAAATATTTGATTTGATTTGTTTAAAATTCTTATGTTAGGACAATGAACCCATGTTATGGAGAGCCTTCCCCACTAAAGTAATATATATTAACAAAGCAAGTATATTTGTGGAATACGAAATATCAAAAGAACCTTTTTCAAAAACCAGGTGTTATCCAGTAAACACTGGATATATATTTAAACAGACAGTCCATACAATGTGTTAACTTACCTATCAATGTTTTAACAACGAAAATAAAAACATAAGTTTTTCATGTCAAACTGTCAAAATAATAAAGTTTGCATTGGTATGTCATTGCTTCTGCATTTGTTGCAAAGTGCAGAGCAGCATGATATACTTTATCCATTTTTTTCTAAAAGATCACTATATGTGCATTCATGTAAATAAAACAGATTAAACAAAATTAGCCTAATTCTTGTCTACGTTTTTCAGGAGATTAAACAAGTAATTATCAATTAAGATAATTATAATCAATATAAAACACCATTCCTTCTAAATGAGTGTCATAAAAGGCAGTAACATTAAGGTTTCTATTTAATCAGCAGGAGTATATGAAGGAGTATATTTTGGCATTTTAACTTGCCTTAACTTTAAAGATGATTCCACTATATAAATAATTGTATCATCTGCATAGAAGTGAACCACAGCAGGATCTACACCAGAGGTTTCCTAACCTTTTGCTACAGGGCCAAAACTGTCGAATGTAGTCAAGGGTCACAAAATTACACAAAAATGTTTTTGGTCCAGGTGCCACACAAAGTCATTCTGAGGACCGCAAATGGCCCCGGGCCACACGTTAAACATCCCTGATCTAGTCCTTTTCTAGTATTGTTTAGACAAATAAAATTAAATATTAGACTTTGAGGAACATCCCACTATCCATGGATAAGCTGGTATAGACAATGGATGAATGGATGGAACATCAATCTTTATTTCTACAATGAAACAGTTATTTATCAATACACACATACAGTGTTCGCCTAGATAAGTCATATGAAAACCAGTTGAATACAGTGACTACATTGCAAATTTGTAAGAGAGGGCTGATTTACCATTACATGATCTTTGGTATCTCGGCCACTGTCATTTATATCACCTGTAGGTTATCCAGACAGTGGAAGTCTAACCAACTGGCCAAATTTATTATTGCCAGGTAGTTCATACATGCATGGAAACTGAAATTTAATGTACAAATATCAGCCAATGTTTGTGAATTTGTATCTGGTGTAACAAGTTCAATGAATTAAATCAATCATCAACTAAAATCCTGATACAACACTGAAAATAATATTCGCGACACCTTGAACTGTGTCTTCAGATTACAGTAAAATCTTGTGTGTGTGCGTAAAATCTCGCTGCAACTATAGTAAGTAGATATAAGGCTCTGATATTTTTATTCTGTAGTTTCTACTCCCTTTACTATTACTGCTTCATTTATCCTACCCTAATGAAAACTGCCCCCCGTCACATCTACTCGGCAAACTCACCAGCTTTGATGTGGACATCCTGACTCCTGATCTTGCCAGAAGGGTTCTCGGCAGTGCAGTAGTATGTGTTGTCATGGATCAGCTTGCTGAAGCTGGATGGCAGGAAGTTGAAGATTTGGAGGGTTCCATTAGGGTGAACATGGCGGATGCCAGGGACATCGTAGATCTCCTCGCCAGTAGCCAAATACCACCGCAGCGAAGCGGGTGGCGCACCCCCAGCAGGACAGGGAACCGAAGTCCCCGTTGTGCTGGCAAATACTACCTCTTGCAGAGATGCATTGACAAAGTATAGGCTGGAATGCAGATCTTCACCGAAAACTGGTAAGAAAGAGAAGAGACAACATTTTCATTATTTAAACAGTATTTTGTTCACCACTTTTTGGATGCTGTATCTTTATTTGTTAATGTTTACATGTATTTATTAGAAATTTTTTTTACATTAGTTATGTTTTCATTTTGTTTTCCACAAAGTGGAGTTTGGAAGCACCAATCTAAAAGAAGATGCAATCACATAAATTTCAGGTAATTTTCTTTGAATCAGATTGAGTTTGGACACACTCGCTTACAAATTAGAAAGCTCTAATGAGTAATCTTCAAAAGTCTTTCACTCAATGTGTGTCTATACAAAGACAGTTGTAAGATTCTTCATTGTATTTTATTCCTGGGAAGTTGGGGCTATTCAATTCACATACACTTTTATAAATTATGAATTCAGGCCAATTTGATCAAATGTAAAATAATGTAAACATGGTTTCAGTAATGCATGTTTTTAGTCTGCTAGTCTTCAGCAAAGTATTTGTGGGCTTTCTTGTGCACCATCTTGCTGAGCACGTGCCCTCAACATTTTTGGTTGACCATGGCGAGGCCTGCTCTGGAGGAACCTATCCTGTCAAACCACTGTATGGTCTTGGCTGCTCCAACACCCTGAAAACTGCAGCTCAGTTTTCAGGGTGTTGGCAATCTTTTTATAGCCTATAGTCAACAATTCTATCAACAATTCTTTCTTTCAGATCCTCAAGGAGTTTTTTTGCCGTAAGTTCCCATATTGTACTTCAAGTGATCAGCATGAGAGAGTGTTTAACTCACCTGCTCCTCATTCACACTTAGGACCTTGTTATACTAACGCGTCACATGATACCAGGGAGGGAAAATGGTAAATTGGGCACAATTTAGACATTTTAATTCAGGGGTGAATTCACTTTTGTTGCCAGGGATTCAGACATAATTGTACAAGCTGAACACTAACTACTGTACATTGTATGTATAGTAGTAAGTGTCATATCTTCAGTGATGTTCCATGAAAAGATATAAAAAACTATTTACACAAATGTGAGGGGTGTACTCATTTTTGTGAGATACTGTAAGTTTCAATGTAAACCTGTATCAGAGAAAGGTGAATGATACTAAATGCAGGACTATTCTCTAGAGGAAAGAAGAGTAATAAATGTCAATGTTGGGCCAATTAGCTTCATAGAAATCTACAGTTGTTTTATTTTAGCATAAAAAGCCAGGCCAGCAGATATGAAAGGCTGTGCTTGTTTGTATTTCAGGCAAAAGCACAGTAACTGTGTGCATCACGCTTGCCATCTCAGCCTGGTGACGAGGCTCTGCACTAAACGGCTCACAGTGGCACTAGCAGCTGGCTTAGCTCTCTGGGGAAAAAACATTTTAGCACTTCATAAATTCCTAACTAGGTTTCAAATTGCAGACGTTTCCCTCCTTTTCTCTGCTTGAGCAGTTCTGTACTAGCAATGAGACAGTTGAGTGACCTGTTTATGTCAGCAGGCACGTCCGCACTACTTTTATTGTTGTTACAGATTAGAAAGGATAATTTTTTTTATTTTATTTACCATGCTCCTGATCAATACAACAGTATTTTTCTTCTTATAAAAGTAGTTTACTTATTGCTACTGTAGAAATGTCTAAAATGAAAACAGCACTTTTAAAAAGCTGACATATACAATAATAAATATAGGAAATACAATTTCAAGTAATGTGAACTAACTTATGGGATTGGAAAGAGAAGGGAACATCTATAACCATTAGCATGATAGAAGTAGTTGCTTCAGCCACCCGTTCCAGTAGCTGAAGTATATGTTCAAGGAAGTAGCAACTTAATAGTAACTTCCCAAAAAAACATGCAAATTTTGTTCATTTTATACATAGCTATTTTGTTTCACAAATTTTTCCATTTTGGCTTCATTTTCATTTAATAAATAGTATGATGGTAGAACCTGAGGTGTGTATTTATCTACATTTGATGTCAGTTTTAAATAAGTAAATAAGTAAATAAGTAAGTAATAAGTAAGATGAAAATGTTGTTAATAATAGCACTATTATAAAGAACAGAAAAAAACAACAACATAAACCACACCCACTCAGCAGCAGCAGTAGCACATCATTTCTTAAGTTAAAATCAGTTAGTGATCCAAGAGGGTTGTGGTTGTATTTCTTTGTGCCTCAGAGCATAAACTGTTTAAAACCTAAAATATTACTTTGAAAGAAGGATTTCAAAGCAATTTTAAACAGATATTAATGATTTTAAACTATTTAAAGGTAAAGTTAACAAAACATAGGCGCTGCGGACTATTTTTATTTGATATGGCTATATTAAAATGTAGAAAAAAATTCAACAAATTCAGTCTGGTATCACTTTACAAAACTCCAACATCCAAAAGCTTAAGTGAAAAATTACAAAATGTATTCCTACCAGGGCCTTTTTCTAAGATATGTTTCTACCCATGCAAATATAGAGAAAATGCAGGAGAGTAATAATGGCCCCAGAAAACTAAGCCCGGCTTTAGCAGTAAAGCACATCAAGATGCTACAGAATTGTAGTCTTGGCACGTTTTGGCATATGTAAACCCTTGCTTTACATGGGCTTAAATATGAAGAAATGAAGACAATATTGAGAAAAACTAATACCTGTAAATGAAACATGTTCGTAAAATTTGTATCAGGGTGGCCGTGTAAGGACGCAACAACTGAGTTAGTTACTTTTTGCAAAAATGCCACCATCTTTTGTTTCTTTTTCTATATTTATTACTGTCTGACCACCTTGAAATTAAAGTTCAATTCTCTGCAGACAGTCAGTGTCCCCAAATATTAGCTGAAAAAAGTTGAAAATAAGGTCAGGTCCTCTGCCATGTCAGGAACTGCAGGCATGTGGGATGCTGAGGTAAGTGTAGCTTCATTAGTGTAAACAAAGAGTTTGCATAATGTAGCATAAGAATATGTAACAGTGTTACCAGGTCCTTGTCAGGACATTTATATAGCATTTACATATATTTTGTAGCAACAGTGTCAATGTGAAGTATATTACATATAATGCTAATGCTGCAGAATTTTATTTCTGTGACAAATCAAATAAGTGCGGCATCAGAGGAAATGGCAGCCTAGCATAGCTAGATTACAAATTACATATACTAGTTTTCAAGGATGGGATGTTGTTTGCATAAACCCATGTATCTATATGCCAATGAACGACAAGGCAGACATGCAACAGAGTGATGGAGGTCTTATAAAAGTAGTAGTTTAGAAGTCCCATGGGCCATCCATTTAAATGTTGCGTGATCTTTTCTGATCCTTTTCTTGACTTTCACTTTCTGGCAACCATTGAGGTGTAGTGAGTATGTACAGATTGCTGCTGCAACAACACATGCTTGATATTGCCTATTAAAACTCACCATGCTAAAAAAATAAATTCTTTATTTAGTGGAATGATGCCAGAGGATACAAGATGACAAATCCATAAAAAGATAAACCTCAGTTTCTCTGCTGTTGTGATATACAAAAAAAGGAAGTTTGGAAGTCATGCAATGGACTGGCAACCTGTCCAGGGTGTACCCCGCCTCTCCCCCGTAGACTGCTGGAGAAAGGCACCAGCTCCCCCGCGACCCAGTATGGAAGAAAATGGATGGATAGATGGATGGAAGATAGGATGTTTTAATTTTGAAGAAAAAAAATTATTCCAATCTTTCCCAGAACACATTCCTGCCTGTTTGTCAATAACCAACAACTGGCCAGGTTAAAAAGAAAATTCATGATCTTAGACTTGTAGTTAAAGTTCAGATCAAATAATATGCCATGATAGAAAAAGGAGAAGGGACAAAAATGTCTGCATATTTTTTGTTTCTTCTTGATCACATCAGAAGTTCCTTAATGAGGCAAAGTTTGCATGTTTGCCTGTGCTTGTTTATCACTAAAACACAGTTATGATACACTGACCTTGTACATTTGGGGTGCCCAAGTCCAGTCCTGGAGAGCTACTTTCCTGAAACTTTAGATGCTTCCCTTCTGGAGTACACCTGGATCTAAAGGCTGAATGCCCTCAGTAGCATGCCCTCTCAGCTCTGCACAGGTCTGGTAATGAGCCATTTATTGATTCAGAATGTAAAGGGAGATGCAAAAATGGTAATAGTGCAATAAGTAAGAATGTATGTATGTGTGTTTTTATTTTATCTTTTTAAGAACTGTTTCTATTTTTCTATTTTACATCAAATATTTATTACTACTGCACAGACCATAATAATATCATCATCCTAAAATCAAAACAGACAACTAAAAAGATGAGGCCCAAATAATTACTGGATATTACTCAGTTGTGAGACATCATTCAAAATATGTGCAATCTGATCAAAAACAATAATTTAAATATGTCAATTTTGCTAGATTTGCATGTTTAACTAAGTCTGAAGTAGTCTCCAACTCAAGGCCTTGAGAGCAACTGACCTGCAGTTTTTGAATGCATCCCTGGTCCAACACACCTGAATCAAATCAGTGGCTCATTAGCAGGCCTCTGCTTACCCCAGTTACATCCTGAGGATGTAGTTCAACCATTTGATTCTGTTGTGTTAGAGCAGTGATGCATGAAAACGTCACAGGACAGTGACTGTGGAGGACTTGCGTTAGAGGCCCCTAATTTAACCAAATTTAGGGTAAGAAAATGAAAACCTACAGACTGTAAGCTAGTTTTTGGGTGTCTCAAAGTATTTTTCTTGGTAAAAATGAAGCACAGACCTTGCATAATATTTTCGAGTTAAATTTTGTTGTTGGAAAATAATCACCCTCTCCAAGATGTCAACTGTGACTCAGCTTTCAGGCAAGCCTGCAAGGTTCCTGTAACAGGGTACTCTAATGACTGAATCCATCTATTTGTTCATAAATATATATATACAATATTTGGTTTGCCATGGATTTTACTCTATAGCATTTCAAAGAAAAAAGGCAAGGACAAATAATGCATTCCTTTTTTATGGATACTTTGCAATGGATTTAACCTCTAGAAAACATATTACATACTTTGCCATTTTTATTTGAGTGCTTAAAATCGAGATACCAGCATTCTGTCTGTTCCTGGAAAACCAGAAGGCATGCAGAGTCCTCTGGCAAAACCCAGAGCAATTTTATTATGACAACTTTCTTTTAACTTGTGGCCGGTATTTAACCATTATCATCCATGGTAATGTGTTAGAGAAAATAACAGAAACACAGATGTGTAATGTGGCCCAAACACATGAGCAAAATGTCCTCACTATTAAAGGTTGGCTCTTTACCCTGAAATCATTCAAACAAGAGCTGAATCCCCAGGGTGCTGAAAGTTAATGTATAAAGTCCTTTCTTCAGTCTTTCAAATCAAAAAAGTTTTTTGCCAGTGTGAACAGTTTAAAATGCAGCAGGATGGTGTTAAGGGTTCTCAGCGGGTCTGTGGCACTGGCCAAGATGAAAATAATACATCAAAGTCATATTAAATTCAGATTCATTCTCTTTTTCCATCACCCTCGGGAAGTATCAATCTTCTCTGCACAGCATAGATAACGCAGACTGGAGGTGGGAGGGGTTGGAGGGTCAAAACTGTACCTGTTGATAAATGGTACTCAAGATGAGTGTGAAGGACCCCACATTTTAAGGGACTCAGTTCTAAAATAAACAAATTAACCGATTTGTTTAAAGCATATATTTTGGTGTATACACTACAGGTCCTTCTCAAAAAATTAGCATATTGTGATAAAGTTCATTATTTTCCATAATGTCATGATGAAAATTTAACATTCATATATTTTAGATTCATTGCACTCTAACTGAAATATTTCAGGTCTTTTATTGTCTTAATACGGATGATTTTGGCATACAGCTCATGAAAACCCAAAATTCCTATCTCACAAAATTAGCATATCATTAAAAGGGTCTCTAAACGAGCTATGAACCTAATCATCTGAATCAACGAGTTAACTCTAAACACCTGCAAAAGATTCCTGAGGCCTTTAAAACTCCCTGCCTGGTTCATCACTCAAAACCCCAATCATGGGTAAGACTGCCGACCTGACTGCTGTCCAGAAGGCCACTATTGACACCCTCAAGCAAGAGGGTAAGACACAGAAAGAAATTTCTGAACGAATAGGCTGTTCCCAGAGTGCTGTATCAAGGCACCTCAGTGGGAAGTCTGTGGGAAGGAAAAAGTGTGGCAGAAAACGCTGCACAATGAGAAGAGGTGACCAGACCCTGAGGAAGATTGTGGAGAAGGGCCGATTCCAGACCTTGGGGGACCTGCGGAAGCAGTGGACTGAGTCTGGAGTAGAAACATCCAGAGCCACCGTGCACAGGCGTGTGCAGGAAATGGGCTACAGGTGCCGCATCCCCCAGTCCTGGGCTACAGAGAAGCAGCACTGGACTGTTGCTCAGTGTTCCAAAGTACTTTTTTCGGATGAAAGCAAATTCTGCATGTCATTCAGAAATCAAGGTGCCAGAGTCTGGAGGAAGACTGGGGAGAAGGAAATGCCAAAATGCCAGAAGTCCAGTGTCAAGTACCCACAGTCAGTGATGGTGTGGGGTGCCGTGTCAGCTGCTGGTGTTGGTCCACTGTTTTATCAAGGGCAAGGTCAATGCAGCTAGCTATCAGGAGATTTTGGAGCACTTCATGCTTCCATCTGCTGAAAAGCTTTATGGAGATGAAGATTTCATTTTTCAGCACGACCTGGCACTTGCTCACAGTGCCAAAACCACTGGTAAATGGTTTACTGACCATGGTATCACTGTGCTCAATTGGCCTGCCAACTCTCCTGACCTGAACCCCATAGAGAATATGTGGGATATTGTGAAGAGAACGTTGAGAGACTCAAGACCCAACACTCTGGATGAGCTAAAGGCCGCTATCGAAGCATCCTGGGCCTCCATAAGACCTCAGCAGTGCCACAGGCTGATTGCCTCCATGCCACGCCGCATTGAAGCAGTCATTTCTGCAAAAGGATTCCCGACCAAGTATTGAGTGCATAACTGTACACGATTATTTGAAGGTTGACGTTTTTTGTATTAAAAACACTTTTCTTTTATTGGTCGGATGAAATATGCTAATTTTGTGAGATAGGAATTTTGGGTTTTCATGAGCTGTATGCCAAAATCATCCGTATTAAGACAATAAAAGACCTGAAATATTTCAGTTAGTGTGCAATGAATCTAAAATATATGAATGTTAAATTTTCATCATGACATTATGGAAAATAATTAACTTTATCACAATATGCTAATTTTTTGAGAAGGACCTGTATTGTGGTATACTTCAAGCCTTGCCACAGATTCTCAGTTAAATTTATGTCTGGACTTTGACTGGGTCATTCTAAGACATGAAATATATTGTGATCTAATCCATTCTATTTTAAACATTGCATCCAGAAAGTATTCACAGTGCTGCACTTTTTTTCATATTTAGTTATGTTACAGCCTACTGTATTAAATGTATCAAATTAATTTCTTTTCTCGAAATTCTACACACAATACTCTACTATGACAATGTGAAATAAGTTTGTTTGAGATTGTTGCAAATTCATTGCAAATAAAAAACTAAAAAATTCACGTTTACATAAGTTTTCATAGCGCTTCACCATGAACGCAAAACTGAGCTGAGGTGCCTACTGATACCATTCCTCATCCTTGAGATGAAAGTATTGTCTTGAAGCACAAATCTGGGGAAGGACACAGAACAATTTCTACTGCTTTAAAGGTCCTAATGAGCACAGTGGCCTCCATCATTCATAAATGGAAGACGTTTGGGACGACCAGGACTCTTTCCCAGAGCAGGCCGGCCGTACGGCAATACCATATCTACAGTGAAGCATGGCGTTGGCAGCATCATGCTATGGGGATGTATTTCAGCAGCAGGAACTAGCAGACTAGTCAGGATAGAGGGAAAGATGAATACCACAATGTACAGAGATATCCTGGATGAAAACCTGCTGCAGAGTGCTCTTTACCTGAGACAACGCAGCGAAGGTTTTAAGCAGGACAAAGACCCAAAGCACACAGCCAAGATCTCAGAGGAGTGGCTTTAGAACCACTTTGTGAATGTCCTTGATTGGCCAAGCCAGAGTCAAAACTAGAGTCCAGTTGAACATCTCTGGAGAGAAAATGGCTGTGCACAGTCATTTCCCATCCAACCTGATGGAACTTGAAATCTCAAAGAAACATCTTTCACATTGTCATAATGGGGTATTGTAGAATTTTGAGGAAATATATTAATTTGATACCATTTGGAATAGGGCTGTAAAATAACAAAATGTGGAATGTGCAGTACTGGGAATCCTTTCCAGATGCACTGTAAACTCCAACCCTACTGCCACACTGACCTTGATACAGATGGATGGATGAACAAAAACTTTTGCTGATTTAAAAGATAAACAAACAACACAGATTTCGGGTTTTTTTTTTGTAAATCATTGTTTCTCAGTTAATATATAAAGTATAAGAAGTATTGGGAAATTGGACCAGGATTAATGCGACAGCGGTTTCAATATGCACCTCTGTGACATATGAAAAAGAACATGACAGCAACTCAATTTAGACTGACTGAGTGACAGCACGATTGATTTCATTAAAAAAGAAATGGACTGGTGGAAGGGAACAAATCAGTTCACTACCCAATTTCCTAATTGGCCGAGAAGCCAGAGAGCACATGCTCTGATGACGAAGGTACGTCACTCCCTCCGACCTCACAGAAAGCACCATTTCATGCCCCAACAAATGACCTCAGGGTACAACCACTTACTACATTGCCTCAGAGAAAATCAGTAATTGACATCATTTTTCATGAGCTCAACTGTAAAGATGAAATAAATGACACTGTTCAATAATGCATCATATGTATCTATAACTGACTCTGATCTTTCCCAAACCAGAATATACTCAGGGAAGAAAGAAAAAAGCTGTTTGACCAAGAGAGGTGTCACTATGTCTTTTTTATCTGTTCTAGTTAAATAATCTTTTTTATTCTACTGTTTTCTGTTTGGTTCTCTCGCATAATGCTTTTAGTTCACCATTAAGCTCTTTGGAAATGTACTTAAAGAAATCTTCTCAGGAAGTGCAATCTATTAGGTTTTCATTGCTAAATTAACCTGTGTTTTAGCAGCTGCAATGAATGGTTTAAAAAGCTTTTTTTTTTTTTTTATAATAACCCCTTTTAGAGTGCAGACTGATCGTAGTGTTCTATTAAGCAATTTCCATCAAGATCAGAATACAAATGTGCAAAGAGAACTACCTCACAGTGTTTCCATGTCAAAGGAAGATAAAAGATTGCATGACAAAAGAGCAGCATTAAAGCAATTTATCAAAAATGGCTGATTTGGAGCAACTCTATTAATGTACTTTTCCAAAACCTATCATTTGGGATAATTCAAGTGTGAGAATCATGCTCCTTTTTGCTCTGCTTTGGTGTCCACCACCTTCTAAGTGAAGCATCTGCTCCCCAGTATGAAAATGTTAGTCGAATTAAGGCAGAGATCATCAGCTATCTTTTATTGCTCAAAGCAGGATTTTATGGTGCTTTGTTTATTTACTGTTTCTTATTTTGTTTTGTTTTAGTTGGTTGTTTTGTGGTTTCCTTTCATATCCATATATAAATATGGATATGATAAACACCTATTTTATTTATGTGTGCAAAAGAAATGATTCTTGTATTGTCATACAGAAAAACTTGACTTACAACAAGATTTAGTGTGTAAAAAAACAGAATTGGAAAGTGTGTTTTACTACTGTTGCGGATATACTATTACTCAAGGCCACCTTTTAAAAGTGTCTCTATTGACTACAGCTATTTTCCCCAATTAACCTTTTTTATTTTATCATTTAAATGTTACCTAGGAACTTCTCAATCCACAGCTGTCTAAATTGACCTTAGACACCCAGCGGATTAGTACTAGGTCTGATTATCTATTTCATATGATGCAAAAGATTGAGCAACTGCCTGGCCATGAGAAAATCTCAGCATGACATAGCCAGTCCATTGACATACAGTGTCATAACAGTTCAGTAAAATAGCTGCTAAGACGAGCTGCTTCCTCCGGCCATTCACAAACCTCGAATTAAATCCCGTGGATATGTGAGCTTTAGAAAATGAAGCTGGCATCGTAGAACTGAAGGATGTGTGGAGTAGATATCAGTAGAGTAAATGTTGTGTGATGCAAAAAAAAAGTGTAAGACATCTCTTTTAGTTAAAAACTATTGGATTATGTAATCTTTTCTGGGTTTTTTTTTTTTTTTTGTTTTTGTTTTTTTCTATTTTCAAGCATTTCGGCTACTGAAGAAAGCGTTTAACCCTTTGATCCTAAAAATCACCTCACAATGCCCTGAATAACACCAGGGGTGTCACTCCATAATATTAGCATGGAGTGTTCTTTTTCCTCAGTGCCACCATTTAAGGTGATGGAGAACCCAGATTAATGGGTGAATATGATATGATGACACTAGTTATCACTCCATTCCTCCCAGTCATGACACCACTCAAAACGCAGCTGTCTCTGCTGTGGTGGTAATGGAAGCCTGTGCATGGGACTCTGCACAGTGGAGTTGATGCCAGCTGGTGAGACACAGTGCAGGAGCTTCCAATAGTTGGGTCCTGATCTAGTTGGCAGCTGCAGATACCATGAGATTTCTGAGACATTATCGATCAATCATCCTCAGATTATGTCTGTCTTAGTTGACCCGAAACTTCATTACTTGTGGCTGCCCTCACATACCCATTGATTCCAAAACTGGGCCAGTATAACTGTACCCCCACTCACCAGGCAATAATACCTCCATGCAGCCACATTTGTACCCATAACACAACCCTTATTAAACTCTTTTAGGTGCTTGTAATGCTGCCTGATGCATCAATGAGACATTCCAATAGTTTGGCAATTTTCAGAAACCTTTTTGACCGATCGTGAATAAATGCTCCAGCATAAATGTGCCAGCTGTTTGCAGATCGGATTATTTACACATACACCCAACATATCTACTAAATTACATAAAAACTGGACCAGTTCCCCAGTCATGTGTTATTAAAACCTTTCTCAAGCTTCTATATTTTATTTATTCTGCCACTTTAACATAAAACTAACGTTTCCTAAAGGCAGTACACTGGAAACTCAAAAAAAAAACATTTGCTTCTCAGCTATGGTATATGTAAACCACACTTATACAACCAGATTATTGTAGCTCCTTATGTTATATACATGTTTCCCTTAAACAGTCATAATTAAAGCAGACAATTAAAAATTTATATTGCCCCACACAGAAATTGTGAATTTTTACAGGGGTGTGAACACTTTTCTTACTGTATAGTCAATAACTGATCAGTTGTGTGATAAATTACACACATTTATTTTCCTGGACTAGAAATCAGTGTTGCACGGAAAAGTGGTTGCAGAAGAGCGTCCAACAACATACTATATTTGATCCTGGATTCACAATTTTTACAATTATTTTCCAATAACCAACTCTCCAAACATACTAAAGTTATTTGGGGTTGGTGTGATTTTTAATCCAAACATGTGCCGTGCCCATATTTCCTCCTTCCGTGGTACTGCCGACTTTTATCCTGCACACTCTTTGATATGGAAAAAGGGGACTAGCAAACAAAAAGAGGCAAAGAGAGAATCAAAGAGACAGTGGGACTGATTCTCAAATGATTCAGACAATTCATGTATTGCATCTGAATGGCAAGCAGATCCATTGTCTGAGTTGTCATTGCCACTTCGGTACAGGGACTCTGCATTGCTTGGTAGGGTGGCACTGGGTGCCTTCCAGTGACAGTGTGACACCAGGATCCTTGGGTAATTAAAGCAGCTCTCTGCTTCATACCCGTAGGGTAAGTCTGCCTGGGATGTGGAGATCATACCTGGCCCACTCATACTGAGCACAAGCTGAGGCAATTTTCAATCTCAACAAATATTCTTTTTCCACTGTGCATTTATGGATAACAGAATTAGTATGATATATGCAGCGCATGTGATGAGGCTGTGTTCGCAGCAGCTAAAAATAACAATGACCTGCCTATGACACAAATTTAAAATACAGGTTATACACACACACGCTCCTTCTGTGAAATGCCTGAAAATTAAAACCTTGATTTCACCAAAATAAATTTTATTTTATGTGAAAGTCAATTAAAGTGAAGGTAACTAAATAGTTAGTAAGTCTGAAATAGGCAAATGATAACCAGTCAGGGCCACAGAGTGCAGTATGAGTAAGCATTCCCACTGAACTGATTTGCCCAGAGGCAATACACCATGCACGCAAGTTAAATGACGGTCTACCAATTTGCTCTCATGAATATTAAGCAGGGCTGTGACAGTAGAAAGGGCTGGATGTATGCAAGCTGCTGATCCACACCGACAGATCTGTCCTCTGATGTCTTGGAGGGATGGGCAACAGTAAAAACGAGGCCCCCACACCAGATGAGCCTCCTCCTCCTCCTTTTACCTCAGTCTATTTCATGTCTCATATGGGCCAGTGTGACTTCCCGTCTCATCAAGAGGGGAAACTAGAGACCCTGGACTGTTTCTTAGTGAAACTGAGTGATAAAGACATTGATGTCTAAATTATGCTCCTGCAACTGATGACGATGATAAGTGCACAAGATTGGATCTGAGATTATATTGTAGCAAATTATAGGAGCTCCCTCTGCTGCTGATGATGATAAATAAAAACCTCCACTAGTGGAAATCTAATATTGCTTAGTGATGTAAGAAAGTCGCTCAAAGGTGGAGGGAACTCCATGGCTGTGATAGAGTAAATAAAGCAAATATTACATTCGAGCCGCTGCAATGATTCCCTGCATATTTACTCTGGGTTGGATTTCAGCGTGAAAGAAAAGGCTGTTACTGAACTGCAATAGTCAATGTGATATGAAGGAATCTATTCCAAATTATTTACATTTACCATACATGCAGTTTTACCTGGTTAATTGGAATACATTTCTAATTTCACCAAGAAATGAGAAGAGAAGCATTGCATTATTACCCCTGTGCAACCTATTTAATGAGATTAAAGCCTATATATAGAGAGCAAACGCTCATCCTTTTGAGAGACAAAGGCAAATACATTTTTAGAAAGATATTGTATATCTGATTTTTTATGTGAGGTATATACAAAATTATTAAGTGACAGCTGACAACATGTGTATCTGATTATGATGATCAGAAAAAAACAACACTGAGGCTATTTAGGTAGACTGTGACAGCTTTAATGCATTATATAAAAATGTTTCTTAGTGTCTGAGCAACTGTGTTGAAAAATAAACCGAAAAATTCCCTGCTGCGTAAAGGATGAAATTGTGTTGATTCAATATAATACAGTATAAGAATATGCTCATTTTTATTATGTGCTCAAACTAACAGTAGATATTAATAGATGCAAGAAAATGTGTACTCTATTTCTAATGCTGAGGGTACATGCAGTGCCTTGCAAAAGTATTTATAATTAAGAGAAAGAAAAATTGCACATGAAAAGTGTGGCGTGCATTCGCATTCAGTCCCTCTGAGTCAATATTTTGCAGAACCACCTTTAGCTGGAAGTCTTTTTGGGAATATCTCTTCCAGCGTTGCACATTAAAAATAGCATTTTTTGGCCCACTTTTCTTTGAAGAAATGCTCAAGCTCCCTCAAATTGAATGGAGAACATTTTCCACAAATGTTTCCACGGATCCTCAATTTGTTTTAGGTTTGGACATTGACTTGGCTGTTTAACACATGAATATGCTGTGATTTAAACCATTCCACTGTAGCTCTTCCTGTATGTTTTGAGATATTTTACTGCTGGATTGTGAACCTCTACTCCAGTCTCAAATTTGTATATAAAACCGATTTCCTTCGTAGATTGCCCTGTAATTAGCTCCAATCTACCTGATCCTGCTGAGGAAATGCACTACCATACCATGATGCTGCCACCACTTTCTTTGAAATTTGCTTTCCGCTTGTCACTCTTCCATAAAGAGCAGATTTGTAGAGTGTACAACTAATAGTGCCCTGTAAACAGATTCTCCCACCGGAGCTGTGGATCTCTGCTGTTCCTCTAAAGAGATTTCAAATGACGGTTTGAATAGCACTCTGTGAGACCTTCAAAGTTGGAGATTTAGTTTAATAACCGAACTTCAACTATAACTTTGCCATAATTGTATCTCTGAATCCTGTATGGCTCTGTTCTTTGATCTTCATCATTCTGTTTGTATGCTAATATTCTCGGACAAACCTCCGAGGCCCTCACAGAAAATCTACATACAGGTGGTCTCCAGTTAGTAATGAGGTGATTTCTGAAGTGCAGAGATGCTCTGCTGTATTTCACAATGAATCAGAAAAACTAGGAGATAAGGAATCTTTACCATTTATTGTATTATTTTCACCTTATAGTTCTGCACTGCTTTGTGTTGGTTTATCACATCAAATCCTAGAAATCTAAATATGAAGTTTGTGACAAAATGTGAACAAATAGTACTAACACTGTTGCAAAGCACTGTTCAGCGTATTAAAATCATTGCTGGTGTCCTAGTTTAGCCTGTAATCTAAGAGTAGAAGGGTTGTACATGCGGTAGTACACTCTACTACTACAAGTCTGATGGAGACATAAGTAGATAAAATTGAATTGCCTCAAAAATAATCTAATGGTCAGCATGCACTGCCTACCTTTATAATATGATTAAGCTGCAGCAATCTTGTTGAACAGATGCCCATTAGCAGAGGCCCTCCTTTAGTAAGACATGTCACATTCTGGACGATCAACCTTATTATGTCACCAGCCATTGGGTTAAGGGTCGTCAGAGATGCTGCAGTAGTGGATGTCTGCTGAACACCTGCACGCTACAAAACATAAGAGCAACTCCAAATAGCTTTCACAAAGAATGACCCCAACTCAGACAACAATCGTTTGTCTTTTTAACTGCTTTTAACACTATAGGAAAAAAGGAAGTTTAGGTTTATTTGTTTGCAGGCTGAAATGATGAAAGTGTATCTGGGAGCTAAATAAAGCAATTGATTCACTTCACATAATTTAGCGCTTTAAACAAGGCTCTATCATGCTGACGAGCAGTGGTGGTTCTTGCATGAATGTAGCCCTGGGCAAGTCCTTTCCACCATTCCCCAAGCCCCAATCCTGCAATGAAAGCTTAATTGGAAAAAAAAAATGTATGTTTTTATTATGCAACTTAATTCAACTGAAAAGATATTGATCAGTTTAATGCCACTGATGAGCTTCATCAAAATTATTTCATAGATGACCAAACTATATTTGTAAGTACTCTGGATATTATACGAAGGATGATCAAATCCAGTCTGGATTCTTAAAAATATCCAAAATGTGCCCTTAATTTAGTACAGACTCGGAAGTCGGGGATCAAGCACAGGAAAATTTTCTTACAGAGCTTGCATTGTCCAAAACAACCTTTCTGAGTCCTAAAGCCTTCATCTTAGATTAAGAACAACGAGTAGAGAACTGCATGGAAGAAGTTTCCCTGGCAAAGTAGCTGCCTCCAAGCTCCACATAACCAAGTGCAATGCAAAGTGTTGGGTGCAGTGGTGCCACTGGATTCAAGAGCAGTGTAGACAAGTTCTCTGGCGTGACCAATAATGTCCCTCAGTCTGGCAATGAACAAATGTGAGCTTGGCATCTGCCAGGAAAGCGGTCCTTACCTGACAGCATGGCGCCAACTGTAAAATTTGGTGCAAAGGAGATTGTGATGTCGGCTTGACCTCTAAGTTATAGTGAAAGAGGGTCTGAATGCTTCAGTATACTAGGCCTTCTCATCCAACATCAGTGTCTGACCTGCCAAATGTGCTTCTAGAAAGCGAGACAAATTTTTCCATAAGTACCCACCTAAACCTCGTGGACAGCCTTCCCAGATGAGAGATGAGCAGATGAGAAAATACTTTTGCCAATACAATGTAACTTTGACTTTGATTTTTATTGGTATCTTGTGTTACATTTTACAGTTCATACTTACATTGAAGGTGTTATTTGAGTAGTTTTATCAGTTCTAGCCTTGTTTCCTTTTAACTAATTACTGGTACCACTCTGCAATTTTTGCCGCACTTCTGTAGTCTTCTTTGAAAAGTCTCTTGCAACCATGCTGTTCTTTTTAAAATAAAATGTCAGTTTGAAAAACATTTAATAATTACAGATGGAAAAATTAATCACCATTACAACCTCTGGTTTTACAGTTTTTACAGCGAACACAATGGAACAGGGTGGGGGAGCTCGCCACAGGTGGTCCTTGTGTTAGACAGTACATCGAGAGGTGTTAAGAAAATGAGGCAAGAAACCCAGACGGATAGTATGCAGGTAAAATAAGTGACTGAAACAAAACCGTTCATCAACCCTCATCTCATACATAAATATGTAAAGTCAGAACTAACGTTCTATATATGGCCCATTTATATATAGCCCCTTTAGTCTAAATCAAAGAAAATGTATCTAATTGTACCCTCAGTGGAAAAGACAGTTTTTCCATTACAAATGTCATATGTTGTGTCAATTTAGTCCTCAATGCTGGGTGACTCACTTTTTGGCTATTGTTTTTTTACTGGCAACCACGGGATACGAAGTATTTTTTTAACGTTTGCATTCCAATAATCCAGAGTCAAATCTCCCAAAAAAGAAGTCTACCACTGGAAGGAAATGGTATGAAGCTCGTTCCAGTAATCTTGAATAGCTGGGCAACTCAAAATGTGGTAATGGTTGGCATTAGTGGTACCAAAACCCTGCTGTTCTGACTACAAATTTTGCTCAGGTAGTAATAGAATTACAGGGCTGCTGTAGCCCTTTAAAGATCCAGCACCGCTCCCTGATTTGTCCAGGAGCCGTGCACAACGAGCAGCTGGCTGGGCCGGTTAATGTTGATGTCACAGCAGCTGGTTTCTCTCATCCTGTTAACTCTGCCTGCCATTATCAGCCCCTGCCCCCTCACCTTGCTCTTTGCTTCTGTAAGCTGCTGCTGTGTGCTGCGCTCATTTTAATACTCCAGACTCATTTGATCGTCTTTATGGACTTATCATATTAAACATTTATCACTGCAATTTCGCTAAACCAAGCATGTTTATTCAACACTTAAGGGACCACAGCACGGCTCCTTTTAGCACCCCCTCCCCATCCCCAGCGTAAGGCGCACTTATTTTCTCCTCCTTTCTCTCTCTGCTCCTCACTCCCTCAGTCCCCACAGCTTGCTTTATATAAACCCCATCTTCTTTATGAGGCATTGCCTAAATAAAAAGATATTTATGTACAGTTTATTTCCTCTTATTTCTGGTCATCTTTTCTGTCTGTGACTAGGCCACCAATAGACTAATGCCATATGAAGCTTGGCAGTGAATCAGGCACAAATGTATTCAGGGCATTTAGTGCTTTAGATAAATTGGGTATCAATTTAATCATCTGATCAAACACTTATTAGCATAATCACTTTTGGGAATGGATGGTCCAGATAAAGAGACCCATGAAAGACCTCATCTCTGTGTTGCCAAGTGTCTTGTCAACACTTAGCAACACAGACAATGTGCATCACTGCTACATGCTTTAAGGGACCCCTGCAGGGCCTTGTCTAAATTACCTTCCTTTGTACAAACAATAGCACCAGTTCTCTATTTTTGTCAACAGCACAGCAACTGCAAAATGATCTTTTCACTGCTAGATTACCCAGCAATCAAACGTACTGCAGCCAAGCCCCATGCCCTTTTATTTGATCTTGCACAAGATGGCTTACTGCAGCATCACACCTTCCAGTGAGCAGAGGAGGTCTGGGAATCTAGGAATACCACAAAGTGCTAAGATTATTGACAATGCACTCAGTCTCACACCAGGCTGAGGGATCGATGGGTGGCTGGAAGGGCATAAATCAGACTCCTGTGGCTCCTTTTGATGTCACACCCTTACCCACCCATCCAGCCTTCCAATTAAAAGCTTGCATTTACAGCAGCATGTACACCCAAGAACACACACCTCACAATATACAATAAAAGAAGTGTTTGGAGATTCACATAAACACCAACAAATGCACAGTGAAGAGCACTTCACACCCCAGCATCTTACCAACAAGATGACAGCGCTTTAAAAATGGTGGGCTAAAAATAACCATTACCAGCTTGGTCTTAAATCTTAGCATCTGTGCCAGGTTTAAAAATAAAGAGCAGTGTCGAGAAACCAAGCTGGACCCATTTGTCTTTCTGTCACACTGTCTATCCAGCTTTGCCTCTTCCATTATCCCTTAGTTTACTTTAATATCTGGAAGGTGGGCAGATGTGATGGTGAAATGTCCACAGGAAATGCAGCCCTAAATATTAGGATTACAAAGGCAGCAATGATACAATTACTGAAAACCCGCAGTGAGGTTAAGGAAAAATGTATATATTTCTCTATTTTCTTATTTTTGCACACAATGTCTGTAATGTGTAATGTGTGTAGAAAGGCGCACATAAATTAGTGTTGGAGATACTGGTTTGCAGAACTATTATCATGCATCACATTCAGGCCTCAGTAGCGGAGATCAATTCTGCCTTTTGGTCGCTGAGTTCAAAGCCTGGTCTGGCTACGTGGAGGACTGGATTAAGAGGCAGAATTTATGAGGTGCAATGTGAATGTTTGAGTGGATGCGGGATAGATAGGAAACTCATAATACCTCCACCCAATGTCTTTCACAATAAACAGGAGCTTAGATGTTGCACAACAGCAGTAGAATAGTGCACCGTTTATAACACAGCAGAAGACAGGATGCATATGTGAATATTCACACAACGCACTACCCTGAGCATTACCTTGCCAAGCAACCTTGGAATAGGGGGTAATATGTTTGCTTTACAGACTGAAGAGTAGGAGTATAATCAGTTCACAAGACCTTGCAATTTTAAAATGCTACGAGATTTCTCCTCAAAGTTAAGCCTGTCTTGAAGTGCTATCCAGTTGCTATCAACATGTGTTTTTATTCATATATACTTATAATATTTTATGCAATATTTTATGTGAAAAGGTATTTACCCCCTAACAGATTTCCTAAGTTTTTATTTTTTTTATGTCTAACCTGTTCAAGAAATTATGTGAATACAACTTGTCTGGCAACACGAAGTAGGCTAAAATATTATGTGGATAATGTTAATGATAGTGAAAAAAAACATTTTGAAATGGTGTCATTAAAGTCTGCACTTAAAACTAGTTCAGATGCTGTGGAGTAACAGAATGTGTCTTCCCAAATATATTGCTATAATCTTTTAAAACCCAATTATAGATTGTCCTATCACAATATACAGGGGGTATGGAAAAACCTTAAAATTTTGGTGTTTCTAGTAGCTTTTTTGCTTTTTTTATTATTTAATAAAAGAATATTTTGAAAAAAACAAGGAAACAGAGCAACAAAGTGAGCATTTCTTCAGTCAAAACTCAGTAACAAATAATTACTTGGCTCCTAAATAAAGCAAGGACACAGGCAATAAAAATGCACAAAAGAAGAATGGGATAAAATGGCAATATGTATATAAAAAACGGTGGTACAAAGTAGCAGAGGGGCAACTTCCACCAGAGCTTTTCAAAGCAGGATGAACCAGCCTAATGGAAAAAGAACAGGCATTAAACATAATTGGGATGGATTAAAAAGATGAGGGAACCAGGACAATCTGGCAGAACAAAGAAAACCTTGAGACCATGTTAGTTACTTTTATATGCAGAAGTCAGAATTGCTGAGTTTCAAGTTGGAACATTTAAACAGTTCTGTCTGTGGCAACGATGTGCTTATTTTCAGTCAGTCAGTCATTTTCTACCGCTTATTCCATAGTGGGTTGTGGGGAAGCTGGTGCCTATCTCCAGCAGTCTATGGGTGAGAGGCAGGGTACACCCTGGACAGGTCACCAGTCCATCACAGGGCAACACACAAACAACCATGCACACACTCATTCATACACCTAAGGGCAATTTAGAGTTACCAATTAACCTAACAGGCATGTCTTTGGACTGTGGGAGGAAGCCAGAGTACCCGGTGAGAACCCACGCATGCACAGGGAGAACATGCAAACTCCATGCAGAAAGACCTGTGGATGGGAATTGAACCCAGGACCTTCTTGCTGCGAGGCAACAGTGCTACCAACTGTACCACCGTGCAGCCCCGTGCTTACTGTAATTTCTGACATTTTGTCTCTCATTAAATTAGTCAGATTTCAAGTATAACCTCCATTAGCAAGCATGTTGCTGCTGAATTTGAGTGAACAAAAATAGAAATATCTTTGTTCTTGGCTTGAACTGCTGAACTTAGTTAGCCTGGTCACTGACCACAACTATCATAAAATGTTACTGGTTTACCAACGTTCAGCCGGAACACTATTAATATGAGTGCAACTTAATTCCAAGATCCGATTTATGATTTCTGGATAATTTGAACAATCAATATATTGTAGTTGTGGTTTGTCGTTTTAAGTGCAAGACGTGATTTTGGTGCAATAAATGCTGCTCATGTGGAATCTGTAAAAATAATTGATTAAATATGTTTTCAGCAGCATGTTAGTCTGTGTGCATCAAAAAGTAAAGTTGAGTGTTTTAAAAAAATCCGCATCATTTTGGTTGTTTTTTGTTTTGCTTTCTTGCTTTTTAGTAGCAGTGTACATTAACTCTATATACAGTAGTTTATAATGCTGACACACTAAAGAAAGAAAGAAAATCTTACTCTTTGCATTGGACTGTTTTAAGATTATTAAAAAATATATTTAAAAAAATGTGCTTCAGCACTACATAGAAGCAGTACATATTTCTTGTTCTGGACAGTTCCTCTCTGTCAGATGATTCTTTAAACTCGATCCTGCCTCTACAGTATCTGTGCAGCTCAGCACAATAATATAACATGTCACTTTGACAGGTGCTGAGTGAATTAAAAACATCCTTTCTGCCTAGGAACCCTGTCAGAAAGGGAAATCCATGCCAGATGTACTACAACCTCACTTTGCACGCATGATCAAACACCTACTACATCTGGCTGCCGAGGGCTTTGCCGCTCTTCCCCGCAGATGCTAAATGATATCGTTAACATTTTAATGCAAACGACATTTACACGCGGGCTTGTGCAATTACACCTCTGATTCAGTGAAATCCAGACAGACACAGTGTGATCAGTAATTAGATTTTACATTGGGTGAAACGTACACACACATGTACAGACACACACACACCGACCCACCAAAGCTTGCGCCTAATTGGAGAGCTAGACAGACTCGAGGAGGAATGGTACAGTAGAGTAGCCCTCATTATAGATCTAAGATGTATGAGCTAGGGGATATCTATTATGATCACACATCAGGGTATCCATTACCCAACATTAGCAACTCTTTCAACTGGAATCATGCAACGTAACCTAACAAAACATTTTATAATTCATTCAGGTGAGCAAGAAGTAAGTGGGTTTGTAAACCTAATTTAGTCCATTAGATATTCAAATCAGAGTAAGACTGCACAACTTGACTATACCCTTTGTTTTCATGAGTACATTTAATTTCAGTGGGCAACTATATTCTTGCACAACCAAACCCTAATTGTTGTTTGTTGTCCTACTTGGCAAACAGACTAATGGCTGTGAGTGCAGCTGTAAAGCTGATCAGATTTCTTTACAGGACACTAACTATGGACACCACTTATCACTGTGCATCTTCATGCAGACTTGAGAATCGCCTTTTAACTCCAACAAATGGGCTCTTATAAGTACACTGCCTTCATTGCCCTCATGTAGATTTATCAACTTACAAAGTCCAGCTCACTCCTTCTACTTGTGGCCAGATTTAATCCATCTATCCCTCCCAGTCCTTCCAACATCTCCATCCAGAGTTTCAGGTTGCTAATAACGTGAGGTCATGTAAAATTGGCAAGCTAACTGAAGCTGGCAGCTATTTAGCGTGCTACAGGCTGCACACGACTGGATGTTCTGAAAGAGCTCCTTTAGTTCAGAGAGTGTGTGTGTGTGTGTGTGTGTGTGTGTGTGTGTGTGTGTGTGTGTGTGTGTGTGTGTGTGTGTGTGTGTGTGTGCATGTCTAAAGGTCACAGCTAATTGAGATCAAAATTTGATTGCATGATTTGATGACCTCTGCATAAATGCTCGTTTATTGACAGCAAACAAGATAAGTCCTTTTTAAACCACGAGCACAGGGACGAAGCACCGTGTATGTCTACAAATCATCACAGCCTTTGTGGGGGCTCTGTGAAACACCCTGTCTCATTATAGCTTTTCAATGAGGATCTGAATAGGCCAGTTTAGCTTGCTGTGCTCTTGCCTAGAGGCAACTTTCAAGCAGTTATTTCATGTTTTTTTCTTCTGTGATGATGGCTAAATTTATAGCCTAAACATTGGTGAGGGCCGGCGACAGCAGACTTATGAAATCTTAAATAAAGAGATAAGCTGCAGAAGGCGACATATTGTGAGTGTGTCTGATAAGACCTACGACTCAAAGCTGTCTTTTGATTTCATTTTTTTTGTACATTGCATTAATTGTAAAAAGCAAGGTATGATGGAATGGACAGTGTCCCAATATCAGTCTATAACAAGGTTTGGAAAAGGTATTGTTTCAAAATCGCAAAAATTTTATGTTGAACCTTCTCAGTTAGAAATCCTTTTTAATTACACTAGGGTGCTGCAGTGACCAGAGTGACCATAGTTTCCCCTGGCTGTATTTAGTTTAGACTGGTGCACAGGCTGCAGGTCAGCTGGCTGAAAAAGGGGTACTTAATCTTTTCCTTGTTTACAAGACAGATAGAGTTGGCTGTTTGGAAATATTTCCAGGTACTGCAAACTCATGGTGTGGAAACTAAAGGAGCTCCACTTTTCACCGTTATTAAGGTATAACTGCTTTAAAATTAGTGTTGGCAAGCTACGTGTAGCACACCTTTAAATCAGAGCAGAAAACCCAACTAATTACCCAGCTAGTATAAGCTTGTCACATCTGTCATGCTCTATAAAGAGCAGGATGGCATAAAGGATAATATTTGGTCCGATTAGCAATAAAAATTAGCAATAGAGTACTACCACGAAAATTGGTGGGTGTTTATTTTTGCCTGAGCCTCTATATCAAAATGAAAATGAGAATAAATAAATGTCACAGACAACAATATTATAGCTGTAATAATCAATGTTGCATCATTTTAGCAGCATTAAAAAAATTGTTGCTTTATTGTTTTTATGAAAAGCACTTAAATCATGTACATTTTAAGATATCCATTCTAATAACATGACAAAGTTAAACCCATTCTTTTATTAGCATACATTATATATTTAAAATTAAGTTTTGATACAAAAACCGTGGTGTATGGAATACTCGTTAGAGTTAGTTTTTATTTATTTATTAATTCTCAATTTCCTAAAAAAACATGCAATACACAAACCTTCATTTTCATGCAACATGTGGAACATGGAGTAAAAGGGGGGATTTGTCAAATTAACACCACGATCACAGGTTAGCAATAATGTCCAATCAGCTCTGTTTAGTTTTCTTAAAATGCATTTTTTATATAGAGAGATTCACTGAAGTTAACTTAGAATCCAGCTTGCTCTATTTCCTCCGCTCTGATGGTTGCCACACTATTTGTGATTTATATTGATTTGGCTTACATAATTCATAAAGTTATGTTATTAAAGATTTTATAAAAGTAATTTTATTAGGTTACAAAACAAACAGGTTAATTCAATATCATGGTTCAAGCCAGTTGACACCACAAAGTTATCACACCTACTGCATTCATGGCTATATCTCTTCTAAACAATAGGCAACACTAGGGAGCAGGTAAGAATGGCTAAACACCAGAACATGAAAAAAAACCTTTGTCTGTTATCGACCAAAATGAAATTCAAATGCAGTATTTTAAGCAGTGTTGCTGCAATTTTCAGATAGCAAGGCTTACAGAGTTACTGTATCACAACCATGTCTACTCATTGAGCAATGGACCTCGTTTCAGTGTTGAGGCTACATATAGACCTCATTTACACATGAGTCAGTTACCTCTATACATGACCCAGATTTAGTGGGAGATATTTGATCTACATTTAGACCAACCAGTTTTCTCCTCATTAATTAATTTTAATATCATACACAATCAATTAAAAGTCCACAAAATAAAGTCTACTAATCATATAAAAATGCCAGATTTCATTTCGTGATATTGTGGTAGCAACATCAAAGTGTGAAGAAAGACTGAATTCCTTTTGAAAGCAAAGAAAGTGAGTGAACAACTGTATAAATGAAGGCATATTTATGAAATGTGTCAGATGAACAATTCAATTGTCAATATACATTCAAGTTGGACATGCTGTGCGCTGACAAGATGCTTTCTATGTATTATCAGAGAGAAAGTTGAATGAACTGTTGAAATTTCCAAACCAGAACTACTGCACTCTCGTACAGTAGCAGCAACTCTTTGAAGTTAACTCACCAAAGTTCCCCTGAAACACAGACATGACGCTCTGCTGACAGGATGTTTCTATGTAGATGAAGAGCAGACTTTAATTCTTATTTGTTAAAAACCAAATATACAGGAATATAGACAAAATAATGGAGACACATGAAATGTCCTGGTTATGTATATTTGTTGTGGTTTATTGACTGTGCAGTTGAGCAAGTTGCATGGTTAAAACAATATGCTTGCATTCTTAATCTGTCTAAAATGTGTATAAAGATTTATGTTTATGGTCTTGCTCTAAAAGTTGTTTAAATCTGTTTTTTGTACATGTATTAGTGGTTTGAAAGTAGATGAACAGAAGAAGCAGAGCAACATGTGCCGGTGTTTTGACCAGATGAGCTACATGCCTGCACAGGTGTTAATGCACAACATATATATAAGTCCAGAACTTTTCATGTGTTTCTGTCATTGTTTTGTTTTGTTACCCTTCCCGTAAAATTGCCTGATTTTTCATAACGCATAAAACTTAAACTCAGTTCCCTAGCTGGCTAAGAGACATCTTGCCAGTAATGCATTATCTTTGCTGAAAGAGGGCAATTCAGAGAGATACCTTCAGTGGTTGATAGAAGTGTAGTAGTTCTGGTTGGAAATTATGTATCATACTGGTTTGCGTTTGTAAAAATGAGCTCATCATCTTCTCAAATGGTATCCAGAAACCATCTCATCAGTCCAAAGCCTGTCCATATAAAAAAATTTCACCGGAGAAATATGTCTTATTTTCATCTTCCAGTAAAATTCAAATATCTAAATATGTCTTCATATTAACCCTGATTTACTGTAATCCACGATTCTCACAATTCATAGCTCTATACAAACACAATTGATCATCAGTCTTTTTCTACACAATATTTACACAAAAGAATTAAGTTAGTTAAGTTTGACTTTTCTGTATGATTTGAATAAAACGGAAAAAAATTCAGTTTGAAACACTACCTGGATTTTAATAGTTTTTTGTATCATAATTGATACATTAGGCATTTATAGTAACATGTACCACATTTGCCACATTAAAATTATGCATTATGTATGCTTTAAGAAGAAACACATGACACACGTAAACATAATTTACAATAGTACATCATAGGTTTTGAAGATAGTACAAAATTTGTTTTTTTCGAGACACGTGTATCAACAATGATATGCTTGCCATTTAATAGTTAAGACAGGGACAATCAACCCATTTGGCTGCAATTTGTCTATTTAACACATCTAATGCAACAGTGTGTGCTGGGATTCATAGACCTGTAGACCAACTCTGTCTTCTGACATCTGAGTAAGGAGTTGTTCCTCCCTTTCCTGCTTTGTTCTGGTTCTGCCATTTTGTAGTGGTACCCAAATTGTGAAGAGGTTTGATCCAACCATACTCTGGCTAAAGGACCCCACAAGCAAAACAAGATATAGGTTTCCACACTGTGTTGTAAGTTTAGATTTGGGGGGGCTTAGGACAAAGCTCCCAACGCCCATTAAGCAGGTTACCATAGAGACAGGCCAGTGAGAGCAGGCCCAACTAGGAAACAGCAAGAATTGTCTGGAATTCAATCTCTTCGCTGGCTTCAATCTACAAGGTCATTCATTCATTCTGACAACGACTGCTCAGCCGATGAACACCTCATTCTCATGATAATCAACAAAACATCCAGCCGCAGAGGACAAAGTCTTAGAGCCAGGCTCTGCTACAGTGATGGAGAAATCAAGTAACAGCAACGGATGGAAACATATGCATCATACAACATCAAGGAGACATCATGGAAAAGTATGACGTCTGCCACTGAACGCTGAATGCGGCTTAATCCCTATCAGTTTTTTGCCACAGGCCTCCTTAATAATCCCTTCTGCAATAAATGGACACAATCTTGCATGGTGGTTGATCTAATGTCAGAGCCAGATGATTATGATTAATGAGGATTCCTTATTGTTCCTTTATGAGTTTCAGCACAAGCTGGGCTGAGGGAGATACCATTTTATATGGAGTCAGTATCAATAAACAGCGCCGACCGAGGGCTGCCTCAGCTCCGATAAAAAAAAACAGTCGACACAGAAACAAAAATCAATTTCGAAGCCGTATTTTATCATTCCGGCTAGAGAGAAAAATCCATTTTGGGGGGGATACGAAATCTCATATTGCAGCCCCTTGATGCGGTTAAACACATTCATACCTGTAAATCTCCATTTTGCCAATTTTTGATTTGCAAATTCATCTTTTCATTTTAGCCATTTTTTCATACAAGGCCAGCCAACAATTGGCTGGTTTTACTTTCGGTACGTGAATGGACCCCAACATATCGTCCTGGTGTGTTTTCTTACGGACATGTTACTATTTTCTTTCCCTTCTCGTTCATCTAACACTCCCTGTGCCTTCCCCCTGTTTTCGTACACACCCAGGCAGCCATAATCCCTCCCTGTAGGAGACACTCCGGCCAGTAAGTGAATGCAATAAACTGTATCAATTTTCCACCATTGATTATGGATACATTATATGGGTGCACAAAAAAATCTGTGATTGGTAACAGCAGTGACACAAAAATGCATACGATGTAAACATGACTTATTATTTAAAGAGAAAAAGGGAAATGTGGTTCAAACATTTATTTCTGTGTGATCTACTTCTAAATTAAACAGACTTAATAATTTTTAACTAATATCTTTAAACTGCATTTCAGGATTAATAAAACTGATCAAAACATATGAGAAAATGATTGTAGAAATGATGCATTAAGAGCAATGAATGAAATTAAAATAATCTTAATGCAAAGAGGATGTGCATGCTAGTGTCTTTATATTTGGCAATTGAACACCTTTTCATTCATTTAAGCCCACATGAACTTGAAAAATATGTTCACAGTGGGGGAGGGGGAAAGGGTTAAACGAAATGTCTATTACATTAAAGACGTCACTCATTACTAAGGGCCTCAGTGGAAGTAAGATGTGACAGGATGTGTTTGAAATTAAAATGGAAAAAAAACATTAATTTGTCGCAATTAAATTAATTAAAACTTTGAATAAAACACAAAATCCATCAATGCATTTTAATTTTTATCTATGAACTAACGCCCAATAAACGATATCATGGTTTCATTTGGCTCAGGATGTGCTTTTGAAGGCCAGAAATTTGTATTTTTGCAGGAGAGCTTGAGAGATTCATCAGTTCAAACCTCACCCGTCGCCCTTTCCCTCCATCAGCGGTGTCAAACCTTTCCACAACCGTATAAAATCCATTCCGTGTGGGTCACAGGTGACCCCCCCCCCCCCCCCCCCCCCCCCCCCCCACCCACCCCTTCAGTCATTTAGCAGCCTGACACTGATTTGTTTTTTGTTTAGTTTTCTGCAGGAGGTAATAGACATTTGAGTGGCAGATTATAAACTTACCATTCAAGATGCTCTGGAGGAAGATAAAAGCCAATATCCACATGCCCTGCTCCGTTCAATCCCCCCAAAGCTATGCTTTCTCGTCTTCCTCCGACCGGTGCCTCCCTGGGTTTCTCTTCAGTGCGCCTGGTGTAAGGTTAAACATTTGCGTGGGTCTTGAAGCAAACCAGTTCTAGTCTCTATACTTTTTTTTATTTTAAAATCTACTTCCTACTTTTACTTCGTGTCGCTGACCTATGTTTTGCTGTTCTGTTTTTTTTTTTCCCTAGGACAAAATTAGGCTCTGTGATTGTCTTGGGGAGAGCGCTGCGCGCAGACTCTCCTCTTGTGCTCCGCGTCTTGCTGCTTCTCCCTGTTATTCAAAGGGGATGCTGAAGTGGTAAAGCCCAGGTGTGTGTGATGCTGAGTCAGAGTCGGGTCCTGGTGCCAGAAATTATTTCCCCAATTAGCCCAGACTAAATTTGCAAAATAAACAAATCAGAAGCTTCGATTATCTAAATTAAACATAAACTCCCGGGTCATCCTTGGGAAAAAATAGTTTTAGACAATTAAAAATTGACCAACTAATAGAACAATGAGGCAAAAAAGTGGAGAGAGGATGCGAAAATGAAAAAGACGCTGTTTTGTTCAGACTCCAAAGTCAAGACCATCTTCATCGCCTCTTTGCGTCCAGCAAGAAGCGAGCAAGCGCATCTTCCCCGCTGTCGTTCTCTGATCGCAGTCTCACCGCCTCTTTGAGCATTACACAGAATAACCCTCTCCCCCTGCCCCTGCAGACGCTTTAATTCCTCATTGCCTTAAAGGAGCAGAGGCGGCTAGCGGTCCGTCTTGAGGGCAGGACACCAGGAGAAGGAGGTGTGAGAGCACGCACTGAGCGGTGCATTTGCATTAAGGAAATAAGGCACCTGACGCACCGAGGCACCAAGGATTTTTACGCACGGTGTTATATCGGCACAGAGTAAAGCGTTGTTTGTGTGCAGGTGCACACATCATCTAGGTCTGGCTTTAATTGATCTAGCATTCCGGTTTTTTACCCCAGGGACGCCTCCATAAACTTTTGCAATGGGTTCCCAGATGGGAGGCACTAATAATTAAGGGGTGGCGCACAAAATGGTATGTTTCTATGTCGATGGAAAAAGACAAGAAAAACTTGATCCTCCTTATGATTTTTTCTAAAACCTAATAGTCTGCAAAATCATGCACCCACCACCTACATACAAAAAATCTGCCAGTTTGATTAGCACATGCATTTACCAGGACATTACTGACTTCTTTTAAATTTACGATTTCAACCAATAAGACTTGTTTTCCAAGATCTATGACACATGAAAAAAAGAAAACTTAAGCTGCAAGTTTTTTGTTGGAGGTAGTTAATTTAAATAAATAAAAAATGACCAGTTATGTAGCATTTTTGTAGCAAAACATCTGTCCAAAACCTTTGTCTCATTTTACTGAACTAATGCATCAAAGAACATGCTGTGGGTGGATGTATTTATAGAACAAAAACGGTGAGAGTTCTGAGTTACGCATTTCAGTAATAGGTTAAAAAGATCTTTTTAACCTGCTGATCCTCAATTAGAGCTGATCAACAGAAAACTGATTTTGAGTATTAACCAGTTGGTTGATGCATCTAAAACAGTTTAAGATTGAAGATAGAGTGTCAGACAATCAAAACGTGCACAACAAATGACAGAAGAATATATTAATAGGAATGAATAAATAAATGTTGCTACTACTCAAAGCTTGTTTTTTTGTTGCATAATTTCATGCAATAAAAACATTATGCATATAAGACTTTGTGGTCAGTGGAAGGGTCATCAAATATATAGAGATGAAGACGGACACAACTCTAATCGTCTTTGTGCCACCAGTGGTACCCTAATAGTTGAGGTGTAATATACCAAAAGCACCGAAAGTGCAGCCTTGTCGGTTCAGTATGCACATGTACAAAACAAATACAGCGTTGTTTTATACCTGAACACAGGCAGGATGTGTATGGGTGGAACCAAGTGCGCAATGGAATGTTCTGTAACTCAACTTTAAAAATTGATACCTAAACAAAACAGAGAGGACTCCCAGCTTTCACTAAAATCTGCTTTTTCTGAACCTTTAAGTTTCTCATGCATCTACAGTCAAGAAAGAAAGATGGACCAAACCAGAACTTTATCTCAGTGTAGGAACAACAGCAATAAGGTACATAGCTCACCCTGCACTTGACTAAATTGCTCATCTTAAACAACATTAAACAGTATGGGATTATAAACATTACTGGAGAGAAAATAGCTAAAGTCCAAATCCAGCTACTTGCAGCATTCAACAAGTCCAAGACGCTGCACAGGATATGAGATGGGACAACACACTGGTACCGTCTTGACCAGATTTCCCAACAGCTGCACTTTTATGGTGCATTCAAGTACATCCGGAACACTGGATTGTCTAAACATCAAAACAACTTCAAAGTGATTTAAATCTTTTTCATTTTCAAATGACCTTTTTAAGTGGTTTTAAAATCCATCCATCCATCCATCCATCCATCCATCCATCCATCCATCCATCCATCCATCCATCCATCCATCCATCCATCCATCCATCCATCCATCCATCCAGCTAGCCATCCATCCATCCATCCATCCATCCATCCATCCATCCATCCATCCAGCTAGCCAGCCATCCATCCATCCATCCATCCATCCAGCCATCCATCCATCCATCCATCCATCCATCCATCCATCCATCCATCCATCCAGCTAGCCATCCATCCATCCATCCATCCATCCATCCATCCATCCATCCATCCATCCATCCATCCATCCATCCATCCATCCATCCAGCTAGCCATCCATCCATCCATCCATCCATCCATCCATCCATCCATCCATCCATCCATCCATCCATCCATCCAGCTAGCCATCCATCCATCCATCCATCCATCCATCCATCCATCCATCCATCCATCCATCCATCCATCCAGTCAGTTTTAGAATGGCCACTTATTTGTTTCTCTTGACTGAAGTGAATCAAGCAGATAAAACCATCACCCACCAAAGTATCAACCTGCTTATTGCACTTGGGATGAAGTGATTTGGAAGGTGAAATTGGAAATTGTTGTTTTGGTATAGCTTTTTTCTCCTACTTACTCATTTGCTCTTTCAGTCCATTCACATCTTTTTAAGGCAGACTCAAGGGCGATGGGAGGAAGGGCCAGCACATATGGAAGGTTGTCGATTACTTGTGATTTATTTGTAAACAGTTACCGGCTTAGGGTCTTTGTTGCACTGGATGATCAAGAAGGCCCTTATCAGCAGCTTAGTTTGCATATTCTTCAGGCCGGCAACACCCCTTTGTAGGGATGTAAATCTTCAAAGACAAGTGGTGCACATTTATGAGCAGCTAAAAGGGATAAAAAAAATGGGCGTTAATGTTTCTTTCTTTTATTTCATTAACCCACACTTTTAAATAATTCTGAAGAAAACACAAAGCAAAGGTGGTATTCAGTCAGAGCCTGGAGAAAAGGGGGTTAACAAACAGTATCGTCAGCACACACATGCCCTCTGCACATCGCTTCCCTGAACCCCATATTCCACCCTGCCACCACCCCTCCATTTTAATGCCTTCCTTGAAGTCAGGAGTATTGCTGTGGAAGGCTACAGAAGCCTTGTGGGCCTGTCCACACAGCTGAATGTGATTTATCCAGCAGCACAGTCTGCAGCTCACTCTCTATACCACATGACAGGATGCTACTGAGAGTGTAATCTCCAGGCTACTCATTTTATTTATGTGCTTATATCTGATATGAGAGGAAGGGTTTGATTTTGCAATTCTGAATGTGAACAAACAAAAGAGGAAGATCCTTAATGGTGACAGTGTTAGATTTTATACTGGTCAGTCAAACATGTTTTTGTAGCAGAGGCTAGATAACTTTGGTGGCTGTGTGACTGCAGGTGTAGTGCTCAGTACATTTTCCTGTTTAGTTGGGGCTTCTTGTCTACAATATCTGCCCACTTGTCTGTCTGGCTCTTTTCACTCCAGTGCAGGAGACAAACAGCAGTGCCACTCTGCATGTGCAGCTGTCTGTACCTGAACAAACTGTTCTAGCTTGCCTCAAATGCTTTTTATTTGTTGTTTTTCCTTCTATGTGATTTATTCAGAAGATGTTTAAATAAGACATTTTTTTATTCAGACATTTTTTACAAAAACAAATGTAGCTATTATTGCTCCAGAATGCATGTTTAATTGGGTAAGAGGATAAAGTAACTTGCTTATTTCCCTAAGCCCAACGATAAATCCAAATAAGTTTAAGTCTCTGGGGTGCTAAGGAGAAAACATTGGTGAATCAGGGCAGTGGGTCAGAGATACTGCCTCAGTCAGTTAACAGGGGATTAGCAGGAGCGTGCTGCAGTTTTAGCTCTAAATGGTTTGCATAAACATGCAAGCAAGTTTATCAACCGCTGCAAAATTTTGACATGTTTGTATGTTAAATGTTGTAATTCACCGTCAGTGTTGCCGAATGCTCTTTTTCGCAAAAATTATAAATAAATAAATCAGGAGCTCTTGCTTCTAATAGGAGCTCTTACCCAGGAGACCTCCCAATCCCCTAATATATCTCTTAAGGATTACATGTATATGATGCATGAAAAAATGATGTTAGAATCACAAATGTGACATATTTTCCCATTGTTCAGTAAGCAGTGTTAGAAGAATTAAATTTTGTTTTCTTTTCAACTGAAGGTGACATTCACAGCCTGCAAAGGCAAACAAGCTCCAAAGATGGAGGAAGAAAAAGATCTGAATGTGGGTTCAAGCCATTGACAGAAGGATCCATGGCATTAGAGTGTGCCATCTGACATTTTAGGAGAAATTAAACATCAGTGTGATATAACTCGGCAAACAGGATTTTATGAGAAGCTGAAATGAAGACATTTGGGGAATAAATAAAGCAATCCAAATAAAAAAGGCTATGTTTGTTTGCAACAGACTGTAAAACTAATGCTATAAGGCATAGAGTCACACAACCGAATTAACAATTGCAAGAGGTTATGTTCAATTCAATTCAATTCAGTTTATTTATATGGCGCCAATTCACAACACATGTTGTCTCAAGGCACTTCACAAAAGTCAGGTACATACATTCCAATTAATCGTAACCATTGAACAGTGCAGTCAGATTCAGTTATTTATTCAAATTGGATAAAAAGTTTTTCTATCTAAGGAAACCCAGCAGATTGCATCGAGTCAGAGACTTGCAGCATTCCCTCCTCCCGGATGAGCATGTAGAGACAGTGGACAGTCACTGGGGTTGACTTTGCAGCAATCCCTCATACTGAGCATGCATGTAGCGACAGTGGAGAGGAAAAACTCCCTTTTAACAGGAAGAAACCTCCAGCAGAACCAGGCTCAGTGTGAGCGGCCATCTGCCACGACCAACTAGGGGTTTGAGAGAACAGAGGAGAGACACAAAGAGAACAAAGAAGCACTGATCCAGGAGTCCTTTCTATGGGAAGGAAAAGTAAATGTTAATGGATGTAGCTCCTTTAGTCGTTTCATCTAGGAAGAAAGAACAGATAAACTCTGAGCCAGTTTTCAAGGTTAGAGTCTGAAAGCAAGCACATAGTTAGTTACAGTAAAAGCTCAGTCAATTTCCATTTCTAGGAGAGAGAAAGGGTTAAACACTAAAAGACAGAGCCATGTGGGTCATCGGCAGAGGGTGAGCATTAAGTTGTTTCCAGCAGAAGCTTGGATGATGCCCCTTTCCAGAAAGGTGTCACAGGTAGATACAGAGTCAGGCCACATGTAGCTTCTAGGAAGAGAAAAGAGAGAACAAAGTTTAAAGCTGAAATAACAGCAAATAATGCAGAATTAGAGAGTAGTGTGAGAATGTAGCGAAGAAAGTGAAAGTGGTGATTATGTCCTCCAGCAGCCTAAGCCTATAGCAGCATAACTACAGAGATAGCTCAGGATAACCTAAGCCAATCTAACTATAAGCTTTATCAAAAAGGAAAGTTTTAAGCCTAGCCTTAAAAGTAGACAGTTTGTCCATCTAGAGCCCACTGATGGCTATTGTTATACTAAAAACCATAACCATTGGAAAAGAGAAGGGGTCATACAGGTAGCAGAAATGGAGGGTGTGTTTGCACCTCAACCATAACTGAGCCGGTTTATACTAAACCTGACTCCCCCTTACTCCATCAAACAGGGAGGGAAGAAGATGGAGGTAAAAAATAAGGAAGATAGCTCAGGATAACCTAAGCCACTCTAACTATAAGCTTTATCAGAAAGGAAAGTTTTAAGCCTAGCCTTAAAAGTAGACAGGGTGTCTGCCTCATGGACCAAAACCGGGAGCTGGTTCCACAGGAGAGGAGCCTGATAACTAAAGGATCTGCCTCCCATTCTACTTCTAGAGACTCTAGGAACCACCAGTAAACCTGCAGTCTGAGAACGAAGTGCTCTGTTAGGAACATATGGAACAATCAGATCTCTGATGTATGATGGAGCTAGATCATTAAGGGCTTTATATGTGAGGAGGAGAATTTTAAATTTTATTCTGGATTTAACAGGGAGCCAATGAAGGGAAGCTAAAATAGGAGAAATATGATCTCTCTTTTTAATTTTCATCAGAACTCTTGCTGCAGCATTTTGAATCAGCTGAAGGCTTTTAACTGCATTTTGTGGACATCCTGATAGAAACAAATTACAATAGTCCAGCCTTGAAGTAACAAATGCATGGACTAGTTTTTCAGCGTCACTCCTGGATAGGATATTTCTAATTTTGGCAATGTTCCAGAGATGAAAGAAGGAAATCCTAGAAACCTGTTTAATATGGGATTTAAATGACATGTCCTGGTCAAAAATAACACCATGGTTTTTTACTTTATTACCGGAGGTCAATTTAATGCCATCCAGGTTAAGTGATTGACTAAGCAGTTTCTTTTTTAAAGACTCCGGTCCAAAGACGACAACTTCTGTCTTGTCTGAATTTAGAAGCAAAACATTTAAAGTCATCCAAGTTTTTATGTCTTCAAGACATGCTTGTAGTCTATCTAACTGGTTGGGTTCATCAGGATTTATGGATTAGTAAAGCTGAGTATCATCAGCGTAACAGTAAAAATTTATCCCATGCTGCCTAATAATTTGACCTATTGGAAGCATATATATAGTAAAGAGAATTGGCCCGAGTACTGAGCCCTGTGGTACTCCACAATTAACTCTGGAGTTTAAAGATGATTTATCATTTACATGAACAAACTGGAATCTGTCAGACAGATAAGATTTAAACCAGCCTAGCGCTGTTCCCCTGATCCCTACAGCATATTCCAGCCTTTCTAAGAGAATTTTGTGATCGACTGTATCAAATGCAGCACTGAGATCTAACAGAACCAGAACAGACACGAGTCCATTATCTGAGGCCATAAGAATATCAGTAGTGACTTTCAGCAGAGCTATTTCAGTGCTATGATGAGCTCTGAAACCTGACTGAAACTCTTCAAACAGGTCATTGCTGTATAAATGCTCACAGATTTGATTAGCAACTATTTTCTCAAGAATTTTAGATAAGAATGGAAGATTGGATATAGGTCTGTAATTTATTAAGTCATCTCGATCAAGCAAAGGTTTCTTAAGCAAAGGTTTAATTACAGCTACCTGCTACCTTAAAAGCTTGTGGTACATATCCATTTACTAAGGATAATCATATCTAAAATGGGGCTGGTAATCAGAGGGAACACTTCCTTAAATAATTTGGTTGGGATTGGGTCTAACATACAAGTTGAAGGTTTAGATGAAGCTAATATTTCTGATAACTCAGGAAGCTCCACAGGATCAAAACAGTCCAAACACAAATCAGGTTCTACAATTATTTTCAATGTTGTCTCACTTGCTGAGGATGAAGTAATCATCTTCGGGAGAATGTCAAAGATTTTATTTTTAATAGAATCAATTTTATTTAGGAAGAATCCCATAAAGTCATTATGTGTTGTGTGTACAGTATATACAATCTCCCACCACTGTACATGTGCTCCAAACATGGGAGTTCCACCTGTATACACACTCTGTGTTTGACAGCACACAAACAGGTGGTCACATCACCATCAAACACGTGACCTTACAGCAAGCAGGTGAGAACAGGTGTATGCAAAGAACGCAAATGTAATTTGCTGAGAAACATTAGCTAATATTAGTATATTTTTAAGGTCCGTCAGTCAGTCATTTTCTACTGCTTCTTCCACAGTGGGTTGCAGAGAACCTGGCGCCTATCTCCAACAGTCTGGGAGCAGGGGTACATCCTGGACAGGTCACCAGTCCATCGCAGGGCATATTATTAAGGTCTGTTTTCCTAATTTTTATTGTATTGTCCATTGCCAGAGCCTTGGCTGAAGCTTCCATGGCCTCCAATATTTGATTAGGTATTTGCCCTATTCTGGTTAAAAACAATAATTGGAGAATTATTCGTGTGCTGCTCTGCTTTGTGAAACCAGGAACCTTATTTTATTACAATGTTCACTAAGGTGCAAACTATTACAAGCCAGAACATTTAAAGTTACAACAAAAGTTATATTATTTAATTCCACGACAAAAATGTAATGAGACATGTACACTGAATTGGCTTTTTCACATTTTGTCATTTATAAAATACAAAATTAAACTTGTACAGTATGTGGTGAACTAACAGTAGCAGACCATTGTTGTGGAGTGGTTTGAAAAGGGTACATGGTTTTCTGAATATGTTGCTTTGCATTCAACCAATTCCAAAGCAATTTAAATGCAGTCAGTCAGTCATTTTCTACCGCTTATTCCATAGTGGGTCGCGGGGGAGCTGGTGCCTATCTCCAGCAGTCTATGTTTGGTCCACCTGTTTCTAATTTAATCTAAGAATATATACAACTGTGAAGGCCTCAGAGGTTTCTTAGAGAAAGTTAGTGAACAAACAACGTAATGAAGACCAAGAAACACAGCACTTTTCAGGAAATTGGCAAAGAATGAAAAGAGTACAGCAAACCTATCAGACATGGCAAAGGCATTAATCAGAGAAACATCCAAGAGCCCCATGGTGAATCTTGAGGAGCTGTAGAGTTCCACGGCTCATGTGGGAGAATGTGCTGAGATGATTATCTTTAGCTATGCACTTAGCCATGCAGAACTGTGGCCTTTATGGAATTGTGGCAAATAGAAAGCCATCATTGAAAGATATTCATAAGAAGGCCTGTTTAAAGTTTGCCACATGCCATGTAGGGAACACAGCAAACATCTGGTCAGCATTTTGGGCCTACAAGTAAAACGCTACAAGTGGTGGAAACTCCAACTGGAGATCACCCTGAAAGCACCATCCCACAGAGAAACATTGTGGTGGCAGCATTATGCTTTCAGGATGGTTTTCTTCAGCAGGTATAGAGTTAGTGGGAAGATTGGTGGAGCTAAATACAGGGCCATCCTGGAGGAAAACCTGTTGGAGGCTGCAAAAGACTAGGGCAGAGATTACCTTATAGCAGGACAATGACCTTAAACATACAGCAGAGCTGTAAGAGAGGAATATAATAACATTCATGTGACAGAATGGCCCAGGGACCTACCTAAATCCAAATGACAATCTTTGGTAACACTTTTTACAGATATTTTCATTCAAGTTCTGCTGAGTTTGAGTCCTGTCCTCAAAAGCTGGTAGAGACACCAAGAATACAAATCCCCATAACACTGCTCAGATTATTGATGTAAAAAATCATAACAATGTATCAGTTTATTAAATGCACAAATTAGTTTTGGCCTTTCCTGTTAAAGTCTTATAAAATACATTGAAGCTTGTGACAAAATATAAAAATGTTTGCTAAGTACTGTAGTTTGGATTAGAAGATTATATTTAACAGACTCTGAAGCTTCTTGCAAATCAAATGTTTCGGTTGGAGGAACATCTTGCTGAAAAACAGGTGCTTGTGTTTATCACTTACAACAGTCAAACAGCTGTGCAACCGATGTGAAAGACAATACATTAATTTTCACTCTGAAGGCAAGAGCCATGACCTTGTGATCACTGAGCTGAGGTATTCAGCCATGATCCCTAACCTAATTATACTCTGGCACAGCTGAGAAGGTATAGACAATGTATTATCTCTAAACATATATAAGATGCAGTAAAAGTACACAGCATGTGGTTAAATGGTGAGTAGTCCCCACTCCTACCATGATGCCCAAACAGTGGTAAGTGAATGTGACAATGGGGCCTCTGGGCTGCTGCAGACAGTAGTGGCCTTGCTGTGTGGCCATGCATGTTTGCATGTGTGTGTGCTAATAGACAGACAGAAGACAAAAGAACACATATAAGACACGTCATGAGCCAAGGATATGACTCTATGTGCTAACATTGAATCTGTTGGTGTTCTTTGTCTTAATTACCACTATCACTGTTAGGCCTGTAACAATAAAAAATTTTGCTGGACAATAAATCGTCCCAGAAATTATTGCGATAAACGATAATGTTATTTAGAGACCAATTTCAATTAATAAAATGATAACAGCATAATAATGCAAGTAGCTACACCAACTGAAAGATCAATAAACTTTAATTTCCAAAGAACATTTAACATTGGAACTGGAAGACATTTTAAATATCCAAAATAAATAAGCAACCATAAAGAATAAATAAAATGGATTATGAAGTCTCTGTAAACAAAACTGCCCTTCAAAAAATACTAATCATTAGGCCCAGACAGGGAAAACAGACAAAACTGCCAGGTTTAAAGACAAAAAGTGCAAACTAAAAACAACAGAACTCCATTTGAAAAAGAGCAGATGCCTCAACAGACCATATGCGAATCTGTAGCTACTTTAGTCTGGCAAATTAAACAATTAAACACCACAGTGATTGTGGATTGTCAGGAAGATGGAGACGGCCCAGTTTAAGTTTTTTATTCCCAGCTGTGAAAACAGCATCAGATGATTATGTTTTAGTGCAGATGCAGGTTAGTTGCTACTGTTTTACAACAGATGTGACATAAAGGCTCGTACGGGTTAAGTGGTTCACTTCAGTCATTCGGTTTGGATCCATCGTGCTCCTACACTGCAGCAGTGGCATTCGCCTTTGAAATCAATTCCATTTCTGGTTTTCCAAATCTCAACAAGAGTACATCTGGCTTGCTACTTCACAGGGGGCTCTCATGCCACACTCTGAAGGTACATAATGAGACATTGCGAATGGCAAGTACCTGACGCAAGAGTTTACTCCTCCCTATGCTAACGGAATGAGAAGGGGAGGGATGAGTCGGGAACGATGCACCGGAATGAAACCTTTTTTCATCCAGTCTCTTTGGTAGAAAGAGAGGGAGACAAAAGGAAAACAAACAAGCTTGCAAACGGAAATTATCAAAGTCAGTATTTATATTGTTAATTTATTTATTCCATACTGCTTCATTTGTCATTGAATAAAAGAAAAGTGGGGCTGCACGGTGGCACAGTTGGTAGCGCTGTTGCTTTGCAGCAAGGTCCTGGGTTCGACTCCCGGCCCAGGGTCTTTCTGCATGGAGTTTACATGTTGTCCCCGAGCATGCGTGGGTTCTCTCCGGGTACTCCGGCTTCCTCCCACAGTCCAAAGACATGCCTGTTAGGTTATTTGGTCTCTCTAAACTATCCTGCAAGTTTTAGACGTTCCCTATCCAAAACACCTGAATCAAATGAATGCCTCACTACCAGGCCTCTGCAGAGTTAAATGACATGCTGATGAGGAAATTCAGCCATTTGATTCAGGTGTGTTGGACAAGGGACGCATCTAAAAGTTGTAGAATACCAGATAATCCGTCAAGAAACCGTGCATGCACGGGTGAGAACATGGAAACTCCACACACCCTCCCCCTGCAGGAATTGACATGTCTGTCAAGGTTCTGTTACAGCAAACAGTCTAAATGTAAGTGTGTGAAATCAGGTACACCTTTGCTACTTCTGCAGAATTTTAGATGTTAAATACCAGTACATGCTGCTAAATAAATGAAATTGATTAATTGACGATCAGCACGTTTGAGCCTCTGTTAAATCAGAAGGTTCGGGTGTTTGCTGGTTTGGAGCAATAACGAGCAATTAAGAGTAGGTATGTTAACACAATACCAGAATAAAAAGACATCAATGATGACCTTTGCAATTTTTGCAGCTGATCAATATGTCAAGGCTCTTGAGGTCTAATCCTTTTTTCTTATTAACTAGTGGAAAGCATTCAAGATATGTCAGTCTTTTCAGGACATATCTGGGCTAGTTTCCTGCAAGCTCAGACAGTGGCTAGACATTTTAAAAATTCACAGTCTACAATTATATGTTAAATATAAATATTAGAGTTGAAGAACTATTGGAGGTTAAGATGTTTTCCGGAGTCAGTATCTTACCTGCAAAAGATTCATTAAATTGCCATAAGTATTTGCTCCAATGCCTTCACACAAATTTGAGTAATATGATGTTTTAATTTGATGTTGGCCTGCCCTTTCATGTTTTCCACTGTAATTTATCCACGTGTTGTGTCAGGTTGAGGACAGGACTCTGCGGACCAGTCAAGTTCTTCCACAACAATCTCAATGAACCATGCTTTGTGCATTGGTGTGCAGTCATGTTGGAACAGATAGTGGCCATCCCCAATCTGTTCTCACAACATTGGAAGCTGGAAATTGTCCAAAATTTCTTGGCATGCTGCACTAAGGCTTCCCATTTGAACTGAGGGGCCGAGCTCAGCTCCTGAAAAGTTGACTCACACCATAATCCCTCTGTGCCAAACTTTACATGAGGCAAAATACAGTCAGGCAAGCTCTGTTCTCCTGGCAACTCCCATACTCAGACTCATTCATTGGATTGCCAGATAAAGAGACATAATTTGTCACTCCAGAGCACGTGTCTCCACTGCTCTAAAGCAGTGTTTGTCAACCCTGGTCCTCATTGTACACTGCCCTGCATGTTTTAGATGTTTTCCTGCTTCAGAACACCTGATTTCAGTTGATGGCTGATTAACAGGCTTTTGCTGAACTGCAATCATCTGAACCAGGTGTGTTAAGCCAAAGAAACATCTAAAACATGCATGGCAGTGTGCCTTCAGGAGCCAGGTTTTAAAACACTGCTCTATAGTCTAATGCACAGGTGTCAAACTCCAGTCCGGAAGCTCTGGTGTCCTTCACATTTTAGATTTGTCTCTGCTTCAACATACCTGAGTCAAGTAATTAGGCCATTAGCAGGACTCTGTGAACTTGACTGCATACTGAGGAGGTACAGGGGTTGGACAATGAAACTGAAACACCTGTCATTTTAGTGTGGGAGGTTTCATGGCTAAATTTGACCAGCCTGGTTGCCAGTCTTCATTGATTGTACATTGCACCAGTAAGAGCAGATTGTGAAGGTTAAATTAGCAGGGTAAGAGCACAGTTTTGCTCAAAATATTGAAATGCACACAACATTATGGGTGACATACAAGAGTTCAAAAGAGGACAAATTGTTAGTTCACATCTTGCTGGCGCATCTGTGACCAAGACAGCAAGTCTTTGTGATGTATCAAGAGCCACGGTATCCAGGGTAATGTCAGCATACCACCAAGAAGGACGAACCACATCCAACAGGATTAACTGTGGATGCAAGAGGAAGCTGTCTGAAAGGGATGTTCGGGTGCTAACCCGGATTGTATCCAAAAAACATAAAACCACGGCTGCCCAAATCACGGTAGAATTAAATGTGCACCTCAACTCTCCTGTTTCCACCAGAACTGTCCGTCGGGAGCTCCACAGGGTCAATATACACGGCCGGGCTGCAATAGCCAAACCTTTGGTCACTCATGCCAATGCCAAACGTCGGTTTCAATGGTGCAAGGAGCAAATCTTGGGCTGTGGACAATGTGAAACATGTATTGTTCTCTGATGAGTCCACCTTTACTGTTTTCCCCACATCCGAGAGAGTTACGGTGTGGAGAAGCCCCAAAGAAGCATACCACCCAGACTGTTGCATGCCCAGAGTGAAGCTGTGGGGGTGGATCAGTGATGGTTTGGGCTGCCATATCATGGCATTCCCTTGGCCCAATACTTGTGCTAGATGGGCACGTCACTGCCAAGGACTACCGAACCATTCTTGAGGACCATGTGCATCCAATGGTTCAAACATTGTATCCTGAAGGCAGTGCCTTCAGATTGGTTTGATGAACATGAAAGTGAAGTTGAACATCTCCCATGGCCTGCACAGTCACCAGATCTAAATATTATTGAGCCACTTTGGGGTGTTTTGGAGGAGCGAGTCAGGAAACGTTTTCCTCCACCAGTATCACATAGTGACCTGGCCACTATCCTGCAAGAAGAATGGCTTAAAATCTCTCTGACCACTGTGCAGGACTTGTATATGTCATTCCCAAGACGAATTGACACTGTATTGGCCGCAAAAGGAGGCCCTACACTATACTAATAAATTATTGTGTTCTAAAACCAGGTGTTTCAGTTTCATTGTCCAACCCCTGTAGGTCTGCCATTTTGTTCAGGTGTGTTGGACCATGGACACATATTTAAGTTGCAGGACACCAGCACTCGAGGACTGGAGTTTGACACCCCTGGTCTAATGATTATGTGCTTTACACCAGTGGTTTTCAATCCGTGTCATCAGGATTTGCTGTCCAGCATTTTTTAGGTGTTTCCTTCACTCCACACACTTGACTTAAATAAATAGGTCATTAACAGGCTTCTGTAGCAAATCCAGGCATGCTGAGAAGGTAAAATAAAACTTTGTTTTCCACCAAGGTGGAAATGTTCCTTTGGCTCTCAAAACACAAAATAAAATACATTCACACAGACAGTCATTCATACAGTTATAATATCAACAATGTCAACAATTTGTATATTCATTTGCATACCGTGGTTAGATATCATCCTTTCATTTGGTTAAGAATAATTATTGCACTAGGGATGAATAACTTCTTAAAAATGTTTTATGTTGCCAGGAACCTTATAACGCCTTCCTGAGCTCAAAGGTTCAAACTGGCAAACTGGTAATGCAATCCTTTGATTCTGTTGTCATGGATCAGATAAACATCTAAAACAGTGGGCCCTGAGCACCAGGGTTGAGAACCACTGCTTTACACCACAGCATCCAACACTTGTCTTTGCACTTTGTACCACATGATGTTTGAAGGTCTGTAGCTACTGCCTCTGCAGAAAGTTGTCAACCTGACCCCACTCTGTGATTTCACATGACCTCAACGTCGTGGCTGAGTTGCTGTTGTTCCTAATCCCTTCCACTATGTGCTAATACCACTAACAGCTGATCGTGGAATGTTTAGTAGCAAGGAACTTTACAATTGGACTTATTGCACAGGTGGCATCCTATCATGGCACTGCACTATAATTAGGAGAAGACCTGAGAGAGAACCAGTCTTTCACAAATAGCAGTCTTCAGCAACATCCTTGATGTTGGAATGTGATAAAGAATTTTTTTATTTCATTGCCTACTTCTTATCCATAAATGTGTCTCTTTCTTGGTCCCTGCATGTAAGTCATTGTTACATACAGTAAACTACTATGGTGTTCATAGTAAATAACCCATGAAATCCTTATAGAGAACTAAGTTAAAAAAGAAGGAATGTCAGTCAGTCAGTCATTTTCTACCGCTTATTCCATAGTGGGTCGCAGGGGAGCTGGTGCCTATCTCCAGCAGTCTATGGGCGAGAAGCGGGGTACACCCTGGACAGGTCGGTCGCCAGTCCATCACAGGGCAACACACAAACAACCATGCACACACTCATTCATACACCTAAGGGCAATTTAGAGTGACCAATTAACCTAACAGGCATGTCTTTGGACTGTGGGAGGAAGCCGGAGTACCCGGTGAGAACCCACGCATGCATGGGGAGAACATGCAAACTCCATGCAGAAAGACCCCTGGTTGGGAATTGAACCCAGGATCTTCTTGCTGCAAGGCAACAGTGCTACCAACTGCACCACCGTGCAATGATTATTTTTTTTGCCATAAATGCCACTCAAAGTCATTCAAGATTAGGCATTGCAGATATCAGGACCCACATTGTTGGGATTGTGCCTACTTAACAAATTGTGACACAACACACACAGCTACAGTTGTCAATAAAAAGCACATCTTACTCCCGCTGATAAGATATTTATATAGTGCCGTTTGGCACGTGTCAATGACTGGTTTGTCAGCTTTGCTCTGTGAGGAGAGTCGGTTACATGACAGAGACAAAGAGGAAGTTGCATGGATTGTTTGGAAAAACAAGATTTATCATGGTAGATTGGGGAGTTGGACCCAAACACAAGCAGGAGGATGGCAAACTCATAATAGAGCTGGTTGAAAGAAGCAAAAGTAACGACCAGGGAGTTAAACACAAAGGAGACAATTAAAGTGAAAAAACTGGCAAAACAATTACAGGACCAATAAAATTATATTTAGGAAGGGGTGATCACAGAATAGGGACAAGGTGGGTGGTTAACTGAGGCAGAGCAGCTGTTTAGATGCAGGAATCTAAAGTCCCACAAATCAAGATTTTCAGAGGTGTTACCAACTAAGTGAAGCTGTATTTAATGAGAATTTAGACCACTCTTATGTCTCTTTTTGTATCAAGGTTTGGATTGTTGCTGTAGATTGTATCCCCCCAAAAAATGTCCAATTTGTTATGCTACAAATATTCATGTTTTGCAGACTAGTTGCAGGCTGCAAAGTGGACCATTAGGGTAAAAACCAAACCAGACTAAAGAAAACTAAGTATAAAAACTAAAATAATTCATTATAAATATTTTTTGAAACAGACTAAGTTATTCTAGCTTGACAACATTTGCTGTTGTCAAGCTGAGATAAAAAACGTGGGTTGGTATTTTGATATTAAAATAGGACAAAGTAAAAAAGATAGGTCAAAGTAAATTTTTTGTTCTAAGTATATTTAAGGTGTTTTTTTTATTTCTCCCACATTACTATTCTTCTCTTCAACAGATTCCATTACCCTTATTTGCACATGGCAAATTATGCAAATTAGATGATTAGGTAATGTAGTGACTAACTGAACATATACATAAACTCTACTCAACTCTACTCAACAGCTCCAGAGAAGTCATTAATGATGCCGCTAAACTGAAACTTTAGGTCTGCTCATTGATCTGCCAGTTGATATGTTAAAAGATAAAATACTCAAATCTGACATTTGGCTTCTGCAGTCATTTACTTTTAATATTAACTGAGTGAGATGCAGCTCTTCTGTCTCTTTGTGATTAAGTGAAGTATAAGTGTGTATATAAAAATCTGTAAGCTGTCTAAGCAATAAAGTAAATTCTTCTTCAGCTTTGGATCTTTTGATCTTGCGTCCTCTTTCCTTCAGGTCCCTCCCTCACCCCACTTGTTTATGCACACATATATCCCTTCCTCCATGTCCCGCTGGTCAACTCTTTTTTTTACTTGTGTGCAGACAGTTGGGGTAATCCCTGAGGATGGGGCCACTTGTTTTGATAATTTCTGTGAAGACCAGTGTCTCTCACAACTAAACACAGACTGGCCAATCACCAGCAAAATGTCAGCCCTCGGCTCACTCCTACACCACCCAGAGGAGGATCGGGTTGCCTTTACAATGTGCAGCCCATTAACTCAAAATAGAAACATCCTAAGCACAGCTATGATGATCCCCTTTGTTTTCTAAGACAATGACATTGATAAAAGACAAGCTACACTCGTGGCTCTTGATACAAGTGAGTGTAAGGTTACAAGTTGCCCACCCCAGATTGATGTGGCCCTTAAACAGACTTCAGTGTGGTATAGATTTACACTATGCAGTCCCCTAGGGATGAAAAGACACCTGCAGGTCAATCAGCATGAGGACACATGCACGCTCTCTAAATTACAACTGAGAGGGTGCCAACTGCGTCAAAAGAATCGGGAGCTTCTGAATTCATCATATCAGAGGTACTGCTGACAAAAGGCTAAAACTGAGATGCATGTTTTGATCTCCATGTAAAGAGAATATAGAGGGGTTCTTAGTGTGGTTACATCTGGTAAAATCAAAAGGATAATGTGTATATTCTAGGAAAGGATCATGCAGCTGCCATATGCTGTATACAGTGCATTGCAATGATATACATACTGTTATAGTAGAGCATTTTACAAGATCATGAAAACTAAGAAAATATATATCTAAGAAAATGCACCTAATTTGCAAATACTGATTTATAAAAATAAGATTAATCATCATTTTGTGAAGTGACATAAGTCTCAGCTATAAACATGTAAATCGACATAAATTCAAGAAGTTTAAACAAAAATAGCTGAAACTAATAAAACAGGGGCTGCACGGTGGTGCAGTTGGTAGCACTGTTGTCTTGCAGCAAGAAGGTCCTGGGTTCGATTCCCAGCCTGGGGTCTTTCTGCATGGAGTTTGCATGTTCTCCCTGTGCATGCGTGGGTTCTCACCGGGTACTCCGGCTTCCTCCCACAGTCCAAAGACATGCTTTTGTTAGGTTAATTGGTCTCTCTAAATTGACCTTAGGTGTATGAATGAGTGTTTGTGTGTTGCCCTGCGATGGACTGGCGATCTGTCCAGGGTGTACCCTGCCTCTTGCCCATAGACTGCTGGAGATAGGCACCAGCTCCCCCGCGACCCACTATGGAATAAGCGGTAGAAAATGACTGACTGACTAATAAAACACTGATATCACCCAAAAAGTCCCAAAATCTATATAATATAACACATGATAAACCTCGCATTGCACCTAAAGCATGAAAACAATGATTGGTGAAAATAAATTAATTCTAAATGGTAAACAATGAAGATACCTTAAAATATGAACTCTTTAGAGGCCAATTAGCTAGCTGAATAGTAAAGACAACAAATGGAGTTTAAACGAAAATTCAACATGGAAGACTCATCATCACCTCCAGCTTCGTCTAATTACTCCTCCATGCGGCTTTGCTCCACCAATCAGTGTCAAGTCCGCATTTCTCCCCGGCCACTCATCCTTCATGGCTCCGCTTTCTAAGATCTTCACCCATGGAGCCCTGTGTTCTTCAGCTGAAGTTTGACCCTCCTCCACCCCATCTCCATCCCCTGGCTTTCAAACTCCTTCCAAATCTCCTCAGGCCTCCACTCCACCACCAGGATTGGATCCCAGAGGGGAAGACACCTTTAATTCTAACCCTAAGATGTTCATTCAAGCGCATGTCATCCTCAGCATTTACGTCTTCCACTGGGGTCTGAGCGCCAAATAAATAAACACTCACTAATAAACTTTTATAATTGCATCCCTGCCTTCTCTTTGAGTCTTTCCAGGTCAAAATACACCCACATGTCTCCCAATGACCTCTAGAATTAGGCGCCAGTGCCCTGCAACCCTACTTGGATAGGTGGTACAAACAATGGATGGAATGATAGAAGAAACAAACTCACCTTAAGTCCTAGTAACAAATGGATAAATCTGCATAAAATGCTTTCATCCGTTTTATATAAATCTTTACAATGAACCTGTCATAATCTGCATTATTATTATTATTATTATTAGTAGTAGTAGTAGTAGTAGTAGTAGTATTCGAAGGAAGCTCACCATGCTGCTGCCAAGTGTTGCTCTGCATGTTGGTCCGACAGGAACACAACACTTCATGACAGAACCAAGAAATGGTACACAGGTGAGGATGACAACTGGATGACAACTGACAGGACTTCAGTTTGCAGTGATCTACTAAACCCCTGTACTGTTTGGACAATGTCAAATTGGAGGAAACTCAAGTCTTTGCCAGCTCACGGAATTAAATGCATTATGCCAGAAATTTTTTTTAGCAAATTTTCTAAAGCAGTGTTCAAATTCAAAAGCAGGTTCTTGTGTATTTTGTCAATACACCCAAATGTGAACATCCAGCTGCACAAAATGATGATTTTAAAGCAAAACAAATGTAGCACCTAAGCAATGAGGCATGCTATAAATCCCACACCCCTCTCAACAAACCTTTGAGAGAGCTGAAGTCATCACTAGTATATAAGGAATTCAAATTAAAATGGCTTGAGACATTGTGGAGTAAGAATTGCAGATGTTCTTTTAATGATTTTGCCAAATCACCATGAACAGAAATGGCAGAATTTAATACTGTAGAGAATTGTTTTAAACTTATATTGCTTTTATAAAAGTCTCACAATACATTTCACACATTAATTTTATAAATTGCACAGTTAAAGAATATACACTTCACAACAGCCTATAGATTGGTGTAGCTTGCTTTGTGTTGTAATATAGTGTGAATGCAATATTTCTAATGTTATATCAGCTACTTAGCACTAGCTTTAGTCCTACGTTATCTAACAGCTAAATCATTTTAAACTGTTTGTGTTTGATAGGTCTGCACATGTGTTATTTGCTCCTCCCTCCTACCTCCATGAGTTTTCTCTGTGAGTTTTTCAAACCAGAGCAGGAGGCCTTCAATAGCTTTCATAGGCCAGTTTATTATGGGATGTACATAATGTATGTAATATATATGTAAAGCACTGCATAGGGCTGTTTGTATTTGGTGTAGAGTTTTTAAAACATTATGAACGCACATGCAACTAAAACGTTGCACGTGCATGTGTGGTAATTTTATACACTGTTAAATGGGTTTACCTCTGTGACTGAGTAAATACTAATTAATGTTGGTCTATTTCATAGGAGGTGTTTACATTTTTAAGCTTGGAGTAGAAGCTTTATGCTTGCAGTTTATGTTCAGTGACAGAACATCCTAGAGTGATATAGCAAGGGGGTTTGGACCTGATTTCAGTTGTGTTTGTTTTATGTGTAGGTGTTGCGTAATTGTTTTACTTAGTTCCCTTAGATTTTGGTTTTCGAAAGGTTTTTTTTTGTTAAAATATTTGTAGTAAGGCCACTGATATAAAATGCACACTAGTTGTCAGGAAAAGTAATCCACACAGACAAAGAAGGCAGAGCAAATTGGTCCACAAATGTAGTTATGGACAAAAGATGGGAATGACACAGGGAATAAATGTCTCATGCCATGCTCAGGATGCATTTTTGAACCATTCTTCCATGGAAACTGTCTTCAGGGGTTCCTTTCTCTGCGCTGTGATCTTAAGTTCTTTCCATGGAGTTTGAATTGTATAGAAGTCAGCTAAATGACAGGCCTGTTTTAGCAGTTTTCTTTCCATAAAAGCAATTAAGAGTTTCCTTGGCTGTGTGTTTGAGACAATTGTCTTGCTTGGAAAGCCTCACTCGTTTCATCTTCAGAATCTTGTTTTTGGGGTGATCTACAGAAATATTCTTCATCCAAACATGTTGTTTCCAATAACATCCAAAGAGCTCAGCTTAGGCCTCATCTGACCAAACTTTTTTCTCCAAGTATCTTACTGATTTGTCCAAATCTTCTCCAGAAAAACTTTAAACAAGTTTCAACATGTTCTCTCTTCAGCAGTTGAGTCTTGTGCAGCAAGTCTGCGTAGAAGCCACTGTTGAGTGCATTGCTCATGGGAAAAACAGTTATTTCCAAGTCTTTCTGAAGCTCTTTGCAAGTGTTCCTTTGCTTTGAACAAGTCTTCTGTTCATGCTTTTGACTCCTCTGTCAAAAATCTGTCAGGGGCACCTGGCTATAGCCTGTTCATGGTGAAACAATGTTCTCTCCACTTCCAGATCATGGCTCATAAGGCGCTAAATGGAATATTCAGACGTAAATGCAGTTGTAACCATTGCCATTCTTATGTTCTGCAACAGTAAGACTTTTTTGTGAAAAGGTATCTTTGCTGCTGTCAATTGTATCACTCTGTGGAATACTCTTATAATAAGACACTCAATAAGTTCATATTAAACCACATGTTTGCACATGGCAGCAAATGCAGAAATGCTTTTCTAAATATTGACAGATTTCAGTCAGTTTCACCCTTTCTTTGCCTTGTTACTCAATATTTTCCTTGTGTGTTCATTACTTATTGCCTACGTTAATTCTGACCCACCTTTCCTATGTATGATGCCCCTGCATACTTAATTTTGTGCCCATAAACAAACTGTCATGTGATATAGGTTGTTTGACGGACCACAGCACAGACAGGAATGTGGAAATAACTTTGTATGGATTTATAATAGAAGATAGTAAACTTACAAATACAAAGAGACCAGGAATATGGGCAGGAATACAGACAGGACAACAGAGAGGACTGCAGGCATGGCAACAAAGAATAACGAGCAGGATAACTGGAAGATCCAATGAAGAACAATGATACAGGTAAGCTTATATACTGGGGCAGGGGAGGAAAGACCCACGATTTAAATGTGCAAAAGCTCTTATGAGGTAAAGGCAGGAAAGCTGATGGAAGAAGACATTAACATGAACAAGGCTGAACTGAGATTCATGGAACTACAAGTGAAGGAGGAATACGTTAAAGTAAAATAAAATTTAAATGTACAAAGAACAGAACGTGAGAATAAACTAAGAAACTAAACACAATGGAAAAAACTAATGTTGCAATATGTTTCTAACGATAATGAACACAGGGATATGCAATGAATAAGGCAAGACCTAAAGAACAAAACTGAACAACAAGCAAATGGTAAAAACACAAAAGAAAATCAAAACCTAATTGTATTATAAAATGCAAGTGATAAAAATCCCATTAAAAAGTTTCCAACGGAATATTAAAATGCAAGAAACATGATGGGATGAGTTTTTATTGCTATGGTTGCCATCATGACTCATTAAGGTACATGGATTGATATGTATGGGGTGAAAAATTAAGTAAAAATGCAAGTTTTTGTAAATGTTTTAGCCCCATCATTAGATATCCCACATATGAACTGTTAAGTTGATGCAGTCTAAAAAAAGATTAAATTTCCAGCAAGAGGAACGGACCATAGGCCCTGCAATACAGTAACCGTTCCCATCTCCCACTCAGTTCCTGCAACGAACACCCCAGCCTACTACAGCAACCCAAGCCAGTTTCCCATTGGTTAGCCCCAAGGCACAGAGCAGCATATCTGTAGCCAACCTTGACGTGCTAAACTAGGACGCTGAAAGGGGCAGAAATGGGAGGCGAAGAGTGCAGGAGAGCGAGATCATATGGAGGAGGGAGAGAGTAAGGAAGTGTGGGGGGGCAAAAACTTAATGAAACGCTGCTGGAGGTGTGGCAGGAATAAGGAAGTGAGGCTGATGGAAAAGTGGGGGCAGAGAAAGGGGGAGTGGAGGGGGAAGCAGAGTGAAGATGGAAAATAGAAGGACAGGGAGGGAGATAATAGGGTGGATTTTGGTCATTTGTACTTTGGCTCCATCTGCGCCTGGTCTCCGTCTCCTCCTTTTCTCTGTTCAAAAACTGGAAAAATCAATACGCCCACAGTCTGGTATATCCCCACATGAACCGGATCATTAAAAATATATAATCAAACTCCTTTATTGTCATTTTTTATCACCATTACCATCATCACACATGTTAACGGGTGAGGACATCAGTATATCACCAACATGGCTGTAACGTAATAACCCGATCAATGACCTTCTAATTATTCCGGTGTCACAGTCAATCGTCCCATTCAAGCAGTCCTTCATCCTTGACTCTCAGAGCACACATGGAGACAGGCGGCTTGCTATCAAATGCACACAGCGAACTGAAGCGATGCTGTTGTAAGAAGGGTATCTGACTTCTCAGCTTCATGACTCAATCTAACTCAGGGTCGCAGTGTTGCCTAGTAACGATGGCACACCACTGACCTTATCTATGTGGTCATAAAAATGTATGAAGAAACCCCTCCTAGCCCCCCACCACATTGCCTTCCAATCTCCTCCTTTCCTCCTATCATTCAGTCCTTCCTACGACCACGCTACACACCCTCCTCTTTCCCCACATCTGCACAGAACACAACGGATACAGCCCTGGTGGGTGGGTGGTGGGAGGCTAGGACGATGCAGATTGCATACTATGAAACTGATAGATAGCTGTAAGAATAGAGGGACACAGTCAAGCGCAAAGGAGACTCAAGAGCGCTCTGCAAGGTGAGCTGGTGCACCAGTCCTCATCACAATGTTCCTTCAATGAAGAGTGTCTTTTCAGAGAAACAGAACAGAGTGTGGGAAAATGAGGGAACAATAGAATAATGTACACGTCCTTTAATGAACCTCTCAAATATTGTAAGGTAAGTGTGTGGGAGCAATTTTCTGGCGAGAGATGAGGTGTACCGGATCTCCTTTCACTCATGGGAACTAAGAGCCAGGTTCAGAGTTTCTAATTGGGAAAACCTTGGAGATGCCCATCCTAATGAGGGAGCAAACTCCAAGTGTAACATCGGATATGACCTCTGGTAGTCACACTGGGAATGTGATACACACAACTGCTCCTCCTGTCAATCCTGCAATACACACAAACATCTCTTCAAAAGGTTAATGCAAAAATAAGAAAAAATTGATTAAGAATTGAACTGCATCAGAGAGGTTTGATGTAAAAAGTTATAGTATTCCAACCACTAGACCAACACAAAGAAGCTCACAATTGGGAAGTGGAAGAGATATTGAATTTAATTCAGTTCAATTCAGTTTTATTTATATAGTGCCAATTCACAAAACATGTCGTCTCAAGGCGCTTTACAAAGTCAATTCAATTGAATCATACAAATTTCAAGTCAGGTACATACATTTCAATTAATCCTAACAATCAAACAGTGCAGTCGGATTCAGTTTATTATTGAAATTGGTTAAAATGTTTTTCTTTGTTAGGAAACCCAGCAGATGGCATCGAGTCCGCGACTTGCAGTATACACTCCTCCTAAATGAGCATGTAGCGACACTGGAAGTCACTACATGCTTTGACTTTGCAGCAGTCCCTTATACTGAGCATGAATGTAGTGACAGTGGAAAGGAAAACTCCCCTTTAACAGGAAGAAGCCTCCAGCAGAACCAGTTCAGTGTGAGCAGCCATCTGCCACAACCGACTTTGGTTTGAGAGAACAGAGCAGAGACACAAAAAGAACACAAAACCACCGATCCAGTAGTACTTTCTATGTGAAAGAAAGGTGAAATATTAATGGTTGTAGCTCCTTTAGTGGCTTCGTGTAAGAGAGAAATACAGTTAAGCAGAAATAGCAGATGAGTTTTCAAGTCTAGAGTATGAAAGAGAGCACATACATTTAGACACAGCAGAAGTTCAGACAGTAGCTTTGTCTAAGAGAGACAGGGTTAAACACTGAAAGATCTGTCGAAGGTGAGTATTAGGTTGCTGGCAGCAGCAGCTTGGCCAATATCCCCCTCTGGGAAGGTGCCACAGGTAAACACAGAGCAAGGCCACATGTAGCTTCTAGAAAGAGAAAAAAACAGAGAGAAAACATAAAGTTAAAAGCTGAAATAACAGCAAATAACCCAAAACTGGAGAGTAGTATGACAATGTAGCAAATAGAGTGAAAGTAGTCATTATGTCCTCCAGCAGCCTAAGCCTATAGCAGCAAAACTACAGAGATAGCTCAGAATAAACTAAGCCACTCTAACTATAAGCTTTATCAAAAAGGAAAGTTTTAGTCAGTAAAGTAGACAAGTTGTCTGCCTCATGGACTAAAACTGGGAGCTGGTTTCACAATAGAAGAGCCTGAAGACTAAAAGATCTGCCTCCCATTATACTTCTAGAGACTCTAGGAACCACCAGTAAACCTGCAGTCTGAGAACAAAGTGCTCTGTTAGGAACATATGGAACAGTCAGATCTCTGATGTATGACGGAGCTTAATCATTAAGGGCTTTATATGTGAGAAGGAGAATTTTAAATTCTATTCTGGATTTAACAGGGAGCCAATAAAGGGAAGCTAAAAAAGGAGAAATATGATCTCTCGTTTTAATTTTGATCAGAACTCTTGCTGCAGCATTTTGGATCAGATGAAGGCTTTTAACCTCATTTTGTGGATATCTTGATAGTAAAACACTACAATAGTCCAGCCTTGAAATAACAAATGCATGGACTAGTTTTTCAGCGTCACTCCTGGACAGGATATTTCTAATTTTGGCAATGTTCCGGAGGTGAAAGAAGGAAATCCTAGAAATCTGTTTAATGTGGAATATAAATGACATGTCCTGGTCAAAAATAACACCGAGGTTTTTTACTTTATTATAGGTCAATTTAATGCCGTCCACATTAATTGATTGACTAAGCAGTTTCTTTTTCAAAGACATCAGTCCAAAGGCAACAATTTCTGTCTTGTCTGAATTTAGAATCAGAAAATTTAAAGTCGTCCACGTTTTTATGTCTTCAAATCATGCCTGTAGTTTCTAACTGGTTGTGCTCATCAGGATTCATAGATAAATAAAGCTAAGTATCATCAGTATAACAGTGAAAAGTTATCTCATGTTGCCTGATAATTTTACCTATTGGAAGCATATATATAGTAAAGAGAATTGGACCAACCACTGAACCCTGTGGTACTCCACAATTAACCCTGGAGTTTGAAGATGATTTATTATTTACATGAACAGACTGGAATCTGTCAGAAAAATAAGATTTAAACCAGCTTAGTGCTGTTCCCCTGATCCTTACAGCATGTTCCAGCCTTTCTAAGAAAATATTGTGATCGACTGTATCAAATGCAGCACTGAGATCTAACAGAACAAATACAGACACAAGTCCATTTTCTGAAGAATTCCATAAAGTCATTACTGTTGAGAGCTAACGGAATGGATGGCTCAACAGAGCTATAACTCTGTGTAAATTTACGAACTGTACTAAAAGAAACCTAGGATTATTCTTATTCTCTTCTGTTAATGATGAGAAATAAGCCGTTCTTGGTGAAGTGTCTTTTTATACAGCAGTAGGCTATTTTTCCAGATTAAGTAGGAATCCTTTAGTTGTGTAGAGTGCCATTTTCTCTCCAATTTTCGAACATTGTGCTTTAAAGTACACAGCCCTGAATTAAATCAGGGAGCCAGTCTCCTATGAATAAGTACCTTCTTTTTCAAGGGGGCTGCATTCTATCGCAGTAAGGAAGTAACACTATGAACAAGAGAATCAATTTGTAAAGGGGATAGAAAATAATATTATCACCCTCATCTGTTTTTTTCTGTGATAATGAGGAAATAAAAAATGTAACAGATTCTTTAAAGGTTGTTAGAGGATTTGCTGATAATGATCTACTATAACAAAATTTTCCTGCAGGTGTGGGAGTACTCTGTTAAATTAAACTTAAAGTTTATTAAAAATGGTCAGACATGACAGGGTTATGAGGAAATATTGCTATTTTTTTACACTCTATGCCATATTTCAGCACAAGGTCCAGAGAATGAAGACAAAGGTGGGTAGGTTTGCTAATGGTTTGAGCAAAGCCAATTGAGTCTAAGATAGCATTAAACGCTATATTTAGGCTATCGTTTTCAGTGTCAACATGAATGTTAAACTCCCCAACTATAATGACCTTATCTGTATTTAACACTAAATTAGATAAGATGTTTGAGAGCTGATCTGCCTGGTGGATGGTACAAAACAACTAACAGAAGTGGTTTTAGTGCTTTGCAATTTGGATGAGAAAAAATGAGGAATAAATATTCAAAAGAATTGTAGCTAATCAAGACATCGAACTAAAATATGGTTGCTACTCCTCCGCCTTGCCCAGTATTCTGAGGTATGTGAAAATTTAAATAATTAGTAAGAGTTGACTCAATTATAGTAACATAATCCTCTTGCTGCAGCCAGGTTTCTGTGAGACAAAATAAATCAATTTGATTGTCACAAATCAAGTCATTAACTAACAATGTCTTCGAAGAGAGAGATCTTATGTTCAATAAGCCACATTTGATTATTTTATTCTTCTTTTCGGTGTAAGTTGAATTTATTTTTATGAGATTTTCATGATTTCCTCCTTTTAGATTATTTTTTAAACTGTTCAGTTTTGGCCATGGGCAAGACACTCTTAACAGGGTAATGGGTGGGTAACAGTACAGAAGCTGCAGAGAGGAGTGTTAAACTACGACCCTGCTTCCTGGTCTGAACCCTGGGTTGTCAGAGTTATAACACATGGTGTGCAAAAATCTGGGCATGCACTAATATTCACCCTAAATATAGCTCAACGTATTTTGGGATATGTCTCCAACAGCTTTAAACATCTAGAAACTGAACTTTTTGTCCAATCATTTTTGCAAAGTAGCTCAAACTCAGTCAGGTTGGATGGAAAGTGTCTGTGAACAGCAATTATTAAGTCTTGCTAAGGATTCTCAATAAATAAGCCTTGATCTCTGACTATGTGTTTAGGGTCATTGCCTGGTTGCAAGGTAAACCTCTGCCCCAGTCTCAAGCCTTGTGGAGCCACTAATAGATTTTCTTCCGGGACTGGTCTGTGTTTATCTCCGTCCGTCTTGCCCTCAGCTCTAACCAGCGTAAAGAAAAGCACCTCCACAGCATGATGCATCAACCATCGTAATTCACCGTAGAGTCGTGGGGTACGCACATAGTGTTTCGCATGTGAAGTTCACTTTGGTCTCATCCTAATATTTCTTTATTGCCTTACCCCAGTGGGCCCACCACCTGCAGTGGGCCCACCACTGCGGGGCGAACCTTGAGGGACCAGTGCAAAGAGGATTGGGTGGCGAACGAAGGTGGAGACCTCAGCGGCCCGATCCCCGGATGCTTAGGCTGGCTCTGGGGACGTGGAATGTCACCTCGCTGGGGGGGAAGGAGCCTGAGCTTGTGCGGGAGGTCGAGAGATATCGACTAGAAATAGTCGGGCTCGCCTCCACGCATAGGAGTGGCAACGGGGAGAGGCGGCGGGCTGGTGTGGGTCTGCTTCTTGCCCCCCAGCTCAGCCGTCTCGTGTTGGGTTTACCCCAGTGGATGAGAGGGTCGTATCCCTGCGCCTTTGGGTTGGGGAGAGGTCTCTGACTGTCATTTCAGCCTACGGGCCGAGTGGTAGTGCAGAGTACCCGGCATTCTTGGCGTCCCTGTCGGGGGTGCTGGATAGTGCCCCTCCCGGGGACTCCATTATTCTGCTGGGGGACGTCAACGCCCACGTGGGGAACGACAGTGACACCTGGAGAGGCGTGATCAGGAGGAATGGCCTCCCCGATCTGAATCCGAGTGGTGTTTTGTTATTGGACTTCTGTGCTAGTCACGGATTGTCCATAACGAACACCATGTTCAAACATAAGGGTGTCCATCAGTGCACTTGGCACCAGGACACCCTAGGCAGGAGGTCGATGATCGACTTTGTTGTCGTATCATCAGACCTTCGGCCGCATGTTTTGGACACGGGGGTGAAGAGAGGGGCTGAGCTGTCCACTGATCACCACCTGGTGGTGAGTTGGATCCACTGGAGGAGGAGAAAGCCGGACAGACTTGGCAGGCCCAAGCGCATAGTGAGGGTCTGCTGGGAACGCCTGGCGGAGCCCTCGGCCAGGGATGTATTCAACTCCCATCTCCGGGAGAGCTTTGACCAGATCCCGGGGGATGTTGGAGACATAGAGTCCGAGTGGACCATGTTCTCCGCATCTATTGTCAATGCTGCTGCCCATAGCTGCTGCCGTAAGGTCTGCGGTGCCTGTCGCGGCGGCAGTCCCAGAACCCGGTGGTGGACACCGGCAGTGGGGGATGCTGTCAAGCTGAAGAAGGAGTCCTGTCGGCAGTGGTTGGCTTGTGGAACTCCTGAGGTGGCTGACGGGTACCGTGAGGCCAAGCGTGCTGCGGCCCGGGCTGTGGCAGAGGCACGGTGGAAGGAGTACTTCGAGGATCTCCTCAATCCTGCCATCACGCATTCCGTGGTGGAAACAGAGGCTGCGGACTCGGGGTTGGACTATTTCATCACCCAGGCTGAAGTCACCGAGGTGGTTAAAAAGCTCCGCGGTGGCAAGGCTTCGGGGGTGGATGAGATCCTCCCTGTGTACCTCAAGTCTCTGGATGTTGTAGGGCTGTCATGGTTGACATGCCTCTTCAACATTGCGTGGCGGTCGGGGACAGTGCCTCTGGACTGGCAGACTGGGGTGGTGGTCCCCCTTCATAAGAAGGGGGACCGGAGGGTGTGTTCCAACTACAGGGCGATCACACTCCTCAGCCTCCCTGGTAAGGCCTACACCAGGGTATTGGAGAGGAGAGTCCAATACCCTGGTATTGGACTCTCCTCTCCAATACCCTGGTGTATTGGAGAGGAGAGTCCAATACACCAGGGTATTGGAGAGGAGAGTCCAATACCCTGGGAGAGGAGAGTCCGACCGATAGTCGAGCCTCGGATTCAGGAGGAGCAGTGTGGTTTTCGTCCCGGCCGTGGAACACTGGACCAGCTCTATACCCTCTACAGGGTGCTCAAGGGTTCATGGGAGTTTGCCCAACCGGTTCACATGTGTTTTGTGGACCTGGAGAAGGCATTCGACTGTGTCCCTCGTGATGCCCTGTGGGGAGTGCTCCAGGAGTATGGAATCGGGGGCCCTTTATTAGGGGCCATCCGGTCCCTGTACGAGCGGAGCAGGAGTTTGGTCCGCATTGCCGGCACTAAGTCGGACCTGTTCCCGGTGCATGTTGGACTCCGGCAGGGCTGCCCTTTGTCACCGGTCCTGTCCATAAAAGTTATGAACAGGATTTCTAGACGCAGCCAAGGGCCGGAGGGGGTCTGGTTTGGGGACCAGTGGATTTCGTCTCTTCTTTTTGCGGATGACGTGGTCCTGCTGGCCCCCTCTAGCCAAGACCTACAGCATGCGCTGTGGCGGTTCGCAGCCGAGTGTGAAGTGGCTGGGATGAGAATCAGCTCCTCCAAGTCCGAGGCCATGGTACTCGACCGGAAAAGGGTGGCTTGTCCTCTTCAGGTTGGAGGGGAGTTCCTGCCTCAAGTGGAGGGGTTTAAGTATCTCGGGGTCTTGTTCACGAGTGAGGAAAGAATGGAGCGGGAGATCGACAGACGGATCGGTGCGGCTGCCACAGTAATGGGGGCGCTGTGCCGGTCCGTTGTGGTGAAGAGGGAGCTGAGCCGAAAAGCAAAGCTCTCAATTTACCGGTCGGTCTACGTCCTACCCTCACCTATGGCCATGAACTTTGGGTCATGACCGAAAGAACGAGATCCCGGATACAAGCGGCTGAAATGAGCTTCCTCCGTAGAGTGGCCGGCACTCGCTTAGAGATAGGGTGAGGAGCTCGGCCATCCGGGAGGGGCTCGGAGTAGAGCCGCTGCTCCTCCACATCGAGAGGAGCCAGTTGAGGTGGCTTGGGCATCTATATCGGATGCCTCCTGGACGCCTTCCTCGGGAGGTGTTCCAGGCACGTCCCACCGGGAGGAGGCCCACGGGACGGCCTAGGACACGCTGGAGGAACTATGTCTCTCGGCTGGCCTGGGAACGCCTTGGGCTCCCCCTGGAGGAACTGGAGGAGGTGTCTGGAGAGAGGGACGTCTGGGCGTCTCTGCTGAGTCTGCTGCCCCCGCGACCCCGTCCCGGATAAGCGGAAGACGACGAGTACGAGTACGAGCCTTACACATTTTTTAGAATTGTATGTATTTGTCATGGAGTGACATTTTGGACTTGTTGGTTTATTTTGTAATTTTGATTCTCCTTATGGCTCTTTGTTTATTTCTTAAGTTATTCTTTCTATGTTCCCCTCTAGTTTCTCTGTTTACTTTAGTTCATAGTTATTCTAGTTCTTTATTTCCTCCTCTGATTTATTCTCTTGCTTAGTTTGTGTTGTCTGTTTTAGTCCTTTCACCCATCCTCAGCCTTTGTATTTGTTTCAACTGTTCCTTGTCACACCTGTTCCCTGTTTCTTTGATTACCTGCCTTTTGTTCCCCTCTCTGTGCTCTGTGTATATTAGTTGTTCTGTTTGTTTAGTTCCTTGCTGGTTCCTTGTTTCTATGTCGAGGAAGGACTGTGGGTCAGACCAAAACGCAGAACAGAGCTCGGTAGCCGCATCATAATTTATTCCACACTCCAGGTAGTATGGCAAAACGAAGCATGAAACAAAACATACAAACAAAAATAACTCCCAATAAACAAAACAACAAAACCAAACTCCATAATCTCCAGGGGAGCCTAACAAAATCCAGGAGGCCGATGATCCGGAAACCTGCGACGAAGTAGCCAGCGAAGTGGTTGATGATCCGGAGGCCGGCAGTGACAAAGTAGCCATCGAAGTGGTTGATGATCCGGGGGCCGGCAGTGACGAAGCAGCCAGCGAAGTGGTTGATGATCCGGAGGCCGGCGGCAACGCCAGCGATTAAGGAGCCGATGTCTCGGAGGTCTGTGGCAAGGATGCAGGCGCCTCGGAGGTCTGCGGAGATGCCAGGCAAACCCACGAAGCGAGGAGTCAGGCAGTGTATGATGTGGCGAGATCCTCAGAGACTTGGCCCTGGCGTCCAACTTGGACCCAGGCAGAAACCCTGAAGACTTGGCCCTGGCGTCCAACTTGGACCCAGGCAGAAACCCTGAAGACTTGGCCCTGGCGTCCGGTTCGGAGTCAGGCAAAGAGTCAGGCAAAGAGTCAGGCAAAGAGTCAGGCTCTGGTGTGTCAGGCAAAGTCAAAAAGTCAGTCCGTATCTCCAGTAACACCCCCCAGAGGAAACTGAGCAGGTGCTCAGGACCAGGTCTTGGAGACAGCCATGGGCTCCACCGAAGCATGGTGTGGAAATGGAGGCAGCCCGCCCACGGGCTCTTCCGTGTCGTGACGAGGCTCTGTAGACCCGGCGGCGGCCGGCTGAGGCTCTGTAGACCCGGAGGCGGCCGGCTGAGGCTCTGTAGACCCGGAGGTGGCCGGCTGAGGCTCTGTAGACCCGGAGGCGGCCGGCTGAGGCTCTGTAGACCCGGAGGCGGCCGGCTGAGGCTCTGTAGACCCGGCGGTGGCCGGCTGAGGCTGTGTAGACCCGGCGGCGGCCGGCTGAGGCTCTGTAGACCCGGCGGCGGCCGGCTGAGGCTCTGTAGATCCGGCGGCGGCCGGCTGAGGCTCTGTAGATCCGGCGGCGGCCGGCTGCGGCTCTGTAGGCTTAGCTGCTTGCTGTGAGTCCTGAGGCGTGGCTAAATGCTGTGAGTCCAGAGGCGTGGTTAAATGCTGTGAGTCCAGAGGCGTGGCTAAATGCTGTGAGTCCAGAGGCATGGCTAAATGCTGTGAATCCAGAGGCATGGCTAAATGCTGGGAGTCCAGAGGCATGGCTAAATGCTGTGAGTCCAGAGGCATGGCTAAATGCTGTGAGTCCAGAGGCATGGCTGCCTTAACGGCCACAAGAAGAGGATCGAAGGGACCTCCAGCGGAAAGTGGAGCTGGAGCGTCTAGCCATCCCTCTGCAAGAAACTCATCTAGTAAAATGGTGTGCACATCAGCCAGATCCTGAGGATTGCTAATCAAGTGAGGAACACACTCTAGGCAACGTAACTTCATAAGTTCCTTCTTGATCTCCTGCAACCCGGCCTGAACCCATGGCGGAGCAGGAGGTCACACCGACGACCGGAGACCAGCAGAGGGCATGACGAGCTCAGGTGCTGCTACTGCTGCTGCTACTGCTGCTGCTACTGCTGCTGCTACTGCTGCGGACGTGGCAAGCTCAGGCGCTGCTGTTGCTGCAGCTGTGGACGTGACGAGCTCAGGCGTTGCTGCTGCTGCGGACGTGACGAGCTCAGGCGTTGCTGCTGCTGCAGCTGCTACTGCGGACGTGAAGAGCTCAGGCGCTACTGTTGCTGCAGCAGTGGACGTGACGAGCTCAGGCGCTGCTGCGGACTGCTTGCGGCGCCGGCGACATCTCCGACGAGATGGGGCAGGCTCCGAACTGGGAGAGTGCGCTGCAAGCCACTCTGGCTCCAAAAACGAGGAGGAAAAGTAGACTGGAGCTAGTGACTTACTCCGGGGATGAGGAGAGGGTCTGTGACGCAGCGGACCGGTACCCGGAAGAGGCCTAGCCAGTCTTGTGCCCCAAAACGGTGACCGCTGCTCTCTCTCCTCCTGATCCTGACGTGCGCTCTTCTCCGCAGCACGTCGGAAATACTCAAACAAGGTAATCGTCTCTGGTTCTGCTTGGTCCTCTTTTTGGCTGGTTCGTAATGTCGGAGGAGGACTGTGGGTCGGACCAAAGCGCAGACAAGAGCTCGGTAGCCGCATCTTAGTACTTCCTTGTTTATTCAAAAAAATCAAAAACGTAACAAAAACACTGCAGGGAGGAATCATAAGTACAGTCCAAAACTTACATGAACTCTGCAGGTCACTTAAGGCAAAAACGTAGCAAAAACGTAGCATAGTCTCCAAACGAAGCATAGACAAAGCATAGACATGGTAAACGTAGCATAAAAACAAAGCGAAGCAAAACAAAGCATAGACGTGGTAGGGAACGGGGTAGTAACAGAACGAACCAGCGAGGAACTAAGCAAACAGAACAACTAATATACAAAGAGCACAGAGAGGGGAAGAAAAGGCAGGTAATCAAAGAAACAGGGAACAGGTGTGACATGGACGCAGGGAGACAGAGGGAGCAGGTGAACCTAATAAGACTAAGACATGAGGAAAGGGACTGATTAACAAAACAGTGAAACAGACCTAAACGAAAACTACAGACCAAGATAAAACAGAATCAAGAATAAACATGAACTAAAGGAAACTGAGAACTGGAGGTAGCACAACAACCTAAGATCTAAGGACTAGCAAAAGAAACCATAAAGTCCAAAAATGTCACTCCATGATCCGGCGACGGCCGGCTGAGGCTCTGTAGATCCGGCGGCGGCCGGCTGAGGCTCTGTAGATCCGGCGACGGCCGGCTGAGTCTCTGTAGATCCGGCGGCGGCCGGCTGAGGCTCTGTAGGCTTAGCTACATGCTGTGAGTCCAGAGGCATGGCTGCCATAACGGCCACGAGAAGAGGATCGAAGGGACCTCCAGCGGAGAGTGGAGCTGGAGCGTCTAGCCATCCCTCTGCAAGAAACTCATCTAGTAAGATAGTGTGCATGTCAACCAGATCCTGAGGATTGATAGTCAAGTGAGGAACACACTCTAGGCAACGTGACTTCATAAGTTCCTTTTTGATCTCCTGCAACCCAGCCTGAACCCATGGCGGAGCAGGAGGTCGTACCGATGACCGGAGACCAGCAGAGGGCATGACGAGCTCAGGTTCTGCTACTGCTGCGGACGTGGCAAGCTCAGGCGCTGCTGTTGCTGTAGCTGTGGACGTGACGAGCTCAGGCATTGCTGCTGCTGCGAACGTGACGAGCTCAGGCGTTGCTGCTGCTGCGGACGTGAAGAGCTTAGGCGTTGCTACTGCTGCAGCTGCTACTGCGGACTGCTTGCGGCGCCGGCGACATCTCCGACGAGATGGGGCAGGCTCCGAACTGGGAGAGTGTGCTGCAGGCAACTCTGGCTCCGAAAACAAGGAGGAAAAGTAGACTGGAGCCAGAAAACACAAACTAAGCAAGAGAATAAATCAGAGGAGGAAATAAAGAACTAGAATAACTATGAACTAAAGTAAACAGAGAAACTAGAGGGGAACATAGAAACAATAACTTAAGAAATAAACAAAGAGCCATAAGGAGAATCAAAATTACAAAATAAACCAACAAGTCCAAAATGTCACTCCATGACAGTATTGTATTTTGTTTATTGAGTATGGGGTTATTTTTCCCTTCTCTGGGTGACTTAAAAGAATTCTGTTGCATAATCTGACTAGAACACCTTTTTCACAGGACATCGCATGACTTTCTTCCAACAATTTCCTTCTTCATGTAGAAGTAGGAAATTCTTCAATTTCCTACTTCTTTTAGAAGTAGTAGTAGAATTGTTATTCTTTTGACTGATTCTCCCTACTTAAGCTGTGGATCTGTGCAGCTCCTCCAGAGCTGACATAGCCGTTTCCCTGCTGCCATTTCACAATTTGTGGCCATGTTATAATAGATTTGCAGTGGTTTTGCATCCATACTGTATGTTTTTGACGATGGATTCAGAATTGAGATGTACAATCACCCTACCTTGTGCAATTTGTTGCACTGGATTTTATGTAGGCATATCACATTAAAGGGGCTGAATACAAATGCAAGCCATACTTTTCATTTTTTTACGTACGATAATTGCAGCAGAGTATTTTTCTTTCGCTTCACAATGTTGTTGTACTTTGAATTGATCTGTCACATAAAATCCCAATAAAATACATTATGGTTTACGGTTTTACTGTGACAAAAATGTAGTCAAGAGGTGTGCAAACATTTGCAGGGCATTACATTTCCATCTTAGTTTTTGCATATCTATAACCAATTTCTACCCTCCAGTGAAAATCTTTGTGGGTTCCTAAATCAATCTGGTGGATTTCAACTAATTTCTAATTTTTAACAGATTCTATGAGGGCCTTGGTGTGAATGAGTAAAGGACCGCTTCATTAAACATATCCCACTCGAGAGCATTGCCCTGACAGCAACTCGGTAATGAGGAGGTCCACAGCTTGTCACGCGGTCTCCCGCCCACAGCTGCAGTAACTTCTGCTCTGTTCCAACCCGAGCATCAGGTGGGATCTGTGGTATTTGAATAAACACAGAAGGTCCATGTGTGTCTCTGTTTGTGTGTGCAAGCTGTGGAGTAACTAAGGAGACTGCTGCGGGTATGACTAGTGCCTTGAGGAGTGCAAAGATGGGACAGTATCTAACTCCTACCGCAGTCTTTTTGGACACTAGCTTCTATGACTCACATATGTGTCACTAAGGTTTTTCCCATGAATGAACAAATATATACAGATACCCTGCAAAGGCAACACTACCACCACAGAGGGAAGTGTAAGTGTGAATGGTCTGTGAGAGACTGTTATACCCTTCACCATACTTCTGAATATCTCAACATCAAGTACATGCATTCAGTTAAAAGTAGCAATCTTGAAAAACACATATGATCAAAATCATTTGTCCTTCATGAGGTTGGAAACATGCAATAAGAGTGTTTCCATGAACTTGCTGTCTGGTTAGTCTGTCTAATCTCATCCGCAGTCTCTTCTCTCTTGTGGAATCAGGTGTGAATAGGAACACCTTGTTACAAGGTTGACAAGTCTGGGAGGGAAAGAAAGGGAAGCAGCTAGTTATAAAAAGCATGTTAACTATGTTAGGGTCATCCATTTTGGTCAGATAGACCGACTGGGCAGCGCAGTTCGACATGGGCAGCTCAGCATTCACTGCAGCGATGGACATCAAAGCTGACGTCATCAAAGCTATAAAAAGCTGAGGAAACAATGTTTTCGCCGCCATTTCCAGCGTGTCTCACGGGACGACGCAACGGGGGCGCATATCTGGAGAGACAAAAGCTCCCAGGCGAACTTTTCCTCCACACGGCCATTCCCAGAAGAGCTTGAAAGCTGGAATTATGTCTGATACAAGAAGATCAGAAGATTCATATACCAATCAAAGATCCCGCCGACACTCCGGCGCAGGTGAAAACCCACAAAGGTTTGTTGCCAAGCAGATGAGTTTTCCTTCTTGTTGATTCAGTCGACCACAACGGTTCCTCATATTTTCCCATTTTGGACGGGTGAGAACTTTACAGTATTTGAGTTGAATATGGAAATATGGACGTCTATCACTCTGGTCCCCCCCGGTTTCTTCAGACCTACGACCCATCCTCACACCGGTGGAGAGAAGAAGTCAACGTCAAAGTAATTTTGTTCTTTTTATATTAAATCAGATAGGTGTATTTAGAGGTCTGGCCAGGGTGTGTCATAGTTTAAGGTGATTTAGAATCACCAGTAGTTAATCCCAGGTATTAACTTGTTGCATGCGATACTGAATGAACTGTTTTATGCGGAGCTGTTTGATTTGCTGTGTTGCTGAATCGTGGAGCGCGGATGCGATCAGCAAGGTGCGTGTTCATGTTTTTATCCAGCTGATCCCAAATCAGCCAGGAGTTAGAAGTCGGACTTTTAAAGGTTTTCCATTCAAAGCAGCTGCGGTCTGGGCCTCGTTGCCTGACCACTTCTTTGTCCCAGTTTTATTACTGGAGTTTTTCCACTGAGTTCCCACCTCATAGTTGTATGACCCTTTGTTCGAGATTTGGGGCACTCAGCAGTTAGTGGGGGCATGGCCCCACCGTTCTACCAGCTGATAGCTGCCATCGAGACGCATCAGCACAGCAAGAAGTCTTCCCTGTACAGTGGTTCTGCTCCACTTTCCAAGTTAACCCAAATTGCACATTTTGTCCATAAAACTGCTGGTTTGATCTTTATAGACACTCAATGTGCATATATTTTCTTTTATTATTATTTTTAGATAGGCATTTTACTCCCTTCTGTAAAATAGTCCATATTTAGTTGGGTGAAGATTTTTAGACCAGAATAGTAATAGGTTTTAATAAATGTTCACATACATTTTAAGCGAAGCGTTTGCGTTTATTTCGTGCAAGAGTGATTTATCTGTCAAAATAAGGTCAAAGTTCCCCCACCGTTCGGTGAAGCATTTAATTAAACAGTGACATTTAGAGTGGTTTTGGTTAACATCAATTATTAATGATAATTAAATAATTGTAATTATTAAGTGATTTGAGTCCATAATTACAACACCAGAGGACATCTCTGATTTCTATTCATAAGCAATGACTTTTGGTTAAGAAAACTATTTTCCTGAGTTATGATTTTTAATTATAATTCTTGATAAATATTTATTAATCAAGAATCATAATCTTTACAACTATGCCTGTCTCTAAAGTGGGAAAAAAAAGCTCAAAAACATTAAAGTAATAAGCAAGGGTTGTTATTTAAAATATAAAAAGTGTTAAATACATTTTTTTTATCACAGTCTCAAGTTGTAAATCATTTACCAAAGCAAACTAAAGCTACTTTTTATCTGTTTAAACATTTAAATAAACGAGTGTAAAAGCTAAATGACCCCGTCTGCTCCGCTAATAAAACAGTATGCTAGATTGGATTCTGAAATGAGATTTGCCTCAGAAACATGTGGACAATCTACCCCACTGTGATCCCCATTTACTGCTCATCCAGCTCCATCATGTCTGTGCCGTAATTACCCTGCATCCTAAATGGCAACAGATTCAGCAAATCTCTCATCGGCATTATAGATTACTGTGGTCGGGCCGCAGGGCTGATTATCGTGGGGCTCAGAGATGCTCAAAAGATGGGGAGGTGGAGTGGATTGCTGGCTTTATATTGTTTATACAGGGCATAAATAACACATTTTTGATCATTCCATCTTATTAATATCAAAATACCTAAACTATTAGTTTAAAAAACAGCCAAACAATTTTGATAATTTAATATACACATTTTATTACGAGGAGATAATTCGTTTTCAACATGTCAAAATTGTTTTCTGCTTATTCTATTTTTTATTGCCCATTGTTGTCCAAACTAAATGTGCAAGACATCAGTGCCTTGCAAAAGTATTCATACTCACTGATTTTATTTTACATTCAGTTATGTAAAAGTTATAAGCTTCATTGCATTTTATTTGCATTTAATGTGATAGACCAACATTTCCCCAACATGAAAAGAAGATTACAACTGTAAACCTACCAAGACATGGCTTTCCAGTCAAACTTACAGTCTGAACAAGGATTGCATTGATTGGTGATGTAAAAGAAGACCATGGCAACTCTGAAGGAGTTGCAGAGATACGCGGTTTAGCTCGGAGAATCTTTTGACAGGACATCGATTCATTGTGCACTTCACAAATCTGTCCTTTATGGAAGAGTGGCAGGAAGAAAGCAATTGTTGAAAGAAAGGCATCAGAAGGTTTTCCACAAGCCAAGTAGGGGACACAGCAAACATAAGGAAACATGTCATTTGACACCTAAAATGAACTTAATGGCTAATGCAAAAAACTACATGTGGTGAAAAGATAACACCCTGAAAACACCATGCCCACTGTGAGCATGGCCAAGAAAGGCTGTCAGAATTTAAACTGGGGAGGAGGTTTCCCTTGTAGCAGGACAATGATCTTAAACATACAGCCAGAGCTACAATGGAACAGTTAATCAAAGCATATGCATATGTTGCATTGAACCAGTCACGATCCAGACTGAATCCAGTGGAGAATAAATATATGGCAAGGCTTGAAAATGAATGTTCAGAGACATCCATTCTGACTGAGTTTGAGCTATGTTGCAGAGAAGAATGGGCAGAAAAGTCAGTCTCTTGACGTGCAAAGCTGTTATACGTCAAAGGATTTGCTGCTGTAGTTGCATTAAAAGGTGGTTCTACAAAGTTTTGACTGAGAGGGCTGAATACAAAAGCATGTCACACTTTTCATATTTTAATTTGTATAAAGTTTAGAAAATCATGTATCATTTCCTTCCACTTCACAATTATGCACCGCTTTGTGTTGGTCTATAACATAAAATCCCATTAAAGCATGTTGAAGTCTGGGGTTGTAACATGACCAAACCTGAAAGGTTCTGTATGACCCACATTTTACCTCTATATAGAACATGGACTAATTCATATTCAGTGAGCCAACCTGGGAGAGGAGAAGTTAATATAGTTTAAAGGCACTGTCCTATGATGTTAATATTAGTTTTTACATATTAGTCTAAATATAAACAGAGTTCTGATTAATAATCACAGTAACAAATGGCCCTGAAGGCAAGCTAAAAGAGAGTAGTGGGAACATATGAGACAATGTAAGCGCGCTTCTCCTCTCATCAGCTGTAATGATCAGAGCTGTGAGGATTAAGTACCAGTGTCCCAGTAAAGGAGCTTTGTGATGCCAAATGTGGGACCACTGGCTCTCTTAAGCCGCCTTATTTATTCAGCCACAGACGCTACAGCTCCTTCAGATTGGATTAAACGCGTTGGAACGGTGTAAAGCGCCTTCCGGTGGCTGAAAGAGGACCTACACAAGAGAAGCTGGGTAGCAACATAGGAAACTATAAATCAGCAGATTAAAGACCGAAATACAACATATTACACCACATTAAATGCTTGATGAAGTAAAGTCTTGAGGTAAAGCTGTGACAAAATTCGTATTTGTTTGACAAATTAGTTTGAATCAACTACAAACAATGACAAGCTTTGTTTCCTGGGAAATGTATTCATTCACATCAGACTTTAAAACACAATGTGGATAATCTGATCATCATTTCCTCCTTGGAAAATATATTTTAGAGGTTTGGTATTTTGCACACTGTGTAAAGTATTTGAAATCTGTAAGGTGTATGCATAAAAATCAACTTTACAAGGCAACTCCTCATGCCTCTGATTCTTGAATTCAAAGGATTAGTCATACTGTCACCTACAAAGAAGGTCAAGAGATAACAAGAAATGGAGAAATCTTGTCACCGCAGGATAGACTGCACACATGATTACCCACAAGATTCACGGTGCTTCCCCTGTTTTTATACTCTGAGGCCATATGGAGCTAACTCTGCCAAAGGGATGAAGAAACAGGAATTGTACTTAAATGGGTCATTCACAAGACCCAGTGTATGATAGACGAAGCACCGGAAACCTATCTGTCACGCCCTTTCCCCACATTATACAAGTTATCCAAACTATAGGGATTAACTTCAATCAGGGAAGGAGAAATCATGTGACAGTGTATCTGGGGACTCATGCGGCTATCAGTGTGAGAGACACTGTTGTCTCTGTGTGAAACAGAGAGCATGGAAATGGCCTGTAACATTGATTTTGCCTTACCACTGGGATCCTCTTTCTCTGAATTGTTAGCGAGGCAAATGAGACTGTCTTGGCTAAAGGGGGAAAAAAGAATGCCTTTCTTTCTCTGTACATTAAAAATCTGAAAGTTTCCATTTTTTGTTGTGCATAGTAAAGTGAGCTGATGTTGGAGGCATCCTAAAGAAAATGGATTCGATTAGTGTCTTGTGCTAAGTTTATATATAATAAATAATTCTTGGATCTTATTTAAATATAGCAATGTTAGGCATTTTATGTAACTGTAGCCTGCCATATTTTTAGGGTTTGTTGCGAGAAATCAATGAGATGCCTCATCAGAAAAGTGCATGTAGTTTTTGTTGTAAACATTGTTAGTGTTTTATGTTTTCACTACATTGAGCACAACAGTAAAACATAAAGTGCAAACTTGGTGTTTAATTTTATTTTTAAGCAACAAGTTTGAAAACATTTCCTTTAAAAATACATGGTGTATTGGTTTAAAATTAAAAGGCACCTACTGAGCTCTTTTACATTTTGTGTTCTTACCAAAACAAACCGCAACAGGCTAGCCAAAACAAAAGCATAATTGTGAAGTGGAATAAAAATGTCTTCAATTTTTTCTCAAAAATAAAAATTCTGAAAAGTGTGAAACGCATTTGTATTTAGCCCCCTTGACTTTGTAAAAGAAAGAAAGAACCCTGTTTCACTGCAATAGCAGCTTCTCTGTCACTATAAAAAAAAAATAAAAGCTTCTTGCCTGCATTTCTGATTAATGATTTCCTTGCCCAGCTTTAGAGTTTGGATAGACAGCCCTATCTTGGTAGGGTTTAAGTTGTGTCATACCTTTTTCTTTTTTGACAGATATACTGCTGATATACAATGTAAAGCTTTAAATATGTTTTTACTTAACCTTGTTTTAAACTTCTTCACAACGTTTTCCCTGGCTTGACAGCTGTGTTCCTTGGTCTTAATGATGCAGTTTGTTCAGTGATGTTCTCTAACAAATGCAAATATTTGTCGAGCTTTTGATATTGTTATTAGTGTAATAACATGAAAAAACATGTATAATTATGATTACATTTCACAGTTATATGCTACTTTTTGTTGATCCATCGTATAAAAACCTAGTAAAATACATTAATGTTTGTGATTGTAATGTGACTAAATGTGTCAAAGTTCAAGGAGTGTTGTTCAAGCATAACTCATTTCCCTTCCACTTCCATTAACTTACATAATTGTAATTTCTTGTGATGCATTTTTAATATTACATTAGATAAATGTACATATTGAAAATACAGACAGGTACCTCATACATTGTTACTTTGTCAGATTATTCTGTAATAGGCCTTGAACAGTTCTCCAGGCATTCTGAAGGTCTCTCTGAGTTTTTCTTTAGACTACCCTCAAAGAAGGACCAATGACTACCCATAACAGGCAACTTAGCATTCTAATCAATTTTATATTGAATCATTAGGCCTGTTAACAATGCAAAATCTAGTCCTATTTTTACTTAATCTCATCAATATTAAAGATTAGACAGTTTCAAAGACAGAACATTGAATTTTTTTATCACAACAGTCTTCTAAAGAGCTTTTTGCTGTAAACTTGACATACAGTTCACGATCAACTCTAATGTGGATGATACATCTGTCAGGCCAAGTGTCGGGTTTTGGCATATTTTTGCCCCCATTTCTTAGTGACACACCTATGAAATTCAATTCAATTCAAAAATACTTTATTAATCCCAAAGGGAAATTAAATGTTGTTATAGCTCATATTATCATTAAAACTTCCTACGATAAACCATTTCTTTATTGAATCAAACCTTAACTTGTTGACTCATGGCTATAAATACCTTTCACCTACAAATGTATTTTAGGCTTGACACTTCTTCTATTATCACCCACATTCCTCAGCAACAACAATGCACAAATACGCTGTCATCATCAGGAAAAAGGACCAAAGTGACTGAAAACGAGGTGACTGTCAAAGATAAACTTTGAAGCATGTGCTGAAGAAAACACAACAAAAGTAACCTGTGTAAATATTGTAATTATAATAATGATGATAATTAATTTCACATCCACCCATTTACTCCATAACTACTGATGTTTCAATCTAACAGAAAAAGGTAATAACTTCACATTTGTTTTAAATTAAAATATTACACACCTTTGTCACAACTAGAGTCTCAGACAATCTGGGTAATACCTTTTGTCAAGAAATAGCAAAAATCAAAAGAATAGCCATGAGTCAACAAGTTAAGGTTTGATTCAATAAAGAAATGGTTTATCGTAGGAAGTTTTAATGATGAACTGCAATTAAAGCAAGAATACACAGTTTCACTGCAGCTCTTTCTAATTTTATTTTCAGTCAAGACTTGTAAAGAAACTTACTTTCTAACGCTGAAGATCTGACAGTTTGTATTGCATCAAACCTTTCACAAACACGAGAGTAAACTAGGATTTGTTGTCAGATTAATTTTTTTTCAACTTGGGAATATATCCTGGGTAAAAACGTATAACAAATAATTATGTGTATCATTCAACCAGTCACACAGTGTTTATGTAAGACGTGTTTTTTAAAACCATTTTTCCTACTTCATGACAGTCAACGAAATGAAAACGTCCAAGCACTGTTCTACTTTTAAACTACTTTTTTAAAAGTAATTGGTTTAGTAAAGTGGTAGTTGTTATAAATAAAAAACCACCGCGGAAGGCAAATAATAAGAAAATTAGATATTATTTGGATATTAATTTTCCTTAACTAAACAACCTAATTTAGTTTGTTGAAATAATCTATCATTCATGCAGGAAGTGGTGAGAATAATGCTATCAAGTCTAAAAATACGATTAACGGTTCATTTGGTTACCTTTTAAAATAAAAGTTAGAATTTTTAGCTTTACTTAATTACACAAAGCATAAATAAGGTAGCTGTACAATCTTAATAATATTCTAATTACGCAACAACGCGCTACTCTTACACGAAAAACGTTGCGTTTTTGTTTTACTTTGAAAGTAAAAAGCGGAAGCTACTGCATTTATAGCGTCAGACTTAACGCCGTTGGAGGTGTGGATGGAGGCGAATCGTCTTGGAGTAAAATAGCCACTGTGAGAAGTTTTGCTTTCTTTTTTATTGTCAGGTAGCAGCCTTTGGAGCATGTTCGGGTTTTTTATGACGAACCGAAGGCTGCGTTTCCATGATGGCAACAGCAACACAGCTGTTTCTTCCATGACATGACAGCAGAGTCGAAAACTACAGGAGCGAAAGTTTGAACAACGACTTCACTGTTTCTAAAAGTATTCCAGTTATTAACGTTAGAAGAAAAAAAAAACAAACAAACAAACTGCCGCAACTATGGAAAACTTTGCCTTGTTCTGGATTTGGGCATTTGTTTTTTGTCTCTGCTTCGGAACGACTAAGTGTCACTTTTCAATACCGCTGAAAATGTACCCGGGGAAGTATAATTTATCCACTGAGGCGAGTTTGTCTTCTGTTCGGGTGGTAGCGCTAAAATCAGATGGAGACGGCCTCTCTCTGGCCTCTGATCCCAGCGGTACTATCAACTTTCTGGACATGGTCAATAACCTCCAAGGGGACTCTGGAAGAGGCTACTACATAGAAATGTCTGTTGGCACTCCTGGCCAAAAGGTACTGTATCACCCTCATAAAGTGTAAATATTTGTTTAATATCCGTCTCATTTGCTTTGACTGTTGTAGATGTGTTTGCTCGGTCTTTATTGGAGATACTTGAATTATCACTGTTTCAATGTAATATGAAGGAGGGGAAATATTCATGAAAAGATAAGAAGGATAAAGATATTTTATTATGACGCTTTATTACCTTTTTAATGTCAGCTGTCCGTTATCAAGGACGGTTATTTATCCAGCCTAGAGGTCTGTAAGGTAGGATAAAACTTCCCACTCACATGCGTTCACATGATGCTGCCTGTGAGGACCACCGTTTCTTTCCAGGCAGCTGACTGGGATTATGAGGCTCCCATGGAGCAAAGATTTTTACAAAGCAACATTTCTCTCCCTGTTTGGAGACATACTTGCTGCTAGTAGGTATGCTAGAGAAACCTTCAAAACGATTCTGGGGTAAAAAAAAAAAAAATGAACAGTTTAATCTGTGAGGGCAAAAACACAACTTTAGAATAATATCAAGAACATTGCTGAAGGTTACAGCATTTTAAATCCTAGTATTCTGAGGTCAGTGTGAGGAATTTAAATCTCTCAGTTTACGAGGAAACCTGTGACCCAAAAACCATAAAAATGGGCTTAATTTCAAGTTTTATTTTAGATATTGCTATGGGATATTCAACGATCGATGTTATGCCTTCTTGGTGATTAGAATAAGTGTGCTTATTGACAACAACAGTCAAAGTATTAAGCCAGCAAGTCACATTTGTAACTGTAGAATATAGTTTCACCATTGTAAAGAACAACAGAGGATCTTCTGCCATAAAACAATAACATGTCCAGTTTGCATTATTTTTCAATGTAAACAGAGTTAAATAATGAAAATAAGATCATTTAAAACATTTCAGATTTTCTATGGATTCTGGACATGTGCGCAGCTATTAACCATGTCCTCACATAAGGAATTTCCCTACGTTTGGTATACTGGCACTTTAAATAACTTTTAAATCAAACTTTGGACCAAAACTTCAGCAATTATCTCCTGCTATGTTGCCCACTGGAATGAGAAATTCAGCATAGGTTTACTCTACATTATTATTTGAAATCCTTTAAACTTTTGTATTGGGTAACAATAAAAGTAAAATAAAATGTGAAATGTTCTAAAATCAAAGTGGTAAATGGTCTGCACTTGTATAGAGCTTTATCAGGTCCCCAGAGACCCTACAGCGTATTACACTTCAATCAGTCATTCACCCATTCACACACTGGCAGTGGTAAGCAGTGGGGCAGACTGACAGAAGTGAGGCTGCCACACACAGGCGCCACGGAGCCCTCTGACCACCATCAGCAGACAAGGAGGGTAAGTATCTTGCCCAGGGACACGACAGACAGAGCGGAGGGTTCTAACCCGCAGCACATCGGTTGCTGGACGAACCTCTACCCCTGTCGCCACAGTCGCCCCCAAAAAGATAAATAAAAATTCCTCCTAATTTTAAGCTGTTACTGTATCGCTACCTACACGTGGAGCCCCAGCAAAACCAAATGCTCCTTTTAAAAATGAAACTCACACTCCAAATAAAACCCCCACAGTCAAAAAGGGAACTTCACTGCAACAGGTACATTCAGCAGCTGCACCCGCGCTGTTAAACAGTACTCAGTAATTGTATTCAGTAATATTTTGAATAATAAACACAGCTTTTAATGAAAATCTCATCATATTAGTGGTGGGAAAAATAGTTGAAACAGCCAGGGTAACAATCCAAAACAAACGTTACCATTCTTTGGGCTTCAACAACATTGTTTACAACTCATTCCTATTATTGGAGCATTGCTAAATGCTTCTCATGATTGCTTTTTTCCTCAATAACAATAAAGTGTATGATAATTGGCCGTCCCTACCTCCTGCTCCATTTTGTTTGGGTTGCAAGGAAATTTTGCCAGTGGTGATCTGTCATCATTAAATTCTTCTTGTAATGTAAAACGCCTAACAAGATCATGTTAATGATTAAGAGGGGCTAAATGTGCATGAGTGGGGAATTAAGAATACATGAGGCCTTACGGGCTGCAGCCATTTTTTGCCATTGTGTTCTGAATAGAAGTGTTTGAAGCAGAGCTTAAACCAAAACCAAAGGTGAATTATCTCATTAGTAAGTTGACCTGTTGCCCCCGGGCCTCTCAGGTTAAACAGATCAGAGCTTTTAAGACTCCTGGGCGGTGCGGCTTAGTTTCTCATCTCGTAGAGGCTTATCAGTTGTCCCTGCTTTGGGGCTGCTGAGAAACCAAAACTGTCCTTTTAGAGAATATGGGGTACATCACAGGTTTGAATATTGTTTTGAATATAGAAACCATCCGTAAATTTAGTTTTTTCTCAGATTATAATCTATCAAAAGCAATACTGAATTCCTAGAGAGCCTCATGGAAAGCAAACGATGCTCTATTTGTAGTTATTTATAACCAGTTAGTTAACAGATAGATGAAGAAAACAGATTGACAGTACTGTCATGTGAATCATTCATAAAAAATCCCCAAGTGTTCCTCATAGCTACACATTTCACCTAATAGGCCGGCGCTGAAATGGAAATAGATAAAAACCTTCGAAGCATATTTCTGTGTGGCCATGCGCCAGTGTGAATTTCTCACTGTATGATAACTTTGAAAAAGAACACCACAACTTCATGGTATTACAGTATTTTCTACAAAAATGTAAGCCAAAATATGAACATACTATTTTTGCTTTTATTTAAAACAGACCAAAACCAATTTCTTCTTCTGCTAAAATAATAAGAGTTGAACAGTGTATCTTAATAAGAACGATAAGTGGCGCTCCTTTAGTTTTCACCCCATGACTGTCGGCATATGTTGCAACCAGAAATGTTTCAGGCAGCCAAAATCCTTTCTTCTGAGAGAAGGAAATCTGTTGCAAGCTGATCAGCAGTGCTCAGCAACAGCTGCAGAGGCTGTCATCTGATTAAAATTATTTCCATCTGTACAAAATGCATTGACTAAGATGTTTGCAGTTTTGTAAGCATAACTTGTTAAACGCTTGCTTTGCCTTGATACCAGCCCATATCTAGCTAACTATGACTAATGCCCAGAATACCTATCACTGTAGTATGGTTTTATGCAGCTAACTCATGTTTATTCATAACAGAAAGCTAACAATTTGATTTAGACAAAGTTTAATAGTTTGTTATTATGGTGTCAAAAGATTTCTTTGAGAAATGCAGCCATCAGCAATTAGTTTTTTTGTTTCACGCTGTTTGGTTAAAACACAGGAATCAGCAGATCATACTAGGGCCTTATGAAATTAGCTTTATTGTTTTTCCCTATTATTTGTTTCTAATTATTTTTTCTGAATTCCTTATTTTCTAAACACCAACCTCTTACCTCCTGTTAATGTAGAGGTGCTCAGTTTTGGGGGGAGAAAAAGAAATGAGTTGCAACATTTCCATGGATCATTCCTGGAAGCTGTGTTTTAAAAAAATAAATGACTAATGGAAACCAGCGTCAAACTTCGCCCGCTAACCCAGTAATTCAAGTAGCATGGCACTTTAGCCAGTTCACCTATGTGGAAGGCCCTTGAATGTGATTGAAGTCAGTAGTTACACCTTTGTGTTTCCTGATGTGCCAGTGAACAAACAACTGGTTGAGGCCTGTTTCAGGTTACTCTCTGTACACAGACTGAAGGAACAGGGGAAAAGTAAACGCCGCTGTGACAGTTTTAGCAAATAAACACACACTGCTGTTTGCATTGTGCTGTCTGGTGTCACAGTGTATTTTCTTTGGCAGTACCTCTGTTTAGTATGAATATGTGCTGCAAGTTAAATTGTGTGATTAAAGAAGGTTCATGTGCAGTATGGAAAAGTCAGGAATTTGTGTTCACATTCAAGGTCTGAATATGTATTAAAAAACAAAACGAAAGACTTTACTACTTTCTTTCTGTCTGTCTTTCTTTCTTTCTGTAACCAATTTTATAGAAGGAAGGAAAAACATAATCGCAACTAGTTGACTATTAAAATAATCAATAATTAGTTGCAGCCCCAATGCCAAATATTTAAAATAAAAACATTCTTTATGCATGGTACCAGCAAAAACCCTCCGTCCATCCATCCAGTTAATTTCTGGTTTTTGCTGGTACCATGCGTAAAGAATTTTTGTATTTTATATATTTTACATTAGGGCTACAACTAATCATTATTTTAATAGTCGACTATTCATGATTATTTATTATGATCTCCATCATCAGTGTTTGTGATTTAAAACTGACACTAGTTTTAGTTTACACACCTGTGAATGGCCCTTTGTTGCTTCTTGTTGCCTCTCTCCTTTATTTCACACTAGGGTTGCACCGATTTAAAAATTCAGGCCGATATCAATATCCAATATTAATATCATTGTTATGGCCGATAACTGATATTTACCAATATTATATATATCTCACTAACTTTTCAACACCGTGAAAAAATGACCACACGGCTGGTTTTGCTTTTCTGCTTCAGTGAAACATCCTACTGTCCTGCACTGCATCTCTGTCACATGCCCAAACAAACACCTCACTGCCACACTGAAACACATACACAAACAGCAACAACATGATAATAAATGTTGTTTTTTAATATTGGCCCAGTTTTACTTATCAGACCGATACCAATATTTTAAAAACGACTAAAGTCGTACCTATGCTAATGCCGATATATTGTGCATCCCTAATGAACACCTTTTACAAATGAAAACCCAGAAAATATTAGCTGACTTCATGATAACCAACAAAAATATTTATTTTTAACTGCTAAAAAGTCAAATAAATATCCAAATGTATTTAAAAACTAAATCTTTCAAGCTTTTAACAACGCGTAATGTTTACAAGGATTTTAAATTAAATCTAAATGTAAAAAGGTGTTTCAATAAAAAGGCATTTCAATATGTTCTACAGTCATCCTTGCTCTCTTTTTTTGGCAATGTTTCCAGCATCAACATCAAGGAATAAAATATGAACAAATTATTAATTTCCAAATATACTCTCCAGCTCTGCCATTACCCATAGGTTCGCTGTGTCTTCCAACACCGTCTCAAGAGCATGGAGGGTATTCCAGGGTACAGGCAGTTCCTCTAGGAGAGCTGGTCAGGGCCGTCGAAGGTCTAACCCATCAGCAGGACCAAAATCTGCTCCTTTGTTCAAGGAATAACAGGATGAGTACAGAGCCGTGACCTCCATCGGACCAGTGTCGTGAATGTCTGACCAAACCATTAGAAACACCCTGGCATTTGCCAGGGAACACCGGAATAGGCAGGTTCAGCACAAGCACCCTGTTCTTTTCACAAATGAGAGTAGGTTCCCTCTGAGCTCATGTGAGAGACGTGAAAGGGTCTGGAGAAGCTACAGTGAAATTTATGCTACCTGCAACATTGTTCAGCATAGTCTGTTTGGTGGTGGGTCAGTGTTGGTCTTGGGGAGGCAGGCATATCCGGTGTTCCTCCTGGTGCAGGATAATGCCAGGCTTCACGTGGCAAGAGTGTGTAGGCAGTTCCTGGAGGTTGAAGGAATTGATACCACTGACTGGCCTCCACGCTCCCCGGACCTGGTCAGGATATGGGAGGACATATCATCTATCATCTCATACCATCTCATACCTCATCTCGTAAGAAGCATGCGCCTGTGTTGTCAGGCATGCATACAAGCACTAGAGGCCATCTAAACTACTGAGTGCCATTCTGAGTTGCTGCAGTGACATTTCAGCAAATTTAACCAGCCTGCTGCATCAGTTTTTCTGTTTAGACATCTCAGTGACTTGGGGTTAAGCCCTCTATGAGTTCCTAATTTTCATCAAATAATGTGACATCTTTTGGTTACTAACACATATCAGTGTGGATATCCAACATGATTTTTTAGATCAGATGAGTTTTCAAAATGTTGCTTGAACAATTTTGAGCTGTATAAAACAGCTTGGGGGTGGATGGTATTACAGTGCAAAGCAGTTCCACCACCTTTTGATATTCCTGCTCAGATAAACCAGCCATTAAACTTCCCTTCTCTGGGCATAATTACAGCGAGTCCATTACATCAGTTATTCACACCAGCACAGCTCAATCCACTTTGGTTTCAATTGGTTATTTGTTGCCAGAATGTCCTGTAATTCAATATGATTGGGTCACACTCTCAGTATTATAGTAACTAAATCATGATGTGATTACAGGGCCGTGGTGTTAAACAAGGCGCTATTCAAATCAGCCTCTAATTGCTGCATCTGTTAACATGTGGCACAGCCGGGCCGAGAGAGGCTGCGGAGAGCCTTGCATCTGCTAATTGGTACAAACAGGTAGCAGATGCACGTTGCCGCCATGGAGCCGCTGCCAATTAAGCAGTCAGAGCTCAGCTGCAGGCTGCCGTGATGAGGGAGAGAGAGAGATGTGCCTCTAGTTTGGATGCTAGACTAGCAAAAGATCTGGGATAAGTAAAAATGCCCTTACTGTCCATCCCTTGCAAGTTTCAAGTATTTTCCAGACAGACTTGTTTGGCTTGTTTAGGCAGTGGATCTCTGCCATGGACAAGTTAATGGTGGGGAGTTGTGGGTGGCACGGTGACTGTAATGAGACCAAAGCCAGCCCAGTAGGGAGGAACCCAAACCGAGCCTTAACAGAATAAGTCAATAAATGATTGATTGTTACGTCATTGTTTCAAAATGTATGAATAGACACCTTAGATTAACAATAAGAAAGTATTCTTCAAACAATTGTATGAGCAAAGCATGAGGAAGTTATTTTTGGAGTGACTATCTGCACTTTTAACATTTTAAGCTACTTCCTGCTAGTCCCTTCTATTTACTGTAAAGGTAGACTGATCTTAGATTGCGTCTATTTGCTGATGATTACCACAGCCTGTGGGATCAATGAAGGCGTGTTAGATGTGGGAGCATAGCGGTGGTTGTAGGGCCTTGTCATGGCAAGGAATGTGTTTTGGTTACTGCTGATATGGCCTCTGCTTTAGTGGAGGAAGTGACAGAACTCTACTGGCTAATTAGTTCATGCTCACTGACTTAATGCCTAGAAGACAGAATTATATCCACTGCTGCTTGCCATGCCCCACATGACACAAACCCAAACGGCTCGCTGGGTCATACGGTCACGTCAGGCGCTCCAGGCTGTCATGTTCGTCTCCCAGATAGCACATTAGAGAGTAATTATATCACAGTCTGTGTGCAGTCTTTTTTTTTTTTTTTTTGGCTTGGCAGTGGTTTGTATTGGGATTGTGGAGTCTGGGAACAGTTATATGCCAAGTTAATTTCTTTTTTTCCACCTAACAAAATAAAAAGTTACAGTCAACACTAAGACATCTAAGTTTTCTTTTTCTCTTTAATGCCGCTAAATAAATTATTTTGCAATTTAAACTCTTCCCAGCTGTGTACTAGTGTCATTTTTACAGTGTTGTTTTATGAGTTATTTATGTAAGGACAGCTGACTGCTATCTCTTCCTTGTGTGTTTCAGCTCAACATCCTGGTGGATACAGGCAGCAGTAACTTTGCTGTGGCTGCTGCTCCACACACATTTATTACTCACTACTTCAACACTGCACTGTGAGTCTCTCGGATACTTTCCACATACTCCGGAAAATAACACGATTAAATCACTGCAGCAGAATTTGGCAATTACAGTGACAGAGAGTAACACATTAATAATGGTACACATGCTTCTCAGTAAATCAGAATAAAGTAAATTTGTTTTGGTAATTCTCTGGAAATAATTTACTTTATTGATTCATTACATACAGAGTGATATATGTTAACTGTTTATTTCTGTCTTTTATGGCTTACAACTAACAAGAACCCAAAATTCAGTTTCATGGCAAAAGTAAAACCAATAAAAATAATTTTTATCACAGGAATGTTATGTTATGGCCTGTACAATCATGATGAAGACAAGACTTGACAGTTGTTTGACAGTCATTCAATCCCTCCACAAGGAGGGTAAGCCACAAAAGAGCATGGCTGGCTGTTCAGAGTGCTGTATCTAAGCATAATTAATGGAAAGCTGAGTGGAAGGAAAAAGTGTGATTAAAAAAAGTAACAGGGACTTGTCAAGGCTGTTGTTATACATCACACACAGACGTATGCAGGTCATGGGCTACAACTGTTCTATTCATTATGTTACTGAACCAGAGGCATCAGAAGTGTCACCTGGGCTGAGCAAAAAAAAAAAAAAAAGATTGGACTCAGTGGGCCAAAATCCTTCTTTCACATTTTTAGAAAATTTAGCATTTAATTTGGACATCACGGTCCTAGTGTCTGGAGGAAGACCTGGGAATCCAAGTTGCTCAATGTCCAGTGTTAAGTTTCCAAAGTCAGTGATGATATAGGGCGCTATGTCCTTTGTTGGTGTTGGCTTGTTACTTTTGAGCACTTCGTCCTTCCTTCTGCTAACAGGTTTATGTGGATGTTGGTTTCATGCTCCAACCGCACTTGACACCTGCCCACTAGCCAAACATAGTAATACCTGCTTCAATGCTCATGTTATGTATCACAGTGTTTAATTAGCCAGGCAAAGCTCCTGGCCTAAACCCATTGAGAACCCATGGTGTATTGTGAAGAGGAAGATAAGAAACACCAGAGTCACAAGCTGATCACCTCCATGCGATGGCACATTGACTAAGTAATTGATGCAAAAGGTAATTTACATTTTCTGAAAAACTGAATTTTGGGGCTTTTGTGAACTGTAAGGCCTAATCACCTAAATTAACAGAAATAAACGCGCCAAATGCAATGAATCTATGGACTAACCTTTAATTCTGATATTAAATTAAATGAAATAAAGATATTCTAATGTATTGAAATGCAGCTATAATCTTTGGTCTTTGTCTTCTTCAATAAAAGCTTGTGCTTTATGTTCTAATTACACTTTTTGGCTTCTTCCTCTCTCTCCAGCTCTAGTACCTACCAGTCAACTGGTCGCCCGGTAGCTGTCAGGTACACACAAGGCAGCTTGAAAGGTGAGCTGGGAACTGACTTCGTCTCCATCCCCAAGGGCCCAAATGGAACCATCGGCATTAACATCGCTGCCATCCTGTCTTCTGACGGTTTCTTCTTGCCTGGGATCAACTGGCAAGGCATCCTGGGGCTGGCCTATCCAGAGCTGGCACAGGTGAGATGCAGGATCTTTAACTTTAACCCATCAAGAGTTTTTAAACACCGTTAGTGTTTATTATCTTTGTCATCTTTAAATTATGTTTGTTTTTAAATCTGATTAAGCTGTTTTCCTCTGTCTGTCTGTATTTTCTGAATGGATTTGATTCAGATGATTCACTTCCTTTTTGAAGAGCCTCCCATATGCATACAGAGCTGTGAAAAAGATTTCTTCTGTTTCAGCTTTCTTGTCCCATTTCAGTGTTTCAGATCATCAAGCAAATGTAATTGTCAGACAATAACAACCTGCTTTTATACAAAAAGCAGGTTGTGAATGATGATTTAATTTATTAATGGAAGAAAAGAAACTATCCAAATCACACATGCATCTACATAAAAAGCAATTACGCCTAAACCTATTAACTGGTTGTTCCTCTCTTCTGATAACTGGCAATTCATTTTTTACATCACTGAAAGAATTAACGACTGCACGGTGGCGCAGTTGGTAGCACTGTTGCCTTGCAGCAAGAAGGTCCTGGGTTCGATTACCGGCCTGTGGTCTTTCTGCATGGAGTTTGCATGTTCTCCCCGTGCATGCGTGGGTTCTCACCAGGTACTCCAGCTTCCTCCCACAGTCCAAAGACATGCCTGTTAGGTTAATTGGTAACTCTAAATTGCCCTTAGGTGTATGAATGAGTGTGTGCATGGTTGTTTGTTTGCCCTGCGATGGACTGGCGACCTGTCCAGGGTGTACCCTGCCTCTCGCCCATAGATTGCTGGAGATAGGCACCAGCTCCCCCGCGACCCACTATGGAAGAAGCGGTAGAAAATGACTGACTGAAGGAATTATTTTTGACCTAATCTGCCTGTAATTGTCACATTGGAGGATTTTCTAGCTTGAACGTGCTGTTTAAGGTCATATCACACCATTTAAGTTCATACTTAAATGGACCCACTTCAGAACCTTTATTTTGTTTCTTTTGAGTCATGCAGAGGTGGATTTGCTGATGTGCTTTGGATCATTGTTCTGCTGCAGAACTCAAATGAGCCCGAGCTGAAGGTCACAAATTGTTCTCCCGCAGGGTTTTTTAGTAGAGTGCAAAATTCATGGCTGCATCAGTTACTGCAAGTTGTCCAGGTCCTGAAGCAGCTCCAGACCAGCACACTAGTACCACCGCCACGTTTGACTGTGGGTATGATGCTCTTTCTATCCAAAGCTGTGTTAGTTCAACACCATGTGTGAGATGGGACACAGACCTTCCGAAAAGTTCCACATTTGTCTCATCAGTCCACAGAATATTGTGTTGGAGATCATGAACATGTTTTTACAGTAAATGTGAGACGGGTCTTTGTGTTGTTTTGGGTCAGCAGGGGCTTGGCTATGGAAGTCTCCTATGGTTGCCGTTTTTGTCTGGTCTCTTTCTTATTGTTGAATCATAACCCTTGATTTTAACTGAGGCAAATTAGGTCTGCAGGGCTTTAGATGTTCTGGGTTTTTCTCTGACGTCCTGTATGAGTCATTGATGTGGCTCTTGAAGGGATTTTGTTAGGCTGGCCACTGGGAAAGCTCACTGCTGTTCCATGTTTCCTCCATTTATGGACAAATGCTCTGACTGGGGTTCTCTGGAGTTCCAGTGCCGTAGAATTGGCTTTTTAACCCTTTCCTGACTGATAGATGTTATTGACTTCATTTCCAAGCTGTTGTTGAATTTCTTTAGGTAGCCATGAGGTGTTGGTTTTTAAATCTTTCAGCCTACTTCATGTTGTCAAACCGTAGACCAAAATCAGTTTAAAACTAAACCAAAAAACAGGTGATTTGAAAAGATGATTTTTTCCTTTAAAAATAAAATTATTTGTTTTCTTTAAGTTCTGTTTGTTTTCATTTTTTTTTTCTTGTGATCTAAAACTAGAGTGAGACAAAAAAAACAAAGAAATCTGTAAAATGGTAAATACTTTCTCACAACGCTGTAAGAGTGAAATGTGACAAAATCCAAATTGCTTAACCTGGTGTTGGCTTTCGTCACATGGTAATTTAGTCGAGAACAGCACAAGAGATTATTTCTTCCTGAGCTGACTGTAGTAACATGCGGGATCAAATGCCAGCAACTAAAATCAGATATGCTCACACTGAACCCTTTGTGCTTTTTGTTGTCTCTGAAAACATCAGGTTGAACTTGCCTGAGGACCGTTTGTCATGCTTGACATAACAAAGAACTAATATGAACAGCTTTGTAACAAAAATAAAGACAAATTGATTGGTTAAAGGGCAGAACACAGATTTAGACCTACAGTTCAGGTCAGAACTTTCATTTTTACAGGTATTACTTTTTTCATTTTACGAGGTAGAGCTCTATGTTTTGCTATATAAAGTTATACTTTTTTTAATAATCTGTTAGGTCAGGAAAAAAAGGCATACCCCTACAGCTTTCCTTTTCTTGATGTACTCATTCACCCTTAGAGTAGTTAGATTTTTCTCAGTGTTGCTGTAGAGAACATTGGGGTAGAATCCATCTATCTTTTTAATACTGTGGTGAAAAGGAAATATAGTTGCAATTATGCAAATTACAGGGCTTGCAAAAGTATTCATACCAACTGCAAGCTGCAATGTACAATTTGTGGTTCTCATGTGAAGGACAAATACACAGTAATGCATAATTGTGAAGTGTAAAGAAACGTATCACGCTGGGTTCTGCTCCATCACACATATCTTCCCTTCAGCACTGAACACCAGCCCTGTGTCATTCATGTCCCTCCGTCTTTTCACTATTTGGATTTACTGACGTTCAATATTTTTAGTTTTCTTAAGGACACCACTTTGTGATCTATGTCTTGAAAGGTGCTTTATAAATCAAGTTTTACTCACTCACTTTACTTCCTTTCCCACCACATATAGTGTTTTGCATGTAGGCCAAATGTTCCCTGTTGGTCTCATCTGACCTCAGCACCTTCTTTCAAGTGTTTGCTGTGTCCCACTACATGCTTGGGCCAAACCTTAAATTGGCCTTCTTCTGATTCTATTTCAGCAAAGGCTTTCTTCTTGCCACTCCTCCATGAAGGTGAGATTTGTGGAGTGCACAACTAGTAGTAGTCAGTGATTCTCCTTCCTGAGCTCTGGGTCTCTGCAGCTCCTCCAGAGTTACTATGGGCATCTTGGGTGGCTCTCTGATTAATGCTCTCCTTGCCTCACCTGCCAGTTTAGGTGGACAGCCATGTCTTGTTAGGTTTATGCTCTATGAGATGTTCAAAGTTTGGGATATATTTTATAACCAAACCCTGCTCTGATCTCAACAACTTCATCACTAATCTATATGGTATGATCCTTGGTATTCCAGATGCTGCTTGTTCACTAATGCTCTCTAAAAAACCTCTTAGGTCCTCACAGAACAGCTACATTTAAACTGAGATTAATGTACCCACAGGTGGAGACTTTACTAATGAAGTAACTTCTGAAAGCTGTTGGTTTCATGTGTTTAGTACTATCAGAGTAAATAGGGTTTAATTCAAATGTGTAGCACTAGTTTCAAATTTGTATTTGTTAAGAAAATGGAAACAGCTTGGATCATTTTCCTTCCATTTGACGGTTATATGCTAAATAGTGTATCACAGAATTCCCAATAAAACACATTAGAGCTAGGGTTGTCATGTGAACAAAATGTGCACAAGTTTGAGGGATGTGAATCACTTTGCAGGAGACTGTATAAGATTGTATTCCAGGGTTTAAATAAACAGATGGTTGTTAATTATTCATTTCATGTCTTTCAATCAGCCCGACTCCGTCGTGGAGCCGTTCTTCAATTCTGTGGTGAACCAGCTGGGAATTCCCGACATGTTTTCTCTTCAAATGTGCGGGGCTGGACTGGCACCCAGCAGCACAGTCGACCCTCCTGCGGGCAGCCTTGTGAGTATCAGGCATGGCCACAGAGAAGTCTGCCTAATTAAGACGTTATATACTAATCAATTTAAAAATGGGATTACTTTTTGACATTGTTTGGGTTTGGAGCTTTGTTATAGCCTGCATCTGTGGTCTTTTAACATACACAGTAATACTGAACCACTGAACTGTTGTTCAGCACTTTGTGCTCACATGATGATTAAACACTAATTGATCAGACAGAGCAGCTGAGTGCAATTTAAAAACATAATAGTTGATGTCGTCTGTGTCAGCATATTTTCCCTTTGGATGCCCACTCTGGTTAGAGAGGAGCTAATTAAACTAAGATAGCTTCCTGCTGAGAGCAGGTCTGTCTCTGTTACACACACAACCTTGGCACCTCGCATACTGTATCTGCATCATGTGACCCTGACAGATGGATTAGATGGCAGGAGGCTGCTGTGTGTTTATGTACTGTGCTGTGCCAGAGTGTGAGCATATGGATAATCCTTTGCTTTTTGTTTTTTGGGGGTTTTTTTTGTAGATAATGGGTGGGGCTGAACCAGCTCTCTATCGGGGGTCCATTTGGTACACCCCTATCATACAGGAGTGGTACTACCAAGTGGAGGTTTTGAAGCTGGAAGTTGGAGAGCAGAATCTGAATCTGGACTGTAAAGAGGTAAACGTCAAACTCTGTAGTGGTGCTCTGACTGGATTGTCTCTGACCTTAATATAAACTGTCGCACACATTTATTTGCTCTGCTGGAAAAGATGTGTTAAAAACCTCGTAATAAATCTTTTGTTCTAGCAGCATGACCTCACATAAAAACACCTGAAAAATCCCAAATTTAATTGCAGTACAATTATTCAATAGAGAAAGAATCTATGTTGAGAAATAATATATATATTTTTTTATTTTAAACTTTTTTGTGGCACTAGTGACCTTTTATTTTTGAAAGTTGATGGACAGGAAATGGGCTGGACCCATGACAGCTGGGTCGAGGACTGTAGCCTCCCTACATGGGCTTTACCCCTTTCACCACCGCCATGCCAATAAATAATAGTTTGGAATAAAATAACTATATTCTCCTATCTGTAGGGCATATTCTCCATTAGAAGGATGCTCTTATTTTGTATTGTCTGCCATCTTCCATCCCTGCCACCACCGTGCCTCCAATAGGCGTTTTTTTAAGAAAACTAGCAAAAAGAATAGAACAGAGAGGAAGAGGAGCGGCAGTGTTTTTAGCAGACAAGAAAGGCAGAGTCGATTCATTTGGATAGGAGCATTTTGGATTGGACGAAACAAACAGGAAACATAGTACCCAAAAGCAGGGGGTGACCTATGAGCAACTAATACAGAATGTGACTTAAATATGTTTTGCCAAACAGGATCTTTCAGCTCTCTAAAATGTGAGCAAATTTGTGTGGTGGAAATAACATTTATTAGTAGTAGTGACAGGTTTTTTATGTTATTTATATTGTATTTATATCGTTTTTATTTTATTTTGATTTGTATGCTTTGATATATTGTGTAATTAAGTTTTAATTTAGCATTCTGTTTTCCACATATTTTAGAAGTACACTCTATTGCTGATATACAGGGGTTGGACAATGAAACTGAAACACCTGGTTTTAGACTACAATAATTTATTAGTATGGTGTAGGGCCTCCTTTTGCGGCCAATACAGCATCAATTCATCTTGGGAATGACATATACAAGTCCTGCACAGTGGTCAGAGGGATTTTAAGCCATTCTTCTTGAAGGATAGTGGCCAGGTCACTACGTGATACTGGTGGAGGAAAACGTTTCCTGACTCGCTCCTCCAAAACACCCCAAAGTGGCTCAATAATATTTAGATCTGGTGACTGTGCAGGCCATGGGAGATGTTCAACTTCACTTTCATGTTCAACAAACCAATCTTTCACCAGTCTTGCTGTTTGTATTGGTGCATTGTCATCCTGATACACGGCACCGCCTTCAGGATACAATGTTTGAACCATTGGATGCACATGGTCCTCAAGAATGGTTCGGTAGTCCTTGGCAGTGACGCGCCCATCTAGCACAAGTATTGGGCCAAGGGAATGTCATGATATGGCAGCCCAAACCATCACTGATCCACCCCCATGCTTCACTCTGGGCATGCAACAGTCTGGGTAGTACGCTTCTTTGGGGCTTCTCCACACCGTAACTCTCCTGGATGTGGGGAAAACAGTAAAGGTGGACTCATCAGAGAACAATACATGTTTCACATTGTCCACAGCCCAAGATTTGCGCTCCTTGCAACATTGAAACTGACGTTTGGCATTGGCATGAGTGACCAAAGGTTTGGCTATAGCAGCCCGGCCGTGTACAGGTCCTTCTCAAAATATTAGCATATTGTGATAAAGTTCATTATTTTCCATAATGTCATGATGAAAATGTAACATTCATATATTTTAGATTCATTGCACACTAACTGAAATATTTCAGGTCTTTTATTGTCTTAATACGGATGATTGTGGCATACAGCTCATGAAAACCCAAAATTCCTATCTCACAAAATTAGCATATTTCATCCGACCAATAAAAGAAGTGTTTTTAATACAAAAAACGTCAACCTTCAAATAATCATGTACAGTTATGCACTCAATACTTGGTCGGGAATCCTTTTGCAGAAATGACTGCTTCAATGCGGCGTGGCATGGAGGCAATCAGCCTGTGGCACTGCTGAGGTCTTATGGAGGCCCAGGATGCTTCGATAGCGGCCTTTAGCTCATCCAGAGTGTTTGGTCTTGAGTCTCTCAACGTTCTCTTCACAATATCCCACAGATTCTCTATGGGGTTCAGGTCAGGAGAGTTGGCAGGCCAATTGAGCACAGTGATACCATGGTCAGTAAACCATTTACCAGTGGTTTTGGCACTGTGAGCAGGTGCCAGGTCGTGCTGAAACATGAAATCTTCATCTCCATAAAGCTTTTCAGCAGATGGAAGCATGAAGTGCTCCAAAATCTCCTGATAGCTAGCTGCATTGACCCTGCCCTTGATAAAACACAGTGGACCAACACCAGCAGCTGACACGGCACCCCAGACCATCACTGACTGTGGGTACTTGACACTGGACTTCTGGCATTTTGGCATTTCCTTCTCCCCAGTCTTCCTCCAGACTCTGGCACCTTGATTTCCGAATGACATGCAGAATTTGCTTTCATCCGAAAAAAGTACTTTGGACCACTGAGCAACAGTCCAGTGCTGCTTCTCTGTAGCCCAGGACTGGGGAATGCGGCACCTGTAGCCCATTTCCTGCACACGCCTGTGCACGGTGGCTCTGGATGTTTCTACTCCAGACTCAGTCCACTGCTTCCGCAGGTCCCCCAAGGTCTGGAATCGGCCCTTCTCCACAATCTTCCTCAGGGTCCGGACACCTCTTCTCATTGTGCAGCGTTTTCTGCCACACTTTTTCCTTCCCACAGACTTCCCACTGAGGTGCCTTGATACAGCACTCTGGGAACAGCCTATTCGTTCAGAAATTTCTTTCTGTGTCTTACCCTCTTGCTTGAGGGTGTCAATAGTGGCCTTCTGGACAGCAGTCAGGTCGGCAGTCTTACCCATGATTGGGGTTTTGAGTGATGAACCAGGCTGGGAGTTTTAAAGGCCTCAGGAATCTTTTGCAGGTGTTTAGAGTTAACTCGTTGATTCAGATGATTAGGTTCATAGCTCATTTAGAGACCCTTTTAATGATATGCTAATTTTGTGAGATAGGAATTTTGGGTTTTCATGAGCTGTATGCCAAAATCATCCGTATTAAGACAATAAAAGACCTGAAATATTTCAGTTAGTGTGCAATGAATCTAAAATATATGAATGTTAAATTTTCATCATGACATTATGGAAAATAATTAACTTTATCACAATATGCTAATATTTTGAGAAGGACCTGTATATTGACCCTGTGGAGCTCCCAACGGACAGTTCTGGTGGAAACAGGAGAGTTGAGGTGCACATTTAATTCTGCCGTGATTTGGGCAGCTGTGGTTTTATGTTTTTTGGATACAATCCGGGTTAGCACCCTAACATCCCTTTCAGACAGCTTCCTCTTGCGTCCACAGTTAATCCTGTTGGATGTGGTTCGTCCTTCTTGGTGGTATGCTGACATTACCCTGGATACCGTGGCTCTTGATACATCACAAAGACTTGCTGTCTTGGTCACAGATGCGCCAGCAAGACGTTCACCAACAATTTGTCCTCTTTTGAACTCTGGTATGTCACCCATAATGTTGTGTGCATTTCAATATTTTGAGCAAAACTGCTCTTACCCTGCTAATTGAACCTTCACACTCTGCTCTTACTGGTGCAATGTGCAATCAATGAAGACTGGCTACCAGGCTGGTCCAATTTAGCCATGAAACCTCCCACACTAAAATGACAGGTGTTTCAGTTTCATTGTCCAACCCCTGTATGTTTGTGTTTGTTTTTTATGCAATACCCTATAATTTGTATAAATACTATGATGGATTAATGATTATAGAAATATTCTATTCAATAATAATAATAATCAGGATTTTAGTATGCATTAAAATAAATATAACTATACCTTTTTTTCATAATTATGCAGACCTGCTAACAAGGCTTCTAGAGGTTATGGTAGAGAAACAGGCCCACATCATCACAGATCCTCCTCCATACTTAATAGTGAGCATAATGTGCTTTTCAAAATCATATTTCTTGGTTTCACGTTAGACCTGTCCATAAGTCTGCATCTGTGTGCATGTTGAAACTGACTTGCTGTGGCGACTCTTACTCCTCCACCGCCTCCTCCTTCAACTGGTTTCAAATTAGACCCACCTCTAGCATTGTTTGCCGAAAGGTCCAATCCAGGGCTGGACTGGGACCAAAAAATGGTCCTGGCATTTTTGGTCATGGCGGTCCACCACGATTAGTAATATTATATATAGAGACACATGACATATCAGAGGATATATGCATGCATTGTGTTGTGTTAAAAGTAACAAATAAAGCAACGTAGCCTACATGGAAGAGAGTAACCATGTTAAAAATGTCCTACAGTGAGGCAAAATATCCATGTTGAGTAACATGGTGGCACATTAAAGTAGGAAAAAAAGAGAATGTGTAAGAAAAAATCAATCTAGAGCACATTACCCCAGTTTTAAAGCCTTTAACTGTATCTGAGAGAATTGACTTTAAAAAACTCTTGCTCATTTATAAATTAATCAATGGCAGATTTTTTTCTGACTATAGGTATGATGCATTTTGTTCTGGTTCAGGTCTTCTCTGCATCCCCAGAACCAGTACCAAAAATAGAGAAGAATGTACAACTGGATTAAATGTACTTGACTTGGTATCAATCTGTTTTGATTCTACTGAATCGACTTTGCAAAGTGCTGTGAGACAACATGTTGTGATTTGGTGCTTTATAAATAAACTGGATTGAAATTCCCAGAAAACTAAAAGTGCTGAAACTCTTTAAATCAAGGTTAGAAACCCATTTATTTAAAGTTTCCTTTGACTTTTCTATTTAAACTGTTCACTGAAACATCATTAGTTTTTATCTGTAGTCCAACTTTTTTCCCCTGCCTTTAATATGACACTCCTATGTATTTTTTTTATTTCTTTTTATTTCTCTTCCTATGTTTTATTCATGTATAGCACTTTGAATTACCTTGTCATTGAAATTTGTTATACAAATAAACTCTTCTTAAGAGAAAGGCAGACAAAGTAAAGAAGGAGATCAGCTAAAGTAAGCTTTAGGTGAACAGAGAGATAATAGCTCATTTTGTACTTACACATGCTGACTAAAGGCTGCAATGACCTTGGTGCTCAGAAGGAGACAGAGGTGAGGTCAGATTTATCTGATACTGAGCAAAATGAAATTTCTTGCCATTTTTAATGGGTCTTAAGATTTTGATCTGGGGTGTATGCATTACCAATTGCCTACATTTGTTATTTTGAAATCCTGCTATGAATTTGTATTATTTTGTTATTTCTTTATTTAAAATACCAGAATTTGCTAATTACTTTATATTTCTGTCTGTCTGATTAGATAATTATACAAATAAAATCAGATGTTGTGATCAAACAGGTACTCAGTACTTGAGTAGCGTTTTCACCAAATACTTTTTATGTTGAAGTAGTGCCATTTTTTCATCAGTATAAATTTAGGGTGTTCCACCCATGTCTGCATCATAATGATAAAAACAATAACTTTAGGGCAAGCTAAAATAGCTCTGTAAGTTGGACTACTCAGTATTATTGGAAAACCACAGCATGTGTAGGCAAATCTCTCTCACTTTTCTCCACACACACACAACAGCCCTCCACCTGCATGAAACATCTCTCTAAAATTGTACATAATGGTCACTCATGCTATCTTCTTATAGCACGACGATAGCTTGTTTTTACTAATGTAAAGGTGAGATTTCATCTTATGAGAGCAGAAATTGTGCTTTTCATGCTTAATTCGTTCTGCTCATGCTAACATTTTCATCTCACCAGGCTGTTAGTAACTAACATGACCTCCTCCTTAATCTGGTCCTGCTACGTCAGGTTTTACATCTCCTTCTCTGAATCCGCCTTAATGGCCACATCTTCCTCTGTGCTACCGGTGTGTGTCACTCCAACAACCTGTGCACCTGTGGTGCCAAACATGTCGGTACATTTTGTACATTTTGACGCGTCCCACTTCTACACTTCTGAGACTTTTTTCTCTTGCCTTCTGTGCACCCCTCCCTCCATTTCTTTGGTTTGTCCATTTTCACAAGAAGTGGGATGGGACGGGCTGGGCAGGGCGAGCTAAGAGAGTTCTAGAAAATATGCAAATGGGCCGAGTTTTATATACCGTTGCCGATACATGGATGATAAAATTTATTAACAGTTTTATTTATACATACATTTTTGTTTTATGTATAATTAAATAATTTATCAATTAATTAATACATTATTATTTATGTATTTATAATTTTTTTACAAATATCAGGGCTGTATGCCCGAAGGTCAGTCCAACCCTGGTCCAATCTTAGTCCCAACTGTCCAAACCACACAGTTCTCAGTCAAAGTCTCAATAGAGTTTAACAGTTGTCACATGTTTACATATGTGATGGCAGGACAGAAAACATATTTCACTGTCATCGCTCCCAAGCATCCCCTTTTACATGTAGATGGTGTCTAATGGTTGTTATGGAGACCTAGGACTCCTACGATTGCAAGTATAAAAAATAAAAAAGAAGAAGAAGATGACTTAAATGTTTTTACACATCTTCACTTCAGCCATTGACCCCATTGAAGCACAGTAACTGTCCTTGAACAGCAGAGAAATTGTTTATATTTAAAATACAAACGATCTACTAGTTAGACAATGTTAAAGGTCATTTTCCTGTCTCAGTGAAGCAGTCATGTAAATGTAGCCAGCTTGCTGAACTGTTGAGAAATGTGATCTGGTTTGCCTGCCTGTGAAAAAACGTCCTTGTATTTTATTTTTTAAAGGTGTTTCAGGGAAGCCTGTTGAACAAAGAAAATAAAACACTGTTCATCTCTGTCTTCCAGTATAACACAGATAAAGCCTTCGTTGACAGCGGGACGACACTGCTGAGACTTCCTATCAATGTCTTCAATGCGGTGGTAGACGCCATCACACGCAACTCTAAGGTACACTGCCTTCTTCTCACAGACAATGATGAAACATGTTGTCAGAGCAGAGGGATGCGGAGGAGAATAGTGCACACTCACTGTTTAAGGTTGCAGAAGCTGTAGGTAGAAGGGTTCAGGGTTTTTCTTCTAGGAATAAAGTGTCTTACCTCCATGCAGCCGTTTATTTGCATTTCTTCTTTACGCATTTTTTAACTTTGGAAATTGCAGTCAAGATTGATTTGTACAGTTCTCTGTAATGTACTGTCATTCTTGCAAAGCTGCCAGAAGAAAGACAGCATCAAAACCTGCTTTGGTGCAGTAGTGTCCTTTTTGTTTCTGTTCTCTTATCTTTTCCCCACCTTTTTTTTTTTTCTTTTTGATGTAGATCGACAGTTTTTCTCCAGGGTTCTGGGATGGCACCAAGCTTGCATGCTGGAAGAAGAGTGAGAACCTGTGGAAATTGTTCCCAAAGCTCTCAATCTACCTAAGAGCTACCAACATCAGCCAGTCCTTCCGCATTACCATCCTGCCTCTGGTAGCTATGCACAAAAAGTGAAATCACAGCTCCACCTTCCTCCAGGGGCCATTTATCAATCTCAATCAGACTAATAGGTCGTATTGTTTTGCCACATTGCAGCTTTACCTCCAGCCAGTCACAGACGTGGACGACATGGTCTGCTTTCGTTTTTGTGTGACCTCATCAGCTAACAGCCTGGTGATTGGTGCCACCGTTATGGAAGGTTTCTACGTGGTGTTTGACCGTGCCCAGAAGAGACTGGGCTTCGCTCTCAGCAGTTGTGCAGGTAAGGAAATGATGTCTTTAAGACTTCATTCATTATAAATAGAATCAGAACTTATTATTGTTATTATTATTATTATTAGAAGTTTATTTCAGAGAACTCCAATTATTAGCAAGAGTTGTTTAGAATTTTTAAAAGGCTGGATATTAGAAGTATACTTTTTACACTGTTTAAATTATTCAACTACATTTCTTTCTTCAACATTTTAAAGTGTTTTTTAAAAGACATTTTCTATTCAGAAGTTGCAACGTGTCAAGAAATGGCTCAACAGCAGCAATGTACAGCAGCTGATGATGCTCCTTGGTGTTAAACAGGGTGGAAACTTTCAGCAGAGTTAAACTTTATTGGTGCGTTCAGACCGAACGCGAATGACGCAACCGGAGCGAGTGATCTACATGTGATCCTTATGTAGAGGCACGTTCAGAAGCGAAGCGACGCAAAGTACGTGTTTCTAGCGATGCGTTCAGGGCGAGTAGAGCGAAGCGGAACCCGCGATGGACGCAAAGCAAATTTCGCTGAAGTTGAAAAATCTTAACTTTTCTAATAGTTCACGTCGTGTCTGTAGCCCTGTGTATGCTCAGGGTACATCTATCTTTGTTACGGCTTGAGCAATGGACGAACCCAGAATGCAGACCAGCAGGCAGCATGATGTTAAATGGAAAAATATTTAATAACAAAAAAACTCACTCACAGGAGGTGACGGCAAAAACAGACTTGGGCAGGCTTGGCAAGACAGGCTTCGTGTGAACAGCAGGACATGAGTATGAAAATGAAAAATGTTTCCGCCCCGACTAACTGAACAAGGTGTGTTTAAATGGAGCATGATACAGGTGGAACACAAAACTGATTAACATGGTGCAGGTGAACCGAATAAACTTCATTAACAGAACAAAACGTGACTGGAGCAAAACATGGCTTGAACAGAACGCAAATCCAAGGAAACAAACTAATAGAAACATAACTAGAAAAACATGAAACGAAAGCATAACCAGATCCAAAAACTTAACTTGACCGCACATGAACTAGAAGACAAAATCTAAAGCATGACTAGGAAAATAATAAACAGAGACATGATTAAAGACTGGAGCAGTGAAAAACATAAGGAAAAAACCAGAAACCAAAAACCAAATAACCCCAAATCATAACAATCTTCACATAGGATATTTTATTTTATTCATAAGTATTTAATTTTCAGATGCATCTGTCAGCAACCCTGATTTATAGGTCGTCAATTAACTGTTATTACATAATTATTCAATACTTATGGGTATCATGCTACATTCTGTTGTCATATCAGCTCTTGCCTGGTTTGTTTTGGCAGTCCTCATCCATATGTTTAGGCACAAAAATGTTTATTTCATTTATAAGATGTGGACAGTACAATTTGGCTGTTTTTCTATTGAGCTGAGATTTATTTATTCACCAAAGGATGAACAGGCGTTCAGCAGCGGGGATACAACTTCTGTAGTTGGTGTCCCAGGGGCTGATTCGTCCCCCAGCATGGGGCAGCAGATCCGCTGAAAGCCAGTGTCGTCCAGACGCAGCTCCTGGAGTAGGTGGTGGTACTCTCCAAACTGGTTCCGTATCTACAGAATCTGGTAAACCCAGGGATGTCAACGCCGACGACGTTGTTCAGCTTTTCCATAAATAAAGCAACTTGACTCGCTTCATGTTGAGTTGAAACTGGCAAACAGCAGATAGAAGCTCCTCCTATTTGATGACACGGTGAAGCAAGTGGAGCGTTGTCACCCGTTGGCCATGCGTTTCTCTGGCGAAATTGCAGGCGAGCGACGGCACACAAAAGAGGCGAAAAATTCGCTGGAATCGAGTTGGGTCTGAACACACAACATGTTAGAACCACAAGCTTCATTGTCTTTTATGGCATTTTATGTTTTAGACCAACACAATTTAGTCCATAACTTCAAAGTGGAAAGAAAAGAGTAGTTTTCAGCATTTTCTCCAAATAGAAATCTGACAAGTGTTTCATGCATTTGTATTTAGTGTCCCTTACTGTGTTGCCTCTAAATAAAATCCAGTGCCTCACTTTGCTTTCAGATGTCACCTATTTACTGAACAGAGTCCACCGGTGTGGAATTTAATCTCAGTAGCATAATCTCCAGCTGTTCTCTGAAGGCCTTAGAGGTTAGTTGGAGAACAATAGTGAACAAACAGCATCCTGAAGACCAACGGCTAATTATGGACGATTGGCAAGAAGAAAGCCGTATGAAGTCCAGTTAAAAGATTGCCCCGATCCATTTAGTGGACAAAGCAAACTTGTGAGACGTTGCTCTGGTCAGACCACCTTCTGAACTTCTTGGCATACATGTAAAATGCTATGTGTAGTGGTAAATTAGCTCTGCACGTTACTCTAAACTCACCATCCCTGCTGTAATGCATGGTGGTGGCTGCAGTTGCAGCGTCAAATACAAATTATGCCACACTTTTCATATTTTCACTTCACAGTTGACACTCACAAGGAACCACATCCTATTGGTTAATCACATAAAACCCTATATGAAATACATTGTTCAAGCTCAGAAAGTATAAGGGATATGAATACTTTTGAAAGGCACAGTATAACTTTGGATTAATTAGTAACTGATCCACAGGCAAACTCCAAAGTTCAGGTTGACTGACCAACACATTTTTATATTTTGCTGACCTGAATCTGCTCAGCCGAAGACAAACCTTGTCCAATGTGCAGAAACGGCCTCAGGTGTTTTTGGTACAAGTTACGCTCATGTGCTGCATCATGTATTAAATAAGTTGAAGAGTTTGGTTTCATGTTTGTGTGAGCTTTGGAAAGGGTTCCCGTTCCCATCTCAAAGTACAAAGATCACTTTTGTTTGTACGAAGCAATCGCTCTTTGAGCAGATGTTGGCTCAGGGCTGAGGATGCAGACTTGTGACGTTAAGTTGCCGACTTTACTCTCTGATCCGGCACACAGGCGAATGGGTCTATTGATGAGCTTCTGTGAAACCAGAAATTTCAGTTTTAAACATGAACCTGTGGGCATTACCCTGTAGCTGATAGCTAGGGGGCCCTGAACAGTGCTCTGTGAGATGTTGAAAGCTTGAGAAAGCTTTACCTAACCCGCTTTAAACTCTATCCCCGATCTTGTCAGCTGTGTTCCTTGGCCTTTGTGATGCTGTTTACTAAAATTCTCAAACAGAATCTCTAAAGGTGCAATTATATTGTTATTAAATTACAAACATGGGCACTCTATTTACCAATAAGGTGACTTCTGATGGTATTTGGTCACGCTGGATTTTATTTATCGATATAGGACTAAATAGGGTTTAATACAAATGCATGCCACACTTTTCAGAGGGGTATTTGTAACATGGACGTCTCCTTTGGTTTGCATTGCATTCATATTTTAAATGCATCGCCATATTTTCTGGTCCTGACTCTGTTTGCAGTGAGCGATGGAGAGGCTCTTTCGGAAATCACCGGGCCCTTCTCAGTAGCAGACGTGGCGGCAGACTGCACCGTCAGCGTGCCAAAGGAGCCCGTCCTGTGGATGATCTCCTACGCCCTGGTGGCTGTCTGTGCCCTGATCCTCATCGGCCTGCTGCTGCTGCTGCTCCTACCCTGCAGGCATCTCGACCGCGGGGAGATCACAGATGAGTCCTCGCTGGTGCGGCACCGCATCAAGTGACTGCGGGGAAATGGACGGGTGAACACAGTCAAAAGGCTGGGGAACAGCGGACAGAGCCCGTCCACAGCTGTGGAGTTGGGGGTGGGGGTCAGTCTGCACTGATCAGCTGCACTGAATATCAAACTGAGTTTAGACTGCACTCATCAGCTTGACCCATGGAGGTAGACGAACAGACATTTCAGCTGCCTCTTAAAGGGAATTTTCACCCAAAAACATCCTGTAACAACTGCTAGAGCTGAATGTATGTTGTAGCTTTTTACTCAGTGGTTTATTTTTCTTTCTCCCACTTCTAATCAAACAAGGTGAACAGTGTCCAGAAGAAGATGGACAGACCATAGCCTTTTTGAACCTTAATGCACCAAAGTCTTGTGGTTCTGGTTACGGCTCATTTTTTCCCTAATGAGAAGACAAATACACTAAGAGTTTGTTCTCTCTTTCTACATCTCACTTGTCCCAGGGTATTTAACAAAATGTAGGACATAACATATGAAGCTCCACCAAACTATAACAAAGAGGCACAAAGTAGCTCGTCTCTTTGCTGCACATGAACCCAGCCATGAATAGTATTAGACAATCATAGATAGGGAGACGGGGAGCACTTTTAGACCTGCTGTGTATTATTATTCAAGGGGCACATGATTTTAAGTTACTGTTGATTATAACAGATCTTTCCTTTTTGCATTTTACAACACATGCCAATTCTTTGATTTGGTTGTTGGGACTTCATGTATGCTGGCACACTAGTCTTCAGTGGAGCAACTTGACCATGAGTAAAATGAGTTTTGGGAGATTAAAAATGCTCAAATAACCATTGGTAGTACTATTAATACAGGTTTACAGAGCCTGTAGTGCCTTTATTTCTTAGCTTTCTGCTCAGACAAACTGATAAACCGTATCAGCAGGTTGAGACTTACTTTCCTGAATTGCACTTTGCTTCCAAAGTCAATCAACAGTAAGATACAAAGTGATGGATCAATATCTGTGGTATGAAATTTGTTTTTTGTATTATTGTAATTTTTATAAATCTGTACATGTTCAGATTTATATATTTTAGTTTATTTGACTGTTATTGTGCTATTATTTCCAACCCTGTTGCCTAATGTACAAAGCTATTTCAGAGCACCTCTTGTTTGACAAAGCAAACACTGCAGGTGAAGATTTCCTGAAACACCCACTCATTCTGGGTAGGACTACAATTATCGTTCGGGCACATCTGACTTCATGGCTACTAAATAAAAAGTCTTGCACATCGCTGTGACACAGCAGACAACTTCTGTTCTAGGCCCAGATGAATGCTACACCAGAAGGCTCTTTAGTGGAGAGACTAATACACATCATCCCAGCTATGTGTGGAATAATGTAGATTTAATCTTCAATGAGATGTCCTGAGCTACACACTCGTACTGTACATCGATGTTGCCCAAAGTCTGAGCTGTAAAACTTTCTTTGGAGGTACACAAGAATATTAGCTGTTCATTTGTTTACCAGTGTATGTTTTCTTTGTCAAACATCGGAACTGTGCTGTAAATAAAACAATTTGGGACAAATTAGACATTTTAAATGAATAAATATTTTGGGAGCCGAAGAGAAAAAGAGAATCCTTGTGTTATTTTTTGTTTGGTTTTTTTTAGTTTTCCCCTCTAATACCTCCATCCCACTATTGTCCATGTCACTTTAATGTCATTGTAAATGACATAATTAATATTACTTAATCTCATGCTGCACTATGTAGATGCTCTGTCTGCACAGATGAAGATTTGCTTGCCTGAGCATGATGAATCCTTGCAGTGGCTGGCATGATGGGTTTTGGACTTAGTTTCTTATTAATTAATCAAATAATTAGATAACCTCTTGAGGGCACTCAAGTGTGAGCTGCCAAGGCAATCATTGGATATAGAAACGTGACAGTGATGTCACAGCAAAGGTAACATTTATTCCAACGCAGTAGCATCTCATCCCAAAATACAAAATAAGAGCATGTCATAAGCTGGATGTTTCACAAAACATGCCAAGTTTCAAGATTTCATTTCTTGTCACAAATACATGTTTAAGATTAAACAAATTTTAAAGTCAGGCAATCTGAGTCAAAACAAAAAGCAGTTTTCAAACGATGATTTTAATTATTAAGGGAAAAAGCTTGAAAAAATGGCATGAGTGTTCCTCAAAGACAAAAGCCACAAAGGTTTAATATTTGCCAGAAACATCCCTTGATGAATATTCTGTCAACTAAAGAGACGACGGTGTAATGTCCGGCTGTTGAGCTTGAGCTCTTGATCCAAAGCACACAGCAAGTCCACTTCCAAATGGCTCAAACAATAAATAATAAAGACTTTAGGAGTGGCCAAGTCTGAGTACGAACTTAATTCCAATCAAAATGCTGTAGCATGACCTTAAACAGTCTGCTCACCCTAGAAAACTCTCCAATGTAGCTAAACTAAAACCAAAATTACTCCACAGCTGTTGCTGCAAATCGTTGCACAACTATACGGTACAGCAGGCAAGTACTTTTATGGACAGATGTAATTATTACAAAAGTTGAATTTCTCTTTTACTCAGGTGAACTTTGACATTAAAATATGTGTGATTTGAAACATTTAAGTGTGACAAAAAAAAAGTAAAAAAAAAAATAGATCAAAAGTGTAAGGGGGCACATACTTTTTTCACAGCACAACTAGTCAAGATAAACATTGAGACAACAGCTTAACACTTTTAGACAATTCATGACATTTTATACTGCATATATTAAAATTGTGGCTGATCTGTGTTTTTAGAAGCTGTGGAAATATATACTTTTATTTCATGTAAGGAAATCAAAATAACCCAATCAGCATTACACAGGATTAAAGGGAACACATCAAAAGCTTAAGTGTAGAAAATGTTATAACGCAAATAACTCGTCTCAGGCGTATCATCTTTGGTCCCAATGTCAGACATCTTGAAGCTTCTGTAAAAACAAAACAGAGACATAACTATGAACTTGGTTCTGTGTTGCTTGCAAAATGGAACAAAAAAGGCCCCTTTTCTATTCTTTCCCCATACAAACAACATCCAAACAACAGTTAAAGATCAGCAGGATATTAATTATAGAGCCACAACAGTTGTTGAATTAACAAGGTATTTACGTACTCTTTTTATTATAATTCTTTTTCTACATTGTGGCCACACATTTGTCAAACAGTTACATGAGAGTAATAACACCAAGCAATATAAAAATTCTTGTATTATAGCCCCCACAGCGCTAGAGGGTTAATCCATCTTAAATAAAGCGCATGCCTTAATGCAACACTAAAAGAATCTCATTTCATAAACAGCAACATTTCTTAAATGAGCCCTCTGAATACAGCATGTCATTTTTACCAGCGTCTGATGATAGATCCAGTTCAGATGGTGTTTGGTGTTGGTATAGACAACTGGTTTATTCTGTCCATTGCAGTGTCCCCCCTAAACACCATGACCAATGAGCCACCACAGTCCATCTGTCTAGGACACCAGAGGGTCGTCCCTGTCAGGCCAAAGCAGAGTCAGGACAAACACAGCAGACAGCGGTCAACTACAGGTTTAAGCAGATCATAAAGGGGCCATTCTGTGGTCCTGAGGTGTAACAAAAAGACTCTGACTGGTGGGCTTTAAAAGGATCTTGTAGGGGTTTGTTTTATCAATGAAAACGGCTGATTAGTTTCAGTACTGTGACATCATGGTCAGCTGCCTCCTCTGAGCTCTAACTGAACATCCTTTGTTGGGGTGGCTGTATAAGTGGTTTGTTAAAAGTTACAAAAAATGTGTTTATTTAAATCTGTTGCCATGTGCGCAGGATAATACAGGTCTTGTCCAAATGTGCCTTAAAGCAAGTTACATGAGAGGATAAAAATGCTTTAAATTCTTCCTCGAACAGAAACCTGTTTGTGGTTGAAAACCCAGGCAGTCATTTGCCTGAGTGCTCTTTTTTTTGTTTTTTTACAGCATCAGATGAGATTATATTGATACAATCTCAGCACATATCCAACTGAAGCCTGAACACAATGCAGTGATTGTCCGACTGAATGCTCAGGGCAAAGCTGAGCAACAAATCTGTCAGCTGTTTGTGATACATGTGTGCATCATGTCACCGGTGTGTGTTAGTCTTACATGGCACTAACTGGTTCCTGCTTCCATCTCTGTAGCATAGAGCATGTCCTGGGATATCTTGGAGTCACCGGAGCCTCCATCAGGCACAGAGAGACCAAACCGGTGAACGCCTTTCCTCTCTGAGCAGATCGCCCCTCAAAGAGATTTTACTACATTCATATTTTATATACAGGAATTTGGTGCCATCTAGTGGGGGAAACTATAAACAAAGACTGCTTTGAACAGTGGTACCAGTGAAATACTCTTTGCTCCGAACTTCCGAGGAAAGGCAATGCTGGGGATGTTCACACCACATTACTAGAATCTCTGTCTCACCTCCGTTTGTTGTGGGGCCAAAGTATGTCACCCAGCTCTTCTCAGGATCAGTGACATTTAGACCAGCATTAGGGAGGCACACGGGTCCGATTTGACTGGAAGCTACAACAGGAAAATGCTCTGTACTAGGTTTAAAAGAGAAAGCATTGATGTTCCATTCATTAGAGTAATTATTTCTTCTAGGCTTCCTAAAAAGTAACATAATGAATTTAAATTGTTCTGTGTGGATCCACATTTCAACCACAAACTTTAATTGATCTTACAGAGATTTCTTGACAAACCACCACAAAGTACAACATAACTGGAAGGAAATGATACATTGTTTTCAAAATTTTGACCAGCATCCATACTTTAAAGAACCACCTTTCACTGCAAGTAGGCTGCAAGCCTTTCAAGTATGAATAAAATACAGGGGTTGGACAATGAAACTGAAACACCTGGTTTTAGACCACAATAATTTATTAGTATGGTGTAGCGCCTCCTTTTGCGGCCAATACAGCATCAATTCATCTTGGGAATGACATATACAAGTCCTGCACAGTGGTCAGAGGGATTTTAAGCCATTCTTCTTGCAGGATAGTGGCCAGGTCACTACGTGATACTGGTGGAGGAAAACGTTTCCTGACTCGCTCCTCCAAAACACCCCAAAGTGGCTCAATAATATTTAGATCTGGTGACTGTGCAGGCCATGGGAGATGTTCAACTTCACTTTCATGCTCATCAAACCAATCTTTCACCAGTCTTGCTGTGTGTATTGGTGCATTGTCATCCTGATACATGGCACCGCCTTCAGGATACAATGTTTGAACCATTGGATGCACATGGTCCTCAAGAATGGTTTGGTAGTCCTTGGCAGTGACGCGCCCATCTAGCACAAGTATTGGGCCAAGGGAATGCCATGATATGGCAGCCCAAACCATCACTGATCCAACCCCATGCTTCACTCTGGGCATGCAACAGTCTGGGTGGTACGCTTCTTTGGGGCTTCTCCACACCGTAACTCTCCTGGATGTGGGGAAAACAGTAAAGGTGGACTCATCAGAGAACAATATATGTTTCACATTGTCCACAGCCCAAGATTTGCGCTCCTTGCACCATTGAAACTGACGTTTGGCATTGGCATGATTGACCAAAGATTTGGCTATAGCAGCCCGGCCGTGTATATTGACCCTGTGGAGCTCCCGACGGACAGTTCTGGTGGAAACAGGAGAGTTGAGGTGCACATTTAATTCTGCCGTGATTTGGGAAGCCGTGGTTTTATGTTTTTTGGATACAATCCAGGTTAGCACCCGAACATCCCTTTCAGACAGCTTCCTCTTGCATCCACAGTTAATCTTGTTGGATGTGGTTCATCCTTCTTGGTGGTATGCTGACATTACCCTGGATACCGTGGCTCTTGATACATCACAAAGACTTGCTGTCTTGGTCACAGATGCGCCAGCAAGACCTGCACCAACAATTTGTCCTCTTTTGAACTCTGGTATGTCACCCATAATGTTGTGTGCATTTCAATATTTTGAGCAAAACTGTGCTCTTACCCTGCTAATTGAACCTTCACACTCTGCTCTTACTGGTGCAATGTGATATCAATGAAGACTGGCTACCAGGCTGGTCCAATTTAGCCTTGAAACCTCCCACATTAAAATGACAGGTGTTTCAGTTTCATTGTCCAAACCCTGTAGGTCTACGCTTTGACTGGGCCATTCTAACACATGAATGTGCTTATATCTAAACCATTTTATTTCTATCTCTGGCTGTGTGTTTAGGGTCCTTTTCATGGTGGAAGGTGAACCTCTGCCTAAGTCTCAAGTCTTCTGTGGCCTTTGCAGAAAATAATCTCATTGATATCATTTTATTAACAGTACCTGCTGTATCCAATGTCCTAGCAGCTTGCTTTACTCTGTGGCTCACTCCAGCCCTCAGAACAAACTGGCCTCCAGTCTTTAGTCTGAGTCCAGTAAACCTCAAGCAGGACGCTTGAGCCGTGCACCCTCACTGAGAACAAATAAATGCACATGAAGATTTTAGTAGGGCCTCCAGACCAGAGCCAAGCTCAGAAAATATAAAAAGTGCCTGAATTGAAAAAAAAAAAGACAAACAAAACCTTTAGATATCTCAAGGTTTGTGGGCATATTTGAGTTAATCAGTTCCTAAAAGCTTTTACAAGCTTCCCCCTCCCTGCTTAAGAAAGGCATCTCCGCAGCATGACACAGGCACCACCATGTTTCACAGTGGGAGAGGCATGCTCTGAGTGATGTGAAAATTAGTTTTCAATATTTTTATCTGATAAACCTGAACTCTAATCTAAAGCTATTCTAGTTTAAACTAAATAACATGGAGGAACCTATAACAAGTGTGGTTTGTGTATCAGTTGATGATGTAGATTGTAATGTGCAAATTTAGTTAAAGTGGATATGTTTCCTTGTATATAAAAAAAAAAAACATACCACAATGAGCTTCATCCTGGCCTACAGGACAGTCCTTCACCCCATCACACCACTGGGATTCCCACAGACAGTTCCCATCCCCACACTGCATCCCATGTAGACAGGATGAGGAATCTGGAAGATGTAACCCAACCAAAAGCCCAGCCAAAAAGAAACCTTCATAAAGATACACGTTTATCTGCAAATAAATGTCCAAATATAGTTTTTTTGTAACGGTCCAGGTAAATCACAGTAATAACCAGCCACCAGCAGGAGGAGCAGCAGGGAAATCACAGCAGCCGCAGTGAATTTCACACATCTCTCCTTGGCATCTGACAGGATAAAAACACAGTCAACACAGTTTAGAGTTGTTGCTTCAGTTAAATATATTTGTGTGAAAGTGTGAACTAAACTACAAATTTGAATTGTTTTGTCTGTAAAGAGTAACCCAAACTCTGAGGTGCAGGGGAGCTTTTTTTATTGACTCTTTTGGGGAGGAAGGACTTTTATGCACAGGTTTTGCATGAAGGCAAACTAGGATATTGGTCTCATCTGAATACATGCCTGCTGTGTCCCTCATGGTTTGTGGCAAACTTTAAACAGGATTTCTTATGTTTTTCTTACAACAGTGGCTTTCTTCTTGGCTCTCTCCTATTTACACAGTATTTGTGTAGTGTACAACTAATAGCTGTCCTATCAACAGATTCTTGCAACTGAGCTGACCTGAGATCAGTTTTGGTCTCATCTGACCAAAGCACCTTCTACCACATGTTTGCGGTGTGGCTTATGGCAAACATGAAATTAGACCTCTCAAGCTTGGGATAATGTTTTATAACCTAACCCTGCTTCAAAATTCTCCAAACAATGTCCCACATTAAAAATCGATCATTACAATGACACCTCTGAGCGATTCACAGAACAGCTGGAATTACACTTAAAGTTATATTTCATACAGGTGGGCTCTTTTTACTAATAACGTGAATCTTGAAAGCAATAAGTTGTACTAGATTTGATTTAGTACAGAGTAGAGTAGTAGTAGTAGTAGTAGTACATCCATACATATATGGATATTTTTATTTGCAAAATATATTAAAAAGCATGAACCCTTTTCTTTTTACTACACAGCTATGAACCACTTTGTTTTCACATAAATCCCGATTAAAAACAGCGGGGTCTAAAGTACGGCTCCAGGGAGCCTTTAATGGCCCCCGACTGCAGTTTCAGTATGATACAGATCTGGCTCTCGAGCAAAGGTAGTTGATGCAGATGGAGATTTTGCATTTTAATTGAGAGCAAAATTATTGCTGATAAATTAAAACTTTTTTACAATGGAAAATGCTGGCAACAATACAACGTGTCTGTCTTTCGCTTCACTTAGTTTCTTAAGCTTAAATGTTTTGCTCTCACTAAACATAAAACTTCTTATTCAGAGCCAAGGTAACTTTGCTGCTGCTGGTTAGTCGGTAAGTCCAGCTATGCAAGCTTTTGTACAAAGGCTTTAATGGCGTTTCCTGAATATAGTCATCGTAAGAGGGCTTTTGTTTCTTTGTGAACTTGCTAACTATTACACATTAATTATGTTTGACGAATGTTTCAGTGGAGAATAATAATGGGGTTAAGATTCTACTGGTAACTATTAATCCAATTTGTGTAGACTGATTGTTTTATTTTATTTGTAACCCGTTTCACCCTATAACAATAATGAATGAATAGGTTTTTAGAAATGTGTTTTCTTTATGCTAATGCACCTTTACAATATTTTGAGTTTCTTGCTGTTTTTCTGGATAAGATTTTTATTTAAAAAAAGGACTCTAGATTTACCTTTGTTAGGGGTGATGGAGTGGCTGATCTCAGGTGGGGGGTTTGAGGCATCATGGTGAACATACTGGGGTTTAAGTCTGATCCGTTCAGAGGCTTAAGTTTTCTTTTGTCATCTTCGTAGATGAAAGTTGGAGCTGTGTTGAGATACTGTTGGTAAAGCCTAAATGTTATTCTTGAAAGTCAAATCTGAAAAATATAGTGCTTTAAGATTTACTGCCGTTTAAAAAGTGTAATATTTAAAACGTTAGTGTGACATTTTTTTCCTGCAAAGTTTAAAAGTATAAATGATTTCAGGTGGACCTGGTTGTAAAAATATATAAATCTAACCTGAAGTGTGCAACAGAAAAACCACACCCCAGATTTCACCGTGTAATTACTTTTTAAGCAAAGATGAGGGCAAAAAGGAAACGTTTGTAATTCAAACAAATGCAAAACACACAGAGGTGAACACAAGAAACAAAGTTGGAAAGAAAACTTAGTGGATTGGTGATCACCTTCTGCCAATACAACAATAATCTCTTGCTAGTAAAGTCTCTTCCTGTGATCATTCAACCATTCATTTCCCATCCACATAACTGACTCTGAAAACGAAAAGACTCTGATGAGATTAGGGCCTTCAGCATGTCCTCTCTGCTTGGCTCTGCAGCATTTTCGCAGTGCAAATAAGCAAATAAAATAGTTTGTATAAACATCTGAAAGACCACTCCTGTACTTCACATGGCATTGCCTTTTCCCAAATGTGAGCAGAACAAAAGCTGGTAAAACAGACTCAGCGTCCTTTTGGAGCTTCTCACATTGAAGTAAGTACGCAGCACAAAGCTACAACACTGAGTGAAGCATGCAGGTAAACACTAGCAATTCTTCAGCCAGTTATACAAAATATGCGGGTAAGCTTGCTGTGTTGGATGTTTTCTGAGATTCTTGTTCTTCACAAAGTTTGCTGCATCACAGATCAATCTGTTTCTATTTTATACTGAAGTTCAATAACAAACATTTGCTATGTTTCCTACGTTTTTACAGAGAAATTCATCAATTTTATGCAAATCATCAATACTTGCAATAACAATTTTCTTTACTTACTTTTGCAATTTTACCCAGCATTACTGGATATCAGCTTCTGGGCTAAATCCTGAATGACGGTGACCCATTCTTGCTTTAGTTTCTGTCCACTTGCTTTTTGAGAAATAAAGCATATTCTATGGTTTTTAGAACTAATGAATTTCGTTGCAAAGTTTTCAAAATTATAATGTTCTGATCCCTGACCCACTTAGTTATTACCTTTGGCTTGTAATAATCTGCTCCATTGTGCTGGAAAAAGCATCATACATCACCAAATCGCTCCTGGATCGTTGGACAGTTCCCTTTGAAAGATGTTTTGATACCTTTCTTTATTCATGGCAAAATGATCAGAGCCCACACATGAATGGTCTCAGGATGCTCCACTATCAGCATGAAAGCGAACCCCGGGTAGCGTACAGTCATTTTCCCAAATGTCTCAAACAGCCTAAAGGGGGTTTCAGCAGCGAAAAAACCTTTACGCCAGTCCTCTACAGTCCAATCCAGGTTCTTCCTGCAAAGGGTCAGTCGGTCCAGGATGTTTATCTTGTATCCTCCTCTGTAAAGCTGTTTGGATGCAAAACGATGACAGCACGTTTTTCCTTAAATGTGTAAAGAGGAAGAATTTCAAGCATCACTCTCTTTTAAGGGAACTATTCTGCTTTTCTGATTCAGTCAGAATGACAATTTATTTCAACCCTTTCCCCTGAACTGAGCATGAGATGACTGACAACAGCCTTGTTGTTAAACACAGGAAGAATTAAGTGATTCAAATTAAGATTTCAGCTAGTCAAAACCTTTGGCCACAACTGTGGATCGAAAAGGATAAAAGTATCTAAAGTTGTATACAAGTATTATTTTTGGTATTCATAGGGTGTTCCGTGCTTTTCCTTGCTTAAATTTTCCCAGAGTTTTCAATCTTTTCATGCTCATTATCTACAGGTCCTTCTCAAACAATTAGCATATTGTGATAAAGTTCATTATTTTCCATAATGTCATGATGAAAATTTAACATTCATATATTTTAGATTCATTGCACACTAACTGAAATATTTCAGGTCTTTTATTGTCTTAATACGGATGATTTTGGCATACAGCTCATGAAAACCCAAAATTCCTATCTCACAAAATTAGCATATCATTAAAAGGGTCTCTAAATGAGCTATGAACCTAATCATCTGAATCAACGAGTTAACTCTAAACACCTGCAAAAGATTCCTGAGGCCTTTAAAACTCCCAGCCTGGTTCATTACTCAAAACCCCAATCATGGGTAAGACTGCCGACCTGACTGCTGTCCAGAAGGCCACTATTGACACCCTCAAGCAAGAGGGTAAGACACAGAAAGAAATTTCTGAACAAATAGGCTGTTCCCAGAGTGCTGTATCAAGGCACCTCAGTGGGAAGTCTGTGGGAAGGAAAAAGTGTGGCAGAAAACGCTGCACAACGAGAAGAGGTGACCGGACCCTGAGGAAGATTGTGGAGAAGGGCCGATTCCAGACCTTGGGGGACCTGCGGAAGCAGTGGACTGAATCTGGAGTAGAAACATCCAGAGCCACCGTGCACAGGCGTGTGCAGGAAATGGGCTACAGGTGCCACATTCCCCAGGTCAAGCCACTTTTGAACCAGAAACAGCGGCAGAAGCGCCTGACCTGGTCTACAGAGAAGCAGCACTGGACTGTTGCTCAGTGGTCCAAAGTACTTTTTTCGGATGAAAGCAAATTCTGCATGTCATTCGGAAATCAAGGTGCCAGAGTCTGGAGGAAGACTGGGGAGAAGGAAATGCCAAAATGCCAGAAGTCCAGTGTCAAGTACCCACAGTCAGTGATGGTCTGGGGTGCCGTGTCAGCTGCTGGTGTTGGTCCACTGTGTTTTATCAAGGGCAGGGTCAATGCAGCTAGCTATCAGGAGATTTTGGAGCACTTCATGCTTCCATCTGCTGAAAAGCTTTATGGAGATGAAGATTTCATTTTCAGCACGACCTGGCACCTGCTCACAGTGCCAAAACCACTGGTAAATGGTTTACTGACCATGGTATCACTGGGCTCAATTGGCCTGCCAACTCTCCTGACCTGAACCCCATAGAGAATCTGTGGGATATTGTGAAGAGAACGTTGAGAGATTCAAGACCCAACACTCTGGATGAGCTAAAGCCGCTATTGAAGCATCCTGGGCCTCCATAAGACCTCAGCAGTACCACAGGCTGATTGCCTCCATGCCACGCCGCATTGAAGCAGTCATTTCTGCAAAAGGATTCCCGACCAAGTATTGAGTGCATAACTGTACATGATTATTTGAAGGTTGACGTTTTTTGTATCAAAAACACTTTTCTTTTATTGGTCTGATGAAATATGCTAATTTTGTGAGATAGGAATTTTGGGTTTTCATGAGCTGTATGCCAAAATCATCCGTATTAAGACAATAAAAGACCTGAAATATTTCAGTTAGTGTGCAATGAATCTAAAATATATGAATGTAAAATTTTCATCATGACATTATGGAAAATAATGAACTTTATCACAATATGCTAATATTTTGAGAAGGACCTGTAAATTTGTGGCATATTATTCTGAAGAGGTCAAGGTTTTAAAAACAGAACCTGAGAACATTTTGAAAATATGAGCAAGTGAAAGAAGGATGGACAGAAAGACATGTGGACGTTTTCTGTTCTCTTTTCCATGCTTATCCAGACATGACAAGCATTCAAATACAATTACAAACGTTTCCAGACTGCGAGTGAATCATTTTCAAACTATTCTGAATCCCAGCTGTTTTTTTTTTAAACCAGAGACGAGACCTTCTCCTCGTATTTCTTTGCTCCCATTTTATCAGTTTTCTGGCCGGCAGGTGTTTGAACACCACAAGTCATTCAGATCCGTTATTTTTTACGTCCCAAAAAGTACATCAATGGTATTAAAAGAGAAAATAAAATAAATTGAGTTTTTGATATTGGCTAAAGTAGCTCTTCTGAAGGACAAACTGTATTGAAGATGACATTTTTCTGTTCTTCTTCATTACTTTAAGCTCTGAGAAATAAGACCTTCAGTAATCTAATAAAGTAGGAAGGAAAAATCCAAAGTGAATAAAAACTGCTAAATAAGGATTAAATGCACTGCACAGGCTAAATGTTTTGTACATTCATAAAGTCTGCTCTTGGGATAGTCAGTGGCATAGGTCTCACCATCCCACCTTAGTCAATATTGACATGAAACTGGGTCAAACACAGGTAAAGATAATCATTTACAAACAAAAACCAAGCTCTTTTGCAGAACATCTGTCCGTTACACCTTTTCAAGCACAGCTACATTCAATGCATGACTTTGTAATAAAGTGCAACAGTTGGCAGAGGCTGATTATCAAAGCCGGTCCAGTCCTGATCTGCTGAAGACGAGTTCTGCAGGAGCACAACCAGCCTCAATGGGAGCCTTTCTCTCAGGGGTTACACCCAGGCCTGCCATCCGTGAAACAGTCTGCTGAGGTTTGTGGGGTCCATGGCTTGTTGAATGAGCAGATTGACCTGCCCCCCAACGCTGAGCACCGTTCCCTCCTCCACCCCTTTCAGCTTCTCCTGCAGCCGCAGCAGCACCCTCTCCGCCACCTTGTTGAAGCTCTGACTGTCACTGCAGGAGGAAGGGAGACGAGTAAAAATAAAAATGTTATTCTGAAATTATAGGATTAAACCAGAGGGGCTTTAATTGTCCTCTACTTGATCACCTGGATTTACGATGGTTGTCGAGGTCTTCTCCTATCGTGGAGTTCAGGGTGGCGTTCAGCTCCTGCTGCTCGTCGTGCTGCAGGTAAAATGCCTTCAGAGGGTTCATTGTCCAGTCAAAGAGAGGGTCATACAGCAGCACCTATTGGCACACAAAACAAACATTAGCTTTATATAAAAAGTGAAAAGAGAGGAGCTTTGAATGGGGATCTGTTCTCCAGTTCTCGCACCTCTACAATCGTCAACAGAGCTTCCTGAGAGCTCCTCATCACCTCCATCGTCTTCTCACAGCATCTGAGCACAGAATCAGGTCCGAGTCAGCTCAGGTTCTGATCCACACAAATCAACGCATAATTGTCAAGTGAAGGGAACGTTATTGGTTTCATAGATACCAATCTGAAAATTGTGACATGCATTTACATTCATTTAATTTAATACCCCAAAATAAAATCCAACATACTGAAATCTCCCTAAATAAAAAACACCAAACAGAAAAAAACAAGACTGGCTAATAATTAGTCATTGAATATCAGTAAAAATGCAGCTGTTCTGTAAAGCCTTGATCTTTTTTCAGGAGAAAAAATTTAAGCTCTGTTCATAAGCTGAAAGTTTTTTATTGGAGATAAAACCTTGTTTTAGAAAAGAAAAGCCATCAAGAGGTCTCACTTGTAGTCCTTCATGAGCCACACAGCAAACATGTGGACGAAGGTGACCCTGGTCAGATGAGACCCAAGCTGAATGTTATGGCCCATGTGCAAAACACTTATGTGTGCCAGAAAATGAACACTGCACACAACACTCAAGCCTACCATCCTTACAGTAATGTATGGTGGTGGCAGCATCATGCTGTGGGGATGCTTTGCTTATAACAGGGTCAGGAAAGCCGGCTGGAGTTGATGGGACAATGGATGGAGCTGAACACGGGGCAGTTTTGGAAAGAAAACCTGTCAAATATATATTTTTCAAACATAGTTGGGCAAAAATCACCCTCTCCAGATGTGTAAAGCTGGTAAAGAAATAACCCGTAAGACTTGCAGCTGTAAGTGCAGCAAACAGTGGTTCTACAAAGCGTTTGTTTCATAGACTGAGTACAACTATGGACATGCATCATTTTCCTTTCACTTCACAATTATGCTCTGCTTTGTATCACATTAAAGCCTATTTAAAGGCATTTAAGCTTGTGATTGTAGCTTGACAAAATGTAGCCAGACTGAAAAGGTATGAATACTTTTGCAAGCCATTATACAGCCAATATACACCAACTCAACAAAGAGATTCTCTCAGATTCCTCATCTTTACCTCCTAAAGACCCCCTCCACTCCAGTGATCCCCATCCCGTCCACTATGTCTCTGGAGAGTCTGAAGGGGACAGTCTCGGGGGTGGGGAGGATCTTCCCCTGCTCGAAGGCCACACCTTTAAACACCAAACATCAGCTAAGTTACACATTTATGGTGTGTAACTGTAAGGTCTGATAAATCCTTACAGCTGTAGAGGTCATTAATGTGTTTGTTTGAATGAATCGAGGAGACGCGAATAAAGTCTACCTAAGTCGATGTGCACTAGTTCAGCGGTCTGTTCATCAATCAGGATATTCTGGATATGTCTGTCGCCCAGGCCGACAATGTAGCCAACTATAGGTGAAAAACACAAAAAAATATAATGAAGATGTAGGTGCTCTTTTGCTGTTTTACCACAAAACATCTCCTAAACCACCAGCACTGCAGCACAATGATACCTATGGAGGATGTGGCCACACTGCGCGTGTAAGCCAGCCGCTTCTCCATCCACACCGCGGGATCCAGGAATCGCTCCATGCAGAAGTACCTAAAGACTGGTCTAAACTTCTTGCACACCTCACTGTAGGCCTCAAGCTTCTTGTCAAAACCCTGCCTCTGCGCTTCCTGCAGAGAGCCAAGAAACAGAGACAAACAACCATTTCCCACATGTAATAAATTTGTCTTGAAAAAAATGATGATTTTCAATGCGAACGTGAAACCAATTAGCCAGAAACAACTGGTGAAAAACTGGTGAAGAGAAGAAATGAAGTTGGCGGGTTTTTTTTAACTTAAGTTTTCTTAAACGCGTTACCATCATCTTCTTTCGGCAGGCCAGGCTGGTCCAGTCCTGAGGCCGGAAGCGTTTGTGAGCTCCTTTATTGGGATCCACCAGGAACTCCCCAATGGGCATCGTGCCCGAGCACCACTCCAACACGCCGCTGCGCTGCGAAAACGGCACCACCTGAGACACGCGTGAGGCCCAAGAACGACATACAACATTGCGGACAGCGATCACACATTCATGCATGTCTGAAAGCCACATATTCCTGACTTTTGTCCCTCTCCTCAAATGTTACACAGCGGTCACCTTGTATCGCCTGATGTTCAGCTTTCTTTTGCGAGTGTCTGTGTTGCGCTGCAGCAGCATGGAGCACATGCTGAAGACCTGCTGCATCACTGCGTCCTGCCGTAGGTCGTCCTGACCCTGTTCACAAAGACGGGACAGAAAATGAGAGCATACACTCACCTCATTCACATCAAGCTTTTTAACCTTGTTTAGGTTTCCCTTTCTTTGTATTTTAAAGAGTTTATGTTGCTATGAACTCTGATAAGGTTCCCAGAGTCTTTGGAAGATAAATAGTCCCTCAGCATCACAGATCCTCCACCGTAACGAACAAAATGAGAAGTTTGTTCATATTTAGCTCCTCATTCATTCCCAAAAATGTTAGCAAGCTCCACAAGTTTGTGTTTTTGATGGTAGGAGGGGAAAAAAACAAGTTTATTCCTGAGATGCCTTCAAAACAACTGGTCAGCATGTAGACGGTGTTAAAATGTTGTTATGGCGACTTGGTAACCCCCAAAAGGTCGGTCTTTGCTATTTTTCTTTTAAAGTGAGTTTTAGGGACGTTTTTGTTCAGTCTTGTCATCAGACTTTCAGTTGTGTAAAGTTTTTGAAATATTTGTCTGTAGATATGAGCAACCTTAGGGGAGTCATTGTTTTTTTGTAGCCATTTCTACAACCTCTTTTCTTTCTGTTTTGTGGTTTGTGTCCATAGTAAGTACATATCTGGAATATTACGTCACCGTACAAACATTTAGAGTGTGTATTTTAAATGGAGCTCATAAGAACGTATTTTCCTGAACATGTTGATAACAGTGATGTCTGACTGTTGCCTTATCATATCTGCTGCTGGTGATTTTCCACTGACCCTTGAGCAGATTACAGAAACACTGCACCATAGGAGACAAATTATTGACAACTTATTTATCAAACCATTTTTTTTTTCATATTTCAAACATTCTCAGGGCCAGATTTTACTGAAACTTGGAGGTACTACTCATTTTTTCAATTTTGCTTCAATAAGGCAGATTCTTGCTGAAAAGGCACAAATAATGAGTCGGTGTTCTAAAACAATTAAAACACTTATTAAGCTTTATCATCACAATGTTTGGGCATTGAAAGAGTCGGCTCTTCATTGGTTCTGATCACATTTGACACAAGTTTCTCTGTCCAGTTTAATGGAGCTTCCACAATATTAGGGGAAAACTTTATCTCAGCATGACTCAAACAGTTAGTAAATGATTAGCCTTTAAGCGTCGTACAAATGTTACTGCAAACACACTTTTACACACAGGTAACAACACATCTGTCCTGCTCTCTCTCTTTATGATGAGTGTCTTCATTATGAAGGCCTGAGAGTCTGTGTGTCCTGGTATAAAAAACCTAATTAATTATTACCTGAAGTCAAACCCAACTGAAAATAACCAAAGCTTAAAGTGACCAGCTTCCTGTCACAGAGCTCGCGTTTGCTTAGTTCAGAGCACATACGCGCCAGTATTTGGGCAGTTTACTCTACCGCACCAACCAAGTGCTTCAAAGGTGAACTTTTAACACGTCGCGTCACATGTCGAACACCACAAAGAACACACGTGAGCTTACTTTGACCAGCTGTCTCCTACTCTTGCCATCAGAGCCCACACAGTCGATGATCTTCGGCAGGTTGACTCCTCCGGCAAGGTGATAGTGAGGCAGGAAGGATCTAACGGTCACCAGGTTTTCATAGCAACCAGACGGATCTACCTGTTTACGACAAAGTCGGCAAAGTTCAACTAAAATGTTTGGTGGGTTGGTAACGATTGATCAGGGATGTTTGTTCAGTGCTCCAATTAACCTTTATCTCCATGGTGGGGATGACCACCTCGTCCAGGTCTTTGAGCTGCATTATGGGCTGATCAGCAGGGATGGGAATGGCCTCTGATGTGAAAGATGGACACAGAGATGTAGCACACAGCCATGTCTGCAGAGCAGCTTCAAATGTGCTATATACATTACATAGAAATATACTAGACTCTGCTTCAAAGAACCAGACTTCTAATCTATTTATGTAGACCTGGTCAGTAAATGTCCAGGATTACTGAAACTCATCAATGCTTTTTTTAAACATCCTCTCCGTTTTCAACAAATATTCAATCCGGAAATGGGGGAATAAAAATGTTTCTTAGCTAATTCGTCTGTTAAGTGTATGAATATTTATTTCTGAATATATCATAGCCTAAATTTAACCAGATTAACAAATGAAAAACATCTCTATTAAAGATGTTCAGAAACCTGGACAAAAACTAACTATGGCCATTTCGAAAGTTTACAAGAAAGTCTGGCTCCTTGCAAGCAAAACATAAGAGAAAATACACGAGGGATGATTTAGGATCTTTGCACAGCTCACTACTCACTCTTCTCATTTTTGTGCCTGCTAGCGTCCATGTAAGCCAGAGTGATGTAGGCATCGCACATACGCTCAATCCCTCGGATCATCCCACCTCGCTTCTTCCTGACAACAGCGATGATCTCGCGAGCCACATCCGATCGCTCCTGCGCGAGTTTGTAAAACAAAGTGAACGTTAGATTAAAGGCTTCGCTGTGAAGCGTGAAGAACTGAGCTTGTTTCATTGCTTCGAAACCAAACAGACCAGCACAGAATATTGATTATGAGAATGAAGATTTTTTCTAGGGTAAGCTGCTTTAATACTCAAAAACAGTTTGGACCAGAAACAGCATCTTTGAAGCAGATCTTTGCTGATGCCCAGGGATGAAGTCAAAACACATAACTAAGGTGTGCTGAGGTTTCCTTTATAGCCAGAGAGGAAATTCACAATGACATGTTTACTTTTTAACATATTAGGAGTTCAAGGAGCTTTTGGCAAAGTTTATCTTTTAATCTTGTCTAAATCAGACAGTTTCTATCGTGATTTTTATTTTCCTTTTAAAAAATCTTTAAGTTGCAGCAAGAAATAAACAGAAATTTCTTAAAGGATGAATATGACTCATCAATAAACGTCCCACCAGATCAAACTGTGACGTCTGCCGCGGAGCGCTTTTTGACGGCCGCGTCCTGCAGAAGCTCTCGTCTTTGTTAGCGTTCACCAGGGCGAAGATGATGAAGAGTGTGTGGTGAGGATGTTCCAAAGACACTTTGCAGATGAGCTGCGGAGGGAAACCAATGCAAGCAGAAACATCATTCGAGCCTGTACCTGTTTTGATAAAAAGGTTTGCAAAAATAGTCAGTTTGGCAGCTGAGGAGTACCACTGGTGGGATGAGAGTTTGAACCTGCAGGTTTAGTTGTATATGACTGTATCTCCCATTAAACTCATCATATGCTGCTGAAACCAGACATTTGGACTGAAAACTATCATGGAAAATCCAAAAGAAACCATCCAAGATATCAGAAAGAGAATTATGGACCTCTATGAGTCCGGTTCATCCTTCTGTCCAATTTCCAGAAGGCTGAAGGTTCCACGTTCTTTACACTAATTAAATTAAATTCTCATTATTCTGGCATTTAACAAATAGAAATACGTTTGGTAACCCTAACAGGCCTAAAACATGGAATGTTAGGTCAAGTAGGTTATGTGTCTGTTCATACAGTGTATGTAAACATCTGGTTTCAACTGCACATGTGTTATCGAGTGCAGAAAAAGTCAGATGAAGCTCTGAGTTACGTCATTGAGGACATCATGGAATCCCGTGTCCTCATAGACGCCGGCCGCCATTTTGGTTCCCATGCGGGCAGCCAGTTGATACATGAGCGGCAAAAACTTGTAGGATGGGATCTGCTTCACTCCCCTCTGGAAAACAAGTCAGTCATGAAAATGGAAAACACCTGACCTCCTACTTCATCAATGCTATGACTGGTGAAATTTAGATGTTAACTAACCTTCATCATGTCGTTGATACCTCTAATGTCAGCGTTCTCCAGCCAGAGCGAAGCCAGCCGGAACACCCAGGTGTCATGCTCCTCTCCTTGTTCCAGACATTGGATGTAATTCTCCACTGCCTTGCATAGAAAGCGCTTTCGGTCCGTTCGCAGGTTGGCCAGGGCCGTTTCATCCAACTCCAGCTCTCGTTGCACCTTTATTGTATACCTGTGAAGTCATTTAATCTGTTAAAGATAATTAACCTGCCATCGTGTTTTTCATTTCTGCACACATGAGAAAACTGAAGGTAGAAAACAACCTGTTGGAGGTCACTTTGCGCTCCCTCATCAGGTCGACTTCCTCCTTGGCCTTCTCCAGCAGCGCTTGCTTGTTCTCAAACTCGGACGAGTTCATATACTTGTCAATGCTCTGGTACTGAGCATCAGAGAAGCGAGCCAAAGACAAGAAAGCCTCGGTCCGCTGGCTCTGAAGTCTGGGGTCCCGGGCCCCCGAGTCCCCTTCTATCACCTTCACTGCCTGATGAGAGAATAGCATGGAAATTATTGCCAAAGTAACAGATCATCTGGGAAAGAAAGCCAGAAAATAGGCACTCCTTGTACAGGAAGGTCTGGAAAAAACAGCGGCAGAAGAACCACATCCTCACTGTGGGATCTGAGACACACAAACATGGATACATGAATATGAGACAGCCAAACTATAAACTTCCAGAAATGTAATATTCATGCCATTGCCTTCTTCTGATTTATCAGGACATAAATAAATGATGTGTGTGTGTGTGTGTGTGTGTGTGTGTGTATAAGCCAGCGGTTGCCTTGCTGTCGGGTAATTACTCATTCATTTCTCTTAGGGAGGCCGGCGGTTACTTCAGTGAGGGCGGAGGGTAACGTATATTAGACAGGAGACCTGTCTGGTTTCATGCTTGCATATTACAGATTTTTCACATATTTTTTCATGTTTACATTACTAGAAAGAATGATTTTTGGATGATTCAGAAAGAAAAATATCCAGAGAAAGAATACTGTTGCTCTGCAATGGTACCTGTTTATTCCATGATGACCGATCATGCTTTAACTGGCTCCTATGGATTAATATCACTAAACACACTTTAACACACACAATTTCATCTGTATTTTTTATTTAACAATTAATCGTAAAAACATTGACGATACTAAAAAACGTGCTACCTGCAAATTTGGATGGATGGATGGATGGATGGAAGGAAGGATGGATGGATGGATGGATGGATGGATGGATGGATGGATGGAAGAATTGGTGGAAGGAAGGATGGATGGATGGATGGATGCAGGGATGGATGGATAGATGGATGGATGGATGGATGGATGGACGGATGGAAGAATTGGTGGAAGGAAGGATGGATGGATGGAAGGATGGATGGATGGATGGAAGGATGGATGGATGGAAGGAAGGATGGATGGATGGATGCAGGGATGGGTGGAAGGATGGATGGAAGGATGGATGGATGGAAGAATTGGTGGAAGGAAGGATGGATGGATGGATGGATGCAGGGATGGATAGATGGATGCAGGGATGGATGGATGGATGGAAGGAAGGATGGATGGATGCAGGGATGGGCGGAAGGATGGGTGGAAGGATGGATGGATGGATGGATGGAAGGAAGGATGGATGGATGGACGGATGGATGGATGGATGGAAGAATTGGTGGGAGGAAGGATGGATGGATGGATGCAGGGATGGGTGGAAGGATGGATGGATGGATGGATGGATGGAAGGATGGATGGAAGGAAGGATGGATGGATGGATGGATGGATGGATGGATGGATGGAAGAATTGGTGGAAGGAAGGATGGATGGATGGATGGATGGATGGAAGAATTGGTGGAAGGAAGGATGGATGGATGGATGGATGGATGCAGGGATGGGTGGAAGGATGGATGGAAAGATGGATGGATGGATGGAAGAATTGGTGGAAGGATGGATGGAAAGATGGATGGATGGATGGAAGAATTGGTGGAAGGAAGGATGCATGGACGGACAGACGGATGCACCAGAAAAAAACAAAATAGAAAAAGGGAATAAAAAAATACTAATTTTTTTCACACTGCTTTTCCACACTTATCCAGACCTGGACAAAAATTACATGAAGTTCTACACGTTTAGAGACTGTGTAGAAACCCAGTCAACTCAACTCAAAGTGTAACGGAGAACTTGCTGTAGCAGCAGTGTTCGTTAACAGGATGTTTTGATGTTGTTTGGTTCTGCTGATCACCAAAAAGAGTAAAGAGCTGATGAAGGGAAAAGTTACAGCTTTTTATCCCTGGCTGACTGACTGGTCACTAGGTTTAGACATATTCCATCAACTTTGGATGGTACAGCTGGAGCATAAACAGAATGCTGTCTGTAGTGTAGTCCAACACTAAATCCTGATCTTTAAAACGGGTTTATTTCCCTTTAAAAAAGCTTCAAGCAGGTGTTTAGCAAAACTCCCTCTTACCCTCTCCAGGTACTTTTCCAGTATAACTCCAGGACTTTCCAGGCAGGTCTCAGCCAGCCAGTTCCCGCACAGCCTGAGGCACTCAGTGAAGAGCAGAGCGAGAGCTGGATTAAAATCAACCTGGTTGACATATAAATCATGACGATAGTTTAATTCCCATCTGACATGTTGGCTTTTCTTTTACACAGAATTGGACAAAATGCATATGAAGTAATAACAAAGAAATATTTCATAATTCATCTATGTAAACCTGGTATTACACCAACAGGGTAAACTATAGAGATTTGTTGTAGTACATCTTTGTCAGTTTGTGTTTGACCTTTTCTTCTAGACTGTGTATCATCTGTCTCAGCAGGCCCAGAGCCAGACCCTGCTCTCCCTTGACCCAGAACACTTGCGCCTCCTCCAGCTGCCATGATAACACAGGAGAAGATACCCAGGTCCCTCCATCGCTGTGCTGCTTCATCTGGTAGACTGCACGCTCTGCAAGCTTCGACAGTGGTTAAAACACTATGGTTGGGAAAAGTGACTGGTATGTTCATACAGATTTTATCGCATTGCAACAAAAACCCACAAGTACTGCCCCACATTTAGCTTCATCCCTTTCCCCACAGTATAATACTGCCATCGCTATGTTGCACAGTGGGGCTGGTGTATCAAAAGTGATGTGCAGTGTTCACAGTTATCCAGTACTTTGTTTTGATATATCATCTAAAATTCCAATAAACTACACCAAAATTATTGTTTGTATGGCAAGAAAATGTTAAACAGTTGTGTGAATACTTCTACAAGGCAGTGTGGGTAATGGATGTGGAGACTACCTGTGTATTCCCAGCTTTGCGAGCCAAACGACACAGCTCCATAAGGTGGTCCGTGAGCACAGAGCTGAGGTAGCGGTTGTTTTCTGGGTCTTCCATCTTGGACAACAGGGTATGCTGGGCTACAGAGCGCAAAGCCAGAATAGGCTCCACCACAGTAAAGTCACTGTCCGCAAGCAGCTGGGAGTGCTGCCGCCACTGGCTGCAAACCTCCCTCAGAGTCACATCAGAGAAGGATCTGACAGGAAAATACAGAGATTACTTCAAAATTCATCTGATGCAACTCTGTTTTACTGCCACTCATGAAGGTAAACTCACATAACAAAGAGGTGTTTGCTGCTCTCCAGCTCCCTGATGCTCTGCAGGTTCCTGAGGGCCGGATACAGAGAAGACACCGCCTCTAAAGTGCCTCTGCAGAGCTCTTCCACCTCAGCCGCCCTGCACAGGAGGACATAGTTGAGTAAACAATAATTATTTAGGCCAAACTTTGACATTACATGTGTTCAACGTACCTGGCTCGTTTCAGGATGTCATCAAATATGGAGAACTCTTTGTCCCTCAGTGCTTGGAGGCCACAAAACACAGATTCATGGAAGCCAGGGTTGGATTGATCACTTCTAAGGAGAAAAAAGGGTCTAGGTGAAAGAAAATTTCACATGTGACAGGTGCAACATGCCTCTTCCTCACCTCTCCGACCGCTCACAGTCCCACTGCATGTTCCTCCAGGCAGCCTGAAAGCGGCGCTCTCGCAGCTCAGCTCCCCACTCTACACCTTCACTCTCCAATCCCCTCATGTAGGTAGCGAGGATGCTGCTCAGCCCAAAGTTCTGCATGCCCTGTTCGTGTCATGGGTGAGAAATTACTAAACATATTCTAGGATTAATTTGCAGAAATTTGCATCCTGGTTTGAGACATCATTTTCAAACTGAAAAAAATTATATCATCATCGTCTTGTTCCCTGGTTTCCTAAGATGTGTTTATTATGATAAACCACATCAATTCATGCAGCTTGAACCATTTTACCTCCACTATTCCTACAAGTCGGGTAACTTCAGGTAGAGTAGAATGAAGATCATATGAAGTCAGGGCCTTCCCCCACATAGCTTCATGTTCATATGTTCGGATTCTGTATCAACAGAGCAACAAAGCAGAAACTGTAGTCTGCACCGTAAGGTCTGTGTACTGTTGGGAAGATACAGCACTTTGCAAAACTACTTATATTGAATCACAATACAGCCACAAACTTCAATGTATTTTGTTTGAATTTTATGTGATAGACCAAAAAAATATGGCCTATGACAGTAAAGTAGTAGGAAAATGATGCATGGTTTCCAAATCCTTTACAAATAAAAGTCTCAGTTTATTTTCTATTCAGTCCTCCTTGAGTCAATACTTTGTAGAATCAAAGTTTGCATCTTTCTCATTCTTGTTACTAAATGTTTCATGGAGTGGATGTGGGAGTGTTTGTAAACATCATTTTATTTTAAGTGATTTTATGTTTTGCTTTGACTTAAATCTTTCTATTATAGCCATTGTTATGTGTTTGGGGGGGCCTTGTCCTGCTGGAAATTGAAGCTCTGCCCCTAGTCTCAAGTCTTTTGTTGCCTCTGGCAGGTTTTTCTTCCAGGGTTTACTTGTCTTTAGCTGCATCCATCAATTCAGAACAGCTTTTCTGTCCCTACTGAAGAAAAATATCCCCACAGCATGATGTTGCTACCACCATGTTTCAATGTGACATCTTCTGGCTTTCTTCTTCCTACTCTTCAAAAAAAGTCTAAAATCGTGGAGTACATAACTTCACAGCGACACTACTTTAAGTTGGTCTATCACATAAAGACTTAAACTTTGTGGTTGTAACGTGGCAATATGTGAAAAGGTCCATTGGGTATGGATATCACTGCATACTAGAGGAGAAAAGAAATCGATTTCTACCTGGTGAGTGGACTGGTCATCGTTTCTCCTCCACAGCCGTAAAGACTGTCCGGTTCCCCAATACTGCGATACACTTCAATCAGCAGCTCCTACAAACACGTCAAATATCCTCATTATGTTTTAGTCTAAATTATTTCACATAAATGGTGCATAAAATCAGTTAATCAGACATGCACAGCAGACCTGCAGACTGATATTGGTGTCTTCCTTACTCTCAGTCAGACTGGAGATGGTGAAGTTTTGGCTGTTCTCCTCGAAATTGATCTTGCATGTGGCTCTGGACTTGGTTCTGCACATTTGTTCAAGTCAAACAAATAAAAAAAATTTAAATTAACCCCTTAACATTCTAAACACAAAAGACTTCCTACAAACCTGAAGTTTTCCTCCATGTTGGCTCTGATCTTGTCCACATAGATCTCTGTGTACAACAGAGCGGTGAAGTGGGCCGAGCAGGATTGAGCAGTTCTGGCCACCTCCAGGTAGTTCAGCTCCAGCCAGAAGTTGGAGTCACACACGGTACCGCAAGAGTTACTGCAAGGTCAGCAGGGATCACTTTAAACACACTACAGACACGACGGATCATTTATGTAAGATGAGGGGCTGATGCACATTTTCAGGAGGCTATCTTGATTTTTTCCAACTTTGCAAAAACAATATGAAGATTTGTTTTTTCTTATGTAGTCACCATGAGTTATTGCAGGACATTCATCTTCCATTGTATACCAAAAATGAGCTGGAGAAGGCTCAGGAAGAAAATAAGCAGCTTGAAGATAAGCTGGAAGTTATTTCACAACAAACCTATCAGCTTGCACTGGTCTCTGTTGGTGTCTCAAGTAGTCAATAACAGCCAGCATGGTTCGAAGGGAGGTCTTATTGTACAAACCCTGGCTTGCAGAGTCCGACTCTGTCAGGAATGATAAGAATTTTCATCACAAAATATCAAACAGGAAGCACCATGCTGGTTCCTCATGGACTTATACTTACCAGAATCAGAATTGAGAGGAGTTGTGGATCGACTGGCAGCCTGAGCGCTCCTAGAACAGAAGCTGAAGAAGTCCTGAATGTGGAAGGAGAGCAGTTCCCTCCAGAAACCGTTGGCGTCGTCCAGAAGGATAGAGTGGATGATGAGTGGCAGCAGCCTCTGGCAGCAGTCCACCATCACCTGGAGACGGATGGAGGATGTCCGGAGAGTTTCAGTCATGTTTGGGTAATGGGGTGTTTGTTACTAAACACTGAAAGTTGCCCGAAAAACTGAAGCACAAGTTTAGAAGGTGGGTCCTGCTCTGTCAAAAACAAACTGAGTCTAAAATTAAACAGACTCGATGAGCTCACCAAACACAGAGGTCGTGATAGCAGCAGAGCCTCGCTCCTCACCCCTCCACTATCCAGCAGCGCTGTGCACAGAACCTTCAGCCAAGCCTTGTGGCCCCCTGCCTGCGGGATCCAAAACTCCTGGCTCTCCAGCTTCCTTTTGGCCTCTGAACTCTCCTCAGAACTCACTGCAACCACCTGATCGAAGATGCCAGCATGAAAGCAAATCCACACACACAACAAATGTCAGATATGCTGTAAGGCAAGGCAGGTTGATTTGTATAACATCATTCACACACAAGATTTCACTAAGTGCTTACAGGACAATACAGGAACAGGAAAACCACCAAATACTTTAAAAGAACCATAGTAAAAATCGAGGAATTGCATAAAAAGAAACATGTTAGAATGCAAATTTAGACAACTTGATGATAGAAATTAACTGATAATTTTTTTACCTCAATGTGAAAGCTGCAGTAAACAGTAATGTTCTCAGGCCTGATTTAAAGATCCAAACAGTTTCTGCAGATCTCAGGTTTTCAAGGAGTTAGTTCCAGAGCTGAGAAGCATAGAAACCAAATCCTGCCTCCCCTTATATAGTCTGCCCTGGGAACCCTAGGTGAACACGTTTGTCAGATCTATATGGTTTATACCTGATCTGCAAATTTGAAATGTATTTCAGCCCAAGACTACTACCAAGATTTCAAATTCTGTCCTTTTACACAGAGTGAACCAATGCACTGATGTAGAGATAATCCATTTTCCTGGTGTTGGTCAGGACTCTGGCTGCAGCATTTTGGGTGAACCGCAGCTGCCTGCCTCTTTTTATTTACAGAGAACTGTATATACACCATTACAATAATTTTTCCTACAGAAAATAAAATCATGTAACTTGTCCTGTTTTGATAGGAAACTTTTAATTCTGGCAATACTTTTAAGATCGTTGTAGGCTGATTTCATAATAGCCTTTGATGTTAAAATTGAGCTCTTAGTCCATGTTGATATCTAAGTTTTTTCACATGATTAAGAATGACTTCTTTCTTTCCTGCACTTAGCTGGAGGAAATCCTAACCTATCCACACACATACGACACACTGACTCAGAAAGGGCTTTAGCCAAGTGATGATACAGAAAAAGTTGTATGTCATTAACAAACATATAGTAAAATATGTTGTAATACTCCATAATCTGATCTCGGGGTATCATGCAGATGTTCAAAAAACAACAAGAATTTGGAGCCTTGAGGAACCCCAAATGAGACCTTTGTTTGCTCAGATTTCTAAATACCAAATGACACAAAGTAGTCTCGGTCTGACATAAGCTCTGGTCCAGTTTTGGATCCATCACCATTTAGACACATTACATTCAAAACATAGACCGATGCAGGTTCAGGGCTGTGGTGTGGTCAAAAACCTGACTGGAAAGCATTACAGAGATTATTCCTTTTCGAAAAGAAGTGAATTAGTTGATAAATCGCCTTTTCAATGATCTTCGACTAAAATGTCAGGTAGGATATGGGCCTGTAATTACTCATTACTGAGGGATCTTCAGTAGATCACTGCAATTCACAGGGCATGGAGACGTAGGTACCATCTGCAATATTTCAGATGCAACCCAACAAAAGACATTTTGAAAAACATTTGGGAACCATATTAAGGTACTATACAGAGTAAAGATGCTTCCTGTTACATAAATACGTCTTTAATTCACCTTGTTTTTGGCTGTTCTAAATGGATTGAGGTATGCCAGCATAGGGTCCCTGCTGTCTTTATGTTGGCCCCAGAAGTCGATGCCAGACTGAGTGGCCAGGATGTTCTTCACACACTGAGCTGCAGCCCGCCTCACCTCAATGCTGACAGACAACAGTGAACACCATCATTACCCACACATCTTGTACCAAACAAGCTGATCACAAAGCTACAGGATGCACTGTACCGTTGCTGTGTGAGGGCATCGTTCATGCAGTTGAGGATGATGTAAAGATGTTGCAAGTCATGGGAGGCGAAGAGAGATGCGGCTCTCTCATAGAAGGGGTCTCTACCATGAAGGAGTGCAATGGTGGAAAAGTCAACTGGACCCAGTTCGCCAAGACAGGCGCCCGCAGCCACTGCAGCAAAGGTTTAAGGGGGATCCCGCATGAGTAAAGGAAACTGTCTATCTGTGTAGTACTGACATCACAGCTGAGGAAAACGCTTGACTTTATTTTACCTAGAATGTCGACTCCTCCAGGATGATTGGCAGCCAGCTTGCAGAGCTGCAGCAGACAGAGGACCAGCTTCACCAGCACGCTGTCAGTGGGGTTGGCTATACCCAAAGAGAGAGAATATTTAAAGTAAGATTCTTACATCCAGTTTTTTTTAAGCAAAGGCTGTTTTCCAGCATCACACCGTGGCACTCTTTGAGCAGCTCTCGGATCTGGTCTTTGTTGCGATGCAGCTGTCGAGTCAGTTCCTTTAACCCCTCGAGTCTGGTCAGAGGTAAAGAGTCACACGATGATGCTGATAGGAAATGAGTTACTTCCTGTAAAAGGATGAAGGAAACAGAGTGCCTTAAAGATGTATTCATAACCAATGAACCTTTCCACATCTTATCAATTTGCAACCACACACTGCATTGTATTTTATATGCACATATGTTTGTGGTCTATATGTGATAGACCAACATAAGATAGTGAATAACTGGTAAGTGGAATGAAAAAAAGTATGGTTTGCAAACTATTTTACACAGAAACAATGCGTAAAGGAAGGTATTCTTTGTATTTAGCCTGGTTTACTGACACCCCTAAATAAAATTCTGTGCAAACAGTTGCCTTTAGAAGTCACCTCATAAGTAAATGGAGTCTACCTGTTATTTAATCTAAGTATACAGGTCCTTCTCAAAATATTAGCATATTGTGATAAAGTTCATTATTTTCCATAATGTAATGATGAAAATTTAACATTCATATATTTTAGATTCATTGCACACTAACTGAAATATTTCAGGTCTTTTATTGTCTTAATACGGATGATTTTGGCATACAGCTCATGAAAACCCAAAATTCCTATCTCACAAAATTAGCATATCATTAAAAGGGTCTCTAAACGAGCTATGAACCTAATCATCTGAATCAACGAGTTAACTCTAAACACCTGCAAAAGATTCCTGGGGCCTTTAAAACTCCCAGCCTGGTTCATCACTCAAAACCCCAATCATGGGTAAGACTGCCGACCTGACTGCTGTCCAGAAGGCCACTATTGACACCCTCAAGCAAGAGGGTAAGACACAGAAATAAATTTATGAACGAATAGGCTGTTCCCAGAGTGCTGTATCAAGGCACCTCAGTGGGAAGTCTGTGGGAAGGAAAAAGTGTGGCAGAAAACGGTGCACAACAAGAAGAGGTGACCGGACCCTGAGGAAGATTGTGGAGAAGGGCCGATTCCAGACCTTGGGGGACCTGCGGAAGCAGTGGACTGAGTCTGGAGTAGAAACATCCAGAGCCACCGTGCACAGGCGTGTGCAGGAAATGGGCTACAGGTGCCGCATTCCCCAGGTCAAGCCACTTTTGAACCAGAAACAGCGGCAGAAGCGCCTGACCTGGGCTACAGAGAAGCAGCACTGGACTGTTGTTCAGTGGTCCAAAGTACTTTTTTCGGATGAAAGCAAATTCTTCATGTCATTCGGAAATCAAGGTGCCAGAGTCTGGAGGAAGACTGGGGAGAAGGAAATGCCAAAATGCCAGAAGTCCAGTGTCAAGTACCCACAGTCAGTGATGGTCTGGGGTGCCGTGTCAGCTGCTGGTGTTGGTCCACTGTGTTTTATCAAGGGCAGGGTCAATGCAGCTAGCTATCAGGAGATTTTGGAGCACTTCATGCTTCCATCTGCTGAAAAGCTTTATGGAGATGAAGATTTCATTTTTCAGCACGACCTGGCACCTGCTCACAGTGCCAAAACCACTGGTAAATGGTTTACTGACCATGGTATCACTGGGCTCAATTGGCCTGCCAACTCTCCTGACCTGAACCCCATAGAGAATCTGTGGGATATTGTGAAGAGAACGTTGAGAGACTCAAGACCCAACACTCTGGATGAGCTAAAGGCCGCTTTCGAAGCATCCTGGGCCTCCATAAGACCTCAGCAGTGCCACAGGCTGATTGCCTCCATGCCACGCCGCATTGAAGCAGTCATTTCTGCAAAAGGATTCCCGACCAAGTATTGAGTGCATAACTGTACATGATTATTTGAAGGTTGACGTTTTTTGTTTTAAAAACTCTTTTCTTTTATTGGTCGGATGAAATATGCTAATTTTGAGAGATAGGAATTTTGGGTTTTCATGAGCTGTATGCCACAATCATCCGTATTAAGACAATAAAAGACCTGAAATATTTCAGTTAGTGTGCAATGAATCTAAAATATATGAATGTTAAATTTTCATCATGACATTATGGAAAATAATTAACTTTATCACAATATGCAAATTCTTTGAGAAGGACCTGTAAATGCAGCCGTCCTGTGAAGGTCTCAGAGGTTAGTTAGAGAACACTAGTGAACAGAGAGTGTCGTGAAGATCAAGGTCACCAATAAAGTTGTGGAGAAATTTAACAGAGTTGTTTCATAAAACGATATTCCAGGCTGTTCAATAGGTCATTTGAAAATGGAAAATACGACACAAGTGCAAACCTAGACATAGATATGGCCGTCCACATAAACAGACAAAGCAAGCAAAAACAGCATTCGTTTTTTATTTGGTTTGTGGTGCTAGTGGCTTTACTTTGTATGTTGACCAACAGGAAATGGGGTGGAGAGAGAGAGGGGAACACATGCAGCAAAAGGTCAACGGGCCTGGACTCCAAACCATAACGGCTGCATCGAGGACTATGGCCTCCATACACAGGTTGCTCACTTTACCCCTGTGTCACAGCCATGCCCAAAGAGAAAATTCTGCAGGGACGTTTCCAAGAGACCAAATATAACTCTGGAAGAGCTGGAGAGATCCAAAGCTCAGGTAGGACGACTATTAGTTCTGTACTCTACAAATCTTCCTTGTTGAAATAAAGCCATAAGAAGTCCTGTTTGCAGTTTGCCAAAAGCCATTTTAATTCATCCATGTATTGATCTATCACTATATGGGGATGCTTTTCTTCCTTGAATGTAATGGAGCTTGAGCTATTAAGCAAAGACGAACGGGCAAATAAATTCAGTCTCCAGATGTGCACAGCTGGTGAGAGACATACCCTAAGAAACCTGTAGCTGTAACTGCAGTAAAGGTTGGCTCCACAAAGCATTGACTAGTGGGACATTGAATACTAATGCATGATACAACTTTAAGATTTTCATTTGTAAAAAGATAAAAAATAAAAATGATGTATATTTTCTTTTCTTTGTATTAAATATGCACTACTTTGTGTTGGTCTTTTACATTAAATCCAAATAAAATACGTTTAAGTGGTTGTGATACAGCATAATGTGAAAGAGTACAAGGGGTGTTTAAACTTTTCAAAGACATTTAAGGAAAGCAACCAAAGAAAAAGAGAGAATATTATTAACAAGACTTTATTTAGAAGAACTTTGTTTTAAAAGGGTTTGTTGCACGCGTGTACCTGTCTCAGTGTGAAGTTGCCGCTGTTATATTTGAGTTTGTGCTGCACTAAGCGCAGCTCCCTGAACTCAGGGATGTCAGGGAAAGGCTCCAACCTGCTGATGGCTCCTTTTAGTTTCTGCTGATTCTCTATTATGAGCAACTGCAACAGACTCAGCACCTTGGGGAAAAAAAAACTATTTAAAACTAGAATGTACGCAAGCTGAAAGGAGGCTGCAGATTTGATCAATTCATGTATGAGCATTTAAATTGGCACATCATGATTTGAATTTAATTTAATAATTCTTTACTATTATTACAACCCCAATTCCAATAAAATCGGGACTTTGTGTAAAACATAAATAAAAACAGAATACAATGATTTGCAAATCCCGTTCAACTGAATACACTACAAAGACAAGATATTTAATGTTCAAACTGATAAAATTTATTATTTTGCAAATATTAAGTCATTTTCAATTTGATTCAGGTTCCAAAAATGCTGGGACGTGTGCAGGAAATCCCTGAAAAAGACATTGCTTGGATGGCAGCATGTGTTGCATGCTCTAAAACCTGTATGTACCTTTCAGTATTAATGATGCCTTCACAGATGTACAAGTTACCCATGCCATGGGCACTAACCCCCCCCCATACCATCACAGATGCTGGCTTTTAAACTTTGAGCTGATAGCAGTCATAATAGTCCTTTTCTTCTTTGGCCAGGAGGACATGACGTCCAGGATTTCTAGAAACAATTCAAAATGTGGACTCATCAGACCACAGCATCCTTTTCCACTTTACGTCAGTCCATCTCAGATGAGCTCGGACCCAGAGAAGCCGCCAGTGATGTGTGGCTTTCGCTTTGCCTGGTAGAGTTTTAACTTGTAGATGCAGAGACAAACTGTTTTAACTGACAAGGGTTTTCTGTAGTGTTCCTGAGCCCACATGGTAATATCAATTACAGAACGATGTCGGTTTTTCATGCAGTGCCTCCTGAGGGGCATTCAATGTCGGTTTTCGGCCTTGCTGCTCACATGCAGAAATTTCTCCAGATTCTCTAAATCTTTTGATGCTCCTTTTATACCAAATGATGACACGCACCTGTTTCCAATGAACCTGTTCACCTGTAGAAAGTTCCAAACAAATGTTTTTAGATTATTCCTCAATATTCCCAGTCTTTTGTTGGCCCTCTTCCAGCTTTTTGGGAACATGTTGCAACAATCAAATACAAAACAAGTCAATATTTACAGTTTATCAAAGTTTATCAATTTGAACATTAAATACCTTGTCTTTTTAGTGTATTCAATTGCATATAGGTTGAACAAGATTTGCAAATCATAGTTTTCCGTTTTTATTTACGTATTACACAACTTCATTGGAATTGGGGTTGTGTGTTTTGGTGAATTTGCCTACTGTTTCAGTAGTTAACACATTACTTATTTTTCAATATATATTCAGGCGTCTTGAAAACATACTCATGTGTTCCATCAAGTGTATAAAAAAATAATGGATCACCTACCTGCTGAGAAATAAAAGGCTGACTGGTCACCTGAGCCGTGAGAGTCCCCACAATGACCTGAAGGTGGCAGTCAAGAGCGTCATCGCAGAACTGCAGTGCTGCCTGACACACAGAGGTGAGCAGGCCGCAGCACAGAGAGAGGCTCCTGTTGGAAACCTCATCACACTGAAGTGGTCTGTGGTTCAGGGGGTACATAAAGCTGTTGAGGTTGTGGGTTTTGGAAATATACATCATATCACCCCCTTTTCTGTGTGAGGGTTCACAAACCTGCTGTTGACATGGTGGATGAGAGTGTAGATGATGTCTCTGAGGACGAAATCCAAGGCTCCTCCCAGACCATCCTTCACCTCCCTGAGAAGCAGGCTGACAAACAAATGATACATGAGGAGGATGCGGTGGCGTTCATAGCTGTTGGTCGCCTCGGCTGCTTTTTCACACACCGCCAGCAGGATCTTCTGGATGGAAATCTGCAAGCCCAGAGGCAGAGGAAGGGATTAACTTTCTTTTATATAAACAACAAAATCTGACTGACAGTAAATGAGCCACGGTACCGGGGTTTTAGACAGAATGGCCACCAGAGACCTATGGTTGGCGCCATGGCATTTGCTGAGATAGTCCAGAGTGGCTTTGATGACATACGAGCTGAAGTACGGTGGATTTGGTACGGGATCCAACTCTCTGTGGGACATAAAACTAATTTTATCATGTGCCATTCCAGTAAATTACCGGAATAAGAAATGAATGAAATGAAGTGGCAGAAGAAAATTATAGCGAATTCTATTAAAGGATAATTACCCAGTAAAATGTTTCAGGTCTCCTGTGTCTCCATCTGCTGCACCGCCTTCATACAGAGTCGTCAGCAGCTCCACTACGATGTCCGCCAAATTACTGTGAATCAGGCTGTCAATTTGCTGTGGGCAAATTTCCAAATGTGAGGAGAGTTCAGGACTCCGTGAGGACTTTTCTGAATATTTTCCTATTATAACATGGAGAATACTATAATTGTATCAGATTAGGCCAAGTTTACTGTATAGACTACCAACAGACACAATTCATGTCTGTTTCTCTTTCGTTGTTCAACACATCCCTCCAAATCACTGAATTCAGCTGTTCCAATCACTTTCATTGTGAAATCCAGCACCTGGGCATGCCGACTGCTTCTACAATCATTTGTGAAACAGTGGGTCGCCCTCAGGAGCTCAGTGGATTCCAGTTTGGTACAGTGATGGGATGTCACCGGTGCATTAAGTCCAGTTGTGAAATTTCCTCACCAGTAAATATTCCCCAGTCAACTGTTAGTGGTATTAGAACAAAGTGGAAGTAACTGGGAACAAAAGCATATCAGCCACAAAGTAGTAGACCATGTCAAAATCACATGGTGCTCAGAGGTTGCCATGTTCTGGAGTCAGTAGCTACAGACCTCCAAAGTTTATGTGGCCTTCAAATTAGCTCAAGAACAGTTTATAGAAAGCTGTTTTGGGTTTCTGTGACCGAGCAGCTTTACCCAAGCCTTCCAAAACCACCAGTACAAGACAAAGCATTGAATTCAGTGTTAATCCACCACTGTACTCTAGAGCAGTAAAGACTTGCTCTCTGGAAATCCAATGTACCGGTCTAGGTTGGGCAGCTGGCAAAAGGATGGCGCTTATCCGAGTGCAATATGTCAGGTGTTTTGTGCAAAGACAAGTATGGTGTGGTGCTTTTTTTCAGGAGTTAGGATTGACCCGTTAGTTCTAGTGAACTCTCAATGATTCAGCATACCAAGACATTTTAGACAATTTCATGGCCCCAACTTTGTGGGTAGTGCCGGTTCTTGCATGAATGGTGCCCAGGGCAAACACCAAATCCACACCAACCCACCCATCTCCAACAAAGCGAAATCCCTTGCAGCTCTATAGAAAACATGTCAGTTAGTCTCCCTATTCCCAGGAGCAAGCAGGGATGCACTCTCTATTGACCGCACAGGCATAACAGCAACAGAAAACCTGTTCACTGCGTGACTGACTGTATAGTTCTGTTACATTATTTATCTCATTCTCATACGTCCCTCTTTCTAATGCCACCCTGGGCAACTGCCTATATCACTTTCTGTGAGGATTCTCCCTTCCTGTTCCGAAGAGACGGGGCACTAGTCCGAAATGCCACGTCGGTACAAACATAAATGACAGAACCTGACAGAACTCATTGGGAATGAGATCAGAGACTGTGAGCCCGGAACATCTCGTCCAACAACAGTGTCCGACCTCACCAATTTACTCTTGTAAGAATGGTCAACAATTCCCATAAACAAACTCCTAAAACCTGTAGAATTGTAAGTCCTATGGATTAAGAATGTGACCCCATTTATAATCATATGTGTGAAGGCAGACGAGCAAATAGTTTTGGTAATATAGATCACATTTCATGATATTGTAATTCATTGAACTGCACTTGTATTTGACCAGGTGATCATTTCTTAGAGAAAACAAGTAGAAAATTGGCTGATCTGGACCCCTGGATGACTGATAAGTGCAACAATAATTTTAAATAATCCTTAACTAACTCAGAACCTATTAATTAAGAATAAACCTGGTTTCAATTGCTCTTTAGTCATGAATCTACAGGAATTGTTAATTTAAATTAGGAAGCCCCTACATTTCAATACTTTTATTTTTTACAAAAGAAAAATAACAGAAATAATTAAATAATACTAATAATAAAAAAACACTAAACAAAATAGGACGTTTAACGTTCTGTTTTACAGTCATCTTTACCTTTTTGCCCAGACAGCTGGCATCTGTGAGGAGGTCGTACACTCGGTGGGCCTTCTCTCTCTGCTGTGCGACCTGCGAGTCCTGGCCCTTTAAGGCGAAGTATGGCAGGATGTTCACCATCATCTTGGGGAAACAGTCGGCCAGTAAATGCCTCCAGTCCCTCTCGAGGCACCGGCCGATGGACTTCACCTGCTCGAAGTCGTCCAGGAAGACCAGGTGGGGGATCAGCATCTGGTAATAAGAGCTGAGGTGTGGAGGTAAGTGTGAGAAAACCTCTGTTTGTTTAAACCGACACATAAGTGAAAAATCATTCATTTTCTGACCTATAGAAATCTTTGACTGTGTTATGGTCCAGCAGGCTGTAGGGGAAAGATCCAAGAGTGTAGCGGTCATCAGACTGCCTCTGTGAGAGCCACTCTGCTACCAGGTAGTACAGGTGAGAAGTGATGAACGTTTTCACACTCCTGTAACTCTGCACTTTGGACACACTGCATAACATCTGCAAAAGAAAAACAAGCACAGCGGCAACTCTTCTCAGTTATAAAGATGGCAAGATGAAAAAGACTGAGTGGAGATAATTTATTTCAGTGCTGCGTGGAGACCTGTTACCTTTTTGATGAGGTCCTCCTCGACGTCATTCTCTTTGTAGGACTGGAAGAGAGCGAACAGACACTGTTTCTCACACACTGGGCTACAGCACAGCACCACAGACAGACTCCTCAGCAGGGTGGCTTTGCGGTTCAACGCTTCGTCCGGCTGGTCCTCTGAGGAGCTGCCCCTCTGTGTGTGATCACGCACAGGGGAACATGAGAAAACGCTTAACTTTAAAAAAACAAATTACAGTTCTTAATGCAAAGGCATTGCTGTACACTCTCACCGGAAGCTTCATCCCCTCCTGAGCCTTCAGGTAGATGTTCTCAAACGCTGCCTGTTGGTGTTTTAGTGGCAACATCTTCCTCTGATCTGGCTGATTTTGTCTCAAATCAAGAAACAGTCTGGATAAGGAGCAGAAAATGCCAAAGATCATTAAAACAATCTGATATTAAAACAGTTTATCATGTAAGAAGCTTATATATATTGAGAACACATATTCCAATTTATTGAATATGACTGTATATTTGCAAGCCCAGTCCATTTTCCCCATTTTGTAGAGCAAACCTGCCTCAAACACTACAAAGCAACCAGACCCACCATTACTGTTTTTCCAGTTTAGTCAGATTCACCATCAGTAAAAACAATGCTCATGTATCTGAAGTATACCTCTCCACAGACAGAGCTACCAGCATGCGGACTTGGTGGTTAGCATCTGCGAGATGAGATGGAAGAACGGACGATACAGGACAGTGCTGCGCTTCAGCTCCTCTGAGAGTTAGGATAGCCCAGTTACACAGAGGGTCAGCCTGAGAGTGAAAGGATGTAAAAAAATACAACTCTAAAACCTCTTTATGTGTTTTGTACTAAATTATATGTGTGGGGGATAGAATATATTTGGCTGTAATGTTTGGACTTTTTAGAGAATAGCATCCAAGTAAACTCTTCTTAAAGGTGACATCTCTGAGACTTTACCTCCAGCAAGGCGACGAGACACTGAACTAAAGCAGCTCGCACAGTCGCCACACATTTCCCCGTCTGGCTCAAGACACTGGAAAATAGCACAGTCGTAGCAGAAAGTAACACAAATATTAAGGACCTTTATCTTTAGCATCCATTTCTGTATCTTTAAACAGAATTCACACAAAAAGTTTTAAATTACATACGTTCTCTGTATAGATACATTTAAAAAAGAAATGTGTTGATGGTGCATAAAAAGAGGCTTCTTACCAGAAGCCAGACAGGACTTGTAGAAGAGATCCCTGTACATGTCTCATCTCCTCGGGTGTGTGACTGGTCTTCCCCAGGCTCTGTATGGAGGGTAACAAACTGAGCAGCACAGCAGCACAGATTTCCTGGTCCTGACGATACAAATAACACAAGTCCCTGGGGACAAAGAAAGATATGCAGCTTATTAAAACTGGGTTGAAAAGTGAATGCTGTTCACAGCTGGTCTGAAACCACACACAAAAAAATGTATTTTTGTTTTGGGGGGGGAAACATTTCCTCACGCAAGAGGTTGGAGCAGGGCATCAAACTCCTCTGGAGACAGCGAGTTCTCAGCAGGAAGCTTCTTCAATAGGACGAGATACTGAAACAGAAGCAGAGTTTAGCTAAAGCCGGTAACATTTATCGTCTAGGCTGACTGTTTCTCACCATGTTGAGGTGCAGAGCTTTGCTGAAGTCAATCTGCTTCAACAAGAGCAGCAGCCTGCGCCGCACCTCCTGAGGTTTAAAAAGGAGGCCGTGGAGGGGCAGGGCAGAGCCGCACTCACACAGGAACTCCAGGACTGCAAGGAGAGCCAGGTCCTGTTTTCCCTGATAGTCTTCTGTTAGCAGACTTTTGGCACCTGTTAGGAGTTAGAGCAATAAATTCTGCATCTGAAACTTTAAGGTTTTACCACCTGAACAATGCATTGTGCATTTTCTCTTGTTTACTCTCTTATAAAATAGAAAAGCGGATTGCACAAGAGCAAACCGACCGAGACACGTAAAATGCACCTTTTATCTGTGCACTCAACAAATTGGCCGCTGAAGGACAGTGACGAGGAGGAATTAATAGGTAGTCTAGAGAAGGTTCTCTGCTGAGAGGAGATCAAAGTTGAACATTTTGGCCTGCATGCAACTCTGCAAATTGTCCTGAACACATCATCCCAGCATGAAACATGCCGATGGCAGCATCAAGCTGTGGGGATACTTTTCTTCAGCAGGGACAGGTTAGCTGGTTCAGGGTAATTACAGGGCAGATCAAAAAGAAAACTAGTTACAGGCTGAAGAAAACTCGCAGCTGAGCTTCACCTTACCAGCAGGACAAGAAACCTGTTCATGCAACCAGAGCTGCCGTTGAATGAATGTGTTAAAATGGCACAGTCAAAGTCCAGACCAGAGGTCTAAATAGGTTTGGTAACTCAGAAAATAAAAATACAACACAGAAAAACAAAATTTAGCTACATATATCTCAAGCAGCTGCCTTTACAATATTAAAATATTCTAGCTGTAAAGTTCTCACTAAAGATTAGATCTTCTCCTACCTGGGCCACAGGAGGCGTCAGTGTTGTCCTCCTTCTGTCTGTGGCTCCCGTTGGTGCTGCTGTGGGCATCCTCGCCGTCTTCAAACAGGTCGATGTCGTTACTAGCTTGAGGATTTTTGGTTGTTTCACACTCATCATCCATTTGTTCATCATCAACTGTGACGCTGATACGCTTAGGAACGTTGTTCAACTGTGGAAAGACGAACATTTCAGAAAAACGGCTTCCAGTTTGTGAAATCCTTGTCTCAAGATCATCTGAGTTAGCCACATACCACATGCAGTTTGCAGAACTCTGCCAGCTCACTGAGTAGGCTGGCAGGCAGAGTCATTAGAAATAAACCTGAGGAGATTGATCCAGCTCGATCCTGTAGAATTAATGATTAGTTTACTCCTTTAAATCACTGAAACTCTTTAATTAATAAGGTTTTGATCAGAAACATCATAGTGGCACATGCAATCACCATGGGTTTTCTGCTGGTACACTGTGCACAAAGCTTCATTAGCGATCTTAGCGTGGACATGGGTCCCTCCTCACTCATTTTCATTTTCACGCTAGAAATAAACCCACTGAGGTCCTGGGCCACAGCCTGGTAACAAGAACAACATTAGGACCTTCGTGGTAATATTAAATCCTACTTTAGAAGCATGGAGGGAAATCACTTGAGACTAGACTGAATTGAAGTGAGTGAGACTAGACCTTTGCTTTGGTGAAAAGCTGTGAGCAACAGGCCTCCTCCTCTGTCAAAAGTCCTGCTGAGACGAAACCTGCCAGCACTCCTGTCAGCTGGCTGAAACAGCGCACCAAGCACTCAGGAGGGGTGGACTGAGACAACAGAAGATAAATCAGAAAAAGTGTTAGTTTGGAACACGGCTACAGGTTAAACACGCAAGGACACACTACTCACATCAGGAGAGCAGCTGAGCAAACTGTCGGCCATGGAAAGCAGGCTCTTCTCCAGCTTGTTTCTGAGGGCGGGGACAACGGCCAACTGAATGTCATCTGTCGCCGTCTTCACCGACTCATTATGGGTCGCCCTGATCTCTGACGGCAGCAGCGCGTTGAAGCTGAACTGCTGGTAAAATCTTTCAATGACTTCCAGCTTGTCTTTGGCATCGGATGAAACGTCTTCTTGAACAAAGGCACTAAAAGTAAAGCAGTGGGTTTAAACTGAGGTAAAGTTTCATGGCAGGTACTGGTTGCTTGTATACTGATTACAAATCTACCAATCTTCCAATCTACTACATCAATGTATATTTAACAAAGATAAAACTAAGACCTCCTCTTTTTTTTTTTTTTTTTACCTTTTTATCCCTTCAGCACCCAGCAGAAACTTCAGCCCAACTCTTGTGTCTTTGAAGGTCAGCGAAACCAGGATACTTGCTATAAGATTATGAGGAAAATCTCTGCAAACAAGAGTGCAAAAACCCATAAATACTTCAAAATGCAACACAAAATATTGATTTCACAGAAAATAAACAAGAACAGAAGACATCTGAACACATACAGTGATAAAAGTCAATCAACTAAAGTAGCCCTTAACAAAAGCCATAGTGTCTTTCAAAAGTACTAATATCCATTTAACGTTTTTCATGTTACTTCCACTCAATGTAGTTTATAAAGATTTAGCTTTGGTATTCGTTAAATAAAATTCAGTGCAGCTTTCAGAGGTCACCTGTTTAGTAAATAGAGGCCTCATAGATTGGTTGGAACATTACTTAATAAAAAGCATCATGAAGACATGAAGTTAAAGCAGGGTTAGGGTATAAAACTATTTAACAAACATATTGTCAAGTCGAAAGCTCCATGCTTTATATGCCCACTTCAGTGCGTCATCTAAATATGGCACAACTGCAAACTGATCAAGGCCAAGCACATCCGCCAATATGCAGAGTAACATTATAATCAGAGAGGCAGCCACCAGGCCCGTGGTAACTCTGGGGAAGTTGCAGAGATCTACAATTCAGGCTAGGCAATCACTTGACAAGACAGCTACCGGTTGTGCACTCTGCAAATCTGGCTTTTAGGAAAACGAAGCAAGGAGAAAGTGACAGTGAAAAGAAAACCAAATTAAGTTCTGTTTAAAGTCATTTTGGAGTACATGCAAATCGCCATCTGAGGTAAAAACCTAACGCTGCACATCATCATGACCACACTGTCCTTACTGTGACACATGGGGGTGGCAGAATCATGATGTGGGAAAACTCTTTCTTAGCAGGAACATAGTAGCTGCTCAGAGCTGATGGAAGGATGGATGGCGCTGCAAACAGGATAATCTAGGAGGAAATCGTGTTACAGGCTGCAAAAGATTTCAAACCAGAGGGAAGGTTCACCTTCCAGCACAGGACAAAAACCCTAAACCTAGAGTTGAGTGAGCTGAAATTAAATAAAAATCCCCATTAAATAGAAAATTATGGTTGTAGCATGACAAAATAATTAAAGTTCTAGAGGTATAAACACTTTTGCAAGGCACTATACTCTCTATTTAAATGTTAAAAAGAGAGGGTATAAAAAAAAGCAACCTGCAGATAATGGGGTGAGGTGTGCAGCTATCCTCCATCTCATCATTCTGGTCACTCATCAGCAGCCAGGCTATGAGGCTCTCCTTCAGGTTAGGTGAAGTCCCCTCTGGGGTTAACATGAAGTCAAAACCTGAACTAGATGCAACACTCTTTGGGATGGGGCATGTCAGCATGGCCTGGGCAAGACAGAGTGCAGAGCTCCTGCAAAAAGAGGAGATAGAAAATATATAGATATGCCAAATGTACAGATAAACTCATCTAAATATTAGGTATAAATCGAGAGTAACTGTAGTATTAAACAAAGAAACAACACTGGGACTCACTGGGTTGGTTTGCATGCAGATGGACGGAAGAGTTTCCAAAACTCCCTGTCCATATCGATCAGCCCCCCATGGACGATGGAGGCCAGCAGGTCTAGACTGAGGGACTCCGTATGAGGCGAACTGACCCCACGCAACACATGGGGCCATATCCGAACCCAGAGCCTGCCCAGCTCTGCCCTGTAGACCTGAGCTCTCTGAGAGATGTGGGCCTGGCAGTGGGCCACCTCCCTTAGGCAGCGCAGCACGTATGGCCCCCTGTTGCCTCTCTGCTGCTCTGCTAGGAGCTGATACAACACTGACAGCAGCTGGACCAGCTCCTTAGCGGGCACTGTGGATGGGTACTTCGAGGTAAGCACTGCAGCAATCTGCAGCCTGAGAAAAGAAAACATAAGTTTGAAATTTTACATATGAAATATTTTTTATTAACTGCTTTGTGATTTTCATACCATGGTATAACATCAAAGTCACTCTGCTGGGGTTGCAGATGGTCACGGAGTACGTCCCAGCCCATTTCAACGCGCCGTCGCTTGCTGGCAGCTCCCTGGGTGGGACTGGCCATCTGTGTGCTTCTGAGGGAGGCTTGCGTGACCTCCAACACATGGGCATCACTGTCATCGCTGAACAGCTTTGGGACAAACACACAAAATGAAAACATTTACTATACATATATTGGATTGTAACTTGAAACCCAAATCTGATTTACTCATTGCGTAGATGAAATGATTGCAGAGTGGAAGCGACGTTTCTTACCAGGTGACAGATGTCGGCGGTGAGTTCAATGAGGTTGTCTTTCACAGCTATGTGTCTGGTCCCTGTGACGTACTTCCCCCTGCTGCCAATGTGGCTGATCTCTCTGACCAAAGTGTCGTACAGGCTGTACAGCAGACTGCCCCATCTGGTCCACTGCTCTGCATGAGCACCTAAAAAAACCAAAAAAACAAAGATTACCCATCATTTAGGGTTGTGTGATGACTGACAATTGGAAATTCTTTTTAATCACATTTCCGGTACTGTAAAACATAATTTTAATGCAAATTTCAGAGTCAGGGTATTGTTTTTGATAAATTGGTTTTATAAACAATGCTCCAAACTAATCCTGATATCAGACTTAAAACATATAAAACATCTGTCGATAAGATGCAGAAATTCTTCTGCTACAGAGCAGCTACATCTGAACTACAAACTGTTGAGAGGAAGAGGTGGGGTAATTGACTTCATATAATGAAGCTGCAGATTTTTTGGCATGCCAAGCATTGGTAAATAGGTCTAGAAAGCCTTTACATTCACTGACAGAATCACCCGGCAACTGTGATTTCAAGTGGGCTTTCTGCTGGATATGAACAGCGTGCATTACAATCGCAACATAGAGCTGCACCCTAGGAGCTTTACATGCTTCAAATTATAAGCCCTGCCCCTTTTATTCTGCAATTGTAGCAACATGAACTGAAAGCTCACACACTTGTGACACAGGATAAAATCTTGTTATGATGTGGAAGGACAAAGCGATCTGTAATTGGGGGGGTTTGTGGTTTCACGTTTATTATACAACTATGATGTTAAAGGGGCTACAACTTAAGGAGCAATTTCTCTGTGTATTTTCCATTATATAAATATTCATGTCTTCCAACAGGCTGTCAACATTTCTAAATCCTACATGTTTCATGCCAGGTATAGATTTCCTGTATACAGATTATAAAAAGACTATGTATATTTTATTTTCTAACTATGAATCCTTTTTTTATCTTCTCTCAGATTATGTTCAGACCAAAAAATGTCCCCTGAAGCAACTAAAGACTATAGTGACTGGTGAATGGATCCATTGTGTCAGACAAATATCCAGTCTATGAAGGAGTTTAGTATCAGGTCCAACAAATGGATTCAATCCTGCTCACATCTAGTTATAACCCTGTATTTTACTACATTACAACTTTTAAAAAATGACCAAAAATTAGCTGAAATAGTTTGTAAATTACAGTGCATCCCATATTTTATTGACAGAAAACTTTACCTGGACATAACTCAGAATTACATTGTTTTACCCCATAACTCTCAACTAGTTTTCTTGAGACATTTTCTTGATCAGATGTCACTTCATAGATCAGGAATAATTTGTGTCAAAGATCACATGTGGAGTTCATCAAGGCTATGTTTTGGGGTCAGTCTTATTCAACATCTTTATGAATGTTAAATCTATTTCTTGGCTCAAGTTATGGAGTACTACAACATCTTTGACCACGTGTTTGCTGATGATGCACAAATTCATATTTCACCACAAAACCATAGTCTACTACAGTCACTAAGTCAGTATGTTCAAAATATAAGTGAACGGATGGGTTAGAATTTCCTCCAGCTTAATGTTATCGTTATGGTTATTGTTTTGGGGTCAGAAATGTAAGATTAGAAGTGAGCACTCAGCTCAATTAATACAGGCTAAATACCATAGCTCATACAAGAAACCTAAGTGTTGCTATAAGCCAAGACCATTTTTTATGTTACAATTCACTGAAAGTCTACAAGTTAATCAGCCTAAAACCATGTTCACAAAATTGTCAGAATAAAATGATTCAAAACAGGACACAGAAAAAATGGGTCATGCTTTAATTCAATTTTCTGCAGATTAGATTATTGTAGTGGTGTGTTTACTAGTTTCTGCAAAAAAGAAGCTCAACCAAAATGCTGCAGTCAGAGTCCTGACCAAAACTAGGTAAAAGGACCATGTCAAACTGGTCCTAAAACCAGCACACTGGCTGCCTGTTCTGAAAAGCACAGCTTTTAAAATTTTATTATTAGTCTATAAATCACTGAATGTTGTAGGCTTAAATGCATTTCCACCAATCACGTATGAATTATGTAGACCCCTCAGTGTACATAGAGCCACTTTGAGATGCTTAATGTTTGCTATGATTCTTTTAATGTTTTTCTTGTTTTATGTAATTTCCTTTACCTGTATTCCTTTTATTTTCCTGTAAAACACTTTGAAATACCTCTTGTGTGAATGATGCTTTATAAATACACTTGCCTAAAGGGTGCAACTGTATCTATAAAGATCAATTGAAATAAAAGGACAACGGGAAAACCACGTGTAGCACACTGAACCTTGCGGCTAAAGTTTCAACTCCTCTGGAAGAATCTTTTTCCTTTTAAAATGAAACATCACTGAACCTGCGTCTTGTGTCTTGGCTCCCTTCGGATGGTGGACACGGAGCTGCAGGTTGAAGAACTCCACGATCTCCTCCTTAAGGTTCGCACTCGGCCTCATGCCCGCCCAGACGTTCAGTAAAGAGGGAAGAAGCTCCTCACCGAGACGGCAAACTCTCATCCGACAGTTCATGGCGGCAGATCTCAGGAAGATGTTCAGAGCAGAGACGAGATGCTCCAGGACACTGTGGTGTTTCTCCTGCCTGACAGGAAACATGTGCGTGAGGTTTAGCACCGGTACAATCACAGTTTACAACAGAACATAACTAAAACGTATGTATCAGGCAGTTTTTACCTTGCGTTAAGCATTGCTTTAGAGAAGAAGCTGAACAAAGAGTCATTGAATCCCTCGGCCTGTGTGCAGCAGCCCTTCACCACTGCGTAGATGACTCTGCTCAGCAGCACACGGTTGATGGATTTGAAGGAAGAGCTGAACAAGCCGCAATACAACTCCAAAAGACCTTTTAAAAAAGTAAGAACACAAATACACCATCCTTTTCAATCAATGTTTAACACTGAAAAAAAGATAACTGATGACAACTTGGGGTCCACACCAGGAAGCTGATTCAACATATCCAGGGTACATTATGTGTTAACATTAAACTGCTCTCAGATCAGTTCTGTGGATCCAGTGAGGTGATCCGCCTCTGTTATAGTCACACTAGAGTTAAAAGTAACCATTTTGGCAAATTTACTGATTTGGAGCCTCAGAGGTCAAACAAAAAAAATATTTCTAAGTTTTATAAGATGTATAATGAAACTTTACAAAAACCACAAACTAAACAAAAACTACTTCAGATGCAGACTTTTCAGATTCAGGCTCACAGATATGTTAGTTTCTACACTTATAGAGCTATCTGTGTGTATTCATTTTAAACTATATGTAAGTTAAGCCAGAAATTATTCATACCCCCGGCAAATTTAGGGTAAAAGTAATCTTTGGATTTTACCAACATGGTCCTTTGCACTGGAAGCATTTTTAAATACTCAGATTAGGATGAAGGTGGGGAGGTCTTCCAGCCTCAAAGACTTAGAGCTCATCACCAAAGACAAATGGTCAAAATACCAGAGGAAACATCCAAAAAGCTGGTCAGCAATTATAAGCAGGCTTTGAATGCTGTAAGGCCACAAAGGAATTTTCTATTGATTGTTGAGAAGGGTATAAATCATTTTCGATATTGTATTTTTTTTAATTAAATGTAAATAATAATAGATTTTTTTTTCTACATTGATACTCCTCTTACATTGTCTTATTATACAGGTCCTTCTCAAAATATTAGCATATTGTGATAAAGTTCATTATTTTTCATAATGTCATGATGAAAATTTAACATTCATATATTTTAGATTCATTGCACACTAACTGAAATATTTCAGGTCTTTTATTGTCTTAATACGGATGATTGTGGCATAAAGCTCATGAAAACCCAAAATTCCTATCTCACAAAATTAGCATATCATTAAAAGGGTCTCTAAACGAGCTATGAACCTAATCATCTGAATCAACGAGTTAACTCTAAACACCTGCAAAAGATTCCTGAGGCCTTTAAAACTCCCAGCCTGGTTCATCACTCAAAACCCCAATCATGGTTAAGACTGCCGACCTGACTGCTGTCCAGAAGGCCACTATTGACACCCTCAAGCAAGAGGGTAAGACACAGAAAGACATTTCTGAACGAATAGGCTGTTCCCAGAGTGCTGTATCAAGGCACCTCAGTGGGAAGTCTGTGGGAAGGAAAAAGTGTGGCAGAAAACGCTGCACAACAAGAAGAGGTGACCGGACCCTGAGGAAGACTGTGGAGAAGGGCCGATTCCAGACCTTGGGGGACCTGCGGAAGCAGTGGACTGAGTCTGGAGTAGAAACATCCAGAACCACCGTGCACAGGCGTGTGCAGGAAATGGGCTACAGGTGCCGCATTCCCCAGGTCAAGCCACTTTTGAACCAGAAACAGCGGCAGAAGCGCCTGACCTGGGCTACAGAGAAGCAGCACTGGACTGTTGCTCAGTGGTCCAAAGTACTTTTTTTGGATGAAAGCAAATTCTGCATGTCATTCGGAAATCAAGGTGCCAGAGTCTGGAGGAAGACTGGGGAGAAGGAAATGCCAAAATGCCAGAAGTCCAGTGTCAAGTACCCACAGTCAGTAATGGTCTGGGTTGCCGTGTCAGCTGCTGGTGTTGGTCCACTGTGTTTTATCAAGGGCAGGGTCAATGCAGCTAGCTATCAGGAGATTTTGGAGCACTTCATGCTTCCATCTGCTGAAAAGCTTTCTGGAGAGGAAGATTTCATTTTTCAGCACGACCTGGCACCTGCTCACAGTGCCAAAACCACTGGTAAATGGTTTACTGACCATGGTATCACTGTGCTCAATTGGCCTGCCAACTCTCCTGACCTGAACCCCATAGAGAATCTGTGGGATATTGTGAAGAGAACGTTGAGAGACTCAAGACCCAACACTCTGGATGAGCTAAAGGCCGCTATCGAAGCATCCTGGGCCTCCATAAGACCTCAGCAGTGCCACAGGCTGATTGCCTCCATGCCACGCCGCATTGAAGCAGTCATTTCTGCCAAAGGATTCCTGACCAAGTATTGAGTGCATAACTGTACATGATTATTTGAAGGTTGACGTTTTTTGTATTAAAAACACTTTTCTTTTATTGGTCGGATGAAATATGCTAATTTTGTGAGATAGAAATTTTGGGTTTTCATGAGCTGTATGCCAAAATCATCCGTATTAAGACAATAAAAGACCTGAAATATTTCAGTTAGTGTGCAATGAATCTAAAATATATGAATGTTACATTTTCATCATTACATTATGGAAAATAATGAACTTTATCACAATATGCTAATATTTTGAGAAGGACCTGTATGTTGACATATTCCCATGAGAAACAAACTTCTTGGTTGGAAAAAAAAAGTTTTAAATCAAAATCTGCCAGTGGTATGAATATTTTTCTCAACTATATGGCTTAGTGTGAAGAGGATGAGTTTTAGGACTTTATTCATACCCGCGGATCCACTGAGAGCCAAAAACACATATGGACTATACTGGATGTTTGTATTTGAGATTTGTGAAAAGGTTTAATTGTAAGCATGAAATTTCTAAGCCTACAACTCCTAACATTTTATGAAGGAGGTTTGGAAGTGAATATGAATGCATGGGACAGATGTGTGCTCAGTGCACTGTATGAGATTACTGCAGAAGTTTTACATTTTGTATTGGCAAATGAATTGAAATTTGCTGTGTATTTTATAAGGTCAACAGAAACTATCTTTGGAGTGATCAGGTTTAGAGTTTTTCTTCATTTTAAGATGATGCTTGCATGATTCAAGCAGTATCGATAATCTTTACATTTTGACAGGGTTCTGGGATTTCTCACATTTTTCATACACATTTGGTGAAAAGTGAAGCAGCTCTGCGGTGCTAAAAACCTTGCTGACCTTGATGTCTTAAGAAGGAACCGGTCCCACTTCTTAATAAGGCCCGTCAGAATAAGATCAATAAGCCACTTACTCTGCCACTCCTGCCGAGAGATGTCGCACCAGTACTTTCGGACAGAGAGGATGTCCTTTAAAAGGAGGCTGCTGTAATTCTCTCCATACGCTGAGCAGCAAAATGAACTCTGCAGCACCTCTATCACGTGTCTCAGCAGATCGCTGCGTTTTAGACGAGGCCCACCTGCAACCAAAGGAGACCCTGAACTGCAGTCCATATTGCATCTTCAAAGATTTTAGTTTTACAGTGCCTTGCCAAAGTATTTACTCCCCTGGAATGTTTTGACAGTTTGTCGCTTTTGACTTCAATGTTTTTATTGAGGTTTTAAGAGTTAGACCAACAGAGAGTAGCACACAAGTCAAAAGGAAATCGATGCCTGCTTTAAATAACACTCAACTTTTTGGCCTACATGCTAACATGTGTGGCAGAAAACTAACTCCGTTGCACCCTGTAGTGAAACTTCTTAGAGGCTTTCAAAAGGCTTTAGACTGAGGCAGAGGTTCCCCTTTCAGCAGAACGACTTTAAACGTACACACAACGGTGCAATGGAGTCATTTCGATCAAATCATTGTCATGTGTTAGAACGGTCCAGCCAAAGTCAAGACATAAATCCAATTTGGACATGCTTGAATGAAATACATTAAAGTTTGTGGTTGTAACATGATAAAATAAAAAGTGGTAGAAGGTTTGGAAGCTAGGTTACGTAATAAAATTTTGTTTTTATGTATGCCTCAAATACTTTCCATGAAGACCATTGTATCTAAGCTCGTTTAATTTTAAACTACAAACGGACAAGCTGAAGACTTTGCCCTTACGTTTGTTTGCATGGCGAATGAAGAATTTGACCAAGCTGCACGTTTCGGCCATCTTTTTCTGCCGCGTGGCCAATGTAGTCGCTGTGACATTGGATTTGCTCGACTGCAGGCTCTCAGTCTCCTTCTGGATAAAACGCTGCAGGAATCTAATGAGAAAAATAAACTGGATTGAGCAAAACAACAATGAGTCTTAATTTTACAAAGTATTTCCCTAGAGTAGATTAAGAAATGTAGCTGAAGGAAAAAGTAAAAAGATGATAGAAGTAGAAAGATGATTTGATAATGTGATTCGAGTGTCTTAGGAGAGTATTGAAAGCAAAACAGGACTAAAGTTTAACAGCGTGCAAAAAAAAAAAAAAACATCCCAGTACTAAGAAACAATCCATCATAGATACCCAATTTTCTGTAGAGATTTACCTGAAAACAGCATCCCATGTGAGCTGATTGGAGCTATTAGCTTTAGTCCCAGAGTTACGATCCAATTCTTGAATGACCTCTTCAGATCGAATGAGTCTTCTGAAGCGTTCAGTTTCTTTCTAGTTCCACAACGGAGGTAACAAAATAAGTGACAAATTAGCTGATGCTGTTGCAAAAAAAAAAAAAAATCTAATTAGTTAATTAGTTTTCATAGTTTTTTTTCAAGTTTGTTTACCTTCCTTTCTGTAGCCTTGTCACTTTCCAAGCCTCTGCAGCAGGCCAGGAGATCATGAAGAACCAGACTCATTGTGGCATCGGTTTATAGACTGCTGTACCTGTAGGGACCAACACCCTTACTACTAATATACTACAGATCCAAGGCTCCACCTCTACTATGGAAAACAAACCACACCCGAGCATGTTGCTGCAACTGAAGGATGGCCTGTTTCCATAGAAACAGAGAAGAGGGGGAACCAGAGAGGCTAAGCATGTATCATTGCAAACTACAGATCAGCCTGTGCTCTGTAACAACGTAACGAAAACATCATCACCAACTGAAAGGTCAGGAGTCCCGGGGTCTTAAACTCTTATGATTGGCTCAAGGGGAAAGTGTAAAGGAAGACAGGGAAGCTGATATCCCTGTGGCATTCCCACTTGATTAGAAGGGCAGAATAGTTGCTTTAAATGGGAGCGCCGCATGAAAAAGGCAAAAAAGTCACATAGGATTCAATTTTATTAAACTGTTGATCTGGATAAAATCACTCAGAATGTATGAGATGTTTATTATTAATTTTAAATAGACCATAGACAATAAGTTGAGCACAACTTCCTGTGCAGGTAAATGACAAACAAAATATACAGAGGAGTTATAAGTACAGAGGATGAGCACTTCCGATCTGTCACTAGGAAGCCACAAATTCACAGCAGATCTGTGGTGAAATGGGAGTAATCTGCTGTGGGCTTTTAAGTGGAAACTATCACCGTCAGAGATGGGCAATCTAAATCAATCTTTTAGCAGGCAAACAACAGTCCTCTCTAAATTACTTGTAATATATATATATATATAAAGGTTTAAATACGCATTATGCCAATAAAAAAAAATCTGCACACGCAATCTGATGCATGGAGACAAACGACAATCGAAACAAACTCTGAAGTGGATTTACGGAGCTCCATTTTAAACTTTCACTCTCTCTGCATGCTCACTGACCTCCCTGGTCTGCACCGACTGTAGTCCTCAAGCTGTTACTCGATCAGGTGCAGAAGATAGATGAGGTTTTACACTTCATTCTAAAACTACTATGCCTTCTTGACGTGCATCCACAACTCATCCACACTCACGCAAGTCACGCAAGGCATATTCCCGCCCCAGGATAAATGCTGTGAAGCTCCTTTCACTTCCTGGTCGTAACCAAAAGGGAAATGAGTCCAACTCCTTCGTTGTCAACGTAAAAAAAAGACAAAATAACGATTGATTTGAGTACAAAACAGCTATCTTATTGGTTTGACTCTTATATTAAGTTCAAGCACATCAGGTGTATGTATGTTCATGTAGCACATTACCGAATACTTTGAAGTTTACAGCTTCAGAATGGACTACAAATACCAGAAATCCAAACAGTAGGTTAACTTTCTACTTCCGGGTGCTTGAGTTCCCCGCCGTTTGAGAAAGCAGCAGTTGTCAGGATCTCGCCTTCATAATAACACCAATGACGTCTTCTAATCTCGGATTATGTGACGACTTTTATTAACATTTGGTCGAATATGTAGCTGTTTATTCGCTCTTTATTTTATTTTATCACACCCACAGCTGTCATGTTACTCCCTTCTGACGTCGCTCGGCTTGTTTTGGGTAAGCTGGACACAACAAAGCTACAGCTGCTGTAGCTTTAGCTAGCAGCCTTAATGAAGTGGGAAGAGAGCGGCGTTATTGTGTCACACTTTTTCCCCTCCATGAGTGAGAGTTTGTTGATGCCTGCCTCCCTTGTTTCATGCAGGGTACCTCCAGGAAGAGGGGCTGTCAGCTACAAGCCAAGCCTTCATCCATGAGAGCCCAAACCTGAAGGAGTACGCCGAGCACACCACGGGGGACGGGACGATCCCTGCCTGTGTTTTTGTGAGTCTGAAGGCGGATTCTGTCTTTAATTGTTAAATGTTTGTCATGCTAAGATATTTGCTAACTCTTCTCTCACGCATGCGTAGTCTATTTTCGGGAAGGGGCTGACAGCCATCCTAAATGAGTACGTGGCTGCGAAAGCGAAAGGTAAAAGTGGCTTTCAGGTTTAAAAACAAAATGCTTATATGGAAGTTTTCTCTGTTACCAGATGGCAATAACTGTGTTGTTGTTGTTTACCAACAGAGTCTGGACATGAGGTCCCTCTTGTGATGACGTCATTGTGGAAAAAGCTGGATTTTACCCTCAAACAAATCAAGTAATGATTGACAAGTGGAAACATTTAAGTCTGTTAATGTTTTGGGATTATCTTTGTTGATCTAATATTCATGGGGTTTTTTTTTTTTCCCCAGGTCTTTGCAAAATTCTCCTGCTATATCTGCAAGTCAGAGGAGTAAGTTTTAATAATCAGATTATATCTTTGTAACAGTAAATAATACAGAGTAAACATGGATCAGTTATTGGTGTCAAGGTGTATTGAGGTTTTAATGAGAGACTAATGTATGGTCTTCTGCCCATTTCCCAGCTGTTTTTGGGGGGGCACAAGGTGTGTTTTTGCATTTATAAGCAGTGTGTTTTCAAGTTTGAGTGTTGAATCTTCAGAGTTAACAGTAAAGAGTGTGTTAGCATGCATTGACCAAACAGTCTCAACAGTTTCAAACATCACGGCTGTAATACAGCATTTTCTGCACTGTCCACGTATTCACCAGCCTCTGTCCGTTGCAGCACGTTCACGCGTCGGGTTGGCGAACATGGCTCGACGGCAGGTCCTGACAGTGGCATCATCCTCTGTTTCTGAAAGCAGTTCCTTCATCAGCCCTGCGCACACCTCCCACAGCATGCTGTGCCACTCCACCCCTGTGAGCTACACCGACCCTCTGAGCCGGCCACCACCCAGCAGCGGGACACAGCACCCAGTTCATGATGACAGTCGATTACTAAATACACCCCGTCAGTATGATACTTTGTTTGTTTGGGTAATGCTATGTTAGCTCGTGTTTTTGTTGTTGCATCAGTAGCTCTTTTCAGATGTTGTTCTTTTAATATATTTCATAGGAGATTCCCCTGTACAAGTCATTGTTTCAGAGCATCGGCTCACTTCAGGCCCAATTTCTCCTGGTCGAAGGAAATGGTAAGAATGTAAAATGTTAATTTCAAAATCCAGTTGCAGACGAAGATTTATTGAGCGACTGCTAAAGGCCTTTTTTATTGTCTTGCTAACCTACACTAGCTGCAGAAATGTTCTGGCAAAGTTCTGAAATTCCATGTTGTTGATTTTGGGGTTTTTTTGTCTCTGAGGAATGCAAGAAATAAATTCCCCATAACTTTGAATACTTTGAAATAGGCTGTGGTCACAAAAGTTACTATGTGGTGTGTTTTGTTTTTTGTGTTTTTTTTTCCCTATCATGATCCAAAAATCAACCAAAGTGTGGAAGTAGTATATGTTACTGGTTCAGAGCTGGTATTAGGGCTACGTTACCAACAAATGCACACATTAACACTGAAATATTCACAAGTCATATCGTTATAGCAGTTTTTACCAACATTGTCGCATATGGCATGTTTCCGAACATCTTGCTGCCCTAGTTAGTAGTTATAGGACCAGTTATCTGCTGGTTAGAAGGTTTGATTGACCCGTACCGTCAGCGTTCTGTGTTTTCTGTGAGAAATGCACTGGCAGAAAAATAACTGATAATCTCTTCATTATGTCTAGGTAGTGAGCTACACTATAACCTTGGCTATAACTATAATCTTCTACATTCAGGGACACTCCCAGGAAGAGAAGTGGTCTGACTGGGTCAGGTGGTCCCAGTAAATCTCCCTTGCCTGCCAGTAGTCTGAGTGCAGACGCGCAGCCGGAGGAAGTTGTCAATGAGAACTTTCCAGTGAGTTTATGTTTGGCACCTTGTTTGTCTTTTTCTCTCTTTTTTTGTTCTTTTTCTTTTTACAAATGCATAGTTTTAAACAGTAAATAACAGCGTTCACTCGTGCATCTTCACTCATTGCGCTTCCTTGTTTTTTGTAGCCAAGGCATTTTCAGATGGTAAACTTGAAGTCTGTTACACAGAGAGTTCCTACTCTGGAAGTATCTGTAAAAGTCTGGAATTTGAGCATATTTTAATATTTTTCAAGTGTGGATAAGCATGGAAAACAAAAGGAATTGGAAAAAATGGATTTTCAGACTACCCTCTGTTACATTGACTAAATGTTTTTGAACTTCCTTTCCTTTCTTCCTTATGTCCATCCTTCCTTCTCCCATTCTTGGTGTCTTTCTTTATTACATTTTCTTTCTTTGTTGTGTCCTTCCTTGCTGTCCTCATTCCTTCTGTGCTTTCTTCTGTAGCCGCTTAGTCCTGTCCTTCCTTCCTTCTTTCCTTTCTCTCTTATGCCCTACCCTGTATTCCTTCCTCCCTACCTCCCTCCCTCCATTCATTCCTTGTGTCCTTCTTTGTTTCATCCTGTCCTTCCTTTCTTCTTTACTTGTGTCCTCGCTTCCTTCCTTTAGTCCTACATAAAGCCTAGCCACTGTAGAAATATCTGCGATGAATTCCTAGTGAATTTGTATTTTATATTTTAAAATCAACATAAATGAGTAAAAACTCATAAAACACGTGTGGGAACCCTGGACACAACACCTTTGAGATATTTGAGCTGTTTTCTGTATCATATAAAACGATGGCATCTTTTCCCAGCATAGCGCAGCCCCATTTGAAACGACATGCTTTGAGCGCTCCTAAAGGTTTCAAAGACACACGCCGTCTAACTTTTCTAAACATCTAAACCTTCGCAGCAACTCGTGATACAAAATGCTCGCGACAAGATATTGGGGGACAGGTCACTGCAGGAGAAGCTTGCTGAAAACATCAACAAAATCCTGGCCAAGTGAGTCGAGAACCTGTGTTTAGCATGTGTCCAAAGCCGATGGTGATGAGAACATGTAGTAAGCAACCTGAACATAACATGACTGGACTAGCCATGTCTTTTTTTTATTCCTGATGTCAGTGATGCAGTACCCCAAACATTCAAGACTTCTTCAAGCGCAGTGGAGCCAGACCAGTCTATAGATGAGATTCTGGGATTAGAGGTGCTAAAAAAAAAAAAATCAAATGTTTGTTTTTTTGTTTCTAGAAAAGAATCCTAAGTTCGTGTTGTCTTGATTATGTTTCTGCATGATATCATGGTTTTCAGGAAGAAATCCACATGAGTGACGACGCCATCCATGATATTTTGGAGCAGACAGAATCCGACCCGGCTTTTCAGGCCCTCTTTGACCTCTTTGATTACCGTAACTATCAGCGACATTGTTGTTGGGTTTTTTTTTTATGTAAAAGAGAGTTCTTAAATGCATATGTTGAAAATTGTAAAACATTTTTTACAGATAAAAGTAAAAATGCTGACGCAGATGCAGAGGATGATGGGAATACTTGTATTGCAGAAGGAAATGAGCCAAGCGGACCCTCATCTACTGTCCAGGTCCTTCAAAGTACTGATCCAGGTATTCGTTCAGTCTCTTTCAACACCGATCATATAAGATGTGGGTCAAAAACTCTGCGTATCCATATTCATAAGTTTTTGCTTGAAGTAGAATCTGAAAGATTGGCTGCAGTTCTGCCTGCACACATTTTTCAGCAGTTCTGCCATTGAGATATTCCTATTGTTGCACAGAGCTGTTCACAAACTTTAAGTAACTGCAATACCTGTGACTTTAACTCTCCACTGTGTTTTCATTTATAGGCACTTGGTATTTTATGGGATAACATTAATTTGTCCCTTTTTGAGGCTTACAAGAGGAATTCTGACACCAACCTTGAGAGCTGCTAGCCAAACCTTTCTGTAAAATCAGTCCAACTCACTTTAGTTTGTCTCCTGTAGAACATGTCATAGTGAAATTTGTTTCTATTTGTTTTGCCGTTTTATTGCACATCCTTATGAATAGATAGGCATGCCTGATCAGGCTTCTTTTAAGTATGCCCATTTGGGTTTTTGTTGTTCTTGTTTATTTACTTTATTTGGATGTCCTATAAAAGCACAATAACGAGAACATGGATCAGGTTTGGGTTGTTTTATTTTTCAGGTCCTGCTCAAAGGGAACCAGATGCTTTAGATGTATTACCAGGGATGCTGAAGGGGAGACTTGGGCAAGAGCGTAAAACCAGAAAGCCTACCATGCCCACCTTGTTAAGAAAAACTATTTTGGACTCGAGCAACAGAGCATCCAGGATTGAGAACAGCTCAGCCAGACTGTTGGTAAGTCATGGAGAGCAGAGAGGCACCTCATCTGCTGCAGGGGGCTCCACCAGAAAAGAAAAACCCTCGCCTTCAAGTAACAGTGGCTCTCTCACACAAATGGATATAGATGAGCCACTGAATACACCGCCCCCTCCTCTCGACAGTTTACCCACTCAGGAAACTCCCTCAAAGGAAAACATGGCCACTCCAGTTGCGCTCTCTAAATCAGACACGGGTCCTCCATCGATAGACCCAGCTCCTCTTGGTGAAGAGAGATCCACCTCAGATGTTCACAAAAACCATGAGCATCAACAGGCAAAAAGATCGAACAAGCAAACTGATACAACTCCCCCAGCAGCTGTTAGTGGTCACCGTGAGCTTCTGTCCTCCGAGGAAGTTCAGATTAACAACGCTGCTGGAATGACTGCCAGCCAGCCTGATGTGTTTTCTGGTGGAGACAGTCTGGCATTGCCTCCATCTGCTTCCCCAACATGTGTTTCTGCAGCTGCTTCCACTCCTGTTTCTGCCTCATCCACATCTGGAGCTCCCGCTGCAACAGCTACCTCACCTGCATCCTCCTCCTCTTCTTGTGTTCCAGTCACAGCAACGCACAGTCCTTCCGCTGCCACCATCCCTGCTACCCCATGCAAGGCTGGGGAACCGAGCAACATCGTGTCTTTAAAGATCATCTTAAGTGACAACCAGGTCGGGGATCCTTCCAGAGACGCAGCCTTAAATCAGGCGGTTTCGAGTATTTCTGGAGACAAGATACCCACCATCTACCTTTCCTCACCAGCAAAATCACCTGGATGTCCTGCTACTCCAAAGGCCAACTGCGATGAAGCGGCACAGGCAGTGAGTGGCTTACAAAGGTCAGAGGGATGCGCTAGCCCTCTCGTCTGCAAAGCAGGAGGAGTAAACACATCCACAATGAGTGGAGCGTCCCAGGCTCAACAGAGATACATAATTCAACTCCCTGTGGACACCACCAACCCCAGCCTCCAAGGACCTGCTGCCAGCTATTTCTTTGTGGCCCCAGCTCCAGATGTTCAAGCCAGGCCAGTGCTGGTTCCTGCTGGAGTCCCAAACGGACAGCCTTTACCCACCAACCAGCATGGAGTGACCATACCAAGCTACCCCACAGGTAAGACAGAGAAGCGTGTGTCTACATGGGCTTTAGAGCAGTAGAAACTCTGGTGTATGTTACATATTTTTATGGACTGCAGCCTCCTTGTGCAACATTGGAAAAGTTTTGAAGTTGCTTATCTGAAGCCTAGACATGTACAGAAGAAAATACACAATTCCTTGTTCCATTATCAAAAACATAAAAGTTTAAACATGAATTTCTGATACATTGGAGGCGTTTGACGTTGACTTGTGTTACGATTCTCCTTTTTCTTTCCTTTGCTTTATTACAACTTGACTCTTTCATTTTGTTTTGATTTCAGAGCATTTTATATTGATTCTATATAGATTATTTACTATGTCTCCTATTTGCAACAACACAACTTAAGATTTCTTTTAAGTTGTTGGTTGTTTCGGTTTATTATTGGCAAAACCAACAGATTACTGAACATTCAAATATCAGGACAATTTTGCCCCTTTTTTGGTCTTCAGACCCTCTCAGATCAGCGTTTTAAACTGAATCTGGTTTTTTTTTCTTTGTAGTTTCTTTTTAAACGTTTCCAGTTTCTTGGTTAGATGACAGTCAAATTGCTTTTAACCTTTGCCAATAACATGAAGGTATAACCAACGACAAACTGTGATTTAAAGAATCTGTGGTTAGATACCAACACAGTGGTGAACATAGCCGTTGACCACACCGCAGAGTCGAGGCTAACAAGCCAGGTTTATGATTTGTGAAAACATGCAGAAGGTAAAACTGAACAAAAAAATCTTTTTGGACTCAAATTTGCTGAATGTTGAAAAAGCGGAAACATAAACGCAATGGAATTTCTTTTTTTTTAATGTTTTTGTTTTTAATTTAAAAAGATTCCAACTTTTACAGTGAAAGAATGAAAACATTTTCTTGTTTATAGAATATAAAGATGGATGGATGTTTTTACAGCTCAGTTCTATACGCTTATTGGCCCAGGTTATTAGAAGTTCCTACCACAGGTTGCAGACTCCTCTTTCTTGATTGTTTTAGTTAAAAAGCTGAATCCTTGTTGTTTCTGCGCAGGGCCAGCACTTATCTTACCATCACCTGTAAAGCCTGTGGTACTTCCTGCTTCTGTTTTGGGGCCGAACACAATGGGAAACATCCAAGTTGTTTCCAATCAGGTAACATGGATTTATTTATTTATTCTTTTTTAATCATTTTTCTGTTATTTCTTTTTTTAATGACTTCATCAGATTTTCTTTGTGAAACTAGAATATTTGGGTTATTCTCGATCCACATTAAGAATATTACTACTTACAATCATATGTTTACAGCTTGTTGATAGAACAAACCCCAAACCTGCACAGCCAGCAGATAAAATCAAACCCAAGCCCACAACGATGGCACCTAAACAGTGTACAAAATCAGGTAAGCTTCATGCTTTCTGCAAGATTGGGCAAAGAATGCCTTCAGTTCTAATGTTTCATTGCCATGTCCCTCGTCTCTGTGTATTTTATCTGAATTCTAGGAACTGAGAAAAGTGTGACCGCCGCAGTTGTTCAGCCTGAACCTTCAGGCCAGAAGGATACAGCTAAAAGATCCAGTCATAGGAGGATTTTATCTTTTGACTCTTCAGCATCGGAGGTTCAATCCCAGACTCCCAGAACAACTGGGACTCCAACACCTGCTGCATCAAACACATCACAACACATCCAGCAGACAGAGAGCGATAACAGACGAGGAGTCTGTCGAAGAAAACCTGCTATCTTAGGTGGCAGCAAACCTAAGAGGAGGGTTGAGACTGTGAGATGTTCAGCAGACCCTCAGGGTGGAGTTAACCTACTGAAAGAAGCTGCTATTTTACAAACGCAGCAGAAAGATTCTGTCAAAAAGACGCCTCGGAAACAGATTCATATCATTCATGACCAGGAGCCTCAAAACGCAAGTACTAACAGGGCTTCATTGCCTGAAGCTGAGAAGTCACAATCAAGGGAGGTGTCAAAATATTTAGACGGATTACCTAATGATGATGAATCAAAAGCTACAGATGCTTCTAGCTCCAGGTCGCTGTCATCTGATTCTTTATTCAGATCAGGAACCAGGAAGGACAATGAGGAGGTCAGCGGGAAAGAGGCTGGAGAAGAGGCTTCATTGAAATCATGGGAGGGACGAACGGAGAAGAGGACTTCCTCTCAGGAGATTCCAAATGTCAGAGCAAACAAGGAGAATGAAATGAAAGGTAGCTTGCAAGATAGAAAACAGCAGTCAACAACACCTTCATCCTCAGCATCAAGAGACTTTAGCCCTCCATCTGTCACACAGACCAAGCCTACAAAGGCTGCATCAAAAACTAGTTCTCTGGCCAAACACGCTGCTGAAATTCTGCAAGACCTTCAAGTTCTCAGCTCTCCCTCCACTCCAGTCAGAAAGGCTGGAGTTGGCAGGTCAGACCTTAGTCTCTCTGGGGCTGACCGTACCCATGAAGCACCTACTGATTGTCACAGGACTCCTTCCGGTCAGAAAAACGCTAAAAATGCAGAGGGGACTCCAAAGCAGCTCTTGCCTTCCAACACCCCAGATGGGCCAACCTGCAGCCCTGCCAGCGAAGCTGGGAGTGAAAACAGCATTAACATGGCTGCACACACCCTCATGATTCTTTCTCGTGCTGCCATTGCCAGGACAGGCACTCCGCTTAAAGACAGCCTGCGCCAGGAGGAGGTGGGAGAAAAGTCTCCAGCGAGTTCCAAAAGTACAAAGCGCAAGCAGTCCCCGGTCACAGAGAGCCCTCCCGCCAAGAGAGAACGTAAACGATCTCCCAACAGCAAGAAAGACAAAGTAAGTCATTTAATACCTATGTATTTGAAAGGTATTCAACTGAACAGGTACATCTAAAAAAGTTCAATATTGTGAAAAAGTTCAATATGTTTTGTCACTCATTTTGCAAAGTGAAACTCATTTAGATTTATTTCACATAAAGGGAAATATTTCAAGCTTATATTTCTAATAATTTTGTTGATAATGGCTTACAGGCATTGAAAATCCACAACTCTTGTGTCTCAGAAAATTAGGATATTACATGAGATCAATTTAAAAAAAAGGATATTTTAAACAGAAATGCCAGCCTTCTGAAAAGTATTTTCATTTCTATGCACTTCATACTTGGTTGGGGCTCCTTTTGCATAAATCAATCCATCAATGCAGCGTGGGATGGAGGCGATCGGCCTGTGGTTCTGCTAAGGTGTTATTGAAGCCCTGGTTGCTTTGATTTCTGCCTTCAGGTCATCTGCATTGTTGATTCTGGTGTCTCGCATCTTCCTCTTGACAATACCACATAGATTCTCTATGTGGTTCCGGTCGGGCCAGTTTGATGACCAATCAAATCCACAGTAACATGGAACCAGCTTTCGGTACCTTTTGCAGTCTGTGCATGGGCCAAGTCCTTCTGGAAAATGAAATCAGCATCTCCATAAAGTTTTTCAGCTGAAGGATGCATGTAGTGCTATACAATTTCCTGGCAGATGGCTGCGTTGACTGTGGACTTTAGAAAACACAGTGGACCAACCCCAGTAGATGACATTTCACCCCAAATCTTGACTGACTGTGAGAAACTTCACATTGGACTTCAAGCAACATGAATTCTGATCCATCAACTCTAACCAGCCTCCTTGTTCCTCATGAGAAAACCATCCCCAAGGCATAATGCTGCCTTTACCATGTTTCACTGCATTTTGCACATAGGCCAAAAAAAGGCCGTGTTTTGGTCCCATCAACCAGAGCACCATCTTCTACATTTTTGCTGTGTTCTACATTATCGCTCCACCACATCTCTGAGGCCCTCACAGAACATCTGAAGTTAAATTACACATAGGCAGTCGGTTGCACTGGGTTTTCTTTTAGGGTCTTAGACGAAAGGGAACTGATTACTAATGGATAGCTCACACTTCAGAGTTTTATTTGTTAAACATAAAAAATTTCATGTTTGTTCTATTTCACAATTATTTACTACTGTGTGCTGGTCTGTCATATTTTACTAGTTATTGGTCGTAATGTGAAAAAATGTAGAAAACTTATAAGTAGTTTTGCAAGGCACCATTTACTTGTTGGTTTGAGTGTATCTTTTTGCTTGTTTTAGTCCCCTTGTAGATTGTTCAGTGTACTTTGACTGTACCAGGTCAGTATGTTCCTCCTAGATGTCCCCCTTGATTTTATCATGTGATGTGCATTGTCTAAATGACAGGACCACAAAATCAGTTTCTCAGCATAAGTTTTACATTTTCCTTCGGGTTTTTTGTATATTGTGTAACAGCATTTTTATTTGATGAAAAATACTTCGTATCCCTCCATTAAGTGACAAATGATGAATGGTATAATATTTTCTTGCATAATGCTGATGTGGTGATTTTTTTTCTTTCAGGAAAGAAAGAAACTCATTGACTGTTTCCCCCACGATTTGGATGTGGACAAGTTCCTTTCCTCTCTTCATTATGATGAATGAAAGTGGGCACCTACCAGAGGTGGATGAACATATCACTACCAAATCGGACTACTGTCCAGGAACAGAACAAACCATTTGCTGAGCCAGTGTTTATGGTTCCTATCTATGCCTCAGGACTTTCAAGAAGCAGTTGCTCAGCTGTTGTGGAACTTTGATTTGACTCTTTTCCACTATAGGTGATCAGAAGTAAAATCTCAGTTTATGCAACAGTAAGGCAACCATTGCACATTTCATGGTTTAATTGTTTTAATCGTCTACATTTTTTATTTTTATTTTTTGCTGTTTTTGCTGCTTTTTTGGGGGCCACTTTGACGTAGTTAATACTTTGTTTTTATTGGATGACTCAAAACATTTCTTTGGTCAATATTTGACTGTCATTTGATGGATTCAGTTAGCGCTGTGCGACAAGTTTGTTTGTCAAAGTACATTGTTTGGAAAATGCGTGTACCAGTAATTTAAAATACTGATTTAGTGTTTCAAGTAAATTAAAAAAAAAATTAAAAAAAAGATGTACATACAAAATGGTGCATTAATTTGTACAGTAATTTTGCCTGTGGTTGTTGGTTAAATACATGCAGCTCCATTTGTCTGTGGAAAAAAATGTAATTTAGGGGTATCTGGTTAAAGAAGACTGAATTGAAACGCCACTACTGGTACTGCTACTTTTTGTTGGTCTATCATATAAAATCCAAATACATTAATTGACGTTTGAGATTATAATGTAACAAAAGGTGAAAAGGTTTAAACCTGCACATATGTAATCTGTAGCTGAACCTTTTTCAATATATACAAAAAATTCTATTTTAGTCATAAAGTGCACATTTCCGGTAAAAAAAAAAAAAAATCATTGGCCTCATAAGGGTTGACATTAATGCTTTTAGGGTTAACTAATGACGCAAGTAGGGGCAAACGCCAGTTAAAATCTGTGGTACACGAAGCATTGCGTTGTCGTGGTTACAGTATCCAACTTCTTTGTAAATCTGGCAGCTTCTTATTGGACACCAGAACGATAGCAGAAACACGTGCTTCAATTAATTTCATAATAAAATGTGTTAATTTGCCATTCCAGCACAAATATTGGAGCGGAAAACCACAAGATGTTGAAATTAGTAAGTAATTTGAGTCTTAAGGTAAAAAAAATAATAATAATAATTACTGAATAGCGAGTGTCCTGTTGGTGGAGCAGCAACGTAGTTTTATTTTGACATGTCTAGGTTTTTGTGTTTCCGGGTGAAGAAGACAGGAAAGAGGTACGACCATTCCGTTTTATTTAACCAAAACTACGTTAGTTCTTTTTTTTTACCTTTTCTGTTTCCGTTGTTATGGTACCATATAAGTTAGGACATTTATGTACCAACAAGGTGAGTGGTACTAGATTTCAGAGCTCGAGTTTAAATGTAATGGCTCGCGGTATCCCTGTTGGCTAGCCGGTTAGCATTTGTAGGGTTGTGTGAGCGCATTTGACTTCGTATCGTGTTACAGACTGCGCTCACAAACAAATTTCTTTCACAAAGCTTCATTTGGTATTTTCGTAAGTCTGTCGCGAATATTTTTCCTATTTGTCTTTATTTGTGCGATGCCTCCCTTATCGTTTTCGCCACGAACAGAAACGTGAGCTAGCCGGTGTGTTTGACACTTCGACAGGTTATTGCTCAAGAGGATCTTGGTCCTTCACGGAGTACTCCTCCCTAGTTTGTCCATTTTTTTCGCTCCTGGGACAGTAGGAAGCGAGTGGATACAGAGGGGACCCTGTTGAATGCAAAACTAACATCTCATATTTTTCCTTGTAGACTGCTTGAGCAGCTAGAAAGTGGCAAAGTGAGATGGCAGCCAATGGATCAAGCTGTGAGCAGCCTCAAAAACGAGTAGGACCCAAAGATAAACAGAACGGCAAGTCTACAGGTTAGTGTGAAACGTTTATCAGCTGATGTCTGCCCGAAAAGTTCAGCTCATTTTAACACTGATGACATGGTACTGGCCACAACAACTGCATGTCACAGTCATAGAGTTGCTCCAGAAGTTTAATTTCAGGTTACTTTCAGTCTTAAGTGCAGACAACTCACCGCATGACAGGCAACAAGACAGAGCTGTAGTTACCACCTGTATTATGTATTTGGCATTATCAATTCCACAGGATGTAGTAGTTAATGTGCCTATTAGTTGTACAGAAACTCAAGATAATCCCTGCTCTGTTTGTCCTTCAGACCTGTCATTGAGAGAAAGGCGACTGAAAGACAAAGAGGAGCGTCTTTCTCTGGTGTTGTGGAGGAGGCCGGTTGTCACTCTACATTATTTTCTTCTGGAGACCCTCATAAAGCTAAAGGAATGTACATTACAGTAAGTTGTTAAACAGGTTTTCTACTGGATCTTTGTTATTGCACTGTTTTGTTGAGGTAATGAAGGTATATATTTATAATTGTGACTTTTTGTCCTGTTTGCTTTTCAAACAACTGAGGTTTTTTTTTGTTGGTTAATCAGTCATAGCTGCTGAAAACGTACTATTTTTATATTGTACCTCACATGGGGATTGAGTTTAGCTTCATTTTGATTCAGTGTTTAAAAATCAAATGTCTTAAGACAACATTTAATAGTGATTGGTTATATTTTATCAGTTTGCATGTTTGGGCGTGTTTTAACTGATCAATTTGCTTCCTTGTTTTTACACCCAGGCTTTGGCAACGGAGAGGCACAGTGTTTATATTCTTGTTGTTGTGCTTTCTATTCTCTATCACGTACTCCACTGATGGATCACACCAAACGGTGAGGCTTTACTTTATGTTTTTAGCAACTTAAAAGCTCAACACCACTGCCTCATCGACAACTGTGTAAAGGTTAATGATAATTTTGGTTTTATCATCCTAAACCTTGCTTGCAGAAACCTTGTGTTGATAGATTATGCGGTGTGCACTGTTGGCAAGTAACCCTTGATCACACTTTCAGCTGGCTGGAGGTTTTGTTTACAGATTTGTCAACACAGCTCGCTGTCAAGGTTCAGTTATAGCACAGATACAGAATTACTGACTGAAAACTAAGTTAAAATTAGTAAAAATTTAACGTTGACAAAGTAGTATAAACTCAAATCAGTGTCATAGGATTTTAAACCAGTGTCTAACAGTCCTATAATTATACGCTGTCAGTCAGAGCTTTGTTCCTGGCTATGCTTTGCCCATAGTTTACCCCATGATTCAGTCACTTAAAAAAAAACACGTTTTTATCCATAATAACTTATAGTTTTTCCCTGTATGTCTTTATTAGTCTCCCGCATCTTTGTTGAGAAATTTTTGTCCATTGAGGTTTTCAGATATTCGTTTGTGTTCAGCTCTTTCAAGGTCCCACTACAGGAGGTCTTTACTTTGACTGGACCACTTGCAACACTTGAATACCTTGGCATACAGGGGAGTTTATTGCCAACGCCCCTTTCACAAAACATTTCTGTCATTAAGGTACATAGAAAACTCCCTCTATGTTCTGCCTCTGGCAGCTCATAAATCACAAATCAATCTGCCAATATCTCAGTTCAGTTCAAATTAATTCAGTTTTATTTATATAGCGCCAATTCACAACACACGTCGTCTCAAGACACTTTACAAAGTCAATTCAATTAAATCATACAGATTTCAAGTTGGGTTCATACATTCCAATTAATCCTAACTATCAAACAGTGCAGTCAGATTCAGTTATTTATTCAAATTGGTTAAAAGTTTTTCTATCTAAGGAAACCCAGCAGATTGCATCCAGTCAGTGACTTGTAGCATTCACTCCTCCCGGATGAGCATGTAGAGACAGTGGACAGTCACTGGCGTTGACTTTGCAGCAATCCCTCATACTGAGCATGCATGTAGCGACAGTGGAGAGGAAAAACTCCCTTTTAACAAGAAGAAACCTCCAGCAGAACCAGGTTCAGTGTGAGCGGCCATCTGCCACGACCGACTGGGGGTTTGAGACAACAGAGCAGAGACACAAAAAGAACAAAGAAGCACTGATCCAGGAGTCCTTTCTATAGGAAAGAAAAGTGAAACATTAATGGTTATAGCTCCTTTAGTGGCTTCATCTAGGAGAGAAAACCAGCTAAGCAGATGAACTCTGAGACAGTTTTCAAGTCTAGAGTATGAAAGAGAGCACATACAGTTAGTTACAGTAGAAGCTCAGCCAGTAGCTATTTCTAGGAGTGACAGAGTTAAACACTGAAACACGTGGTCAATTGTATCATCTGTATAAGGTGAGCATTAAGTTGTTGGCTGCAGCAGTTTGGCCAATATGCCCCTCCAGGAAGGTGCCACAGCTAAACACAGAGCTAGGCCAGATGTAGCTTCTAGAAAGAGAAAAAACAGAGAGAAAACATGAAGTTAAAAGCTGAAATAACAGCAAATAACCCAAAATAGAGTTGTGCAACAATGTAGCAGATAGAGTGAAAGTGGTCATTATGTCCTCCAGCAGCCTAAGCCTATTGCAGCATAACTACAAAGATAGCTCAGGATGACCTAAGCCACTCTAACTATATGCTTTATCAAAAAGGAAAGTTTTAGTCAGTAAAGTAGACAAGGTGTCTGCCTCATGGACTAAAAGTAGGAGCTGGTTCCACAGGAGAGGAGCCTGATAACTAAAGGATCTGCCTCCCATTCTACTTCTAGAGACTCCAGGAACCACCAGTAAACCAGTAAAGGCCTTTTATATGTGAGGAGGAGAATTTTAAATTCTATTCTGGATTTAACAAGGAACCAATGAAGAGAAGCTAAAGTAGGAGAAATATGATCTCTTTTTAATTTTCATCAGAACTCTTGCTGCAGCATTTTGAATCAGCTGAAGGCTTTTAACTGCATTTTGTGGACATCCTGATAGTAAAACACTACAATAGTCCAGCCTTGAAGTAACAAATGCATGGACTAGTTTTTCAGCGTCACTCCTCCACGGGATGTTTCTAATTTTGGCAATGTTCCAGAGGTGAAAGAAGGAAATCCTAGAAACATGTTTAATATGGCATTTAAATGACATGTTCTGATCAAAAATAACACCATGGTTTTTTACTTTATTACCAGAAGTCAATTTAATGCTGTCCACATGAATTGATTGACTAATATTAGTACTTTTTCAAAGACTCCGGTCCAAAGACGACAACCTCTGTCTTGTCTGAATTTAGAAGCAGAAAATTTAAGTCTGCACTGCAGCTCCTGGATATTTAGCAATTTCTCTGAGCAAAGCACCTTCTGACCTTGGGGTGTATTTGTAGGGGCATCCCACTGCTGGGACATTTAGAAAATGTCTCGAATGTTATCTTACTATGAAAAATCTTTCTCATTGCAAATGGACTTCACATGGTTTGAAATGGCCTATTACCCCATTGCAGATAAATGGGTTGCAACAATTGTTTCTCTAAGGTCATTGCTGATGTCTTTCATCTTTGGCAATATGTTAACACATACCTGCGTTTCCCAGAACGACTGACACATTTTCTGATTTTAAACAGGTTCAAACACTCGTTGGTGATCATTTCACTTAAATGCCTTTGATACTTAGACACTACACAAGCAGCAGCTGTGTATTTAGTTTATGTTAACATCCATGGAAACAATGTATATAAAGTATAAAATATATCTTAAATATATATTAAATATTACCTCAAAATCTTATATCACACTAACTGTTCTCAGTTTCCTATCTCGTCCTCCAATGTTTATTTTTCATTTCCTGACAGTATGTTCAATACATGGAGAAGAAGTTCCTGTGGTGTGCCTACTGGGTAGGCCTTGGGATCCTGTCCTCAGTGGGACTGGGGACTGGTCTGCACACCTTCCTTCTGTATCTGGTAAGAGAACATGAACAGCATGTGTTTGTATATGCAAAACCTTTGAACAGATGTCCGCTCCAAAGAACGATGGACCAGTTTGAATATATGTAAAAAGATAACTGAAGTAGACTGATGTCCGTTTACAGTCTGAAGTCCAGTTATACTGTGGTTAGGAGCACGACAGGAGAAATAGGAGATCTTTCTTACCAAGCTGTGGGGTTTTCTGATGAAAAACGTAAATCATCTTGACCTGTACAGCGTCATATTTCTCAGTTTTGATGTGCAAATTTGAGTTTGAATAAATAGCATTGTAATGTTATCCTGAAGGTCAGTAAAAAGGGAACATTTATAGCAGCTGTAGAGTTTTTCAGCAGCTAACCTTTACACCAACAATATTAACACAGTGGAGTATATGACATCTATTTAAATTTCCACATGACAGTTTCATGTTATTCTGTTTAAAGACTCATCTAGAATAATGTTTTTATAAGGAATCAGTATTTCAGTATTTGCAAAACAAATCAGCTTACATGTTGAGTAGAGGAGGGTTAATCTGCTTGGTTCTGTTTTGCACATATATTGATTCTACATGCTACTTACTAGTGTCTTTTATTTGGATTGGAATGACACCACAAGATAATAAACCCTGGAGATGCTTGGGTATTTGAAATAAACTACTACTCTTGAGTCTATCCCTGTTATTGCCAGATGATGGCGCCATCCTCCATACCCAGATAGAGGTCATTGTCTTGTTAAAGTTAAAATACCCATCCATCTGAGGCTAACCAGGAGCGACCTTCAGTTTCCCCACAGACGCGTGTGAGGGTGACTCCGTTACCCGAGTCATTGAAGTGTGTGTCATTTCTCTGTGTTGTGGTGAAAAGGAGATTTTAGCTTAAAGAAAGCGTGGAAGAAAGTAACCAGTGTTGTTTGCTGGGAGGTGATGATGGGCTTCTGCTCCGGGGAACTTGTTCACATGTGGGCCTGCTGAGTCAGCTGTTTCCATTGCACCGAAATAATTGGAAAATCTATCTGGACGACCTTTCTGTTTTCAGAATTATTCTAGACTTAAGTCTTTTCCTGGTCAGTTGTCTACGGTACCAGTTAAACGCTTGGACACATTCAATGGTTTGTCTTTATTTTTACTCCTACCTCTGGGAACCCCTTAAAGACTGCTGGAAAACAATTTCAGGTGACTACCTCATCGAGGGAACGCCAACAGTACCAAGCAGTGATCAAGGCAAAGGGGGGCTATTTTGTAGACTCTTAAATATAAAAGGTGTTTTGAGTTAGTTTACAGTGTTTTGTTTGCTCTATAATTCTATATACATTTGCTTCATAGCTTTGATGTCTTCACCTTGTTTGTACAACATAGAAAGTAATAAAAATAAGGTAAAGCCATTGAATGACAGACCTTTAGGGTATATCCGTTAGAATTGGTTTCATTCTCTGCTGTTGTGTTTGATTTGTTCTCATCATTCAGGTCCTCATGGGTTTTGTTTTTGGTGGTGTTGTTTCCAAAGTTGTTGCAAATACAGAGTAAAAGTGGCCTTCTGTTTTGTAAAAGCTCCATATCCGTCACCTTGCTCCTCTTCTCAGATGTTTTCTCATGATTCATATGAATGTACACATCTTTTTAGCTGCTGGGGCAACCATTAATGCTGTGAAAAATGAATTAGATACCCAATATATTTGGTTAAACTGCATGGTGAAGAGACTGAGTACTCAGCTCAACACAAAAAGACAAATGGCATCCATCTTGATTAGTTTCTCTGTGCAATTCTGTCTTTTTCATTGTCTGCCAATTCTTGTACATAAAAACATATGTTTTTATTCTTTGATATTTCAAACTCGTCTTCTTTGAGCCCCAGCCTTCTAGTAGTACTTTTTGGTAGAAAAAAAGAAGAGATGAATTTCACTGTATTCAGAAGGCGTAATTTCTTGGATACAGAGTTGGAGAAATGGGGCTCTTTGTTGGTAAAGGTCCCCAGCTGGATAAACTTACTGTATTCGTCCAATTAAAATGGATCTGACTGTAAATCCTGATCTGTTACACTGAGACTCTCAAACAAATGCCCCCAAATTACTGCGACCATTTTAATTCTTCCCTGAAAAAGCAGAAACTTAGTCACCTGATGCAGGGCTGCTTCTCACGAGGAGACTCGTTCCCGTTTTTCAACGCACTTAATTTAGTTCATCTTCACAATGCACCATCTCAGCGTTATTCATCTTACATGTGATCATTGTAAAGACAAACCACACACAGAGTTTCTGTGGATTTAACTCAATCCTTGAGCGGTATTTAAGCACCCCTTAGAGAGGGTTAGGTCATTGTGCAGCTCATGGGACTCAGTCACCACAATGATTCATTATGATGTCAAAATGCTGATCTTCTGGTTTCATTTATGTTCTAAAACTGAACATCTTGTCTTATTTCATTTCTTATTAATATGTTTTATGTTACAGCATTTTAAACAGGAAAAAATGTCAGCCTCCTACATGAGTTTGATTGGCATGTTGTCAGATTGTCAGAAATATAATTTTTTTAATAATTACCAAAAATATTACAGGTAAGAGTTGTTTTGAAGTTTTAACGGCTGGTGACAAAAAGTCCCTTATAAAACAAATTAGGACCCTGTAAAATCTATTCAATCTCGAGTTTTGTGTTTGTTTGAATGCGATGGTGTAGATCCTCATCCACAGGCCAAAAACTGAATACAGAAAAATGCAAACAGATGCAATAACAGTGACTACTTTTATATTGCTCAATAAACTCCATTTATAAGATGTTATGCAAAGCAGGACATTTCTCCTAGAAAATTCCTATAAGCAGCCTCCAACAGAAAAGTGCTATTCAAGGAGCGATGATGACGAAGGACAAGAATGCAGAGGAATAAGTAAATAAAGGTCTATTTAGTGTCTGCACATAAAAAAAAAAAGTTTTTAGCAGCTCAAACATCCTTAGTGTATTTTTTTTCCTATTTTAATAAAATATGGCAGTACGTAAATTGTACTGGGACAGCAATTTCGTTTGTTTTAACGAACCTGTTTAAAGAGAGAGTTTTTAATTTCCCGATACTATTACAAGTAAATTTGTAAACTTTTAGTAGGAATTGCTTCTGCCCTCAAATTACTTTCCTTTTTTTTTTTCTCTGGGGGTTTCATTCTTTAAATGTCTTGGGACTCCAGCTGAGGAGCTCAGATATTCTTACATTGTGATAAAACTACCAAGGCCTGTGGTGCGGGACAGCAAACGGTTGGAAGGGATTTATCTCCAGACGTTCAGTCTTCCCCGAGCACCCACAAAATACTTCTGCTCCTGAAGCTGGCTCATTATTCATTGAATGAACTGAAATCAAAAGATTCTCATTAGCTTTTGGTTTGGTTAAAAATAAAATCAATATCTAACAAAAACCCCTTGTTAGTAACGGATATGAAGCTGTGTTTTAAGGCTTTGAGATGTAGAAACAGTGTTAAAGCATTAGACATGCAAGTTGAAATAAGTAATTAAAGAACGATTAGGATAAGTTAATAGTAAATAACAGTAGGTTTTTAATAGTGTTAAAAACTCCTTCACTGGACTTGCTGAAACTTTCAGAAACCCTTTTTAAGTGGAAGAAGTGATGCAGCTCAATTTAGGGATGTTTCAAAGGGATTTGAATTAAGGTGTTTATGTCTTGTCAGATGGCTGTGCTTAATGTTTGAATCATATTGGAGGTTCTTCCTCTGTGTGTGTGTGTGTGTGTGTGTTCTTGTATTTGTTGCTGAGTGAGAACCATCTTTTATATTTTTATCGCCAAGTGAGGACGTCTTGACAAAGTGAGGACATTTTCCTGGTCCTCACTTTTCCAAATTCCGTTCTTGGGACAGGAGTTAGGTTTAGAACTAGGGTATGAATTGAGTTATGGTGAGGGTTAGGTATGAACTGGTTAGGGTTAGCTTTAGGGTCAGGGTTAGGCCCTTAATCAAGGAAAATAAATGGAAGTCCATGAAAGTAACTGAAAAGTCACCATAAAGATAGTAAAACGAGTGTGTGTGTGTGTGGCTTGTTATGTCATGTTAAATGAAGTTCTTGATTTGAAAAGTTGTTTTGTGGAAACTTAAGAATCATCATCTGTGTGTAATTGGAGTTAAGGAGGGTTTTTGTTTTTCTGTTGTAGAGGTTGATGTCAGCACTGACTTATGGCAATCTGTCCACTAGCGGTGGCATAAAGGATTATCTGTCTAGTTGCAGGTCGGCCAGCTGTTAGTGCTGCCAGGTGGGCCTGCATAATCAGAAATCTTTAGAGATCAATGATGATCACCCTGTCAGAGGCACATTCTGTGACTCAGCGTTAGTCGGTGTGTTTCAGTGGCAAATTGAAAGCACTTCCGTTCCAGTGAAATTTAGCATGGCTGCTGACGTCAGTCCCTGAATGATGAGGCTTGATTAACATGCTTTACTGAGTAGGCTGTAAGAAGATCACAATTTTATGTTCTTCATGCAAGGAGACTTGAGGGACTCTTCATAAGACATGCAGAGAAAGAGGAGCCTAGCTAGCTGGGAATATTAGAATTACTACCAATCATATTGCCCTCTTCAGGTTTGTTTGGAAATAGAATATAAATAAAAGTATTTGTGATACATTACAAAGTCTTAGGTCTCATCTTTATTTTGGCTGCTATTGATTTTATTTCGTCGTCGTACTCGTCGTCTTCCGCTTATCCGGGACCGGGTCGCAGGGGCAGCAGACTCAGCAGAGACACCCAGACGTCCCTCTCCCCAGACACCTCCTCCAGCTCTTCTGTGGGGAGCCCAAGGCGTTTCCAGGCCAGCCGAGAGACATAATCCCTCCAGCGTGTCCTGGGCCGTCTCCTGGGCCTCCTCCCAGTGGGACGTGCCTGGAACACCTCCCGAGGGAGGCGTCCAGGAGGCATCCGTTATAGATGCCAGAGCCACCTCAACTGGCTCCTCTCGATGTGGAGGAGCAGCGGCTCTACTCTGAGCCCGGGCCGCAGCACGCTTGGCCTCACTGTACCCGTCAGCCGCCTCAGGAGTCCCACAAGCCAACCACAGCTGATAGGACTCCTTCTTCAGCTTAACAGCATCCCTTACTGCCGGTGTCCACCACCGGGTTCTGGGATTGCCGCCGCGACAGGCACCGCAGACCTTACGGCCGCAGCTACAGGCAGCAGCATCGACAATAGATGCGGAGAACATGGTCCACTCAGACTCTATGTCTTCCAACTTCCCCCGGGATCTGGTCAAAGTTCTCCCGGAGGTGGGAGTTGAATACATCCCTGGCCGAGGGCTCCGCCAGGCGTTCCCAGCAGACCCTCACTATGCGCTTGGGCCTACCAAGTCTGTCCGGCTTTCTCCTCCTCCAGCGGATCCAACTCACCACCAGGTGATGATCAGTGGACAGCTCAGCCCCTCTCTTCACCCGAGTGTCCAAAACATGCGGCCGAAGGTCTGATGATACGACAACAAAGTCGATCATTGACCTCCTGCCTAGGGTGTCCTGGTGCCAAGTGCACTGATGGACACCCTTATGTTTGAACATGGTGTTCGTTATGGACAATCCGTGACTAGCACAGAAGTCCAATAACAAAGCACCACTCGGATTCAGATCGGGGAGGCCATTCCTCCTGATCACGCCTCTCCAGGTGTCAGTCGTTTCTCACGTGGGCGTTGAAGTCCCCCAGCAGAATAATGGAGTCCCCAGGAGGGGCACTATCCAGCACCCCCGACAGGGACACCAAGAAGGCAGGGTACTCCGCACTACCGCTTGGCCCGTAGGCCGAGACGACAGTCAGAGACCTATCCCCAACCCGAAGGCGCAGGGATGCAACCATCTCATCCACTGGGGTAAACCCCAACACGAGACGGCTGAGCTGGGGGGCGACAAGCAAACCCACACCAGCCCTCCGCCTCTCCCCGTGGGCCACTCCAGAGTAGAAGAGACTCCAGCCCCTCTCAAGGAGATGGGTTCCAGAGCCCACGCTGTGCGTGGAGGCGAGCCCGACTATTTCTAGTCGATATCTCTCGACCTCCCGCACAAGCTCAGACTCCTTCCCCCCCAGCGAGGTGACATTCCACGTCCCTAGAGCCAGCCTAAGCATCCGGGGATCGGGCCGCTGAGGTCTCCAACTACGTCTGCCACCCAATCCTCTTTGCACCGGTCCCTCACGGTTCCCCCTGCAGGTGGTGGGCCCACTGGGGGATGGCCTCGCGTCTCTCGTTCGGGCTTGGCCCAGTCGGGTCACGCGAGGAGCAACCCGGCCACCAGGCGCTCTCCAGCGAGTCCCGACCCCAGGCCTGGCTCCAGAGTGGGACCCCGGCTCCGCCGTACCGGGCGACGTCACGTGCCTCGATATTTTTGTCCTCATGAGGGATTCCTGAACCACTCTTTGTCTGACCCATCACCTAGAGCCTGTTTGCCATGGGAGACCCTACCAGGGGCATTTAGGCCCCAGACAACATAGCCTCTAGGATCATTTGAGCACTCAAACCCCTCCACCACGTTAAGGTGGCGGTTCAAGGAACTAAAAGCTGCTTCTCCATGTTTTGGTTCTGGGTATGCAGAGTAGATTTGATCCAGAAGACCTGAGAGGTCTGGCTGGTTGATACACTGACAACAGGTCTGTAATGTGTTTTGGTGCAAAGCCATTCAGTGATTTATAGACTAACAGAAGTATTTTAAAGTCTATTCTCTGAGCTACAGGGAGCCAGTGTAGGGACTTTAGAACCGGGGTGATGTGCTCCACTTTCTTAGTTCTACTGAGGACGCGGGCAGCAGCGTTCTGGATCAACTGCAGCTGTCTGATCTACTTTTTAGGCAGACCTGTGAAGACATTTAACCCCTTTATATTTCATGACTAAGCACAAGTCAAAGATCTCTTGCCTGTAGAGGTATATCTCATGTTTTTTTTTTCTTTCTCATTTTCTCCTTGTGACCAAACTCTCTCTAAGGGTCCTCACATAGCTTCAGTCACTCTGGCGGCTTATGAATGTGGGTCCACAGACTTCCCAGAGCCTCCATACCCAGACCAGATCATCTGTCCCGAAGATGGCGGGGTGGAGGCCAGCATCTCGATCTTCTCTATCATGTCCAAGGTCCGCCTGGAGGCCTGCATGTGGGTGAGTAGTGGAAGCTACAAGGATATCTGGAGTAGACGGCTGGCGACCTACAGTTTCAGTGGTCAAATATGTCAGCTGAATAGAAAACAGTGAACCTATAATGATTGTAGCTGTGTCTGTTCAGGGTGCAGGGACTGCCATTGGAGAGCTGCCTCCGTATTTTATGGCCAGAGCGGCTCGGCAGTCAGGAACTGATCCAGATGATGAAGATTATGAGGAATTCGAGGAGATGCTCGAGCAAGCAGAAGGTGCACAGGTCAGAAATATAAACACATACGCTTATAAAGGGGTTATTTGAGCGAATACTTTACAGAAACTCCCTTTTTATAAAGTTATTTACATTGTAGCTTAAATCTTGGTGTGGCATTTGGTGTAGCGGTAGAGCCAGCACCCCATATACAGAGGCTATTAGTCCCTGACGCAGTCGTCCGGGGTTCGATTCCCTTGGGATCTTGGCTGCACGTCTTCCTCCCTTACATCTCTGCCCATTTCCTGTCTGAATTGTGCAAATAAAGGCCAAAAGTGCCAACAAAAAAAAGGTGTGTCAAGTATCAGCTTAACATTTAACTGGATGAATTTTATTCCATACTCATAAGGACTCAGAGATTTTAAAACAGTCAATGGGTTTACTCCTCCTTTTCTTGGTTCCATCTTTAGCCTAAACTAAAAAAGCACTGTAACCCAACTGATGTTTAAGTTTGATCTATGCGGTTTCATCCCATCATAGTTATTTACTCATTACTCATCACCTCAATATGATATAATTCTCATTTATTTCGCCCTAATTTTCAAAACGAGCAATGGAACATGGAGCCAGAGGGCCCGTGATTGGTCCCGAACAAGCATATGACTTCAGTGCAGCCCCTCCCTCCCTGCACTTCCAGTAAATCTGTGTGTTCGTGGGTGAGTCACCCCGAGCTCAGCTCCCTCCTTTAATCATCCTTCGGGCTCCGCTCTCTTTGCCTCCCCCCCCATCTCTCACTCTCTTTCTCTCGTCTCACCGGCCTCTAATTTGAATGACAGACAGCGCTGTCAGGACCACAGTTCACATGACTGGGACTGCTTAGATCAGATGCTGAGTCAGCGGGACGGAGATCACCAAAAAGTGGAGACATTGTCTCCATCGCTGAGTCCCACTTTGCTGGTTCTAAGGATCTCTGCACCTGCAGTTTTCTCCGCCTCCTTTTCAGGGTGACATGTCTGAAGTGAGGAGCTGGCTAATTAGCTTCAGAATGAATGTAACCCAAGATGAGTATTCTCTTTTATAAACAACAAAACGTATTCTTAAATAAGAAACTAGCAAAGGACAGTCGGTGGATAACTGCATATTCATATTGCCACTCTATATATAACTGACCTAAATAACAAAACAATCTGTGGCTTTGTAATTGTATGAGGATGTCATTAATAAAACTAAAAAACGAGTGGTTTTGTTGAATCAACTCTTGATTGTGCCACTTATCCAAACATCGTCTTACTTCCCTTCTGGCTTCAGCTGTGATCCTTGCCCTAAAACCACAGAGTTTCACCCCCCCAGCAGGAATACCAATGCAATCAGAGAAGCTGTGGCACTTTTTATACCAGCAGATTTCAACCAAATGCCACAAGATTTACCAAACGGGGACAGAAAAACAAAAATTGCAGTGCTCCAAAATAGATAGTTTACCACAGTGCTCTCAACAAGCCTCTTGTTCCTTGTTATACTGTTACAGTCAAACAGTGTAATAAAAACCACAAGAAAGTGCATTGATTTATTTAAACCAGAAAGAAGGTTGATCATGTTTTGATAGATCTCCAATTAAATGGAAAATTTAATTGGAGATCATGCCTGAAAGTAGCTACAGCCAAATTTATGCAATCATGCCTGACTGCAATCGTGCATTAAAATGTGTTTTTAAATATTTGTTCTGCAGGATTTTGTTACAAGAGCAAAACTGGGAGTTCAGCACATGGTGCAAAAAGTGGGATTCTTTGGGATCTTGGCGTGTGCCTCCGTAAGTAGACTTTTAGTCAACATACAGTGATTTGCAAAAGGATTTAAAACCCTACAACTACTTCTTTTTACTGGGGTTTTATGTGATAGACCAGCAAAATAACCACCTTTGTGACCACCTTTCCCTGCTATTGTAGCTGCTATTATGTCTCGCAGCTTTGCACATCCTAGAGACTCAAATGTGTCCATTTTTCTTTGGAAAATAGCTTCAGCTTAGTGAGATTGGATGGGGAACATCTGCAAACATCAGTTTTCAAGTCTTACTCTAAATTCATATTTAAAATAGGTCTGGGCTTTAACTGGGCCAGTCTAACACACAAGATGCTTTGAATCTATAGCATTCCTTTCTTGCCCTGGCCTCTAACAGCCTCTGACGGGATTTCTTCTAAGATTGTCTTGTATTTACCTCCATCCATCTTCCCATCAATTCCGACCAGCCTCCATGTCCCTGCTGAAGAGAAGCATCCCCTCAGCATGATGCTGGCACCACCGTGTTTCACTTTGTGGCTGGTGTGTGCAGGGTGACGTGTTCGTTTTTAAGCTGCACACAGGGTTCTGTTCTGGTCTCATCTGACTAGAGTACCTTATTCAGCAAGTTTGATTGTGGCAAACTGTTTTAAACTTCACAACGCAACCCCTAATATGTCTGCAGTGTTCCTTGGTCTTCATGATGCTATTTGTTCACTAATGTTCTCTAACAAACCTCTGAGGCCTTCAGAGAGCAGCTGCATTTCTACAGAGATCAAGTTAGACACACAGGTGGACTTTATTGACTTGCTGACTTCTGAGGTTAATTTGTTTCAGTAGATTTTATTTGGGTGTGCCACAGTACAGACGAGACTGAATATAAATGCATGCCACACTTTTCAGATGTTTATAGATAATAAAAATTGGATCCTTGACTTTGACAATTTTGCACTACTTTGTGTTGATGTGTCCCATAAAATCTCCAATCAAGTACATTAAAGCTTTTGGTTGTAACATGACAAAATGTGGAGAACTTAAAGGGGTTTGAAATGCAAACGCATTTCTTTCTATCTTGTTGATCTTACTGAGCTAATTTCTTTGACATGAAGGTAATCCATATGCTCATGCGTTTTTTAGATTCCCAATCCTCTCTTTGATTTGGCTGGAATAACCTGTGGGCATTTCCTGGTTCCCTTCTGGACATTCTTTGGAGCAACTCTGATCGGGAAAGCCGTCATCAAGATGCATATACAGGTCAGTGGTGCAGATAAAAGGTTAATCTAAGGTGGTTTAAACCTCAGGTTCTCATGGTTTGTTCCATTTTTCTTAAGAAACGATAAAGGAACATGCCCGCATACTTGTAACATCTTCTGGTATGATTCATCCTTTTGAATCATATCTTCACAGTTGTCTAACCACAGCATCATGCAGCATATCTAAATCACACTTAAGCAGAAAAGGATTCGCTGCCGATTGATGAACTTTGATGAATCTCCAGAACCTCAAAGCGTTGTGGGAAAGATCAAGCCTTGTGCTGAGATCATGAGTTGGTTACTATGAAACTCCTAATTGTGCACTTCTGGCTGACTCTCACTGATGGTTGCTGGGCTCCTTTGGGTTTTTCCTTCTTCTTGTTTTAGCTGTCGCACGTTTCCAGACCTTCTTAAAGAGGCTCAACGTTGAAAAGAGGAAACCTTTGAAGAAGTTTTTAACAAGAGATTTGCAATAACACAAAAAAGCGAATCACCAAATCAGTAAATAAAATCTTTGTTGATTATATCGGGTGGAGTTGAGACCCTTACACCAGTGACTAATATGAACCCAGACAATGAGGGGATGTCTGTATCTAAGTGACTCGCCAAACTAACTGAACAAATCCATCTCTTGGAGGTACCAGCCAGTGATCTCACCCAGGGTGCTCTGAGAAGGTCATCTCTTCCTGCAGGGAGGTTATGGGCCATGTTGAGTGGACAGGAGGAGGTAGAAGGAAATGGAGCAGACCTGAAACGCTGCAGGGGAGACCCATTTCTGTACCTTGAACTTCTCAGACATCACATGATGTATCCTGTCTGATCTTGTCCAGGGGGGCTATGTGTCATGCTGGTTAAAGTTGATCAGTTTCAGAACCGGAGGGAAAAAATAATGTGGTTTTGGGCCCCCCACCCTTCTGCTTTGGTCCTTTGCAAACCACATAAACCCACATTCTGCTTTAGAGCCAGGTTTGAGTTTTCTCATTAGTGTCTGAGAGCAGTGAGCCTCAATTCCCCCCAGCTGTGCAACAGTAGTATTGTCAAAAGTGTCTTTGATAGTCTTAAATTCAGTTTTTTTTGGGGTTTTTTTTTTTGTTTCTTTTACATTAAAAATTTTTTAAACAAAGTGAATTTCTTTTGTATAATTCTCTGTACGCTGTCAGTCAAAAACACTGATTAAACTCTTAATTTTCCCACAGAAACTGTTTGTGATCATCACCTTCAGCAAGCACATAGTGGAGCAAATGGTGTCACTCATGGGGTAAGTGTGTGAGAAAGGCTGAATACATTCAGTTCTTTGTAAATGTCTTTGCTTAGGTTTTTGTGGTCGGCAACAATTTCCCATGCATTTTTGAACTGATGGGGGATCCTGCATGAAGACATGCTTTCACTGCGTGGGAGGAAATATAACGGCATTACCCCCACGCACGCACACACACACACGCAATCCATTTCTGCTGCACTGGTGACCAGTAGTGTGAGGAAATGTTTGAACAGGGCGATCTGACTCACTGAGTTCAGCTCTGACTGACAGGACGAGTCGTTCAAGCACAGACTTGAACGACTCGTCTCTGACTTTACGTGATCTTAGGTGTTCCTGCTGTATGCGCAATGGAAATAATACAGCTGCTAGGCTTTTTTCGAAGAACATGAAAGTGTATGTAAATATTAATTTCAGGAAGTTCAGTATTCATTCATAAAATCTTTAAACTATGATCGCATATTCGGTTTTAAGAGATAAAGTGCTTGAAACATTATCCACAACCCTTGAACTATTCTGCTATTTGCCTAATTTACAAACTCAAACCTCAATGTTTCGTGTTTCGTTTTGCCTTGTTTTCCCCAAAATAGCACAGACTCAGTGAGATTTGATGGAGAGCAACTGTGAACATTCATTTTCAAGTCTAGACACATCTGGACTTTGACTAGGCCGTTCCAACATGAAAATGCTTTAAACAATCATCCCATTGTACCTCTGGCATGTTGTCATCCCACTGGAAGGTGAACCTTTGCCCTAGTCTCAAGTCTTTTGCAGTCTCTAACAGTCTGTCTTATAGGATTCCTCTTTAATGAGCTACATCCATCAACCCATCAATGATGACCAGCTTCCCTTTTCCTGCTGAAAAAAAGCATCCCCACATTATGGTGCTACTGCCATGTTTCACATTGGGATGGTGTGTTCAGGATGAGGTGCCCCACCACCTTAGAAAGCCAAAGTCTGAGCTGAGCATTTTCTTCCATGGAAGAAAATGTAGGCTGTCACCTGCATGACTTGTGGCTAATAAGACTTCTTATGGATTTTGTTTTCTTTTTGGGAGTCTTCCATAAAGGTCAGATTTGTGGATTGAGTAGTTTTATCTTAGGACCACGCATTTCCCAGATCTGTGGTCCCTAAAATGTGTCACAAAGCAAGTAACGTTGACCATATTTAGAGAAAAAAAACATTGTTCTCCTGGTTTAGTAAATTTTGAGGTTCTTTCCGACTAAGTTGGCCTTTGGTGACTCGCTGTGATTTTTACAAACGGACCTTCCTTGCTGACATGGGGGTTTTTATAGTTCTGTGAATTCATGTTTGTTTGTGTGAAAAGTTGGAGAGATAACATTGAGTCACTCAAATCTAGTATTATTCAGCAGCAGGAATTACCCTTTCTCCATTTGATACTTATCTCTCTTCCTTTTGCTTAGTCTACACCACATGTTTACATCCTGACTGCCTAACGTCAGGAAGATTGTGTCTACACCCTGCAGTATATTTTTCTTTTCATTGTAATTATAAGTTTGACATTATGGTAGATGTTCCATTCAGGTTGTACTTCACTTTACAAAAATGTAAAGCAGTTGAACCGTTGGTGGTGTTCATTATGACTGGCTCCTGGTGAGCGTCTCCTCTCCTGCCTAATAAGGAAATTAGCAGATTCTGATTGGCCACCCTGAACGCAGCAGTGGTGGTAAAGGTGATGACATCATGTCGACTCACTTCCTGATTGAAAGGGCTGACACAGGCTCCTATATAGAGCTTATGAATATAAAAGGAGGACAGAGGAGTTTCTGCTTCATTCCTCCCTGCTGCCTGCTCCGTCTCACAGTAACAATTAGAGGTGGCGGCAACTACAGCGCGGGGCCCATATGTAGGATGGGGCCTCGGATGCTGGTGGTTGGCCCGGTGGAGCAGTGTTTGGAGACAGACAGGACTTTATTTCCAGCATTTAAAGCTTTTATTGGGACTGCTTGAGTGGTGAGTTATAAATATTATTCTGTTTATCCTCTTTTCTGTTTCTTTTGGCTCTTTCAGGTCTATACCTAAAATTGGACCATCACTCCAGAAGCCCTTCAGTCAGTACCTGGAAGCCCAGAAGAACAAGCTGCACCATGCTGGAAAAAGTGGACCAGCGGTAAGAACAATAGGTTTTAGTTCCACAACCTGTTCTTTTTTTTACCCCTATCTGTCTATTAATCTGTGTAACATGGCGTGGATTAGATCAAAACAGATGCAAGCAGCTGACATGTTAGCATAGAATAACTATTTCAGAGTTTACAAATGAGCAGAATACATTTTTAAATAGATTTCAAAATTTGACAAAAGTTTCTGATCCTAAATGTGTCGCCCTCTGGTGGACAGTTTATGCAACTTAAGCTTTTTAATGACCCCGAGCTACATTTTAAACCTTTCTTCCTTCACTGCATAATCTCGTTTAATAGAAATAGTGCATTGATTGTAATGTATCTGGAAGAAGCTACAGTTTACTTCACTGCTAGCCTTTATAAACTGCATAATTCATCAGTTAAACTTGTGTCTCCCCCCCTGTTACACTGGAGTACAAAACCAGCTGGTCTTGTCTGTTCATGATGTAAATAGTTTGCAGGAATGAGTGTAATTTACACCACACCTATGTTCATTTGGGGTTTTCCAGGATGAGAACTGGCTGTCGTGGGTGTTTGAGAAGGTAGTGCTGGCCATGGTTTGCTACTTTGTCATCTCTATCATCAACTCCATGGCTCAGAGCTATGCCAAGCGATTGCAGCAGCTGAGGCACTCGGAAGAGAAGAGCAAGTGATGGCGAAGCAAAGCGCCATATGCATCCAAGTGACTGTGTTTCTGCAGCTGCTGCTCACAACTTACCAACAAACCTCACCATCGTCATTTCTCAGAGAGGCTGAAAGCGTTAAAAATGAAAAAGGAAAAAACAAGCAGGCATTTTTTGCCTGTGTGTGTCTGCGCATGTGCTATTAAGAATGTATGTGCTGTGTTATTTCTGTCTTCAAGTTTTATAGTTCCTTTCATCTCACTCTGCGTGTGCGCAGCGTGACTGACTTCTGCTAACGGTCTTAACATGTTACTTTGATGTTAAATTAATCCATTCATTAACCTCAGAAGTAAAGCGGTGATTTGATGGTAGCTGCTGTGCTGAGGGCAGCGCCCATCAGATGCTTTGCCTTATGCAAGTTGGGAATGCCTGAATTCCCTTCAATAGAGCTCTTGATTTATGGGCTTGATTTTTATTTAATCATGTGTCTATTAGGTATGGATGGGAGTTGATTTCATTTTGCAATGTGCTGCCAAGATAACTGCAAATGGATGATGTTTCTTTTCAAGGTCTTCATGTCTTTCTCCTGGTAAATAGGACATTTGTTGTCTTTTCATCTCCAGTACTGTCAGTTTCAAGTGATTTGGAAGGGGGGTAAAAAAAAAAAAAAAGCAATATCAACTGGGGTATTAATGGTTTACACATTGTGTAAATATGTTTCTCTTTTTTGACTGTATGATCAGATGTATTTCTATTCCAGTTGTTGCTGTGAACAAGAACCAAAATACAAAAAAAAGAGAAGGCGGTAACATCTCCATTGTAATTTAAGCAAATGGTCCTGTTTTTATTCTGTACATTTAGGTCAGATCATATATAAAACGTGGAAATAATGACACATTTTTTCAGTCTGAGTCTTATTTTGTTTTATGTTTGCTCTTTTAAATGTTCATCTTGGAAAAACTGCTCTAACCTTGTCATGATTTTAATCATTTCCTCTAAGAAATTAGCATCTACAAGGTAAGTATAAACGGATCAATCTTCAGTTGTTTTTCAGGTTAAAATGAGTACTAATTCAGGAGATAATTACTTTCAGTTCATCCCGGTTAAGAGATTTGACTCTTAAGGCATGAAATCAGTTAAAAAGATGCTGTGAAAGGTTCTCTGTAACTACCCACACTACCTTCCCACCCCGTCAGCTAGCTTATCAGACTGGTGTTGGCAGTTCAATTTTCACAGCAACATCGGTCTGTAAGCTGGCTGAAGCTGTGGGCCTTTCAGCTTCTCAACCTGTTGAGATGTGCGGCAGTCTGCCTGTCATATTGTTGCTCTGCTTCCATGTCGGCCCAGTTTTATTGTGTTTAAAAAAAAAAAAAATCAACCAAGTGAAAAATAAAGCGAGTTACCAAACATTCTTGCTATTGTGTTTCTGTCCACTTTTGCCTTTTGGGTTAATCAGTATTTTTAAATATCCACACTCTTGAACTTGTTCAACAATCTTGTCTTCTGGAGATGTACAATGGGAGAAGCAGTTGTCGGAACAGTAGGAGTGACTCCCAGCTCTTGGAGAGCAGATGGGAATCCCGTTAGGATAGTTGCCAGTCACCCCGATTAGAAAAATCACAATATGTTCACAATTACTCCTTTGCTTTTGCTACCAATACAGATAATGTGAAGGTAGTAATTCTGCTAAGCTCTGTAAGTGATAGAAACTGGTTGTCATGAACTGATAAATGCTAATTTAAGGATTTTAGTACGTTTAGAACTTAACACGAGGGCCAATGTGTATATTAGTTTCTTATCGATAACATTAAAAATAGTTTTAGACTTTCAATTTTTTTAGAACAGCATCCATACAATAAATTCAAAATTTTATCAAAGCTAATTATACAGCTGAAGACTAAAATTAGTAGAAACAAATCTCACTGCTTCAGTTTTCATGGTGACAATTGGCATTGATTCTTTGCCATGAAAAGTGATCAGATGAAATAAAGTTAACTGCAAAGTCATATATTAAAAATAAAATTGCCAGTCACTTGCAGTGTGTGCAAATTGACCTATTGGCATTATTTCAATGGCGTCATGGTTGGACCACATGCCTATCATGACAGATGTATTATTAATGTATTGGCTATTAATAACTGGCTAAAAATGATAAAGAACCCACTGCTTTTAAATATAGATATAATGCAGGTTTTCTTTCTTTTTAATGAAATAATTGCATAGAATTTCCACAACAGAATGACACTAAATGTACCTGTAATATATTTAGTTTTTCTTGTCATTAGGTTGGAAACTGTACTTTTTCATTTTACATCATTTCCCACAAATATTAACATCCTATAGAGAAAACATATCCATCCTCTTTTTGCAAAAGTATATTTTTCTTTATTTTAAAATCTAATGATAGGGAAAAATGGTGGTTCTTCAGAATTGACAACAAATTTCCTGCAGTAGACGTGTTTTAAAAAATCTTTTTCACAAGGTCATGTTACATTTGCAGCTGTAAACAAGTTTTATTTAGCTGGACTGAGACATTCTGTAGGAAGGAGGGCTGACCTGCAGATAAATGGGGGGAAGTTATTTTTTGTGGTGAGGCTTACCTCCATGTCCAGGATACTAGATCCTAACTAAGCAACAATCCTAACTGATGAACCTAGAATGGGTCACCATTTGGACCAGAAGCTGATATCCAGTATCAGTATAAGTCTTTAAAAATAAAAGGTCACCATTTTAAATATTGAAAAATTGCATTAAATGAATGTGCTTTTCCATACAAAAAATTTAATTTGTGGGACGTTTCTAGATGTAAGAATACAATAGAAACATCTGACAAGAGTCAACAGCACAAAAGCAGTAAAGTGTGTGAAAAAAACCAAAAACATTTCAGTCCATTTGAAAACTAGCTATGATTGTATGAAGAAATGACTCCCAACAGTGTTCCCAGCAGGACAAAATACACATATTCCCACTATGGGTGAAAAGAACTTGCATCCTGAAGAATGTCATATTAGTTTTTAAAAAGCATAAGCATCAACCAAAATAAATGATATAGATCATGGAGGTGCTTGAGAGCCTCTCTCACTGCTAGCACGGAAGTTGGGTGTAGCTGGAGATGACCTGCTCAAGAGATGTGAAGCTGTCGAGGAAATCCTCCTCCGATATCCCAAATTTAACATACTGATGGATGTAAGCCCTGCAGCAAAAAACACAAAAAAATCCAGATTAAAAAATTCAACTGATCATAAACCATACTGTTTTTGCACTGAATAGAAATGATGAAACTCGTGTTTATGTTCACAGAGAACCTTTTGTTCAGTTAAGACTGTTTGGAGCCACTTTCCTGCAGGACTGACTCACCTGGAAGCAAACATGTTCCAGGCTTTCCTCACCATGTCATCCAAAGGTCTGAGCAGAGCCTGGCTGTTACTAACCAGCGTGGCAGACTTCTCATACTTATTGAAAGGAACGGGGGATTTCCACAGGCTAAACGCTTCATCTGGTGGGAGCCATGATGTGTAAATGGCTGAGTCTCCAAAGCCACCTGGGGATAGAAACAAAATTCACAGCTATGAGAGACTTTCTTGACACTTCTTGATACAGTCGTGTGTAAAAGTATTCCAAACCCTTCACATTTCAAAAAGTTACAGCTATAAACTTCCATGGATTTTATGTGGGAGAACACAAAGTGGCAACTGTGATGGGAAAACCCCTCTTACTCTCAAATCAGGGGTCTACAATCTGAAAATCCACAACCACTTCCACAGTGGCCCTTAATAACCAACTAAAAATAAAATGTAATAGGAGAAGCTAGTTTAAATAGCCCACCTATCTGTTTTTACACTATATGTTTTGAAAATTTAGTGTAATTTATGCAATTTATGCACCCAAATGATACAAGAAACCTTTAAAGTTATTAGACTGCAAAGTAATATGGTTATTTAAGTGGGCTAACTATGATAGTCATACCCAAAAAGACTTGCAGCTGTTTTTTGCATTGAATACTTTTGCACAATGCCATTTTCATTTTTTTATTTGTAAAAACTAAAAAGAAAACATGTCTAATTTTCGTTCCACTTCACAATCGTATACCACTTTGTGTTGGTCTTTCACATAAAATTCCAAAAACATATATTTATGTTTGTGGTTGTAATGTGACAATATGTGGAAAGGTTCAAGGGGAATGAATACTTTTACAAGCCACTGTACAGGTCCTTCTCAAAAAATTAGCATATTGTGATGAAGTTCATTATTTTCCATAATGTCATGATGAAAATTTAACATTCATATATTTTAGATTCATTGCACACTAACTGAAATATTTCAGGTCTTTTATTGTCTCAATACGGATGATTTTGGCATACAGCTCATGAAAACCCAAAATTCCTATCTCACAAAATTAGCATATCATTAAAAGGGTCTCTAAACGAGCTATGAACCTAATCATCTGAATCAACGAGTTACTCAAAACCCCAATCATGGGTAAGACTGCCGACCTGACTGCTGTCCAGAAGGCCACTATTGACACCCTCAAGCAAGAGGGTAAGACACAGAAAGAGATTTCTGAACGAATAGGCTGTTCCCAGAGTGCTGTATCAAGGCACCTCAGTGGGAAGTCTGTGGAAAGGAAAAAGTGTGGCAGAAAACGCTGCACAACGAAAAGAGGTGACCGGACCCTGAGGAAGATTGTGGAGAAGGGCAGATTCCAGACCTTGGGGGACCTGCGGAAGCAGTGGACTGAGTCTGGAGTAGAAACATCCAGAGCCACCGTGCACAGGCGTGTGCAGGAAATGGGCTACAGGTGCCGCATTCCCCAGGTCAAGCCACTTTTGAACCAGAAACAGCGGCAGAAGCGCCTGACCTGGGCTACAGAGAAGCAGCACTGGACTGTTGCTCAGTGGTCCAAAGTACTTTTTTCGGATGAAAGCAAATTCTGCATGTCATTCGGAAATCAAGGTGCCAGAGTCTGGAGGAAGACTGGGGAGAAGGAAATGCCAAAATGCCAGAAGTCCAGTGTCAAGTACCCACAGTCAGTGATGGTCTGGGGTGCCGTGTCAGCTGCTGGTGTTGGTCCACTGTGTTTTATCAAGGGCAGGGTCAATGCAGCTAGCTATCAGGAGATTTTGGAGCACTTCATGCTTCCATCTGCTGAAAAGCTTTCTGGAGATGAAGATTTCATTTTTCAGCACGACCTGGCACCTGCTCACAGTGCCAAAACCACTGGTAAATGGTTTACTAACCATGGTATCACTGTGCTCAATTGGCCTGCCAACTCTCCTGACCTGAACCCCATAGAGAATCTGTGGGATATTGTGAAGAGAACATTGAGAGACTCAAGACCCAACACTCTGGATGAGCTAAAGGCCGCTATCGAAGCATCCTGGGCCTCCATAAGACCTCAGCAGTGCCACAGGCTGATTGCCTCCATGCCACGCCGCATTGAAGCAGTCATTTCTGCAAAAGGATTCCCGACCAAGTATTGAGTGCATAACTGTACATGATTATTTGAAGGTTGACGTTTTTTTGTATTAAAAACACTTTTCTTTTATTGGTTGGATGAAATATGCTAATTTTGTGAGATAGGAATTTTGGGTTTTCATGAGCTGTATGCCAAAATTATCCGTATTAAGACAATAAAAGACCTGAAATATTTCAGTTAGTGTGCAATGAATCTAAAATATATGAATGTTAAATTTTCAGCATGACATTATGGAAAATAATTAACTTTATCACAATATGCTAATATTTTGAGAAGGACCTGTATATTTTCAGTTGTACAATTCATCAATTTTGACCATAACAAATTTGAAACACATTTATAGAACAGAAAAGTGGACAAATTGATTTTCTCTAATCATTGCTAGCATTCTACTTCTCATGATGCTAGCAGGTGAGGCACTACCTTCCCTGACTGCACGTCACTGCTAAACAGTCCTCCTTAGTTAAGTGTAATGACTGAGATGGGGGTTGTTTTATGTATGGGTTTCCTCTTAGTTACATGTTCATGTGTTAGCTCACGTGCAGCTTCCTTTTAGCAAACCCTGGGGGCAGTGGATGTTTCCATGTTTATCACCCATTTTCTTTAAAAAAGGAAAGCATCTGCAGCCAGAGAACTACAGGAGGGGATTCACATCGGATTTTTGCTCTCCAAACAATTAAAAGTCAGTGCATTTAGAGTTAATGCTGATTACTGCCAAAAAAAATGTTAAGTTGAAACTCCACATTTAGTGTAGTTTCTGGGCATCATAATTGATATTCAATACCCACCATGGACCAGTGGTGTGAAAAATCATTGAATAGACTCTGAGCTAATCTGAGTAAGGTTAGGACAAGCGATGCATGCCTGGTGATAAATATTCAGTTACAATGCTATTTCTCAGACTCCCTGTGTATGACCTTGTTTGCTCTCAGTCTGTAGATCTCAAAAATTCAGAAGGGTCAAAAGGATCATTTTTACCAAAGAGTTTATGATTTTATATTTCTTACTTAATATCTTTAATATCTACTTCTATCTACTACTTTAATATCCCTCCATGCTTAAATTTTAGCACAAATAAGCACACATATTTTTCACTTGCATAGGTTTGCAATAACGTAGTTTTGTTTAAAACATTTAAAACAAATTAAATCCAAATTACATGGAGCCAAAAAGAGCTAAACAAATTTAACAACTAAAAAAAGAAATCACTGCAACGAGGCAAAAATAATGTAATACACTACACTAACTAGGTAAATGACTAATTTCTTTTTAAAATAAATTTTCAGTCTTACTAACTTATGAAGCAGATTCTGTATATTTAAAAGGAACAGCTGTGACATTTAATCATTTCTTCTTATTTCAGAAGATTAGCTCCAAAGCTTTAAACATTTGATGTAAGCATTCAAATAAGCTTAAATATAGGCTTATTTTTCCATGCATTTTTTTTTTTTTTTACCTTCATTATTAACTGCTCTGCAGTCACTATCAAAGTTAGCCCAGAAGTTCGTTTTATAACAAAAATCGAAACTATCTCCATGGCAGTTTAATTATAATCTTTCATGACTTTTACATAATATGTTTTGAGTCAGGCTGTTCAGCTTCTGAGGGCACCTTTACACACCTCGTCTTGTATCGTGAGAAACAAAGCAAGTGCTTTCACAACAGCACAACTTTGATGCAAGTTTAATTTGAAAAGTGATTGTCAAAAACGGAAAGACGCGCAGCAGGCTGCAGATTTTAGATGACAATGGGCTTTTTAGATTTTACCACAAGATGCTACCAGTCCTCATATTTACCTAAAATCCTCACAAACTTCTCCCCAGTTAGAGATTTAGAAAATCAAAATGTTTCTCATCTGACATTATAGGGAAAACTACCATTTTCTTGGTTTTTATCCATGCCTAGGGATGCAAATAGAGATGCTTTTTTTTTATTCCCTTTTCACTTTTGAGAATTCCTACCTAAATCTACTATCACATCATTGTGTTGCCCACCAGAGAGAAATAACGAAGATCTTGTGGTTTGATTGAGATCAGAAAATCAATCCAGGGATTCTTTCACATCAGTTTACGACTACACAAGGTCACGCGCAGACACACAGAGAGAAAAATACATGAAACTTTCTGCCAAGGTATATGTCCTGAATTGTGGTTCGGTGCCATCAATATGCTTGGCACTGAGACTGGGCCAGGCAATTCCACGCTGCCCACAGGCTTTCGCAAACACAAATGGACTCACTGTCTTTTTTACACTGTAAAGACAGACAGGCTATTGTAAAGCCTGTCCGTCTCCACCGAGAGAGAAAAATAAATTTACAGCGTAATCATGAGGAAGATAGTAAAGATTTATAGCTCTTTAAGGAATATGGGAATGAATCAAAAGGGAAATGTAATACTGACATACGGGTGTTTGTCAATTCCCCTAGTTATTCTGTATGTGAGATCCCTCAAAGAAAATGCAGATGAAATGAGTATGAAGCCACAAGATAGGCACAGTTTTGATGAATAATGGAAGGACTCCATTTGTCTCCTACTCACAAATGTACACTTTCAGTCTTGTTTTCACAAAAACCTTATATTTTCCTTTAAGAAAACCAAGAAATAAAATTGAAATGAATTGCAGATTCTAAAATTTAACAAAAAAACATTTATCTTTGCTTTTTAGGGTTCGAGAAAGTTGGCAGCTCCAGAGAAACCTTATTAAGAGGGAAGGAAAGGAAAGCAAGATTGGCTCTTTGGATTGTTAAGGTTGCTGACCACTGCCCTAAATGAAACCCAGCTCAAATAATTGCCTTATTTTTAGTCTTTGGGTTATTTCTCTACCGGCTTTGCACATCTTGATGAAAAATGTTTAGCCATTCTTCTTTGCAAAACTGCTCAAGCTCAAACAGACTGAACGGACAGCATCTGTGAACATCAGTTTTCAAATCTTACCAAAGATTCTCAATTGGATTTATGTTCGGACTTTGACTGGACCATTTTAACACAGGAACGTGCTTTGACCAAAACCTTTGCGCTGTAGCTCTGGCTCTATGTTTATGATGCCACCATCATTTTTGGGAGATAGAGTTTCCAAGGAGATGTGAATTGGCAGGTTTCCACCACATATACCGTTTTTGCATGTAGGAAAAAAGTTGAATTTTCGTCTCCCCTGACCAGACCACCTACCAGATGTTTACTTTGTTTCTTGTGTGGTTTTGTGGCAGAATGCAAATAGGTTTCCTCTTCAAACCATGGCTTTCACACAGATGGAATATTTACAAATTAGATGACTTCTGAAGCCAGTTGGTTGCACTAGATTTTATTTAGGAGTCTCAGAGATAATGGGGCTGAATTCATGGACGCCACACTTCTCAGATTTGCACTTATAACATGACAGAGTTTTTGAAGTTTCAAAGGGTATGAATAATTTTGCAAGGCACAGAGTAAAGTCCAACACAAAATTATTCACAGTCAATCCATTTTTAAATTGCATCAAATTCAACCATCTTTCTCTGACCGGTCTCTGCACTGTAGACGTCCTTCCCCCTCAGGATGAGCAGGTTGGCCAGTGAGGTGTTGAAGCTGCCAGCTGTGAGAGTCTTGGTCCGCCCCGCTGAGGCTGGAGGTGGACGCACCTGCCAGTCTATACCTAACACAACAACTTTTTTGAACTCAGTCATCTGGATTATTTCTGATACTACTATCAATGTATGAACTAGCCAGAAATCTTTTTTGGACCAAACTTGCCTTCTTCCATCTTGGTGTTGGAGATGAGCATCTGTCGCAGGTGTTTGAGCAGCGCCGGCCAGCTGAACGTACTGAAGGCTATGGAGGAGCTGGCCATCTGAGGGATGGTGCTCACACTGAGCAGCTTATACTCCGGGTGGCAAGCGAGAGCGCCGACCAGTTCACCTGAGAAACAACAGTCACAAAGAGTTACAAGAGGCTTGTGGTACAATTTACACAGGATTTAAAAAAAACTATTTAGCAAAATTTGTTTCATTTTGCAGAACTATAACTGAGAAAAGAGTTCAGGTTTCTTAAGCATTAGGCGTGTAAAATTCCTTCCTCTTCCAAACCCAACTTTCCAGAGTCCTTAGTGATTAACATTTATTTTAAAATATAAAAAAATATTGATTTTATAGTATATACATTTACAGGGAGTAGATCTAAATATGAAATATGGAAGGATGGAAAATAGACAACAGAATAGGAAATTATCTGTAATTACATTTTTACTACTACTCTCTATTTCACCACTTACATACCAGACATGATAAATACTGAAATCCAATACTATGCCGTTTCAGGCTGAATACGAACCCTGAGCGTTCTGCTCTTACCAAGAGGATTCCTGCTGTAGGCTCCACAGGAGTCGGGGGTGAGCGCGGGCTGCAGGACCCCACCCAGCTGGTGAGCAATGACCCTGTTGATGTCACTGAAAGAGATCTGCTTGATCTTCAGCAGCTGACTGCAGATCCTGTGCACGATGTCGTTCTCGTGCACCAGGATAGCATCTGACAGCTGGTAGAGGTGTGCCAGCGTCAGCACCGAGTTATAGTTCTGAACGATCACCTGGAAGGATGAGGTGCAGAGAGATGGCTGCGTGAAAGACACCACAATGGATGGAGATGTTACGATTTCAATTTCCTACAAATTTCCCCACTGCATAGTTTTTCTAGTTTGTATTCTTGTTTATTGTAGTTTTTGTTTAGGATTTTTAAATTTCAAACAACGTATGTATCCATGCCACTTAGGGAAAAATAAAGGATTATTGTATTCTGAAATACCACATTCATGGTGTTTTGCAAACTTTGGATCTTCATTGTTTTGTGCTTACATTTATGGCTGCAACTAACAACTATTTTGCTAATTGAATAACTATTTTTTCAAATAACTGATTAATAATCAAATATGCCTAACAGGAGATTTTTCAAAGAATTTGATCCAGGTGAAGCTAAAACTATCCCACTTGAGGAGTTCTGAATGGAGCATATTTACAGCCCAAGAAGGGTTTTCATCTCAAATGCAAAATGTATACTTCTGTACAGTTTTAGCTTAACTACTGATCTGAGAGGGTTGTTCTTTCAGCAAAAGGCATGTTTTAGAGTCTGTATACTCCAGTTAACGATTATTCGATTACTAAATTAGTTGACCATTATTAAAATGATCAATTAATCCGATTAATTGTTTTATCCCTACTTACGTTAAACACTGTTTTAGATTATGGTGAAAAGTGATCAGAATAACACATTGCATAGAGGCACACCAGCCAGACAGGTTTGTTGTATAAAACGAAACATTTTCACTGACCGTTTGCCCAAATGACACCGACTGCACAAATGATCAGCTAGCTTCATTTAAATTCTGTCCTATAATAAACAGTTAGGGTCAGAAAACTCCCCAGGCCTCAACTCCATTTGGGAACCTGTGATCAACTTGCAAACAGGACGTGAAAAACAGAAGCCAGGAAATGATTATTAACTCCAAGCACTTAAAGGAGAGGAATTGGTTATTATCAGTCAGGATTTGACCCTAAAGTTAACATCCAGCAGGTCAGAGTGAATTACAAAAGGTATAAGGAAGTAGGGGCCTACACTAAATATTGACTCTTCACATAAATATGCTAAATTTACTGATAAAACTAACCCTTGTGCTTCTACATGAAATATGTAAAATAATCCGTTCTTACCTCCCCAGTCCCATATGGCCAGGTGAGGTGGTTGAGGACAAAAGCTGATGGGTAGATGTCTCTGAGGCACTGAGTGACAAAGGTACCGACTCCTGACCCTGTCCCCCCTGCAACACTCATCATGGGAATAAACCCTGCCAGCATGTCACAGTGCTCCACCTCCCTCCTCACCAGCTCCTCCACCGCGTCTCTGTGACCAGGGCCATGGACGCAATACCTGGATGGATGATAAATGCATGATGGGAAATCCTCCTCTTGACTCAGAATAGAGGTCCAACTATAATGTCTTACACCCATTATACATTGTCCCTTTTTTTCACATTTAACCACAAACGTATGTGCATTTAAAAGTAGCCGTCATAATTTAGCATCATGCTGTGGGGATGCTTTTCTTCATTAGGGACAGGAAAGCTGCTCAGAGTTGAGGGGATCAAACTAAATACAGGAAAATACTGTAGGAAAAGCTGTTAGAAGCTGCAAAAGACCTGAGACTGAGGCTGAGGTTTATCTTCCAGCAGGACAACAACCCTAAACATACGGCCAGAGCTACAATAAAATGGTTATATCGAAGCATACTTATGTTAGAATGGCTGTGAAACTCCAGACCCAAATGCAAATGGAATCTGTGGTAAAAGTTGAAAACCGATGTTCACAGACGGTCTCTATTCAGTCTAACTGAGTTTGAGCTACTTTGCAAATAAGTGGGAGGCATTTCTACAAGGCATTGACTCTGGGGGGCTGAATACAAACGCACACCCCAATTTCGGCAGTTTATTATAGCAGTTTATTAATACAAATAAATATAAAACCATGTATTATTTTCACAATGATGCACTGGGATTTTGGTCCATCATAAAATCCCAGTGATTTCCTTGAGGTTTGTTTTTTAAACGTGGAAATGTTCAGGTGGTGTGAATTCGGTTGCAATGATTGACTGTATGATCTTTCAGTGCATTTGAGTGGGTTAACATCTCACCCATTGGCCCAGTTGTTTCCAGAGCCCTGTTTCTGGCTGAAGTGGGAAGTCTCTCCATACCTCCACCTGCCAGACTTTGCAGCCCTGCTCATGCTGTGGTTGATCACTTTGGGCTCCATATCAATCAGCACGGCCCTGGCTTCTAAGTCTGGGACACACAAACGATATAAAATATGCAGGCCACACGACAGCATTCATCCGTGGTAAAATCCTCTCAGAAGCTTGTTTACCTCCCTGCGTGGTCTGGCGGAAGAAGCGCTCCCAGCCGGCCGTGCTGTGCGTCTTCCTCCCGGCGTCCTGAGCGTCGCTGCACATGACGTCAAACAGCTCCCGTCCCACCTGGTTACCGCACTGACCGAGCTGAACTGTGACCACAGACATGGCCCACGATCATCCCTGGGAGATGTCTACATCACCGAATCAGGCCTTATGGCTCCGGTTGCATGTTTGGGAAGTTTGGAAGCGGCGCTCAACGTCGAAACGTCATTTCCGGCTATAACTGCCAAAGGTTTCAAAATAAAATTCCAGCTCCACAAGTTTAAATCCATTTGAAGGACGAACTCGGCGTTTGGAGTTTTGTAAACTGCTGCGTGTTTGATTGAAAAAGTATTGTATTATCGAGCGTGTGCTTAACCATTAACCAGTCTCCTTTGGTCTTGACCAGATCATTTTTTGTTGTTTGTTTTTTTGGCAAATTATGACAGTGTAGCCTCTTTCTGTGATTACAGCCGTCCTCATATAGAAACAAAGGGGACTCTGTGGGGAAAATTCATTGACCAAATGTGGAAGATAAATGTATCATTCAATCAAAGGCAATATCCATATTTCAAACCGTTATAGTCAAAATGTGTAATGTCCAATGGGGCTTTCTTCCTGTCTAAAATAAACATTTTACCGATCCAGAATGAAGATTTTGAAATGTTCCGATCATATATATATATATATATTTATTCCTTACATTGTGTGAATGTAAGGAATTAAATTACTGCCAGGGGAATAATGATTTTTAGATGACTGTCGAAATATACAGTGCTTTTGACACTTTTTTTTATAACTTTTTTAAGTATTTGGAATATCGTTCATCTAAATTGGAATTAAGAAAACAGTTTCTGTTAGTTAGAAATTTCATTAGAAATATTCATTTTTTTAAACGTTTAAGATATTTCTAGTATGTTTATTTATCTTTGGAATCTATCTTGGGAATAAGATTCACAGCAACACAAACCTTTATACTCTTCCTTCATTCTTATCCAACCTTTAAGGGTCTCCTAAAAATGAAAGACCTGTTTCTGTTTTACTCTGCTCGCCAAGGCAGTTTGTTAGATCTAGTTTTGTAACATGTTCTTCCTGTGTTTTAATAATGTATCATTTAGGTTTGTTTTTTGTATTTATTCTGTTTCTTTCTTTTATAATGAAAGTTTTACTTTACCTTTCTAGCTTTTATACACTTCTATTTTAGCGAGATTGTTGTTCCTAATAGGGACTTTATTGTTTAGCAAATGTTAAATTATGTGGCTATTTGAAAAGCAATTTTATATAATAGTTACTCGGATAATGACTAGACACAATGTAATTATAAACACCTGCAAATATATTTCAAATGCCTCTCGGACCTTATTAGGACCCCCAAGATGTGACACTGCTCTCCTTTCAGGCCAGACACAGTGTCACTTGTTTGATTTCCTACAGATTTAGACCATAAAGAGACAGATTATTATTTATTTCCAGATGACAAAATTTAGAATGCAGAATCATTACCTTTATGAAAAGTTAAAGCTTTGATTACACATGCAGTAAATTACGGTGATAATTTATGGAATGGTATATTTTGAATTCAAATTCTCTTTTTAAATTCGAATAGAATGATATTTATTTGCCATTACAAGTTTCATGTTCTGCTATTGTTTAATTTGAAAAGGCGACCGATGATGTTTTCCTTTAATTCTGTGTGCGACACATCTCAAAAAGGTTAGATGAGGTGTCTTTACAAATAAAGTCTATTATGGCGCCATCTGGCAATTATGTGTAGACCGTTAATTATCTGCTGTTTGTGGACTTTCGGGAAAGAAAACTTTTCCTATCCAACAAGCTGACACGTCAGAAAGGAGGAGGAGAAGTATCATCTGGGCCCTCGACTTCACCAAAAACATGCCATCTGCAAACTGTTTTCTTGCGAGATATGGAGAGTTCACAACATTTCTCCCTGTCGCTAAAAGCCACATTAGCCAAACTAAAAGAGATACATCTATGACCGACTCTCTGTGCAAATGTCTCGTTATATAAATGCGGTGTTAGATATAACATACATATAAATTCCTGATAGTAAGAGCTAAAAGCACAACTCTCTCTCTCTCTATATATATATATAGATGATATATATAAATATTGCTTCTCTACTTGCCTCTATATATACAGGTCCTTCTCAAAAAATTAGCATATTGTGATAAAGTTCATTATTTTCTATAATGTAATGATGAAAATGTAACATTAATATATTTTAGATTCATTGCACACTAACTGAAATATTTCAGGTCTTTTATTGTCTTAATACGGATGATTTTGGCATACAGCTCATGAAAACCCAAAATTCCTATCTCACAAAATTACCATATTTCATCCAACCAATAAAAGAAAAGTGTTTTTAATACAAAAAACGTCAACCTTCAAATAATCATGTACAGTTATGCACTCAATACTTGGTCAGGAATCCTTTTGCAGAAATGACTGCTTCAATGCGGCGTGGCATGGAGGCAATCAGCCTGTGGCACTGCTGAGGTCTTATGGAGGCCCAGGATGCTTCGATAGCGGCCTTTAGCTCATCCAGAGTGTTGGGTCTTGAGTCTCTCAACGTTCTCTTCACAATATCCCACAGATTCTCTATGGGGTTCAGGTCAGGAGAGTTGGCAGGCCAATTGAGCACAGTGATACCATGGTCAGTAAACCATTTACCAGTGGTTTTGGCACTGTGAGCAGGTGCCAGGTCGTGCTGAAAAATGAAATCTTCATCTCCATAAAGCTTTTCAGCAGATGGAAGCATGAAGTGCTCCAAAATCTCCTGATAGCTAGCTGCATTGACCCTGCCCTTGATAAAACACAGTGGACCAACACCAGCAGCAGACCATCACTGACTGTGGGTACTTGACACTGGACTTCTGGCATTTTGGCATTTCCTTCTCCCCAGTCTTCCTCCAGACTCTGGCACCTTGATTTCCGAATGACATGCAGAATTTGCTTTCATCCGAAAAAAGTACTTTGGACCACTGAGCAACAGTCCAGTGCTGCTTCTCTGTAGCCCAGGTCAGGCGCTTCTGCCGCTGTTTCTGGTTCAAAAGTGGCTTGACCTGGGGAATGTGGCACCTGTAGCCCATTTCCTGCACACGCCTGTGCACGGTGGTTCTGGATGTTTCTACTCCAGACTCAGTCCACTGCTTCCGCAGGTCCCCCAAGGTCTGGAATCGGCCCTTCTCCACAATCTTCCTCAGGGTCCGGTCACCTCTTCTCGTTGTGCAGCGTTTTCTGCCACACTTTTTCCTTCCTACAGACTTCCCACTGAGGTGCCTTGATACAGCACTCTGGGAACAGCCTATTCGTTCAGAAATGTCTTTCTGTGTCTTACCCTCTTGCTTGAGGGTGTCAATAGTGGCCTTCTGGACAGCAGTCAGGTCGGCAGTCTTCTTCTTCTTCTTCTGTGTTATTTTTTGGCAGTTGGCAAATAACTTGAAGATGTGCATTACCGCCACCGACTGGTATGGAGTGTGGTTCTTCATAGTTTTAAATCTTATTTACTATTACAACAATCAAATTTTATTTATTAATTTAGTGCTTTTGAAAAATCTAATTATAATTTGAATATGTTTGCTACCTAAACTTCTTTGCAAAGTATCTCTCAATATAAAATTTTCTTTAATACCTACAAATTCTCTCCTTAAAATTGTTCTTTCTTGTTCATATTTCTGACACTTCAATATTACATGTTCTATTGTTTCCTCCTCTCCACAATAATCACATTTTCCTGTATTATGTTTCTTTATCTTGAACAATGTAGAATTAAGTCCTGTATGTCCTAGTCTTAATCTTGTAATTAATCTTTCCTCTTTTCTACTCCTTCTTCCAGTTCTTACTTCTCCTACTATCTTGTTGATTCTGTAAAACCATCTTCCTTTCTTTTCTTCATCCCACCTTTTTTGCCATTCTTTCCTGATTCTCTGTTTAATTATATTTCTTGCCTCTGACCTACTAATACAGGTCCTTCTCAAAATATTAGCATATTGTGATAAAGTTCATTATTTTCTATAATGTAATGATGAAAATTTAACATTCATATATTTTAGATTCATTGCACACTAACTGAAATATTTCAGGTCTTTTATTGTCTTAATACGGATGATTGTGGCATACAGCTCATGAAAACCCAAAATTCCTATCTCACAAAATTAGCATATTTCATCCGACCAATAAAAGAAAAGTGTTTTTAATACAAAAAACGTCAACCTTCAAATAATCATGTACAGTTATGCACTCAATACTTGGTCGGGAATCCTTTTGCAGAAATGACTGCTTCAATGCGGCGTGGCATGGAGGCAATCAGCCTGTGGCACTGCTGAGGTCTTATGGAGGCCCAGGATGCTTCGATAGCGGCCTTTAGCTCATCCAGAGTGTTGGGTCTTGAGTCTCTCAACGTTCTCTTCACAATATCCCACAGATTCTCTATGGGGTTCAGGTCAGGAGAGTTGGCAAGCCAATTGAGCACAGTGATACCATGGTCAGTAAACCATTTACCAGTGGTTTTGGCACTGTGAGCAGGTGCCAGGTCTTGCTGAAAAATGAAATCTTCATCTCCATAAAGCTTTTCAGCAGATGGAAGCATGAAGTGCTCCAAAATCCCCTGATAGCTAGCTGCATTGACCCTGCCCTTGATAAAACACAGTGGACCAACACCAGCAGCTGACACGGCACCCCAGACCATCACTGACTGTGGGTACTTGACACTGGACTTCTGGCATTTTGGCATTTCCTTCTCCCCAGTCTTCCTCCAGACTCTGGCACCTTGATTTCCGAATGACATGCAGAATTTGCTTTCATCCGAAAAAAGTACTTTGGACCACTGAGCAACAGTCCAGTGCTGCTTCTCTGTAGCCCAGGTCAGGCGCTTCTGCCGCTGTTTCTGGTTCAAAAGTGGCTTGACCTGGGGAATGCGGTACCTGTAGCCCATTTCCTGCACACGCCTGTGCACGGTGGCTCTGGATGTTTCTATTACAGACTCAGTCCACTGCTTCCGAAGGTCCCCCAAGGTCTGGAATCGGCCCTTCTCCACAATCTTCCTCAGGGTCCGGTCACCTCTTCTCGTTGTGCAGCGTTTTCTGCCACACTTTTTCCTTCCCACAGACTTCCCACTGAGGTGCCTTGATACAGCACTCTGGGAACAGCCTATTCGTTCAGAAATTTCTTTCTGTGTCTTACCCTCTCGCTTGAGGATGTCAATAGTGGCCTTCTGGACAGCAGTCAGGTCGGCAGTCTTACCCATGATTGGGGTTTTGAGTGATGAACCAGGCTGGGAGTTTTAAAGGCCTCAGGAATCTTTTGCAGGTGTTTAGAGTTAACTCGTTGATTCAGATGATTAGGTTCATAGCTCGTTTAGAGACCCTTTTAATGATATGCTAATTTTGTGAGATAGGAATTTTGGGTTTTCATGAGCTGTATGCCAAAATCATCTGTATTAAGACAATAAAAGACCTGAAATATTTCAGTTAGTGTGCAATGAATCTAAAATATATGAATGTTAAATTTTCATCACGACATTATGGAAAATAATGAACTTTATCACAATATGCTAATATTTTGAGAAGGACCTGTATTTATTATAAAGCTAATGTTGTTTTGTGTTGCCTTCTTTGCCATCCTGTCCGCCTTCTCATTCCCTCCAACTCCTACGTGTGCTGGTACCCATAAAAACACTAATATTAATCCCATTCTTTGTATTCTAAATAAAGCAAGTTTTATTTCCAACAAAATGTCTGGTCTACCCTCTGAATGATTATGTTTTAAACTTAATAATGCTGAACTTGAGTCTGAACAAATGATTGTTTTTAATGGTTTTATATCCTCCACCCACTGCACTGCTAACAATATGGCTAATAATTCTCCTGAATATACTGATAATCCATCTGTAATTCTTTTTCCTACTTTTATTTTAAATTCTGGTATTACAAATGCTACTCCTATTTTTTCATCTGTTTTTGATGCGTCTGTGTAAATCTGGACATAATGATAGTAATTGTTTATATATTCTTGTATTATACTTGAATCTAATCTACATTTTGGATCCTTTTTCTTTTCCATCAATGCCATATCCACCACTGCTTCTGGTAACAGCCACGGTGGTACTACTGGCAAAGGCAACATTGAACTTATTTCTTTTTCATATATTTGAAATTCTTCTGCTATATTATTGATAATCCAACCAAAACTCTTAACTTGTTTTTTTCTTTTTCCCAGCATGGTTTTAAAATATCACGTGTGGGATGATCCGGATTATTGCTTTGTAAGTTTATCCAGTAATTTATAGCTAACTGTTTCCTTCTTAGATCTAATGGCATCTCTCCCATCTCTACCTGAAGTGCTGCTATTGGACTGGTTCTGATTGCTCCTGTACAAATTCTTAAAGCTTGATGTTGTATATTGTCTAATTTTATAAGATGAGTGTTTGCTGCTGATCCATAAATTATACTTCCATAATCAATATTTGATCTAATTAATCCTGTATAAATTCTTTTTAATGATGTTCGATCTGCTCCCCAATCAATACCAGCCATACATCTCATAATGTTTAATATTTTTTTGCATTTATCTATGATTTTTTCTATATGTACTTTCCATATAATTTTTTCATCAAACCATATACCTAAAAATTTTATATTTTTTACTTGTTCTAAAACTTGATTGTATAATTTTAGTTTGATATTTTCTCTTTTCCTTTTCTGTGTAAACACCATTACTTTTGTTTTTTCCACTGAGAATTTAAATCCCCATTGATTTGACCATTGTTCTATTCTAATAATCTCATCCTGTATTTTCTTTTCAATAAGTTTGATATTACGACCCCTTTTCCATATAGCTCCATCATCTGCAAATAGTGAGCAACCGACATCCTTACCAATATTTTTAAATACATCATTTATCATTATAGAAAACAATAACGGACTTATAATACTTCCTTGAGGAGTACCATTATCTATTATATATTTATCTGACAATTCTTGACCAATTCTTACTTGTATTGTTCTATTTGATAAAAAATCTTTAATCCAGTTATACATTTTTCCAGTAATACCCATTTTATGTAATTTAATTAATAATCCTTCAACCCACATCATGTCATAAGCTTTTTCTATATCAAAAAATACAGCTACTACATTTTCTTTGTTTATTTGTGCTCTCCTAATTTCATATTCTAAACATAATGCAGAGTCATTTGTGCTTCTCCCTTTTCTAAACCCATTTTGATTTCTAGATATATATCCATTAATATTTAAATAATAAGTTAATCTATTATTAATCATTTTTTCCATTATTTTACAAATATTTGATGTTAATGCGATCGGTCTATAATTTTCTGGTGTTGTGTTATCTTTTCCTGGTTTAGCTATTGGAATCAGGTCGGCAGTCTTACCCATGATTGGGGTTTTGAGTGATGAACCAGGCTGGGAGTTTTAAAGGCCTCAGGAATTTTTTGCAGGTGTTTAGAGTTAACTCGTTGATTCAGATGATTAGGTTCATAGCTCGTTTAGAGACCCTTTTAATGATATGCTAATTTTGTGAGATAGGAATTTTGGGTTTTCATGAGCTGTATGCCAAAATCATCCGTATTAAGACAATAAAAGACCTGAAATATTTCAGTTAGTGTGCAATGAATCTAAAATATATGAATGTTAAATTTTCATCATGACATTATGGAAAATAATTAACTTTATCACAATATGATAATATTTTGAGAAGGACCTGTATATCATCCTTGGGCCCATCTGTATAAATGTCTAAATAACTGTAACATTTGTTTCCTATATATTTGCGACTCTTAGGCCACTCTTTCTTTAATTTCATCATATTTAAATCTATCTCAGCTCTTGAAAACAACCATATGGGTATGTTACCTATAGGTGTAGGTGAGTTAAACCATTTATTCTCTATTCTATATTCCTCTCATTTAGCCTTTATTACTCATCCAAAACCATTACCTGTAAAATGATTATATTCCCAGCACTCCGGAATAACACCCCTTGCAGGGTTTCATTTCATTCATTCTATAAAGCAGCCATGATCTATTGATTATCTCATTAGTAAATATATATAAATATATATTAATGGTTGTTTATTTGCTCCCCAGTCTTTCCCCGCTATTGCTCTCATCAGATTGATTATTTTCTAGCATTTTGACTCCCTCTTTTCAATAAGTATCAGGGTGCTTCTCTAGTTGCCTCTTCTGTTTATGAAACAAGACCCCGCCCCCTTGTGGAGCGTCGCACTGCGCCTGCTCCGTGTAGTAGCCGGTTATGGCGGCCTTGCTTGTTTCTCCATGAGGTGGGGGACGCCTGCTGTGCTTGCGGTCTGTGACAGAGCGATTCGCTGCGATGGCTGGAGTGTTTGACATTGATCTGGACCAGCCGGAGGAAAATGTCTCCGACGACGAGAACGATGAGGTACTTCAACAGAGGCTGTCAGAGCAGAAACGGTCCGCCGCACGGTAGCTAGCTGCGTTAGCCTGGTATTCTGCCAGCACCCACCGCAGGCCTGCAGCCGGAGCTGTCAGGGCCTCGCAAAGTGTTTACTATTAGCATGACTGCGAACACAACCGACCAACTTTCTCTTCTTTTATTTCTATATATTATTACCAACCGGTGCAGGAGTGGGTTTTATGCGTTGTTGAAGATGACAGCGTCGCTGTCATCCAGGAGTTGTGCAAATGTTCCTTACTTGGCCAAAGGTGGAGCAGTGATAATGTGGCTCCGTGTGCAACAGTTTATTTTGGTAAAATGTGACAGAGTTGGGGCTGTGTTGGCTGAGGACTGGCTGCCCGTTTGCTGCTGTTTATACAGGGACAGGAAAACAGCTATTGCAGAGTTACAAGTCACAAATGAATGTACATTTGATGTAAGTCATGTTTTGTTCAGCCACCATAATGTAAAATGTCTGGTTGGATTCTTAAAAGCTGTTAAATGACAGGGTTATTTTTACTTAAGTAAGGCTAAAATGTAGTATTGTGTGTGTGTTGACATAGTGATGCTCTGCATCACAGCAGCCCCTGTTTTGAGATTGTGTGTGTGGGGGGGGGATGATCAAAATAGGTCAGGTAAAAAATATTTGAAATCATGTACATGGCATGGTATGGCAACTTTTTTACTTCACACTGAAACTTTTTTCAACATTTATTTTTCTTTTCTGAAGAGTCAGTTGTGCTGGATCAAAATAACTAGTAAGATTCACAGTAAGATTACACATAAAAAAAAACACTGAACACAGCAGAGGGGTTTTAACACCTTAAGGGCCTTATTGCACAGAAAATATTAAATATCAGAGTGAATATTGACTTTTGCCAAAATAAGTATTTTTAATTCTTGCTTTTGTGATCTGTTTTCTGCTCTTCCTACCAGGCTCAGAACAGTGATATCATGGATCAGTGCAGTGGATTTGAGTTGTAAGTATCTCGAGTTATGTTACTATGTTTAAACATTTTTCTTCCAAAAAGTGTAATTCTTTAAACCTCTCTGTCTGCAGCAATATGGACGACTGTGAGAAGATCGAGATCTCTGAGGATAACGTCAATCAGGGAACAGAGAACATCAGACCGGAATGCTTTGAGCTGTTACGGGTGCTCGGAAAAGGTGGTTATGGAAAGGTATGGAGTAGAGTGAACATGCTGCTTGTCTGAAAGGCTGATGTAGTGAATTATTTTGCCTCTATAACATTTTGCTGACCCATGTTTTTCCCCAAATCCGCCTGTGTGATTATTCTGAAAATGTACATTGTTTTCCCTCGCTCTGCAGGTTTTCCAAGTTCGGAAGGTTGTCGGTGCTGCTGCCGGCAAAATATTTGCCATGAAAGTTTTAAAAAAGGTATTTTACAGTTTGTCTATTTTAATCCATCTCTGAGTTGTATTGTAGCAAAAGAGCAGATGCAGTTTGTGTCTTATAAACACGTTGCATGCTTTACAAATTAACAGGATGTTGCTTCTGTCTGCACATATGTGCTGCCGCTGAAGTCGGTGGTGGGGTAAGATTTCACTGCTAGTTGGTAGACTGCCAGCTGTCCCGCTCTGCTGCAGCATCGGCTCTTTGAACACTCCGCTCGAGCCCATTAGGTTCAGCTTCGTGTTGGAAGCTGCTTCAGGCCTGATTGCCTCGCACGACCCTGGTGACACATTAAAGAGCTGCTCCATTACACTTAGGTGTTTTTAATGGCAAAACTTAACAGTGGAAAACATAAACGGCATGTTCAGTAAAGATCTGATGGAGGCTTACAAACATGGAGCGTCTCTGGTTTTCAGGTTGTCTCAACTTGCCCAAAAATCTTCAGTCACAGATATTTCATTTATGGCAGAAATGAAGCTTCTCTACTGAGCTGCATAATATTTTCCTTAGGATTTAAGAGAGTTTCACAGCTTTTATGACCAGTTTAGTGTTGCTAAACATTTAGTGTTGTAGTAAAAATAAGAACTTTGATTCATGGCTCTCTGGATGTGTATATATAGGTCCTTCTCAAAAAATTAGCATATTGTGATAAAGTTCATTATTTTCTATAATGTCATGATGAAAATTTAACATTCATATATTTTAGATTCATTGCACACTAACTGAAATATTTCAGGTCTTTTATTGTCTTAATACGGATGATTTTGGCATACAGCTCATGAAAACCCAAAATTCCTATCTCACAAAATTAGCATATCATTAAAAGGGTCTCTAAACGAGCTATGAACCTAATCATCTGAATCAACGAGTTAACTCTAAACACCTGCTAAAGATTCCTGAGGCCTTTAAAACTCCCAGCCTGGTTCATCACTCAAAACCCCAATCATGGGTAAGACTGCCGACCTGACTGCTGTCCAGAAGGCCACTATTGACACCCTCAAGCAAGAGGGTAAGACAGAAAGACATTTCTGAACGAATAGGCTGTTCCCAGAGTGCTGTATCAAGGCACCTCAGTGGGAAGTCTGTGGGAAGGAAAAAGTGTGACAGAAAACGCTGCACAACGAGAAGAGGTGACCGGACCCTGAGGAAGATTGTGGAGAAGGGCCGATTTCAGACCTTGGGGGACCTGCGGAAGCAGTGGACTGAGTCTGGAGTAGAAACATCCAGAGCCACCGTGCACAGGCGTGTGCAGGAAATGGGCTACAGGTGTCGCATTCCCCAGGTCAAGCCACTTTTGAACCAGAAACAGTGGCAGAAGCGCCTGACCTGGGCTACAGAGAAGCAGCACTGGACTGTTGCTCAGTGGTCCAAAGTACTTTTTTCGGATGAAAGCAAATTTTGCATGTCATTCGTAAATCAAGGTGCCAGAGTCTGGAGGAAGACTTGGGAGAAGGAAATGCCAAAATGCCAGAAGTCCAGTGTCAAGTACCCACAGTCAGTGATGGTCTGGGGTGCCGTGTCAGCTGCTGGTGTTGGTCCACTGTGTTTTATCAAGGGCAGGGTCAATGCAGCTAGCTATCAGGAGATTTTGGAGCACTTCATGCTTCCATCTGCTGAAAAGCTTTATGGAGATGAAGATTTCATTTTCAGCACGACCTGGCACCTGCTCACAGTGCCAAAACCACTGGTAAATGGTTTACTGACCATGGTATCACTGTGCTCAATTGGCCTGCCAACTCTCCTGACCTGAACCCCATAGAGAATCTGTGGGATATCGTGAAGAGAACGTTGAGAGACTCAAGACCCAACACTCTGGATGAGCTAAAGGCTGCTATCGAAGCATCCTGGGCCTCCATAAGACCTCAGCAGTGCCACAGGCTGATTGCCTCCATGCCACGCCGCATTGAAGCAGTCATTTCTGCAAAAGGATTCCCGACCAAGTATTGAGTGCATAACTGTACATGATTATTTGAAGGTTGACGTTTTTTGTATTAAAAACACTTCTTTTATTGGTCGGATGAAATATGCTAATTTTGTGAGATAGGAATTTGGGTTTTCATGAGCTGTATGCCACAATCATCCGTATCAAGACAATAAAATACCTGAAATATTTCAGTTAGTGTGCAATGAATCTAAAATATATGAATGTCAAATTTTCATCATTACATTATGGAAAATAATGAACTTTATCACAATATGCTAATTTTTTGAGAAGGACCTGTATTTTGTGAATATGCTGAAAATTCAGAAACAGAGAGCACCAACCCTAATTCGCCTACCATCACAGCTCTGAACACACGGTGCTGAGACGACACTACTGTTGACAGGCAGCTCTTTAGCTGCCAGCCAGAAGTGTTTAGTAAACAAAAGTAAGGAAAGCAGCACAGAGGAGATTCTGTAAACAGTTGAAAAATCAGGACACTCTGGACCTGCACTTGACCAAAAAAGGACCGTCCTGAAGAGGCCTGGTAAGGAGCCATTCAGGTGTGCTAAAACAGCGGTGGGCAACTCCAGTCCCAGAGGGCCCGTGTCCTGCAAGGGTTAGATCTGTTCTTGGTCCAACACTCCTGAATCAGATTTATTGCTCATTACTAGGCCTTTGCAAAAGCTGACTGCATACTGAGGAGGTAATTCAGCCAATTGATTCAGGACACATCTAAAAGTTACAAGACACTGAGGCTCGAGGACTGGAGGTGCTGACCCTTGATTCAAAAGGTGATCCCTGGTTCAAGCCACAGCTACACAATTTGTTTTTTTGAATGGAAAGTTTCCTTCGAATTTGTGGAAGTATCGGCCTTAGTCTCTGAAATCTTAATTTAAAATGCTGTAATACCTGTGCTGTGCCTATAGGTGGCGGTAATGGCAATCTGGGGTAGGGGTTGCGCAGAGAGGGATAAGGTGCATGTGCAAACTGGATGCATACCTCACTGCTTGTACTAATTTCTGCATACCATAAGAGTTGTTTTTAAAAGAGATCACTATGCAAAGTCTTTTTTAAAATCTGTTTTATCATTTTCCATAAGAACATTTTGCATGTGAACAGGAGGTGCTAACGCAAGTCTCTGGGGGGGAAAAAAAAGTTATTTAAGTCGTACTTACTCAAGTAAATAATCAAAGTTGTCCAAACATGCCTAAAACATTTAGTGGCAGTTTAAGCTGAACAAAATGTATTTATTAGTCTAAGCTGATGGTAATGAAGAGGTAATTCCTGTGTTGCAGTGCTACAGCTAATGTGCTAACAGACTTGATCTCCAATGCTGAAACAAACTCACATTTCTTTTGTTTAAGAAGCAACTTGAGATGTTGGGCCTTTTTAAATCAATTTAGTTCTTATTTCAGTCTTTTTTTTTTTTTAATAACCAAAACAAATTTTTTATGGGGTTAAATTATGTCTGGAATTTATACGACCATGGTAATGCAACAATCTGCACATATATTGTTTCCTTATTTATTTTCCTGTGCTTCTGACCATCAGGCAATGATTGTACGTAACGCTAAGGACACAGCCCATACCAAGGCAGAGAGGAACATTCTGGAGGAAGTGAAGCATCCCTTCATCGTGGATCTCATCTATGCCTTCCAGACAGGAGGGAAGCTATACCTCATCCTGGAGTACCTGAGTGGTCTGTAACCATAAAAACACTCAAACACACTCCAGACCTGCTGTTTGTATTAGTTTTTTGCTTTTAAGCATATAATCTAGATCAGGGGTCCCCAATGCCCGGACTCCGGTCCAGATCCGGACCCAGAGAGTGTTTTGTCTGGCCCGCAAAGCATTTTCTCATTTACTATGTAGATATAAACATTTTATTCCTGCCGGCTGCTGCGTCTGACTTTCGAAAAGGCGCAACAGGCAGCTATGTGGGTCAGCAACATTCTGGTCCACACTCCAAGCCAGCTGGTGGTGGTAATGCACCACATCATTGTATGCCAACCGCCAGAAAACTACAAAGAAGCTATGCGGGGTCCTTGAAAGCGGATTGCTAAGTTACTAGCTTGGGAGCTCACGCTTGCTGACAGTCCAAAGGCTTGGTGGTGCACAGATGAGTGAGTAAAAGTAGATGGCTTTGTCAAAAATACGTAAAGTGGACTATGAAAATCATACATTTAAAGATGAATGGACAGAATCGTATGCTTTCCTTTTAACTTCCGTAGGGTGTAAGGCCAGTCTGCCTTATATGTTCTGAATTCGTTGGACTTCTAAAGAGTGGAAATCTAAAGAGAGACATTATGAAACCAAACAAAAACTTCAACCAAAGCTATCGACCTGGGTCTGACGGTAGGACAACAAGAATAAATTAACTGAGGGGACAGAATGAGCGAGCTGCACGGCTCATATCACAGCACAGTTACAGCACAGCAGCGAGCATACGAGTGTTCACTGCGAGTACGGTGGATTTTAGGAAATCATAAAAAGCATTTCACTGACTGGGATATGGAAGCTGTGGCAGACACACTTCTAGATGGACAAGAAGGACAACAACTTGAGGAAAAGGTTCAGCAAATTGACATGCTTGCCACAAGCACAACAAGAAGGGTAGAACTGTTCTACCAAGATGTACTGACCCAGCTCGACTGCCATTCAGAGTGCATTTAATATTGGTACTTAAAGTGGATTGCACTTTTCTGTTCAGCAGGTTTCATGGGCATATGAATAACTGATCAATAGTTAAAACAAAAACTCTAGTGTCAATTAAATGTTAAATAAATATTCAAATATATTTGTTGGCTGATTTAAAATGTTTGGACCCCAAAGTGTTTGAATAATGGAGGCTTTTTCTGTTGGGGACCCCTGATCTAGATGAATACCATCTCATAAATGAGCTTAAGATGAGATAAATATATTATTAGTATTGTTTCTGTGACATCAGTTGCAAGTGCAGTGTAAACTGACAAAGACTGTCCTTCATAGGTTGGATTTTTGGTTTTGTTGTTGCCTTAGAAATATTCTGTTTTAATTTTCCGAACATCATGAGAACGTCTACATAAACATTTTTCTCTTGTGCAGGAGGAGAGCTCTTCATGCAGCTGGAAAGGGAGGGCATCTTCATGGAAGACACAGCCTGGTGAGCATTGTTTGGTATCATATTTCAATCAACTGTTGAAATCATTGTTGATTTTTTTTCCTTTTCTTCTGGTTAGTATCATCTAACAGGATGTAGCTGTTTAAAATGCATATTTGTTCAAAGGGCTGTCAAGTTTTCATCCAAGGCTTGTTGGCATGCCTTTTCATGTGTAAAAAGCCTTAGAATAAAATCAACCTTTTATTGCAGAACCATTACGTCCCACTGGGAAATTAGAGAGAAATAAACTTGATTACATTTATTAAGAAGGAAAAAAAAAAAATCAGTGTTCTGTAATAATTACCAACTGGTTGTTTTGATACGTCAGAGAAAAAGCCTTTTCTGTCCTACAAGACCAAACATAAGCATGTTGAGTTCACTACATGCTATAATCAGATAGAACAGAATAAGATTGGGCTTTTCAGCAACAAGCACTCCAGGTGGATTTGATGTGAAACAAAAGATAAATATGTGAAAAAGGCCCTCATGTCTGCTGTTGAGTATAGTCGAGGATCTGTGATGCAGTCGACTTGTTTCCTATCCAAACATGGACTCTTTGAAACACCGAGACACTTTATAGGTCGTCAGTAGGTATGTTTACATGCACAGCATTTAACATTTCTTGATCGGATGCAGATATTTTGAATTTTAATTGAAAAAAAAAAAGAAAATCCAAATAACGTTTATACTGGTCTAAAATCAAATGATCCAATCATGATGTGCGTTTACATGCACCTCGCTTCATTCAGAATAGAACCACTTCGACATGCGCAGAGTTGTCAAATTTTCCTAAAACAACCGCGGAAGAAGAGGTTATGTTAAAAAAAACAAAAACAACGAATGTGGAAGTGTGTTGGTTCTGAGTGGCCAGAATGGACTCGCGACAGGTTCTGAGAGCAGTTGAGGTGGTATCGTTTGTCATAATTATGCTACAGGCTCAGCAACACATGACGTTGCTGTTCCTGGCTTACAGGACGAGAGAGCGGGAGGAAATTAACACCCCGCCAAGTTTTGCCACTAAAGGTGGAATTGCGTCATGTTAATATAGGACACACATGTGCAGTCAGGTCAGTTTGCACCAATTCGAATGAGACAATCGGAACAAGTGTTTACATGGTAAACTTGGATTGTGGATCGGCAAAAACCACCCCTCTCGTTTGGAATACAATTTCTTTCTGATTGATCCGAGTCAGATCAGAATATTCCGATCAGGGCGTTTACAAGATGCATTTTTATTCTAATTGGCCCTTTATTCCAAATACGCCTATTGTGTTTACATGGCAAACACATGGCCAAATCAGATCTGGTTCATCACAAACCCAATCAACCTTCCTTCACGACAATCCCATTTGTCAGACCTAAAGCTGATAGAGAAACCTCGTGGGATGAGCTGGAGAGGAGAGAGACGCCCCAGACTCTGGATGACTTGCAGAGATTGTGCAAAGATAATTGGTCAAAGATCGCTCTGTCTGTATGGTTGTCAAAACTGCATTGTTCAAAGATGTGTGCCAATAATTCTAACACCAGTGATTTTGGTTAAAAAGAAATTGCTCACCCTAAGATTTGTTTCCTCCATTTAATAAAGTTACTTATTGCAAACATATTTTTCTGAAACTTTAAATGAGATATTCTACTGCTATAAAAGGCTTTTTTATACATATTTACCAGGGGTGCCAATAGGTGTGGCAGATGCTGTATATTAAATATATAATTGTAAATGTAGAACTGTGTTGCAACCTGAAAACATGTATGGATAACAATCAAGCTTGCTTTAATATCACATTGATGTGAGATGTGATGTTGGATGTGGTATTAGTTGCTATGGAGCCTTGTTTCCTTTTATTTTTATTATTATTAAATTTTTTTTGTTGCTTCTAGTTTTTACCTCGCAGAGATCTCCATGGCTCTGGGTCACCTGCACCAAAAAGGCATCATCTACAGAGACCTGAAGCCTGAGAACATCATGCTCAACAGCCAAGGTTAGTCAGTCCAGGATGATGTGTGGATTTGGTGCCTTTCATAGTGTTTATCCCACTTGGTCTTTTTTCACATGACAACCAGAGACCTTATGTGACGAACCAACACAAAGTAGTGCATAATTGTGGAGTGGAAGGGAAAAGATACTCTGGGTTTAAAATTTTAGGTATTGCACAGATTTGTTTTTTGAGGGCTGCAGACACTGCGGAGTAGCAAAATTAATAATGAAATTATGAAAGAAAACTTATTAAAGGCTGCAAAAGACTTGAAACTAGGGTGGAGTTTCACCTTCCAGCAGGAAAATGACCGTAAACATAATTGAGAACCATTGACATAGTAAATCAGCTAAACGATCTGGGCCAAATCCTAAATGTATGTTGAGTTGCTGTCCATCCAATCGGACCGAGCCTGGACTACCATGCAAATAATGGGCAAAAAAAGTCTTTGGATGTTTAAAGCTGGTAGAGAAGTACCCCAAGGATTTTATTTTTATTTTTTTTAACAAAGTATTCATTCCCTGGTGGTGAAAACATGTAAATGCTGCACTTTTCTGAATTTATTTGTAAAATATGCTGAAAACATGTTGGTGTGTAAAATAAACAGTTTTTGGTTGGACCATAAAAAAATGTGGCAAAGTTCAAGGGGTGTGAATGCTTTTCAAATCAAAATTGTATTTTATGCTGAACTGACTGTGACTAAACTGATAGCCACCAGCAGGTGGTGCTATACATGTAAATGTTTGTGTCTTACATATTACTTGGTTTTCCTCCAGGTCACGTAAAACTCACCGACTTTGGTCTTTGTAAAGAGTCCATTCACGATGGGACAGTTACTCACACTTTCTGTGGAACCATCGAATACATGTACGTTCTTCCATGTTCTACTGACCTCCGATCCAGTTGCACTCTTCATCTCACTCTCTAAAGGCCTTTGTTCTCTAATGCTGCGAGCTTGCTCCGTTTCAGGGCTCCGGAGATCTTGATGAGGAGCGGGCACAACAGAGCAGTGGACTGGTGGAGTCTGGGCGCTCTGATGTATGACATGCTAACAGGAGCGGTCAGTAAAACGCACTCGGTTTCATTATTGCTGGTTTGACTCAACATTTGAATTGTGTCAATAACCCTCGTCTTCCCTCTCTAATTTTAGCCACCCTTCACAGGTGAAAACCGAAAAAAGACTATTGACAAAATCTTGAAGTGCAAGCTCAGCCTCCCGCCCTACCTCACACAAGAAGCAAGAGATCTTCTCAAACGGGTACTTTCCTTTTCCTCTGTTTTTGGGGCTCCCTTTACTTTAAACCTTCATGCAACTGTTTGCCCTGCTGGTATTTTCTTAACATTTAACTGCTGGTTGTACAGCTGCTGAAGAGAAACGCTTCGTCGCGGCTCGGAGCAGGACCAGGAGATTCCACAGAAGTGCAGGTGAGAACGGACGGAAAAGAACGAAGCATTTTTCAGACTCCGGTCTTGAATGAAGGATTGTTAGAAAATTTGTGACCCGACTCTTATTTTGACATGGATTTAACCATTTGTGTCTTATTTTATAGGCTCATCCTTTCTTTCGACACATCAACTGGGAAGATTTGCTGGCCCGGAAAGTGGAGCCTCCCTTCAAGCCTGTCCTTGTGAGTAAACTCATGAATAGACAGTCATTACTTCTTGTAGCATTTGGTTGGAAAATTCGGCTAATGTGCCCAAATAATGCTAAGTTAAGAGGCTAAGGTTAAGAAAAACAGATGAGCCTTCTACTGTTTCGGATCATCTCCTGCTTGCTTTGAATGAACTATCTCATGTTACTGTAATCCCAAACCTGTGTATCATCATGTCTGGCCAGCAATCGGCGGACGATGTGAGTCAGTTTGACTCGAAGTTCACCAGCCAGACTCCGGTCGACAGCCCCGACGACTCCACTCTCAGTGAGAGTGCTAATCAGGCCTTCCTGGTAATGTTGAAAGACGCTGTTCTTCACTTTTACCTTGTTGATATTGATTCTGCAAGTTGAATCTTACCTGGCTATTAGAGATGTAGTGATCAGGCTTTTTCTGGCCCATACAGCTTTTTGATTTTCTCTGAAGTCTGACTTGTCAACTCTATTTTTCTAAGGACTAATAAATACAGTGCATTCCAAGAATTTATTCTAAATTACATTTTTCAAATTTCGGCACATTACATCAACAAAATCCAATCGTATTATACTCAGATTTTACTGCATAGAAGAAAAAACAAGTATATGTAGTCAGGCCCCTGTCTAGCTTTGAAAAATGGAGAGTATGGCTCAGCTGCAAACCTACCAAACACGGCCCACCGCCTAAACTGGCTAACTCCGGGAGAGCTGCACACAGCTCAGCTTTCTATATGTTTGTGCTGAATAATCAGGTTAAGATTAAACCTTGTATGAAATTTTGAAAAGACATTTTTTTCAGAAAGCTTGTACTAACAATAAATTATCTAAAAGGTGCATCACTTGTTTTCTTCCTGTCTTTTGTAGGGTTTTACGTATGTTGCTCCATCAGTTCTGGAAAACATTAAAGAGAAGTTCTCATTCGAGCCAAAGATCCGGTCCCCTCGTCGGATCATGGACAGCCCAAGGACTCTTCTCAGGTAGGTTGGCTGGTTTGCAGCAATTCTGATCCGATTGATAAAATTAATGAATATTAAACTGAAGCCCCAGACCTGTAATCTCTACTGTCCTTTCAGTCCGGGCTGGTCTCGCAGTCCCCTCATCCCTGGCGTAGGACAGGGTGTCCTCCCCTCTCCTCTGGAGCAGCCTATGGATCTGTCCACCACTGAGCAGATGGACATAACGAGTAGCTCCGAGGCCTCTGCCCCTCTCCCAATCCGACAACCTGCTGGGGTCAATCTTGCCCAGATGAAGCAGCAAGCCTTCCCCGTCGTAGCTAAACGGCCTGAGCATCTACGTATGAACCTATGACCCCTGACCCTTTTTTTCTCCCTCCTTCTGGTTTGGTGATATTTTTTCAAGGCAAAGAAACAGGAACAGATGCTAACTTGTTGCACACCACATGTAGTGTCACAACCTGGAGTGTGTGCTTGGGCCTGGCACTCTGGCAGACTACAGTTAAGTGCTACAGGTGACATCATTGCCTCCCCACGCCTCCTTGGACACCTCAGGTCTACTGACCTTTTGTCTCCGGCGATCATTTATCACACTACAGTATGCTTGGAACTGAGATGCAGTCAGTCTGCTGTACTTTAAGATATCCAAAGTGCTTTGATCTCTTTTAGTCAATGCCAGTAAAATCTACTGGATGGATTATTTGGCAAAATGGTTTCTGGTTCTGGATAATGATCTGAATTAGGATTACTATTTAAAACAAAAAGAGGCTCTACAATGAAAGGTTTTGCTTTTTTTTTTTTTTCATGAAGTCTTACAAAGTGGATCCATTTACTGTGCTGTGCATCTACTTCTCGAGAGCCTGTATTAAATAAACAAATTATCAGTTCTTTCAGCATTGGTGTTGTGAAATGACATGCACCCTGTGAAATCTATACTTGAGTTATTGCTCTTCACACATTGTGTTGCATCACTGTCATAATTCAGCTCCATGCAGGATTATATTTTCACCAACAGAAACATCTGATCTCAGTGCCGACTGTGTAAAACCACCGGTCTCCTCTCAGACCCTCGGTCTCAGCAGCTCGGGGCGTCAGACCCCCTCCCAGTCTGAGCCCTGGTATCAGATCCACGTCTCAGACCGCAGCACCAGTTGATCTGGTCTTGCCGTCTACAGCTCTGGAAGATCCAGAGCCCCTGGAGCAGCATTTACAGCCTCCTGCATCACCAACTTGTTCAGAAACACAGTTTTTGCAACGCCTGAGAAGCAACAAAAATTATAAACTGTAAATAAAAATATATGTGAATCATGTCTTTTCTCTCCCACCCAACATTCCCAGAAAATAAATCCAGACCTGATGATGTGCATGTTTTTAATTACAAATGTTTGAGATCTCAATATTGAATCACTCTCAACCATCCTTTTATTTAAACAGGGTTCCTTCCTGGTCTTGTTAAACATGGAATTTGCTTTTAATTCTGTTCACTTTATATTGTGCAATTTCACACATTCACAACAAAAGTCATCTCAAGGCACTTTACAAGACAAGCTGGTCCAATCACTGTCCAGAAATATTTGATCAAATACATTAACCATAAAGTCTACTAACATACATTCCAGTTGGTTCCTAGGTCTAATACAATTCATTTAATCTGGTCATTGACTCCATAGAGACATTGACTTTGCAGCAATCTCTCCTCCTGAGTGAGCATGTGGCGAACAGTGGGAGGAAATGACTCCCTTTAAATAGGAAATAATCTAGAGCAGAACTAGGCTCAGATTTAGTAGCAAATTTAGACTTTATGTTTCAAAAATGTTTTCTACACTAAATGTAAATTAAATGTTGCACTATCACTTTCTTCCATCCAACTGAAATTAGGCCTCCAGTGTAAAACATAAGTCTTTGATACGAGAACCCACCGCCGTCATTCCTCAGGCGATGATTGGGTTTGATTTTCTTGGTTTTGGGAATATAGAAATAAAGTAGAAACCTTTAATGAAAACAATACAGTAAATGCTTCAATTGAGATACCCACAATGATCCAAACGTTTACTGAGAAGGCTATTACTTTGATGCCGTGGTTTCATTAGTTGGATACATTTTTAGAGAGAATATCCATCTGTAGACTGAAATACTGACAATAAAAACCAAAATATTTAACATCTAAATTTAATGCCTTTACATCTCAAAGACAAATCATTCAAAAGCAATGTTCGTGGTTCTTCAAAAATGGTTTCCTTTGCACAGGTTACCGTTTTCTCTCGTTTACTAACTTGTTCATCACGTTTGAGGTTTACAGTCAGGAGAAAAGGAGACAGATGTGGAAACACCCATAATAACTCCGCTGTTACGGTATTTTCTAATGCAAAAAGCAATAGTGAGCATGCACAAAGTACGCCACTACTTCATGGATTATCCTTGTCCATTTTACATCGATAAATAGTAACCAAAGTGCGTAGTATAAAAAAATCACTTTGGAAAGCCTTTATCTCAATTTATTTGGCCAAAAACTGGGTTAGTGTGTCGGTTGGGAGTTAGTTGGGAGTTTAAAACAGAAAATATCCAGGAACCCTGTTTACATGACATGGTAAATGGAATCGCAGTAAACAAATGATGTGCAATATTTCAAAAATATATATTCTCAAAATAAAGAATCAAATAATATAACAAAATCTTAAGAAACTAATGTTTTGCAACAGGCTCAAAGTAGTCTCCCACTACCTGAAGTACAGTGTCAAAGTAAATCAGTGTCATGTCAATGCCAAACATTTCTCAGTGGGTGACGATCCGCAACAAAGTTTCTCATCAAGATGCTGTGAGTTGAGTTTAATGTCCAATATAAAGGATTCCAGCACATTCATTTCCTGTTGTCTGAGCAAACAAAAACAGTTTAAACAGTTCAAGTGCACAACATTATCTAGATGCACCTCTGCCATTTGACTGAGATGTAGATTATATTTGCATTTGCTTCAGTGCATATATTATAGTCAACAGCAAGAACCAAATCCATCTACTATATATTTTATAGGAATTTTGGTAACCATCATACAGACAAAACTATAACTCGCAGCTGGCTGTTCCTCCCTCATGGCTGCTGTTAATATGATGTCCGTGATCTAAACAGACTAAACAGATGTTAATTGTTTTTCCTGCATTTATGCATGGCAGTAATATGCAGTTACAATACGGCCAACAAGCTCGCGAAAGCTGCATTAATGGAATACAAAAAGAAGATTTTTCTAAATTTCAAGTACTAAAAAAGTCTTAAACCAATATACTGACCAACATCTTGTTAAACTAAACATATTTTAGGTCTCTTCATTCATTTCACCATAGAAGACAACGATTTTTGGGCTACAAAGTGCAAATGAATTTCTTCTTTAGGAAACACAGACTCCCAGTGATGAATAGAGACAGCTGAAGGATTAAAGCTGCTGTGTGCTGCAAAGCCTACTGATCTTCATTATATTTACTGTACCATGAGTGCTTATCAGTACTACATCTCTGCCATGTGGTGGTAGTATAACCTGACTTCATTTTTCAAGTGTTGGCTCTGAACGTTTTTTTTTTGTGAAGACCTTAAACAAGGCACAGTTTAACCGAATAAAAACAATTATAACGTAAAAGATAAAAAGGTCTGAGTAGATCAATCATGAAAGAAGTTGGCTTTACGCATTAGTTTAAATTAAACCAGAAACATTTTGTTGGGCGACATACTATGAAGCAGGCTCGGGTTTATCCTACTCTACATTACTTTCACTGTCATATCTCACAACACTGCCACTAATTTGTTTAACGGCCTGAGTTGGGATCACAACACCTTTCGCCATCAAAGATCTATTTATTTTTAGAGTAACAAGTAGGAAGAAAAACTGACAGAAGTATGGTGTGCTAATTATTTGTGTACATTTCTGAGCTTGTTAATATGCAGCAACATGATAAAAGCAGCTATAGATCTGATTGTATATAACTAATTTTATTAAAATGTATGCATCTGCTCTAGAGGCTCCTTTTAGTCTTATTCAGTCAGTAGCAATATTAGCTGTTTTAATCTGTTTGCATCAGACAAAAAAGAAAGAAAACAACAACATAAAAACAGTTGTAAACAGTCATTGCCCCTATAGTAAATGTCCAAGTTGGGGCAACACAATATATCATGAATATATGGCCATCACAATGGTGATATCACTGATGACTGGAATGCAGCAATTGTCGGCTAAAGTATTTCAAGTGTCGTAGATAAGAAAGTTTTATGGCAATAAGGTATTCAGCCTGTTTGATGGAGCTTTAATGCAGTAGATAACCATGCCTGATTATAGTGGCCAGGAGCGGGAAACAGAGGAGTGGAGTTAATGTGGATTTAATGCAACTAATAACGGCATTGCCGTATATATCAGCATCATCATTGCAATTTTTTCTAATATCAGGCCTTCCTAGTCTAAGTGAATTTTCTGCCAGCCAGGATTTAAAACGTTTAGAGATGTACCGATCAACTGGCCATAATTGGAATCAGACAATTTTCTCTTGATCAGCAGATCAAATGCTGAAAACAAATGTAAGAAATAATCAAAACATTTTTTTCTTTTCATTAAATGCATCAAAACTTCAGCTATTTTTGGGCTATAAACTCATTAACCAACAGCATATACTGATGCACCTTTTTTTTTTATTTAAAGGCCCATTATTTGACACATAAGGGGATGAGCTTGTAATTCCTTTAATTTCTGTTAAACTACATCTTTTTAAATAACTTTTTCTTTTTTTATGCATTAAAATCATTAAAGAAAAAACAAAAACTGGCAGGTCGGACCTCAAAGAAAAGCACAAATCGGCATTGGCCAGAAAAAGCCTGATCGGTGCAACTCTAAAACTACTTCTTCTTGAACTTATAAGATTGATATGAAAGTGCAAACAAATTTTCATCTAATCCAGAAAATTTTTACACTATAGGAGATGAGTTATTTTATTCCTCTGAACAATAAAGAGAAGAGATATCCACATACTGCAGATATTCGTTTGCTTTCCATGTTCTTTTTTAAAACATTGATATGTGGCCATATCTTATTGCTCAAACTGTTTTTGAATAGCATGATAAATACAGGTACAGTCCCTCTGAACTTCCCTTACCCAGATACTTGTCCTGCTTCATAGTACAGGCCCACAATCTGAGACGTACAGTACATGAAAATATATCCTCACATGTGCTTTGAGTTAGGATTAGTGCATCTGTTTTGTGAATATGCCTTTCATGTAAGGCAGATGGTAACAAGAAAGGTAGATAAGTCAGAACTTGAAATGTTGAAACTCATAAAACAACGTTTAGGATTTCATTCAAAGAACCTTTTGGGTTCTTTGTAGGTCGAAAACTAAAGTTCCCAATCCAGGTAAAAAAAAAAACAAACCTAAAAAGTATTTCCACATGTTCTTTGACCCAGCCTCTGTTTGGTTTAGTTGAAGTAGCACAACATGGTCAAAAAAAACCTACCAGGATGCTTTAAAAAATGATAATAGTGGTAACAGCTCCTTTTGTTTTTATAAAAAGACAGCAGTGGTGGCTTGCTTCATTTGTGGGTACATTAAATTGCCATGTTTAATGGTAAATGTCTCCTTGGTCTGGCAGCTAAAAGCCAGACCAGAGAAAAAAGAAGTGGGTTATATGACAGTGAGTCCAGCTGGTTTTGGAGCAGAGTATGAAGGTGCGCTCACTACTAAACATCTGTAGGATTCGTGTCACTGGTTTACTCTGCATCTCCAGGCCGCGGGGCTCTGCTCCTGCAGCTGCCTCATCTTCTTCCCCAGCCACACCCACCAGAGTAAACCGATCACGACGCAAACCACAGACTCCACGTAGTATCCGTCCAGAGTGGTCACACAAATGCCTCCTTCCTTAACACACAACTAGAGAAGAAAAAAGGGGGTGTGGCGGTTACTACTTTCTAAATAAAAACACACGGTGTGATTTTTCTCCTCTCTCATGTTCCACTCACCCCTGCCTCTAGCGATGAGCTGCAGCTCTGGCCGACAGCCCCCTGGCATTCCTTAGAGGTCAGGGGGTCAACCATCCACAGAGCCACGGTGGAGGGCCAGTTTCCTCCCAGGTTGGTGACCGTGTTCAGCAGGGTCATGTAGGTCCCGCCTATGAGGGGGTCACTCACTTTGGCATGGAAGGCCATGCAGGCAACATACATGCTGTACAGCGCCACCTAGAGACAAAACTAATGATTTCATAAACGTATCCACAGTCCAACAAGCTGTTTAAGTATGTTACTGCCAGAAGTCAGATGTTTGCATACACTCATTATTGTGTTAAACTGCATTTGAACGTGACAACTTTTCCAATCAGAAATGGTAGAGCTCACTTAATCAAGTTAGTTTTAAAAGCACTGACCTGATTTTAACACATAGTCCACTGAATTTCAGTCAGGTTGAGGTCAGGGCCATTCTAGACCATTAATATTAGCCTGATTTAACCTTGTGTTTGGGATCCTTGCCCTGTTGCAGAACCCAGTCATAGCAAAGTCTCAACCACATAGCTGTTGACTAGAAGTAAAGTAGAAGTATTTGAAGGTAGACCTCCATCTTTATCATTCCATACACCTTGCCCCACGAAGCAGTACATCTAGAAGTGCCACTACTGTGCTTGACAGGTGGTAAAGTGCTCTTAGGTTTAAAAGTCTTATGCTGACACTTTCAAATATTCCTCTTTTTACTGTTGTTCAAATATCTCCATCTGACCAGAAAACATTTCTGGAGAACCGCTTAGCTTGTCCAGCTGTAGATTTCTGCCACACTTGATGTTGATTCTGAAACAGGCACTGCTTTCTTGTTCAGGAGCCTCTCAGTACATGTTGGTGCTAAACTCACTGCACTACATTGGTGTTTCACCAACCATCTTAAATGAAACCATTTCTGATAAGAAGCCTAATCTAATATACAGACAGATTCATACGAGAAGCTTGTTGAAGGCTACATTTCTCTAAAACTTCAGTTGAATGCATATATTTGGCCATGTGCTGATTGAAGAAAATCTACAATCATTTCTAATGATGTGTGCACCAAATCCATGTTGTTAAAGTCTATTGAAGTAGCTCAATGTATCATCCTGCCACCTCAAAAAGGTTAAAAAAGCATTGCTATAAGCCCAGAAACTTTAAACCACACTCGTAGAAAACATAACTTTTTCTCATACATCTACTATTACATTACATTATTATTGCCTTCGATCATCTGATCTGACTGATTGTGCAGTCTGTAGTACCGGTCCAAGGCACTACAGAATGCATGTGTCTCATGAAAAAATGCCGTTCACCAATGAGGCAATTAAGGCAATTATAGGAGCAGCAACCTCAGTGAAATATTTCCTAACCCTTTTGATGTTCTCTTTGAAACCATGCAGACCGTTTACAAGTTCAAACCCCACTGAAGGAGAAGAAGAAAACCGAAACATGAGAAGAGAAATGATTTCTCTTAAACTGGCTTTTTGATTTGAATTTGTACCCAATGAAATTGTGAAAACTATAGACACAACTGTTAGCACTTAAACTATGCAAGAGTCATTTTTAGAACTGCATTTAGGGTCCAAAAACAGAAGTTAGAGAAGATGATAGAAGGATAAAGTGTACCCAGATGTACCCACCTCAGAGGTTGCAAATAAAAAGCTAAACCTTTCCTAAAATGAGTCTGTAAACAACCTGTGCTTTATTTGACCACGTTTCAGAAAGTTGTAAAAACACACTGTGAAGGAAGTTAGTCACCATTTTCCAGATGGAATTTGGTAGTTGTGAAGTTAAGAGCCAGATAGCAGGACAGCTTGTGGTCTGAACTAGAAGCAGAAGCCAAGAGATAACAACAGAGGCAAAAAGAAAACACCAAACCTGATGCAATGCATAGCTGACCAAGACTATGGCATAATAGTAAAATGGGTATCCTCCTTCTTGCTTCACACTGGGGGTCCACCATACCAGCAGAGCGTATTGAAGCCCAATAAGCAACCTGCAAAACAGAACAGGACTCTGCTAGGTTACTTCGTCATTGCGTACAAACACAGAGGGAGTTGGTGTTTGCGTCTGCGGGAGCCCCTACCTGAACGGGAATGCTTTGTAAAAGACGTCAAGGGGTCGGGGCCCTGCCGTGTATCTGCTGATGACCACTGGCAAAAGGATCTGCAAGGGCACCATGGGCACCGCCAGGAGTGCCAGCTGCTCTTTGGGGACTCCAGCTTCCACCAGCTTCAGACCTGTAACAGCATCTGCTGCAGAGAACCCGATCTAAAGCAAAAACAAGACAGTACGATATTTTTCGCGAAGAATGTTCATCAGCTACAGAAAACACCAATAATCTTTCTTTAAACAGGTGTGTACTTTAGCTGTGAGGAGCAGGGAGCAAAAGGTGAACACTGTGGGCATCTTGACGATTGAGAACAGGAGCTTGTAGGTTTCCATGACGCCCTGAGTCTCTTCAGGGACGTTTCTCCTCCCCCTGCCTTGATCGTTTTCCCTTTTTAAGATGGCCACCAGTGTGGTGGAAACTAGAAACATCACCCCCCAAAAAAACAAAAAATCTGCAGCAGAAGAACAAAAGATTGACTTTAATCAACAGCTGAAATCTATTAATAATAACAAAAACACATCTCATTCATCTAAACGATTAAGGAACACAGTGGCTCTCAAAATTTTAAAACATTCTACAATCCCAGGTTTCTGTGGCACAAAACAATGAGACCATAAAAAACATTTAAAACTATTTCCAGCTTTAATGAGACACACATCTTGCACAAATGTACCTGAAACACAACCAGACTTATAAGAGAAAAATATGAAAATATAAAAAAAGGCTGTAACAACCTAGGTTGCATAAGCGTACTTTGCCAAACCCACTTTTAATTCATGACCTGCAGGGCTCTTTTGTAGGGGTCTAATGCATCTTGATCTGGTAATATTAGCCCACTTCTCCAAACCTCTCAGATTTTTGCTTGGAATAAGAATAGGTGTCGGTGTCTTCAACCGCTGGAGCGGTTGTGCAGAGCTTTACAGAAGGAGAGGGAATAAACTCCTTCTTGGCTGCTTTCATGGCCAACTTTCACTTTAGCATCAATTTTGGAGATAGGTCCAGGTTAAATAATGTCACCGTTGCTTTACATTCTTTCCAATTATTCTTGTCTGCCTTCCCTGTGTGGAATAGTCAGGTAGTCTTCTCCTCTCTGGTGCCTTTGTAAAATGAGATTACTTTGATCCTTTGCAACATGTCTGCATCCTTGGGCTGAGTTTTATTTCATTTAAATCTGGTTCGCCATAATTGATGATAGGTGTTTACCAAAAAAGAATAGATGTTGAAATTGAGTCAAAAGGTGGTTTAAGCACTAGTTTAAGGGTGTGCCCCCTTATGCAACCACGTAATAGCAGCCTTTTTTTTTATTTTTATTACCCCCTAACAGATTTGTTTGTTCATTCATTTAAATTATACACGAAACATTAAACATTTTGACATCACTTATCACAAACACCTAGGAATTTGACAGAGGTGTGTACACTTATGAGACCCATTGTACCTGGCAATGTGACGATGCCTGTGTCTTTGGGCACTAATCTGAGGTACTTGTTGCAAAATTCAGGAGACTCCAGAGCCAGAAAGAGCACATTCCCCAGGAAGTAGCCAGCCGTCTGGCCTACGGAGTTGCAGGTAGATGCATAGCCCACATTTTCTCTGGATAACATGGTCAGAGCCCAGCCATCCACAGCTATATCCTAGCACACAGACACAGAGGAATAAGAAGATGTGAATGCATTTGTCTTTCTAGTGCATTTATACCACATCACATTTGTTCTCATTTGATTGCTTTTTGTGACAGAAAAACACAAAGTTACACATTATGTCCTTTCCCTTTTATTTTGTGATTATGTACTATTTTGGTTTGGTTCGTCACGTAAAATCCATTAAAGTTTGTGAATGTAGCGTGAAAAAGTTAAATTCTTTTGCAAGGCACTGAACCCTTATTAATGGTTACCTGTGTGGCTGCCAGGAAGGCAAGCATGAAGAAGACCGCAGTGAGCATTACCACATTGGGTCCCTTCTCACTTTGCAGCAGCGAGTTGACTGTTGCAGAAAGGTAGAGCATGAACAGGCCCAGCAGGTACTGAGTAGGCACCAGCCACGACTTCCTGCAGAAACACATGAGAGATGGGCAACAGCATAGAGACAATAACAAAACCACAACAGGCATATATGAGTATCATCCCTACTTGGGTTTCTTTCTTACCTTCTCCCAAACCTGCTGAGATACAGGGCATCCACCAACGGTGCCCAGAAAAGCTTTAGACTGAACGGCCAAAAGACGAAGCTGAAGAAGGCTTGGTCTTTGTAGCTGACACTCTTGCTCTGTAGGATCAGGGGGACGCTGCCAGCCAGTCCCAAGGGAATCCCCTGCAGCACATAGAGGAACAGGAGAAGTAATATATTTCCCAGTTCGCCGCGGATCCCAGGCCGGACCCGGTGACGTCTCCTGGCCTCTGAGTTCCTAATGAGGCGATCTGCCTCCTCTTCCATATCAGGCTCAGGAGAGCTCGTCTCTCCTCTGTCCATGAACCCGGAGTGCTCAGGCAGGGTGGAGGCACCTGCTGTTCTCCTCTGCCGCCCGTTCCAGCGTGTGGTCAAATCTGAGGCCTCCATTATGGAGCTGAGGGCATCAAACCTGCTGTGCCCACAATAAATCTGCAGAAAGAAAGAAGAAATATAAATGAAACAGATATATTCAGTCTCAACAAAGTCTTTTTTTTTTAGTTTTTTTCTTGGAGGACCTCTGTGTAAATAAACTATGTCTACAGCAAATATGCCTTAGTTTAATTTCCATTGGTAAATTATGGCAAGCAAGAAAAATATTAAGAAGCAGTTTTGATTGAAGGTGTGTCAAAAATCATTAAAAGGTTATATAGTACAGAAAACGACAAGAAAACATCACACAGGAAGTTTAATTATAAACGAAAGAGAAAAATTAACAGAATGTTACATTTGCTGCTGTTACCTTGGTGTCGTTTCAAAGCAAATTATATTGGACAACCAGAATAAATCCACAGACACGCAAAAAAACATGCATAAAAGGAAAAAAAGAAAAGCAATAGATGGGTTCATGCATACCTGGTGATGAGAGCATGCCAAACCAGAGACAAACACAATCAGCGGAATTAATGAGCCAATCAGCGGCTTGTTTCACACGTCTGTTCGGCTAAAAGATGAGGTAACATCCTAACAGAGGAAATGAACAGCAGAAATAACGAGGCTACCGTTTAACTTAACAATAAATCGGTGAACAAAAACACAGGGCAGCCAGGAAGAGTCTCGTGTGCAGCACGGAAATGTGTCCGGACACCTTTAGCTGACGTGTCTGAAAACGTCACTGCACGAGGTTCAGCTTCAGAAGCAACAAAAAAAAAAAAGAATTTTCCATAAAATTATTTTTACTAAGAAAGGAAGCATAAAACCCAGACATGCCTCCCCTAAAGTAAAAAGAAAGAAATAACTCAATAAACAAATGAAATCAATAAATTAATTAGTAATGTGCTGTGGAAATAAAATCATGACCACCACAGACACAAAGCTCAATTTGTTGTTTAGAATTTTTACTATTAATTGAATTTGAAATATTATTAATAGTAGTAATATTTATATTATAGTTTTTTATTGTTTGTTCTTCTTTGCATTTATGTTTATAGTAATAAATCAATAATAATAACAATAAATAGTATTTAAATAAATGGCTTTACAGAGATATTAAATAATAATAACTACATTATAATATCGCCTGAATAATGTTAATGATTAAGGTGGAAAACAAGACATGGCATGGAAGATTTTTCCTTAATTAGATTTTTCTTTTCTTTTTTTATTTCTAAATTTTAGTCAGTCAGTCATTTTCTACTGTTTATTCCATAGTGGGTCACGGGGAAGCTGGTGCCTATCTCCAGCAGTCTATGGGCGAGAGGCGGGGCACACCCTGGACAGGTCGCCAGTCCATCGCAGGGCAACACACAAACAACTATGCACACACTCATTCATACTATTTCTAAATGTAGTTTTCATTTTTTTATTTTATTATTTCTTTCTTTCTGTCTTTTTGTTTCCTGTTGCAATGACATTTCTTGTTTTGAACAGTATGGATTTTATTGATTGGGTGAGGGTTGTTTGTTTGTTTCAGGTTGTTAAATTAAAATAGATAATGACCCTGATGAAGACCAAGTGGTCACAGAGCATTGACAGTGATTTAATTCGAACTGCCATGTAAAATGAAGGCAATTGAAATATTTTTTCCCCTTATCCATATTGTGCCCTATTTTTTTGGCCACAGTTTTTACTCAGACTGGGATTTTTCATTGAAAGCTAGTCAGTCAGTCAGTCATTTTCTACCGCTTATTCCATAGTGGGTCGCGGGGGAGCTGGTGAAAGCTAGAATCCTGACAAATAGCAAGCCAGGTCACCCAAAAAGAACCCCCATGTGAGACCATAAAAAGCAACTCATTCCTTGTCGTCCCATATTAGTTGACTGCAACTCTACTTCAGAACCGTTAAACTAAAAAATATTTATTGCACAGTGATCTCTTTCTATTCACATTTGGCAGTATTTGAAACTATCTCTTGGTTAATCTAGGCGTTGCTGAGTCATAGTGATTAAATACTATTTTGTGATTTGATTCTAAGCAGTCTGTATGTCCTCCTATCTTATTTAGGGTTGTGATGTACCCATGACCCCACATTAAATAAGGAGGTAATGAATAACGACATGCTCTGCCTTGTGGGTTGGTGTGAGGCCATGTGAAGTTGCTTATCCCAACAGCAAACATGTGACAACACAGGCATATTTGAGTCTCACAGCATGTGATGAAAGGGTCACCGTAAAGCTGCCATTAAAACCACCAACTGAGATATATGTCAGTCTCTGAGCAGAAGGGAGGCTTCCTAACGAACTCCACTTAAATCATTATATAATAAGTGGAATTATTTATCTGTCCATCTTTCGTACTGGTGTATCTCCACCCTGCAAACATTTTCTATAAAATCATTTCCAGAATAGCCATGGATCCTAAAATGCAACAAAATTTAAAATCTTTATTTTCCAAGAACAACTTCAAATCTTTTCCAGGAAACATGGATTGTAAAGACAAATGTTGCTTGAATAAACATGTATATAACATAAGAAAGCCAACTGACCCTAGGTCTTCCACCGTCCATAATGCAAACAGATTCAATGAATCTGGGGACGTTTTGATCCTCATTGGCTAATGTTGGAAACCACTTGTTTGTTTGATATCATCCTTGCACTTGGATAATATCCCTGCATGAGTTAAAAAAACATGTTTAAAAAAACATTTTCGCTCCATATAATCTAATTTGCATTAGCTCTGTGGAAAGTACCTATGTGGGGATTCACTCTTCAAGATCAGATGAGCACACATTTCAGCTTCCTTTTGAGAAATCAAAATGAGCCTAAAAAAAACAACAACAAAAAACACACATCCAGACTGAGCAGAAGATTGAAAAGCATCTCATAGCTACATCAATGCTTAACGCACACAGCTTATGTGTCAAAGTACTTTTGATCCAAGGGGAAAATGTTGGGATTTAAGAGAGACAGATACAGATCTGGTATATGAATAACAGCGTTGCTTTGTGACGGCTTAGACTTTAAAATGAACCATAAACAAGGGTTCAGGGACTTCTGATTGCTAATAAAGATGGCCATCAGTTTCAAAGTGTTGTTTAGTAAATGTGCCACATGATGGGGCTGCTATCATCACATATAACAGCTGATGTTTCCGCCTTGTTTGGCATTTGATTACGGACAGATTTTCTAAAATTTGCAAAATAAACTGAAAAGTATTACCTACTTTCTAAAAAAATCCTCATGCCATCAGTTTAGGTTTTGTTATGTTTTCTATGTTCTTTTTTAAAACAAGTAAAAAAGCAACTAAAGACAAAAAATGTTTGTACCATGAAGTGGATGGCACCTTCTCTCTCTGTTGGAATGTAGATCTTTCCTGTGACATTTCTCTTTAACATATAAGACATAACAGGCTGAGAGGTCCTCAGAGCAAAAAGTTTTTCTACATGTACGTGTAAATTATCACGACACAAAAATAATATCAAAAATGACAAATATAATGAACGTGAAAGTAACATTTGTTAGAATTTACTCTCCTAAAAATGATAAACAGTTCAGCAGACCTGTTAGAGTACAGTAGAAACCTCTCACATACTTGATGTAGCCTGACAGTTTGCAGTCTAAAGGCACTATGGTTACATATTGCAGCAGTAAAGTGTACATAAAATTGTCCTGAAGGCTTCACTTGCCAAGAATTGAGCTATCTCCCATTTTCTTGTGTTACAACAACAAACTTCAATGTGTTTTATTGTATTTGTATGTGACAGCTTCTGCAGCCGAGGATGAGACCACCAAGGTCTCCGCCTTCAGCCGCCACCCATAACACATTGCACCCGACCCCTTTGGCTCCTCCCACGGGTGGTGAGCCCATTGGAAGGGGGACTCACATTTCGGCCCGGCCGGGTTCTCGCCAGCGTGCCCTACCTCCAGGCCTTGCTCCAGAGTGGGGCCCCGGTGACCCGTGTCCAGGCGAGGGAACACCTCCCGTTCTGTACCCGAGTTGTTTTGTTATTGGACTTCTGTGCTCGTCATGGATTGTCCATAACTAACACCATGTTTAAGCATAAGGGTGTTCATAGTATGTGCTCTTGGCACCAGGACACCCTAGGCCGCAGTTCGATGATCGACTTTGTCGTCACGTCATCTGATCTGCAGCCGCATGTCTTGGACATTCGGGTGAAGAGGGGTGAGCGGAGCTTTCCACTGACCACTAACTGGTGGTGAGCTTGCTCCGATAGTGTGGAGGATGCCAGTCAGACCTGGCAGACCCAAATGAATCTTGATGGTCTGCTGGGAACGCCTGGGAGAGTCTCCTGTGAGGCGAAGCTTCAAATCCCATCTCCAGGAGAGCTTCAAACACGTTCCGGGGGAGGTAGGGGACATTGAGTCCAATGGGCCATGTACCGAGCCTTCATTGCCGAGGCGGCTTACCGGAGCTGTGGTTGCAAGGTTGTTGGTGCCTGTCGTGGCGGCTATCCTCGAACCTGCTAGTGGACACCGGCGGTGAGGGATGCTGTCAGGCTGAAGAAAGAGTCCTATCGGGTCTTTTTGGCCTGTGGGACTTCGGAAGCAGCTGATGGGTACTGGCAGTCCAAGCAGCATGCGGCGTGGGTGCTTGCTGAGGGAAAAACTCAGGCATAGGAGGAGTTCGGAGAGGCCATGGAAAATGACTTCCGTATGGCTTTGAGGCGATTCTGGTCCACCATCCACCCGTTTTAGGGAGGTAGGCAAGGCCCCGGGGTGGATGGGATTCGCCCGGAGTTCCTTAAGGCTCTGGATGTTGTAGGGTTGTGTTGGATAACACAACTCTGCAGCATCGCGTGGACATCGGGGGCAGTTCCACTGGGTTGGGAGACTGGGGTGGTGGTCCCCCTATTCAAAAAGGGGGACCGTAGAATGTCTTCCAACTATAGGGGAGTCACACTCTTAAGCCTCCCTGGTAAGGTCTATTCAGGGGTTCTGGAGAGGAGGGTCCGTCGGATAGTCGAACCTCGGATTGAGGAAGAGCAGTGTGGTTTTTCTCCTGGCAGTGGAACACTGGGCCAGCTCTGTACCCTCAGCAGGGTCCTGGAGGGTGCATGGGAGTTCGCCCAACCAGTCTACGTGTGCTTTGTGGACTTGGAGAAGGCGTTCAACCGTGTCCCTCGAGGAATCATGTGGGGGGTACTCTGGGAGTATGGGGTACCAGGTCCTTTGACACGGGCTGTTAGGTCCCTGTATAACCGGTGTCAGAGCCTTGTCCGCATTGCCGGTAGTAAGTCGGACTCGTTTCTGGTGAGGGCAAGACTCCGCCAAGGTTGCCCTTTGTCACCGATTCTGTTCATAACTTTTATGGACAGAATTTCTAGACACAGCCAAGATGTTGAGGGGATCTGTTTTGGTAGTCTTTGGATTGCATCTCAGATTTTTGCAGATGATGTGGTCCTATTGGCTTCATCAGCTCGTGATCTACAGCTCTCACTGGAGCAGTTCATGGCCGAGTGTGAAGCGGCCGGGATGGGAATCAGTGCCTCCAAGTCTGAGGCCATGGTCTTGAGCCGGAGGGGGTCCTGCCTCAAATGGAGTTCAAGTATCTTGGGCACTTGTTCATGAATGAGGGAAAAATGGAGCGGGAGATCGATAGATGGATTGGTGCTGCGTCAGCAGTGATGCGGGCGCTGTACCAGTCTGTTGTGGTGAAGAGAGAGATGAGTCAAAAAGTGAAGCTCTCAATTTACCGGTCAATCTCATCTTGAAGAAAAGCATCCACATAAAGTGTTGATGGTTTAGTGTTATTTTCTGCCACACATATACTTCTGCATGTAGGCCACACACTTCAATTTTAAACTCCTCTGACCAGAGCACCTGCTTCGACATGCTTGCCGTGTCCCATGCATGGCTTGTGGTAAAGTTTAAACAGGACTTCCTGTGGCTCTTTTTCAACAATTTTCCTACCACTTCAAATTATGCAGTACGTTGTGTTGGTGTTTTTATACAAAATCCTAATAAAATGCATTAAGGTTTGAGGTTGTAACATGGAAAAGGTCAAACATTTCAGTGGGTATTTCAGTTACTTGTTTCGCGGTAATCCGAAAATGAAGAGTTCCACAAGAATATGAATTTATTGGTTTAAATAATTCATTGCAAAATATACTTTTTTGCTTCAACATGATGCAAAAAATTTTAAATTATATAAAATGTTTAATTTTATTATTATGACGATGTATTTGTCCTGTATGGTGGTACAATTTAAAAAATAAAACATCTGTAGTCTACACATTATAAAGTATTTATAACTGCATTTACACTTAAGGCATACCGTATATAAACCCTCCCTGGCTTCCTTCATTTGTATTCACAAAATACTAGTAGGCAGATGTCCCAAGAAAAATAAATCTACATTTTATTTTTTAAGTTATTACAAATAAAATGACTGTAGGCTGAGTCAAATGCAGTAAGCCCAGCCCTCTAGGGACCACTATCCCCCTTTACTATCTATTGAGTTTCATTTTGCGCTCCACCCATGAGACACGGTCTGTTTAGTCTGGTTCCACCGCGAACATTCATTCCCCATCCGGAGGAGGAGAAATAGCTGCTTCTGTAGACCTTCAGCACAGTCTGCCTCTCCAACAGTAGTCGGCGTGCTGATCTAGGAGCTAACCAGCAGCCCTCTTTCAGTGTGAGACCTGGGACAGCGACGCGAAGGGGAGAGCTTTCGACACTGAGCACGGCGGCAGTCCCCCATGGCTCTGTGCAACGGAGACAGCAAGGTCAGTGGATAGGAAACTCGGCGCCGAGGCTCTAGTACCGAGTGGCCCAGGTGACTTGATGTCGAAAGCTGCAGTGCCCGCGGTTTAGAGACGGCCTCTGTGCACCTCAAGGGGAGGAAAGTTAGTCAGCATGTTCCCAACAGCCCCGTGGAGGAGCAGTTAGTGCCTGTTGCAGTTTCACGTTTGCATGTTGCTCATAGCTGCTAACCAGCAACGCGCGATATATCAGGGATATCTGACATCAATGAAGTCTGTCTCATATTTTTCCCATTAGCGTCTTCGTCTAGTGGGTCCCTACACCTCGGAGCGGGACGTGGGTTTTAGCATAGCTCTGTTAACCGTGCTGCTAGCAAGCTAGCGCTCCGTACTACGAATTCTTCTCTTGCTAGCACGCTACATTGGTGCTTTGCTAGCACCCTTTAGCCTGGCAGAATTTGTTAGGACCGCACCGTTAACATAGTAATAATGGTATATTTTACCCATTGGGTCTGTTTAGGAACTAAAACGTTAACTTGTGGCAGACTCCTTTTCTTTACAAGACTACTGTCACACAGTTTAAGCTATAAGTAACGTCGGTTAACTGGCAGTTTGCTAACATTCTGCATAAGCTAGTTTAAGCAAACTTAAAAATAACACTGACTACTACAGCGATGTTAGCAGTTGATCTGGTATGTACTTTTCCTACACCTCCTTTCATTATTGCTTCTGTGGATACTAACCTTAGATAAAAACGTCGTTGAGGAACAACTAAAAAGGTAATACACGTGGATCATGTTTCTAAACCTACCGCTGTTCACGAATCTGTTTTGTTGTTGAACATTGATCGGCTGGCACTCCAATCTCTGTAGGTCCTCAGCTGAAGTGTGTTTGTCACACTAGACCACACTTGCCAAAAAACAAATAAGCAAACCCTAACTTGTGTCAAAATCCTAGAGGGAAACATGCCATTGGTCAATTTTAACAGCTAAATACCACTTTAACTAGTCGTAGTCCTTGAGCTTTTTCCCATATTGCCATGTTACAACCACAAACTAGTGTCTTTTACTAAAGATTTTATGGGATGCACCAACACAAACTCTGACCAACTACCCTGTCCATGTCTTACAAAAAGGCTCCCCACAGCATGATGCTGCCACCACCATGTTTCACAGTGTGGCTGGTGTTTATCAGGTTGAAGCGTTGGGTTTTCCACCACTCATAGCTTTTTGCATGCAGGCTAAAACGTTTTGGTTTACATCCAACCAGATCACCTGCTTCCATTTGTTTGCTGCTTCCTCTCCTTTTCCTGTGGCAAACTTTAAGTGAGACTACTGATGATCCAGAGTTACCATAGGCCTATTGAATACTTCTCCACCTTATTGTTATCCTTGCCTAACTTGCCGGTTTCGATGGAGCGCCATTCAGATGACAGAACAATGCTCTGTGGGATGTTTTAAAGCCTTCGATATTGCATCATAACCAGAATTGTAATATGTTGAGTTTTTCCTATTCTTTGTCATTTTGTTTATTTTTGCGGTCATTGCCTTTTTCTCTAGAAACATCCCTGCCTGAAATCCTAGTTTTGGATGAACATTGTAGCCCCTCTACCTCTTTTGGCTCCTTGTTCCCAGTGCCAAAATGTCCGTTTAGGAAGCTGATCTAGCTAATAACCCTTGACTAAATTGAGGTTTCATGTGATTTTCTGAATGGTTGCAGCACGTTTTAAAAGAGTGCCTGTCTGTCTATGTAGTTGCTCACATGTTCAGAATCACGGTACGCCTATTATCGAGTAATATTTTCCACAAGTTGGAGCTTAGAAAAGTTCTGGAGAAATTGGCTTCCTTATGCTGCCTCTCTTGCAAAGCTACCAACATACTACTAACAATTCAGTTTTAAGTTTGTATATTTATAATAACTGGCATATGTTTTTTCTTTGTAAAGACACAAAGCAGATGGAGTTTTATCAGTATGACAATATTTCTGTGTACCTGTTCATCCATAGCTGGGAATCAGCACCTCAGAGCAGAATGGATCATGCGAGGGGGCGGTGGCGATCCTGGATGCAGGAGCACAATATGGGAAGGTGATTGACAGACGGGTGCGGGAGCTGTGTGTCCGCTCAGAAATTCTCCCTTTAGAGACCCCAGCCTTTGCAATCAGAGAACAGGGTTACAGGTGAGAAAGGGATAAAAGTGGTTTTATTTTATAGCTTTTGTTCTTTTTCTATGTTGTTCTGTGGAGGTGCTTTATTGTTCTGTGTTGTATGATTGTTTCTCTCTCTTTCACTCCTCAGAGCAATCATTATTTCAGGAGGTCCAGCCTCTGTGTATGCAGAAGATGCTCCCTGGTTTGACCCAGCCATATTTACCATAGGAAAGCCAGTCCTTGGGATTTGCTATGGGATGCAGGTACCTATATCCATGCTTTGTACTTCAAGCTGTCATTTGCCTATTTTTAAGAAAGGGAACAGGAATATTACTTCTACTCTCTGAGATGATTTACTGTATTTCAAGCACATTTCTTGTGCCTGTGTATAATTATTAACTCTGACATTTGTGTGTGTTTGCTTTAGATGATGAATAAAGTTTTCGGTGGTACAGTCCACAAAAAGAGCGTGAGGGAGGATGGAGTGTTCAACATTGCTCTGGACAACACATGCTCCCTTTTCAGGTATTATGGAGACTTTTATATACAGACTGTCTGAAGTGTACTTGCAGGATTTGATTGATTCCATACCTGAATATATGAAATACATTATATTTTGTGGATGTAGGCAAAACATAATAATTGCCAAAACATTTGTACGAAGGTTATTTATTATAAAATGTACCCTTTTTCTTTCTTTTCATTTAAATGCTTCTCTTGGTTTGCAGCAGCTTATTTCATGTTTTATTCTGCTTTAAGTGCTTAATTATATTGCAGACTTACTTATTTAGTTATGTTTAGCTTTACATGATCTCTTAAAAGCCATATTGACTGCTTTACACTTCATTATTTCCTCTTTGTAAGGAAGATCCACTTTCTCAAACAAAACATCTGTATATTGCGTTCTGTGGTTAGTTCTCTTTTGTTACTGTTAAACAAGCCTACATATAATGAGTTTTTTTTTTTATGAGAACATTTGGATAGTTTCAGTTTAGTCATATTATGGTAAAAACATCAAATGTATTGCTATTCTATTCTCTTATCTCAAAAACTGGTGGTACACATTAACTATCACACAACTTATTCACAAACACTTCCTATCTTCCTTTGACGCCTGCGTGGGTCTTATCAGAGGCCTTCAGAAGGAGGAACTAGTGCTGCTGACCCATGGTGACAGTGTGGATAAAGTGGCTGATGGATTTAAAGTGGTGGCCCGGTCAGGAAACATCATTGCTGGTGAGGAGTATTCAAGATAACCTTTGCCCAAAGTTTGCACAATTGAACACTGTATTGTTGTCCTATATAGAAACCCATATGCATGTAAAAACACCGGTCCTATTTAAAAAAAGCTTATACTTTGTCATTTTGTATATTATAGCAGTTATATTCCAGTGTGCCTCATGAGTAACACAGGTTGTGATTTCCAACCTTCCAGGGATCGCTAATGAACAGAAGAAGCTGTATGGAACACAGTTTCACCCTGAGGTTGACCTAACGGAGCGAGGCATGGAGATGCTGCGGAACTTCCTGTTTGAGATTGCGGGCTGTACAAGTAACTTCACCGTACACAACCGCCAGCAGGTTTGCATCAATGAAATCAGAGAAAAAGTGGGTGCATCTAAAGTTCTGGTAAGTGACACTGCTTAAAGTTGGAGGAAAAATAATGTTTCTCTTAATTTCTTTAAAAAAAACAAAAAAAAAACTATAGGGTGCTGATTAGGAGGTGGTTACAGTAGCAGATGTTTAGAGATTAGTAGCAGTATTTAAATTCCTTCTGCTTAAAATTCAATCATAGATTGTGGAAGAAGTCCGAGAACTTTCAGATTACACTTTAACACAGCGTACTCTGTGGTTTTCAGCCTGCCAACAAATGGAAACAAGACTTTGTCTCTAGTAAATATTAAGCTAAATGATTAGTTGCTTTAAATAACATTAAACTAATGACATGTTAATCGTGGTCTAACAGATTATAATGTAGCCTTTTAAAGGTACAGTTTTTTTTGGTATCCACAGGTGCTACTGAGTGGTGGGGTCGACTCAACAGTTTGCACTGCTCTCCTGAACAAAGCTCTAAACCAGGAGCAGGTGATAGCAGTTCACATCGACAACGGCTTTATGAGGAAGAGAGAAAGTCAGAGTGTGGAGGAGGCCCTCACCAAGCTGGGGATTAAACTCAAAGGTAGGGAAAGAGCTACTAGTTTTTTTTTGTAGTTTCTGCTGACATATTTGTATTTGGAGCTTCTATATGAAACCTCCAGAAATGTTTTGCTGATCCTCGTACTCGTCGTCTTCCGCTTATCCGGGACCGGGTCGCGGGGGCAGCAGACTCAGCAGAGACGCCCAGACGTCCCTCTCTCCAGACACCTCTTCCAGTTCCTCCAGGGGGAGCCCAAGGCGTTCCCAGGCCAGCTGAGAGACATAGTCCCTCCAGCGTCCCCTGGGCCTCCTCCCGGTGGGACGTGCCTGGAACACCTCCCAAGGAAGGCGTCCAGGAGGCATCCGGTATAGAAGTCCGAGCTACCTCAACTGGCTCCTCACTATGAGGAGGAGCAGCGGCTCTACTCCAAGCTCCTCCCGGATGGCCGAGCTCCTCACCCTATCTCTAAGGGAGTGCCCGGCCACCCTACAGAGGAAGCTCATCTCAGCCGCTTGTATCCGGGATCTCGTTCTTTCGGTCATGACCCAAAGTTCATGGCCATAGGTGAGGGTAGGAACGTAGACTGACCTGTAAATTGAGAGCTTTGCTTTTCGGCTCAGCTCTCTCTTCACCACAACGGACTGGCACAGCGCCCCCATTACTGTGGCAGCCGCACCGATCCGTCTGTCGATCTCCCGCTCCATTTTTCCCTCACTCTTGATCAAGACCCCGAGATACTTACTTGAATTCCTCTACTTGAGGCAGGAACTCCCCTCCAACCTGAAGAGGACAAGCCACCCTTTTCCGGTCGAGTACCATGGCCTCAGACTTGGAGGAGCTGATCTTCATCCCAGCCGCTTCACACTCGGCTGCGAACCGCCCCAGTGCATGCTGTAGGTCTTGGCTAGAGGGGGCCAGCAGGACCACGTCATCTGCAAAAAGAAGAGACGAAATCCTCTGGTCCCCACACCAGACCCCCTCCGACCCTTGGCTGCACCTAGAAATCCTGTCCATAAAAGTTATGAACAGGACCGGTGACAAAGGGCAGCCCTACCGGAGTCCAACATGCACAGGGAACAGGTCCGACTCTGTTTTGCTGATCCTTTTTAACAAAAATCAAAATGGGCTTAAAGGTGACCTGTTATACTTCATTTTGAACATTTGGGTTAGGTCTATGTGCTATACAAAAGATAATGAGATTTCACCTCCTCAGTTCCCCCTTTGAGCTCTTTTCAGAATGAGCTGTTTGAGGGCTCTGTCACTTTAATGCAAATTAACTGTATCTGGCTGGGCCTCCACGTGAAGACAAAACCGAAACTTATAATTCAATAAAAAAGTCACTGTGATCAATGCAATTTGTCTGAATCTGTACAGCATGTTTTCATGGAATGTAACGCATATGAGGCAGAAAGGACAGCTTGAAGAAGCACTGAATAAACTAAATATTAACTACACAATTGAAAATGTTTTTGCTGTTAATATAATTTAAATAAAATCTTATGTGATCTCATTTTTGAAAAACTCAGATCTATTAGAAAGAATCTAGGTTTTGTTTCTGTTAATTTCCTGTCCACAGTCCAGTTGGTGGCGCTAATGCAACTTTATAGTAGGTTGGCCAACCACCATAAAATACCAGAAGAAATATCTTTCTCGCACACAGGAGTGGTCTCGTTCTGCAGATCTCTTGTTAATGGAAGTGTTCTGTCAGTAAAATACATCTTTCTGGTGTGATTTCAAAGCACGAGTTGATAATAAACAACTTAGTCACGATTTGACACAGAGGGATAGAGGCGGATGTTTCCTGTTTAGGTGTTGCAGCTTTAAGGATGGGTTATTTTGAAATGCTAATTCAGTTTTGAAGAAGAGGCACTGCACCGTTTTCTTTTCTGTTCAATTGAAATGATTCCACACTTTTGACACATTCAGTAGTTTTCTCAGCGTTTCTTTTTGCCCCTCGCTGTCTCCCACAGTAACTGATAACCGCAGCTGGGATCCACATCAGCAGCAGAGGCTTTCATTAGCGGAAGTGAGAATGTTGAGGGTTGCCCTCCTCGTGTAAAGTGGCAGTGACTGATAGACGACGGTCAAGCCATCCCCTTCCCCTTTGATTGCGTAGACGATAGCATGGCCATCTATTAAAAATAATTTTTGATTAGTCTTATGTAATATTCACATATTCTTAGAAACATAATGTGAGGTAAACCATAATTGTCCTAAATTAGAAACCGTTACACTTTTAATTGAATTACTGGAAAAACAGATGTTTACATTTTTGAGATGCACGTGCGAGTTACATAAACACAGTACTGTTTGTTATATACGTTTTTACCGTCAGTATGTTGTTGTTTTTTTTAGTGGTAAATGCAGCTCACACCTTTTACAATGGGACAACAACTCTTCCCATCTCTGAGGAGGACAGGACGCCACGGAAACGCATCAGCAAGACCTTGAATATGACCACCAATCCTGAGGAAAAAAGGAAGATTATCGGAGACACATTTGTAAAAGTCAGTAGCAGCTATTTGAGAATTCCTCGTTCAAAACTCTTAACATTTTTGCTGTTACAGTTATAAATTATTATTTGCCTCTAATCCATTAGTTCACCCTTCAATCCTACTTTGCGTCACTTCACAGGTGGCTAATGAAGTACTTGGAGAAATGAACCTTAACCCAGAAGAGGTTTTCTTGGCGCAGGGCACCCTGCGGCCTGATCTCATTGAGAGTGCCTCTCATATTGCCAGCGGAAAGGCAGAGGTCATCAAAACACACCACAACGACACCGAGCTCATCCGCAAGCTCAGAGATGAGGTACCTGTTCACACAAACTCCTGGCCTGAACTAACTCAGACCAGCTGGAGTGTGTGTGTACTCTCGTTATCTACTGAATAGAAGTTGGATTTCATTTCATGTAATTAAAAAACAAACAGTTTGAAACCTGTTTATAGATAGTATTTTATAGAAGGTCTTGCCTGCTCATACATTTATAATCAGCACAATATAAATAAACACATGGATTCTGCTGGTTATTTTGCAGATATTTGCTGACTTTTTTTCATGCATTAGTTTGACTTGCTAAGTCCTTTAGTATAAGTCTACAAATATGTGAGAAAGCTGAACCCATTTGTTGCCATCCAGGGAAAAGTAATTGAACCTTTGAAGGATTTCCATAAAGATGAGGTGAGAGCTCTGGGGAGAGAACTAGGCCTGCCAGAGGAGATTGTCTGTCGGCATCCTTTTCCCGGTAAGTAATTATACGCACATGCCTTCACTGTCACTATACATGCAACATTATTTTAATGAATACAGTGCTGGCTGATACAGTATTTTAATCCTTTCCGCTATTGTTGGCTTATTGTTTTTTCCTCTCTTCAATTATGTAAACACCTGCTGATTCTCAAAGCTGGCACCGTGTTAAACATTACTATTGTTTTTACCAGAATACACAACCATTGTTTTTTTTTTTTCTGTAGGGCCTGGTTTGTCCATCAGAGTGATTTGTGCTGAGGAGCCTTATATTTGTAAGGATTTTGCTGAAACAAACAACATCCTCAAAATCGTCACAGATTTTTCTGCAAGTGTCAAAAAGGTCAGTGAGAGATTCAGAATTAAGTGTTTTCTTGTCAGTCTTTTTGTTCGTAATGCATGAGAATACAACAATAACTATCACCCAGTTTTATAGGACAGTTTGCTCTTAAGTGTCTACATTCTGTATAAAATCAGCCATAGATCCATCTAAATCAAGCCTAGTGTCTGATAACTTAGGTTCTTTTATTATTCCGATCAGACATCTCGAACTACTGCTGAAATGTTTAGCGTATGGGCTCATTTCTACTATGTAATGATAACAATTTCCTGTTGCTTTTTAAAAGGGAAAATGCATCATCTAGGACATTTCTGTAAAAAACTCAACAAAGGTGAAGACCTTTGTTATTTATCTGGGTGCTTTTGAAATAATATGCTTCTGCTGGTTGATTAGTCACACAAGACATGTCACTAATATGTAGTTTTTCATCCTGAAAAGTGAGCTTAAATTGAGAATTCACCCAACAATATCATTAAACACTTTTAAACATCTGAAGTAAAAATTATTTACTCAGTTAAAGTGTTTCTTCATTTCGTCACATTCAACCTTCCTGTGTTTCCTTCCCTTCCAGCCTCATGCCTTGCTCCAGAGAGTTAAGTCATGCATATCAGATGAAGAGGAAGAAAAGCTCATGCAGATCACCAGCCTTCATTCACTTAATGCCTTCCTGCTGCCCATCAAAACTGTTGGTGTCCAGGTAAGCCAGAACATCAAAAATATTAAAACTTTTTCTTCAGTTCTTAATAATTCAAAACTTTTATTTGGTTATTGAATCGGGGGCATTAAGGCTGAACTTGCCAACCTCTGGTCTACACTTGCATTCATCATAATTGTTACAAAGAGTCATTTTCAGTTGAATACATTTTCTTACCTGAGAGACTTCGTACTAAAAAAAAAACACAGGGTTACCTCGATGGTCTGGCTGCTGACTCTGGTAGAGCCATGGAACGATCCTTCAGCTTTGAGTTTTTCCTTCCTTTAAATCATTGGTTCTCAGACTTTTTTTAATTACCCGGCAGATCTCACTTTTTAGGCCAATTCCTCACTCCTTCCTTTACTGTATTTCCAATAAAGACCATATTCCCATAAAAAGTAATTTTTTGTCAAGAAAACAATCTGTTGCTTTGGTATATAACAAAGATGAGTCTTTCTTTGAGGCTGCAGACATTAAATTGTCATCCAAATAGATGGTTATTTTTTTGTTTTAGTCAAGTGTGGCTTCGGTGGTTCCTTTTTGTGTCAGAAAGCTAATATATATATATATATAAATATATATATAGTATATAATACTTCTATTAAATTACTTATCTGGTTTGAATGACAAGATTTCCGGTTCTAAAAACCGTTTACCCTTTTAAACATCAAATCAACAGAAATCTTTCATTCTTAACCCAGAAACAGCTTGTTGGTTCAGGAGAGGTCAGCTGTTGCACAAATGTGGGAAGAATAAAAGTTTTTCAGACAGTCACTCTGATGCAGTGTCTGTCGCCAGCTGTTTCTCTCTTGCTGGGCTGAGACTGTAATTTACTTGTCAACCACAAGACACACTCACACAAAACCACCACGTTTTTTTCATTACGTTTATTCTTCACTGCATCCTCTGTCTCAGAGAATGTGGTCAAAGCAAGCTCTTGTCTGTTTAAACTGACTGTCTGCATCAGCTAGAGATGGGTGCCTCTAAATTCTTTCAAACGTTGCCAAGTTCAGCTAGTGAGTGTTTGCTGTAGGCGTGCCCTTTTACTGCCTGCTTGATGCCAGAGGTTTAAATTTAACTCTAACCTCAAATCTGTGGGCCAGACAGGACACCCTGGCTAAACATGAGCAGCTTTCTTTGCCTGGGTTAAAAATGAAATAGGATTTTATGAATACAAAGATGTCTAGCTGGTTACTTCTAAAAGACTTTTTTTTTTTTTTTTTTTTACCATTTATTTGTCAATTCTTCATAATAAAACCACATATTTTGTCTCTGTTTTAGGGAGATTGCCGGTCTTACAGTTATGTGTGCGGTGTCACAAGTAAAGAATCTCCTCACTGGGAATCACTGATGTTCCTGGCCAGACTCATCCCTCGCATGTGCCATACCATCAACAGGTAGCTCAGTTATCAGAAACATTTAGAGTTCAGTGTTTTCAAAGACCTTACAAACCCTTAACTCTGCGGCTCATGTCTGCTTCCAGAGTTGTGTATATATTTGGGTCACACGTGAAGGAGCCGCCAACAGACATTACGCCAACTTTCCTGACCACCGGTGTTCTGAGCACGCTCAGACAGGCAGACTTTGTTGCTCATTCTATCCTTAGAGAGTCTGGTAAGTTTCTCTGATTTCAAACATTTAAAGGAATCTTTAAATTGAAGGATTTTTAACTGAACTACAGCCCTCCTTTTTCTTTATTTAGGTGAGCTGATTTTCAAAGTTGATTGATTGATTTTAGCGGATAGTTGTTGAAAAAAATCTTCTTACTCGGGTTATCATGGCTTAGCTTAGTATTATGCTTTTATAGCTTAACATAATTTAAAGAATTGGTCATTTGGGCACTGTGATTTGGACTGTCTATTTAGCTTTTCTTTATTTTTATCTTGTTTCTTTTACAGCTACGTCCCAGAGAATTAGAATGTCGACAAAGTTAATACATTTCAGTAATCCAATTCAAAAAGTGAAACTCGCTTCGATTCATTACACTCGGATGCGTTTTAAGCGTTTCATTCTGTTAATATTTGATGATTGCGTCTTACAGCAAATGAAAAACTTAATTTCTCTTAGAAAAGAAGAATATTAAATAAGAGCAATTCAAATATTTGAACTCAGAATATTTGCGCTACTGAAAAGTAAGTACTTAACAGTAAATAGACCCAATAATTGTTCTGAACAAAAGAAATCCAAAATGAAAATCATTTGAGACTTAAAAACGAAGCTAGCCTTGGCAGGTGCCCTGTTGTAACCACCCTAAAACCACTTTTATATTGTGACAGCAGATGTTTTCGAAACTAACCAGAAAACATTTGGTTTCCTTTTTTTTTATATTAGGTTATTCAAACAAGATCAGTCAGATGCCGATCATCCTCACTCCCCTGCATTTTGACCGGGACCCCCTGCAGAAGCAGCCATCCTGTCGGCGCTCCGTCGTGGTCCGCACCTTCATCACCAGCGACTTCATGACGGGCATCGCTGCCATGCCTGGCAACCATATCCCGGAGGAGGTATGATGATAACCCAGTTAATCTGATGCAGTTTGTCATACTCTATGCCTTCAAACTGGGGACTGAAAACTCTCAATATATTCCAGATTAGGGCTGCTGCGAGCAACTTGTTATAATAATTTATAGGCATCAATATTTTTACCTCACAGAATTTATTGTATTTAGTTGCTTAATCCTTTTTTAACAACAGTGACAGCAGCCTTCCACAGACCACTGTCTACTCAGAGGCTGCCTGCTGCAGTCTGCAGGGGGTTCTGTGTGCGCTCCGGGTCCAGTTCAGTGAAAGTCTTTGGTCGATTCTCTCTGAGCGATTGTTAGGATAGCAGATTAAGTTTTCACTGGGTTGAAGGGGACAATAATATGAGATTACTTCAATCTCAGTGGCAGTAAATGTTTTATCATGTCCTGCCAGATTTAATATCACAGCAACAGAAGCGGCATCATATTGAGCATCTGAAGAGAATCCAGTTCTAAAATAACAAAAAGCTGCTGAATGCTTTCTGTAATGCCGCACAAGTTGGTTCAAGAGACCTTTATCTCCTCGGTCTACAGAATGTTTTCCTAAAAAGTATTTGATGTCAAGATGTTTTTGAGGAAATATGATAATATGTTTTCCGGTGGATTTTTTCCTTGTGTTGAATCATGAGTACTGACCTTTACTGAGGCAAGTGAGGCTTGAGGCTCCCACAGAGTCCACCAGTCAAACAATTCATAAGCAGGCGCTGTGGTGACTATACAGTGCTCTCTGATTCAGTCTTTTTATGACGTCTTTATAAGTCTTGCTTGTTCCACCAGGTGGTGCTAAAGATGGTAAATGAGATCAAGAAAATCCCCGGCATCTCCAGAGTGATGTATGACCTGACTTCCAAGCCACCCGGCACCACAGAGTGGGAATAGAGCCTCATCATGGCTTCATATCAATAGGACACACATTCACACACACTCTCCGCAGATACAGGAGGGCCGGTGAGCCGCTCTCTCTCTGTCCTTCCTCCCTCATCCCCTCTTTACCTCCTCTTGCTCTTCAACATTCCCATGGAAGGCAGACCGTACTGTGACGAAGCCCCTCCGTTCTGCGCTCCCCACCACTCCTACCTGGTCTTAATTTGTTTTTTCCTTTGGCAATAGGGATTTAATAGTGTTGGTTGTGGTTAATATATTGTCATTTTTAATTCATCTACGTGTTCCGGCTATTATACAAAGGTAAATCGCCGCTTCCTTTTTATGAGCTAAACCTTTAAAAGCAAGCGGTAAGAAGCTGTGATGGCTGAGTTGACTCGATGTTGTGCCTAAAGATTAATTGTGGGTTGGATAAAATATGAAAAGCAAACTATATTGTCATGAAAGAAAATCTAGTAGTGGGTTGGGGAGAGGAAGAAACTACTCAGCTGTTGCTTTGTTGTTTTTGTTTTTGTTATTTTTTTCTTGTAGTACAGAATGTTTTCAGCCTAAGACTATCCTCTATTTGTACACTCTTCCTCTCAGCCTCCATACTGTGTTACATCATAGGCTGTCTGAATCGGCAGCCTATGTGACCAATCAATTTTTAAGCTCTCTTTCTTTTATTTTGCCAAAAGTAGAATATGCTGTGGTGATGTTGAATATTGTGAACTCCTCACATTAGTTGACAACAGCTGTTGGGTTGTTTCTGCATCCCTGTTGGACAGCAGTCCACCCAGCAGTAGCTTCAGAGTGATGACTCCTGTGCAGCCTGTGAAGGAGACCAATGCAGCTGGTAACTTTGTATGTGCCTGTTCTGTGTTTTCATGTTTGTTTGTTTTTCTTTCTCTGATGTGAAATTACTTGGACTCTGTCTATAGAGGAGGACACTGTTCTCCTCATGCTGCAGTGTGTGTGCTTTTTTTATGGAGAAGATTATAAAGGCAAAGGACTAATATCAAACCTATAAGTACAGTAGTCAGAGCTTTTAATCACATTATGTCACTTGCTGTTATTTCATGATTTGGCTGCTCCTGTGATTTGACAGAGGCACGTTTTTGCACATTTTCCACCCATAAAGCCTCGGTGCTACATCAGCATAGACATCAAGTAGAACATTCATCTTAACCATGTCCCTCTGTAGTGTTAAAAGGTGCATTTAGGGGAGCTGGTTCCAGCTCCTGCCTCATTTCAGTTTGCCTCAGAAAGGCATCGTCGCACCTTGTGTACACGTTCACTTTCACAACGTTCAATATATCATGTTCGGTCTCCAGTCTTGTCATTTAGACCTCAGTGAATACAGTGCTCAGGTTTAACTGAGTTTTTAAAACTGTGTAGTACCCTGTTAGAGATATTTAACCCGGATGTGATGGCTCCATTCGTTTTCTGTGCCTCTCATCCTTCTGTTAACTCAGCTTTTTGGTGACGCGATGGTTTTTCCTAACCTTAACTGCTGTTGGTTATTGTCCTTCAGTTTTGCCTTTTTTACCGTCTGTGTTTTATGTTATACAAGTCCCCAATCTTTTTCTTTTTCAAATTTCAATAAGATTAAGTTATGCAATACTGTGTAATTATTTTCTTTCAAGTTTGCTCAGCGACTTTCATTTTTCTACGTAACGTGCCTCAAACCACGCCACTGCATGCAGTTTCAACTATGACATTTGTACAATGGAAACTGAGCTTTAATAAAGATCTCAATGTTAAAACTTCTACTTGTCATTCCTTGTCAGTTGTTTCAGAAATGGATATACATTGACCAGGCATAACATTATGACATTATGAGAGAGGGAAACATTTTTGTAGTATTTGGTATAATTGCATTTTAAACTGCATGACTTGGACCAGATGTTTATGATATTGTTCCACAAGCTTTTCACAATAGGAATTCTAGCCCATTTCAGAATTGTTACAATGGATCAGGTTTGTAGCCTGCCCTACTCCCACGCTCTTACAAATTTCTTGAATTTTGCACTCAGAAAGTGGTGGGTTTGATTCCAGGTCCCCCTCTAGCCACAAGACACCCTTTGGCAAGGCACTTAACACCAAGTTGCCTACTACACTTTGTATCACTGTTTTAATTGCACTTTTTCGAGTGTAGCTGGTTGAATGTGGCTCTTCTGTAAAAGCACCAACAATGGCCTTAGAGAGGAGTTTAACAATTTAAAGTCAGTTGATCTACAGCAATCTACAATTGGTGCTGTTGTCAATCATTCTAGGAGTGGATGCCCTAGTATGTCCACAAGGTCCGACTGCAATGCTCAGATGAATTAAAAGAAGCCTAAGAGCTGAAAGTGAGGCTTTGCAGTCCTCAGGATGTTAACTGTTGAAGTTTATGACAGAAAGAAATGCTCAACACGGTTGGTATGGGAAGGTACCTAGAGAAAGTCTCTACTCTAAAAAGAACATTTAAACATGATTAAGGTTTGTAAAGTTGCATCTCAATGAAACAAGACTTTTAGAACAATGTTCTTTAAATGAAATTAAGGTTGAGATGCCCAATATCACAACTCCATGTTTGGATGAAGCATACAACTCAAAAATCTCATACCAACTGTCAAACATGGAGGGGTGATGATTTGGTCTTGTTTTGGAGCCACTGAACCCGTTCACCTCACAGTGATTGACCCAGAGTATTCCATAATGAAATGTGAAGCCATCTAAGAGGAAACGCTTGGCTGAAATTGAGTCAACACGACAATGATTTAGAGCACAGCTTGAAAGCTAAATGGCAGAAGTCAAAGTCCAAACTTCAGCCCTATTAAAATCCTGTGGCAGAACCTTCAGAAAGATGGATTTAAATTCCACAATAAACTGAAGCAATGAGTGGGTCAAAATTGAATTACAATGATGTAAGAGACTGATCCTCAGTCATCCAGAAAACAACTAGATTTAATTATTGCTGCTAAATTTGACTTTGCTGAATCATGGGAAACAATAGGTTTTTTCCCATGACTGTATTGACTTATCATGGAAAGGAGGTGGATTGAGGAGGCAGACCATGTTGTGGATTAAAACCTACCTCTTGTACAATTAAGAAGAATGCCCTATGTACTTTTAACCCGGTTTTCTTTCTGTTTTAAATTCAACAACCTACCGTTTGCAGAACATTTTGCTGTTTGATGTGCCTGTAATAAGTCACAAAGACACCCTCACACTGTGTAGAAGCTTTCTGGGTGCAAGTATCATAAATCACCATCTTGTTGTTGGATGTTAATAGTTAATAAATTCAGCAGATGTATCTTTGTCTGCTGGAGGTTCAGGTGTGTGTAGTTCCCCCCAGACTGAGAGACAAGAGCAAACAGGTCCATCACACTGCCAACCAGTACTCTTGGGACTAGGGAAGATCTTGGAACAGTCCGAAATGTATCATTGCATGTAACCAACAAGTCACCACATGCATCTGACAATTAACTTGTAGCCTGTGGCAGTTTGCACAAAATAATGAAGCATATTTACAGGAGATGAAGTGAAAATGTATCATGTTTTTTCTTGAAAACTTTTGAACACTGAAGTGTTCATCTTTATTAATTCTCCTCAAAGTCCAGGGTTCAGGTTTTATTTATCAAAAGAATACCAATGTCCTGGGACATCTCTTGAACCATGTGTGATTTAGCAGTAGTTCTATGACGGAGCAGCTGCTAAATCACAACAGAAGTTCTGCTTTTTAAACCTCAACAACTAAAGATTAATGACTCATCAGTTATCTGCTGTCTCTGTGCTTTGGTTTCGCTCTGTTAAATCTGTTAGGCTGCCTTTGCTGCGCTTCTCCCCAGTGGACGGATGAAACACCTGTCACAGGGTGCTGCTCACTTCTCTGTCTGCTGTAAAGAGAGAGAGAGCACTCCCAACTCTGTTCAGAATTGACAAAGCATGGAAATGAGAGGCTTCTTGCTCGGATTGTTTTGCTTTTTCTGCATGAACATATCTATTTGGGCACAATCCACTTGCAAGCTGAAGGCCAAGTTCAACCTGAACAGCTACAAGAATGTGGAGAAGAAGAAGGTCGTCATTGGGGGGATGTTTCCTGTTCACATGCGTGTTGCTTCCAGCGGTGGCAACACTTCAAACCTGCCTGTCTCCTCGGGGTGTGATGGGTGAGTGGGATCACTTTAAAACTTCTCCTTGGTTTACGTCTCCATAGTCTTAAGATAACGTTTTAACAGTGTGCTGGACCAGTCAGTTATTAAGTTAATAGGCTAATTACTAGTAGATTATCTGACTTCCTGGACACAACTCCCCTGTCACCAGAACCTCTGGGTCCAATTAGCTAGAGTAGCCATCGTATTATAAAAACAAGGTTTTACAGAGTAATATGCAACAATAATCAAGGCTGTGAACTCTTAATTAGAACGATTCTGTATTTCATCCATTCTTAAACATTTAATCTTCATTCCTCTAACACTGAGTAACAGTTTAGAATTAGAAATTAGTATATATAATATAATTGCCAAATGTGTATTAATTGATTCATATTAAACACGATTTAGGTGTGAAAGTACTTTGGGTGATATTTGCATATAAAAAAATTTAAAAATGTATATGTTTTTAAATTGTTTTAGAAAGTTTGTTGTCATCACTATAGCTCAGGAGTTACAGCTGAGCAGAGGGTGGACATTATGTAACAGAGCACACCTTGATTTTAAAAACTTCTGTTTTTGCTATTTTGTCACACTTACAGTTAAGCCCAAAGTTAATCTTACTTCTGGCAGATTTCAATTTTTAAAGTTTGTCTCGGATAGGAAATGAAATGGGTATCTCTCACCAGGTAATAAAATTATGGAAAAAAAGAGTATCTGTTTTGAATTTTGTATTTATATTTGATGAGAAAATGGCATTATTTCAAAAATATCTGTACCGTTCTCACTATTCAGTGGATTAGCAAGCAAACCCTTCTTATATTGCTGTCCAGCACTTTGTAATTTTATTATCTGTCAAAGATAGCCTGTTTTTAAATGTTGATGGTAAGGAAATGCGAACAAATTGAGCCCTATGTGAAAAAGTAATTGTCCCCTAAACCAAATAAAAGCTGATGCAGAATGGTTTTAATTCAACCACATGGGAGGGTTCTTGAGCTTGACTGACCTGTTTAAAGTCATGCCACAGCATCTTGATCGGATTCAAGACAAGACTTTGACTTTAAAACCTTCAATTTATTGCTGTTTTTTTAAGCCATTTCTCAGTGGACTCTCTGGTGTGCTGCTGCGTAATACAAACGTGCGTGAGATTAAAGTCCTAAACTGATGGCTGGACTTTCTCTTTTAGAATTTTTTGGTACAGAGCTGATTTCATGGTTTCATATATTACTGCAAGTTATCCATGTCCCGAAGCAGCAATGTAGTCCCCGACCATCACACCTCCACCTTTTTCTAGTTGGTTTTATGTCAAGGACCCATACCTTCTAATAGGTTCCGCTTTTGTCTCATCAGCCTTTATGCTCTTTTTGTTCAACTGTGGGTTTTTTTCCCTTGGAACTCTCCCATGGAGGCCATTTTTGCCCAGTTTCTCTCTTATTGCTGAATCACAAACACTGACCTCAACTGAGGCAAGTTAGGCCGACAGGGCATTAGATGTTTTAGATTCACCACATTATTAGAAAAAACCCCACTTTGGATGATATTTGCATGTTAAAAATATAAAAATATGTTTTTTATTTCTTTTGGAAAGTCTGTATTGGTCACAAGAGCTCAGGAGTTAACAACAGCTGAGCAGAGGAATTAGTCACAATTAATTCATGATTTACCAAGAGGGTGATTATGTCAAGTCAGAGTAACTTATTGTCTCCCATAGGAGACGTTTGTGTTGGACAGTGCTGCAACACAATACAAAGCTATAATAATTGTAATGATAAATAGTTATTCACTCTTACTTTGCTCATATTAAAATTTGTTTTGACAATAAGAAACATTTAGATGTGATAAGGGGGCAAATACGTTTTTTAAGAAGTACATATAGCGTTTTAAATATCAATGTAGCTATCACTAATAAAAAACATTTAAAGGCCATATGTCATCATCAGAATAATCAGTATATCTTTATTTTTGTCCCCCGAAGGGAAATTCTCCTTGCAGCCAGTTGAAAAAGGCATAAAAACAAAAACAGAGACACAATCACTCTACAATATTGGCTAAAACAGTAAAGAAAACTCCAGGAAAAATTGGTACAAATTTCACTTATAAACAATCCAACAAGAATGACCCATACACCAATTGTATTTTTAATTTTATGAATAATGGCCTGAGTAATAAGAGTTTTTCCATCTATTAGTCCTTGCTTTAGGCTTTCTGAATCTCTTTCCAGATAGTAGGAGCTCATATTCGCCATGACGTGTGTGATAGGGGGAGTAGAAAATGTCTTTCGCTTTTTGTGTGGCTTTCTTTAAAAATGTTTCTGTAAGATCAGGTACTTTAGTACCAGTAATTTTGCCGGCTACGTTTACTGTTTCTTTCATCCTGTTTTGGTCTCCTACTGATAGGTTGCCGAACCTGGTGATGAATGCAAATGTAAGGACACATTCTATCATAGAAGTGTGGAAAATGGTCAACTTTTAACACTGACCAAATTGATTTAATTTGTGGAAGATGAGCAATCTTTGATGTACCTTTGCTGACCTTATCAGAACTTTCACTGAATGTTAGCTTATTGTCAATAACAACAACCAGGGACTTATAACACTGAACGCTTTGTTCCCCTTTAATGAGAACTAGAGGTGGTGGACTGGACATCTTCCTAAAATCTATACACAAATCTTTAGTTTTGGTGACATTTAGTTTTAAGTAGGAATCACACCAGATGATAAACTCCACCACTTGACCAGGTGATTTAGCCTCTCCCTGTAACAGGCTGATGATAACTGTGTCATCCGCAAACTTCAAAATGTGTTGTCATGTAAAATGACTCCTGCAATCGTTGGATATACAGAGACAGATGGCAGCCCTGAGGAGAACCAGTGAACCAAAATGCCTCATTTGACATAGAACCATTTACCCAAACACACCCTATGTATGGAGATTTAAATGCTCCTTGTTTAAACAACAATAGAAAGGCTTATTGTAATTTAATTATTTTCACACTATCAAAATCTGTGGGTTTTCTAGCTCTAAACTATGATAACAATTGGCCTTAAACTTGTGTGACACTTTTAGTGCTCCTGGGTTCGACAGTTGGTTTGGTTTGAGGAACCTAGCAGCTTTCTTATGCCTCGGGCCGACCCCCTCAATAAAATGTCACTTCCTTATCATTCTTTCTTGATTCTGTAGATTTAATTTTCGTACCTTCCGCTGGACACAGACCATGCTGTTCGCCATCAATGAAATTAACCAGAGGGAAGACCTGCTCCCCAACACTGACCTGGGTTACGTTATCTATGACTCATGCTTCACCATCTCCAAGGCCGTGGAGGGAACCCTAACCTACTTAACGGGACAAGATGAAGCAGTACCCAACTACCGCTGTGGAAACGGGCCCCCTCTTGCCACATTAGTGGGTGCTGGAGGTTCTGATCTGTCCATTGCTACAGCCAGGATACTGGGGCTATATCATTTTCCACAGGTAAGCCATAGATGATTGTCAGAATAACAGATGAAGATGAGAGGAATGGTTGAAGGGATAACAAGTTCTTACCCATCATTTCTTTAGGTCAGCTACTGCTCAACATGTTCTGCACTGAATAATAAGTTCCAGTTCCCCACCTTCTTGAGGACCATTCCCAACGACCTGCACCAGTCCAAAGCTATGGCCCAACTGGTGCTTCACTTTGGCTGGACCTGGGTCGGCACCATAGCTGCTGATGATGATTATGGCAAATATGGCATCAAGGACTTCAAAGAGCAGGTGGAGGAAGCAGGAGTCTGCATCTCCTTCTCTGAAACTCTGCCTAAGGTAGACTGTATTCCTTCACGCTTTCAGATACTTCACCACAAAATCTTTTAGCAAGATCATTGTGGTGTCCTGAAATCAGTCCTGTGTGTAAACTTTAGGTCAGCAAACCAGAGGTCATCCAGAACATCGTTCAAACTGTAGTTGAGTCCACAGCCAAGATCATTGTGGTCTTCTCGTCAGATGTGGACCTTAGTCCTCTCATCGGTGAACTTCTCCGCCACAATGTGACGAACCGTACTTGGATTGCCAGCGAGGCCTGGGTCACCTCTGCCCTCATCAGTCAGTCCGGGGTAAGATCTTAGCTGATGGCATTTAACTAATCTGTTGGAGATCATAATTTGATCAAAGGGATAGAACAGGGTTTTTGAGGTCAGGTTCCGATGAAAGATTAGCATCAGTTTATATCTTACCTGCAGATAGATATTTAACACATGTTGCCTTCATTTAGTACAAATCCTGGTTAGTGGGTCCTGGAGGAAGAAGCTAACAGCTTGTCCTAAAAGGGGCCAAGAGCAAAGCAGACCTCTGTCACCTTTTAACAACCTTAATCTAAAAATGTTATAACAGTTTATTCAAATGCTATCTAAGGAATCTTTAAATCGTCACTATGGTTGTATTTAGTGGTTATTTACACAGAAGCTGATGATTTTCAGGAAATGAAACTAGGAGGTGAAGCGCCACCAATGATCCACCTGTATGAAACATAGACTGAGAATAGAACATATAGAGTGTTTCCTGTCAGAGTACTTATCTGATATATAAGTAAAGTGATGTAAAAAGCAAAAATATGATACTGGTGTAAGTAAACATCCATTATATTGATTTTTACTATACTGTGCTTTGGTTTAGAAAGTTACTCTGACCAAATGCTCTTTACATGTTCAGCTGTCAGTACGTTTCACACAGGAAGATAATTGGCGGTTCATGGCCTCCTACCTGTATTTCCTAATGTCCTTGACCTCTGTAAATAACTGTAAAAACAGTGTAAATCCTGCTTGTTTTAGATGTTTCCCTGCTTCAGCACACCTCAATCAAATGAACTAATTACCAGGCTTCTGCCAAACCTGATGACATGCTAAGGAGGTCAGCCATTTACATTAACTTTAGAATAGCATTTCTCTAAATTTCCATGACATTTATGAGATAGTAGTTGTTATAAGATAGTAGAAATCTGCTTTAAGCTTCATCCATCTTGGACTGGCCATTGGCTTTAGTTTGTGTGACCAATCATTCTGAACTTATACTGAATGAAGGCATCAACAGAGTCTACTGGAGGTAAGATGTTAACTAATTAAAACCCGACTTGCTTTAAAAGTCATGAAATATCCCTTTAATTTGTATGTTGTTTTTCTTTCTCCAGCTGAACTCAGTCCTGTCTGGTACCCTTGGCTTTGGGGTGAAAAAGGCTGACATCCCTGGTCTTCGGCGCCATCTACTGAATCTGGATCCCTATGCAGACGCCCTCACAGAGGAATTCTGGGAGACGGTGTGTTTAAGTTAATTTGACGCAAGAAACTTGAGCCACACATTTATTGGGACAAATGAGGACAATACATTAGGTAGAAATTCAGAAGACATAATGGTTGTGACTTTAATTATATCTTTTAGTTGTTTAACTGCACACTGGACTATAGCAGAGCGCTGAGAATGGCCAAAGAGAGAGCCGTGGGGGTGAACGGCACACTGTCCAGAGCAGCGATGGGGTTACCAGATGGTCTGTGTAGTGGCAGTGAGTCTGTGGCTCAGCTCAATAATACCTACTCTGATGTCTCTCAGTTACGAATCACTTACAGGTCAGTAACCACAGCTCAAACAACCATTAAAGAAGTCACTGATGCTTCAAATGTCCTAACTCCATTTTTCTACTGTTACAACTATGACTGCTATTGACACATTATTTAACCTTTTGCAATGTACTTTTTAAAAAATGTTTTTTGTCATCATGTAAAGTACTTTGAATTGTCTTGTTGCTAAAATGTGCGCTACAAATAAACTAGCCTTGCCTTGCCTTTTACACAACCATTGTTGGGAACCCATAAGTAACACCATTTCAGGGACAATTGACCATGATTACTGTATATTTAAACAATTGTTGGGGGTGAAAACGATGATGACATTGCTAAGATGAAAGTGGTTTCCACAGTGTTTACAAAGCAGTGTATGCTGTGGCTCACGCCTTGCACAACCTGGAGCACTGTGAAGAAGGAAAGGGCCCCTTTGTTGGGGGCAGCTGTGCCAACATCACTAATTTTGAGCCTTGGCAGGTAGGGGTAGACAGATTTTAGAGATCTTCTCATTAGTTTGTGGCACTCATTGTCCTTGTAACTCACTGACTATGTCTTCCATAGCTGATGTATTATGTGAAGAACGTGCGTTACAAAATGCCGAACACTGGGGAGGAGATCTACTTTGAAGATGGTGACATAGAGGGCTTCTATGACATTATTAACTGGCAAGTCAATGGTAATGGAGAGATATATTATGTCACCGTGGGACACTACAATGGATCTGCAGCTCCAGAGGAGAAGATGCACATAATGAATGACTCCATTATTTGGAACAATGGAGAACTGGAGGTTTATTAGATATTGGTTAAGACAGCAATTAAGGATGTGCCATGTTTATGTCATTTTACTGTGGCTATAGTTTTCTCCTGTATGTGTCCAAGCCTCCTCGGTCAGTGTGCAGCGAGAACTGTCAGCCCGGGACCAGGAAGGGAATCCGGCAGGGGGAGCCCGTCTGTTGTTTTGACTGCATCCCATGTGCTGACGGAGAAATCAGTAACACCACAAGTCAGTATACAGCTTTCCAATTTTCTTTAGGTAGCTGAAAATGAAACATTAAGGTTTAAAGTTATGCATACAACCCCAGCTTATATTTGGTAAATGTCCCTTATCTACTGACAAGCTTCTGGCATAGTCCTGGCATGATATTAAACCCCTCTAAATGACGGAAGAGGTAGATTATTAAAATTGGTTGGTTTCCTCCCTAAGACTAACCTTTTAAACATAGTTCATATATTTTTAATAGGTTGGAGTCAGGGTTGTGGGAAGGCCATTCAAAAAGCTTAATGGTAGGTTCATCCATTCTAAAGCCAGTTTGATGCATGTTTGGGATCATTGAGCTGGTCCTGCCTGACCAGCTCAATGTTTCTCTTATCTTACCATCAAACCTTTGTCCTGCTTAAAATGTATTGTGGAGCAGAGCTTCAGTTTAACCACCCTCTCAGTCAATTGGGATGTTAAATGGTAATGATAAATGGCCTGTACTTGTATAGCACTTTATCAAGTCCGAGAACACCAAAGTGCTTTACACTACAATCAGTCAGCCACCCATTCATGCACACATTCACACACTAACAGTGGTAGGTTAGATTGCAGCCACAGCTGCCCTGGGGCGGACTGACAGAAGTGAGGCTGCCATACAATCGGTGCCACCGAGCCCTCTGACCACCATCAGCAGGCAAGGCAGGTGAAGTGTCTTGCCCAAGGACACAACGACTGAGACGGACATAGCGGGGATTCGAAACGGCAACCCACTGGTTACAGGATGAACCCGTACGTCACCACTGTTGCCTCAAAAAACTGGTTTCACTATGGACAGTGACACTGGTATTCCCAACAGTTTCTATTTCATAGCAGACCTTGAGCCTTGTTCTCTCTTCAGTTGTTTATGAACATCCTGGCCAATTTGCTTTCATTTGATGATGACTGCATAATTCTTCTATCAGACCTTGGAAAATACTTTTCATTTTGTATAACTCTATGATCTAATTATTCTTGTCAAATCTTCACTGAGTTCCTTATACTTTCTCAGTATTGGCCAATTCAGTCAGTGCTATAAAACAAATAGAAACTAGAAACTTAAGCATTGCTTATTAAGACATTATGGTAAACTGACATATATATTTAAGCTTTTTGACAGTGTTATTTAGAAAACAAAATCACTATTATTTCAAATAGGTGGACCAAATTTTTGTTACTAAAAATGTGAATCATTGTACAGTGTACAGCAATTCCAGCAATAAGAATGGTTCAAATAAATATTTAAAACCCACAAATTGTAGGTTGCCTATAATGGGTGTAGGTTAAATTCTAACCAGTGTATTTTCAACAGACATTTATGTCTCATTACAGTTGTTTTGTGTTTTTACTGATTCTTTTAAAAACCTTTATCATTTCCTTATAAAGTTTAGAAAAAAACATTTTAAAGTGTACCACTATTCCACTTGCAAGCTGAATAATTTTGATTTATTTTGCCTGCGAAATCTCCTGTTTTTTGTAAAATATTTCCTGTGGCTTTCTTTATTTGAGGTCAAAGCAGTAAAATCACAAGAAGATAGTCCTTTTACAAGTATAATCATATATACAGTGTATCACTTTCCTTTGACCGTGTAAATCAGATTATTCTAATGAGCCTAATATAATTAAACATATTACTCTGCTGCTCTTATACCTGTTACCCTTTTAAATGTCCTGTGCTCCCTCTTCTACAGATGCCCGTGAATGCATCCTCTGCACTGGAGATGACTGGTCTAACACTGCCCATGATGCCTGTGTGCCTAAAATCATTGAGTTCCTGGCCTTTGGAGAACCTTTGGGAATTACTCTGATAGTCATCTCTGCCTTTGGAGCTTTAGTAACCATAGCTGTTGGGGTGAGAATTATGTAACAAAAAGACACATCTAAAGTTAAAATGATATGTTGACATACACACATATTTTTAATGAAGTGTTTAAAAATAATTCTATTTTTTCTATACGGTCTGACATGCAATCAGACTAAAACTTTTCCCATTTTAGGCCAGTTGGATTACCTTATTGGCAAAAGACCACAATAATGAGAATAATGATGAATAACCACAATCATATTTTAGGGAATAGTTCATTACTTTCTTTAAATTCAGAAGTTTCCCTACATTTTCTTGGTATTTCTTTTAATGTAGTATGTTTTAAACTGTATGACTTTTGTTTAGAACTTTGGTTATTTTAATTGTCTCACAATAATTTGCTGGGATGTTGGCCCATTCCTCCTGATAGAATGGGTGTAACTGAGTCAGGTTTGTTTGCCGCCTTGCTCACACACTCCTTTCCAGCGATGTCCATACATTTTCTGTGGGACTGAGACCAATATTTAACTAATTTAGCACTATGCTACAGATCATTGTCCATTTGGTATACCTTTTAGTGCTCAAACTTTAACCTCCTGGCTGATGTAATGAATTGTTGTATTGATATTTCCAGATATTGTTCTTTCCTCATGATTCCATATATTTCCTGTAGTGCACCAGTCCTGCATTCAGCAAGACACCCTCACAACATGATGCTTGTACTTCACAGTTAGCATAGTGTTTTCAAGCTTGGAAGCATTTTAGTTTCATAAGAACACAGGACATGTCCCCAACAAATTGAGGTCTTTGTCCCTAAGTGCCTTTATAAAATAAAATCTGGAGTTTTTTATGCTTCTATTATTGAGATGCACCAACGCACCTTTGTTTCTGTGGCACAGAGCTCATCACCTTCCTGAACAGTAACACAGTTGGGCATTCCCATGCTGCTTATACCTGCATATTATTGTCTGAACAGATGAATTTGGCACCTTCAGGCATCTGGAAATTATACCCAAGGATGAATCAGACTTGTGGAGGTCCACCATACTCTTCCTGATATCTTGGCTGATATATTTTGATTTTCCAATGATGTCACACAAGTAAGCCGTGCGTCCGATGTGTTGCCTTAAAATACACCTGCAGGTTTGCTTCCAGTTAAATTCAATGTTGTGAATTAACCAATCAGAAGCTCACAAAGCCATGGCATCATCATCTGGGCTTTCCTAGATTGTTCAAAGACCTAGTAATCTTAGTGTATGTTAATCTCTGAATTTGTAGAAAATAATAAAGTCAGTCAGTCATTTTCTACCGCTTATTCCATAGTGGGTCGCGGGCGAGCTGGTGCCTATCTCCAGCAGTCTATGGGTGAGAGGCGGGGTACACCCTGGACAGATCGCCAGTCCATTGCAGAGCAACACACAAACAACCATGCACACACTCATTCATACACCTAAGGGCAATTTAGAGAGACCAATTAACCTAATAGGCATGTCTTTGGACCCTGGGAGGAAGCCGGAGTACCCGGTGAGAACCCACGCATGCACGGGGAGAACATGCAAACTCCATGCAGAAAGACTCCCAGCCGGGAATCGAACCCAGGACCTTCTTGCTGCAAGGCAACAGTGCTACCAACTTTCTCCGATCATTCTGGCATTTAGCAAAAAGAAATAACTTTGGTAAACCTAACTCTCCAAAACAGGAAATGTTTAGTCTGATTTAATATCAGCCGGTGAGGAAAATAAGGTTGTGTGCATGTAACCACTAAAAGCCTTGTACAGAAGCTAAAATGTTATTGTGTTGAAATTCACTTCTTCTTTTTCCAGGTGGTGTTTCTTATGCACATTGGCACCCCTCTGGTCAAAGCCAATGATGCCCTGTTGAGTTTCTTGTTGCTCTTGTCTCTCGTTGTAACCTTCCTCTGCTCCATCGTCTTCCTTGGAGAGCCACAAAACTGGAGCTGTATGACCAGCCAAGTAGCTTTAGCTCTTGGCTTTGCTCTGTGCCTGTCCTGCATTATGGGTTAGTAAACAGTAGAAATCAACATAACTTTTTATTCATCTTCTTATTGCAGGATACCCTGACCTTTTTTCTTTACTCCAGGGAAGGCAGCTGTGCTGATGGTCAGAGCTCGAGCTCTGAAAAAGGCCAGAGCCAAAACCAGGGCAGCTGCCAAAGCTGCCAAAGCTGCAGCTGAAGCAGCAGCTAACAGTGGCAGTCCTGATGTGATAGTAACCAGCTCCAACAATGATATTGCTGCTTCGGATAAGCCTGAAGTTGACACTCTGACTTTTGGCCACCAGAGGGCAATGGCTGCTGTGGCAACATTAATACAGGTGAGAAATGTGAAGAAAAACCAAAAAACAACCACATGAGAAAAAAAGTAAAAACCACAAAAGTAAATCATGACTAAAAATTATCTGATTGCTGATCATACTTTACACCAGGTTACCCTCAAAAACCCATAAAGACAATCTTTCCTCTACATAGGCTGTAGCATGCACTGTTTGGCTCATCATCCTCCCTCCACACCCGGTCAAGAACACCGCTGCCCAGAATGTAAAGATTATTCTGGAGTGTGATGAAGGCTCTGTGGTCTTCATCTGTTGTATCTTTGGGTATGACATCCTGCTGGCTCTGCTGGCTTTCATCTTTGCCTTTATAGCCCGCAAACTGGAAGATCACTTCAGGTACGTAGCACAGTGCTTGGTAATGAGCAGATCTACATTTAGCAAGCAGAGGTGAAAATAAACAGAAAGGGCCTTTTAAAAGTTTTTATAACCCTTGTACCCCTTGAACTGCAACTGCAACCTTCAGTGTATTTTAATTGGATTTTATGTAAAAGACCAACACAAAGTAATGCATAATTGTAAAGTGGCTGTAAAATGATACATGGTTTAAATTTTTTTAACAAAAAAATACTCTGAATAGTGTGGAATGCATTTGTATTCAGTCCCTGAAACCTGTAAATAAAATGTAGTGCAACCAGATGTGAACTCCTCAGAAGGTTACATCACGAAAGCTGAAAAACAAAGCAGACAGGTGAAGGATAAAGTTGTGGAGCAGTTTAAATGAGAGTCAGGTTGTAAACAATATGCCAAACGCTGAACATCTCGCAGAACACTCATCAATCCATCATCTGAAAATGGGAAGAGTATGGCATAACTAAAAACCTACCAAGACATGGCTGACCGCTTAACGAAAAGCCAGAGCAAGGATATTATTAACTGGAGAAAAAGCCAACTGTTACTCTGGAGGAGCTGCAGACTTCCACAGCTTAGGTGGGAGAATCTGTTGAATGCAAAGCCGGACATGAGAAGTACCATTTAAAGTTTAACGGGACATGACAAACAGTTAGAAGAAGGTCAGATGAGAAACATCGTAGGAGCAGCATCATGCTTTGGTGAGGATTTTCTTCGGTTGGGACAGTAAAACTGGTCAGAGTTGATGGATGGATGGATGGAGATAAATATGGGGCTGAACAAAAACCTGTTGGAGGCTGCAAAAGACTTGTGGCTGGGGCAGACGTTCATCTTCCAGCAGGACAAAAACTTTTAACATACACCCAAAACAACAATGGAATGGTTTTGATCAAAGCATATTCATGTATTACATTAATGTTCACATCCAGTCTTGCGGAACTTGATGTCTTTTGCATAGAGGAATGAGCAAAATCTCAGCCTCTTGATGTGCAAAGTTGGTAGAGCCGTACCCCAAAAGACCTGCTGCTGCTGCAGCAAAGGGTGATTCTACAAGATATTTACTCAGAGGGACAGAATACCATTTCATGCCACATTGCTACAATTTTTATCTGTTAAAATGGTTGAAAACCATGTACGTTTTTACTCCTACTTCACAAATATACTTTGTGTTGGTTTTGATATAAAATTCCAATAAAACACATTATGGTTTGTGGTTGTTAAGACAAAATAAGAAAACATTTGAAGGAGGTCAGGCCTCCTGTTCTTCTCTGAAACTTCCGGCCAGTATGTATGTTTTTATTTATCTTCCAGTGAAGCCAAGTGTATGACCTTCGGCATGCTGGTCTTCTTCATTGTCTGGATCTCCTTTGTCCCAGCTTACCTCAGCACACGAGGAAAGTTCATGGTTGCTGTCCAGATTTTTGCCATTCTAGCTTCCAGCTTCGGCCTGCTCTCCTGCATCTTCCTCCCCAAGTGCTACATTCTTTTGGCCAAGCCCGAGCGCAACAAAGAGGAACTGATGAAGCCCAGGCCCAAACCCAAAGATGGCTCCTCCACTGGGACGTCGGCATCTTTTGCCACAGCTGCTACTGATGTCAATGCATCATTTGCATCCACGGCTATTGATGATCAGCCTGGAAACTAATATGATTCAGAAAAAACATCTAAAAATGAATAATAAATTGGTCAGAGAGTCAGAGAACAATAAATATCCTTGTTGTCTAGGTTTTCAGTTTGTTGAAAACTGCTGTGATATTTGCTTCGGCAACAAAAGGAGGTGCAACATGTTTATTCTCCTGCTGTCTAAATGTAGCTTATTTAAAATGGATCCAATGTTTACCTCTCTCATTTTCTTAAGGAAAACTAGATGCTTTAGTTAAGATTTGGAGAAGAACTTTTCGCTAAAAAGTTTGACTTTATATTACTTCAATAACCTCTGTATGTTTTACAGTTTAACATAACTATCAGCTCAGTTCAGTTACTTACGATGTAATAAATTGTATTCATGTGCTTTTCATCTAAAGCAATAAATATTTTTTTCCTCATTCTTTAATTGTAAAGGTAATGCTATGTTAAAGTTATTTTAGATACAACTTGGTATTTTATTTTTAGATTCAGATTTAATCATTTTAGTTTAAGGCAACTTCTTACAAAAGGAAACTGTCAAATGTATTTAATGGGGTTTAAAGCAATTAAGGAATTGCATTTTATGAAAATAAAAGCACATCTAAAAGAAGAAATGTTAATTTTAATGGCCCGAAGGACCAATAATCAGTACATTTCTATTTAGATAGGCACACACATTTTTCTGCTATGTTTATAATTACAGGTTGCTTGATGGTACTATTATTAGCATTGTTGCCTCACAGCAAGATGGGCCTGGGGGCTTTACACGTTTTCTTCTTGTGCGAATGTGGGATCTCTCGGGGTACTCTGGCCTCACAACCCAGAATTAAAATGGATTGTTTGAGAGTTTGCACCCTTTCATTTACCGAACATTCCTATTACCTTGAGGATATATAAAATTGAATTGTAAACTTCAAATAGGACAAAAAAACCTGAAAACGTCAGCGTTCTGGCTGGTCACTCTTCCCTAAAGTCAGTACTTTGTAGATGCATTTTTTGTAGCAATTACAGCCACAAGTCACTTTGGATAAGTCTTTATGAATGTCCCACATTTTGTGACCTGAATTTCTGCCCATTCCTGAAGGCAAAACTGCTCCAGCTCCTTCATGTTGGAAGGGTTTAACTTGTGAACAGCAGTCTTCAAGTCTAACCAAAGATTCTCAATTGGATTGAGGTCTGTACTTTCACTTGGCCATTCTAACACATTTAAATGTTTCCCTTTAAAGCATTCGAACATTGCTTTAGCAGTATGTCTCAGGTCATTGTCCTGCTGGAAGGTGAACCTCTGTCCCCGTCTCAAATCACAGACTGACCGGCCCAGGTTTTGCTCAACAATATCCTTGTATTTAGCACCATCCAGTTTCCCTCGACTCGGACCAGTTTCACAGTCCCTGCTGCTCAAAAACATCCCCACAGCATAATGCTGCCACCACCATGTTTCATGGTGATGTTCTTGGAGTGAAGGGATGTGTCTGGCATGGGATTAACACCTAAGGATCCCCAGGAGGAGCAAAAGAGAGTCTCTGTGGAGAGGGATGTCTGGATTTCTCTGCTGGACCTGTTATCTTGGCAACCTGATCTTAATTAATGGGAAGATGGTGGATGTACGGATGCATAGATGGAAGAAATATTCTGCTGTTGAAATGGATCAAAAAACATGTTTCTATAAGGAAACAGTCCAGCAGAGGGAGCCAGAGGAAACTAAACTGCAAACATGTTTTGGTGATATGCATTTTTACTGTAATGGAAACTTTAAAGCATGTTCAGAGAAGTTGGTAATATATGACTATGAATATTAAATCAAACATTAGCCACTAATTTAATGAACTTAAGAGATGTTACTTATTTAAAAATCAAAATGATGGATGATAAATAAGTTGTGTTGGGTGTTGCACATATGGTCAGTCTGTGTGTTTTCTCATAGGAACACGTGGCTTTGCAGCAATCTGTGGAGCCGTGAAGCTGTATCCAGCCAAAGCGGTCTGTGAGGACAATAATAAATTCTCCCAGTGACAGAGGGGTGAAGGAACGTGTTTATAATTTAATGCCAGCTGACCAGAGAGGACAGGAACACTTGCGCTAAATAGAGACAAAATGTGCACACGTGCATGTCTACGAGTACATTTTACTTTTCATTTGTGTGAGTGAGCTAGTGTTTACATCATGGAGTTATTTTGAGTTAACAGATTTATTTTAATGGTGTGTTGAATCTGAATACTTTGTTTAAAGTTTATATGACCAGTGTTTTAACAATTGCACTTTTAATAACACGCTTCAAGAACATTTCTAAGACAAAGTGTAGTGAAATTCAAAACTAAATGAACATGTTGCTCAAATATTTTGACCAATTAATGCAAAGAGTAAAAAAAAGTACCTAAGGCAAAAAAGTGTACCATTGGTAACCATAAAAATAAATAGTTGAAAATTTAATCATTTTAGTAATTAGTAACACACTACTGAAAAACAATCAACCAATATGGGAAATAATTAACAAAGCATCTCAGGTGGATCTAAGTCCACACTTTGACTAGGCCACAATAAATCCTTTATCTTGCTTGTTTATTTATTTGTCTTTAGCCATTCAGACCTGGATTTTCTAGTGTGCTTTTGATTGTTTTCCTGCTGCATAACCCAAATGTTCTTGAACTTAAAATCACAAACAGGGTTTTCTGGTAGAATACATAGAGTTGCCCAGGACCTGAAGCAGGAAAGCAGCCTAAAACCATCAACACACCACCATGTTTGACTGCAAGTATGATGTTCTTTTTCTAAAATACTGTCAGTTTTATGTTTTAACCCAAACAAAATAATTTTTTGTAAATAAGAAAGCACTTACCATGGATTAGTATGGATTTGTAAAAAATAGAAAACTCACTGTATTGCATCTGGTATGAGATGCAATTTTAAAATTTTGCGCCCCAGTCGACCTTCCAGTTATTATGTTGACTGTAAAAGTTTGCTTTATTTTGGTGGAAACAGAAGTGGAAACATGTTGGTGTAGGTTTTTAGTGACTGATTTAGTGTTATTGCTGTGGAGCATCTTAGATGGATTTAATCTTTGAGTTGATTTGAGCATATTAGTTGTTTCAGAGTAAATGACTGTAAAGTTGACTAAGAAGAGGAATCAAAACTCCACTGACAATTTTTGAATGGGGGAACACCTATGGTCAGTGTTGGAAAAATGAACTTTTTTTGAGTTTAAAAGTAATATACTGGGTGAGACAGAGAACAGGCACAAGAGGAATAGTACACCAGAAGCTTATTTCACATGCAAATGTCACATGACATCATCTGAGCTGTCCACAACGCCTTCATGTAAGTGCCAAGTACAAAGTGGTCTAAGGGTTACAGGGGGAAAAGCCTCATTTGAAGCGAGTGGCTGGTGACTCAGAATGGTACAGAGTGGTAGTTTGAGCAAAAGAAAATGCGGCAGTAGTGGTTTTACATTTTTGATTTGATGCAAAAGTGTGTAAGAGTTGCCAGAAAAATATCAAGTCAAGATCAACAAATATTTGTATCACTACTTAAAAATGGCAGACATTAAAACCTGCACAACCAGTATTATACAATAATTCTAACAAAATTTCTATTTGTTGGATGTTTCAATGAAAAAAATTCACATCTAAATCTTACTCTAATAATCCCTCTAGCGAACATTTTCCAGATTAAATAGGTCACGCCACCCTGGCTTTTTGAAACGAAATAAATATAAAAATGAGTCAGTCTTCTGAACGGCTCTTTTGAAAGAACAGGTCTCCCTTTAACATGACATTAAATCCCATCCCCAGAACTGGAATATTTCGTCTTCTATGTTTAGATGGAATGAACAATAAGCAGCACTGGTACCTATTAGGGTTCAGTTGTGAAACAGAAGTTTGCTTACATTTGATCCCTTTATGCCTACATCTATGTAGTGGTTCACTTATAATTTTAGAGGTCATATGTTTGTTCCTCAATTCATGCCAATAAATGAACTGTCCAAGTGGGCTCCCAACAGTTGCCCTAAACTCCACAGATTTGCTTTTTTTAAAAAAAAGTTTGTATAGCTTTGGTGTCACCTTAGTGAAGGAATATGATGCTGCAGTGCTAAATAAAATTGTTCTAATTAGTAGTAAGTGAAGATGAGACCGATGGGAGGTCCAAAGGCTCAGGTTTACTTTGCTTAGTTTAAAACTGGAAGAGCAGCTGTTCCAGTTTGTTCCATATAGTTTGTTGCCTTGGAGATTTTTCTTACGCATATCTGTGTATGTATTGATTCTAGGATTTAATTATCCTGTGGACTATGTGAAACCTCTGTTGATTATGCATCTTATTATATTATTCTATTTATTTTACTCTTTTATTTACTAATCATGCTCAAAAAAGGCAAAGAAATTAATACATACACGTGTCCCTAATTTCAAAACCATCCCAGTATATCTAACAACAAATGCAAAGATGCATCAGATTTTTTAGATTTGTACTTTAAGGTCATTTAGGTCAAATTGTAGCAAAATACATTGAGGTTTATGATTGTATAAATAGTTTTGCAGGAAGCGTAGGATGGATTTAACGCAAACTTGTTTGTTGAAGTAACTCACATCGTATATCGTACTGATTTTTACTTGTACTGTTAAATCAATTCTGTAAGGTTAGATAAGAACATTTTATTCATGGTGTTTTAAATTTTAGTAATATCCTCCTATGAGTAAAAGAGAAGATCATTAAAAGTTTCTTTGTTCTCAGGAGTGTCACTAGAGCTGTTTTCTCATCACTTGCAAGATGCAAGATTTTTGAATGAAAAAGTCTTCTACACCTTAACTTTGGGGGTTGCTAATCATCCAACACTAACTCAGCTCCTAAAGCATGTTAGACTGACTAAATAGCTGTATGAATGTAATGAATTTAGCCTGAGTCTGTGTCAGAGCACACAGAGTGTACATTTGCAGAGTGCACTGTATCAGTTTGCGTCTCAGCGGAGCTTCAAGATAAAGGCCTTGGATGACGGATTTTGTTTACGGTAGGATTTCCCACTTAGTGATGAAGAAGTAACAGAGAGGTCAGATCAGATAAACTTTGTGTTAGGAATCCTCTCAGCCGGCGACCTTGAAAAGCAGTAGATCTTCCAGCTGATGTGCTTTGCATAAGCCTGTGTGGGTCCAGTGAAAATGTGTCAACCGTCATTTTACTCAAAACATCCACACTAGCAAATATGAATGTAGAGCAATAAGATATCAATGATCTATTTGACCCTATTCTGTGGAGAAGATGCAAACCTAACATCATCTGTTGCCTTGTAATGCTACCTTAATTAGTATTAGCATCCCTGGTGAAGAGGGATAAAAAGACTGCAAAAACATTATTTATCTTTTGTTGAAGTAGCATTATCTCATGCAGAAAGATTTAGAAAATCCAACATTTAAACTAAGCACTTCTAATCCATGGGCAGAAAAACCAGTGCTAAAGTAAGTGACAACTTAACAACTGATCTAAAATAAATAAAACTAAAGCATTTATTTTTGTGTGCATTTGTTTAATTGATTAGAGTGTTTAGCAAGTATTAATACGTAATCATTGTCCTTTTGTTTCTCTTCAGCATAAATATTATATGACACATTTCTCTTAGCCACTCTTCAAAATGGGAAAGACAAGAGAACATGCTATTAAAAAAGGACAAATGATCTTGATCTTCAAATGTCAAAAAATATCTACCAAAAAACATACATAAACCTGATCTTTTTAGTGTTACCCAGAGTTCACATAGTCTTACAGACCTCAACTATACACTCTACAACAATTAAAATAAATACTAAATTCTTGCAGGTTTTCAAAGGCCAGCTGGGCAGTCCTGTCTGATGCTGTATGACCAGTTTGTCCAGTCTGTGTGGATCTCATTACTGGGCTGAATAATTTAAGACTGGTGCTTCATCACTGATCGATTCACTTGACCTCAGAAGAATCAAATCTCTGAGTATCTGGTTAGATATCGTGGGGATTCTCGGACCTTGGAGCTTGACCACAGGGAGCTGTTTAATGCATGAATGCACTCACCTGTGCATGTCTGTTTGCAGGTTTACTAATCAGCTAACAATACTAGACCAAAATAAAAAACTGATGCCAAATGTCACGCGAAGGTTTGACTCAAGTTTACCTCTAATTCATTTCTAACTTACATCCACACTTTACAGTTAAATGCTGTTTCTGTTCTTCATGTGCTGCTATCCTTCTTCAACCGGCTTTCACACCAGCAAAATGTTTGTCTTTGACTACATAAAAATAAAAAAAAATGGCTCAATATTTAGGCTTTCTTACCCTTTCATTTAGTTTTTAACACACTTCAAAGTTCTGTAGAATTTATCAAAGAGTAATAAGGATGAAAAATGATTAATCTCCTCATCTGCATGCAGCTAAATCGCTCTCTAATAAATAACTTTTATTGTACATCTCTCCTCATTTATTATTACTGCTTCTTGGCTGCCTTGTATCACTTCTTTTAGCCTCTACAAGCTAAAGGAAGTGTTTCAATTTGAATTTACAATTTACATGACAGATGTGCTTTTCCACTATCATGCGAAAATCTACATACTCATTGAAATGTTTCAAATCAGCCTCACATTATTTTCAATGGGCTTTGTTGGGATTTTATGTGATCATAACAACAAAAACAATTAGCTGACCCTGTTTGCAAAATAGCTCTAGCTTTGTGAGACTGGATGGAAGGGGTCTATGAACATTAGCTCCAACCAGGCTCCCTGTGTCTGCTGAAGATAAGCATTTCCACAGCATGATACTTTCACCACCCTGTTTCATGATGGGGAGAGTGTGTTTCAAGTTCTGTGCATTGATAGTTATCTGCCACATGCAATGTTTTACATGCGTTCCCTCTCTGCTACATTGGCTGTGTACCCTACATAGCTAGGGGCAAACTATTTTTTGGACGTCCTGTGTCTTTTTTTCAAATAGGATGTCTTGAGGTGGAGCTTTGTCATAAAGGCAGTCAGGTAAGGGGGATGTAGTCCCAGTATTCACTTATACACAAAAAGGAGCATGTGTGTCCGTCTGCGAGCAGAAAGGAAAGAATGACCAACAGCTGCGTACAGATGACCATGGTCAACACGATATCAACAACCAGAGATAAAACGTAGAGCACAATCATACACTGAGTCCAGTTTCTCGGGAGTCCAAGTGAGGAAGGAATGTCTCTGAGATTAAATAATTTGAGACTTCTTCAGAGAAACAGGCCTGTTTAGAAATGGTGCTTTATGAACTAACCAGCAACAACACCAAAAATAAAAACTAGCTTTCAGATTCCATGATGTAAGATAAGTAAGACCAATAGACATGGGACAATTAAATACATTTTTGACAAAGAATTACTAGAAATATCTGATTACTATGTGTCAGTGCATATTTTAAGCAAAGTGTCTGGACCTTCACATTGCTAAGCTTGACAAAGGTGTAAATTTGAGTTTCTCCCGCACCGACCTCAGGTCTTATTACACAAAGAATGGTGTTAAGATCCTCAAGTGGTCGAGGCAAAGTGTAAATATAGAGTCGTTACAGATCCTGATGAAACATTTGTGTGTCTTAATTATAGTAAGTATCTATGCTTCTGGTCCCACCCATTTAAATTACTTTATTTACTCTTCGTGGTAATGTTTTGTGGTTGTGCTTGTCAGAGTCCGTCTGGGTTCATGCACTTCATCTGTAATAATACTTTTACTTCTATTTCTGTGTCAATTTGCACTTGTGCCTGTTGTGTACAGGTATCATGTGTGCAGTCTGTGTGAGTGAGTGCATGCATGCATGAATTGTAGACACCCTGGCTTGTTTGTCTGCCTCCTTTTAGGTCAGAGAAGGCTGTGACGAGACAAGGAAACCAAGATCTGGTTTCAGCCTGGATGAGGCTATAAGAGAGCGGAGAGAACGCTGCACAGACAAAGAGACAGACAGTCAAAAGGCACTGAGATGAATTCAGATCCAACAAACCTCAAAGATAGGACATAATAGTAGAAGATACCTGACTAACCACTGGACAGTCTGAAAACTGGCTGACAAACAGAGAACACAGTCCTTAAACAAAAGTGTAAATTCAACAGAAGAACCCACTGGAAATCTTGAAATTCTTCCTGTTCATCTGAACCCTGCCACTGAAGGGAAGGGTCAACTCTCGGGTCATGCTAGCTGCCCGGAGCAGTGGAGGGGGTGTCGGAGGGCTTGGTAGTGGACACCAGCCCCCAAATATGCACCGAAAACAGTCTGTGGCCTCTCTCAGTGGGTCCAAAGTCCACCGAAGCAACTCCCAAGATGTTAAGCGCAATTCCTTCTCTGGAAAGAAGGTGGCGCAGCAGAGGCATAAAGCAGCATTGATCAGAGAGTTGGAGACCAACTGGTACATGCGAATGTTCGGACTGGGCAAAGAAGAAACCGTTGCAAATAAGACTGGCATGCCCTACAGGTCAGTTAAATCTTGTGGGTGTGTGAACAGACACTGTAGCCACATGCAGGTGTGTTTTCCTTCTCTAGACACCAATGATAATGCAAGCAGTAAGATTGTGTGTGCAAATAACAGTATTTGGGCCAGACCTGTGGTGTTTTTTGTTGACATGAGCTTCCCTACCCTTCTGTCTAATCATCCATTTGGGTGTTGTACAAGTCACACCGGTCACAATGACCTCCAGATTACACCGGGGCCACCTGATCTGGCTATAATGTGAGTAGCCTGCATCTGTCTTGCTGAATTTGGTTGTGTTGACATCTTGGACCGTCATGGTGAAAAAAACATGCTGAGGATGAAGCGACTATTTTGATTTGTGTGTGTGTGACTGACCAAGCGCAGATGAGTTGCTCGACGTTGAAGCTCATGTTAGTAATATTACTTCCTCTTTCTTCCTCATGGTGTCTGGTCTAATCATTTTTCTCATATAAACAGTTTTAGGTTTGCGTTCCCCTTGTCTGACCCTCTGGTCTTGTCTCCTTACTTTTTTTGCCAATTTGAATGCCTCATTTGTTTTTGTCCAATTATTCAAGCCTAAAGCCCAAAAGTCACCCATTTGTCACCTCGCCTGTTCTCCTTTCTCTTTCCTATTCCACTTTGTTTAATGCTCCCTCTTGGTTTTGGCTTTGTCCACTTCAATTTAAAAAAGCAACCAGATTTTGCAGCTCCAGGACACAAAATACTAATATTATGCCTCAAATGTGTTATTATAAAAAAAAACAAAAACTAATTGCCTGAGAGTCATAGAATAATCAGTTATGTTACTGGAACAAAAAAAATTCATTTTTTGTTTCCAGAAACATACAGATGTGTATAATCTCAATATTTCTCTGTTAGAAGAGGCCCTGCAGGCTCAATACACTGGAGGAATAAACAGCTTGCACAGCATTGGATTTTCTAAAAAACTAAATATTACTTCAGGGCTTAAAAAAAAGGTTTCTCAATAAATTTAAAAGAAAGTGTTTTTTTTTTAAATTAGGTTCTTCTGTCTGTTAACAGATGAACTTAAGGCTATTCCAAAGCAAAGACACTATGAGTTTCAGTAAAATAATTTCAATTTAATTTAAATACATTTGGAAGAGAATTCTAACATTAATATCAACATAAACACCAAACAAAACTAAGCACCCCTTCTTTACACAAGGCTTTGAAATGTCATCTAAGAGTCCTGCTGACATGGTTGTGGCTACACACTTCTCATAATCTTTATTTACAGGCTCATAAAAGGCTCATATGTTAAGAGCTTCTCATGACAGGTGCAGGAGTAGTGTGAAGATGGTGTGTTTATGTTTAGTAGCTATACTTCGGATGTGATGAGCCTAATGGACCACCAATAAAAAGGACAGTGTGAACCACCACTAGATTAGCAAGACCTTTGCATTTCTCTTTGTGCTTTATTACGCACACAAAACTCACGTCAGTTCTTATGTGTACGTTTATTTGATCCAAACCCTGTTATTCTGGTAAAGATTCAGGGAAGTGAAACATCTGATAACAGGTCAGGATTTGGATGAGCTGAATCTTTCCAAAAACCTCTGTATTTGCAAGTCAGCCACCACACACACACAGACACACTGTGATGGCTTCAGCCCCACTTTGGTAAAGTCAATCCACACACTCACATCATAAGTTTGTTTTGTTTTGAGATTAAACATGTGTTTTAGTTGGGTAATTCATTAATTTCCTTACTTAAACTAACAATAATAGTATAGAACACACAGATAGTAGCACGAAGTGGTTTGTTGTTATTGATTATGTTTTTCTTTTTTGAGCTACCTAGTTTCGGGAGTCGGCTGCTTCCTGTTTTGGAAAGAGGCGTGGCCAAGAGCTGAGGACTTAGAATACATAATGCCAGCTCAGCAGGACCAACTATTTCCCTGTCAGCCAGGGGGGTGTTTAGGTTAATTTACATCATTTGGCTCTTAGATAGTAGTGATGTTTAGTTCTGTTTCCCCCCTATTGTGTATGAGTGGTCTGGCTAATTCACTATATAGGTTAACCTTCTGTGTCTTTGTGTTAGGTCAGTTTGGACTTACGTTGTGTATATTTTGTTTCCTTAGCTAATATTTTGTGAGTTCCCATTTTGAGAAGAGTTATATTTAGTTGACCTCTTTTACGGGCCCATAAGCTATATTTTGGAACTTTGCTATTTTTGAAGTTTGTTGGGTAAAATAAAGACCCACTTGCAATATACTTTCCTGTGTCCGCTATGCCTTTACTGCTCGGTCCCTCACACACACACGCACACCAACTCGCAATAATATCTGCCAGCTCTTTTGAAAAGGATGCCAAGCAGCAGGCGATGGCTGGATATCTTCCGTCATTTAAATCAGAGCAATTTCTAAAATGTTTTGGTTCTTCACTGATCCTGCATAAAAACTGGGGCATAGTGTAACCATTTCATCGCCCTGGATTGTGTAACTCCCTCATAATTTGCTATGTTCACCCATTGAAATTTACATCCCTCCAATGCCTGCTTCTAATGTAGAGAATACAAAAGTGCTTTTGACAAAGGTGGAATATTTACCCATGAATAATCCCTAATTAATATAGTTGACATTTAGGAAACATAATTAACACAATCTGCTTTAACAGAATATATTAACAGTGGGGTAAATTTTCTGTTGCAGTCTGGGTTGTAGATGTTTCAGAGCAGATTATTGTAGTTTATATCAGTTCCCTTGCCCATAGGCGAAGGATGTCATATCTCAGCGAGCTTGTTGAAAATATAAATAAACTTTGAAAACCAACGGTTAGTCAGATGTACACTGTCTGTTTTAGCTGACTAGATCATTTTAAATAAAACCAAACTCAACTTGTTCATACCAGTGGGATGGAAGGCTATGGATATAAACAATAAACAATTTCAGAAAAACACCATTGTTGCATTTGGAAAAGTTTTTTTCGGCCAAGCAAATTTTTTGTTTTTATGTGGACTTACATTGGTTTCGCTCGACGTTTAATTTCCAACAAGGTTAAAGTAGGGATTGTTTTTAGAAACCTCATGTTAGCCTGTTATGTTTTAAATCATTGATCTGTTGAGTCCAAGTCTCAACTGTCTTGCTCTTGATTTAAGAGGAAGTAAAGAAATTTGTTGGTAGTCCATCTTTTTTTCCCATCCACTTTGTGCAATGCACCAGTACCTCTGGCAGCAAAACAGTCCAGCACAATGATGCAACCATCATCGTGCTTGAAAGTTTTTACAGTGTTGGGCTAAAAGCCTCACCTTGGCTCCTGGAAATATACTTCATGTCAGTGTAGCCAAGTAGCTCAATCTTTGGTTGTCCGATGACAACGGCTGCATGTTTCAGTTGAGCCAGACTGTGTTGATCTTTGAGCCGGTGCTTCTGTCTTAGTCGGCTCCCTGTCAGTCGATGCTAATGTAAAACTGACTTTACTGTGACAGGGACACCTTTACGGTTCCCATCAGGGCTGGACATTAGCAGGCGCTTTATTTTGGTACAAATGTTTAAAAATGTAGCATTTCCAAAGAAGTTCAAGCCCATATCACTGTGAGTTGAAACTATTTGAAAACCATGAGCTCATAGCACGACCTCCAACCTAACCTTGGACCCCAAGCATTTTGGGTTTATCAACAGTAAGCTTTCAGCACATGCTGTCTGGGTATTTTTCTGTGACTGCAATACATCAACACATGCAGGCATAGCACAGTTTCTATAATGTCCTTGGCAAACACATTTGTGGAAATGGGGCTGTGTTTATATGGAATTTGTTTTAGGAAGTACAAAATCCCAAAAGAACTGTGGGAAACCTCTATTTCTGCAGGTCTAAAAAACTTAAAATTCATGTGGATATAACTGTTAATTGTAAATTTAGATACGTAACAGAAACATGTGTGGGTAGGGGACCTAAACTTACTGTCTGGGCCCAGGGGCTCAGATCATCTAAAAACATGAACACAGTTGTGTGTTGCAGCAGCATAATGATCCCAAACAAACATCTAACTGCCTTTGGAAGGCTAACATTAAGCTTCTTAAAATGCCTCTTCAAACCACCCAACCTAATTATCAAAAATTTGTGGACTACTAAAAGGTGGGTCTCTGCTCTAAGCATCCCGTGTCTCTGTAACTTGCCATAAGACATTTAACCAAATACATTTATTCTTACCTTATGTGGGTGTCAGAAAATCCACAGTAAATTCCAACCTGGGCACCCCATTCTTGTTTTTCAAAAATCACAGATGCTGTACCTCGTATATTCAAAGGAAAGAATGACACTCATGCCTGTGAGTGTATGCAAACATCTGAGATGAACTGCATACTGGTGTTGTTAAGCTTCATTTTATTGACATACATATTCTTAGTGGTTAAAATAGGCTGCTGTTAGTTGAACTTTCTGGCATTCATCCAATTTCAAACTGGCCAGTCCGTCACGGGAGCCAACAATTTCGCTCATCTACTTTGACAAGCAGTGGGATTAGGTTTCCTAATACCATTGGCACCAGGTGTGATAATGCTGTGGAAACATGACTCTGCTGTACAGAGAATGGCAGCACGTGTTCCTGTAGAACTTGATGGATGAAACATGGAGTTGGTGCGTTCAACTTGTACAGCGACTACTCTTTTGGACTTTTGTGTGCTAAACACATCTATCCAATAGTAAGTGAAATCATGATATTTTAAACTAAAGATTAACGTGATTTATGCTCAATCAAAACATCAAATTATTACTGTGAGATTCCAGAACACTTTCTAAAGGAAAGTCAATTAAATCTGTACTTAATGTTTGGTGTCCAATCAGTTTTTTGCTTGATATTGCTGCCTTTAGTCTACTCTCACTCCTCTTCATTAAGGTTCTGACTGTTAATAAACAATAGGATTTAGTGGATAATGTAGGCCAACACACTGGTGTTAAACAGGAGCAGGACAGTCCCTCAGGGCTGGAGACTGATTGCCGGCATAATTATTGCAGCTATCGAGTCAGATGACATGGAGAAAAGCTTTGTTGCTCAAGTAAACGCTGTGGAAACACATTTTTATGTCTGCTGTTAACAACGACCTCTTGTATAAAATTCTATGTTTAATTTTGTCACTAAATGGATATCAAGAGGAACGATTTTCTGTTCTTCTTGTTCTATTTCTATCCCACTGTGGACACTTGATAATTGTTATGGAGCACAATGATGATAACAGGGATACACTTGGGGAAGGGGGGGCATGAGGGGGAGGACAGAGAAAAATGAAAGATAGGAAACGACAGCTAATTAGTCTCAAGGAGCATGAAGCTGACTGTAAAAGCTCTGGGAAGAAACGTGTGGGACAATGAGCGAAGACAGAGACAAATGAGACAGAAACCTGGCTGATCTAAAGCTGCGCAGAGGGTACAGTTTGTTTCTTGATAGTCCTCTTCATGCCCCCCCCCCCCGCCTCTCTGCTTTGCCTTTTTTGGTGATCTTGTCAGCAGCTCACCTATAAACATGATGAGCAGCTCGAAGGCAAACACTGGGAGTCATAACAAAAGTGAGGCAAAAACCAATCAATGAAGCAGAGAAAGAGACACAAAATCTCAACATGAACCAAATTCAATTTCTTTTCTTGTGATAAAGACTAGTTTTGTTATTGAACACGTGAATGTGCATAGCCTCCATCTGTATGGATCCCATGTCTATAAATACATGCTAAACACACTTAGGCGTTGCATAAACTCAGCTGACGCCTGGATGGATCAGTTTTTCCATCGACCCTGCTGGACAACAGACGCAGCTGCCCTCCCTCCTACCTCCACCGACCTCTCTGCCTAAATCTGTGCGCTCATCTGTGCATGCACACACTTTCACCTTGGCAATACTAAAAACCTTTTTTAGTTTATAAATATCTCTGGTGCAGAAAAAAATGGAAGCTCTGATGCATAATGGGGGTCATGACTGAATAAATACAAAGCACTTTTATTGCTGAAATGTGAAACATTTTGGGGCCCACAGACAGAGTACCTACACATTTTTCATCTGATAATGCCATGCTTTTACGACATGGATGGATGGACGGATGACAAATGGCATTTTGGTTGTAAAAGTCAACTGATTTTCCATGTTTTAGATAAGTTTTGAGGTTGAATGCAAAATGTACGAAAACCTGCAGAAAACCAGTGACCTAAGAAACCAAAGAATGAATGTTGCTTTATACCAAAACGGCACAAATAAAAACATCATCTGCCTGTATGTGTGGATTTGTAGGAAGAGTGACAGAGTGTATTTGAACATAGATTTCCTGATGTGGCAGAATGGCATTCCTCTTCATTCCTGCAATCCACTGGAGGACCAGACCTGATGTCACTGAATGTTCTCATGAGAGGATCAAAAATGTGTGTGTGTGTGTGTGTACTTGTACTTGTTGCTGAGTGAGAACCATTTTTCCTATTTTTATCGCAAAGTGAGGACATTTTGACAAAGTGAAGACTTTTTCCTGGTCCTCACTTTTCCAATTTCCGTTCTAGGTTTAGGGCTAGGGTATGAATTGAATTAGGGTTAGTTTTAGGGTCAGAGATAGGCACTAAAAATCAAGTAAAATGAATGGAACTCAATAGAAGTATCTGAAAAGTCCTCATAAAGATTGTAAAATACGGATGTGTGTGTAAGCAAAGAGAAAAAAGAGCCCCCCTCTCTTTATTTTGGTGGTTCACATTGTTAAAAACATGTCCTCCAGCAGGGTGAAATTGTGCATAACATGCTGCTGGCTGTGCGCAACTGTATGTTTGAGAGTTTATTTCAGGTGTTTATTATAGATAGAGCTCCGGTGCAATTTGTTAAGAGCTGTACAGAGAAGAAGGAATGATAGAAAATAAATTACAAAATATGAATAGACACTTGATATATGTTAAAAACACTTTTCATGTCAGCATTGCAATAATAAAAGTTTGAAAAGAGCAAAAGTACAAAAAAATTGAGATAGAGAGAGAAATAAAGACAAGAAAGGAAACCAGGAGTTGGAAAAAAGCTTGTGATATAGGGAATACTGGGAGACAAAGGAAGGATGATGAGGAAAATGAGAATGGGAGAATGGATAAGAGGGAGTTGTGGGGGGGGGTCTAAAAAGAATGAGAGAGTAAAAGAAACTAACAGAGAGCGAAAAGGAAAGAGAGAGAGGGGGAAGTGGAGGGAGGGAGAAAATTAACGTCCCAGATTCCCAGGCCATTTAATAGGGAGCAAAACCAAACTGAGCTTATAATGCAGTCTGGCTGAGCAGGGGGCAAAGTGACAGCATGAGTGCATGTTTTGTGTGTGTGAGAGCGATAAGAGGGGGGAAGAGTCAGGGTTATCTGTGAGTGCATGTTGCTTCTCTATGTCTACATGTGAGGTTTGTACGCAGCCAACATATATGGCCCAGCGCATGGAGGTGTGAATGCAAGGAAAAAACTGAGTGGACATGCTGCAGCCCAAACGTTGACTGGACTCTATTAATTTTGTTGCTTTTTTCCACCTTGGATTAATCTCAACTATTTCTTTTTCTTCTTTTTAAAAGAGATAATTGTGAATAATTTTCAGTTTTGTTTGGAAACACTTCTGCTAGGTTTCCAGTCAACAGCTGATGTACACCTCCTTAGCTCCATGTGGCGCTGAGTGGGCGAGGGGCCTACCTGGATTACTGGGAGCTTAGATGTTTGTGGGGCAGACTAACAGGAGAAGGGAGAGACTGGAAGAGAAGATAAAGTGAGAAAGAAAGCTTGAAGATGTACCTGTACAAAGCAACATGCCCGGAGATTCCCAACCCAAAGCAGAAGAATTCCAGGGGTCAAGGTGGAGTTGGGGTCCATGCCCAGGGCCTGGGTCAGGGGAGGCTCATCAAGCAGGTGTCCATGGGGCCGGGGTCACAGTCTTATGCCCCTGTGATGCTGTGGACTACAACCAAAGCCAACAATGCAGGGCAGCTCAAACAACTGGAGGAGTTTCTCAACTTCCACTCGTTGTCTTTGCACGACACAGTGAGGAGTCAGACTGGCATGGTCTACAGGTAACCTTCTCTGACATTTTATTAATTTATCATACCTGAGTTCCAGTGCGTATAGGTTTGGATCAGAGGATGTGTAAGATTTCCATTCAATATACTAAACAAATGTTAATAAAAAGTCAGATGTTCACAGATCAGGCCAGAGCTTCTAAAATGTTTGCAGAGAGAAAAAGATCTGCAAGCGTTCCTGCATTTGTTGCATCTCCATGTAAAACCTGACTGTAAAAACTGTGCATCAGTACATAATCTTATTATGACGGTTCTTACGTATTGAGATTATTGAAATTTTTTGAGAAAGAAAATGTTTGATTATTTTTCTGGACTGATCTATATATATTCACATTGACGCAAACCTAAACTTAAGCAAAAATACATATAAAATAGTAAAATAGCTTTTCTATTATGCATAAATAGAAAATACTAACATTTTGCATCAAATGTCCCCTTCCTTTTCTTATTTAACACTAAGCTTAGCAGCTCTGTATTGTGGATACACAATATAAACATTCCTATAATAATATTAACTACAATGTGGTTCAAGTCTGCATATTAACAACCAGTCTTTGCATGACGAGCTTCATAATCGACTGTAATCAGAATGTATACACAGTGGATGGAAAACAGGGTTAAACCATCTTCCTAATAACTAAGGTCTAATATTAAATGACTACTGTTGAATGCACTGGTGGAAACTGATGTTCTGTGCTTGTTGTTTATCAGAGAGTTTGTCATTTTTTGTGAGCAGGCAACATGGTGCTAGTGAGTCATTTGAGTGTGACTGGGGCACTGGATCGCTGCTCGGCCCTCAGGCGAGGAAGCAGCATGTAGCCGTCTTGCACACATTGAATTGTGTTTGGTAGGATGGAAAAGAAGTTGTGCAGAAAAAGTTCAGTTCTTGTGCTGCTGTTGCTATTGAAACCGTATGATGTAGAGTGAATGAAATGTAAAACATTTTTCACCTGCAGGAACAGTGTGCATGTGTTTACAGGAGGCTGTTCTCTGGGGTTTTAAAATGTGTGTGCATTAATGTTTTAAAATTGGAGAAGTTGCAGGCTTAAATTTTCCATGAATGACTGCACGTTTTGGTCATTTGAACAGTCCGTTTATCCTCCAGAGCTTTCTCTCAGTTCTCTGCTAAATTCTGCCGGCATACTTGAATGTATTACAGTCAGTGTAATAATAACGCGACCTAAACTAAAAAAACTGGCAGCTGTTTCCATTAATGAACACAGAAACAAAGAAAATCTTATGCTAGATCAACATGGTTATGGGAGCCAATGCTGTCCAGATTTTCCTTTAAGAACTCACTAAACACGTGTCCATGAACTGTACGCCTAAACATTTGGGATTATTACTATAGCAGACCAATAAAACTGTTGCCTGACATAAATAGGTTAGGATCAGTAGTGAACACCATTGTGGGACAGATTCAGAGTCAAAAGGAACCTTTCATGCAATTCAAGGACTTTCTTTTCCAGAGATAAATAAAAATAAACAAGATTAGGATCAATATTTCCACATTTCTTATCAAAGAACAGAATATTTAATATGGTTTTCTTATTTCCTTACATGAACGATTTCATGTCGTTATACATGCTGTATAACAACAGCATAATAAAAACTCCACAGTCTGTCATGGCTTATGGTTCTGGTGTGCCACACACAGAATATCAGTAGTCACCATCTGCCTAGACAAGGCTTCCTGAAGGTTGCCTTGGATGTTAGCTATTTAATTAGTCAGGCTATCTGCTCAGGCTACTAGCCTGCATTCAGCTGCATAACAGAGATGTTGCTCAAAGCAAATCTACTGTAGTTTTGAAACACTAACAGTATATTTCAACGAGAGTTATCCATCCATCCATCCATCCATCCATCCATCCATCCATCCATCCATCCATCCATCCATCCATCCATCCATCCATCCATCTAATTTTTAATCAACTCAGAATTACATAGATGCTTCTTTTTTTAAGTGTTACAGCTGTGAAAGAGCCTCCTTGTTTTCAAGGGAGAAATGCACTTTCTCAATGTTGACGCTATAAGCTGTGGTGACAGTTTGCTGTTGTTCAGTTCAGAGCATATGCATTAAACATTTCCACGAAGCTCATGCGGCCAATGTTAACACTAATTATCTAATGATGAGGACCAGATACTGTTGCTGTGTGCAATCCTTAGTGAAGCGTGTTAGGAAAGCTTTTCCCAGAAAGCGTATATTAAAAATAAAAGCTTCAGAAATGAATTTTGACAGCCAGCCAGTGCACGTGTCGTTCCTGAACACTCAGCAAGGGTTGAATCTGCCGCTTCACTTTCTCTGAATTCTCATTTTATTTCTCTCAAAAAAACAAGATGTAGCTGTTACAATTTCCTGTGACACTTTGAGATTTTTCCGCTTTTATAAATGTGCACAATACAGCATAGTGCCTGACATGCTCTATTTTTGTGACATTATTAAGATGAAAAAAATCAGGCTTTCTAGTAAAAGACAAAAAGCATAAACCTTGCACATCCCCTTTTAACCTAAATGCCAGTGAGGCCAAAGCACTCTGCTGAATTTTGATTACTTTCACTGAATTAATAGGCATCAATTCAATCAGCCAAGTGGAAAGATTAATGAAAAGGCCATGATATTGTTGGATAACGAGGGGAGTGCAGGGCAGAGGGAGGAAATGAGGTGGCATATAGGCCTCTAGAGGGCAGACAGACATATTATGAGACATATGCTTTGTGCCTTTAGGTGCATCATTGTGCACTTATGTTACTGAAGTTGTGGGAGCTGTGCACACAGACAGGGAGTGGCCATAAAATGGGTATGCTGTAAATCATAAAATATATTGTGCAAAAACTTGATTTGATTGGAATTGACTGAAATCCAATGAATAGTCCTGTGTGAACTGATTGTGTAGGTGCTTGTGTGTGCGATTCTTGGGCCCCCTGGATGCTTCTCAATCTCTCAGATTAAATGAGCAATGCCTGCTTCTAGACAACAATTTAAAACTCTTATCATCTACCCCCCCCAAACACCTTAAAATGCCTGACAGATGCATGCCAGAATTAAATTAGATGCTGAAACCTATTGCACCTGTAAGTATTTTGTAGTTATTGTAGTTGGATAACACTGAAATGCAACTTTTTTCTGTTTTATATAGCAGTACATGGATGTGGACTCAAAAATCAAATGAGACATTAGATACAAGTCCTACCTACTACAAGTTTAAATTTGACAACAGTAGCAAAAAACGGATTGTTCTGGAAAGGTTTTCCTGTGTGTATTTCCTTGCCATTTCCAAAGTGGTCATTTTGAGAATCTAAATGACCACTATAGAAAACACCTCAATATATGAACTTCATATGGCTGCAATTCCTGAATCCTTCAACATACAGCAAACTAAAAGTACAATTGTACAATTTCACACAGGTAAGCAAAGCACCCTTCCATCCCCCATGTGCACAGGCACGCAAAGGTCAACACAAAGACTCCCCACCTTGTGCTCAACAAAGACGTATTTATTACCATATTGTAAAATGGTATTTCCCAGCTAAACAACTATAAACAAACCATAGCTGTACATAAAATTTTCCACTTGCTGGTCAAGGATAAATTCCTCTCCTTCGTCATCCGCCGAGTTAAGAAACAATGAGAGTGTTGTTGCTCTCTCTTCTCTGCCCGGCTCATCACGGTTTTAGCTACTCTTAACTAAATGTTTTGCCATGATTTGTTTGGTAAAACACTCCGAAAATCATCTGGCAATGATATATGCATAATTACGCACCGAGGGTGCGGAAAAAAAGTACTGTTTGGGCTTGTGTTTTTTTAAGTCAGGATGACAGGCTGTCAACTGTCAACTCAATATGATCAATCAGATTCAGTTTGAAGTAAATAGGACCTAAAGTGATGTCATGTTTGACAACATTGGCAACATGCCTGTAGCATCAGAATCAGTGTTAGAGCCGATAGGCCGGGCTGAATGTGTGAGAGTTGGTGGGACTGGTATCACATGAGAAGATGCACAGTGGATATAATTGGAAATAGAGACACCATAGGTTGATGCAATTGGTCAATTTAGTGGTGAATAGTTTTGAGTGGTGATATTCTCAAAGCACATTCACGTACTTTCGGACCATGCGCAGGCCACGGACCTGGAAGGGATGATGGAGTTAATGCTCCCACAGTTTTGCTTCCTCACTCTGCTGTCTCATTTTGCTTGCCTTTCTTTTCTGAAACATGCAGCTTCAATGTGCTTACAACAGTTTTTGTCATCATAAAGTGTATGTTTTAGTTAAAAGATTAAATTGCAGGACACCCCATGGCTCATCGGTATAGCATTGACACTATATGCAGACGCTACAGACCCGAATGTTTTTGTCCCTGATTCAATTCCCATTTGCTGCATGTCTTCCCCTTGTCTCTGTCCTTCTTCTTGTCCAGTTGCTAATGAATAAAGGCCACTAGTGCCACAATGCAACATCATTTATTTATCTTGTTAAAAAAGAAAAGTGAAGACTATAATAAAAATACATATTAAAATACCATGGACATGTCTTTTTGTTCCTATTAAGGTTTTGTGCTAATACCTGTAGAGTTTCTTTAAGTCTTTTAATGGAAAATGTTTAGTTGCAGACCTATGGCAAACTAATTCTTACTGCCTAAAAGTTAACATCAGCCTGTTACCTACTGGTAAACAGGGCATTATAACTACAACAGTGAAGCATTGCAAGCATATTGCGGGATGACAGGACCTCTGCTGTCATTTTAGGAAGAAAAGCAGATAAACAGCACGGTTGATGCAACGTGCTTGTTGTAGCAACAAGAGGAGGAAATGTTAGCGGGGGACGAACAGCGGACTCCTGTCACGGTTCCATCGTTGCTCACCTGGCGCTTTTCATTTTTATACACTTTCTGATTAGTGTAACATATCAAGTCTTTTAAAGTCAAAGTGGTCAAGTATAAGTGAAGTCATGAGTCATTGTGGTAAAAGTCTGAATCAAGTCCAAAGTCTGACTCGATTCTAAATCACATGACTCAAGTCCACACCTCTGTTGTGAACAACCATTTTCTTTAGCAATGTCCTTTTGTGGCTTGCCCTCCTTGTTGGGGGTGTCATTGTCTTCTGGACACTTGTCCAATTAGCAATCTTGCCATAGGTTTATGGCCAACTGATCCACACTGAGAAACCATTTAGAGGCTCAGGAAACCTTTGCAGGTGTTTTGAGTTAATGAGCTGATTAGGGTGTGACACCACGAGTCTCTAATATTTAACTTTTTAACAATATTCTAATTATCTGAGACACTAATGTAGCATATCTGTAAAGATAACAGTATACTATATTTTAAATCAATGTAAATGGATGGTGACCAATAAGGTCAATGGGCTAGTTTTCTCAGAAGATAGATACGGACTCATGAAGGAGCATACATATTTACAACATCAGTGAAAACATCCGAATGGCCATATAAAATGCGCAAGAGAAAAACAAAATTAATCAATCAATCCCACAGTTCCTTAATTGATAGACCCACACTCTTCAGTTCATCCACCCCAAGCTGGGATTGGTTAGAGGTCCCACACAAGTTAATTATAAAGGGCTTGGTGCCGTGCAGGTCATGGACTTACATAAGTCAGATCAGAGTGGGGACAAATTGTTTGCTGGCTTCAAGGAGCCTCCTACCAGCCTGGCAGGAGAATCAGAAGTCTTCATGCACCAAAAGTGCAATCGTTCTTGGACTCTATGCCTGGATCTTCAGCTCGCCATCAACACCTGGCCCGAATAATAAAACAGGACCATTTTTCATATATATATATGAAAAAAAAACAAAAACAAAAACAATATATATATATATGGTATTTCTTTCACTTTAGCAATAACTTGTTCTTTCCAATCAGGAGAAATTGGAGAATTTCCAAATTCTGCTGCACATTACAGCAGGATATCTCAGGTAGCAGCTGGGGTGATACTGTAATTTCTGCAATAATAATAGGCGGTGACAATGTTATGCTCTGTTTTGACTCATTTGTGATAACCACTGGAATCTTGTGAGGTGTATGTTCAGGCAATGACACCAGACAACCTTTCACACACAATCCTCCCGGCAAGGGAGTAGATGGCAGTTCAACTAATGCCCAACTGCTAACCGCATAGTTTTCTAGAACCACAGTATGGCCTGCTGGAAAAAATACAGGTGACTCACTGTCTAGTGCTACATTACATACACTAGGTTCTTGGGTCTGCTGGTGACGTAACTGAAGCAGCTGAGGAACTGCTTTATAGCCATTCTTGGCTGGTCTAAAGCTAACACTTTCATCTTTCAGGTGTTTGTCATACAATGAATCAAGAGTGTTCATTCCAATCAAAACTTGGGACTGAGTTCCACTTTTAGCATCTGGAACCACGAGTGCCAGAGTACAAACATCCAAATATGTGCCAATAAATTCCTTAGGAAAAATGACTGTCATTTCTATATAACCCAAGTATGGGATAGCTTGGCCTGCAGCTCCCTCTACTTGTAACAGCTCATTTAATGATTTCACAGGTTGATGAGAAAAGTACTGATTGTAAAATGAAACTGGTATTGTGGTAATTTGTGATCCTGTATCTAACAGGAATTGAACTTGCTGACCAACTATTGTTATTGACCAGTACATTTTGAGCCAATCAACCCTCGTGGCAACTCTGTAGCCTCAGGAGTTACATGAAACAGATTGGTGCATCTTATCGGTGTCTGCTTGGTGGGACTTTGCTGGTCCTCTGCAGTTCCCGTTCGCCCCTCAACGAGAACCTGGCTCAGTTTAATGACAGGGCACTACGAGAGCTAATTTTCTGCCACTTCTTCTGCTTTTCTATAAACTGCTTCTTCTTAGCAGCAACCAGTGAAGGATTAGGAGGATTGTCACACTTAGTCTTTAGTCTTGATAGTCTGTAAAAATGAAGAACAGAAGAATAAGGCTTTAAAGGTGGATAATATCTGCAAAAAAAAAACTGTGTTGGAGAAATAAATCATGGGAGAAAATAAAAAAATTAGAGGAGTGATTTATGGGATCCCTCTAGATGAAGATCTTGATCAATTTAAGAGAAGTATTATTGGTGCAAAAGTGAATAACTTGAAGAGATTGTCAAAAACAATAAATGGAGAAAAAGTAGGAAGCATTTCAATCCTCACTGAAGAAAAAGAGTTGCCACAAAACATCAAAATAGGTTATCTCAACTTTCAGGTTAGACCTTATATCCCTCCGCCACTTTGTTGTTTCAAATGTCAAAGGTATGGACACATAGCAGCAGTTTGTAAAGGGAAGCAGAGATGTCCAAAATGTGGTGAAGGTCACAAGTTTGAAGAATGTAAAGAAGAAGTACAAGAAAAATGTTGTAACTGTGGAGGGCAACATAGAGTTACGTATGGAGGATGTGAAGTAAGGAAGAAGGCAAAAGAAATCATACAGATTAAAATGACTAAAAACATAAACTATGCAGAAGCAGTTAAAAATGTGAAGGAACAGAAAACAAGAAAGATTGAACAAATAGCGAATCAAATTCCACACAAAGCAAAGTACAGTCAGAAGAAAATGTTACAATATCAGTAGAAAATCTAATATTATTCGTCGCATATGTTATAAACTGTACTGACCAAGCTAAGCATAAAACTGAGAAGATTAAAATAATAGTGAGAGGAGCTGAAAAGTTTTTGGAGTTTAAGGAGGGATCGTGAGAGAACATAAATAAAAAGTTGGAGGTAGATGGGAGACAAGGACCATCTGGTGAAAGTACATGTTAATATTACAAATGAATGCAAGAAGTTTAATTGCTAATAGACAATAACTTAAAGGTTATATTGATATTCTTGAAGAACAACCAGAAATTATTTGTGTTCAGGAAACATGGTTAAAAACAAAGTTGGATTTTGTGATAAAAGGATATGATGGTGTAAGAAGAGATCGACAGGAAGGAAGTGGAGGAGGATGTGGAATATTTATTAAGCAAGGGATACAATATCAGGTATTAGGGAAAGGGAAAGAACTTGAATATATAGTAATTGAGATATGGGAACAAGAAGGTAAATTTAAAATAATACATTTTTATAATCCATGTAAAACATTGTCAATTGAAATAATGGAGGAGTTAATTGAATATTTGGAAGGGAAAGTAATTTGGTGTGGAGATTTTAATGCAAATAGTACATTGTGGGGTAACTAATGATAAAAATGGACAAGTTATAGAAGAATTAATGGAAATAAAAAATCAAGTATGTATTAATGATGAGAGGGGAACAAGAATCAATGTAAGAACAGGGATGGAATCAGTTATTGATTTAACAATGGTTTCAAGTGGTTTAGCTAGTAGTTGAGTGTGGGGCATTGATAAAAAATCAACAATAGGTAGTGATCATTATCCCATTACAATAAGAGTAGGATTAACTTTAAATAATAAGAATATAAATATCAATAAAAAACAAAATTTTAATAAGGCAGACTGGACTAAATTTAGATACTTGAATTAAATAAACTTAGGGAAAGTAGATATGAGAATGGATATAAATGATGTAAATTTAAAAATTTGTAAGATAATCATGGAAGCAGCAGATAATTCTATAAAGAAAGCAGGGTGTAAAAGTAATAAGAAAATGGTACCATGGTGGACAAATGAATGTAAAGAAGCAATAAAGTTAAGAAATAAAGCATTTAAGGTACTAAAAGGAAATCCAATTTATAAGAATTTAATTGATTATAAAAGAAAGAAAGCAATAGTAAGGAGAACTATTAAGAAGGCAAAAGAGAATATTGGAGAAATTTCTGTAGCACAATAGGGAAAGAAACAAAAATAGAAAACAATTGGAAAATAATTAAAAGAATGAATGGCATAAAGAGAGAGTTTGAATATCCTATATTAAAAATAAATAATATAAATATAATAAAAGATGAAGATAAAGTTGAAATATTGGCAAGAATATTTAGTAAAATTAACAGTTCAAATAATATTAGTGAAGAGGGAAGAAAAGGAAGAGAAAATACAAAACTTATATATAAAGATGTATTACAGAGTGTTGAAGAAACAAATAATCTGTTAAATGTTGAATTTACAAAAGCTGAATTAAATTATGCACTTAGGAACACAAAAAATACAGCACCAGGTAAAGATCAAATTTGGTACAGAATGATAAGGCAACTTAGTGAAAAATCAAAAGATATAATATTACAATTATATAATAAAATATGGGAGGAGGGAAAATTACCACTGAGCTGGAAGGAATCAATTATAGTACCAATAGCTAAACCAGGAAAAGATAAATCAAATCCAGGAAATTATAGACCAATAGCCTTAACATCAAATCTATGTAAAATAATGGAAAATTGATTAATAGTAGACTAGTATATTATTTAAATAATAAAGGATATATGTCAAAGTATCAAAGTGGTTTTAGAAAAGGGAGGAGTACTAATGATCCAATGCTATGCTTAGAGCATGAAATTAAAAGAGCACAGGTAAATAAAGAAAGTGTAGTGGCAGTATTTTTTGATATAGAAAAAGCATATGACATGATGTGGGTGGAGAGATTATTAATTAAATTACAAATACTGGGCATTAAAGGGAAAATATTTAAATGGATTAAAGACTTTTTAACAAATAGGAAAATACAAGTTAGAATTGGGGAAGTGATCTCAGGAAAATATATTGTAGAAAATGGAACTCCACAGGGGAGTATTATAAGTCCGTTATTGTTTTCAATTATGATAAATGATGTTTTTAAAGATATTGGAAAAGTAATGGGATGTTCACTTTTTGCAGATGATGGAGCTGTTTGGAAAAGAAGAAAAAATTTAGATTTCATTGTAAAGAAATTACAAGAGGTTATTATTGAAATAGAAAAATGGGCGTTGAAAAAAACCAAAGTAATGATATTTAATCAGAAAAAAATAAGCAAGGAAATAAAATTAAAATTATATAACCAAGAATTAGAGCAAGTAAAGTGTATAAATGTTTTAGGATTATGGTTTGATGAAAAACTAAAATGGAATATACATATTCAAGAAGTTGTTGATAAATGTAAGAAAATTTTAAATATTATGAGATGCTTGGCTGGCAGTGACTGGGGAGCAGATAGGAAATCACTAAAACAGATTTATACAGGAATGATAAGATCTAACAGACTTTAGTTGTATAGTTTATGGTTCAGCAGCTAAAACACATCTGGTTAAATTAGACATTATCCAACATCAGGCATTAAGATTATGTACTGGAGCATTTAAAACTACACCAACAGCAGCAATAGAAATAGAAATGGGAGAAATGCCGTTAGAGTTAAGAAGAATAAAACTATAAATAAATTATTGGTTAAATTTACAAGGTAATAACTTGGATCATCCAATTTGGGAAATTTTAAATCCATGTTGGGAAAAAGAAAAGAAAGAAATGAAGAGTTTTGGATGGACAATTGAAAAAAAAATAAAATAAGTTAAAATGATTGATTTAGAAATTAGTCAAACATCACCAATATCAATTATACCACCATGGATTCTACCAGAAGCAACAGTAGATATGTCAATAATGGAAAAGAAGTAAAATAAATCTTACATCGTTATTCAGTACAGATACATTTAAATAATTATTATAGATATATGCAAATATATACAGATGCATCAAAAATAAATGGAAAAGTAGGAATAGCTTTTGTAGTACCAGAATTCAATCTAAAAATAGGAAAACGAATTACAGACGGCTTATCAGTATACACAGGAGAAATATTGGCAATATTATTAGCTTTACAATGGGTAGAAGATATAAAACCATTAAAAACAGTAATTTGCTCAGATTCAAGCTCTGCATTATTAAGTTTAAAATATAATCAATCAGATAGTAGGATGGACATTTTATTAGAAATATTTCATACATTATACAGAATACAAAAAATGGGCTTGATAGTTATATTTGTGTGGGTTCCAGCACATATTGGAGTAGAAGGAAACAAGAGGGCAGATAAAATAGCAAAGAGGGTAATTCAAAATCCTATTAGTTTTACAGTTAAAACAAGTAAATCTGAGGGAAAGAGTATTGTTCAAGGAAAGCTGATGGAAAAATGGCAAAAAAGGTGGGATGAAGGAAAAACAGGAAGATGGTTTTATAAAATTCAGAAGATGGTAGGAGAAAGAAGAAATGGAAGACGAAACAGAAAGGAGGAAAGAGAGATAACAAGGTTAAGATTTGGACATACAGGACTTAATTATACACTTTTTAAAATTCAAAAGCATAATACTGGTAAATGTGATTACTGTGGAAAATATGAAACAATAGAACATGTTATATTAGAATGTCATAAATATGAAAGAGAAAGAAGATATATGAGGAGAGAGTTTGAAGGTATAAAGGAAAAGGTTAATTAGATATTTTGAGGAAGAATTTAGGAAGTATACATATACAAATAGTGATTCGATTTTTAAAGAAAACTAAATTATTTCATAGAATTTGATTATATTAGATACAATTGTGGAGGTATGGAGGATATAAATGGGTAGAATACAAGGTAATGTCTAAGTATGTATACTTGTGTAAGATTTATTTATTTATTGAATTTGTAGAAGTTAAATATATATATAAATAGATAGACTGACACGAACCACACTCCATACCAGTAAGTGGCGGTAATGCTACTAAAGGTTTGTTGCCAACCGCCAATAAAATCAAGAAGAAGAGAGATAAAGGGCCTAAAGAGTGGAAAAATCGGAGAATGAGGAAATGGAAGTTAAAATTTACACCCGGGTTACACTAAATTTAGGGTTTTCATTATCTATAACATAAGCCATAATCATCAAAATTACAAGAATAAAGGCTTAAATATTTATCTCTATGCGCAATGAATCTATATTTGAGTTTTACTTTCTGAAATGAGTGAAAAAACATATTGAACATTTTCACAATATTACATTTTTTTAGATGTGCCTGTACATATTTGTTCTCAATGTCTGGATAGTTTATTTTGTTATCATTATTCAGATATTTTGCTGTCATATGAGGCTCAGAGCCTGCGTCAGAGTTAACACCTATCAGTCTGTAGCTGTGTGTTGTTTTTAAACAAGTATTGACCTCTTTAAAGACAATTTGTTTACCCTAACATGGTATAACATTTAAAAGGGAGATTCATTTTCATATTTACTCTTTCTCCCCATGCCTGTCTGACTGGACTGATCATGTTGAGATAAAACAGTTTTTATTTCTAAATCAGACCTGTGTCTTGGCGTTCAGGCCAATAGGGTGAGATGGACTGAACCAACTCAGAGGTGAAGGAGGGTGGGAAAAAAATTCTGAAGTTAATATCAACATGTCTATTTGGTTTGTGAATTTGAAATGAGACATGGCCTAAATTAACCGAAACTATAAATTTATCAGAGTGCAGGGAGGGTGATCAGTTTCTTTTCTGTCAAAAAGTGAGGGAGCAGGTGGGACATGAGTTGTTAATGTCAATTGCAATGTTTTCCATTGCATGATTTTCTTCCCTGTCACCTTGTTTTTGTGCAACTGTTGCATTCAGGTCGGCATAAAGGGGAGTCCTTCACTGCGTTTGTGGCTATTCCTTCCATACACAACATTTAAACAACACAAAAACCTATGCAATGCTCCAACAACATGTCAGAAAGAAAATTCTGATCCAACAAGGGCAAGTCCATCAAACCAGCAGCAGCATGTAAGGCACCACCTGACAGCAGTTGAGGTAGAAGAAGTGACAGAAGACAAAGTCAAGCCCCCTGCTGTGTCACTCACTTTTAGCATACAGCAGGGATTAGTGGAGACAAAGTGTTTGCATGTGGAAAAATCGGATTGTGAAGCGTAATAGCGGGATCACTGCTCTGTGACATTTATAGCCATTAGGAAACTGCTGCTCTGTTATTTTATTTTTTTTACAGCTGTTATCTACATACCCAATAGAGATAAATGCCGATATGTAAATTTGTAAGGTGTGTATATGAATTTTAAACACTGTATTTGTTTGCTAAAAAATTGTTATATCTGACTTTTGCTGTTCTTCTTAGGATTACTTAAAGAAAAATATCCAGAGTTTGAGTATAAGTCATTTTTTTCTATGGACAGCTACGAGCTCTTCCTCGCTGCAGTGTGTGCAGTTAAAGTGCTTTTACCCTGCTTCTTGTATACATTAGGAGAATCTGAACACTGGGTTTGGCAGATGCCAGGAGAAAAACTAGTTTGAATGTATGTATGAAGTGACGTGTAAAGTTTGGTGCAGATGGGATGGTGACATGGGGCTGTTTTTCAAGTTCTGGGCTCATATGAGCAATTGTGGTGTGGAAGAACTTAACTGTTGTTGAGGTAGGAAAACTTTACTGGCCGGCAGTTAACACTTACATTACTCCTCACCTCTCATCGATTCTTTTATTTGGCACCCAAAGGACAATCCCCAGTCAGAGATCAGTTGTACGCTTCCACAAGTTTATAAAAAACCAATCTGAATTCAGAGAGGGGACACACACTTACACTGGTACCTAGAAACGTCTGTGTGTTGTCCGTTTTGGAGGGGCCACAAATACCTTTATATACCCCTCGCTGCTAAGCAGTACACATACACAATCATTCTATCTGTGGATATCTCCCCAGCAACCATATAACCTCATATCCAAACAAGGAGTACTTCTGGTTCTTCTCTTATAACAAACTTATCGTGTCTGGCCCAATTTATGACCTTGCCCTCTCTGTGCGCTGTTCTCCCCTGTCTTCTTCTCCCCCATCAGTGATTCCTTGTCCTTCACTAATTTATGACTTTGGACTCTCTACTTCCCTCCCCAAGGACCTTGCACTTTCTATGCTTCACTCCCTAAGCTTGACCCCCCCTATGCTCTATGTACACATGCCAGTTACACACAGAGATAGTTAATATTACACACATAAATAGTTTATATTCTACACTGGTCTGCACAAAGTCCTGATCTCAACCCAACAGATAACCTATGGGATTAATTAGAGTGGAAATTGTGAGCCAGGCTTTCTTGTCTAACATCAGTGCCTGACCTCACAAATGTGCTTCCTTGTGGAACCTTCTAGAAAGCCTTCTCTGAATGGAAGCTGCTATAGCTGCAACGGGTGGGCCAGTAATATTAAGAATAGGAGGTCACTCACTTTCCTATGTGTGTGAGTGTATGAGCAAATACCTTTAGCAGCATAATGTATGCTACATATTTGGCCAGCATATTGTTGTGATCTGCAAATCTTTCCTACTATGTTGGTTTGCATATATGTGCCTGCTAGTTAATTTGTTTTGCAGTCATTTTATTGATGTGTGATTTTTCATTGTTTCTTGAAGACAATAATGGGTGGCAGAAGATAGCTGGCAAACTTCTGAGGGACAAAGAAAGAGTATGAGTGAGGACACACGGACACAACCAGGACACTTGCGGTTTGACGCACAAACGTACACAACCACGTACTCATCCTTTATTCATCTTGGAAAAAGAGTGAATATTTAACAGAAGAGCTGGTGTCCTTTTTGAATACTTAATTGCTCAGAAGGACACAGAAATTTGAGTTGTGCGTGTGTGTGCAGATTTGTGTCCTGTTGCATATGCACATTACATATGCTTTAGTCATGAGACATGCTTTAGTCACTATTTCACACTATGAACATATTTATTTGTTTTTGGGGAAAAAAACCAACATATTTTTGTGTATTTCATCTGAGTAGGATGTAAGAAATGTAAAAAAAACTGATTTCACTGAAAGTACCTTGGGAATAGTGATGACTTGTATAAATATAGTTGGGTGTATAAAACTGTGAAGGACTTTACACAAAGGCCATTGGATCAACCAAGATCCTGTGGCACCTGTGGCTTGAATGCATCAAGTGATAAATTACTCTGGGCAAAGAGATAGAGAGCACCACCTTCTGCTTTCTAACTAAAGAAGCTGGTAAAGTGGCTCGTTAATATTGATGCTTTTACATATTATTTATGTAAAGTGTTTAAGAAGAAATTTGAAAACTTGTACTGTTGTCTTTTTTCCACACTGTTTTTCTTCTGGTCTGCAGAAAGAAAATCTCCAAACTTTAATTACTGACCTGAAGGTTTTTGTTTGCATTTGTTGTACTTTTGTTATTTTAGATGAAAAGCTCTTAATGTTTGAGTCATTTAATACTGTCACAACTAATAGGACTGTTTCTCTCTAAAGTAAAGTACCAAGCTGAACAGAAACATGAAGGAGATTTCGGAAAGTTGGAGCTTTCTCAACAAGCCTCTAAAATGACTACTAGATGTAGTAAGAAAACTGTTTATTTACACTTTGGATGTGTTTGCTTATTAGCGCTTCATAGCAGGTAATTAGTTGATATGTGATATGTGATAGCTGATTAGTACTGATGCAAAAGTTCCTTTTTCTGTACTGAAAATTGTCAGTACAGACATTACGTTTGGCACACATATATTGAACAAGTACAGCGTAGTTTTAAACCTTTTACACATGCAGAGCTTGTGCAAAAAATAAACTGGACTGGCCAGTATTACTCTGTAATGTATTGATAATAGGACATAAATATCAGTCCCTTTAGCACTGCAGAACTCAGGCAAACGTCTCTGGTTCATTAGATATAAAGTGGGCTAATTCATCTTCTTTGCAGGATTCCAGTCAATAAATCAGCTTTACAGCTTTAAAAAATGGTCAACCCCTTACCCTTTCAGCTACTTTTCCCAGTCCAGCACATGCACATAGCTTTGGTGTTTCATATATGTCAGCACTCCCTGACTGTGTGAATCAATAGGACATCAGATTGCCATATTGACATGTTCATTCAGGAATAGTGCCAGGCTGCTATCACCATAGATCATTGCTTTGCTGACTAGTCTCCGATTCTCCCTCAGCTTATAGTACATCTTTTTTTTTAAGTGTAAGCGACCTAAACTAGGACTCAGATAATCAGAGTATGATTGTCTAAGTAAACAAGGCAATATTGTCAGTACCTGTTACTGAGTACAGGTTGATCCATTATCCATTTTTTAAGGCCCTTTTTGGTTCTTTCTGTCTACTCTGGTGTTGGGATATCACCGCTTGTTGCTCCCCTGTCTTAGTATTTGTCCATTATTGATGAGGACTGATAAAGTGTCCTTAATGAGGGAGATCTCTCCTTGAGTCTCAATGAGGTCGTGTAAGGATAACACCCCTGCGGAGCTTTTTGTTACTTTCCCACACATAAAAGCAGAAGGCGCCTGGCCAAGTTCAACCTGGTGATCATTGCTCTCTGTCTCTCTCTCTCTCACACACACACACACACACACACACACACACACACACACACACACACACACACACACACACACACACACACACACACGCACGCACACACACACACGCACACACAACTTCTTGATCTTTAAATCTGTTAAGTGATGTTCAAGGTGACTATAATGTTTGGCTGAACTAAAGTACTAGAGCTCTAAATGACATCTTGTAATATCGGAGGGCATATGGAATATTCCCACCATTAGGTGTGTGCTTTAAAGTATGTACAGGTCCTTCTCAAAATATTGGCCACTATTGACACCCTCAAGCAAGAGGGTAAGAAAACAGAAAGAAATTTCTGAACGAATAGGCTGTTCCCAGAGTGCTGTATCAAGGCACCTCAGTGGGAAGTCTGTGGGAAGGAAAAAGTGTGGCAGAAAACGCTGCACAACGAGAAGAGGTGACCGGACCCTGAGGAAGATTGTGGAGAAGGGCCGATTCCAGACCTTGGGGGACCTGCGGAAGCAGTGGACTGAGTCTGGAGTAGAAACATCCAGAGCCACCGTGCACAGGCGTGTGCAGGAAATGGGCTACAGAGAAGCAGCACTGGACTGTTGCTCAGTGGTCCAAAGTACTTTTTTCGGATGAAAGCAAATTCTGCATGTCATTCGGAAATCAAGGTGCCAGAGTCTGGAGGAAGACTGGGGAGAAGGAAATGCCAAAATGCCAGAAGTCCAGTGTCAAGTACCCACAGTCAGTGATGGTCTGGGGTGCCGTGTCAGCTGCTGGTGTTGGTCCACTGTGTTTTATCAAGGGCAGGGTCAATGCAGCTAGCTATCAGGAGATTTTGGAGCACTTCATGCTTCCATCTGCTGAAGGGCTTTATGGAGATGAAGATTTCATTTTTCAGCACGACCTGGCACCTGCTCACAGTGCCAAAACCACTGGTAAATGGTTTACTGACCATGGTATCACTGTGCTCAATTGGCCTGCCAACTCTCCTGACCTGAACCCCATAGAGAATCTGTGGGATATTGTGAAGAGAACGTTGAGAGACTCAAGACCCAACACTCTGGATGAGCTAAAGGCCGCTATCGAAGCATCCTGGGCCTCCATAAGACCTCAGCAGTGCCACAGGCTGATTGCCTCCATGCCACGCCGCATTGAAGCAGTCATTTCTGCAAAAGGATTCCCGACCAAGTATTGAGTGCATAACTGTACATGATTATTTGAAGGTTGACGTTTTTTGTATTAAAAACACTTTTCTTTTATTGGTCGGATGAAATATGCTAATTTTGTGAGATAGAAATTTTGGGTTTTTATGAGCTGTATGCCACAATCATCCGTATTAAGACAATAAAAGACCTGAAATATTTCAGTTAGTGTGCAATGAATCTAAAATATATGAATGTTAAATTTTCATCATTACATTATGGAAAATAATGAACTTTATCACAATATGCTAATATTTTGAGAAGGACCTGTATGTGTAAGATCCAACTGTTTTTACAACATGTCTTTAATAATATAGCTGTCGTTAAACCCCTTTGTTTGTTTAAAGGGTGTAGAAAACTGGATGGGTAACTGTGTGGGCGTGCATTAAAGCCCTTGGGGGGAACCTGAGACTGATCGGTGAGATACAATTATAGGAAAATGAAGAAAGCAAATGAGGGTCCTGTGAGATTGGAAAGGAGATCAAAAGAGGGAAGCAAAGATAAACCCAGAAGGTGTGTTTATAATGTTCTTTCTAGTGTTCATTCTCCATGTTGCCACAAGGGGGAACTGTGGAACCACTGATTTCGCCAGTTTTTGACCTATTAGTGTGAGTTAATGAGCATTTGTTCACAGTAGTTTGAAAAATGTGACCCCCGTCACCTTGATGTGAACTTGTGAAACTGAAGCTTCACATCTTTACAGGAGTAGCATCATGGTCTCCAATGTTTTATTTATGTGTGTCATAATTGCAGCCACTGTCCGAGATGCTTTAGAGTTAATTATTCATGTGTGTCATGAAATAGCCCCATGTGCTCTTTGCTTTGTTTGCCAGAAGAAGAGGGAATGTTTAGACCAAAGCGAGGTGCTGCGGTGCTCCTGAAAAGGTCGAATCAGTTTGAAATGTCACCAGCTGTGAATAAAAAAAAAGAAACAACTTTCAAAACTGAGCTCAAAATAATTTAATGTCCTCAGAGCACCTTCAGAAAATAAAAAAATATTATTTTCTCTGTTAAATTGTATTCTATGCTCCCCTTATTTCAAATAAACCCACTACTTACACTGCTTCTCAGCTTCCTGCTGTTGTCGCTGCTTTTTTACCTTACCCTTTATCTTACCTTCATTTTTATTTTTGCTCCTTTTTTCACACATTAAATATTTTTTCATTTGGTTTATTTATTAGTTTTACCAATTTATGTATGTTTTTGGGTAGTCCTGCCTACAATGAATACATTCTGCTGACTTTGGTTAGTTCGTTTTTTTTCCTTATCAGCAATTATCTTTCCCAATTTTGTGTACATGATTGTGTCTTTTAGCGTAAAGTAGTGCAGCCTGAACCATTAAGAGACAAAAGCAGAGGTGAGACTGTAGAGGGCTGATCTTGCTCATACACACACAGATAAATGCATCATGGATAAAACTGTCTCTTTAAAGTCACAGCTGTGAGTCCGAATGCTCTCAATCATCTTCTGAACTTCTGAGCACTCTTCCAGAACTTGGTTTGCACCTATATGTGTTATGAAGTCAACATTAAGTTATGATCAGAAGTTTACATACAGTTATCTTAAGCAAGGATATGAAATTATTTTGAGCTTTCATTTATGTATTTAAACCATTGTTTAAAACAATAATTAAGAGCATAAGTTTGAATTTATTGTGGACTTTCTCTAATCCTCAGGGGTTAAAATTTTACATAAAGTCAAATAATATTGAGTTAAATGTCCATTAGCAAATTGCAGAGTAACCACAGTTTTTGGAGTCATCATCATCAACGTTCTGTCATAATTATGATATGATATTTACTACTCTTTTTAAAAGAAAACCTAGAGCTCATTTAAATGTGTTTAACCTTTATGCAAACTCCATGAATTTTCAATTGGGTTTAGATCTGACCCATCACAGAAGCTTAATGTTAATCTGCTTAATCCATCCCTCTGTCTCTTGGGCTACATGGGTAGCTTCAGATTTTAGTCAAGCTTAAAGATGTCTTCTTGTTCTCTTTGTCGACACATTCTCAGCCTCTGTTGATGTTAAACTTGCTTCACCCTGTACAGTGATACTGGTGCAAGCAGTTTGTGGCAGGCTTGAGCCTTGGTGGTTCCTGTAATATTGTTCTTACCAAGTTCTTTTCATCTCAGGGTGCCAGTTTGGGTCAGATGGTTGAGATTTGGACACATTTGGGTGTCCCAACAGGGGAATGATGCCAAACATAAACCAAAATATTAAAATGGAGTGGCTTGATGAGGTCCAGGCCATAAAGCTGTTAAAAGTCTGTAGATTATGCACCATGTTTGCCAAGGAAAGTGGTGAAATTCCTGGCCAGAATTATGCTAGAAGCTTGTCGAGTGGGTATAAAAAAATGCAAAGTTGCAACTTTGAAGACATATTTAAATAAATGTTAATGAGGGTGTATGCATATATTTAAGCCTGTACAAATAATTTTAACCCGGTTATAACATCAATGAGAATGATTCGAATGCATAATAAAAAATCTTTTTTGGCCGTGTAGAGTGTTTGTCAGTGCAGTTCTCACAGAACTTCATGAATTATTTCATGTTTTCCGAGTTTTACTTGTAACATTATATAAAATGATTTTCCCCCGTTCAAAACATGTACGTATAGAAGCAATCTTTAATGTTTCCAAACAGACATATTCGATAGATCCTGCATAATCAGCTGCATGTTGCACAGAAAATAAATTGTTTGGCATGTGGTGCAGAAATTCCTTGCAAAACTAAAAATTTTGACCATACCCTTTTAATAATAATACCTAAAAGCAAACACAAAACAGAATAGTTATTTGAAAGTGTTTGTCTTTCACATCACAAGTATAGAAATAACATATATCAGCACTTAATTTGGTTTAATTTCATGGACTCACATATGATAAAGGAAAATTTTATTTAAGATCTCGAGAGATGTTTTAGTGTTTAACTCAATATAAACTACAATATTCACATTACCTAAGAATATTTGAAAACGAATTTTCTGTCCTATGCTAAAATGTCCAAGTCTTTGAGGCCTTCCAATCTCCAAGACTTGGAGCTCATCACCAAAGATTCCAGTGGAAACATTCAAAAGGCTATCCGCAATCATAAAAAGGGTTTGATCGGTGTTATACCAGCAAAGGCTTTTCCATTCATTATTGATAAGGGTATAAAATCATTTTTCACATGACATTTGAAAAAATGGAAATGTAAACAGTTAAAAACACCTTATTCCAAACTGCTACTGTTTTTAAATTGCTTACATCTAGTATCCTTTGGAAAATTGTTCATTCAACAATTTATTTGATGAATGAAGAACATTTTAAATCTAAATCTGCCAGGGCTATGAATCATTTTAGGCATGACTATAAGTACAGTTTTTATATTGACATTCATAAAACACACTTTCATTTTTGCAATTATTAAAGCCACAATAAAGTCCCTATTAGATGAGTTAAGTGGTTTGTTGGGATGTAAGAGCTCTCCTCCTCATTACTGTTTCCCTTTTCCATTATCTTGAAGTGGATTCATATTAACACTGTATGATTTAAGTACTAAAGCTAATAATAATTTCCTGTGTAGTGTGTTGGGGAATTAATTTGAACTGCAGGGTGATTTTTGCAAAAAGCTCTGTCACCAAAATGTATACTACTAAAAATATGAGTATGAAATTGCAATACTGTGTTATGAGTCCATTTAAATTTAGTGTGTTGAATATATCTTTACAGTTTGCCCTCTTAACATGAAAATGAGAGATACTACATAGTCTTAGTTCATTATTTAGCATAAAAACTGCTGAATAAACAGATTGTGTTTTAAAAACTTCATGATAAAAATCTTTTTTGAGAGTTTCTGTGAAAATTAAAATAAACCCAGCATATAAAGGCAGCAATGAACTCATAGGCTACATTCACACTGCAGGCATATTGGCCCAAATCGGACATTTTTGCTGATATGTGTCCCATATCCGACTTATTCATGGCACTCAGAACATCCCAATTCCAATCTTTTCACCTCCAAATAAATCGGAATTGTGCCACTTTCATATGTGGTACTAGTTTGGATACGTATCCATTAGTTTTCAAAATGTCTGCAGTCTGAACAGTCATGTTGCATTTCATTCGACTATTACGTCACTGTCCTGGCTCCAACTACGTATCGAAACAGACTTCTCTAGCTGTATTAATTGTTTTTTCTTACCTTTCTTCATCTTATGATGTGGTCATAATATTGTCTGCTCCCATTTTTCATTTTCCCATTTCTGGGGGTTAGGGGGATTATGACTACCCCAAGAATTTGATCCAGCCAATATAACCCCCTGAATAAAATAACATCATTCCGATTTACAAATATATCCTGCATGAATAACTTGTTGATTTTCTTTTATTTTCATTTGCCAGCAAAGTAGCATCATCATCTGATAATGTGACCCCCCCCTCCTCCTCCCAAAAACCTGGCATCACTCAACCTGCTTTCCCCTCCAAGCATTCACTGTTTGCTGTACTTTTGATTTAGTCACCGGTGAGAGTGGTTGTACTCCCTGTACACGCGGACACACTGAATGGCGGTGCATGTAGACTAGCTCTGAAATACAGTGGTTGCCAGGTGCTTTGTTAGACCTGTCACCTGGACCTCTGGGGCTGAAACTCCAGATCTTTTCAGAACAGCCCCAAATCTCATGAAAGAAGACATCTAGGAGTTAATGTCTGTTCAAAAGATGCAGTAAGCCCCAAAATACAGACTTTACAGGAACAGCTGGAAGCAGAGCGGCTTAACCCAGACCGAAGATAGTGTTCAACCTGAGAGCTGGCTTAGAATGGGCTAATTGTAAGCTAGCGCTAATCACTTATTCACCCAGCAAGACATAAGGTGGAGGTTCACTTGGAGGGACTTTCCCCTGAGCCACAGGTAATTTTAAATGGTCTGGCTGTGACAGAAAACAGCAGGAACCCACTCTGTGAGCTTCTACCTGGATCTGCATCATGATGTGAAAAATATCTGGTCCTTTACCTTAGTCAAAATCAAAACATTTAATCTTAAAGTTAATAAGCACATTAAAAGGTCGTTCAGATCACCACATTGCATCTCATGGCTGCTGCCGGTCCTTTAGTCCAGTTCTACATGCAGACAAAAACAGGTGTTGCTCAATAAACCAGGAAATTATCTCTTGGTGCCAGTAAGACATAGTAGGAAGAGCAAAAGTAAGCCTTCCTCTTCTCTTTCATATCTTTTGATCCTAAACATACTGCTCTGGGTTGTTTAAAGGTGCAAAATTGATAAGAAATAAATTATAGTTAATCACAGGTGGACCATTAATTAGTTAACCGTTTTATTTTCTGAATAATACATGTAATATGTAATATTATATACACTAAACTCACTAAGCAAGGATACTGTTTTACTCAATGTTATACATACGTACCACTTTATATATACATTTATTAATAACTGTAATATTAGTACTGATAACAGGATAAAAGGTGAGAGAAAGAAAGGTCCAGGATGAGGCTCCATGTTCTATTTTAAACACATTTTTCTCTACAGAAAGTGTTTAATAGTAAAGACTGAACTAACGGCTCAGTGGAGAACAACAGACTAAGTGGAATAAAGGGCTGGAAAGACGGCAGTAAAACAACATGTTCATGAAAGGAGGAACATATTTTATTGAAATGTTGGGATAGCTCACAGCATAATTAAAATAAATAAATGTGTTTTTAGGGTCTTACCATTCCATTAAAATCTAAGAAAATATTTCATGCCAGTTTTCTTTTTAGAAATTTAAGAAATTATGACAATGGAGCCTCAGGGGTGGGAGAGAGTGAGAGAGTAAAATTTAAAAAAGTAATTTTCATAGATGAGAAAAGAGGCACATTTATTTGAGTCACAGTTAACATAGTTTCACTGAGTTTAAGAACAGCTTTAGTCAAATGGACTGAGACGAACGTGTTTTCTAAATCTCACAAAACGTGTCATTATCTGCTTCAGCCAAATGTTTTTTTCACCAGTTGTAAACTGTTTTGCTTCATGCTTCACATCAACTACTAACAACAAATTAAAACCATGTCAAATTATTGTGAAGCTATTTTGTTTGATTCAAAATAATTTACATTTAAGGAAAACCCAGCCAAGGCAGAGAACTGCTACAACATGTCCTGTGTTACTTTAACTTCAAGTGACTTATAAACTGGGCCGCTGTCTGATGAAAATTAAACTATTTAGTTCCTGGGCTAAAGTGGTGCCTCTACGTTATAAGTTAATTTGTTCCACGGTGGAGCTCTCAACTGCAATTAGTCATAGGTGGAATCCATTTTTCTCATTGAAATGAATTGAAATACAATTGAAATACAATAGAAATATAATGGTTCTGAGTTACAAAAAAGATGAAGTAAAAGTAAGCCTTTTATTAATTGCTGAACTGATGTGGAACAGAAAACCTGCAGAGTAAATACAAAGAAAACAGGAAAGTTAAGTAAATCACGGTGAAAAAATTATAATGAATTTCTAAAACAGGAATGCAAAATTAGCCTGACTCCTTTTACAAAAGTAAATGATTCAATAAATAAACAACTAGGTTGAGAGCTTAACACCCCCAATGCTAGACCCAAAGTTACTCCCTTGGGGTCAGATGGGGTTCAGACTAAAGTCTGATGTTGGTCGCATTAAATGAGCAGTTTGAACAACCATGCAAAAAGTCGGATTTCGGATCGGATTTCAGCTAAATATTGCAGTTGAGCATCAAGACCTGCTGTGTGAACATAGCCATATTCAACTTAATCTCTAACTCCTTTAAATGTGTTCATGTTGAACAAACTGAAAAATATGCAAAGTAGAATCATTTGCCTGTAATTAATGCAGGGCAAGAAGCTAATTAGTCAAGAAATGCATAATGTGGTCATATTACACAAACCGAGCTGTTAGATGAGGAACGTGCTTGAACTAATGCTCTTTTCTCTGTTTGTCTCTTAGATGTTGTGACTCTGTCTCCGCCACACATGAAATGAGGCAGCATTATTTCACTTGCACATTTCAGCAAGCATGCAGACAAAAAGTGTTTTTTAAGTCATAGGGAAAATTAAGCTGAATAGCTGCAAAAAGAAAAAGTTATACAATAATGAATAATCATCTTTATTCTTCTTTAGCCATGCTTTACCCTAGGCTTTATCGATTTGCCAGTTTCTGTAAGGGTTTTATAAACAATATTAAAACACCCAAACGATGATTTATAATACTTTACTCAGTGATATGTGTAAACATACTAAATAAATAGTCACATAAAGAAGACAAACACAAGGCATTAAGCTTAATCTCAAAATGTATTTGTTTTTCTGTACCTATAGTGCTTCAAAATGTAGTGCTTATGTAGCAGCTGTAGACAAAGGAAAACACTGTGGGTAGTTAAAGTATGAAGATCATAATAAATTGTAAAAGGAGATTAAAGCAGAGCCGGTTTTGCCTTTCTCATTGCCAGTTCTGGATAAAAGCTGCTGCCTTCTTCCGCTCTACGGTTTTTTTGGCTTTCGGTGACAATTTTTCTTTTAGCTGCTCAGCCTTGCAAAATCGTATTTCCAACAAAGCAAAGAAACGTTTTTTTCTAGTGCAAAAACTTTAGATTGACTTTATGTTTCCCTTTTTCTGATAAAACTATTATCTAGCATCCTGTGCTTTTACCCTGGTTAATGAAAACCTTCATCTCCACAGTAACCGCTGTGCATCCTTTATTTCTACAGATGCTGCCTGGTTGCATTCTGGCACCTTTATTCTTTCCCCGAGTTTTTTTTTATTGCTGCTTTTTCCCACACACATAACGCCTCCATACTGTTTCCATAGCAATGCTATTATCGAGATGACGACTTTCTCTCGTTGTTACCACCCTTGACTATCAAGTGTCCGTATCTGGAGACTCTCTGGCAGTTAGGAATGCAGCTCTCTGCCTCAAAGAGTTAATTGTGTTGCAGGTGTAGGCGTTTGGGCCAGTGGGGCACAAGGTGGAGAACAACTTGTGTCATCCATCATAGTACAGTGAACAACTTTACAAAGAACACCTGCCTTTTGCTCGCTGTGACAAAATATACCTAAATTGCAGTCTGCAAATGTACGATTTCAAACCCTAACCATACAGAGCAAACAGAGAACTCATTTGATTCTGAGCATATTTACAGCAGTGAACCTGGACCGATGCAGCCCTGATCTGAGAAGAAGAGAAAGTGTTAATAAATACTTGCGCACTCAGAGGAAGAGGCAGGAAATATTTCACCATTAATACGCACAACACAGCTGAAGCCCACCCGTATATGTATGTGCACACAGAAACAGTCCATTTGTCATCTGTGGAAGCACATAATTTTCATTCCGGCACTTTATGTGGCTCCACGCACCAATATTACCATGGTGACCAGCTTAGAAATCTGAAACATTTTGACAATTAAAGCTAATGTGCCACCGTTTATTGAACACGTTGTTCAGGTGATACGGATGTTGTACACTGATAAGTCATACTGATCATACAGGCAAATGCAACCTTATTTTAGCTTGTTTCCTTGTTGTTGATTTTTTTTTCTTTTACTTCAGTTAGTTATAATTAGGGATGCCCCAATAATGGCATTTTTAAATAAATTCTTGACAAAATCCAGCCAAATGTTAAAAAAATCCTGACCTATTTAATGTAGATTATTTGTAAAACTGTCTCAAAGGCCTTGCATATTATTTTGTTGAGACAATGAATGTTTTTTTCACACTTTACAATTTCGTTCACAGTGAAAGAGACACTATATTGGCTGCGGTGGCTTACTGTCTGCAACCTGCCCTGCATGCTGTGCCCATATAGCTGCCAAAGTGGTAGCAGCAGAAACTTTAGCCATTACATTCAGAGTGCTACGTTTATCAAACAAGAGGACACTATTAACACATAAATAACTGGAAACGCATAGAAACATGTTTTGAGCTGATGTATCAATGAGTCATATCAAAAACATTAGCAATTTAGTGAATTTCTCCGCATGAAAACATCATCAGCAAAAGTAAGATGTGAATTTCCTGAAGAGTTTAGCTGTATGTTTTTGAGTCCGATGTATCTTTAGAAATGTGAGCCTGACCTGCAGAGTCTTCTCTTGAGACAAAAGATCTGTCACTATCCAGGATAGCAGATAGGAGACACTGAAGCATCTGGAATGATAAGTGGGACACAGTCACAATAAAAACGTAGACCACGTCATTCTGATAAAAATGTAATCAGTTATTTTACTAACTTTCAAGCTACTGATTGTTCAAGCAGATACAATTGAAATCATATTATTTACATACACTATAAACATAGACTGTCTGATATTATATCAGGCTAAGCTTCTCCTGTTTTATGTCAGTTGTAATTACCAAAATTATTCTTATTTGTTAAATACTAAAATAATGAGGGACAGATTTTTGGAGATTTTATTAAAATCTCTTCAAATTCCAAAGTTTACTTACATTTCCTTAATATATGGTAGAATTGGTTTTAAACTGCACTACTAGGTCAAACATTTTGAGTATCCTTTGCTGGAATTTTGGCTCATTCCTCCTGACAGAAATGCTGTGAGTGGTTCAGGTTTGAAATCTTAGTTTTACAGCCAGTTTTGTTAACACGCTATTAATAGGACTGAGGTCAGGACTATGTGATGGCAACTCCAAAACACTGACTATGCAGTGCACAAGCTACTTTTTAAATAATTTAGCAGTATGCTTAGGGTCATTGTTCATTTGGAAAAATCATTTGTGCCCATTCTACTGCAGAACACCATGTCTGTTTCCATGGCTCCACCCGATTGTGGAAACCCGTCACCATTGCTTGTGCAACATGTGAAGTATTTACATGTTTTTGTTTTTTGTTGACTTTTTATCTTCCACATAAACTACATTGTATAATGCAGTGTCATTGGACATTTCATGAACCTCATGGTGGCCCATCACATAAAAAGTAGAATCACATTACAGTCTATCTGGAGATCGATGTGTCTATGCTGTGAGCACAGTCCTGCCAGGGGGACTAGATGGAGGAATGCATCTAGTTGAGGCCTTTTCACACAAGTCTTATGATGACATGCTGTTGATCTGGAGGCCAAGACGTATCAGTATAATATGCTTACAGCTGTAGTATCATGGACCTGTGGTCTACCCCAGTGCAGTGAAACCCATGCTTTAATGTCACAAATAATCATGTTATAAATCCCCAGGAGTAATCCGTGACATTCAGCTGGTTTTTTGGACTTCTTTCCCAGAATGCCCTGCTAAAATGAAAAGATAGCATGGAGGACAAAACCCTCATGGCTGGTGACAAATATGCTCTCTCACAAAAACAATTTTACGCCCCAGTACTTGCTCATATTCATCATATAAGTAAATAAACTAATATTGTGTAAATAAAATAATCTATGTACATTAACATGACCTACAGCAAACACACATATAAGACAAAGAGATTTAGGACACAGTTTTCAGCTTTAGCAGTCTGCTTCAAACCCTGCATAGTTTTATTTGAATGTGACTTCTGTTTGAACTTGCAGACTTGAGTAAGTGTGACTCAGTCCTGTGGTAGCTCTTATATTTATGGTGACACTGCAAGAGAAAAACATAAAGGGTTCTTTCTGTAATAATACTAAATTTGAAGCAAGCTGAAAAAATTTACTTAAAGTCCATGAAGGTCGTGGCCCCCACCTACAGGCATAAATGCATAAAAGCTTCTGGCCCCTGCCTAAAAAAGCTCTTAAACATCTGCAAAATTGAACTCAACCCAAAGGTAGCCAAGGATTTCAGCCAGCTAAGCAATTCCTGTCCAATTATCTGGTTCGCTTTACCATATTTTAGAGGCAGTTGGAATGAGATAAGATCAAGCAATGAAATGCAGAAACCTTCTAAACAAATTTTTTAATAACATCAGGTCAGACGAAGGACGTAAGCAGTGACGACAAAGCAGATGTGGAGTTAATGTAAACAAGTCCACATTTCAAACAGCCAGGCACGTTGAAATATTATCATCATATTCTTACATTAGTTTTCGCACTGAAAAACAAGTATTTTTTGGTTTTTGTGAGTTTTTTCTTTGCATTTGTCAGCACACGAGGCAGTCAGAGCATAGGGTAGGTGTCGTTTGCACACCACCTCAAACAGTGCATCAGTTCGGTCATACCCTGGGTGTTCTGTTCAGATTCACCATAAAACCATAACAGAGATGTTTGAGTGTTGTTTTAAATAATAAATAAAGTCTGTAAATCTGTATAATACAATACATTTCAGGCTGAGCATTGCCAGGAGGTGATCCCAGGTGATACATGTCATTACTGCTTGTTTACACCCTCAAAGGACAGGTTTTTTCTGACTGCCAAATGCTTTTCCTGCTATTTGAGATTGGATCTCCCACTCTACTGTACACAGTTCATCCATCACCAGTTAAAAAGTTCACCAAACTATCTGCTGCCCATACCTGTTGTACTTGTTCTTATTCAACAGTCCCTCTTCCAGCAACTATACTCACACAGTAGGTTTCCCCTTCTCATTATCAGAGCCTCCTGTTTTTATCCCGTATTTTCTCTTCGTTTGTCATGCTTCCCAGCTTATTTTAGGAGTTCTGGAATTTTCCTTACCATGAAAATTGTCTTCATCACATTTTCAACAGGCTACTTCATTTGGTCTCTTCCTTAGCAGCTACATGTGACTAATATCAAAAAACTAGACAAGTACAAAACCAAAAGCAGAATGAACAAAACACAGGAAACGATATGCCAATCTGAACAAAAACATTAGAAACTAAGTAAGTACATATGCACTTACTCATTCATACCCCAGACAGATTTAGTTTTAAAGTGACCTTTTAATTTTACCAGTATGCTTATTCTGGATGTTTTCTGGATGTATTATTAATGTTTAGGTGTGGACCAGCCAGGGCCCTTACTTATCTGATATTCTGTGGACAGAGGTAAATTAGGGTGACTTAAAAGAGGCCTATTAAAAGCTTGTGAGCAATTACATGTATATGAAGGGTGTGTTTGCTGCATTGCCAATAAATATGTTTCACCTGATTGTTGAATGGGGTTTAAATAATTTGCACTATGCTATTTTTAAATAATTGTAAATAAAAACAGAAAATGCATCTTAAAATTGAAATTTTTGCATTGTTTTATTGTGTTTTAGACATGCCTACCTCATTTCCATCAGAAACAACTCAATTACCCAGTATTTGAATGCAGTTGTCCATTAATTTCTTATATAGGCAATTAGAAAGTCAGTCAGTTATTTTATATACTTCTTCCTTAGTGGGTAGTGGGGAAGCTGGTACCTGTCCCCAGCAGTCTATGGGCGAGAGGCCAGGTACACCTTGGGTGGGTTGCCAGTCCATCACAGGGCAACACACAAACAACCATGCACACATTCATTCACACACCTATGGGCAATTTAGAAGGAGAATGTGCAAACTCCATGCAGAAAGACCCCCCCAACAAGGAGTTGAACCCAGGACCTTCTTGCTGCAAGGCAACAGTGCTACCAACTGCGCCACCATGCAGCCCCGCTTTAGAAGGTTAGTCAGGATTTTTATTGTAATGTTTAAAATGTGAAAAATGTTATGTTCACATCTGGAATTAAACATACTAAATGTACATTGTAATTTGTGGGATAAAAAGTAAGGCACATTTTCATCTGATTGCTAACTTCAGAACACCAAAACAGTAGAAAATGTTATTTGACAAAATACATTTTTATTACTTTTTAGGTAGAAAAAAAATGTAGTTTTTGCACACTTAAACCTGTACTGTGGTTACAGCTACAGTCCATACGGGTGTACATTCATTACTCATATTTATAATCATTTTTACAATTCTGTCCATCAGTGGAGATTTAAGTGTGATGTATCCTGCTGACGTTTATTTATCCAACAGCGCATTGGGAACGCTCACTGTGCTCAGGTATAATTCAAAAATAACTAGATTCCCTAATCCACCTCTATAGTGACTATGAGTAAGGGAAGATGTCATTGTAAAATGACAGACTCAACATGAGTCACAGGTCTACAGGTGTCGGCTGGTCCTGGTCGACAGCATTGTTAAGTACTGATCTGGATTTTCCTGTGAATTTAGATCAGTGCAGTTTTGAAGTCTCACCTACAGAACAGGAAACTCCCACGGGCAATAATTCAGAATAGCAACCAGAAGCTAATTTGTTTCCGATTAGTGAATGCAGTTTTTTTTTCTTGCCTTTGGCATAAACATGTTAATACCAAAAACCTTTATTTCTGGTTCAGTATAGTGAATTTAATTTACTTTATAGGTTTTGTTGTTTCTATTGTTTCTTCTACTTGCTGCAATAGACGGTATATTTTTTCCACAGCACAGGCAGTCAGCCTCTGCAATATTTTATTTTAAATCATTGTGCAGTGTTTCACTGTTTTATATATAGTACATGGAGAAAAGCATACAGTTACACTATATTTTTAGGGGGACCGTGAGACTCTTCAAAATGTGCATTTTGCAACTTTTCTTTCTCTAAAATGGTTTTAGGTGTTTTGGAAAACCTTATTCCTGACGAATCCTTGACAAAAATACCAGTGATGTTTTGCATCTTTTTTCAAATTTAGCTTCATCATTTAAAAAAAAAAAAGGAACACTGTTTGTCTACTGCTGAAGTACAACCTTAGGGAAGCAAACTAGTTGGATGCAATGTTAGCTGTCTCCTGCAGCAGTCACAACGCTTCGGTCCATGATTTTGGGAACAACTCTGTCGCTTCGGCAAAAAGAAAGACAACTCTGATTCTGTCCTTCTAACTCACATCATTACACTCAGAGCACGTTGCCTCACACTCAACATGAATCTGAAAATATTATTTAATATTAATAATTTAATATTTTATCAAATAATATTTCAGTCTGTAAAGGGTTATCCTGTGAATACCAGCCCAATAAGGCAGTGGTAATAGGACAAAATCAAAAAGGTGAGCCAAGCACTGACATTATTGAACAGCATAAACTCTGCACACACATGGAATGAATTCACACAATTTCTTAAAATACAAGAATTTATTAACAAAAATAAGTCAACTCAAAGTCAAATATATTTCAATCAACAAACCCTTTACTATGCTAAAAACAATCCAACTAAACTACCAAGCAGAATTAAAGAATAAGGAAGACTAATGGGCTATGTACAATATAAACAAATTATAATTAAAGATGATTGAAAATCATGACCGAAAAAGTGATGCAACATTACCATGCAATGTGTTTGAGAACCAAGGATTATCTTGAAGAATCTGGAAATGAAGTTAAGTTAGTCTTGGAACCAACTTAGGCAATAATCAGCATACGTTTAGACAACCATTCACAATGCAAGATCAGATAAAGTATTATTTTAATAAAATAATGTTTTAAAGAATGATCTGCTGAATAAAACCTTCTGGATGACTAATTCTCAACAGTGTCTCATTAGCTGCCTTTATTTATTAAAATAATATTTGAAGAAATATTTTTACGGAAATGGTCAAATATTTAAGGAAATAGTTTTGGAAAAGAGCCAAATCTTTCTGGAGAAATGGGGCTTAATAGTGTTTACTTAGTTATCAAGTTTAGTAAAATAATGTTTAGGGAAATATTATTTACTGGATTGAAAACTAACAACCTTTCTGGGTAAATATTCTTTAGCAGGCAAGCAAGTGTTCTTAGCTGTTAGCAGTGAAAGCTAACAAAAGAAGCTAATAGCTTAGCACCAGAATCAAACATACATCTTTAAAAATACCATCAATAAAAGGGTTAAAATGGGCGCGTTATGGCCGATATGTGTTTAAAATCACCCTTTTAATAAAGTTCGTCTTAACTTTAAAAACACACAAACACAGAACACAAAGCTGAGCACGTGTGCTGCAGATAGCCTGCTAGCACCAAGATAGCCGAGTTTCACACAAACAAAACCAAACTTCAGAAAATGAAAAAAGTTCAGATAATTTAATCCTAAATCTTTCTCTGCCCAAATCCTAACCTTGTTTGAAACGTGCTGAGGAGGAGTTTTCCGGGCGAGGACGAAGTTTGAAGAATTTCAATTCAATTCAGTTTTATTTATATATATATATATATATATATATATATATATATATATATATATATATATATATATATATATATATATATTTGTCTCAGGGCACTTCACAACAGTCAGGTACATACATTCCAATTATTACTAACAATTGAACAGTGCAGTCGGAGTTAGCTTTTTATTCAAATTGGATAAAAAGTTTTTCTATCTAAGGAAACCCAGCAGATTGCATCCAGTCAGTGACTTGCAGCATTCCCTCCTCCTGGATGAGCATGTAGACAGTGGACAGTCACTGGCGTTGACTTTGCAGCAATCCCTCATACTGAGCATGCATGTAGCGACAGTGGAGAGGAAAAACTCCCTTTTAACAGGAAGAAACCTCCAGCAGAACCAGGCTCAGTGTGAGCGGCCATCTGCCACGACCGACTGGGGGTTTGAGAGAACAGAGCAGAGACACAAAAATAACACAGAAGCACTGATCCAGGAGTACTTTCTATGGGAAGGAAAAGTAAATGTTAATGGATGTAGCTCCTTTAGTCGTTTCATCTAGAAAGAAAGAACAGATAAACTCTGAGCCAGTTTTCAAGGTTAGAGTCTGAAAGAGAGCACATATAATTAGTTACAGTAAAAGCTCAGTCAGTAGCTATGTCTAGGAGAGAGAAACGGTTAAACACTGAAAGACAGGGCCAAGTGGATCATTGGTAGAAGGTGAGCATTAAGTTGTTGCCAGCAGAAACTTCGACAATGTCCTGCTCCAGGACGGTGTCACAGGTAGACACAGAGTCAGACCAGGTGTAGCTTCTAGAAAGATAAAAGAGAGAACATAAAGTTAAAAACTGAAATAACAGCAAATAATGCAAAATCACCAGAAATCACCAGAAACATCCATTTTGAACGAAGGTTAGCTTCAGCTAACCTCCGGAGGTGTTGGGGGGACGGCTCGCTGTCCGCTGACCAAACGGCAAGTTACTGGTGACCACGGTGATGCGTCCGTTGTCCTCCTTCGGGAAACTGCTCCACTCGGAGTCGTAGAGAACTCTCTAGAAACAGTTAATCTCTGTAAATCTCAGAGAGAAAAGTCAAGCCACGCTTGTACCTTAATTATCCTGTTTATGAACAAATCTACCGAATACACAGACAGTGATTCATTCGTACTTAACTTTGCATATGATCGATGATCGTATGACACCCTTGGATCCAGTTTGAAGAGTTATATCTGTTTGCCAGCAAAGAGACATTAGTGCGCTGTGTCTCTCTGTCCAGGCCCCAGGGTGACCAGCGTAGAAGAGATCGGACCATTGGAAAGGTGGGGGTTTTATACGGCCAGTGGCATCATGGGAAGTCCACTGTCACCCCCCACCCCCCTTTTTTCCAAATTTGCTGGAAGTAGGTTAAATGCAATTTATTTTGAAAGTTCCAGAAAAGTCTGTTCCGCATCTTCATGTTTTAATCCATGGCTGTGGGTCCCAACAATCAGCAGCAGCAACAAACAGCATAAAGTCTTGTTATTATGAAAGAGGACAACAAACATTAATAAAAACTGACACCACAGTTACAAAAAAAAGTGTCATTATCCTTGTAGGCATTTTCCTCAGATGCTCGCTTAAAGTTTGGTTAAATTGTTTTGTCACATGAACATGTTTCAGATCATGAAACAAATTCTAATATCAGACATACATAACTAGATTAAACACAAAATGCAGTATTCAAATTAAATATTTTGTCACTGATGGCAAACCAATATGAGCCTATGTGAAAAAGTAATGACCCCCTAAAACTAATAACATGTCCTTCCACTCTTGGCTGCAACAGTCGCCAAGAAGGGTTTGTGATATCTGGCAATGAGTCTTTACACCACACTCTGTAGGTACCTTGGGACCACTCTTCTCTGCAGAATTATTTCATTTGAACCGCCTGATTAAGGTCCGCAACAGCGTCTCAATCAGATCTAAGTTAGAACTTAACTACACCATTACCAAACCTTCATTATGTCTTTTATTTACCCATTCACCAGGGGGGTCCCTTTCCAGACTGATTAATCTCAGTCACTTTACTTCTTATTCTACTCTAATCGGGGTGTGATGTGTTGCTTTTTCAGACCTTTCAGCCTACTTCATGTTGACAGCCAGGTTCTTTTAAGTGATTTCTCGATTCTACCAGTCTGGCAGTAATCAGGTCATGGTGTGATTAGTCAAATTTAAATAATCTTTTCAAGCATTGTGGTTAAGTTAATTCAGGATTTGACACAGGGAGCTGTTACTTTTTAAAAACGTGCTAGCTTGGTTTTGATAGCTATATTTTCCTTACTAACTGAAATCATAATTTTAAAGGTGGTTAGCTTTGATATTGTATTTTATAGATATTATATTTGTTTGATGATCTGAAACATTTAAGTGTGACAAAAGTGTGACAAAAAAGTAACATCAGAGGAGGTTTGTAAGGAGGCAGAAACTCTTGATCAGCTCAACTCTCAGACTCAGCTCAGACTTTCAGGGCCTTGCACACCTTTGAATTAGTCTAATATAGATTTTTGTTTAAATCAAATTTTTATTCTTACAGAAACATTTCTCCTTTTTATTTTCCCCTTTTTATTATTTCTTTCTGTTTTTGCTTGTCTTGAATTTAGGTTGCAATTGATGACCTGTGCAGGTTTTCACAAACAAAGCTAGAACATATACAAATGCTCTTATTAGTTTCTACTGAAAGTCTGTTACTGAAATATGAATGATCTTGACTTGACAAGCCAATAAATTAACTAAATTGTGCCACCAGGGCTAACACCTAGTATAAGACATCTCAATGGGAATTCACTTAGTTGTAAGTAGACTTTTGCTGACCAAGCTCAGCGTGAAGTCAACGTACACACGCAGCTGCTAAAGTAGGACACAGAGCTTTGCACTCAGAATTATGAGAGTTACCACTTGCTGTATAAGGGTCAGATGCAGCTGCACAAAAACAAAACAGAGACGGAAAGCAGGAGCAGGGAGAAGAAGGTTTGAGACTAGAGCAAAACTGGAATAAAAGATCATAGAGACAAAGATGCATTTTATCATATAATAAGATGATTTTTAACCACAACCAGTAGCTATTGTAGATCAGCTTGATCTGATAGGCAAGACGGTTTGCTCAAAAATAGTTTTATACAAACCTACAGTGCATGCACTGCGATGGGACACAGCTGCATGACTCTTCTAAGCTGACTGATGAATCAGATTGGGTTTAACTCAACTGGAAGAGCAGAGGGAAACATCACAGGCTGTAATGAATCAGTTTACTGCAGTACAGACATAGAGAATCCAACTGTGTTTTTTTTCTCAATACATCTGAAACACACTTACACAAACATGCAAAGGGAGCAACGATGGCATACGTTGGCATGTTGAAGCAGTGTCAACAAGGCTGTCTCGAAACAAAATTAGCAAAATTCATGATTTTATGAGGTGAGAGCTGCAGTGATCTGCAAAAATGAGTCATTTCCCCAAGTTTGATATTTTCATGTTTCTCATTGTAAATGTTAACCCAGCAAGTCTACATTAATATTGCAAGAATGGATTCTAGTGGTATTACATGTACGGATGAACTGCAATAAATTAGAACATGCGGAAATGTTGGCCTACTGAAAAGTGTGTGCATGCACAGCACAGTATATACTCTGAATACTTGGTCTGGGCTCCTTTTGCATTAATTACAATGCAGCTTGGCATGGAGGTGATCTCGCAAAGGTGCTAAGGAGGTCCAAGTTGCTTTCAACTTGTCTGCATTTTTGGCCCTGTTGTCACTTATCTTTCTCTTGACTATATCCTTTAGATTGTCTATGAACTTTAGGTCAGGCCAGTTTGTAGGCCAATCAGTGATACCATGGGCAATGAAGCATGTAATGGTACCTTTGGCAGTGTAAGAAGGTGCCAAGTGCTGCTGGAAAATTAAACGAGCATCTCAATAAAGCTTGTCCACAGAAGGAAGCATAAAAGATAATCTTCTGGTAGTAGACCAACACCAGCAGATTACAAAGCTCCCCAAATCATCACCGACTTTGGAAACTTCACACTGGGCCTCAAGCAACTTGGATTCTGTCCCCCAAACTCTTCCTCCAGAATCTTGAAACCAAATAAATAAAATGCAAAATTTACTTTGACCTGGAAAGAGGAGTGTAGACCATTTTGTAACAGTCCAGTCCAAGGAAATGCTCCTTTTAATTTTTTCACAAATAGAATAAAGGTTTAAGAAATCTCTTTATCTGTTCAGTAGACATTAATACTCTTTAGGTTTGATCAATTAGGTATTTCACATTTTAACTAAAGTGGATCAAACTGAGTAGCCTTTGATTTTAGCACTGTTTTCTAAACTCTAAACCAGAGGCCACCTTTAGCATTGTTAGTGGCTAACAATTAGCCAGTTGTTGTTTTCTCAGTGTTTACAAATGGTTTGTCCATAACACTGCCACACAAAAGATTCAAAAACGGTGGAGGCTCCTTCACTGCTCATGTAACAGTGATGTGGCATTTATTTATACTTCCTTTCTTGCTTTAAAATGAGAGTCTCAAAATAGAGTCAAACTTAAAGAACACACCTTTACATCCAGCACCCATAATAGTTTACAGTTACTTCACCTGACGAGGTCACATACTCACAATAACTATACACGTCATATAATGTTTTAATATCTTGTGAGCAAATTCTTATGAGGTAACATTAGACCTCTTTGACCCCATAGATGTAATGTTTATAAAGTGCAAACAGTACATTTCAGCTAGAAATCTGACCATAAAACATAATAGTCACATCTCTCAAACAGAAGGGCTCCTAATTTAAGTCATTGACCCACAGTTTTTACACTGCAATAATTCAGTTCTCCACTGATGTGATACAGTTCATTTCAAGTAGTTCAATGATTGCTCTTTAAGCAAGTGCACCTTCTTATTTTGGAAATGTAAACAATTTATAACCATCGTCTTAATCACTCAGTGTGTTTCACTCTTCATTAAAGAAAGAAGCCCACTCTGCTTTTTTGTCTGGATTTGTTCGGAAATCTGTGGATCCCTCCTCCTTGAAAAGAACAGATATTGATCTTGAATGAGCTGCTTTTCCATTTAGCGCAAGACTGATCTCAAGTTGTAATTAAAGTTCAGGTAAGGGATGCTGCTGAGGTGCAGATAGTATGAAATGTGAGAGTGTCTCCTCTCTGTGTTTCTCAGAGTTAAACTGTCCCTTCAATGCAGAGGCAATTCATTGCCAGTTGTTGTCAGGATTTGGAGTTCTGCAGCCTGCTGCTTACACTTTGTCGACACTAGGTGCCGCCAGTAGGAGTGTACCTGAGGTGACAGGTGTTGTGCATCTACTCATCAGCTGGGAAGCATATAGAGGAAGGTTGCCAACACCTTGGCGCATGAGTGTTTTTGCCTCTGTGGTAATTTCTGGCCAGCTCTGAAATCTTTGCATGATTTTTACCATGGATATCTTTTGAAGGATCTGTTGTTGCGAACTCTAACTTGCTTTGTTACCTATTCCAGGTGTGAATCCTACCTGATCTGTTCCAGTCCTCCGTAGTGGCTAAGGCTACTTCCTGATCTAGTCTGTGCATGGCAAGCTGAACTCCTTTCCTGACATTTATTCTCTCCCTGGCGGGTTATTCCTGAATCTCCAGTAAGATACGTTTATGTTGGTTCATGTTTCTGAGGTTCAGCTATTTATCTTTTCTCTTTGTGTTTTCACAGTAAGGAAGATTAGACTCGTCGCTCCTGTTGTTCCTGATCAATCTTTCAATAAAAACTTATTCCTTTTACAAAGTTCTCTGAGAGTCTCTGCATGTGGGTTAAGTCGGCTGTAAAAATCATGACAGTTGTCTTTACTGCTTTGATTGTGAGAGTTTTCTGATCCCAGCTCATATTCATATTTCACTTAAACATATCTATTTATTTATGTCTCTGTTCATATTTATCATATTTTGTTTTAGTAATGATTGTTAATTTGCTTTGTTTGTGTACCTTTTACCTTTCTACTGAACCCTTTTTACTAACTGAAAAGTGTGGCAGGTCAATGTTTTTAGTCCCCTGTGACTCAATTCTTTGTAGAACCACCTTTTAAAATTTTGCAAATATTTTGAGTTGTATCTCTACAACCATAGTCAATTACAGATGCTCTTTTCTCCATTCTTTTTTTTTTTTTTGCAAAATAGCTTCCATTCAATCAAACTGGATGGAAAGAATCTATGAAAGCCAAGTCTCTGCATCAATTTTCAATCTGATTTAGGTCTGGACTTTCGCTGGACATTTAAAAATATAAATATGCTTTCACTTAAACCATTCTGTTGCAGGCCTGTGTGAATGTTTAGGGTCTCTTTCCTGTTGGAGTGTGATCCTCTAACCCAGTTTCAAGTTTTTTCATCCAGTATCATCTGTATTCAGCGCAAGCTATCCTCATCAACTCAGGCTTCTCTGTCCCTACTAAAGAAAGCTTTTCCCACACCATGATGCTTCCACCAGCATGTTTCTCCTTGAGGATGGTGTGCTCAGGGGCATGTGTACTCTTAGTGACTACTCATAGCATTTAACATGTAGAGCAAAAAGTTCAACTGTGCTTTATATTTGTTGTGTTCCCCACTTTGTGGCAAACTTTGAATATATGTTTTTATTAATATTTTTCAACAATGGCTCTTCCATAAAGACCAGATTTGTTGAGCACGAAACAATTGATGTCGCACTGACATCACCTGAGCTGTGGATCTTTGAAGCACGTCCAGAGCTGCCATTGGGTACTTGGCTGCTTCTCAGTTAATGCTTTCCTTGCCCAGCCTGACAGTTTTAGGTGGACAGTCATGTTCTGGTAGGTTTGCGGTTGGGCTGTACACTTTACATTTTTGAAAGATGGGCTGAACAGTTTCCTAGCAGATGTTCAAAGCTTAGGATATTGTTTTAAAATGTAAAACTGCAGCACATTAATCCTCAGCGTGATCCTTGCTCTGTCCGGCCTTCATTATGCTGTTTGTTAACTACTGTTCACTAAACCTCTGAGACGTTCACATTCGGGTGGACTCTATGTATCAATTTGATAACTGCTGAAGGCAAATGGTTGCACAATTTTTTTATGGGCAGCAAAGTAAAGAGGCTGAATACAACTGTACACTACACCTTTTTGTATTTTTATCTGTATAAAGTTTTGAAAATCTGCATCGTTTTCCTTCCACTTTACAATTATGTGCTATCTAATAGATGATATCAGATGTTGGTGGTTGTAACATGATCAAATGTGGGTATAAAGAGGTATTAGTATTAGAAAGTGAATATAGAAGAGGGGAGAAACAGATGCACATTATTAGCTGTTCTGCCCCCAACAGAAACTACAAATACTGAAACAACTAAACAGTTACTGATGCTGGGTACAAGGCTTTTCTACAAAGATTTGCAGAAAACAAATACATTTTCCAAGTGTTTTATTTTACCACAGAATACATCATAATTCGTAAACAACAATGTCAAGAGTTAAAATTAATAGCAGGGAACGCTTATTGAATACAGGAGGGAAATAGTTTATAACCTTGACAACAATTATCAAAGCAAAAGCACCACCCATGGTCACAGTTATTAAGGCAACTTGATGCTTAGAGAAACTTAGATAAATTCTTACTGAGTAACACAAAGTAATTTTATACTCACCTTCGACAGTCTTTTTCATTCACAATGCAGGATTATTTGTGTATGCACTTGCTCCTCCTAAATATAATATTAGGATATTATATTAGCATTATTAATACTAATAATATATTATATTTTGATCTGTTCTTTCCAAACACTTTCACATAGAAACATAGCAGTGTAGGTATTCAGGTATTCACCTCACACAGGAATGTAGTACATCAAATTCACACCAAAGCATTTGTAATATGCATGGCCATTCAGAAATGCACACTGTTGCACTCTCCTCTGAGCTCTGCAATGCCTCTGTTCACATTTTTTCTGTCTTTGGATTCACATCTAAGCACTTCCCCCATCTCGACCATCCATCCATCCTTCTTTCTTTGATACGTAGCTGCCTTTGGTGGTTTTAAAATATTTATCTGGCAACAATGTTGTGGAACGTCTGCCTTTGCATGTATGTGAGTGAGCAAAAAATTCAGACAACATATTGGTTTCTGGAAAAGACCCGTTCTAGTGATTGCAACATAAACTAGAAGTGAAATGTTTAGAATTTCGTAGCCAATTTGTGATCCATTGATTTTGTGAAGATTTGACCTCCTGTTGCAGAATTTTTTTTTTCTGTTCTATGTTTAACAACTATAACATAACACACTAGATGCTTGTCCTCATTGGCCCTGTATGAAACCAGATATTTACATACAGAGTATAAAAAGAGAAGATTTTGTTTACCACTGTCTTTAAATTAATAAATTTACATACCTTTCCATTTGGCAGAAGTACATTTTAAATTGAATGGCTTGGATCAAGTGTTTTGGATTTCCTTACACAAGCTTCTCATAATAATTTGTTGAAATTTGGCCCACTCCTCCTGACAGAAAGTTAGGGTTGTAGGCTGCCTTCCTTGCAAACACCTCTTAAGTTCTGCCCACAAGTCTTCTATTGGACTATGATCAGGGCTTTCAGATGGTGCTGTCCAAAAGCCACTTTGTCAATAATTTGGCTATATGTCCTTTGGAAGACCCATTTGTGCCGAAGCCTTAACTTCTTGACTGATGTCTTGAGATGTTGCTTCAAGATTTCCACATAATGTTCTTTCCTCACGATGCCATCTATCTAAGTGCACCAGTCCCTCCTGCAGCAAAACACGTTCACAACATAAAACGGCCAAACTTGTTTTACATTTAGATGGTATTGTCAGGCTTTTAATCTTCTCCCTTTTCCCTTCAAATGTAGCAAATGTAGCTCTGTCCTGCCTCCAAAAACTCTGGTCAAACTGTAATAATTTTTCTGTCTTGCCAATGGCATCAAAACAGGATTTGTTTAAGTGTGGATAATGTCACTCTGGAACCAGCATCAGCCAGCATCTTCACAAGGTCTTTTGGTTTTGTTCTGGGGTTGGTACAGATATTTTGAACAAAAACCTTCCCAAACAGTATGATGGATGGACATTTCCACAAGACTCACACATAATCATTTGAACAGAATAACATGGCTCCTTCATCTGGAAACTTCTAAATTTAAAAAACGGCAAAAAGAAAATGTATAATAAAATTCATTCTCTCATAATTCTGGCATTTAGCAAATAAAGATATTTTTAATAATCCTAACTGATGGAAAACTGGCATCCTTTGGTCAAATTAAATGTAAGTCAGTGACAAAAAAGGGTTATGTGTATATTTGTGCAGTAAATGTAAATATCTGATTTTAACTGTAAATGGGCCAGATACATTTACACTTGCGAAAGATCAGTTAATTAATTGCATTAAATTCAAAGGAGATAATGTTGCTTATCACTTTTATTCCTTCGGTAATTCCCAGGAGTATACAATCTTATAAACGTCCTGAAAGGTTTTACTGAAATCGAGGGAAAAGGATAAGATAAAGGAACAACAAGTAAAGCATACAGTTAAGTGTTCAAATAGAATAAAAAGTTGGCTTTGTGGGAATAAAAAGAGAAAATAGAAAGGAACCCGTCAAACACTGAAAGAGTGTATAACAATGAGAGAAGGAGGAAGACAGGTAGAGTGGCAGCTAAACACACGGGGAGAGGAAGTAGGAGGGAGTTATGGAGAGAAACAGTATGTTGGACCACATGTCTCCCTCCTCGCTTCCTGTGATGGAGCTGCCCTGCTGAAACAACCAACAACAGAAGGGGGACGTCAAAAAGAGCTGAGGATCCAAACATTGAGTGCAGATCAAGCAGAGAGAGTCTGAGGAGAAGAGAGGGGTGAAACATGGGGAAACTGGAGCACACGCAAATTAGTGACACACAGGGACATTTAGGAAGCATGTGAGAAGTAGGAAGACAGAAGTGTGCAGATGTAACCTTCCAGGACCTGAGCGTGACCCCCCCACCGCACCCATTACTCCTCCTCCTCCTCCTTGCTTCATCTGTGCCCTGTCTCCTTCTCCATGTTCTGACCCTATCCCCTCCTCCTTCACCCTCCTCTCTCTTTTCTCTCACATACCATCGCTCGCGCACTGTTTCCCACAATCAGACTGGGAGAGCACAGCGCCTGGATCGTGTCTCTGCCTCTCTGTTTCCCTTCTCCATCCTCTGCCAAACCTCTGCAAGCACTCTCTCTCTCTCTGATTTCCTCTCTGCAGCTAAAATCCCTCAGCTTGGCATCAGAGGCAAGACGCAAGAGAAGAGAAGAGAAAAAACAATGATGGACTAAATAGAGGATCCAGGGAAGAACTGAGGAGTCCTTGTTCTTGTCAGGGTTTTGATGATTGACCTGCTTTACTGCTTGTCTTCTGCAAGGAAAGACTGAAAATGGAAAGCTCAATCTGAGCACAGAAGGAGGTAGAAAAGGGTTCTTATGCATAAAAGAACAAAGTGATGAAGACGAATCTTTCTGTAAGTGAAGAAATGAAGACTTAATCCATACTGGGGAAAATTGTGAAGAACTTCAAAAGTAACAGGACCAGTGGACTGAATCTTAGCTAAAAAAGGGAAGAGACTCCAAATCAAAAGATTTTAAAAGGTCTGTCTGAGGGAATTAAGGCTTTCCTGCCAGTTTTCCTCTTTTCCCTTCACCAGTTTCTCAACAACTTCCCTTGAAGCTAAGCCATGCAGGTGTCCATCGCCTGTACGGACCACAACCTGAAGAGGGGGAATGGGGATCACAGCAAGCAGAACGCCACCAGCCCCAATGTGGTGAACCAGGCCAGGGCCAAGTTCCGCACCGTGGCTATCATCGCCCGCAGCTTCGGCTCCTTCACTCCCCGACACATCTCCCTGAAGGAGTCGACCGGCAAACACACGGGCATGAAGTACAGGTGTGTGTGAGTCAGAGATACGAGTGTGTGCTGGATTCAGTGGCTTGAAAACATTTCTTCTTTGTTTCTATATCAAGTTCTTCACAGCTGAATAACCTGTTTATACTTTAATATTTGACATGAAGAGTTAAAGAAAGTTTAAAGAACAGAAGGAACATTTAACATGAAATTTTTGTGTTATTTTATTTACAAGCTCTCAGGTGAATTTGAAAATATAACACAACAAATATAGATCCAGTTTTGGTTTAAACATCTAGAATCAGTTTGATGTTTCTCATGAATAAGCCTTTTTGGGTAAAAATCAATACCTAAATAATAATTTTATCAAGATGTCAAACAATTTAGCCTTCTTTGTCAATCTTTTTAAAAATTGCTAGGGTGTCACCTCCTTCTGTCTTAAAACTAAAATGTATCCTCCGTGGATCACTTTGTGCCGTTGCTTTCTTCTTCATTCCTTTCATAATTTCTTCCAGTGCCTTTTTTAAGTTCTACACATTTTAAACTCGATCCACAGTCTTTGCACTCACATTTGTGATTATTAGGAGGTTTCAGATGTTCTTGCCAAACCTGGTCTTTGTTCAAAGCTTTGCTTTCTGACTTAGCTCACATATTCTTCACACATGGCTTTTGTCCTGCACAAATGCTAAACTTCCCTTCCTGCCCTCACATGCACTAAAACAAACTATGTTTTGAGAATGGAAGAGCGCTTTTTCTCTTCTGCTTCTCTCCCACACCTAAACACTTGTCTACCGGTGTGGTTGAAGAGACAACTCTGCAGTGTGGGCAGAGCGTCTGAGTTGGATTTGACCTCTGCGATGCTGCGGCTCAGCTGAGTTCTGCTATTCTATCTCTTGGCCTGAACCCTTGAAATGTTGTTCTGTTATAAACGTTTTACAAGGTGTGCACAAAGCTATGAAATCAGACTTGAGTGTGAAAGCAGCCTCTATCAGACCACTATTAGTAGGTGTGCTTTCTGAAGTAAAATACACATTATTTTTTTAAATAATTGTTGATATTAATCAAAAATCTAGAAATAATGAAATGTGAGCATTGTAAGATGCAACAAATGAGTTAGTGAGTAAATTTCTTTCCCTCATAGTTCAACCTGAAAGCTGGCCAAATTAATATGTGGTATTATCTATCATGTTTTTTTCAAATATTCTTTTAGCAACAACATGTTACTTAGGAAGTGAGAAGACTTCAAACAACTAATAACCATGTTCTTTGCTTTTGCTTCCAAAAAAACAAAATAAAGACAAATATGTATATTTTTATTGTGCTTTTCCAAGTATCCTATGATGAACTGTATCTTGCCTGCCTATCCTGGGCCGGGTGTGTCACTGTTAAAGACTAGACTTATATTACACATTGTCTGGACTCTGTTGCAGTCCAGACAGTGTGTAATGTGAGTGAGCTGTGAGGTGTAATGAGAGCAGGCAGGAGACTGAACTTTGACCCGCCTGCTGCTCGGTGCTTGTCACTTTATATTGGGAATAATATATCAAAATCATGAGAACAGCATAAATGCATGATGAGTTCAGCTTCTCCTTATCTTTCTTAGTCTTAAGGATTGATTTTTAAACTTTCCAGGATTAGATTTTTACTACAGAAGAAGGAAGAAGAAGGAAATTTCAGTATTTTTCTCAACTTTAGAATTGACTTTAAAACTAAAGATTATAAGAAAAATTAATAACTAATTAAAAGTACTATTATTTCACCAATATCTAATCACTAATGATTAACTAACCAAAAGAAAGTCAGAAACAGATGAATATTTGGACAAACAAAAAGACAAAAATGCTAATTAATCTATAAGCTACTAACTAAGGTGGGAAATCTTAGAACTAGGAAACAAATGTTAAAATTATCTAAACTGATAAACCTAACATTTATCACATTTGTCAGTGTCTCCAAAGTGCCAAGGAAAGTTGGATGGCCTTGTTCATTACAGCAATCTTAAATTCATTATAGGATTAATCATTGCGTAAAAATCTGTTCAAAATATCTCTATTAAAAAAACTGAACACTTGGACAAAGTCCTTTTGTGTAGAGATACAGTATTTCGCAAAGATTTTAGAGAAACCAGAAGTTTTCATTCCATTTAAATATTTTTTTTTAGCAAAACACTGTTCAAAAGGCTGAAGGTAAAAAGCACACTAAAACTATATAAAAACAGTTTAAATGGCAAATGTGTCCCAAACCCAGTCTATGCTGACTTGATGATAAAAAAAGGGTTATAAGAGAACGCAATTACAAAAGTAGTCTAAATGGAGCACCGTCCCATCAATTTCAGAGCTGTTTTGTTTTCTGACAGTCAAAGCCTAGAATGTGTGAATGAGGAGAGCTGTTTTCAGAATTCAGCTGTTATAAAATACAGTTTATGTGAGCAAAGACGACAGGAAAAAGTAAAACAGATGCTAGACAATAGGATAATCCATTGGTATGCTTACATTTAAATTTATCTCAGACAAAATATGAGTAATGAACGAGATGAACTTCATGTTGGAGTTGTGAACTTCGATCAGAATGTTTAGGGGGTGAACTATGAACATGTTTTAATTCATTTTAACGTGTCTAAATTGAATTTAGAGCTAGTACTTGTTAAGAATGAACTGATACAACACGGACTATCAGATATTGTAGCCAACTACAAGAAAGCTCAGTTGTCCTCTCAAACTCTCATAAAAAGCTTAATAGACAGACGATGCTGAAAACTGCTGGTGATAATGGGTGATGCTAGGCTAAGGGCTTTGCTCTGGGTTGTGTGTGTAACGAAAAGCAAGAAAACCCAGACAGAAGAAAGAGAGATGGGACAGAAAGGGACGATACCACAGAGTGCACTAATCTTTCTGTGCTGAGTTCTCCTCTGCTGACAGCAACGCTCTGAGAAAAACTCTTTGTGACAAGTCCTTACCTTCCTGTCCTCCATCATTCTCTTCTCTCTTTTCCCGTGTCAGTCTTTGTATTAGTTTCAGAAAGGGAACCCAGATTTGCATTGTGTCTGCCTATTTTAAAAATACATGGACATTATATAAAAAGGCAGAGGTTTCAACATCAGTGTATCGGAAATATGTCAGGATGGAGAACACCTGCACTGCTTCTGTTTGTCTCTTTGAACAGCTGCCTCCTTCTAGCCAACGAATACGGGGAGACATCTGTGATGATAAAGTGCTCATAAAGCTCTGCAATGGTTTCATGTTTTCATTTGTTGACTGATGTTCCATTTGTTGTTTGATTAGACTAGAGGTTCTGCTCTAACACACCGCAGCAGAGTAGTGCAATCAAATTGCTCCTGTTTGATTGTACACAATAAAGTGTATTAACATTTTTTTAGTTTTAAAAAAAATTATTTAAGTAAATACTTTTAAGGGTGAAAACCATCTCTTAATTTCATCTTTAATTTGCAATGCAATAACACTGTCTGAGATTATAGATGTCAATTGCTTGCTGTTGTACTTATTGTTAAAATCATGAATTGCTTAGATAGTCGAATTAGAACAAAACCAGAGGATGAAACAGACTCAGCACACAGGATAAGACGGTAAATGAGGTTTATTTCTACTGTAGACTTTGTTTAAGGAATCTTGAGTTGGAGTTGTCCAGAAGCCAGAGGAGGAGGAGGTAAACCCAGGAATCCAAGGAGAGAGAGAGAGAGTACTGGTGATGAGAATATTTACAGTGCAGTCCTTAGGAGAGAGTATTACCAGATGTTGGCAGGCAGGTAGGCAGATAGGCAGGTCAACAGGCAGACAGGCAGGCAGACAGATAGGCAGACAGACAGGAGTCCACATAACTGAGGTTATGTTCCAGCAAAGGTCTGTATCAGCAGCTACCTTAAGAAGCCCATGAGCTCATTAGGAGAATGTGTTGCAGCTGCAGACAATGAGCTGCCAGAACCAACCAGAAGGGGAGGAGCAGAGTTCCTAGGGTTAATGCTGTTTTAGTGAGACAGTAGCGTTTGTAAAAGGACGTGATGAGAGCAGGGTCCAGGATGTGAGAACGGGGAACCCAGGTTCTCTCTTCAGGTCCATATCCGGTCCACAAGATATTGAAAACCACGCCCCCTACGCCGAACATCCAGGATACGATAGACTGTATATGCAGGGTGGTCATCAATGAGTCGAGCAAGAGGAGGAGGCGGCTTGGTGGGAGGACTCAGGGGGTTTTCCGAGACTGGCTTGATCTGGGAAACATGGAAAGTAGGGTGAATGTGCATGGAAGATGGTAGTTTGAGTCTCACTGCAGATGGGTTGATGATCCTCTCGATGAGAAAAGGGCCAATGAAACGGGGGGCCAACTTTCTAGAAGTATCTTTTAATTTAATATTCCTGGTGGAAAGCCAGACTCTGATTGATGCGGTAGACAGGTGCAGCAGAACGGTGACAGTTAGCGAACCTCTTATTTTGTTCCAGGGTGCGTAGGAGGGTCCTCCTGGTCTGTTGCCAGATCCTACGACACCTGGAAACATAATGCTGAACAGAGGGGACCAGGATGTCAGATTCAACAATGGGAAACAGCGGGGGTAGATAGCCCAGTGAAGCCTCAAAGGGGGACAAACCAGTAGCAGAGGAAGTATGTGCGTTGTGAGCATATTCGATCCATGTGAGATGTTTGCACCAAGAAGAGGGGTTGTCATTTATTACGCACCTCAAGCCGACTTCAAGTTCCTGGTTGCATCTTTCTGTCTGTCCATTAGATTGGGGGTGGTATCCAGATGAAAGACTTACGGAGGCACCAAGAGCTTTGCAAAACTCCTTCCAAACTTGCGAGATGAACTGCGGGCCTCGGTCAGAAACAATGTCCAAAGGTATGCCATGGATGCGGAAAACGTGGAGAACCAGGAGTTGGGCAGTCTCCAATGCAGACGGAAGCTTGGATAATGGAACAAAATGGGCTGCTTTAGAAAATCTGTCAACAACAGTAAGGATGACTGTGTTACCGTCAGATGGCGGGAGACCAGTGATGAAATCAACGGAAATGTGGGACCAGGGGTGGCTAGGGGTGGGCAGAGGTTGAAGAAGACCAGCAGGGGGTTGATTAGTGTTCTTGTTTCGAGCACATGTGGGACAAGCTGCAACAAAATCTTTAATGTTGAAGTTCAGAGTTGGCCACCAGAAAAACCTTTTGGTAAATGTGATCATACGAGTCACCCCAGGATGACAAGTCAATTTATTGTTGTGCACCCAATCCAGAACCTTATTGATGACAGAGTTGGGAACGAACAGCTTGCCCACTGGGCCAGTACCTGGGTCAGGTTCGGACCTTTGTGCCTCCCTGATGTCCTTTTCAATGGCCCAGGTGAGGGCGCCCACAATACAAGAATCCGGTAGGATGGAAGCTTCAGTCTTGAGTTGGTCAGAATGAGAGAACTGGCGAGAGAGAGCATCAGGCTTAATGTTCTTGGAACCGGGTCTGTAGGAGATAGAAAAATGAAAACGAGCAAAAAACAGAGACCAACGGGCTTGTCTGGGGTTAAGTCTCTTGGCATTTTGAATGTAGGAGAGGTTCTTATGATCAGTCCAAATGAGAAAAGGGACTTCAGTACCCTCTAACCAATGCCGCCATTCCTCAAGCGCCAACTTGATGGCTAACAGTTCACGGTTGCCCACATCATAATTTTGCTCTGCTGGAGACAAGCGACGAGAAAAATAGGCACATGGATGTACTTTATCGTCCAGAGGAGACCGTTGAGAAAGAATAGCCCCTACTCCAATGTCAGAAGCATCAACCTCTACAATAAATTGTGCACATGGATCAGGATGGGTCAATATGGGTGCTGAAGAAAATAGAGTCTTTAACTCACCAAATGCCCTTTCTGCCTCAGGAGTCCAATGGAACGTTTTCAGAGAGGAGGTGAGTTGAGTGAGAGGTGCAGTGACCTGACTGTAGTTCCTTATAAACCTATAAAAATTTGCAAATCCCAAGAACCTTTGAAGTTGCCTGCGATCAGTTGGAGTAGGCCACTCTGCCACTGCCTTGGTTTTCTCGGGATCAGTTCTGTACCTGCCTGCCTCAAAAATAAAACCCAGAAAAGACACAGATGTGACACTGAATTCGCACTTTTCGGCTTTAACAAAGAGTTGATTCTCAAAAAGCCTTTGGAGAACTGTTCTGACATGCTGGCGATGTTGTTCTATGTCCTGGGAAATAATCAAAATGTCATCCAGATAAACGAAAACAAAGAGGTTGAGAAAGTCACGAAGAACATCATTAATAAGAGCCTGGAAAACAGCGGGTGCATTGGTCAACCTGAAAGGCATAACCAAATACTCAAAATGTCCTAGGGGGGTTTTGAAAGCTGTTTTCCACTCATCACCCACTCGGATCCGGACCAAATGGTAAGCATTGCGCAGGTCGAGTTTAGTGAAGATCTTGGCAGAATGTAATTGTTCATGTATGGAATCAATAAGTGGTAGTGGGTATTTATTTTTAATAGTGATTTGATTTAATCCTCTATAATCAATACAAGGTCTTAATGTGCCGTCCTTCTTACCCACGAAGAAGAATCCGGCGCCAACAGGGGAGGTAGACGGACGAATGATCCCAGATGCTAAAGAATCCTCGATGTACTCTTTCATGACCCTTCTCTCGGGTCCGGAGAGTTTAAAGAGTCTGCTGGATGGTAGCGGAGCGCCTGGGAGGAGATCAATAGGGCAGTCATAGGGGCGATGCAGAGGTAAAGAAAGAGCCCCTTGTTTGCTAAACACAGGTGTGAGATTGTGGTATTCAGGTGGAACTTTGGACAGATCAACAGGCTCAGAAGGTTTGAGTTGTTTGATAGAGTGAGAGACAGCAGTCTTTAAGCAGTTCTGGAGACAGAAATTACTCCATCTCTCTACTCTGCCCTCCACCCAATTAATAACGGGATTATGTTTCTGCAACCAGGGAAACCCCAAAACTAATTGTGGAGAGATGGAAGAGACAACAAAGAACTCACCCCATTCATGATGGTTACCAGAGGTGATGATGTGAAGCTGAGGCACTTTAAATCTCACTTGAGACATGGTTTGACCAGTGATGCCAGTGACAAAGGGAATTGTTGAGAGGCTGAGAGGGTATTTGAAGTTTATCAACCAGATCCGAGGAAATGAGATTCTGTTCAGCACCAGAATCAATAAAGGCATCAACAGGAAACTTCTCTTGGCCAACAATAATAGTGACCGGAAAACACAGACGAGAGACAGGGGAAGAATGGGATATGCTCATCAAAGTCCCCTGACGAGCCCTCTCTTTTCCCTTCTTGGGGCATCTTGTGATAAAATGTCCTCCTTGTCCACAATATAGGCAAAGACCACCCTCAAAGCGGCGTTGTCGTTCCTCTGGGGAGAGTCGAGTGTGACCAATCTGCATCGGCTCCGGTTCCGCAGATCCCTCTGAAGAGGAAGTGGGTGTGTCGTGGAAAGTGGTTCGAGGCACCAGAGAGTGCTGCCACTGTGAATTGTAGTTCCTTTCTGTTTGTCTCTCTCTTAGACGGTTGTCAATGCGGATCGATAGGTTGATTAATTCATCCAGTCTTTCGGGTTCATCTCTCAAAACCAACTGGTCCTTTACTTGATCTGCAAGGGAATTAACAAAAATACCCTTGAGTGCCGCTTCATCCCAACCCACCTCCTGCGCTGCCACCCGGAAGTCGATGGCGAACTCAGCCAATGCTCTCCTTCCCTGTTTGAGGGTGAGTATCTTCTTAGCCGCTGCCTCCTGCTGGAGTGGAGACTCTCTTGAAGTGACTGAAAAAAATGGCATAACTAAGAGAAGAGACTCAACCGGGTTAGATGCCAAATAGGCGTGCGCCTAGCGCAGAGCAGATCCCTTTAGCGAGGTTACAATATAAGTAATCTTGGAGGCAGCAGTAGGGAAAAGGGAGGGGGAACGACTAAATGCTAATTCACACTGGAGAGAAAAACCACCAAAGTTATTAGGATTACCATCAAACAGTTCAGACGGACGGAAGTCAGGCTCTCGGATCCCAGAAGATAGAATTGTGGGTGGCTGAGGATTCTCTAAACGAGCTGGAGGATTGGAAGAGGCAGGTGAGAGTTTGGTTAGGATTTCACTTAAAGCATGAACCATACCACCAAGTTCTGTGAGATGAGAATCCGTAGTCCTTTGTTGTTGCAGTAGCTGTTGAAGCATGGTTTCAGTAGATTGTAGGCGTTCCTTTAAGGAAGTCTGTTCATCATCTGAATTGTTCTTCGACATGTTAGACGGCTGGAACATACTATCACGAATTGCTTAGATAGTCGAAGTAGAACAAAACCAGAGGATGAAACAGACTCAGCACACAGGATAAGATGGTAAATGAGGTTTATTTCTACTGTAGACTTTGTTTAAGGAATCTTGAGCTGGAGTTGTCCAGAAGCCAGAGGAGGAGGAGGTAAACCCAGGAATCCAAGGAGAGAGAGAGAGTACTGGGGATGAGAATATTTACAGTGCAGTCCTTAGGAGGGAGTAGTACCAGATGTTGGCAGGCAGGTAGGCAGGTAGGCAGATAGGCAGGTCGACAGGCAGACAGGCAGGCAGGCAGGCAGACGGATAGGCAGACAGACAGGAGTCCACATAACTGAGGTTATGTTCCAGCAAAGGTCTGTATCAGCAGCTACCTTAAGAAGCCCATGAGCTCATTAGGAGAATGCGTTGCAGCTGCAGACAATGAGCTGCCAGAACCAACCAGAAGGGGAGGAGCAGAGATCCTAGGGTTAATGCTGTTTTAGTGAGACATTAATTTGAGACGACCGTGGGTTTTCTTTAGATGCTCCAGGCTTCCTGACTCATTAGGACCTACTTTAGCAGCTCCAGTTAAAACCTGAAATCTCCCTAAACATCTTAAACGGTGTGCTTTGTAAGTTGAACAAACAAATGTCATTAAGTATCGATGTTGTTCTTTGCACAATTTACAGGTGGTCTAGAGTACTTTCTTTATGTAAATCTCTCCCACATATATTCTTTAGAAAGATTATTAATTTCTTATAAAAAATGTTCTTTGTGTTTTTATTTCTTTGACAAAAAACATTAATTTCTTTTTTATTTCTTTATTGTTTTTTTACGCGGCATGTTCCCCTTGAGAAATGGTTGCAACAACTAAACTATCCACACTTTGGAGGAGCTTCTGAGAGCCCCAGCACAGGTAGAAGAGTGTTTGGACAGGACAACTACTCTACAAATCTGACTATTATGAGCGGCAAGATGACAGCAGCTAAGTCTTAAGACGTTCCTTCAAAGGTTTGATCCAAGCCATGAATGGGACACAGCAAACAAGAAGTTTAAAGAAATCTTCAGGCTTTGTCAGAGGTTCACCTTCCAGCAGGACAATGACCCTAAACATATGGAGGAAAATTGCAAATAGAATGGTTCAAAGCAAAGCATATTAAGTAGTCTGAATGGCCTATGCAAAGTCTACACCTAAACCAAACTAAAAATATGTTGCAAGACTTGAAATCTTCACCATCGGTCTCCTTGAATCAGGTTGAGTTGTATTATGGTTCTTTAGATCTACTAAGCTGGTAGAAATATGTCCCAAAGACTGGTAGCTGTAATTCCAGAGAATGGTGGTTCATTCCAAATCCAAAGTATTTACTCAGTGGGACTGAATAAAAATGCATGCCACACTCTTTTGATTTTTATTTGCAGAAAATTTTGAAAATCATGCATCCCACATCTGCAGCTTCACAATTCTTAGCTACTTAAAGCTGTTCTATCTCATAACATGTGTGAAAAATGTCAAGAGGTATGAACTTTTGCAAAGTAATGTAAACTCATGTCTAAACAAATTATTGATGAAACAAAGTTTGCAATATGTTATCATCCAATTCAGTTTTGTGTTCATTTTAAATACTGCTGAGCTTTTTAAATCATATTTTCATTTAATCTGAGAGTGCTATTATTAAGAACTTTTTTGGTTATACTGAGTATAACCGTGGAATCACTTATTCTTAGTTTTCAGTTTTTATATGTTTACCTTTACATGCTTCCAGTTTGCCTGTCACTTTGCTGCTGGTATACCTGAATGTCCCTGTAAAAAATGTATATTAGGTTGTGGGAAAAAACACAAAATTAGATTTAATCAAACAACTCTCCATGAAATGTTAAGAAAGGCTTACGTAATCTTTAGACCGAATTATTGAGGGTTCTAAGTCCATCTTTAGATACTATCTCTTCAGGCTGTGTTACTTTCTAAACACATAAGCAGATGCTGTGATTTGTTTTTTGTTTTTGCAATAGCAAGCTTTTTAATGCAGTTTGCAGTGTGCATATGGCCCTTACAGCACCTGGCAGTGTTTTCTCAGGTCACTGCACAAGTTGAGAACATGATCGCTCACTCCTGTTTCAAAAGGTTTTAAAAGATCGCCACCCACCTGGATGGTGAATACACTAGCATATATGCTGATAGCACAATTTTCCCACCCCAGAATTTGTTTCAGTTGCTGCTTTTTGATTGGTTGGGGGCCCCAGAAGGAGGGGTTCAGTAGGTTTGGAGCCATACTCTTTCTGTTTGCTCTGTGAGATGTTTAAAGCTTTGGATATTGTTTTATGACCCAACCCTGTTGGACTGTTTCTTCTAGCACTGGGCCTGGAATTTGTAAGGGTTCCTTTTGGATCTTATTACTAACATTGATGTTGAAAAGCTCCCCTAGATAAGGTCACTGGGTTAAGCTGACGAAGCGGTGTGAATGGAAGAAAAACACAACCAAACCATGAAAAGGTGATTGTTCTTTATGTTCGTGTTGGATTCTAAAATTCTGTCTGAATGTTGAAAGTCAGCATAGAAGAGTCATCATGAGGGACTATTCAACCAGTCAGAACCACTCAGAAGCATAATTTTGAAAATTGTGAGAGCTGTGTTATGACAGACAATCAATGATAAATAGATTCTAACATTTTTTCTTTAAACACCTCAGTAAGACGTCAGAGGAACTCCTCTAGGTTCCAAAAATATGTCAACAATCTATCAGTTTTAACATAATTACCTCATGACTGAGCTTGTTTTTACATTGAACTATTTAAATAATTTAATCATGCCACTGAAGCTGGAACCTGGTGCCTATCTCCAGCAGTCTATGGGCAGGAGGCGGGGTACACCCTGGACTGGGGATAAAAGTTTGTTTTAACTAAATCTAATGCCCAGCAAAGCCATCCAAGATGGCTTTTTTCAGGAGAGTTGAAAGGTCAAATCCGAGGAGAGACTGTATTCTACAAATGTGATGAAATATCAAAAAGTTTAAGGGGTGTGAATACTTTTGTAAGGCACAAAACAGAGGAAAAAGAACAATTAAAACTTGAGAAAAATTCCAGAGAGGGAGTGTTTCATTTCTCATTTGATGAACTCTGATGTAAAAACAGCAGAACGTTTGCACAAGAGTTTAAGCCCTGCTGGCGCCACAGCATGTGTTGTGATATAAAACCCTGATTGCTTTGCGAAAACTGGGCAACCATTTGGATGAACTGATTCACACGTAGTTTTTTTTGGCAGATAATATCTCTGTACATCGCCTGGCAAGAGCTCTCGCAGCACAGGGGTGTGAAAGGCCAGATTAGCAACTGCTGCCACGATTTCTATAAAATGTGTTACACTTTGGAGGAGCTGTGAAATGAAAAAGATGATAATGAAAAAAAGAGGAAATCATTGCTGCTAGTTGGGCTCCAAACCACCAAACAACGAACGCTCCATAATGGCCCAAACTAACACATTAAAATATGCTTGTTACCATGGTAATCATGCGCTTGGCTTTGGAACATTTTTATAACGACCTACGCAAAGGCTTGTTTCACTGTCTTTATAGGGACTTCTCTGAGAGTCCCTAACACTAAAGCAAACGGAAACCCTAACCCAAAACTTTAAAATCTTTATTCCTTGATTCTTGATACAAGACAAGCCTTTAAGCTTAATAAACCCTTTGTCAACACATACGTACAGTAGTAAGAAACCTTAAGATTAGACAAATTGAATGTGTACTGAAAGCACAATGAAAAGTGAAATTTCAAGTGAGGCTTTCAAACAAATTCATTGTTTTGTATCCCTAACTTTCTCAAAAAAGATTAAGTGAAGAAAGACTGTTTAGTAAGACTTGACTTTAGTAAGACTTGACAGATTTCAACCGAGAATATAAAAAACTTTAATTACATTTAGTTTTAGTGGGCTTAACCTTTTCTGTTTTCTGTTAAGAACCACAAGTGCACAAAAAGCATCACTTTAATAATTCATTTTTGTTGCGTTCTTTCTTCACCTCCTAGTAGTAAGTGTTTAAACCACTGCGTTATTACCCCTTAGTGCTGTAGTTAAAACTATGTATATCTCTGAGACCATCAACTGAGCTAAAAACTACTTGAAGTCATGCTGATGTGGATCTAGTGGCTCTCAGACATTAGTATGTATTTTCATGTCTTAATGAGTAAACGCCATTAGGTCATCTTAAACAGCTTGATTATTTGCCAGAACAGTGGCACTCTATGCAGCACCACACTAATAATATAACGTATCCAAAGAACTCTTTCTGAGTGCCAAGCCATTAGATCTTCCCTCTTTTGTAACATGATTAATGGCGACTGGACAGGTTCTGCTTCATGTGCATGCACAGTGGGGCTAACTGTGGGGATCGTTTTCAGCAAAAGTAGTGAGTGATACAGTGGTTCCTGGAACAGATATTGTTGGGACATAAAAACATCTTACTGTAATACATTAACCAGACCAGATGTTTTTTTATAACAACTCAGCTTGAAATGATGACTGAAGATCTTTAATTATCACATCTTGCCATTCCAACCTCTTTGGTCCTCTTCTCAGACTATTTTCAGATGTTTTATTGCTGCCAAACCATTCTGAAATCAAATAATTTGTGTTCTCATATACAGCTCAGGCATTTTGCTGCAGCCGTACAGAATACAGATGTACAGTACATCTTTGAAGGAGGAATTTGAATTAACACCTGAATGGGATGCGTTATGTAAAATTATCAAAGGTATTTGTGTATGGAAACTTGTTTTTGTGGAGGGTAGAATTTATCTTGATTTAATAACAATTTATATTAAAATTGCCAAAAAAAAAAAAATCCCAAAAAATTAACTAAACTGCAATCTATGTCTGAACCACAAACTATCTATAAGTGACTGTGCTTGTTTTTTTTTTTTACTTCAGTAGTAAGCCAGCAGCTGAAACTAGAACGAAGTTAAAACCTATTTTCTTATGAGACAGCCCTTCACTGCATGAGAACAAGACATCTGACTCAGCGGAAGCTGACTTTCCTTTTAAGTGTTGTTCAGATTTTTCCCCCTTAACAGCCTGCTAGACACCTCTAATTTTAGTTGTCATCCCATTCACTGAACTCACTTCTACTTTCCAGTTCAAGAAAGTGCCAGAATGGTTTGTCAGATTGTTTTTAGGTGTAGAAGAAGAGCAACAGAAGTGCAGACTGAAATCACTGATGGAGATGTTAATGAAGAGAAAAAAGAATGAGCAAGAAGGGTGATGTGTTGATGTGAAAGTGAGGTCACTGAAGCTATTTTGTCACTTATGATGGGTATTAGAGGGGTGAGCTTTTGAAACTGTAGTCCTATTATTTAAAGGCAATGATTATGTCCTCCCTGGAAACATTAGAAACTCCCCAAAGGTTTCTCTATAGTCTGTAATTAGTTCTTCATTGCCGGGTTCACAGTTATTGGCACAAACAAGCACATCTCTAATGAGTCTTTAGATGAATATATTTCTGATTGGCCATTTTTGCCCTTGCTGGTTGGATCTAGTAGGGAAACTTTTCAAATAAGATGAAATCTTGGATCTTGACTTTAGCTAAATATCATAAAAGGAAAGCAATGTAAATGTCTAAAATTATGTAGCATTATGTAGGTGTTTAAAAAATAATCTAATTTGAAGTCTATTTCTGTATGATCACATCTCCTGTTATGACTTTTACTAAAGTAACCGTGATTAACTGGTGCTTGTCGTGTTGTTCAAGAAGCTGCAGGTTTTATATCAAGACCATATGTTATGACCTTGGCAACTTCTTTGTGTTAAATCCATGCTTTGTGCAATTAATAAATCAAAAAGTGGAAACTCACCTTCCCCATTAATTAAACCCAATGCATAAAAATGACTGCTGACAGCTTTAAAATTCCCAAAGGCTCCACTGAAAACAGGTGCATCACAAACCACCGAGCACTCCTCGTTTTCCTCCAACACACATTCATTTACGGCCATACCACACTGAACACGCCCGATTTCGTATGATCTCGGAAGCTAAGCAGGGTCGGGCCTGGTTAGTACTTGGATGGGAGACTGCCTGGGAATACCAGGTGCTGTCCCCTCCTTGAACCGCCACCTTAACGTGGTGGAGGGGTTTGAGTGCTCGAATGATCCTAGAGGCTATGTTGTCTGGGGCTTAAATGCCCCTAGTAGGGGTCTCCCATGGCAAACAGGCTCTAGGTGAAGGGTCAGACAAAGAGCGGTTCAAGAACCCCTCATGACGACTACGAAATCGAGGCATGTGACGTCGCCCGGTATGGCGGAGCTGGGGTCCCACCCTGGAGCCAGGCCTGGGGTCGGGACTCGTCGGAGAGCACCTGGTGGCTGGGTTGCTCCTCGCGGGACCCGGCCGGGCCAAGCCCGAACAGGAGACGGGAGACCATCCCCCAGTGGGCCCACCATCTCCGGGGGGAACCGTGAGGGACCGGTGCAAAGAGGATTGGGCGGCGGATGAAGGTGGAGACCTTGGCGGCCCGATCCCTGGATGCTTAGGCTGGCTCTAGGGACGTTGAATGTCACCTCGCTGGGGGGGAAGGAGCCTGAGCTTGTGCGGGAGGTTGAGAGATATCGACCAGAAATAGTCGGGCTCGCCTCCACGTACAGCGTGGACTCTGGAGCCTCATCTCCTCGAGAGGGGCTGGACTCTCTTCTACTCTGGAGTGGCCCACGGGGAGAGTCGGAGGGCTGGTGTGGGTTTGCTTGTCGCCCCCCAGCTCAGCCGTCTAGTGTTGGGGTTTACCCCAGTGGATGAGAGGGTCGCATCCCTGCACCTTCGGGTTGGGGAGAGGTCTCTGACTGTCCTCTCGGCCTACGGGCCGAGCGGTAGTGCGGAGTACCCGGCCTTCTTGGTGTCCCGGTCGGGGGTGCTGGATAGTGCCCCTCCCGGGGACTCCATTATTCTGCTGGAGGACTTCAACGCCCACGTGGGAAACGACAGTGACAACTGGAGAGGCGTGATAGGGAGGAATGGCCTCCCCGATCTGAATCAGAGCGGTGTTTGTTATTGGACTTCTGTGCTAGAAGGGTGACCGGAGGGTGTGTTCCAACTACAGGGGGATCACACTCCTCAGCCTCCCTGGAAAGGTTTACGCCAGGGTATTGCAGAGAAGAGTCTGACCGATAGTCAAACCCCGGCTTCAGGAGGAGCAGTGTGGTTTTCGTCCCGGCCGTGGAACACTGGACCAGCTCTATACCCTCTACAGGATACTCGAGGGTTCATGGGAGTTTGCCCAATTGGTCCACATGTGTTTTGTGGACCTGGAGAAAGCATTCGACTGTGTCCCTCGTGATGACCTGTGGGGGGTGCTCCAGGCGTATGGAATCGGGGGCCCTTTACTAGGAGCCATCCAGTCTCTGTACAAGCGGAGCAGGAGTTTGGTTCGCATTGCCGGCACTAAGTCAGACCTGTTCCTGGTGCATGTTGGACTCCGGCAGGGCTGCAATTTGTCACTGGTCCGGTTCATAACTTTTATGGACAAGATTTCTAGGTGCATCCAAGGGCTGAGGGGGTCTGGTTTGGGGACCAGAGGATTTCGTCTCTTCTTTTTGCAGATGACGTGGTTCTGCTGGCCCCTCTCTAGCCAAGACCTACAGCACGCACTGGGGTGGTTCGCAGCCGAGTGTGAAGCGGCAAGGATGAATATCAGCTCCTCCAAGTCCGAGGCCATGGTTCTCGACCGGAAAAGGGTGGCTTGTCCTCTTCAGATTGGAGGGGAGTTCCTGCCTCAAGTGGAGGAGTTTAAGTATCTTGGGGTCTTGTTCACGAGTGAGGGATGAATGGAGCGGGAGGTTGACAGATGGATCGGTGTGGCTGCCACAGTAATGGGGGCGCTGTGCCGGTCCGTTGTGGTGAAGAGAGAGCTGAGCCGAAAATCGAAGCTCTCGATTTACCGGTCGGTCTACGTTCCTACCCTCACCCATGTCCATGAACTTTGGGTCATGACTGAAAGAACGAGATCCCGGATACAAGCGGCTGAAATGAGCTTCCTCCATAGGGTGGCTGGGCACTCCCTTAGAGATAGGGTGAGGAGCTCGGCCATCCGGGAGGGGCTCGGAGTAGAGCTGCTGCTCCTCCACATCGAGAGGAGCCAGTTGAGGTGGCTCGGGCATCTATACCGGATGCCTCCTGGACGCCTTCCTCGGGAGGTGTTCCAGGCACGTCCCACCGGGAGGAGGCCCAGGGGACGGCCCAGGACACTCTGGAGGGACTATGTCTCTCGGCTGGCCTGGGAACGCCTTGGGCTCCCCACAACTTTACGGTCTATTCAGTGGGGATGTTGGTCCTTGGCAGTCAATCATCCCAAATCCAGAAATTTCTGCACTCCTAAATTCTGGAGTTAGAAGAACCCTTCAAAGATGAGTGGTGAAAAACAACAAATAATTTGTCCTAATTGCATAATTTTATATTCTAGCTCTGTAGAGAGTAAATATTTGCCATTTCACATGATAATTTAAATAATGAAAGAAAAAGAAATAATGCGTTTTTGCAAGCTTACCTTGCAGAATGAAACTGTAGCACTTTTCAGCAGGGCAATACGTTTTTTAATTCACACTTTGCCCTACATAATCCTCTTCTGTGATTTGTGCACTGAAAATGCAAAGGTGACTCAATACAGTCTGATCGCAAGTCAACTTCCACCTCAGTGCAATGAGGCTTAATATTCAGAGGCCAACTTTGAGCAAATGAGTTTGCTGAAATCTATTTGGTGACCTGGGTTTTGCTTTGTTAGATAAACCTGGAAACTCACAAACACCTAACATCTTGGAATATTGTTGGAATACCATCTTAGTTTCTTGTTAGGTATTATTTAATCAACTCAGAGGTAAGGAACGACACAGAGTCAGATGTACTTGCAGCAAGGGTAGCTCACACTCTTTATTTATACATGCTGGGTCACACACAGTTCAACAAACATTCAGGGTGTGTGTGGGTGTGTGTGTGTGGGGTCAGAAAGGTTAGGGTGCATTTGTCTTGATTATAAACAAACAGAGGAAGTGGGAAGTGGGGACCTGGTGATAGCCCCAGATGCTGCTAATAAAAGCATAAAAGCATAACTCATTCTTGTCCCCATCTCCCTTCCTGTGACATGTAAGGAGGGAAAAGCACTTAGAGCAGACATGAGTGATAAACAATACAAACGTTTTAAAAACCCTAACAGTCCCCCTTTTTATCACAAATAAGTCATGAGTAAATACATGTAAAAGAAAACACTCTGTGTGAGCACAAACCCACAGGATGGAAAGCAGATTATATTGTGGGAAACACTCACACGGTTCCTCCACCCTAGGCAACCACCAATCATGGCAGAGTGAAACAATATAATAAAACAAAGAAAACAAAATGTAATAAAAAATAAAAGAATTAAAACAAGCCTTGTTCATATCATCATTGCACTTTTCCTCATTTCACTTAAACAGCAACTTCTTTCGATTTTCTGCTATAAGGTCATTTTATGAAGTACAAGTATGAATACACTCAGGCATTGAAGATATATTCATTTACGACATGTCATCATAGTCATCTGCTTTTTGGGTCCAGTGTCCATCTTGTCCATCTCTTCTCGTGTGATGTTGCATCCTGTGGATCCTGCCTTAAACAGAGAAAGAACCCTGCTACCAGGATTAGGCTCAGGCTTATCAGTCCTGTCCACATGTTACAAAAAGCCATGCTAAAGTGGGCACAGGTCAGTTGTTTTCTTCACCGGTTTGAGATGTTGGGCCATATGGGTTTCCAACCCCTTTGTACCCGGTCTTTCCCCTGTTACCCCGTCGGTTGGTTTGGCTCCTGTAATGGCAATATTAGCTTACAGTGGCTCTTGTGGATCCAGGATGGTCTCTCTGCGATTTTCAGAGCTGTCGGTGTGGTCAGGAGAACACGATATGGCCCTTTCCAGCAAGGGGTGCTCCCATCCTTTCTGTGGAATGTCTTAATCAGGACCAGGTCTCCAGGCCTCAGGTTGTTCTGTGAAATTGGAGCAGAATTTACTGGCAGACTACTGGACAACTGTACTTCTTTTGTTTGTAACATTTTATTCATCCATTCAGCTAATGATGTTTCCTGCTGTGCTTTTCCTATGTCATCCATTTCTGATGGCAATGGAAAAGGTCTGCCATGTACTATTTCAAATGGAGTGAGACCAGTTTGATTTGGAGTTATTCTAGTCCATAATTTAACCAGAGATAGGCATTCAGGCCATGGCCTCCCTGTTTCTTCCATTGTTTTCCTTAATCTATTTTTTATTGTTCCATTTGTTCGTTCAACCAGCCCAGCAGATTGTGGGTGGTAAGAACAATGGTTTTTTAACTGAAACCCTAATGATTTAGAGCACAGTTCTATTACATTATTTACAAAGTGAGTCCCATTATCCGATCTTATGATTTGTGGGATACCATATGTAGGGAAGAAATGTGTCACTAAACTCTTTGCCACAGTGCTTTGCAGGATATATTTCAACCCACTTTGAAAATGCATCTATGACCACTAAACAATATTTCTTTCCCCCTGACCATGATAACTCTATGAAATCCATGTGTATTGTGTGAAAGGGACGAATTGCTGCTGGGAACTGGCCTCTTTTGGATCTCATGTTCCCCTGTGGATTATGTTTGCAGCAAATAATACATGATCTACAAACGTTTTTTGCATAGTCAGAAAAATTTATGGTGTGGAAATGTAGATTTACTAAGTGTACCATCCCTCCTCTCGACACATGGGAAACCCCGTGTGTTGCATGGGCCGCCGTCTTGTATAAATTCTTTGGTAATATTGGCTTATTTTCCAAATGATAAATGTCATCTTTCTTTATGGCCCCTCTATTCAGCCAAGATTTAACTTCTGCAGCTGGTGCAGATTGTTGTGAATCTTTTAGCACATCTGTATCTATAAATAAGAGATCTGACATTTTCAAAGTGAGGGGAAGCCTCGAAGCTATTTTAGCAGAAATATCAGCAAAGGTGTTCCCCTTTGTTTCCATGGTTTCATTAGAATGATGCGCTTTACATTTACAAAGCGCTATCTTTTCAGGTAGCTGGATAGCTAACAGCAGTCGTTTTAACAGATTAAAATGTGTCAATTCTGTACCAGATGATGTTTTAAACCCTCTATTTTCCCATATTTTGGCAAAATGGTGAACAGAACTGAATACATATTGGCTGTCTGTATAGATGGTTAGGGTTTTTCCTTCATATAGTTCACAAGCTCTGATAACAGCATACAGCTCTGCAGTCTGTGCTGAGCATGTATGGGGCAGGGCCTGTGATTCTATAATTTTAGTTTCAGTGGTTACTGCATAACCAACTCTGTTTTTTCCATATTCATCTTTTGATGCTGATCCATCTACAAAGATTATTTGTGAGTTTTCCAGAGGTGTCTGAGAGATATCTTGCCTAGGTTTTGTATCTTCCTCAACCTTTGTTTTGCAAGAATGTGGTTTCCCATCTTCTGCTGTTGGAATTAGCGTGCTAGGGTTCAGTGGGCCACATCTTTGCAGAGTTATATTTGGTTGCGAGAGTAGCAATGAGGTCAACGTAATATGCCTTGCATGAGTCAAGAAAGGAAGTGAAGTTTGTAGCAATATAAGTGACACTGAATGAGGAACTTTCAGTGTGAGCGGGTGGCACAACACAATTTCAGCTGTCTGTTTCACAGCTTCTGCTGCTGCGGTGCAGCTCTGCAAACAATTTGGAAATCCGCATTCCACAGAGTCCAGTTTTTTAGAATAAAATGCTGGGTTAATACAGCTTTCATATAACCTTTACATGCATCTACACAAAGTGTGAAAGGCTGGCTATAATCCGGCAGAGCTAAGGTGACTGTTGTTTGAAGCAGATTTTTTAGCTCTGTGAATGCTGCTTCTCCCTCCTTAGTCCATGTGATTTTGTCTTTTAATGTCATGTCTTTACCATAGATCATAGATTGCAAGGGTTGTACAATGGCTGCATAGTCTGGTAGCCATTCTTTGCAAAAGTTACACAGTCCCAGAAAGGACATCATTTGTTGTTTAGTTCGTGGTTTTGGGGCTTCCTCTATAGCTGTTTTTCTACTACTTAGGAGGGAACGGCCATGTTGTGATAGCATATGTCCCAAATAAATTACTTTCTCCTGGCAAAACTGCAGTTTATCCCTAGAGGCTTTGTGTCCCATCCGCTAGAGATGTTTCAGAACTGTTATGGTAGCTTCCTCACAGTGTTGTTGAGTGTCTGAAGCTATAAGAATATCATTTACATACAATAGGACTTGACTATGTTCAGGCACCTCACAGGTGCTCATAGAGTATCTTAAGGCTTGTGTATATACATGTGGGCTTTCACTGAAGCCTTGTGGTAGTCTGGTGTAAGTGTATTTTTTCCCTTTAAACTGAAAACCAAATAAATGCTGTGACTCTTCATGCAGTGGTACTGTAAAGAAAGCATTGAGAAATATTTTTTATCTGGAGTTAATGAATGCAGTAATGTATGTGGATTTGGGACGTTTGGAACCATATGTTCCACAATTTTATTTATCGGTCTAAGATCCTGGACCATCCTCCACTTTCCTGTGCTGGCTTTCTGCACTGGAAAGATAGGTGTGTTGCATGTAGCATCAGGTGCTTCCCTTAATATTCCTGATTTCAGCATGTCCTGTATTACTGGCTTAATACCCTCTTCAGCTTCTGGCTTCAAGGGATACTGGCGAACTACTGGCCGTTCTTCAGATATTAATTTAACCTTATATGGTGGAAACCCCTTTATAAGTCCTACATCAGTCGATGATTGGGACCACAGTTCAGGTGGGACAGCAGCTAAGGCAGGGTGCCTGTTGCTCTCTTTGCTTTCAGGTAGGCCCTGTATCTGTCACTTTGCCTCATCCAAATGTGTCTTTGGATGGACTTTGACTATCCACCCTAGAGTGAGTTTCCAGATTCCTGTGTTAGGATCTACTTTCCAGTCAGAGCTTGTTAATGCCTCATATCTCCCTCTTTCAGCACGCGGTATAAAGTTTTCTAATTCTTTCCACTGACCCCCCACAGGTTTAGTTAATGACAGATGAGGTGTACTGCCTTTAAACTGTTGAAGCTGTCTTCCTGACAGTATGATTGAGGTGGAGGATTTCCCTATTTTGGGGTCAACATACAGATGCTGTATGGTAACAGTCTGATTATTTTCTGTGTGAAAAACAGTATCATACTGATGATCTGGCCCTGCAGTATTTTTATATCTCATGGTTACATGGAGCTCAGTATCTGGCATGTACTGTGCCTCATGGGAGTTTTGTTTTTCTCTGGTTCTCCTCAGCAGTTCTCGAGCTGTTGGTGTGGGGCCTAGATCGAGGGACCAGTAATAATGCGGCTGTGAGAGTTCATTTAGGACTAGGGCCCCTTCTTCCACTACAGCTTTCATACCTGTTTCTGTTGATACTATATTTATATGCAACTTTTGCAAAAGATCTCTTCCCAACAGGTTTACTGGACATTTTTGACTTATCAGAACGGGGGCCTGACAAGTAAGTTTTGTCTCAGGTTCTGTTATTGTTACTGGTGCACTTAGGTAATGTACCTCTGATGTGCCAGCTGCTAATCTAACATGCACTGTGGTGTTAGAATATTTTACTCCGGGTGGAGGTTCAGTTAGCACAGTTCTACATGCCCCTGTATCACACAAACAGCTATATACTTTGCCATTTATTATTATGTTTTTATATGGCAAATCTTGCATCCTACTTAGTGCTATAAGTTCCAGTGCTGCTTGTATATCAACTTCCTCCATTTCACTACTGTTTCTCTCTGCTAGTGGGGGAGGAGGTGGAGGTTGTGGCTGTAATTGTCAATTCTGGGTAGAGTTGGGGTTATACACCCGCTTTTCATTACATTCTCTTGCAAAATGTCCTGGCTCATTGCAGATCCAGCAGTTTTCATCTCTTGCGCCAGGGTTTTGTAAAATTGTTCTACATTCTCTAGCATAATGCCCTATTTTTCCACACCTCAGACACGCATTACTCTGTGTGGGTGTGTCGTGGCCCTCCTCCTCCTCCTCTTCCTGTGTGACCTCTAAATCCCCTCCGTCCTCTTTGCCCGCTTGCCCCTGAACGATGCAAAGCCATTAAACGCATTGCAAACGTATCTGTCTTCCTATCTCGTTGTGTTTTATGAGCGTGCTCCGCGTATTTCAAAGCTTGTGTAACAGTCAGTCAGTCATTTTCTACCGCTTATTCCATAGTGGGTCGCAGGGGAGCTGGTGCCTATCTTCAGCAGTCTATGGGCGAGAGGCAGGGTACACCCTGGACAGATCGCCAGTCCATCGCAGGGCTTGTGTAACAGTTTCTGTATTTTGATGAACCCAGTGTTTATCTATATACCGTCTGAGTTCAATTTTAAGGCCTTGCAAAAAGGCTCTCTTCAACTGTTACTGATAGGCTCCTGCCTCTGCTTCATCATATGGTATAGTAGAGTTTGCTCTAAAAACACGTCTCATCCTATCTAAGAAATCTTGTGGGTCTTCTTCATCCTTCTGTTTACATTGTGAGATTTTACCATAATCTGCTGTCTGTATATAAACTCTTCGAATTCTTTCAAAGAGTAAGCGTAAGGCGTCCCTTAAATCTAGTGAATCATGTGCTAATGTGTCACCATTGTCATCGCATCCAGAGAAACCTCCTGCTATTCGGCACCAGCGGTGGCCAAACAGCTGGGTAAAACACTGTAGCATCTCTCTGCCATTAAGATGGAAGCTTCCTTTGAGTTCTGTAATAGCTGCTAAAAACTCCTCTACTCCTTCTTGTATCGGTGGGATACCTTTTAAAGCAGCAGTTCTGTCTTCCGGTGTCCATGGCCTATATAGTAGAATAGTTGGCGGCTGTCGATGATTAGCGTCACCTATGTTTGGATTTGCAACCTCAACCAGAGGAAATGTGTCTCCAATTTGCTGTGCTCCAGCTGCCTGCCCTGCAGCTGTCTGCACGACAGGGGGCCGAACACCTCGCTGTCTGGATGCGACCACTGTTTCCTCATGTGGGCGCACCTAGACTGCAGCTGTCAGCTTCTCCTTTCGCCTCTCCTCCTTATTTCACCTCTGCATGTTCTTAATTTACTTTGTTCCAGCCATTTGTCTGAGAGTTTATACTCAACCTTTCTCTGTTCCTTTTTAGTTGGGTTCTTGGTTTTTATTATTTCTAATTTTAAATCCCTTTGCAATTTTAAGATATCGTTAATATTTAGTTTACCCAAGAAACCATGTTTTTTATTCCATCTATGACAGATCATACCTGCTCCTTCTACATAGTTTTCCATAAACTTTACATCTCCTTCTAAGTTAATTAGTTTACTTTGTTTCTTCCCCATGATGTTTAATTTTAGTTCACAATACTATAAATGTCCTAGATAGAAGTTCACTGGCATGAGATTCAAGGAGAGGACATTAACACGCCCTTCTACTGCGACTAATCCGCAGCGGTGTTAATTTTCTGGGATTAAACCCGACCTTTATCTCCACAAATCACCAATACGTCTTTCTATTCTGGGCAAAAGAAAACACAAGACCAGTAGAATCTTGCTAAGATTCTTCAAAATGCTAAGTCTTCCAAACACACACAGCACTCACACAGTTAGTATTTTAACATATTTATGTCCCTTCAGCAATATGTATGGTCGACCTAGCTAAGTTTATGAGCTCCCTTATTATTCAACATTTAATTTCATTTCCTTCCGGCGAAATGTTACCAACCAAATTATCCAGTTTCACTTTACGGTGGAACCTAGTCGTTTTTAATCTCCTTATGGCGAGATCCTACCTACATTTATCGCTATTTCTTTGCGGCGAAATAAAACCTTCCCAATGCAGTGTCCTTATGGCGAGACACTACCAACAACTTTTAAGTACTTTTCTTCTTTTATTTATATAGCACTTACTCTTATCTCATGTACTGTATTTTAAAGCTATCCCACCTCGGAGTTGACTTCTAGGTGACTCTGTCGGACCTCCCAGAGTCACCTGGCATCGAGCAAGACGATAACCCACCGGCCAGATGCGAATGTCACACACCGGGACTGTCAGCCACCAGGCCTAGATGCGGCTGTGCGGCAGCGCTTAACTCGACGTCAGGCTGCCTCCGGAGATCCGCCAGTCACTGTAAGAAAAATAAGATCAGTTTAGTTCTTATAATATCCGGCTCTGAAGGACCAAATTAATGTTAGGTATTATTTAGTCAACTCAGAGGTAAGGAACGACACAGAGTCAGATGTACTTGCAGCAAGGGTAGCTCACACTTTGCAGTGCAAATCTACAAGGTGTTGGCACCGCTCTCTCTTTATTTATACATGCTGGGTCACACACAGTTCAACAAACATTCAGGGTGTGTGTGTGTGTGGGTGTGTGTGTGTGGGGTCAGAAAGGTTAGGGTTCATTTGTCTTGATTATAAACAAACAGAGGAAGTGGGAAGTGGGCACCTGGTGTATAGCCCCCAGATGCTGCTAATAAAAGCATAAAAGCATAAAAGCATAACTCATTCTTGTCCCCATCTTCCTTCTTGTGACATGTAAGGAGGTAAAAGCACTTAGAGCAGACATGAGTGATAAACAAGACAAAAGTTTTAAAAACCCTAACATTTCTTAATTTACTAAATGATCTTGGACTTGATGTGTCTCAACTGATCTGGTGGACTAACTCAACCAGCAGTCTGAGCACAGGAAAGGGCGGGTTTCTAGTATCAAAGTATGACAAAGTTTTAGAAAGTTTCCAAACAGCAAAAATGTTCAACCGTAGAGTTTCTTGGGTTTAAAGCCCCTTTAGTGAGAGGTCAAAGGAACCGCCTGAGTACACCGGTGTTTTCTCCATCTGTACGGACGAGAGTACCCACAGCTGCCCCTCCCCTACTTTGCGCTGCTCCCTGCCAGTCAGCTGGCTGAAATAAGGCTAATGCACTTTTCCCTCACTAGAAAGACTTATTCAGCTGATTATGAAGAAGCACCTACAGTCAATGTGGGAAACATATCGATGCACCACCCATCAGTCTTATTGTGGTGACACAGCTGCAGGCTGGCTACCCAAACAGATAGGCTGGCTAATTAACAAGCTAATTCCAGTACAGTAAACTTCTAGTGTTGCAACAGAAAGAGTAGAATGGCAAAATGACATAATATTTTTTGCAATAAGCAGCTTGAAACTGCTACTGGTGACAACTGGGGACAAACATAAGAATAGTCGATTGGAGCCTAAAGTCTTCCCAAGTGCTAAATGAAGCAATATAATATCACGGTGTGTTCTTTATGGCTGTGGATGCAGGCAGAACAAAGCAAACATTCTGCCCCATTTAACCTGTGATGCTTAGCAAACAAAGCATGATGCAAACAATAATGTAGAGCTGTAAGTGGTAAACTTAGTGTGAATAGAAAAGACTGTACTCAAAGAAAATGTTTCTATCTGTCACTTGAAATATAAATGCTTAATGTTACACTACTAAAAAAGTCAAGTTCTGGATCACTCCAAAATGTTAGTATTAATTCTAGTTAGAAGAAACCTGTTTATCAAATTTAAAGACTACTTTAAAAACAAAATCTCTGAGGTGTAGGAATAATATTGGACTTAGATGTATTGCTTTTGGTACTGAAGCAAAGTCAAAGAAGTTTCTACAAGGAGTGGCATAAAGTTAAGAAGCTGATATGGTGTACATTACCTACTGCAGCTGCTTTTACAGTTGTCTGCCCTTCACTGCATTGCAGTTTATTAAATGTGCATTTATGTACCGTATTTTCCGCACTATAAGGCGCACCGGATTATAAGGCGCACCTTCAATGAATGGCCTATTTTAGAACTTTTTTCATATATAGGGCGCACCGGATTATAAGGCGCATAGAATAGAAGCTACTGCTGTCAAACGTTTGACTGGGGTTGCGTTATGCATCCACTAGATGGAGCTGTGCTAAAGAGAATGTCAACAAAACAGTCAGATAAGTCAGTCAGTCAAACTTTATTAATACACTACAAACCAGCGTTCTGATAACTCCATTCACTCTCATGGTAAGGTCTCCTCTACATAGAATTATATTGAATAGAGCCAACCGCACGTTAGGAATGCATTGTAGTCTATGAAGTTGAAGTTGAAATCAAACGTTGGTTAAAACGTGAAAGGGAACTTTTCCCTGATTCAGTAAACACGTAAAAGAAACAGTTTGATGCACTAAATCAAACGTTAGTACATTCACAATATAGTAGCGTTAACTGTTGAATTATCTCGCTGCTGCTCTATTCCCATGTTCAACTGCGTAGCTGACAGCCTTGAGTTTGAACTCAGCATCGTAAGCGTGTCTCTTGAAAGGTGCAATTTTGGGGTCGTTATACACACACAAGTGGTGTTGGACTAGGAGTAAGCACAGTACAGGTGTTTACCGCTATTACTTCGGCGACGCCCCTGACTACGGTAGCCGTAATGCTGCAAGCGGTGCGGCTTTGTAGTTTACCAGTCGTACTGAAACATTTTGACAGAGCGCCGTGTACAACCAGTATGGATCAACCAATTAACCAATTGATCCATATATAAGGCGCTCCAGATTACAAGGCGCACTGTCATTTTTTGAGAAAATGAATGGTTTTTAAGTGCGCCTTATAGTGCGGAAAATACGGTAAGTACTTAAATGCTTTTCGAAGCGCAAGGTTATAAAAGTATGTCTTCATGATTTCCCACAGGTTTCTTTCAGCAAAGCTGGGGGAAAGTTAATAATGGAAAGTATAATGTTCTTTTATCCTGTTAATATTCAAGGATCTTTACTGTGTAATTTGAATCACCATGAATTGTTCTACTCTTTGATAATATTAAAGGTTTGTTGATGGACGTTAATGTTAGCTGCAGATGTATTTTCTTTAACCTTCTTGTTTCCTATATTTTGCTGACAGAAGAATTATAGTAAATCCTTCATCATCCATTTAGGATGAGAAGCTAGAGGATATAATGAGGTTTTAAATTGAATATTTTTTACCCTCAAGAAAAACATTATATCTGCAATGTCCAAACTCTGATTTGCTAAAAATCTGTCAGACCCCCAAAACTGAAGTGTCTTAGACATTAACACGCACAGGAAGCTGCTTTGAATACATATAGTCCTTTTCCATCTATCTTTGCCTCTTATTAGCTAGTATAAAAAAAACCTTTCTATCTCCTTTCCTGTTTTCCTTTGCTCTTTCAGTCATGTTACAGTTTCCCTTTTTTTGCCAAAGGCATTGACGTACCATGTGAGCTTTATACTAGGTGTTGCAGTGCAACACCTGCTTAGCTCAGTGCATTTCATCCTTGCCAAGACCTGAACAGTCGATGTAATGTTTCACATATGAAAGGCAGATATGTTAGTGTAAACACAATTCACTTATGTTTTAGTTTGATGATCTGCATTATCAATCACACTTGGGATGTAGAATGTCCAATGAAGAAGTAGAGCCAATCCATACAAAATATATAAAAGATAAAAAATAATTAAGTTTTAGCTAGTTATATTTATAAAATAATTTTTTTCAACACATCAGTGCTTGTTCATAAATCAGAAGAAATAATTTATTTCAAACAATTTTGTTTGTTTCTCTCACTTAAATGATTACATATTGATTATTAGGCACTTAAGGCACTGAAGAAAATTGTTAGCCCCTCCCTATTGTGAGGCTTTATTAATAAGAACCAGAGTACAACACACTCAAACGCTTCATCATCAAAGATTTTACAGTTTCAATCAGTTTGAATCTTGCAGTGATCACATTATGATAAAGATGCCTGCTGTCTAGCTAAAGTGTGACCCTGCAATGTCTTGTTAATGTGGAACATTAAATATCACAGACTAGAAAAACGGAATGAAAATAACCAATCATCTTTGTTATGAATAATGGTTCTTTGACTTCATTGTGACTGCTTGTGCAGTAGTCTTGGGGAAAATTGGCTCTGTTTATGTTTGTATCTATATGAAGGCTATGCGGTGTAATTGACTTTTGTCTCTTTGGAGATATAAATGACTGCTGAGGCTGCAAGTTAAATTATCTGCTGTGTTGGTTGTAGTTGGTGGATATTAATGACAGTAGATTTTGCACAGTGTGAGCTTTGTTCAGTGCATGTTCACTCTTAACATGATCTAGTTCCAGGCTTAGTTTACATAGGTTAAAACAGAATTAAATTAAGTTCATATTTCATTGCTATATTCACATACTCTACATGAACTACTTGGTCTTCATTTATTATATTTTTATGAAATAAAGTTTTATTGCACACATAAACTGTATTTTATTAGTGTCCAATTCCCCTGAATGTTTACCTAATTTTATATTTAATTTCCCTTTTTTTGAATTGGAATTAATTAAATATGTTTCTGTTTAGCCATCACAATGGAAATTAGTCTCAATATTGACTGAAAGTCATTGCATGTACACTGCTACCTAGGAGGTAATTGTCCCACTTTTCTGATAAAAAAAAATTGTTACTCAGGAAAATTAAAGACAACATCTTATTGGTTATTTCAGCAATACCTACCTCTTTAATGGTTTGATAGAAACGTTCAAGGTGACAAAAAGCATTAAGGTGCAGCTTCATTCCTGTTGTACCTGCTAACCCTCCTTGAGAGGCTGTCAACACCAATCATTCACAAAGTAACAAAACTAACTGGAATGCAAAAAAAAACAACAAAAAAACAAAAAACAAACCGCTCAGACAAAGAACAGCTCTGCAAAATTAAGCAATTTTGTTGTTAGGGAATGAGTCTTCGGTTTAGATATTTAAGTTTAAAGCCAAAAGTATAATGTAACAATCAAGTCTCTAGCAAGGAGACATGCTGAATGGTACTGTCATTGCTGGATCCCCACACAGACAAATATATATGTGCTTAACTGCTCCTGCAAGCATGCACACAGCAGTCACCAGGCTCTTACCTTTGTGAGATGAATGTTGCTGCTCTTTGTGCAAAACGTGCAAAAGGATTGTCACAATGGTTTACATCTTCCATTCACATTGTCAACAAGCAGGGTTTAATGAAGCCAATTACAGCTGCAATTAGTAGCTGTGATTTGTCATGTAAAAAACAGGATTGTTAAGTTTAAAGTTGACCAAAACGTTAATGCCATTCATAAATGTGTTCAGTTGAACACAATACTGGCTGTGTTGCACAAGCTCCTATGGTGTCTTCAGACTGCCAGGCAACAGAACTGAGACTGATTCTCATTCTTTAATTTTTGAACATTTTAACTTTTAATTACAATCAACAAAAAACATCAGCATCTCATATGTGTTCTGCTTTGGTCTGTTGAAAGTCCTGGGTAGAAATAAGTACCCTATTTAAAATGTTTTTTTTCTTTTTTTACTTCTGTTTCACACAAATATCATTTCAATCCTGTAGAGACTCACAATAAGAAACACAAAATGCGATTAGAGAAGTTACACGATGGATATTTATTTGTTTGGTGCTCAGACCCCAGAGGAAGACATGAATGCTGATAATGCATGAACTGATGAACGTCCTAGGATTAGAATTAGAATTGTCTTCCCCCGGATCTGGTACTGGTGATGGAGAGGAGGCCTGATGGTAAGGGAACTGAGAATCCGATGGAGGCGATGGGGTGGAGGAGGGTCGAAGCTCGTCTGACAGCTGAGAGATCCATGGATGAGAGTCTTTAAATGCGGAGCCTTGAAGGATCATTGGCTGAGGATTATTGCAGACTTGAAGCTGATTGGTTGGCGCGGAGACACACGGAGAAGCCATTGGGTGAAGCTGGAGGAGGAGTGAATCTCCCAGATTGAATTTTCGTCTTCGACTCCATAAACTCACACAATTACATACATTTGCATAAGACAATGACAGGTGAGAGCTTGAGAATATTCTTGATGAGAGAGCAGTGATTAATTAAAAGTGGATAATGATGCATACATCGAACGTGGGTTGAGCGCTGTTAAAGGTAGGGTGAGTTAACTTAGATGGAGTGATGAGTGAAACAGGACGAGATGCGATGCTTGTGAAAGGGATGGAGATGTGCAGACAGTTATTCAATCACACAGTGAGTGAGAAACTCCCTCAACTCGTTCTGTAATTTGACTAAGATGGATGAGTTCTCCTTCTGTTTCTCTTTTTCTCACATTATGCTTTCCAAGTCACAGCAGCAAAGTGGGCAGGTTTATTATCTCCCAAAGGAAACACTTGATCTCTTATACTTAATTATTCTAATCCTTTGTGTTTTAAAGTAGATCTCAGAGGTTCAGACCACTAAGTCCAGCTAAAGGCTCAATTTAGATGTATTGTAAGCTTTTAAAAAATCAGTATAGACAAATGTCAGTTTGGAAAGAACTGGAAAGGATTACTTTAGTTTTATTTTTTCAGCAGATGTTTACAGGGCAAGTTTTATCGTATTTTGAGTTAGAAAACCTCAAATATTTGTTTTTTTTAAAGCAGATTAGTCATTTGAAAAAGCCTTTGGCGTTTGCGGGAGGGGTATGATCAGCGTGTACACAAGCGTGATTGACACTGCTAAGACTGGCTCTGATTGTTTCTGACCGGGAGGAGTTTATTTCTGCAAATGGCAGTAGGACCACTGGGAAGAGCCAGAGGAGCTTGATTTTTTGTGAAAGTGAAAGTTTTAACAAATACGTAAAAAATACATTAGTACTGCAGCTGTATGATTAAAGAGTGTATGCAGCAGATCGCGACTGTCTATTTTCTGGAAACACGTCAACAAAAATAAATTTTTGATAGAATAGATGTGTAGTTGCTTATTGGCAACACATAAAAGGACAGAGTGAGCAATCTACACAGGAAAAGTGGCTGGTCTTGGTCAAAGGTAAATGACTGAAGAGGGTGGATTTCTCCTAACCCAACAAAACAATGTCCCTGTTCAGACATTTTTGCCTCAGCCCTATGAGGCTGTTGACTTAATGCATTTTTATTGCTCAGCAAAAAGTAACTCAAGGCAGAGTTATGGGAACACAACGCATATCACAACACAGTGACAACAGATGGTCAGTGATACAGCCACCAGACTATTGAGGCAACCATGAGTGCTTTTGTGAGCTTTAGGTTCTTTGGGTAACACCATTTGTTTTTTATGTAGATTTTAATTGTTATGTGCTCTCTGGCAGGACAAAACATCTGAGGGTCACTAAATTAAATCAATAACCACTCTCACCATATATTCCTCCTGCAGGTTTATCCTAATAATTAGCTGCAGCAGGCATTTGTCTTTTCTTAGTGTTTGAGCCAAATTAATGAGATTCAGTATTCTGACTTCCAATCCAACATGTGTACGATTAGCTTTAAGTGACATTTTAGGAACATTCAACATAGTGTTGTAGGGAAACTATGGGCACAAATTCCAGTCATAATTATTCGCCCTTTTAAATCAGAATGCGTACTTGTAAATTAGGTTTTGTAAAAAAAAAACACTGGGAATTTCAGCTTTGTGCAAGTGTAGATAGGAGTGTGTGTGTGTAAAACAGATTTTGAGAGAGAGCGAGACTTTTTTATGCCCTAAAAAAGTTTACCGTTTTCAGTTCCAATGGATGGCTTCATTGTAGCAAACCAGCCATCACATCTGGTTAGCACTGGACAGCAGGAAGCAGCTGTACAGCCATTATCATGAAAGTTGACTCCTTATTATCTGTACATTAAAGGTAGTGCCTCACTTGTTTCTCAATAACAAGAGAGCTCTTCCTGTCATTGATTCAGAACCAACATACACTTACCGGCCTCTTTATTAGGTACATCTGTCCAGCTGCTCATTAACACAAAATTCTAATCAGCCAACCACATGGCAGCAACTCAATGCATTTAATTCAATTCAATTCAATTCAGTTTTATTCATATAGCGCCAATTCACAACACATGTTGTCTCAAGGCACTTCACAACAGTCAGGTACATACATTCCAATTAATCCTAACAATTGAACAGTGCAGTCGGAGTTAGCTTTTTATTCAAATTGGATAAAAAGTTTTTCTATCTAAGGAAACCCAGCAGATTGCATCCAGTCAGTGACTTGCAGCATTCCCTCCTCCCGGATGAGCATGTAGAGACAGTGGACAGTCACTGGCGTTGACTTTGCAGCAATCCCTCATACTGAGCATGCATGTAGCGACAGCGGAGAGGAATAACTCCCTTTTAACAGGAAGAAACCTCCAGCAGAACCAGGCTCAGTGTGAGCGGCCATCTGCCACGACCGACTAGGGGTAGACATGGTCAAGATGATCTGCTGCAGTTAAAACCGAGCATCAGAATGGGGAAGAAAGGTGATTTAAGTGACTTTGAACGTGGCATGGTTGTTGGTGCCAGAGGGGCTGGTCTGAGCATTTCAGAAACTGATGATCCACTGGGATTTTCACACATGACCATCTCTAGTGTTTACAGAGAATGGTCTGAAAAGAGAAAATATCCAGTGAGCAGCAGTTCTGTGGGCACAAATGCCTTGTTGATACCAGAGGTCAGAGGAGAATGGCCAGACTGGTTCGAGCTGATAGAAAGGCAATAGTAACTCATATAACCACTCGTTACAACCAAGGCATGCAGAAGAGCATCTCTGAACACACAACACATCAAACCTTGAGGCGGATGGGCTACAGCAGCAGAAGACCACACCGGGTCCGACTCCTGACAGCTAAAAACAGGAAACTGAGGCTACAATTCGCACAGGCTCAGCAAAATTGGACAAAAGAAGATTGGAAAAATGTTGCCTGGTCTGATGAGTCTCGATTTCTGCTGCGACATTCGGATGGTAGGGTCAGAATTTGGTGTCAACAACATGAAAGCATGGATCCATCCTGCCTTGTATCAACGGTTCAGGCTGGTGGTGGTGATGCAATGGTGTGGGGGATATTTTCTTGGCAGACTTTGGGCCCCTTAGTACCAATAAAGCATTGTGTCAATGCCACAGCCTACCTGAGTATTGTTGCTGACCATGTCCATCCCTTTATGACCACAGTGTACCCATCTTCTGATGGTTACTTCCAGCAGGATAATGCACCATGTCATAAAGCACGAATCATCTCTGACTGGTTTCTTGAACATGACAATGAGTTTACTGTTCTCAAATGGCTCCCACATTCACCAGATCTCAATCCAATAGAGCACCTTTGGGATGTGGTGGAACGGGAGATTCGCATCATGGATGTGCAGCCGACAAATCTGCAGCATCTGTGTGATGCTATCATGTCAATATGGACCAAACTCTCTGAGGAATGTTTCCAGTACCTTGTTGAATCTATGCCACGAAGGATTAAGGCAGTTCTGAAAGCAAAAGGTGGTCCAACCCGGTACTAGCAAGGTGTACCTAATAAAGTGGCCGATGAGTGTAAATCTGTTGCAGAAGCTAAATGTTTGCAGTGATGGGAGACATAAAGACACTAATAAGAAGTCTGTAAATGTGAACTGCCCTAAAAACTCATTATTGTGATTGAGACATCAAGCTGATCATTTTTTGGAAGCTCTGCTTAAGTTTTCAAGTACTGGACTGGATTGTTTTTGTTGCTTTACTTAAAGACACATCTCTTAATTAAAATTGTTCATAAATTTCATAAGAATGTGTTTTATTCATTGATCAATGAAAGTGAAGGAAAAGGCTTTTTACAACCTTGAAATGGACATGAGTTCAGAGTTATTTGCAACTTTTTCTTTTCTCGCAGTCCTGTCAGTTTTTGTCCTCTTCATTATCTCTCCACCAGGCTTCATCTCTAGCTTTGTGTGTTATTGAGTCGGGTATGCAAGATTTGCGGTTTGTTTCCTTTCTATGGAACATGTAATTAGTTGTGCATATGTATGGATTTCAATAGACTGGCACTCTCATTGTGGGCTTTGCGTATGGCCTTTATTCATTTTTTTTTCTTGTTCCTTTCTAATGATCTGCTTTTTTCTTTCAATCCTTTTTGCCTATTTGTTGTTGCTTTTTCAGGGTTAATGTTTGTTGTGTGGGTTGTGCAGACATAAACAAAATGGGGGTATGTGGAAAATCATTGTACAGACTTTTTGTTAAAAAGAAAAACCAAAACGGCAACTAATCTGTATAAACATTACATTTAAACTGTATGTTTACTTGAGAATAATTTAGAGTTCATTAGCGCACAAATAGCTGAACAACATCATTCTGATTGTATCACTTTGTACCTGGGGTCTAATTTATTACCAAAATAACCTAATAAAGCTTAGCCACAAGCACCTGGCTGGAGCAAACACACCTTGGGACCTGGGTTCACACAAACCTCACATTGTGTGCAGTGGTGCTCCTTGCTGTCAGAACTAAATTTACTGCCAGCCTGTAATTAAGCCACTGTCCCACTTCCTCCTGGGCTGTAGCAGGTGCAGTTAGATGCTGGGGCAAAAATTGATTCAGTGAACCTCTGCTAGGAGGTTTTGAAAGATTATTGTGCGATAAGCACAAAACATGAATGTGTGTGCCACAAGAGGCAGTTGAATGAATGTTTCTTATTACCTAGCAAAAAGTTAATGAGCAACTCAGGGATTTTTTTGTTTTTTCATAAAAATAAAAGGCAGTCAGTTATTAGGGAAATAAAAAAAATAAGACCAAACTATATTTTGTATATTTTAAGATGTATGTGAAAATGAAAAAAAAAAACTGTGATTCTGTAAAATGTGAATGTTGGGTTATTAAAAACTAATTTCACCCAACTCAGTGGTTCACTACATCAACAAGATTAAGAGCCTCTTCCTGTTTAAATCCTGTTTATTAAATGTCAGATGAAGAGATTCCACAAAGTTGACTGGAGTCAAAGTTTCTAAAGTAAACAGAGTTGTTTTCCTTCAGTGTGCTGCATGCATGACTGAGTCAGCAGCGCTTTACGTTTGTGAAGGCTCCTGGTTACTTCGCTCCTTTGCCACTTGGCTTCTCAGGTTTTACCAAGATGTTGGTATTTCATCCTAACTTACATCCATCATCAGGGCTTCTGAAATTTTCAGTAAGTGAAATTTAAGAGTTTTACAAAGGCCCTTTCCAAGACCATTTTTTATTTATTCATAATTGCTGACTTTATCATTTAAGATTCAACTTAGTTGAAAGCTTATGCAGGTTAAATATAACTTCATCAACTTAAATTTAGGGTTTTTTGCTCTGCAATTAACATGCTAATATTAGCTTTTTGTGCTATGAAGAGCAGCGTGACAAAAATCTGTTAAAACCATGTGTAAACGTATTTTGATAATAATCACTATGTCCATTTGTGTCATGATCTGCCTTTGGGGTTTTGAGTTTGAGTTCTGTTTACTTTCTCACTGCCATATTCTTCACTTTTATTTCGGCTCATTTATGTTTATTAGATTCTGTTGTTTAGGTGTTTGTTATTCTCCTGGATTCCTAGGTTAGATGTTTTAGTTGGTATTTTCCTGTTGATGTGTTTTCTCCCTGTTTATGTCCATTTGGTAGTCTCAGGGTTTATTTATTTCTGTTCACTTAGATGTTTTCTGTTACCTCCAGATGTCTACTTTAGTCTTAGCCAATCTCCAGAGTTACTATCTTTTAAATTGAGCTTGGAGTTTGTTGAGGTGTGGGTTTTTAAAAAGTGGTTTGTTACTATAATGCCAATTTATATTTTAGTCTATTTTCTTTAGTATTCCTCTTTTTACAGTTTGCATTGGTTTGAGCCCACAAATAACTTAAGCATCAAAGAACACAGTTTCTCTTACAAACAAATGTTACAATATTAATCCTGAACTCTGGATAGCCATGGTTAAAGGTGTCTTACAATGTGATGCTGTGACGAAGAGGCAGCAGGCTATGTGATGTCTTACATGAGTTGACTCACTGTCATACACTGTGTGACACATATACAGCCCTCTTGCGCTCACATGCACGATGGGAGAATTTTACAAGGACAGCTACTTATGTAACACAACACGTTATGCTTTCAGATACTCGAACACAAAAAAACAAAGATATATATGGTTGATAAATCAGGCATATGAGTATGGAGTGCTGCATATTTCTTTTTGATATCAGGCCTTTTTGTTTCCGCCTGCTCCCACTTTAGTGAGCTCTTTTTGCCTTCCTAAAGCGGGTTTATTGTTAATTCATTAGCACATTAGCAAAGGTTATCTTGTAAAAATTGATTTAGAATTTGCTTGAGCTTTTTAAGCATTATTTAATGTAAAATGTAATTAAACTAAATAGAAATAGATATTTCCCCACTGATGTGGGAAAATTTAACCAGGCACTTCGAAGAGGTTCTAATGCTGGGGGACGGTGTAATGAATTGTGTGGGTTAATACACCCAACAACCGAACCAAACTTATCCTCTTTTAGTGTAGGCAGACTTGAGCTTGGACTACAAAATCGCAGGAAGAAATAAAAATGGTGAATACGCAAAATTGATTAGCCGGAAGTCCATGACCTTACTTAGCTGTTCTGCAGCAAATACTGTTACGTAACAGTTGGAAAAAACGTAACAAATGATAGAGAAAAGTGAATGGACTGAAAAATATGGCCCAAACAGAATATAAAGATATCTCTGCAACACCTAGAGAGACTACATTTAACTTGTTTTCTTCCTACAGACTCCAAGTACACAACACAATGTATTTAAAAGACAAAAATAGGGGATTTTGCATGTCCTCTTAAGTCTGTCTGTCCGACCGGCCGGCCCACTGGCCCCTCCCCTTTTTGGCGGTCTATAAAACTAGGTAAAACTCCACCAATTTTTTTTTCTTAAATATACTGCAATCTTCACAAAACAATTCCTCAAATGAGTTTCGCACAAATATCTTTTAGTTTAACAGCATCTTGAACACAGGCGATGACATTGTAAGGTCCCACAGACATTGTTGACTCTGTAAACAAAACGGTACAAAAAGCACCTTTCTCTTTGCAGCACCACCACATGTTTCATATCATAACAAACTAGAGACACTCACCTTTCTAATAAGGCATAACTTGTGTTTCTAGCACCTTCTCTGGTAATTTGCTTGCACATTACAGCGCGCTGGTTGCTGTCCGCCATCTGCTAGCTTGCGCGCTACCCCGTTAACTTCCAGTTATGTTTGCAACTGTACATTTTGATGATACACAGGGTAAATGTCATAACCAAAAGTTATGTCATATGCAGAAGGACTCTTACAAAGGAAATCAGCACTTTTATTTGACCAAATTCCCTTTTATTTCCTTTTTACTAGGTGAAAAGCACATTTGGGAAAGTTTTGGCACCCTTTGCCTACCTGCCATTTCTGCCTTGCACATTGCCCTGTAAAACCTTTGTGGAACAAATATGCTTCAGCTTATTCAGTCCAAATTTGCTGCAGTTATAGTGAAGATGTGGATGAATGCAACCTGGGGGTTTTCATTGGGAATTCCAAACGATTTCCATAGTGTTTTGCATTGTTCATTTAGAAAGGAACTCTTGTACCTAAAGTTTGCATGTAGGCCTTATAACTGTGGAACTATACTTGACTTATGTAAGGTATGTAATTTCAGGCGGAAATTGATCTAAAACCCCTTAGGGCTTAACAGGTTAAGCTATTTTTCCAAGAAGAACTACATTCTGAATCTCTAGCTGTGCAAAGCTGGTACAGCCATGCTCCAAAAGAGTTCAAGCTGTAACTGTGGAGATTATCTAAATTATTGACAAAAGGTGCTAAATACAAAGGCATGCCCCTTTTTCTTCCCCATTCACAATAATGCATTATTTTGTGTTGATCTATCACTTAAAATTCCAATACATAACAAGATGAACAAAGGTTTAAGATATATGAATTCTATAGCAGCGCACTGTACTTGTCTCAGTAATGTGCCCTCACATTACTGCTTAGATTTTTGCCTAAGTTTTAATATAAGACAGTAACCATCCCTTTTTATGTTAAAAATGAATATCAAAGCAGAACATTCTACTTCTTAAACTTAACTTGAATTGTATAGATCCCAAAAGGCATCTTATTTTATGATTATTAAGTGTGGATAACTGGCACATTAAAACTGAACCAACAATTCTAAAACAGGAATAAGAAACAATAAAACCTGCATAAAACTGTCCACTGGCAGACCTTTAGCTAGTATGTTACAGATTTTATGTCCCGCTGCAGTTCTGTGACATTCATTAAACCATCCATTTTAACTAACGTTGCACTTTAGGTACAGTACATGTGCCATTTCTGTTGCGAATGTATATCATTCTGCACATTTTTTACACATCGTGCATTTATACCTGTGTGTGAGTAAATGTAACTGATTCCATCCTAATAGTGTGTGTGTGTGTGTGTGTGTGTGTGTGTGTGTGTGTGTAAATGCAGTCAAGGCTAAAAGCAGTAACTTAAAGGAAATCTATTGGAGCGTTTCTTGAGCACAGTTTCTGCAGGATTCATCGATTGTGTTCCCCTCCATGCAGCTCTATAGCACGCACTCTGACAGCCTAAAAAATATGCTGGCTTTGACTTTTCTCCCAAGAGCAGATTTAGTTCAGTCACTTCTGTTGTGCTTGCAATTGTGTGTGTCTTAGTGGAACATATGTATATGCTTTTCTTTACTATACTATCATCACAAATCTAAAACTTTTCCTATATTTTTTAGCTTTAAGGGTTTAAATATTTATCTGTTTTTAGACCAATAATCTTGTTTTTTTTGCTTCTATATGTGCATATTTGCATTTAGATCATATAGGTTGGCCTTTTTCTTATAAAGTACCAGTTTTGATATGATGGCCCACTTAAACAATCAAAGCTTTCATGTATTTTTCTGTAAAGACTTTTTCGTAAATTTTAATATGCTACCATATCTCTTTGTGGCGGTTTTAGGAAAGAATAAATGGTAGTATTTTTCAAAAAACTAAAACACTCTCTCAAAAGGGTGAGAATATAAAGCTCCAAGTCTCTACAGTGCATGTTTATTTGAGGATACAACAAATATATTTGCTTCCCCGTGATAAATAGCTCCTTGTGTTTTAGGTCAAGGATATCTGGTGCTTCTCAGCTGAATTCTGGAGACATTACTCTTTCAGTTCGATTTCACTCTGCAGGATTTAGTGCTCCACAGTGTGAAGCTCTAGTTGACTGTGCTCTGTTGTGAGTGAGAATACGTTTTTCAAAATCAGTTGACCAATAAATGCTGTGCTTTTATGAGTGTGTGTTTTTAAACATATCTAAAGGCAGAAGGGATTGCTGCTGACTTGAGATGTTCAACTACAATCACCACAGTGTGATTCAAGTGATCCTTTTCAGCTTAACATAAGGTAGATGCCCTCAGTCTCACCGAATGTTTGCGGGTAGATTAGAAATATGTTCAAGAGTCACAATTCAAGAGGGGAATTGTGACATGTGTAAATGTAAATTCAAATCTAAAGAAACTAGTAAAAACACATTTCTGCACTTTTTTGATAAAACTATTGCAGAGGATGTCAAGGTTTTGTTATGATTGTTGCGTGCAAACTTATCAAAGTTATGAAATAACCATAATTTTGTTAAAACAGGTTAAAAATATACCAAATTTATTACAAGATGGAAGTATTCCATTACAATGTATAGTATAGTTTGTGTAAATTCAAACTCGCTCTTGTCAGCTGTTTAGACATGAATGGCTGTGAGTTGAATTATTTTGAGGGGACAACAAATTTACACAGTTTTTATCATACCTTCAATGTTGTCCCAATAAACATATAATAAAATATTTACAAAAATATGAAGGGTGTACTCACTTTTGTGAGATACTGTATATTAGGCTGGCATTTGGTGCCAGTACTGAAACTGTTCTGGGTCAGTACAGGGCCACCACTATGGTTTGAGCTGCTGTTGTGCTGGCTCATGTGTTAGCCAAATCTGATCTGGGCCACCAAAAAACCATCATTCTTTGAGGTATGTTGGCCGGGTGTAACTGCATTGTATGGGCCAGAATTAGGCCAGATCTATTTGGCTATGCTGAACAAATAATTAAAATTAGAATATTTCATGCTATGGTGGTTGTAACAGTCTCACCTTAGGTTCTGCTTCCATCTAAAATGTTGCAAGTGATGGAAAATCATGATTTTATTACCACAGTCACCACATTAATGCTAATTTCAGTCATTTACTTTGATTAAAATTGAATATTTACAAATTTCAGCATCTATATTTCAAACTACTGTAACGAACAAAACAATCCAGAGTCAGGATCGACTTAAAACCACACATTTGAGCTGGACGGTTCTTTTCTTCTACTGGGTCTCCCCAGGGCTGTGTCCTCTCACCTCTTTTATTTGTTTTAAACACAAATGACTGCCAGAGCCATCAGAGTGGACACCACATTATTAAATTTGCTGATGATTCTGTCATTGGGTCACTTCTTAGCAGAGAAATCTTTGAACATGGCTTGGCTGTCAATGACTTTTTAAACTGCAAACAGTGGAGCTGGTGGCACAGCATAAATACCTGGGAGTACTCATTGATAAAAACCTGAGTTTTGAGTCACAGGTCGATTTTGTGGTAAAGAAAGCACACCAGCATATGCACTTTTATCATAAGCTTTGTACTTTTAATGTCAGCTCTGTTTTTATGAAGACGTTTTATTCTTGTTTTATTGAATCTGTTCTTACTTTTGGTTTTATTTGTTGGTACAGGTCACGTTCCATCAAAAATAAGAATCGTCTGCAAAGTATTGTCAAGGTTTGCAGTAAAATTGCTGTGATATCTCTTAATGATTTGAGTGACCTTCATAACTCTAGGCCCTTCAAGAAAGCTATGTTCATTTTGGTTTATCCTAGCCATCCTCTGTGGGTAGAAGTCTCACTCTTACCATTAGGACGGAGATACAAAATGCCATATTGTAAGACCAACAGACTGAAAAAATTCTTTATTCCTGCTGCTATTAGCCTGCTCAATTCCAGGTCCACATTGTAAGGACTTAATTTTTGTTGTTTTGTTTTGTTTTTTGGTGTGTGTGGCTGTTTTCTATGCTTTCATTGCTGTCTGCACTGCAAATTGCCCCTTGGGGATAATAAAGTTTTACTTGACTTGAACATACATAAAAGCCAACCATACATAAAACAAGCCAGTTGTGTTACTGGTCAACTAACTCCACTGCAGGTTTAGCTGCTGAGTACTCATACTGTAAGTACCTTACAAAACCCTGCTTTAACAAAGACAACTGGCCCTCTTAATACTGTAGGATATAAATGTCTGCAAAAAACAACAACAAAACAATTAGGATAGGGGATCACACTTCTCAGCCTCCCTCAGCTTTCTGTTGGGTGTTTGAATGGAGACTTGGTTGTCTGGTCCACATGTGTTTTGGGGATCTAGAGAAGATTCTTCGACTGATACCCTCAAAGCATTTTGAGGAGGTACTGCAGGAGACTTGGTGTCCTGCATGCTTTAGATTTGTCCTTAACACACACCTGTATCACATAAACTGGTCATTTGCAGGCTCTGTATATATTCATATGTATAGTATATATATATATATATATTGCACCAAGCTAATCCTAAAGACACCTATACTATAAATACAGTCTATGTACATGTATTATTTAAAACATCAAATCATATGAATCCAACCATAAACGGGGCTTCTTTTAAATTTCAGTGTGGTGTCTTAAATTACATTTTCTTTAACATGCACGCTCCTTTATATTTACTGAACTTCTTTCACAGAGCCATCAACACTGGAATCTTTGAGTTAGCTGGTTCTGTTCCCTGTTCATGGCTGCATTAGTCTCAACTCAGAGGGTCAGATCAACCTTGGGGGGACTTTTGCACCAAAAGAAATGTGCAGGTAGCAGTGGCAGGCAGACGTTTTTCTGGATATCAGTCAGGAATCCCAGCTCTGTTTTTATTCCCAGCCATCGGTCTGTCACAGTTATACCTTATATTCCTCTATTTTATAAATGTAATCATGCATGATGTAGACTCATCACTAAGTGCCTGACTTCCAGTCTGTCTGCATTAAAGTAATGTTCTTACTCACCGTTGGCAGAGGTTATCTAACAATGTATTCTGCTGGTTGTGCACATTGCACAGAGAATGTATCAAGTTTATGTGTGAGGACAGATGTTTGAGTCTGCTACTCTGTCATATTTTCATATACGTTTTGCTATATGCCACAGTTTAATGGCTTACTTTTTAAAGAAGGCTGGTAACTCCTAATTTATTTGCAAAAACATTTTGGGCAGAAAGACATCCTAATACCCATTGAAATTGGATTAGAGTTTTCATGAGTCTGAAGAGAAGGGATGCTGCAAGTACATTTGAAGGGAATCAGCTGTGGTTGTATTAGTTTTTTTTTTCTTCACATCTAGTGAAATGACTGTGACAGCGAACACCAAATCAAAGTACATAAAGCAATACATCACATTTTGTCATTTTCCACAAAAAGATTATCTGTTTATGAAACACGAGTGGAAACACAGATGGGATTTTCTGGAGATATACCTCTAATTTACTTGATTTCCTAATTTAAAGTGCTGAAATCAACTAGAGAGCACTTCAGATGACAAATTTCACTAAGCTAAAAATATCTTAGGACTTTATCATCAAAAGATCTCGCTCCACACTTGATTATATATATGCTTGATTACATATATATATATATATATATATATATATATATATATATATACACAGGGGTTGGAAACTGAAACACCTGTCATTTTAGTGTGGGAGGTTTCATGGCTAAATTAGACCAGCCTGGTAGCCAGTCTACATTGATTGCACATTGCACCAGTAAGAGCAGAGTGTGAAGGTTCAATTAGCAGGGTAAGAGCGCAGTTTTGCTCAAAATATTGAAATGCACACAACATTATGGGTGACATACCAGAGTTCAAAAGAGGACAAATTGTTGGTGCACGTCTTGCTGGCGCATCTGTGACCAAGACAGCAAGTCTTTGTGATGTATTAAGAGCCACGGTATCCAGGGTAATGTCAGCATACCACCAAGAAGGACGAACCACATCCAACAGGATTAACTGAGGACGCAAGAGGAAGCTGTCTGAAAGGGATGTTCGGGTGCTAACTCAGATTGTATCCAAAAAACATAAAACCACGGCTGCCCAAATCACGGCAGAATTAAATGTGCACCTCAACTCTCCTGTTTCCACCTGAACTGTCCGTCGGGAGCTCCACAGGGTCAATATACACGGCCGGGCTGCTATAGCCAAACCTTTGGTCACTCATGCCAATGCCAAACGTCGGTTTCAATGGTGCAAGGAGCGCAAATCTTGGGCTGTGGACAATGTGAAACATATATTGTTCTCTGATGAGTCCACCTTTACTGTTTTCCCCACATCCAGGAGAGTTACGGTGTGGAGAAGCCCCAAAGAAGCCTACCACCCAGACTGTTGCATGCCCAGAGTGAAGCATGGGGGGTGGATCAGTGATGGTTTGGGCTGCCATATCATGGCATTCCCTTGGCCCAATACTTGTGCTAGATGGGCGCGTCACTGCCAAGGACTACCGAAACATTCTTGAGGACCATGTGCATCCAATGGTTCAAACATTGTATCCTGAAGGCGGTGCCGTGTATCAGGATGACAATGCACCAATACACACAGCAAGACTGGTGAAAGATTGGTTTGTTGAACATGAAAGTGAAGTTGAACATCTCCTATGGCCTGCACAGTCACCAGATCTAAATATTATTGAGCCACTTTGGGGTGTTTTGGAGGAGCGAGTCAGGAAACGTTTTCCTCCACCAGTATCACGTAGTGACCTGGCCACTAGCCTGCAAGAAGAATGGCTTAAAATCCCTCTGACCACTGTGCAGGACTTGTATATGTCATTCCCAAGACGAATTGATGCTGTATTGGCTGCAAAAGGAGGCCCTACACTATACTAATAAATTATTATGGTCTAAAACCAGGTGTTTCAGTTTCATTGTCCAACCCCTGTATATAGATATATATAAACAGTACAGACCAAAAGTTTGGACTCACCTTCTCATTCAAAGAGTTTTCTTTATTTTCATGACTATGAATATTGTAGCTTCACACTGAAGGCATCAAAACTATGAATTAACACATGTGGAATTATATACTGAACAAAAAAGTGTGAAACAACTGAAAATATGTCTTATATTCTAGGTTCTTCAAAGTAGCCACCTTTTGCTTTGATTATTGCTCCGCACACTCTTGGTATTCTGTTAATGAGCTTCAAGAGGTAGTCACCTGAAATGGTTTTCCAACAGTCTTGAAGGAGTTCCCAGAGATGCTTAGCACTTGTTGGCCCTTTTGCCTTCACTCTGCAGTCCAGCTCACCCCAAACCATCTCGATTGGGTTCAGGTCCGGTGACTGTGGAGGCCAGGTCATCTGGCGCAGCACCCCATCATTCTCCTTCTTGGTCAAATAGCCCTTACACAGCCTGGAGGTGTGTTTGGGGTCATTGTCCTGTTGAAAAATAAATGATGGTCCAACTAAATGCAAACCGGATGGAATAGAATGCCACTGCAAGATGCTGTGGTAGCCATGCTGGTTCAGTATGCCTTCAATTTTGAATAAATCCCCAACAGTATCACCAGCAAAGCACCCCCTCAACATCACACCTCCTCCTCCATGCTTCACGGTGGGAACCAGGCATGTAGAGTAGACGCGGACCTTTTTTTGGGACTCCCACGGGTCACGGGATTCCCACCGGAATCCCGCGGGATGGGAGACAGCATCAGTAAAGATCACGTGATTGGGACGGTACAGGATAAAAAATGAACGGGAGCAGACGGGAGCAGGAGCTAAGCAATAGGAGGGAAAATAAACTAGGATCAATTGTCTTTGGAAATGTACAACTGAGACTTTGTTATAAACTTTAAGAAAAAAAAACTTGAATCGTGTAGTAGTTTTTTTCCAAGAAGCCTATACTATAATGCGAGTCAAACGAACTACACGACCCACAAGCCAACAGTGCTTCTGATCGATGTTTTCCACCTGCGTTCAGAATGGAGGGAGCAAACGCAGGTGGAGAACTGGATGTGTTAAAATTGGATTTGTAACGTAAAGTCAGAAATAAGGACTTATCTATTAAACTCATAGAGCTGACAGGAAGGTCGCAAATATTACCGAACATTAAGAGAGTTGAATGTAGTGGTTTTAACACGCAGTCTGCTGCTTGTAAAACGTGTTTAGTCGTAATCAAGTTCACCAGTGATTAAGGAACACTTGTAAAACAGATTCTGGATTAAATCAGCTCTGCATCTCTTCATTCATCAAACCAAAAGTACCATCATGTGTCAAGTCTCATCTGACCAACAAAATTGCTGCATGTGCGCTAAAGATTTAAGAGGTAAGGTACGGAAGCCCGTGAGGGGACATGGGGAAATTTATTTATTTTGCGTCCCCACGCAATACTTTTGCATTCGGCATTTTGGAGCAACAGCACAGATGACAAACTGCTCATCAAACAAACACTGTTATGTCATTGATATGGTTTATTTGTCATAAGCAGGTTAACACGCAGTAAACAATGCGATTAAATGCTTAGGATAAGAAGAACCGTTCAAATCACGATAAAAACAAAAACACTAATGGCGTACAAAAAAAAGTACACATCATGCAGCAGTAATAAGGAAATAAAGTGTCACAGATGTGGTTTCGTGCAGTATTATTGTTCAGTAGTTTGTTTGACAGCTTGTGGATAAAAACTGCCTTTTAGTCTGATTTGAAGATAATTTTATTTAAGGCTGATTTCAAAATAAAACTCAATAAATCTTAAAACGGGTGTAGTGTTTGTTTCATTTTTGCAGTTATCTGGTTTGGAAACTATCCCACAAAGTATTGCGAAATAATGCAAAGACTATTGCGTGGGGACACAAAAAAGAAAAAAATCCCCCCTTGTCCCATCACGGACCTCGTTGAAAAGCTTCATCAAGGGAAGATATTAAATAAATATGTTGTGAAATAGAAAAAAATTGAATGTACCATTAAATGTACAATTTATTTAATACATCATTAAATATTAAGTGTACCACTAATTACGTCATGTCGTCTTTAAAATTATACTTAATTATTCAGTGGCACATTTAATTGCATAATAGTCCATTTCATAATATAATGGTACATTTATTGTTTCTAATGATGTATTAAATAAATAAATGATACCTTTAATTTAATGGCACATTTAATGTTACATTTCTTTCATGTTACATTTACTTCACAACATTTATTTATTTAATGATGATTTTATTGTATTAATTTTGTCCAGTTTGACCCTCCATTCTTGATGCCTGTATAGGAGGTCATGTTAGAATTTGAATCAGGTGTTCTGGAGCAGACACACATCTAAAACTTGCAGGGAAGGGGTCCCTGGGGACCAGGGCTGTGAACCATTGAGCTACAGTTTTTAAATTATGAAGGTAATGCCTTTTTGTCCTTTTGTTCAACAAGTACAGTTCTCTTACTAGGTGCATTTTTCTTTCGTTCCAGCAACTTGAAACATAAAAGTGATGTCATTGTTCAAAGGAAACGATCACTTAATAAATAAGTAAAATACAACTATGTACATTTTGTTTATTCAGCTAAGATAGGCATGGTCTGTTTCCTTGTTTAATATTTTATTATTTCTTCATTATTATTCTTTTTACTTTAACTGGCCTTTACTACAACTAAAAACAGGGACCTAACTGGTCCTTCAAAGAAAGAAATTGCCAAAAGACTAAATGAAGAAAACAAAAATGGGAGTGGCACAGGAGTGGGAGTCGTTCTGAATGGGAGCGGGATGGGAGTGGGAGTCAATTTACCTGGAGTGGGACGGGACAGGATTTTTTTCGTTATGCTGGCCTGGGATTGGGATGGGACAAGAGATTTTTCTGTGGGAGCGGGATGGGACAGGAGAGAAAATCCACTCCCGTGTCACCCTCTAATGTAGAGTCCATCCGTTCACCTCTTCTGCGCCGCACAAAGACACGGTGGTTGGAACCAAAGATCTCAAACTTGGACTCATCAGACCAAAGCACAGATTTCCACTGGTCTAATGTCCATTCCTTGTGTTCTTTAGCCCAAACAAGTCTCTTCTGCTTGTTGCTTGTCCTCAGCAGTGATTTCCTAGCAGCTATTTTACCATGAAGGCCTGATTCACACAGTCACACTTTGTTGTTCAGTATATAATTCCACATGTGTCCACATGAATATATATGTATAAAACTATAGATCAAACATATCATTATGCAAGTCCTGACAAGAAAACACATTGTTATAAAATCTATATAAACACAACTACCAGAAACTCACAGTCAGTGTTAGAGGAACATAATTATCATTAAAATGATCATTAATAATATTATGTTGATCAATATTGAGATAACAATGTTCTGATTTATTAATTTACTAACGGACCCTTAGACCAGAGTGAATTGGTTGTGTCCAGACCACATGTTGGGAAATAGGCACCTTTACCTGTGTACCTGCACCTGTGGGATCTAGCTTAAGCTCTTGTAGGACGATGCTATGGTTGTATAAGTTCTTGAAAACGAACCTCAGATGCTCCAAGATTTGATAGGGGGAACCCTCCAAGTCCTCTTCAAAGAGTTGTTTAGGCGCTGGGAAAGACTCGAGAATCTGTGGCAAGACTTGAAAATGTTTTTTCACAGATGCTCTCCATTCTGTCTGATTAACTTTGAGCTACTTTTTGGAGAAAAATGTGCAAAAATGTATGTTTCTACATGTGCAAAGCTGGTAAAGAGCTACCTCATCAGACCTCCAGCTGTAATTTTAGTGGTTCTCTAAAGCAGTAACTCAGGGAATCTGAATACAAATGCATATTACACTTTTGACAGTTTTCAAAATCATAAACCATGCATCACAATTCTTCACAATTCTGCACTACTTTGAGGTAGTCTAGCACATAATTTATGTCTGTAATGTGACAAAAGTAGAAAATGTTCAAGAGGTTTGATGACTTTTGAAAGCTTCTGTACAAAACTGACATAATCAGCTCTTCTTCAGAGTTAACTTTTTTTATGCAAGGTGTTAAAGGCATAAATAAAGCAAGGTACTTATATTAGAGTAAAGATAAGATTAAATTACTATTTGAAATTTCTGGTAAAAGGAATTTGCTTCATTTTCACATTAAGCAAGATGTAATGATTTTTCCTTATTTATTGTTGTAATTTAATTGTCACTGTAGTACAGAATGTGACAACAGTTAAAGACCCAAATGGCCTGAACACAGTGTTGCCTCACAGTGGTCTGTGTTCATCTGAGTGTGTGTTTGTACTTTCCTGTTTCCAGGTTTTGCTGAGAGCAAATGTGGGATCTTTGAAGAGTTTAATTTGTTATTCTTTATCTTGTTTTACCTTCCAGCTCGGAGCTATCTTCGAGGTTTGAAGAAATCATTACTAAAGCAGCATTTTCACTCACATCAAACACGACTTTGATGTCTTTCACTTTCCAAAAGAACCAAAACATTGCATTATTTTTTTCTGAAGCATGTCAAGTGAAGTCTAGATTTTTTTATATTTAACTGATATTCAGAAAAATTTACTGTTTTGTAAGATTTTGTATCTTTATTGTTTACACATATTACCACCCAAGCCAAGATTCATCAGTTCTGCCCTTTTTTTTTAAAATTGACTACTTTACATCTGCTGTCTGTGGATCTGAACAGATATCAGCTTTCTGAAATTGTCTAAACTTACTTGCATGCTTACAAGAAGAAGCTGAAAAACTTTGTTTAATAATGTACTTAGAAATTGCTTTAGATGTTGCAACAGAGAGCAAAGAGGAAAAATGATTACAGTACAGCTGGAAGAAATACTGCTATGTATCCTGGTTAGTTTAAATTGCTTTCATCTCATGCACTGAGCTCACACAGCTTTAGAAAGCAGTCAGGCTCTGCAGCCGAGTGGGATGACCTCTTGACTGAAAATATTAGATCCTATAGTCTGACGGGCTGATTTAGGTCTGAAATTTGAGGATCGTTTAACCACAAACCATCCCTGAATCACTGTACACACAATTGGGGGTGTGCTTGGTTTTGTCCCCAATGTGCCAGCAACATACAATCACAAACAATGATTACTAGCTATTATTTGCAGATACGTGACTCTATTAGGATCTCATTAAAAATCCTCTCTGCTTTTAATTCCTGTCTTTGCCTTTGTGACACCATTAGCATGTGTGCAAATGGTCTCTGTGAGCAGGGAGTAATTAGCATTTTGAGTACCCAGCTTAATGCAGATTTGCCTCTGGATAGAAATTGAGAAGTACTGTATATGTGCACTAGTCATAATAAGGGGACCACCAGGATAGCGAGCATGTTATAACTGAGCTAAAAAGATGGAGGTCGCCACAGTTGTTAGTGCTATAGGTTTCCACGAGGGCTTAATTACACTCTGCATGTTCCTGATATTTTCCCGTGCAGCCACTATAAACCATTGCTTGTGTCCATGTCGCCCTTCAAAGAATTTATGTCAATTATTAGTCTGCTTTCATGATAAGTGTTCAAACCTGACCGTTAACGAGGGTTTTGTTTGTACTGTTCCTAAGGAACTTTATGTCTAGAAACTATGGAAGCCCTGAAAGGCAATTAAATATATATACACACATATATATATATATATATATATATATATATATATATATATATATATATATATATATATATATATATATATATATATATATATACATACACTCACTGGCCACATTATTAGGTACACCTGTCCAACTGCTTGTCAAGTCAAATTTCTAATCAGCCAATCACATGGCAGCAACTCAATGCATTTAGGCATGTAGACATGGTCAAGATGATCTGCTGCAGTTCAAACCGAGCATCAGAATGGGGACAAAGGTGATTTAGGTGACTTTGAACGTGGCATGGTTGTTGGTGCCACACAGGCTGGTCTGAGTATTTCAGAAACTGCTGATCTACTGGGATTTTCACGCACGATCATCTCTAGGGTTTACAGAGAATGGTCTGAAAAAGAGAAAATATCCAGTGAGCAGCAGTTCTGTGGGCACAAATGCCTTATTGATGCCAGAGGTCAGAGGAGAATGGCCAGGCTGGTTCCTGCTGATAGAAAGGCAACAGTAACTCAAATAATCACTCGTTACAACCAAAGCATGCAGAAGAGCATCTCTGAACACACAACACATCGAACCTTGAGGTGGATGGGCTACAGCAGCAGAAGACCACACCGGGTGCCACTCCTGTCAGCTAAGAACAGGAAACTGAGGCTACAATTTGCACAGGCTCACCAAAACTGGACAATGGAAGATTGGATTAAAATGTTGCCTGGTCTGATGAGTCTTGATTTCTGCTGTGACATTTGGATGGTAGGTTCAGAATTTGACGTCAACAACATGAAAGCATGGATCCATCCTGCCTTGTATCAACGGTTCAGGCTGGTGGTGGTGATGTAATGGTGTGGGGGATATTTTCTTGGCACACTTTGGGCCCAATTGAGCATCATGTCAACGCCACAGCCTACCTGAGTATTGTTGCTGCCTATGTCCATCCCTTGTCCAGCCGACAAATCTGCAGCATCTGTGTGATGCTATCATGTCAATGTGGACCAAACTCTCTGAGGAATGTTTCCAGTATCTTGTTGAATTTATGCCACGAAGGATTAAGGCAGTTCTGAAGGCAAAAGGGGTCCAACCCGGTACTAGCAAGGTGTACCTAATAAAGGTGAGTGTATATATATATATATATATATATATATATATATATATATATACTGTATAAGTCAAATATAATACAGTAAAAGCATGTAAATGGTATATTTGCCACGCAATGTTATCGCCAAGCTTGTATGTTATTGTGCGATATAGAACCAAGACTGTATCTGTATCTTGCAAATGGCCTTAAAATTTGCTGTCAGTACATGCTGATCTAACTTCCATCCATTCATATATGCCCGCTTTTTACGTACAGGGTCACAGGGGAGCTAATGGCAATCTCTAGAGGCCTACCGGCGAGAGGAGGGGTACAACCTGGACATGCCACCAGTCCATCACAGGGCAAAACAGAGATATACACAACAAATAACACCTAAGGTTTATTTAGAGAAACCAATTAACCTAATTGCCAGAGTACCTGGAGAGAACGCACACATAGACGGGAAGAACATTCAAACTCCAGTCAGAAAGACCCCCAGCCAGGAGTTGAACCAAGGATCTTCTTGCTGCGAGGCAACAGTGCTGCCAACTGCGCCACCTTACAGCCCACTTATCATAACTTGTCACAATATATCAGTAAAGGGTATAATAAATCACCAGGGCACAATTTAAATATGAACCTTCTAATAAAATAATGTATGTATTTGTTTATTTAACAAAAATATTTTCCCAAAGTTTTGAGGGTCATTAAAATGTTTTTGGCAAATGTAAGAAATGCTTTTGTGGTCTTTTTAGGTTTGGGCATGAATGATAGTTTTGCCCAGCCTCTCTCTTATTGTTGAATCATGTACAATTCACATAACTAAGGCTGGGTTCACGTTGTACGACGGTCTTAACAAAATCTGTTGTCGTGAAAGAAAGTCTTTCTCTGTAAGCTTGCAATGACTTGCAATGTCTCTCTCCTGACCAAAGGTGATGCAAAACAGATATCAAGCAGTGTCATACAAATTACTGGAAAAGTCGTGGAGTGTGAGTGCTGCTGAAACTGACGTCTGATTCTTGTCCTCTTCTACCCAGTTATGAGTGCTTCTGATGCTGTCTCCTTTCCCTAATTCTCCTTTTCCTATTTTCATCATCTGAGTTTAATAATAAGTGCATTAACACCCATAAATTGCAGTCTAATTTTTCTAGGACTGATATGTTTGTCAGATCTGTCTGACTTGGTTTTGCTACAGCGAGAAGTCATGTAGTCCAGCATCTTCCATTGTGCAGTGTGACATGAGAGGTTCAAGTCCTGTACCATTTTTTAAAGTGCATTTTGTGCCGGGCTTTAGATGCTGTTCTATGTTCTTTTGTGACCTTCTGGACAAGTTGTTGATGCACTTTTGAAGTAATTTTTGTAGGCTGGGTACTCCTTGGAAGGTTCACCATTGTTTCATGTCTTCTTCATTTGTGGATAATGGCTTTCTCAGTTCTTCGTTACAGTCCCAATGCCTTAAAACTCAAAATGAATTTCTTCAAATTGGCAGGATGTGTTGCTTTTGAAATCGTTTAGCATACTTCTATGTTGTCAGACAGGTTCTGTTCAATTGTTTTTTAGGACCTACAGGTCTTACAGCGATTGTTGACTGGTGTGGCCAAAATGAACAAAACATGGCACAGTTAATTCATCATTTAAAAGGGGAAGCAGTTATATTTTCACATATAGGGCAAGTTGGTTTGGATAACTTTTTCTCCTTGAGAAATTGAATCATCTCTTGAAAAAACACAATTTAAATTTGCTCAGGTTTTCTTTGTCTAATATTAAAGTTCATTTGAAGATTTGAAAAATGTAAGTATGATAAAAAAAGCAATAACAAAAGAAATATGAAAGGTGACAAATACTTTTTACAGCACATTAAGCACATTACCTACTGCATGTAACATTTATATGTTCACTTCCTGCAAAGACTGGGATTAAGGAATTGCATATTTCCATGATCCAAAGCAAAACCACAGACACAAATGTTGATATGTACACACAGAGTACTGTGAATCTCTGCAGACTTTCCATTACTGTTCTTGTCACAACTGTGAAGGACAAAAGACGTATCATGCTGTCTTGTCAGTCCCATTACCCTGCTCGGCTTTCTGGGCACAGCTTTTATTTTTCTAGAACATTGCTCTGACTGGATGTAGGCATCACTCTCCTCTCAATAAATGTTAAGACTTTGATAGGCATGAAATAGGAAAGAGAACCACAGCTGAATTTGCCCTTTAGTTCACATACACAGCTCAGCTCACATACGTACACAACATGCAAGGAAAGACATAAACAAGTCAGTGAAGTAGTTCAATCAGATTATCCGTAATTTCTTTCTTCTGTGCACCAGTTTTATTAAATAGATCTTCAAATTGTATGTTTTTTATTTATTTATTAAAAAGCAGCAATATTTTACGTTTTCAAAGGAAATCATTATCTGAACAAAAACTTAATTTTAAAATTAAAGCAATATTGAAAAAATGATCCAAGGGAATTAATGTTACATCCACTTTACAGCAAACTACCCCATGAAATAGGATGTTTTGTAATGTAATGTTTTGGTTACAGTCTCTAGCAGTATCACTCTCTATTTCAGCCCTTTGTATTATTTAACACTCCTTTTAAAACAAGCAACAGTTATATTCATGCACATTGTGTTCATTTTACAAAGTGCATGTGCTCACACAAAATACAGAGGGCATACAAAAACAGTAATCAGGCGGTTTTAGATCATATTTTTAATTGGTTATTGGTGAGCTTTAGAGGCGCACGCTTAAACAAAATTAGAAAACGTTTCTCTAATGACCAAGTGTGTGATATACCAGGATGCATAGAGCAGTAAAATAACACTAAGGTACTCTACCTGCTTTGCAACATTATAAGAGTCTAATAATTTTTCGAAAGATTAACAGTGGTGTACATAATCTTTGAAAGATTTTAAAAGTATTGCATGTTTTATAAGTGACGAATCATCGAAATTTGTTATCAACTGCTGCTTGAATGTTACATTTCCAAGGCTAAGACATACATTAAACATTAGCAAGCATAATTTATCACATTGGGACAAAGTCTTTTGAGTTAATTAATGAAAAACAACATGGTATTCCTTTGTCCCTGTAATTCTTCAGTGTGGACTTACACACACTTTGAACGATAAGCTGTGTCCAATTTGTTTCTTGCTTTATTACCCGTGCACTGCGCCTCACAGTTGTAAAAAAATTATAGGAGTTCACAAAATATTTAGTTGTTTTTTTAACCTGAGACAACAATGTTGCACAATGAAATATGAACAGGTCTGCTACTGTTTGTCAGCTCTTTAAACCAATCATCGCTGTCCCTCTAATGTTCACTGAGTCAGTTAAAAAGAGCTAGATAATTAGTCCACAAAGCAGGGTAATTATCCATAGATGGCTCTGTTTTCCTCTTAATTGAAGCAATTTACATTGCAACACCTAACTATGAATTAGTGTGTCTCTGAAACTGCAGTGAACAGAATAATACACATTTACTGTGTTGATCTCTTATCTATTCTGTTGTATTTTAATGCATCACAAAACTGGATTAAAGGTTTATCTGAGACTGAACATTGGTTCAGCATTAATTGTTGCATTAATTTCTCTACTACGTTTACTGGCGGTGAGGAGTGTGACAGCACATGCATAAACGCGAATCGACTAACTCTGTGCTCCACTAACCAGCCTGAGATCACGTGACACCAAGTCGCTGATGTAAATTCGTATTCTCATAGAAAATAAATCGTATTCACAAACTGTTATAGCATATTGTATTCATGAAGAATAAACCACAACTGTAAACTTGAACTTTGTGTTTGTAATTTCTTGAAGTTGTAACATTTTATTTTGTATTCTTATAGAGAAAATATACAATACCTCTTTTGGATTTTACTTATGCACAACTATTGACTTATATACACACATTTCCGTCTTTACATTCACATTGTTTTTGACAACGTTCTTACCCCATACGTATCCCTTAACATTAAAGCCGGTTGCCACATTTGGAGCTTTCCCTCTGAACGCTTCTGTCATCTGTCTAACAAAATAGAATCTAGTTAAAATGCAAACTGAAAGCATTACCTTTGTTTACTTCTGTATTTCCTTTTAAGTACTGTCAAGGGGCAACTAATGGGCGAATCTGTCGGATCTCTGGTGATAACTGCAGAGATAGAGGAAAGAGCGAGAGAGAGAGAGTTGGGATGAATGTTTTGGCAGATGAAAAGAGAAGATGATATTGGCACAGTGCTGGGGGTATTAGAGAAAGTCATTACTGTCCATCATCAGGCAAATGACGAGATGTTTAAGAGGAGATGAATGACCCCATTGTTGGTCATTTTGGATTGGCAGCTATTGGGCTCTCATATTTCAATTAATATTTGATACATGAGGATGGTTGTTTCAGTGTGTAGATTTAGTGGTGATGGACTATGATGTGCAGGATCACTTTTACATTTCATCTTTCAAGTGGAGGAATCTTATTTTCCTCCTTAAATTAGTCTCTCCATCTATTCAGCAATCCTCCACTTGGCTATTGCCTCTTTTATTACAGAATCTATTCTTCTGTTAACTGAATGAAATAATGTATAGCTCAGCAGGAGGCAGACTAACCAAGCTGATCACAGAACAGTTATTTGTTCATCATTCCCTTCAATGCAGCTGAGCAGGAATAAAATATGGTGGCACCTTGAATTTAAATTTAAATTTCACTTTATGTTAAGTTTTTCCTTTACAACAAAATAACCGTCAGTGATGTTGGGTTTTTAATGAGAAACACACTTATCATTAATTTAATAATTTACATCAGTACATTTACATTTGTAAATGGTTAAAAAGAAGTTATTAAAGTAATTAGCAAGTCATTAAAGGAGTCACAATAATACCTTTGAAAGTGTAAGCACACGTGACAGGACATTGCCACAATACGGCAAGTCATGAGCTTAGCACTAACCAAGATTTACAAGTTTCTTTATTTATTTATTAAAACATAAATGTCTTTTTTCTCAATTACTAGTGGCATAATAATTGTCACCTCAAAACTTTTCTATAAGGTAAATGTCACTAAAGTATTTTATGCATTTCTTGCTTAAGTTACCAGGAGCATCGAGGAGTAATTTGTGACTTTCTGATCACTGCAGTGTAAATCTGACAGAGACGCCAATTTCTCCACGCCCCTCTTTATAATGGGAAAGATCAGGGAACATGCCTCTGAAGTAAGTTAGATGTGTGTTGATCCTCACAGACAAGGAGATGGTAACAAGGCAAAACAAAGGCTTGTCAGTATCTACAGAACAATTATTGAGGCATGTTAAGGACTGGATGAGGACTTGTGAGTCTTTTGCCACAGCACACAGTGAGGAGGATGGTATCTCTACAGCTCACTGATAGAGATTGGCAAGAGTTTGTGAGATTAGGCTTCAGGAATAAAAGATTGATTATTTTAAGGCACTTTACAAATCTTTCCAAGCAACACGGATAAATGTGGAGGGTGTGGTATTTATTTTCACTTGATCAATGTTGTACACTCTATTATTTATATTAAAAAATGATATAGTTGAAAATATTTACCTTTATGCTCACACCGTTATGGTGTGAACATAAAGTGTGCAGTGACTAATGCAATGACTGAAGGTTTTTCTAAATAGTTATCTTCCTTCTTCCATCTATTTGGAGCGTCATTGTTTTGTATTGTGTTTTCATGTTGTTTTCCTGACTTATTTGCTAAGATCATATTTTAGATATAGTTAAGTTCCTCGAGTCAAATGTGCTGGGGGGTATTAGAGAAAGTTAAATATTAGATCAGCAACTTATTCACAACATAGACAGCACTGAAACATATCATGGTCTGGATGCGAATAGATGATGGTTTGACTCTATCAGAGGCTCAAAACTTCTAGTAACTGTCACATTGCTTTTGGGATTGAAGCAGACATGCGGTGAAGATGGATGTCAAATTTCTGGAAACTCACATTTTCAGGCTGTGTTTGATTGACAGACGAGTTAACATCAACATGTCACTTTAACACCAATCACATTTGGGCATCTTTCCTCAACATGCCCTCTTCTGTCCTCCAAAGTAAGTCAGCTTGTATTTTGTCTTTTGGCGCTTGTAAGCTGTTGAGCCTCTGCAAAAAACCAAATACTTCACATTGGAAAACTGTACATTTTATTGAAAAAAATCCCATGAAGACAACTTGAAACAACTTTACAAATAGAAGCCCACAAATATTTAGCAGAAATACTATCAACTGATGTAATAATACTTTTCTATTTTTTTCCTTTTTTATTTGGTTTAGACTTAGCTCAGATAGTTTCAGAGTTGTTTTTTTTTATGTCTATGACCGAAACAATAAAAATATATGAAAAACAGCATGAGTCCAAAGTTACTGAAGTGTTATACGATTTTGTTTGGAACACTAAACTTGGGTTTGGGGAACTTGAGCACATTGCCAACCCAAGAAGGATGTAGTGATAGCAAAGTCTTTAAAGTCTACAAAATCAAGATTTATTTTGCGGTTTGACCAGTGAGGACAGAGAAATGAGAAAAAGTGCTGTTTAAGAGGTGGTCGTCTTGCGACCTAGCAGACCAACATCCTATCCAAGACATATTTTCTGCTCCAGCTCTCACCTGCATTCTTACTCTTTGACTATAAATATGATATGTGCCCTTCTAAACAGCATGATGCGTGTATTTATGGAAAAAATACATCTGCGCACAAACAGTTTCCGTTCGGCATAAATTGCTTTGGCAGTGTTCTTGTTCAGTGCAGATGTGTTTTTCAAGAGTCTCCTGATTTTTAAGCTGACCTTTCTAGTACCAAGGTCATATCAGCACTGCAGCTGGATAATTTAGTCTTAAATTGTATTTTGACAGAAAATCAAATAAATTTGAGAATCTTGGCAGCTGTGGATAATGTACTGTGAATCTGATGTTGAGTGTAGGGCAATCATGCATATAACTGCAGTTTTAGATTTAAAAATTGTTTTCTATTTGTATAGAGGATGACTAAAAAATTTCCATCTACAGTAAGTAAATCAAAATACAAATGCTTAAGAAGGATCTGTAAATATTTTAATCAAGATTGATACTTGAACTCTGAGCAAGTTTATGGCAGCACTTTTGATTCTATAGTAATTTTTTAAATGAACAGTTATCCTGGGTTTTTCCAGTTCTCATTTTATGCAATGTTCTAAAAATTTAGTTTCAGTCCCCAATAATCTGTTCTTCCAGGAGTACTGGCAAGTTAACAAGTTAGAGCAGGGATTTAAGCTTTTCACCCTTTTGAATCATATGGGTTTGTATATAAATGTGTGCCCTTTTGTTCCATTAGTAGAACTGTGGTCCATATGGGAAGCGAAGCTCAGTCCTAACAAAGCAACATGTACAGTACAGTGCAAACGTAATGAAACACCCCTTTGTTTATTTGCTGCAAATACCCAAATGGATAGGTAGGTTTCTACAAACATTTAAATTGCTGCTAAGGGTTTCTGTGGCTCTTGTTGTGATTTTGGCTACTTTTTACAGATGTTTCTGAAGGTCATTACCTGAACAGTTTCAAGTGAATGTTTTCTATGCATTTACAATGGACCTATTAATAATTATAGTTTTTAAAAAACCGGACCTACTTCAGTAAATAACATATTTTTTTTCTGCAATGCACTGGTCTATGGTGCACACTGTACTGCTCCTAATGTTCAGGGTTCTGGTATTAGCACTACTCTCCACCTGCAACCGTACAGGACAGAGTAGGAATAAGAAGAATGGATAGAAGAAAGAATACATTTATAAAATCCTAAATGGCTCAATACCTTTGAACAGGAGCTTTGGGTGGGGTAATTAATAACATTTAAAGTAGGGTTCAGATTAAGGTCATGATGTTAACTGAGGGTTGGGTGACTCTGTCCTCCATTAATGGAAGTTGAAGCAGTCCTTTAAAATGGATTTCCTGCCTGAACCTTGTGTGTGTTTGTGTGTTATCTGCCCAGTGGGCAGAGTGGAGAGCAAGCTGATGTGGCAGGACAATAAATGTTCCTGAGGCTTGACTGCAGATGGCTCGGATAGCTGCAGAGTGCAGGAACAGATGAGAAGGACAACCTCTGGTGGAAAAACTCGACAGAGAGTTGTGCTGTACCGTGAACATTTCCCAAAGGGCTTGCTGGCAACAAAAGATGAAAACTAAATGCACTAACCCTTTTCAAGAATAAATATGTTCTGAAATAACATAAAACATATTGCTCTCATTCAGAAACACAAGCCAAAAAAAAGCATAAAACACAACCTGTGTTCTTATTTATAGCTGTATTATAACTAATTAATATACTAAGACCATAAGCCCTTTGATTTAGTTAAGTACATAGTTTGCAAAGAAAAATGTGAATTTGTTTTGTAAGTCAATGCACTGATTGTGTATAAATACGCAGCTCACAAGCTATGTTGTGTCACTGACAACTCACTGATTTTCTCCTTGCTTCAGATGACGCATGCCTGAAAATGACTGTGTCAATCTCAGTTTGTGGGGCCAAGAAAGCGACAGAGAACATCTTGTCAAAAGCAATTAAAACACAAATATAAGATCATCTAAATCAACGCCATATTCTGTCTCTTGTGAAAACAAGAGGCCTGGGGTTTACTCTGTTGACTATCAGCCTCTATTGCATCTGTTTTGCTTTAAAATGTCTTAAAGAATGCAACATGCCACAAAATATCTACATGAGTAAACACAAATCATACGACCAATCTGCCATTTGTAGATGTGCATAATTTTACTTATTCTTTTCTGTTCACACAGGAACCTTGGGAAGTCTGGGCTCAGAGTGTCATGCTTGGGACTGGGTGAGTCCTCTCTGCTTCAGGGTTTACACACCCTGCCTTCCTGTCTTCCTGCTCTGTGATCAGCCTGTCAGGAATTCTGCCGACAACCATGACCTTTCTGTGTGTTTGTACCTAGCTTGTGTAGCAAAGTTGAAACTACATTAACTGACAATAATTTACCAAAATTAATAACTTTAAAACAATTGGAAAATAACATAAATTCAAGGACTCCTTATGTATTGGACTTCAATTTGCTTTTACTAAATTTGTGATCTCTCAAGGTCATCTGAAGTGATCTGCAGAAAGGCAGCTCTACAGGTTAAACTTAACATCAGAGATGTGTGTCTTGTTATAGTTGCTGGTAAAACTTGTCCCTATCACTTAGGAAAGTAAAACCAACCATCCCCAGCTCAGCTTCAAAATGTAGCATTACTATGGGAAGAAGACAACAAACACACACAAATAGTCCCATGTGCAGCATTGCTATTTCGGTTACCAGGCAGAGATTTCAAAAACAACAGCTGAGGGATATCTGGTTACAGTACAATACAATGCATATAGCCAAATATCTTCCTTCTCTCACTGAAAGAGTTCACGGGTAATATGCTCAAACTGAGATGGACTGAGGATGACATGCAGCAGATGCCAGGGATGATGTAGGGACAAGACAATGTATCTCACAATCAAGATATTATCAATGAGTAGTTGATGTAACTGGAAACTCTTTGTGGCTTTCATGCAACTGATAAATAGGTGTGTTGGCTTCAATAGTTAAACATTGCCTGACATCAAAACAGATTAAATGATTCAACACTTGTCAATTTGTCCATGATAAAGATTTGTAAAATGAATGAAAATAAGTGTATTTATTACTACAGTAGCCTAATCTTACCCCGCAACAATCTCCAACATTGATCTTTATTACTGTGCATGGTGGCTAGATGAATTTGAGTCCTCGCCCAGCCTAGTTTATCACAGCTTCAGTTGTTTTACATATTCTGACATCATCTTCCATCGTGCAGTGTGACAAAAGCATTTTTTAAATGCACAGTGTGTTGGGTTTCACTTGCTTGCTATGCTCTCTTGTTTTTCCCATTTTGAAAAATGTCTCATGCTCCAGGGAAACAGGAAGTCATGTATGACTAATTAATACCTCATGGATGCTTTGATCAGCTGGTCAACATCTGCATGTAACAAAGGTGTAATTATGCTGACAAGCTATTTTGAGATTAAACATGTTATGTATATTTAAATAAATATTTATGAAATCAGTATTCCTTGTATAAACTATATTTACCATTAAAATACTTTATATCACAACTTTTGGAATTATAGTAGAAGGTTGTGAAATAGTTTTTAATTATGGATTCTGTTGACTTTCTAAAACGGAGTCCTTTAGAGAAGGTCAAATATGTGACAAAACTTTATTTGAAAAGGAAGCTACAGTTCACGTTGTTTTCTGTCTCTATGGAGGTGTACAAAAGGTTTATTAATTTTAATGGCACCGTTAAATAGACTTTTAGCGCAATCATGTGTGGACAGATGTGACAAATATTTTCTCAGTGCGTCTGTCCAGGACAGATTAGATTTACCTGTTGCTCAACAGAACAAGAAAATCATGCAGCTGCAGCAGAGACACAAATACACAAATTAGTGTATAAATAACAAATAATTTAGCTGAGATTGTGGATTTATAAAGAATGTTGCAATACAGCTATATAGTTACAGTATCAGCTACAGTATCTGCTGCAACATTATTATAAATAATGCTACAGCATTTTTATAAAACAAAAAAGCCTTTTATCATTTAAAGCTTTGTTATCCTGTTCTTTTAACACCATTGACGTGACAAATAACAATCTGATTATTAAGTGAAATGCATTTAAAAGTGAAAGGAAATTAAAAACTACAATAATAACAAAGCAGCGAGTGACGTTTTGTTCACACTTATCAAGTTCACATAATTTAAAATTTAAAATGCTGTAGTAAAACCTTTGACTGATGAGTTTTTTAAAAACAATTTAATTTATTTTAGACCTCCTTGACCTATTCAAAGATTAAATACAGTCCAACAACCATTCAGCAGATAATGTCATATAAGGTGGTTACAACACCAGTTCAAAGGTGTTTCAGGTGGAGTCAAGCAGCTCTTTCAGAACCTGCACATTATATGCTAACTTCATTGTTACTCAAATGTTTTATTTCCTATTTTTCATCCAGGAAATCTTCATTTGAAAGTCAAAGTGTGGGCAACATTTCAGTGTCAGACCTGCCAGGAGTCATTATGATTTATGTTAAACCCAGATTCTACAGATCAGATCAAAGCTTTGCCTGCGCATGGGACTCATCCTTTAGCTACCCTAGACTAGCTGACCTTCAGCAGATACTTCAGTAAGAGTTCTCAAACTGCTCAGACACTACTTTTAACCATATACTCTCTCCTTCTCTAAAATGTTGTTTTCAGTAATTATTAACCAGGGATTCCAATCTGGTGCTGCAAAATGTGGACAAAATAATGCTCTTCATATTGAGCTGCCTTCTGTTTTCTCAAAAGCCCATGTTGATTTTATATTTATAAATCCTCAGATTAGTTTAACATAGCTCACTGTGAGATTTTAAACTATGAAAGCAAACAACATTTTATTTTGTCTTGTATTTAAAAAGGAGGGTGAGTTTTTTTCCCCCATGTTCCCCTGTGTGTCTATTAGGTCACCTCCAAAGAGGCTATCTGGTGCTGTTCAGAATGTTTATTTAGTCAGGGTATAATGTCCGGCTCCAACAACATCTCTGGCACCCCAGGCGGTTCCTGGTAGTCTAAGAGGTCTGGTTGAGCTGCTCGGTGCAGAAAAGGTCAGCCTAATGTCTGCGGGCCGCCGCATGCAGTGCCTTGGCTAGACATGATGCTGGCAGGGGAGATGAAGTTAGAGGACAAAGAATATGATGCTAAATAGTGTTTGGTTGTGTCTGTGAAAGGAGTCATGCCACAATTTTTTTTCTTTGCCACCAAGGCCAAATTTGTTTATGCTGGTGTTGTCACTGAATTTGTCTCAAAATGTTTAAACAATTTTTTTGTTCCCGTGAGAGCAGCTTCAGTTTGAAGTAATGTTGAAGTGCGGTGCTTGGCTTGGGGTTCTGTGCAGCTCACTAATCCAAATCCAGCCGACTCGACTGGGCTGACCTTCGATGAAGTAGAAAATTCCCATCCAAACTGTAGTACATATTTATTGTCCAGCTATCATAATTAATATGATTGGTATTAATCCTACACCACACACTCCCTTTGAACCCATTATCGGTCTTGGCAGAAACATTATCATTATTGCAGCTCCCAGCCTACCGTCTTTCCTGTTTTATATTGGCAAACCTACGCACATAAAACCAGACTTGTAAATCTAAATCAACAATCCTGTTAAGAATACTCTGACTCTGACAATAGTCAGTTGATTTAGTTGTTTGTTTTTTTGCATTTTTATTGAAGCACATTTTTCATGCTCTGTTTTGTTTTCTTTCTGTTGAAATTCTTACTATTGAAATACAGTGGCTTGCAAAAGTATTCTCACCCCTTAAAGTTGTTGACCTTTTTTCAGGTTAGGGCCGCAAACATCTATGTAATTTATTGGGGCCCTATGTTATAAACTCACTGAAATGACAGGATGTGAAAAAACCCACTGAAAGTAGTGCATACATGGGACGGGGAAGGCAAACAATAAAGCTTGTTTTCAGATTGTTTTAAGAATAAAACCTGAAAAGTGGCGTTTGGATTCTGTCCCACTGTGTAAATTTGTAACTTTGTATCATGTTTTTCTACAGTAACAGCTGTAAGTCTTTTGGGTTATGTCTCAACTAGCTTTATATATCTAGAAATTAAACTGTTGTCCATTAACCTTTGAAACTTCCTCTAGTCTGCTCAAGAAAAGCTTTCACACATCATCATACAGCCTCCTCTTTGTTGCATGATGCTCATCGTAGGAGGGTGTGTTCAGGATAATGTTTAGTGTGAGGTTCCTGCCAGTGTTGAACAAGTAGCTCAGCCTGGGTCTCATGTTGTTGCTCATGCTTGCTGTGTTCCCTACGTCATTTGTCGCAAACTGCTTATGTGTGTATTTCTTCTGCCGTATTTCAGCAATGGCTTTCTTGTTTCCATTCTTCTATAAAGTTTTGTAGAGTCTGGAAATAATAATTGTCCCATTAACAGAATCTTCCACATGACCTGTGAATCTTTGCAACTCCTCCAAAGTTATTATGGGTTTCTGATTAATGTTATCCTTGCCAGGCATGTTAGATTAGGAGAATATCCTTGTCTTAGGTCTGCCAGCCTGGCATCAGGGTAGATGATGCCATCATCTACCTCCTGCACCAAGCTCCGACCTCGCTGGAACAGCCTGGAAGCACTGTGAGGATACTATTCTTTGATTTCCCCAGTGCTTTTTATAACATCCAGCTAGGATTTCTAAGTTACAAGCTAAAGCTGTCAGAAATGGACCTCTATCTGTCCCAGTGGATACTAGACTACCTCAATGGCCACCCACAATAAGTGAGGGCACGGTAATGTGTCTCTGACATGCTGAAAAACTAAGGAACGGGTGGAGGATTTTTCCGCAGGTGCAGAACCACCATACTGACAGCGGTGAACATCCAGGAAACTGACGTTGAGATAGTGGACTCTTATAAATACCTGGGTGTTCACCAGAACAATAAACTGGAGTGGAGTCACAACACTGATTCTCTTCTATGGTGTAGTATGTTGGAGCAACAGCTTATCTAGTACAGTTGACAGGAAGAGGTTAGATAAGCTCATCAGGAAGGCCAGCTCTGAACTTGGATACCCATTCTTTCCAGTGCAGATGGTGGGAGACAGAAGGACTCTAGACAAAAAACCCCATCACTTTTGGACAATGTCTCCTACCCCATACATAATGCTGTTGCAGAACTGGAGAGCTTCTTCATTGATAGACTGCTGCTCCCTAGGAACACAAAGGAGCATTATTGCAGATCCTTCCTCCCAGCAGTTGTTAGATTTTATAACCAAAAGGCTCAATAAGTGTTTACATACTTGTTATTTGCAATTTTTCCATTGTTTTTAAAAAGTGTGTTGTTTTCTCATGTACAATTAATAATGTGCTTTTTCTAAACTTTAAAATTACCCTACTCTGTTGCACATGTTTGAGTATGCCATTTTAAATACCGGTACAGTTTTTCTTTTTCTTATGCTGTAAATGTTTTTTCTTTACTTATTTTCTTTACTTATTTTTTTCTTTACTGTACAGTTTACTCTTATTTTAAATTTTTTTTTAATAGTTTTATATCTGTCTGACTACCTGTTTGCTTCCATTTGCCTTTTATGTTGCTGCTAACACACCTGAATATCCCCCCTGTGGGACAATAAAGGGTATTTCATTTCTATTCTATTCTATTCTATTCACGGGGCGACCGTGGCAATGGTGGCAGGGCTTCGTCCGCTATGTCTATCTCAGTTGTTGTGTCCTTGGGCAAGATACTTCACCCTCCTTGTCTGCTGATGGTGGTCAGAGGGCTCGGTGGTGCCTGTGTATGGCAGCCTCATTTCTGTCAGTCTGCCCCAGGGCAGCTGGGTCTACAATGTAGCTCACCACTGTCAGTGTATGAATGGGTGGATGACTGAATGTAGTGTGCAGTGCTTTGGAGTCTCTGGGGACTTGATAAAGCGCTAAATCCTATAAAATCTACATAAAATCCAGATAAAACGTGTAACGTAACAAAATGTGAAAATGTTCTAGGGGTATAAATAATCTTGAGAGTGCCATAAACCAGAAGTAATTACAGAACTGACTTTGAGAGTGTCATCAAAATGTTTAAATTCATGGAAAACTTCACTCAGAGGCACTCATCAAGTAATGAACCACACATTCAGTTGTGTTAAATCATGACCCAGCAATCTGTTTCTCATTCTCACTGGTTGTGTGAATTAAAACTATCGACTGAGTTGCACATTTTTTTGGAAACGAAATCACAGCTGCATCATGACGCTTTGAAAAATACACTCAGGAGTTTAATTTACATAAGACCTCTTCCTCTCAGAAAATCTCCTCTCATTGCTGCTCAGAATTCTCTGCAGCCACTTTCTTCTCACTATTCAGCAACACAGCTGAAAGCTGAAAGTAATCCGGATATTCTTTTTTTTTAAGTAGTTAATAAGCCTGGTTTATCAAAACTGTATTTAAAAAGTGATATGCAAAGGTTATTGAAGAGTAAAAAGAATCTGCCATTAGTATTAAGTAGTTGGGGATGGTTGGTAAAACCTATGTGCAGAAAGGGCTACAGGAAAGTAATAAAAAAGACTTAAGCAATTCAAAGTAAGGAATTCATAGTAAAACACCAATGGACCCAATAAAAAAAAAAGGAAACTAAATGGGAAAGTGCAAATGGTAAAATCAAACCATCAATCAATCAATCATTGTCAAAACAAAATGGTACATTTCACACAAAGATCTGTAGTAAAAATACTGTCCATACAGTAGGTGAAAAACATAGGAGCAAACATAAAACCAGACCAGATAAATAAAACTTCATCAGACAAAGTAAACCTAAATAGATCAAACAATTACATATTATTTGTAAATATTAATGTAGTGTGTCAGTTACACCACCAAATGGTGGTATGTATAAAATGAAAAGTTTGGGACCAAATGTCAAGCCTTAGCGTACTCCATGGTCCAACTTTTAACATTTTGAACAGTTTTATAAATTCATTAAGAACTGTCATTTAGATGAGAGTTGAACCTCTAAAACACATGCAGATGTCAATCTGTCTGAGCCTGTGTAGGAGAATAGAGTGGTAAGCATTATTGGTGGTAAGCAATACTACTAAACAAGAATTATTATTTAGTTCTTGCCATTAAAGACAGAAACATAAAAACAGTAACCCAACAAAACTCAGATATTAACGACCACTGGCGTGTTGACTGACTGACTAGGCCCACACCACTACTAAGTCTGATCCAGTGTCAGTGTTCCCCAAGCATGTATGCAGCTTCTGGAGAAAGGTCATTAGAAGTTATTATTGTGGTGGCAACATATCTGGATCCTGGGTGGAGCATGGGAACCATAGATGTAGTGGACACACACGCACTAGCATTTTAATGGCCATTGAGAATCTAAAGAAAGAATGACCAGTCTTGGCTCATACCAAGGCTGCAACCTCATTACACCGATAGCACACTGGCTGTGCGGCAAGTACCTTCCAACTGTACCTGGCTTCAATCAAATCGATCTTTCCAGAAAGCTATCCCCAAACCACATGCCAACAAAAACTGTAGAAAGAAGAAGAAGAAAAGCTCATCAGTCCCATGTTATAATTTAACTACAGTTATCGTAGTGTATGTATTGAAAAAATGCAAATCAGCCCCAGGCTTCAGAGACTTGGGGTGATTGACTGATAGAGATCAGTACAGAACATTTTGGATTCTTTGTGCATGCTTGCTTCTCACTGAACCCACCAGGAAAAAAAACAAAAAAAAATGTTTGGCGGGTACAAAGAGTTTCACAGCATAATCATCTTCACACAGAAGATGTTCCTAATTTTCCTCAATCCAACTACCTGTACGTTCTGATGGGCTGTGGAGAATTAATAGGGGTCTTCATCCAGTATGAATGGGGTCAAGGTTTAAACTGCTGTTTCTTGGGAACATTGCCAAAATTTTGAAAGCTCTCTAAGAAGCTTGTAAATGTAAAACTTTAAAGGCATGTAATCATTTTCCATGAAAACTTAAGATAATAGGGACAATTATTTTCTATCACCATAGGTGGACAAAAATCTCCAGGGTTAATAGAGAATATTTTGCTTTGTTAACTTCATTACTTTGTACAGTGGGCTGCAAAAACTGTAATGCTTTTGTATTGTTTGAATGTCAGATAAAAGCTGGCAGACATTGAACATATGTTAATATTGCCCACACAATGTCATTATGTTAAGCACAAAATACAGTAAGAACCTTAATGGGACAAAGCAAAGAAAATATAGCATATCTTTTCTACCTTCTATAAATCCTTCCCAAACATTTTCAGATCATAAAAAACAAAAATACAACAAATTCAAACTTTTAAACTTCTAATCTTCCCACAGTAGCAACACCAAGGAGCCTTAACCGTCTAAAATAAATTTTACAGTGCGACAGCATGCATCAACACATGGGCCGAGTAAGAAAATGATCACAATAATTCCAGGAGCAGATGGTGAGTCCTCCACTGAGCTCTGAATTCATAAACCCAGACCAACACGATGTGAAGAAACTAAAATTCACAAAATTACTTTGGGAATTTCTCCAAGACGCTGACACAACACTTTCAAAGCAGGACATTATAGAGGATTAGTGGTGAAATGGAAAATTTGTCAATATAAATATTAATTTAAGGATTTCCGATCCTTCTGAAAGTATTATTTAGTACTCGGCTAAACTGTTTTGCATTTAAAATTTTACTCACTCTATTCCCTAATTGGTTACGCTGTTCAACATTTGGTCTGCTTTAGGCTTTTAAAAGCATGCCTTGCCTTTAACATTAAATCCTCTAGAAAAGTTACATTAAAAGGCATTTTTAATGTACTGGATGTCTTAAAACACCGGTTTGTGCATATTTGCACAAATTTGCACATTTGTTTCATATTACCAATCGTATTTTTAGGGTCCACTACTCTACTATTTCTCACCAGTGCAAAAGTATATACAGTCACAACGGTTCTACTGTTACTGACTTTAAATCAGGCGTGTATAATTCTGGTCGTCATGGTTTTGGTATTTTGGATATTTTAAACTTTCCCTGCTACAACACACGGGTTTGAAATAGAAGAACAGTCCCCTAAAATTGTGTGAAAGATCTGCAGGAGCCTCCCAATAACTCGAGAAAGGTCATATTCTTGAGGACATATGAATATACACATATTGGTACTCAAGTGGAAGGAATAACATACATAGTTTTCAATTTATAAAAAAAATTGGATTATATTTGAAAAGTATGCATTTTAATTCAGTCCATACTTTAAAATCACCTCTCGCTGCAATTAAAGCTGCAGGTCTTGGGGGATGTCTCTACCAGCTTTTAACATCCAGAGACTGATCATTTTTCACATTTTGTTTTGGAAAATCACATAAGTTCAGTGCGACTGGATGGAGAGCACCCATGAATACCAATTTTCATATCTTGTCACAGATTCTCATTTGGATTTAGGTCTTGAATTTGTCTGGGTCAGTCTAACATGTGGTCATGCTTTGATTTACACAATTTAATTGCAGCTCTAGCTGTATGTTTCGGGTCATAGTCCTGGTGGAAGGTGAACCTCCATCCCAGTGTTGAGTCTCTAACAGCCTCCAAAAGGGTTCCTGCCCTTAATTTAGCTACATCTATTTCACTATTAACTCTGACCCTTTTCCCTGTCCCTGCTGAAGAGAAGCATCCCCACAACATCATGCTGCCACCACTATGTTTCACCATGCAGATGGTGTTTTCAAGAAAGTACAATTGTGGTTTCATCTGGCTAGAGCACTTTCTACCACATGTTTGCTGTGTCCTCCACATGGATTGCAACAAACCTTAAATTAGATGTCTTTCTGTCAACAACATCTTTCTTCTTGCCAATCTACTATTTAGGCCAGGATTGTATAGTGCACGACTAACAACTGTCCAAAAATTCTCCCACCTGAGCTGTGGATCTCTGCCGCTACTCCAAAGTTACCATGGTCCTCTTGGATGCTTCTGTGATTACTGTTCTCCATGCCCGTCCTGTCATTTCATGTGGACGACCATGTCTTGGTAGGTTTGCTGTTGTGCCATACTCTTTGCGTTGTTAATGATGTATTAAACAGAACCTGTGAGATGTCTAAAGTTTGAGGTGCTGTCTTGTCACAAAATACCACTTTAAACTCTTTATCTCTGACATGTTTGTTTGTGTTCTTTGGTCTTCTTTACAAACCTGTGAAGCATTCATAGAACAGCTGTGTTTATACTGAGATTAAATCACAAACAGATGGACTTCGTCCACTAATTAGGTAACTATTAAAAACGTTGGCTGCACTGGATTTCATTTCAAGGTACAAAAAGGGGGCTGAAAACAAAATGCTTTAGAAATTATGTATCATTTTTCTTCCACTTCACAATTAGGCATTACCTATTGTTGATCTGTCACATAAAGCACAGTAATACACATTAAAGTGATTGTGGAGAACAGTGTGGAACATTTTAGGGGTTGTGAATACCATTGCAAGGCACAGTAAATGTATTACATTAAGAAGCACCACTCCCTGTCAATGGCTGCACTTTAGAGCAGGAAATATTTTCAAATATTATTCGGAAACTGATTGCAAATTTATTTATAATTCATTCCGCCACTATATATTAGGAGACAATTGAAAATCTTCTCACGTTCTGCTAACATCTAAGCAAAACATTATACAATTACACCTCAATTTACATCTCTCTGAAGATCTAAATTGACTCTAAAAAATCAGTGTCTGCTTGAAACTGAATTAGTTAAGCAAAGACCATCCTGAGAGAGGAACCTGGAGGATGGACTGACTGATAGGCCATTAACAAATTCATGAGAACTTTAAAGCAGGGGCAGCCTGCAGCCACAGATAACCCACTTTTCCAGGCAACACACTGACCGTGGGGTCTGCAGTGGTGTGCTATCAGCACACACACTTGATAATAGGTTAGAATTATGGAGAGATTATTTTAATGTAAAAGCTGGTAAGGGCTAACATAAAAAAGCTCATGTAGATTTCATGCATTATTATCTCAACGTTTTTTATTGTTTTCTCACACACTCATAGCACATTTTTCAGGTCTGGAGTGTCTTCTCTGGATTCTTGCTGCACTGATGCGGCACTATTAATGAATTTTAAGAAAGTTCCCCAAGAAAACCCTGCAGTCCAGCAGTGTGTAAGACAGTAGCTGGATGGAGCGTGTCACTGTAATACTTCTCAAGGAAAGATACAGAACAAACCACTATCCTCACAACTTTGTTTTCTACTGTAAAGTTATTAATAACATGGCTAAACATATTGATGGGGATTTTATTCTGTAGACTTTCAGTAATAAAGCTTATTGTCATGTTTAAGCTTCTTGTAATTAACCCTTTTTGATTCATTTTAATGGTTTTTAAAGTCTGCTTTATTTGTTTTCCTGCATCTTTTACTACAGACCAGAACTATGATTTGAAAGTGGCTATTGTTTTGCATTTTACCCTCCATGTTGTGAAAACTACAAAACACAAGATATCCTTTTTGTAGAGCAAAACTCACTGCTGGTCAGCTGACTGAAAGAATGCTACTACATTCGTTCTTTACCTACGAGAAAGACTAATTTAGCAGCTAGAATATATTTCAACTGGTACAAAAACAAGGACAGTCATGGTGTGAAAGCCTGACCCATCCCTCATTCTTAAGGTATCCGAGTTTTAAAGCTAACGTTAACATCCAATGAGCAGAACATCTCTTAGCAACCAATTGCAGAATGACTTCCCAATTGGATAGCCTGACTGATTACCAGCAATTATTGGCTTGCTATACTTGCATTAGTTCCAGCAAAAATTTATATTATGTGCAATAAGCACTTCAGACTGAATTTAACACATTCATTATATATTGTGGCCTAAATCTGTCGATCAAGACTAAAATAAAAAATGTTATTGCTCACATAACAGTAAAGTTTAAAAATTTAGCAGCAGTTGGGAAAATTGTAAAGCCTTTTGTCTAACCCTTACAAACCTAATGAACATGAGCGACTTTTGATTCTGCTCTTATGCCATTAGTCTATAGATAATGATACTACCTTTGGTTATCAGAGAGGCTTGAAAACCTCTTATAGTTTGGAGGAGGAGTCTTTTTGTCTACTCCCTTCTTCAGAGCTCGCCACAGCAAGCCAGTAAAACTTGCTCACAGACTCGGCAGAGGTTTTACACTGAATGCCCTTCTTGATGCAACTAGGAATTGAACCCTGTTCACCCATATCAAAGACACTGAATTACCACACTACACCACAAAGAGACTAGGTTTTTTATAGTTTATGGAGCAAAATGATGACATTTCTGTATTTTGCTCACTATTTTTATTCTGCCTTTTGGTAAAATGTCTAAAAATGATTGAAATGATATAACACCTGAAAGAAATAAGGAAATCAATAAGAACTGGAAGAAGAGCATAGACAGGACAAAGTGATGCAACTAAACTGAAAATAATATAGTATATAGAGTATAGGTGGTTGGTGTCTATAACGTACAATAAAGATCTTCAGGCGTAAATTCACAATTCTGTAGTATTTGTCTTATCCTTCAAGAACAAAAAGAACTTTGTAAAAGCTTTTTCCAGGTCTTGAGTTTTTTTATACACCATTCCTATATATTTCTTTGGTTTCGCTTGTGTTTGTTAGCATTGTTCATACCCTGTATGGTCTAGTTTCTGAATATAAACTGTTTCTGAGTTTGATCTTCTCTTGCTTTCGGGATGTCCACCACCTGTGACTAATCTCTCACCCACATCCACTCTCTTAATCACTTCTAGCATTACAAATAGCCCTCATTAATTGCTATCAGATCCTCTGCTTAGCACCAGCCACAAAGTCATGCTTCCTGCCCCTCGAGGCTTTTTTATTATCCTGCTGCACTTTCTGCTCCTCTATCACCTTAAGTTTGTTTAATGAAAATTCTTTAATTATATTTCTTTGTTGGATTTATCTAGCTATAAATCATGACAAACACAGAAGGCTCAAAAGAAACCGAGAGGACCTCTTAAGAAATGTTTTAGGAAATAAAAGAGCCAAAAAGTCCCAATAGTTTAAAAATAGTTTGTTGTGTAGCTCAGTATAAGCAGCTGCTCTGTGAAGGCCTCAGTGGTTTGTTAGAGAACATTCTTGAACAAACATCATCAGAAGGATGCTGTAACACAGGTCAAACATAAAGTTGTGAGAAGTTTAAAGAAGGATTAGGTTCTGTCGGAGTTGTCCTTCTAAACTCCTGCGTGTTTGTTTATTTATCTTAATTCTGCTCGAGAAAAACTAAACTTAAATATCTAAGAAAGCAAAACACGGACTAAAGGTTGAAGCTGATTCACCCGGCCGGGGAGAGAGTCAGGAACACTTCTGCTCTTCTCTCCCCTGCACCGTTCTTTTATTGAACACACACATACCAGGGAATATACATTTTACATTTGTTGTGCAGCGCCTTATCAGTTTCTCACACATTCTTTTGCTGAAGGTCAGTTCTGAGGCATCTTCTATTGATGAAACTGACACATGCACTCACACCCTTTAGTGCCTGTTTTTTCAAGTTCACAAATAATACATATTGTTCTGCACAGTTAACTTTCTAAGCGCTACAGGTTCAGACTAATTCCACACTGTTATGAACATAAGAACATATTACACTTTGTTATATATAACAGTTCTAAAACTATATCCCAAATTTTAAATATTTTACAGACCATTGTTCAGTACATCTTGAATATATGGTATCACATAACTGGAAATATATACAGGCTAAGAAATAAAAGCATTAATCAGAGAAGCAGTCAAGAAGTCCATGATGACTGGAGGAGGTGCAGAGATCTACAGCTCAGGTGGGAGAACTGTCTGTAGGGTGTGTATTAGACATGCCCTTCACAAATCTGGACAGAGACAAAAAGAAAGCCATCATTAATAGAATGTCATGGGAAATTTGAAACAAGCTATGTAGGGGACACAGAACACATGCTGAAGAAGATGCTCTGGTCAAATGAGACCAAAATCAAACTTGTTGGCCTACATGCAAAACCCTATGTGTGGCTGAAAACCCTGAATCTCCATGATAAAACATGGTGGTGTTAGCATCATGGTGTTGGGATGTTTTTCTTCAGCATTGAGAAGGCAGTTAGTCAGAGTTGATTGGAAGATGGATGGAGCTAAATACAGCACAATCCTGGAACAAAACTACAGCAATGATCACAATGGAAAAGATTAAATCAAATAACATTCAAGTGTCTGAACGTCCCAGTCAAAGTCCAGACCTGAAGCCAGATGAGAATCTATAGCAGGACATAAAAATTGAGATCCGGCTTGAGCTATTTCCTAAAGAAGAACTGGAAGAAATTGTGTCTCTAGATGTCTGAAGTTGTTAGAGACATGGCCCAATTTCTTTTTACTTCAGTCACAGTTAGTTCAGTTGCTGCTTGTTCCTGAAATCCACAATAAGAGGTCTGGTTGTTTTACTAGATTATTTTGGTGATGTGACTTAGCATGACTAAGCTTTACTAGTTGTAGCCAGACTGTGTAGAAGAGCTGACAAAGAAGAGTTGGGTGATCCGGTAAATGGAAGCCCTACGAAGGGTTAGTTTTAAACATGTACCAACTATCACACCCTGTTACGTAATACCTACCTGTAAATTTGGGTTAAAAGAAGCTGAGAGGATAACATCTCTTGCCTAAACCTATGTCTTTTTGTAGGATAATTTATTTATAGGAAATGGCTGAGGAAAGGGAGGTTATATTTGGACTGGACTGTTACCAACTCCAACTGTTCTTTGCTAGAAGTTAATTGAAGCTTGGTTGACTTGAACACATCACAGTTTCTGCTAAAGATGCTAAAAGGTCATTACATTAACTGAAGCTCCAAAGCAACATCAAGCGACACCTCCGGCTTTTTCCATCTTTAGCATGATGTAATCAGGGCTTTAACTTCCATCAAACAGAAGGCTAAGCTGGGTGGAGAGGAGCAGCGGCCTTGACATTAGAGCTCTGTAGGCTTGTCATCCCACGCTGAGTCTCAAACAAAAAGCCCAGAGCTCTGTCAGCAGTGGTTACATTTCCACCGCTCAGGCATCAGCTTAGAGAGATGATTGAGCACTCGCATACGTGTACAAACTTGTGTGTGTAATGTGTTTAAAGGTAGCAACATGCATAATGAAAGCTGCACCACACCATTATAAGGCCATGCGGTAATGGCTTCAAGCTGCATTTGAGGATAACCAATGCTGCCATGGTTACTGCCGTTAACAATGTCCTGAAGAGACTTTTCCCTCAGGCGCTGACAAATCTTCAGCCAACCGCCTGTCACTCCTTTAGTGAGCAAAACTGCGATTGCCATTCTGCTGGTGTTGCACGTCAAGATTCAAAACGTTCTGCTCCTTATTAGATTGCGGTAATACAATACGGCGCAACAGAGCCAGTGTGTCTTTAGGGTGTCATCTGTACAGAATAATGAGCTCTGCTCTATCATTACATCACTGGTGGGATTTGCAAATGGGTTTCTTGTTTTTTTTTTTGTTTTTTTTTGCTTTGTTTTATAAAAGTTTAGAAGTGGAGGTCAACAAAGCCAGAGAACGTCTCTTTGTGTGGCGTTTTTCCGCACCGGGGCTCATGCGGGGTGAGAGAATGGCAGATTAAAGATTCAGCAGGAGGAGGAAATTGAGAGCCAAGCAAGAGAGGAGGTTATTCTTTTGACCTAAAGGGTAGCCATACATATTCAAAAGCAGTGAATACCTAAATTGTTTTATTCCTTAAAGGAAAAAAACAAAACATTACATCCTCTTCTACTATCTGTTTTGTTGAACAACCTTTTCAATTTAATGACCTTACTAACAGTGACTGCCATTCAGATAATGTCCTCTATAAACACATTAATAAGTTACTATTTTATTCTAATAATTTTTCTGTAAAATAGGTTGCGATTACATGTTAATAGAGATTTTATTTCCAGGGTTTTCAGGCATACAGTGACTTGCAAAAGCCTTCATACCCCTTAAACGTTTTTGTTGTTACCTCTACATGCAACAAGATCTAGATTTCTAGGGTTCTTTTTTGTTTTTGATTTTATATGATAGACACAACATAAAGGGCTAATACATTGTTTTCAACATTTTCACAAATGAAAACGTGTTCATGTTTGCTATGTCCCCTACATGGCTTGTGACAAACTGCAAACTGGACCTTTAATGTTTATTCTTCTTTCACATTGGTTTTCTTCTTGCCACTTTTTAATAATTCCCAGAACGCTGGAGAAATTATCATCCTGTTGACAATATCTCCAGCCAACGCTATGGAGCTCTGCTCATCCGTCCGTCCATCCATCGTCCTCTTATCGTAACTTATCTGAGATCATGTTGCAGAGATAACAGGTCCACAAGGGAAACCCAGACATCCCTCTACCCAGCAACCATCTGCTATTCATTCTTGGAGATCAATAGGCTATTCTGGGACAGAATGAATACATAGTCCCTCCAATACGTTTTGGGTCTGCCCTTTGAGCAAAGGTGCCCAGGAATGACTCTAACCAAATATTCTGACCAGTTCAACTGTCTCCCTTCAATGCAGATGAGCAGAGGCTCTACTCCAAGCTGCCGACTCTCTTTCAAGGCCAAAACATCCTCCTTCACCCTGGTTTAGGAGTTCCTGCCGCCTCTTCCTGACCCATATTCTAGGCAGAACATTTTTCATGTATAGTTGGATGTGTCGGAAATTTGAGGACAAATACTGCAGTGGTAGGGACTTATGAGGACTTTACAGAGGTTCTCTACTTGAGTTCCTGGGAGGTGTGGGATGTCCATGTCAGACAGAACTTTGTTCCTGTTCTCCCTACCTCAAATGAAAGAACACATTTATATGTTGCTGCAGAGTATGTGCAGGTGATAGTGCTGTGGACAGCAACACTACAAAGAAAGCTCATGTCAGCTGCTTCTTTTCAGTCACGATCCTGATTGTATAGGTGATGATCAGGACATAGACCAACTGGTAAATCAAGATCTTTGCTTTTTGGCTCATCTCTTCCTTCATTACAGCAGGCCAGAGTCATGCCAAACATGCCTGAATCCATCCTGCCATCATTCCATTTTTAAAAGGTTACTCTTGGTTTAGATCTGTTGCTCTTTGCTGTATTTAGTATTTTTCTGTTGGGCTACTGGAAAAAGACCTTGAAGGAGAACATGGTTGGAGGGTGGGTTGGCAATTTGCAGTTTTCCCTCACAGCAAGAAGGTTGCCAGGTGAATTTTCTGTCAGGGCTTTTCTGTGTTAAAAAAAATGAGAATATATAGAAAATTGATGTTAGGAGAACATGCTATATAAGTAATTCATGCATGACAGCAGAATAACACTGACTTAAAAGAGTTTGAATACTTTGGAAAGGCTATATTTAAAGATTTGTTCAAAAGTACAGTTGAAACTAAATTAACAGACTTACTAGGTAAAACTTACAAGGAATATTTTTCCTTAGAATAACAAGTAGTCATGAATGTTCCATAATCTTTCACTGTGATATGTTATCATCATTGCCAGCACAGTCCATCACAGTGTGTGTTTCTTCATTATTTTTTTTAATTTCCTATTCAGGTAGCATCAATTTCTTTCAGTTCCTAATGCAAATATGGGCCTTACTGCTTTGAAATTTAAAAATGTGTAATTTTCAGAATCAAAATGTCTTCCGCTTGGTTAAGGAGGTTTAGACAGCTTTCTGATACCTAAAACTGTTCTGACACAACCTGAATTGGAAGCATTTTCTTTCAGGTATGTATTCACCAAGGGACCGTGCACTGAGGATTTACCGTCTCCACTGAAAGTGGAGGCTTGGCCTTTTGTCTGGTTTTACCGCTTTGTCTGCAGAACTGTTGGGAGCCTTTTGTACACATGTGCACTTATCACACACAGATAGATGCATAGTCAGAAAAGTGCCCATAAGGACAGTGAAGACAACGTCCTCTAAATATGCATGACAGTGGCAAACAGAAACAGTCACCCGTAAAGACAAAGTGACTAACGGGCAGTCACACAAAGTGATCCCTCAGCACTGAGAGGCAGCTCTGAACAGGGCAGATTTTCCTCTCGGGAGCCTGACAGCCTCCATTGCCTGGTGTGACAATGTAGGGATTAGTTGTGTTTACTGCAGAGGTACTGACAAAAAGGACTGCCTATAGAAAAATGGTGATGAAATTCCCAGGTGATGAGAACTCTCTGTCTTTCCCTCTCTACAGGTACATGGGTGACATTTGGAGGACAGATAACAGACGAGGTATGAAAAACATTCCTACAATTTACATGTTTGTTCGATTGTGATATTTTTCTTTAAATATTTTTTATCACAAACTCACTGATGGATATTAGAAAAAAGCTAAGACTGAACATGTAATTCAAGCAATTAATAAAAAACAAGGGACTCTGTATTTAAATTATATTACAAAGTGGAATACAGTTCATCTCTAAGTGGACTCCCTCCCTGTTAAAATACCAGGTTTTTAGTGATGTTAAAAAGAGACGATGAGAAATCCTTTTCTTGTAGGTTTTCCACCTTTAATCTGACATAAATAGAAAAAAAATCAACTGCATCTGTAATGAGCAGGTTGCAAAGGTAGGCACACCATCAAACTAATATTTTGTTAAGTCTATGGGCATGACATATTTTTACATGGTAGTATTTATACACTAGCTTACAAGCCTTCTCATAAGATCTGTTGCTGCTTTGGATGTAATCTTGGACTTACTTGGACTTAAGCTCATCAACAGAATGCTAAGAGTGTGCGGAGCAGTAATCAAAGAAAAAGGTGGCTACTTTGAAGAACCTAGAATATAAGACATATTTTCAGTTGTTTCACACTTTTTTGTTCAGTATATAATTCCAAATGTGTTAATTCATAGTTTTGATGCCTTCAGTGTGAAGCTACAATATTCATAGTCATGAAAATAAAGAAAACTCTTTGAATGAGAAGGTGTGTCCAAACTTTTGGTCTGTACTGTATCTTCATCTTCACTTTTCTATCAGACGCCTGGCAACTTGGCCTGATAACCCCCACTGCATAATGCACCTACTACCATGTTTTACTGTTTGTAGATTTTACCCAGGCCTACATGTTTTTGGGAGAACAGTATTCTGTATGGCTACCTTCATGGTCCACACATAAGGTGAATACAGCTGACTGCTGTTAAATGTAGAACACAGCCACTAAGCAGAAATCTACATAATCTTCTGAAAACATTTTATTGTTCACAGTCTGAAATTAATTCAGATGAAACTTTTCCTGTTTTATTGCCATTAAATTTCTAAAGGATGATTGAAAAACAATTTAAATTCAGATGTTTACATGCATTTCCTTAGAATTTCCTATGTGTCTTTAAAACTGAAAGATTTAGGACAGATTATTTTGGCTCTCCTTCCACAAGCTTTTCATAATACTTTGTTCCTGACAGAACTGATGTAACCAAGTCAGGTTTGTACTCTGACCACAAAACGTCTATATTAATAAGATAGTATTATTTCCACATTATCTTCTTTCCTCATGATGCCATCTATTTTGTCCAGCGCCAGTCCCTCCTGCAGGAAAACGCCTCCACAACATGATTCCTTCACCCTTCTACTTAAAATCTGGGAGGCTTGAAAGCTCCATGCTTTTCCTCTAAATGTCACAATGGTCATTATAGCCAAACACTTCAATTTTAGTTTCAGACATCAAGACATGTCTCCAAAATGTTGGTCTTTGACCCTGACTGAATTTGCACACTATAATCTTGCTTTTTATTTTGTTAATAGCTTCTTTATCTTCGAGTGACCTTTTTGCTCATGCAAGTACTGGTCTTGTTTCACATTTTGCACCAAAACACATTAATCACTGAGAGACAGAACACGTCTCCTTCCTGGATTGTATGGTTGCTGGACACAAGTGCTTTTACTTCCATATAATTGTTTGAACGCATGAACATGGCACCAATCGCATCTGGAAATTGTACCCAAGGATGAACCAGACATGTGGATGCCCACCTAACCTTTCCACAATGCCACACATGCAAGCAGCATGTTTGAGGTGATGCCTTAAA